>NC_044306.2:187068969-189565662 GCF_007474595.2 Lynx canadensis
GCGGGGGGCATCATTGCCCCTAACTCTACATTGTTCAAGGGTCAAAAGTCATCTCATTACTTACGTAATACTTATTCGGCACCTGCTACGGGCCAGGATTCATGTTAGGTGTTGACATAACTGGATAGGATAGAGACGATGTTATGAGCAAAGTCAGTAGTGAGAAGAACCCCAAGGGTGATCGGGAAATAAGGGCCCATCTAACTGGGCAGAAGAGAAAGGGATACAAGTGAATAGAATCTTAGAATTAGATTCAATGAATATGAGACAGTTTTAGACTAGCCCTAGGGACACTGAGGCCCAGGCATGTTAAGTAGGTTGCATAACGGACCTCAGCCTGACGTCAGGACGAGCAGGGAGAAGACAGACTATAGGGTTTGTTGTCACGGAAGAAGGGTTATCTTGGACGGAGATTGCAGGCAGGAGCCCAGTGAACAGGCTGTTGTGGTTTTTGAACTTGAAGCAATAGGACTGAATTAGGGGGTGACGGTGGGGTGAGCGGAAGGGCTGGATGTGGGCGACGTTGTGAAGAAGAATCCATACAGATCTTTATCACATGAAGTGATAGGTTCAATGTTGCGGTGAGAGAAAAGGAAGCGAAAATGACTGGTTTTGAGCCTGTGTGATTTAGAGGATGTGGGGTCAGTTAAGGAAAATAAGAGAATCAGAGGAGGATCCGGTTGAGGGAAGGAGCTAAGAGGAAAGATCTAGAATGCGATGTGCGTAGATTGTAAATGGGGTAGCTGCTGTTGGGGGTCTATGAACGAAATATAGTGACTGAGCTGGAGAGCAGTCACGGAAGTCTTTCAGAGGAGAGCTGTCTTGAAGAAAATGTTCGTTTGGCAGACACAGTGGATGGGGGAGTTGAGGGTTCCCCTCTGTCGGATGGATTACGCATTTTTCACTTTCACTCTGAGGTCGATAATTTGCCAGACTTCTTGCCAACGGTAATAGTAACTTTGGGTGTCTTTATGTGCCAGACCCTGGAACTAAACATTTTTCCACGGCATTTTAATGTGAAAAACCTTAGTTTTCTAAAGTTTAATGTAATAAATTAAAAATAAATGATCTCACCTGATTTTCTTAATCACCATGATGGGTTGGAGGGTGTATCTCATTTTACGGGTCCGAAAGTAAGGCTCAGAGAAGTAACTTGCCTAGGGCCACGTTACAAAAAGGAACCAGGAGAACTGAGATTGCCCAACTCCAAAACTTAAAATTTTAACCACTCGCTTACACTGCCTCTGACTTAATACCTCTATCGCCAGGCACTAAGCTTCTCATCCCCTCCCACTCCCAAGCCTTTTTCAAATTTTCCAAATGCCTGGAATTATTTCTGTCCTCTTGTTTTCAATCCTGCTGAATTTTAAAATCGCAGGAACCTCTCAAATTCAGGAAGTGTTCCCTGATTAATTCCACCTCTACCTAAACAGCTAACAGAGCCCAGACCTGATCTTGCTGGAGCAGATTTCATGTTATTTAGCCGAGAGATCAGCATGAAGCCATGCTGCCACAGACTGGTCAGCAGATCGGAGTTCGTGCCCTGCTGCCCGTGGATCCGTAGATGTTTCCATTTGCAGAGAATTGCTCTTGAAAGCATATATTAAAATCGTAAGGCCGGTAACTATTTGTGATGTTCTTTGCTCCCAGCGTGCATGCTTTTGATACTTGTTGACTGATTAACCATGATTTTTTTTTTGGCATTTTGATTGAGAGGAGGGCAATTCTGAAGTATTGATACACATCCTAACCTTGGCTTTAAAGTCCTTTATTGAACTCTTGGGCATGTCTTCGTAAAGTAGATTTGGTAGAATAATACCTGCAAGATAAGTCTCTCCCGAAAGACAAGTTTAGTGGAGAATATAACTCTTTTAAAATGCAATTGAAACTAGGCATATTCCCCCAATAAACCATTTCTTACAAATTGCACTTAGCTCTGATCATTCTCCTTCCCTAGCAGGCACCAAATCATCTTGCAATTGTGGCCGTGTAGTTTTTTTTCTTAACATTTTGGCTTTCTGTTGCTCTTGGCTTAAGGTGTGAAACCACACTTATTCATCTTTTTCTTAAATGCAACACCTCGCACATACGTAATAGAAACCAACAAATACATGCCGTGGGGTTACGTGTTATTACTGAGGTACGTATTATTACCTCAGTTAAGTTATAAGTAGGGATGATGATTTTTTAATTCCTTTTGGTTCCTGTGTTCTTCTAGCCATTCTTTAGTACCTAGTTCAAAATTCTGGACACAAAGGGTACTCCATATCGAATGAATGAATGAATGAATGAATGAGTGGCATTTAACTCGTGATCTCCTAACCATCCTGGAAATGTTTTTAGGAGACTGGAAAATACCTGCGTAATAAGATCCTCTAAGCAGTTGCCGGGCTGGGTCTGGTGAGTGTATCAAAATTTTGGTTAGGCCAACGAGTCCATTTCAGCTTGTTTTATTCACTGTTTCGAATAATACAAGTTTTTGTGCATTGATGTTTAAGATAAAGCGGTGCCCATTGTGCATTTCTGGTTAATGTTTACAAAACAGTGTTCTATTGCCATCTAAACAGGAGAGGGCCCGCAACCAGCCCCATTGCAGCACCCTGAGGAAACACTGTTACATGTACTTGCCCTTCGTTTGAAATATGTTGTATTTAAAGGTCATAGTGGCAAGTTATTGATTGGGGTATCATGGTAACAGCTCTACCGCTGTTGGATGGAGATAAATCTCCAAGAGCACAACTGGTTTTACCAGTCGCATTATTGTTTTTTCCCGGGAGCCTGGTCATCCCGTGGAGGCGAAAGAATGGTCAGCAGGTGAGTATTACCAGGCAGAGTACGAACCAGTGGTACCCAGTGCCCTCCAAGCATCACCGTTTGTGTTCTGCCTCTTCTCTTGTCCTGCATCAATCTTTTTTTTACCCCTTTTTTTAGAATTCCTTAGCTTTTAGAATTTTTCTGTTGCTCTGCTCACTTTTTTTTCTTCTTACTTTAAGTCATACTTTCATCTACTTTTGGAAGGAGTATGAGGACACAATACCGTTCCATCTAATCCCCCCTCCATCTTGAGTTTAATGGTGCTTCCTCTGATACTATCCAAAGATTCTTAATTGTCTAATATAAAGCCTTTTATCAGGTTCCCATTCTTCTGGAATTTTCTGTGCTATTTGAATACCCCCCATTGACCAGGATGTAGTGAAGCTCTTTGCTCCCCTTGGTATTTTATTTTAGATGATTAAATGTTTTAAATATTTTAAGTGTTTTAGTTCTTGTTAATGTTCTCCTTTGCAGTCTTTTAATGTTCTTCCTCATTTTCTGAACACATCTTTCTCTTTCCTTTGTTGGAAGATCTTAAGGGTGCCTCTTCCTTACACTTTCGGATGCCAGCAGACTAGAGCTAACTGGACAAGCCAAAGATCACTCGAAATAGCCCACCAGTGACTCCGTGTTGATTGTGTTGGCATCATCTCTGCCCCGAGTGTTGTCTTGGTCTGACTTTGGGACTGGCATTTGAAGCAATATCACTCTTCCCTAATTAAGAGGCAACCCAAGGAAGAATGTTTATGGAACGATGCTTGAGCAGGCTCCTAATATAACTTTATTCCCTGGAAGTCTAGGAAATCCAGGAGAGTGGATAATTCATGAATACTTGGAGTGGGCTGGCATTAAAAGTCGTTACGGTCATACTTTAATTTATATTATAACTATGTTTATTTATATCATATAAATCTACACTTTATGTTACCTTAATTTATATTTATAATTATCTTATGAAACATAGGTATACATTTATACGTTAAGTTTATATATAATTTATGTCTATATAATTATTTATTTAAAGCCTTAACTTAATGTTTATAATTCAACTCACAGAGTCAGCCCATGCGCCAGCAGTAATTCTCCCTGCCTTTCACAAAGACTACAAGGCAGGTGTTTTGAGGTGTGGCACTCACTCTCAGGATTAAGAGGTTTGACAGCCCACAAGCTAGCAATGGCCAAGGTGAGAGTTGACTCTTCTGGCCTCTTTTGATTTTAACATATTATCACTCCATGGCATTCTCCACGTGTGCAAAAAGAGTGCCACAAACTTACAAAAGCCAAATGAGAGTCGTATCCCCACTTCACAGTGAAGAGACAAGAAATCAGAGGGCCTTGCCTAAGCTCCTGGACATAGGCAATCCAAGAGAACATAAAGGCACAGCAAGATGCTTTAAGAGGTGGAGGGGTACCTGGGTGGCTCAGCCGGTTAAGCGTCCAACTTCAGCTCACGTCATGATCTCGAAGTTCATGAGTTCGAGCCCCACGTCGGGCTCTGTGCCGGATTCTCCAGATTCTCCAGCTCCTCCAGATTCTGTGTCTCCCTCTCTCTCTGCACCTCCCCCTTCTCTCTCAGAAATGAATAAACATTTTTAAAAGGTCTTTAAAAACAGATGGTTAGGAGGCGGAGCCCTGGAGTTAGACAGGCCTGGGTTTTATATTTAGCTTCACCGCTTACTTGCAGTGGGACCATGGAAATGTTTACTCGACTTCTCTGAGTCTCAGTTTCTTCTTTCACATAACAGTGTCTGCCTCATAGGGTTATTCATTCATTTAGCAAAGATTTACTGATCACCTACATGTGAAAAATCTGATAGACACTGGGGATTCAGTAGTGAATGAAGGGGTAAAAGAAATCCTGCCTTCCTAGAAATCCTGCTAGTGGGTTGTTGTTAGAATTAAATGAGATAATACATTGAAAGTGATTTGCACGGTGCCTGGAACATGGTGGGTGTGCAATAAATGTTTTTTTGGAAATAAGAATAAAAGGTCTATAAACAGCTGTAGATGATGATACTTGCCTTTATCCATAAGTATATCTATAAAGATAAAAAAATGTAATATTAATAAGACCTTTTCTTTTCTAAGAATCAGTCTATTCCCAGGGAAACCATTCTAAACAATATATTATAACTATAGTAGTTGGGATTTATAATTTAAAGTGCTTTGGTTGCAAACAACAGAATTCAAACGAAACAAACAAACAAACAAAAAGGAATCAAGTCTGTTTTCCTTAAACAGAAAAGCAGAAGAATATCCATGGAGGCCAAGCGAGGGTATTGAACTAGGAGCAGCTCTACAAGAAGGTTCCAGTCACAATTCAGATTTCAGTAGGTTTCTCCTGGGTTCTGTGCCAGCCCCTGGGTAGTGAGCAGAGAGTGGGGCTTTTGCTTTCTGGCTCTTTTAAGTTGGTTTTGTGTGTTTGTTTATCTTATCTACTTATGCATTTATTTAGAGGAGGAGGGGCAGAGAAAGAGGGAGAGAGAATCCCAAGCAGGTTCCACGGTGTCCTCCTGGGAGCCTGACAGGAGGGCTTGAACCCATGAACCGTGAGATCATAATCATAGCCAAAACCAAGTGGCTTAACCGACTGAGCCACCCAAGTGTATCCCCCCTCCCCGATTTTTTTTTTTTTTTCAAGTTTGCTTTCTGGCTCTTGGCTTGTACCTAACGGTGGAGGGATAATGTATAAAGGAAATTTTCGTGCTGTTACAAGCAGTCAAGAAACAACACATGAAAGCTATAGGGTCTTCATAGTAGTTAGAGGATCTTATCATCAGCATGTTTTTGACATTTAGAAAACAAATGGGGCTCTTGTTCCCCAATAAGCAGTGGGAGTTCTAGCACCCTTGGTGTCCTCTGGGCTTCCAGTCATTGAAAATAATGCTGATCTTTTCATTATTAGTGCCTTTAAAATTTAAATGTAGATAAACACACACTAAATCGCTTTTTTTTTTTTTTTTTCAACGTTTATCTATCTCTGGGACAGACAGAGACAGAGCATGAACGGGGGAGGGGCAGAGAGAGAGGGAGACACAGAGTCGGAAACAGGCCCCAGGCTCCGAGCCATCAGCCCAGAGCCTGACGCGGGGCTCGAACTCACAGACCGCGAGATCGTGACCTGGCTGAAGTCGGACGCTTAACCGACTGCGCCACCCAGGCGCCCCTAAATCGCTTTTATTAAACCTTACCTCTGACATTATTTACCAAAGGTGAGCTCTCCCTCTTATGGTCTGTGCATCGCGTTGACATTTGGAACCGTGCACTCATCGCCTTTTCTGGTGATTGAACAATTCTAGAAGCAGGTATGGAGCATCACTGATCAGCATCTTCTATGAGTCTAGCGGTATGCTGGCTCTGGGAACGTGGGAGGATGTGTTACGCTGCGCTTTGTAATTGCATATATTTGCTATCCCTGAGAATTCACTTGTATGTCTCTGCCAAGAAACATGAGTCTTTCCATTAAAAAAAATTCCAAATAATATATGGAGAAATAATGTAAGGGAAGGGCATAGTTCAACGCTTCTACATAATCGGTAGTCAATAAATGGCAATTTGTAGGAGGATTCAATACCCCAGACTTCCTGGATAGCTCTGTAAAACCAAAAGTGTCCTTGGGCACAAAACTGTAAGAGAATTCTAGGCAAGATTCAGATTTCGGGAGGGTGTGTCCAACAGCATTCCCTTGGGCTCTGTGCCAGCCCCTCGGCGATGTAGGGCAAGTGGGGCTTCTGAAGTGGCTTCTTCGTGTGTATCCAGTGGGTACCTTTAATCCAGTGTAAAGGCCGTGAGGGAGGGGCCATCTTTCTTCTTATTCACCATGGTACCCTTCACTGAGCACGGTTCCCTAGCACATGGTATGCACCTAAGAAATATTTGTTGAAGAAATGACCAAATTGGGAAGCTCTAGACAGAGGCCAAAGGGAAATGAGTAAGCTCCTTGCTTGAGTGGCTATCATTAGTGCATAATTTTCAAAAGCAATCCTAGAACGGGCAAGATGTTTAATCTCTGTCATGAAATGTAACCTTTGGAGGGAAGACAAGCATCCACAGTGTGACTCCTCAGAGTGCCCTGCAGCTTTGAGCACGGCCCGGACCTCTCTCTCATGTGGCTGATGAGAGCCAACACGCAAAGGCATTTTGTATGTTAAAGTGAACCACATTTAGTCAATGATGTTTGCGATGACTAATGAGTCCTGGCTAAGCAGAAGCCGGGAAGCAGAGGCCTACACTACAGAAAATATCAACACAGAGGATCCTTGCTCAGGATACCGGTTGCAAAAGTTCAGCACGTGGCATTTTCAACAAACTGCTCTGTGATTTTCTTTACAGTTGTCATGGCGAATTCTAGAAAGGCGGCAAGCTTTATTATGCATTGTGTGAGCCATTTGGGCCGAGGGGAGGAGGGGTCAGGGGCTATACATTTTTGTTGTTGTTTTATATTATAACTCTGGCAACAAGTTTGCATATCTTATGCTTTATTTTGGTGCAGGGCGGGAGAACCTGGTGTTAGTTATGTATGAGATGGTTTCCCTGACATAATGCTGGGGTAATCCTTGCTTATGACTGTTGAATATCTGCTACAATATGTCAGGTCTGGAGACACTTTGGGTTTTTCTATGTGTAAGTTATATTGTTTTGGTTCGATGCAACACATCTCCTTATCCACCTCTTTGCTTGCCTAATCCCGTATTATCATCTGAGTGTTCCCTCCTCTATCACTTCGCTTAGAATCTCTCTCTCTGGTGTCCTGAGGGATCTAGGTGTCTACACTAAGTGCCCTGTAGCAACTGTACTTTCCCCCCCGATTTCTCAATCTACCTGTTTCTGATCTATTCTGCCTCTCCCTCTGGACAGGAATCTCGTTGACGGTCTGGGCAGTGACTTCCACTAACACAGTCCCATTATTTAGTGCAGTGTCTGATATACAGTAAATCCTTAGTAAGTACATGTTGAATGAATAAGGAGTTAAATAAATCTGAAATTATTTTTGGAGTACATTATACCAAGGTATAATGCTAGGTATTTGGAGAACCATCAAGCATAAGTAGGTCCTTGCCTGTCCTAAAGGAGCTTCCAGTGAATTCAACCAATCTTGTATATTGGACAAATGCTCTTTGAATGCCTCCTATTTTCCAGGTCAGCATCTATGTGAAAGTAAAGATGGGTATTTTAAAGGGTAACTAATATTAAGTGTTCTCTGTCTTGAGTGCTGAGTGGCAGGTTCAAATAAGACAATGACAAGTGAAGTGTGGCATACGGAAGGAGATTATAAAGCTGGTAAAATATTTGAACTTATTTTATTCTGAAATAAGGCCTTTCTTTCTCTTCCTTCCCTGTTTTTCATCATAGCCATTCATTCATTCATTCATCTGGGACTTACTCAGTGTATGCTGTGTTAGATACTTAGAATATAAAAATAAATGGCACATCTGTCCCCAGGAAACACACACAGTTAAACATTTTTTGAAGATGAGCCCTGCCTTTGAACCAAACATTTTAGTACAGTGCATCTTAATAGCATTAAGACACATCTTTATTACTGACATTCAGAAAATGAACTAAAACGTATAAATGATAGCAAACATGTGTATTGCCATTTTTATACTGATGGTAAATGCCAATATGTGAGGCTTTCTATATGGCATTGATAAACTTCTATTATATAGCTCCCATCAAAGAAATCCTGCTTCCCCCCCCCCCCATTGTGGCGTCCTATTTTAATTTTAGATCATTCCTAACTTGTAAATAAAATAAAACTCCTGCATTTGAATTAAAGATAAGTAGACTGATAAAAATAACTGAATACAAATAAGCTCATCTTTGTGGGACAAGGGCATCTTGGTTTGAGTTTTTATTTCTTCTTTCAAGTTATGTTTCTATGCTAAGCCTGTGGGATTATTTGACTCTAAGACCTCTCTGTCAGGCCGGGTGAGCTGAGAGGCCTTCAGAAATGTGTTTGTGCTGCCAGTAATTGGATAGGTCCATAATCAGTTTTTGTGTGAAGTCTAGATGTGCCCGTGATAGGCCTTCATTGTCCAGGTCAGAGGGGAAAGCCTGGATGTGTTCATACGCCAGAATGTTAGGAGAGGTCTGTTTTATAATGGTCGTCGAAGGGATTTCCATGACCAAAATAATGTATACTGTGGTAACCTTTTGCTAAAAATTCCGTGCCTTGATAAGCAATCCCTTGCCTAGATTCCTGGTGACATGAGTTAAAACTAAAAATGATTCTCCCTTCTCAGAACTAACCCCGAGTATCCAAATGGCTTATCTGACACTTCTCATACATACAAGCCTTGGGAGATAGTGCTATTTTCATTGTCCTATCTCACTTCCTCAACTAGATTATAAACTCACGGAGGAGGGCAAAAATAACATTTAACAATAATTAGTATCTATCAGAAGCCTCAATGGGCTAGGAGCATTCTGTGTGCTTTTCGTGTTTTAATCCATTTAATCTTGACACCAACCTCGGGGCAGGTGTTTTATAATTGTCTTCATTACCCATGGGGAACTGAGTCCCAGTGTTTAGTAGCTTGCCACGGATCCTCAACCCTAGCGAGTGGCAGGGCCAGGATCCCGCCCACGCAGAGTGATCCTGGACCCTCGTCCACGTCACTGCACGGCTTTGCGAGATGTCTCTTGCCTTACTGAACGATGACTCAGGTATGAAAGGGGCTCCACAAATATGAAATGATCGATTTACCAAATAGTTTCCCAAATGTGTTCATTATTCTAATAATCCCGTGACCCATTGTAAGAGAGCACATCAAATATCACTACCCTAGTGTAAATCTTGGTTTTGTGCAGAATCTTCTGCGCCACCTCTGTTTCTTATGTGTCTCCCACTTACGTGTCTCCCACTCGAAGAGATGTTTCAGAGAGTGCCTTCCACTAAACTTCGGGACTTAACGTTTAATCACCTGTCAAGTTTTCAGTAGTTAGAAGTTTTGATTATGGCTTTGCTTTCTATGGCCAAAACGTTCTTCTAATGTAGAAAACCAATACCCTACGTGCTGAATGCTTAAACGAAAAGTTCTTTTCTCTAAATTTTTTTTAAATTTATTTATTTTGAGAGAGAGAGAGAGAGAAAGAGAGAGAGTGCCCAAGAGGGGGAGGGGCGGAGGGAAAGGGGGAGAGAGAGAGAGAGAGAGAGAGAGAAAGATTCCCAAGCAGGCTCCAATGCGGGGCTTGAACTGGCAAACCAGGAGATCATGCTCTGAGTTGAGGTCGGATGCTTAACTGACTGAGCCACCCAGGCAGCCCTCCCCCCAAAAAACTTCTTCACAGATAGGTGCCTTGTACAAAAAGGAAAACCTGTGAAAACAGGTCTATCATAGCTCCATCATACAATCAGAAATAACTTTTCCTGTAATTACTTCATGGAGATCATCCTGTTAACCTGCAAACACCTCAACACACTGTAAATTCCCCGAGGACAGTGACAATGTAGTTGAAAGTTGAAGTAATTGGTCTACAAACGGCTCACGGGCAATGCATACACACTTGCATATCTCCGTCATAGATCTTGTACGTCTCTACTTCACTTCATCAGATAAAGGCCGACGAAAATGTGCTTATGAAAAGATGAAAACTGGGCTTTATATGATAAGCATAAAATGTGGTATGATGTGCTAAGACACTTTAAAAGAGTTAATTTAGTGTGCTTACAGAATATTTAATGGGACAGGAAAAGTCAAACAGGATCTTAAGCCCCACTTAGGATTTTTTTGAGGAAACGAAATGGGAAAAGCATTTTATATCAGAGATAACTTAATGAGGAGGTGCAAAAATGGAGGAAAAACAAATCAGAGGAGAGAGTGAATCCAATGCCAACGGGAAATACTGTAAGGATGACTGCGGGAAGTCAAAGTCAGGGCTGTAAGGAGAGCGGGAGGGGGTTCTGATCACATCTCCTCATCTTCTGGGTTCCTTCGAAAAGACAGAAACTTTAGACGAAATCTCCAGTATAGTAAATCTTGTTAACTAACATAATAATGTTTAAAATCTTTTAGAGGCATGCTGTTTAAACAAAACCTATGTCTGGACTAGCTCTGGCCTGAGGACCTTTAGTTTGCAACCTGAGCTAGAAGGAGTGAAATGATAGAAGGATGTAAGTCTTGATTCAAAACGTGATGGCATGCCTTTCCAGTGGGGATTAGTTGTCATTAAACAGATCTTCCCCCCTGCCCCGTACATGATGAGGGCCAGTAATAAAGAAAATGTGCTGAGTTGAAGAAAACTGGAGTCTTGGTACTCAAACTGTGGTCGTGGACCAGCGGCGTGAACATCATCTAGGAGGTTGTTAGACACTGAGAGTCTCAGGCTCTATGAATCAGACTCTGCATTTTACCGACATCTTCCGGTGATTCGTACGCACATTACTGTCTGAGAAGCACCAGATATGGGACTTAATGTTCTTGTTTTTAAGTAGCTCCTGTAAGACAGATCATACCCCAAGAGTCTGAGCGGAGAGCCAAATTTCCAAGAACCTTTAGAGTTACTAGTGGAACATGGAACCAAAGAAGTTCACTCTTACTAAAGCTTGAATGGAGCAGTTAATATGGTAATGCTGACATATTTAGTAATGCTTTCAAAGTGTTAAGTTCTGTACGAGAATTTGGCGAGCCAATACAGGGCTCGACACAGGTAATGCATTTATTTGGTAATCAGTAAATTACCTTCCATCGTCCGTAAATGTTGAATCTTGGACAGCTGGTAGGACCCTTTGCTTTCACGTGTGTTTTCAATATTGTGCTCGGCTTCAAGTATGAATTGAATAGAGTGACCTTTTGATACTGTATGAAATTGACTGCATTTCCTAAGATTCTGTGGTTTCAATCACCATGAATTTTTTATATTGGGCCGTTGCACGGGCCCCAGCTTAACGACCTCTCGTTATTGGTTCTGATAATGCAGTCGGCACCTGTACAGCCCGTTGTTACTAGTCTGTGTGAGAGCACGTGTGCGTGTGCGTTCCCAGTCAGAACTTCATGTCAAGTGTAGGGACAATATGTGGTTTTCCCAAATCAAATCTAATCACTCCGTGGACTGCAAAATGTGAACGATTTTGGGTCCGGTGATGGAAATTGTGTTCTAGGGTGCTAGCTGGGTCCTGAATTTGCGAGATGGATAAGTCAATTAGTGGTTCCTCAGTTTATTAGCAACTTAATTGTCAGAATGTAATGGAAACTTCTGAACTGCAACAACTCATTAGAGGCAGTGAAACATGTGACTTTCTTTTTCTAGAAGAATATTCAGTGAAGTGTGTTTTTTTCCCCAAAGAGATCTTGAAAATAAAATTAACAATTAAGTTTAAATGTACACCTGTGAAGGTATGAAGAGTTTTGAATTCTGCTACTGGAAAAACGCTCTGGAAAAGTTATGGGTACTGAAGAGAGGGAAATCTGGCTTCAAATTTCCAGTCTGTTTGGTATAGAATCTTAGGTGAGTTTCTTTTCTTTCTTTAAACAATTTTCTTTTCTCCAAATTTTTATTTAAATTCTAGTTTTAGGTGAGTTTCTTAACTTCCTTAATCCTCAGCCTCTCTATCTGCATAAAGGTGACATTGTAGATATTTCAAAGGATTGTAATGGAGATAAAAGGAAGGAGCACGTGCAAAGTGTTTAAAAACACCCTAGCCCACAGCAAGAACTCAAAGACGACTATTTTTTTGTCAACCTAAATATTTTTCTTCACTTGCCCTTTATCCCCAAATCAGTTGGATTTTAGAGCAGCCTTCTTCTTTCAAGATTAAAGATGTAATCATTAAAAAGCACATAGCCATTGTATTATCTATCAGAAAGAAAGCTGTATCTCCCTGTCATGCTTAATACTTGAGAGAAATTGACAGTTTCTGCCAAAAAAAACAAGTTTACTTTTTAGTTCCCTGGTAGATTATGGTTTGATTTTATTTGGCCTTTATGGCAATAATACTCTGATGATCAGTGTCACAGAAGCTCAAAGAAAAATCTTGCTTCTCCTCTAATGTCTCATTATAGCTGTAGCCCCCAACGATCTTGGCAACGTTGAAGAATAAAGAGGAGTTGAAGAGTTGTGTGTGGTGACAAAAACGTTAGTTCACATTACAAAGAGAGTAATTATTTTCTGGAGCCCGCCAGCCCCAATGAGGAATAGAACATGAGAAGAGTATTTTATTTGTAACTATAAGTGATGATGCAATTATGGATTATTCCACTCTTTTTCTAATTCCCTTTACTTTGGTGTTCATGTTTCTTTTCCATCTGTATTTTTATTTTTTAGTCTATTTTTCCTTCATTCAACATTGAAATAATTATGTTGTGTTATCTACCAGTGACTGCTGGGCAGCTAGGATGCTGTAAGCATCATGAGGACAGGGACTGCGTCAGTTAGAACCACTTTGTGTTCCTGAAACACCTGAGAGCCAAAAACCTATCTTGTAAATCTACAAATGAATAAAAGAAGAAAAGAATGAATAAAGCCAAATAAAACATGGCCATTGACTTGAAACAGCTTAAATATGTATTGAGGCCTTCTTTCCTTTTTTTTTTTTTTTTAAGATATTATAAAGAATTTAAGTAAAATGTCTGCTGCATTTACTGAGGACTCTATTTTGCCTAATCATATTTTTAAGTAAAAGGAATTGTTCTTCTGCCTTGTCATCTCCAAACAGATAAACTGTGCTTTTTCATATATATCTTCTGTTGATATTTCCTATGACTCAGTGGCATTTGTTTTTGTGTGTTTGTTTCTTGTTTTGTTTTGTCTTGTTTTAACGATATTTTTGTCCTAGGTCAGCTCTTCCGACTGAAGGCAATACCTGTAGGGTTTTAGAAGTTACTAAACCCAATTTGTTAGGTAAGGAGGAAGGCTATTTAATCAGGAGTAAACGTTGTAAATGGCTTATCTTAGGTAATAAATTCTTATTATATAAGGTTTCTTTGGATTTCCTTGTTGGTTTTGCGCTTTTATTCAGGATAGCATTTTGAAAATGATTCTTGAAAAGGAACATCATTGGGGAGTCTGGGTGGCTCAGTTGGTTAAGCATCCAAATCTTGATTTTGGCTCGGGTCGTGATCTCACTAACCATGATATCAAGCTCTGCATCGGGCTCTGCACTGACAGCACAGAGCCTGCTTGGGATTCTCTCTCTCCCTCTGTTTCTACCCCTCCCTTGATCGTGTGCATGCACTCTCTCTCTCTCTCTCTCTCTCTCTCTCTCTCTCTCAAAATAAATAAATAAATAAACAAACAAATAAATAAATAAATAAATAAAAGGAAAATCGTTAGAAAAATAGCAGGAAATACTTATGTAGTATTTCATGGTGCCCATCACGCCCAGTACGTTACTTCTTACCACACTGTTGTAGGGCAGCTATCTTTGCTGTCCGGTTGATGGCACTGGGGACACAAAGCCCAAATGCCTCTCCAAGAATATAGGTTAGTAAGGGGCAGGTTTAGAACGTGAATCTGGTCTTGGGAGACCACAGCTCTTAAGATTTTGACTACTACTTTGGAAACTGTCACAGGGGACATGCCATCAATAGCAACAGCAGCAACTTGAGAGGCCTTGGATTCATGTTTCAGAAATATTGAACTACCGAATGCTCTTTCAGGGGCAGACTGAACAGCAATTAATGCTGTAATGGCACAGAACTATTTCTCTGTCAGTTGCTAAAGCCTGGTATTTTCCTCTTATGCCTGGAGGTGAAAGGATCTACTTCAGGGCCGCCCTTAGCTGCAACCATCAGATCTTTACCTCTGAACAGATTGCGGTTGGCTGACTTCATCCCGACCAACAGACCTGGAAGGTTTGTTTACAACCATTGATGTCACCTGGGGCAGAGAGGACTCCCCGAGGGGAGCATCCCTGTGGTTCCTCCTTTCCTTCCACACGTTGCTGTGGAGTCTCAGGCAAACTGTCATTGTTCTTATATAGGATGTTATCGTCTGTTTGATCTTGTGGGGTGATTTGAGGGAGAAATACATCCAAGTGAAGGATTCAACCATAAAAGGGTAGTACAAATTCAGTAAATATTGTTTGATTGACTTAATCTGAGGTGCATGTATCTTTAGCATTACATTTTTATCTAATGCTTCCTCAAAGCGCATAGGTATTATGCTATGCTTATTTCTGGTAACCTTAGGGGATAGATAGCCATGGCAGATTTCACGGCTGCCAATTTACAGATGAGAAAATTAAGGCCTAATAAAGCCAGATTCTAAGCCAGGGCCCCAAAGTTGAGTAGACCTGGACTGACCTTGGTTAATTACATAGTTACACGTGAGCTTCTTCTCTTGTCCCTTTTATCACACACCATACACGTTTTACAGTTTTATATTTGTATGTTACAAATACAAAAATGCTCATTGTAAAAAGATTAGGAAAAAATTCAATTAAGGTCATCTCAAGTCACAGTTCCTTATAATACTTTGGAGTTTATTCTTTCAAATGGCTTCCAGTATGCATGCCTAGGTCATGGGCTGAACAAGTGCTCCTGGCTAACTTTCTTGATTGATTTAATGCTATTTAATGGGTATGTTTCACTTTAATGACATACATCTATGCCATCATTTTCATGGATGTAGAGTGTCATGGTGTGGCTTCTACTGGACATCTTCTTCCTTTAAGCTCAAGCTTTCGTAGCCTGACTTGCCTATGGTCATAGTAGGTAGGGTCTTGGTTGGTAGGTGTCCCTGCCATCTGCCAAAGAGATCTGTTTGAGGGACTTATAAGTACTGAAGGAAGCACTGGAGAAAGATACTGATAGGCACAAATGAAGGGGTTCAAAGGTCGAAGCTCCCGGCTACAAGAGGGTAATTGAGGCAAGAATTGGGGCCCAGGAAAGAAAGCCTTCATAGTAAAGAGGACTACCTTGATATGTACCAGCTGAAGATGGAACATACAGAGTCTAACATTTTATGATAGAAGACATGGGTTTCAGGTGTCACAATGTGAGACAGCTGGTCTACCCTGATGGGAAAGCCATCTCAGCTTTAGCCCATAAGATAGATCATGGCAAATATATTCACCTTCCCTCAAAGACTCTACCATTCACTCTTTTATAGGAGTAATTCTCAGTCCTGGTTCCCATTAGAGTCCCACCAGGGGAGCTTCTAAAAATACTAACTCCGTCCTCCAAAGAGACTGATTTAATTGCTCTGGGCTAGGGGTGGGAGTGGAGGGCAAGCATAAATAATTTTTTGAATGCTCACCTAAGTTTAATATGTAGCCAAAACTGAGACTCGTGGCTTTATAGGCATCTTCCGCTTGGTATAAAAAAAGATGGTCAGCAGGAAACTTTTCTTTGCGTGAAGTTTTTGTACTAAGAAACTATATTTTCAACAATTTAGGGATTTAAGTGTTTCTAAGTTATTCCACCCCTTTTCTAAGAAAAATATCTATGCTCTGCTTCCCTAAATAAATCAGATTTTTAAAAAATATTTGACTTTCCATAAATAAAAGTGGACTTTGTATTGTTTTATCCGTTTATTTCTTCCACACAGTTGTTTATTTTGTTTACAGTAATTTATTTTGTCAATCATCTGCCTTTCCTGTTAGAATAAAGCTCTGTGAGGGCAGGAAGTTTTAGCTGTTTTGTTCATTGCTAGATCAGTGTCATGAATGCCTAGTGCACAGTAGGTACTCAACAAATATTGAATGTTTTTTGATGACAGTTTGATGTGCAAATCATGATTCCTTTTTTTTTTTTAAGTTTATTTATTTTGAGAGAGAAATGGATCGCACAAGCTGGAGAGGGGCAGAGAGAGAGGGAGAGAGAGAGAATCCCAAGCAGGCTCCGTGCTGTCAGTGCAGAGCCTGATGTGGGGCTTGAACTCATGAACTGTAAGATCATGACCTGAGCCGAAGTCAAGAGCCACACGCTTAACTGACTGAGCCACCCAGGTGCCCCTCATGATTCCTACTTTCAAGAAGGTTATGCACAAACACACAAGAAGGTTAGGCACAAATGCACATGATTCCTATTTTCAAGAACGTTACACACAAACATGGAACTTTGTTACAGTCCAGGATTTCTAGAGAGGTCTGCACTGGGAACTTCCCATGTGCAATATTCTAAACAGTGTAGAGGCCTAAAGAAGAAAAATGTCAACTGTAAGAGAAAGATTCTTTGCTAGTATTTCCTCTTATTCTCCAGGGAAGCAACATGGCATAATAGAAAGACTAGGGAGCCCATAGGCCCCAAACAAATGCGGATTTAGATCAGTTCCGAATTGACCTTGAGAAAGTCTGTTTAACACTTTATTTATCTGTCTTCTCATCTCCAAAAATCATACAGTTGGGTGAGTTGACTTTTTGGCTCTCCCTCTTCAGTATTTCAGTGACTACATCCTATCATTATGTGAGCCTATTGTTAAATGACTTTTTTCTCCTTTTATTGTCCTGTAACTCTTGAATTTTTATCCAGTTTGGTTTGTACTTCCTTTGTCATTTTCCGCGTTGTTACAGGCACCTGTGCTTCCTTAATCCAGTGATCAAGGTCACTTTAATAAATGTCCCCTTGTGTGTTATTAGCCACTTAGTCTAACTGGGTGTCATATGCTACCCTACTGTGTGTGTTCACCACATATGCATGCAAATCGCTGAGAATCATGAGTGATTCTGCATCAAGAACTGACTCAGTATAAAGTATTTAAAGATTCCTCACGAAGGGTATACTCATTCTGGTATTAAGAGAAGCTCAGTTTCTAAATCCTAGGAGACTGCAGCCTTACTCAGATGCTTTGGAAACCTAGACCCGTGTGGAATACTTAGATACAAAGTCATTGAGACTGCTCATATTGTATTCGTTTGGCAAGTATTTACTGACAACCCACTATTCTGTTCAGAACACTTTCGTAGGAAATGGAAGTTGCTCAAGGAGTCGAAGACCCAATCCCGGGCTCCAAATGGCTCCTATCCTCTTGGGGGAAGGGCCCTGCACGGCACAGAGGATTACCAGGAAGCACACTGATTTCCTTCACCCTAGATGTCCCCACAGAGAGGACAGCCTTGCCTCTGAATAGCTCCTAACCACCTTGAGACAATTTCAATGCCATTTTAATGCCATTTTAATGCCATTGCCAGATTATTGCAAGTAATCAGATCATTTGATGTCGCCTGAATCTTGGCATCCCCAACCTTAATATACCATGTACGTCCAGGTGCCAGGGATCTGCAGCTGCGTGGTTTGCACCCATCTTGGGGTGCTAAGCCTTCATGAGCCAATAGCATTGGCCTGTGTAATAATACCTTCTAAGCACTTCTCTGGGACAGGAAATACACTATCGTATACAGAATTTATTGGTTGTAATGGGAAATCCTTACGAAATGTCTTACAGAGTCAGCCTAAAAAACATGCTCATGCCCAGGGTTAATATAATCTGCTAATTTGCCACAATAAAATTTTATGTGTCGTTTATAGGATAGGCCTTCTTCTGACATCCTGGTGCCGCTGTTCTGATTGATCAGTGCTCATGTGTAATGTTTGTTAAATATTTTCAAGATCACTTCCCTCCCACTTATACCAATATGTAAACTCTGAAAATGTTAATGTCTTCCTCACTGCAAGTTCTCAGCTCAGGACTTTTATACTTTTCCTTTCTCTGCCTAGAACATTCTATTACGGCTTGCTACTTCAAATGCTATCATCTTGTCTGTCTCTCTGTGTATACATCAGTATATATACATAAACATTATTGGACGTATATATTTTGCTATCAAGTACGCATACACACATATTCTATTCTTCTTATGTTTTGTGTATATATATATATGCAAAACGTATTATTATGTTATATAATAACATAATAATTGTATGAAATTATATATTATTATACATACTCTATATGTTATAGAGTACATATATTATATACCCTCTATGTTATAGAGTACATATATTATATACTCTATATTATTTCTCTCTATATGTGTATGTATACATTGCCTATCTATTTATCTATCTTTGGAAAGGGCTTATTTATTATCTGCCTTCCTGCCTCCACCAAAGTAAAACGTAGGTTCCTAGAAAACAGATTATAGCATATAGTAGGCACTCAATAAATAGGTATAAGTAATCAAAATATATGTACATAAATATAGTATAGGTGTGCATGTGTGTACGTGAATGGTGGATGCATCCAATGCAGATATCATGGTTCAGCTTGGTATGGATTTCAGGTCATCAGTCCATGGGATAAACATGCAAACAGCCAGTGATTATGTCAAACTGCATCTGTTAACTCCAAGATATCAGCCTTAACAAGTAACTGGTAGACAGTGACCTTTACACCAGTTGTAAGGATTTTTGAGCATTCTGAGCATTCTGAGGCCACGCTTAAAACCTCTATATTGTGTAGGCTTATTGTGTAGAATGGTCTTCCCTTTTCCCTTCATTTGTTCGTATCCTGTGCCAACTCAGTCTACTTTCAATGTTCTCTCCCTTATAGTATTTTCCCAGTAAATCCATTTTTGTGTGTCACTTATTTTGAACTCAACCTAGTGTATAAGGACTATAATAATGACAATGATAGTCCTTGCTATCTATCAGGCACTGTGCTACATGATTTTCATGGATTTGTTCAAAATAAGCCCTCAACTGAGGTCTTATTATAACGCCCTTCTCAGACATGAAATCTGAGACACAGAGACGTTAAGTAACTTACTGAAGGTTACGCACCTTGTAAGTGATGAACTCAGGATCCAAACATAAGCGGTCTAACTTCAGAGTCTATATTTTGCCTCACCGCCTCTGTCATAATAACATAAAACTTGTATAAGGCTTTTATGCACTTCTTGAGCTGTAAAAAATCTTAAGAAGTCTAGAAGTGTTTCAGAACTCTGTGAAACTATATAGAAGAAAACCCTCAAGAACCAGTTAGCATGTAGTCTATGTAATCAAAGAGACTACAAAACCAAAATGAACTTTATGATAATGATGATGGTAAGAATATGTTGAAGAAAGAGGAGAATGATTGGCAATAAAAAGAGTGAAATGCCATCGGACTAATCAAAAAGAAATTCCGGGAGTAAATAACCAGTAAGTTATAATCAACAAGGAAGCATTGACTATAAAACATCTGGGCACATAATGTAAGATATTGGAGATAAGAATTCACATAGAGTAAATAAAACTATGTTATTAATGACTATTAAGAGCTGCTAGAGTTGCCTGTGTTAGTAGGGATAAGTCTAGCGCACATGGAGTCATAAATTCCAGTCATAAAGTGATCTATACACTACTCAACGGCCACAAAACAGAAAATTACCCAGACCTGCATGATTCGGAAACTCTTGGGGTGCTTATCAAAACTGCAGAATCCTGGACTGTTCCTCCGGGATAACATTCTCAACTGGGGGCAGTTTTGCCTCCCGGCAAATGTTTGACAATATCTGGAGACGTTTTTGATTATTTTGATAATTAGAGAGATGCTACTGGCATCTAATAGGTAGAGGACAGGGCTGCGGCGAAACATCCTGAAATGCACAGGACAGCCCGTAACAATAAATCATCTGGCTCATAATGTCAACAGTGTCAACGTCGAGAAACCCTGATCTAGAGGTTTTGATGTAGTGGTTTGTGATGAGACCTAGAAATCTGTATGTCTATCCGGGGATCCGTGTTATTCTTACAAAGGCTTTAGGAGCTTGAAGGTAGATAGGCTTTGAGGTAGGGATAGGATATGAAGAAATGAAGGGAAATGGAAAGAACATTTTAATAGAAGGATGGATCCCACCCAGTAGGACTGAAGATAAGCTCCGTGGAACACTGGGCCAGCAATAAATACTGGGAAGCAATCTCAAAGCAATATCCTCTTTCTACATGGAAGGCCGTCAGGGGATGTAATTGCGGTTCCCCACCTTAGTTCTTATCTGTTGATAATTAACTCATTTTGTATCCTCTAATATGAATGTAGATTAGACTAGCGCATGCCCACTCTCATTTTCGTTCCATCGATTCGGTCATAAAATTCCAACATATAAAGAAAGGGAGTGAGAACAAGGTTTTATCAGATATACCTAGTTTGATAGCCAACCCTACCTCTTATCAGCTGCATGAATTTAGGGCCACCAATAGGGTCAATGGGGGGTTTAAATGAAATAGTATGTACGGGGAAATTAACTCCGCACTGGGCACATAGGAAGCACTCAGTAAAAGTCAGTCGCCACTTCATAGTATTTTTTTTTTTTATTAAAATAAAATGTACTGGTAGTAGTATTTATGAAACTATTTAAATGAACAGAAAAAAATGTGAAGTTGAGGCTTAAGATGATGATCGGTATCTTATATCAATCTTAGCAACTGATTATTTTGTACTCTGTTTTGATCTAAGAGGATTGAGAAAATCCTGCTTCATAGAAACGAGTATTTGTAAATGGCTCCAGGTTTTAAGCTGCTCACCCTCACTTCTCAAGGTATTTTTTTTTTAAATCCTGAGACCAACATAAAGTGATTCAGCATGGCAAGTTAATGCAGTGGTGGTCTCCACTGTGTTTATGATAGGAGAAATAACACATTTGAGTGTGCATGTTGCTTTCTAAAAACTAATTATATTGCTATATGAGCTCAATTATATAAATACATAAATATAGCATATACTACAGCGTTTATTATCAGTCCTTATAGCACTTGCACTAACATCCACAGCTCCATGGACTACAGTTCGAAAAAGACTCTGGCTACTATATATTCCCACTTTGTCGATGAGTGTGTTATACAGTAAGGAATAAAGAAGCTCTCTCTAGTCCAGATAGATTCCATCCATTGTTTTCTCTTGATTAGTGAGCCTGATGCTTCTGCATGGACAGATAGTAAGTTGGTCTGGCATGATTTTCTCTTCACAAACCATCTTGGCTCTTTGGAAATTTTGCAAATTAATTCCTTGATGATGCGTTCCAGGATCCCCCCAAACACCAGAGTTGGGGTGAGTTAATCTCTCTGTTCACAAGACCTATCCCCACCTCTTCCTTTACAAAAAGTGTACATTATGTTGACTCATACAATTTCAGTACTTTGGGGCTTAATTCAGAATCCGCCCCTCTGTAGTTCTGTTCAAATTTCCTTATCTCCCACTAAGAAAATATTGGCTGTTTGGCCTATCAGCTGATGTATGAGAATGAATGCAAGCTAATTTTAAATTATAGCCAAAGATGAACACCGTTTAATTAGATGGGGGTGGGAAAAGGTGGGAATTATGAACAACAATGACAACAACAACAACAACAACAAGAAAATGAAAAGTCACATTATATTTTTAGGATTGGTTCAACATTTTCTTTGTGATGCTTATTCATTTTAAATAAGCATCTACTATATGCCAAGTGCCTTAGTAGTGGTCAGACAGGTCTCACGGTGCTTCTATTTTAGATAGACTAGGAACACGGTAAGTCAGTAAAATATATTGAGTTGAGTTATAGAAGAAAGTGTCAAAAGGAAAAATAAAGTAAGGTAATGGATAGAACGTGCTCGGAGTAGTTGGAAAGGTCCAACTGAGAAAGTGACTTTTGGGTAAATGAAGGGATGAAGGGGCAAGTCTGTGGCTATCTGGCAGAAGAGCCTTCTAGTAAGAGGAAATGGCAGGGGCAGAGGCCTTGGAGCAGGACAATGCCTGGCATTTCTGTAGAGTAGTACTAAGATCAGAGTCGTTGGAGAGGATTGAGACAGATAAATGGGGGCATTGACAGGGTCAGATGATGTAGGTCTAATATAGGGCAATCAACCATACATCTCAGACTCTGATAGTCTGGGTTAATACCCCAGTGATTGAGTATTTACATGCTCAAGAGTGTTCTGGCTTGGGTGCTCAGTTACGTGGTGATCCGAGGCTACTAGGTCACTCTTAGGATTTTAACTTTTAGAGACAAAGAGAAGCCTTGGAGGGCCACATCAAAAGGGGGGCAGGCATGATTTAGATTTTATCAGGATCACTTCATCTTCTGGGGCTCCAGGGCGGCTCAGTTAAGCAGTGACTCTTGATTTCAGCTCAGGTCATGATCTCACGATTGGTGAGATCAAGCATCGTGTCAGGCTCCGTGCTGTCAGTGAATTGGGAATCTCTCTCTTTCTCTCTCTGCCCCTCCCCCTCTTGCACATTCACAGGTGCACAGGCTCTCTCTCTCCCTCTCTCTCTCAAAATAAATAAATCAATATTTTTTTTAGAAAAGGGATCCCTTTGTCTTCTGTGCTGATAATGGGCTATTGGGATGGGGAGGCAAGAGGCAAGGGTGAAAACCGCGGAGCCAGTTGGGAACCTACCAGATTACTGTTTGGGCATGTGCACCGCAGCCAGAATTGAGTCATTTCACTTGAGGCTGTGTAACTAGTTAGTGGTGCAGAAGGGACTTGGGCCAATTGTCTTGACTTTCACTCCGGTGTCCTTTACACAGAGCCCTGTTTCATCAGCCTGAGAACAAATTGAGTGCCGGGCTAGATCTTTACAGGCCCGTTAAGCCTCCTGTGTGGTAGTACCACGTGGTTGCTTCCTCTTCATGTGGTGAGAAATGGACATGAAACATCTCCCTTCCCCCCTTCCAAATGATAGCTCGTTTTGAAGCCTCAACCAAGATTTTCTTAAGCCTTTCTCTTGAACGTCTGTATTTCCACCTTGGGCTCATGTATCCTCTTCAGAATAATGAATTCCACATGTTGGGGGCATGCTGATTAACTCATGGATGTGTGCTATAAGCTGATAGGTTGGATGGAGCCTAATACCGACGTGAACACACATTATTTGGCTGCTTAAATAGGATCATAAATGTTAACAAAAACGAACTAGACTCCCACAGGTGTAAACATATCTATGGAGGGAAATCTTCAGTTTTGCTTATATTTATTTTCATTTGGTTCTCGTTTTATTTGTACAGGAACTGTCTTCAGTTTTTGATCATGGCTTCCCTCAGTTATAGTGGATAACCGGGAGGAAGAGTACATGTGCTGATTACACACATATGTAGTCAACTGCAATGGAATATAGGAGAATACACTTAAGAGATTGAAATGCACATCTACATGGATTCTGTTTTAAATATGTGTACTTGAGATGCAAACTTTTGTGTGTTTGTGTTGGGGGCATGGTATCTATAGGCATATTTACATACATGGTATTCTTTTTTAAATTATTTTCTTAATGTTTATTTATTTTGGGGAGACAGAGACAGAGTACAAGCAGGGGAGGGGCAGAGAGAGAGGGAGACACAGAATCCGAAGCAGGCTCCAGGCTCGGAGCTGTCAGGACAGAGCCTGACGCGGGGCTCGAACCCACGAAGTGCATGATCAATGACCTGGGCCGAAGTCGGACGCTTCACCAACTGAGCCACCCAGGCGCCCCTACATACATGATATTTTAAGTAGCCTATATGTCCATGGAGAGTTACCCAAACAGTGAAATTAAAATTTGTGTTCTTTCTATTAACCATTGTATCAGTACAACTTTAAATTCCAGCAACTTTGGCATCCAACAGAGCAAATACAGTGTCACATAATGTGCTTATCTTATCTCTTATGGGAATAAAATAGGGGAATAAGCAAATTCTCAGGGAGTATGTTAGAAATGAATAGATACAAAAGTATAAAAGAGAAAGAGAGTTGTTTGAGGGTGGCTATTCAAAATATTAACCTCTCCAGCAGAGGCTCAGACCCCTCAGAGCGGATGCATACAACAAACCATCAGTGACGTGGGATCTGTCCTGATTAAAATGCTTTAAAGGAAAAAAAAAGCCAATAACCTCAAAGTCTAATTCAGTAGTCTAAGTCTGAATTGTTTTTTTTATTTCATTTCAAAAAAGAAGAAATTATTATTTTTAAAATTTTAGTTCAGCTTTTTGCAAATCTTGAATCAAACTTTATACATTAAAACCAAAAATTATACATGTAAAAGTTGTTTTTTTTTTTGTCTTTTTGTGCCTGAAACAGAAGTACAGAACTTTATGTATGAAGATCCAGGAAAGGGACTCCTATGATCAATTGTATTTCTTATTTGAACCCCTGAATCTATCCTAAAAGTCACTTTTTCATTTATTTACTTCAACTCCCAGTTGGGGTCTAGTGGGACAAATAATCCAAAATAGTGGATAATCCAAAAATGTCATTTATATTTGGCCTCAGAATGCATTACCAGATGTTACTCTAGCAGATTTCCCTTCCTAATTAGGCCTCACTTAAAGGAGGAGTTAATTTTGTCTTCATTAGCTGCTTCCAAATCAGCGGGATGGGGCAAGGAGGAAGCTCAAGGCTTGCTGGGTATTTGGGAGGAAGCTGGCCCAGTGCTAAAAGTCGGTGGTAGATCGTGCTCAAAGAATGAAATTCAAATATGGGCAATCAAGACGATGGGCATATACACTGGAGATGTTTGTTGAGCACCTTCTTGAAGAATTCTCAGGCTTTTATCAATTCTTTTTGTCTCCCTATTAACCATGAGTGCAGAAAAAATTCTGTAATAGGAATTAGGCAGATAATGACCTAAAATTTTATATAGAAAAAAAAATAGAGGCTCAGAGAGGTTAAGTGACCCCTCACATAGATTGATCTCGGAGTAAACAGTACCTAAGATACTGAAACTGATTAATGAATGATAAGGAGACCCCACTGTTTCCTTCTTATTGATGATTTGAATAATGAGGAAGCAAGAATTCTCCTGGCCTAATTCGCATTAAGAGAGCTAAGATAATGAAGCTGTGATTAAATGGCTATTAAACTATTTTTATCAAACAGAGATCAAGCGAGTGTGAGAATCTGGGGACGCAGAGTGTAATTGCAATTCTACAAGATGTGGAAAAAATTACTATCATAAGCAGGGCATGGTCCTTCCATAATAGCCTGCATTTAAAAATCTTTGGGATACCACATGCAGTTTTCGCTTCGCAGTTCTCCCTTCAGGTGTCGGTGAGCATCTCAGAGTCCCTCATTTCCTCCTTCATTTAGTAGATTTAGTCACTCTCTCCGCACCTGGGCAAGCTGAATGCATGTCTGCCCCACCATGTGTAATCAGTTGGAAGATCCTTTTGCCAACTGCTCACAAGGGAAGCAGGCCCAGATATGACGTACTGGATCCCAAACTGCAGTCTCGAGGTGACTTTGAGCACTTGAAGGAGCAGGATCGACCTTCCTTTAACTGTACCCTTTGAATGAGTTCACACTTAGTGCGGGTCAAATAGGGACCCAGCAGTCCCAACTAGCGATCGTAATGAAACTTCTGGTTTGATGGAGTGTGTCGAACTGTCATTTGTTGGTGACGAACGCTTCGGAATTGTTGCACATTCTAAATGTTGGGTTGTTAGTATACGTGTACGCCTGTCATCTGTCACTGGAAATTCTTTACAACTTGAGTGAGTTTTTGTTGATGAGGCGTCTTTACTCCTGGAGCTCCCTTAGAGAGTGAGTGTCACAGTCACACAGACCTTTGTTCGGGCCGGAAGAATAGCACCAGACTTGCGGAAGGAGAGCCCAAGGTTGACACCCACCAGGGGAAGAGCTGCCTGATAGGTACAGAGCTCCCCTGCGGAAATGCCCATCGGCCTGGGCTCTTTCCTTTCTTTCTCTATCTCTCTGCTACCACCTGCAAGACTGAGCTCAGCTGTGTAGTTGTCGATCGCTACGGAACTGGTGACCCACTCTCTGCTTTTCTTTTCTTAACTTATATGGAGCTCATAAGTGTATTTTTGTAGGAATGGTAATTTCAAACGATTAGAAAGCAGTAGCAGAGCAGAGTCTTTGAAGGGATATCTTGTAAAGTCACTTTACAACCTGATGTATTTCCATGCCCCGTCACCTGTGAACAGGCATGTGTTAGGAGGCCAGTGTGCTTCATCTGCAATGACTTTGATTTATTTGCTCTGTAAATTGGGACCGAAGCGATAATGGGAAGTGACATTAATTGTTTACCAGAATCCTTTTTGTCACATCCATTGCCTTCTCTGGAGTGTGTGACTGTTGAAACTCATGCTAAACTAATTGATATTGCCACAGTGAGGAGCAATGTCCACTCACCTTTATATACAGGAGTATGTGTTGAGCTTCAAAACGAAAATGTCATCAATAAATATTTTAATTTTCCCCCCGGGTCTTCTATGATTAGACAAAACATGGAGAATTTGAAATAATAACATTTTCTTCTTCCTTAATTCAAGAACAACTTGATTAAATGGTCTCCGAGCACCTGTCTGAGTCACCCACATTCAGGGATGGTAATAAAGAGGTTTAATAATCATTTCTGATGAACACGGATTAAATAACGATTACAGTCCATACTGGTTGACTACCAGCCTGCCCTAGCTACCTACCCCCACACACACACACACACACACACACACACACACACACACACACACACACTGCCAGTCTTCCGTCCCACAACCCTCCCTCCCATTGTGGTTCCAGTAGAGAGAATTTAAATGGCTGTGGTTTAATCAGATCTTGTAAATTAATTATGACATTATCAGGCTCCACTATTTCTGCCATTGTTTTTGATGTACATTCACCCGGGCTTTATTAAAGAAATTGGAGAAAACTAGTTAATTTAAGTGTTCTTTGTCATTCTGACTTGATTGGAATTATTGTAGTTTGTTTACACGAGGGATGGAACTAAGGCGCTATTGTATTATGTGATTGAAAGCAAATAGAGGCTTGTAGTGTTGCTGGAAAGCCAAACACAAAATTTAAATCGGGGTAAACAAAATTACTCATTTATTGGTAAACATTCTTAACTGTTTTTCTTGAGCTATTTTTGAACGCCATTGAAATAAGCCTTTCTGAAAATTGGGATACCTGGAAAAGAAGCCCAGTTCACTGAGTTGTGTGTGTGTGTGTGTGCTTGAGATATCTTCAAAGATTGTTTTTATTAGATAATATGCATACATTTACATTAATGTAAGTCTCGTGATTTTAGATGATTTAAAATAATATATATTTCATTTAAACATGACTTCTATTTAGGACAGATTAATAACCCGAATTTGGTTTTTTGTATGTGGGGGAATCTAAATTAAAAGAGGAGAGATTGGAATCTTTGGACACTAGGTTATGACCCTGGACAGAAAATAAGTGACAATCACTTCAGTATCTTTATTATTCAGATTACATGGACAGATCCAGAAGAATGGAGGCTGGGGGATATGCTCACTAATGTTTTGTTATTAAATCAAGCAATTTGTTTTTGAAGAATCGGTCAGTTTTGGAAGAAGTGGTGCCATTTTGGAGTTAACATTTTACCCCTCTGATTAGGATTTACCTCCTGCATTGGAGCCTTCAAACTCAGAGACTTGTCATTCTACCCCGTGTGCCCAAAACCACTTGACTCATAGCGTTAAGTCCAGGAGCATTCGAGAGATACATTATGCAAATGTAAGAAATGCTAGTGAAATCCACCGTGAGGACAAATGGCTCTTTTTGGGCCCTTGAATCCAAAAGAGAAAGAAGTCTGTAGTTTTATTCCTGGATGGGGGACTCCTCAGTAATGAAGGAAAACAATTTTTATGTGAAAATAGAATGTCTACGTGATAAAGGCCTGCCTAATTTCTCTAGTAATACAATTTGATTTTCTGATTAGCTGTCTTATTCTGTGATTCTTGTAATTTTGTCAGGTCAATTAACTGGAGTTGAGTGCTAGAGAGAAAGGACGTGTGGGCACTGCTGGCTTCATTAGATGTCAGTAGCTTAGGTGCCTTTTGTAATAGAGTCTGTGTGGGATAATTTAGCCGATATTGTTAATGTCATAGCATACAGAACTTAAAAAAAAAAAAGATTTATGAAGCAGGTCAAATTGGACAAACAATGTGAAGTGCTATCAGAAGGGGGAAAAAGTGATCTACACAACATACATTCTAGGTACTAAATGCAGATCAAGGAATTATTCAGCAAGGAAGCAATGACCATACCGTGTGCCAGCACTGGCCCTGGTTGCCCAGGTGCATGGGGTACATAACACATTTTCCTCTAAACAAGGTGTGTAAGCCCCAACTTGGGAGATCTTGAAAGTTTTTGTGCAGAGTCCTGAAATAAATATCATCTTTTATAATACGTTATTTACACATTCTTCCCTTGCACTGGAAGGTTTATGAGGGCGAAGGTTGGTCTTTCTCTTTTTATCTCTAACACCAGGCATGGCCCTGGTATTGTAGGTGTGCAGATGTTTATGGAATGAATACCTGAAGCTTAACTCTCCAAGGGTGTGCCGATGGGCATGATTGTGGGAGTTGGAGAAACGAGTTAGGATATGTTTTCAGGAGCCCCCATTCAGAGTAATGTTGCACTAGACTAGTACCCCAGCCGCAAGAAATGAATGCATTTGAGAGACGTTACAAAGCAAGACTCTACTTAATGACTGACCAGATAAAGAAGACTCGGGGTAGTTCTAGAGTTTGAGTCTGCAGAACTGTTACCCAAACTCAGGAAGTCAAGGGAAACAGCAGTTTGGTTGTGAAAGGGCCTGAGTTTGGGTTTTGAAGGATGAGGGAGCCATTATCAGGTAGAAATGTCCAGCGGGCAGTGGTAGATTTATGACTAAAGTTGGGAGAGATGTCAGGGAGGGAAATAAATGGCTGTGGAGTGTTCAGTGATGAGATTATAATTGAAACCATGAAAGTGTATAGTTCCTCTTGGTATCGTTTCAGTTTCTGGTGCTGTTCAAACTGAGGGTTATCTAAACATTTTGCCTGTACAGGAGATTGAAACACTGCATCCGCAGATGAAATAGATGATGGTTAAAATGCTCTCAAGTTCTAGAGATTCTCTAGACCTTCTCCTTTGGTTAGGGAAACAAGACATAAACATGGGGAAAGTGCGAGCAAGACGGAGTCATACCCAGTCGTGATAAGCACTGATGCCATAAATTGCTAAATTGGACAGCTCAACAATCAAAGACCGGTACCGAGAGGTATCAGTTAATTGTCGGATTCAGACCCAAAGTGAATTTGGAGTTTGAGGAAGACAGGATCTTTTGTATTCCGGCATGAGCCTTCAAAATTTCACGAATAGTTTCCTCATTTGGATAAACATGATCCGCCTATGCTGATTGATAGCGTTACCTATCGCCCAACGTCAGCTCATCACGACATCTGTTTTTCCGTTTTTGCAGAAGATAGATGAAGAGAACGAGGCGAACTTGCTAGCAGTCCTCACAGAGACACTGGACAGTCTCCCTGTGGATGAAGACGGATTGCCCTCATTTGATGCGCTGACAGATGGAGATGTGACCACTGAGAATGAGGCTAGTCCTTCCTCCATGCCTGACGGCACCCCTCCGCCTCAGGAGGCAGAAGAGACGTCTCTAGTAAGAACCCTTCCTAGTGTTTAACGGGAATTGGAGTTGCCTCTGGCTACCCGCTGCATGGGTATGACGTAGTGCCAATAAGGTTTGGGTTTTTAATTTAGACTGATGCCAAAATAATTCCCGAGCACACTCGGAGCTGCAAATTCTTGTGATTTTGTGTTTAAGAATGTTGGTCGTTAACAGTCTTCACGTAGGCTTACGGAAGTTTGTTTTTAACTGTCTATGGCTGTGGATGTGTGTGTATCGTTATTTCTTAGCATTATTTATGTTCGTGGTAGAAACTTAGAAGACGTAGATGACCCGAAATGAATGCACCAAAAATTCACCTGTGATTTCAAATAATCTCTAATATAAAAAAGGTTGAAATCTCCTCTTGTTTTAAGATCTGTTATCATATTTATGAATTTTAGATATGCATAACTGCTAGTGTTATACATGACTTTACTGTTTGGAGATGCTCTAATTCATTAAGAGATTTCTTATGGTTGGATATTTGGTCTTTGTCCTGTTTTTTCACCATCATAAATTATGTAATAATCGACATATCTGTAGTTTTATTCTTATGCCCGTGATTCTAGAAATAAAAGGTAGAAAAAGGGATATGCAATATTTTAAGGTTTTAGATCCATAATTCTTATGAAGATTGAAAAATAATAGCACATTTGCAACCTAAGTTCCCTAAATTTATGGTAGGCAATGAAGAGTGAATTTGTTGGCAATGAAGAGTAAATTTTCTTTTCGATGCAGTGCTTGACCAGAATTTTATTAGTTCTAAGACACAGTTTACCTTCTCATCTATGGTAGCCATTTGTCATTTGCCATAAATCTGATGTAAGACCACACTATGTAAATTATGGAATGCTGTTCTCCAAACTTTAATAATGTTCCTTGGCATGCCATTTAGAGGTTGTTTCTCTCCCATCTCTAAGTTTTTTAAATGTGGAAAGCACTCCATGTAAACATATGGAGACTCTATTCGTATGCCTGTGCATTTTGAGTTTTCTGGTTTAGAAGAAACTGTCTCATAAGTAATTGTTACCCCAACACACACACACACACACACACACACACACACACACACACACACACACCGTTTCTCCATTTCTCTTGATTTCTTTACATTGATACCAGATGATTTGCATCCGCATAACTGATTCGACTAGGAGGAGTTGTTGATTCAGAGTCATCCTGCCTGTCCAAGCAGGGAGGTCCCAGCAAGCCAGCAAGTCAAATGAAGAAACAGAGGTCAAGAAAGAGTAAATGACAGGGCGACTGGGTGGCTCAGTCGCTTTAAGCATCTGACTCCATTTCAGCTCAGGTCATGGTCTCATGGCTTCGTGAGATCGGGCCCCGTGTTGGGCTCTGCACTGACAATGCGGAGCCTGCTTGAGATTCTCTCTCTTCCTCTCTCTCTGTCCCTCCCCTGCTGATGTACACGTGTGCACACACAATCTCTCTAACAATGAATAAATAAACTTCAGAAAAAAAGAGAGAGTAAATGCTTTGCGTGAACCAGAATCACATCTCCCGACTCTATCTACTTACAAATCTTTTTCAGTGATAGCCACACTTTCATCACAAATATTTGAATCAGTAAAGTTAAAATGGATTGTGAAATATCCTTCAAAGCGTTGCAGAATATTGTATATATTTTCACTTGATGCATTTGGGTTATTGAGGGGACAGAATACATAGATTCTGTCCCCAGTCCCCAGTTCCTCATTTAGCAAGGCAGCATTTCTCATCTAGTAGGTATTTAGAAACCCTTTCAGGAAGATCCTTTTGCCTTATTTTATCTTTAAAAAAAAATCAAAGTAGACAACACTTAGTCTCAAATGTAGGGAAAGGACATACTTTCACAGTTGGTAGTGTAATGCCAAATTTTTCTTTTTCGAAATATGTTTCCTTTAGCACTATTGTGCCGAGGTGTGAATATAATTAGAGAGTGATGGAATTAATGTTTATAATTATAATTAATTAATTTTAAGTTTAAAATTTCAATAGCTTATTCAGATGCTTAAAAGATGCATAACTTCTCTTGCTTTTCCCCCTGATATGTTTCTAGCTTAAGAAGCTCTTACTGGCACCAGCCAATACTCAGCTAAGTTATAATGAATGCAGTGGTCTCAGTACCCAGAACCATGCAAACCATAATCACAGGATCAGAACAAACCCTGCAGTCGTTAAGGTACGATGTGAACTTTGTAATATAGGAGGGAAACTAACAAAGGATTTTGCTTGAAGCTGTAAAACAAAGGATAGGTTTATTTCTACGTATTCAGTTGGGATCCCGCAGTTGCTTTCTAACTGTGAAACTATATGAAATGGGTTTCCAAAAGCAGCGCTCCAGCTACTTTAAAGTAGAAAGAGTTCATTTATGCTTTGTCTTCGGATGATTGGAATGGAAGTTCCACCGTCTGTTACTCCTTGCCCACTTTATTAATACGTGCGGCAATGTGGGTTACAATAAAATTTGCTGATAGGCTGGTATTGTCTAGGAGTGACTTTAAGATGCAGGACTGCCGTTTCGCCAGCTGTCTAACCTGAGAAAGACTGTTCTGGAATCACCGCAAAAGATCTGTCTCTGCCATTAATTGGATAGAATGCTGGCAATGACATAATTCGGTTAGCGGGCTGTATTAAACAATGTTTGTCTTGCCATTCACTGTGAGTGAAAACGGAGCGTTAAGGGGTACTTAAGAGAATTGTGAATACGGGGCTCCAGCAATCAGTGGCAAATTAAGGTTTAAACCAGCTTATTTTTTTTTATTCACAGTAAAGGCGCTATAGGGTCTTGTTAGTTACATGTTGCTGAGTAGGAACATTGAAATGTAGGAGAAATGAAATAAAAAGCTGCCTAAATGTCATTTAGGAATTTTAAATGTAATTTTCTTTCCTTGTTCTGCAAACAATTATTCACAGCTCATAGATCTAGTACACTTAGACTGAACACTTCATTGAAAATCTCATCTCTTCAGAAAACCTATATCCATTCTGATAAGGTTCAGTTCACTAATTTTAGCTTTTTCTTTATGCCTCGTTTTTAAGACCGAGAATTCATGGAGCAATAAAGCGAGGAGCATTTGTCAACAGCAAAAGCCACAAAGACGTCCCTGCTCGGAGCTGCTCAAGTATCTGACCACAAATGATGACCCACCTCATATCAAACCCACAGAGAACAGGAACAGTAGCAGAGACAAATGCACCTCCAAAAAGAAGTCCCACACACAGTCGCAGTCTCAACATTTACAAGGTAGGCTGGGGACCCAAACACAGGCTGCCGGGGAGGGAGCCGAAGGCAAACCCGGCCTGCACCACGCTGCGATGCCCCCACTTTGGGCTTTCGCTCCGCGGCCGTCTCTCTGGAAAGAGGATTCAGCACTTGGGTAGAGATTAAGGAAAATAAAAAAAATCTTCCCTTGGACACAGGTTGAACATGTCCTCTTTGGCTGATATGCGGCCGAATTCATAATCACCAAAAGGCACCTGAAATGTGAACTGGACGGGGAGGGGGGGGGCGGGCGTGTAAAGGGAATAGCTACCTCGGACAAGGTTTATGTGAAATCTGAATTGCTGAGATAATTGAAATTCTGAGCAAGCTGGGCTAGCCAATATTAAAAAGATTTTATTTTTTCCCTCTTCTAATAATGGCAAAAATGAGGCATTGTTGATTTGCTGTACATACCTTAAGAAATAGTACATAATAATGTATGCAGCCTCTCCCGATTATTAAGTGTTTTCTTTCCTTTCTTTCTTTCTTTTTTTTTTTAAGACCACATGTTACACTCATAGATTTTATTTTGTAAATAATGATTTGGAAATTCCTGGAATTTATTTTCATTTGCTTTCTATTAAAAAATATGGCCGAGAGCAAACTAAGCATCTGGGGTGATTTTTATTATTCCCATACATTGCTGGAAGGCCGATGCTTCTGAGGCAGATCAGGGTGATTTGGGGAAAACCTGCCTTGGCCTAGATATAATTTTCTTTCTTTTTGGCTCTTCCCTCACAAAAGTCCTGTCTGAGAAGCTTATGAAAGTTGCTGTTGCTTTAAAATATCCCAGCTTCCACATTTGCCCTACCTTTAACCTTATAGTGGAAGCAGGCATATTGTAAAATAGCCATTACAAACACCCACTTCTTTTTTTCCCCTTTTGTTTCCTCAACTTCCCCTTCCAGCTGCAGAGTGGTAGTCCCTGATCCCTGTTTTGAACCATGATTATTTCATACAGGTATGCCGTTGCTGCTGCTTTTAATAAGTATTTTCTTTCCAGTGTTTTGAATTTCCCTCTCTCATCCCTACGTCCCCATAAACCTTCTGGAACCTTCTTTCAGAGTTTGAAATTGGCTTTCAATGAGGTTTTCCCTGGTGGTTATCTCAAAATCACTTGGCCATCCTTTTCTGTCGGTTCAGGGAAAGAGATTTCTTGAAATGGGCCAAGCTGTTTTGCAGCTCACCTTGCCCTGATTGGCCCCTCACACGCATGCGCGGGAACAGTTTCGCTTAGAGCAGAACCCACGGCGCTTTGGGACCCAGTGGTGTGGAGAGAGCCTCAGGGGAAGGGGGCGCAGCTGGGCTTGCTCTAGTAAGGGGATGAAAAATTCACTGGGCTGTTCTCCCCCTGGTCCTAGTGTGTCCTAGTCATGAGTTCAGCGTTTTTGGAGCTGAATTTGGAGTCCTAAGCCGGCTGAAACCCTGTAGTGCGTGAAGCCAGGCAAGCAGCACATGTTCTAAACATGGTTTTTTTGTTTGTTTGTTTTTTTAGTTCGTTAATTTATTTTGAGAGAAACAGAGACAGCGCCAGTGCAGGAGGGACAGAGAGAGAGAGAGAGAGAGAGGGAGAGAGAGAGAGAGAGAATCCCAAGCAGGCTCTGCACTGTCAGCACAGAGCCCCCGGCAGGGCTTGAACCACCAACCATGAGCCTGACCTGAGCTGAAACCAAGAGTTCAGTGCTTAACCGACTGAGCCACCCAGGCATCCCTAAACATCTTTTTAATTTTTACATTCTTAAGACTTTATTTGGCCCTTTTGGATTTTGAGAGTTTGGGGGGTTCTCGGTTTGTTTGTTTTTTAAATCCATTTACCACTAGTATTACTGTAACCTCTTACAAAACCATGACAGTGAGGCGTTAACTTGGCCTGTGGAGGATATATTCCTTAGAGACCTGCTTTGTTTGGGTTTTTATTTATTTATTTTTATTTATTTATTTATTTATTTATTTAAAAAAAATTTTTTTTAAACATTTATTTATTTTTGAGACAGAGAGAGACAAAGCATGAATGGGGGAGGGTCAGAGAGAGAGGGAGACACAGAATCTGAAACAGGCTCCAGGCTCTGAGCTGTCAGCACAGAGCCCGATGCGGGGCTCGAACTCACGGACCGTGAGATCATGACCTGAGCCGAAGTCGTCCGCTTAACTGACTGAGCCACCCAGGTGCCCCTGTATGGGTTTTTAAAAAAGATATTTTGTCTGTGACAAAGCATAAAAAGTTTATCCCAGAACAAGGCCTGTTAACAAAACACAAAAAACAAAAACGAGTGACCAAAAAAACCTGCAAAATTCCTGAAGTTATCAAAGGCCTAAAACAAAAAATAAAATGGTTGGCTGTGGATAACCAACAGGAAATAAATGCTCAGCTTCAGGAATTACTTAAATTATTATTCAAACCGAAAAAAATATATTCACAATTAGAGACAATAACCAAGGGTCTACGTGGTCGAAAATACCATGATCTGAAGGAAAAAGATGCATTCTTGCCCTCAAGGATCTTAGAGGCCCTGGTCTATCAGTCATTGGAATGGTGTGGATTAAACTCCCAGGAAACCATATCAATATTCCCCTAGTGGTAGTTTTTGTGACCGTGGGCATATTCAGGAATCATGGTATCATGATCACCTATACCCAACTATCAGAATGTTAGGAATCTTCCTTTGAGCATTTCAGGTAGCCTACCCTACACCTTGAAAACTGGAATTTCAAAGACCGATTTTCAATGTCTATTTATTGTGTGACCTATAGCACACAGTTCCTATCTGGTGACATTTTCCATGGAACCTGTATGCGTGATCCTAATTATTAGTTGAACACTGAAAAAGTTGGTAAATTTCTTTCACGAGTGTGCTCTTTTGGAAAGGCTCATTATATCAGACATACTAAAACAATTAATGTAAAACCCAGTTCATTTATCTGTATATATAAAAGCCGATCAATCAATGTACCTAATTTGTAGAAGACAGCATGAACTTCATATTTCTGGATGCACACTGGATAGATGATAAACCATTCAATTGTTTAAAAACCAAATCTAAATCGACAAATTAAATATGTAAATACTATTTATCCAAGTAAAGTATGTAATTTCAGCCTAATTTGGACATAAATAATATTTTCACATTTCAAAGGACCTTAATTACTGGGGTTGATTAATTTACTTTAATATCTATCGAATGCAATTCCTTTCGGTAATAGGAAAAAGGAAACATATTCTGGGCTGACTCTGCCAGGAACTAGTTTTATGGCCCTTCGAAATATCATTTCATATCGTTAGACCTCAGGTTTTTCATCTCTAAAATAAGAGTTTGTTCTAGAGACCTTTTTATTTTCAAGTCTAGGATTTTCATTACGTAAATGACTACCTCTTGACCTTTTGAAAGTAGTTATGTTAATGAGAAGAAATTGACATAAACTTACTTACATATAAATATATCTTTATAGATAAGCACATATATGCATAATATGTGGATGTATATCCCAAGTGCGTTTCTCATCATGTTTTCCCCTCCTTCTGTTCAAAATACAAGACTGCCAAGGAGAAGCAATTGAAATTTTGGAGTGAGAATATTCTTACTCCACCCCTCCTAATTAGGAAATGCCACCTGTAGGAGGTAAGATTTAGGAAGCATAAAAGGAAGTAAATGAGCTCTCTCTTTGCAAGTCTGTTGATCTCTCCACTGATAAATGCAGTATTTTACTTCCGTAGTCTGTAAGATTTGGGGATCTAAACCTCTTTTAAACCATCTGGGTCAATGTCCACAATTTGTCATAATCTCTCAATTAATTTTCAGTAAATGGAATGGTTATTGCTTGAGCTTTGGCCTCATAGATATAACCTATTCTCAGGGCTAGATATAAAATTATACATTTTAGGAGAAAAATCAACTGAATATTCATAACGTTCTGTTGTCTGATAGTTATTCTGCTGTTTTCTTGTCTAAACAAACCGTGTACTGTATTCCAAATTAAAATAGAAAACATTATTTCTCTCTGATGGTATGATGCAAAATTTGTATCCTTAACCGAGATGCTACATTTTGGGGAAAATTCTGGTTTTTGTATGTGGTTTTGAATGATAGTTTACTGATGCAAATGTTGTTTGGAATTTGTTTTAGCATAATGGACTGTTGTCTGACTTTGATCCAATATTCAGGGATTTCCGTAATTTAGTTTTCCAGTTTCCAGTTTCCAACCTGATTGTAGTAAAAAAAATCTAAAAAAAAACCCCTCAATATTTCATAATTAGTTTCCTTTTCTTTCCTTTAGCCAAACCAACAACTTTATCTCTTCCTCTGACCCCAGAGTCACCAAAGTAAGTATTAAGAAATGTAACCATTTTCAGAAAGGGAAGGGGGTTCTAATACATTTGGCTACAGCAACTCCATTTCAGTTTGTTTTTATAAATGTGCCATATCTTCCAGTGACCCCAAGGGTTCCCCATTTGAGAACAAGACTATTGAACGAACCTTAAGTGTGGAACTCTCTGGAACTGCAGGTAAGCCTTATATATCACTTGGAACCGTGTGTAGTTATGTGTGTGTGTGTGTATGAAATATGTGTTAAAGGATAGCATGTATTCTGTATGTGATTAATGAAATTAACAAATAGTACAAACAACATTGGATAAGAAGTTACCTATAAATATTTTCGTTTATTCTTCTTTTTTTTAAAGAAGACATTTTTTGCGTGTGTCAGACTGGGGCCAGATCCTCTGATGTGTATTATTGCTTTGGATCCTTGAATAACCCTATTTCAGATTGAGACCCCAAAACTTGAACAGGAGGAATTAAAAAAAAAATTAATGTTTTATTTATTTTTGAGAAAAAGAGAGAGAGAGAGAGAGAGTGTGTGTGGGGGGGGGGGGGGGAGAGGGGCAGAGAGAAGGATACACAAAATGGGAAGAAGGCTCCAGGCTTTGAGCTCAGTACAGAGCCCGACGCAGGGCTCGAACTCGGAACCGCGAGATCGTGACCTGAGCCGAAGTCCAACGCTTAACCGACTGAACCACCCAGGTGCCCCAAACATGAGGAATTTTTGACTGGTTTCACAACAACCTCACGAAGATAGTGGTAGTTTTCCCATCTTTAAGATGAGGAAATAAGGTTCAGAAATGTTAAGTAACTTGCCCAAGATCACAGAGCTAGAAAACAGGGAGCAAAGTTCTGAACCCAAGGAGCAAAGTGATTACATCGATGTTTTAATTGAAATATTTTCGGGGCGCCTGGGTGGCGCAGTCGGTTAAGCGTCCGACTTCAGCCAGGTCACGATCTCGCGGTCTGTGAGTTCGAGCCCCGCGTCGGGCTCTGGGCTGATGGCTCAGAGCCTGGAGCCTGTTTCCGATGCTGTGTCTCCCTCTCTCTCTGCCCCTCCCCCGTTCATGCTCTGTCTCTCTCTGTCCCAAAAATAAATAAACGTTGAAATATTTTCTCACTCACCATTGTACTTAACAATATGATCTCTCCTATATATGTTACCATCTTTATATCTTTTCAGCAAAGGCGAAAAATAAAAATCTGCGCATTCACCAAAACGAAATGTATTCCCATATCCTCAAATATCCTCAAACAAGAGTGATTTTCTTTACCATTTGGACTTCTGGACTCATTTAGTGAGTCTTACTTTATATACTGAAGAGGAAGGAGCCTTAAAAACTTGGAGTAACCCCTAAGTAACTTAATCATCCAGGGACTTCCTAGGAAGACTTCTAAGTTGGTTACAAAAAGTGCCTTTGCACTGAGTGCTTTATGTGGAGGTACTTAAACTACACCAGAAAGTGAATCTTAAGCTTGTCTGAGTAGGAAGTTCCTTGGCTCTGGCCATTGCTGATAAGGGTAAAGGAACAGTAACTTAAACAAGATTCCTTTAACCAGAACTATAGTGCCTATATGCACCATGGTCATTGTTGCTAAGTTTAATTTCGCACTTTGAGTTTGCTAAATTACCTCCTTATGAAAAAGGTCTATCGCATGATCGCATGATTTGCTCAAGCAGTAGATTAGTTGAATTCATGGTATTTATATATACTTTATGTGTGTATGTGTGTGTATACAGACATATACATATGCAAATGTAAACATATCTTTATATGCCTACATACATATACGCGCACAGAGATTCGCTTAAAAGCATATGCTTTACATCATTTCTTAAATAAATTATAATTACTCCTATAAGTAGCTTTTATGTGTGTGTATCATACGCAGCAGAGACCTTCTTATCTGACCAGTTGGAATGAGTATTTGGTGGGTCTGTTGAAAAAGTTGATTAAAGTATACAGCTTTGTCATTTTACTTTTGCCGAAATCATATAAAGAAACATTCAAGTATCAAATTTTCTGTATAAGACACAGAGACCTTTGCTTTCAACTTTAATGTCCTACCTGTCAATCCATTCATCTTTCGGGCACAAACTGCACTAATAATGTATCGTAGATGGTATACACTGTTCATTTCTTGATTTTTAAAGGAAAAGAATTAAAGATATTTGTGTTGTAGCCTGAGAGCAAAATCATCCTAGATTTTTATGATTTTCACATAATTAAATAATAATAATCATTTCCCATGTTTTCCCAGTATTTCTAATACCACCTGTCTACAACTTATTTGACAACTCTTCTTTTAGTGGGATACCTTTATTGGTTCTTCTGATGGAAACTATTTTTCGTATACGTCATTCAATTTTGTAATATTTTATTATCTTACATAATTCCAGTTACCACTATAATAGACATCACCTTGTTTGGGAAATACTACTGTGGATCATGATAAGAACTCAGTTGAATCTATTAAACATGAGTGTGCAGAATGTTGTAAAAGGCAGTTACTTTGTTCCAAAGAGGATTCAGAAAGCTTCCACCGTGTATACCCACACCCAGGTTTCTGTTAAAACATTTTTATTATTGTATTATGTATTATATTATGAATAATTTAATCTTCTTGTAAAAATGTCAAAAATATAAACTAGTAGAAAAGTTCTTTGTAATTCTAAGATGTACAGTTATCCATAGTATTTTTTCCCTATGGATAATTTTATACATTATATTTATACCATAGTCATTTTGTATATATAATTTTGCATCCTGACTTTTCAGTTAGCATTTTAATAAGAAATTTTCATATCTTCACCGGCCTTTTACTGTCAGGCTTTTAATGTGTTGTATGACATTAGCTTTAGTAAGTACATCAAAATTTGTTTCATCATACTCCTATTATAAATTTTGGTTGTTTTAAAGTGTTACTGTTTTGAAATAGCACTGCATTAGAAATGTTTGCTCATAATTTATTTTTTTTTTTACTGAAGTATAGTTGACATGTAATGTTATACTAGTTTCGGGTATATAACATAGTAATTCAACACTTCTATATATTATGCAGTGCTCACCGGGATAAGTGTAGTTACTGTTAGTGAACATATAAGTTATTGCAATATTATTGATTAATTCCCTATGCTGTACTTTTCATCCCCATGACATATTTATAACTGGAAGTTTGTACCTCTTAATCCCCTTCACCTATTTTGCCCATCCCCGCCCCCCCCCTTCCCTCCCCTCTGGTAACCACCAGTTTGTTCTCTGCATTTGTGAATCTGTTTCTGGCTTTTGTTTGTTCGTTTTTTGTCTTGTTTTGTTTTTTAGATTCCACATATAAGTGAAATTATACAGGATTTGTCTTTCTCTGTCTGACTTATTTCGCTTAGCACAAGACACTCTAGATCCATCCATGCTTTCAGAAATGGCAAGATTGTATTCTTTTTTATAGCTGAGTAATATTCCATTTTATATGTATACTATATCTTCTTTATTCATCTCTTGCTTTTATATCTTGGCTACTATAAATAATGCTGTAATAAATGTAGGGATGCATATATCTTTTCTAATTAGTGTTTTCATTTTTGTTGAGTAAATACCCAACAGTGGAATTACTGGGTTAGATGGTATTTCTATTTTTAATTTTCTGAGAAACCCCCATATCATTTTCTATAGTGGCTGCACCAACTTACATTCCCACCAGAAGTTACGAGGGTTCCTTTCTTTCAGCATTCTTACCAACTCTTGTTATTTCTTGTCTTTTGATACAAGTCGTTCTGACAGGTATAAGGTGATATCTCACCATGGTTTTAATGTTCATTTTCCTGATGATTTAGTGATGTTATGCGTCTTTTCATGTGTCCATTGGCCATCTGTATGTCTTCTTTGGTAAAATGTCTGTTCAGGTCTTCTGCCCATTTCAATTGGATTATTTGTGGGTTTTGTTGGTTCTGTTCATAAATTTAATCTTATTGTCTCAAAACAAATTCTTAGTAGTTTTTAATAATGAGTATAAAGATAATAATATCTTAGGGCCTTCTTGTATAGATTGCCACACTGCTTTCCAAAAGAAGTGCTTTCATTTATCACCCTATGGATATCCTTCCATGGATATACTTGCTTTATTACATCCTTCCTGGCATTGGGTATCTTTTTTTTTTTAATTTTTTAAATGTTTATTTATTTTTGAGACAGAGAGAGACAGAGCATGAACAGGGGAGGGTCAGAGAGAGAGGGAGACACAGAATCCGAAGCAGGCTCCAGGCTCTGAGCTGTCAGTGCAGAGCCCGAGGCGGGGCTCGAACTCATGGACGGTGAGATCATGACCTGAGCTGAAGTCGGAGGCTTAACCGACTGAACCACCCAGGTGCCCCTAGGTATCTTTGTTTTTGAAGTGTTTTGCTCGCATGTATATATGAGAATGTCACTTTAATTGCATTCCTTCTATTAGTGAGATTATGGTGTTACAAAAAAAAAAAAGCACTTCTTTTTTCTTCTTGCAAAAGTTTTAGCATTTTTCTTCTTGAGAGGAACCTAACTTTAAATAATTTAATTATCATTTTGAAAGTTTAGTAGCCCACGCTATTGAGAGAAAAGTAGCGATTTATAGAAGATACATTTTTTTTCACATATTTAGAATCCTTAAAAATATACACAGTGGATTTATTTCTGTCAGTGAATCAGAATTTGTCTGACTGGTTTAAATCCTTTCTTCTTGGTGCTTTGAAAGATTATTGGGTACAATGAAAATCAGTTTACCAACATTTTTAATACCTGCTCTATGCTTGCAATATGATAGGTCTTAGTGGATGTACAGCAAATATAAAGCCTAGAGACTGATCCGTACAAAGCATAAAGCATTGTACTTGGCCTGCTCAATAGTCTTGTGTTTAAGATGTGAGCTTATCCTTCGGATTCCGTGTCTCCCTCTCTGTCTGCCCCTCCCCCGCTCATGCTCTGTCTCTGTGTCTCAAAAATAAATAAACATTAAAAAAAAAAAAAGGATATGGGCTTATAGTCTGTTGGGGAAATAACACACATGGGACAAGTAGCATGAAGGCGAAATATTTATTACCTCTCATGTTTTGTTATCTTCTAAGAAAGGTGGGCCCAGGGGGTGGTTTTTAGTTTCTTGAGCATGGTAGTTTTAAGTGTAAAGATGCAAATTAGAGAAAGTGAGGTGGGGTCAAATTGCATTACATACTAGAAAGAATTTACAGCTCCAGGAAAACGAGGGACTGAGGAGAAACTTGCAGCAGGCAGAAGGAGGTTAGGAAGAGAAGTTTGGAACTTGACTGGAGAAGGATGTAAGGAAGTTTTTTTTTTTTTTGGATAGAGATATTGTGGGTTTGAAACGCTCTGCCGTATGTGATGGTTATGATCTCCATCTCCTGAAACAATCTCTAGTAAAACTTCTTGCATAGTAGTGTTTGGAGGATGTGATGCACACTGATTGCAGCTCAGGAGAATCACCAAAGGGAGAAAAGAAGTTACCAAGTCACTTTGCTTCAAGTTAAATACAATGACTGCGCAGAAGATTGAAAAGGATTACAAAGACGGTTCAAGGACCAAAGGAAGCATTGAGGTGATATCATTAGCCAAGGACCCAGGCGATCCATGGAAAGGAGTGTGGAAGGAACCCTGCTCTCTGTAGGCAAAACTGACTGGGGGAGCCTTAGGGAGAGGAATATTTGTATCGGACTTGAACTGCCCAGGGGACCAAGGGGAGAAGATATTGATGGAGCAGAAGGAAGAAGGCAGGAAGTCAAAGAGATGTTTTAGTAACACTGAACTTGGCATGGGCAGTGACATCAGTAAGGAACTGCAAGACGGGCCATGCGCTTTTCCCCCTTTGTCTTTTAATTGCTAAAACGCTTTTCTCTCTCCTTAATCTTTTCTGGGTCTTAGTTTCCTTAATGTTAAAATCATACTTATAATCCCCCAATCGAATTACCGTCTGACTTAAAGGACTAAAATATAGGTTGGAAAAATAAAATTGCCAGCATTCAACCATTTTTGACATCCTAAAATGGCAATTTTGTGTGCGTTCAACCAGAATTTTAGAACTTTATAAGCAGCAAAGCTCCAAATAAAAGTAGTCTACTATGATTTTCTGAAAGCAGGCAGCATAGCTTAGTGAAGTTATGCAAAACCTTGGCTCTGACATTGGATAAACCCAAGTTCAAATTCTGGATCTACCATCTAGCAATATGGCCTTTGGTCATTTTTTTATTTTTTTTATTTTTTTTATTTTTTTTTTAATTTTTTTTTTCAACGTTTATTTATTTTTGGGACAGAGAGAGACAGAGCATGAACGGGGGAGGGGCAGAGAGAGAGGGAGACACAGAATCGGAAACAGGCTCCAGGCTCTGAGCCATCAGCCCAGAGCCCGACGCGGGGCTCGAACTCACGGACCGCGAGATCGTGACCTGGCTGAAGTCGGACGCTTAACCGACTGCGCCACCCAGGCGCCCCGGCCTTTGGTCATTTTAATTAACTTCTGTAAGGCTCAGGATCCTAATGCACCAAAGGAAGATAATAACAGCACCAGTATCTCATTGGGTCTCTCTGAGGATTGAGATAAAATGTGAAAAAAGGTTTACTCCAGTGCCGGCATATATAAGTATTCAATAAATACAAGGTATTTAATTACTGATTCTGCCTTAATTTTATCTGCCGAGGTGTCTGTACCCTGTCGCTCATCTTTTCAACTTGTGATATCTTCACCTGTTCCCTTTCATTGGCCTTCATGTTGTTTTCTCCTTGGCACACTCATATGAAGTTACATATTCTCTTTGTGGCAAAATCCCTCTCATTCTCTAATATGAAATTCAGCACATACCATTTTTGGTATGGGTATGGATTTACCAAGTCAAGGAAGAACAATCTCCTCCCTGATACTCTGTCAATAATAGCTACTTCTGTTATTCCTACACATTCTGGAGATTAGCCACTCCCTAGTAAGCATGTGATATATACTATCTTTTTGATTCTCTGGCCATTTCATGGTTGAGGAAAAACCTGTATGTTGACACTGGCTTCGTGGTGGACCCTGGGTTCAAAGCACGTCTGTCCAACTGGAGATGATGTCTCCTTCCTGAAGCGTGAATTTTAAAGATAGTAGTCAACATGTGTTATGTTAAATAGGTTTCATTTCACTTGCCAAGTGTCATTGATTGGTATTGGCTGCCAGGAGCATTGTGTTGAGGAGGATTCCAAGGCCAAGTCTGTATTCAGTGAAAATGTCATGACCAATTAGTGATATCTGCCGTTGGTGCAGCAAGGGGGTGGACAGGGTGGAAACATTCATGTTGTTGATTTGTTGATCCTTGGTCTACAGGCTTAATCCATTTCGTTATGGCCGAGGAAATGGATCAAGCTGTTGCCCAGGACCTTCTGGTGTCTCCTTTTTCTTTACTTTCACAAATTTTAGGGACATGTTCCAAACATTTACGTGCAGATGTACAGAGTCAACAAAATTCTGAGACCTCCAGAAAAATCCCTCTGCCCCATCTGCAGAGTCTTTGGGAAACAGGAGGGATGAGACAGGAAGTTTGCTTTATTAGGTATTGCCAGCTGGTCTGACTTTGTGATTGTCCTAAACTAGCTCATTTTGGCTGATAAAAAAAAAAAAAAAACGCTTCTTTTTTACAGGTGTAAAAACTAATTTGATTTCAAAATAGCTGTTAGTAAAACAAGATGAGAGGAGAGAATGCTCTTTTGGCAGAAGGCATTTAAATCTATTGCATATGGAGATTTTCAGAGTGCTAGACTTTTTGTTTCTGAAATGGAAATGGCAAGGCAATGTCAGCTCAACTGGATGATGGTTTCAGCCAGAAGACATAAAAGGAATTTGGTTAGGGACCAAAGTGGCTGACCCCCAAGTTTCACATGTATGTATGTGTACATGTACACGTGAACCGGTTTTAAAATTATTTCTGTAGAAGTAATAAAAAGCAAGATGGCTATGTTATAACTAATTAGGGGGAAGGGGAAGAACAAAATAATCAGCAGTTTCATCACCCTAACGCACTAGGTCTTAACAATATTTTCCTCCATTGGTATTGCAGTTTCCTCGCTGTTTTGATGATAGAGGACAAGTGTTTGGTGTCATTTGTTTTTCACTGTATGTTTTCCCTTGGCTTAAATTGGCCAACATTCAAACTGAGCTTTGGTGGACTTGTTCTTAAAAGAACCCACTCATTAACCCATCAGTTTGTCATTTCTTATTCTTTTATGTAGAGTTTTATTTTTTTTAACATTTTTGTTTATTTTTTGAGAACAGAGAGAGACAGAGTGTGAGTGGGGGAGGGGCAGAGAGAGAGAGGGGGACGCAGGATCCGAAGCAGGTTCCAGGCTGCGAGCTGTCAGCACAGAGCCCGATGTGGGGCTTGAACTCACGAACCGTGAGATCATGACCTGAGCCGAAGTCGGAGGCTTAACTGACTGAGCCACCCAGGTGCCCCTAGGTAGAGTTTTATATTGCCATTTTTGGACTTCCCATTTAAAAATCTGTTTTGCTGGACAGAATATTGACAGAGAGCATAGATTTGCTGTACGCTTTTGGTATATACTTCTTTTGTATGTGACTTATCTTTGGGTAAATGAACCAAAGCCAAATATGAGCAGTAGTTGGTAGTTTTCAAAGGAAAACCATAGCATGAGAGAACTGGAAAGTGATTTTGACAGGTCGTATAATCCTTTACTGAGCCTGAAGACTCCAAGAAAGAGAGACCCCACAAATTCTCTTTACAGCCCATTCCAGTGTTTGGCACCTCTTACTGTCAGGGGTTTCCTCCATATTTCAACTCCATTCTTCGTTTTTTTTTTTTTTTTTTTTTTTTTTTATCTCATTCTTCTTGACCCAACATCTGGAATGATCATTCCTTTGTTATCTTTTCAGGAAATAATACTATCCAAATTTCTTTTAAGCCAAGAATAACACAGTGATTTCCTCTCCCACATCAGCTTGTGGGGGGAGTTGGTGATCGACGTTCCCAGAAACGTCACCCCCTCACCCCCACCCTCATCCCTACTCCTGCCCCAGCTCTGTGGGAAAGTGCAAGGGGAACCAATTAGTATCTTCATCTTCCATGAGCAAGAGTTGGGGAATTAGGCACATGTCCTAGGAATGTTCTGAAGGCTTTCCGTGAGGCCGATTTGTTCTCCGGGAATCAGGGGTGATGTAGGAAATACTGAAAAAGCAGTAAAGGCAGGAGCACTGGCCCTCAGACCAGCCGGGGTTGATGGCAGCCAGAGTACTGGGCAGGGTGTGGGATGTTCCCCTGTGCAAGCATTAACACTTCCGTGGCTGGCTCCTCTGGGGCTCCGGTGAGTTCCGGGAAGTTGGGGGTGGGTGAGACCACAGGAGCAACTCTTTTAACAAAATATTCTCACTGGCAGAGCAGTCACAGTTCATACTGAGTGTCAGCCCTTCCTACAATCTCCAGATTCTTGAGGCATAGATTGTGTGGGTAGGAGGAGCCACACGCCTCTCTGCCCAGTCCTTCTTTTTTTCTGGGAAGGCTTGAAGCAAATGAGAACCTCATCTTCCCACTGTTTGTCCTTAAGAAATATCTGAATCGACATGTGGCCTAAGGGAAATCCCACCGTCAAAGAAACTCCGAGGCAAGGCACAGATACAGCGTTAGGGCCTGCAAAATACTGTAAACTATTCAAAAACAAAAAACAACAAGCAAAACCCTGCTGAAGTCACTGCGTAGACAGTGGAACATGCAAAACACAGAGGAGTCACCGTTTATCAGAGTCATGCAATTAAACAAACAAACCCAAGAGAGAACTCCTCAAAGAAAATCGTTTTATAGCCCATAATGAAAAACGAAACAAAACTTGTCTCTGACTTTTTTTTTTTTTTTAAATAAAAGGGCTGTTTAAAAAGATGACTGTGGAGTGTGCACCACTTTTCCCAGACTTGCTTTGCAGAAGTGCCTAAGTGTGAGTGATGCAGAGGTACTTGTTTATTATAGAACACATTTCAATGCAGTAATCATAAATATTGCTAAGGTTGTGCTCTGTTGAAATATGACCTACATACTCTTGATTGTTTGTGTTACGTGATTTGTCTGACACCCATTACATTCCGGGTAATAGCAGCCATTTGTTGCTCTGCACAGCAGGCTCTTTTGACAAAAGAAAATAGGCAGTAATAAAAAAGCTATAGTCTGAATTACATTCTGCACAGTGCTGCACTGCTGAGAGTTTGTGCAAGTGTGTTAGCAATGCTCTGAACTGCCTCTTGTCAGCCTTCAGCCTGTAATGGCCATCTGTCCTCACATAAATCTGTCAAAACCTGCTAAGTTCAAGAGAGAGCACGGAATATACCTTGTACTGTCAACACCAAAATGTACACATTCCCCGGAAAATCAACACACAGGAAATAATCCGGAGGTTATGGGAGGCATTAGCCCTGTTGATTTAAGCTTGTGGGGTGAAATTGAGAGTCTGGCCATTAGAGGGAAGATGAGCAAAGGTAGTGGCATTAAGGAATTGAGTATTGACTGCCCCCCTCCCGCAGGGGACAGAGTTCTGGGTGGGGAAATGGGAGAAATCCAATTCGTTCAGGTGCGGCAAGGGGTCTCTGTCCTATCAGCGGCTCTTGAAAGTTTGACACTATTTTATATATATAAGTATATACAGTGCTTCTCACGCTTTTGTTTTGCTTTGTTTTGCTTTAGGTCTCAACTATATCTGGAAATAGATTTTCACTTAGGCACTGGTGGTTGCATCCTTGAGATTTCCCAGTCTTGCTTGGAGGTATTCTCTGAATAAAGATATTTCAGTAAACAGTACAAAAGTTTAGGGAATTATCTGAGTTGTTTTCCCTTACCCACCTACTCACTAATCCTGAAATAACTTCCATCCATGAAACAGGTATTACTTTTTTTTTTTTTTTTTTTTTTTTTTAACAAGCAGTGCCCACAGAAATTTCCACCCCTCGTATTCTCCCTCGTGGGGTCTATTTGGTTATCTCGGAGTGTTTCCGGAAATCTTACGCACATATGCAAGAACATACGCTTACTTCAAGTTTTAGGGAATTGCCCGTTTATTAAAAGGAACCATGAAGTCCCTAAAATACCAGCATCTTGGTGTCTTACCCAGCACAGAGTACAAGCCCAGTGAATGTCTGCTCCACCCCCATAGGCCCTCCAAAATGTGCAGAAGGGAAAAGGCTTTGTTTTTAACTCAAAAAACAAACAAAAACAAAAACAAAAAAACTCAAGCAAACAAACAAACTACCATCAGGGTGTCGCCACTCCCCAGAGCAACTTGAGAATCAGTTATTTAAGTGATAATGAGCTTAGGTACTAGGACAAGGGTTTCGAATGTTCAAGACTAAAAAGAATTTCTATATTTAAAATCCCTAGATAGCTGAGCTATTTTTAGAACTAGTCTCTCTTTAATAGTGGCCTAATTTGGTGTTTCTGAAGTTTAGGGTTTCTTTTTATAAGTCTAGAATGTCAGTCAAAATACATACACCTGAGAACAAGGCAATGTGCTACTTAGACATGACAGGACAGAGGCTCTCCATATGCGGCCCATGAACCACCTCATTAAAAATGTTTGACCAGCTTCCCAAGGTATTCTTGAGCCACTGAAATATAAGACCCGCTACTAAAGGAGAATCTAGAAAAATTTTTCTAAAAAAAGTACAAGAATTTTTGCACAAATAAGCCCAAGCAACATTCTACTAAGAGCATATAATCTATTTGGAAAGACAAGATAAACTATACATTCAAAAAAGAGATGAGCAAGAATATAGAGCATTATCTGATAAGTATCAAACGAGTGATCCTGGCAATAAATTATTAGGAATGTAACAACTACTCTAATTTGGGAACCACGAGAAGATTTATGGAATTGGATTTTAGGATGTCGAATGTCATTTCCCCTAGTCAAAGGCTATGTCATTTGCAATATTTGACTTTTATTGGCTGAGCAAAGAGAGATTATTCATCATTATTTCTTTGGGCATCTTAGCCTCCTGTGAGAAGTATCTGAGAATTTATCGTTTCTTTGGAGGAGCATTAGTATCTTTAAATTTGTTGTAATGGTAACTGAAGACAGCATGTGGTAGAAATGAGTGTTAGAAACGGGGCAGTGCGAAAGGTAAAGGAAACAAGGGCAACAAAGAGAGAGAAAGATTGAATACATAAGAATCTCTTAGAGCGAGTAAAAGGCATACCTGTCCATGAAAGAGGGGACAAAAGGAGAGTGTGCCTCAGTGACATGGAGGTTTCATTGTACAATATGTCACCTCCCTATTGCCTTCAAATGAAGAGTATGGAAGGCATGTGGGGGTGCCTGCTAATCAAGGGAGCTTTTCTGGGACTCTGCTGGGTCCCTTCTCTGTGTTTGTATTCCCCTGTCTTTCTGAATTTTTCTGGGATGGATTTCCAAAGTCACATTACTTTGCATTTTTGTAGCCTTTCTCCCCTCATTTAGAAAGCTTTAGCCGTACAGAATAAAAATTGCCAAATAGTGGTGTCAAATATTTTATTATACAGGAAATATTAATTTCTTCCATATTTTTATTGCAAAGTAGGAAAAAGAGGCAGTATCTTCCTGTTCATACCAAAATTGCATGTGGCTTTCTGTGACCTACTTGGTCGTGTGTGTGTGTGTGTGTGTGTGTGTGTGTGTATTTTTTTCCCTTTTCTCCAGCAAAGTCAGATTTTTCTGCCATTTCCTTGAAATGTGCAGTTGCCTTAAGTCTAACCCCAGACCTGTTAGCAGACTTGAACTCTGCTGAACAGCGTTCACCCATCCTCCCGAATAGAAAATGGATTGTAAACTCAAATGTTCCCTTGTAAGCATAAAGTCATTTGAACCCTAGCGTGCCCTTCTTCAAAGTTCCTTGGACTCTGGAGCCATTTCCCAATTATCCTTCCTCGGTGTGAAGGGATGAGTAGAACTTTCTCAGGGGTGAAACATAGTGGAGGCAACTACAGCTCACAGACTCTCCCACCATGGCCATCTGATGGCATTTTCTGCTCTTCTGTAGAAAAGGACGAAAGACACCAACCGATGGGGTGTCTCTGGTCTCCCTTTATTTTATTATTATTTTTTTTAATTAGTTGGTTGCCGGAGTTTGGGTCCGTTTCAGTCCTTCAGCCTCCTAACCCGCCCCGATGTTGTGCTCTAAATAAAATGGTCCACTAACACTGCAATATTTAGTGTTCCTGTTCATTTAGGTTTCTGTTGCAGAACCATATTTTAGACAGAATGTATTAGTTATGCTTACAAGAAAGTATTATACCTACATTAGCCATGGTTTACTAAGTTAATGAACTGTGGAGACAAAAGAATCATTGCCGTCAAGTTGCACAGTTGTCTGGTTCCCTGCTTTCGTCTGTCGTGTTCTCCTGGACTTCCTTTGAAGTTGTCTGTGTCCTTCCCACCCTGCCCCACATTTGCTGTCATCCCATCTTTTTTTTTTTTTTTTTTTTTAAGTTGCCGAGTTCTGGGGCTCCTTGGGTAGTGATCCTCGATTGGGGAAATTTTTCTGAGCCACTTGTGTGCTCCTCAGAATTCCTTGCAGACAAAGGCTACCAAAGCTATTCTGTGATCCCCCTGGGCCGTGCTGTGTTAATGTTCCATAAGGCAGACACACGGTGCCCTTGGAAATGCGAGCTTGGGTAATGCCTGGTGCCCGTGGAGGCCGGTAGGGAGGCGTTCGAGTTTTCTGGGAAGCCAGGTCTGTTAGCATTGGCATTTAAAACACAAAATATCACAGATTTCACTGCCGCCTGCCAGTAGTGAAATCTGTCTTTTCTTGGTGACAGGGGCTTACAGGGAGAGAGGTACTTTTTCAGGCCTTGCATGAATTTCGTGTACCTTCTTTCTCGCCATTGTCTGAAGCCCTGGAGAAGTTAGGAACACTTGTCCTGGCATTTAACCACATGATCTCCATCTCTTGTCTCTCTCCCCACCCCCCTCCTTCTTTTTCCCATAGGCCTAACTCCGCCCACTACTCCTCCTCACAAAGCCAACCAAGATAACCCTTTCAGGACTTCTCCAAAGCTGAAGTCCTCTTGCAAGACTGTGGGACCTCCTCCATCAAAGAAGCCCAGGTACAGTGAGCCTCCTGGCACCCAAGGCAATAACTCCACCAAGAAGGGGCCCGAGCAGTCTGAGTTGTACGCACAACTCAGCAAGACCTCCGTGCTCACCAGTGGACACGAGGAAAGGAAGGCCAAGCGGCCCAGCCTACGGCTGTTTGGTGACCATGACTATTGTCAGTCGATTAATTCCAAAACGGAAATACTCATTAATATATCACAGGAGCTCCAAGACTCTAGACAACTAGAATATAAAGATGCCCCCTCCGACTGGCAGGGGCAGATTTGTTCTTCCACAGATTCAGACCAGTGCTACCTGAGAGAGACTCCGGGGGCGGGCAAGCAGGTCTCTCCTTGCAGCACCAGAAAACAGCTCCAAGACCAGGAAATCCGAGCCGAGCTGAACAAGCACTTCGGTCATCCCAGTCAAGCTGTTTTTGACGACGAAGCAGACAAGACCAGTGAACTGAGGGACAGTGATTTCAGTAATGAACAATTCTCCAAACTACCTATGTTTATAAATTCAGGACTAGCCATGGATGGCCTGTTTGATGACAGTGAAGATGAAAGTGATAAACTGAACTACCCTTGGGATGGCACACAATCCTATTCGTTGTTCGATGTGTCGCCTTCTTGCTCCTCTTTTAACTCTCCGTGTAGAGATTCCGTGTCACCACCCAAATCCTTATTTTCTCAAAGACCCCAAAGGATGCGCTCTCGTTCAAGGTCCTTTTCTCGACACAGGTCGTGTTCCCGATCACCATATTCCAGGTCAAGATCAAGGTCCCCAGGCAGTAGATCCTCTTCAAGGTAACCTTGTCATCACCCACCCCAGAGCGTCAGGTCCAAAAAACAGACAAACCAACCAACCAACCAAAAAAAAAAAAAAAAAAAACAAAAAAAAACAAAACACGCACTCGCAACCCACAGGCAGCCCGGCCCCTCAACACCGCATCCCCAGTGCCTCTGGAACTAACGAGGATGTTGTCACACAGACAGTCCTCCTCATCTTAAATCTGTCAGCCTTGAGCACAGTGGCTTGAGCCAGTCGGATCACAGAGAGCAATTTGTAAGAAACCTACTTGCTCCCCTAACTTTTTCCATTACCTGGAGGGTTGCCCTGTGCCAGTACAGTTGAGATCCACGCGAGATAAAGCTGACATTGTACCAGACTGGTGCTCGGCGTTAGCATCAATAAGAGAGGCTGGGAAAGCACACATCACTCCCCAGACCTCTAAGCTGACTACACCATCACAAACCGCCACCGGGAAATCTCACCAGTAGCTAGGAAGAAAAAGCCGCTCTCTGTCACACGGTGTTCCGGGGGCTATTCTGTCGTGCCAGTAAACCGGGGTGAAGCGGCAGTTGCAAATGCCCTCTCTGTTTTTCCTCTCGCTCCCAGATCTTGCTACTACTATGAGTCGAGCCACTGCAGACACCGCGCGCACCGAAATTCTCCTCTGTGCGCAAGATCACGTTCCGGGTCGCCCTACAGCCGGAGGCCCAGGTGAGGGCGCCTGTCATTTTCCTTCTGCTCCTCTCACCCCCTCCTCTAGATGACGCGGTGTTAGCTCGAACCCTGCCCCCTCCCCCCATCATGATTCGTTTTGCTTGGGTAAATGGAGGCGGTTGACGGTTGACTTAATGATGAAGTTATGTTTCTCAGGTATGACAGCTACGAGGAATATCAGCACGAAAGGCTGAAGAGGGAAGAATACCGCAAAGAGTATGAGAAGCGGGAGTCTGAAAGGGCCAAACAAAGGGAGAGGCAGAGGCAGAAGGCAATTGTAAGCAGCTGGGAGCTCGCTTTCATTTTAAGGGAGGGTTTCTCTTCCCTTCCCTTCCCTTCCCTTCCCTTCCCTTCCCTTCCCTTCCCTTCCCTTCCCTTCCCTTCCTTCCCTTCCCTTCCCCTGTTTTTTGTTTTTGTTTTTTTTTTGTAGACTAGAAAATAAACTAAAGCGAAGGCTTTGTTAGAATATGCAACATTCAGCCTGTTGACTTTGAAACAGCGGTGGGTCCCCCATCCAATCCCTCTTGACGCAGATTATTGGGAAGCAACATGGTAAATGAGCGTAGGTTCCTATTCGGACTTCACGTTCCTCATTCATCTTGAAGCTCGTTGCTGTTCTCTACTTTTGTTTTCCAAAATGGAGGGAGCAGGGATTTATTCAGTCAAAGACTGGTTCCATCGGGGTCAGAAGATGGGTTTTTCTTACCGTCCTCTGCGGCTTTTGTGAGTGGAAGATGAGGCGGTGCCCGTGTTTGGTTTTTTAGTTTTTGTCTTTTCTGCAGACGTTAGAATTGGATCGTGCGGGAAGGGACCGGGTTCAAGTTAGATTTAAAGGAGGCGGTAGATGAAGATTTCCTAAAAAGTCATCATTTCTTACTTGTGCTGGGTCAGCATCTAACCAGGCAGTTGACACATCCACATTTCTTATGAGCTACTTTGCAGTAACCCATTATGTATTTCGTCACCACGTACTGCAAGGCATCACATCTCCTTGACATACAGACATCACTGACACTTCGATGTAAAGATCCAGGCTATGTTGAACTTGTTGGTTCTCTGCGGGTCACTACTTCTCAACACCTGCTCGCAAGTAGGTAGATTTTACCCCAGCTCCCTCCTATTGCTTTTCAACCCAGAACTTAGAAGGCGAAAGCCAGTGGCCCCAGTTGTCAGTCTTGCCCATGGCAGACATTCCTAATCAATTATGGAACTCTTCCCACTGAGCCCGCGGGGAAACTTTGGGTCTCTCCCAACTCAGGGCTTCAGGGAGCCTTGAGTAATCAATCAGAAGTGGCATTGCTTTCGTCCGCCGTGGCTGCCTGTCTGTGCTCGTTGTTCCTGAGAGTCATTGCAGTTAGATCAGCTGTTCCCAGGTCTTGCATATAAGGGAACCAAGGTTTAGGGAAATGACTTTCAACCGTAAAGGTGAGATTTATATTGTACCTTTAAGAAAACCTACAACCATCAACAAAATCTTGAAAAAACTACATAAAAGAACTGACGAATGGGGTCAAAATCAAGCACTGGCCAACAGTTATCAACCAGAGGGAAAAGGTTAACTGAGAGGCTTGTTAATAGCAGGCACTCGAGGAAAAAGAAGGGAGAAGTAATTGAATACTTAGGCTAAAGGTCTAGAGTGTTTGCTGTCATTTAACGTTGAAGCTACCTAAGACTGAATCAAAAGTCTTGTGCAAATTACAACACCTTTGCTCATTTTTCTCAACTTTCAAATGAGCTGTGATATTAAGAGCTGCCGGAGTGTCATTCGTTAACACTTAAAGAAGACTAATGAAAATTAAAAATTCAATTTTTCTAATTTTGCTGTATTTAATTAATAGCCTGTTCAATAATTATAATAACTCACATTTATATAATGCCATAGAGTTTACAAAGCCTTTTGGTATGGCACATTACAGTTAATCTTTACAAAAGAGAATCATGTTGAGCAAGCATGTAGGAAAAGAGTTATTTTAGTGTTTGCAAATCCATATTTTGTAAAATCCTTCATGTTTCTTCCCAAAAGTATCACAGCGAAGAGAACGATTAACGGTTTCATCGTGTGTTTGTGCAAAATACACCACTATGACCAAAGCTGTGCAGATAAATGTGGCTAAATGGCATGTGTTTCTTTTTTTCCTTCCGAAGATAATTTAGTGCCAGATACTTAATGAGAGTGCATAAAGGAGAGAGGGGTCTTTTCATTAGTTTGGCTCTTTCCAAAATGTCAATTGGTGTGGCTGGTCTACATTCCACAGTTACGCCTGTGCCAAAAGCAACCTTGAGGTCACTAGCCCCAGACTGAAAGCAGATACCCTCTGCCTTCTCTTTGTGTCACCAATGTTGACCAGTTCTTTAGTTAATTCTTTGAGTAAGACAGTCTTTATCAGTTATCTCTGAAAGATGGCTTATATAGTAAAAATATCAAGTTGGCTTACACTGAGTCATTATAAATTAACTAGACATCTGGCTTTGAGATTTTTTTTGTTTTTGTTTTGGAAAAGGAGATTGAAAAAAAAAACTAGGACATAGGGATTATTTACTCTGTAATCAGCGAACTATAGATAATAAGAGCTGAATATAAAGATTTGGGACTAACTCGTAAATTCACCCCCTCTTGGACAATGACATGCTGTTTCTGCTTCACATAAGCGAGAACTCGTGATCCTTTATGTGATAAACATTTGCTAGTTGCTTAGGATATAGAATCAGGTAAGACCTGGTCCACACATCCAGGGAGCTTCAAGTCTCCCGGCAGATAAAGATATGCAAACGAGCAATAAGGTACGTTAAGTGCTATGGCAGAAGGTAACCTAAGGTACTGGTGGCAAATGGGTGGACACCTAGACCTGAGAATGAGGGAGGGCATTCCTGGTGAGGGTGAGATTGATCTGAAATCGAAAGAGAAGGAAGGCAAAGGTTTTCTACACCTGTGCTTTCCAATATGGCAGCCACTCGCCACACTGAATTAAGATGCACTATAAATGTGATTGGCTGTTGAAAATTTAGTTCAAAAGAAGAGGGTAAAATGCCTGATTAATACTTTTCATATCAATGGCAAATTGAAATGATAATGTTTTGGACATATTGAGCTAAACAAAATACATTATTAAAATTAAATTTTCTGTTTCTTTTTGCTTTTTTAACATGTGCCTCCTAGAAAATTTAAGTTTGCATAGGCTGCATTATGTTTTTAGTGGGCACTGCTGTTCTAGGCAGAAGCTATAGGTCACAGTAAGTCCCTAGACAAGAGCAAGGTATGCTGAGAAACTGCTAGTCATTTAACCAGAACACTGGGGAACAGAATCGGTACTGGAGGGCTCGATGGAAGCGCGATCCTTAAAGTGTCCTGTAAGACATGACAAAGATTGTGAAGGCTATCTTGAAGGCATAGTGGAATTTCTTAATGAGTTTACCATAGGAAGATTTTCTGATTGCTTTCCTTCATCAAGATGATTTACTTTCTTGTGCCACAGTGCATTTGCAAAATGTATTTTAATGGACTTGGGCACAGAGATACATGTGATGAGCTTTGACTCATTTGACTGGATCAGCTTGAGAGATCATTCGTGAAAGAAACAGCTAAAGGAACTAGGGCAGTCCTCTTAACTTGGTTGGGTAGGTGATTTCCATTCATATTTTTGAGAAACCCTTGACGTAAAGAATAAGTAGTAAATTTTGTTTAGAATATCTAGGGCGCAATGTTGGGTTATCTATTAATTCAGATCAATCATATAATTAGAGGACTAGCAAAGCAGAGGCCCAAAAAGGAAATGAAAAAAATGTTAAATCATCGAATAACTGATATTTTACAAAATTAAAGCGGTCTTTGCCGCCTTTGGCTTGCTGTCTATATTGCTTTTATTTTGAGTTCCGTAAGGAGACGGTTTAGGAGGTCTGTATAAACTTGTCATTGCTTATGCGTCTAAAAGTCTTTATCCAGACCAACCTGGATGCAGCAAATCAGAGAGTTAAGAGAGGTCTAATAGTCAGTAGTTACTAACACAGAATCTTATATTCGGTTGACCATTGCCACCGTTCTGATTGTTCCTTTCCTCCACTTTCCACCTGAATTCTTTCTCAAGAACCACGTCACCCTGTCTTTCTCAGCCTTGCAGTAATTTAGGTTAATCGGAACTTTGCAAGCCAGAGTTTGGCACTTAATGTCTAAACTGTCACTGCCCTAATTTCTCGTAGAGTTCTAAGTCCCACTCATTTGCAGTCGGTAAAATTTTCTGCCAGAAAACATGATAATGGGATGTTCATTTAAAGGGTAAATGTACACATTATGATACGGCTCAGTGCTTGAAACCCAAACCAGATGTGCCTGGGCAATGACTAAGCCATTTCATTTCTCCCTTCCATTCGTCAGTATGCAGCCCAGGAGTCAGGAACAGTGCTTCATCACGGATAATTATCAGCTTCTTCCAAATGGGAAAAAAAAAAATTGTGTGTGTGTGTAATTTCTCATAGTTAGAATTTTTGGAGAAAATAGTTTTCTATCCAAGCCTTTTTCAAGAGATACTTCATGTAGGTTAGAATACATGTTCTATTGTGAGTTGAACCTCACTATTTAGAAATTATCAGTTTTACTGAAAGCTGTCCTACATCCTCTCAGTTTCCATGCTGTCTGCCTTATCCGTGTGTTTACTTGCATACTGGCTCTTACGTAGACTATCTTGGATTTATTCACCCTGATCCAAATTTAGGCTTAGAAGAATATTCCTGGGTAGTACTTAACTGCAAGTAACTTTGGAAAACTGAGTACTGTAGTTTTGTTTCTTCCCTAAGAGTATTATTATAATCAATATGAAGGGAAAGAGAGGGAAAAAACACAATTTGACTTTTGTCAAGGTTTGGCATTTCTTTCTGTCCATATGTGCCTTTTCACAGCCATCCACCCCCTCACCTTGTCTTTTAGATGGAGGACCTCACTGTACCATTCAGCCTAGAGGGCATAGATTTTATCCATACACCTCACATACAGTATTTGTAATATCTTTGAAATTTCTGAGGAAGTCAGGTTGGTAGCTAATCCGGAAATGAACATGAGTCTTTCGTGGCTGAAGTTGACATGCAGCTTCCTTAACATAGGAAAAAGAATTTTTACATTATCCCGACTTGGAAATGTAGGCTAAGAGTTCTGAGAATCAAAATCTAAATTCTATCACGCTGTTCCTTGTTGTTACCTGGCGTTGCAAAGCATTTTAGGGAGATAACCCATAAAGAAGCATCAAGCACAGTGCTTGGCATATATTAGAATTCAATAAATGTTAACCTCCCTGCTAAATTCCCTTTCTCTTAGTCAAACCCCTTTTACCAAGACTAGCTTATTATTTGACTGCAGCCATTGTATGTTTCCCCAGCTACCCGAGAGGCTCTATTCTCTTTTTGATAAAGATTTTGATCATGCAAAGTCAGTTAATTTCAGTCAGTTTTTTTCCCTGTATTTCCCCCCCTGCATTTTGATATAATGATGATTTACTATACCTGTTAATGCAATATAAATCTTCAATTTTGTTATCCACACCATCAGCAAACTAGCTTTTGTGAAAATTGAAGCTAAAAGATATTTGATAAATGTTCCATCCTCCTCAATAGTGGAAACTGGTCCGAAAATCATTTTTCAAGGAGCTTTTTCCAAAGGTTTAGAGTTCCTCCAAGCCTTTAAGAAGTTGAAAATGTTATTAAGCATTTTGATTTCTTTTCCTTTCATCTCCTGTTTAGAAATTAATGTCTTGAAAAATTGGCTGCAAATGTTAAGGTTTTTTAAAGATATGGAATCTATTCATCTGCCTAATAAAACTGCAACATGTTAAAAATAATCGGTTCTTTGCTAGACATTTTGGCCAATCTTGGAAAGATTTTTGTCTTTGCTTTTAGACCTTCAGATGCCTTTTAGTTTCATTTTTAGCACTAGGAAAACCAAGCACTCTAATCATTTTCTAAAATGAGAATTTCAGCATGTATTCAATCTCTGATCTTTGTAAGGAAGCAAGACGTGGTTCCATTCCTGTGTTTCATAAAAGGAGATGATAGACAAATAGGTAATTTAAGTGATTGTGCACCAGCCCTTTGGGTCTGTTTTTTCCCATCTAGATTGTGTCTTCTTTTTACTGCAGAATGTATCAGTATCCAAAAAGGTCCTCTGGTTTATCTTCTTTGTGGGATCGTTGTTGCATACAGTTTTGTATAAAGAAGCAATTCAGAGACTGTCCCAATATGTTTGCATATGGACGTGCATATGGTCGATTTTAGCTTTAACTTCAAATTTCCTTGAATACGTAGGCTGTGTGTATTCCCATAATGGTAGTTGAGCAATTTCTTTGTGATGGTTCAATTTCTTTCTCTCTCTTCTGCCTTTCCCCCTCCTTTTTCTTTATACAGTAGTAACCTTCCTAAAAAAGGCCTATTAAAAAAAAAAAAAAGTAACACCCATGCAAGCAGGCGCCAGAAAGTTTAGATAACAGTCCCATCACATTTGGCTGTTTGGCTAGAGCTGGCTGTAAATAGAATGGAATGTGGTGTTATGAGTCCCTTACTCCAGTGTACAACACTGCCCCAGGATGAGTCTCACCATCCATTTATATTTATTGATTTCCAGGATGTGCTGGGTGGTCTGGAACAACACAATTACAGCCTTCAGTTGAGACATACAATCTACATGGAAGTGAATCAGGCAGTCCGTTCTGTTTGTGGGACTTCACCCGGTCAATCGTTTAGGCCTGATAGCTGTTGTCAAGGGAATTGTGTTTTACTGAGTGTTTCAGTGGAGGCCCACCTCGGATTTTCAGAAGTGATTTTTAGCAGTGAGAGCTCTGCAAACATGTAGTTACTCCACACTTCTTCCACTTAAACCTGTAAAAACAAATCATGGAAACCTTTGTCAATTCACTCAGCTTACCTACCTTGGCAAGGTCTTTCCTATGACTAGGCATCAAACCTGGCTTTCATTCTCCATTTTCTTAGAGAGTCTCAGGGAGTAAGGATTACCCTTCAGCCTCTTTGGTGCAATGAAGGGTGTAAGGGTAAGTGTTGAAATTGATTAACTGACTGGTGATTGATTGATTTTTCAACAAATATTCATTTAGACTCTGTTAGGTTTCAAGTACCCTTAACATACAGTTGTCAATCGGACAGATGCAGATTGTAGGGGGAAACAGACATGAAACAACGAGTTAATTATTAATTATTTAATTACAATTGGTCATCAAACTCTGAAAGAGAAATAGTGTACTATAAGAACAAATGATAGGAAACCTGACCTCCTCTCAAGTCTCAGAAAGGAAATGATTGTTGAGTTCGGTGTAATTTTAGACAGTATGTGTATATCGGAGAAGAGGAGGAGGAGACAGTGTGGGGAGGCTATTATAAGGAGCAAGGGAACAGCTTGTGCAAAGGCCTTGGGGAAGGAAAGGAGCACACTATATACTAGGGACCGAGTAGCTCAAGGTGGCTGGAAAATAAAGGGATGAGTGGGAAGTAGGAGGGAAAACCCACGAGGGAGACGAGTCTAGACCACACAAGGCCTCGTGGGTCCTGTTAATGATTTAGGTCTTTCCTTAAAAGTTATGTGAGGCCATTGAAATGTTTTAGACAGTAATTGACATGATCAGATTCCTGTTCCCTTAGCAAAGATTATTCCGATTGAAGTGAAAGAATAGATTGGAGGAGAATAAATATAGACCCAGGATCCAAGTTAAGAGACTGTTAGGCTAGTCCACAAAGAGATGCTGGCACCTCGGTTTAGAGGAGGTCGAGTAAGAGAGACAGGCCAGGCAGGTATTGAGGAGGTAAAATCAACAGAGCCAATGAATGCTTGGATGTATAGAGGGGACTAAAAGGGAAGAATCGAGGAAGGCGCTCAGGTTTTTGTCCTGAATCTTGGCTAGATGACATTAACTTCACTGACATTAAGACCATTGGAGAGAGACCTACTGGGGAGAGGGTGGAACTGGAGCGCTGGGTTTGGGTAATGGTCTAGTTTGAAGTGCTCAGGGGACATCCAGCTCGAGATGTCAGATAGACAGTTGGCTATTTGCATCTGAGTCTCCGAGGAACTTCTCTTATCAAAACAGAAATATGAGCGTTGCCTGTGGTAAAAGAAGATGATGAACGGATGATCGGATCACCTAGGAGACTCTAGTCTGTAAATTGCTCAGTTATGTTTCACAAGTGCTTACTGAGTTTTCACTCTTTGCCAGGCCCTTTGCTAAATACTGGGCATATGAAAAGGAAAGACATGCAGGGAATAACATAGAGTATCTCTTTGCCATAAGCCCAGATTACTTTGTACCTCATCCGAGACAGGACACCCTCAGTACATCTGGAGGAAACTCTTCGGCAAGCTGAATCCATGCCTTAGTCCTGTGTGTTTCCTAATCTTGGCTCCCATCTAACTTAAAGCTTGCAACCTATAAGTTCACTTCATTCTTGTTTGTTCTCAGTAGGCATATAGACGAGTTGGTAAGCACATTCTTTCCATTGACGCCCTATGTTCTCGAAAAACCTTGCCTTGGTTTTGAGGGACATCATCACCTTTGGCCTTGTCTTCTTGGAACGACAAATACAGGATTGCTTCTTACACTGAGAAGTGTTTTTTACTGTTTCCTGAAAAAGGAGTCCATCCCTGGGCTGTAAGATATTATTCCCATATTTTGCAGGCTATAAATTGCTGATGACTTTCAGATTATGATGATATTGACTCCACTTCTGAAAATTAGGCCACACCCTTCTAGTCTGTTCCTAAAATAAGATTCATTGCTAAAGTGAAATTTATAGCTTCTTTTATAGCTTTTATTCTGCAGAGACCCATGGCTTAAAATAGCCTACATTTTAAGACTGTATTTTCATATTATTGTCTTTGGACCACCTGCATCAGAATCACTGGGGTGTGCTTATTAAAAATGAAGATTGTTGAATCGTATTTTCTAATTTTTTTAATATAGCCAGGATAAACCCCAATAATTTGCATTTTTAATAAGCACCCCAGGTAATTTTTATTTATACTGGAGTTTAAGAATCGTTGTTTCGAGGGATGTCTAAATTTGTACATCTCATTATTCGAATCCTGAGTTAAATGAGAAATTAAACAGTTTTGCAAGCCAGGTCAGTTTCTTACCAATTTGGAAGATGAATAATCAAGTCACAGGTGTTAAAATATTTAACCGGTATCTTCCAGCTGTCCAGAGATAAAAAGATTGCATTGCCCATGTTTCTTTTGTAAAACATAGACGCTCACTTGAGCGAAGAACAGAGCTGGAGAGCAAAAGCAGAAGAGTGAGATCCAGGGTAGGGTGCGCGGGAGAAAGAGCAGTACTGGAGAAATGGACACGAAAACCGGGGTCACGTGTTGTCTCTCATTCAGTTTTAGTGTACGTTTGGCTTTCACTGGCATGCTCCGTGGGCTCTTGGTGCGCATGAGCAAACATGTATGAATGTTTCTAGAGATGTAGCTTCCTTCCTATCTCCAGAACTGGCAAAAGTCTCTCCTTACTCCCCCCTACCCCTTCCCCAGGAAGAACGCCGTGTGATTTACGTTGGTAAAATCAGACCTGACACAACACGGACGGAACTGAGGGACCGTTTTGAAGTTTTTGGTGAAATTGAGGAGTGCACAGTAAATCTGCGGGATGATGGGTAAGAATCTTCAAGATTATTTCTTGTTTAGAGGCTGACATATGTAAAAAATTATGGCCATAAGATTACTAGGATGGGAATGCTTTGACAGATGACATGTTGAGTTCAGAACCTTATTTATTTTCTTTTATCCCTATTTATTAATCTTTCTAGTTGAGATTTCCTGTCCCAGAAATAAGTATTTAGCTGCTTGACAGGACAATCACACTGATAAATGGATGCAGCGGTTGAGACGTTGGCACCAGCGAAGTCTCCCGAAGTAAGGAAGGGTTACAGGCATATATGTTAATCCTTCCTCACCAGCTTTGATCCTCTCTTCTTTGTCTGTTCCAGAGACAGCTATGGTTTCATTACCTACCGTTATACCTGTGATGCTTTTGCTGCTCTTGAAAACGGATACACTTTGCGCAGGTCGAATGAAACTGACTTCGAGCTGTACTTTTGTGGACGCAAGCAATTTTTCAAGTCTAACTATGCAGACCTAGGTATGGATTTTATTGTACATGGAATGAGGAATCCATAATGTAAGGCTCAAAAATGGAAGCAGATGTAAACCATAGGCATATTGGGTTGGGCCATCATTTTATTTTGCTAGGGGGGGATATTTGAATACATATTTTATCTTATTTCTAATTTTTTATCATCTGGGCCATTCTCAGAAGCAAGGGGCTTAGGTTTTGGAAACAAAGGACAGAAGTGAGTTCTTTGGAGTATCTTCTCAAATGCTGAAAGTCTGGGCTATTTGCGTATGTGTGTGTTAGCAAGCGTTTATGTTTTGTGTGTGTGTGTGTGTGTGTGTGTGTGTGTGTGTGTGTGTGTGTGTCTTTATTGTGTAGGTTTGCAGTGCGACTCCTTTTGTATAAACCTTAGCATTATCATCATTGGCTCATGGAACAGAATATGCAAAAGTCTGGTTCTTTTTTCCTTATTGTCCTACAAACTCTTAAAAATGTTAAGACATATTCTACAAATTACACCTTGAGAAGAGAAAATATAATTTCATATGCTAAATCACACTATACTTTCTTTAAAACAAAAGAAGAGGGGAAAAAAAAAACAACAACCCTGTTCTGTTTTTTAGTGTTTCCAGATGCTAGGCACTGTGCCCGGGGCTCTGCAAGCATTTTCTTATTTAATTACTACAGAACAATCTTAGAAGGTGGCTATTGTTACTGTCATCTCCCTTTGACAGATAAGGAAACTGAAGCATTTCTAAGTATTCATTTTTCCTGTTATAAAAGTTATACAGACTCAAGGGGTAACATTTGGGAAATATAAAAAAGTACTAAGAAAAATAGTCCTATCACCTATCAGCACATCACCTAAAGGTCTGCTGTGTGATTTGCAGTCCAGTGTTTTGTCTCAGAATGTCTAATTTCTTACAGTTGAGGTCACATCATATAGATTTATAAAGCTTTAAATTCTACTTTTCTCAGTTAATATTATAGAAGTTCATTTTCCACTGTGATTCATGGGATTCAAAATAATTTATCAACTTATTTGAATGGTTGCACTGTATTGTGTTAGGTGAGTACCATTATATTTAATCATTCCATTACAGCTAAACATTTATTTAATTGTCAATTTTTTGGCATTATAAATAATGCCAAAATGGACATCTTAATTTTCTTCTCCATTTTAATTTGGTGCCTTTGCATGTCAGTCCCTATTTAATGTGTGTATTGTAAGCCTTTAAATTCTTAGATGAAGGAATGAAGGAAGGAAAATGGCAAATGTCTTGTGCATATGACATAATTATTTAAATCAATTTGTAACAATAATCATAAAATTAACATAGAAATCTCTTCCGAAGCATTACTCTGTATCTGTCTGCACTTGCTTTGGCTTGGTATAAAGAAAGAAATGAATACCAAATACGGGGATTTTTTTTCTCCCTTCCACCGAAGTGATGTCTTCCTAAAGTAATTGATATAGGTGGTGTGCATTGTTCGGGGGGGAATATGCTATAATTCACTTCACAGGCTAAATAGATAGTATGAAGCAGGGGAGAGGCAGCTGACTGTCAGAGAGATAGAGGCCTAGGGATGAAAATATAAAAGGTGGCAAGTCATTTGTTCAAATGTTGGCTGATAAAAACAGTCAAGACGGATTGAAGTCTTAAGTTGATTTGACTTATTTTCTTCAGTGATGAAGGCCAGGGTGTTTCCAGTCTTTCAAAACATCTAGAGTTTAAAATAAGCTACCTAGAGGGGCCTTTAAATCACGATTCATCACTGGTAGAGGGAGGATTGGATGGTATTTCCAAATTGAACCGGAGCCTCCCTGAAATATTTCTAAGAAGAATGTTTCCCCTCTTGTTATCTCTCTGTCTAGCCAGCAGCAATAGAAACTTTGCCGTCGCTAAGCTGGCTCTGTATTCTGTGAAAAGTAGGTTTGATGTGTATTGTAGCAGCATGGCTTTTTCCAATTCCCTCAAGCCCTACAATTTCACGAAGGGTAGTCGATTGGAGCGTAGTTGCTCTGTAGTGGAAAGACCCCTGGCTTTGGAATCTTACAGATCTGGTTTTGAAACCTGACTTAAATTCTGACCTTGAACAAACAATTACACGTCCTCTGCTTCCAGTCCTTCGTTTGTAAACCACTCCATAATGTTGTTGCAAAGATTAAATGTTTGTGAAGCTGTTAGCACAGTATCTGTGTGAAGCTGTTAGCACGGTGTCTGGCAGAAAGTAGGTGCTCAATAAATAGAAGCTATGATTGTGATTATAAATGATGGTAATGAGAAGTTAGAAATACCAGTTATTTTATTTTTTTAATGTTTATTTTTGAAAGAGAGAGAGAGAGACAGAGAAGAGACAGAGTGTGAGTGGGGGAGGGGCATAGAGGGAGACACAGAATCTGAATCAGGCTTCAGGCTGCAAGCTGTCAGCGCAGAGCCTGACTCGGGGCTCAAACCCACTGACCGCAAGATCATGACCTGAGCTGAAGTGGGTCGTTTAGCCGACGGAGCCACCCAGGCGCCTCTGAAATTTCAAGTTATTTTAAAATGAAAGCATCAGCTTCAGGGGTCAGCTTCGGAACTGAATGGCATTCATATGTTTCTTGTTTTTATCCCCTGAAGACGTTCGGTGCAATGCTTCAGGGAACGTCCGGTGAATTTGGTGAACATGAGACCAGACTGGACACTTGGAGGGATCGGGAGCTCATATGTGTGTCCAGAGTTAGTGAAAAGGATGTGATATAGATTAATTTTACCAGAAGTAAAGTGACCTATCATTTTAGATAGATTTAACCAGTTTTTTTTTTCTGTTTTTATTTGCTCCCCATGCCAAGTTAGCTCACACATCCTATCCCTCTGCTATGGAGGCCACCTAGTGATTACCACAATGCTATTAGTGCACAGTGTAATGATTCCAAGTTAATATCATGAGCCACTTTTATAAGTGAGACTCGAGAGTTTAAAAGGACAATCAAAGTTACCAAGGTCAAGCCAGGATTTAGGCCTGGTTTCCATGAATCTGTAATCTGTGAGTCTGTCTGTTTACTGTCTTGTAAACAGATGGGTCTTTCTGAAAGACCTCGATGAAAAATCTTGAAGAGGAAAGATAGAAATTAAATTAGGACTGTAGGACCAGAAGAGAAGGATGGGTCAGTATTAAGAATATAATAATTTGGGGTGCCCGGGTGGCTCAGTTGTTCGAGCACCTGACTACGGCTCAGGTCCCTATCTCCCTGTTCGTGAGTTTGAGCTCTGCATCGGGCTCTGTGTTGACAGCTCGGAGCCTGCTTCAGATTCTGTGTCTCCCTCTCTTTCTGCCCCTGCCCTGCTTGCACTCTGTCTCTGTCTCTCTCAAAAATAAACATTAAAAAAAGGTATAAAAAGGAATATAATAATTTGCTCATCAGGAATTAGTTATCGCATAAAACTTATACTAAGAAAAATAAAATAAATAGTATATCCATCACAAATTATTAACTCAAAAAATGTATTACATTATCAGCATCTTGAATATATCCATAACTTTACATATACCCTTGGCATTAATTGGTAAATCATCCCAAGATCCCAACACAAATATTTTCAACCACTTTTTTTTTTTTAGTATGCTGGCATTCAAGATTAATACATTCATTCAAAAAATATTCATTTTAGTACCTCCTTTGTGCCAGAAGTTTTCTAGGCGGTAGGAATACCGTTGTAACATGATGTGTTTCTATTTATACGGTATCATTATTTGTAACAACTTATTTATTTTTAATAACTAGAGTGGCTTTGGGGTTATTCCCATAAAACTTTTATTATGTCTTAGTTGTGTTGCGACATCCTTCTTTAGTGGCAAGAAAGAGGTGTTGTCGATGTTATTTTCTCAGGAATTGTACATAACCACATTCTGTATTCATGCGACGACAAAGAGTTTGCGGATGCCCGTAGTGTGACATAGTATGCCCGCATAAGTGATTCCATCTATGTGAATACCAGCCAGCATGTTTCATAGTGAAGAAACTCTTGAGAGCCACGGTTTTGAAGCATCTTTTGCTAACGAAAATATGGAAACCCTGAAACTCTGGGTTTGATGTAGAGTGACCCAAAGTTAAGATATTTTAAGTCTTCTCAGAATTTCCTTCAGGAAAGATATGTATGTGTGCTCTTGATGTTTCAGTGATGACCTTAATGCCACAGAGTCCGGCCATCAGGGAGCTCGTCTAACTTTATTTGTAATGCAAGTGGAATTCTGATTTCAAGTTAATGTCAAGCCACGAGCAGGACTTCGTGTGTGTGTGTGTGTGTGTGTGTGTGTGTGTGTGTGTTTCTACAAGAAAGACTTTGATTGGAACAACCGCTGGTCGTGAGGCTTTAGTGATACGAGCCAACTGCTCATCAGGCTATGAAGAGAAGGGTGGGAGCCAGTGTGATTTAAGAACTGACTCCTGGAGATTTTAGTGAGGAGCGATTTTTTCCCCTTTCTTTTATGTCCGGCCGACTGCAATTGCTGTTCTTCCCTGGAAAAACTGGATTGACAAAACGTCAGTAAATACAAGGGATGGTAAGAGTGAAAGGAAAAACAAAAGTGAAGGAATTTCCTTGCCTTTAAGTCTGAGATGGTTAAAGGAGCTCGAAGCGAGGAGGGGAAATCAGCCTGGTACTGGAGAGCTTGAGGGATTGCAACCTTTTCAGCAGAACAGCTTGTGAGGTCAATGAGGATGCCTCCACATTATCTACTCTTACACTCTCTGTCACTTCGGACATTTCTATTTTGTAACTTATTCTGGATGAAACATACAAGGGTTCATATTTTAGTAGGATTGTTAATGTTTCCCAGAGAGGTCTTGTTTTCCCTGCAAATAAGTGCTTTCAAATGAATGAGTTCATTTGCAAGAGGCTTCCTGTTCTGTCTCCAAGATACCTTTTCCTCATTTGCAAGACCGGCAAGAAATATCTGACTTTTTTATAAATGTCAGCGGAGGAAAATCAGAAATATTTAGAATCAGAATTTCATTTCACACCCATTGCTGCTGGAACATGACAGTTTTGTTAAGGGCTATGTGAAGTACGTGGAACTCTTCACAAAAGCTGACTTGGACTAGTGTAGGAATTCAAAGAAGACCGTGGTTTTATTCTTACCTGTGAATTTTTCCTCTCGTATTCTTGGGTAAAGAGGTTGACTTCACCTTCTCTGGACCTGAAGTGTTTCCCTGAACCTTCTCATGTGGGCATAATTTGTGCCACTATTGCTGGGGTTTCCCCAAGGTACTGGAATAGATCAATGGATCATATGTCCCTCCTGCCTCAAAGGGGAGCAGTCAGGTGGCGAATGGGCGAAATTCTAATGATTCCCCCTCCTGCCCACTCTCCTGGCTTTTATGCTCTGTGAAATCCATCCTATTGGATAGGGAAGTTAATTCCAGCTTCTACTCTTACCTGTCCACCTAAGTTGTCGAGGAACCTTGGGTAAGTCGTTTAACATGCCAGAAAGGGGGCAGGACATGGTTTTTTTTTAAGTATATTGATTGAATGTGTTGCTATTGAATAGAAATACTAAATTTGTTCTGGTTATCTCCTAGGATTGTTTAAGACTAAAATGAGTCAATAAATGAGTGGTTTTTTTTTTTTTTAATTTTTTTTTTCAACGTTTATTTATTTTTGGGACAGAGAGAGACAGAGCATGAACGGGGGAGGGGCAGAGAGAGAGGGAGACACAGAATTGGAAACAGGCTCCAGGCTCTGAGCCATCAGCCCAGAGCCCGACGCGGGGCTCGAACTCCCAGACCGCGAGATCGTGACCTGGCTGAAGTCGGACGCTTAACCGACTGCGCCACCCAGGCACCCCAATAAATGAGTGTTTTGAATGCTTCCCACCCCTTACCCTCTGCAAATATATGTGTATTTTAAATACTTATTTTTATGTATTATATATAATTATATATATATAAATTCATAAGTATACTGATATATTATTCATAAATTATTATGTGAATTATATATCTGTATCAATAGCATGCCAATAAAGTATAAGTATACTGATATATTATTCATAAATTATTATGTAAATTATATATATGTATCAATAGTATGCCGATAAAATATTGGGTGTATATACCCTCTGCAAATATGTACTTATATAAATTTACATCAATATTGATGTTGATGTCAATTATATTTATATCAATTAATATCAATATTGATATTTATGGCAATATATCTATCTAGATATAGATATAGATATACCGACAAAAGTTGGGTATATTTTTTTTAACTGGACAAGTTGCGTTTGAATCAGGTAATCTTGAATTGGATGATTGAGTTAATGACACTTGGCAAAGGGTGTCTCTAACCTAGCTTGGGTTTCTTGCAGATTCAAACTCAGATGACTTTGACCCTGCTTCCACCAAGAGCAAGTATGACTCTCTGGATTTTGATAGTTTACTGAAAGAAGCTCAGAGAAGCTTGCGCAGGTAACATGTTCCCTGGCTGAAGATGACAGAGGGACGGTGAATACCTCACGGGACAGCGCGTCCTTCCCTAACTGACTATTGCAAGTCATACTTAGGAATTTCTCCTACTTTACACTCTCTGTATAAAAACAAAACAAAACAACAACAATACAACAAGAACAACAACAACAATGGTTTACATGAACACAGCTGCTGAAGAGGCAAGAGACAGGAAGGATATCCAGTAAGCACGTTTATTCATGGGTGTCAGCTTTGCTTTCCCTGGAGTCTCTTGGTGACGGAGTGTGTGTGCGTGCGTGTGTGTGTGTGTGTGTGTGTGTGTTTGCGCGCGCGGGTGTGTGCGTGGGTGCGGGAGTATGGTCGTGGGTGTGCGCGCATGCGCACGGCTGGTGTGGGGGAAGTCTGTGTGCACAGGTGGGGACTGGGGGCACGTGACCAGAGTGTGCCCAGGCGAATCGCTTCAAATGGCAGCAGTTCCATGACGACGCACGTAAAACCTAGAACTTCAAAATGTTCATACTCTATTCAAAAAGAAAAAAAAAATGCATAAATTCAAAAGGAAAGCAAACTAACCAACCGACCACAAACCACCCTAAAATGACAGCCACCGATGTCTGGGCATCAACCTCCGTACTCTGTTTTTTAAGAAAGTGCAAAATCAACTTGAAGCAAGCTTTCTCTCGTAATGTAATGGTTATCTGACAATCCCGAAGAAACCACAGTTTCGGTAGAACTAATATCCTTTCTCTCTCTCTCTCTCTCTCTCTCTCTCTCTCTCCCTCCCTCCCTCCTCCCTCTCTCTCCCTGTCCCCTCCCCCTGTCTCTCCTCTCTCCTTCCTCCTTTCTCCCTCTCTTTCTTTTTCTTGTCTTTTTCCTTTTGCCATGGAGTCTGGGTGGGAGAGGATACTGCGGGCGCCAGAATGCTAAACTTTCCTAACGTTTTGAAGTTTCTGTAGTCCATCCTCTATCCTGACACCCATGTAAATGTCCCACATGTTGATCTTCCACTGCAAATTTCAAAAGCCTTGTAAATGGTCGAGCGCGCGGCTTATTCAGTGGTTCTTTCCGAGGAGCGGGCACGGTGTTACATTACTGAGGAGAGTTGGGTAGAACTCTCTGGTATGTGTTCAGATAGTGTCATTGCTACATTCTCTGATGTAGTGAAGTATTTACAGATGTTAAATGGAGTATTTTTATTTTGTGTGCATACTATACAACGATGTTCTTTTTTGTTACAGCTATGCACTGTAAATGCAGCCTTCTTTTCAAAACTGCTAAATTTTTCTTAATCAAGAATATTCAAATGTAATTATGAGGTGATACAATTATTGTACACTAACATATTTAGAAGCTGAACTTACTGCTTATATATATTTGATTGTAAAAAACAAAAAAGACAGTGTGTGTGTCCGTCAAGTGCAACAACAAAATGATGCTTTACTCACATCCATCCCTTCTTACGTGAGCGTCAATCTGAGCATCTTGTCAAGAAATACCCCAGCCCCCCCCAAAGGTATTAACCACTTACGCGATATTTTTCCACATTTTCTTGTTGCTTGTTTTCCTTTGAAGTTTTATACACTGGATTTGTTAGGGGAATGAAATTTTCTCATCTAAAATTTTTCTAGGAGATATCATGATTTTATGTAAAGTCTCTCAATGGGTAACCATTAAGAAATGTTTTTATTTTCTCTATCAACAGTAGTTTTGAAACTAGAGGTCAGAAATCTTTTTAAAATGCTGTTTCGTTTTAATTTTTGTGATTTTAATTTGATACAAAATGCTGAGGTAATAATTACAGTATGATTTTTACAATAATTAATGTGTGTCTGAAGACTATTCTTGAAGCCAGTATCTCTTTCCCTTGGCAGAGTATGATGATGGTATTTATCTGTATTTTTTACAGTTACGCATCCTGTATAAATACTGATGTTTCATTCCTTTGTTTACTAAAGAGACATATTTATCAGTTGCAGATAGCCTATTTATTATAAATTATGAGGGGATGAAAATAATAAAGCCAGTGGAAATTTTCTACCTAGGATGCATGGCGACTGTCAGGTTGCAGTTGAAATGTTTCATTTGGAAAATTCAGCTTTTGCAGAAGCGGTGTTTCTACTTGCACTAGCTTGGCCTCTCACGTGACCATGATGTTGTTCTTGATGACATTGCTTCTGCTAAATTCAATAAAAACTTCAGAAAAACCTCCATTTTGAGCATCAGGATTTCATCTGAGTGCGGAGCCCCTGGAAAGGAAGTCAGGAAAGTTTGGAGTGTGTATTCAAGTTTCTAAATTGAGATTCGATTACGGTTTGGCCGACATGACTTTTCTGGAAGATGCGATACACCTACTACTTAATCGTTCTTTTCCTTTCTCTCGCCCAACCCAATCTTAGAGAACGGATTTCACCCCCAGGCCAATGCAGCTAATTTTGATAGCTGTATTCATTTATCACCAGCATATTGTGTTCTGAGTGAATCCACTGTCTGTCCTGTCGGATGCTTGCTTGATTTTTTGGCTTCTTATTTCTAAGTAGATAGAAAGCAATAAAAAAAAAAAATATGAAATCAAAGAACTTGTTCACAGGTTCTGCGTTACGGCAGTAACACATCTTTAATCCGCCTAATTCTTGTTGTTCTGTAGGTTAAATGCAGATATTTTAACTCTGTGTGAACGCCAAACTAAAGTTTACAGTCTTTCTTTCGGAATTTTGAGTATCTTCTGTTGTAGAATAATAATAATAATAAAAAAAGACTATTAAGAGCAATAAATTATTTTTAAGAAATCAATATTTAGTAAATCATATTATGTGTTCAAGGACCAGATGCGTTCTCTATTTTGCCTTTAAATTTTTGTGATCCAATTTTAAATACATTCTCCTTTTTGCCCTGGATTGTTGACATGAGTCAAATACTTGGTTTCTTTTCTTACTTTTCAAAAAGACAACACTACAGATTTCACGTTGAGGCTTAAGTTATCCCCACTCTGGCCTGACAAATATTGTTACCACGAAGATAGTTTTCCTCCACGGACTTCAAATTGCATCTAAAATTAGTGCAAAAAAGAGAATCACTAAACCGTCCGAGTAGAGCTTTTTGTATCTTGTGCAGACCCTGTGGGTAGGCCATCAAAACGTAAACTGTGTTCCTCTTACTTTTATTTGTAATTTCTTTTTGGAGAGAATCTTTCCAACGAACACATGCACACCATCATCACTGGAGGCAAATTTCAGCATAGATCTGTAGGATTTTTAGATGACCGCGGGCCATTGCCTTCTTGCTGTGGTAAGTACCACATCTACAGTTTTGGGAACCGAACCGGTGCTTTAGAGATGTGGGCTTTTTTTTTCTTCCTTTTTTTTTTTTAAAGAGATGTAGCAGAATAATTCTTCCAGTGCAACCAAATCAATTTTTGCTAAACGACTCCGAGAACAACGCGGTTGGGCTGTCAACATTCAAAGCAGCAGAGAGGGAACTTTGCACTATTGGGGTGTGTGGTTGGGTCAGTTGAAAAAAGGAAACCTTTTCATGCCTTTAGATGTGAGCTTACAGTAGGTAATGATTATGTGTCCTTTTTCGATGGCTGTAACGAGAACTTCAATCACTGTAGTCTAAGACCTGATCTATAGATGACCTAGAATAGCCATGTAATATAATGTGATGATTCTAAATTTGTACCTATGTGACAGACATTTTCAATAATGTGAACTGCTGATTTGATGGAGCTACTTTAAGATTTGTAGGTGAAAGTGTAACACTGTTGGTTGAACTATGCTGAAGAGGGTAAGTGAGCGATTAGTTCAGCCCTTGCCGGGCTTTTTTTTTTCTTTTTCTTTTCTTTTTTTTTCTTTTTTCCACCTGCCGATTCTACATGTATTGTTGTGGTTTTATTCATTGTATGAAAATTCCTGTGATTTTTTTTAAATGTGCAGTACACATCAGCCTCACTGAGCTAATAAAGGGAAACGAATGTTTCAAATCTACTTCTGCTTTTCTTATTTATTGTAACCAAACTCCTGGCATGTTTCTCAGCTCGGTACCCATTACTCGCTTATTATTATTCGATTTCCTCTCTGGATCTCCCTCCCTTTCTCCCCGCTTTTCCATATTCATGGATGGATTTCAGCTGTAAGGTAACGTAGACCTTCTGTGTTTTACCTTCTCTTCTTTCAAATGGCAGAGGCAGAAGTGCTTTCTATCACGAGAAGTGACGTGAGACTTTATGAAATGGATTGCCTCTGTTTTTGTACAGAAATTGTGTCTTCCTGAGTACAAGCCATTGCCCCTAGTGAGAAACCTGCTGAATATTCAGCTTAGGAAGCAATTCCGTGGACGGACTGAACACGTTTCGAAGACTTGTTAACAGGACGCAGCCCCCATCGTATGTAAGTCATCAGGTTAAATATGGGACGAGCCGATAGCCGCTGACACAGCTTGCCGTCAGGATGTCTGTCCGCTGTGCCTCGCAGGTGACTGGTGGTCCTGATGACAGAGATGACAGAGGGCACACTTATTAGGGCTCTGTCCTCTCCTGCTTTCAGATGGTCGTCCCCGGTCCCAGCCACCTGCATTGCAAGACCCACCCTAAACATTGGGGCACTGGGGGGAAGGTGGCTAAATATATCCCAGCCCTCGCCCCCTTCCGCCTCCTAGAGCAAAAAAGTGTGTGCAATTCTTGGAAACAGTACATTGGAACCTGCCAAATAACACAAGAAGCGCTGCCCATTATTTCTATTTTATGCCACTCTAAGATTCGCCAGTCACGTTAGCAAAATAGAAAATAAAAATTGCCATTATCTAACCCAAACACCATCCTCATCGACAACCGTGGGCATGAAGCACTCCTGGAGATTCGGTAGATCACCCTCAGATTCTGACCCGTCTCGGTTGATGCTTAAATTGTATACGACATTTTCAATCTTCTGGCTGGACCCAGCAAGGACATTAGAATAATGCAAGTATTTCTCTTAAAGGGTTTAAAGGTTAACTTTTTACCCTTCAAAACCTTTGGAGAGTAAAGAGGGAATTTGCAGAAGCAGCAGTAGTAGCCGCTGGTCTGATACGAGGATGTTGTGCTTCAAAACAAAAGATTTCTTTTTCATGTTGTCCTCAAAACATTAAATCACTCCCATCCTTGATGACACGAATGGCAAAAACAATTATTGGGACCAAAATTAGGCTGATAAAAAGAAATGAGCGCTGAATATGAATGGCTTACTTAAGGGGAGCTTGTCTCAATGCAGAAGTCCTCTAAACGAAATCTGCCTAAACTGTACAATGTGATATTCAAAATTCTTTTTCAGCGTTGCCGGTTTTCTCTCCGTTGTAGGATTATTTAGCTAATCATTGGGTATAATTTACAGCCCCAACATTAGTATACTCATTTGACACTAGTGTTACGAGCTACACAGTTGTAACTCAGCATTAATTATAGAATATTTTAACCAAAGCATCCTTTTCGCAATATTTACTTTGTATTAATCTCGTATTTTGCAATTCCTGTTGCCATTCCTTGTTTTCAAACACATTATACGCCATTATAAATCAATCTTCGTACTTTATCAAACAGCAGAGAGTAATAAAGAAGGTCACAACTCATAGAGGAGTTCCTTGGAGGTTTGTAACATCATGATTTAAATCTCAGAAAGATTTAATCAAAAGCTGAATTAATCCCTGGGGGAAAAGATGCTATATAGATTCTATTGATGGGCACAAAGCAGCCTATTTCTTTTCATTGGTCTCTGTTAACACGTTGGGGAGAAGAGACACAGTTTTTCGGCGAGAACGGAAACAAGATGTCTTGATGGGGGAAGGATAGTATGAGATGGCCTTTATGCCACGTTTCTTCCCTTTCAGAATTGTCTGTTTCATTCTACTTACAGAGGCATTATCTGTTCTAATGCACAGTTAAGTTCAATGTCCTCCACCTCCTCGTTCCCTTCAATATATCCCACGTGATTCTAGTAATTCTGCAAAGTCCCCAAAGCTCCACTCCAGTCAAGCATGTGGAATGTGAGGGTCACGTGAGCTGACTCTTCTGTTGTAATCAGGTGCCTGCCCCTGGGCAAATTCTCAGTATTTGGGGGACACTGGAAACTTGCGGGAAGAAATGATCATAAAATGCATTTCTAGGATCGGGTTCCACTGAAAAGCTTATCATCATTCCATGACTGGGATGTATGCTAAAGAGGCCATCACCTTCCCATATGCCTCTTTTCTACCCATAATTCCCTAGAAATGTGGCCATATTCCTGTTAGCTCAAAAACCATTACTTACCATCAGCTGACTTCTAGCAGGGGCAAAGTGGAATTAATTAATTGAAAAAAGTGAGAGAACTTTTAGAGGAGAAAACCAAATGATCCTATAATATTTTCATGATTAAATTAAATGAGCATAATTATACATGCACATATGCACACCAAGGCATTATTATAATCAAGGAACCTTAGAATATTATATTGTTCCAAATTTATGCATATAGCACTTACTGAAGACAAGTAGCTGGTGTGATATTTGAATCTGCATATTGACCATTTTCATATATTTTCATATATTAATTTCTAGGAGGAAGACGCTGAATTATTAGGAAAAATCCTGGGGTGATTTAGAAAAAATATTGTGCTTCCGCTCGTTTTTGAACATCAGGGGCACTTAGCAACATTATCTTTTCTCCCCACATAGTTTTCTGTGATGGATTTTCAACAAGATGACATCCAAGTGAAAGCCGAAATTAAATGGGAAGGAAAGAATGTTAAGTGGTAAAATCCTAAATAGCTTATTAGACTACTTAATTGGAGGGAATTTATTTTTGCTGCTGTTAGGAACTCCATAGTCAAGCTTCTCTCTAACAATACTAATTGATGGGGGGAAAAAAGTAGCTATAGTAATATCGTTACCGCACAATACCCTCCAGCAGGTCATTTAAGGGAATTCACCGGTACTTTCCTTTGATTGACTTCTGTGTTGGTGAAAATCACGTCCTGTCTTCATTCATACCATTGCTCTCTCACTTCACTTCCAACTAGGCCTCTTGCCTATTCCTACTGAGATTCTCAGTGCGCTGAAAGACTTGAAGGACAGTGAGACCATGCTTGTTCCTGGTTTAACCATTTAGACCATTTTCAGCTTGATTGCTATATCCTTTAATAAAGTGATTAGTGTTTCATAATGCATAGAGGTATTGCCCCGCCCCGCCCATGAGCATTTTACTATTTGTTGGCAGGAATATGTGTACCCTATCAGGGAATAAGGATCAATTACCTCCTAGAGCAGTTTAAGTTAGTAAACTGGCCACACAGTATGTGATGTCACCATATTACTTTCCTGTCACGTAACTTAATGATCAAGTTCAACGCGTGGCCTAATTTTCCTCCAGTTATCTGGCTACATGGGAAAAACATCCTGATCCTTATTCAGTAAGGTACCTTTCCCAGGGTCAGCAATCCAAACTGCAGTTCGGACCGTCCAACAGGAAAATAACTGGAGGAAACGTAAAAACTGGCGGTCACTGCCCACTGTTTGCCTCAGTGTCTGAAGATTAGAAGTACCTGTGTATTGGAAAATGACATTTTCCAATTTTTAATGGCAGGTTTGGTGGCCATACAAAGGAGCGCCAGTGAATGCATCTGATGAATGAAACAATTCATAGAGAGCCCATAAGAGTTTCTTTGTCACATGGTACGAGAGTCTCACTGAGCCACCTTCTGCCATGGCAAAGACGAAGACTAGAAAGGTCAGCTGGTGAAAAGACAAGAAATAAATAGAAGGTTAACCAAACATATTGGAACTTTGGGTACAAAACAAGGTTTGGGCAAAGATTCCTCATGGTGTCTTATTTGCTTTTCATGCCAACTCATTCCATGGGATTCTATAAACAAAAGAGGCAATTGTACAGCTGAGGCAGTAGAGTTGTGAAGAAGATAATGGACTTGACAATGCTTGTTCCATGTGTGTGCGTGGCTGTGTGTCAGCTACACAGCAGTTGGCCTTCACTGACCTGATGTTGTTCTGAGGAGTTGATTGAAATCCTGCCTATTGCCTCAGCTGCTGGATTGGTGGAAGGCTTTTAGGGATTTCCATAGCCAGGTTTTTGGATGGAAATTTTCACCTTAATTTTGTGGAAGGATAAAAAGATGCCCCTATGTGCATGCAGTAAACAATGCTTTTCACATCCCAATAATTCATTGAGGAAGATCCCCTTTTTTCTTCTGATTTATTCAGTTTTACCCTCCCATAGCCATCTGAGACAAGGAACCTTCTCAGACTTTCAGCATTTTGAAGGTGAACGTTGAACCCCTTCAAAAAGTCTTATCTGTTAGACACTGTGGAGACATTTAAACTCTGGCATTGGGGTGATTTACAAATATTATTTCATTTTTTTCACGCTCTCAAAAACTTAGCCTCATCGACTCCATTTGGAGACTGGATCAACCTGGAGACTTCCTTTCTTAGAATCGGCTCTCAGCAACGCATCTGCTTTCCTTGTTTCACAGTAATTCCACTTCGGCTGTGATGGTGGTACTTAATCTGGCCAGTTTCCCCTAACATCTTCATTTTAAATTAGACAAATCTTCCTGTTGCAATGAGAAGACCAATAGGAAAAGCCATCCTCCATTTGAAAGTCCAGTTGACTCAGGGGTGATTAAAGCACGAAGATGATGATGACCATAATATGATCAGCTAACATTTATTATAAGATTATTATCTCCTCGTCACTTTGCTTAGCTCTTTATGCGAATTTTCTTAATTGGTCCTCCAAACTGAAGAATGAAGTAGATATACAACTGTTCCCATCGCATACATGAGGAAAGGGCGATGTAAAGAAGTTAAGGGACTGCCAAGATCTGAGCGAAGTCCAGTTCACCCCAAAACTTACTTCATTGACCATCTTACTACATACAATGCCTCGACAAATAAAATCTAAATGCCCAGAAGAAAATATTTTGCATTGGAGGTCATTGAAAAGTTGGGGTAGGGTTGTTGTTACCATCTGGTTTAAGCCAAATTTAGCACATATTGCATCCATTCATCAAACTCTTCGAATTGGCCCAGAATCCACATGAGGTTCTAAGAGCAAAAGGAGAATTAGATAGGGACCCTACCCTACATTCTAGCTGGAAATATAGTAAAAGAAAAATAAAATGTGTGTTTACTAATAGCAACAGCAGGACCCTCTTGCCAGGACCCTTTGTGTGTGTGTGTGTGTGTGTGTGTGTGTTTTCTGGAATATCTATTACTGTGTAACAAATTTCTGTGAAGGTTAAGGTCAGAGATCCTCATCCTTAATGGACAAAACTAACACAGGGCTGTGACACCGTAGTACACAACCTGATTTAAAAGGACTGGTAGCCAACTTAAAAGGAAAAAAGTAGACTTCCTCCCTACATTAAAATGGATTTGGAGGTTTAAGTTGGCACACTATTACCACTTAGGCATTCAATAACAAAACCAATTATTTTAGAGCTCTTTACGATTTTACAAACACTATTTAAAAGTTTCTGGTTTAGGCTGGGATGTATAAGAAACAATAGGCATATTGACAAGTTACCCTTTAACCGGATGCTTCCTCATTCCTGTGGTCATGGTCATTGTTATCTTGACTATCAGCTGTTCGTGGCAGAGGGCCTCCTCAAAATTTCTCAGATATATTAATCTGGATTTGTCTCTACAGAGCTAACCTTTCTACAGTTGGGTCTGAGGATTACCATGGAAATCAATCACTAGACACTCACAGTCCCAGTTTATGGGTGGTCTTTTTGGGGTAGTGTTCTCGTTGCATCTAGCACCAATAGTAGAGAAGAGGGCTCGGTTTCCAATACGGCCATATCTGGGCTCCATCTCCAACTCAGTTGTCAAGCTCAACGAGGTCAGTTAAGATCATGTAATGGGGAAGAGGGTGGTTGATCAGTCTTTGGAATTCTATGAACCCTGAATAGTCCAGGGTTTGTGGTCTCCATGGTGAGATACAAATGTTCGTGAAATGACTAACAATGGCTACAAAACAGGTGTTGTCAGTGACTCTTGTAAAAAATGGCTTTAATTATAAAATATTTCAAACAAGCATCAGGTCATAAAATAATGAAATAGAGCCCTGTATATCCACTTCCTTGATTTATAAGATCTTAACATGTTGCCTTGTATGCTTAAAATCTCTCTTCAAACAAATCACATACCCATCTCCTTCCCCTCTCAGTAGTGACCCATCTCCTGTGGTTGGTGTGTGTCATTCCCCATCCATTTCTTTCTCTTTTAACTGCATTTCCATATATCCAAAATTAAGATGCAGTATTATTGTGTGTCTTTTGAAAATTTACATAATGTTTTTCTACTGTACTGTATGTATCCTTTTTGCAATTTGCCAGTGGTGCCTTTTAATGCAAATGCAATTAGAACAATTCAGCCCTGGTGTAAGCCAGAAGGAAATCCTTCTTTCCAGGTGTTTGGAGTTGCCTTAGCAGCTGCTCCAACTGTCCCAGCTAATCATTCTTCACAGTGTTTCTGACATTCATCTTGGTTTCCTATTTATCACTTTGGCTCATGGTTAAGTGCATTTATGCAATATCTTTAAAAATCTTCGACCCTTGGTCCATACCCTCATCTTGCTTATTGAGTGGTTATAAACTTATTCCAGAGAAACAGGAGGTCATAAAATCACAGCAGAAGATGAAAACCCATACCTAGGTTTTTGTTCTGTTTTGTTTTTTATAGGAGAATGGATTCTTTGATTTTTTTTTCTTCTCTGCTAAGTCAGAGATTTTTGCCAGACTCCTAACCTTCCCATTCCCACATACCTGTGAATGGCCATGCCCTCTCAGAGAGGACATCGGGGAGCCCCGGCACCGAAAAAATTATTTCTTGTAATAGTAACCGATTAAACTAGTTACCAGCTGGGGAGCATGTTTTAGCACTTAAGTTAATTGAACTGTTGCAAACTAAATATGATTCTAAATTGTTTCAGTATTCCAGAGTACTTCAGGCGTGCAGATAAAAATGAAAAAAAAAAAAAAAAAACCAAATCGGTTTGAAATGTGCAAATCAGGCATACAGTGCTGACATTTAGATCTATGACCTGATAACTCTGCAGTAGGTACCTTGAAAAATTTTGTGGGCTTTTTTTTTTGTCTCCTTTTGCTGAGCTCTCCTTTGAAACCCCTGACCCACTACTTGATGTAATATTCAATAAGGGGAAGTCAGACTGCAATCAGAAGGGGAACTGTCTGCATTAGGGTTTTCCTACCATTTTGCCAAGAAAATAATCTCTTTGTGATTCATTTCATGAGCCAAGTAAGAAAGGAATTGTTGAAAAGAGGCTGTGATTTATAGAAGAAATGAAGAATTTTATTCTGGAAGAATCTGTCTAGAACTTGGTTCTAGACTCTGTTTAGAGGGCATGTTTCTCCCTGAGGTGACCTTTCTGTATTTAGGGCTGCTATATACAACCAATGGATGTTTAAATTCAAAAAGGAGGTAGTTCTGAAGTAAGTCTGGATGCAGAAGGCACTACTCCCTGATCTGATCTGTCCCTGCTCCTTCATGTCTCTCCCATCACCCAACAAATATATGGATGACATTCCAATTCCAGAGTTTTCTGTTGCTTTGCATCTTCCAACCCTCTGCATAGATCAAACCACTGGTTGGGATTGAATAGGTTGTTTTATAGGCATAGTTAGGCTGTGAACCTCTTGGCAGCTTAACGAATCATTGTTAATAGGTTATACAAGATCCGTGGCAATTTTTCCATCCTTCCAAGGTCACCCCTCTCCCTTCTAAAGGAAACCTAGTTGTTAGAGTGAAATGCCATCCCTGTTGTCTTCACGGATTCTCACTGAGAAGATAAATAAAACTCAAAGGATTCTAGAACTAGCAGCACGATGAGGATCTTCAAGGACACATACGAAGATGCTTGGGTCACAGAAGCTAAGTTCCTGGCTTCAGGTCATGCAACGGTAGAGCCTGAGTTAGAACAGGCTGCAGTTACATCACTTATGCTACCGGTTGCTGAGCGCCATACAATATCAGAACATGAACCAGCAATACGGTGACAATAACAAACTCTTACAGAAGAAATTGAGTCCATTAGGACAACAGGGATATTGACTGACCAGTCAGGTGTGGCCAGAACAGGAGGCAGAATCAGTCTCATTAAAGATCAGGCAGCTGCACCCATAGTGGGAGTTGTGAGGTCCGTGTACAGGTTTCCTTCCCACAAAATATCTCTTCCATGGGTGACTTACACATAATTCTTACAAATAATCAACATTTGGTGATTCACATATTTAAAAAATTTAAAATAAAACTGAAAAGATAAAATGATAATAAATAACGAAAATGATGTAAGCCAATGAACCAGAGACATTACCAGTTCTAGCCCACTGTTGCTCAGATAATTTCAAGGTGTGTTAGAGCAAAAGTGAAACAAATCTGGGTACCCAAGCCCTCACTGACTGGAGAAAGGCAGGAAAGACAATGACACTGGGCGATCAGAAAAAGGACATATAGTGGGTGTGTCATTGACTTCACTATCACATTGAAGTTTGAGTGGGCTCCAAGAAGATGTAGTATTTATATTCTCAATGCCTAAGAACTTTCTTTTTCACTTATTTTTTCATTCATTAAAGTTATTGGACATCTACTTTGAGTGTTGTACTAGACCTAAAAGGGATGAATCATATAGTTCCTATCTTTCAGAAATTCTTAATCAAGTGTGGAGACATGTACTGTATTGACAAATGCCAGCAAAATACCTGCTCTGTCCCAGACACTGTTTCAGTCACCAAAGTGGAAAAAAATGAGTTAGTGAGAGACCCTGTCTTTGAGCAATTTGTAATCCAGTGGACTCATTACAATGTCATGAGCATATAACTAGGAAATGTCCCAAGATCTATGGAAACAAATCCACTAAGCAAAGGGGGCTGGACAGTGAAGTCTCTATGGGATCTTTACTGCCTGAGTTGACCTTGATATGTAGAACTGGGCAATGGCAGAAGTAGAAGTAGTACAACAATCTTTTCCCCAGGTCTCTCTAGAATTGAAAGCATTCTAGAGTTCCCCACTCTGTCTGCCTATGAACTCTTGCCGTATTTCCTTGACTCAGTTCAAGTGTTGCCGTCTCGACAAAAACCCTTCTGACCTATCCCCACCTCCTACCCCAGATTTGTAGAACTGGCTCGTTTTTGTCTTCTACATCCACATCTATCACAGCCATGACAATATCATATTTTAATTTATTAATTTACCTTTGTTTTGCCCTTTGGGTTTATGAGGATACTGACTGGACGGAAGGATGGGTATGAATTTTCATGTTTAGCTAAACTAATCCCCAAATTCTGTGGCTATGGAAGCATTTCTGGAGTATCATTCTTCTGAGACTCCTGTAAAAATGGCAATTTATGATTCTTGAGATGGGAAAATGATCCCTCAAGCCTTCTGTAGCAAATTGGGTGTAAGGAATACTCATATGGTGGCATTTGCCCTCTCATGGCTCAGAGAACCACCTCCTGACACAACGGTTTTGCTAGGACAAAGATGTGATATCTTCATTTGAGGGTAGTTGGGATGAACTTGTTCCACTTGGTCCACGCAAAACAACCGTCTTTTCTCAGCACTTTAGGACATCTCCTCCCACGGGGTAGCTCTGGGGAAGCTGTCTGCCGCTTCTTGCTTCTAAACATCATTTGCTCTTCTTTTCTAGCTGCTTGGTTCTGATACTGGATTCCTTGCATTACATACTATGGAGGCCAGGCTTTTGGGTTCTTTACCCAAGAGCGAACTTGGGTCAGGCAAGGGGGCTGCTAATGAAAGGAATACAGGGCCAGTTTTCCTTTTTTTTGTTAATTAATTTTTTTTAATATGAAATTTATTGTCAAATTGGTTTCCATGCAACACCCAGTGCTCCTTCCAACAGGTGCCCTCCTCAGTCCCCAGGGCCAGTTTTCCAAGTATTTGGTCATTAACAGTCTGGTTACAGTTTTAGAGCAACCTTTCTGGGGGCCTAGAAATTTCTGCTGAATATGAGGACTTCGGGAAGCTCGAAACTTAGTGCAAAAGCCTCACCTGATCTGAAGGTGGATGAAGCCGAAAGAGATTTCCTCATGCCTTCCAAGTATCTGGCCCAAAAGTCTCATTTCTCCTATTTCCGTGGCCAAATGAATTGTCACATTCATGTGCATCCCTTCCCCAGCAATCTGTTTATCAAGAAAGAGAAGCCTGTTGTCTCCCAATTTCTGCTTTCCAGGTGACTGATATTAATTAGGTTGCAGCAGGCACAATTTATCTCTGGTAGAAACCAAAGCAGATGAAAATGCTGCTGTGCAGTTAGATTTCTTTTTCTTGAAAGGATGAATGGGATGAAGATACTTATCTGCGAGAACAGGTTTCAGGTGGAGCTTCCATCAGCAGTGCTTTGAAATGCATTGTTAGAGTATGGCTGATCCGGGTAAGAAATAAAAATAGCATGTCATATTTTGACTACATTAACTCATTTCCCACAGAAGAGGCTGAGGCCTCTGCACATTGATAGACTTGCTCTGAAGGAGCAAAGCACCAACTAATAATTCTGAAGTTGGTTCTCAGTTATTGGTGTTTCTTGAAAGATGTTGCTAATTTCCCCAAAGCTATGGCTCCACTGTAGAATTCACCTCAGTCCCCCAGTACAGAGAACAACAGTTTTAAATCAACCTAGCCTCCCCCTTTTATTGTTGTGTGCCCCTCTAAAATTGTCCCTTCTGTCGAGTTTGAATATGGAGTCAGCTCTGATCAAGAAGTTGGCAAGTAATGAGAACAGTGGGACAGTGAAATAACTGTCTCCTTTCCCCACGTGATCCCAGGAAATTTATTTCTTTACATCTCTTAGCTTCAGTTTCCTCAATAAAAAGTGGGAAAATTAAGTCCATTTTGTGGGGTTGATATGATATTTCCTGATCTGTGTCAAAGAACCTGGCAGACAACGAGCACATTCACATCCCTTCTCAGTGACAATTGAGATGCCTTTCAAAACATGGAAATTTGTAAGGAAATCTGAGTTCCAAAGAATACTTTTTCAATCAACATTTTTTAGTCCTCCTACACTATTCCAGATAGACTAAGGGAAACAAAAACAAAAACAAAGAAACCAAAACCCTGGCATCAGTTGGACTAGAATCTCTGGGTGTTAGTTCTGGCTTTAGTATCAGTCGGCTATACGCACCTTGCCAATACCCTTTATCTCTCCCAGCCCCACTGACCACATCTCAAAGCAAAGGGGGTAGATAGCTTCCAATTCTAAAATGGTTTGCAGGTAGAAAAATATGCTCTCATCTTTCTCTTCTGGCTATCCTATCATATTCTCCTTTGTTAGTTTCTTTTCCTCGACTTAACTCTTTCATGTTGATATTCCCCTGGCTTTTTTCTTGAATCATCTTTCTGTTCTTGATGTGTGCCACTGTATCCTTGAGATGTATCACTGACTCCAATAACACTGACTTTCCAAAGGCCCTGGGAGATGACTTCTATAGCAATTTCACCAACCCAACCACTGCTCAGACTCATTGACCTACTGGACATGTCCTCTTGAGTTTCCCCTAACAATAAGATGATATGTTCCCAAGCCGAACATACCATCTTATTCCCTAAAAATCTACTTACATTCCTCTTTTCAGAGATTGTCATCAACTCAACCTGCCCTGTCCAAAAACCTAGGAGTCACTATAAATCCTTCCTCCTTTTCCTCACCACATCTAATTTCACCAAATCGAAGATTATCGCATTTTCTTTACTTCTTTCAAAGCTCTCAAACTGATCGTTTCTCATCATTATTTCACATATAACCAATTCCACCATTTCTTCCATTTAGTTCAAAATAGTGTTTCTGGAACCCCAATTTTATCCTACCCTGCCCTTACTTAGAGTCCACTGATGTGCTCTTTAAAAAAGACTCCCTGGAACCAAGTGCCAAGTCCTTGGCATTGAGTGTGAACTCATCTATGAACGGTCTCTCCCCTCACACAAACATTCTTTTTCCTCATGTTCCCAGCGCTATTGCCCCCGGCACGACAGCTCCACTCTTACTGCATCCTTTACAGCTTCCAGAATACAGTATGCTCTATTCTATCATGTTTCCGAAGCTTTGCAAAAGCCATCCCCTCTACTTGGAATGCCCTCCTTCACCTGCTCTATGAGAGAGCCCATCGGCCTTTTCCCCATGGTGATTAAGAGCCCATGCTGTGGGGTAAGACATACTAGATATCAAATCCCAGATCTAGTACTTGTAAACTTTGTAAGCAGGCTGTTACTGCTCTCTAAATCCCAGTTATATCACCTTTAAGTGGAAATAGCAATATCTGCTATATAATGTCATTCTAAAGATTAAATATGATGTATCTAGCATGGCATCTGGCACATAGGAACATTCAGTAGTTGTTAACTAACACGTGGCCTTTACAACGAGGATCTAAGCGCCTCCCGTCCCCAACTCCATCTCTCTACGTCCTGAGCTGGAATTTAAGCTCCATGATGTCAGGACAGAGTCTATTTTGTTGACGTATATCTAGCACTTGTCACTCTGTCTGAGCCACAACAGGCCAACCATAAACAGGTTTTCATTTCCATTGAGATTTGACTCCAACACTCTTCCTTCTGGAAAGCTCTTACTAAATCCCTAATCTTCACTCAGCATTGGTTAAATACTCCTAAGTAACAGGCTCTGCTTATATGCTATCGAAATGGTTTCACTTTCTCTTCTAGACTCTTGACGTTCCGGAGGACAAAGGCCTCAGCCATGTGTCTCCTTGACTCCCCATCACCTTTCCCAGATCCATATAGTAGCACTCAGAAAAAGGTTTTTGAATTAATAGGTGAATGAATGGATTCTTTTACTCGTGTCGCCTTCTGTCTTTGATTTCCTCTCGCCAGGCTCCACTTACATTCTGCTTGTAAGAATCAAGCACGGAATGTGGAAACCAATGGATATCAGGCAGGTGAGACCACTCCTTCGCCCTAGAGTAGACATCATAGCCTCGTGGCAATCTGCTAAAATAATCATATTGACAGTGACACCTGGGTGGGAAAGTTTCTTCCATCATAGGAGCTTTAGACAAGCTTTCCCTTGAGCAAGGGCATGAGAACAGAACAGACAAGCTGCTGGAGCCTGTGCAGACTTCCCTGAAGGAAGTCTGACAAGCTGGAGTGTAGGTAAGAGTCCACCGTGTGACTCTGCCTGTAGGGGTTTAAACAAGAACCTGGGAGGACTGTGCATTTCTAAATGGTTGGGTGAGAGCGGCTGAGAGATGGTTTGAAAAGGAAGAGGAACACTTCTCTAGCTGTTCTCTGGGCCATGGCCTCCAAACCACCTTGTAGGTAAGGCAGAAAGCCAGGCTGACCCTGATATGCATCGAAATGAAAGGGTTTGTGTGCAAATCAGGGAAAAATTCTTTTAGCACCTACAGGACTGATGCCAGGGAGTTAACATTTGGAAACCTCAGCTCGGTGCCAGGTCGTTGTTTGAAAAGCAGCAGATCTCGGAGCAAATGCCAGTGAGGTACAGAGGGGAAGGAGTGAGGACAAGGACTCCAGGAATTAGCTATTCAAGAATGTTCAAGAAACCTGATAGCTCTTTTCCTTGTCAAAAGAAAAAAGAGAGAGAGAGAGAAAGAGAAAAGGACATTCAAAGGAGCGTTCATCGAAGCAGGCTGCTCAGGGTTTTCAGGGAATTGGGAGGGCAGATGCTACAAGGTTATTGGAGTCAGTGTCAAATGCGCGAACAAAGTGGCAGTGACATGAGCTAAGAAATGACTAAGCACTCGCGGCCCGGAGTGGCTAATAGATGGATCCAAATGCCAAGTGAAGCAGTTGTCTCAGCTCATTTGAATACTTCTGAAGAGGTGATGAACAAATAGCAGGAGGGATGCAAACTCTTCTCTTCCAGAATTTCCCAAGATCATAAGCTCATACTGCCTGACTCTGTGACTCCGTGATTCTGATCGCTCAGCCGTCCTTCTTGGTCCCTTCCCCTGGAATGTTTGAACCAGTGCACACCAGGTTTCCATTTGCTATGGGGCTTGTGTTCTTAAGGGATCGCTTCCTTTTATTTTTAATGTTAATTTATTGTGGGAGAGAGAGAGAGAGAGAGAGAGAGAGTGAGCAGGGGAGGGGCAAAGAGAGAGAAGGGGAGAGAGAATCCCCAGCAGTCTCCGTGCTGCAGCACAGAGCCCAATGCAGGACTCGATCTCACCAACCAGGAAATCATGACTTGAACGGAAATCAAGAGTTGGATGCTTAACCGACTGAGCCGCCCAGGCGCCCCTAAGGGATCACTTCTTATTGGCAGTGTGGGAATCTCCCTCTCCCCTATGAGGCTAGTCAGAGTTTTGAGATAACTCAGAAAGTGTCCGGGTCTGACACTCCAGCAATTAAGCTTTCGGTTTATACAGAATTTTCTTCTTCTTCCTCCCACTCACGTTTCTCCTTTTCCATCAGTGTTTCTGTATTTTTGGGAGCCTGAAGAGTTGGGGTCTGTGGGATATGGTGATGTGAGGGGGGAGACAGAGAAGGCTAGATTCATATGACACATTTTGTTTTTCCTCAGGGTGTGTTCTTATGTGAAGGAACCTGGTAGATGCTTGATAAATATTCCTGTCCCTGCTCTTCCCTCTCCATGTTTAGTTACCTCTTTCCCTTGACCCTCTTCATTTTTGCTTTAGTAACAAGGCTAAAGATTGCTTCGAAAAGAATTATTGATAATTACTGAGGGTGATAAAACTACCATTCACTGTGCATCTCTTCTGCACTGGACTCAATCTTAGGCATTTTCATGATCTCAATTGTGCCTTATTGCGCCACTGAATAGGAGGGGCAACTGTACCCATTTTACGGTGAGGAAACTGAGTAAACACAAAGTAAGTCATAGGCCTGATAGCTAAAAAGGGATGAAGATGGAACTCCAATTTAGGTTTTTCGGACCCCCAAACCTATTATTATGATTATGATTATTATTATTCATGATGCTGCATTTCTCTCGTGAACAATGCAAACATGGCTTTCTTGCAGCAAACCCGTGCCATTCATTTGGTGTCAGGGCCAAGCTAGTTATGTTGGTGAATTGGGTTTAGGTGGCCCTCCCTTTAGCATGCTCTCTTCAACTTCCTCTGCTCAAACAGCAACCAATCATGCCACCCTTTTGGTTGAGCACTTTTGATTACCTCCTGGAACTGGGACTCACCCACCCCATATCTTTGTCCTTCCAGGGCCCAAGGTCTTTATTAGCTAGTTCAATAAACTTATCTGGGCTAACAGCTCTGAATTCCAAAGTTAGTGCCCTTCCTTAGGGAAGGGATGGGAAATTCAGTTAGTAGAAGGTGGCCGGAAGAGAGAGAGAGAAGAGAAATGTTTGAAGTAGACAAAAGTTCATTGCCTCCAGGTCCTCCACTCTACCTGCATGTTGGTAGTTTGTTTCTCACAAAAGCTCCACTGAAGAAGTACTGAGTGTTGAGATTCTAGCCTCTAATTTTATGAATAATAAGCTCCAGTTAGGAATGACTTTTCCTGATTTGTTCCATATTTCTTGAGCACCTACTATGTGCTAAACTCTTTGGTAGGTGGGCGATTCAGTGGGAGAATAAGTGACGTCTCTGGGGAGGTCCTATGCTTCTGGACATTTTCTCGCCATCTTTGTCTGCCATGGACATCTTTATGGCCTGTTGAATGTTTAGGAAGACACCCTTGAAAAGACCAAGTGTCGAGTAGCTAGGGAGAAAAAAGATTAAAAAAAAAAAAGAGCGATATTAGTTTTAAACTGCTCATTTAGAATTACTAGTTTCAATCAATGACAATTTTAAGATATTAAATCCATTCTGGAGTAACTTGTCAAAAAAAAAAAAGCAAGCGAGCAAGAAAGAAAAGGTGCCATTACTGATATTCTCCAAGGTTTTTCTAATAAGATCGGGGTCAGTGATGGGAAATAATCTGGAAGATGAATAAGGTGTCAGAACGCAATTGAGTTCCAAGGAGTTAACGGCACTTCCTGGTAAATGCAGCTGGAGCAACTTTGTTCTGAGATGGAGGTGTTTGGCGAAGTTGTCCCAAGGACCAACTGCTGATTTCTTACCACATACACGGTGTTGGACCTTCCTTGTCTTTAACCCATTAAGAAGCATTTTTTTGGCCTTCTCCTCTGAGACAAGGAGAGAAAATGGCAGCCGTGTGAGTCTCTCTTCTCCTCTGATTCTACACCCATTTCTATTTTGTCCAGAAGCCTTGATGGATTCTTCACGTACACCCAGTGGAACCAAAACCTGGCTCCATCAATTGTTAGGTGTGTGACTTTGGGCAAGCCTGGAACTCTTGTAAGCCTCAGCCTCTTTATCTATAAAATGGGACTAATATTACCAGTGACTAATAATAACAGCAAATATTGATGATTTCTCTGTTCCAACATGGCAGGAGATTCATCCCCTCCCTGGGTGCTCACAGTCCCCGGGAGTTAAGTGTGATTACACCAGCCAACAGCTATTATGATCAAGAAGTTTGGTCAGTTCAGGAATCCCTAGAGGTGACATATAAAAATATTCATGGTTACCTTTTTTAAAATTGCAAATGACTGCAACATCTGTGATAACCATGTCTGCCAGGGAAGAGTTTTCGTTACTTAATAAATGGCATACTTCGGAAGAGTTTCTGCAGCTCAAGTACCTGGTGCTCCCTGCATGCTCTGTAACCCCAGTTCAGTAGGATAGTAAGACATCTGAGTGACTGAAAATATATACTAGCTATTAAACAAGCACGGGCAGGGCTTATGTGCAACAGGGCTTCCTTGTCAAGTGCGGAAAGAGATGGAGAGAGAAGAAAGGAAAACAGGTGTGTGTGTGTGTGTGTGTGTGTGCGTGCGTGTGTGTTTACATGTATGAATCAGTGCCCTTGAAAGTGAAGCAGGAAATCAACGTCCTCTCCTGTGATCCTCATTCTGTGACCTGCTCTGTGATTTGGTCTGGAAATTCCCAACCTTGAAGAGCTCAGGAGATGCATGGATTTCATTTGCAGCGGGGCCCTGGCCCGGGCCTGAGCCTGGCAGAGAACACATTCTTCTTCTTCAGGAAAGAAGGGAAGAATCCCTTCAGCTCTGCCAGCTCTTCTCTCCATCCCTGCCGGCTTCTTGTCTTTTCTCTGTTCTACTCTTGTTATGAGATTTGTGAGAAAAGAAAAATCAATTCTCTAGTTAAGGTCAGCCAGTAAAATTTGCTCATAGGTCTCCTAACCACAGCCTGATGAATCCAGCCACATTTCTCCCGAGTTATGATTCAATAGAGCCTCCTAACAGCCTTTATCGTGACTTCCCTTCACGCCGGTCCCTCGGCAGCTACCTTACACGATCACTCTTAAACCTCCTCGTAGGGAGATGATTTTGTCTTTTAGTTTTTCTGGATCATTTGGAGAGGTGAACTGGGCTGAGGGGGTTCAGTGAGGGTTCAGTGAGGGTGAGGGTGAGGGCTCAAAAAACAAAGTCCTGGGTTTTTAGCTACATCTAGTTGTCCTAGTCAGTGCTCACCGCTAGTAAAGTAAGAAAGGGTAGCTTCAGAAAGTGCTCACTGGCAAAGGCTTAAGATATCTTTTTCCTGGCTTCACCTGGTTCTTGAATCACCACGTGACACCTCTTCAATCATTCGCTCACTTATGGTTGGCCACGGGTGAGAAACCTCTTATGAGCTGCTACCATATGGGAGGTAAAGATGCTACGGAGAAGAAAGAGTGCTGGTTGTTGCTCATATTCTAAGAGAGGGGAGACAGAGAAGCAAACCAGTAACTCATAGAGGTTTTAATTGCTTTCCAATAGCAAGAGAAGCACCTGTTCTCCCCACAGGAGCAGAGGGCATCAGAGGAAACCTTTCTGAACATGGCTGCAATGCACTGAGTACTGAGAGGCAAAGATGAGTTAATTAGGGGACACCAAAAAGACCTACGCTAAAGTTGTATGTCCACCGCATACTATCAGTGTTACCTTAAGCAAATTATCTATCCTCTCGAAATGTAGGTTCCTGAACTCTAAAAAAGATATAGAGCCTGCTTTGCAGGGTTTGGGTGAAAATTAGTAAAATGGAAGCATAAGACTTATGTCTGGCACTGAGTAGATATTCAATACACGGAGACTCTATTTTTGTTATTACTGTGTATCATAATTAGTTGTTTTATATTATGAATCCATCGAGGGTCAATTCCATAATTAATTAGAACTAGAGCACGATTCATCGAGGCAATGAGAGAATTTCAGTTTGGCAATAGTATGGGGGAGAGGAGCAGAAAGCCTGAGCAGATGGCATGTGCGACTAGTGAGGCAGGAGCCAGTTAATTAAGGGCCTATAGCCTGCATTAAGGATTGGAGATTATCTTCTTGAAGGGAATGGGAGCCATTGAAGGTTAACTACTTTCTGAGAGAGGTTGTGCGGAAGCAACTAGACATCCCGCTGATGTGGCCCTTCTCGTCGTCAGCTGTCTGATCCCAACTCACAAAGCCTCGGTTCATTTACCAGCTAGCCCTGGAAAATAAAAACTCAGGCACCACTTCGCCTCTGAAGAATTCTCAGCAATTTTTCAGAGTAAAACATTGCCTGTGAAATTCTTGAAGATTTCTCCCCCTCACTCTGAAATGCCCTGAATTTCAAGCAGCTGTAATGTTGCTGACTCACTTCTAGTTTCATAAGGATCTGGGTTGAGTTGTCATATGTTATAAATCTCTAGTTTACGGAATCTCTCCTGCTCTTAGGTAGACCTAGAAGTGTGTCAAAGGAATTCAAGGTGGGCTGAACAGAAGTTAAGCTTCAAAAGTGCCCTGTGATTTTGCTCATTTTTCCCCAGTAAAAGGAGACCTTTAATGTTTTTACAGAGAGTCATTATTTAATTTTTGTCTTAAGGAAGAAATGTCAAGGAGTGGACTTCCAAGATATATGTCTATATAAGAGTGATTGTGTTCAACATAAATCTCTCAGGGATTGCTTTAATGCTTTATAGAATCTATCTACATCATTCATACAAAAGTATGTCAGATCTCTGACAGCAGGCAAATTTCTCTTTGTAGGATTTTGGCTTGACTTTGTCTATCACAAACAGGGCTCTCCAGCAACTTTGGGAAATTGGATACCAAAGCCCATGTGTTAAAAAAGAATTTAAGAAATGTAACAATGCACAGGACGAGAAGAAGAGACTGGGCTGGAGACAAATATGGCTGGTGTCACAAGTGCCACCCCCCTCCCCTGCATGAATGAACTCTACTGACAAAGCTTACAACATAAACTCCACGGGATTTGAATATGATTTTGCAAGTCAACTTGTATCAGGGCACCTCTTTCCTAGTGAGGATAAAGTTGCCTGTGCCTCTGCATAGCTCCCTGCTCTTCCTAGAATACACGGGTGGATGGATGGACGGATGGACAGATGGACGGATGGATGGATGGGTGGATGGACAGATGACCTAGAACAGCAGCCCCTGCCTGAGAACATACTTCTTAACCTATCATTATACTAACTTTTTTACCTTTAAAGAAGATGTTATCTGAGTGCTTTGGCCTTGAGTATCTTTACTAATTTCTTTGAGATTTTTCTAGTGCTAAACATTGCTTGATTACCCCTTCTTTTGAAGGTTTAACCCTCCTTAACCTAAAGAGCAAGGTCAGGGGGAATAGCATATAAGACTGCCTAGTCCACTTTACATCTCCTGATCAGGAAATTGAGCTTCTAGCAAAGCATGGTTTCTTATAGGAAGGGATGCTGACTCATAAATAGGCAAGGCAATATGTATATGCAAATACATAATTTCTCTCTTACACTGACTTCATTAGACCATAGGTCAGTGGAATCTGAAAAGTTGTCAATGCTTAGGCTTAATTTTACACGATTACATAATACAGAAGGGATATGATCTCTACAATTCCTTAGAGTGTATCACGTCTTTCCCTTGCTAGAAATGAGGGCAGGTATTTTGAGGCTTTTGCTAACTGACATACACTCATCACCCAGCACAGTGCCTAGCATTAGTAGAGATTCACTAAATATTTGAATAATTGAATGAATACAAAGTCAAAATGCCCTTCTTCATTTGTTTACTGTCTTTGCCTCATGTGGTTTTTGTTTCCTCCCTTGGGGGAGGGCTCACAGCATCACCTACAATGAGAGAACTTAGAGTTACTTTTCCAGATCATGCCATTTTGTCATGGGGAGCTGGAATTTCCATGCCCATTCTTTCTTACTGACACCAGCTGATTTTATGTCAAACTTTCTCTATTTTTCAGATTTCTTATACTTCTAGGGTTGCTTTTAGCAGAAGTCCAATTTTCTTAGACCATTTTTTCATATATATATATATATACACATACATATATGTGTATGTATACACACACACACACACACACATATATATGTATACACTCATTTCTAAAATGTTACTCAACTTAATTTTATGCTTTATTTTGTTCCCCGTGACCTATATTTTCTTTTCCTTGTATTTTATCCTTTGCTTTTCTCATATGTAATTCTTTCCTTTCAGGTCACCAAACAGCAATTGCCTGAGTTTCCCGATAGCATCTCTTTCTATTTTGGTATCTTTTGTAGTATCTTTTAGCACTCTTTCAATGCAGCCCAGATCAAAGAAGGACATTCCATGTACCTGGCAGGAAAGTGTTAAGCATTAACTCCTAATAGTTCTACTCCTTTGTATCTATCCTTTAAGGTGCCAGATAGATTTGAAGTAGAAAATGAAAAGTCTCTCAAGCCAGGATGTCTTTTCCTGTATAGGAGAGAGGTTGTCTTCCAAAAAGTCATATCTAGAAACAAATGTGTGTGCCCATTTGTCCAAAAGGGCAGATACACAATCTTTTGTAAAGAGGTAATAGAAAATTCTTTTTATACGTAACAGTAAGACTAGTTTTGACCAAGTTTCAAATGTTCAGATGCAAAGACAAAGGGATCGAGATATAATCAATCAATGATTAATACAAAGGGCGTAGACTGTTTACTAGCTATTGTGATGGGCACAAGGTCATAATAATGGGGCTTTTCAGAACTCAATGTGATTTTATATGTCTTCTTGACTAGGTAGTCATGAAGATGACAAGGTCAACTAGGACTTAAGAGAAATAAGAAGGGGTACAAAATGAAATTGAAACACTTAGTTGGTACCCTCCAAACTCCCTCCCCCAAAAAGATATTATCGATTTCTAGTGAACATGGATTTTTGTTCGGATTGTGACTATATATATAGCGTGACTATGCAGTTATTAGGAGATACAGTTAGGTTTCACATTATGTGCCAGCTCCAATTACTGGATAATGGTTGCCTAGAACCATTATGAAGTATTCTCAGGTATGAGGTGGTATCTCTGAAAAAAGATACTGTAATCATCAGCAATATCTATCATAGGCATGGTGCTTGGAAGTGCTAGCTTGAATTCTATGATTTTTTTTATTGTTGATTCATGCCTAATTGCTACTTCAATTATGTTTAGTTTTCTGATAATTTTGGGGGGTTCTAAACTTTTTATTATAAAATTTGCTTCTGGAAGGATTGATGTATCATAATAGCCATCTGGCCCTTGTATTGTTTGCCCAGTTGGGGTTGCTACAAAATTGTACCCTGACAGATTTCGTAGCAGAGAACAGACATCCCACATGGACTGTAAGGAAACAGAGATGTTGATCTAAGAAAATATAAAAAATGTGCAGTGCAAAATTCACCGTTGTTTTCACTTGGGTAATGATGTTAGAGACTTTAATTGCATCACAAAGGGCTCTGTTAGTAAGGATGTTTTCCGCGGCAAACACCAGCAAACTCAATCAGCAGTGGTGTAAAATAATATGAGTAACTGTTTTGCACTCAAGAATCAGGAGGTTGATTATTGCTGACACGTGTTCACTAGCATAGTAGTGTCAGGGCTTGCACCTCTTTAAATCTCTCGGTTGGTTTGTTCGTTTGTTGTTCATGGTTATCAGATGGATACCACATCACCAAATCTCATGTCTACTTAAAGTTAGGAAAAATGGGGTAAGGTAAATTATCAGTGATGTCTGTTCATTTCATCAGTAAAGTAAAAGCTTTCACACCTTACCTCTGACCTTCACATCTTTTCTGTTTAGAAGTATGTCATGTGGCTCACCCTGGTTGTAAGGGAAGCTGGGAAAACATATATGTAGCTTCTCTGGCCTCTGCGGTGGATGGGGCACAGGAGAAGGAGGTTAGAGGTAAGTACTGAATTCAACAATGAACAGTCTCTGACATTCCTTAGACTAGTGGGCATCCGTGCATACCATTCTTCATATACACATTTTAATAGGGTCTACTGAGCCCTTTTCTAGAGGAAGTAACCCCAGAGATCATTTATTTTAGGATCTAGCTTAAAGTGTATCATCTCTGAGTAATGTCCACTCCTCGCTATCAGATCCAGATGTGAATTTTCTAGTCTAGAGACTCTTAGGAAAGATAAGTTGTCTATTCCCTTCATCCAGTATCCAGGGGTGGTGAAGGAACAGGGTAACTACAATAGAATCTTTATCTTAGAAAAAGGAAGAATGGGAATTACATACAAATTACTGGTCTATAACATGTCAAATAGCAAGGACTTTTCCTGGCCCTGGAGTCCACCTTTTTTTATTAGACAATCTACCTATCTTTTCCTATGAGGATCCCTAGTATTCATCATGACTATATTTGAAGTTGACTTTGGAGAAGATACTTTTCCTGAGGAATGTACAAACTTCTAGTTTATTTCTTGTTCATGAAGTTTTGAGGGCTTATAGGGTTAAAAATAATAAATTTGAGGTTTCTTGAATAACATCATCTAGTCTAGAGACTATTAGGAAAGATAAGTTGTCTATTCCCTTCATCCAGTATCCAGGGGTGGTGAAGGAACAGGGTAACTACAATAGAATCTTTATCTTAGAAAAAGGAAGAATGGGAATTACATACAAATTACTGGTCTATAACATGTCAAATAGCAAGGACTTTTCCTGGCCCTGGAGTCCACCGTTTTTTTTATTAGACAATCTACCTATCTTTTCCTATGAGGATCCCTAGTATTCATCATGACTATATTTGAAGTTGACTTTGGAGAAGATACTTTTCCTGAGGAATGTACAAACTTCTAGTTTATTTCTTGTTCACGAAGTTTCGAGGGCTTATAGGGTTAAAAATAATAAATTTGAGGTTTCTTGAATAACATCATCCCCTCAAAAACCTAGTAATTTGGGGGATGATTTTGCTTCTAGCAATTTTCATACTGGACAACTAAAGCCAATATATGTGCATATGACATTTCTGTGAGCAATCCTGTCAATTAGTGCCTAAGTTTAGGGATTAGTCTAATGGGCAACGCATTATGGAGCATGAAAAAATAGGCTTGTATTAGAAAACACCAACCTAGATAAAATCTTGAGGTATACTCTAGTGGTTGCTAAAAATTAGACTGCTTGGTAAGCAGCTGTTTCCCCACATCCCCAGTCTGTAACCTTAGATACAGCTACTAACGAATCAGTGCTCGACGTAGTATGGAGACCTTCCAGGATCCACCTCCAGTCCTCTTGCCATCATTCATTTTGATTCCTCATTGCCTCTGTTTTATCAGATATTAAATATTTTGCATATCACCTCGGGCTTATACACACTTAGGGCAGTACAGAAGTATGCCCATTGGTAAGGGGGATCCTGGGACCAAGCCAAACATTTTCCAAGGAAATGTCACATTAGAAGAATGCTAATCAAAGCCTTAAAAAGGAACGACATCAGGTTGAAAGAGCAACTTGTAAGGAAGTAATAAAAATAAAAAGAAGGTCAAAACTAGGTTGGTCTGAGACAAAGTATGAATTGGTTGAAAGTAGATTCAGGAGATAATTATGCTAATGCGGACCAACCACTGTGGCATTCCTCTCCTGCGTGTCTTGGCACAGTGCACTGCCCAGGGGCATGTCCTTAAAGCCATTGACCCACCCTGGACACAAGCCAAACAAGAAAGGGTCAGGAGCAGAGCCCAATTAATCAGGTACCACCAGTATAGACAGGCAAGGGACCAAAGACCAGAAGGTCAGGTAAGAGAGCAGGGAGCAAGAAGATGTCATAGATCTCAGAACACAGGCAGCATCCAGAGCCTAGGGGTGGGAATTTGACAAAAACAATTCTAGTAATAAGGGTTGAACTTGGATCCTAGGGCAGAAAATGTTTCATTGTACTCTATTATTGTATTGCTTGCTGAATGTGGGTGAGTTGTGACCACAGATGTTGGGCATTATCAGGAAATCTCAAATGCTTTTTTGTAATTAAGGGCTAGACAGAGATGCCGGAGAGAATGTATCTAGATTTTACTACTGAATAATCTTTTTAAACCCATTCATTTATTTGTCATATTTCTTGAGAATATACCATATTAATATTAATATTAATAATAGCTGACTTTTTTTAGAGGAGTGCTTATAACATGGCAGACACAGTCTCAAATACTTTACATATAATAAATACCTCATTTAATATTTATAGCCATGATATGAGGTTAGTATTTTTATTATCTCCTCTTTATAGAGGAGATACAAGCCTCCATCCGCTTTCTTTATCAAGCTCTCTACAAGCTCATCCTTATCCATCCATCCATCCATCTATCCATCCAACAAATTGATATGAATGCTGCACTAGGTGCTAGGAATACAGTGGTGAAGAAGATAAAAAATGATCACTTCTTTGCAAGTTTACAGTATGGCAGGAGAATAGGCAGTTAAATCATTACCTGTGATAAAATGTGATAAATACAACAATAAGATGTAAGATTTAATATGAGCTCATAAAAGGGGCATTTGATGTTGTTTACCAAAGGGTAGAAAAGCTTTGATGATGATATCTAAAAAGAAAAAAGTGGCCATGAAGAGTTCAGTAGGTAAGAGTAAAATTATGCTCAAGAACTGGAAAAGTACACATTTCTTGATTTGAACCTAAGGTAGGAAGGACAAGAGGGTGAGATTAGGCAAGAAAGGCAGGATGCCAGGCCACAAAGGGCATTCTAAAGGGCTTGGACTTTATTGTAATAGCACTGGGAAACACTTGATGAGTGTTAAGTAAGGAAGCGACATGATTCATTCATTTTGCATTCTAGAAGTATCACTCCAGCTGCAGTGTGGAGGATGGATTGGATGGGGCAAGACTGTAGGCAGAGTCATTTGGGATGGATTCAATTATAGCCTCTGAGTGAGAGATAGTAGTGGCTTGAACTATGTCAGTGGCCATTGGGATAGAGGAAAGTGAATGGGATGAAGAGATAATCTAAAAAGTTGAGCTAGGCAGAACTTGCCATAGTCCTTCGACATGGAATATGTAATATGATACATATTCTGGTATCCATCTGGAGTAAATATGACTTCAGATTTCATGCCATATTTTTAACATCTGATTGAGTGACTGGGAGCTTATGAGAAACCTATGCCCGCAAAATGTACACTTTTATAGTTGGTAATACAGGGGAGGAGAACCTCTCATTTTCGTGAAACAGGCCCAATGTTTATGGCAAAGGTTGGGTAGTATTAGAGCATCAAGGTGCTTTGTGTACACTTGAATGCTTTCCTGTAGTCATGAAGCCAAGTGGAAACTCTGCTGTGAGGTATTAATATATGGGCTCACTGGGGAAATCTGGGGGAGTTCTTCTTGACAGTAGCTGTTTATTTGCGATAGGAGTATGGTAGAAAATATTTGGCCTCGCAGGCAGAGGTTCTACTGTCCCTTTCCAGATGCCTTTTCCTTAAATGAAGAAGGACTTGAAGGCAGATTCTAAGAAAACAAAATGACTACAGCGATTTGGAAGAATCTGAACCCAGCGTGGATGCCCATCCTCGGCTCTGACATAAAACCAGAGAAGCCTCATTTTTTATCCATTTCATAACCAAGAAGTACCTCAACAGAAGCCCCTTTCTGATTTTATATTGCCTCCCTATTGAATTGAACTTCTGTCCAGTTGAAAAGACTCCTATTTTACGGGCCAGCTATCTCAGTGGTTATTCAGCTGCCCATCAAGATCTTCTCTTGCCCATGGAACATACTTTCACTGTTGCTGTTTAGTGAAATATTCTGTGGCCTCCTATTCTTTCTGGGGTGTGGCTGGCCAGGGCCTAATCATCAGCCTGTCACCATTTCTGAGCTTCAGCCCCTCACACCATGTTTTGTTCAGGTTTGCATCATACATTTAAACTGGCAGCATTATCAACAGTAGCCAAATTATGGAAGCAGCCCAAGTTGCTTCATCGAGTGATGAATGAAGAAAGATGAAGGGGTACATATATACAATGGATATTAGTCAGCCACCAAAAAGGAGGAAATCTTGCCATTTGCAACCATGGAGATGAGACGAGAGAGTATTAAGCCAAGTGAAGTAAGTCAGAGAAAGACAAATACCATATGATTTCACTCGTGGGGAGATTAAGAAACAAAACAAATGAACAAAGGGGAGAAAAAGACAGAGAGAAAAATCAAGAAACAAGACTCTTAACTATGGAGAACAGACTGATGGTGACAGAGGGGAGGTGGGTGGGGAGATGGGTTAAATAGGTGATGGGGATTAAGGAGGGCACTTGTTGTGATGAACAATGGGTGTTGTATAGAAGTGTTGAATCACTATATTGTACACGTGAGACTACTATTACACCGTATGTCAACTGGAATTTAAATAAAAATTTTAAATAAATGAATGAATGGATAAATAAATAAATAAGCATCCAAATGAAGTCAGATATAAGGGCTCCCCTTGCCTTCACTCTATAGCTTTTCTCTCATTTCCCAGTGAGGGAGGCAGGATGTTAGAGTTCCTTCAATGCACAGCAGCTTTCCTCAGTCCATGGTCACAGGGGCCAGTCTTAAAAAAATGTTGGGGGTGACAGAGTTCCTATACACTACCACCACCGTCTCCTACTTACATGATTGCACGTGAGTCTTTATTCCTGCCTTCCTCCAAGCCAGCCTCCATTCTGCAGCCAGTGTGATCTTCTTAAACATAGCATGATATTTTCTGTCCCTTTTTTTAAATCCTGGGAGATATCAAAACCCTTCACAATCTCACCTCCCACCAACTCTTTCTGAATTACTGTGATCCATTCAGACCGATCTTTAAATTCTGTGGCTAGGGTGTGCTTTTCTTCCCACTCAGGACATTCACATGAAATTCCCACTGCCTGGAATAGCTGTCCCCTCCTCCTACCTATTCTCCAGGTCCCAGCTTAACTGTCATTTGCTCTGGAAATTTACTCTAATGATCCAGAAGTAGGTTTGATGTCCTCTGGCCCCGATTTCTCATAGTTTTCTTTATTTCCCTTATCATATCACTTAATTCTCTTGTGTAGTTGCCTATTTTCATGTATGTCTTCCTTCATAGAATGTAAGCCCTACTGAGAGTAGGGACTATATTTTTTGCCTTTAAACTAAAAGTGCTTGGCACAGTGACTATCATAGAGTCAGAGCTTGGCAAATATTTGTTGATTCTTTAAGGTTGTAGGAAAGAAATATTCTCCATTTCACAAAGGAAATCTCCCTTATTAATCAATGGAAGTGCCTAATATTAATTAATTAATTAATTAATGCTTACACAATAAATATTTTCAGCACCTATGAATATGCCAGCAACTATTGTGAGCACTGAGGATATGGAGATGAATAATACATTTTTTCTTTCCCCCAAGACATTCCAAGTCTGATTGGGGAAATAGACAGGTAAACAGGTATAATATAATGTGACATATGCTGTAATGAATATATGCATATGTTGCTGTGGACCATAGAGAACGTAGTGCTTAATCTACCTGAGCATCTAAAGATATGCCACCTAAATGAGTCTTGATGAAGTACACTCACTCGTAAGTGAGTATCTGTCACACAAGAAGAAAGAAGAAAATCTTAGGAGGAATCAACATATACATATGCAAAGGATCAAAAGTTACAGAGTACATTGTCACAGTCAGTAAACTGACTGGTTAGTAGAGTGTCCAATGATAGTAACTCATTAAACCTGCAGGGTAGTGAGAAGCTAAATCATATGTCTTAGGATGCAATGTGAAAATTGGGGGTTATTGATTTATTTGGTTTGATTTTTTTTAATTTTATTTATTTTTTTAATTTACATCCAAGTTAGTCAGCATATAGTGCAACAATGATTTCAGGAGTAGATTCCTTAATGCCCCTTACCCGTTTAGCCCCTCCCCCCTCCCACAACCCCTCCTGTAACCTTCTGTTTGTTCTCCATATTTAAGAGTCTTTTATGTTTTTGTCTCCCTCCCTGTTTTTATATTATTTTTGCTTCCCTTCCCTTATGTTCATCTGTTTTGTATCTTAAAGTCCTCATCAGTGAAGTCATATGATATTTGTCTTTCTCTGACTGACTAATTTCACTTAGCAGAATACCCTCCAGTTCCATCCATGTAGTTGTGAATGGCAAGATTTCACTCTTTTTGATTGCCAAGTAATACCCCATTGTATATATATACCACATCTTCTTTCTCCATTCATCCATCGATGGACATTTGGGCTTTTTCCATACTTTGGCTATTGTTGATAGTGCTGCTATAAACATGGGGGTGCATGTGTCCCTTTGAAACAGCACACCTGTATCCCGTGGATAAATACCTAGTAGTGCAATTGCTGGGTCATAGAGTAGTTCTATTTTTAGTTTTTTGAGAGACCTCTATACTGTTTTCCAGAGTGGCTGCACCAGTTTGCATTCCCACCAGCAGTGCAAAAGAAATTCTCTTTCTTTGCATCCTCACCAACATCTGTTGTTGCCTGAGTTGTTAATGCTAGCCATTCTGACAGGTGTGAGGTGATATCTCATTGTGGTTTTGATTTGTATTTCCCTGATGATGTGTGATGTTGAGCATATTTTCATGTGTCGTTTGGCCATCTGGATGTCTTCTTTGGAGAAGTGTCTATTCATGTCTTTTGCCCATTTCTTCACTGGATTGTTTTGTTTTTTGGGTGTTGAGTCTGATAAGTTCTTTATAGATTTTGGATATTAACCCTTTATCTGATATGTCGTTTGAAAATATCTTCTCCCATTCCATCGGTTGCCTTTTAGTGTTGCTGATTGTTTCCTTCGCTGTGCGGAAGCTTTTTATTTTGATGAGATCCCAGTAGTTCATTTTTGCTTTTGTTTCCCTTGCCTCTGGAGACTTGTTGAGTAAGAAGTTGCTGTGGCCAAGGTCAGAGAGGTTTTTGTCTGCTTTGTCCTTGAGGATTTTGATGGCTTTCTGTCTTACATTTAGGTCTTTCATCCATCTTGAGTTTATTTTTGTGTATGGTGTAAGAAAGTGGTCCAGGGGTGCCTGGGTGGCTCAGTCGGTTAAGCATCCAACTTTGGCTCAGGTCATGATCTCACAGTTCATGGGTTCGAGCCCCTCATCGGGCTCTGTGCTGACAGCTCAGAGCCTGGAGCCTGTTTCAGATTCTGGGCCTCTCTCTCTCTCTCTGCCCCTCCCCCACTCACACTCTGTCTCCCTCTGTCTCAAAAATAAATAAACATTAAAAAAAATTTAAAAAAAAAAGTGGTCCAGGTTCATTTTTCTGCATGTCACTGTCCAGTTTTCCCACCACCACTTGCTGAAGAGACTGTCTTTATTCCATTGGATATTCTTTCTTGCTTTGTCAAAGATTCGTTGGCCATATGTTTGTGGGTCCATTTCTGGGTTCTCTATTCTGTTCCATTGATCTGAGTGTTTGCTCTTGCGACAGTACCATACTGTCTTAATGATTACAGCTTTGGAATACAGCTTGAAGTCCATTTAAGTACTAGAGAGTTATGCTCAGAGAGGCACTTTAGAAAGATCTGTCCAGTAGCCATGTGGAAGATGGATTGGATGAAGGTAACACTAGCGGCCAATGAGAGCTAATGAAAAGGCCTTTTTAACTTTATTGGTGAAAAATATGGTGGCTGGCTGTATGTAAGTTTCTAGCAGTGTATCTGGAGAGAAAGCCAAAGGGCTATGAACGATTTAGGAAGCAGAACCACTTTGTCAAAACTTGCATTAGGCTGCTCCTTCTTGGATTATTGTTCTCTTCTTTCCTTAGCTAATTACCATTGATCCTTTATCATTCAATGCAAGGATTGCCTCTGGCAAGTTCTCTTTGACACCTCCACCTCAGTCTGATTCAGAGAGCCCTTCCTTTAAACTCTCATTGAATATAGGCTGTAGCCTCTGCAACATTACAATGTAAGCAGTTTGAGAGCAAAGATAAGGTCTAATTCAACCTGGCAAAGGGTTAGCAGAAAGGATTAGCTGAGTGGCTGGCACATGGTATATACACTCCATAATTATTTATTGCACATATAAGTGTATGATTGACTAGTCACTATTCAGAAATGAAATGAGTAATTTAAGTGATTCTCAGGTTTTTGCTTGGGCAACAAGGGAAATGGTGGAGATAATCACTGAGATAGAAAAAAGAGAGGGGAATAAATTTGGAGAATAGTTTGGGGAGGGTAACAATGATGACATTTACTTGGGACTGGTTGTGTTCAAACAACTTAGGAGAAGACTGCCTAATTTTTTCTTTCTTTTTTTTTTTTGGAGAATTCCTAAAAGTGATCAAGAGTTTTGGTTCATTGATCTATAGGTAGGTAGGCAATAGTCGAAAATATCATGCAGTTTGGTCATTCAGCAATTGAGTGAGAGTAAAAAAAAAAAAAGACTTAACAGAGAGACCCGAGGATCACTATCACAGTGGTACTTGTTAGAACAAGAGGTCGGAGACCCACAACATAGACACATAACAGAGAAGTTTGGAGAGAGTATTGCTACAGAAGACAAGAGAGAAATGAGTTTCAGGAAATAGTCAACAATAACAAATATTTCCCAGAGGACAGGTATAATAATTGAAAATAACCAATTCCTTTTTTTTTCTTTGTAATTAGACCATTTGGAAAATTATTGCTTGTAAAAAGCAATTTTAATGGAGTGTTGGGGATGCTAGAGAGTTTGTAGTGATGTGAGAAATGGAACCATTAGAGACAGCGAGTGTAAAGTATTTGTCTCTGCTTGGCTGTGAAACAAAGGAAATGCATGGGGTAGAGTATGGGGAGGGGTGAGAAGTGGGCTCCACAGTTGAGGGAGCTTTTTTCTCTTTTCCAATGGGAAAAAAAAAATGTTGAAATCTTGAGAATGAATAGCAATTTAAGGGGGAGACCTGAATAATACAGGTAAAGGAGCAGTTTGCAAAAGTGGGGTCTAGGATAGAGTAGCATCAGGAGCCCAAAAGGAAGGAATAACATTGGCTGCAAGAAAGTCACATCTCTTTCGGAGATTCAAAGGAAGAATGGAGGTGCATTCTTTAAATTAAGTTTAAATTAAGTTTAGATTAAGTTTAAATTAAGTGGGGATACTTATTTATACCCGATTTCTTCTATTTTTCAGTGGAGTAGGTAGCAAGATGAAAGAGTGAAGGGGATACAGGTGATAAAGAACATTTGTCAACTGGCTTCTGTGGGCCTTAAAAATAGAACTAAAGAGACTAATAAAAAAAATATTGTGTAGCTGCACAGACCCTGCAAAAAAGGATGAAAGTATATCTTTAGTGCATTAATTTGCACAGTTGCATGCCTTATCCTGCATCATTCAATAGCTTAAGTTCACCTAAGATAAAGAAGGAAGATAATTATACTGATCCAAGTTGACATTAACAGACTGCACACGTAAGTTTCTAGCCCGGGGTCCTGCTTTGTGGTCCACGCGCAACTTCAGGAGCAGGTATCTTATGGACTCCAAAAAGGATATGCAAAAATTTGTATATATGCAGATTTTTACGGGAGACAGAGTGAGTAGTTAGTTTTCATACAACTTTTAAAGCAACGCATGATCAACATTTTAAGATTAAAAGGTTGAGGAAGTGAAAGGGCGGGCCTACTCCGGCCGACTCCATCTTGTTCTGTGTCCTTCACCTAGACCACGCCTCCTCCCCTTGAGTAACCTCCTGCTCACCCGTTCAAACTTCCTGATCAAAACAGGCCCAGCGACCTGCGTAACAGGACTCCGACCCTTCCCCAGCCAATCGGCCGAGGCCACAGCCATTACCTCACCAATTGCCCCTAGGCCCCAATAAAACCTTTGTGCTTTTGAAACTCGTTCTCTCTCCCTGGTATCTCACCGCTGTGTCGGTGCAGGTTGGGGATTGAGCTCGAGCTAGCTCGAATAAAGGCTCTTTTGCTTTTGCATCGGACTCGGCTCCCTGGTGGTCTTTGTGGATCACGAATTCTGGGCATAACAGAAGAAGTATAATTGTTTGAAATGAATGATCCTCAGAAGGTGATAAAAGAGTTAGGAGGTGATTCTTTCCTTGGGGTTGCAACGTTATGTAAAGGAATTATATGTGTGTGTGTGTGTGTCTGTACACATTTAATGCATATATTAAATGTATATATATAATAAATATATATATAATAAATATATATATTTTTAAAGGCAATAATTTGTAAAGAGGAGTAATCATACTATATAAAGAACTCTCAAAACTCAATAATAAGGAAAGAAACAACCCAATAAAAAATAAGCAAAATAGTTGAACTTACAGTTCATTTGAGAAGATACACAGATGACAAACACATGAAAAAATGTTTAACGGCCTTCACTATTAGAGAAACGTAAACTGGAACCGGTACACAATTACTGGGGCACCTGGGTGGCTCAGCTGGTTGAGCGTCTGACTTCGGCTCAGGTTATGATCCCACAGTTTGTGGGTTTGAGGCCCACGTTGCGCTCTACACATAGCACCAAGCCTGCTTTGGATTCTCTGTCTCCCTCTGTCCCTGCCCCTCCCCACTCAGGCTCTCTCTCAAAAATAAATAAAAACATTAAAAAACTAACAACCAGAACACAATTATTAAAATAAAATATGGCAATAACCAATGTCAGTAATGATGTGGAGAAACTAGAACTCTAATGTCACTTCAAAATGATGTAGCTTTTTATAAAGCAGTCTGGAAGTTTCTTATGAAGTGAAGCACATACTTACCATACAACCCATTAATACATTCTCTGATATTCATCAAAGAGAAATGAAGATACATGTCTATACAAAACGTATATGTGAATGTGGATTTATTCATAATTGTCAACAACTTGAAACAACTCAATTATCCACCAAATTGTAGGTATAATTCAGATACATATTGTAGCGTATGATACAATAAAATGCTCTAATAAGTGTTTTATTCAGCAATAAAAAAGAAATGAGTACTCAAACCTGGAGCAGAATGGATAATTCTCAAAAAACATTATGCTAAATGAAAAAAGCAGACTCAAAAGGCCACAATACTGTACGATCACCCTCACATACCATTCTAAAAACGGCAAAGATAGAAGGACATACATGAGATCACAGGCTGTCAGGGACTAAGGTTGAGGAAAGGGGATTTTGTCCAAAGGGACACAAAGGAATATTTGGGGGTGACGGAAATATTCTACAATTTGGCTTTTGTGTGGTAACATGACAATGTCAGTTTGTCAGAATGTGTAAAGCTGTGCACCTAAGATTATGTGTAAATTGTATACCTCAATACAGGTAGGAAAAAAATTGACCACCAAGTTCTACCAAAAAAACATGTTTTTCAGAAGCATGGTGTCACAGTTGTGTAAATGGGTTTGGACTATTTTCTCCTCAACAGCACCTTTCACAAAGTGTTTATTGTCTGGTCCAGCTACTTCCTCCGTTACAGATGTCAAACACAGAATCCTCCAATGTTTTTACCAGGAAGAGCTCTGGAAGGGAAATCCCCGTGTGGTAACAGTGGGAGAAAGGATCCTAGTGAAAAAATGAAAATCAGTGGAAAACATCTGGACTACTCCCTACCCGGAGTCTTTTTACCAGTTCATATTCCACTAAAACTTTGAATTGAATCGATAATAGACTCCATTGTCTTACAGCATTATACTCAAAGGCAAAGTTTTGTCCCAGGAAGAGGTAATCAAGTTAGTCCTTACTGTTCTCATTTAGTTAGTCCCACCGTTCTCGTTTCATCTGAGAGAACCATAGTGAAGAAGATGCCAACAGGAACCCCGAGAGATGAGAATTTATTCATGTAACATTTATAAGTCATCCTCCTGAGGCAAGAGGCAGGGTGAGGAAGAGTAGTGAGCAGATCTAAAGACACAAGGGAATTATAATTAGCACAGTCAATCCCTTTGGTGTCTTGATAACTGGTCTTATCATTTGTCCCTTTCAAAACTTATGGCCCAAACACAGGAGACAAAGTCACTACTGTATTATTATGGGGAGTAACGTGGATTCCTTCATCCTTCTACCTGAAACTTAAAACATTAGTTCCTGGTCATCATATAAAATATGTAGCAGAGGAAAGAGAAAAAGTAAAAAATCATCATATTTAATCAGGCTTTGGAAGCTGGTCATGCTGCTATCAATATCATCATCATCACTATCCCTTCCTACCATACATTTCCAGTTCCTCGTAGCTTGCGGCAGCACCTCAGTGGGGAAAGTGGTGACCTGAGCCTTCATTCCCATAATTTTGCTTCCCTAGGGGTCTTTTAGGAAGAATGTGTGCGTGTGTGTGTGTGTGTGTCTGTGTTTGGGAAGGGGGTTGATCCAGTTTTCCAATCATTAGTACTTTGAGGCAAGGGAGCATTTAGAGGCGTCCAGGAGACATCCTATGTTCCATATACAGCACTTCTTGTACTCTTTGATAGCAACAATCCGGTGACCCAGGATCAATCATGGCTGCAGGTACAGTGACCTTTCTCTGCCTATTGGTGCAGCCACATAAGGAGCCTGAAGTGGCAAAGGGGAAGAATCAGCTTCTATTTAAAGAGAATCAAGGTTAGTAAGTACTTTGTTTCAGGTGTTCCTCCTTTGGCATTAGGCTCTCCAAATCTATTAAGATTTCGTGTGGCCACACTAGTAAATATTACAAGGATAAGCCCATTGTTGAGTTGTTCTTGCCTTAAAAACTGTCATCTGGTGGAGGCTGTGTTCTGAAGGGTACTCTACTAGTTTTTTGGAGCTGTTGGAACAAAGTACCACAAACAGAGTACTTGAAACAAACAGAAATTTATTTTCGGAGGCCAACCGTTCAACGGTAAGGTGTTAGCAAGGCCATACTCCTTGCGAAGGCTCTAGGGTAGGATCTGTTCTAGGCCTCTTCTAGCTCGGGTAGTTCATCGGCTTGTGACATATAGCTCCAATCTTCGCACGACATTTTTGCTGTGTGTGTATTTCTGTCTCTGTGTCCACAGTTCCCCCTTTTTTAAATAAAGACACCAGTCATATTGCAGTGAAGGCCCATCCTACTTCACTGTGACCTCATTTAACTTAACTCATTGGATATGCAATGACCCTGTTTCCAAATCAGGTCACATTGCGAGGTAGCAGGAGGGTTCGGACTTCAACATATGAATTTTGAGGAGTTATGCAACCCATAACAGGAGCCATGCAAATCAATAAGGCTGTTTCCCCTGCCACACAGTGCAGACAGCAGAATGTACCATCTGAAGCTGTACCCGCTGGAAGAACTACTGTCTGCCAGGAAAATGGAAGGTGTCCATGACTGTTCCTATTCCATGAGGCTAGGATGGTTTAAATCATCACCTTTATTATTTTCATTAGGTCTTGGATTAAAGAATCCTGTCAGATACCCATTATCCATGAACACCATGACTGAGCTGGCCACCAGAGTAGGTAAGTAGCTTCCTATTGAAGATTGCCTTGAGAAGTCTTCTTTCTGTCTCTGTGTGTCCTGTATAACACATGTTTCCAACGAAAGTTGAAAATCTTGCTGAAACAGGTCTTCATGGATGAAGATAGACTCAAGTAAAAGGAAATCTTTGCTTTTGATTAGATCCAGTCTTTCTGCATTAGCACCGGCATTTTTTCCCCCACCACTGGGGATACTTCTAGATATAGGTCTTTATCTTTTATTATTATACTATGGGTTCTGTAATCATGTTTGACTTCCAATATTTTTCCTAAGACCAACACACACACACACACACACACACACACACACACACACGCACATGCATGCAAACAGTCATTTGCAAGATACAGGTTTGAGTGTCAATAAAAGATCCTTTCCTTGACTCAAAGTCAACCTCCCTTTAGCCCACTTTGAGTTCCAGAATTGTCACTGTGTAACAGGTACAAATCCTTCCCGTTATAGTATTATATTTAGAAGTCCTTTGTTCTAATAAAATTTTTCTTTGGAATAAGATGGTCTTGTGCAACAAAATGATGATGGGCTCAGGGATGGGGAAATATAGACAATACCTCCAGTCCCACTGCCAATTGTCCATGTAGACGTGACAATCCAGATCTATTTAGTCCTCTGTGACCTCACATGAATGATAAAGATATTGAATAAAATCAAAGTTTCTAAAATGTTACTGATCAAAATGATCCCATGAAGAGCTTGCTGAATGACAGTCTTCCAGACCCCATTCCAGACAAATCATATGTTGAACTCTCTGGAGGAGGGACCAGTGAATTTTTTTATACCTCTCTCACCCCTACACTCTACTGACAAGTTAGGAAAATGACAGATCAGATTATTTCTAAAGGTCATTCCTGCTCCAATTATCCGTTGACACCAAATAAAAGCCACTGTACCAATTAACCCATTAACTCACTTTGTTCCTTACGTTTCTCTATTTATCATCAAGTAGCATAGGGTCTTGAGGAGTAAGGCCTAGGATGGGTAACTTCTGATGAGCAGACAGTTTGGGGCAGCAGGAGGCCCAGATGTCAGGTGTGACTGAGCTTGAGGGTAGAAGGAGGGCCTCATGGATAAATTTGGGACTAAGAAAAAAACTGTGAATGTGTATATTATCTATGAATATATATATATATATATATATATATACACATAGATATGAATCAAGAAGAAACAGACTAAGTGTGCAAATTATGGATACATTTATAGAGACTGCTAAAAATGGTAGTGTAGATCTATATTTATTGAAATGAAAAATGCACAAGATGGATTTCTAAGTGAAAAATAGATATGTCTCATAGGTTTCATTTAAAAAACATTCTCTTAGAATTTGAAGACTCTACACTTGCAGTATGGGTGAATTTCTCTGAGCGGTGAGAGCGTAGCTAATTTTTATGCCCTCTTACTTCCCTTTTTATATAAACTGATTTTTTTTTTTACAATGAGAATCCAGCATTTTACATCATAAACAGCAAGAAAGCAATTTCCATTCGGACAATAAAAGAGAGCACAGGTGCACAGGGAAGGTGAGGATGGTGTTTGTCGCTGGACACACGCGAGGCCCACACAGGGCAGGCGAGAGGAAGAATCGGATAGAAAGCAAGGAACCAGCCCAGGGCTGTAGAGGCAAAGGGAAACCAGAGAGGCCAGAATGGCTGAGCCAGGTGAAGTCTGCACTCTCCTAGTTTCTGATCACTCCCCTTGGCTCCCGGGGCTAGTGAGGAACCCATGGGTCAGTGCAGGAGGGATAATTGCCATGCTGGATTGTTTAGGATTTAACTCCTGTGCTGCCAGTTGCCAGCCTGCAAGCTTGCCTGGGGCCTCTGGCTCCACAGACCAATGTGTTTATTTCTGATGTGCAACCCACGATTGCAGGGTTGACTAGTAGCATGAAGGGAAGGCAAGGGAATGGAGGCTATTTATAGCAGGAGGCAACAAAGGTTTCCTTTCTTTCTTTTACCACGAGTTGTATTTCTCTGAAACTCTTCCCATATTGTGCAGAAATCAAAAGGGCAAGAGAACAAGTTCTTCGGAGATGGTTGGAAAGTTCCAGGGTTCTGTTTTTAGAGCAAATCTGCCAGCTTCGGAGGAGGTTGCAACCACCCTCGGATTCTAAATCAGCTTGATGGCAGTGCAAATAGATGCAAATGAGGGTCAAATCAATTTCCATAATGAACAGCACAAGCAGAGCGGACTCCTCTCCACCTGACTGAAAATTACTAGGAAATCCAATGAGGGGGTGAAAAGAAACAAAGAAAGAGAGGGAACGCCAACATCTTAGTAACTTGAAGACCGTGGCCCTTTGGATCCTGGCAATGAAAACTATGAAGTCGGAGAATGATTCTGGATGATATTGTGGAAGCCTGTCCAGGAGCGGAGAGGTCCAGTATAGCTCTTCTAAGGATTTTGGTCGCGATCAGGCCTTTTGGTCTTTTTTGGTCATGGCTCATCCTTTCCCATTCCCAGACTTCACTTAATACCACACCCTGGTTGGCCTTTTTTTCTTCCCCTTTAATAACAGCTTCATCGAAATATAATTCACCTGCCATAAAATTTCACCCTTTAAAGCTTACAACTCGGTGGTTTTGAGTGCATTCGTGGATTTTCACAATAATCACCACAACGTAAATTTGGAACACTTCCGTTACACCTGCTCATCAATAGTTACTCCCCAAGCCCTGGCAAACACTCATCCATTTTTTTGTCTCTACGGATTTGCCTGTGTTGGAGCTTTCACACAAACGGGATCATACAATGCATGGCCTTTTGTGACTGGTTTCTTTCACGGGACATAATGTTTCAAGGTTCATCTATGTTATAGCATGTATCTGTACTCCATTCCTTTTTGTGGTAGGTTGGCCTTTTTAAGCCCAACCAACATGAGGGCTTTAAACTCGGTATCTCACAGGACTGCAGTGAGCTCCACTTATTTCATGGAAAACCACAGGAATTTGCAGGTAAGAGTAACATGACCTAACCTTATTACTTTTCCATTAAGCCTTTACCCACTGTGTTTAGTTCTCGAGCTCCCTGCGTTTCAGAAATTAGCTTCATGTCATTCAGCTGATACTGGGCTGAGTTGGCTTCCATTTATAATTAACAGGTATTTTTTATGAGCCACAATGCAGAGGCATTTATTTCTAAAGACTATTTTGGTACTTCTGGCACAGGCTATGTCACTGCATATGGTTGAGAGTTGCTGGAACTATAATCCATATGGGCCATTGACTGAACCATCTGAGGAATTTTTAATTGGTATGAATATGGAATGCAATAATTTCTATGGATCCATTACTTTTATATGCTTAAGTACATGGAGGGAACTCATCGAATGGGTTTTATTTTCCGGAAGGCCCCGAATATCTGTGGATAACCCAAAGTTTCTTTGTATAAGGCTATACTGCCATGCGAGTCATTGCCTTTAAGACACCTTTGTCAAATGTTTCCCTGGGCATGTCCACGCTTTGAAGAAATGTGGTTGCCATCAGTAGTCATGCACAGCAAACCTTCTGCTTTTGACTACTCAGCCAACAAAACCTCACATTTCACTGGCAAATGCACAGGCAGATGACAGGATAAAAACGAAGGTTCTTGATGATGTCTCTGAGGCATGGCTGGGATCTGTTGGGGGATAGAAGAGGCACATTTAATTGTAAGTTGTGTTTATGGCTGGGATTTGGCCACGTCAGGGCATGTTGGACGAATGGGTAGGAAGAATATGCCAGAAATCTATTTCAACCAAGTTCTACCAAAGGAGGAATCTCCTGTGAGAGAACTCATTTATTCCAAGGCTGATCTGGGATCATGACATGGGATATAAGTCCTCTTGAGTTTGGTGAGGTATTCCAGGGGGTACCCAAAAGTCATGAAATGGACTAAAAAATCCAGAGGAATAATGCCATTATTTTATATTAACATAATACTATGGAGAGGATGCCAAATTCATATGTTTTTTTTTCCCCCTAAGATAAAGATGAAACACCAATAGATTTAGCTTTCATGTCAGGCCATTTTTGGCCCTGTTCCCAGGCACACAGAGTTTGCGTTCACTCTGCATAGAACATGGGTGGGAATGTTTGGGGATGCCAACTAGAGTGACTTTCTCTCTAAGGGAAGAACAAAACAAACAAATTGACTGTGTCTAGTGATCTGACTCTGTTATCGGAAAAAAGGAAAGAGTGGTTCTTAAAAAAAAAAAAAAAAGGAGTGGTTCTCATAGAAGAACGCTTTCAGTCATTCAGATATTTCCCCAACCTACAACCTTAACCTCTACTTCCCAGACAGTAAAAACCCTATAAAATGTTGGGCCACAGGGCCAAACCATTTTTGTGTCTATGTCACAAATGTAATGTAACAGATGGTGGCAAAACATTCTCTTCATTTTGGCACAGAATTCAGTGTTCCTTTGGCACATCAAGAACAGTTGTACATTGGAAATACCCAGGACTCAAGTGGCAGGAAGATCTGGGGTGGCCGTGCCTCAGGGTGGCCGTGTGCACTGGGGCCGTGCTCAGAGGATGGAAGGGTGGTAGAGTGTTGGAGGAGGGGACTACCGCTTTTCTGGCACTGGCACGATTGATAAAGAGGAGTCACACAGCTTCCTGCGTGGATCTATTGTGCAGGCGTAGATCTTCACCAAGAGCGCCCATTCTTCCTTCCTATGCTCCCTATGCTCAGAATAGGTAGGTGAGATTATCAGGGGCCTGGAAGTCTGCAATAGCAAGTTTGGGTGAGAGCCAGAGAAATAATAATAATGATTGGAGCCATAAAAATAACAGCTATTGAGTGTCCTAGGTGAGAGGCTCTGTGCCAAGTGCCTTCCATTCAGTATCTCTCTCAGTCCTTACAACTCTTCAAGTTAAACATGTTTAACATGTCCATGATACAGTTGAGGAAACCGAAGCCTCATTAAGTTAGATTTTCCTGTAATGTATATTGTCAGAAATTTGAATACAGGTTTATTTCTCACCCCCTAGCTCAAGCTCTTAATATTACATTACCTCTCAGATTATTACTGTAAGATATTATTTTTAGCCATTCATATATATGTGTGACTATATGAGTATTTAGCAGAACAATGATTTCTTGGGTATGCCTTTTAAAACTATGGCTTATATACATAAAGACACAACTATACATATATGCTTTAATAGGTTATGTTCACATAGATAAAGAAGTCCAAAAGTAAATGTATGAACTTTATAAAAGAGTAAAGATGTGCATAAAGATTAGTGTTGTACAAGAGGCATTTTTATTAGTATTCAAAGTGGAGCCAATGAAGAAAATCAGGAAGGAAGAAATGTTTACTGAGCATTCTGGAATGTGGCAAGTGTTAGGGTAACACTGGAGCCTCTCATCAACCTTATAAGGTTGGTATTGCTCTATTAATTCTAAAAGTGAGGGAAAGGGGGCTCTAAGGTAGGAAGTAACTCACCTAAAATCATGTCAAAAGTGAGATTCAAAATCATGTATGACTTCAGCCTATCCTCTGCACCACTGAGGGCAACTTCTAGCAAAGTGTTAGAGAATACAAAGAATCATCATTTCCTTAGTTCTCAAACATTGGTGAACATGAAAGATCTATTTAATTCTGCCGACAAACACACCTATCATGTTCCAAGCACTATGCTAAATGCGGGTTGTAGTTAAGTCTTGGCATTGACATTAGGGGGGAATGTCATTCTTCAACGGGAGAGATGAAATTTAGGCGGATCATTAGTTAATATGCAAGAATTATAAGGTTCTGTGGGAGAAAAAGGGAAGAAGAAGCTTCATATACTTGGTAGACCGGGAAGCACTTTATGGAGGAGGTAGCATTGAGGTAGGATATGGAGTAGGTGTATTTCAGGCAAAGAACAAGAAGAAGGAAAGAGCAAAGAGCATCTTCAAAGTGTAGACAAGCTCAATCTGGTAAAGAGATCATTCTTTGCTGTGCGTTCGGGTCTGGTTTGGAGATAGACAGTGGAGAAAGAGAAACCTGGTGCCTTGTTTTTAGGGACTGGTCTTGGAGGATTTTTCACGCTGAGGTAATGAACCTGGACTTTTTCCTATGGCAGATAAGAAACCATTAAAGCTTGCCCAGAAAGTGTGACCAAATTTTTATGTTAGAGAGGTAACGATATAAGATTTGAGATGATATGTTCAAGTATAGAGAAAAGAGCATTAGTGAGAACTTTAAAATGCTAATCATGCTGAAGACATCCTTAACTTCTCCTGTAACACTCCACATGACTAGTCACCCGTTCCTAAAAATTTCTTTCAAATCAGATGCCTGTTCTCTGTCACTGCCATTTTCACGGTCCTGCAGTTCATTCTCTCTTATCTGGGAGGTTGCCCTAGTCCATAGTTCTTTCTTCCAAACCCCTGGTCTCCTGCAGCTGTGAGTCCCAGGCCTACAGGGTCCTCTAGCGTATATGACATCACAAGCCTTCAGGTTCTGTCATAGTTTCATATCTTTTTCCAAGCAGAGTGGTTGATCTTGGCAGGAAGTCGAGTTTTGTAGAAATATTGGATGCTTCCTCATTAGTTTGATCCCACTAGATCACAGCGGACAGAGATGCCAGTGCCTCCATTCTTCGAAATAAGTACACAGGGCCTGCAATGGCTAGGACTTGAAGTTGGTCGCCTGGACCATAGACATCACCATCCATTTACACTCATTATGTGTACACCATGCCATTTTATGTGTACTCCATGATGTGGAAATGTAATTGAGAAGAATTGAAAAGGCAAAAATTGCTCTTGGGGATAAGACTGTAGAAAAGAACAGTGCGGAATTAGAGCAATGTACTTCATTTAACATTTCCCACACTAGACTGCAAACATTTCCAGAGATCTGAATTCTGTTCTTGGCTCTCTTTATGGCTTGTTTTATGACCTTGGCCATGTCAATTAACCTTTCCATTCCACAGGTTGACCTAAGTAAACTTAGAATAACATATCCCTGCCTCTCTGGCTCCCAGGTATGTGAGGTTGAAAGGGTTAATGGTAGAAAGTTTAGAAAGTATCCAGAGCACTGTTTATCAGAAAGTCTACAGTCTGTTGTGATAGGCAATCTACAAGTGAGTGTGCTAGATAGTGGAGGGTTATGAAACCTTGGTACAAAAGATTATTGAGCAGAGTTATCTCTTTTCCTTGGAAGCCCTCAACTTACAGGTGAATGAGCACCTATGCACAGGGTGATATTCAAGGTTAGAGGAAACACATGCCTTACTACTGTATTGTAGCACATCGGTTAATTACAGGGCAACCTGTTCTTAACAGTCCCTGAAGGCACTGCCTGACCTTGTACCAGGGCTGTGAAAAGACATCTTCCTAACATGGAAATAACCAGACTTTCAAGGGGGGGGGGGCTCTCTCTCTATTCAAGTATTTACAAGGGTAGCCAAATGCCGCAGTTGCCATTTCCTTTCAAAGTCACCACACCTCTTCTCTGTCTGTGATTTCTCAACTTTCCCCAGAAAGGACAGTAGCAAATAGCAAATGAAAGTCAGCTTGGGCATTGCAAAGACTAGACAGGGAGAGGCCAGTGATGCAACAAGTACCATCTCATCACTGGTGTATAGGTGAGGTTGAGTACCAGCATGGCCTGTGGATAGATTGGGAAAACAGAAGAGGGCCTGTTGTCAATGTCACATTGAAATCACATTGGCATCGCATTTTAAAGAGTGGAGTAAAGAAATAACAATTGGCACGGGCTGATCAGTACATATGGCGTAGAGACGTATTTGTCAGTATCTGTTAAGATTAAACTTTCATGTACTCCATGACCCAGAAATTTCACCTCATAGCTTTATATAAACAATCACATGTGTATTAGAGCCATGAATGTGAACAAATATTCTAGCACACTTTGGAATTTAAAAAAAGGAGAGAAGGATGCCTTACATATAAGGAATGGCTAAATAAGCAATGGAGTATTCATAGTGTGGAATATAATGGGACAATTTTTTAAAACATGGGAGATGTATGTCCAATCCACCAGCAAATCCCATTAGTTCTTCCCCTGCAATGTACCCTGAATCTTGACCATTTCTCACCAATCCCACCATAGGCCTCATCTAAGTCACCACCCATAATGGTTCCTCCTTCATGAACTCCGGCAATAGCCTCCTTAATGACCCCCAGATTCTTCTACTGCCTCCTACAGTCTATTTTCCACTCAGCGACAAGAGTGCTTCATTCAAAATACAAATGTCGTCGTTTCTCTCCAAGGGCTTCTCATCACACTTAGAAAAACACCCAAGGTTCTCTTAGAACAATACCTGCAAAGCCATGTGGGATCTGAGCCCTGGCTACCTCTCCAAATTAATTTTTTTTACCAGTATTTGTTCCCATGCCTACACCATGCCACACAGTGGGTGATCAAGGACACACTGCTAAATCAGTGAAAGATGGGCTCTATATGCACCAGAATGGAGGGAGCAGCAAGGCACACAGGCTGCAGTGTAGATAAACAGATTGGCCATCAATTTAAATGCCTGTGCTCAAATCTCAACTTCATAGCGGTTTTTCGCTGCATGGCCTTCTGCAGGTTAGTAAATTTGATGCATCTTAAATTTCTTTGACAAATGGGATGAATGATACTCTCTATCTCATAGAATTATTGTGGGGACTTAATGATCAATTTCATGCAAAGCTCTTAGAGCCATGCCTTATTCACAGTAAGTCTCCACATCAGTTTACAACTATTTGGAGGATCTATGGCTCTTTGTTTTGCCTCTTAATATTGTCAGCACATCAGGTGTCATGGGTGCTATGTAATTAGTGTGGTCAACAGGGCCTATGGGTAAGATGATTTTAGGAGAGATCTGAAGGCAGTGAGGCTGAAGACCATGTGGTTTTCAGAATCAAATACTATTTTGGTAGAGGGAGTCATTGGAGGAAATAAATGCTCAGAGGTGGAGGCATCCCTGATAGTACCCATGATACACTATGTGTTAAAAATATAAAGAAGGAGCAAAAGCAAGACATAGGAGCTCCAAATAATAGTGATGCAATATTAATTAAAACTTACAATGAGTTAGATGCAGCTCAAAATGCTGTGTACATGTTAACCATTGAATCTTTTTTTAAGTTTATTTATCTATTTTGAGAGAGAGAGGAAAAGAGCAAATGGGGGGAGGGAGAGAGAGAGAATCCCAAGCAGGCTCCACACCATCAGCATGGAGCCCCATGTGGGACTCAGACTCACGAACTGCGAGATCACGACCTGAGCTGAAACCAAGAGTCAGACGCTCAACCCACTGAGCCACCCAGGTGCCCCAACCGTTTCATCTTTATGATAGTTCTACAAAGTGGGAGCATTCTTGAATGTTCCAGATAGAGCAGGAGGGCCAGAGGCAAGCAAATGGAGAAGAAGGGGTAGGAGGAGAGTTGGAGATGTGCCAAAGTGGGGCGGGCGGTAGCAGAGTGCAGACCTTTGGGAGCCATGGTAAGGACTTTGGGTTATACTGTGAGTCAGCTAGGAAGCTGCTGGAGACCTTACACTAGAAGATTAACATGCTAAAAGCAGCACCAGGTGAAAGCAAGGCTATATCTGTTAAGATGACGTAGTAATCTGAGTAAGAGACAGCGGTGGTTTCCACAGGAGTAGAGTGCATACATCGCAGTGGGCTTTGCTAAAGAATTGGAAGTGGTATGGGAGAGAAAGACAGAAGTCAAGATGGCATTGAGACTTCCGTTTGAGGAATGATAGATTGGGCTGCTGTGTACTGCATTTACTGAATGATTGTGGGGGAAACAGTTTGATAACCTAGCAGCAGCAAATTCGATCAAAAATTTGGTTTTGATATCCAATTGGAGATATAAGATAGGCAGATAGATATAAGAGTTTCAAATTTTGGGAGAAGGTTAGGTCGATTGAAAACTCAACATTTGAATCTCTAGAACTCAACCTTGTGCAAAATCTATGTTGTTCTTGTCACTGGGATGTGTATGTTGAGGTGTGTGTATGTGTGTGAGGGGGTTTTCTTGTTTTTTTTCTTCTCTAAGATTCAGTTCCAAGATTTTTCTGTTTGATCTGATTCTTCCCATCCATTGAGGATCTGAAGGAAAGAAAAGAGATAAACAAGGTGTTTTTTTTTTTTTTTTTGTTATTGTTGCTTTTCAGTTTCCATTTAAAATGGTGCTGCTTGGGGCACCTGGGTGGCTGAGTCTGCTAAGCGTCTGCTTGGGCTCAGGTAATGATCTCACGGTTTGTGGGTTCGAGCCCCACATCAGGCTCTGAGCTGTCAGCACATCCGGAGCCTGCTTCGGATTCTGTGTCTCCCTCTCTCTGCCCCTCCCCTGCTCGTGCTCTGTCTCTGTCTCTCTCTGTCTCTCTCTCTCTAAAAAATAAACATTAAAAAAAACGACTTTTTTTTTAATGGTGCTGCTTTTGGAGGGAAACAGGATGCGGATTGGGTGACCACCGAGACAGAGATTTTCTAGAGAACTGACACGTGATCAGAAATATTTGATCTGAGAAGGGAACAGGTTAATACTGTGTTATAATGTAAGCCCCCAGTAAGATGTGCTTCACACATTTCTTGAATAGTGGCTACAGATGCAAAAATATATTAGCTAAAATAATATAAAAGGTATTAGTTCTAATATTTCAAAGATACATTAGCTATAATAGTAATATTCTTCTTAGCCATTGTTCTCAAGAATTCATCTTGTTAACCTCCATTGTTTCTGCCTACAATATAGCATGTTGGGTGCTTTTCTTGGTATGTAACATTCATTACTTTATTTGATCCTTACACTTTGCTGCAATCTTATTGGTATCTCTGTTATTCAAATGAGGAAATCAACAAGCGGTAGTTGCTTTAATACGGATAGTCCTGGGCCACAATTTCCCAGTTATTTCACAGAATATTGAGTACTATGAAAAGAATGGCAGCCCTGGAAGACTGGGGTAGTGTTAGATTAAACAAATGTAGTCATGCTTTTAAACAGGTCTTTTTATGTTATTAATATGCTCTTATGATATTATAACCATCCAAAAGGGGCTATAGCATGTAGCATTTCGCAGTTACTTGAGCACAGAACTGATTTTTTTCTTGGAGCTTCTCACAGTTTAATACTAGAAAGGACGTATTTTGGGATATGTGTCTTTAGGTCGACCCAACCCTGAGGAATGATGTATGTCCATAACTCCATTTTCCTGTGGTATTTTTCTCCAAATTGTCTTTCTTGGGCCTTCTATGTCATATTGCTACAGGCATTTGATGCTATCTTGTACCTCAGATTTCTTACTACATCCTGGACTCAAATGTACATTTTGATTGATGCACTGTCATTGGCCATGCAAACACGATTTCACTTTGAACATGATTCCATTTTGATGGACGCCCAGAGTGTTCGTTGTATGAATGGGGCCTGGCCACACAGGATTTTCTTTTGTTCAGCTTCAGCTACAGACTCTCACCCCAATGCCATGGCTATCCCTTAGGCACTGAATGCTTTGTGCTAGTCTTGGTCTCTGTCAGCCTGCCTCTGCTCACCTCAGCTCCTCCCAGTTTGGTCCGTAGCTGTCCTTTCGTAGATTCAGCCATGCCCCAGTTGACTTTGCACCTACGGGCAGAGTTCTTAGTACTCTAAAACCTCTTTGTCTGCTGGGGCTTCATATAAACCGCTTGCCCTAGACATGGGAACTTATACTCCTTGCTAAGAGTGAGGTCTCCTTACCTGGCCATGGAGTTACGGCCTTTGTTTCTACTGGCCTGTGTCTTTATGTGGCCACATAATACTTCTTCTCTGGTCCCATTATTAAGTTCCCACATCATTGTCTGTTCAAAACCCTCAGTTTTGCTTAAGAGACCCCATTTGGCTTTTGTCAAATGTTTCTAGCAATTAAAAGTTTAACTGTTAACCTTAGTCCATGGTCTAGACATCAGCTATCCATAGACAGATGCCTCAGATAATGATTCACTTAGACTTCTAGGCATCTCTTAACCAGGAGACTCTTTAGTTGTGCTTTGTCTGCTGTTGTTACACTGACACACTGATGGCAACAGCAGAAGCTCCCATTTTATGAGCGTTGACTCCATGCCAGGCTCATGCTAAGGTCTTTATAAACATTATTTTATATAAAAGCCTAATGAGATGAAGGTAATTATCCCCATTTTTCAGACAAGGAAATCAACTCACCAAAAGTGATATCCCTTCCCTTGGGTAAGGATGAGATTCAAATCCAGGTTTTCATCCTTGACTTGTGCTCCCAAGACAGCACTACCACCCCACATACATTTAGGACATTCAATTGCTATGCTTTACCTGAATTTGTCTATGTTTTCCTTAATATAAATTTAAATAGTACCTACTACAACAAAGTTACTTTGCATCAGACTTCATTCATTCATTCACACGTTTATTTGCTAATTAATCAAACATTTACTAAGGGCTACCTGAGTGTTAGACCCTGTGCTGGGTGAAGACAATGAAAAAATGTTTTACAAGGCATGATCTCTGATTTCTAGGGGCTCCTGGTTTTAAGGAGACAAATATAAACAAATATGTAGAGAGTATAATGGCTACTGTTGTAAGCAGTTACATGTTTAGCATTTAAAATCTTTCAAGTCAGTACAGTAAAACGTAGGACACTGCAAGCACCATTTCCTTGTCTCTATATGCAATATATCTTAAAAAAAAGTAATGCACATGCTTATTGAAAGTATGTTTTTGTACCTGGTGGTCGAGTGAAATACTACTTCTCTAGGTATGTAGGTGATGGTGCGTCCTTTGGTGAGTCGTTTGGAATTCTCGAGATGTGTGCAAAACTGTGGATAATCCAGACGTGGAAGAATCAGGTCGCTCGAGGGGATCGCAGGAAGAACACCTCCTTGCAAATTATGTGTGCACCAGGCTAGACCCTCCACCAGGAAACAGGAGCTGAGTGGGAAGGCCTTAGGTGTCTACAGGGCTTGAACTAGCGAATGTTGTCATTTAATGCATTGATATTCATCCTTAGAAGGATATAATAAATAAGCAGTTCTATATATGGGTGATAGAGAGGCAAGATGGTGTCCTCAGGCAACATGGCTTATAGCCAGGCTGAGAAGGGAGAACCACAGTGACAGCTGTGCCAACGCTTTCAAGAATGTCATTATGTCAGGAATAGGGAATTTGGGGTGTGAATGCTCTTCACTGCGTTTTCTAGCATGTATAGAATCAGAAACATGCACTTGTTAAGATGAACTCTGTAATGAACTCTATAATCTGCATTGGATCTGGCTATTTTCCCATAAAGTATCCGGCCAAAATGTCAGCACGTTTCAGTTATTCTAAGGAGAAATAAGGAGAGGGATTTCTATCCAGGTTTGGACCAGAGAGAAAAAGAAGAGCTTCCCTGTTGAGATAGAGACGGGTAAAAGGGAGGAAAAACTCAATGGGAGAAATACAAACTCATCATGTCAGAGGCAAACAGGAGAACAGGGAATACTGTCAGTGATACCAGAACATTCATCTACTCAAAAATCAAGGATTTCGGTAAGAGATATTAGGTCCCTAGAATCCTCTGGTAGGCAAAAAGCAGGAAAACCATCCCTGTTTTGCTTGTATTACATCAATCAATCTTATCACTGCGTCTAGGATCCAAAGGTCCCTGGAAGAAGAGACATCGTTAGCACAGACAACAGTTAAGGGTGATAATTTGTTTGCTATCTGCCTCATCAAGCAACATTGCACTGGCCTTTCAGAAATCGTAGGATTCTCTTCAATTCACCCTGTCCTTCTCTCCCCCTATTCTGACAGGTCATTACTGACATCCTAGAAGAGTCTGTTTAGCTTTCTAAATCCTGACATTATAGGACTGTTGGAATTTGGCAAGGGAATAATACTAAGTTTTAGCCAGAAGATAAATTGGCCTGTTTGTCAAAGAACCTTGCATCATTCTTATTATTTGCTAAAAGAGAAAGGTAAATGTGTTTGTTCATTTATTCATTCAAAACTCCTTATTGAGAACAAACTGTAGACAAGTAAGATAAGCAAGAAAATAATTTTAATACAGGAGTTCCTATGTTTTGATAAGTTTAAGTCCGAGAAGCTCTAGAAACAGAATAGTGACAACTTACCCAATACTGGTAGTCAAGGGTGGCTTCTTAGAAAAGATGGCATTGATGTAGAGGCCTACAGATATGATTTGATTCACATATTAAGCACAGACCATGAGCTAGCACTGAACTCGCAAGATCTGGAGGAAACAGAGAAGAGTCTCCGCTGTAAAGTGTCTTCTCTCTCTTTAGAGGTACAAGCAACTCTAGGGGCACCTGGGTGGCTCAATTGGTTTGGCGTCGAACTTCAGCTCAGGTCATGATCTCACGGTTTGTGAGTTCGAGCCCTGCATCGGGCTCTGTGCTGACAGCTCAGAGCCTGGACCCTGCTTTGGATCCCGTGTCTCATTTTCTCTCTGCTCCTCCCCCACTAGTGTTTTCTCTCTCTCTCTCTCTCTCTCAAAAATAAATAACTGTAATTTTTTTAAATAAAGATACAAGTGTGAAGGTTCCTCAAAAAATTAAAAATAGAACTACCTTATGACCCAACAAAAGCACTGCTAGGAACTTACCCAAGGGATCTAAGAGTGCTGATGCATAGGGGCACATGTACCCCAATGTTTATAGTAGCACTTTCAACAATAGCCAAATTATAGAAAGAGCCTAAATGTCCATCAACTGATGAATGGATAAAGAAGATGTGGTTTATACATACAATGGAATACTACTTGGCAGTGAGAAAAAATGAAATCTGGCCATTTGCAGCAATGTGGATGGAACCGGAAGATATTATGCTAAGTGAAATGTCAGTCAGAGAGAGACAGATACCATACGTTTTCACTCCTATGTGGATCTTGAGAAATTTAACAGAAGACCATGGCGGGGGGCGGGGCGAGGGGAAGCGAAAAGAAAAAGTTACAGAGAGGGAGGGAAGCAAACCATAAGAGACTCTTGGATAGTGAGAACAAACTGAGGGTTGATGGGGGTGGGGGAGAGGGGAAAGTGGGTGATGGGTATTGAGGAGGGCACTTGTTGGGATGAGCAGTGGGTGTTGTATGGAAACCAATATGTCAATAAATTACGTTAAAAAATTTTTTTTAAAGATACAAGCAACTCTAGAAATTAGCATAAATATGAGACAGTAAATTATTATTAGCTCTAATGTGTGGTAGAGATAAGTATATATGCGGTCAGAGGAGGGAAAAGATCTCTATGGTTATTAGTGTGGCCAATTTATAAATGACTTAATGCGTATACCGACTCTGATACTTTGCCATCTGCTTTAAAAGAATTTCCTTCCATTATGTAAAACACCTGATCACGGGGTGGTGTCTGTATGAATGGATGCTTTTTCTTTCAGGGAAGCCTCGTGTGTTCTATCTCAAGTTGAGTTCCAAAGTCAGATTACATTAGTTGTTCATGCTGTTTGCCACTTGGCAATTCTAATCTATCAACAGCTGTCTGGGTAGAGCACTTTTGTGCATAGGGCCTTTGGAAGAAGTCGGAGCTAAGGAAACTCACCAGCTCCTTTAGAGACAAAACTCACAAGGCACACACCTAACGGTCTAATCTTTATGGCTGAGCAGTAGACCCACAGTATAATTTCAGACGTTTTCTTGGTATGTGGAATGTTACTCCTGAAACTTCAAAATGTACGTATTTTCCCCAAATGAGATGTAATTCTGTTGAGTTAATTATCATACCATTATAGCAATGGAAAAGAAAACCCTAATCAAACCTGAACAGCTTGTCTAACTATTAACCAGGCCATGGTGAACCATTACTTAGCTCTGACTTGCATGATCCATCATAGACTTTTGGCCCTCTGTGAACAAATGCTTAAATGAGTCCACGGTCATTTAAAACTGAGAGGCCGGCCGCCTGGGATCCTGTGATTGTCTTTAAATTGTTTAGTCATTATATTTTACTGGCGTGAAGTTATGGCAACCTTCCTCCTTCTTTCCATCTTCTCTGTGTGATGGGAGTGGGCAGGATATGACATGAGAGGCACAGCTTCCCAGGACTCTGACCTACAAGAGTGGTGATTTGTTTTAAAACGTTTCTACTTATAGTCTCTTAAACTACTAAAACATATTAGAAGTCACATGCTAAGGGATAACTTCCCTTTCTAGAAAGATCCAGATTTCAAAGCATCAAATTCGAGGCATCATTTAATATTAATCCAGCTCGATCTACCTTTAGGCCACCTCCACTATTGCCAATATTGCAGCAGTCAAATACACAAAGACTCAGATATGAAACTTTTGGTTCCACAGTCTCAAATACAAGAGGTCAATTCCTATTGATACAGGGGTACGGAAGTAGAGTTTGCTCTGGTTGAAAAGGGCTACTTTGTTAGAACAGGAAAGGAAAAACAGGGAGGATGAAGCCAATTAGATGGTCTGATACCACCTTCAGGGTTAGGTAATGAGACTGTGGGTTCAGGGGTTCAGTTTCTCCCCAGGCACACTAGAAACTAGGCACGGTACCTAGTGACAGCCAACTATTTATTCATTCTGACCCCTATCACGCTGGACTTGCCCTAGTATCAGCCACAGGGACCTCCAAGCTATCAGCTGCTCCAGAAAGGCAGGAATTGGCATTTCCTTCGGGATTATATGGTGTCAGGTACACAGTCAACATAAAGGCTGATTGAATGTGGAGCAGATTCATTTGTCTTGGGCTTTGACAGAGTGGGACATTTAGAAATGGAGGCAAGTAGCTGACTTTAATTCTGCAAACACAGGCTTAACTACAGCAAGTCAGCTCTTCTATTGACAAAGAGGTCTACATAACGTTTTAGTTTTCTATTGTGTCCTGGTAGCTAGGGACTGAGGAAAGGTGGGAGGAAGGAGGTGTGGGGAAAAGACAAGGTGGTGGTAAATCTCTGCTGATGGTGTTGTTGAAGCTGCCACGGCAACCAGCAATGGAAACCACCCCCAGGGCCCTCACTGTAAACAAACAGTCTGTTCCCATGAAAATATCAGTCTCATAAGACCAAGATCAGCAATCATATTGTGTCTTCGTTTTCTCCACTCCAGCATTCTGCTAACAAGAAGAGAAAGGCAAACATCTTGGGAATAAGACCCAGTTGAGGTGAATATTCCAGGATGCTTTGAATGTCAAGGCTTGCCTTCCAAGCTTACCTTACTTCTTGTAAGAGTTTTGAAAAGTTGAAAATTAGCTTTGGAAGAGATACCAAGTAGAAGTTTGCATGGAGAGAAAACACCAGTGAGAATGAAGCATATGAAAAGGGCCCAGCCCAATGCTAGAAAGTCAAACTAATACGAAGGCACAGAAAAGGAAATGTACTAACAATCTGTGGAGGCATGTGGCACCTACAGCATAGGGAAGGGAGAGGGAGAAAAAGGAAAGGGAAGAGAAGCAGAGATCCCCAGAAGAGGGTAAGAAAGTACTGGCCAATGGGAACAGTCTCAGCCTGGGTTGGAATAAGAGTGCTTAAGCATTCCAGGGTTGTGTGTCAAGGTTATTGTATAGAAACTCTTTGGCATCAGAACTCAGGGTGTTCTCTCTCATGTTTATATTAGGTGAAATCTACCGAAGGTGATACATCAATTTCCTGCATGTACCTCGTGAAAGCATTTCCCCTGGGAAGATGGGGGATACAGATGTCTTCAAAGAAAAATAGGTTGGGTTGGTCATGGTCCACATAGCTATCTTCTGCTTAGGAAGTGAAATGACAGTAATATATGGGGAGTTAATAGTCGAAGGGGACACGTGATCGTTTCATCTTTAACGTGAAATTGGGCTGGAATGAATGCAGGCTCGTCAGGGCTACCTCTCAGTATTCTGGAGGTACATCACTACCTTGTTTCCATCACTGTGACCCAGAGGTTTCTTGCCTCTGATAAAAAAAAAAAGAGCCAAATTTAGCTTATTTGGATTATGTACCCTAAAGATTTTGGAATAGCGTGGACTATAGGAGTTTTAGCATTTTTGTGGCCGTTAATGACAATTTCTCCCCTGACAAAATCATTGATCAGAATGAAGGAAACTATCCTGGATGAACTGATTCTTTAAAAAGCGTGTGATGCCCCTAGGCCAGCAGCGAAACAAGAAATTTAAAGAATAAAACAACTGGGTGCTGGGAGACAATAGTAAAATTCTTAGGATAATCCATACCTCCAAAGCAGTTTTGGGTAGTTGCTGCTAATTAGATTTCCCCAATCAATGCTAATTGTCACATGTTTTAGTAAAGTTTTGCCCTCTGATATTAAACCAAGCAAACAAAACAAAACAAAACAAAACAAAACAAACCCAGAAGATTCTGTTAACACAGGCAGGTAAAAATCTGGTCTCTTGCCATCAGTTTGCTGTGTGGCTCTCAGACTTACCATGGGAGAGTACTTGTAATATTCTTGTTTTCCAGAATGTCTGCATAACTGTGTAGGAGGTATAATGCTGACTGGGTTGAATCATTCATTCATCCTGAATAAGCAATGTTTGTCCACTCTTCGTCTCTTCTTTAAGAACAAGTGATTTTGGCACCTATTTGCTTACCTGCTTCATTTAGATTATGTTAATTTGTGAGATCGTTTTGTATTAAGAGAGTGTTAAAAAAGAAAAGAAAAAAAAAGGCCAAATTGGAGTAATTTTCCCCCACATCCCCCACAAGGACAGCAAATCAAGATTTAAGATTTAATTACAGTTTCAACCTATCCCAGGAATGTGACCTTTTAAAAGTCAATCCGAAATTTCCTAATCAGTGCCAGCGAGGTCATCTGAATGATAAAAACCATACCGGTTCCTTTCCCACCAAAAAGAAGAGGTCATGGCCCGAAACAATCCTTTCCTGTCTTTTGGAATAACTTCCATGCCATGCCCTCCTTCCTATAAAAGCCTTCCATTTTGTACAACTCCTCACAACATCTCTCTGCTTGCTAGAAGGGGTGCTGCCTGGTTCATGAGTCATTTAATACAGCCAAAGAGAGTTTCCAATGTACTCGGTTGGATTTTGTTTTTTAACAAGAGTGATAACAACCGCTACCATGTATTGAGTCCACATTATGTCAGGCAATGGACTTTGCTTTTATATGTCATCTTGTTTAATCTTCATGGAAACTGTGCAATGTAGTTATTTTTGGATTCATTTTACAGATGAGGAAACCTGGGAATTAAGCACATTTCTTTAAATTGACACAGCTAGTAAGTAGCAAAGCAGAAATCCATCTACCAAGAGAATCTGACTCTAAAACCCACAGGCATAACTATTAAGGTATATAGCTTCCCTAGGGCAGTTGATAAAAGTCTGTAATGGTAGTCACTAAATAAATGTTTAAAGAATTGCATTGAATTCAAAACTGAATGGAAAGCCATCCCTCTCCAGCCCTTGTCCTCAACGTAATATGCTTCTGACACTTTATGTTATCTGTCTTTTTAGTCTTATAGCCAACCTGAGGTGTGGAATCTAAAGCTGGACAGAGCTATGTGTGCACCCCAATACCCCCACGTCTAGCTGTGTGCCCTTAGATTCAACCTTTCTGAATCTCAGTTCACTCATTAAAAAAAAACCTTTTTTTTTTTTTAAAGAAGTTTTTTAAATGTTTTTATTTATTTTTCAGAGACAGAGAGCGAGGGAGGGAGGGGCAGAGAGAGAGGGATACACAGAATCTGAAACAGGCTTCAGGCTCTGAGCCGGCAGCACGGAACCCGATGCAGGGTTGAACCCAAGAACCATGAGATCATGACCTGACCCGAAGTCGGAGGCTCAAACGACTGAACGACCCAGGCGCCCCTAAAAAAACCTTTTTTTAACATCTATTTATTTTTGAGAGACAGAGAGAGACACAGCATAAGCGGGGGAGGAGCAGAGAGAGAGGGAGACAGAGAATCCAAAGCTGAGCTGACAGCACAGAGCCTGACAAGGGGCCTGAACCTATGGACAGTTGGATCATGACCTGAATTGAAGTTGGATGCCTAACTGAGCCATCCATGAGCCCCTCAGTTCACTAATTTCAAAACTCGAGATAGTATTTTCTTTATAGAGTCATAAAAAGGGTTTTGTGACTTGAACAATGACTGCTCTATAAGTTGGCATAGATTAAATGTCTGAAATACCTCCCCTCTGTAACGCTCATGTGCACTCTCCATTTCTTTAACCAGTCTGAAAACTTCCATTCCTGGAGAATAATATTAAAAATGTCACTCTTTCATGCTTAAATTCATTTTTTTTCCTTTTAATAACACAGAACCATATTGTACTTATGTAATAGTTTTACCTTGTTACGTGACATCTCATAAACGTTGGTGGAGTCACCTAATTTTCTCTTTATTATGTCTTGATTCACGACGAGGAACTATCAACATCTCAATAAGTAACCACAATCTTCTGCAAGTGACAGAAGCTTTTTTGGAAATTAACACTGTCTATTGAGTGCTGATGCCTCTTTTCTGTCAATAAACTTGCGGTACTGATCAAGGCCAGTAGTGCCAATTGTGGGGCCATTACAAATGAGTCTGGATTTCCTTGAAATCTGTAGAACAGGGCTAATGGGATACACTGTCATCCCATAGACAGCACAAGATCGGCTGTGCTTTGCTTAATTTGGAGGGACATTTCATAATTCTGGCTAAATTGGAATCACAAATCAGATGAAATTTAGAAGCAAATTACAGTGATCTTTCTCTCTAGAGTTTTGAAAGAGTAAGTCCTTGCCACAGTGGTAATTGTTGTTGACGAAGTTCCTTTAGCTCAAGAAGAAAAGCTACTATTTCAGGAGTTGAGGGTTTGGGGGGTCTAATGACACAAATGATCAATTCTTCAGAAACTAAGAAGTCTTATGTTTTAAAAGGATGAGAAATATTAGTGTCCAATGAAGCAGTGCAAAATTGAAGTATTTTTAGAACTATTTTAGGAAGGCATGATGAGAATGTAGGAAAATGGCTGTACCCACTGGTAGAGTTCTAAGATCAAGTTAGAAGAAAAAGTATTAAATGCAGATATTGGTTAATTATTCTGTGCCAAGAACTGTGTTAGTTATACATTATATGTTATGTTATATAAATTCTTATAACAACTTTGAGGATAATATCTACATTTTAAATCTATAGGTCAGAAAGGTTAAATAACTGGCCTTTGTACAAATACCTAGTACACTGCATAACTTGGACTTGAACCCAGAGTTAGTCAAGAAAGTGTGTTTCCTTTCTGTTATGTACGTTTCATCACTGTCCTCTTGGCTTGTAATCTTTCAGTATCCCTCTACTGTCTGGTGGCCTCCCTCTGGCAGGACTGGATCTTCTGTTCATTTGTCCAAGGTATAAATTAGTCTACTTTTAGTATTAGGAGTCAGTATTACCCAAGAAATAACCAAAGGTGGAATCTGAGATCAGTAGCACATCATTGGGACAGATATTTGGGAAGCATATTTGAATTGGAGATAATCCATAGGCCTCCTTTGGGTTCACATGGGAACCGTGCTCTGCACTATGGTTTATTCAGGCATCATCATGTAGAGAAAAGGGAGATACCCATGCTGAGTATAAGTTGAGACATGATCTCAACAGTCATAAGGCAATAACTATGTATTTATCAAGCAGCTACTCTCTGTCAGGTGCTGTACTAAATGTTTTAGTGCTGATCCACTTAATCTGTACAATTATTTTTAAAGGCTTATTTATTTATTTTGAGAGAGAGAGAGAGAGAGAGAGAGAGGCAGAGACAGAGGAGAGAGAATCTCAAGCAGGCGCTGCACTGTCAGCACAGAGCCCATCTCAGAGCTTGATCTCACAAACCATGAGATCATGACCTGAGCCAAAATCAAGAACTGGATGCTAAACCAACTGAGGTACCCAGACACTCCCCACAGTTTCTATTTTTAAGATAAGATGTGCCAAGTTTTGAAAGCCAGCACTTAGTGAGATCCAGTCTGTTGTGTAGAATCACATACCTAGGAAATGAAAGATCTGAGATGTAGTCAGTCCACTTCCAAATGTTAACATTTGTTCTACTTTAATCTACTGGTTGGTTAATTACCACAATTAACCAACCGTGTGCTAGGCCCTGTGCTAGGTACAGGGAATCACATATCCTGCCCTTAGGGTTTTATGTTTTTCATGTTTTAGTCAATTCTCTCCTATTACAAAGAAAACGTCATTGCTCCTTGAACAGGACTGAGTCTTCTGTTTCGTCCTCCTGGGATTTGCTCTGCACTGTATTAGGTAAGAAGTAGGCATTCAACAATAATACATAATTGGTTTATTTATCCCAAGACCTTGCTCATCCCCCCCCATCTCCCACTTACAGAGGTGAATCAAGGCCATTCTCTCCTGAAACATGATCTCTCAATGCTTTGGAGAATTCCAACTTTGTAATTCCCTTGCATTGACACAATTAGCGGAATTCTCTTCTATTAACAGAAATGGAAATAAGAGTGGTTAATGCCTCTCTGATATCATGCCAACTGAGCACGGAAAGAAGCTGGAAGCATCAGCAGGAAACAATGTGTCACAATCTCATAGGTCTTTTCCCTCTTGGATTTCAGTACTTTTCTCCTACTGCCAATTTCTTCTGTGCTTTTGCCCAGATCAGTAGAGGAAACCAAAAGAAAACACCTTTGAATGGAAGTCTCAGGTGATGTAATCTTATTTAGCTTCTCTCCATTCTCTGGGCTAGTGGATGGAGTGGGACTTCACAGGCAACCAGCTTCCTCACCTGGGCTGTTAGAGATCTCCACCTCTCAACCTTTGTCATAAGAACGCGCAGAGTTCCCCAGAGATGCCACAAGCCTGAAAAGATGTGCCTCACAGAAAAAGGTGAAATTTGTCCAATTCTGCCTTTTCTTTTAGAGCTTGGAAAAGCACGTAGTATGTGCACACACTCTTTTTCTTTCTCTCCTCCCATCCCCCTTTCTCTTCGTCTCCCTGTCTCTCTCTCTCTCATATTGTGTGGATATCAGCATGATTTTGAAAAGTGAGTAAATTTTGGTAAAGGGCTCTGCTCGCTGACAACCAAGAGTCCAAAAGACTATAGTTTTTACTAAATTGAACAATCACTTTGATATGGATACGAATAGACTAATAATACTGATCCATTTATTTATCTATTCAGCAAGTAGTAATTAATTAAGAGACAGAGAGAGAAGTAGGGGAGAGGCAGAGAGAGAGTGAGAGGGAGAGAGGGAGAATCCCAAACAGACTCCCTGTGGTCAGTGCGCAGAGCGCGAGCAAGTCCTGAACCCATGAAACTGAAACCGTGAGATCATAACCTGGGCTGAAATCAAGAGTCAGAAGCTTAACCGACTGAGCCACCCAAGCACCCCTAGCAAGTAGTAATTTAGAGTGGTTTCTCTGTAAAAGTCATGGCTCTAGACCAAGAAAACACAGTGGTACATTAGTAGACACAATCTCAACCCTAAAAGACTTGATAATCTGGCAAAAGAAATAGTTTAAAATACGAGAATAGATACATGTCTGTGCCATGTTATTGTATATTAAATTACAGAAGGAAATAGCTAAGGTTTTGATCTCAAAGTAATAAAGAATATTTGTCTCCATGTAAGTCTTTGAGTTTTTGATCTCTTTTCTTAATGTGTAAATATTCTCCAATTTCTTTTGTTGTACTCCCCACATACCCAGCACATTGTCCTACACTTAGTAGGTACAACAGATAAGTATATACTGCCAAAGGACAAGTGTTTGTTGAGTACTTGCTATGTGTCAGTCACTATAAAGTTTCCCCATCTGTGCGTCACATTGTGCTATGAGCTTAATAAGAGCTAACATTTATTGGGTACTTTTTATGAGTCAGTAGTTTTCACGTAATATTAATTCACTTTGTCTTCACCACATCAATGTGTTAATCAGGGTTCTCTAGAGAAAGGAATCAATAGGAGAGATATAGATATAGATATCTACATGAGAAGTCCCATGATCTGCCATCGGCAAGCTGGAAAACCTGGAAAGCCAGTGGCATAATTCAGTCCACGTTCAAAAGCCTGAGCATTGGAAGGGCTGATCGTCCCCTTAAGTTCTGCTGTGAGTCTGAAGGTCTGAGATCCAGGAGCCCCATGTCCTCAAGCAGAAAAGTAGATGTAAGGGCTCAAGCAGAGACGGTGAATTTGCCTTTCCTCTACCTTTTGCTCTATTCAAACCCTTCATAGCTTGGACGATGCATATCCACAATGTTGAATGTGATCTTTTTACTTGGTCTACATATTTAAATGCTAATGTCTTGTGGAGACACCCTCACACTCACAGAACACCCAGAAATAATGTTTTATCAGCTATCTGGGCATCCCTGAGCTCAATGAAGTTGACAGATAAAACTAACCATGATAATTTCTCTGAGGTATGACCAGTAATATAGGTTAAGTAATTTTTCTAAGTTCACACAATTGGCAAATGTCTGGACTCAGACATGATCCCAGCTGGCCTTACTCTACGATGTGTACCCGCAGCCACAATGCTAATGAGTTCACAACAATATAGTCTAAAATTACATTTGAACATATAACGCATAAACGAAAATGTTACTTGAGGAATTTTTTTCGGTTATAAATATACATACATAATAAATATCATTGTACAGAGTCACAATATAAGATTTATTTCGGATGTGAATCATGCTCAAAAAAGTCTCAAAACCACTGCTATTAAACCATAAGAACCCCGAACACATAAGTGGACAGGAATCTACTTTATCCCAGAAATGTCTGCTATTTATAATGGGCTTTGGGGAAAAGGCAATGCAACTTTAAAAGTGGATACATTGGGCCTGGGAAGTGAGGAGGTAGAGAAAGGTTGGTAAAGGGTATAAACTTCCAGGTATAAAATGGATAAGGTCTGAGAATCTAATGTATCACATAATGACTATTTAGTTGCTAACACTGGATTTTATAATTGAAATTTGTTAAGACAGTAGACCATAGATATTCACATACATAAAAAGGGGTTAATATGTGAATTGATGGATATGTTAATTAACTCAGTGCGAGGGATCCTTTCACAATGGGTACATGTATATCAAATCATCATGTTGTACTCTTTAAATGTCTTACAATTGTATTTGTCAATTATACCTCAATAAAGCTGGAAAACAAAGTAGATGTATTTTCTGTGGTTCACGAGGGTTTGGAGTCAAAGAAAGCTGAGTTCACCTCCCAAAGTTATAGCCAAGAATGTGGAGATTCTTGACAAATCCTATGTTTCCCCAATGAAAATGGGGAATCAACAGATTTTCTTTGCACGATTACTATAAAGAGAATATGAGATCAGATTTAAATTGCTTAACATACCACTGGTGCTCAGCAAATATCCTGAGTGCCTTCTCTTTCCCCAACACCCTTGCAATTCATCGTCTATGGACCTTGAACCCTGCTCAAAGAAATTCCTAAAGATCCCATGAGTTGCCTGTGTGACCCCCCAGCTGTTTGGCATACTTGCCATTTCCAACCATTTGGATAGGCTCTGATGACTGTGAAAACACAGGCCATCTATTCTTTTAGGGAATAAGTAATGGGGCTACCATTCACAGTAGCCAGCAGCCAAGATCTACAAATATACACACATTCCTTACTCAAGGAATAAAGCAATGAATAGGAAATGTCTTGGGCAAAAGTGAACTGGGCTTCTCTAGGTCTCTTCATACCAGTAATGTTTTAGAAGGTGAAACTGTTAACGTCAGTTCCCACGTTGGAAGGATTCCTGAAGATTCATTAAGCTTAGGGCTCTTTAAAAATGGAAGACTGTAGAAACTTCCTCCTATGCTACAGGCTACAACCCCCTGAGAACTCTGGAACCTGTATTTTTCCAGTTCTGCAAGGACTCTTGCTCTGAAATGAAAAAAAACAGATGCTCCTTGCAGCTGGTTCACCTATTAGCTCTTTAATCTATCCTAGAAGAGAGCTCTGCTTCCGTAATAGCAATGTATTCCATCTGGGTAGTGTGCAAGATGCCGGCCTGACAGCATTAAATTGCAGGGGAAATACCAGATACTAATTCTCTTTTTTACTTCAGTGAATTTTCTCATCTCCTCGCCCCTGCTCCAAGCTCCTACCACTTGGCCTCACCCCACCTGCTTCCCCATCACCGCCTTTGTAGTTAAGACATGGATGAAGATGTGTTTCCAACTACGTAGTTGCAATCAATCCCCAGCTTTCTTTAAATATTGAAAGACTCTTTTTATGTTGTTTTCTTTAGCAACATTTGCTTTTATTTGACTCACTGTTCCAATAATTGGGAAATGGAATCTTTGCCAAGAAGGTGTAAGTGAATAGAACCTAACAGTTTCAATTCAGCTAGAGCTATAGGAAATGTATGGAGGTTACAATCCTTGTCAGAGTGAGACACTTGCTTTTATGAAGAGCATATATTTCAACAATTGCAACTAAATACAGTCGTCCTAACCCCTGTGCCCATAAACAATGACTATAAATGGTAACCTTTAAAAGAAAAAAAATAAAAGATTCTTCGATGTAGAGTTGACTAGGTTGAATTGCATTTTTGTACCAGTTTTTCAGATGTTGTGTGTGTGCAAAAAATTATACCTATCTATTTATCTATCTATCTATTTATCAACTATCTATCTATATCTATCTATATACACATAGACAGATATAAGATTTATAAAATAAGATATATCCATATCTATCTAACTATGTAGATATCTTATTTTTTTGAAAACTTTCTTCCTAGTTTACCATGACTAACCTTTCATCTTAACTCATTTCTTTTACTTCACATCTGCTTCCTGATGCCCAGGTTAAGAAAACAAATATTCACCTTTGAGCCATAGGCATCTACAGAAGCAAATACCAATTGAAACATGACCAAAAGTCAATTGAAGGAGAAACACAACAGATTGGAATTCCTTGTGGCCCCCCTCCTGGTTTCTTTCAGGCCCCGGGCAAGTGAGCATGTGCTAATTTGCATGGTTGACTAAATGGCATGCTCAGACCCCAAATTTGCATCTCTGCTTGGGTTCAAAAGTGGGTCCCTGAGCCAGTTTCCCTTAGCTCCTCTGTTATTTCCCACTCATAACTTAACCCCCTTTGGGAGCGCGGCTCACCAGGGTACATCTTAGTACAGAGAAGCAATAATTGGCTGGGCCCCATTCTTCCTCTAATGTGGGGCACAGCCAGCTGGTACTGATGTGATGTAGGGGAGAGGAAGGGATTGAGGGAAGAGAAGATCATTTCCAAAGCGATCATACACAGGATATGGAATGATTTGCCCCACTCTGCTCCCTTTCCAAGGAAAGAAACTCACTACAGTTCAAGGTCATCCAGCTTTTCCTTCTTCTTCCACTCCCCACCCCCAGTCCTGAATGGGGAAGAGAGGGGTTAAAAACAAGCTGAACAGCTTTATGTAAGCCACACATTTCTCTGTACCTCAATTTCCTTACCTCTGAAATGGGAATTAGACACTTGTTGGGTCTAATACAGTGAGTTGTCAGAAAGGCTTTAATGGTGTTTTCAGGTTATTTAAGGTTCAGGAGTGAAAAGCAAATTTCATCTTGTGTCCTGTGTGGAGAAATCTTCTGAAGCAGAATAGAGGGTCCTTAGGAAGAATGCTAGGATCCATACATAGTAGCTACCACAGGGTGTGTGTCTCCCTTAGTCCCTCTGACCTTGGCCATCATTCCATTGATGAGAAACCTAAAACCCAGGCAGCCGAAGCAACTTGTTACGTCAGGCTGTCAAAATGAAGTGTTCTGCACAGGTAAGGCTGCTATACATTTATGCAAGTAATGAGAGTTTTATTGGGGGTGCTATTTCAGTCTTTGCTTGGAGGAAAATTGAGCTGAGTAAATAACACTTTGGTGAGTGTATTAGTTGGGTTGCAAGTGTCAGAAACCTAACCCTAGCAAGCCATGGGCAAGAAGGTCATTTATCAACTTATACAATCGTGACACAGTTGAACCACCCAAGGGCACGGGGAAAAAATCCAGCTGAGCCTCAGGAACCACCAGAATCAGGGTGTGAATGCTGTCCATCTTCCCTCCAAGTCTCACGGCTGTCTTTGTGTATTTCAACTTTATTATGATGATGATAATTTTCACCACACATTACCTTTCAGGGGAAGTGGAAAAACAAGATTCACAGTTTCTGCTTTGGCCACAAGAGGGAGACTCTATCACCCTCCCTGTGTTGGGAGATTTAAAGTATCTCAGGAAAGTGCAGGGATTGGTCTAGATTGGGAAAGTGGGTGAGGCTAAATAAAAGCATGGCAGCTCCAGTCAGGAGCTCACGGATAGAGTGGGGAACAAGCTGGTTCCAGGAGATGAGTTTCCTGGGCAGAAAACTAATATGATGAGGTCGGTTAAAATGCATACCTAATCCCATAAAATACAGCCATGGATCCAGTAGATGATGCAGAGTCCTCTCTTATATCATAGGTTAAGAGAGATGACTGTGATGTGGGACCATCAGTCCCGACCTCCACACTGTGCTGAGATACATATTTTGCATATAATGTGTCTTCTCAATCCCAGCACAAGCTTCTTTTTCTGGTGCCCAACTGAAGAAGGAGAGGCTTGCTTTGGACCCACCGTAGCGAAGATAGTCTCCGAGTCTCTCCCACGCTGCCTTCACCTTTTTCAAGAGTCATTTGACTTGACACGTCATCATTTGGTGCTCTGACTTGAATCTCCAAGTGACGTGGGCCACCGCTGGGGACCGTGCTGACCACAGCAAACCTTGCAAAGCTGGCTGCAAGTTCCGAGGGAGACCCCTCCCTGCATCTTCTCTTTTATTCCTGGGGGCCACTTGAAAGTGTGGTAGCTTCTCCTGGGACTGACCACCTTACAAGACACTTGTATTCTTCAGCACTCCCAGGAATGAAACACACCAACTAACCCAGCGCTAAATGGAAATATAAAAACCATCCAAGGCTCCTGGGTAGCTACAAGGGCAGTTGAGGTAACACAAACAGAAAGGCCCAGAGCACCTCTGAAGGTGGTTTTGATGTTCTAGCTAGGTCTTACTGAGATTAAAAATGCAAGGTAGTATCACAATTCCAAGAAAAGCATTTTGACCGCCTCTAAAGTGTAGCACTTTATAAATCATAAGTCATTGTTATGTTCCCGGAGAAAGGAGGCTTTCCAAATAAAATAAAATATCTCAGAACTTAATTGTATTTTTCTTCTAGTAAATAACCTTTTTTGTTGTTGTTGCCTACAGATATGGCTGAATGCAAATGAGGGTGATTTCATATTCATTATAGATTTCAGGTTTAACTATAGCCTAGATTTAACCAGGCCAAGGACTATAGAAGGGGGATAGTATTTACTATAAATTTTTACCAAAGATCTTGTTTCCTTTTCTTCCTGAAGTGAAGCTGTGCACCCATAACATGGAAAGAAAACAAAACATTCTAGTTGCATGAGAAAGAGAAGGCTTTTCTACAAGGAGAGGAAAAGAACCAGTACGTTGTACAAAGATTGCTCATTGAGAAGTTAGCATTTATTTATTTATTTATTTTTTCAACGTTTATTTATTTTTGGGACAGAGAGAGACAGAGCATGAACGGGGGAGGGGCAGAGAGAGAGGGAGACACAGAATCGGAAACAGGCTCCAGGCTCTGAGCCATCAGCCCAGAGCCCGACGCGGGGCTCGAACCCACGGACCGCGAGATCGTGACCTGGCTGAAGTCGGACGTTTAACCGACTGCGCCACCCAGGCGCCCCGAGAAGTTAGCATTTAGATGGCACCCTGCTTGTACCAGATAAGATATTTACAGGATATTTAAAGAATTCTCTCTGCTAGATTTTTTTTTATTATTTTTTTTTAATTTTTTTTTAACGTTTTTATTTATTTTTGAGACAGAGAGAGACAGAGCATGAACGGGGGAGGGGCAGAGAGAGAGGGAGACACAGAATCGGAAACAGGCTCCAGGCTCTGAGCCATCAGCCCAGAGCCCGACGCGGGGCTCGAACTCACGGACCGCGAGATCGTGACCTGAGCTGAAGTCGGACGCTTAACCGACTGCGCCACCCAGGCGCCCCTCTGCTAGATTTTATATACACATTAGGGATGTGAAAACTGAGTTTGCATGACATTATTTAACGTTCAAGGTCATGCAGACAAGAACCAGAGCGGCCTGGATCTGTCTGACTGTTCATACCTTCGCATTCCTCAGTGTATGTCCTCTAACCTCTATTTTGTTTTGGTAAAGCTGATTCAGGAATGAATGAAATATGTTCAGCCCTACTGGATCCTATCATGTCTTCAAGCTTCCAAGAGAGACTATTATAGTTGAGATTTAAAAAAAAAAATCCCCTTTCAGGTTCACATATTTATGAATGTGTCAATGAACACTTTAAGAATGTATCTATCAATATCAAATGTGGTTTTTAGCAGAAACCTTGAAAAAATTGCAGAATTATCCTCTGAAATATTGCCGCTATTATTTTTTAAAATTGCAAGAAAATGTTCTGCCATTTCAGACCATTTATCTCTGTTAACAAGACACTTTTTTAGTTGGATAGATAATGTACACCCATCTGGTCTGCCGTTTCTTCATTTACTGTGGTAATAATAACTAAAGGCATTTCTCCATTGCTTTGGAAATGCCCAGGCCAATCTTTCCCCTTTCCTGCTGTTGATGTGGGATGCAGAAAACAAAACCAAAAATGTGACCTGGTTATACTACACAGACGTGCCATTTAGGATGTCATTTCAGTGGTTATGAGGGAACAGTGTCTAAGTGGTAATGAAAGCAGAAGCTTATTGAAAACATCCCTCGCTACTCAGGAAAGACACGGGCAAATGTCCGCAAATATTTCTGTGCTCTTAGCAGACACTACCCCATTCTTACAGCTTCTCTTTCACAGAGCTCTCCAGTACGAGGTCTACACCTTTGCAGAAAAATGTGTGTCGTTCAGATTTTTTGCCTGAGTTGGGCAGTCACAAAAGAGAATTACAAAGAGCTGGACCCACCCTGCACTTGGCTTTAGCGCTGTTTACAACACAACGAGAAGTGAAGCGTTGAGAGACAATTTTCTGAATAATTCAAGGTAAAGAAAAAGAATTTGCTTAACTTTCTTTGATGCTCAGTGGAGACTGTTTTCAGCATCCACGTAGCTGCCTCACTTCCCTATTTTCTCTTCTGTATTCTCAGAGTTGCGCGTTGGCATACATTTTGCCTGGGGATTCTAGAAGGGATTTAAAAAAAAAAGAAATTAAAGGGTAAGAAAGCGTACCTTTTGATCCTGAAACTGCAAGCGACAATTTCCCCCTTCCTCTTTTGTTTTCCTCTTCTTCTTGCTTGCTCTCCATCCCATAGACTTCTCTTCTCATTATTCCCAAAGCCACCCTGACCCTCTGTTAATTGGTTTCATTGAATGTAGTCTATCAAAATACAGTGGCGTTCAGAGAAAATTATGTTTTGTCTCAGTTTGACTGAATTGTTTTCTCCTTAGCGAGTTGTCTTTGCTTTGCGGCAATACAGCTAAGCAGTGCGCTTATTCCAGGCCTTTCTTGGCAGGTAAACAGACCTGCCTTCTTCCACTCGTTGGCTCCTAACAGAGTCGCGGCACCCAGGCTCCTTCCAGGCCGGGGGACTGGCAGCGGGAGAACAAACAACTGGTTATTTTGAAAACGATGCATAACTATCTGCTGAATTGAAGAGGTGGTTTAGAAAAAACAGGTCAACAGAATTCAACTAGTAGGAGCGTTGGCTCAAGGCATTTTCTTTGTGTAGACAAGGCTAGTCAGTGCAGCAGGAGTGGCTGCTAAGGGACACATTTTCTTACTTATCTAATCAGCAGTTTAAAATAATACCCACGTAAAAATATGTCTTTCTTGTTTTTCCCTCCAAAATGCTGCTAATTTAATTCTTTTTAGATAATGAGCTGAAGTGTCATTCTTTTTTTTTTTTATCAGAGCTTTATTAAGGTATAGTTAACATACAACAGGCAGAACACGTTTAAAGTGTGCAATTTTATATGTTTTGACATATGTATACAGTGTCAGTCCTGAAATTCCAAAAAATTCTGGATCATCCTTGCTTTAAATTGGCTATGCTTGTTATAATGAGGCAGGGCTCTGTTTATTTTTACAAACTGAATTTTATGGTAGAGCCTAGAACTGGGAATGAGCAGATTAGAGAAGATAGAATAAGGGCACATTCATTTTATAGATGAGGAAACTGAGAATAAAGTTCTTCAATCAATCTTCTTCAAGGTTGAAGATGATTTGAAATACAGTCCAGCCAGGTTCCCTGATTTTTAGTTCTGTGGTAGTTATGTCTACCCATCTGTCACTTTCACTCAGTAGGAAAAAAAAAAGTATATATATATATATATATATATACATACATATATGAAAGGAAGACAAAACTTTTCTCCGTTTTGTGTTAAAGGCTGATTGGAATGCAATTTTCTTCTTTTTTACTCAATTTGCCAGGAAGTAAACTAGAGAAAAGCCCTTACATCCCCCTTTAATTTGTGCACGTGCGCGTGTGTGTATTCAGAAGCGTGCATCCCAAGAAACAAGGTCATGGGGCAGTCATACCGATATTGGCAGAATCATAAAGAAAGATTTATCAGGTAGAACTTCATGTTGTTGTTGTTGTTGTTTTGCTATTTAATAATCTCATGCCGATCGAATTACAAATACAATATTCTCCGTGAAGCAAACCAGAGAAGCACTACATGCAGATCCAGTGTCCCTCCTTCTCTCTTTCGTTCTTGCTCTGAATCTGTTACTGGATTATTTTCCAGGCTTTGCTGTTGGCCTTTCCTCTTGGGACAGGGAACCTGGGCTTGGGAGGTCATCTGAGATTTTCAAAATCACAATTGGGAAGCGGTGCAAAAAAATTTTTTTTTCTGTCTTTTCTTTCCCTTTTAGCTTAAATCTTTATAATAATTCCTTACAGGTAACATTGATCCAGTGTCAAAGCCATACATACGCATGGCGCCATTGTGAATGCTCAGATGTATTAATGCTAGAAAATAGGATTCAAAGCAGTTTGAGAAAGTATTTGAGGTAAGAAAAACATATCCAGTCAACTATGTGAAGTATATTTTATAATACCACTGGAGTATGGCATCCCACACTTCTCTGTTCCTGATGTATCATTTTGTGACATTCCTGAGTGTGGGGATCTTGTCTTTCCTCTTTACTGTTATGTCTGCAGCATCTAGAACTTTGCCTGAGTTGGGTCCTCAATTCCTTTACTTAAATGAATGAACAGTCAGATTAAATACTTTCTAATCCACTCTGATCCCAATGGTGACTTAATTGGAATACTAATCTCTAGGGACAATAACACATTAATCCAGTTTGGCTTGTGTTCTGTCTTCCCACTAGCTTATCTCACAAATATTAACTGAATACTTTCCATGGCCATGGAATAGTCTAGATAATGGGGTACAGCCATGGACAAGACAAGCAAGATCCCTGCTCACTTAGAGCCAGCATCTACTGATGAAAGATGATAAATGAATTCACAAATAATTCGAGACAGTACTACGTACGAATTAAAATAGCATAGTAAGATGGAGAAATGGGTACCGGGGTGGGTCAGGAGGATGAGCCCGGATAGTCTGCCTCAGTATGTCCCGTTTGAGGTGACAATGAGAAGGCAGCCATGTGAGGCTCTTTGAGGATTGCGCCCCAGGGTGAGGGAATAGTTGAGGTAGGAACAAGGTGGAAATAATCAAGAAACAGAGAAGGGGTGCCTGGGTGGCTCAGTTGGGTAAGCATCCAACTCTTCATTTTGGCTCAGGTCATGATCTCATGGTTCATGGGATTGAGCCCACATCAGGGCTGTCAGTGCAGAGCCTGCTTGGGATCTCTCTTTTCCTCTCTGTCTCTCTAAAAATAAATAAACACACATTAAAAAAAAAAAAAAAAGAAAAGAAAAGAAAAACAAAGTAAAGGTCCATGTAGCTGGACTAAAGTTAGGAGTAGAAGAGTCACAGAAAGTGAGGCTGAAGGGGAAATCAAAGGGCCAGACCATGGTGGGCCTTGGGAGTCTGCTGCCTTATTTCCTTTTCTAGCTTTAAGCAAGGACTTCTTCCATTAAATACCAGAGCTCCTGATATTTTCTCTAAAGTCTATTTATAAAGACAGGATTTGAAGTAAGATACAAACAAAGCTAGTATTTTCAATGCTTCTTGAGGAATTATGAAATTGTGAGATGGATCAAAGAAATGTGTTACTGTCATGTCCATCTAACCAGGTGGGGGTTAGCCTATTCCCTCAATGAGAAAGTATTTGGTTTACAGCAAGGGCAGCAACATTTTTAGAGTCAGATGTCACATATTTTAGAGTTTGAGGGTCAAGAGACAGCATTCTGGATATTATGTAGGTTCCTACGTAGCTTGTGTGTATGTCTTAATAACAAATAACATGAAGTTTATTGTTTTAACCATTTTGGGGTGTACGATTCCTTCCATAACTATTCATAATGTAGCCATCTAAAAGTATGAAAACCTTCTTAGCTCATGGGCCATGCAGAAACAGGCAGTGGGTCACAGTTAGCAGCGGGCCATCATTTGCCAACACCTGGGTTACAAAACATAAGAAAGGCCCTTTCAGCAAGATAATTGACATCGGCAAAAAGAAGTGCGATGTGTTTCAAATCCAAGTAACTTTTGGTTTAAGCCACAATATGAAAAAGTTAGATGATCCTTTTTTATTGAACAGACCCTATTGAGTTTTGTATACGCGAATTTAATAAATACTGTTTGATGAAGTTCACAGCATTAAGTAGTGACAAATAGAGTTGATGCCTGTGATGGTTACATTTTATGTGTCACCTTGACTAGACTACAGTGGTCAGTTGTCCGGTCAAACACTCATTTAAGGTTGCTGTGGAGATGTTTTGCAGATGTGAGTAACGTCTACAACAGAGGTAAACGCCATAATATGAGTGGGCCTCATCCAGTCCATCGAAGGCAAGAGAGCAAAAACAAGTTTCTCAGACAAGAAGGAATTCTACTTCAAATCCCACCTGCGTTTCTAGCCTGCCAGCCTGCCCTACCAATTTCAGACTTGCCACCCAATTATGTGAGCCAATTTCTTAAAATAAATTGTATAGATATATGATTTATATATCATGCATATGATTATATATATGAATAAATCATGTATTTATTGTATAGAATAAATCATGTATATTTTTTATAATAATACACAATATATAGATCGGTCCTGTTTGTTTCTCTCGAGAATCCTGGCCAATACAATGCCCTTAGAGCTTTTTGAGTCTGAGAGGTTTAAAAGTTGCTGTGCATTTTGGAATAATTTTCTTCTATTTAGTTTGTAGTTTTGAAATTTCAGCTTTCCCATCCAAGATAACATACACTTGGTCTGGAGGTTATAAAAGTCTCTGGTACTGAATTTAGAAAGGGGCCAAAAATTTGGAGGGTGACAGCCCTAAGGCTTTTGGTTCTTTTATCCCCCCCAACTCTTACACATTACGTGTCTGCGAAAAGCCCTCAGTCTACAAACAGAATGTACGAGTGTTTGGCAATTGGATTCATTCTACATGTACGTCTCTATTTGCATGTTTTTTTTCCCTTGGCCTTGTAAATAATCCAAATAAATCCTCCAAGTATAGTTTATGGGAGTTCCTACTCTCAATTAGTAATAGAATGCCATAAAGTGGAGGTATCTGTTACGGAGAGAACTATTCTCTCCTCATTAACTCATCGCTTCAGAGAACTCAGTGCCTAGGGGAACCCTCTCCTTGTATCAGGGTTTCAGGCTGTGTGATTTTTTTTTCCCCAAGAATTGAATGATTGTGCTATTGGGGAAATAGCATCATCTGTGACAGATAACTTCTTCATCGGGGAAGATGAGTAACTGTGATTGCAGCACTGATATCATACTTACAAACCTAAGGGGGTAGAAAGGTGAGAGTGGGTATCACCCAACACCTGTCCATAAAGCTGATGATTCATCACACCCAGATAATTTTGTGGGAATAATACATTCATTGTGTCATGGCCGCCGAATCTTCTCAAGTTTAATAGCTGCTGCAGACCCATGGTGCAGTAGAAGCCTCTGAATTAAGATGATTCAGTAGGTTCCAATTCATCCTAAATAAGTGGCTGTCTAGATAAATGAAGTTCATCAAATTGCAATGAATACCATATAACAACCTTGCTGGGATTGCATGCCCCTGGGACACGGACCGTGTCTAACTGTGCTCTGCAGCAACTCCTGGGCTGGCGCTTTGCAGTCCGTGTTCAATAATAACAATATGACAGTGTGTTTGCCCTGAGTCATTTTATTTTTTATCAGCAGAGTTAATGCTTTAACTACATCAATTAAGTCACTTAAATTCAACCAGTTAATGAAATGCCCTTATGGAATGCAGCCTTGGAATCATTTTTTTTTTTTTAAGTGGCAACAGAATGAAACAAAAAAATCAGTATAAATTATATCTTATTTAGTTTATTTAAAAAAAAACACAACTCTGATTCAGGTCTTATTTTAATTAACAAACTATATTGATGAAGTTGCCTCAGCCATGCGAGGTTCTTTTTGCTTAGTAACTTTTTCTCTAACACACTAGGGGACACCAGGGCCGTGACACAGTGTGGTAGAGGATCTGAGCCATTGGAAAGTGACTCCGGGTGCTCATTCTGGAATGCTTGGACACTGAGCTGGTGGGGCCAGCAACCCTTTCCTTGATGTTTTCCCCAGGGGGAGGGACTGCACTCAGGTTGACTTTTCATAGGCTGGGGTCTCCTTCCTTCCAGAAAGGGACATGGGGGTGCCTTGGTGGCTCAGTTGGTTGAGCGTCTGACTTTGGCTCAGGTCGTGATCTCATGGTCATGAGTTCTAGCCCCACCTCGGGCTCTGTGCTGACAGCCCAGAGCCTGGAGCCTACTTTCGATTCTGTGCTTACCTCTCTCTCTGCCTCTCCCCCACTCATTCTCTCTCTCTGTCTCTCTCAAGAATAAATAAACATTAAAAAAATTTAGAAAGGACCTGAACATTCTCATGGTGCTAGAGACTCCAGGGATGGACAATGCTTAAAACTGCTGGTAACCCCATCAGATCATCTGGTGGCAAGATGACTGTGCATTCTCTATAGATAAGACTCCTTTCTCATACTTGCCATAAAAATAGTGAATGAGGAGTGGGCCATGGTCCCTTCCCTGGAATGCAGATTTGCCCCACATGCACAGCCACGTCCTGGTTCTGAGCTAACTCTCTGTGGGATGATGGGAGGATCAGGTAGACTCTTGCCTCCCCCATCTAGCTGACCCTTGGCTGATGTAACGTTTCCCCATTCTCCAAACATGCCTGCTCCTTAACCTCTATAGTATGACTTTATGGAATCGTTTGTGACTTTCATTGGCAAGATGGCATTGATCCAGTTGGATTCACCTTGAACAGCACATAGCCTACACTGGCCTTTTGAGTCCCCATTTCTAGGAATTGCTTCAGTTCTCATAGTCCAGCAATTTCATGTCTTCGAGATGAAGTGTGCCCTTGGTGCCATCTGGGGTCACTTCCTTAGTATAATGGTTTCCTATAGAACATCGTGTTGCTTTGGCACTTAGAGTTGAGGGAGAAAATAACCACTCCCAAGCATTCTTTCTAAAGCCCTCCCTCACTTTGCTTTACCACCTACATGGAGCATGGCTTTTTATCCATTGGGTTTCCCTGCAGTGACACGCTACGTAGCCTCCTTTTCTTTTGCTGCCATGGGGTTACTCATGGGCCCCAAGACATAGGACCAAGACTGTGTTTTCTGTCTTGGTATATCCAACAGGAAAATGGAATTTGAAAAAGGGAATGTATTCCCCTCAGAACTCAGATCACAACATTAAAATATATTTACATTTTACAAATACTTTTGTGGTGTGAAGGGAAAAAAAAAACAATGGATTTGGAATCTAAATAAGAGATGTGAATCCCCTCTACTAGTTGGTAAATCCACCTTTCTGCCTTTCAGTTTTCAGATGCCTGTAGAGTGTAGCAAGAAGTTGAGAGGGTGGGGACTGACCGTTGATCAACTTCTCCCGGAGGAGTTTGCATAAGCAGCAAGTAAGTTGTTATACTGAGAATACCTTATAAAATTGAGTTGGGTTACAGAGGTCTTTCTTTGTAGATTGTCTCTTAGGTAGAAGGGAGAAAGGGTATCATCCTTATTAAAGGTACAGTAACTAAGGCATGGAAAGATGAAGTGTATTGACTAAAGTCATATGACTAGTGAGTGACGGCTGGAACTAGAACCCAGAATTTCCATTTTGGTTTCCATTGTTTCCCCAATACACTTCCTTTTCAATTCACTCAGGAAGACTGAGAACATGGTATGACTCATGATTAGAAGAAAAAACAAAACCTGGAACTACTGAGATCCTCAGGTTCTGAGAATTACTCATTGGTTGATCGGATCCCACCGGCGGCCAGCAACCAGAGGAGTTCAGTTGTCTTCACTTAATCCTTTTATTTTGAACAAAACAAATTCTTTCCTATTTTAATTTTTTTTTAATGCTCCTTACAACTTAAACTTGCTACCCCTTGCCACCAAAAAGATTCGTTGATTCATTTATGTAACAGACACTTCTTTTAAAAATTTTTTTTAAACGTTTATTTATTTTTGAGACAGAGAGAGACAGAGCATGAACGGGGGAGGGTCAGAGAGAGGGAGACACAGAATCTGAAACAGGCTCCAAGCTGTCAGCACAGAGCCCGATGCAGGGCTTGAACTCACAGACTGCGAGATCGTGACCTGAGCCAAAGTCGGCCGCTCAACCGACTGAGCCACCCAGGTGCCCCTATGTAACAGACACTTCCTGAGTGCCTTATCTGTGCCAAACATTGTTCTGGATGCTAGGGAATGTATCTGTGTACAAGATGAAACAAGAATGCTTTCCTTCTTAAAGCTTACATTCTAGTTAGGAGATATATATTAAATGGTGATAAAGACTTCATCCAGGGAAGAGGATGGGAAGGATTAGAGTTGGAGTTACACTTTGAATGAGATGGTCCAGGACAGATGACTAGTTCTCTGTGTTCCATGGTATCTGAGAAGACTTTCCAGCCCCTTGCACTTACATTGGCCCACATTACTAATTTGGACCAATGCAAAAGTGATGTGGTAATTTCCACTAAAAGCATTTCAGAGAGGCTGTGAAATGGCTCTATGACCATTCTTCTTCTGCCACTGAGGCCATAGGAGGCTGCATGTTCCAGATAATTCTGATAAAAGATGGCAGAGTTTTCATCAACCTGGCTCCATTAGTGATTGTTAGACCACCTGACTAACCAACTTTGCACACATAATATGAAAAACAAATATATGTTTGTTTTGGTAAGCCAATAATATGGTGTTAGTTTACACCATATTACCTATCTTATCTTCATTAATACATTCTGTTACACAAGAACTCTCTGAAAAGATGATTTTTGAGTTACTAGCTAAATGAGGTAAGGAAGTAAGAAGATTGTTCACCCTCAGATTTCGGTTTTAAAATGATCCTGCATCACTGTTTGCTTAATGCTACAGGGTCTTGAAACTCCATAAGTACAGGGCTGCATTTTCAAAATGACTTTCCAACATTGTTGAAATTCAATACATCTTTGAAGACTAAATAAATGAATGACCAAATAGGTAAAGGACTGAATGAACGGCACAAAAATTGTTAGAACACACAAAAGGTAACTATTACTATTGTATTTAACATTTAATCTCCTTTTTTGTCCTTGTGTATCTTGTTCTTCAAACAAAACTGATAATAGATATTTATTTAATTAGGCTCTTGTGATTGACAGTGATGTTAATTATAAGATGCATTTGGACATAAGGGAGACAAGAGTTATACTGGAGCTGAGGGGCTGCTTACATGTCAGTTTTATGACTACTGAGGCATAGTTGATGAAAGCTAATAATGTCTAATATTTATTTATTGAAAAATGACTCTGCACCAGTAATGTACTAAGCTTTCACGTGTATTTAACCCTCATAATGGCTCTAATGGTAGGTCCCATGTTTCCTTGTGTTATAGAAGAAACCGAGGCAGTGTAGAGGTTGAAAAACTTGCCCAAATTCCCACAGCTAGTTAGTGACAGAGCTAGGACTTGAGCCCAGCTGCTCTGATTTCAGAGTTATATCATCAACAGTTCTACTATATAGCCTCCCCCTAGACCATCCTGCCTGTAGATGATCTATTGGGGGTTGCAAGGTCTTAGCAAAATGTTCATTTCTCAAATGTCTCAAAGGTCTCAATTGTATGCTTTGCCACTCATGTAATTCAGCTATTCTGAATACATTTGTTTCTCTCTGGGTTAATCTACTTCTCTCACCATAAACCCATTGATTCTTTCTGTCTATAAATCTTTCTGAATTTTGCCACTTGACACGTGGTCTCCTTTCTCATAACCTCTGTGACTCTTCATGGCTTAGTCTTATAACACGGCTTCTCTGTATAAATCCTTTCAGTCTCAATCTTTGTTACTGACCCCCTGATTCTTTCGGAACTCAAGCAAGAGTCCATTAAGTTCTTGGAAGCAGGTCATATTCAAGCACCATGCCAGGTTGTAATTTCTCAGTCACCTCATGGGTCAGCTATATTGGGTCTGGCTACCAATGGTATGCTCCTCTGTGGCCAAAGGAGCCAAGCCTTGTGGTAGAAACAAGGTTGTCTAAGGATTTTCAGAGTTAAGGGCTTGATTATAGCTGTTTACTTAGAAAAGTTTATGGGCATTGCAGGAAATCCCAATTAATATATGTGCCATGATTGGTCTACAATGAGCCAGGCATCACACAAGACACTTAGACACATGAGATAATATAATTATGGTGCTTGTGGGTGCCTGGGTGGCTCAGTCTGTTAAGCATTTGATTCTTTATCTCAGCTCAGGTCTTGATCTAAGGGTCGTGAGATTGAGCCCTGAGTTGGGCCCTGCACAGGGCGTGGAGCCTACTTAAAAATGTATGATGCTTAAAGGTAGGCAGTATCATCATTTCCATTCCACGGTGATAGGCTGAGTCTCTAACTTTGACCAGTGGTCCATGACAAGAAAAGAGCAGAGCCAGTATTCAAACCCCCTTGATATTTTTACTATACCCAGCTAGAAGGTTCCTTTGCATGTGTTTATCTTATTTAAAGAATCTCTGCGCCCTTTCTACCTGAAATAAATAGAACACTTGAAAGTCACCACTCCTGTCAATATTAGAGACATGTCAAATGCTGTCACTTAGCCAGAAAGCCCCTTTGGAGTAACTATGTAATATCATACAACATGACAAGCTCTTATCCATGGTGGCAACATTAAAGCCAGGCGCGTTTGGCTTGTGCAAAACCCCAAAGCCATTAGTTGAAATCCCAGGACCAGACGGCCGAAGAACTCACCACTGAACCCAGTACAGTCTCAGCCCTGGAGAGCAGAGGCCACTCTGCACGGGTAGGTTATTTTCATTCAAGGCGAAATGTGTGCCAACATTCAGCTTTCTGTTCTGGAGCTAGCTGGGCACGTTATCTTCTCAGTGTGGATTGGATGAGGGAAGTGAGAAGCAAACAGCAAATTCTTGGCAGCCAAAGACAGGCAGGCTGGGAGAGAGGAAGGGAGAAAAGCTGTCAGGGGACTGTGGAGGAGTCATTTGACTCTTGTGATGTTTTTGCCATTTTTCTTCAGTCATCAGCCTGCGGTGTGCAGGCTTCACATTTTCTTAATAAACAAGAAGTGAGGTGGAATCATGAGAATGAAGAAACTGGAAGAGGTCATCTAATTTTCTACCTTTATGCAGACTGTCACTGCTGCAACCAGGTTTTTAGCAGTTAAGATGCTTCCAGGAACAGGAATGTCCAAGTGAGGGGGAAAAAAAACCACAACACCTTGAAATAACATAGCTGATTACAAATAATTCATAATTCTGCATAACTCTAAGACCCAAAGTTAGTGTAGACTTAAAGTAAGGTTTGCTGCATTGACTTCTCTATGTTTTCTTTCTGTAGTGCTGGCTTAATCTAACAGTTGATTTTCTTTCTGTTTATAATATGGTGGCCAATATTGTCCAGACTACATGTGCCCTGGTTCCAGAATAGAGAATATTACTTCCAGTGGTTCTCCCAGAAGAGCAAGGGAGATTCTTTTCCAAAAGCCCCAGTCCAGATATTCTCTGGTCTCATTTACTGACCTTGAGTCACATGTCCAGTCTCAATTTAATTACTATGGTCAAGTGAGTGAATTTAGTGATTAGCTTAAGTTAATTGAGAATCACCCTTGAAGCTGAGAATGAAGTCATTTCATTCAAACTACAGGCTAAAATTGGGGGAAAGGTACTTTTCCAGAAATCCTATATACCACTAGGGGTGGAACTATGCTCAGGGTAGCCATAAGAGATCCCAGGGGGCCCTTGTCAAATCTCAAGTAGACCCTTGCGAGTCTTCTCATTGAGCTTCTTGCCCCCAGTCTTGTCCCTTTGGTCCCTCTTTGGTACTGCTCCTGATGACAACCAAATAAAACATAAGCAGCTCACAAGGCATAACAGGTCTTTTATAATTATTTCCTACCTACCTGCTGGGTTCTTTTCTATTCACTCCACACAGTGAACTGGGTGAAGTTTCCTAAACATTTTTCCAACCTTCTCCAGCTAAGTAAATATGATTCTTGACAGTTCAGCTCAACCATTTCCTACTAGGGGACTTTTCTGACCCTACTCTTGGGCTCGCTTCTCCTACTCTGGGCTTTCAAGGAAATCTGAGTTTACCCTACATCACAGAAACATCCTACTGTATTTATTTGCTTATTTTTTCTTTCCTTCTCAAGAATGTGCGCTCCCTAAAGGAAAGATCCACAGCTCTGTGTCCTTAGATCCTGGTGCAATGTAAGCACTGCCACTTAATGCATGTTTACTGAGTGATTATTATTTGCTTATAAATTCTACTAGGTGTTGTAGGCACAGTATGAGCAGGAAACCAATTCAATCCTAGTTCATACCGCCTTACATTCATTAAAAGAAGAAATAACAAAAATGTGAGGAGTACGAGGCATCTTTCAGCATCCAGGAGGTATATTGAAGAAAGCATGAAACTCATCTCCCTCTATGGGACCTCATTCTCTCTCTCTCTCTCTCTCTTTCTCTTGGAACTGCATTTTCATCACCTATGAAATAAGGAGCTTTTGGGGGCACCTGGCTGGCTCAGCCTGTAGAGCATGTGGGTCTTGATCTTGGGGCCGTGAGTTCAAGCCCCACATTGGGTATAGAGATTACTTAAATAAGCCTTAAAAAATAAATAAAATAAGGAGGTCTCCAATGCTTAACATTTTTCTTAAACTTAATTGTATTTTTCATTACATTCTACCCAATCTTTCTTCCTTCGTTTTCCTAAAAAAATGGAGGGGGCCGGGAACTGTTTGCACCCTAAGGTATTTGTGGGGCTACCTGGAGAAGCAGCAACCATGCCAACACCTATGAACATCTAATTGCCATTACTTTAGGCAGGTAAATGTTCAACAGTGGACAGCCCTCCTTTGGAATACTGGTCGATTTTCTTGGCTGATAACTGAGAATCATATTTAATACCAAGTACTGATGGCAAGGCTAAAAAAAAAAAAGAATACTATATTAAGTGGAAAGTTAGTGAATTTAGTACCAATCTAAATCTCTCCTTGTTCTTTTGCCAATGCTTTATTTCAACTTGCTGCCAAATAAACTTGCACCTGATTTTTAACTAATATTTAATGTCGGAAAGCTCTAGGGACATAATTTGCACTAATAGCAATGATATATTCACCTAATTAATTAAAAACTAGCTTATAACTAAGAAAACAAGTGAACAAAGGACATTTTGGTGATGCAGTGGTCTCAATTTATTGTCATTCCTGCCGCCACCCTCCTTTTTTTTTGTTGTTCACTTGCTAATTCTCAGAATTCAATAATCTGCACTGGGTATCCCACTCATTAGTATGAATTAGCAACACTCCATCGTAATTCACCGAAATTCACCAGAGACAGAGTTTTGATAAATGGAGAAAGATTTTCACAGAGATCAGTGTGGGGAAGCCAATTTATAGGAAAACTAGGTCCCTTTGGTAACTAGGTCTTTTTCCTTTTTCCTATCCTGTATTCCCTACCATCTTGTAAAATAAAAATATAAAATGAGTGAAATCTCTAAAAACATCACTACATCTGAAACTGGGTGATAATAAACTTAACATTAACAAAGAGTTTGCATGATTAGAGTAAGGACTTCTAATCAATCCAGACAGATAAGATCACAGTCATAATTGCATTGGCTGTTATTATTTCCTTTTCATTTACTTGTACCAAATGGAAAATAAAGTCTTGAGATGTCTACAAATGGAAATGAAAATAATGGTTTTCAGTGATAATTTGATAGGAAGTAATTGGCCACCTGAAGTGAAAAACCCTCATCATGGAAATAATTACAAATAATTGGTGACTACAAGATTGGACTATATTTGATACAATCAGTACAATAAATACTCTTAACTTAAGGTGCCAACATGGAGGTTTGGGGGGTGTTAGCGACCATGTAAATTGGAGACAATAAAAGTTAATAGACTGATCTCTATCCAGCTTTGGCCCATGGATATGATTTATTTGGTCTACAAAATTATTTTTTTGAATTATATTTTAATTAGCTATCAAAACTTAAAAATGGAGATTTTTACCCCCCCCAAGATCAAGATTTATAGATTTCCTTCTGAAGAAAGAATTGAAATGTCAGACAACATTGGGCTTTTATTACCACAATAGCAGAAATCACCCACAGGCCCAACGGATCCCCCTTACACAGAGCCAGGCCCACCTAGTCCTTGAAGATGCTTTGAGGTTGTGACTCCAGCTGTCAATAGCACCCTGTATTTATAGAAAGTTTCTGAGTTTTATAGCATGTTCACTTTTCTTGATCCATACAATAACTTACAGAACAAATACAGTTTATAGGGAAATAAACTGAGGCTTTGTGGAAGTGGTTCACCCAAGGACACAGTCAGAAGCTGAATAAGCCAGGACCTGAACACAAGTTTTTTTTGGCTCTTCTGACATTTCTACTGAGCCCTGCTAACTCTTGCCCAAGATTGGTTATGAGGTAATAAATGTACTCAGGTGAAGTAAACATCCTCTCTTTGGAGCCTAAAGTGCTAACCATTGATATCTTAGATGAAACAATGCATTTTTTTTTTTAATTTTTTTTTTTTTTTCAACGTTTATTTATTTTTGGGACAGAGAGAGACAGAGCATGAACGGGGGAGGGGCAGAGAGAGAGGGAGACACAGAATCGGAAACAGGCTCCAGGCTCTGAGCCATCAGCCCAGAGCCCGACGCGGGGCTCGAACTCGCGGACCGCGAGATCGTGACCTGGCTGAAGTCGGACGCTTAACCGACTGCGCCACCCAGGCGCCCCTGAAACAATGCATTTTATGTTAGAAATACTAAATGGCCAAGAAACCAGACGCAGTTTAGAATTGAACATTTAAAAACTAGCTGAATATTACTGTTTCTTGGTAAATTCAATACATGTCATTTAAATGGCACAGTCCTGTATTATGTTGATTCAAAAGGAGCAGGGATTATTCAAATGCAAGCTTCTATCACACCTTGCTTGGACCACTGTGGTAGATTCCTAATTGGTTGTATCATTGTGAGGAGGGAGCATAAGGCGATGCGACAGGCTGCAAACACCGCCCCCCCTCCCCCCCCAGCCAAGGTGGGATTTGTATGGTATTCCTCAGGCACTCCTGGCTGCCCAAGAACAAAGAAAAGGGGAAAAACAAATGGTTAACTGATAGAGATCATAGTCCTGCAGGATCTAAGTCTCCATCGCCCCTCCATAGTGATGTGGGGAACAAAGGCAGAAGGAAATGGCAGAACTAAATTTCCTTATAACCTGCAGCCCATTGACAAACACTTGAGGCTGGCAGAGTAAACCGGTTCTCCAGGAACTCCCCACTGTCTTCATGCTAATACTTTGCTAGAGGGAAAAACAACCTTAGTCAGACAATAGCTAGGCCTCCAGAATCCTGTGAGTCGTCTTTAGCATATGAAAATCTCACTGGAAACTTCCCCTGGACTTTACCTCCCCCAACTCCATAGTATTTAACCGGCATCTCTTCATGGCCCACGGGAAGCTCTTCCTGCCCACTGGTCCTGTCCCCGTACTTCAATAAAATCACCTTTTTGCACCAAAGACGTCTTCAAGAATTTTCTTGGCCGTCGACTCTGGACCCCACAAACCCCACTATCACCCCAAAACCTCATCAATTCCACAGCTTAGCACTCTTCAATGGCTTTCCAGTGCATTCAAAATAAAATTCAAATTGTTTACATGACTATATTAGACAAGGTCCCTTGTCTGACTCTTTCATTTTCTCTCACACGACCTTCCTTCCCTCCAATCATAATTACGTTGTTTCTCCAACAAACTAAATAATGCCTTAGAGACATTGTACCTGCTGTTCCTCTCTGGAAAGTTTTCCCCTTTCCTCTCCATACCCCAGGCTCTTTGCATGAATGGCTCTTTTTCACTTTCCACATCTCAGCTCAATGGTTACTTCCTGAATAAGGAGTAGTCATCTTCTGACAAAAACCCTCTGTGGAATCAACCTGTCTTACAGTCTTTAGAGATCTTTTCACTACATCAGTTTTCGTTTTGTTTTGTTTTTGTGCTTAGCTATTGTTTCATAGCTATTTCATACTGATTATTTCTATATTACTGGTTTCTTTCCCTCAAAGTGTAAGCAGAGACCTGCTTGGTTTATTCACTATTACACTCCCGAGCAAAAGAAAGGTGCTTTGTATGTTGAAATGTTGGGAAAATGAATAAAGTTTTACACCATACGATGGCTGATGGGACTAAAACAAGATCTGGTCTCTAGCTTAGAGACCCCCTCTTCCGGGTTCTTCTTGCCCTGTTTGCCGCAAAAAGCCGCCACAGATATGGAAGGTGACAACTATAAATTACCCTTCCCCCCTTCATTCGGGGCTCAGATCTTTGGAGGAAAGGTCTCCTCTGAGTCCGCTGGTGTTCAATAAATCTCCAATCCACCAAGATCTCCGAGTGCTGCTTCGTTTTTCCGCCAGCGTTCCAGCCTGGTTTCCTAACAGAAGGTGCTTAACAAAGACAAGAAAAGTTTCCTCTGGGAGTAGGAGGCTTACTGTGAAGTGACACACCCATATCCTTGGAAAGAGCTGGAACTGAAGGATGGCTCCAGATCCAAGATGGGGACCTCAAGAGCTGGACCTGGGGACATCTGCCCTTTGCCCAGGAGGCAGAGTTATCTTCTCAACTCTTGTCTATATTGTCATCTATTTTTCATGCAGATTTATGAAGCTTGGGTTCCTGGTCTTGTACTACTTCTGTATATTTTCCTTCCTTTAGAATTTCTGCTGACTCATTTCTTATCATTTTGGTTTGCATAGAATTCCTCACTGTCAGAGATTGCTATAAAGCAAAATGGCCATAGCAACACTTCGCTGTAATTTCATGTAATTTTAAAATACCTGCATTAACATCGCTATTAATTCCAATATTTTAATAAAAATGAAAATAGGATTGCTGTCAACTTCTACACCAGTGCAACCCCACCTAAATATAAGGGAAGCCACATATATAATTTTAAATTTTCTAGTAGCCACATTAAAAAAAAATAAAAGGAAAGATTGAAATTAATAGCAATACTATATTTTATTTAAGCAAATATTCCAAAGTGCTTTTTTTCAGCAGGTAATCAATGTAAATATGATAAGATACCTTTTATTCTTTTATTGGCAATAAGTTTTTGAAATCCAGTGTGTACTTTACACTTATAGGCAGACCCTTGCTTTGGATTAACCACATTTCAAGTGTTCAATGTCCATATATGGTTGGAGGCTACTGTATTGAGCAAGGATACTTCTATCTTGTATCAGATTCTGTTCCATCTGAGAGAAGAGGAAGTTATTCTGGCCTTATGGCCAGAGTATCCCCAGGGCAGTTGGTTGGGAAATATGGCCCTCCTTAAGATAAATAATAGTGTCATAGTGTTGGAGGAATAGCAGTGATGAGATCCTAAGAAATATATTTGGTCTTATGAAGATAAAGGAGGAAAAAAAAAGAGGAAACCAAGCACTGGGAGAAGGGAGATGGTTAGGCTTTAGGGAAATAGCTAGGAAGTGGGCCTGAGAGAGGTTTTCCACCTTTTCCCTGTCTTCTTTTCTCCTGCTCTTACCTCACGATCTTACTATGTTCCTTATTAAGGCACCTGCTACCACTCTAAGCCAAACCTATCAGGGCCTCCAGAATTTACTGTGGACCCAAATCGGTCCTGGTGTGTACCCAAATGATTAATAAACATGAAAAAAAAAAGGTGTTCACCTTGGAAAGAAGAATCTAAAACATTGAAAAAATGCCTGGGCAGAATTTTAAACAACGGAGATACAGTTAAAGCACACTCAGAGGACCACTTCGTTCCGTGAGCCTCTTTGTGTATCTCTCAAGTTCTAAATGATTCAGATTTCAGATTTTTTTTTTTTAATGGTAAAACAATGATATCATAGAAGAAACAGACAAGTGTTTTGGTCCTTAAAAGTATCCATGATGCATTCAAATGTGGGCTAATAAAACTGATTTTACCACAGCTACTCTCTGCTAGCCTCTTGTTGTCTCAGCTGTTAATGCCATTGCTTATGGACAAATTCTCTCTGCACTTCTTCATTCAAATTCCTTAATGAGAAAAACTTACTGTCCCACTTTTTGCATTTGGCCAAATTATCACTTCCTGGCCTATTTATGGATGGACAATCCTGGAGTCAGGCCCTTTAGTAGTTCAACCAGTTGTGGTCAAGAAAGACAATGTGATGCCAAAAGAGCTGTGGACAAATAGGCATAGAAAATGATATATTTTTTAGCATACTTGTGCACTGGGCGAGGTGGGTGGTCAACTGCTTGGCTTTCTTCAAGACAATACAGATTAGTAGATGACAGCATGGGCTGGGCAGGGGCATGGTGGGGTGGGTCAGATCTCCTGGGCCCAAATATTGATGCCACAGAGAACCAGCTGAATGCCCTCAGACAGCTTAATTGACCTCTCTGCAAATATCTCGTCTATATTGTAGGGATACTAATAGTGTCTATCTCTTGGTTGTTACGAGGACTGAGAAAATATATGAAAGTTACTCGAATAGAGCCTGGCATGTAGTTAATACTGTATAGTATTACTTTTCCTTCTCTCTTTTGTTTTGTTTTGTTTTTTTTAACGTTTTTTATTTTTATTTTTGAGACAGAGAGAGACAGAGACAGAGCATGAACGGGGGAGGAGCAGAGAGAGAGAGGGAGACACAGAATCCGAAACAGGCTCCAGGCTCTGAGCTGTCAGCACAGAGCCCGACGCGGTGCTCGAACTCACGGACCGTGAAATCATGACCTAAGCCGAAGTCGACTGCTTAACCGACTGAGCCACCCAGGCGCCCCTCCTTTTCTCTTTTGTGCAGAGGTAACCATATACCTCTGGTACATTGGGCTCTTGTCGATCTTCCCAAAGACTATGAACAATGGTCTTGTGATCACCGTACCACCTGAGAGGCAAGCAGGGCTAAAGAAGGCTAAGCAACCTGCTTAAACCACATAATTAGTAAGTGGCAGGGGGTGGGAACTGAAATGAAGGCTGACTAATTTAAAAAGCCAATTCCTCTGTATTACTACAACTATTTCTCTCCCAAGAGAGCATATATAGTAAAAGAGCTCAATGTCAGGGGTCACCATACTTTGGGGAATTTTATTTCAATGATGTGCGGTTGATTATTCCAGAATATGCCCTCAGGATCTCATTTGGTTTCCAGGAGGCCCCAATCCTAGTTCCATGTTCTATTCATGTATATGCTCACGCTGCCAAAATGTAAGACCTGTCGCCGACGCTCGGTACAGTTGGGTCCCCCTGCCACCAAGTCATCACCGGTGTGTTGAAAAGGTGTGTGCAGTTTCCTTTGCAGAGAAAGAACTGATGCCTCTTTGGGCTGAGACCAGACACACTGCTCAAATAACAGGGCTGTGGAACCCAATCAAAAGGACCAAGCTTCTGCCCCAGGGACTAGAATGAGCCGACCACGTTCCCACCATTCTCTGCCTGTATTGTAGCCTTGAAGTGGTTTGCATGACTGTGCAGCTTGACCAGAAGCCTCCTGGCTTTGCAAAACATTGTCTGTCATGCTTTGGCTTTTTCAAAAGAGGTCCAAGCTTTGAACTATTCCCCCAAAGATAGACTTTGCCTTTGGAGCCTTGAGAAATAAAATACACACCTGTGTCGAAAAGTGTGAAAGTATCACATTTAAGGGTAGAGCCGTTATAAATGTTGGTGCTGTTAAATTCTGAAAATCAGGACTTGGAAGGGAATGCCTCCTCTGCTGATTGCACTGTAACTGGTGCAGCTATAATAGGCTCCAGACACTACTAGAATAGCAGATATCTGTGTGTGACTACAGAGGAATATATAAGAAAGAAAAAGACAGATGGTGTACTTAGGTGCACTTAAGTCTGATTGCATGAGTTGATAATGAATGTTTAAATATGGCACTCCCATAAAATCAGATACCTGTAGACAATACTGGAATAACTACAGACTTGCTAGGGGAAAAAAATGAAGTCGTGGATTCTAATTTTTGTTTTTGTCATTATTATGATTGCCTATTTACTTGTATGGGAATTTTCATGACTTTCTCTGAGCCTAATCGTAAAACAAAAAACACAATCAGTAGCATCGAAAACAGATTCTTAGAAAATAAGAGGAAACTTAAAAGATGATTTCCGAGCCGTGGAAGCTCATGGCCAGACAGGTCAGGTGGCGAAGGTCAAACAACTCAGTGACAGATAGAGGATTAAAAGCCATGTCCTCTATGTTGCTGCCCATTCATTGTTCCCCCACCAAACACCACGTTTTCTTTCTGGGAAGATTATACTAGAACATTATAAACCACGCCAGAATCGTAAACAAACCACAACCAACATTGTTCAAAAGGGGATAGTCTTTTACCCCATGAACTACTTTGGTTTTCATACTTTATTGGCTCCAAACCAGATTAAGCAGGATTGTTGAAAACCTTAATAAAAGTTGGATTTTATAGTTTGCAAACATGCACTCAATTTTCCTAAGGGGCTCCGATTTGAACACTATTCCTGCATATGCTGTCCAAACATCTCTTCAGTTAGCTTATCAGAATTACAAAGACAAGAAGGCCAAGATTTGGTTTAGGACTGACACCAAAAGATGACTCTGGCACCAAGAGGTCCTAGAGAAGGGTGCCCACTTCACGTGGGCACGGGGATGATGAGGGCACGGAGGCAGCTGATCTGGATCTACAATGCATGCTCCACGCAGAAAGTAGACATCAATCAGAAGCTGTAAATAAATTGGACCTGGCACCTTAAGTGCCTTAAATGTTTGAAGTTAAACCTTCAATCGCATCCTTATTCTTAAAGGAAGCGGGTGAGCCTCCCATCAAAGAGACTGGTGGCATAATCAAGATGAGTAATGCTGCAGAATTCTGAAAGGACTTCACGATCTGAGTAGGCAAGACAGTCCCCGGTGCTGGGAGCACTAAAAGTCCACATGTCACTTATCATGAATGGGAATCTGGGTGCTGAAAGATGCACATACTTTAAAATCAGACAGTGCTGACATGTATTAGAAACTCTGCATGGTGGTGGAAATGCTTTCCAACCACACTCTCAAACCCGGTCCACACTGGGCTGTTGGAAATTTTGAAAACGGTTCAACAAAAGCGAGAAAAAGGACAGCTGCACATACAACGTAAAATTACTTTATAATTCTTAATTTACACATTATATAGTTGTATACACAGAACTATAAAATTACTTATAATTTCCACATGAATAGCGACATTCAGTAAACAGATATTATACAAATGTCAGCTCTCTAGCCTCTAAACGTTTTCTGTTTTCAACCCATCAAAATGGCAAGATGACCATTAATTACAATTTGTGAGGTCGAGGTGAATACTATAATACTTGTGCACATTCAGAGTAGACTGCAGGCGGGGAAGAGATACCATCAGCAACATAGACATTTTGAAAAACTCTGGCAGTCAGAACGCATGTGGAATCAGATTGACATAGACGTTAGAACAGAGAAGTCCTAACTCTGAAGGTAAAAGCAGTTCTTGCCAATGTGGACCAGGAAAAAGTTCAGCTCAGGATTAAGGTGCAGAGAGAGTGAGTAGTCAGTGGGGCAATTATGTCAGTGGGTCGCGTGAAGGCTTGACTGTGGAGGAGTTGGTCCAACTGTGTTCCTCCGACAATATAATACAATGGTGGCCCCTTGCAGCATATGACTCACCTAAAAATATGAGGTGCTCCTGATGAGGGTTTCTAGCTGTGTGTCAGGCAGAGTGGTGAAGCCAATCAGAGTATGTTATGATTTCAGACTTCATAATGGATGATGATGATGATGATAATGATAATAAGAACAGAAAGAAGAAACGTAGTTGCACCCAATGCTGAAAGTGTGAAAGGTATTGACACAGTTCTTAAGCGGAGTGAAGACACTCTTTCTGGCAGTTAGTGGGGTGGGAGCAGATCAATTGACTAACTAAAAGGAAGTCAGCTTGCTCACAAATCTGGCCCGTTCAGTATAGCAGCCAGCCAGGCCTGAGAAGAAATGAGGGAAACCACAAACTCACTTTAAATGAGAAAGTACACATCCGCTACAGAGAAAAAAATACATTAAAAATATATAATTTTAAAAGTGAGTTGAAAAGAATGATTTTTCTAGAAAATCCAGATGACCGAATTGATTTTAAGAAAAGGAAAATAATCTTAATAGACTGAGAATTATTTAAAAAAATTGAAAAGAGTCAAGAGCTCATTCTAACTCCCCACCAAAGGCAATAAGGCAAAACAGATTTACAGGTGAGAATCATCAATATGTTATGAGCAAATAAACCCTTTATGTAAAAAAACAATCTCAGATCTTAAGATAAAATGCAGAGCTTTTCAACTCCTTCTATAAAGCTAAGATAATCCTTATACCAACATTGGAAAAGATAGATTTTTTTAAAAAGATAAAAGAAAACTACTGTCTAATCACACCTATAGATATATAGACAGAAATTGCAAATTAAAATTTAGCAACCTGGATTCAATAACTTATTAAAAGACTATTTCATGATTCAGAATGATATGACCAAAATTATTTAAATAAAGGATATGTCCATTATATGTTAAGTTACAACCAGTCATTCCTTGTGAGCTGTATAAATATTATATTATTTTCTACATTTGCCATGAGGTAAAGAAGTTTGAGATACCCTAGTTTAACCCCAAATGCTTATTACATAGTCATATGTAGAGCACAATTTCATTTATGTTAAAAAATGTACATTTGGCGTGTGTGTGTGTGTGTGTGTGTGTGTTTAAAAATAGATAAGAAAATATCTGGAAAGATAAACACGGGTATAATAACAATGGTTACTCAGGGGGAATCATTCTATTTTTGCTAAGTGTTGGGTCTCCTGCACAGTCATTATCACATAGAAGTTTCCTCTTTGTTAAACAAATAAATTAAATAAATTAAGTTGAAGTGAACTACAACTTTTACTTTTTCTTGTATTTATATTGTTTGAATATGTTTTTAAAATTTTTAAATGTTTTTATTCATTTTTGAGAGACAGAGAAAGACAGAGCGCAAGTGGGGGAAGGGCAGAGAGAGAGGGAGACACAGAATCCGAAGCAGGCTCCAGACTCCAAGCTGTCAACACAGAGCCTGATGTGGGTCTTGAACCCACGAGCCGTGAGATCGTGACCTGAGCCAAAGTCGGACACTTAAATGACTGAGCCACCCAGGAGCCCGTATTGTTTGAATATTTGTAAATATTTAATTGTGTTAAAGTGACATATTGCCACTATAAATGTACATCACATACACACATACGTGCAAGTGTAGAGCTATTATTTCCCAATGGTCATTCATTAACAAATATTTGTTGAGAAAGCATTATGTGTTAGGCATTGTTGTAGATGCTCAGTATCACTCTGAACAAAACCAACAAAGTAGATTTCAAATATATCTATTTATTTATTATGGATAATTATGATTATTTAATCATTTATTTATTTATTTATTTTAATTTTTTTTTCAACGTTTTTTATTTATTTTTGGGACAGAGAAAGACAGAGGATGAACGGGGGAGGGGCAGAGAGAGAGGGAGACACAGAATCGGAAACAGGCTCCAGGCTCCGAGCCATTAGCCCAGAGCCCGACGCGGGGCTCGAACCCACGGACCGCGAGATCGTGACCTGGCTGAAGTCGGACGCTTAACCGACTGCGCCACCCAGGCGCCCCTATTTAATCATTTATTAATCAATCAAACTGATCACTTAATCTATTTCACACACTTTGTTAAGGAAAATGTATCTTATAAAAACAGAAGTTCTCCTACTTATATTTTTCTGTATGTATATAAGGGAAATTCACAAAAATCAGCCAGGAAAGTGAGTATTCATTGTTCTTCATAACTGAGCAGAATTCACTGGCATGAATTCAGACTTTTTGTTAAAAAACAACATAAGTCAATTCTAAAAAAGGGTGATACACTTTTCAGTATTTATATAAACAAGAAAAGTGCAAAACTTTCTAACAAAGGGGAAATATATCGAGGACCACTAAGTTTGAAATCAGATTGACCTGATTGCAAATGCTGTACTGTATGTGAGCATACTTCTGGAGTAGAGGATTTAATGCACTGAAAAGGGTACAGGAAGCTGTGCCAACATGCCACTATAAGGGCTCGTAGAAGCTTGGAGAATGTTATGATGCACATTAAATAAAGTAAAAGTAACTATAACTTTCAGGGCGTATCATGGGAGAAGAGCTCAAGAAACTTTAAGAAGCGGGCATGTTAGAGCAGAGGTGAGCCTGAAAAACCCACTGGGTGATTATCTGCCATGGTACAGCCCGGAAACACTTTGTTTAACAAATTGGTAGAGGGTCTACTGTTGAAAAAATATCAGCATCACTGAGAACCTCAGTGCCGGTTTTCCTCTGAGGACTAGTCTTGATATTGGAAGATATTACTACACAATTGGCTTCTTGTAGCATTGACAGTGATAGGGTGTCAAATAAAAGAAGCCAGATGGCAGTGCTTAATTCTCAGAAGCCAAGGGGGTGTAATTATCATAATGAACAGCAGGGTTGGTGTGGCAGCCAGGAGGACCTGACCTATAGAGAGCTACGAATATTGTAAAGTGGACAATAGCCAAAAGCATACTCCATGATCTTTACTAAAAAAAGAAATGAAGACTGGATGATGAGGAGATTGAGAGTAGCCACCCAATAAAAGTCATGATTTCTTGTACAACTTCACCTTTGGAATCTAGTGACTAAAGAAGAGGCCAGATCTTCAGGAGAAAACCATCTAGAAAAGTATGGCAAGTATAAAGTTTCTCCAATACCTCTCCAAGGGGCCTTCACCCACTTACAAGAAGGGGTGGGGGATAGCTAAATATTTCAAGAATAGAGGACCCAAGTTAACATTCAAACCTGGTTTTACAACTTCCCTGGTGAAGTTGAAGCATAAGGCAGCCAAAGAATAAATGGTGTTTTGGCCCAGGGATAGCTCACCCTGGCCCCTGAATGTTTAATTGGAATAGACATACTCAATTATTACGTTCCATATTGGCTCCTTTGCTTGGAGAATAAAAGCTATTGTACTGATGATGGCCAAGTAAACGTTCTGAAACTGAACCTTTCTTTTACTCTCTTGCCAAAATAGCTACTGAAAAAAAAATTTAGAAAAATGGCACAGATTGGTGCCACCCAAAACCTAGAGAACACAGAGTAGTGGATATTATCATGTCTCCATTTATTTTACCATCTCTCCGTTAATTTACCTTATGAAAGTCAGATGAATTCTGTAACATAATAGTAGGATGCTACCAATTTAACTGAGCAACAGTACCGGATGTGTTATATTTACTAGAACAGATTAAAATAGTCTCAAGTCCATGGTATTCAGCCATCGATCTGGTGAATGATTTTTATCTTTTTTTCCCTCATCCCCATCAAAAGGGTGGATCAAAGATAGTTTACATTCACATGCAGGAGATAATGGTATACATTTATAGTCTTTCCCCAGAGCGACATGAAAACCCTCTTGTGTTCTGTCAAAATATAGACTGAAGAAAAGTGGACTGTCTCAACACACCTTAGAATATCACACTTGTCCATTCGATAATGACATAATGACATCACGCTAACCGGGATGAATGAACGAGAAGTTCGCGCGTAGTAGAGGCCCTTGGAGAGATAGGAGATAATATGAGGAAGAATCAGGGGACCAATATATCAATGAACATTTTAGGATTCCACTGGTCTGGGACATGGTGCAACATGACTTCCAAACTAAAAGACAGTTGATTCTATTTCTTATCTGTGAGAAAGGAGGCATAGTCTCATAGGTATCTTTAGGTTCTGGAGACAGGCAATACCGCCCTTGCTGACATCGCTCGAATGCGTATCCTGGAAGACCCAATAGGCAGACATATTTGAGTGGGGCCTAGAGCCGAAAAGGCTCTGTAAACAGTTCAGGCTCCATGCAAGGGGTCCTGCCGCTCGGATCATATGATCTGGCTGACTCTATAGCATAAAAGGTATTAGTGCTGGTAAAAGACACTGTGTGGAGTTTATAGTAAGATTCGGGGATGAGAATTTGGCCCATGCCACCCAGTAAAACATCTAGAGAAATCAAAGTTGCTACCCCAGATAGAGAAAAATTTAGAATGGATAGCATAGGAAAGAAATTAGGATGCACTTCAGCAAGAAATAAATGATGATGTACTTCAGGGTCACTTAAAAAAACAACAACATTATTTTGAGTACGTTAGAAACTTTCAGAATTTTAGTTTACTTACCTGGAAAATTGTATTAATTTTGAAACACAGTAGTAGTAGAAAGAGCACAATTTAGAGTTCTAAAGTCTATAAATTCTATAAACAGAATCCTGCATCCGTGAGGATTCAAGTCAACTACTGTACTGTGCTGTGTATCACCACTATATATCACAAACTATCACATTGTTTCATTGAAGCCTCTGTAAATACTGGGCACAGATATGATGATCCCAAACGAGCAAATGTGGAATCTAGTTTCAGGGGCTCCTGGGGGGCTCAGTCCATTTAACATCCTAAGTCTGCTCAGGTCCTGATCTTGCGGTTCATGAATTCAAGTCCCATGTCGGGCTCTGTGCTGACAGCTCAGAGCCTGGAGCCTGCTTCGGATTCTGTGTCTCCCTCTCCCTCTACCCCTCCCCAACTCACTCTCTGTCTCTCTCTTTTTCAGAAAAAAATGAATAAACATGAAAAAAATTAAAATTTCAGGAAGTTAAGTAACTAGACAAAGTCACAGAGTTGATACCGTTTGAATGGCCGGTTCTTCTGTTCATACAGTTGTTCAACTTCCTTTCCTGCTGAGAATCCATTCTTGATGATTAGAGAAGAAATCCTAGCCATCAATTCTCCATGCATATGTTTGACTTTGTATATTTCAAGCTCTACTGAATGCTTTCAAAACCACAGAAAATGAGTGCTTTATATTCATCTCTTTATTAAACAGTACACACAGGCTCTGTTTCCTGATTGTTTGGTTCTTGGTAATTATGTCAGAGGGGGTTACTCTCAACAATAATGATAGTAGCAACAACAGTAATAATAAAACTAAAAGTGTTGAATGCATTTTGTGCGCAAGCCCCTGTTCTAAGGAACTTTCATGTATAATTCATTTATTCAAAATAGTTATCAGAAGTAGGTATAAATATCATACCTATTTAATATTTGGAAAAATTGAAAATAGAGTTTCAAAAACCTTATTTGAATCCATACATTTAGAAAGTGGTGGGAATGGGTTTTGAACTACTATCTAGCTGCTTTGACCATACTCACAAACACATGCTACACAGCAGAAATGACTGCCAGACAGGTACAACCTCACTCTACAGATCCCCAAATAAACTCTGAGTTCTCTTTGAGTGTTTGTTTTAAGGTGGTTTGTATGAAGGAAGACAAGGATTTTGAGTGTTGTACGTGGTGATTGCGAAAAGGCTTTCTATTTGACAATAAAACTAGAGTTTACTTTGCTCTTCAAATGGTACTGCTAACTTAGACAGATGGGATCAGCATTATGTAGACAAAAGGTCAAGAAATCTGTGCCTTATTCCTAGTTTTGCCGTCAATGGTTATGGAACAATAAGCAAGTCATTTAATCTTATGTGAGCAAATTTTCTCCTGTGTAAGCAGCTGTCAATATTACTACCTCTAAGGACTGTTTTAAGGATTAAATGGGCAGATGTTTGTAAAGCACCTATACAGTATCCCCATCTCTTACAAGAAACAAGCAAAAGCAAGCAAATAAGAAACATGAGTGATTTCTATGGTTGTTGGAGTAACTGACCCTATGTCCACTGGGCGATAAAAAGCTAACTTTAAATAATCAGGCATCTGGGCACCTGGGTGGCTCAGTCTGTTAAGTGTCTGACTCTTGGCTTTGGCTCAAGTCATGATCTCACAGTTTGTGAGATTGAGCCCCTGGTCGGGCTCTGTGCTAACAGCACAGATCTTGCTTGGGATTTTCTCTCTCCCTTTCCCTCTACCACTCCCCAGCTTACATGCTCTTTCTCTCTCACAGAAAATAAACATTAAAAAAGACAAAAAGAAAAACAAATAGACATTTATTGAGATTTTGGTCCTTAATGGCATTTTGAACATCTCTGGGGCAGTTGTAGTAGTCAAAAATATGCCTAAGGATTTAGATGTGGAAAGGGATTATGACTGTCTGCTTTTTATAGTCTTGTAGGGTTTCCCAGAATACCTCTTTTCCTTTTAAGTCCATGGTGAACTAAACACCAGACTTTTTTTTTTTCCATTCATTTCTTCTTCTAATATTAGCACCATGATTTTTCTTTGGAGAAACACCCATCAGCTCCTCTTAGCACATGCAATTTTTAGGAGGGAGGGCTAATTTTGCTCTTAGCTCCAAGGGTGGCAATTTGAGTGGGGCATTAGAGGTGACCCATGTCTGACCAGTGAGAGAATCACATGTCTTTGCCCGTGAGGATTGGTCCAGAGATGGACATATGTACTAAGCCAGGCCATTCTGAGCCAATGAGACTCATTCTGGACTTCTTTTCAAACTACTGAGCACGAAACCCACTTTTTCTACTGAGGTTGCTGACGAAAAGGATATGAATATAGGCTTGGAGCTTCCGGCAGCTATCTTGCTGTCATGAGTGAAGACTGACAGTAGAACCAATACAGAGGAAAGCATAATGAAGAGATGGCCAAAGATTGAGTCCTAAGGATACCACTGATTTCCTGTGGAGCCATCTGTCTCTGAAGCCAGAATATGACCAAAATTGTCAGTTACCAGGGCCAACAAATGACCATTTTTTCTCTAAACTAGTAACATTGGTACTATATCACTCGCCACTAAACAATACAAAGATAGTTATTCTCTTGAATTCCAAGAGTTGAATCTGCCAAATGCATTTAAAATGCTCAGCACCGTTGGCAGCAAATATTCCAGGCTTTTAAGACTGCTCAGCTGTACTCTCCATGCCTGTCTCAGCTGAGCGCTTGCTCTCAAGAGCTAACCAGTGAGCAGCTTTGCCCAACTTCTGGTCTCGCCTCTCTGTCTTTTCCTTAAGGATCTGAATACAGCATTCGAGCTCTTTATAACAGAATGGCAAGATTGTTTTGCATAAACACACATGGCTTCCTCCAACTCATTCCCAAATGAGTCCTCTCCATCAGTGCATGGAGATGCCCATGGCATATGGCTCCAACTACACTATTACATTCATTCCCTACAGAGAATCTCTGGGTCAGCTCCGGGAGACAGTAATTACTCCTTGCATGGAAGTGGCTGTTTATCACTCAGGGGCTTTTGTAATTGATGTTTCTTACACCAGTGTTTCTTTCTTTTTAGAGATGCCTCAGAGAGCTACAGACTAACTTCTTCAGGTAACGTTTGCTTTTTTTGTTGTTTATTTAGTTTTTTTAAGCAAATATCATCTTATGATGAATTTGGTCCATTATTACAAAGACCCTGAATTCATATCGGACTCATTGCCTTGATAATGATAGATAACCTCTTGAAAAGAGCCACTGACTATTTTGAAAAGGAACCATATTTAATTATTCACAATTATAACATTGTCTCCCGAAATTGCAAGTAGCTCTTTAACATGAATATCAAACGATTCATATTATAGGCAAAGAACTTCCTTTCTTTGGCTTTGAGTACTCACTTTTTCATTTTTTTAGCCAAAATGCCATGTTGCCTCAAAATATTAACACAAGGAAATATCATTTGTTCCACTGCTTTAGAATACTGCATTTAACATTCCACAGACTTGAGGCTCATAATAACCGTGCAAGCTGAAATTACCAGGGCAGCTTCTTAGTTGGCCTAATGTGAGTGTAGAAGAGGAAGTTTTAAGCATGTGCCCATCTGATAGAGGACCTTATTTGAAGAACATTATAGCTAAATTGGAGAGAGCATAGGGCAACAGAAATGATAAATGGAATGGAAGGGATTACTGAACATATGAGAAGAGATTAAGAAAAATGGGGTTGTTTAGTCTTAAAAGAAGATGAGTCTGAGGTGAATTGATTGAGGAATTTCAGCTAGCTAAGGGCCACAATGCAATTAAGTTTGATCCATGGAAGGTGTACCTTTAAGCAGAAATGTATGAAAGGCGAATTAAAGGGCTCTTATTTTACAGAAAGTGTGCTGATAAGCAAAGAAAGGACTTGTAAGTACTAAGCTAAAATAAAATTGTTTTATCATACTTAAGAAAACATTTGTACTGGCTAATTGAAGACTCACATAAGCAAAAAAGAAAGACAATGGGAATAAGCATAAAAAGACACGGAATGTTTTTTTTTAGAAGCAGAAACACTTCTATTTATTATTTTCTATTCATATTATAATGGAGTTAAGATATGTGGGTTGAATTCTTATTTATTCACATGTCATCTAATTGACTCTGTGCCTTGGTTTCCTCATTTATTAGAGAGGCAGCAAAGTTAATATTTACAGTTTTATTAGATATTAAATAACTAAATAAAAGTTGTAACTCTACTAATTAAAGTACGAAATATTTATTATATATGTAAATGTTATATTTACCAAGCCTTTCGGTAAATGTGACCAAATACAGCTTTGAGAAACAAATACATGTTGTAGAAAGCACTTTGTAAAGAATTTAAATAATTTACTACTCCTCTCTATCCAGTTCCAAAACATGAGATAGCAACCAAAAGTACATAAGATAAGATAATTCAAAGTAGGTGTGATGGGGACAAAAAGTCAGGAAAATAAAATATATTGAGGAAAAAGGTTAATTCATGCGAACTTAATATGGATAGACTTCAAACTTTTCTCTAAACTTTCTCTAACCAAATGAAGAAAACAAAACCAAGCCCTGAGGGTTATGCAACATAGTAAATTTGGAATAAAAACAGGCCAACCAATATGGCAAATAAAAATTATTCTTGACATTATGGTCAAATAACTATGCTTTCTGTGTGTTGGTCTAGAGAGAGTACCACTGTCATAACGAACAAGTTCCTTGACAATATGCCTAACAATGTACACGCAATACTTTTCATGAGACTACTTTAATGCTCATCAATGTAAATATTTGGCATAAAATCAAAACACAATTCAATAAATGCAGTTCTAATGACTATCGTTTAAACTGGTCAAAATATCCAATTATTTTTTGAACTCATAAATAATACACTCCATTCATTTAATCAGTCATTCTACCAATTCACATTAAGTGTCTACTATGTTCCAAAATTTCATTAAGTCTTTAATACATAAAGAAATAAAGTATAATCCTAGTCCCTTAGTCACTTTTACTTCCAAATTTAATGGGATATCTGGTATTGGACTCGATTTCTTGCCAGACCAACTACAAAATCAGAACAAAATACACAGGAAAAAAGTTATTTGAAGATAATAGAGAACAATCAAGGCAATCAGGATTTGAAAGGCAAGATTGTAGGGAGATATTTCTATGAGTCCGAAAAGCTAATCAAAATTAAGCAGTTTTGTAGTGCTTGGGAGACAAAAATGCGATTCAGGGCTATAAAGGAAGAGAAGCCTAGGTAAACACTCCAAGTTTTCTTGAAAGCCTGGAAGAGCTATACCCTGGGATCAAAGGTAAATGCTAATAAACTGTCCTGGATGAAGTTGACATGATCATAGTCAAGCTACTATCCAGAAGAAAAATAAATTGTTCATCATCAAAATCTTTAAAATTGTTCATATGCAATATTTAGCATTCAATTAAATAAATGCTATAAAACAGTCAAATGACCAAAAACAGAAGAAGAAACACAGACCATAGAAAAGAGACTTTGGTTAAAACAGTTATTAGAGCTATCCAACAGAAACTTCAAGGTAACTAAGATTAATGTGTGAAAAACAAAAAGATAAAAAATATTGAAATTGAAATATATGAGAAGAAATCAAATGGAAATTTTGTACTAAATAGGAAATTAGCAGATATTAAGAGATTAATAGATTTTTTAATGGAAAATTAAACACAATAGAAGATAAGATTAGAGAATGGGAAAATAGAACAGTAGGAAATATCCAGTTTCAGGCACAGAGAAAAAAAAATACAAAATACAAAAAAAAAGCATAACAAACTCCTAAAATACAATAAAGATGTTTCACATACTTGTATCTTGAGACCCAGACCGGGAAAAGGAAGAGAGAAAATGGGGAAAAAATATTTTTGAGCAGATATTGACATCTTTGAAAACAAACATGATAAATTAAGCCACAGATTTGAAGAACTTCGGGAAACCATAACAGGGTAATTATAAAGAAAGCTATATTTAGGCATATAATAGTGCAAGTATTAAAAACAAAAACAAAACACAAGGACAAATATAAAACTTATAAGCCAAAGAACAAAAGCCACATTATTTTTAAAGGAAGTGGTATAGAGATAAAAAATATAGTTGAATTCTAAAGAGAAATGATAGGGATGCCTGGGTGGCTCAGTCGGTGACTTCAGCTCAGGTCATGATTTCCTGGTTCTTTGGTTCAGGCCCTGCATTGGGCTCTCTGCTGACAGCTTGGAGCCTGGAGCCTGCTTTTGATTCTCTGTGTGTGTGTGTCTCTCTCTCTGCCCCTCCCCCACTCAACTTCTGTCTCTCAAAAATAAATAAATGTTAAAAAAATGTTTTTAAAGAATAAAGAGAAATGATGAAGCCAGAAGATAACGGAGCGACTTTTAAATGGCTAAAAGAAAATAATTGCCAAAAATGCCACCAAAAAATGCCTCAAATAAAGTAAATGCATTTTAAACTGTATTAATATTCTATTGTGGCCAGAACAAATTGCTACATAGTTGGTGGCATAAAGAATATAAATTTATAATCATCTTACAGTTGTATAGATTGGGAGTCTAACACCAGTCTCAGTGGACTAAAATGAAAACGGCAGGGCCAAAATTTTTTCTGAAGATGCTAGAAAATAATCCAATTCCTTGCCTTTTTAGGATTCTAGAGGCTGCCTACATTTCTTGGCTCTGAGCCCTCTTACTCCATCTTCAAAACCAGCAACAGTGGGCCAAGTCTTTCTCACATCGCCATCACTTTGGTTCCCTGAAGTTGGGAAAAGTTCTCCACTTCTTTTTTTTTTTTTTTTTTTTTTTAGTTTATTTATTCATTTGAAGAGAGAAACAGCATGAGCAGGGGGAGGGGCAAAGAGAGAGGGAGAGAAAATCCCAAGCAGGCTCCACACTGTCAGCACAGAGTCTGACACAGGGCAGGAACTCACGAAACCATAAAATCATGACCTGAGCCGAAACCAAGTCAGATGCTTAACCAATCAAGCCACATAGGAACCCTCCACTTCTAAAGATGCATATGATTAGATTGGTCCCTCTGGATAATCTAGGGTAATCTTCCCATTTTAAGGTATATAACTTTAGTCACATTTGCAAAGTCCCTTTCATCATGAAACATAACATATTGTAACATATTCACAGGTTCTGAGGAGTAGGGTGTGAACACATTTGAGAGCCATTATTCTATTTACCACACAAAGAAAAACTTTAAAAATCTGTTGCCAGGAGACCTTCACTAAAATAAACACTAAAGGAATTTCTTTAGGAAGACGGAAAATGATTCTAATAATAACCATGATAGTGCAGGAAGAGCAAAAAGTCATCATTAAGGGTAAATGTATGGATAAGCTAACTGTTGAAAATGATAATATCTTGTGATGCCTAGGTGGCTCAGTCAGTGAAGCATCCAATGGCTTGTATCATGATCTCAAGGTTTGTGAGTTTGAGCCTCATGCCCGGCTCTGTGCTGACAGCTTGGGACCTGGAGCCTGCCTCGGATTCTGTGTCTCCGTCTCTCTCTGCCCCTCCTGTGCTTGCACTCCATCTCTCTTTTTCTCTCAAAAATAAATAATAAACCTTAAAAAGGAAATAAAATGATAATATCTCGAGGAATTGAAATACATACAGAGCCCAGTGATGTGTTGGAGGCACCTAACACTGGCATGTAGAACTTAGTGATAAATTTTTAATAATTTTGAAAGTTGGCTGGTAAACCCATTATTTTAACAATTATTAAAATTTAAGTTACATAACATTACAAACAGAAATTATGAATAATCAAACAGAAATGAATAATCAAACTCAACACCTCCTAATTGTTTTACATTTTATCTATGCTGCTAAGATTATTTATGTCTATTATATATGCATGATGAAAATAATATATATAATGGTGCACAAATGTGCATCTTTTTGCAACATACATTCCATGATGCCAGTTTATTACTTTGAGCTTGCTTTCATGAGAGTGTTTATACCATGAAAATTGGCAAATACTACAAATCAGGGTTTGATTTCTTGTTTTTGTTGATTGTCTGGAAAGCAACCAAGCAATATTAATTATGCAGATTAACTATTATCCAATTTAGTAAAGAAGTTGCTTATGTCAATATGTCAAGCACTGACATTTTTCTTCATTATCTTCACTTCATCATGCATGTTAATATAACAAGATATAAGCCCATTGATACTTATATATACTTATATACCCAAGTACACTTACTCATCAAATTCAACCATACTCTGAGTGAGGATATGAGTTTTAAAAAATCTAGTGTAAGCATTCTGTGACAATCAGTTGACGATTCAAAATTTATAATAGAAAGAAATGTGTATTTTATTTATTTATTTTTTTAAAAAAATGTTTATTGATTTATTTTAAGAGACAGAGAGACAGACAGTGTGAGCAGGGGAGGGTCAGAGGAGAGAGAGAGAGAGAGAGAGTGTGAGTGAGAGAGAGAATCCCAAGCAGGCTCTGTACTGTCAGTGTGGAGCCCAATGTGGGGCTTGATTCCATGAACTGTGAAATAATGACCGGGGCTGAAATCAAGACTTGGTTGCTTAACCAACTGAGCCACCCAGGTGACCCATGTATATTTATTTATTTTGTTAGTCTATCTATCTATCTATCTATCTATCTATCTATCTATCTATTTGAGGGGAGAAGGGGGGGCAAAGAGGGAGTGAGAGAGAGAATCCCAAGCAGGCCCACAAACTGTGAGATCATGACTTGAGCTGAAATCAAGAGTCAGACACCTAACTGACTGAGCCGCCCAGGTGCTCCAGTGTATATTTTATTTTTATTTGCAGACTTAGCGCTATAATTTTTTACCAGTAAGAAGTACAATAAACTCATATATGCACATATGCATACATTTTCTTCAAATAACTGCTAACCGTTTACTGGACTATACTGAAGTAGGCTCAAAAGGTGAAATTAAGGTGCTATTACTTACAATCTTTGAGAGGCAGTAAAATTTATTAATCTAAAGTAAAAAATGTAAATTTTAATTTCTAGGGTGGCAACTTAAAGAATAATAAATAACAACTTAATAAAACGGAAGAAAACCAGATAGATACTACTATCCAGAAAGAATAAGATCGTTCATCTATTTCTATATAATGAAATTACTGATATATTTGGAATTAAAAGGATTATCTCATTATTTGCTTTTTCTAACTCAGTTCATCTGATTTTATCCTTTATTCAACATTTTTTATTTTCTCTGTGTGTCTGGTTAGATTCTTAACAAAATTGTTAACATTTCTATATGTAGATTTGTAGCCTGACTTTTCACTACATGTTATATAGCATGCCATTAAATATTCTTTGAAACATCATTTTTAATGGCTACATAAAAATCTCATTATATGTACTATTATTTATCCTCTTTCTTATTGGTTGATATTTTCTTTTTTATGAGCTATTATGGGTAATGTTATGAGGAACATCCTTTTCCACACATTTCTTTGGCAATCCTCTGATTATTCCCATAGGATAGATTTTTAGGAATGGGATAAAAAGGTATGAATTGTTTTAAGCACTTCATACATATTGCTAATTGACTTTCAGAAAGGTTGTGCTAATTTATACTCCCTGTAGTAGTCAAAGGATGTTCCTTTCTCACTATGATTTCTTCAACATTGAATATTATTACTGAAAAATATCTTTGTCAATTTTTAAAATTAAAAATATAGGTCTCATTGTCATTTGATTAGAATTTCTTAGATCACGATTCAAACTAAATAGTTTTGTGAGTTTATTAGCCATTTATATATCTTCTGCGAATTGTACATTCATGTGACTTGACTAAATTTTTCAAATACCTTTTTCCTTTTTAAGAATGTTCCCATATTTTCACGATGAGAACTTGATCTGTAGAACTGCATATGCCAATGTTAATCAGTTCATTAAATATTTACTAAGAATTCCTAACTTTTAGAATTGTGAGAAACACAAAAAAATATAACACCCTAAGAAGCTGATAAGGTTAGTGGGGAGCTGTTGATTCATCTGATAACCTAACCCAGTTCATCATAGAATGTATGACTAAGAGTGAAATGCATCGTATGGGCAATGAAATCGTACAGCCGAAGAAATGTTAGTAATTGGCAAGCCTTTTTGATGGAGTTGGTGTTTGCTTTGAGCCTTGAAGGAAGAATAGTGTGTACATTGAAGGGAACAAGCTGAAAACAAATGAAATGAAGACAGAATATATGTGTGTGGGTGAGTAGAAACAGTGGGATGTGGTGTGATGTTTTTAGCAGATGGGTTCATGCCAACATTAACTGAGATAATTGGTGGCATTAGACATGTGACTTGATTTAGCATCTAGTAGCTTGTGCTCCCTTTCCAATCAAAATTTACTCTAAGATCCTCTACTGGGGTGAAAGACAACAATAATGAAAAAGACAACGATGAGCACAAGAGAAGAAGACAGTGTGCCCACCAGAGGGGGTGCCATCTGCAAGTTATTTTGGTGTCAGCACTAAATATGGAAGATTGAGGGAGGCTCCCTGAAATAGACACCACACACAATAAAACACTCTAGAAATGTATAAATCAAGAAAGTGATTGGATATATATCTTCCCACTATAGAAAGAGAGGATTTTTACCAACTTCTCTTGGGATCATGGGTGTTTTTTTTAGACTGCCTGAGCAATTTAACCATTACCCGCCCCCAACAATTCCTATTCTCTTTAAGACAGACAGCAAAATAATTATAAGCATTCAGATTATAAAGGGAATAATTTTCAAGAGAAAATCATTTGGGGGCTTCCTCTTAATTGATACTGAACTTTCCCTCCTGCTGTAAAAAACAAGGGAACTGGTCAAAATGGGAGAAGCCTTGAGAAACAGGCAGTGTAAGACAGAGGGAGGAAACAAATGATGTGAACTCTGTAATTGTCTGAGCTCTCCCCATGAAAGTGCTTTTCTACACTGTAGTGCAGTGAAGGGTACTTACCACCCAACTAGCAGCACACTGTAGTCTCATTGAGTGGAGAAGAAAACATCAGAGGGCTTGTTAAAATGCTAAGTCAAAGTTTATCACTTCTCCTTACCAGACACCCACTAGGCTTCCCACCTTATGAAAAAAAAGATCTGTTGGGCACTAAACATTTCAATCTCTACCATTACCTCTTCCTAGTTCCTTTCCCCTGGTTCACTCATCTCAAAGCACCTGAACTTCTAAATCTCTGAGTTTTTGCTCAAATGAGCCAGGCTCTTTTCCTTACTTTTCTTTTTCCTTTTCCCGAAATTCCCTTCCTAAGACCCTCTACTTCCTTTCCACCAGGATTTTTTTTCTTAACTTCATTCCAGTCCTCTGTTCAATTCTTACCTGTGCAGATAGACTCTCTGTGGCCATGATTTATAACATACCTTTCCCCTAACTCACCGTTTTCTGCCATGCTCCTTACCTCATACTATCTTTCTCTTCATAACGTTTATCACCTCAGAACATATTATTCCTTTGTTTACTTTTTGAGTATCTCTTTTTAGGCACATTTAAGCTTCATGAGTTCAGAAATTTGTCTATTTTCCTCAAGGCCTGGTGCATGGTAGGGGCTCAAAAAAACATGTATTGAGGGGCGCCTGGGTGGCGCAGTCGGTTAAGCGTCCGGCTTCAGCCAGGTCACGATCTCGCGGACCGTGAGTTCGAGCCCCGCGTCGGGCTCTGGGCTGATGGCTCGGAGCCTGGAGCCTGTTTCCGATTCTGTGTCTCCCTCTCTCTCTGCCCCTCCCCCGCTCATGCTCTGTCTCTCTCTGTCCCAAAAATAAATAAAAAAAAACAAAACAAAAAAAACATGTATTGAATGAAGGAATGATTGAAGAGAATTCCAGGTAAGGGCAGCAGTAAATGTAGGCTTTCTAGAGGGCTAAAGAGAAAGGGTTTTATTTAGATGAAAATGAAATGCCCAGAAATACCAGCATACACAGTGGTGTGGAGTGAGGCACAAGGAAACAAGCTCAGTTCAGTCTGGTTGCAGCATGGGGATCTGAAGGGCAGCATGAGAAGACAAGCCAAATCAAGTGGAGGAGATCATTGAATACTAACTGAGGTTGTATGTTTGCTTGATTTTTTTTAATATTCCTGGAAAGCTACAAGATTAACTGGCTCTGAGGGCCTTTAAGAGAGGAGCAATTTGTTTAAGGTAGTATTTCCAGAGGACAACTGGGCATCAGGGAGAAGGAAGCTACCTCAAAGCAAGGTACTCTGAGAGTTGTGTGGATGGGACATGGTGAGCACTGGCTCCCAGTCACAATAATATTGAGCTTTGGTGATGAAAAGGAAAATCACTAAAATAGGACACTTTTTATCTTGGCTATTGCTTGCCAAGCATCCTCTGTGAATTATCAAAGGGCTACATAAAAAGAAGTTTGAAATATATTATTACCCTTGCAGGACACCTATTATCGTGAACGATTGATTTCTTCTCTCCAACCCTCGGGGACATTGTGAGTTCAGTGCAGGGACCTAATAGAAACTTCTGCAAAATTGCTCCAAATCCTTTTGGCTGAGTCTTTCAAAAGAGAACAATGTAAGCTAGTGTTTTTAGAATTAACAGCCCTTAACATGCAGACTATCCCTTATTTCCAGCTTCAATTGATTGTTTTCATTAATTAGTGTTTTTTTTTTTAATTTTCTGAGGTAGGCCCCATTTTACAGATGGAGAAAGTGAGGTCCAGAAAAATTAAGGTATTTCCTTGAAGCTTGAAATATGGGATTGGCAGAACCTGGGACATAGAAGTTTTTTATTTTCTTAATCTAGAAAGTCATGTTGGCTGAGTTTTTCTATTAGCCTAGAAACTCCTATGCATGCATTTGTACTAGAATACAAGAGGGACATCAACATTTGGTGACATCTAGTTATCAATAATCAGAATTTATATCAATGACAGGCTGATAAATACAACCATTAATAATAAAAGTCAACTATTTGATGCTTTTAACTTTCTAGACTTCCACATCAATGTCTTTCTTATGATATTTACTATATCCTTATAAGTTCAGAAAAGATATCCTTCTTTTTCATACTTTATAAGCAGGCTAAAAAGACACCATTTTGTCTGACTACCTCTCAAATGTTTAGAAGGCCATGCACAAAACCTCCTTCATTCATTCAAAAAGACATCTATTTTTTACTTATTTACTTAGGAAATATTTGTATTACCTCTGTGTCAAACATCTGATAGGCTCTACATATACTTTGATGAATACAATAGACAATCTCAGGCCTTGTAGATCTCACATTTCATTAGAGAAGACAGGTAATAAACAAGTAAACAAATACATATTTGCACCTTGAATGAGGTGATAGGAGGGAATTAGATATAATATTTTTAAATGTCAGCAAAGGCCCTTCTTAGTTAATCAAGTCAGGGAAGGCCTCTCTGAAAAGATCATATTTAAAGTTTAGACAAACATGGAGAAGAAAACAACCTCGCAAAGCACAGGTGAAGGTATTTCTAGGCAGAGGTGGTTATGTATGAACATCCTGGAGACAGAAACACTTAACATGTCTCTGGAATAGAAGACTGTTAGCACAGGGGAGGCTGCAGGAGTGAGCAGGGGCCATGTCATTCAGATTTAGGTTATGATGAAGAGTTGACTTCATTCTCAGTAGCATAGGAAACCACTGGAGGTTTTAGGCAGGAGAGTGACCAGAACCATGGGTTAAGCAAGAGCACGTTGGCTGTAGTATTGAGGATAGATTGAGGGGTAGGGGGTTAGAAAGGAAAAGAGTGAAAGCACAGAGACACTAAGAGGGAAGTGGTCTAGGTCAAGAGTGATGGTGGTGCTGACAGTAGAGATGAGCCAGAGTCAAAATGTATTTTTGGAAGTAGAACCAATAAGATTTTAGGTCAATTTGATATTGGACAGGGAAACAGAGGCAATCATGGATGACTTCCAGTCTCTGGAATCAGCCAGTGATAGATGGCAGAGCCCTTTATGGCAATCTAGGATATAGGAGGGAACAAGTGTTCAGGTTTGAGTAGACAATTTTGGGGGTTCTTGGAAGACATCCAAATAGAGAAAACGAGTATATAGTTGGATATCCAGGTCTAGGGCTAGGAGGGGATGCTACACTTATTAATAATTGAGAGTCATCTGTGTAAAGATAGAATTCAGTGTCATTTACTGACAGAGTATAAGAATGAAAAAAGAGGGTTGAAAATAAGTCCTGGAAAAATTTCAGAAGTAGCAAGTGAGTACAAGAGGAAAATCCTGCTAGGAAAATCGTAAGAAAGAGGCAGAAGGCAACCAGGCGCATGTGTTTGCATGGAAGTTGGGAGAAGAGTATTTCATTTACTAATCCTTCTTACCCCTCTGGCCCTCCATTCGAAATTCAGCTCTTGGTGTGGGTATCATCTTTTCTTGAATATCTTTCTCCATAATCCCCTTTTGACTACCATGCACCATGCAATTGGCTTTTGATTGGGTTACAAGAGCAACTATTAATGTTTGCCATTTATTAAACACTTAAAATGTACTAACATTTTACATACATTTTACCTGCATTTATTATCTCTTATGCCATAATCATGTGCTCATTAAATAAAATTGATTATTCTTTCTTCCCCTCTACTTTAGTTGCAGTAGAAAATAAGATCTACCTTGGGGCACTGTTCAGAAAAGAGAAATAAAGAGTCATGCTTGGTACAATATCTCCTTTGTAGAATTTACAAACTAAATTCTTCTTTATATTCCTTACACTCATAATTTACAATTATACATTTACGATGTAGAGATTTGCCTCCCCTACAAACTATGAGCTCTTTAAGGCAGGCCTTGTTTTTCATTCATCTTGAATCCATAGTGCCACGAACAATGCTAAGTATTTTTTTTTTTTTAGTGTTTATTTATTTTTGAGAGAGAGAGAGAGACAGAGACAGAGCATGAGTGGGGGAAGGGCAGAGAGAGAAGGAGACAGAATCTGAAGCAGGCTCCAGGCTCCAAGCTGTCAGCACAAACAAACCCACGAACCGTGAGATTGTGACCTAAGCCAAAGTCGGACGCTTAACTGATTGAGCCACCCAGGCGCCCCACTAAGTATGTTTTTTGTGCCCAGAGTTTTATGCAGGTATTAGTGTCTTTCCTATTTCAAAGGTAGTTCTCATTCTAGATGTGTGTTAAGTGGAAATGGGTAATATTACTGGTTTTTAAACTTGTTTACAATTCAGCATTAAAAATCACTCTAACTTCAAACTGGATTACCTGGTTTTAATAATTACATTTTTAATTATTGTATTTTGGAGAGGTGGAAAGGAAGGAAAGCAGTCAATATCTGGTGTCTTGTATTACAGATAACTTTCTTCCAACTTGGTAAGTTTGCATGGAATCCTTGAGCCAAATTATACTCTATTTGAACTTTCTATTCCATTTTGAGACACCATGAACAAATTCCACTTATGTAAAAGGAATTCCTCTTCTTCATGAGAGAATGAAAATTTTGAATTACTATTAGATCAATTTATAAAGGAGCATTTTCATAGAGCAGTATCTTAAGTAACAAACATGTGGCATTATCCCGCTACACCTAGGCTTCTATCAGTGTTGCATTTACATTTTAAATGTACATCTTCAAATCAATGTCATTTTCATCTTATTGTTTGATTCCAGAAAAAATAATTTTCCTAAGGTAAAAGTTTAAATAACCCACGGGCATGGAAAAGCAGAAGTCCACAGGAGAATTTTGAAGTTAAAAGAGTTTTAAAATCACATCTGAAACATTTTGCCACGTAACAAACGTACATACATAAATGTGGGAAGGATTAAACTCATGAACACAGGAAGAAGACAGCTTCCGGGAGAGGCCATAGTGACTGACACAGTCATAACTGAGCAGCAAGAGTGACAGGGCAGTTCCGTGGTTACACCATCAGAGGAGGCTGTTTTCAGCAGAAGAAATGCTTGGCTTGGCACCTGCCTTGAGCTCATTGAATCTCACTTGGATATTCTTTGCACTAAAAGAGAAAACTGACAAAGTTAACCAAAAGTTTTAACAGTTTCTTAGCCATTTTTGTTAGAGACGGGCCATTTAATTCAGCCATTTTGGTGGAAGTTGGGGATGGTTTGAGAGCCTTGATGGGGTAAGGTTTGGGCTTAGACAAAGTCCTGGGTTGTATCACAGGCGTGGAGTGGAGCTCAGGTGTGGGGTGAGGTTATCTGTTGTGCATACCGCTTAGTAATCATAACTATGATAAAGCATAAAGTTTAATAATTGTAGCTTACAGAGTAGCCTTGGAATGTATTTATTTGTGCATCCCTAAAATAATTTAGTGAAAGTATGCACATTCTTGTACACTTTTCAGCTGGCAGCTGAAATTTTTGTTGTATATTTAAATATGTTAAAAGATGTCATTTCCTATATAGCAGAAACATTAACATTTTAAAATAAAGTTGTTACATAATACTTTTTTTCCAAAAAATGTAAATATCATAATGATAAATACCTGTGACCATTCATTTAAAATACATGAACAGCTTTAAACAAAACATCTTTTTTCCTCTTCAAGCTAGTATTTTTTATTCAACTCTCTCCAAAATTTTTATCCTAATTTCATGTATTTTATGCTTAAAAGGGCCTTATTAATCTCCTTATCATATATCTCTACAATAAATGATGTATATAAATTAAGATTTAACTTTGAAAATGTTTCCTGTAACCATAAGGCTATTAAGTGTTAAAATTATCTTCCATATTAATTTATTGTAATTGCCGTAAGTACACCATTGATCAAAACAACATATTATATTTCAAATTTTATTAATAATTACTAAGTATAAAAGTAATATTTTATTGGAAATTCATCTCAATGAGATAAATGTCTTTTTATTCTTTCATTAGCTCATATATCTGTGGGTGGATATCGCTTATTGCTAAGATCACATAGGTACTGTATGATTCTGTTCCTATTTTTGGTTTTTATAGATGTGAGAGCTGAGAAGTCATATTCACATAAATAAGTGGATGGGAATGGAAGGAGCAATGTCACTCAATTCTTTGATCTTCTTCAGAGATATATGCCAGAATTCACATAGTCATCTAGGATCATAAATTATTTTTAATCTATTAGCTGACAACTTCATTAGGTCCTCTTCAATTTTGCTGAAAGTAAAGGACCGGAAACCACCTGACTTTCAGAAAAGATTTGTCCCCTAGTTATTAGAGTCATTCAGTTTTTCAGCTTTTCCACCAGCGTATGTGTCTTTGTTTGGTGTCATAGAGGTTTATACATCCCAGGGCTTTTCACCAGGGGTAAACTCTGGGATTAGTGAGAGCTATGCCTTTCTCTCCTAAAGTAGAAGAAAAGGTTTATGTTAGAGGAGAGGGAAATAAAATCTGCATGATGCCATTAACATTCCCAAGGAGACTGATTTTAGGAAAGAGTACATAAGGAACTTGGGAACTCAGAAACTCTTCTGAACTCTGGAACTGGAAAGTCTTCATTTACCACTGGTGGTACATGAAACAGAAAGCTCACACTGATGCCATTAGTATATAGCCCCTTACCATTAGCCTCGCGTCGTAACAGTCTGATTAGGTCATCTTTCACTGATTACTACCCACTTTACATGTTCATGTATCTGATGGGTATTAGTTAATTAGGAGATATAAATACATGCAGCACATTGTAAGTGTACAGAGTAATAAGTATCTATATTGGGTAGACATAAAGTAGTAAGTATGCCAAAATAGACCAGCATGCTAAAATGTGTTAGTAGGGAGAGATTGTATTAGACAGTAGAAAATAGGGTAAAGAAAATCTATAAGAGCGAAAACGGATACGTTTGATACAGTTCTACATCTGGGTATCTACTTTAATAAAAATATGCTAAATAAGAATAATTTATCTTTGCAAAACAAATATTTATTTAGAGTATTATTTACAACGGTAAGAAACTGAAATCAACCTAAATGCTAGCTCATGATATATTGGTTTAATAAATATGGCACAATTCTTCAAGAAACATTTTCCAGGCATTACAATTATGCTTATGGAGATTATGGAATAATCACAACAAATGTTTGTTATGATGCTTAATTTATACAAATTACTATGTTTAAACAAAATTCCATCAAGTACAATATAAACAATGTGAAAACTAGGCATATGAGGAAAGACTGGAGGAAAACACATTAGGGTAATAATTATCTTGGGTTGATATTTATGTGCTTTTTCTTTTGACCTCTAAATAGAGGAAATGTGATTATATTGAACATGTGATTATACATTTCCTCTTTTAAGGTATATGTATATATGTTACATACACACAGTTATTAATATAAATATAAAACGTTAACATATATTTATATAATTTACTGTATGTAACATTATATATAACAAGTATGCATTTTATTAATTTTCTAAAAAGTAATACATGCACATAGTAAAATAGTCAAATAGAAAACTTACAAAGTAGAAATATATATTTTTTTAAATTTAGCCTTCCAGGATGTAACCACTGTTGACTGCTACTTAATATATACCTCTAGACACTTTCTATGCATATACATGCATACCAATGCATATATATATATATATATATATATATATGCATAAATGAGCACCTGGTGATCACATATTTTTACTAAATAAGAACATATTAATCATATTTTCTTTTACTATTCACTTGCCACCTCCTTCTAAAATCAACATTTCTCTAATTGGCTGTGTTTGTACATTTTCTTCCAGGTCATTTAGCAGTTGTGTAGGCTCTTTCTAAAGCTTGTCTTTAAATTTTTATGTATTGCATTTGAATGTCTTTTATATATATATATATATATATATATATATACACATATACACACACATATATATGTATATATATGTATATATATATATGTGTATATATGTATATATATATATATATACACACATATATATGTATATATATATGTGTGTATATATGTGTGTGTATATATATATATATATATACACATATATATATGTCACCTTTAGATACCACTTTTGATTTTTTATCAAAAAGATAAGGTAGCTTGTAAATTTCCAGTTTCCATCTCCCCTGTCTCCTTCCCACACTTAACTTCAGGTTTGGTTTGATTCTACTTTTTTTTTTTTTTTTTTTTGGTTACCACCTACTGTTAACATTTGTAAACTTTATTAATTGATTTATAAATTGAATTAATTACCAATTATTTAAAAATGGGGGAAACCGCACACTTAAAATTCCTCTAACCTAATTCCTCCTTTCACCTTGGAATTTGTTATAATTTTATTTTGCCAGGATTAACAGCATTTATATTGTAATCCCTAATTTCCTCAGTTCCTTGTTCTTAATTGTCCATTTAAGTGGATTTGTGACCCATTTCTATTTCAATGTTTAAAGTTCCTCAGCTAAGTGGTTTATAAAAGAGTCCACACCAACTTCGTCTTCATTTTCACCACCCCCTCCCCACAAGAAGATCTCACAAAGGCTGTATTTCCAGAGTTCTTAAAAGTTGCATAAAACTTTTGGGTCACATTTTTCGAACTCTACTATGTAGACATTGCTGTTTACACATATCACAATCAGTTTTAAACCTCCTAAAAGTTTAAAGCCAACCTAGGGGTGCCTGGGTGGCTCAGTCAGTTAAGCGTCCAACTTCGGCTCAGGTCATGATCTCGTGGTCTGTGAGTTTGAACCCCACACTGGGCTCTGTGCTGACAGCTCAGGGCCTGGAGCCTGTTTCAGATTCTGTGTCTCCCTCTCTCTGACCCTCCCCTGTTCATGCTCTGTCTCTCTCTGTCTCAAAAATAAATAAACATTAAAAAAAAAAAGTTTAAAGCCAACCTGAGTTTCTGCTCTTTTGTATAAATTGAACATTTTGCCTGGATAATCTGTTTATTGTGAACTCCTCATTATTTATTCTTTGTTACTTATGTATAAAACTTTTCCAGAGTTTTTCTCTTTCATTCTCCAGAATCAAGTGTTCTTTTATTTTTGGAAATTTTTCTTTTATTACATCTTTTAATACTTTTCCTGTTCCATTTTTACTCTTTACTAATTATGTATATATTATAAGTCTGACTGTCTCTCGGAACTATCATTTTCTCTGTACTTCCTTTAAAACTGTGTTTTCCATTTTATTTCCTTGAACTTTCTGAAGCCTATCTCTTTGTCAATGACTGTATTTTTGGTAATGTCCACCCTTGGGTTTATTGCTTCAAATGTAATTTGAATAATTGACATTGTTTAAATTTTCTAGTTCATTTCTTTCTAATGTTGTGATCTTTTCATCTTATCATTTTTTTTTCTTTTTTTATCACATGCATCTATCCTTTGAGGTCTTATTTGAGGATGGCACTAATTTTTTAATTACTCTGGTTTGATTTTAAAAAGGATCTCATTTGTAGTTATTTTTTTGTCACAATTGTTCTGTGAGTATTTAATAAATTCCTTTGATTCTTTTTCTCCCTGGCTATGTCCTTGTGTATTTTAAGGCTGGCTACTTTCATATCATTTTAAAAAGTCTGGACCATTCTTCCTGAGCAAGTAGCTTGTTACGGAGTAGCAGTGTGCGGTGATAGACTAGGGAAGATATTAAACGGCAAGCAGCTTGGATTTAGATCTACCGGCACATAGCGCTACGCCCAGGAACATGCTTCTACTCTGCTCAACAGAAAGTCTGCCAATCCCACAGAAAAACCTCATTTATCATAACTTTTGTTTTAGTGGGCTCATTGTTTCTGTTTCATTAACTGCCAAGATCAGCAGATTCAGATTCTTGATTGCCAACTCTGGTTTTTCATCCACTTTGCCACAGGTGCAGCCAGCTTCTTGCAAAATTAGCATGCACGTGCTTTCCTTCATTCATCCTTTTCTCTTCTGTGGCTGTGGTTTCATAAAACGCTCATCGACACTCTAACAGTGCCACCACGCACTTTGCTGGAAGTCCATAAACTTACCCCTCAGAATCAGCCATCCAACCATGGAGAGCTCTGCTAACTCTCCAAGTTCGGCAGAAGTATTTTATCTGTTCTCAAAGTCTCCCCTCAATCTGGTCATATTTCACAATATTTGGCAAGGATTATTTACATTTTGTGAATTGACAGGGTAACTTCATAACTGGAAGCCCTTATATTACCTTTAAAAGTGAGAAAGTATATATTCGATTATCAAAATAAGGTAAGGATTGGGTTGATACTCAAAGAATAGGTAGAATTTATCATCGAATATGAGGCTACAGTTAGTCTAGATAATGAAATTATACCTGCAGAATTGCCTAGGGCGTGTTTCAGGAGAAAGAATGTTGTTTGGCCGGAGTAAGTTTTTTACAGACTAGTGGGAGGTAGGTTTTGAAAGACAGGTTAGAAGATCACTGATAATATAGAATATGGAGGGTTTTTGTTTTGCTCTTTTTTTTAAATCTTATTTTCGAGAGCGAGAGAGACAGAGCACGAGCAGGGGAGGGCAGAGAGAGACGGAGGCACAGAATCTGAAGCAGGCTCCAGGCTCTGAACTTGTCTGCACAGAGCCCAGCGTGGGGCTGGAACCCATGAACTGCAAAATCATGACCTGAACTGAAGTCCGACCCTTAACCGACTGAACCACCCAGGTGCCCCTGTTTTTTTTTATTCTACAGAAAATTGGGAACTATTGAAGTTCCCCGAGCAGAAAATAGGACAATCATAGTTCTTCTTTAGAAAGATTAATTTAGATGTGATATAACAGATAAATGATAAATTGTACCTAAGGAATTCACTTAGCAGGGTTACTATAAAAGCCTGTGTATTAGTTTTCTATTTTTGCATAACAAATGATGTAATTTACAACAGCTTCTGTAGGTCAGGAGTCTGAGCACAGATTAGCTTGGTCCTTTGTTCAGGGTGCTACAAAGTTGCCATCAACGTGTTACTGTGGCTGTGGCCTCATCTGAGGTTTGGGCTTCTCTTCCAAACTCAGTTTTCTGGCAGAACTCATTTTCTTAGAACTGTAGAACTCATGGCAACTTGCTCCCCAAAGCCAGTAAAATAGTCTTTACTTTAAAAAAAAAAAAAGCCTTAAAGGATTTTCTGCTGATTAAGTCAAGGCTGTCTAGGAAAATCTTCCTTTTGATTAAATTCAATTGATCTGGGGCTTTAATTACATCTGCAAAATTTCTCTACCTTTGCCTCATAATGCAACCTATTCAAGTGGGTAAGATCCATTACGTTTGCCATATAATGTGATTTATTCACAAGCATAGCACCAGGGGCTGGGGATCACGGGGGTCATCTTGGGTGGATTCTGCTTACCATAGTATTTATAGAAGATACTGGGCAGGATCAACATAGTGTCTGGAAAGAGACACATGCAAGGGATCCACGGTGTTCTAATTCAAGCTGGGGTAGAAATAAACACATAAACACATAATTAAATATAGGACAGTAAGTGAAAATATAGAAGCATATATAAGGTACATTGGTAGTTCAGAAGGAGTCTCCGGTTTTTTCTGGAAAGGTGAACATCCGAGAGAGCTTCCTAGAAAGGTGGTTCTTGAAGGATAAGTCAGTTTACTAAGACTACCAAATAGAGAACAGATATGTAAAGTGAGAGGAACAGTCATCAGCAGATAACTAATATCTTCAACACTTACAATAATATAAATATATTTACACTCTTTTGACATTTTATTCATTATGGACTTTCGTATTTATTTTGAGATTTTAAAATATCGCGTTACATCATTACATATCTTGATTACTAATTTTTTTTTTTTTTTTTTTGGATCCTCTTAAGTTTCACACTGGAGGAAATGCTTCCCCCTCCTTACCCTCGTCCTGGCCCTGAGTATCAAGTAGCAGCACTGTCCTGCAAACTGTGATTATTTAGGTATTGCCAAAGTCTAAGGTGGGAGCGGAAGAATTACAGGGGACGAAGCTAGAAGAGCTGGCGGGATAAGATCATGAAAAGTCTTGTTCCCTGAGAAAACATCCAAAGACTTGACTCAGGATCACAAGGAAGAGTCATGGTTTTAAAAGGGAGAGTGACCAGATGAGACTGCCATTTAGAAAGATTACACTGGGGAAAAAAAAAAGGTGGAAGCTAGTTTGGAGGGGTTTGCTGTTAAAGGAGAACAATTAGGAGGCTATTGTAGTGGTCACTCGAGGTAAGTAATTATACTTATGTTCCCCATAGAATCTGGCTCACTGAAAAGTGTTTTAATTTGGGATTCACCGGCAGAAACTGAACGTTTCTTGTTGGAGAACATGTTAGATGGCTTTTTTGACTCTCAAAATGGTAGACCTTTTGCTTAATGTGATTTTTTTTTTTTATGGCAATCACATTTATGGCTGAAGCATTTCTGTAACTATATACAGCTTATTTCACCTGAGAAATGTTTTTGATAACATACAATGTTCTGATATGCGATTGCCAGGACTGAGTCGGAGCCTATAGTTTTTATTGCATTTATATGCAGTGATGTTAGGTTAGGAGTAAGGCAAATGAATTCTCACCATACAAAATTGAACAACCCAGCTTTATAATTGCTTCAGGATAGCCGATTGCCTATTTTGTCTCTGTTCAAAGTACCCAAAGGAAATCTTCCTGGGGCCATTGAAAATATCAGAGTCTGCAGATGGAGATCATAACTATATAGTGTTGGCTGTATATTTAATATACAACTAGTGAAAACTGATTTAAGGGAGGGAGCCAGGATTGCAATTGGATGCTTGATTGGAAGGGCTGATATAACCAAGAGGCCAATCTATAAAGGACTATTTTACATAGTAAAGAAGTGGCATATTAAAAAAGTATTTACTGCCTTGAAAAATTCTAAATATGCACAACATAAATGCTGATAGAATCATACAATCCTTTACATGTCAATGTTATTTCATATCTCTGATTCCAGCACCACCCCCCCCCCCCAGCTCCATCTTTTGGGATTTTCTTTCATGCAACCTATGGAATGACACCAGCCCCAGATTGTTTTCTTGGTTGATAGAAATTGATCACTCCATGAAGCTTCATTTCTTTATTGGAGTTTGCATTTTTCAAATAGAACAAAACTTAAAATGTTTAGAGTTTCTTGTCATATAGAATGGCCATCAGTTAACTGGGAAAATCTCATGATTGAGTCTTGAAATCAGGGACAGAGTTCTTAATTTCTTCTTTAAGTTTCTTTTATAAGTTTATTTATTTATTTTGAGTAAGAGACAGAGACAGAGAAAGCACAAGTGGCTGAGGGGTGGAGAGAGAGAGAGAGAGACAGACAGAGAGAAAATCCCAAGTGGGCTCCACGCTGTTAGCATAGAGCCCAACATGGGGCTCAAACTCAAGAACCTAGAGATCATGACCTGAGCTGAAATCAAGTGTGAGACACTTAAGTGACTGAGCCACCCAGTACCCCAATTTTAGGTTTAACTGGAAACTTTTGGAAACAAAAGTGAACCCCAAAAATCAACCCAAAGCTTGTTATGCTTCCTTGGCGCTTCTGGTATACACTGATGAGCTAATTTGCTGTGAATTAGTTTCATGAATGCTCTGAGTGTGCAAGTAAAGTAGTAAGATTCTAGAGGAATCTTACTCGCTCAAAGACTCAACCCAAGAGTAAGCAGAAGATGCTTCCATTGTTGGCATCATTTCAGCAACTCCAAAAATACCTTCCAGACTCCAGAATATACTCCATGCTTAAAATCCTCCTACACATGATGGCCTTTTATGACCCAATAGGATTTGGAAAACAATGCTTAACACATAAACCTTGTTAGCAGAGTTTACATTTTAATTAGATTCCTATGAAAGTAAAAATTAGTGATGGCTGAGACTCCTGTGATAACAATCCTGATATCCTAAATTCAAGGGTGCCTTTTGGAGGGAAGGAAGGGACTAGAAAAAAGAGACACATTGGCTACTGTCCCATTTTGCTTTCTCCCACTTTACTTAACAACCACAAAATCTAAATTCTAACTGGCAAGGAAATAAGTTAAAATAAGCTGGAAACATCAAACAGTACAAAAGTGCATAACGTTCAACGTTTACCCATCTACTGTGGATTTCCAGTTCCCTAGACTTCTCCCAGAGGCAACCATCGTTAGGAAATGTTTAAATATATTTTCCCAGAAATATTCTCTCGATATAAAAATATTATGTGTGTACATGTATATATGTGGTGTGTGTGCGTGTGTGTGTGTGTGTGTGTGTGTGTTTATTCTTCTCAGTTACACAAAGAGGAATCATGGCACTTTACTTCTCCCAATAAAATGTCTTCAAGATCACTCCTTGCCAGTACATGCAGAACTCACTCATTCTTTTAAGGACCTGCAGAGCCAGGGTTTCTCAGTCTTGGCACTCCAGATAATTCTTTGTCTTGGATGGCAGCCATGTGCATTGCAAGATGTTGAGCAGCATCTCTGGCCTATACCCACTAGACAGTAGCATCTCCCCAGTTAGGAAAACCAAAAATACCTCCAGAAATTTCCAAATGTTCCCTGGGGTGCAAAACTACCTGTGGTTGAGAAATGCTTCTTTCGAGTATACCGTTGTATAAATATGTATTCTCTTTTGATATATACTTAGGTTGTTCTCCATTTTTGAAATCACACACAGTACAAAAGACTGCACCAAGCATTCCAAATCCATGCGTCCCTGAGTAAATGCATCTCCTATCCGTAGGAGAAATTCCTGGATGAATTCTTACCTCAAAGAGGATGTGAACTTTACATTTGTATAGTTATTGCCAAATTACCTTTCTTTTATGCCATTTTGTCTTGGAACCACTCTGTCCGAGTGGGAAGAAAACACTCAATAAGTGTTTAAATCATATATTAACAAGCTCTAAAGCCGGTGAGAGGAGCAGTTGTCGATTGCACTGACCCGGGCTATCCTGGAGGAGAAGACATGTCAAATTTTAGATTTCAAGGCAAGAGGAAAGCAGGAGAGGAAGGAAGGCGGCAAAATAGGAGGGGGGGGTGTGAGAAGGCAAACATTTATTGCATATCTTCTATGCCCAGGTGCTGTGATATGTCCATTACATATGTTACCCACAGTGTGTTAGGAATTATCATTATGGCCCCTGCAGGGATTGGCTTGAGTCTCTGGGCATGAACCCAAACCAGGTGAGCAGGCTTAAGGACTAAACACCGCCAACATCAGTGCAGGTGCTGTGTCCCTGGTGCAAAGGTAAGAGCCACCACCTAAACAGCCTGAAGCTATCTGACAGTCAGTTTCATAGATGATGTATTTCATTGAAATATCCCATTCTTCCAGCCCATCCAACGGTCCAGTAATCAATGCTTATGTCACATCTTAGTCCCAAAGTCACAAACCAGTGGCTAGAAGGTAGCACTGGCTCACAGACATGGTTTGTTTGGCCCCTACAATGTTACCAAAAATTGAGCCAACATGTAAAAACAAGGGGTGTTATACAAAATCTCGAGTTCTGCTTTCTCTTTGGGGAGGAGGAAGATCTCTAACAGTGGGCAGGCATTCCCCCTGGCAATGATTGGCATGAGCTGAGTGAGTGGCAGATGCCCCTTAAGACAGGGCATATGCTCTCCAATTTATCCTAGGCTCTGCCACTCCATATTGATCCTTGATATAAAGGTGTGGGCTCAGTTTCTATTGACATAGTAGCCCTGATGTTTATCTTCCAGTTGAGAAGCTTCTTGCTGTAAACATTCTTTAAATCGCGGGGAAAAGATAGAAGGGAGCTGCACATAAACAGGAATATAAGAGAGAAAACAAGCCATTGATTCTCAAATCTGTCTGCATATTAGAATCACCTGAAAAGTCTTTCTAAAATGATGCGTGTCTGGATCTTTCTTCCTCACCTTCACTGATTTGAGAGGATCCTAGGCATCAGTACTTTTTAAATGTCCCCAGGTGATACCAATAGAGAGAAAAAATTGACACATGTAAGTCCTAATCTAAGTCACTGTTTGTATAATCCGGTGCCTGTAAGTATTCCAGCTTTGGATTCCCCACCCTAAGCCAGCTACTTCAGTCATATAGCTTATATAATTGCCACTTAGGCCTAGTTTAGCCCAGTAAAGTTTGTGTTCGAAGCAAAGCACACTGCAGGACGTGATAAACACTAAATAAACTGTGTAGTTTCTTGCCTTGAGTCCAGGTAATGACCTAGACTCAAGGTCTGGACCATGCTCCTCTTTCCCCCCATTTTATCTGACCAACTCAGTCCAGCTTATCTTCAGCGTTCTGTATCTATTCTTCTTTGCCCATTTCTTCTCCTCATGAACAATTCTTTATCTTCAGATAAAGAAAATGGATCTCAGAGAGTGCAATCAACTTAGTGAAGACCATCCTTCTGGTAGGAAGTAGACCTGAGACTCAACCCAAATCTTTGTGATTCTAAAAATCCATGCTCTTTCCACCATACCAATGTGGTCCACCGAAGTCTTGCTTCTCCTCTTACTTTTGAATGCCCTTCGACTGGAAATAAAACTTTTATTTCTCAGTGAGAAAGAGAGCTTAGGGGAAAATGCCTCCAGAGAGGGTAAAGTAATCAAATAAAACCACATTGATACATAAATGACTAATTACAGATTAGATTGGATTAATTCACTAATTACAATACATTGGATTAAAAACATTTTTTTAACATTTATTTATTTTTTAGAGACAGAGAGAGGCAGAGTATGAGCAGGGGAAGGGCAGAGAGAGAGGGAGGCACAGAATTCGAAGCAGGCTCCGGGCTCTGAGCTGTCAGCACAGAGCTCGACACGGGGCTCGAACTCACGAACTGCGAGATCATGACCTGAGCCGAAGTCGGACGCTCAATGGACTGAGCCACCCAGGTGCCCCAATAGTGAATTGGATTTAAATATCACAACACTACTTTTAGCTGGTTATAAGAATTTTACATGCTCATTGGAATAAATTTGGAAAGTAGGCAAAAAATAAGGGGAAGACATTTAGCAGAGAATTATGACTCTTGAAAACCACTCTTAATATTTTGATGCGGTTTCTTCTATTTTTTTCTTATACGTTTATCTCTAAATTGAGATCATATGATTTTCTTTCCCAATTCGCTACTCAGCATTACTATTTCACTGATTCACTGAAAATTCTTTGAAAGATTTCTAATGGCTGCAAAATATCTTGTTATGAAGAAATCGCTATAATTTATTTAACCAGTTTTAGTAGAGGATGCTGGAGATAAATTTTGAAAGATGTGGGGGTATTTTATAAACGGACAAGGGAACAGAAGGGCTCTCATGCCAGCTCTCTATCAATATTCACTGACCTGGTTTGCTTTCCAAGAATCACAGCTGTAGCTGCTCTCTGCTCATGGTTGACTATTTGATTTGGATCTGAACTGAATCTTTGGAGAGTCTAGATTATGCCAGTCTTTCAAGGGAGGAAGATCAAACCTAGAATAGAGGGGGGGGAAAGGAGGAAATGGAGTCAAAGGGTATTATTTTATTAAATTGGAAATGAATAGGTGCTTTTCCTTACCTTTGGAAACAGCTACAAGAGCATGGTCAGTGCTTTATAAAGGAGCACACTTTGAGAGAGAGGATATGAATCTGGCATTTTAATGCCCCACTTCCTGAACTAGTGTTATCCCTAATGAATTAGGAGATTTTAAACTATAGTATTTAAACGTTATTCGTTAAATATATATACTGTGTCAAATGCCAGACATTAAGAATAATAATGATGGACAAGGCAAACACATGAGTCACCATCTGGTTAATTTATAAATAACCAATAAAATAACATTTGTGATTCTATGTTCTCACTTATGAAATAAGGGAATCTCTAGAGCCCTTTTCAGTGAAAAGGAGTGTTTTTCTCACTCCATTCACTAATTTAAGAAACATCTAGGGGCACCTGGGTGGCTCAGTTGGTTAAGCATCCGACTCTGAATTTCGACTCAGGTCGTGATCTCATGGTCATGGGATCAAGCCTCACATCCCCAAGCTTGGGATTCTGTATTTCTCCCTCTAACTCTATACCTGCCCCCTCTCAAAATAAATTAGCAAAAATTTTCAAAAATAATTATTGTATTGTGAGCACTTTGCTAGTGTTTGCTGACATAAAGTGACTTGCTTTTACGAAACTCGCTCTACAGTGAGAGTAGGTAATAGAAACATAATTTAGAAAGAAGTACAATTCCTTGCCATCACAGAAGTGTGCACTGGGTGATTAGGGTATACAGAGGAGGCATCTATTTTTCTGAGAGGAAATGGGAAGTCTGGGACAGTGTAGAAGAGAAGACGGTGAGTTGTCACAACATTGGAGCAAAAGCTTTCCATGCAGAGACTCTGAGAAGGGGCGTGTTGCATACACAGCAGCACAGGAGTGTGAGAGAACATTCTCTGTTCAGGAAATGATTGTGTTATTTTTGTTAATTCATCCATTCCACAAACATTTATTGCACACCTGTCGTGCTAGGCATCACACTAAGCTCTGGGAATGAAATGGAGATCAACAGAAATATGGGCCCTGGCTTCAGAGGACTTTAAGTGGGTTGGTGGAGACACGCGGTAGACACATAATCACACAGGCCAATATATAATTACACGTAGTCACAAGGGCTATGAAGGAAAATTCTGAGTCACCTCAGTAGGTTTAAGAATTTTAAGAATTGGGGTGCCCCGGTGGCTCAGTCGGTGAAGTGTCCAACTTTGGCTCGGGTCATGATCTCGTGATTTGTGTGTTCGAGCCCGCATGGGGCTCTGTGCTGACCATGCAGAACCTGCTTGGGATTCTCTGTCCCTCTCCTTCTCTCTCTGCCCCTCCCCCCACTCGCTCTCTCTCTCAAAATAAATAAATAAGCTTAAGAAAAAAGCTAAAGAAGTCTAAGAACCATCTGGGGAGATGTGGTGGGTGCAAGACATTCAGTAGTAGATATTACATATTCAAAACAGCTCACAAAGAAGGTTGGAAGTGGTGATTTGGTGGAATCTGTAATGCCATACGGCAGAAGCATGCAGGGCAAAAGGGATCGGCACAGGGGAAGTCTGACACAGGGACTAAGCCAAGTCAAACAAGCCCAAGGGTACCTGGGGCCACGATAGGTGCTTACTGAGGTCTTTGAGGACACTCAACATTTACTAATGTGGTTTGTGAGTCCTATGTTACCTGCCCTGTACCTAGTTCCCAGGTTTCATCTTTTACTGTGTTTCTCCTCCTAAGTGGATCTCTAAGATTTTCTACCAGTTACTTCTTTTTTAGGAGTTGTTCTTCCCCCATTTCCATGATGACTGTGGTACTCCCAGCCTCATCACACATGCCAGTTCCTGGCGACGGGTTTTAGGGAGTCACATAATCCAAGGTAAGCCAATCAGACTACCCCTTGCTTTGGACCACAGTATATGGGTCAAGGAGTCCTTCCAACACATTTCATCTTGGATCATTTTTGTTTATTTACAATTGCAAAGGAAACATGGTAACCCACACCATGAGTGACACAAAGTGCTAGCAATATAATTTTTTTTTTTTTTTTTTTTTTTTTTTTTTACCAACAGCTTGAGTAGAGAGATAATACGGGTTCTCCCGAGCCTTCATAGTTGTGCCTGGAAAGTGCGTGGCTGTATCCGGAACAGCCAGTTGCATGCACATGAGACAAAAATGTCCAGGAGAAAGACCCCACCCACCTTCACACTGCATAGTTACAGACTAGCCTAAAGGAGAGTAGAAAAAAAAAATCTCCTATCTGTAAGTAACAAAGAATCTAGCAGGGGATCTCTGGACCCAGGAGCTGAGAAGGAAGTATGACAATCATGGGTCAGGTCTGCACTCTGACATCCCTGGGAATAAGCTTGAGGAGCCTTCTTTACTCCAGGATTACCAGTACCGAAGGCCTTGACATTTCTCTATAAACTAGCTAAGTCCAATTTGCTGCTGAACCCCCAGAAAAAAAAAAAGAGGCAGAAAATGTATTTCTCTTCACTTATTTAACCAAAAGAGGCACTGGCCCATCCTAGTACTCCAAAGCCAAACAAGGCATAAAAGACTCCAGAATTTTGGTAACTCAAACAACAGTAATTTGCATAGCACGTACAAAATCCCATTGATGGAGATACTCTTCCCTGGGGCTTTGGGAGTTCACTAGATGGAGTGGAAGTTCTAGAAGCAAACAGAGCTTGTTATAAACCCTGCTTATAGAAAGTTTCTCCAGTATCTAAGAAGGCTGTTCCTTCCATGTGTGAGGAGACCATGTGTGACCATGTGTGTAGACAACCCACTCTTGGCTATCCTAAATACAGACAGAGGGGGGACAGATGTCAGAGCCAGACCACCTTCACACTCCCTAAGAAGTGGGATGTTCATCTACAAAGCCGTCTTAAACTTTCTGCTTCTAAAAGGAGGTTTTGAATTGTGATTCCATGAATGAATGAGATGCTGATTTGGAGGGGATGCTGAAGAGAGATGCTTACAAGCATAGTGCAGAAAAAGCTCAACGTTGAGTGTATTGTTAATTAGGTGTAGGAAACACGTGTTAAACATGGGCAGGACTTCTCAGAGCCTTGAATGACTAAGTTTATGTTGTGAATTTCCAAAAAGATAAAACTACAATCGTGATTTCTAAAACTTACTTATTTAGGAAACCTTTTATGTTTCTACCCAAATTCTTGAAGGAACAATTCTCATAATAATGCAACTAATACTAATTCAGCATTTAATATACGCCAGGAACTATAGTACTTGTTTTACACGAATTATTTAATACCCATGGCAAGTCTAAGACATAGAATCTATTCCTCCTCTCATCCTACAGAGGGGAAAACTGAGGCTGTTTGTATTTAGCATCTTTCCCAAAACACGCCGCTTGGGTCTGGAAATATTTTGAATTGGACCAAGGCGGTCTTTGGAAATTTTGTTGTAGACCACCTGATATTACCACCCATAGTTCCTTAGAAAATCATGGAAAAAAAAACCTGGCATAGAATAGAGAACTCTAACAAGGCTTGCTTTCTATATGAATTGGTCTTTTATTACCCGGAGTTACGTTGTTGTTTTGGAACACGTGACTTCCTTAGAAACACACTGCTTTAATAGAACTGGTGACAATGAATCATGTTTTAGATGGATCCACCAATATTTCTTCAAGGGAACTTATCCAACACTATTTTCAAAAGACAACATCATAGAAAACCTTAGCAGTGCTTTTCTGTTGTCCCTCACCTTGAAGTGGGTAGGTCTGTAATTAATTTCCTTAGAAAATGTATCTTTGGGGGGCATACACACCCACACTACAACACAAAATTAAGAATACACTTGGGATTTTTCCTAGGCTCTCCATCCTTTTTAGATCACTCTCTAGTCAGTACAAGCTTTATCCTGAAGTTCAGGAACTTTAGGTGTTATCAGAATTAAAATACACTAGAACTCTAAAATAATAATAATAAAAAAGCCTATCATTGGCATTTTGCTGATTCTATATTGAAAACCCTGGCTTAGGGGCGCCTGGGTGGCTCAATTGGTTAAGTGTCCAACTCTTGATTTCAGCTCAGGTCAGAAGCTCATGGTTTGTGAGTTCAAGCCCCACAACGGACTTCCCACTCAGAGTGCAAAGCCTGCTTGGGATTCTCTTTCTCCCTCTCTCTCTGCCCCTCCCCGCTTGCCCTCTCTCCCTCTCTCAAAATAAATAAACTTAAAAAAAAATCCCTGGTCTGTTGATAGGTACAAGCTTCCCGACTTATTGGTCACCTAGTTCTGGGAAACCAAGGTTTCCTTAGTTGATCACTAGTAGGGGTCACTTGGTTTGTGTAACTATCCCTTGTGATGTTTTTGATTGTATGACACAATAACCACTGGTATAACTCATCCTGAGTTCTGAGGAAAGTTGTGGGGAAAATTTTAGGACAGAGGATCTTCTTTCTAATATCCCTGCTGCATAACATGCTGAGGGGGATATAATGGGTTGAGGTTAGGATTTCTCTTCATTCTTTTGCTATATTGCAGTATAATTTTGATATTGGTAAAATCCTGAGAAGTAGGGGTGACTCTCTTCAATCTATAAGAAAGAGGTTAATTCGCCACGGCATTGACAGCTGAGGAAAGAGGGTATAATTTCGGTGAGGTACTTTCTGCCGACAGCAATTCTAGATTCGACGCACATAAATACAGCGGGGACTTCTGTACTCTACGTCGTGGTGCTGGACTTGAGTGCAAGTAGGCATATGCTTAGATGAGCTTATTCTGGAAACCCTGTATCCAAACCTCCGAAATATATTGACACTTAACAAAACTCTTTGCTTTATATATAGCTTTATATTTTACAAAGCAACTTTACGTAGGATGACTTAAGTCAATCTTCACAACACCGTGATGGTCAGTTCTCTGTTTTGTGAATGAGGAAAGAGGCCGGGAGAGGTTAAAGGACTTGCCCCAACCTACACTGTTAATAAACGGACAAGATGGATGTCAGGTCCCTTCTGACACTCTTTTTACTACACCTTCCATTAACCCTGCAAAGCTCACCAACGTCCAGAGAAGTATAACTGAAACAATAGAGATTCCACATGGACTATTGAATTATCAGATGTATTTTTTAAATTATAATACTCAAATCTGAAGATAATGAGATTTGCTATTCTGACACCTGCCTGGTGGATTAGAAATCAAATAAGGTTCGCATGCGGCAGACTTTGAAATGTTTTAGATCTTTTTATCTAATAATTCTACTGCAAGTAACTCATATGTAAGTTAAAATGGGAAAAAAGAAGCTTTATGTACCAAGTTGTTTGTTGACATTTATTTTGAAGGATTATTAAAAAAAAATAAACATTTCCGAAAGAGTATAGGGACTTAATGGAATATTATGCAGCCCTTAATATAATGGTACAAGATGCTTTTAATGACATGGAAAATTCTTGTTATGAAGATAAGAAGAAAAGAAGAATATATTTAGATATTTTGGAAATGTACATGCAAACAAAACAAAGAAATAACTGGAATCATGTCAGTAATTGGAATGACGGAGTTGTAAGCAGTAATTGGAAGGGTGGAATTATAAGTGACAATATACTCTTTTTTCTGCTTCTATGCATTTACCATATCATCCTCTATAATTTAAAATGAATTATTTTTTAAAGAGTAAAAATAAAATGTACTTTTTAAAACCAGATTAAAGCATTTGGGGCACTAATGTGATGTTTTGGCTAGTGCATTTTCCCGAAGTCAGGGAACTTGACTGTGTTCAATATGTCGGTTTTGCTAGCTCATCTCTAAAGGTCCTTTCTGCATCCACCTCCTATGACTATTGGAAGAGGGTGACCATTTACCATCTTTTGGCTGACCACACTCCATTCTTCCTTACTGAGGGCACCCTGTTGTGCTTGGGGGGCAGTTTCTCATTGTGTATATTCTGGGTGTGAGAAATGGCTGCCTTTCCATTTCTTCTCCTCCCCTATGTTACCCATACCCTGAGGTGTTGAATCTTGACCTAGTGTCTCTAGGACATAGTGTTAGGTGGAGACCATTTAATTTCCATCTGGCCAGAAATTTCCTGCCATGAAAAGACTGCCATCTTTCCTTCTAATACTTTGGAGCTCTTTTGATGCCTGTTCCTTTGTAAGCCTAGTTCTCCAGCCTCTCATCAGTTCTGTGACTTCCCTCTTATCTTTCCAGTAAATTCCCTTTGGAATTGATTCAGAATCAGTTTCTATTGCTTTCAATCCAGAATGCTGGGTGATATACACACTGACAACCATTCTGCATCGTGACTATTGGCAAATCCTTTCCTTCAGGTCCATAAATGTTAGCAAGGAAGCATTTTCAGTATCCAAATAAAATTAAAAGTAAAGGCTAACTGCTATAACATAACACTTCACCCAGAAGGATCTCATAAAAACACCAAAGGCCATGCTATATCAATTCAAAGCTTTAACAGTGTTTTCATGTCATAAAAACACATTTTAGGCTCCAATATGATCTGAGAATTAATGTTCATAGTAGCCACAAATGAGTGGACTCAGAGAGATCAAATAGTATTTTCCAATTTGAAGCAGAAGACTGCAGTGCGTTGCAGGATCTTAGATTATCGCCTGCTCCTGAATTTCCACAGCATCTTAGACACAGTTTTTTTGTTTGGTTGGTTTGGTTTTTGTTCTTCTTTTGTTTTGTTTTTTGGTTGGTTGTTACTCTAGCCGTTCTTTAAAGCCTTTTGATGAGAACGACATAGACTTTGGCCAGTTTTAGCTACTCCCAGTGTTCTGGAGATAACCTGCTAATGCTCTAATTTCTTCGTAATTAAAGTCTTTCTGAAGGGGTGCATGGGATTTGTAAGAAGTCTCTCATGACAGCAGAGCCGAGCAGAAGACCCAAGTCGTCAGCTTGTTTCCTATAGTCTTTTACGTAATAACATTCCCACCATAGACCCTGAGATTCTTCAAGCAGCTTTAACTCAACGAAGCAAGCCTTCTCCTATGGGTCCAGAAACCAAAGCAGCTTTTAAAACAGGAAGCTGACATAACTGGCTTTGAGTTCTGTCCTAAGGAGATATTTTGTCAGCTTTGGCTCTATTTACTTAGCTAGTGGGTTAACCAGGGTAACAAGTTTGACTCGAAAATATATTTCTTCAAAAGAATGCAAACAAAGCCACCATCCCTTCAAAAACCGGCAGTGGGGCTAGAGGCTCCTGGTTGTGTGCCTGTACGGAGAGGTTACATTTGCTTCCCCCCCCCCCCCCCCCCCGTATTGACTGTTAGCTCATCTCTCCCTCCCCTTCCCCTCTCCCCGCTCCCCTCCCAGTTTACCTGGGTTGCTAACAGCAGGAGCTGCTGTCAGGGCTCCTGAAAAGGTTGTAGATGGAGGATGACACGGCAGTTTCAAGGCTCCCCCAAGCCAGGAGCCTCTGCATCCATTTTAGAGCACAGGGAACGCCCCTCCTCTTGCCACTAATAATTTTGTCTAGTCCCAGGGATTAAAAAAAAAAATCTCCTTCCTGTCCTCCCAGCCATGCCAATTCTCTCCTCCAAAGCATGGACAGTGTCTTCTCACCCCCTGATTTCTGCTGAAGATTTTATTACTGAGCTTCAGTGGTCATTCTAGGAGTTTGACCCGTCTCTCTCCACCTTCCGGTAGACAATTCTCTTCCCTGTCCTGGTTCCCCTGGGTTCTTCTTCAGAGACACCTCTTGACTTGGGAGGTCCCTCTGGTTCTACTCACCACTAAAGTTACTCCTCCCTCACGCTCCCTGGTGTTCCTGAGTTTTCACAGTATCTTAGACACAATCCTCTCTTTTTAAGGTACCATTTTGCACCAATGCTTTATTTTTCCTGTCCTTACTATGGACCAGGTAGTGTAAGCACTGGAATATAGCAGTGATAAAGTCACACGTGTTCCCCATTCTCGGAGCTTACCACCTGGTACATGGAACAGAAAATTAATATGATAAAAGGTGGGGGGGGGGCATGGGTGCTCTGGGGATAATGGCAGGGCCCCTAACCTACATTGCTGGGATGGGTGATAGACTTCCCCTTGATAAAGCAAGAGCTAAATGAGCAGGGAGATTAAGTAGCAGTTGGCTAGGTGAAGTAGGTGAGTTTAGAAACCAAGGCAACAGAATTTGTTATTATTTTTTATCAATTGTATAGTTAATTTATTTACATTATAAACTTTTTGGAAAAATAGAAAATGGTAAAGAAGAAAAAAATCAATTACCTTAAATAATTTGCTATCCAAATATCACTGACCATTATTAACATCATGACATGTTTTCCTCTCACCTTGGGAATTTGTGGTAGGGGATGAGACGGTTACATAGAGATGAGCTAGATTTTGTATTTCTCAAATTGTTTATTGAATGTACAATTTTGAACACTGCTTTTTTTCACTTAAAATTGTACTATAAGCTTTGCTTCACTCCATTAAAGCTTTCAAAAACATCATTTCAATGGCTCATTTAGTCTTTCTACATGAGTCCTTCCTGGCTCTTCTCATTCCTGTCGTCATACCAGTAATCTCTCTTGTTCATACCTCCAAATTAGACTTACCTTTCTAGCACTCCTTTGGAATTGATAATATGGTTACATGTGTAATCCCCATCATTTGCATGAATGTAGAGTGGCCCAGTGCCCCCAGAGAGTTAGATCAAATGTGCCTAAATAAGGGATATTCCAGGCATCATCTTTCACTACCTTTGAGACTCCCTTCTGTGTGTGGTCAGTAAATGTTCCCGACTAATCTATCAATTGATGTTCCTTTAAAGCATAAACAAGGATCAAAAGCTAACAAACCTTGGTTGAATCCACTCTGAACCTTATTTGACTCCTTTCATTGGGCAACATCTAAATACCTCACACTGTGAGCTATTGATTTTGCAAGTTATCGTGTGTTCTGGAACTTTTTCTTTCGTCAGGGTTGGGGTAAGGGTTAGGACATCTTGTGCCAGGAATTGATAACGCTTTCCTGTCTGCTAAAATAGTTAATTTATTGGCAGCTGCCTTGCAAATCTATGCGTAGAAATTACCATCATCATATCTGTATTCTCTGATATAATTACTATTATCACCATTGTCAACATCATTATTGTTATTGATCACATCACAGCCTCCTATATGACAGTCATGTGCTTAGTGTGTTACTCATATTATCTTACTGAAATTTCAAAATAGCCATCTGAGGTAAGTGTAATTTGCGTTTCTACTTCCAAGAAATTAAGTAAAAAAAAAAAAAAAAGGCTGAGTCGATGATTGAACCAGATTTGTTTGACTCCAGATTGTGTGATGGTAGGAGATAAGGAAGGTGAGAGAGAGAGAGAGAGAGCTTGAGAGAGAGAGAAGGGAGACGGGAGGACATCAGAGAAGATTAGAGGATATCTTCACTTTAGGGAGATTTGAGGTAACACATTACACTTTATATTTCTCATTTTAAAAAGGACACCGGGTAAAAGAACAATGTGTGTGCTGGGGCTGAGAACCCAAAGGCATCTATGGAAAAGAAAGATGTTGCTCATTTGCAGTCATCAATTCTATTTCACCACAAATATTACTATCATACTGGTTGCTTTCTTTTCTGTACTAAAGGCAAGTCTTTCTGGTCTTTTTCCTTCCAGCCTCATTTAGTCCTGGAGTCAAACAGAAGTCCAAGATGCTGTTTTTTTAGGCTTAGATAAATGAAAATTTGGCCTATTTGTGAATGGGCTTCTTGAGGGTATAATTACATACTTTTATTTCTGTTTACTTTTCTGTTTCTCTTAAAGAAGATTTTATCTTTCTCTAACTTCTATCCTGGCAATAAATATAGCACAGAAAACATTCACATATTTTATATTAACCAAATTTTTAATTTTCCATACAATATCATGTTTTGACATCTTAAAATGCCTTTCTGGCTGGGAAGAAACTGCCCCTCCTTGGGCTAGCCAATTCTTAGAGACCGCAAAGTACCCAGGTTGGAGACTGTCTTTGACACGGAAACTAACCAACCTAGGGCTGTGCTTTCTCCATCAACCCATACACCCCAGAAGGCAATATTCCTCTGCCTCAATCATCCCAATGTGTTGGTTCAAACACTCTTCAGGAGCTTCACTGGTGTAATGTGAAATTGGCCCCCCGTAAGCAAAAGGCAAGGAGAGACAGAAGAAAGAGACAGGCTACTCCAGATTGGTAGGTGGCAGGTATAAAAAGCAAGGCAGGTTTAATTTACTCATGAGGCTTATGTTGGGTGGCCTGAGATGAGTCCCTCTCCTTACTCATACAGCCAAATCTTCAAAGTTTATATAGAGCCTTAACTGGGGTAAATCACTTATACTAATCCAGAGGGTCTCAACACTACATCACTATCTCAAGGCTACGTCCCTGTGGCAGCCTGTGGGAGCAGGGAAGGCAAACTGAATGCAAATGCCAAGGACAGGGGAGGTGGTGAGGAGTCTCCGATTGCCAGGGTCCAGCTGGGGGGTCAACTGGCAGTCAGGTCTTCTCTATGACCTCCCCCAGCACAGGACAAATATCAGGTAACTAGAGATCTTCCCTATAGCCCCCAAACAGCTGAACTTATTTAAACTAGCCATCCTAAAGAGTTTACCCTGTCCTGACTTGTCTTTCTCGTGGAAACCCCAGTAAGGTCTCTGGTCTAAACCCGTCTCTTGCTCCTGCTTCTGCTTCCTGCTAAATCTGGTGTTCCTCCTGTGACCCTGTGTGGTGAGCCATGGCTCTTGCTTCTAGGGGACCTGTGGGTAGTATTAAACCTTTCTTCTAATGCATTGACCTCTACATGTTGTCACTCAGTCACCTTTAAAAAATGAAGACCTAGGCACAGAATCCATTTCAGGAATGGAATTTGGGGCAGACAGATTCTAAAGGTGCTCCCCTGCACTCTGCATTCCTTGCCTCCTGGTGAGCATGTCTTTGTAGAACCTCCTCCCCTTGAGTGTGAGCAGGACATATGACTTACTGCTACCCAGCAGAATGTGGCAAAGGTGACAGATGCCACTTTTCTAATTATATTCCATTATATAGGATTCTGTTTGGCTAGGAGACTCATTCTTGAGACTTCTCTTGCTGATTTGATGAAGTAAGTGGCTATGTTGGGGAAGCCTTCATAGCAAGAAACTACAGGCAACCTCTAGGAGTTGAGAGAGGCCTCCAACCTCCAGTCTCCAGGCAGCAGTCTAGGGCCCTCAGTCTTACAACTTCAAAGAAACAAATTCTGGGAACAACCTGAGTGAACGTGCAAATGAATTCCTTCCCTTTGAGTCTCCAGAAAAGAATGCAGCCCACTTGGCATGCCTTGATTGTAGTCTTGTGAGACCCTAAGTATAAGACTCAGCTAAACTGTTCCCAAACTCCCAGAGAAACTATGACATAACATATGGGTGGTTTTGAGCTGCTAAATTTGTGATAATTTGTTATGTAGTAATAGATAACTAATACAGCATTTGACTGTAATCTAGTTTCTTTTTCTTTCCTGCCACTCATTCATTATGGAAGTCACCTTGACCCCTGCATCACCAGAATCATGGGTCCTTTATAGGTCCTCTCAGTGACTTTACCACCCATACTGTTTGAAACTCTCTACGTCAGTGTTGAACTAGAAGCACAAATCAGAATCAATACGAAACTTATTCAAACTATACATGTCCAGAAGCCTTCTAAGAGGTGCTGAGTCAGATCTGAGAGGAGAGTAGTAGGAGCTGAACATGTGAATTTTTAGAAAGTAACATGGGGCACCTGGGTCAGTCAGTTAAGCATCCGGCTCTTGATTTTGGCTCAGGTCATGATCTCACCACAGTTCATGGGATCGAGCCCTGCATCAGGCTCTGTGCTGACCTCATGGAGCCTGACTGAGATTTTCTCTCCCTCTCTGTTCTGCCCTCCCTCCCAAAATAAATAAATAAACATAAAGAGAGAGAGAGAGAGAGAGAGAGAGAGAGAGAGAGAGAGAGAGAAGGTAACACAAGCAATTCTATGGGGCATTTTCAAAAGGGAGTACTGTCCTGATCCCGCCCCTGCTGGGATTCTACACTTTCCTCAAAGGATAGTGTTCTTCAAGGTTCCATTTCCGACTCACGACCTTCCTTTCTTCTACATCCTTCTATTGGTCAATATTATCTAATTTTGTAGTTTTATGACTATCCAATTGTTGATCACTGTTAAACCTCCATATCACCCTCAGCTTATACTTTGAGAAATATATGCCTGACAGCTCACTGAAAATACTCAGTTGAGTGTTTCACAGCCCCATCCAACTCAGCACGTTGAGAGCTGAACTCACCATGCCATCCTTGTTCTTCAGTCTATTCTCCCACTGGGCTGTGTTCTCTTGACCAGTGAATGGTATACCCCTTATTTCAGACCCTCAAGTCAGAAATCTGTGGAATCATTTTAAGCTTTAAGTCCTTTAAGTGACTCCCTATCATCTACAGAATGATTCTAAATTCCTTAGTCTCCCGAGGCTTCCCTGAATCATCTTCAACCCACTGCTATAGCTTTGATTCTTGCCCTTATGGTCTTAACCTTGATATGCATACCCTGCTTAACTACTTGATGTTAACCATATTTACCATTCTGTTGCGTATTTAATTCATTTTACCCCCCTGCAAAAAGTCTCCTGTGTCTATTCCCCTAACTCTCATTTGATCTGTGTGTCATTTCCTCTCCTTTCCTGAAATTTTAGATATATCCAACAGTTCCTTTGGAGTTACTAAAATACGTTATGCGTACATCTTATCACATCGATTCACATATCTATATGGCTTCCTTTCTCTATTGGATGATAAGTGCTTTGAGGGCAGAGATTTCATTTTTGTACCCAGGGCCACGAGGCGTACTTGGCACTCAACTGGACTGAACTGTTGTTAAAAATGACTAACAGCAGGTGTAAGTGCAGTAGTATTGGAGGCATGCTTAGCTCCGGTGAAACCTTGAAATTTAGGATATGGCATGAAGAATTGGGAGAGATGGAGTTAAGGAGGCAGCATACTACATGAATTGCTCTTAGCTCCTCCAGTGAGTGGATAACTTTTCTGGAACCATCATGGGTATTCTAGAGACTGCCTCTGAGGGCTTGGTCAAAGCAATTAACCACTTTTTAAATTCTCTGTTTTATTTTCAAGCCACAACATCATTCAAATTTCTTTAGTTATTGCAGCTAGGTTTTTAGAGAGTCCTGCTACTGTTTTCAAATAAATCAGCTTAATGGGAATGGGGCAGTGTGGGGCAGGAAGAGGTGTGTGTGAGGGAGACCGAAGGGGAGAACAATCAGATAAAGACAGACGGACGCAGGCACGCATTATGAATACACAGTAAATTCCTATGAATACACAGCTTGCTTGCTCTGACGTTCTTTCTCTAAACCGTGCACTGGAGTGAAATTTCTACGAAAAGTGAGTGACGGCAAGTGTGATTGGGGTTAGCTTAGGCACCGCAAAAGCCCCTTAATGGTTGTCAACTGGAACAAATCAAGGCCTAGATTTGTCTTTTCCTTTATCTTTTAAATTCACAGATAATTAGAGGGTATCTTGTTTGTTTTCTTTTCATGCGTTCCTACCTTGTGGAAGAAAGCCAGGAACGATAATACTGCACACTCACTTTCTTTGCTTTCCTTCAGTCCTGAAACACAGCTAAGGCTCAGCCTCTGCGAACTTCAGAGCTAAATCCTGGTGTCGGCTCTGGAATGAAAGTTACTCCCAGTGAATTCTGGGAAAGGGGGAACCACACCTTCCAGGCCACCCTTCATGGGATAAAAATTAAGCCAGAGGGTTATAACGCAAGCAAAACAAAAGCAAAATATGGTCGAGCAGAAACAGACGCCATATCTTATTTCTGAAACATTTTCAAGTTCGGGCTTCATGGAAATGTGTGTTTGTGGAAAAATGCTACGTATAATTGATTCAGATAGTTAGCAGGCAGATGTAGTGAAGGATGGCAGATGTGTTTGATGAAGCCAGATGTATAAAAGCAGTCAGATGCGCATGTATTCCTAGCCGAGGACTTGATGAAGTGAAAGGTGAAAGTAAATGTACATATAAATGTGGCTGGTGACAAAGAGGAGACCAATATTTAGACATGGGGTAATTCAGTTAGCCTCTGAGCATGAAACCATAGAATCCATAAGCAGTGGACAAACAAGAAAGGAAGAAGACCACTTAATGAGACCAGTTCTTGGGCCTAACAATATTGGAATGCTGTCATTAATGGTACTAACCACTGGCTTTTTATTATCATTTTGTTTAATGTTTATTTTTGAGAGAGAGAGAGAGAGAAAGAGCGGTAGTGGGGGAGGGGCAGAGACAGAGGGAGACACAGAACCTGAAGTAGGCTCTAGGCTCTGAGTTGACAGCCCAGAGCCCAACGCGGGGCTCGAACCCACGGACCGCAAGATCGGGACCCGAGCAGAAGTCAGATGTTTAACCGACTGAGCCACCCAGGCGCCCCTTCCTTTTTCTGTTTTTACTGTACAATCTCAGATTCCTCTTCCATGCCTTTCTTCTAATCTTAGTCGTGATTTCGGAATTCTTTGTTAAGCTTCACTTTTATTTTAAGAAAGAACATTTCGTAATTAATTCCAAAATTAAAAATTTAATTTGCAAACGTGGTACTTCTATATTCTCATATTGAATCAGGAGTCATTAATGACAAGAATAACAGGGGGAAAAAAAAACTGGTTGGACCACGTTTTCATGCTAGCCTGGGTTCTTGTTCTCTCTTTGCTGAAGGGTAAAGCTGTAAGGTTTTCACACACCGTGAGCAGAGCATGGGGAAGAGGAGAAGACACAAGCCACTGAATGAGTCATAGTCAATGGCTCCTGATACTTCGAAGCCCCACTTTTAGCACTGGGAATTTGAGGGAAGGAACAGTGTAGAAAATTGGCCATTTAGAACCATAGAAACCCAGGAATAGCACTTCACAAACTGATACATACCAAACCCACTTCCTATGCCCTCTCTTGCCTGTTTCCCCAGCGATGACAGCCAGGATGCAGGCTGCCCTTTGAGTAGACCCAGGAGAAGCTGGAGGGAGTTACTCTCTAACTTAAGGGAATGTCTGCCGGAAATAAAATTCCTTTTCTTATATGGGATGACATAAAAGTGTGTATAAATAAAGGTATATTTTATTTGAATTGAACATTGCGATTCATCAACGTGCAGCATGAGTGCTGTTATACTGGTGGCACTTGCCTGTTAAAATAGAAAGTTCACGTTATCGTTTTAGCTTTTTTAAGTCTTTGAAATAAAAGTCCCAGAACAACATAATTTGGCTTTCAGAGGTCGTGTAGAGGGGCTCGGCAGGAGGAATAGAGGGTATAGATCAGCGATTTTCAAGTGTGGCTTTATGTTAGATGAATCTGTGGAGCCATCTACAAGTGTAGGGAGGCTTGAGTCCTACCCCCACAGACACACCAGGGCGGGGCTCCAGTAACAGCATTGTTTCAGAGCTTCTTAGATAATTCGAGTGTGCACCAGGTTGGACAGACCCTGGAAGAGACCAACCAAGCAGGCAGAGACACAAGGTAGTGCCAATATTGCCTAATGAAGTAGTTTCTCGTGGCGAGATGGTCTTAACAAGATACATGAGTTTCAATACATCAGCTATTCAAATCGGCCGACTTACACATCCTTGCTCTCTCTGGTTTGGGGCTGGCTGGGCACACTTTGGTTATAATATGGTTTCTCTTGTTGGTCTGACTACCGGACTTGGGCTGACGACGTTAAGGTTGGCATTATGGTTTATGAGACACTTCTATGTCTCACTACATATGAGTCAATTCACTGACTGCCTACATTAATTAGATTATAGCCTCTTCTAAGACTGGTTGTTGCAATTAGTTTTCCAAAACCTGCTTATTTCTGCGACCCTGAAAACTTGGGGTTTTAAGGCTGTGGGCCAGAGAAAACCACAAGAAATCAACTGAAGCATTGCACCATTGACTGAGGGCTTTTGTCTTCCCTTTGGAGATATCCCTTTGGAAACACTTGTAATTAATCCTAAATGCTATCTTGGTAGATACAACAATATTGGGCAAGTCTTTTTAGAATTTGACTAATTTTTGTTAACCCGTTGGAAAGAACTACTGGGCCCTAAATGATTTCAAACAAACTCTAGAGCAAGTTTTTGGGTTTAGGTCACCGCGAGCTTGTGTTACCATTCAGGACGAAACGAAACGGTCACAACTGCAAGCAAGTTTTCATGCCATGTGATTTTACACGTCATTTATTCTTTTCGGGTATAGTTTTCCTCCATGCAAAGCAAGAGGGTAAGGTTATATGGAAATATCTCTAGATTTTCTCGAATCCTAAAATAACATTCCCCTCTGTGACTACGGTCCTTTTGAAGATGAAATTTCCATTTTGCAACAGGTTTAGTTTTATAGAAAAGTTGGGATAATAGTACAAAAAGTTCACATATTGTTAGTATCATGCATGAAACTGCTACATTGGCTATAATTAGTGAACAAATATTTATACATTATAATTAACTACAGTCGGTAGTTTATCTCTATTTACGTAGGTTTTACCTCATGTTCCTTTCCTGTTTCAGGATTAGTTGCATTCAGGATGCCTGCCACATCATGTTCAGGAGTCATGTCTTCTTAGGTTTCTCTTGGCTTTGACCCTTAGATTTTCCCGGTTTGTGATGACTCTGATTGTTTGGAGGAGTACCAGTCGGGTATTTCAAGTATGTGTCTCAATTTTCCCCGGTACTTTTCTCATGATTAGACTGACCTAATGAATTTCGAGTGACGATTATAGGATCAAAGAGGCATTTTCAATGGATCCTATCACAGTATACCAACATGGCTGATAAGTGATAAATGTTGCTGTTGGCCGTGGTCACCTGGCTAATGTAATGTTTGTCATGTTTCTCCCCTGCCCCTTTCTATCCTCATTCAAGGCCAGTCTATCCTCCTACACTTAAGGAGAATGGAGTTTTGCCTCACCGCCCAGAGAGTAGATAACCATATACATTGTTTGGAATTCTGGTGCAAGGGAGATTTGTCTCTTCTCCCCCACTTAAGTTATCATTTATTTATAACAGCTTGGAATCATGGAGATTTATTTTGTACTTTAAGTTATAAATCAATATTACTTTCTTTTGTTGCTTAAATTGTTCCATCTCTGTCTACTGGAAGTTCTTTCAGTGGGATCCTGGGTCCCTTTCACATGTCTCTATTATCAATCATTTGGGTGTGTGTGTGTGTGTGTGTGTGTGTGTGTAATTTCTGTCACTACCATATGTGCCAGACCCATCTTGTATATTTCCTGTCCTAATTTTAGAATCAAAATTTCTCCAAGGAATTCTGGCTCTGGTTATTGGAACATAACATTAAAAACCAAGATCTGGGTTCTAGGGGTGCCTGAGCGGCTCAGTGGGTTAAGTGTCCACCTCTTGATTTCCGGCTCAGGTCATGATCTCTTGGTTGGTGGGTTTGAGCCCTGCATTGGGCTCTGCACTGACAGCATGGAGCTGGCTTGGGAATATCTCTCTCTCTCTCTCTCTCTCTCTCTCTTTGCCCCTTCTCTGCTCTCTCTCTCTCTTTCAAAATAAATAAATAAACTTTTTAAAAAGTCTTTAAAGGAAAAAAGATCTGGATTCTAGATGTTCTCTTTGCTACTGGGATGCTACTGCTTCTAGGCATGTTCAGCTGACAGAATAGGAAACGTATGTTTGTATATATCAGCCTGTGTATATACCCATATCTGTAAATGTTTCTATGTGTAACCATCTGTATCTATATTAAGCTAAACATAAACTTATCCTGATGTCTTCCATCTAACAAAGATCGTTGTAGTCTTTTCTACTTGCTTACCTACAATCTCACCACCAGCGAGAAACCTGGCTCCCACCATCACCCACCCATTTATTTAATTGTTCAATCGCAGTATAATTATGTAGCACAGTCAGAGCTGTGGCCCCCATGGGAACAGTGTTAGTATATAGCGATTATGTATAGCGCTTTTGCCTTTGCATGTGTAGACTCCATCCATTTCCAAAGTTACTTAGATTAGCAACTTTTCCCCTCACCCTTTCAGTGAGTTTGCTTCATATATTTGTAACACAATGAGATGATTCGATTGTTTTGTCAGGTCCAGCATGCCACCCTACAATCTTTCAGCCTCCTAAATGGTGTTTTAAAAGTTTGTACACATTAAGATTTACTCTTTGTGGTATGTAGACAGTGGCATAGTTTGATTTCTGTTTTTGCGAACATTACTTGTTCTTCAGCGATTCACCAGTAAATGAAATCAGGTACACAGAAGACACTTTTGATACATGGTCTGGTGATTTTCCAGAGAGTAGAACTTTCTAGAAATATAGTCTGAGGTGCCTGGATGGCTCAGTCAGTTAAGCATCTAACTCTTGATTTCAGCTCAGATCACCATCTCATGGTTTGTGAGATCGAGCCTCTGTGCGTTGACAGCACAGAGCCGGCTTGGGATTTTCTCTCTTTCCCTTTCTCTCTACCCTTCCCCTGGTCTCTCTCTCTCAAAATAAATAAATAAACATTAGAAATACAATCTGGAAAATTATACACACACACACACACACACACACATATATATATATTTCTTTCTCCTACTATAAAATATATATATTTCTTTCTCCTATTTTGAAAAGCTCAATTCTTAGTAATATTAATAAATAACTTACTTGCATTTTTCTACAATATAAATAATTCAAAAATAATAGTATCAACATTGCTACAAAAATTAGATTACTAAGTGTATTTTAAGACTTCTTTTCTGTTTAAAAAAAATTTTTTTTAATGTTTATTTTTGAGAGACAGAAAGAGACAGAGGGCAAACGGGGGAGGGACAGAGAGAGAGGGAGACACAGAATCAGAAGCAGTCTCCAGGCTCTGAGCTGTCAGCACAGAGCCCAACATGGGGCTTGAACCCACTAACTGTGAGATCATGACTTGAGCTGAAGTTGGACTCTTAACTGACTGAGCCACCCAGGCACCCCTCAGTTTTTATTGTCATTTGAATGTTGGCTACTGAGGATGAGTAGTCAAAATATTGTGTTTAGCAGTGCCTGGGTGACTCAGTCGGTTGAGCATCCTACTCTTGATTTCGGCTCAGATCATGATCCCGGGGTCCTGTGTACTGAGCCCCAACTTGGGCTCCATGCTGAGCATGGAGACTGTTTAAGATTCTCTCTCTCCCCACCTCTGCCCCTCTCCCCTGCTTGTACTCTATTGTATTTTAAAATCACTTTAATTCACATCTCTATGATTATGTCATCAAGTTGATACATAGGTAAATTTATTTCAGTTTGTTTATATACCTTAGTGATTGCTTTTTAAATGTAATTGCATTTTTGAGTATGAAAACACAAGTATAGAAGAAACTGAGACTATATTTAGATAAATGTAACTTCTCTTCCAAAAATACCTGACTCTTGGGGCGCACGGGTGGCTCAGGTGGTTAAGCTTCCAACATCAGCTCAGGTCACTATCTCAGGGTTTGTGAGTTTCAGCCCCGCATCAAGCTCTGTGCTGACAGCTCAGAGCCTGAAGCCTGCTTTGGATTCTGTGTCTCCCTCTCTCTCTGCCCCTCCCTTGCTCATGCTCTCCCTCTCTCTCAAAAATAAATAAACATTAAAAAAAATAGCAAACAAAAATATCTGACTCCACCATGTTTTTTTACCTCCCCTATGATAACCTTTTTATTAATGTTGGCGTTATCTTTACTATTTTTCTCTTTGCTTAAAACAGCAAATTCATATTTCTTCCCATTTATTACACAGAAGAATCACAGTATGCGTCACGTCCTAGACCTTATTTATTTCACTGAACAAATGTCACAGAGATCACTTCAAATCATTGTATAGAGATCTTTACCATTCTTCTTCCTTCTTCTTCTTTTTTTTTAATGGCTATTAGTGCTCCTACTTGTGAATATATCATGGTTTGTTCCAGCAATCCCTGTTGATAGAAATCTGCCATTATAAATAATATCACAATGTGTAACCTTATGCCTAAGTCATTTTGTGCATACGTCACTTTTTATTTTTGAGTTACAGTTTGGAAATGATTTTTCTTGGTCAAGGGGTAAATGTGCATTTATTATCCTAATTACGGCCAAATCCCTCCATAGAGGTGGAATCATCACATTTCAAGAAGCAATGTAGGGAAGCACCTCTTTTCCCACAGTATTGCCAGTGAAGTATGCTGTGAAACTTTTGGATTTTGCCAGACAGATAAGGGAGAAATATTATTTCAGTGTAGTTTTAATATCCAGTTGTATAAGTGAAGTTGATCTTCTCTTCATATGTGTAAAATAGACTTTCTGTATTTTGCTTATTCTCATCCTATTGGGGAGGTGTTTTTCCCCTCAAATTTCAAGACCTTACTTTTATGGAAATGCTATTCTGTTTTTGATAGAATTTGAAAATATTTCTTGTAGTGTGTCCTTTTTGTTTCACTTTCATTTTAGTGGGGGAATTTTTGCCAATCAAATTGTTTTTAAAAATATTTTTCTGGGGCACCTGGGTGGCTCAGTCGGTTAAGCGTCTGACTTTGGCTCAGGTCACGATCTCATGGTCCATGAGTTCGAGCCCCGCGTCGGGCTCTGTGCTGACAGCTCAGAGCCTGGAGCCTGCTTCGGATTCTGTGTCTCCCTCTCTCTCTCTGCTCCTCCCCCATTCATGCTCTGTCTCTCTCTGTCTCAAAAATAAATAAAAATTAAAAAATAAATAAATAAATAAAAATAAAAATATTTTTCTAAGGTTAGATGTATCACTAATGTGTTTCATTACTTTGGATTTTGACTTCCAGTTAGGAAAGTGTTTCAGTTATTAAAGATATTCACTCGTGTTTCTTACTAGAGCTGTTATGAGTTCCGTTTTTACCTTTAAATCTCTGATTTATTTAGATTTTATCTACGTATACGATGTGAAGTATGGGTGTGATCTGGTCATTTTCTTTTTTCCTTTTTTTTAATTTTAGTTTTTTTAATGTTTATTTATTTTTGAGAGAGAGAGAGAGACAGAGCATGAGGGGGGGAGGGGCAGAGGGAGAAGGAGACACAGAATCTGAAGCAGGCTCCAGTCTCCAAGCTGTCAGCACAGAGCTCCATGTGGAGCACAAACTCACCAACCGTGAGATCCTGACCTGAGCTGAAATCGGATGCTTAATGGACTGACCCACCCAGGTGCCCCTGCTCATTTTCTTAATAGATATTTCCCACAGCATATATTTTTCCTGTTATGAGTTCAATTGTGTCCTCTTAGAAGGAGATGTTGAAGTCATAATCCTCAAGACTTCAGAATGTGACCAAATTGACACAACGTGACTGGTGTCTTTAGAAAAGGGAAATCTGGGGATGTCCAACTTCTGCTCAGGTCATGATCTCACAGTTCTTGGGTTCCAGCCCCATGTAGGGCTCTTTGCTGACATTGCAGGGTCTGGAGCCTGCTATGAGTTCTATATCTCTCCCTCCCCCTTTCCCTCTGCCACTCATGTTCTGTCTCATTCTCTCAAAAATAAACAAACATTAAAAAAAAAAAAGAAAAACAAAATCTGGACACAGAAATGGGCACACAGAGAGAAGATGATGTGAAGAGACACAAAGAGAAATGGCCATCTAAGTGCTGGGAACACCTGAGGCTCCCAGAAACTAAGAATAAGTCCTAGCAGAGATCCTTTCCTGGAGCCTTCAAAGGAAGCACGTCCTTGCCAACACCTTGATTTTGAACTTTTGGTATCCAGAGCTGTGAGAGAACACATTTCTTTCGTTCTGAGTCACACAGTTCGTGGTAGATTTTTCATAGCTGCCCTAGGAAGCTAAAATACCCACTGATTTGAGATACCCTATGTTTTTACAGCAACTTGGGTGTGATTGCAGACTTACTATTCTGCCCCATTTGGATTATCTGTTTACTCATGTATCAATACCACAGTATTTTAGTTAAAGGTGGTCTACACTACGTTTTAATATCTGGTAGAGGTACCCTCCCTTGTTTGTTGTCTTTTTTTCTTTTTTGCAGTTTTACTCCATACTCTCTCTTGTTTATTTTTCCATATGGAAGTTATCAAAACAACCAATTAAGCAAACTAAACTCTAGAAAAAAGAAGTTGGTATTTTTATCAAGATTGTAACATTTTTCATTTCAAGGCTCATTCAAATCCATGTCTTCAACCTGCAACCCCCGGACTCTATCTCCACGTTGGTGCCTCCCTGCTCAGTTCTGTGGTTGCCCACACTTTCGAAATGGTTCCACATGTCACTGGAGTGCTCAAAATCCTTGGATGCAAGTGCTCACTGAAGCTTTCCCCACCCTCAGGAGCACTTCTGGATACATGCTTTGTTTCCATAAGTATGGATTGAATGGAATCACACTGCATAAACATAAATTTGAAGTTGTAAATTCAGATTTGTTATAAGTGGCCTGTAATTCAGACTTCCAACTGGCTTGGGATGTAATTTAGGTAATACAGTGCAGTGAACTGAGTACTAGATGTGCAATCTTAAAATCTACATTCTGATATCCTATTCTCTATAGTATTATAGTATTACAATACATATAATTATAGTATACTATATATTGTATAGTATATTATTATATAGTGTATAGTATATATATTGTATACTATATATTGTATACATATATTGTATACATATACTATACTATATATGTATACAATATATAGTATACTATATATTGTATAGTATATTATTATATAGTATATATATTGTATAGTATATATATTGTATACTATATATTGTATACATATACTATACTATATATAGTATATAATAATACTATATAATATATATAATTATATTATATAATTATATAATTATATAAATTATATAAATACATATAATTATATAATATATATAATATACTATACAATATATAGTATACTATAATTATATGTATTGTAACTATGTATATATATGTATATATATATACATATAAATATGTAACTATATATAGTATATTATATGTGTAGTATACTATATATAGTATAATTATAGAATAGTATACATATAATTATAGTATACTATAAATAGCAAAATATAGTATACTATATATAATAAATTAATTATATATAGTTATATGCTATTATATATAATTACATATACTATAATACTATATTTATACTAATTATATAATATAAATATATATAAAGTATATATAATTTAAAGTATATACTTTATATATTATATTATATATATAATACTTTATATATATTATAATTATATATATAAGGTATATATAATTTAAAGTATATATGTATATATAGACACAATTTACATAGAAAATTATGATATTTGTAAAATCTTACACACTATACTATATTTTTATTTTATATATACTGCATTATTCAAAGTTCTGTATACTAAAACAATAACATTGGGAGCAGTTTCCTAGCCTGTCACATTTTTGAATCCAAGATCAAAAGCCTTGTTCACCCGATTATGGGGAGAATGATGTAATCCGCAGTTCCTGTTGGGATTTCTAGCTCTCCGCCTGCCTCTTTCCTCCCTGTCTCACTCAGCTCCAAACCACACAGGTTTTCTTTGCTCTTCTTTAAACAGGTCAGTCTCATTCTTAAGGCCTGATCATCTGCTCTTGTCATAGGTCTTTGAAATTTTACTTAAATTACTCTGTGAGCTCCTTAAATTGTAAGCTCCAATGCACACCATCACATGGCCTTCCCTGATTGCTTCCGCGTATGGTAGCTCGTCTTCTTAGTCACTCTTTAATTCTTACCTGTTTTATTCTTCTTCATGGTGCTTATTTATATGTGAAGTTCCATTGCCTGTTTATTATCTTATCTACTCTCTCTTTTGCTGAGATATAAGCCTCCCAAGGAGAAAGATGTTATCTTCCTCACTTTGATAACCCCTGGTTTATGACAATGTATTAGATGCTTAATAAATATTTGTTGAATGAACAAATCAAATGACCTAATGTACGTAAAATGTTTGTCACATAATAGTTGTATAATGGGCAGTATCTCATTTTATTATTTATTATACAGCAGTGGACTCTTGTTGTAGTAACACTTAAAACACGTATAAAACATACTCGATTCTTTCCCCAAAGTCTAGATCCTTGACGTTTGGCTAATAGAGACTTAAGTAATATGATTTCATTGGCTGAAGAGCAAGTGTTGGGTGTTGTTTTTCTCTAGCTTAGGCCTTTTTGCACTTGACAAGAGGTCGTAGCATTTTTAAATGTCCCTTCCCTATCATTAGTCATGCTGATTTCTTGGGTTCTGGGTATGGTCATGTGTCCAATTACATCTGGGATGTTTGTTTTCCAGATGCCAGCAGAAACTGCACCTCTGCATTTGCTTTTCACAATTGGATATCCAGCCTGTAACACTGTCTCACTTGGTGGTTATCATTTCAACAGTCAGTAGGTAACAGAACTCTGAGCTAAAATGGAAGATATTCAGGCTGGTTTGACTTTCCCATTCTTTAAATGGAAAGGTCCTGACATCACTGACTTTCTTTAAGATTTTGCAGAGTAATAGTCTAAGATTGAGGTTGAGAATTGCCTGTCCTACGGAAAGTTTAGAAAAGTGTGCAATTTGGGAAAGTTTCTGACCAAACTTGACATTTTCCTGAATTGCTAAGGCTCTGGTACTCAGGACCAGGGAGAGACATGGAATTTGGCCTCTGTGGTCATAGCCCTTTTGACAGACATAATGACAGGGTCTGATCACCAAGGGCAGTGCGTTTAAAATGCCAAGGAACAGAGTAAGGGCCAAAAGACTGAGAAAGGAACTAACATTCCCCAGGCATATACTGTGTGTACATGGCACAGTGCTGGGAGCTAGGTCAGGGGCACTTAAGTAGCCCTTAAGCACTTAAGAAGCACTTATTGCTTTAGAGCCATAAATGCTTGGCAGTTCTAACAATGCTATTTTAGGAATATTCTACCGGTTTAACTCTTAAGCTGTGCTATGGTCTCGATGTTTGTGTTCCCACCAAGTTCATACACTGAAATCTAATCCTTCAGGTGATGGTATTAAAAGGTGGGGACCTTTGGGCAATGATTAGGTCAGGAGGGCAGAATCCTCATGAATGGCATTAGTAACCTCATAGAAGCAGCTGAGAAAGCTCCCTCGTGGGGTTATATTGGGAAGAGAGCTGCCAATGAGGAGGCAGGCCCTCATGGGCCGCCAGCACCGTGATCTTGGATTTTCCAGCCTCCAGAAGTGTGGGAGATAAATGTTTGTTGTTTATAAGCCAACACAGTTTTAGGTACTTCTGGTACAGCAGTCCAGATGGACTAAGACAAGCCCTCCTTCTTGACTTGGTCAGGTGCAGTGGGTCCCAAACTTTAGACATTCAGATATTACCTTTACTACTATGGTCACATTTGAGTATCACCTGTACTGTTATTTATGTATTTTTTTTAAATCAACTGACTTTAACTTTTTAATCAATTTGTTGTAAAAAAATATTATATTAGTCATATAAAGTCACTATCAATAAAAATTCTTGTATCACCTAAAATTACATCATATGTCACCAATGAACCTGAGTTCCTGCCGCACTATGAGAAAGGCTGGAATCCCTGACATCAGCTCCAGACTATTTGAATGACAGATTTGGGCTTTCATTTCTTGTTTGGCTTTATTGTGATGTTGGGTCACCCAGTTGGTGTGAGCCCTAAATTATCTCTGTCTCCTTCTATCTGCCTTCTATCGGCGATTGCAAGAGCAAAGCCCTAGGGGTTCCATTTTCCTCTCCTCTTTCTTGAGGACTGACTTTTCTAACCAAAGCTAGGCATCCCGGGTGAGTCTCTAGAAAAACCTAGGCATCTCTAGGTTTTCCACCTGGCACGTGGAAGCTACAAAGGAAAAAAAGACACCAAATCATTTCTAAATGGCCACCATGAGCCAAATACAGTTGCAGATGCTCTATCAACCCAAAGCCGTTCAATACTTTCAAGCCATTTGTTGTTATACCCAGAAGGTACTACAGAGAGTGTAGGGAATTAGCAAAGGTAACACATGGGTAAAGCTGAGATGCAAACCAAGTTACATCTGACAATAAAGTGTGTGCTTCTTTCAGTAAAAATCCTGAAGAAGAGAGTCCATTGGCATTTCAAAGATATGATATGCAGAGCTGATAATCTCTCTTAAACTGACAAAAACTCAATCATTTTTGTGATTCAAATAGCTACAAAATATATGTGTTTTTGATTCAAGTTGCACTTAAGGTATAAAAAGGCTGTTTCAAAGAGCCATTTAATGCTCAAGAGCCTTTTAAATAGGATCAGGTGACTCAAGGTGGCTAACTGAGAAGATCTATTTCTTGTTTCAGTCTTAAATGTGCTGAAATGATATCCAATTCATAATGCTACTATTGATATGCCCAGAGGGTAGAATCCTGTGACTACTTAATCTCATGTTCCCTCAGAGCAGAGGACTGCATAATCTTTCATTGTGTGAGGGCACCATAATTCATTTAAGCATTTCTCTTTCTTTGGATAGTTAGGTTGATTTTATTTCTTGGCTTATATGAATAATCGTGTTATTATTAGTTTTAAAGTCCAATTTGAGATCTAAAGATGTTCCATTTTTAAATGGATTTCTTTTATAGTTTATGAGTAAAGATGAGTATGTGTATTAGACATTAATTTCCTTTTTGTGGAAATTTTTAGCATATGCACTTTATGCATCTCTATTTGTATGGTTGCCTTTCCTTCATCGACTTGCAATCTCCATGAAGACAGGGACCTTGTTTGTGCCATTTAGTGTTGGATTCCCAGATTCTAGAAGAGTACCAGGCACAAAAATGGTGAGATTAAATAAAAAGTTTCCCTACGTTTTACCTAGAAATTATGCCGGTGATGTTAATAAGAACTACCCATAGAATAAAAAAAGTGACACAAGCTAGCACAAAATTTTAATATCAGGGGTATTTTTCCTGGTCGGGCAGATCATCCTGAGTTCAGGCTACATGATTTCTAGTTATCATGTAGGCCTTACTTAGCAGATATGGGTCTGAATGTCTACTTTCTTGTTGTAAACTTTCAACTAATCTATGTTCCACATGCCCCCTTTGGGCCTTTGAGTTTTGAATAACAAAACTCTCTAGAGAAATGGAGAAGGAGCAAGTGAACTAAATATTTACTTAAAAGTAAGGAAAGGCCGAATTGCAAAGAATTTATGAGTTGTGAAGGAGAGACATTTTCATAATGAGAAATTGTTATATAGGTCAACCTTTTACCAAAACAAAACAAAACAAAACAAAAACAAACAAAAAACAAAAAAAAAGGGAAAAAACATATAAATATTTGCATTGTGATGGAATTTTGCTAAACTTTTCAAGTTTGAAACATTTACCACATAACGCAAATAAAATTCTTTTTTTATTTAATTTTTTAAAAATGTTTATTTATTTTTGAGAGAGAGAAAGAGACAGAATGTGAGCCGGGGAGGGGCACAGAGAGAGGGAGACACAGAGTGTGAAACAGGGGTCAGGCTCTGAGCTGTCAGCACAGAGCCCAACGCGGGGCTCGAACTCATGAACCGTGAGATCGTGACCTGAGCTGAAGTCAGAAGCTTAACCAACTGAGCCGCCCAGGCACTCCAACTCAATTAAAATTCTTAGAACACAGGCATGTACTCTTACCTACCCACACCATCTACATATACAATAGGTCAAGAAACTGTGTTTTACAGTCAGAGAGAAAACTGTTAGTCATGACAGGCCTCTCTTGCAGCTCTTACTGTGGGCCGACCACCATGCTCAACATTTAATATTTAGCAGCTGAGTTAATTCTCTGGGATAGTTATTCTTATCCCACTTGACAGATGTGAAAACTGAGACACAGAAAAGTTAAATCACCCGCTTGAAGACAGAAAGCTCCTAAGTCTGAAGCAGGATTTCAACCCAGACTCAGTCTGAATCTTTGACCAGTAAACATAATTCCACAAATTAAGTATTCTACTCTGCCATGTATTTTCCCCTCTTTGAAAGAGGAGTTTATAAATTTCAGTGTTGACTATGTCCCGGGCACCAATCTAAGTGACTTGTTACACATACTAACTCATTTAGACTTCAAAGCAACCTTGAAAGGGACAGTATTATTATTGTTTCCATTTTGCAAATGGGAAACTAAGACAAGCTGAGGTCAAGTAACTTGATCTAAGTTACATGTTTGCAAAGGGTGAATCCAGACTTTCACCAAGACACAAATGGACTGAAACGGGCCCCGATTTTTGTATCCTCTATTTTTTCTCCTCTTCCTTCTATTCTTTTCCTCCTCTCCTCTCCATATCTCCCATCTCTTCCTCCTTAATGAAAAGATTCTACCCGTAAAATGTCATCCAACCTTTTGCTTTTGAGTTTGCAATGCATTTTCAGTTGAAATGCTAATCAGGCACCCACCATCCCCACTTATCTTTCGCTTGTTTTTAAAGCACAATTCATAATTCTTTTTTTTTTTTTTCAACGTTTATTTATTTTTGGGACAGAGAGAGACAGAGCATGAACGGGGGAGGGGCAGAAAGAGAGAGAAGGAGACACAGAACCGGAAACAGGCTCCAGGCTCTGAGCCATCAGCCCAGAGCCCGACGCGGGGCTCGAACTCCCGGACCGCGAGATCGTGACCTGGCTGAAGTCGGACGCTTAACCGACTGCGCCACCCAGGCGCCCCCACAATTCATAATTCTTATCTGATACAAGTTGTTACCTAAAGTAGGGGATGGAATGGTGCTCATTAACATCCAGTTCCCCTCTCCTCCCTAGGCGTGGAATTCTCTACTTTCCAGTCCTCCTGAGAATTAGCTGGGATCATGTGACCAGTTCTGGCCAATAGATTGTGAACAAAAGTAACACCCGTTGGTTTCAAGCTTGGCCGTAAAAAGGCCCCACATTTGAAAGGCAGAGCAGCGACATCAAAGTAGAGTGGTCACTGAGGCCCTATGTGGAGGACAACTACAATAGGGAAAGGTTGAGAGCTGTAACATTTCCCACTTCTTATTTATTTGCATGAGAAAGAAATAAAATGCCGTTTTCATTTCTTTAGAAGTATTTATTTACTTTGAGAGGGAGAGAAAGAGAGAGACGGGGTTGCGGGGGGGGGGAGGGTCAGGGAGAGAGGGAGAGAGAGAATCCCAAGCAGGCTTGGCACTGTGAGAGCAGAGCCTGATGTGGGGCTTGAATTCCGGAATCATGAGATCATGACCTGAGCCAAAGTGGGACGCTTAACCAACTGAGTCACTTAGGTACCTAAAATGCTGTATTTAAAAACTTGAGACTTGAAGCCTTGTTTGTTGTTTGTTTTTTTGTTTTTTACAATTTAGCCTCATCTATCCTGATCAACACTATAGCCAGAACTTCGAAATAATGTAATAAGGCTTGTATAGTTTCTATTACAAATTTGATTAAGGACAATATAAGAAAAGGAAGTAATAAGCTCCCTTCACTTATGAATGCAGATTTAAAAGTCGGATATATATAAAATTATATATTACGTTATATACAAGTAAATTCAATGAGTTTTATAAAGTATATTATGATCCCTAAGTTAACTTTGTCCCTGGAAACAAGATTGGCTTCACATCGGAAAGCCTCCCGATGTGATAATATACCGCATTAACATAGTAGAAAAATCAAATGCTTATCTGAATACATAAAGGAAGATATTTCATAGATTTAGCCTGTATTCATAGTTTAAAAATTCTTATTACACTTAAAGTTTAAGAGATCTTCTCCTCTTAGTGTTACTTGTGGGAACCAGGCTCTGAGACAGACTTCTTCATGTAGAAAGTTTATTGAGGACTGCTCCCGTGGACAGTCCTGGGGTTTGGGGAGAGTGAAGGAAGCACCAGTGGACGAGAGAAAGTCCACTGTTATGAAATTGTAACCCCAGGCCTCGCCTACTCACGCGAGGCACATGCCAGCCTGCATAGCCGCTCAGAGTGGAGCTCATTTGAAACAAGAAGGCTGTAATTTTATACAACTAAATCCCTGGGGAAGGGCCAGGACCCTGTGCAAGGAGGGTCACTGCAGCCAAGGTCAAGCATTGGAGGGACTTGGACGAGAGATATTGAGCAGCTGCCCACTGAGAAAATGGCAGCTTCAGGAGAGGACCTGGCCAGGGCACCGTAATATTCACTACCTTTGGCAAACATACAAAACAGAGAAATTTAAATGCATTCTCTGTAAGGTAAAAAAGCCCACCTATTGAGGTTTTTAAAAACACAGTACAGGGGCGCCTGAGTGGCTCAGTCGGTTAAGTGTCCGACTGTGACTTAGGTCGTGATCTCACAGTTCGTGAGTTCCAGTCCCTTGTCGGGTTCTGTGCTGACAGCTCAGAGCCTGGAGCTTGCTTCAAATTCTGTGTCGCCCTCTCTCTCTGACCCTCCCCTGCTTGCACTCTGTTTCTCCCTTAAAAGTAAATAAACTTGAAAAACATAGTACAAAAAGACCTGGGAAAAGCCCTTAGAAAAGAGAAGGAAATAGCAGGTTTAGGGATTGAAAGGGAAGATCTAAGGCTATCAGTATTTGTAGAAGATATGATCACCTACCTAAAAGAAATAACAAGAGTAGCAAACAGCTATATCAAATGAGAAAATTAAATCAACTTATATGTAAGATCAACTTGAAGTAATCTAAACAACAACTTGCAGTAAAGTAATAAATTAAATGCAATTACATATCAACAGAAACTATTCTGAATCTGGGAAGTAAAGAATTCACAAGACTACAGTGGAGATTGTATTACACCAGGGGGATGATGTAATGTTATAAATTCCCCACAAATTACATCATAATCATACATATTAAATGCTCAGTAAGGGGGTGGCTGGGTGCCTCAGTCAATTAAGTGGCTGACTTTGGCTCTGGTCATGATCTTGCAATTCATGAGTTTGAGCCCCGTGTCTGACTCTGTGCACTGACAGTGCAGAACCTGCTTGGGATCCCCTCCCTCTCCCTCCCCTCAAATATAAGTAAATAGATTAAAAATAATACTCAGTAAGTGTGCTCTCAAAGTTACATGAAAAAAGAAAAAGAAAAAAGAAACTGAAACAGAAGACTATGTATCTAACTACATCTTGACTATGTGCTACATTTTAATCATAAAGAAAAATTTCTGGGGTGCCTGGATGGTTCCGTCACTTCAGCTTCCGACTTTGGCTCAGGTCATGATCTCATGATTCAAGCCCGTATCAGGTTCTGTGCCGACAGCTCAGAGCCTGGGGCCTGATTGGATTCTGTGTCTCCCTCTCTCCTGCCCCCTCCCCAGCTCCCGCTCTCTCTCTCTAAGAAATAAACAAATAAACTTATTTTTAAAAAGTGGGGGGCAGGGGAAGGAAAAAATGTCTTAAGTCATTCACATAGAAAAACCACGTCTGCTTTCTAGGATAAAAACTTCATAGGAGTCTCAGACTTCTAGGAAAACTATACAAAAGTCAACAAAATCCTAACATTGTCATATCAAGCAAGATATGCTGAAGCCCAAAGGAGGAGAGAAATGCAGGACAAAAAACAAAAACAAAAACAAAAACGAAACAAAACAAAAAACTTGAAAAGAGAGAGCATAGAATCCATAAGCTATCCTTAGAAAGAAAAAATCTAAAAGCCAACTAAGAGGTGTATTACAATAAAGAGCCCCCCAAATGGGACAAGTATTCATAAAATCATTAAATCTATTTAAATGTAGAAATAAAACAGGGAGAATTACACAGCATAATACAAATGCCAGAAAATTTGAAACAAAGTATGTGCATTGAAAGGTAATTAAGGGAGGGATAAAGTGTTAGGAAAGGTGTGAATCTATTTCATGTTTGATAGCAAGGAATCACTCAACGTTGTCTACATTGAACATGTATTTAAATTTATCCTGCTGCAGCTTCTTAACATTTTCAATATTTCTTTCCTTAAACCCAGAGGAATTTGAAGGATTCAATATCTCATAATTTAAAAACCAAATAAAAAAACTTTTAAGTAAAACACATTCATTCTTTTAGATTGACTACATTTTCTTTAATAATCTTTATATTCAAGTAAAATTAAATTAACTCCTTTTAAATTGAATACTAGCATATTAGCATATCTCAATTTGTATGTGTCTATCTACTTCTACTATGTCTGGCTAAATAGATTAAAAATATGAGTTCTTGGATGCATAAAGAGACCTCACCAGATATTGATTATTTCTGGCAAGGAAGTTTATTTGAGGTGATCTGTTGTTTTATTCTTTATGCTTTTATTAATAATGTGCAGATATATTAGTAAAATAATAAAAAGATTATGCTTAAGGAGATAAGTAAATATAATCAAATGGAAAACTATAAGAAATTAGGAAATTTTATTACAAAACTAAGAGACTGGTTACAAAATTAAGTATAAATTCAACAAATGATTTACATAACAAATAGTAGCCAACTAGAAAACATAATGAAGAAAAATTGCGTTTTCAAGAATGGCAAAAATCATAAAGACTCTGAAACAAATGTAACAATATATGCTAAATTTCTATGAAGAAACCCAAAAACTCTACCAAAGGGCCATGAAAGATGATTTCAATAAATACAGTGGCATGTTATTCTTGGGTAGGATGGATTAATATTGTAAGGATGTCATTTTTTTCTAAATTGATTAATACATCCAAAGCAATGTCAGCTGAAATTTTAAGAGCCCATTAAAACAAAATTGAGAATCTACATGCCAACTTAAATACATGCTGAATTTTAGTATATGATTTAAATGACATTTTATATCAGTGGGGAAAATAAGAATTAATTAAAATTTTCATAGGAAAAAACTAAGCATCTAAAACATTGGATTTGTAAGTAATTCTTTATGAAAGAATACATTCTGGACAAATCAAATATTTAAATAAAAAAGATAAAATATTGAGAGGAAAACATGGGTGATTTCCTTTATCATCTTGGAGCATTCATGACATTTCTAACCATGACATGAAACCTAAAAGACATAAAAAAGAAGATGACAAATTTGAATCCATAATATTCTAAAAATTTTGGTGCGTCAAAGCAAAACTGAACAAAACAAAACACCCAGGGCTGATAAAGCTGTGAGGAAATGGATATCCTTATGCATTTTGGAGAGGAGCTTAAATTGGTAACAATTTTAGGAGGCGAGTCTGCCAAGATTTTAAATGTTCATTCTCCGCTTAGTTCATTCAAGCAATGTTTATTGAAGATTGAATTTGTACCTGGCACTGTGTAGTTTCTGTCAAAAATAAGTGAACCCAACAAATATGGTCCCTGTTTTCTTGGACAAAATGTTTTCTTAAGGAATGAGGCACATCTCTTTCAAGATGGCGACAAAGAGTAAGCCTTAGAATCCCTCACTTGCATGACTCCTTTCCAAGGCCTTAGGTATTTTTACGCTTAAATTTAAATTTTATTTCTAGGTATTTTTACGCTTAAATTTAAATTTTATTTCTTAAAAATGGCATTTTTAGCGCCCCCCCCCCCCCAAACCTGATTCTGCCTGCTGAGAATAGAATCAAACTAACTCATAAAAATATACACATAAAGATTTTTCCTCATTATAGTGATATTTGTGGCTGAAAAAGAAAGTATGGTCTAAATATAATATTAATAAAAGTATCAAAGAGTTCCCACCATGTGCTCAGCACTTTTCTAAGCTTTGGACACTTATCAACCCACTTATTATCTCTAAAGTGATCTGAGACGAGTATTAGTCATTCCCATTATTCAGAAGAGAAAACTAAGCCACAGACAGGTTAAAACCTAATCTAAGTGCTCATTCATAGGTGATGCATTAAATGAATGATGGCAAAGCCACGCAAGATAATTTGATGGCATCAACGTGATAAAATAGAATCTGTTAATTGACACAGAAATATGTCCAGTGTATTGCTAAGTAAGAAAAGTAACTATCAACGTAGCATTGGTTTTATGATTCATATATAAAATATTTTCTATTTTGATCTCTACATTTCTTTCTAAATATTTACTATGGTCGGATCCATAGCCAATCTATTTTTAGTGGTTCCCATTTGCCTAGAGATAGATGCTTGAAAGGGAGTGATGACAGTTTCTTTCTGGATCAGTGAAATTTGGGGTGATTTAATCTTTTTCTTATTTATAATATAATGCATTCCTTAAATTTTTAACTGTGCGTGTATTTTACCCATTGAAAAAAATATGTTGTTTTTGAATAGAAAATACATAGCACAGATTTGGAATAAAGATATATTACAAAGCATCATGTATGTTTTGTATGTTCATATGATCTAATTACTGTTCGTGTATGGTCTGCAATAATGTACAGCATAGAGTTAGTAGCATTTATGCAATAGAGTTATAGGCAGCTTTAAAAATATTTTCTGGCTTATCTGCATTTTTTGATTTTTCCTGAATATGCATATAATACTTATATAATAAGCAGTCACATTGAGCTAAAAATGCATTAAAAACAAAATGTCTCATAGTATGTAATCACTCTTGATCTGTAAACTCCTTCAACAGATATGTTTCTTCAACTGTAGCTTTAGTAATTGTTTCTGTTGTTTGTGCTTCTGAGAAACAAGTATCCCCACCTCTGACCTGCCTGTCTGGTCTTCATCCTCATCACCAGTGTCTGGGTCTTTGATTTTTTTCTTCTTCATTCTGCATTTCTTCTGCAGATTCTAGAGTTCAAACTCATCATCACTAATTCTATAGTGTTAATTCTGCTTTTTATTGCTTTCAATTCAGATTTCTATTCTATTATTGCATTTTTAATCTCCTTATAATCTTTCTTTATCATGTCAAACTCCTGTTTTTATTTCCACCTGCCTCTCAGCCAACTCCCTTCTTATCTCAACTTATTTTAATATAATCTCATTTTTCATCTCTTTATTCAAAGGCTGTAGTTTTCATTTCTATTAAGATTACAAAGCAGACAATTTCTGCAATTTCTGTTTCCTTTAGTGGCTTTTTAAACTGTTCTTTTTCTGCATCTTGATTGCTCTTTCCTTCTTTTAATGTGCACAATATTTTCACTGGAACCATTTATTTTTTCTGTTTTTGGTGTCATCATCTTTAAACGACAGGGTGTCCACCGGTGGTTGATGGAGAACCCTGTCATGCCCTTCAACTCAGCCCTAGCTTGCTGTTAAAATCCTCTGCTCAGATCTTAAGTAAACAGGTTGGTTGCTATTCATGTCTCAATGCCACATTTTGTCATCTAGCAGCCGTGATGTTGGTCTTAGGGGGGTGTCCTTATTCTTAAGGTACCGTTGAGTTACTGAGAGAAGGCAGGATACTGCAGTAATGAGGATATCAGCTATCTACAGTTACACAGTGCATTCAAATTTTGGGTCTACCAATTATTAGAAAAGCACCTTGACCCCTTTAAGGCCTATTTTACTCTGTGAAATGGACACTATAAGAAATTGAGGCAGCAACGTGTTAAATAAATCTGCCCACGGTCGCAGAGCTTGTAAGATGTAGAGCTGGGATTAGAATCTAGGCAACCATGTTTCCAGTGAGTGCTTTGTATTTAGCATCTGATAAATATTTGCTATTATTATTATGAGGAGTTGCGTTTATTTATGGATGATCAAAAGTAGCGAATTCTTCTTCCCTTTCCTGAAACAATACAGGCAAAAGAGTGTTCCACTCGTACTTTTTTAAACTCTTCCTATGGTATTCTAAGAGGAAAATTTGCCGTAGGTTAACTCCTCTGCCTCAGAATGTGTAGAATTCCTGAAAATTGCAATTCTTGAAAATATTTAGGAGTTCAGATTGGGGGATCTGGGCTGGAATGTGTGTGTGCGTGTGATTCTTTTCATCTGCTATATACATACGTGTATGCATACACCTGCACATATACATCTCACATGCACAACTACTTTAGAATTCATGGTCTGTGTTCTGTTCGGTCGAGCCGTGGCCATATGATCTATATGGTTGGTGGTTATCACAGAGTCTGCTTTCCTGAGCCAAGGCACAGGCAACTATATTGAGGTGTTGCTGCCTCGTCCTTCACGTTGGCAGTTTTGATCTCCTGCAAGTGACAAGGTATGTGTTAATGTCACCTGACAATTGTGTTTCTCTTTTCCACTCCATGAATATTATAATTAGAGGAAATTCCTCTAAGATTTTGGCAGTAGATTAGTTGTCAATCTTAGTTTCTTGGTTTATTATGCACCCTCATCTTTTTCTGTGTTTCCTAGATATTTGGTGATGAAAATCACAAAGTCTGAGATGGGGAATGCTCTTCTATCACTTTCTTAAGCTGCTCTCGCCTCAGTTCCACCCCTGTTTTTCCATGCACGCACACACACACTCATGCACAGTTGGAGACTTTGACCGAATATTCATGCTAGAGGTAATTTAACAACAAAGAGAGTAATGTTAGCGTTATATGAGAGAAAACAAGATTCATTTCCTTGAGAATGCATTCTCTGTGCCCCTTACTCTGTGAGGGCGGTAGGGTCTAAATCAGTGTAGATGGATTTGTGAGTTGGAGGGCTCAGCAAAGTCTCCTTACTTGCCAAAACTGTCAGCAAAGAAGTAGGATATGAAGCCATTTACAGAGAATGACAGAGGTAAAATTGGGCATGAACTGTTAGAGACCTGGCAAAAATTTGCAAAAGCTACTGTTTGAAACTGAGAAGAGCCAATTTTTCATTAGGATAATGATCTGTCCAGTGTGGTGTAACAAAGACAAAAATGACAGTGGCCTAAACAAGGAAGAAGTTTATATCCTCTTCAGGGAACATTCTTAGTATAAGCTACATAGCTTTACTTAGTGGCCCCATAGTCTTAAGGAACCACCTTCTTTCTGTTTGGTTGCTCTGGGTTTTGCCCTCGCCTACATCATCCATGATCACTTCTCACTATGTCTGCATTTCAGGTAAGCGGTGGGAGGATGAAAGACAGAAGGAGAGTTCATCCGCTGACTGTACCATCACTCATGGAAGTTGAGCACATGACTTCCACTCATATTCTATTCTAGAAAGCTCAATTTGGCCACACCCAGCTACAAGGGAAGCTGGGACCTGTAGCCTTCAGCTGGGAAGCACCACGCACAGTGAAAATCTAGTGGTGCCCTTATAAAGTAGGAAGACAAGAGTGGAAATTGGAGGGCACAACATTCTATGTCATAGTCACCAGGGGCTATGTATTTTGGAAGTCTTCTTCATTCCTTTCGCCTTTACTTCCAGTGTTTTCATGATTTTCCCCAAACTCGTAGTAGCTTTTCCTGCCATGTGAGGCAGGGAAATTCATATCTACCTTGGCTCCCAATTTATACTACACTTTCAGGTGGTCAACTGACATCTGCTTGGATATTTCCAGAGTAAGAACTTAGGACTTCAGTTTTTTGAATTTTGACAGTTCTAATCTTTAGAATTTTATTTTCTCAATTAACTTGATGATGTTGTTATAAATAAATACATGGCAAAGTCCATTGCAGTCGTTCTTTCTTTTTTCCTGCTAACAAATTCCAAGTTGTTCAGGTTGTACGTGAGGACCCTTTGCTTGCATGGATTTTAGACTCTTACTCCAGAATGCATCATGATTGATGTAATTCAGTCATCATAATATCATTCCTCTTGGCCAGTCAAGTTGCTTAGTTTTCTATAACCAGACAAGAGGATAAACCATGGAAATGGTGACTGGAGACTTTCCTTCCACAAACAAACAAACAAACAAACAAACAAACAATTATACTGTCAATATTAGTTAAAGAAATATAGACTTCTTTGAAAATTATGAAGAAAGCAGGCAAAATCAGCTGACTTAGACTGGTTGGAATCTATACATACACATTGATGCAATTAGCAATTCAATTGACTGTAGTAGTTAGACTTGGAACTTGGAACTCAGCTAGAAACTGAGACTATGTGGGGATAGGACACACTAACCTATCTGCACTGAAGAGAGTGATGCTGGACCTAGGACCATGGTGGTCCTGGAGAAAGTAGAGAGGGTTAAGAGGTCCAGGCAGTTAATGCAGACACGACATGAATAATACAGGTAGGGGAATAAGGGTACACCGAGCAGAGACTCAGGCAGTAGCAGGTAGACAAGCTATGATGACCAAAAGGCTTAAGTCACCAGGTTTGTGAAATTCAAAAGTGGGATTCTAGCCTGCAGGAGTCCTTATTTGGCCTGTAAACAAATACATATAGCAAGAGCAGCCAATGAAGCTGAGGGAGCAAATATACTGGATAAAACCTAAGGGAGGAATTTGGATACAGAACTATTCAGGGACATGGTTTTTAGAATTCAAGAGCTAAGAAAGATCATGTATTTCATCTAGGGTTACAAAGGCAGAAGTTTTTGAGATCTACTTTTCTATTTGGGAAATACTGGTGTTGAAGCATCCTTTTCTGACACTTCCTTACTTTTCACCTCCCTCCCCCCCCATCTCCTCCTGTGCCACTCATCTCCTGATCTTTCACTTCATGTCTTTGTTGTGCCTTTGTCGCTGCTCTTCCAGGTTCAAAGCTGCCCCGTGACTCTCCGCACATCCTAAACACGTTGCTTCTGATATCCTTTAGCTCGTTGTACTTTTTTTTTTCTTTGTTTTTGTTTGTTTGTTTGTTTGTTAGTGCCCTGAAATTTAATCCCCAGCCTGGACATGGTTGTGTGCAGGTGACGCCTTTTCCTGGCTTGTGTCAGTCCCAGTGGGAGTGGGATTTGATAACAGGTCAGGCAGATTGTTGTTATCAAGTGTTGCTGTCCAAGCTTTGTCACTTTTCCCAGACTGGGGATAGTATATAAGGAATTAGTTTCAGAAATAGGGAAGACATCATATTGAAAGAGTGAGGCTCCTTGCTTGAGTGATGGAAAATAGGCAAAAACCAGTTGCTAACCAGTATTAGAATAAGTGGCTTTCTGGGGCGCCTGGGTGGCTCAGTCGGTTGAGCATTTGACTTCAGCTCAGGTCATAATCTCACGGTCTGTCAGAGCCCCACATCGGGCTTTGTGCTGACAGCTCAGAGCCTGTAGCCCGCTTTGGATTCTGTGTCTCCCTCTCTCTCTGCCCCTCCCCTGCTCATGCTCTGTCTCTCTCTCTGTCAAAAATAAATAAACATTAAAAAAATTAGGGGCACCTGGGTGGCGCAGTCGGTTAAGCGTCCGACTTCAGCCAGGTCACGATCTCACGGTCCGGGAGTTCGAGCCCCGCGTCAGGCTCTGGGCTGATGGCTCAGAGCCTGGAGCCTGTTTCCGATTCTGTGTCTCCCTCTCTGTCTGCCCCTCCCCCGTTCATGCTCTGTCTCTCTCTGTCCCAAAAATAAATAAAAAAACGTTGAAAAAAAAAATTTAAAAAAAAAATTAAAAAAAAAAAGAATAAGTGGCCTTCTAAGGACCCTGGTGACGTGCTGGAGAGTAGCGGTCGCTTTGTTGGGGTTCCTACCTTTGGTTGGGCATTTTTAACAATAGAGGCGGTGGAATGTTTTCTTTCCCTGATTATATTAGTTGAGACAATACCAGAGGCCTGATATTTCACTTGGCATCCAGTCATATCATCCTGTCTTGTTCTACTTGTCAAACAAGTTTGAAACTGTCACCAGCATCCTGACCAATTCACCCTGCCTTGTATTTTTTGGCCCCAGACATCTGGAGAGTTGAGGCTCTGCCATCAGATCTCCAATTTTCATTCCCTCTAAGTCCCAGCAATGCATGTCCCCGGTTGAAAGGAAAAGATATTGGATATATGATCATCCCATCTCTGAACTCGCAATTCTCAGTCACATTTCATTTTCTCCTTCAAAACTGATTAGGTGCTCTGCTAGAGATGGCCTTTGTGCTCTGACCTGAACTTTTTACTATGTTATCTGGTTAACTCCCTTATACTTTCTCGTGTCCCCTTTGACATCAATAAGTTATTCCTGTTCTCTCCCCTAGTATCCTCAACTGCTATTTTATTCTTTCTATCTCATCCTCTGTCCCTCCTTTGTATGCACTTCCATGCTCTAAACTCCTTATATGCCCTATATGGCAATTTTTCCCCAGTGATGTCAGGAGAGAGACAGATAAGCTATTGCAAGCCTTCTTTCCAAGATTCATAATTACATTTCAACAACAAAGATTATTGATTGCTAAGCACTCTCCCAGGTCCTGGTGATAAAGTGATCAAAGAGACAATTCCTGACACCAGAGGGGTTCACGGTCCTATGCAAAAACCAGAAAGACACATGAACAAATAATTATAATACAGTGGGGTAAGTATTATAAGAGAGATGTGCATAAAAACCTATAAGAATATTAATGATGGGGCAATATATGCTGTCTGTAGAGTAAGAAAATGCTATAGATTAAATCCAACAATTAAATGCCTTTTTCCATATATATATATATATATATGTATATATTCAAGGAACTTATTGAAAATTATAGAATGCTAGAGATAAGTATTCCTTGTTCTATCTCTGAGAAAATAGACCTTGAGAGGCTGAATGGCTTGTCCCAAATCACTGAGCATGTTTTGACAATGCTGGGATCTTATATATTATTAGTCAGGAAAATTAACTCTAGCTGCTACAATAGAAAAAGCCTCACAATCTCTGTGGCTGGATACAATAAAAGGGTGTCCCTCTTCCTTCATTCAACCTAAGGTGGGCTAGGTGGTCTTCGTCCAACCTGTGAGAATGACACTTGCAGCAGGTGACCTCCAAAATTGTTCCAGCAAGGGAAGTGAAAGGGAAAGACATACTGGCACTTAATTGCCTTGCCCTTGAGGTCATACATGTCACTTTTTTCACAGTTCATTGGCAGACATAAGCCTTATTGCCCCCATACGACAAATGGGTTAAAAATGTATGAAACTTATTGTGTCCAAACTATCTTTGTCACACCTGACTGCCCTTGGGAATCCTGCTTCTACTGTCAATGGGGGATCTTCATTGTATCCTGGTGGTGGCGGTAGGGCACAAAGTATATGTTGAAGAGAGATGGGTGGGCGGACGGATGGATGGATGGATGGGTCACTTCTACATCTGTGATGATGGTTATTCTAGCTTATCTTCTTAGCTAGGCTGGTGTTTATTTTCTACCCTATTTTTCTTATGAGTTGACCCTCATGTTCTTCAGGTGAAGGGCATGACCACCCTTTTACTCCACAGAATTCAAGAGAATTTTGATAGTGCAGCATGGGATGTTATTGTGTTAATCATTTTGTGATGAGTACTGCAGAATAAAATGCCCAGCATAGTAAATAATAGCATTAGAGCTGTCTTTGAAAGAAAAGGTCAATATTATACCTTGTTGCTGATAGGAGAGATTAATATACTCTAGCTATTATTAATAATAGTAATTAGACTATATTGCTTTAGCTGATCCTTAGGTCCCATTTATAGGAACAGCCTAATGTTCTTCCTGAGCATGACTTGGCATATTTTAGCACGTCATTGCAAGCATTGAAAATCGGTGCCAGGATCTTATCATTTTATTAGCTTTTTGGCGCTTGGATTTTGTATTTGTATTGGACTTGCTTTTCCACCACTGAAACAGTTAGCAGGGATTTTTTATATGAAAAACAGAAGACCTTTTCTTAATAGCATTTCCTATTGGGGGGCATAACTATAGATCTCCATATATTTTGCACCATTTAGCACAGCCACTGTTGCAAATTAAGAGGACAGGCATCCTTGTCAGGACAATTAACACTTGCAGCAGAAAATTCTTCTTAGCCGTGGGGGAAAAATAAAACTTTAAATTGAGGTTGTCATACGGGGAAACCTTTTAGGGACTGGGAGCAGAGACGGGGGAGGGAAAAATGGAACCCTGTGTGTTTGTTGACCGGATCATCGACCTCTTCTCTGTTACAATTTCTCCATCAAGATCAAGATCTTTGAGTACTGTGCAAAGGGTCTGCAGAGATATAAAAATGTGCCAGAATGGATGATCCTTGTTTAAAGGCTAAACACATAGAGGGTAATTTTAGCGGTTCCCTCATTCCGGTAAATCCCCCTTCATGTTCTTTCTCTGCCATCAGTTTTCACTAATAACTCCAATTTTTGATTAAGGCACTAGAGGCCTCTATTAAAATGAGCCAGTGTTACCTAGCAGGTGTAAACCATTTACTCTTTATCATTAATGTCTTACTGTGAATAATTAAAGTGAGGTTTCTTCCGTCAGCTAAGCCTTAAGAAATAATAGTGGTAATGTTTAAAAACTTAAAATTTACAGCATGCTAGAGCTTACAATGCCAACTGAGTTATTCACCCATTTATTCCTTAAAATAATCATGTGAGATAAAATAGGTGGGGACAGGGTGGGGGTATTTTCTTTTAACTCACGAAGAGCTTGAGATGAATCAATTGCCTGTTCGAGGGCATGCTCAAGGACTGAATTATAGAATTAGTAAGTAAGGAGGAAGTGGGGGCAGCATGTGGGAGGACCAGTTCTTACTGGACCAGTAGGGAGCACACACGGAGTTGCTCAGCTATGTGTGAGGGTTTGGAGGTCTTGAGAGGCTTTAGGTTTGAAAGGGAGACTACTAACCATAGTTGCATTAGCGACCTTTTCCTGGGTGTCTATTACCAGCTAAGAGCAAACTAGACTCTTCTATAAACTGTATCGTTTCACCTCTCTATAATCGTACGAGGTGCATTATATTCCATATTTACAGATGAAGAAATAGGGGTTTGGAAAAATTAAAAAATTGTTCAAGGTTACTCAAGTGAAAGTGGCAAAACATTTTCCTCTCCCCAAGCCCCACATTCCTTCACAGCCACACGCTACTGTGCAAGAAAGCAAACAAAGAAAAGGTCATGGCAGAGACTTGAAAACAAATTTCCCTTTCTTCACATCTGTCTCAGGCTTGGCTTCTCTGCCCTTCACCTTTCCATTAACTCTCTAATCCTGCAAAGAACAGAAATTGGATCACACCCTGACCAAAAGGGAGGGTTTAAAAATGTCTACCTGGATACTCTTTCAGTTTTCAAAGTTTGTCATTCGCCCTTCAGATTCATTATGTGGAACGTTTCATGTTTATTTCGGTAGCTTTTCTATTGTTGTTGAGATAATGAGGTTTTTTTTTTTTTTTTCGTTTTTGTTTTTTTGAGCAAGACACTTTTTTTCTCCCTTATTGAACAATATGGTGGCCATGTGTTTCCCTCCTAGGTCAAAACTTACCCTCAATTACTTTCAGGTGCAATAAAACCTGTCAAAAGTTTCTGACCAGATTTTTTTTCCCAAGGGAGAAGTCATTAAGGGCAAAGAGTGACTGAAACAATGGAAAGCAGGCAACTAAACTTTTCTTTAGTATTTGCGGCCACAATTGCTACAAACTAAAATTACTCTCTCTTTGATTGAGAGGTGACCACCTTAATAGTGTATATTAGTAAAATATGATTGTCTAAGAAGAAGCAAGTCTTGATGTGTTGATGCATTTAATTGACAAGATAGAGCAAGAATTAGAGGGTATTTTTTGAGATTTTATCTCAAGGTTGAGCAACCTGGGATGGGCTGCTTAATTTCTCCATTGCTCAGTCTCCTCATCTGTAAAATGGGGGCGATGACACTTACCTAGCTCGCGGAGGCATTGTCAGAATTAATTAACTTAAGAGAAGTCCTCTGAGATCTCTGGATGACTGGCGCCATGCAATTGCAAATGATTAGTATCCTTGTTATTCTGACACTTGCCCATAAGGCCCATCGATCAAGTATGGTTCTAGCTGAACTGGGCAGAGCGACGGATCCTGCGACTGCGTTCAATGGCAGTTTGCCCTGAAGATAAAGTCTGTCACACACAATGTCTCCCTAGAGCAAGCTTAAGCTGGTAGCAGTATTGATGTAGGTGATCTGCCTGCCAGGATGCACAGAGGCAGTTTAACTAGAGCTAATTATGGCCAGCAATAACGCCAGAGCCAAGAACTCACCGCTGATTATGATGGGATGCTCAAAGAAACTATTTCTGAACCGGATACTCAGACAGGATTTTCTGCACTGTGGGTATGGGTAGTATTGTGAAGGATGTCAGGGCACCTCAAATTTCAGAGGAAGGAGACTTGTAATACTTTTCTAGAAAGGAAGAGAAGCAGAGGGAATTGTTATCCTTGCAAATTGCCCATTGTGACGTTCATAACTTATTTATCTTGGCCATTTCTTTTTATTGTTGCACAAATTTATGTTTGCTCTTAGAGTAGGGATGAAGGGATGGGCAGAATTGGCAAGCAGGCCAGGGGAGGTGGAACTCCCAATCTCGCAGGAGCTTTTAATCTAGGAGAGCAAGGCAGACGTGTGCAAACAATGTACAGAGAGTAGAGGAAGTAGAACTTTGAGGAAGCTTCAAGCCAATACTGACTGTAGGTGCTTTGATGTGGTGTGGTTGATGTTATTAATCAGAACATCATAAGCTACCAAACTGTATAAAGTGCCAGTGAAAATATTCTCATTTCCAAGATTACTGCCTTAGTGCAAATTATTATCATTTCTCCACTGGATTACTTTGATAACTTTTGGCCAGTGTCCCCTATGTCAACCTTTGTCCTCGAGGTCTATTCAACACAAACCTGATCACTCAGAGCAACCCATTCTTCTGTTTAAATATTTTAAGACTTCTTTCCCCATTGTACTTAGAATCAGATTCAAACTACCACTGCTGCTCCTTATGGCTCTGTATCATTTTTTATTCCCTGTTTCTAAGCTAATCTTATTACAAAATCCAGCTGTTGTCTAAGCTCTATCCATGCCAGTTTCCTTTCAGCACCCTGAAAGTCAGATTTGTGTGTGTGTGTGTGTGTGTGTGTGTGTGTGTGTGCCCTAGGGCCTTTGCATGTACCTTCTTGCCTGGAATGTTCTTCTTAGGTGACTTCCACTGGGCTAGACCCCAATACTCAAAACATTTCATTTGACATATTCCAAGGCTCTATCTAAACCATCATCTTTCCCTCCCTTGCCCAAATCCTGTGTATTGTTGTTCCCCTTCCTGGTATTTATTAAAATCTATAATTATTCACTCATTCACTCAAACATTCATTCACTCTTTCATTTATTTCTTCATTAGTCTGTCCCCTACAGAAGATGGGCGCTCAGGAGAAAGAACTTGCCCTTACCCCTTATTAACCAGTAGCCAGGACAAACATAAGATTTCTAAATGTTGAATAATAACTACATGCTACATGCTACATAACTACAAGAATAATAACATGCTATTAAGCACTTATAGCATGTCAGGCATTATGCTATACACTTGAAATACAAATCTCACTTTTCCATCAAACAACTTTGAGAGGTTGGTGTCACTGAACTGCAGTCAATACAATTAAATTGAGGTTTAGGAACACTGACACTTGTGATAGACCACAGCTTGGATTTTGGGAACACTGGATTCAAACACAAGGCTCCTTGGCTCCAAAGTCAAGGTTGGTCCCATTGTTTCCTGATTCGGAGGCTGGATGAGGGGTCCAAATGAAGGGGTCAGTGATACATCCTATCTCAGCGGCACTGAACACGGAGTGGCTTGAAAGGCATTTTTGGGAAATTGAATTTAAGAGACAGCCCCGAATTGTTAAGTACCTTTGTTAAGTACTAAAAACTTGGTGATGACTTTCCAGAGGAGAATGAGAAAAAACCTTGAAGAGAATAAGCCAAAACAATTTTTTCCTGTCCTTTTTAGGAAATCTTCCCATTTATTTTCCAACCGTTTCTTACCTGAAGGCATCTCAATCTTTGGCTTCTGATTACTGCTTCCTGGAGGGAAGTTTAGGGAGTGTGAAAATTATTTCACTTTAAGTTCACTCCAATTCACTAAAGAATTGTGTACATTTGAGAATCTAAATAAATGAACAAATAGCAAAAACCTATCGGACTAAAGGGTAAAAACGCTGTGGTTTTCTTTCTCCAATTTTGACATTTAACATGTGATATTTTGTTTGTGGGTTGGAGCGCTCTCAGAACTAATACAAATAAACAGGTTCGCTTTTAAAAATGAGACAAACATTCAAACAGAAGTGTGGTTGTTTCTTTGCCAAAATTAAAAACAAGCCATTTATGCATATACGGATGGATTTTGTACAATGGTAGGAGTCCTTTTTCAGAAAGGTAGTTTTGTGTGTGTGTGTGTTTTGCTTGTTTGTTTTCAGGATTCTTTTGCTGACAGGTTTCCAGTTGCCTGTGATGATAGTAAAAAATGTTAAAATAAAGATATGCATGCATTTAAGTCATCAAATCTCAACCAGAGCAATCAAAACAACCACAAAGACACATGAAGATGAAATTTCAAATATTGTGACACAGCTGTGGACTGCTAGGCAACAAACAACCAAACTCAAATCAGAAGTGTACGTTCAAATCGAATAATATGTCTGTGTTCCAGAGACTAGGATATGTACCAAGAGCATAGACGAGAACACAAGTTGCTTTTGACTGGTAGGACTACTGGTGATGACAGGGGAAGCAATCGATACATCCATCATTTTATTTATTTATTTATTTATTTATTTATTTATTTATTTTTAAAAGTGTTTTAATGTTTTATTTATTTTTCAGAGAGAGAGAGAGACAGAGTATGAGCTGGGAAGGGGCAGAGAGAGGGAGGGAGACAGAATCCACAAAGCAGGCCCCAGGCTCTGAGCTGTCAGCACAGAGCCCAATGTGGGGCTCGAACCCGTGAACCACGAGATCATGACCTGAGCCGAAGTCAGACGCCCAACTGACTGAGCCACCCAGGCACCCCAATGCATCCATCATTTTAAAGTGGTCAGTGTTGGGATAGATGTAGTCACAGGGCTGTACGAGAAGATGGGAGGTAGAGCCCCAAATCCAGCATAGCAGAATCATGACAGACTTCCTGGAGGAGGTGACACCTAGACTGAATAAAGAAACGCTTTAAATATCAAGAGCATAGCAGTGCACAGGAGTACCTGAAACTTCCTTTTCCTTGTCAGTTCATTCCTTTCTGTTGTAAACAGCCTTCTCCTCAGGCAGAGAACATTACCACTATGCCCAGTTTCCAGATGCATTATTTCTCTAGACAGGAAAGGATTTTTCTCTTTCCAGCAACCATTTGAAAAATCCAAGTGAACGATTCTGATTTTCTTTGGTTGAATTTCTTTTTTTTTTTTTAATTTTTTAACGTTTATTTATTATTAAGAGACAGAGCGTGAACAGGGGAGGGGCCGAGAAAGAGGGAGACACAGAATCGAAGCAGGCTCCAGCCTGCAAGCTGTCAGCACAGAGCCTGACGTGGGGCTCGAACTCACAAACCGCAATATCATGACCTGAGCCGAAGTTGGATGCTTAAATGAGCCACCCAGGCGCCCCTGGTTGAATTTCTTTTTTAATTGTTAGTCTAATCCGTTTGGCCAAAGAAGTGGTGTTCTCTGAGTGATCTAGCTTTGACTCATCCCATGTACCTGGAATATTACTAGCTATTTAAGATGACAGCTTCCATTTAAAACCTATGACTGAATATGCCAAGAAAGGCCTTAAAAAAGAATAAAGAAGCATTTACCAGATGTTAAAAACCAAAATTCAACTGAGTCCATTTTAAAGATCTTATGGGCTTTATTCAACAATTCGTGAATGGAGTAGTAGCTCATCAGGGAAATAGAAAGGGGATCTGAAAAGTTGTACAAAATGAAAGACTTTTATAGGAGAATGAGATGGGACAAGAAAGTTACTAGCAAAGAGTGGATTGTATGCTGCAAAGTCACTTTCCTTTGGAGGATGGTTAGGATCTGTCAGACAGATTAGCTCACTAAAGCTGACCAGGTAATTCCAGATGAACTGGTTTAAGATTCTACTCTTAGGAGAGGTTGGAACTGTAATTAATTAGGTATTAAGTCTCTATTTGGTGACCTGGGTTTAGCGCAAGTGACTCCATTTTGGGCCTCTTGTCTCTTTATTTATTGACACAAATGAAGCATAAAGGATTGTTGACCCAATGAAATAGTTGATATTCTAGGGACTCTATTCCAGTCTACCAGTGGCTAAAGTAATTAAGGCACTTGGATACATTTTAGGTTTGCCTACTGAGAGACTGACAGGGAAGGAAGAAACAAACATTTGCTAAGTTATTTTCTGTGCTAACCCTTTTCTATGTGTTTTATTTTTCCCATCTCATAAAAATTCTGACTACAATCTTCAAAGATAAGTATTCATTTACGTATAGGAACAGAGAGGTTAAATAACTCTTAGAAGATCACATGGATTAAGAAGTCACAGAGATTTAATTTGTTTTTAATTAGCAATTCCATATTCCCTCTACTACACCATGTGGGCTCTTTGGAAAACAATATTTGTAGCATAATGCATAATCTTCCAAATGGCCAGAGGTGTGCAAATAGGAGCACTGTTTTGTTTTCTTTTTTTGCTGACTTTATGATAAGATGGTCTTTTTTCTTCTGATTTTAATGTGCTGGGTCAGGAGAAAATATATAATGAGTGTTCTGGATTTTCTGTCTTTTGAGCTGATTCTGTAAGATGTGTCACATGTCTCTTCCTTAGAGAGAGTAATTAATGGAGTGTATTGTTATTTCCACATGATGTCGTCTCTGGAAGAATTTCTCTTTGGGCACACAGTGTGGGGGTGGGGGAGGAGGAGGGACATTTGTAAATTTTTGCATTCGTATTGAGCATTATCCCAAGAGGATGGCACAAAAAAACATCAATAATTAAATAGAAAAAAACCTCTTCATCTTTATAGACAGATCTTCATATTAAGCTCGGGTGCCAATTCCTTTGGAAAGGTCACTATCACTGGCTCTCCAGTTGTGGCAGAATATGGGGCAGGGGTGATGACCCAGCAAAGACAATGCTTGGGTCATTCTGCGTGGAAACCAATAACTGCTCCCAAGTTTGGCTCAGTGCTCATTTCATTATATCTGCACAAGTTTCCCTGGGATTTTTTTTCCTCTGTCAGGTAAACATTAGGCTTAGTTACAGAGGCGAAAGAGATGTATAAATGGGGGGTGGGGGAAGGAGGTATATCTCATTTTATTACTCTTTTGTGTAATAGTAGTAAAAGTTTTGTAGGGAGTATTGTATACAGTAAAACAATCATTTGTCAAAGGGTAAACTTACTGAACACCAATGCTCTGTTTTTAAAAGATCCCGTGTGCGTCATGAACTACACAGTGTTCATAAAAAGTTGTACTCCAGGGTTAGATATTCTTGCTTCCTCAATTACTAGACTTTTCTGAAGTCTCTCAAGGAAGAGGATTAAACATTTATTGTCAGGAAGCGCCAGGTTGCACTCTGTCCCATGCTTTGACACATTCATTAGCCCAGACTCTAAATTTTCAATTACCGAATCCATAAAATACTACCACAAAAAAAAAAAAAAAAAAAAGTTAAAAGCAGTGAAAGAGAGAAAAAAGAAAGCAACAGCCAGAAACTATGCACTGCAGTTTTGAAGATTCTACTCTTGCCCTGTCATTTTAGTTTGGTCATTATAGGCAGTGTTTGCCCTTAAGGAATGAAACCTGAAGTTATATATGAGTCATATTCCACTCCGATGAGTTATTTACTATTTGAGACCATGAGAAAATAAGAAATGTGCTATCTTTTATCTTTAGTCCTTTGTGGGGAGTTGACACGACTCATGGAGTAGATGAGGAACAGGACAGAAATTAGCAAAAATTCCTCAGGGTCAATTGGCAGACACAGAACATTTTTAGATAATGATGCACACATAAAGAAGATAACTGAAGACAAAGGTAAAAGACAATATCTATGACATGATCATTCAGAAACTCTAACTTGAAAGACGAGCGTAAATTACATGTGCAAAATTAAAAGAGGGTTTTAAAAATATAGAGTGCTGGCTTCGGTTCTGACATTTCAAATGATTGAATGATTGAATGTTGTCACCCTCAACCTTGATTCTTTTCTTGGACCAGTCAGAGAATTGGAGTCTGAGGGAAAATCACCACCCCGAAATCTCCAGAGGTAGGTGCCTCTAGAGAGATACAGTCTGGATCTGCTTACCTGAAACAGAAGTCTTAGAGTCATAAACTGGCAATAACACTGGAGTGTTAATTTTGGTGGATTGCTTGAGGCTGAGCGCAAACTAGCGTGAGATTTAGTAATATCCGGTGGCCACGGTCTTGGGGCATGGGGCACAATTCTCTGGGTTTGCCTCCAGGAACTCGACCAGGTTCTTGTAGTAAAGATACAGGAAAGATACCCTCATATCCCTGGCCAAGGGGAAGGGAAGAATAATCACTGTGAAATTCCCCCAGAACCTTCTCCATACCAAAGACGGACTCCCTGTGGAAAGAGCTTTGCCAGAGCCTCATCCCAGTTGTCAGAATGGCATTCCTCCCACTCTGGCCCCTTCAGCATTCTTGTCTTACCTTCATGGGAATCAGTGGGGCTCAGTGCTTCAAGGAATTAGATGGGGAATACTACAGCAATAGAAGAGAGTAAGGACTGAAATCTAATCAGAAGATTATAGAACACTCTGCCTCGCCCTGACTTTACCACTACACAAACAGGGCTCTGGGATAGTAACAGTGGCTATAAGCAGAAAAGCTTTACATGCAGACCCTCTGCAGAACAACACATAAAAAGGACTAATTCAGGGACACTAGAGGAACTTGAAGCCTCGAACATCCACAGCAAGAGAAAACACCAAACACAGTCCTCCAGCTCCTAGCCAGATTAATTTAATTCTACACACTAAAGGAAAATCCTTCAATCCTTATTAGTTGAGCAGCATGTCTGGCTTTCAAGAAAAAAACATGACAAGGCATGCCAAAAGGCAAGAACAAATAACCAAACAGCGAAAACTGTCTAAAGAGACAAAGTAGGCATGAGTACCAGATTCACATATGATACAGATTTGGGGATTATTGCAAAAGGAATCTATAATGATTATAATTAACATGTTAAGGGGTCTAATGAAACAAAATCGAAAACATGAAAGAACAGATGGGTAATGTAAGTAGAAAGATAGAAACCTACAAAAGAATAAAAAACAGTGTAACACAAACGAAGAATGGTTTTTTTATAAGTTTATCAGCAGACCTGATATGGCCAAAAAGAATCTTTGAACTTGAGAATCAGTCCATAGCAACTTCCCAAGCTGAAATAACAGAGATGGCACAGAGAAAATAATTTTAAAACAGAACAGACATTCAAGGACTATCAAAAAATGTAATATATACAACTTTGGAATAGGAAAAGAAAAGAGAATTGAGTAGAATAAATATTTGCAGTAATAAAAGCTGAGAACTCTTTTAAATTAATGAAATACAGCAAACCACAATTCCAAGAAGATTAAAGAACACAAAACAGGATGAATACCAAAAAATACTATATTTAGGCATATTATATTAAAACTGCAGAAAAAATAAAAATGAAAATCTTGAGAGAAATCAGAGGAGAGAGAAAAAACACCTTACCTACATAAGGAAGGAATAAAAGTAACTGGTCTTCTCATTAAAAACAGTGCAAGCAGAAGCGTGTGGAGGGAAACTTTTAAAACAACCTTAGCTCCACTGCCCCCCTCCCATGACCAATCTAGAACTCTATATTCAGCAAAATTATCCTTCAAAAGTAAACAAGAAATACTTTTTCAGACTAATAAAACTGAGGGGATTAATCTCCAACAGACGTGCCCTGTAAGAAATGTTAACAAAAAAAGTTCTTCAGGCAGAAAGAAAATGAGATGTTGTGGACTAAATGCTTGTGTCCCCTCCAAAATTCATATGTTCAAACTTATCCCCTCAGTGTGGCTGTATTTGGATATAGGATCTTTAAGGAAGTAATTAAAGTTAAATTAAAGTTAAGTAATTAAAGTTAAATATCACAAGGGTGATATCATGGTTGTATTAGTGTTTTATGAGACCTCCACCAGGGCATGGGTGTGCTGTTCTCTCTCTCTCTCTCTTTCTCTCTCTCTGCCCCCCCTCATTCACACACACACACATACACACACACACACACTGATTTAGGACTGTAGGAGAAAATGTACAGTGAGTCTGAGTTTCTTATAGTGCCAGAAAGTAAGAAAGTTCTCAAGAAAAGAAAAAACGCCCCGTAAGTGATGGGTATCATGTCAAAGGGTCATGGGACCCCAGTAAAAGAGCTCCCTATGGCCATAGCTGGAACAGTTTTAGCGACAAAATAATTCAGGTAGTGTGATGGTCAATATTTGTGTGTCAACCTGGCTAGGCCATAGTGCCCACGTGTTTGGTCAAAACGTACGTTTCTGTTAAAGATATTTTTCAGATTAGATTAACACTTAAAGCATTAGATTTTAGGGGCTCCTGAGTGGCTCAGTCAGTTGAGCATCCAACTCTTGATTTCAGCTCAGGTCATGATCCCAGGGTCATGGCATTAAGCCCTGACTTGGGGTCCCTGCTGAGCATGGAGCCTGTTGAGATTCTCTCTCTCTCCCTCTGCCCCTCTCCCCTGCTTGTGTTCTCTCTCTCTAAAAGAAATTAAATGAAAAATTTAAAAAATCATTAGACTTGCTTAAAACAGATTGCTCTCCGTGATCCATGCGCATGGTTCCTCATCCAATTAGTTGAAGGCCTTAATAGAAAAGGTTGACTTCCCCAGAGAAAAGAGGAATTCTTCCAGCAGATTGCTGTTGGACACCAGCTACAAATCTTCCCCCGTCTCCAGCCTGCTAGCCTACCCTGCAGATTTTGGACTTGCCAGCTTCCACAATCGCATGAGCCAATTCCTTACAATATATCTATATCTACATCCCTGTCTATGTCTATAATCTATCTTGTTTTCATCCATTTATTCTGTTTCTTTGCAGAACCCTGACTAATACATGTAGTAAGTGTTGGATTATAGTCTCACATATAAAGATTTCTCACACAAACGAATTCCAAATAATTGATGTAGGCGACACCTTCTCAAGGAGACTTTCACCCTCACCCCCACCTCTTTAGTGCAGGCTGTCCTCAGTGAGTTGATTCTAAAGATTAGTGTATGGGATAAAGAGAGCAATACAATTTTACAGGGGAAAACCCTGATGAACACTAGCTTGCTCCTGCAACCAAAATTAACCTCAACATAAGTCATGTTGATAACATGCACTGCTAATATGATTTGATGAGAATGGCATTATACTTCTGCAGTCTTCGTTTCAAAACCTATAACTCCAGTCTACCCATGGGAAAACATAACACGAACACAAACCGAAGGACCTTTTTTACAAAACACCTGACCAGTACTCCTCAAAACTGTCAAGGTTACTAGAAGCAAGGAAAGCATGAGAAATCGCTACAACCAAGAGGAGTTTAAGGAGACATGATTACTCAATGTAATATGGGATCTTGGATGGGGACCCTGGAATAGAAATACATCATTTAACTAAAATCTAAGAAAATCTGTAGAGAATAAATAAAATGTAACAATATTGATTCATGAATTCTGAGGAATGTGTCATACCAATGTAAGATGTCAATGATAGAAGAAAATGGTTGTGGGCTCTATGGGGACCCACTTTACTATCTTCACAACTTTTCTGTAAATCTAAATTTATTATAAAATATAAAGTTTATTAGAAATACATATACACAAAGGGGAAATAATATTTTAAGTAAATAACATTACTGTACTGGCAAAACATCAATCGCTTCTTTCTTTTGAGGAAAGAACTGGACCTAACAGGAATTTTAGTAGAAGCAGGATCTCTCATGTAAAGGACCCAAATCTTCAGGATGGAATAGCTCTGACTGTCTGCCTTGGCAACTAGTATTGACTTTGTGAAATTCAGACTGAAACTAACTACGTGGGTTTTTGCTGTACTTTTCAGATATAAAGACTGCTAAAAGCATTTGATTGTCATTTCTCCAAATGCCTCCTGAATACCTCACTAGAACACCGTCCATGCTTTGTGTCGATGGAAAATCCGTCTTTACCCATAAAGCAATTAATTTTCATAAACATCTTTGTCGTATACTACTGATTTGTATTTGGCCAAGCCCACTATTACAGGACAGTTTGCTGGAGTTGACCTGCTCTCTGCTCGGGCTCTCTGGGTCGTGCAAGTTACCAAAGCACAGAAATAGCTGCGGTTTTGGCGTCTCCATTCTCTTTTTCCATAGGGAATACTCACCATTTAGCAGTGAGCATTTTCAAATGCAAATGACCCTCCAAATGAGGGCAGTCCTCCTTCTTAGAGCCACTGCTAAGCCACCACCTGCGTGCGTGCCTATTCAAAGCTGGTCTACTCAGCCCATATGCATCTCCTCCAGTGTTTTATTTGACAATCTGTTTCAGCTTCGCAAGGGAGCTAGCAAATTATGTATTGCTCATTTTGTCAAAGTCATCATTGATGACAATTCCGGCATCAAGAGGCTCATTTTATTCTGCAGATGTTTTTATCAAATAGAAGATAAATCATGGTTCCCCATCTTGTTTTGTGTTGTACTTCTGGGAGTAACGGAGGGCACAAATAAAAACCCTTTCATTAATAAAGAAAGAAAGGAATCGACTCCAGAGGATCACCAGGCATGATTTTCAGATAGGCAGAGCCCACACTGGAAAAAGATTATATTTAGCACCAACGTAACAGGCTTGGAATAGGGGGAAGTGGTGTTGCGGGAGGGAATCTTAATTTTTAAGGATTCATTTCCTCTCATTCCTTTGGGAAGAGTGGGGCCAATTTCATTTAGAATTCCAATCCAGAGCAATGTTCACCATAGCATCTTCTAGAAAGGGGCACTATAAAACATTTCTGAACAAATAAATGATTAATCTCACCAGTAAATCATTGTGAGAAACTGTCTTGATCGTCTCAAGAAACGTGGCTATGGTCTCAGTGATTTTTGATATAACACCAAGAGGTCGGCAGATCTCCCGATTTGGCCTGCTGAGGTCTCTACTCAGATTTAGAAGTGGCAGGGTTTGGGGGGTATGGGTATGTGAATCTGTCCTTACCTTCAGGTGTAAGGAATAGAGAGCTAAGGAAAGTAGAGCAAGACTCTGAATTACAAAGAAATCTTGAAAATAAGCACACTACATGCAAGGCACTGGTATTCTGTTAAGGTTCTGCATGTGTGATTGAAATGGCCAGACATGCTTCACTGTGGTCCCTACAGTTTCCAGCACAATATGGAGTGTGATGGGATTGAAGTCAGGGACCCGTGCGGTACTAATCAGAGGAGAATGAGCAAATGTTAAGTGACGTATGACCCTCCAGGATGCAGATGACAGCATTGTGAGAGGCAGCCAAGGGTAGACAGTGTTTTGGAAATTCTCTGGAGGATATCGGGAAGAAGAGAAAATGTTAGAGAAGTAGCTGACAATAGAAAGGAGAGTGGTTAATACAAGTGTACCTTTGCTCCTATCGCCGTCACTTCCAGAAACGTGGACTATGTGCCAGGCACAGTAGTAGGCACTTGCTCCGTATTACTACTCATTGTGTTCACAGCTACACGTGGAGACATTGTCTCTTTCGGTTTCAGTATGAAAAATGGCAGTTCACAAAGGTTATGCCCAAGACTACGCGGCTAGTACTTTCTGAATCATTTTGGACCGTGGCTAAGAGCACAGAATCCGCATTCAAAAAGTCTTTGGTGGGGATCTGGGCAATCCGACATTTCTGACCATTAGAACCTCTTTCAATCAGTATTACTCTTAACTGGGTAAGTGCGTACTTTCTTGGCATCATCACTGTATTTATTCGTATGTTCCTTTCCCACCCGTTTATCGATGATCTCCTATCCGATAAGCACGATGCTAGGCTCTGGCCAACAGGGATAAAATATACTATCATCTCTCCCAAAATAAGGAGAAAGGAATTAGTGTAGTAGCCTCTTGTTCTGCCTGGAGTACCCACGGACAGTTATTTCTTTTCTACATCAGTGCCCTTTTCAGACTCTAACAAGCCTCTCCAGGAAATCCTTAGATGCTCTGTATCAGCATTGCAATTTACTATTTAAGGGAGAGATTCCTTCTTATTGTCCAAATGTTCACCCATCAAGTCTGAATAAAACATAAACTGATCAATATATAAAGTAGCCATAAAATTAGGCCACTGCAGTGGCTATTTGTGTTGTTGTTGTTGTTTTTTCTCCCTTTTACCTTACTTCCACATGATTTAACATTAAAGTTAAGGCAAGAACAACAACAAGGGAACAGGAAAAGCAAATAAGATTTTAACAAGCTTTCAATAGACTGACAAAAGAAGATGAGAAACCAGAAACATGAAAATAATAAGCAGTAACTCTGCCAAGAAATACAGCCTCTAAATGGATCCTGAATGAGAGATTTACTTATTTATTTGCATCTTTCGGTTCAGTTTTGCGTTAACTATTTTTTCCCTCTTGTTCTGAAAATGATTTGGATTTATTGCATCTCCTGGTGGGTTGTTTGTTTTTTTTTTTTTTTTTGCATTTTCTGTTTGTTTCTCAACACCCCGTCTCCTTATTTTAACATCTCTTTATGTTCAGATTTTTCAGACACCGTTTACTCTTTTTTTTTTTCCCTACAAATAGAAATCATGGAATGAACAGAGTTATTGTTAGTGCACAAATAGCTTAAGACAGATCGTAAAGTCCCTAGTGATCAAGGAACTATATAATGCTGACTAGCTCTAGCAGCGACAGCAAAAATTTTCATAAGCCAGATGCTTAGCTTTTAGCTCAACCCCATCAACTTATCCTCACCATGTGAGAATCCCCCATTACTTTTCCAAAAAGACTATTGTCTTTCTGACACTTGGAGAAATTCTGCAGTTTCTGAGGTGTTTCCCAGCTTCATTCTTTCTACAACTGTATATAACTAAACACAGCAAAAGAGAAGCATGCACTATTATTATTATTTTTTTTTTTTACCAACCATAGCAAATTCAGATGCAGAATTTTAAAACAGGGTATAGTAGATTCCTTTTGGATAAGATTCCACCTCTTGTAGTGTGAAAGTTTAGACATTTCTTGTAAGCATAGATGGTGAATAGGCAGTTTTCCTTTTCTAAAGAGCAAAATTAGATTGGCTGTATCATGATTCAAGTTATAATGACTTAGGGTATCTGCACATGACAAAATATTAATTTTTTTTTAATTTACTGATTTTAACCCATAAAAACTCTCTTAAGAGTTAGTGTTTAACACATTAGGCAAGCTGTTAACTTTTTTTAACCTTGCCCATAGAACTTCAAAACCTATTATATGGGAGAAATGCATTTCTTGGAACTTTTCTCTCAAAGATACAAGGAAATTAAATCCCAGAAAGATTTTGTGTTGAGGACATCATCTGTGTAAATATATGATGGAAACTGAACTACCCAGCCAGTGGGTAACAAACGATATCATCCAACCCGTGGTTTTAGATATTTAACTCAATGTGAGTCAGCTATATGAGGCAGATTCCTGTACCCTGGAGTGAACATGAACCATGGCTGTGTGAAGAGAATTAGTTGATCTAGGATACAGGAGATGATGGTTCTGAACTTCTGAGAGCCAGTCAGGCCCCACTAATACACACAGGTATATTAGTTTTCTAGGCTGTCATCACAAACCACTACAACCTGGGTAGCTTAAAACAACAGAAACTTATCATCTCATAGGTCCGGAAGCTAGAAGTCTGGAATCAAGGTGACAAGGGGCCACATACTTTCTCTGAAAGGTCTAGGGGCGGATCCTTCTTTTCCTCTTCTAGCCTCTGTTGGCTGCTGTGAATCACTGGCAATTCTCCGTTTATAAATACAATTCTTCAGCCTCTGCCTTTGTCTTCACATAACCTTCTCTCCTATGGGTTGGAGCCTTTGCGTGTGTTCAGATTTCCCTCTTCTTAAAAGTATGCTAGACATACTGCATTTAAGGCCCACCCTAATAGAGTATGACTTTATTTAAATTGTATTGTATCTGCAAAGACCCTATTTCCCAATAAGGTCACATTTAAAGGTTCCAGGGCGACATGAAATTTGGGGAGGAGACACTATCCAGCCCCTCACACAAAGATTCCAAGCTCCATGTCAGGTGACCTATCTCTAAGAGGCCTCTCCAACGTAACATGTTCAAATCTGAGCTCTTGGATCTCCTGTCCCCACAAACCCGTTCCATCCAGTGCCCTTCTCATCTCAGTTCGACACCACCTGAGTCCTTCCAGTTGTTCAGGCCTAGAAACTAAGAATTATCCCTTTTAAGTGTCCTCCTTTCACAGCCAACACCCAATACCTCAAAAAATTCTCTCAGTGACAGCTGCAAATTGTGTGTAGAATCTGGCCAATTCGCGCTCCTTTTACTGTGAATACTCCTGTGTGAGCTGCCACCATCCCTCCCCCGTATCATTTCAACAGTCTTCCAACTGGTTTCCCCATTTCCACCTTTCTTCACCTACAGCCTAATTTCAACACACCGGATGGAGTGATCCCTTTGGAACATAGGTCAGATTCTGTCACTCCTCTGCTAAAAATCCCTCCAGTGACTCCCCATCTGATTCAGAGTAAAAGCCAAAACCTTAAAAAGGCCCAACGTAAGCCTGCGTCCCAACCTGTCTGACCCCACATTCCCATCTCTGTCTCTCTGTTCCATTTACACTGCCCCTAGCAATGTGTCTCATACACCAGTTAGCTCCCACCTTGGGGCCTTTGCACGGCTATTCCCTCTCTCCAAGGACAACTTTGAAGTCACTCGTCTCTACATCGTTGGAGGAATCAAGGTAAGTTGGACAAAATCTTGTTCAAAACGATGTAAAATGAATTCATGTGTCATTCCTAGTTCTCTGAATTAGAGCAAAGAAAACTCCTATGTTTACACTAAAGAAATACCTCCTTTTAATCATTTGATTGCTTATAATAACAATAACAGTATAGTACTTTCTTTTTTTATGTTTACTTATTTTTAAGAGAAAGAGAAAGAAAGAGAGACAGAGAGAGACAGAGTGTGAGTGAGGGAGGGGCAGAGAGAGACGGAGACACAGCATCTGAAACAGGCTCCAGGCTCTGAGTTGTCAGCACAGAGCCCAATGCGGGGTTCGAACTCACAGACCGCAAGAGCATTACCTGAGCTGAAATCAGATGCTTAACTGACTGAGCCACCCAGGCACCCTGCAATATAGTACTTTCAAAATACTTTTTATGCATGTACTAGACACTGTTAAGTGACTTTTATACTGTAATGTGGTCTATAAACTCTTAGTGAGCCCTAGCTCCATTAGGATATGGAAAAGATAAACTTCAAGCTATGGCAAGGGAGAAAACAGTGCATAATTCTATGATGGATAGAAAAACTCTCTTCCTTGTCCTTCTCCAATATAAGCACATCACTCTGAGTGCCTAATCCTGGGCTTCTGGTCCCCTGGGCCCATTGGTAGCTTCTGGGAAAGAGTGGATATATAGAAAGTACCAAGCCTCTTCCCAACTTTTTTTCAACCAACACCCCTGGATCTGTCATCTGGATTTATTTCCTAACAAAACATAATTTAATAAGAAAAGATTTTTCATAGACTAACAGAATTGTCCAAGAAAACACCAGACAGCTTCAGACAACCAGTTAGCTTTAAACCCAAAAGGATAACAGACATTGTTTATCTATTAAAACAAAGAATAAAATAAGGTGACAATGAAACAAAAGACATAAGGATTTACAGAAGAAAGTATTAAACGAAAGCCAGAGATGAAAGGCAAGCAGGCAGAGCTCAGGAAGGATATGGAAGAGAACAAAGAAAACAGAGCAGAGAGCACGGAAGAAATAATAACAAGACATAACTTTAGCAGAAAATCCGGTCAGGAATATGGCAAAGGGGTTTGAGGAAATTGCACAAAATGGATCAGAATAAAATAATATTTAAAATCGATTATAGAAAATATATACTTAGTGTGGAAGACAGCAAAAGGAAATTGAATACATGTAAAAATGATGTTGTGAAGAGGAGAATAGAACACGTGGGGCATAAAAAAATATTAAAACACACATTGAAAATCAAACTGTCTTGATAGTTAGGAAAAAAAGCTTGTTTTCTCAGTAAAAATAAAATAAAAAGTATAACTTTTCCTATGAGATTAATACCAACACATACTGATAAAAGGAATTGAACTTCAAGAATAGAGGGGGGAAATGGGCTCCTGTTCCAGTGGTTTGGACCAATACTCTGGCTAAAAACAACAAAAATTGCTAGGTAATATATAAAAAATTTCTTCAAAGTATTAGATACCTGAAAAGAGAGTGAGGAGCTACTAAGTGAAAAATGCGTGGAAATGTAGGACTCCAGAGATATAAGTGGTGCCCTGCACTGGAATAAAGGAACATTTGTTCTGAGGGCATTTGTTGCTCCTGGCAAACTTAGACTTTGTTTTGGCAAGCAGGGCCGATCCAACATCGAACAGAAGACATTTCCACCTTCAGCTGAGAGATAAAGGTGAACAAGAAGTAACTCTGAACTCAGAAGACACAGGGATAGTTGTTGTAATGTTGAACAGATAAAGGGTGGAAAAAGAAAGAGAATTAAGACAACTCTGAAGAGTTGTGGTCTTTGTATTGCTGTTGCATTGCTGTTGCTCACATTGGTAGCTCAGATTCACGTCACATGAGGATTTCAAGTAAAATGCAAGCTCTGATTTGGGGTGGTCATGAATCTATAGCCCCCGATAGAAAGCAACTTATCCTAGGTCATAGAGAATCCATGCTTCAAAATAATTTTTGAAAACAATGAGCAACACACACTCAAAAACATCAAAACACAAAAGAAAATCGTAAAAGAACCAATAAAAGTAACAATTGAAACTAACTCATTAAAACTTTAGGCATTGAAGCTATCTTACAAGTACACTGTACTTACCATCTAGTTTCCAAGAAGCAGGGGCTCCAACCCAGGAAACAGTGAAGGGAATCTCCTTGACAGCAGAAAATGTGATATGAAATAAAAGGCATTTGGAGTCTTTCAAAAAGAACAAGAGTTATATAGAGGAGGAATTGTTACTTTGAATCAGCAAACAATGATGTTATTTTCAACTTATGGAATCAAACTTTGTTGAAAACTAAACCAAGCTCCAAAAATTAGTGAAAAGGGCATAAACATAAGTAACTGAGAAAAGATAATTTGATCTAGACTTACGAAATACTCTTTTAAGTGGTATAGCTCAATGTTTCTTATAGATTCATTTACACTACCTAGTTAAAAGCTAAACGTATCAATTTCCAGCTGTTAAAACCAAACTTCAGGGATGCGTGGGTGGCTCAGTTGGTTAAGCATCTGACTTCGGCTCAGGTCATTATCTCGTGGTTCATGAGTTTGAGCCCTGGGCAGGCTCGGTGCTGACAGCTTAGAGCCTGGAGCCTGCTTCGGATTCTGTGTCTCCCTCTCTCTCTGCCCCTCCCCAATTTGTGCTGTTTCTCTCTCTCTCAAGAATAAATAAACATTAAAAAATTAAAAATAAATAAAAATAAAACCAAACTTCAGGCAAAGCTGGACAGTATAACTATGGCTGCTGAATTCAGTGAAAGTGTCACGAACTTGGGTAATGTAAAAGGAATAGTTTTGCTGATAGAATTTCCTTGAACAAAGAAGTGAGGGTGGTATGATTGAAAAATACGTTATCATTCAAACTTAAAATCAAAGATAATTATTCAAAGTTGATAAACACATGTTTGTGTATTTAGTGGTCCCCATTGAACTGGAATGAATGGTTTACAGTAATTATTTGATGAAAGTGGAAAGGGAATAAGTTATGAGACTGAGAGAAATTCCTGTTTTATATCTTCTGTATTTTAAAATTATTTTTCTATCTTTTGCATGCGTCACTCCTATAGCAACTCTAAATATAACACTAGTTAGTGGGAATGTGTAAGCATCAGTTTCCTCATACACTCGGTCTAGGGGCTTTGGTTGGAAGAAGGTCAAACCTCAAAGCATCCTCTATCCACTTCAATATTAGTGATATCAGGAATAAATGCATCAATCCTGGAATCAGACATACATTTCAAATTTAACATTTATTACTTATACTTTCCTACTTTGTAAAATTCAGCTCAGTATTGCTGTGGGAGTTACATGAGAATATATTTGTTTATAGCACTTATCACAATGACAGGCACTGAATATGAGCTCCAGTATAGTAATGGCAGCAAGGCACTGGCCACTTTGAGAGCCCATTCTTAGTCACACCCCCGGAGAGGCAAACTTATGTGTCCACGTGCACTTGCGTAGTTGTGTTTTGAGGTTCTTTATTAGATTACTTATGAAGAGTATCAAAGTTGAGTTTCCTTCTACACACACTTTCTAACCTATAAAAATACCAACGTAATGAAAACAATATGGAAATTTTAGAATTTTACTATGAGAAGCTATGATCTGTAAAAATAATCTTACAATTAAGCTATTTTCTTTAAAGTCACAAATAACTTACCAAAATTTAAATTTCCCTTTAAGTCCAACATTACTATCCCTCTACCCTTTCTTCATTCCAGCTTCTTGCCAGTGAAATTTCTGGGCCCTAAGGATGGAGGATGAGAACAATTAGTTTGGTGGAACAGCCTCGTATGAGAATTAGGAGACTATGTTTGGAGATCCAGCCATGCCAGTAAAGAGCTGTGGAGCTTATGGTAAGTGTCCTGCTCTCCTGAGGCTTAGTGTCTTCATGTAGCAAGTGGACGCAGTGAACCCTAGTTCCCAAAGCACCATCATATCGGTGCACTGAAACTTTATAATACAAGGCAAGAAATGTACAAATGTATCCGGTGTCATTTCCATTTCCTGGGTAAAAACATCTAGGCCTTTTTTATGACTTACTTCTTCCGTGCTGACAAAATTTAGTATTTTCTGAATTATCTCTTCTTTGTGCATGGATACTTTCTGTTAATATCAGTAAACACTATAAAATGACAGGTTTTCTCCCCACTAGTATTGAGCATACAGTAGTATAATAAAATGATGTTGATCAATTACTTAATAAAGGCAGAACTTGAGTTGATGGAGGAAGAGAAACTATAAGCTATTTATTCTTTTCTAGAAATAAGAAAGAAAAAACAACAACAAACCTTATAGGAAAATTTGGTTCAGAAAAAAAGAATCTTCAGTTCACTGGCAAGTTCGGACAAGGTTCACTGTGTAGGTATATGAAAGAAAACCTGAAGGAAGTTGTCTTTTGGGAGAACCTGCTAAAAGTTAAAAAAAATTCAAAGTCTGCTTTTATGATTTGGCCATTGTCTCCAGCTGATCATCTCCTGCAACTTCCTACTTTAGGAATATGTAACATCTTTGATGACTCCTTGTCTTTGTGTTTGATGTAGACTCTCCCAATTCAAATGTGCTTATTTTTATCCAAAAATGTCTATTTATCTATCAAAACTCAGCTCAGCAATCACCTTACCCAAGGATCTTTCCTTCACACTTTTGACTACACTCTCCCCCCTTCTGTAACCTTCTGATCTCAGATCCTGGAACCCAGTCTTCTATGCTGCACTCGTTCCCTTTCAGCGTGTGGGCACTGGCGTTTTTGCACACCTGTCTTTCCTCCTGCATTGAAGACAAGGGGTTAAGGATTGATTTGCTTTCATCAGTATAATTCCAAAATTGAGCCAAATGTTTGATAAACAATACAATTTGATGAACTTGTGATTGAATGAGTGGGCCCCAATTCTAATCATTTTGAGGGCTGTATTAGTATGAATTTACTCATTAACCCAGTATTTTTGTTTGTCTTTTAGCAGCTTTACTGAGATCTCATTTATATACCATAACATTCACCCATTTGAACGGAATGATTCAACGATTTTTAGCATCTCTTTTTAGATTTGCACCTCCCAAAATTTTGGCAGAAAACAGTTCTCCTGAAAATCTTGATGGGCCAAATAAGAAATGGTAATTTAGGGATAAATAATGAATGAAGAGAGACAAGAAGGAGGAGGAAGAGAATGCAATATAATTATTTCAATGCCTTCAACAACAATACTGGTTAAAGTGAAACAAATACATGCTATTAATCACTAGTTAAGGAAAGATGCACTTTTAAATCAGATTTATGATATATCTTATCTAGGAACTGTTAAGTTAAAGCTCTTGAAACTTCATTTTTTACTACATTCATTATAGCCCTTTTCACACACAGCCTGATATTTTGTGTTTTATGTCTATATGGAAAAGCAAGAATTATGAAATGTATTTCTATATTTGTCTTCAGGATTTGTTGTACTATTTTACACATAGTAGGAGCCAAATAAACATGCAATGCATCAAACTGAGAAACAAAAGAGGAAAATAGAAGAAATGATGTATCATCACACCGAGATGTATGACGGGAATCATAAGATCACAACTCCATTTTGTCTTTAAAAATCTGAACATTTTAGGGGCTCAATCGGTTAAGCATCCAACTTCATCTCAAGTCATGATCTTGTGGTTTCTGAGTTTGAGCCCCAAGTTGGGCTCTGTGCTGACAGTTCAGAGACTGGAGCCCCTGCATCTGCTCTTGTGTCTCCCTCTCTCTCTGCCCCTCCCCGCCGCTTGCACTCTTGTTTCTCTCTCTCTCTCTCTCTCTCTCTCTCTCTCTCTCAAAAATAAATAAGCATTTAAAAAATCTGAACACTTCAGGTAATAGTTTGCAAGTCTTACTAATTTCATTTCTCTGCTTCAAATTCCTGGACCAGATTTGTCTTTAGCTACTTATCTCTCTGGAGGAATGACGGGTGTCAGAATGAGTCCACCCAAAACATGCCATTTTGGCTTGTGGATTACTTTGAGTTGAATTCACTCAAGACCCAAAAGACTCAGGAAGAGCTTGTACCTCCCCCTTAACTGCCTAAAGGAATTTGGATAGAGGGCCTGGTCCAGGAAGATAACTATCACCAGAGATAACTGCAGAGAGTATGGACAGGTTTTATAAGCTGGGGGTAAGCTCCACAGGACCTGCTGATCGAGTTCCTCTCTGTGTCCCATTGCCTCCGCATAACAAGACAGACATTTGTTTACCAAACATCTGTTCTTCCTATCTTCTTGTATATTGTCTTTCTTCCCTTTGAAGTATCAGATACCTATCCCATTCTCCTTAGCACAGGATGGCATGTAAACCTCAATTGTCTGACTACCTTTGGGTCCTGTATTCTTATGAGGCTCCTGTATGTGTGTAATTAAATTTGTTTTTCTTCTGTTAATCTTTTATATTAATTCGCCACCCACAGAACCTAGAAGAGTAGAGAAGAAATTTTCTTCCTCTCCAATAGGAACAGGTGTGAGAATGTAGCCCTCTATTGATAAAATCAATTCACCTACTCTTAGCATTTCTTGATGAGAGGCTGACAAGCCTTAAATAGTTTCAGGCAACCTCCAATTACATTTTACAGTAGGAACCTAAAGAGAAAAAACTGAGGATATTTTAAGAAATAATTGTCCAAGTGGTGTTACTAAGTCTGAACCAGGAAAGCAAGCCCACCCTCAATCTGCTTCACAGCTCTCCCACCTTCTCCAAGGGAAAATACTGAATAAGAAAGCTACCTCATCAGTCTAATTATCTGAATCTTGTAAAACTACTTCCACACCCTTGGAGTTTGGAGGTCAGTCTAATTTCTTGATTAGCTGAAGGTATATTAAATTGGATCTCTTTGAATTTTGGGAGTTGTCCATCAATAACTAACAGCTTGTTAATTGTAAATTTCTATGTCCCTTAACCTGGCAACAGTTTATTTCTCATCCCTTTCATTTAGTGTTTGCCCATCCATATTCTACATTTCTTGACACGTTTTTTATTAAGTGCACATTTATGATTATTCAGGTATTCACTCCTATGTCAAAAGCATCTTGATTTTCTTTTAATGCATCGCTAACTGCATATCCATCTGTATTACACATTTCTTGCCACCATTGACAGATATATTCTACTGATTGCAAGACTATTTCCCCTACAACTGCCTTGCAAAGATCCTTTGTGAAAGTCTTGTTTTACAGCAAAGTCATTCCCCCTGCAAAACAGCAAATAAGCAGGGTGCTGCATTCTGTCCCCTTTAAGCAATAATTGGTTGCTTTGCAACTCTTTGGCCTGATGCTTCCTAATTTGTAATGCACAAGGCTCTGTTAAAAAAAAATAACATATTCCATTTCTGTTTACAGAACTAATGCTTGATGCAAAAAGAGATAGAAAATAAGATTGGTCCTTTATTGGTGATAATTATACCAACAATACTGAGCAAGATATGGAAGGGTTAGATAAAAGCAAATGAACTTACTTTTTAAATTGAGTTTACCAGATATAATCATATAACGAAGTACAAATCTTTTAGCTGTTCAATTAAAACTACCTTTTTTCCCAATAATTTAGGGGTCCATTTTTATATTATTTTGCATAAGTATTTCAACCAATTTCCATAAATTTGCATTTTTGTTCAAAAAGCCCTCATGCCAATTATGTAAAAGACATGTAATTAATTGGTGCATTCTGCAGCAACTGCATTCAAGCCTAGTTTGCAATCAGACCCTTCGATGGCTGAGGATGGGGAGCCGTGGGCTGGCAAACCTACAAAAGTCTACCCCACAGCCCCCAAAGAAAACTGAAAAGTGAGGTTGGGGAATGTTTCCCGGAGAGGTTAATATATATCAGATAAGGGGTGCCCAAGAAGCTGTGTATCGGTAAGCCTAATTCAATGCCGAAAGGTAAAGAGTGAAAGACCCATTTGTGCCAACATCTTCATCTTCACGTATCCATCACTTTGGTGTCTAATCCTTAGGCTTACTTGGCCAAGTTCACCTGTAAGCATAATTCTGCTCTTTCCAGCACATCCCTCTGCCATAGGAGGCTAGAAGAAGAGGACTTAACACTGTAATAGGAAACGTTGTTTTCCAATTCAGAGTTAATTCAGGAAGCAATAGAAAAACATGTTATTGTCCTTTTAAGCACAGTTAAGAACACGTGTCTGTAGTTTTTCATGTTGTGCGTTTATGCTTTCCCAGTGAATCCATGCCGCCCAGGTATGTGTTTCACGTTTGCTAATATGAAGCAAAGAAAACCTGTAGTGACAACATTAACTCTGGTTTAAAAACCATTTGCTGCTTGGAAAGCTTGGGAGTGACCATCTCTATATTTTAATAATCAGAATCTCTTATCAAACTAGAAAGCTATAATAATTGGCTGAACTGAATATGCCCATTGGGCTGCTTCAAGTTCAAGTCTATATATTTAGAAATTTTAATGCAGTGGGGATTGGGAAGGAAGTGGACGGCTGGCCTTCTCATCTAACTTTGAGTTGCATGTGAGGCATGTCTTAGTTATATCTTAAATTGATTCTTGCCTGAATGCTCCCTTAGGGCTTAAAAAATATTTTCATATTTTATAACTTAATACATATTCAGAGGGCAGGCTGTCCCTCCTTTGAAAACTTGGGAGGTTCTAAATTGTTTGAACTTCAATTCACAAGGCTAGAGCCACCTTTTTTTCTTAGGTTTTCATTCAGTTAGTGTTGGTAATACCCACGGGGATCTGGTGGCTCTGGGGAGGTAGGTCACAGAGTAGAGAGAAAGCATCCAGGCCTGTTTTCACATGATTCCCTGGTATCCTGCGCTCATAGCCTTGTTTGGACAGAAGATAGATGTCTACGCAGCCACGAGAATTAAATATACAGAAAGCAGGGTTGTGTTATGTGTTACACAGACCTGCTATGTGGGGCAAGGTTGGGCCTGTCAGGTTGGGGCAGAATAATTGAAAAAAATATGCTGACCTATTTAGAATCGCCTTCTGGTAAGCTCTCTGTAGGGTTAATTTTAACGAAAGCTTCTTGTCTTATTCCCCATATTGGGGCCCGAAGTTACCATAATCATTATTTCTTATAAAGCGACTGGTTCTCAGAATTTTTCTCTTAGGGATTTCTAAATACCTCACTTTTTACTTTCTTATGTCAGTGCAGATACAAGGGATGTTGTGTATATTTCCAAAAAAATATATATACATATTAACGCTCCATTAAGCCCACTTTGGATGAAATTGATTGCTCAAAGGCGATCACTAATATACATACCCCACGACAAGGTGATGTAATGAACTGTGACCAAAGCCTGTGTGTCCATTAGCTGCGGAAGCTCTTATTGCCTGCCACCAAATCTAGTGACAGGGGAAGCACAAATCTTTTGTTCCATACTTAATTTTTAATAGGATCTGACAGCACTCAGAAGTTTAGAAACTTCTAAGAGTGAAAGAGAAGACCTGTTGTGTCAGAGATAACCTAACACTGTAAATGGAGCAGATTTCCAACTAGATTTTAAGTATTTCTTATGCTGAAGTTTGATTGGTTCTTGAGAAAGTCAAAACTTCTGGGTGGAGGGTGAGTTTACAGAAAGAATATAAACATGCCCATTCATTACAATTAAACCCTCAAGCGAGCAGGTATTCTGAAACAAAAGGTAGGGTGTGTGTGTGTGTGTGTGTGTGTGTGTGTGTGTTTGGGGAAAGTGTTTGTTGTAATGGAGTATTTTCAGTATTTAATGTGTTTGCTTCTCTGGCCCTGACCTCACTCATCCTTCTAGTCTCAGTTCTACTGAATACACAGGGAAAGATGACTATGGGTAGGAGTGTTCGATTAAAGCGAAGTATATGTCAAGTCAACACTTTCGAATGAGAATATCAGGTTATTCAGCAGTGCTACGAAAATGCCAGACTTCATGAAGCTAAGAGTGTTGTTTTGGAACTTTTGATGATGACAACATAGATGCCCTCCTTGTCATTTACTTACCTTCGCTTGGGTTTCTTCTATGTAATAATCTGTGCAATCATAACTGAAAGTGATCTTGTCAAACTACCACCTAGATGACATTTTATTTTTCATATATCTCTAATATGGAGCATTCTACAAAGCACATAACTTATCTTCACAACAGACTTTAAAGGAAAGAGGTCTGAGTTGGGTTGGCAAAAATCAAACTTAGATAGGAGGTGTGACTTGTATAGACCATGTCGACTGGCAGATTTTAGGTACAGATTGAGAACCCAATCAGATATCATCATCTTTACCAAAACCCTTCATTTGCACTCCATTATTTTCTGCTACAGATAGTGGATCCTGTTACTACAAGATCCTTGGTTAGTTGAGAAGGGTGATGGGTGGGTTAAAGCAAATCTAGAGAAGTGATAATTTTTCAGGCACAAAAAAAAGTTGTGAGTGAGAGAAAGGGAAGTGTCAAGGAATACATTTGCTGGCAAGCTGGGAAAAGGACAAAACATTGCCCAAGGAAAAGTCAAAAAGGAGGTTCAAGAAAGGAGACAAGTAGAAAATGCAGAAGTGAGGATAATGTTTGGAGTATGGAATGTACAATCCTCCATATTCCTCTCTAACATGTCTTTGAGAAAATTTGTATTGGTAACAGACACATCGGTGTGATTAGATTTTGTCCGCATAATGAGATATACTAGGTCAAAGTTGACATGGAGTGGAACAATGGTTCATACTGGAGTACCCCACAGCTGGATTACAGTAGTATTTTTAAATCATCTTTTGAGGGTGGATTATACACTGCTCACAAGTACTTTCTCCATTGTTTTATCTCTCATATCTATTTTCATATGAAATGTGACATACAGTAGGTTCTTACTACTTTTTGTTTGAAACTCTTACTGCGTGAAGCTACATGCTATTTGAAACTCTATTTCCAGCTATTCCACAAGGAATGTCCAGAATTGGTAACAGCCCCAGCACCTGAAGAAATGTATTATGCCCTAAGCTTATTTTTATACTTAATTATTATATTTATGTACATCTTACCTTGTCCCAGAAAGGGCTCATGATGTATATTTCCTTTAGGTGTTTTGTTGTTGTTGTTTTGATTGGTTTCTTTGCTTGTTTTTTGTTGCAAATAATAAAAATCTATAACAGGTGATTTCAGCAGAAATAAATTTACTAGAAAGATATTGGGTAGCTTGCTAAATCCGTGTAAAAGACCAGAAAACTAGACCACACACACAGTTTCAAGCAGAACAAGAATAATCAGGGCAGGAGAAACCATTCAGCCTGTATATCGGGGTACCAGAGTTAGGGTAAATGACCACCAATCAGGTTTTCAGATCTTGAATCTCGCTTGAGGAGAGAAGTTCCGGGAGAAAGAATCTGATGGGTTGAGCCTAAGTCTTATGCCAACCTATCCATTGGTTATACTTAGTTGAAGGGAAAAGATGTGGTCAGAGGAGCCTATGAAGTCTCCAAGCATTCCTTCGGCTCCTATAGCAGAGGATGAATTATTTAGAGTCCCAACAAGACGGTAATCAATGGAGAGTTAATTCCATGAAAGGAAATATGAGGGTTTTTGGAAAGCACTCATGGATGCTAGGCAGTCAGAACAGTAAATATCCACAGCATTTGGGCACCTTTTTCAGTGGTTCTTTCCATCTTTAGGGAGCAAAAACTGTGAAAGCTGCCCAAACTGCTAACCTTTGTAGTTAACAACTGTGAGTAAGAGGAAAAATGAGAAGTCAGACACACACACACACTCACACACACACACGCACACACGCACGCATATGCACACACACATACACACAAATGCCAAAGCCACCAGGTTTTGTTGAGGAAGTTCTGCAGAGAGGTAAACACTACCATTTCAGCAAAAGAGGGCATTTCGGATATGAAACAAAGGAAGATGATTCTGGATTGGTTCTTGTTTTCCTCTGTGTTTGAATTGTTTTCCCCAGATGCCTTGAAGCTAAGCTTTCTTTCATTCATCAAAGAAATTGTAGTTTTCACCAAACCGCAATATCCTCTCCCAGTTTCCAACAGCTGTCCATCTTAAAGGGGTTATCTAGAGATTTAAGAGTATCTAAAAGACCGTTGAATCTTGATTATGAATGGCTAAGGAGAAACCAATACTGAGGAATTGTGAAGACGGGGTTAGTTCAGGAGCCCATCATTTCTATCTGTCACTGACAACTCACCAGGCCACTGTAATTCAAAATCATTAGTTATGTCTTCTTGAAGCACAGTGGCAAAGCAATAGAAAAACAGCAGGCACTGGAGTGTTTCAGGAGGATAGATTCTTTTTTCTATGCACTGGTCATATTCTGAGGACCCTACAAAAAAAAAAAAAAAAAAAAGACACATGCCAGCAATACCACACTAGATTCATGCAACCTATTTTCAATACGCAGCAACGCAGCAAATGTTGCTGATTCAGGATTCTACAGTCGGAAAAGGAATTCTGATCATCTTGTTTTGAGAATATTCTTCAAGAGATTACCAAGAGAGGTGGCATTTGTTACCCTTTTGTAGGAAAGACTGGAAGGTGACTAAAGAAAGTTTCCTAAATCTTGAAGAGATAAAAATATAATATGCCAAAGGATCAAACTGAAGCAAAACTGAATTTGTTAAATACACGTTTTGCAAAGCCAAGCCATTGCCTGTTATGCCATCTTACACAAATTGCCTGCAAACAGCTTTTAAAATGGGCAGAGCATTTAACAGATCACTGGAAACCTAAATACCAAAGAGTCCACTGAGGTGAGATATATTTAGCTATCTACTGTGCCCATGCCTGCATTCACCATTTTTGCCTGCTGCTATGTCAAGGACTTTTCATGCAGCATTTTAAGAAATATTCTTTTTGCAGGTAAAAAAAAAAATCTTGATGCAAATCTGCATTGGAAGATGCAACCCTTTCTCCTAAAAATGTGCATTATGCCTGGGGGTTAACCTTAGGCTCTGTCAAGAATACATCCTAAATGAGGAAGAAGTCGTTTGTAGGACTGGAGGACTTTGGAACAGTGCCTCATGAAAAATTCTCTCTCCTCCCTCAACCCATTAAATTATATAATTTTGCCTTAAAATGCACAACTGCCTATTAAAAAACTTATTTCACAAATGAGCCTCATTTGAATATGAGCACAAACGTGTCTAAGGAGGACAGCAAAAGCAACTCCCAGAAGGGTGACCTTGGAACATTCCAGAAACATGATAGTTCTTACACTGGTCCCGGTCCAGATGTCATTGAGAAACAGGATTGGGGAAACAGGTCTTTGGCAAGATTCCACTTACTCTGTTATCAAATATCTCTGTTCCCTCCAACTAGATGTAGTTTCACCACACCAGTCATATTTCAATATTGGGTAGACAGATGAACTTGTCCCATTCAATCACTAATATTGATTCCCTCTCGCAAAAATGAAACTTTGAGTTGCCTTGGCACTGAATGTGCTATCCATATGCAAAATTAAAGACAGAATTAACAGGTGCTCCAATCAAACGTTTCTAGAATAGATTCAATAATGGACTATGTTCCATTATTTTTCTCCTCTAAATGCTATGGAATAACTTCTGTTTGAGTACAAATATTCTCTCCAAGTTAATGATTTCTGTTCCCAGTAGATGGAGTAGGGGATATTACCTAAATATTATACGTCTATAGTTCAACTTTGTTAAGTGAAAACTTTGTGCTTATCCAAAGAACGTAAAAAAATATTTTTAGAGTACCCTGTCAATTTTCCAAATGGCGCTGTGAATGTAATGTCAAATAGATATGAGGTACCGTAACATATGTAGCCATATTTCTTGTTAAAATCCACTAATAATTATAACACGGAACATGGCACTTCAGACTTGCTTATTCATTTGGAAAGTTAGCATCATAATGCTTAGAGATACATATTTTTAATAGGAATACATTAGAATGCAAGATGCTTTTGAAAAAGTTTTGAATAATGGGCATTTTATACGGAGCTATTTAATAAGTCCTTTTATGTCAGAAAGGTAATACCAATGGATATGGTAATGTTCTCTGAACTATAAGGTACTTGTTTTTGTGGGAATGTTCAAGATGATCCTAGATGAAATAGAAAGGAAAGAGAATGGGGTAATGGAGGACAAGCTTGCTGAACCCCAAGCTTTTTCCACTCTTGTATGATAGTTATGTTCATTACAGAGAGCTATGACTATCAGTAATCAAAAATGTCTTTCCCCACTGTGTTGGCCCATGCGCATTGGCATTACATACATGGCCTTAAACCACTTTAGACCTATATGGCATGTAGACTCTTACTGGTATAAAACAGGTCAACAAGTTTGAGAAGGGTCAGGGCTAACTAATCCTCTATACGAATGCTACTTGGTTATAATAAAAGTTAAGTATCAAATGAATATCTCTCACATAAACTATTTGGTTTATTTGTTTGTTGGTTTGTTTGTTAAGCATTTACCTGGAAGCAGGCTTTGAAAGTCCACATGATTGGTTCTGTAAATCTGATAATATTCCTGTTCTCTGTTTTATTAGGTACTCTGACCATCACCTTGCATGAAAAATTCACTTAAGGTAAATGTAACAACAGACCAGAGGTAGGGCTTAGTGGCCTTTATGGTCCGTATCAGGCAACCAGAAATCCTATCAACCAACGGCCTGACACAGGAACTTCAGGAATTTACCCTAAAGTGTAGCCTGGATTTGTACACACTGTTAATGCAAGTATCAGAGTTTTTCTAAATATTTTTGCTTATCCATATATTTTTAACAGTTTTACCCATGAGAACTCATTCCTAATATTAATCATGGTATTTAATAGGATACTAATTTGGAAACTTTCTTTTCCTTTTCTGACAATCACCAACCTACTTAGTAAAGCATTATTATTAATCTAGATATGGGTAAGAGAAGCCCATTCTGGAGTGTTTTTTTTTTTTTAATTAGAATGCTAGATCGATACCCCTGAAGTGTGAATTCCTGATTAGAGCAGCCATCTGCATGTGGGTTATAGCTTAACCAATTAACAAACCCATAACAGCATAACATAGAGGACTATATTGAAATATTCTGAAGTAAATCCATTCATCTCACTGACAGCACACAGCTCTTGCCACTTTGGCTCCATGCATAATGGAAGGCCAGTAACATTTTTGCACTCTTGGCTCCGTAGATTGCCTCGGGTCTAGGTATTATAGTAATTCATGATCTTTCCCAATTTCTTAATCCCTATAAACAATTCAAGTGCTAACTGCACAAGACAGTGCTTAAGAGCAAAGCTGGATCCAAACACGGATTAAAATCTTCCTTCTTCAAACTGTTGAAGTTAAAGAGAGATATAACTTTCATTTCATTGTATGCATGTGCTACTAATAATTCCTAACACCGGTGAGGGCTTTGAGGTTGCGTATCATTGTGTCATTTCTCTCTGACTGAACAAAGGATAATGTCTCATACCCATTGGCATGTACAGTTTTATAGAGTACTATGTTCCAAGTACATAATCAATAGATACTTGTTTAAGGAGGCTAAACCACGATGGTAACTCAATGCCTCGCTTCTTAGAGTTGCATAGACATTCTTGTTGCTTACAATTAAATAGAGACAAAGTCTGAGTATTACTACTAAATAGCTGTGTGCCCTGGGCAGCACTCTTACTCTATGAATCTCCAATTTCTCATATGTAAATAAGGAATGAGAGCCTCATAGTTACTGTAAACTTTAAGAAATAAGACATATAACATTCCTATGACATGCTTCAGTCATAGAATTCACTCAAAACTGTAAGCAAAATGAATTATCTAGCAAGTGAAAAATTGTTTTACACTTTTTTCTTCCTTGGAAATACAGTATAATAAACATCATTGAAATGCTGCATTGGAGTACAGAATTGACTCATGAATATAAACTGATTACATTATATCAGTCTTGCAGACATGTAGGTTTTAAGGGCATTATCTTGCCCCACAGAACATCAAAGTAACTGTAATTATTATTTATTTTTAATAAGATTTTAACATACTTTATTTAGATTAATTTTATAAATTTTATGTGCTCAAAAACATTATCTTGTGTCCTTACCACTAGTAAACAATTATGAAAATGAGTCACTATCTTCACTAAATTAATGGGGTTTTTGCTTTGAACCCATATAAGTTGGACTGAATTCTACTGAGATAATACGGAATCCCTGGTCTTATACGGTTATAAATTGAAAAAAAATTAAGATATTTTTGGGGGGCGCCTGGGTGGCGCAGTCGGTTAAGCGTCCGACTTCAGCCAGGTCACGATCTCGCGGTCCGGGAGTTCGAGCCCCGCGTCGGGCTCTGGGCTGATGCCTTGGAGCCTGGAGCCTGTTTCCGATTCTGTGTCTCCCTCTCTCTCTGCCCTTCCCCCGTTCATGCTCTGTCTCTCTCTGTCCCAAAAATAAATAAAAAACGTTGAAAAAAATTAAAAAAAAATAGATATTTTTGGGTATCTAATGTGTTTTAAATATTAGAAATCTGTTATATCATTTAATCCTCATATTAGCCCTTTAAGGAAGGTATTAGTATATCCATTGTATAGATGAAAAAGTCAACATCGTAGAATTTGTATCCTTATTTCACACATTGCAGCTTATTGTAATCAGACTTCTACTGTCATCTATCTACTGAAAGTTCACCGGCAAATGTCACCAGTGACTTCCTTACTTATAAATGCAATGAGCATTTTGAGTTCTAATCTTACTTGACCTTGCAAAATTTTTATACTGTGATCATTTTCTTTGGGAAATTCTCTCCGATTTTTTTCCCTAACATCATTCATCCCTGGATCCCCTTCTACATCATTGGTCATTGTTTCACAATTTACTTTATGTATTCTTCTCTCTCTATCTTTTATGTATTAGAATTCCATAGGGACAGGGGTCTATCTTCATTCCTCTTTTTTTTCTTTCTCTACATATTGGTACTAAATATTTCACAGTTAAATAACACTTCAAGTTAAATATCTCCAATTGAACTCTTCCTTCTTCTTCATAAAGCAGTATCTCACCCCTAACTTTAACATCACTCTCTCTTTCTCTCTCTCTCTCACTCTCTCTTTCTCTGTCTGTCTCCTTTACTCTAAAGTCTATCCTCTTCCTCTAGGTCCTATTTCAGTAAAATGCACCACGATCCATCTGGTTTTCCCCAACAGAAGTTTCAGCCCATAAATATAAGCATTGGCCAAAGTCCAACTCCATTTTCTCACCTAATATCATACAAATCATTGCCTCCTCTCCATCTTGACTGCTACATTCAGCTACCAGAAAATCCTCCCAAAAATTGCTTCCCTGCTTAAACTCCTTCACTGCTTTCCCCAAATCTTCAGGATAAAATTGTTAGTAACAAATGTATTCATGTTCCCTGAACTTGCTTAATTACATGAAGCAAATGTGTTCTTGTTAAATGTCCAGGCACCTAAGAGTTGCATGCACCTGGGGAAGTTGCACCAGTAGGTCTGGGAGAGGAGTGGGTTGCTGTGAATCTATAATTTTTAACAAGTCCCTTGAATTCTATTGACTGGCAAATTTGAGAAATAATAGTATATAAATCCTTTTATAATCTGGTAGTTGCCCAATATTTACTTAAACACTACCAATATTTAGCAATATTAATATCTAGCATCATGTCTTGCATTTTTCTGGATTAGTTAATGAATAAACTTGTTGGATGAGATTTAAACACAGAATCCGGGTTCTGACTCCAAAGGGCATGATTTTTATCACACATTAATCACAGTAATAGACAGCTAAAAGGAAAAATACATCTGAGAGGGATCACTTACAGCTATGTCCTTGGAAGCTGATCCTGGGGTCATATAGACCAACCACTCACTTTATTTCCATGGTGTAAGTTCATGATTCATCCATACATGCAGAAAATGTGTTGACCTTCCACTATTTCATAAGCACCAGAAGGAGAATGCTGACCGTTTTGGTCCGTTTGTGTCTGTTTTAGACACATTCCCTGTCTTTGCGGAGTTCCTATTCTGTTAAGGAAGATAAGAAATAAAATTATCATCACACACTGTGGTAGGTACTCTGAAAGAAAGAAGTTGCTGTATGAGATGCATACTTCAAATAGCCAGAGAAAGTCTGAATATGGAGGTGATATTTAAACGGAATGATGAAAATATACCACCATGTGAAGAGCTGTTTGGAAAACATTGGACGTAGAGGAAATGTCGAGGTCAGGATCTGGAAGCTAAGAGAACTACATGTGTTCAAGGAATTAGAGACAACCAGTATGTCTGGAGCTTCCTGAGCAAGGCAGGAGATAATCTGACATCAGGATAGAAGAAAAAGAAAGGTCCAGATACCATCCACATCCCACTAGGTACAGAGGAAAAATGATAAAATAAAAGACTTTAGGCACTTTTTGGCTATTTCATTTACTTACTGAGTCATCCATTTAGGGCAAAGATTTTTGTGTCAGTATTTCAGTACTGGGATAGCTCACACTCCATCAACTATTAAGAAATTATACCTAAAGAATTGCTTTTATATTTGCATTAGGAAAAGGAATCTTTGTTTAATGCTTATTATTCTATAATTTTATTTCTTTGTGTTTTTTTGTTGTGGTGTGCATAGCATTTGTTATATAATACTCAATTTGTCATTCTGATAAAAAAAGATATACCAATAATGGGATTTGCGTAGTATAATAAGGAGTTAGTATTCCATGTGTTACTGGAAATATCTTATATGAGATAATGTTATTAAAATAGGGTTATTACTTCGTGAAAATATCCAATGTAGAAAATCATTGAATGCCAAGATCAATAAGTTACTCGAAGAGCAATAATGAAGTAAAATGCAAGCTATTCCTTGAAAATAAAGATTTCCAAATTAGAGTGAAATAATCTTCCAACACATGGTTAAGAATCTACCAAAAGAGAAATTCTCTTCACAGTAAGGAGGTTTGACAAAGATATCGGTGCTTATATTTCATCAGAATTGGAGATGAAGCCTCATCATGAGTGGTTATAATTTTTGCAGTGATAAGAAGGCCCTGAGCTTTTGTGAGAGTGCCTTTATGGTCTGTGTAAGGAAGAGAACAGTTTCATGGTCACAGGCAGAGACAGATAGGAGAGCAAGATATTGTATTAAAGTAAAAATTTATCCAGAAATCACACTTTGAAATAAAAAAAAACTATTTGTAACAAATATATTTTAAAATATAATATACAGTATCTATCTCGGGAGGTTAAATTTTCAAAGGTAAGTTTTATACCAAGAGTACTGAGCAATTCTTTTAGTATTCACAAATGTTCTACTATAACACAATTTATTTAAGACTATGACACATTAATGTAATTTGTAAATGTTGACTGTCCAGCTTTCAAACAACTTGATGAGAAAAAAAAATCATCCATTACAGAGACACTTATTTTTAGATCTGTAACATTCTATTAAATATGGGAACCACCTGAAAAGAATAAAAAAGTTAAAAAATATTTTAAAAATCCTCTTTTTGTTTAGTTAAGAAAACCCAGGGGATCCTATATGTTAAATGCTTTTAGAGTCAATTTTTCATCGGACCTACAATGTTGGAGGAGAATTACTTAATTCATCAGAAGGAAAAAAAAAAAAGAATCAATCAACAGGGATTTTTATAGTATTTATGGAGTCCTCGGCATTGGGCTGGATATTATGGAAAAAAAGGAGGGTATATAAGATTGAATCACTGCCTTCAAGGAAGTTAGTTTAATTGGGGAATTGCATTAGCTCACTGGAAATAATTTTGAAATCATGCATTGGGGAGTGCAGATGATTGAAAAAGTTTCATAAAGCAACTAAGAAAAGTTAGGTCTTGACAAGTAGTATTTTGAAAGGCTTGAGAATATAAGGAAAAGAAGATTAATATTTCTTGAGTTCTACTAGGTGTTAGATACAGTGCTAATTGTATATTACACATTTCTTTTTATTTTTAATTCTTATAGTAGCCCTGTGAGATAAGTACAGTTATTCTTATTTTATTTTATATTGTTATTTAAAAAATTGTTTTAATGTTTATTCATTTTTGAGAGAGAGAGAGAGAGAGAGTGAGAGCAGGGGAGAGGGAGAGAGAGAGGAAGACACAGAATCCGAAGCAGGCTCCAGGCTCTGAGCTGTCAGCACAGAGCCTGATGTGGGGCTTGAACTCACGAACTGTGAGATCATGACCTGAGCCAAAGTTGGACGCTCAGCCCACAGAGCCACCCAGGCACCCCATTCTCATTTTAAAATAGAGAAATTAAAGCTTAAAGAAGTGAGTTAATTTGCCCATAGTCCACAGCCTGTACATGGCAGACATTGTGTTTAAATACCTTGGGTTTAAGGCCTCTCTTGCTCTAAAGCCTATGATGCTCTCCCACTTACAACATTCCAGATGTGAGAAATATTAGTATGGGAAACAGAGGCAAGGAAGGGCATTCATGGCAGAGGAAAAGGAAAAAACATCAGTGGGTCTCTACACAGATGTGACATTTTCCCCTCAAGAGTTCTTGATTTCACATGTTTTCTTGGATCTGTTTTATCTCTTTAGTGAAATAATTTCCATAGATCAGTATCTTCTAACTCATTAAACAGCTCTGGTCTGCATCCAGTGCTCAAGTAATTGTTAATTTCTTTTGTGCTTTCATTCTTCTACCAACCTATTAACAGATTCTGTTATGTTCATCTCAAATGTATCCATAACTGTGTTTGTGTCTCTATCTAAATTCGTATCTACTTTAATATTGATATCTATATCTAAATATATCTCTATATATTTCTCTATATCTTATCTTTAAATCTGTATCAATTTGTATATGCAAAACTCTATCTAAATCTATATTTCTACATTGATTTCTATATGTACATGTATACCTAAATTTTATCTGTATTTAAATATGTACCTATATAGGTTTACCTCCGAATCTGTCTCTATGGCTATATCTCCATCTCTACCTATACCCACACCCATCCCTAAACCTATATCTATACCTATATGTAGATTCAACTCAAATCCATAGCCACTGAAATCAACCTAGCCTAAGTCATTCATCATCTCCTACTTGGATTACTGTGATAGTCTCCTAAGTGTTCTTCCAACTGCTATTTTTGAACTTCTATAATCCTTTAAATATGTAAATCACTTCATGCTAATTTCAAAAGCTCCAAAGCCTTCCCTCACACTAAGAATAGTATCCAAATTCCTGCCCATGGCCTATTGACTCTACTTTTGCTATCTCTTCTCCTTAAAGTCTCTCTCCATCTTCAAACTCCGGCCACACAAGCCCTCAATCTTTCCTCGAATACGTCAATCGTTTATGCTGCAGGGCTTTGTACTTGATCTTCCCTCTGCCTAGTATTCTCTGCTTGTAGACATTAGCAGGTTGGGGGCACCTGGGTGGCTCAGTTGGTTGAGCGTCTGCCCTCCTCTTGATTTTGGCTCAGGTTATGATCCCAGAGTTGTGGGATTAAGCCCCGTATCTCATCAGGCTGAGTGTGTAACCTGCTTAGGAGTCTCTCTCTCTCTCTCTCTCTCTCTCTCTCTCCTTTTCCCCTGCTTGCGTGTACCCCCTCTCTCTCAAATAAAAAAAAAATAATGAAGCTAACATTTTGGTTTCTTCTTGTTTTTCAGGACTCAGTTCAAATGCTGTCTCCTGAAGAAAGCCATCCTCCATAATTCAACATTATGCCTGAAGATGTGGTGTGTTACAGATGGCCACATATGCATTGGCAATTCTCCTGCTGCAAGGTGGGGTCCATGTAGCATCCCCCTGAGTCGGGATGGGCTCAGTGACTGCTCACAGGAAGAGGATATGGCAGAAGTGATGCTCTGGACTCTGGCTTGAAGAAACTTGCAGTTTTCACTCACACATAGAAGTGAGTTGTCATGTACTTAGTGTGATTCCCCTTTCAGCACCTTCCTCTAAGGCGTCCAAGCCACATGGGAAGACCTTGGAGGATCAAAGTGTAGGGGCAGAGAGAAAAGAGAGAGGGGTAGTTCTGAGGTACTAGATATGTGAATCAAGAAGCCCTGTTGAGAAGTGAATTTTCCTGCCCTGGCTGCACTATGTGGATCACAGACAAACATTCAGCTGAATCCTTCTAGAATTCTCAGCTCACAAAAATTATCAACAGAATATAATGTTGTTTTAAGCCCCTAAATTTTTGAGCAGCGTGTAACATAGCAATAGTTAATCAGACACATACCAAGTATGGTTTATCACATTACCTTTTAATTTCCCTACTAGTTATCACTGCCTGAAAGGTCCTTCTTTCTTCCTTTCTCCTTCTCTACCCTTTTACTTACTTTTTCTTGTCTGTTTTCCTACCTTGCTTTCTTTTTACTCTTTTTTTTCTTTGTTACCTGGTTACTGTCTCAAAACTCTTTTGATTATGAATACCACATAAACAAGAACTTGTATGTTTCTTTTCCCACTAATTTCTATATCCACTAATTTCTGTAGAGATATGCCCAGCGATAGTTAGGATCAGTAAACAGTTATTAAATGAGCCTATGCACTTGATGAGTCTACCTACACAGGGTTGGTAGTTACTTCAGCAAAATTATAACACTCATCCTTTATACAAACACACAAACAAACAAACAAAACCCTGCCAGAACACCTCTGAATATAAGTGGGGAAGAAATACATGATATACGGTATTTTATAGTTGTTCAGTGAGGTGGGTTTCAGCAGAGTAGGAGCTTGAATTGGCTGGAAAATTACACCTCTCTACTGCTCTTTGGTATTAGACTTCAGTAGGATTACTAATGGTTAGCTCAGTGCCGTAATGAGCTTCAAAGGAGGAAAAAACATCCACAGATTTCAAAGTAGCTTAAAACACATCCTTTGGCTCCTCTGTACTAGATCTTGTAGCTGGCAGAGCTCCAACCCCCTTTTCATCAGCTACATGACGACCTGGACCAAGCCATGTGCATCCTGGCTGCCCAGCTGCCTCTGATCCAAGGAGCTGACACAGAAATAACTTCCATTGCTCCTAGATAACTCTTCACAAGGGCAGAGTGAGTACTGCTCTCCAAATACCAACTCAGGGCCATTTGAAAACTCCTGCTGTGGAGAAGATGAGGTTTTCAAGATATAAGAAGAGCACCTTTCACATCTTCACCCTTTGTGCTTAATACAAAGACAGCAAAAGGGGGCAGAGCCTTAGAGAGAGGTTCCTGTCACCCATAAAGTAACTAAACTGAGCTAGCCACTTTCTAGACACTTCCTAGGGTGCCCATCCAGCCTGTACCTTATGTTCCACCTCTAAGAAATTCTCTCCTACCTTTACAGTCTCAAGGGTGAGTTGCTGCCCTACCTAGATTCCAGTTACTTCTGTCTTCCAGCTTCTTCAGCATCTGGTGTAACTTGTAGGCTCAGGGCTTCTGCACAGGCTATTTGCTATGACTAGAACTTTCTTAACTCTTATCCTCCTCACCTCACTCAGAATCAAGGCTTCAGTTTAAATGTCACTTCCTCTGGGAAGGCTTTTCTATTCCCCTAGGCAAGGTTATACATCTCTGTTATACACTTCTATTACATCCTTTATAGCAAGGGACACCTCTGTATTTAAACAGTCAGTCCACTGCTGCATTAGTCAATCAATCCATTGTGTTAAGTGTTCTGTGTTGTTAGACAGTAAGCCCAATAAAGGCAGAAATCAGCCCTGTTTTTTTTTTCCCTTTCAGTATAGGGAGGACTTAGCATGACTTCAGGCATAGATCACACATTCAATAATTAGTTGTTCAATGAATGAATGGATGAATGAATGAATGGTTGATGGATGGATAGATGGATTGCAGGGATGTTGTCTTTTCTTGATTTTTCCTCTTGTATTTGGAACACTGCGTGTGTCCCTAGTGAAGGTGAAAGGCTTCATGTCTAAATTCTTTATTTCTGATCCTCATAGATCACTGGTCTATTTCAATTGCACGCTGTGTTCTAGACCAATCCTGACTTGAAGCAGGAAATACATAAGCATTCCAATTACCTTATTCATGAATTTCTTTTACAAAGTTTTCCTTCCTAACAATGACTCTGAAATCTTTGGTGAATGTGGGATCCCAAGTATGTACTTTCAGAGTGTTTCATTGTGATAAACAGTCCTAGCACGTATTTCAAGCCTAAACTTCTGCTGCATGTGACAATTATTGAAACTTGTTTCAGTATCCAGTTAAACTTTTGGCATATGCCAGGCACCCAATAACTGGTAGCCATTATTATCAATGTGATTATTGATTAAGAGTCAATGTTCCAATCACCTAAGCAGTCCTTCCCTCTCCCTGTGAGTTATGTGTTCACGCCTCACATTTTCAACAAGTCCCTTAAAATGGGTCTATAAATCTTCACCTTGACCCTAATCCATGAGCTCAGGTTTTCCTCTCACTGACTATATTTCTAGTGCTACTAGTTTGCTTCTCTTCCAGCAACTACAGAGCATTTGTGCTGGCATTCAGCTTACTGAGGCTCAGCCCATCTAGTGAAAACTCCCAGCTACTTTTTGAATCACTATCTTAGCACATCATTTCAACTGAAATAAAATATTATTGTGAACCTTAGGTATGTACCCTGGTCTGGAACATTAATTTTAGCTACTTTATCTGAGTATGTCACAACTCTAATAGTTAAGAGCTTAGATGCTAGAGTCAGGCATACAAGTTTTGAAGAATGGATCCTCCAGTGATTAGCTGTATAAACTTGGGAAAACTATTTAGTTCCTAAGCCACTCTTTCTTTTTTTGTAAAGTGGAAATCAGTAATAGGGCTATTGTCAGGAGGATGAAGTGAGGTGTCATGCCAGTAAAAGACTATAGGCAAGTTTTGTTTCCTCCCTGGTCTGTCTGCCTACCTGTGATACAATTTCTTGCTTGGTCTTAACATCTGCCCCAAGGTTTTACTGGGTGTGTCTTGTCCAAATATTGCCCCTGTGTATAACCTGGAGGCGCACATACATTATTGGTCTTCTGACTTTTTGGGAGATAGAAATTGCATGCATACCAATATTCTAAGTACTATTAGAATCTGTTCTCTAATATAGCCTGACCAAGTAGCAAATATTATCTTATGATTCTGCCCCTTATGAGGCAGTCTTTAAAAGGAACCGGACTTTGGACTTTTCATTTAAAAACTAAATTAAATTATTATTTTTAAAAGTTTTGCTAATAACACTTCTGCTTCTGACAGATAGAGTAAACATACTTCTGTCATCAGCACGATAAGTACAGCTAAGAACACTAGATATTATATATAAAATATAAGGAGATTGAAATATAGATAGTAGAAGTCAGTTTGGCAAGAAAATTTAGGAGCCAAGGAATGACATGCCAGTTAGTTACCTGGGTTTTCTTTTTGCCTTATATATTCCAACTCAGCTGATGAGGTCAGCAATCTGAAAACACCAGCCAGCACGGACAAAAATAGCCCCGACAAAAGCTTGCTCTCTCTAGCCAAAGGCCCAGGAAAAGAGACAGCCTAGCAATAAGAAAACTTTAGATTGTAACTGCTCTATTCTAGTTAAATAATACAGAAAAAAAAAAATCTGGGCCCACCCTACCCATGCCAGCAAAAGCTAAGTGGGGACCCACTTAAAGATGTCACAAGGAACTCTTACATTCCCAGGGAGCAGGGGGCGGGGGGTGGGGGGTTGGAGTTGGAGAGGGTTAGGATGGGAGCTGCATTTTATTCCCTGCTGGCCAGTATTAAGCCTTCCACCCACAGAGTCAGTGCAGACCACAAGGGATTCTGGATTTCTACTCATACTTGGCTCTAATGGTCCCATTCCCATTCAACTCAGGTGGCCCCAGAGGAAGTCTGGTGGAGAGTGGTATTTGTCATCATCACCCAGTGGTAACAAGACCATTCCCACTGGTGTCAGTAAAGACCACATGGAGAGTCAGAACTCCCACCTCTTCTTAAAAGTGATGAGGATCATGCCCAGATTGGATGTCAAATGAGGCTGAGTGGCAAACCTGGAATTTTATTTCCATGTAGCAATAAAGAGATGGTAATCTTCCTTCCAGCCAACAGAGACATGTTCAAAAAAGCTAGCTAATAGAGAAGTTTAATACTATCAAGAATTAACTAACATAATACAAACATTAGGTTTCAATAAAAAATCACTTGTCGTCTCAAGAATTGGGAAGATCTCAAACTGAATGAAAGATACAATTAAGAGATGCCAATACTGACATGACAGAAATGTTAAAATTATCTGACAAAGTTTTAAAGCAGCTATTGTAAAAATTCTTTAATGAGCAATTACAAATATGTTTGTAAATAAACAAAATAGAAAGCCTCAGTGAAGAAATAGAAAGTCCCAATAAGAAAATAGAAGATATAAAGAAGAACCAAACAGGGGCATTTGAGTGGCTCAGTCGGTTAAGCGTCCAACTTCAATGCAGGTCATGGTCTCATGGTTTGTGAGTTTGATCCCTGCATTGGGGTCTGGGCTCACAGCTTCAGGTTCTGTGTCTCCCTCTCTCTCTGCTCCTTCCCCACTTGCACTCTGTGTGTGTCTCTCTCTCTTTCTCTTTCTTTCAAAAATAAATAAGCATTAAAAAAAAAGAACCAAACAGAAATTTTAGAAGTGAAAAATACAATTACTGAAATATAACTGAAAAATACAATTACTGAAAAAAAATAATAAAGTCTTAGAGATATGTAGAACTATAAAGAAAGACTTAATATTTTTGTCATTGGACTTCAAGAAACAGAGGAGAAAGATGGCAGAGCAGAAATAGTTACACATAGAAATAATGAGAAAAAACTTCCCGAAGTTGTCAAAAGACATAAACTTCCAGATTCAAGAAGGTGAGTAAACCCCAAATTGAATGAGCCCAAAGAAATCCATGTAAAGACACATTATAATTAAATTTTTGAAAACTAAAGATGAAGAAAAAGTCTTGACACTGACCAGAGAAAAAGGACACCTTACATGTAGAGAAAAAACAAAATGATTGCTGATTTCTCATTAGAAATGATGGAGGCCATGTTTCAGATTCTGTGTCTCCCTCTCTCTGACCCTGCCCCGTTCATGCTCTGTCTCTCTCTGTCTCAAAAATAAATAAACGTTAAAAGAATTAAAAAAAAAAAAAAAGAAATGATGGAGGCCAGAATGAAGTGGCACAATATTTTTCAGGAGTTGAAAGAAAAGCACTGTTAATCTGGAAACCTATACACAGCAAAAATAACCTTCAGAAATGAAAGGGAAATGAAAATATTCTTAGATGAAGAATAACTAAGATAATCTATCACCTCAGACCTATTATAAAAGAATGGCTTAAAGAAGTTCTCTAAATAGAAAGCAAACTATAAATTAAGGAGCCTTGAAACATTGGGGAAGAGAAAAAAGAGGATAAGAAAAATAAGGGAAGTACAGTAAGATTTCCTTTTTCTCTTGAGTTTTCTAATTTTTATGATTAAAGCAAAAACTTTAATATTGTGTGATATGGCTCTAAATGTATGCTGAGGAAATATTTAAAGCAATTATATTATAAATAAGGGGGCGCAAAGGACTGTAAATGGAGGACAGATTTTAACATTTAATTTGTACTTGTAATATAATGATACCAGTAGACTGTGGATATATATACGCACACATAGACACCTCACACTCACTATCACATGTATAATGTATTACCTAGAATAACCACTTAAAATCTACACAAAGAGATATATTAAAAAAAACTTTATAGATTAATAAAAATGGATTCTTCAAGTAACCCACAGAGAGACAGGAAAATAAAAATAAAGATATGAAAAACCAAGAGAACAAACAGAAAATGAAAATTAAATGACAAGCTTACCTTAACTACATTAAATGTAAATGGCATAAATACATAAGTTAAAATACAGAAATTGGCAAAGTGTATTATAAAACATGACCCAACTATAAAATATATACAAAATATATGTGTGCATGCATGTGTGTTTACACACACACACACACACACACTCACACACACACATATACAATGTAAATATTAATCAAAGAAAAGCAGGAGTGGATATATTAATATTAGATAAAGTAGACTTCAGAGCAAAAAAAAAATGACCTGAAAGAGTGACATTATATAATGATAAAAGGGCAAAGCCACAAATAGACACAGAAATCCTAGATAACAAAGCTGCAAAATATGTGTGAGGCACTGACTGATAGAACTTAAACAGAAGACATACATCCACTATCATACTTGGGTACTGCAACATTCCTCTCACAACAATTTATAGAAAAATTGAATAGAAAATCATCAAGGATGTAGAAGTCAACAATACCATTAGCAAACAGTATCTACTCAGTATTTTTAGGGCACCCAACAACAGCAGAACACATTAAGTGCCCATGAATCATATCCTAAGGTAGAGAGCTATAAAGCAAACCTCAAAAATTTAAACTAACTGAAATTATACAAGTGTGTACTCTGACCACAATGGAATCAAACTAGAAATCAATAAGAGAATAATTACAGAAAATTTTCCAAACATTTGAAAACTAAGCAGCATATTTATAAATAATCTATGGGCCTAAAAGGTAGTTTCAAGAAAAATAAAAAAAAATACATTTAACTGAATGAAAATAAAAATACAAATTATCAAAATTTGTGGGACACAGCTAAAGTAGTGCTAAAAAGGAAATTTATAGAACTAAATTTATATATTAAAATATCTGAAATCAATAATTTAAATAAAGAAAAATGAAAGAAAAAGAAAACAGAAGGAAGAGAATAATATACATAAGGGCAGAAATCAATAATCTTGGAAACAGAAACACAATCTAGAAAATCAATGAAACCAAGAGCCGATTATTCAAAAAGATCAATAAGGTTGACAAACAACTAGCAAGCTGAGAAAGGAGAAGTGTTTGAAAATACAAAAATTACCAATTTTAGAAATGAAGCAGGGGATACCACTACAGACCCTGTAGACATACCAAAAGATAATATGGAAATATGAACAACGTTTCCCATATGACTTTGACAACATATACGAAATGGACCACTTTCTTAAAAAACACAAAGTACCCCTACTCATCCAATATGAAACAGAATATGAGATAAATGACTGCAAAAACCTTGTAACTATTAAGAAATTTGAATTCAGCTATTAAAGAATTGAGTTCAAAGTCCTTATAATAAAGTTCAAAGTCCCTATATAAAAGTTAATAATGTTCATTTCATCATATAGATTCCAGCTAATCATACCAAGTATCAGTTTATGTTCTTTAGAAATCAGACATTATATTCCATGTTTTCCTTCTAAAAATTTCATAGTTTTAAATTTACTTTTAAATCTATAGTGCATTTTTGGTTAATTTTTGCTTAAGTGTGAGGCTTATAACCTGTTTTGACCAGTGATTCAAGTGTGTATTACTACCAGTTAACAACAACAACAACAACAAAAACAAAAAAAACAAAAAACAAAAACAAAAACAAAAAACAACTAAATATCCAATACCAGGTAAGAGTTGGTTTTCAGTTCAATACAACTTGAGATTCAGTTTTATCATTTTAACTACACCATGGCCATAACCTGTAAAACAAGAGCCCAGTAAAATATATCATGCTGGCTGCTGTGATTTGGTGAAAAGAGCTCAGGATAGAGATTCCTCCTCTACTTTTGGTATGTTTATATCCAATTATCTGTTTTTACCTTGGGCATCACTTAAATGCCTTGAGTTAGTAATTGGAAAAAGTTGCATGAGATTATTTTATGTCTTGTTTTCCTTTTACTTATAACATTCTTTGCTTCAAATCCAGAATCTCTCATCAGAACTATATTAAGGAGCAGGTGACCAAGGTATCTTTGGCAAATTGGATTTTCCAAAGATGTTCACACCAATATTAATCCCACCCTACAAATTCTTCTTATAACGTGATACTGGAAGTCCTCTATTGAGAGATGGGGTTTCTGGTGCGTCTCCTCAAATCTGGGTATACCTTTGTAACTGCTTCAACTATGAATATGGCAAAATTGACACTTGCTTGATTTCTGAGGCTAGGTTGTAAAAGGCAGTATAGCTTCACCTGGAACACACGCACTCTCTCTCTCTCTCTCTCTCACTCTCAGAACTTGTGCCTTTGGAGATCTGATCTACCATGCAAGTGCTTCTGAAGCTGCCATGCTGGAGGTCACATAAGACACCACACAGAGTTACAGAAAGATACACAAGGAGTCCCTGCAGTTCCCAGATGTCCAAGTCTTCCCAGCTGGAGTTCCAGACAGAGTGAGGAAGCCTTCATGACACTAGTCTTAGCTTACATTAAACTGAAGCTTCTTGAAAGACACTAAACCAGAACCACAGAGCTGAGTTGTTCTTACATTTCTGACTCATATATATCATGAGAGATAATAAATATTGTTGTTTTAAGTCACTAAGTTTTGAGTTGGTTTGTTACATAGCCACTGTTACTAGAACGATGTCCGCATAAAGGACTGCTAAAACATCACTGGAAATGTAGCCAGATCAAAAAAGTTGTATTTACGAGAACACTTTGGAGTACTTGAGTGTATGAATGCATCTAGTAAATCTAGGTCTCACTGAAATCTACCAAATCTTAGCAGTATCAGCATTTGAGGGGTACATATTCATATTTGTAAAACCTAAGGTAGCAGAGTTAAATATTTTCTAATCGCATCCAAGATCAACACAGTAGGGTTAGTCCATTTTCATATAGCCTGCTCAGCAAGACTGTAAAAAGCAATGACCTTGGGCGAGTTTACCATACAAAAGGAACTCTTTGCCCTACAGAATGCAAGAACCCAGAGCTCTTGTAGCTCAAGGACACGTGTTCCCACTACAGGGGTGCGTTGTCTTTCTCTGTGCTAAATTTTGAAGATAAATTCTCTCCTTAGAGACTCTAGAACTCCAGTGAAACCCTGGGTACCAGATCCAAGCCATGGTAGGCTTGGATAAACAACAGTCAGGTAAAGAGAGTAATATAATCTAGTAATATAATCTGACACGATTGATTTTCAGGTTGTATTATTGTTCAAAATAATTTACTCCCATCGTTGTAAGAAGGTTGTATATCCTTGTCTTTGTTGTGTAACTTGCAGTGCCACCGTATTAGTGACATACATTTTCCTGTCCCATTGATAAACTTGTTCATTTTAATTTGAGTAATGTGTATGCCATCTTGGAGCAGAAGTTTTAAATATGATCGCACGGTTCAGCTTAGTCTCTTGCGTCTGCTTTCTGCTTTGAGAATGGCACATTCCAGACAAAGGTACTCCTTTAGCCTGCAAGTCTAATCGAGAAGGCAGATGGAGTAGAGCCATTGCTGGAACGGACACTACTGGCCTAAAGTTTACATGTAATGTGAGCAAGAAATAAGCCTTTGTGTTACATGACACTGAGATGTTGGAGTTTGTTATTATACCAAAGATACCAAGCACACATGCCTGTGAGGACACTAATAGATGTGCACCTATCTGTGGCCTCTTAAAAGAATTAAAAGAATATATGAGTATATGGGTAGGTGTACATATATTCATAGGGACGTTTTTCTAGATAAATTAAATAATTTTACTTTGGATAATTTGTTAGTGATGTTGAATACCCCCATAATAGATCTAAGTAATTTGGAAAAGCTATCTTTGGTTGGTTTGTACTTATATGAAAGCCAGTGGAGTGAATCTAACGTACTAGTTTAGATTTGACAATGCCTTTCAAAGACAGTACTATAAACAACTGGAGGAAATATTTTTCTCTGAGTTGATAAGGGACTGTATTATTAAACCTTGATTTCAAGGGACAGAAACTCAAATTACACTAGCTTAAGCAAAATACAATAACAGTCATAATCATAATCATCATGACTATTTATAAATCAATGAAATGTTTCTGTATGTGCATGGTGTGTGTGTGTGTGTGTGTGTGTGTGTGTGTGTGTGTGTGCTGGAGGAGGCAGATCCATTGGCTTATATAGCTGAATATACAATTTAGGGTATGGTTGGCTTCAAGATCCCAAACAATGTCATCAGTGTTTTCTGTCTCTTTCTTCTTCCTTTTCTTTTATCTTTCCCCTCTCCTTTCCTTATATTTATATTGCTCTGATCCATCTCTGTCTGTCTCTAAAGTACACCTCCCTTTGTTTTGACTCTGTTCTTAGAGCAGAGGGAGGGAGTCCCATCAGAAGACACAGACCGAAAATGTGATGAGATGAGGTTGTATAAAGGAAAATTATGGTGCTATTGTCAGAAGAGGGGATAGATGCTAGGCAGGCCAAATTTTTTTCCCAAAAATCTATTACAGAGGTAGTAGAGTATGCTCAAGATAGTGCAGATGTTTGCTAAATTGCTCTTTAGGAAGAACGGAAAGAGTGAATGCAGGTAGGTCACTTGTTTTGCCATGTGGACTATGCCAGTTGGGAGCCAGAGCTGAATTGTTCAGGACCACAAAGGAGAAAAAAGAAAGCCACCTTGTCCTAAGCTCAGTAAACAGTTCTCTGCTAAAGGAATGCCGAACAATTATTTAAAAATATCAGTTTGAGAAGAGGCCAGTGCAAACTTAGGAGCTTGGAAAGAGAATTCGGAACGTGCCTCAGCACTCTCTCTAGAACCTTGGGTTCTAAACTCAGCATTACAGGGCCTTGTATGCAAGATCAAAGGAAGAAAAATTAGGGAACTCTGTATCAGAAAATGGTATCAGTAGGTCACAAAACTTTTCCCACTAAATCTTTTGGTAGTATTTTGTGTGCGTGATTCGATGCCTTTGTCTTTATTAAAAGAATCAAATTTGTAAAAAGCTTTTTGAATACAGTCTCCCAGGTGTCTGAGGCAGCCTCAAGCCCCTTTTCTTTCTTCTATTGTTCTCTTAATTGTTACTTCACAACAATTAGTTGTGTATTCATATGCAAATATTTGCAAATGAAAAAGGGGCTCAGTCTATGAGATTTTTACAACTAGTTAATTTCTACTTTTGAGTCTACTGATAAGATCTTCAAAACTGATTTTTTGTACCCTTTTTTTGTACCTACCTTGGGGCATAAAGGGGGAAGGGTAGCATGAAAGCCACCTAGATATCTCAAAAGCTCTGTCATTGTTAAGACTCATCTTCAGCTTGGAAAGTGTTTTTTAATTGTTTTTTTTTTCCCCTTGTCTGCCTTGCTTTCTCTCACAGAGAATGTGTGTTGAAGTTTAAATTATTTGCTACTGACTAGTTATGCATAATCCAGAATGACATTTAGAGTGTTGTAATCAATATGGGAATGGGCTGGGAAAAGAAAGGGATAATTATCAGAAAAATAAATGGAATTTGATGATTGATTGAAACCATTTTTTCAAGATAACATAAAATATATATTTTTTTAATTTTTAACGTTTATTTATTTTTGAGACAGAGAGAGACAGAACATGAACGGGGGAGGGTCAGAGGGAGAGAGGGGGACACAGAATCTGAAATAGGCTCCAGGCTCTGAGCTGTCAGCACAGAGCCCGATGAGGGGCTCGAACTCACAGACCGCGAGATCATGACCTGAGCTGAAGTCGGACGCCCAACCAACTGAGCCACCCAGGCGCCCCCATAAAATATTTTTTAAATATCATGAGTGGAGGAATATCTGAGTAACAAATTAAAAATATTTTTTACGATTTTGAAAAAGATCAGATAATTTGTGTGTTGGAGGGGGCTAAAACCTAACCATTATGATTTTCCTTAATGTAACAGATTAAAGATGTCTGCAAAGTCTTTGTGGTTCTACCCTTAAGAGAGGGGGGAGTCTGTTTTCTATCCCCTTGAATCTGAGCTTGCCTCAAGTGAATTGCCTGACCAATGAATACAATGAAAGTGGTATTCTGGGATTTCTGAAGCTAGGCCAAAAAATATCTTGCCGTTTTTAAGGGACTGAAAGAACATTCACTATGAACTCAGCTGCTCTGCTAAAGAGCAGTCCATGTAGCCAATGGATAGGCGTTTCTGGATCACAACCAAGTTACCCTACCAAAGACTAGACTAAACTCAGCCAACACCAGCACCAACTTGCTAGCCATGTGAATGAGCCATCTTGAAAGTGGAATGTTTAGCACCTGTCAAGCCACTCGAGTTAACATCCCATGGAGCAGAGATGGGAAACTCAGCTAAGCACTTCCCAAATTCCTCATCTGCAAAATCACGTTTTGAACAGATTGTTTTAGGCCACTAAGTTTTGGGATAGTTTGCGATGCATCAACAGGTAACAGGAACGCTAGATATAGATTACAAAGAGCGAATAAACAAAACAACAGCTTGATTTGTGAAAACAGTCATACCACAGGTACAATTACCTTTGAGAGGCTAAACAGGCGATCTATTCACAGAGGGTCTAAAAACAGGAAGCAATTAAATCCAGTTTACAAATGCTAACAAGAACTTTTAATTGGTCAGGTTTCCTTCCCCACATTTAACCTTGGTGCTTTCGGTCTCTGTTCGCCAATGGAAGCCTAGAGGAGAGGGAGGAGCACGCTGGAGAGGATAAATGTGCTGGCCAAGACTCCAATGTCCTCTGTACAACCTACAGATGCCTCAGTGACTAATCTTCATCTGCAGATAATTCAGAAACAGGGCAGATCCCTTGGATTTGAAAATGGGAACTAAAACTCATCCATCTTCTGCTGATGGCTAAACAGGCTATTATTAGCAGGCCAGATGATTTAATAGGCTGGGGATGGAAAGGCACATGTTGATAATTAAACACTCCAGCGTTCCATTCCAAAGCAAGTGTCCTTTAATAACATGACTAAGGTTTGTTTGCTTTTCAAACCCTTCTCCTCCACTTCCAAGACTGGGGAATGTGTTCGGGCACCAGTGATGACTAGAAATGATGTGTCAAACGAATTCTCAGTTGTTTGGGTGATCGGTTACATGTGACATGGAGTTACCTGTACTTAATCAGCTTTGTATATTCATCCATATATAAATTCTAGACAGAAACTGAACCACTCCTTCAGTAAATATGAACTCAGGTCTAATAGATTGTAGGAGCGTGATACAAGAGCTGTGTTTTAATTCAGGCTCTGTCTAGTAGCTGTTTGACCTTGAACAGGTTAAAGTATCTTTGGCGCCTTTGTCTGATCTCCTGAAAGGGAAGACTACTTGGTTCAAAGGTTGCATCAAGCACTAAAGTTGGCTCATTCTATGGATTTCATTGTCAAACCAAATCCTTCTCTCAGTTAAAAGCTGGCTTACATGATGGTTGAGTTAGTAGGCAATAGGTTGAGTTAAAAGAAAACAGATTTTTTTGTTGCTTTAAGCATATGCATCTATTTTCTCAGCCCTTTTTCTTTACCCTATTACTTGACATTCTTTTCGTTTTTTTAATTTTTTTTTTACCTGATATACTTTTTGAAAATATTCTTTTTATAACAGTAAATAATTATATGGCTCATAAATATGTGCCAAGCACTGTGCTAAAAGCTTCAAAAAACATAGCCTGATCCACTTCTTTATGACAACTCATTGAGGTAAGATATAATTAGTCTATACTTTATAGATGAGATGTTTGTGTTTCAGTGAAACGTAAGAACGATGGAGTCAGAACTCACATCCAGGTCTGTGTGATTCCAGGGCCCATACTCTAATGAATTTGTCCCACAACTGTTACTTTAATGCCTGTAGTCAGCTTAAAGATGAGCAGAGGCTTTTTAAACAAACAAAATTTATTTTTTTTTAATTTTTTTTGACGTTTATTTATTTTTGAGACAGAGAGAGACAGAGCATGAACGGGGGAAGGGCAGAGAGAGAGGGAGACACAGAATCGGAAGCAGGCTCCAGGCTCGAAGCCATCAGCCCAGAGCCCGACGCGGGGCTCGAACTCACGGACCGCGAGATCCTGACCTGAGCTGAAGTCGGAGGCTTAACCGACTGAGCCACCCAGCCGCCCCTTAAACAAACAAAATTTAAATAAGTACACACACACACACACACACACACACACACACACACAAGTCAGCAAGTTCAGTGAGAAGGGCTCTTTCGCATGGGGTGATGTTTGCATTGATCTCTTGGATGATTCTTTTCCATCCTCAGCTCAGAATAAGCTTCCAGGAGGACTTGAACTATCGTGCAGGGAAAGAAAATAAAACACTTTTCCAGAAAAATATACTTCCTCCTTTTTGAAGCCAGCCTGCTGAATGTAATTTTCAGTGCATTGCAGTACTTCCAGGGAAGGGACTCTATTTTTTAAGCTGGAGAACTGCCATCTGGACATAGCTGTCTGTTTTCTGTTTCTGGAATTGTCAACGCAGATTGTTCCTTGATAATAGACTTCCATTGTTCTGAGAAAGTCACCACTATGAACTTTTAGTTAAACAAATGTAGAACAAATCCATATCTATTCTTCAGAAAGATGCGCATCTGAAGCATGTCTTGTTGATTGAATTAGGGCCTAAACTCAGGCTGAGTGAGCCTTTGGTGTTCCTCCATGCACACAGTTATAAGGAGCGGAGAGAACAGGAATATTTGCATAAATAAACAATTCTCTTAGAACAGTTTAGGTGTTTGCAAACATTTAGAACACATCTGATGGGTTGAAGTATCTTGATTGACGCCAGCTATCAGGAAAGTCCAGAAGCAGACAAGGGAAGACTGACTACAGCAGATATTATTGTTCACACTTCAACCAGATCCACTTGGCTCCTTTATGGACTGAACGCTTATGTTCCCCCAAATTCGTATGTTCAAGTCCTAATGCCTGATTTAATGGTGTTTGGAGATATGGTCTTTGGGAACTAATGGGAATAGTTCATGAGGCTTAGTGCCCTTAGAAGAGAAAGAAGAGAGAAGAGATTCTCTCTCTCTCTCTCTCTGTCTCTCCCCCCCACACACCCTCTCTCCCCATGTGCCCGTGCACTGAGGAAAAATTATGTTTAATTATAGCAAGAAGTTAGTCGTCCGCAACAGAAGAGAGACCACCAGGAATTGAATTAGCTGTCACCTTGATCTTGCACTTCTCAGCATCCAGAACTAAGAGAAAATGAGTTTCTGTTGTTTAAGCCACCCACTTATTTTGTTATGGCAGCCTAAGGAAACTAAGGCAGCTCCCCTTTACCATTTCTTCCCACTCCTCCCCTAATTCCCCTAATTTTGGCCTCCACTGACTATCAGGCAGCTCTCTTCTTGGAGGACAACACTTGGGAGTTCTCCTGACACTACTTAGATCAAGACACCCCTAAGATGTCATTTACACACCCCAGTTTTCCTCCAGCTTCAGGATCAGCATAGCACCCTATTTAGGCTTCTACTTCTTGACAGGTTGCCCAATGCGTACTTCCTTAATAAATTGCTTGCACAGAAACCCTTGTCTCAAGGCCTGCTTCTGTAGAAACTTACCTAAGATGCTTGCTATGAAAAAAATAGTGCTATGTCTGCACTGTTGACTTGGGCACCAAAAGGACTCAAGAGATAGCATGAAGTTCATGAGGAAAGCCATCTAATATCTTTACCTTTGTGCATAGTCCAAAAATGAAGACGTTTACAGAGAGTTAAAGGTTTCTTTTACCAGTGAAACACCCAAACTGAGTTAACTCTTCAACAGATACCTCCTAGGGTGCCTACCCAGGCTGCAATCTGTAGTCCCTTCTTAGAAGTGCTTTCCCCGCCTCTAAGGTTACAGAGGCAAGCTGCCACCCTTCCCGTATTCCACCTTCGGTTTCAATTTTTTTAATGTTTATTTATTTTTGAGAGGGGGGAGGGCCAGAGCGGGTGGGGGGTGGGAGATGCAGAATCAGCACAGACCCCAACATGGGGGTCAAACTCCTCAACTGAGAGATCATGACCTGAGCCGAAGCGGAAAGCTCAATCAACTGAGCCCCCTTCTTTCAATTTAATGTGTGCTATGTTTTTCAGTTGCAGGACTTTGTGCATGTGATTCATTCTTTCACGTTGGCTGAAATTTTCTTATTGATTTATCCTTCTAACCCCACCTCTAGTCATGTAGTTATTCCAGAATTGTATGTTTGGGAAAACATGGCCAATTGTATAAAAAATACCTGCACTGCTAAATCCGTGATACTCCTAAACATTTATTTCTCCCCTCTTTTAGAAAACCTTTAATCCAGCTGCCTTGTTTCCCATGGTTTTGGTACCAACCCTGTATACCTCAGTGGCCGCAGCTTCTGTGTTTATTTCTTAATTCTTTCCTCTGCCAACAGTTCCACCTCTCATCTCCTGTTTGTTATTAAAAGAGCTCTTTTGTTAGCTAATTTTCTTCTCTGTCCCCAAACTAGCATCATTAGCATCACCTAATAGCTTATTAGAAATGCAAATTCTCAGGCCTCTCTCCCCATTTCTATTGATTCAGAAACACTGAGGCTGAGCCCAGAAATCTGTTTTAGCAAACACTGCATGCCATTTTGGTGCACGCTAAATTTTGAAAAAAAACTGGCCCAAGTATTACAGGATTTTGAATCTTGATATACAAGAACACGTTTGAAATTAAAAAAAAACAAACAATATAAGTCATGTTGGTTCAAGGCCTACCCTAATGACCTCATCTTATCGTCATTCACTCTGTAAAGACTGTATTTCCAAAGGAGGTCACCTCTTTTTTTTTTTTTTTTTTTTTTTTTTGGTGGTACACAATTCAATCCGCAACATGATTGTCTCTTTATTTCCTGGGTTCTGTCCACTCTTCCACAGATGCAGTAGACTACAGCTGAGTGGTTGAAGGGCAATAAAAACAATGGGGAAGAAATATTAAAAGAATAGTAATTACTATCCCACAAAAAAATTTCAAATAGAAGTGGAAAGACCAGGAACTCAGTTCATTGCAAATACCAAGGTTCATTGTTTTGGTCTGCTCAGGCTGCCATAACAGAAGGCCGAGGACTGAGTTCTTTCCCCACTGTCCTGAAGGAGAAGCCTACGATCAACCTGCTGCCACGGTCGGGTTCTGATGAGAACTCTCCTTTTGGGTTGCGGACGTCCATCTTCTTGCTGAGCCCACATGACCTCTTCCTACGGGAACATGAAGGATAAGAGCAAGCGCTCTAGTGTCTCTTCTTACAAGGACACTATCCGCATCATGGGGACCCCACACTCATGCCCTCATCGGACCCTAATTAACCTCCAAAGGCTCCACCTCCAAATACCATCACATGGAGAGTTAGGGCTTCGATATATTCATTTTGAAGGGACACATATTCAGTCCATAACACTTACCCAGAGAGATTCTGATTTATTTCACCCAGAGGAGAGCAGTCCATCTAAATTTTTAGAACTTTCACAGGTAATTGTGATGCACAGCTAGTCGTTCGAAACTTTGCCCTAGCTCTTTATTTCTATGGCAAAGCCCAGTAGTTTTGCAGTGCTAATTATCATCAAATAAGACATGACACTAGTAAAGCTATAACATCTTACTCCACCATTTTCATTGTTTTGTGTCTGTCTTGTCAGTCGACGTCTTCAGTAAGCACCTGAAGAAAGTCACCCCATTTCTACTTGTGAAGTTCTTAACAAATACAAGCCAGTTGGTCAAATAAAATCTTGGGTTCTTTACTTCAACCTCTTTGCTTCAACAACTATACAAATAAAAAATCAATACACGCAGATAATTAATTCTCTTCTGTGATAGAGAAATGTAAGCAACATATGTAGCACATTTTCCCGTGTCTAACCTCAGAGTCTAGGGTCTGAGCCCAGTAATAGAGACACTGAAAGGTGAACACAGCCCGTAAGCCTCTACTTAGTAATTAGTTTCTCTGTTCCCGATGTCTCTTTTACACTCTGGCTGGTTAGTAACACAACTCTAATGCAACGGGCCAAAGCTTATTCGAGTGTTGCTGTGAAATGTATTAGGATTGCAAAAAGGATCTGAAGAGATTTCTTTTCTGCGCAGCTAAGTTATAGATGGAAAGTTGGGGAAGGCATTCTCAAATCCCTGTCCCTCCCCTCCATTTTCAGCCTTTGTTCAAAAAAGGAAAAAACAAAAAAAAGATTTGGGATGTCAGGATCTCAGAAATGTATTATAAAAATAATGATCTGAAAGTCATAGTCTCCTCTCCCCAAGCCCCTGCCACCAAATCAGAGTAAAACCACTGACATGCGCTATGTTCTGGAAAATAACAGTTTCCTATCTGTCCACCTATTATAGGATTTTTCTATTAAGCCCCAAACACCCTGATTTGTTTGGAGAGATAAATTCCACCCCCAGCATTTCTTTAATAATCCTTTTATACTTTCTTCTTATCTCTCTTCTTGCTGCTTTGTTTGATAGTGCCACTTAAACAGGTCTTTCCACAAGGTTACTCAAATTAAACATTAGCCAGCTCAATAAGCAGCTACAGAAAACTACTGACCGTATCTAGCAAGATAAACATCCACACACCAAACTTTTGAGAATTCTTTATTTCTACCTTGATTGTCTCAAGGGAATGTTCCTTAAAGACCCACCTGACTTGCTTGCTGTTGTGTTTTCAGATATTAAGCTTTCTAACACCAAATGGACCATGTGGCATTGATAATTGGCTAGATTTCTCCTTATTTTGATGATAGGAAATCTGCTATTAATGTGGTCTGTGTTGGGGTTCAAGAGACTGAAGCTCTACATTTAGAGATTCATTTCTTTGGCTTAAACACTAGCAAATATTAAAGCATCAATTTATCCTTTATCTGTGGTTCTCTAGGTAAGGCAAACACATAAACAAATCCAAAGAACAAACAAACAACAACAACAAAGAACTTTGTGACTGATACCTAAGTGAGAATTAGTTCAGCACAGAAGGTCTTCTTGTTGAAAACTCAGATAAACTAAGAGCACTGGACACTTATGTGGTGGAGGACTGAGTAGTTCAAAGGAAGATAAGGTCTAGAAAAGGAACATTACAGGTGAGAGGTATCACAGGTAACCTTTCACGGCTTCGCTTCATACATGATCTGGGGCAGGAATCCTCTCTCCTTGCGGAATAGGAACGCTCTTGGGGAATAGTGGACTGAGGGCAAACTTGAGGTTCAGACATGTTTCTGAGGCCATCTGCTCCCCCCATTACTATGTTTGTAATCAAGATGGTACTGAACCTCATTAAGCTCAGTCTCATCATCTGTACAAGAGTCATAGTAACGTATATCTATTTGTGTTGTTAGGAAGGTAGAATGAAATAATGTTTATTAAGTATCTGGCCTGTACAGAGATCAGTCATATGACCCTGCATCCAGCACACCAGTCCCCTCGGCCTCACCTACTATTTGGACTCTGCCTTTTGTTTTGCTCCAGCAAGGCAGGGATGAAAGGATGTATCGTTTTGGCAACATGTAATGAAAAACTGTATAAGAGTCACCTGACAGCTGGGCTGAACTGTTGACTCTGCTTGTTTTCTCTCTCTCTTTCTCTCTCTCTCTCTCTCTCTGTTCTGTCCACTCCCCTCAAAGAATGTAAACACTTGGATGGGGCTTTGAATATACTAGACTGGAAATTTTTAACAGAAATACTTTGAACAGCGAAAAAACTATTGGGGATTCCACACCTTAGCTTTCTCTAATGTACATATGTTGATACCCAAAGGACTTCTAGAAAACTTGTCAGAGGTAAGCAGGTACTCTTAGATGTTATTGTATTATAGAGTATAGTGCAATAATATATCATTAAAAAGAAAGCCACAGGCCCCAAATGGCATCTCTTAGGCCCAAGTCACCAAACCTGGGACTGATGTCCAAACAAACAGCAGTTTCAACCTCCCCCCACTAAACTGCAGTCTTGAGTGGGCAGTGAGGAATTTTCTGATAAGCACCAATGAGATTATCCATCACATGGGCCTCTCCATCCCCCAAAGGAAGATGAAGTCCTCTGCATGATAAGACCCCCTCTTTTCCCTATAAAGGGAAATGACCTTGCCTGAAACTACCCTTTCTTTTATTTTGTAAAAATTTCCTTGTCCTGCATAATAAACCTTCCATTTTGTATAGCTCCTCTAAGTTTCCTTCTCCTTGCTACAAGGGATGCTGCCTTATTCATGAATTTCTTAATAACCCCTATTAGATCTTCTAATGTACTCGGTGGAATTTTGTTCTTTACCAATATTATTGGTATAGTGGAAGATATTATGGTAATTTATTACTGTATAGTATTATGTGTTAATAATTATTTAATATTTTATTATTATATAGAAAATATACATATCCATCTATGCTTACTATAGATTCCTCTGGAATATATGGCAAAGTACTACTCTTCACAATGGGTGGCAGAAAATGTGGGGAAAAATGCTAGAGCAGTAGCAACATCCCATCACAGGTAACCAGTTTTCAATGTGGAATTCAGGGAGAAAAAAAGATATGTTCCTGGATTGGTATACGGTGTGTGTGTGTGTGTGTGTGTGTGTGTGTGTGTGTGTGTAAAATAAGGGCAAGAGGAAGAAAGAAGAGAGCAAATTCTGAAAGCTTCCAGTTGCTAAGAATCAATCTACGTGCCTCCTGCAACCCTCCAGGGTGACCGCCTAGGTGAGAGCAGAGAATATTTTCTTTTTATCTTTCGATCACTGCCTTTGTAGGTATAAAATAAGAATATCGATTACCGGAAGGCGATAATGGTTTCTCAGTCAAAATGTTATTTGTTGTTGGAATTCATTTCCCCGTCTCTTGATTTTTATGTCACTGTCTCCAGGTCTTCAATCTTCTTCAGATGTGGTCAATGTAGTGGCAGGTCCCAGGAAGACATGATGTTTGGACACTTTTGGAAAAGACCCAGCTTCGCCAGGGGGATATCCTTCCGGGATTCCCAGCTTCCTCCTGCTTTCTCCTCTTGATATAAAAGAATAACCTTGCTTTTTAGTTCCTGACATTATCATGAATTAGTATAGTATGTTTTCCTCCCTCGAAGCTCACTGTGGTGATAACCATCTATAAGAGAGAGAAGCATTCAAATACACAAAAGCAAAAGTAACTTTAAAAATGTGAACAACCTTGGGGAGATGGAAAGCAGTTTTAACTGATGGAAGGAGCAAATGGCAGACCAGGGTGGGGGAAACCCCAGCGTCTTCCTTATGCAGGGAATACAAATATCGATTAAAAGTAGAAATTCAACATAAAGGATAAATGGCAAAACATATCCAGCCAAAAGGGACTGCTGATTTAGAATATAGTTTTGTGATGTTACCAGAAGACAACAGAGAGGAATAGAGAGATGAAAAAAAAAAAGAGAGAGTTGGAAGATATGGAACATAGAATTAGCAGTTTTAACTTTTTTATATGATTCTTTAAAAATGAGGAAGATCATAAATGGAGGAAAATACATATTTTAGGAAGCAAGGGCTGCTAACAATTTACAAGAGTTAGAGAATAATTAAAGACCTCAACTGGAAAGAGATTACAGAATGCCAAATAATTAGATAAGAGAAACCCACATGTAGACAATTCATGGTGAATGCTAACAATGTTTTTAAAAATGGTAAAAATAATATGCTAAAACTTCCTACACACACAAAAAAAGTGAATCATTGAACATTTATCTTCTCAACAGCAGTATAAGGAAAAAATAATGGGGTAATGTTTTCAAAGTGTTGAAAAAAAACCTCATCAAAGTTAATTTCTTAATAAACTAAGAGATTATTTTAATATACATAAACAAATAAAGCTATTTTATGCCCCCATAAGGTTTACCCCACATATCTCTCTTTGAGAATATTTTTGGAGGAAATACTCAGATAAGGAGATAAATCTTAGAGGAGATTTCATACATATACATACATGACATTAAGGATGAATAAATAGTTCAGTCAAGTTTATTGTCTAAAGAAACAAGGAGCCTGTAGGGGAGAAGATATAGTTATTAATAAATGTAAAATGATGTATTAGTGGATATTTATAAGCTAGTCACAGTTAAAATAGAATAGACTAACAATAGAATATATATAAAGAAGAAATCATAAAAAAATTGAAACATACCATCTTATCACTGAATGACAATGTAAATGCATTTCTAAGAGGGAAAGTAATATGTATCCAAAGTTAAACTTTGAAAAAACAAAGGAAGAAAGCCAATGAAGCAAGAGGTTAGTCTGTTATCATCTTAGCGGGGTCTAGACAATAGCATGGGCATGTAGCTTCCATGCAGAAAAGGGATTTATTCTGCATTATTCACTACTATGTCAGAGTGCCCATAACAATGCCTAGAATATTATTGGTACTCAATAAATACTTAATAAATTAAAAAATAAGTAACGCAGAGAAAATATTACCAAAACACTCAAAAAAATAAAAATACAAAAATTGTGTGTGTGTGTGTGTGTGTGTGTGTGTGTGTTTAAGGATCTGCATGATAAAGATGTCTCTGGCAAGAATGATCTAGGAAAAATATACAAACCAACAAAATACAGAATTAAAAAGATGTAATAAGTAAATATATATACACAAGAACGTTAAAAATAATAAAAATTTATAATAACAGCTATACACAAATACATTTGAAAACCCAGAGAAAAGAGAGAAATTTGTACCAAAGTGTAAAAAGCCAGAATAGAAACAAGAATAAAAACCTAAATAGACCAATAACCATTAGAGAAATTGAAATGGTAATTTTAGGCTTTTCTCCAAAGATGCCTCAGGTCCAAATAGCTTCATACCTGAGTTCTCCCATAGTTTTGAGGGATAGATGCTTCCTATCTTATAAAAGACTTCTCAGAAAACTGAAAAAGAGAGAGAAAGATACGATACCCATGTTTTTATGAAGCTAGTATAATATTGATTTCTAAATCGGATAAGTAGAATACAAAATAAGGCATTTATAGATCCATTTTATCTTTCACCACATAAAGAACTAATCATACAACTGTTTTAATAGGTACCAAAAATTCATTTACTAAATTCAATGTCTATTTTTGACATGGACCCTGAAAATCACTGCTAGAACGAAACTTCCCCAACTTAATAAAAGCCATATAATTAAAGCCTACAACTTCTTATTTAATGGAAAAACTTGAGCCACATTCCTTCAGGTTTATGAATAAGATAAAGGTGTCTTTTATAACCACTCTTGTTTAACATGGTACTGGATTTCCTAATGCATGAGAAAAAAAGAAGAAATAAGAAATGTAAAGATTAGAACAGTACAAATACAAGTTAGGATTTAGGTAGGATAGTGATCTGTATAGAAAATTAAACATACTCCTAACATAAAATACTAGACTTACCTGAGTAGTCTGCTAGTTTCTTGGCACATGATCAGTTTATAAAAATCCATTGTCTTCCCTCTTAACTAACAATATTTATCTGGAAAATATATAAAATATATAGCATTCAAGTAACAATAAGGACCATATATAAAGTATTCAGGAAATCATCTGACAAAATGCAAAATATGTTTATAAAGAAAGCCTTAAATTCTGCTAATGGACCTGAAAGAAAATCTAAAACTAATAGAAAGATTGCAGTATGCTCCAAATAATGGACTTTAATTTATAAAGAGGCAAATAGTTTCCAAATTTCATCAATTGATCTGATATAATACTAAAAAAAAAAGAGACTTAATATTTTGACAACATTGAAACATCTGTTCCAAAATTAAAAAAAGAAAAAGAGTGCTACAGTTCAGTGTTTTTAAAAAGAAGAGCAATAAATGAGAACTTCTTCAGGAAAGATATATAACAAAGCCATAGGTAAAAAAATAGAAAAGAAAAAAAAAGATATGAAGAAATTGATGCAAATATAAGAAGAAACAAATAGCTAAAATACAGAAAGAAGAACTTAAGATAAGTTCCATTTATACACTATACCTTGATTTGAAACATGGAGGATTTAAAACCTTCCATTTAGGGAAGGGAAGGAAGAAACTTTAATTTTTTTTTTTAACATTTATTTATTTTTGAGAGACAGGGAGACAGAGCACAAGTGAGAGAGGAACAGAGAGAGAGAGGGAGACGCAGAGTCAGAAGCAGGCTTCAAGCTCTGAGCTGTGAGCACAGAGCCTGATGCTGGGCTTGAACCCACAAACTGTGAGATCATGAGCCAAAGTCAGAAGCTTAACCGACTGAGCCACCCAGGAGCCCGAAGAAACTTTGATCTTTTTCTTACACCATATAAAGAGAGCCCCCTTCCCGTCCTACAGAGAGGTTAGCACTTAACTGTGAAAGATAAATTTATAAAGCTTTAGATCAAAAATAGAAGAAATCTTTGATGCTGGGGGTGATGAAGAATTTCTTAAACAAGATGGCAAAAGCAAAACATGAGACAAATTGGTAATTACGACTGCTTAAAAATTATGGGATTTCTGCTTAATGAAGGAAACCACTGACAAAGTTGATGACAGATAATGAACTAGGAAAAATGATTTGTAACATCAAAAGTCAGTATGAGATTAATATTGAAAAGAAAGGAACCTGTCTAAGTCAAGGAGAAAAGATAGGGGGCAGTCACTGATTTAAAAAATAGTTAAAAGATGTGAACAAAGAATTAACAGGAATGAAAATCAATAAATCACTATTAGTAGCAGTATTATTAAAAGCCTTACTGTTATTTTTAAGATTGCTGGCCTAGAGGGGCGGTTAGGCAGTTGAGCATCTGACTTCGGCTCAGGCCGTGATCTCGTGGTCTGTAGTTCAAGCCCCGCGTCGGGCTCTGTGCTGACAGCTCAGAGCCTGGAGCCTGCTTCGGATTCTGTGTCTCCCTCTCTCTCTCTGCCCCTTCCCCGCTCATGCTCTGCCTCTCTCTCTGTCAAAAATAAGTAAACATTAAAAAAAAAAAAAAGAAAAAGATTGCTGGCCTAGAGAAGCAGAAGACCCTAGTGGGATATAGTTAGTATAGCAACTTTGAGAATAAGGATAAGAGTTATCAAAGAGCAACTTTGAGAATAAGGATAAGGATTGCAGGGATACAATTGTCCCCAGAAAGCTGTGCAGACTTTTCTCACTTGTGTGTATGAGCCTCAGATACCTCTGCTAAGAACTAGAATTGGATAAGAAAATGACAGATGACAATGAGTAGTCAACAAGACAGCCCTTATGGCCATCTGTGAGACATTTTCTGGGACTTTTCAGAAACACTCAGTGAAGAATTGAGAAGGGGTCTTAAGAAAAAGTTTAGAGGCATTGCAATAACCTGCAGGGTAAACAACTAAATAAATGTCACTTGGGCCTGTTGTAAACCAATCTTTTTACACATCAGATTGAGTCTGGACAATCTGAGGTCCACTAGTGCTAGATGTGAGATGCTAATTCTATAGAGGAAAGTAGAGCATCATCACTGCCCTCTCAGAACTGGAAAACTTTCTTGTTGCTCTAGTAGAAATAAAACTTAGCCAGAATCAAAATAGCGAGTCAACAACTGTATCATCAATAGCTATTAGTGTTTGATAGTGATAAAAATAATTAACCACAGGCAAGTAAGAAGATGGCCCTGCAGCTTGGTGCTAGCAAAGAAGTAAAGGAAATTGCTACCTTAAAAACTTAATTAATTTAATTTATTATTATCCTTTGCCACTTGTGTTAGTAGATATTTTATTCTCATTTAACATGCCTAATTTTTAGAACCCTGGCACCCTAGAATTGACGAGGACCTTAAATCCCCCCTGCCTTCACCCATTAATGATGCTTTTAGGTATTTAAACTAGTTATATTTTATAACATGAAATATAACTCATCCAATCTCCAGCTGTTAATGTTTACATAAGTTTATAAGCTGATCTTAAAATTTATGTGGAAATGCAAGGGACCTAGAAGAACCAAAACAATCTTGAAAAAGAACAAAGTTGAAGGATTCATACCTCTCAATTTCAAAACCTATTACAAAGCTATAATAATCAAAACAGTGCAGCACTGGCAGACAGACAGATCTAAAGCCATATGCATTTGGCCAGTTGAGTTTTGAAAAAGGAACCAAGCCATGTCTTGGGCAAAGAACAGTGTTTTCAGCAAACGGTATGGAGCAACTAGATATTTACACACAAAACAACATAGCTGAACACCTACCTCACAGCATACGTAAAAATTAAATCAAAATGGATCGTAGACCTAAATGTAAGAGCTAAGACTATAAAACTCATAGAAGAAAACGTAAGTGTAAATCTCTATGACCCTGGGTTAGACAATGGTTTCTTTTTTTTTTTTTTTTAATTTTTTTTTCAACGTTTTTTATTTATTTTTGGGACAGAGAGAGACAGAGCATGAACGGGGGAGGGGCAGAGAGAGAGGGAGACACAGAATCGGAAACAGGCTCCAGGTTCCGAGCCATCAGCCCAGAGCCCGACGCAGGGCTCGAACTCACGGACCGCGAGATGGTGACCTGGCTGAAGTCGGACGCTTAACCGACTGCGCCACCCAGGCGCCCCAAGACAATGGTTTCTTAAACAAGGCACCAAGAACACAAGGGACAAGAGAAAAAAATAGAAAAATTGGTAAATTTAAAAATATTTGTGCTCCAGTGATATCACCAAGAAAGTGAGGATACATCTCACAGGATAGATAAACAATATTTACAAATCACATTTCCAATAAGGGACTTTTATTAAGAGTATATAAAATATTCTTACAGTTCAATAGTAAAAGGGCAAACCAACCTAAAAATGGGTGTAAGAATTGAATAGATATTTCTCCAAAAAAGATACACAAATGGCCAATAAGCACATGAGAAGACATACAACATCATTTGTCTTTAGGGAAATGCAAATAAAACCCATACTAGCTTACCACTTTATACATTGATGCGTGGCTTCAACCAAAATATGGGCAATAACACGTGTTAGCAAAGATGTGGAGAAATCGGACCTCTTATACGTTGTTGGTGGGAAAGCAAAATGGTGCAACCACTTTGGAAAAGTTTGATAGTTTTTCATGAAGTTGGATACAAAGTCACCGTATGAATCCGCAATTTCACTTAAAGTATACACTGAAGAAAAAAGAAAAAATATCCACAAAAAAACTTGTATGTGAATGTTCACAGCAGCATTATTCATAACCGTCAGAACATGAAACAACCCAGATGTCCAACAACTGATGAATGACTATAGAAAATGTGATATATTAATAAGATGGGATATTATTCTGCAACAGGAAGGAGTGAAGTATAAACATATGCCACAAGATAGATGAGAACAATATGTTAAGTGAAAAAGGCCAGTCAAAAATAGTACATATGGGGGCACCTGGGTGGCTCAGTCAGTTAAGTGTCCAACTCCATTTCAGCTCAGGTTATGATATCATGGCTTTGTGGGTTCGAGCCCCACACTGGGCTCTGTCCGGACAGTATGGAGCCTGCCTGGGATTCTCTCTCTCCCTCTTTCTCTGCCCATCCCCCATTCACACTGTCTCTGTCTCAAAAGAAATAAACTTTAAAATATAATGACTGAAAATGATTTCATTTGTAGGAGATGGCCAGGAAAAAGCATATCTATAAAGCCAGGTAGTAAATTAGTGATTGCTTACAGTTGAAGAGGGGAGTGGGGAATGGAAGGGATTGCTAATGAGTATGAAGTCTTGTTTTGGAGTGACAGAATCATTCTAAAATTAGATTTTGGGGATGGTTTCACAAGTCTGTGATTACGCTAAAAACCTATGAATTGTATGCTTTAAATGGGTGAATTTTATGGTCTGCGAAATATATCTCAATAAAGCTGTTAAAAATATAGTGTCCTTTGGGGCTCCTGGGTGGCTCAGTCGGTTAAGCGGCCGACTTCGGCTCAGGTCATGATCTCGTGGTCCGTGAGTTCGAGCCCCGCGTCAGGCTCTGTGCTGACAGCTCAGAGCCTGGAGCCTGTTTCAGATTCTGTGTCTCCCTCTCTCTGACCCTCCCCCGTTCATGCTTTGTCTCTGTCTCAAAAATAAATAAACGTTAAAAAAATAATTAAAAAAATATAGTATCCTTTTAGCCCACTTATATCTTTTTGGGACACGATCTGTTCACTCAACATACTTTCTGTCCTTCCCAGTTAGTGCCAGTTGCAAATGTGATACGTATGCCATCCACATTTCATCCCAGTCATTGACAAATATTGTAAACCAGAACAGAGACATTGGTAATCTTCCTCCAGGCTGGAATTAACTACTGCTCCTTTCCCATGTTCACTCCATAAAATAAACCATTGATTTACTTATTTGTGAGCAGCTGTTATTAGGCAGGCGCTATACTGGATGAGGAATATAGATGGGTGCTCCGTGTCTTTAAGAAAAGTAGTATGAACCAGATAAATAAGTCCTAGAAAAATTGTATCTGCTAGAAATTTTTTTGTAATCAATAGAAATCAAATCTAGCTAGTTTAGTTCAAAAGAAACTTATGTGAGGGGTGCCTGAATGGCTTAGTCGGTTAGGGGGCAGTCTTCCGACATGACTCAGGTCATGATCTTGCAGTCTGTGAGTTCAAGTCGGGCTCTGTGCTGACAGCTCAGAGCCTGGAACCTGCTTAGGTTCTGTGTCTCCCTCACTCTCTGCCCCTTCTGCTCATGCTCTGTCTCTCTCTTTCAAAAATAAATAAACTTTAAAAAATTAAAAAAAGAAAGAGACTTATTTGAAGGCTATGGAGTTGGTCATATTTCTGAAGGGAAATATGAGTAACTAAAGCTTCCAAGTAAGTGGTCAGGAGCAGAAGGGCTCCGTGATAAAAGATAGAGACCAATCGGTGGTTTTGTCAGGCTGCCAGGGCTGGTGATGATCAGCACTAACCATTCTCCATCCCGTGTCCCTCCACTCAAGGTCTTAGTTTCCAAGTAAGCTCAACTGGCTTACCTTCATCTCCACTCAACAGTTGGATAGGGGATAGCAGGGCACTCTGGAGGGCAAACCCCTTAAGAATGCATATCCCAGGGGAAAGAAAATCAGAAAAGGAGGGCACGGATTCTGAGCAGATAAAAAACAGAAATTCCACTAAAATAACTCTATGCCAGGAGAACACAGATATCCATAGTGTTAGCACTGGAATAACCCTGAGGGAATTAGGAAGTCTTCCTGTTGGAAGTGATGTTTTAACTGAAATATGAAAACAAATTATCCACGTGAAGTTTGGAGGGGGAAGGGGGGATGAAAACCAAGAGGCATTTGCAGCACATGAAGTAATGTGAGTCACAGCATACAGGTTTGGGAAACCATGACTCATTCAAGGAATGGAAAATTATCTAGTCACGGCAAAAAGAGAGAGACAGAGAGAGAGAGACTTTTGGATAGGGGATATGAATACGATTTTAAAGAGGGGACCCTAGTAAGACTCTGAAAATCTTTCATATCTTACTGCAGTGGAGTCCAAAGTTTACTTTGGAATTCAGTAAAATCAACCAGGGATCCTCAGGCAAGTGAGTGATATGATGAAATCTGCAATTTCGAAATTCCGGCTGTTGTGTGTGAAGTGATTTGAGAGATGGAAAAGGCGTGCAGACTGTTGAGGAGGTGACTTCAAAGGTCCAGTTGATACTCAAGAAGAAGATGGATCAGGGAGTGCCAGAGAACACAAAGAGGGGCTATCTATTACAGAAGAGAGAAGCCGAGGGCTGGATGCGTAATTGGTCATGGATTCGAGAGGGAGGAGGAAGTCAGAATGGAAAGAAAGGAAGCAGTCAGAATGTCACCTTGATTTCCGGCCTGGGAGAGTTCTTGAATTTCTCAGGAGGACTTTTCACCGTATGTCTCCTGGAGGAGCTCTTTGGGGGTCCCCAGTTTGTGTCTTTGTCTTTCAGATGACAGTGTGGAGACCGCAAGCCACTCACGTTTCTCTCCAAGCATTTATGCTCTAGGAATCCCTATTCTGATTTTATCATGTCTGTTTCGGAGCCTCTGTAGTCCTTGGGGGCTGGCGCTCAGATAGCCTTGTTTTCTCTGGCACTGCAATGCTCTGTTGTAGGAGCTTTGCCACCTTCATACCTGAGGTAAATCTAAAAGATGCTGCAGTTTGGTCGTTCACGCAGCCCTGAAACATTTCTTCCCCCAAAGGTAAGAGAGGACACTCTCAGTGCAATGCCAACAAGGCTTCTTAGTTTGGATAGTGGAGTATGTCCTGGCTGCATTGGCAGTGCGGTGTAACTTTGGGTCACTGCCAACTGGATGAAATTCAAGCTGGTCACTCAGAATTGAAAGCTTCTCTCCTGCAGGATGAATTCCGTGATCCAGGGGTGCAATTTTAGCTTTCTAATCAATTCGACCAGATGATCTTTTATCAAGTGGAATCACCAGATTAGAAGGTGACGCTGGGGGGGCATTTAGTTTCACCAATCTGCATCCGGGCAGGACTTCACATCAAGCCATGGAAGAAGGTAAATGTTTAGATTGTCCATAAAACATCCATTGGAGCAGTCCCCAAAGGTGCCAGTGTGCGCATCTTGGATAGCCAGGAAGGCTTTCTAAGGAAAGCGTACAGTTCTCCCCTCTGTCTCAAGTCACTTTTGTCTTGTTCTGGACTCATTAGAAGTAAGAGAATCTGCTTCTTGTCACTCACACACTTCTTCATATACTTGAGAACTATTATTAATCCCTTATTCAGCCTTCCTTTCTCCAGGCTAAATAAACTCTGTCCTTTTAGCCTTTCCTCAGAGGGAATATTAGTCAAACCTTTAATCATTTTAGTTGTTGTCTTCTGGACTGCCTCCAAATTCTCCACAGTGCCCTTTATCTGGAAGAGCTGAAATGGAATGCAATAGTGTAAAAATCACATTAATTCAGGCTCTGCCAATATGAAATTTGTGATAATCCAGACAGGGATTTGCTTAACCGACGCTTCCTTCATTGACTGTGCGAGTTCAAGGCAAAGGAGATCCGGAGGAGGAGAGGCCATAGAAAATATTCCAAATTCTCGTGCGAGCTAATCCTTTTCCAAGGGCATCAGTGGTGCACTTTCCCACAGAGCCGCTTGTAGGGCAGGTGTTACCTGGACACTTCAGCAAGCTCCCTGAAGACCTACCCTAAGCTTCAGGGCAAGACTAGATTGAGTTGTCGTTATTATGACCGCCATCTATTCTCTCTCCTATGAGTGTGCTTAGTGGGCCAGAGGCCTTAAATTTATCAGTCTGATGCTGTTCCAAAACTCTAGGCTGTAAATCACTATAATTTCTGTATGTATTCTAAAATCACACAATTATATTTCAATTTGATGTTGAGCTTCTAACCAACACAGAGCAGCTCTTTTTTTCATGAATCTCTATGACAATTTTTTTTTCCTGGGCACAAAGATTGCACTAACCCACATTTAATTTCAAATGTTCACCTTGCAAGTCTAAGTTATTTATCCATTTATCCACTGAATGAACATCCATCACGTGGCTCCTTTGTGCCCAGCCATAACTGCTAGTTGTTTTCAATGAAGATAAGTGGCTCCTGTCCTCTAGGTCTCTTGGCCTGGGGGTGAATATTAAAATAAAGGTGTCAGTAAGGGTCATGGTCCCTGGAGTGACTAGGGAAAGCTTCATGGCACAGAGGACCTCTGGAGAGGTGACCTTATTTCAAAGGGGAAGCAGGACTTTTCCAAATGGACAAAGCAGAGGAAAGAGCTTGTACATTATCACAGAAATCTGGGTTCCTCACTATAGGGTAACAATTTAATCAGATTTCACTTGTGGCTGTTACGGTGACGGAATACTTTTGCAATGAAAATTCTGAAAAGGTAGTCTTGCTCCCATTGGTGTATATACCTTAATGGTTTGGGGAAGGAAAAAGAATCCCTGCTTGATTCCAGAACATATGGAGACACTGACTATCTGAAATGAAGAAATATAAACCAAATTATCTGTGTTAATTGGCAGTGATGGGGGGATTGAAGGATATGGCTATATACAGACATATAGAAACAGCAGGTCTCCTAAGATTACAGAATTTAACCCTCTGTGCGAAGTAGAGCTAAAAACCACAGACCTCACAAAATAGAGGCAGATCCTTTTCTCTGCATTTATTTTTTAAGGGGTTATTTATTTTTGATAGAGAGACCACAAGATGGGGAGGGACAGAGAAAGAAGGGGACAGAGGATCTGAAGCAGGCTCTGTGCTGACAGAGGCAAGCCTGACACGGGGCTCGAACCCATGAACTGTGAGATCATGACCTGAGTTGAAGATAGACGCTCAACCGACTGAGCCACCCAGGTGCCCCTCTACATTTATTTGAAAGAAACCCGATTTCTCTAGAAACGGATATCCCAAGAGAGCCTAGGAATAGCTGCTCCATATTGGGCCCAGCTCTTTCCCGCAGACTTACCCATTTGGGAACTTGGGGGACCCAAGAAGCCAGACTGATTCTCTAGTGAAAGTCCTTTAAAAGAAACTGCGAGCTGGGAATAAAGTTCCCATTTAAATTCATAACCTGCCTCATTTTCCATAAGTCTGGCTGTGGGTTCTATAGAACCAACACAACTCCTGAGTCTAATCGAGTGCATCATCGCTTTGCTCCTTGGAGAATCAGGGGAAAGAGCCTTGGGAATATAGAATCAGAAGCCGAATTGGTGAAATTTGGATCCTAAATCTGTCCCTTATTAACTGAATGTTCTTGTACAATTGACTCAACCTCTTGTAACATGCGAATAATAACAATACTTACTTCATAGGGTGTTTTAAGGCTTCAGTGAATCAGCATATTTAACATGTTTTAATCAGCATTGGTACCTTGTGGGTTCTAGACAAGTACTTACTCCTATTAAGTGCATTTCTGCCTAGTCCCTAAAGGCCGAATGAGTTACCACAGGTCGTATTCATTCTTTCATCCATTCAAGGTTAAGAAGCAACACATTCGATGTACTATGTGCAAGAGATTGAACTGCTGCTTCTCACAGCTTTATGTGCACATTGGTCACCTGGGGATTTTGTTGAAAAGCAGATCCCATTCGATGTGTCTGGGATGGAACTCCAAGATTCTTTCGTTCTTGAAGTTCCAGATGTTGCCAGCATTGCTGACGGGTGAGCCATATTTCGTGTAGAATGGGCAGAGACACTTGTACCATGGTTCCATAAATCCACTGGGTGTGTCTAAAGAAACAGGTGTAAGTGCTGCTTCTAGGTACAGACATCTGGGTTTGGCTACAATGGCATATTTCTTCATCTAAGTGCTTTCTCAATTACAACCTGTGTAATGCATTTGTGCCCCACTGCTTGTGATTTACAACTAATAGTCTTCTCATCACTTACTCTCCTAATTCTTACCCTAACTCCTTAATTAAGATAGAGCTAAAAAAAAAAAAAAAAAAAGAAAACAAAAACAAAAAAAACAGCCTTTGATCAATTCACAGCCCTGACAAAACCTGGTGCTTGGAACAGGTTAAATCAATAAAGATTTCCTTCTAGCATTAGTTTTCAAACTTTAGCATGCATTGAATCACCTGGAAAGCTTCTTTAAATTTTTTTTTTCTTAGAGCAGGGGAGATGGACAGAGGGGGAAATAGAAAATCTTAAGCAGGCTCCAAACTCAGTGCAGAGCCCAATGCAGGGCTTGATCCCACGACCCCAGGATCATGACCTGAGCCAAAATCAAGAGTTGAACCCGCAACCGACTGAGCCATCCAGGCACCTCTCACTTGGGAAACTTCTTTAATCACAAATTGCAGGACTGACCCCAGGAGGTTCTGACTCAGTGGGTCTGGATTGAGAGTAAAGAACGCTTTCAACAAGGGCCCAGGCCACAGTAGCGTTGCTGGTTTAAGAACCACACATTGAGAACCATTGCCTCGTACCAACGAGCTCTCAGTGACTAGGAAGAGGAACTACCCGTATTTGAACAAGAGCGGCCAATCCTATGTGATACTAGAAAGTTCAGGAATAGTACAAATGCAATACACACGTAATCAAAGATTAAGGAAGTATAGAGGAGCATAAATTATATTCCATCAAAACCCACAGCAGCTAATACCAGCTCGTAGCAGCCAAAGCCTTTATATCTATCAAAAGAGAGGCCTGCATGATCATGTGTAAAGGACAAGCCTGGTCACCCTGTATTTCAAAACCATGTATTAATGGAGGCGTAGGAAATTTGCAAAATTTTCACTGGAAAGTGCCACAAAAGGATCCTAGATTGGGTATTGTTATGTGTCAAATAACGACATCATCCCCATCTCCTCCTGGACGCTTTTTCTGACAGTTTGGTGCAAAGATCAACATTTCCTCCACTGTGTTTTTGTTGTTTCCATACTTCTTTGGTAGTATTTCTTTTCTTGTCTTTTCTTGTCCTTTCTTCTCTTCTCTTTTCTTTTCTTCTTTAAGTTTTTTTTTTTAATGTTTATCTTTATTTTTGAGACAGAGAGAGACAGAGCATGAGTGGGGGAGAGGCAGACAGAGAGGGAGACACAGAATCGGAAGCAGGCTCCAGGCTCTGAGCTGTCAGCACAGAGCCCGACTTGGGGCTCAAACTCGTCAACTGTGAGATCATGACCTGAGCCGTAGTCAGAAGCTCAACCGACTGAGCCACCCAGGCACCCCTTCTTTGGTAGTATTTTGAATTTTATGTTACCTGCTAATGTTGTTTCTGGACTTGGAACTCGGGGAGGACAGCGATTGTCCTCTTTGTGTTTTTAGGGTCCATCACAGTGCACGCATGTACTTTTAGCATCTAATACACATTTGTCTTCAACACTTATGATAAAATTTCTCTGAATACAATGAACTTCTATTTCTGTTATAAAGTCAAGTGTTAAATACATATAAGGGATTAGATTGCTAGTTGATAGAAGTTGGCATCATGTCATTATAACTGTAGGATATTATATTTATTATTTTTTTAATTTATTTTTTAATGTTTATTTATTTTTGATAGAAAGAGTGTGAGTGGGGGAGGGGCAGAGAGAGAGAGGGAGACACAGAATCTGAAACAGGCTCCAGGCTCTGAGCTGTCAGCACAGAGCCCAACACAGGGCTTGAACTCATGGACCGTGAGATCATGACCTGAGCTGAAGTCAGACACTTAACTGACAGCCACCCATATTATATTTATACGAAAATAGCATTTCCCCCTACACAATCACTTCAGTAGTATGATCAACTTGTGAATGATAAAAAATTAACATTTATTTAAAAAAACTTCCAAGTAATATATCAAATATTCATTAATGGAAGAGTAATTTTAAAAGTGGGGCACAGGGGAGCCTGGTTGGCTCAGTTGGTTGAGCGTCTGACTGTTGAATTTGGCTTAGGTCATGATCATAGGGTCATGGTATGGAGCTCTGAGTTGGGCTCTGTGCTGAGCGTGGAGCCTACTCAAGATTCTCTCTCTCTCTCTCTCTCTCTCTCTCTCTCTCTCTTTCCCCTCTACCCTTCTCCCCCATTTGCTGTCTCTTTCTCTCTCTCTCTCATTTAAAAAGGGGGTCTATTTACACAATGGAATCTTATACAGCAGTAAAAATGAATGAAATAGTACTATAGCCAATCCTCTGATTAACTGGTTGCAAATTCCCTACTCACTAAAATTTATTTAGAGCTCCAAAAATAGTACTCATAGTACTTTTGTGGTCATTTATGGATATAGGCAGAATAGAGAAACATTTATTGCCCCAATACATAGATATTCTGCCTTATTGTTCCAGCTATTATACTGCAACAAGTATCCTTTTCACAGATTGTTTAGTGCTACACTTTTCTCACTTTTCTGTATTTTGTTGATGATTTTGCTATTTAAAATGACGGCCAAGCGCAGTGTTAAAGTGCTGGCTAGTGTTCATAAGTGCAAAAAAAAACTGTGATATGCCTTGCAGAGAAAATATGTATGCGTTTTAGACAGGCTTCAACCAGGCATGAGCTATAGTGTTGTTGGCTGTGAGGTCAATATTAGTGAATAATAACATATGTTAAATAAAGTGTATTTAAACAGAAACACCTACAAAACAAAGTCAAGAAAAATGTTGCGACCAGAGACTCACGGGAACTTAACTCTGTATTTCTTATAAGATAAATAGTTCAAAATTAGCTAATTCAGTATTTTATTCAGAGCGACTTTATAGAATGTACGTAGTGCAAATAATAGAATGAACCGTACAGGCGGCTAAATAAATAAATATCGGTAGCCTAATTCCAAATGAAAAAAAAAAAAAAAACAAAACACTTTCTGGGAGATGACACAGCGCCTTCTTAAAAAGTGCAAAAACAACTAAAACTAGACAGTCTCTTGTTGAAACAAAGTATTTAAATAAAGCAAGGAAATACAGAGTTTCAGTAGTCATTACCTTGTGGGGCACAGGGAATGGGATTGTATAGAGGCAAGTTGGTAGATGTAAAGAATTGGGTGATAGGTTCATGAATGTTATTTCTCTTTGTAATATCTGGCTAAAATTATTAAATAAATAAATAAATTGAGAGCGTCGCACATGAAAGACGACACCGTGTCATGAGCCAAGGATGATCACTAAGTAAATCCTTTGCGCTGTCCATTCATACACATCTGTACATTTTTCACATCCACAAATACATGTGGTGAATGAATGAATACGTATGTACATCTTGCTCCACACAGGTAAGTAATTCTCCCCCTAAATCTAGGCTTTCTGCATGAGATTCTGAGACGGGGATCCCCATGAAGAGTTGGAGGGCATCCTGGCAGGGAACTTTGAGAATAGCACCTGGATGTCTCATGCCATTCTTGGCGGTTTAGACACTTAACGTGTGGACGTGTCACTCATGGAAGAGTGTTCCATAGACCACAGCAGCAGCCAGATTCCACTGTGGAAATTCAGAGACATCCCTGCCTCTAGTAGTCAGAACTGAAAACTGCAAAAAAGTACAGCATTCCAAATGAAATGGCAAGCGGATGAGAAAAGGCTAGTGCAGTTTTAAGCTATAGTTTAGAATTAAGGACAGCTCGGGGTGCCTGGGTGGCTCAGTCGGTTAAGCATCTGACTTCCCCTCTGGTCATGATCTTGCGGTTCATGGGTTCGAGCCCCGTGTCAGGCTCTGTGCTGACAGCTCAGAGCCTGGAGCCTGCTTCAGATTCTGTGTCTCCCTCTCTCTCTGTCCCTCCCCCACTCTGACTCTCTGTCTCCCCAAATAAATGAACATTAAAAAAATTATAGAATTAAGGACAGCCCCTAAACCCTGAATCCCATAGAAGTGGGTAATATGGAAGTGAAATAAGTCAGTCAGAGAAAGACAGATATCATATGTTTTTATTCATATGTGGAACTTGAGAAACTTAACAGAAGACCTCGAAGGAAGGGAAAGGGGGAAAAATTACCGAGAGGGAGGGAGGCAAACCATAAGAGACTTAAATACAGAGAACAAACTGAGGGTTGGTGGGGGTGGGGGTAGGAGGTGGGGGTAGGGGTGGGAGGTGGGGGTGGGGAAAATGGATGATGGACATTGAGGAGGGCACTTGTTGGGATGAGCACTGGGTGTTGTATGTAAGTGATGAATCATGGGACTGTACCCCCAAAATCAAGAGCACCCTGTATACACTGTATGTTAGCCTACTTGACATTAAATTATATTAAAAAGAAAAAGAAAGAAAGACCTAAAATTAAAAAAAAAAGTGTTTGGGGTATTGAGAAAGATGCAGAAAATATAGAGATTTTAAATAAAAGGTTACTGCCTGTTTGCCATGGTGGTTAAGCCTGGCAACACCTGAAGGGAAGCCAAGCCACGACTGGATTTGGGGAGAGGTAAGTATTGTAAGGTACCTTCTTAAATGTGAAATCAAGGTGTGTCCTCTCTGGAGTTTGCCTTTGATGTATGAACATTTATATTCCAGCGACCGGTTTGCTCGCAGCGGTTGATAATTTAGGGTGTTTTATAGAATGCATCTTGCCGTAACATGCAAATGACATGACCCCTTCCTCTGGCTGGGCTGCCGCAGAGTCAGGCTGGGGGGGTGGAAACAAATGCCCGGTATTCAAGCGGCATTAATCACACGTTTGGTTTGATTTACTAATGCTATTGTGTTTCCATTTTCCGTTAAGAAATTAGTAGCAGGAAGTAACTCGGCCCGAACGCCACAATATGTTGGATCAATTTAAGAGACAATATAGATCACTGGGATTCCTTTTGTCAAATGGAACCATTAGACTCGCATATTAAAAAAAGTATATATTTCTGTTTCGGATGTGTAAGTGATCCATCGCTTACCATTATGCAAAAGAAGGCAAACGCAAGATGCAAATGAATGGCAGGGAAAGGATGGTAAATGCATTGTTGTCCATGCAGCTCATCTTCAACCATAGGTATCTTGGTTTGTGCATTTTCCTCCGTTGCCTAGAAGGTAGCTTACCTTCCTTCTCAAGGAACTCAGAGACAGTCCGCTTTCTAGTCTTCACATAAACACACTATTACTAAAACACATTCCAACTATGTCTGAACACTCATATGACCACTTTTCAGGCTAGGCTTTTATTGAACACTCTGTTTGAAAGTCAAACTCAAGACACATTTTCTCTCTCTCCCTTTTTTTTTTTTTTTTCATCGTAAGATGCATTTTCCTCCAATGCCTGTTTTTCTGTGTCACATCAGGTCTGTTTTTCGGTGTCCCACTGTCTTTTGCTATACAGTGCATGGACGGAACAGCTGAGTAATTATGTCAGTGTGACTGCAATTTTACCTTTGGGGCCCTCTCGCTACGCCCGCACACAGGTGACTAAACCAGGAACGGTGACATTCCTTGCCTGTGAGGGATTGGCCATGTGACTTTGTCAACTGGCAGTACAGCAGGCAGCTGAGTCACACTGCTTAACCTTACAGCTTGGCAGTGTGAGTCTGAGAAAGGCAGGTGAAACGGGACCCTAGGCACTCTGTCCCCAAAGAGTTTGGCTTCAGATCATGACTGGATAAACAAGATCTGAAGAGACAGTGTGGGCCAGGGAACGAAAGCGTTCTCTGGACTCTCATTCTAGCTCTCTCTAACCTTGGACCAGGCTTAAGGCTTTGGAGTATCCATTTTCTTAGGTTTAAAATGATGAGCTTCCCCCCCCCCCCATCTCTTGTATTATGTATTACCAAGACCAGTAATAATAATAGTAGCAATTACTATCATTTAATGACTTAATGAGTGGCTTTTATATGCCCTTGGTATAGAGCCAAAAAAAAAAAAAAAAAAAAAGGCACAAAAACACTGAGGCTGAATGCACTTAGAACAAAAGCAATTTGTTCTGAAGCAAGTTGGAAAACAGCACAACAACATCAAGCTGATCCGAAGTTACGTATTTTCTGTCACTCTTTTTTCCCAATGCTGGCAATGTGGGCACATAGTGCAAAGTAGATTCCTAAGCTTTTATGTGCTTTTAAGTATTTTTCCACGATACAGATTTTGTTGTTGTTTTCTTATGTTTTATTGTCTTCACATTTCTAATTTACTTCCAGCTGAGTTTTTCTTCCCTTTGCTATTAGTAGCCATGGAAAGATGCTCATTTCGTTTGCTTTCAAGCAATCCCTATTGTTGGACATTTTGTTTGTTCTGTTGAATCTGTTTTTATTGTCGTTTAGGCTGCTCTAATTTGTATGCTTACTTAAAACCTAGAATGCCTACTTTGGTTCAGTGAACCAGGACTGGTCGCAATAAGAAAGAAAATTGTAATGGAGATTAAGATAGCCCTCGTTCTTAATGCAGTTGTAGATATACTAAACATCTACTATGTGTCAACATTCAACTTGGCACTGAAGCCGTGGTAGGCACCCTGACAGGATCCCTGCCTTCAGGTAACCTACAATTTAGTGGCAAGAGGTAGACCAGAAGTGAATCAACACATAAACAAGATAAAGGTATACATCCACAAAGGAAATCAAGCAACATCGTATGTTAGGTACTAACTCAGGGTGTGACAATCCAACTGTGGATGGAAGAAGAAGAATGCGCTAGCCATGATCAGATCTAGGGGTAAAGTATTCCAGGGACATTAACAACGGTTCATCTGAAACTAGCTTTTTATAGGAAGGAATATGAAATAAGACTGGAAAGATAGTTTGGGAGAAATTCTTTGAGAGTTGTGAATGTCACAGTGAGGTAGTGTCATGGGTTGAATTGCGTCCCCTCAAAAGGTGTTAAAATCCTAACCTCCAGTACCTCCGAATGTGACTATATTTGGAAATCACCTTTGCAGATGATCAGGCGAAGATGAGGTCCTTAGGGTGGGCCTTCATCCTGTATGACTGTGTCTATAAAAAAAAGAGGAAATTTGGACACAGATAGGGAGAGCACCACGTGACGATGAGGACAGAGATCAGGGTGACGCATCCGGAATACCAGAGATTTCCAGCAAACTATCAAAAGCTAATGGAAAGGCATGGAACAGATTCTCCTTCACAGCCTTCAATGGAACCAACCCTACGGACACCATAACCTCACTTCACGGGCTCCAGAACCGTGAGACGATGATATCTTTCTGCTGTGTAAGCCACACTCTTTGAAGTACTTTGTTACAACAGTCCTAGCAAACTGATGTGGCCAGTGGCTCCAAATCCGCGGTCGTGTGGCAGATGTCTCCCTGCATCTCAGTTCATGGCATGACCTCAGAGTGTTCCTCAGAACACCCCCCAGGCAGCCAGGGTGACGCAACTGGGCTCAGCAAAGTAGATGAAACCTACGGGGCTAACACATTTGAAGATTTTCACTTTCCAGCTCAAGGATTCTTTATCAACCTATTCCATTTCTGTCCCTGTTGTAGCACGGATTTCACAGTGTCCTGAGCGCTGGCTCTCCATCTGTCTCCTGTTATAAACTGGGAACCACCCGAAACCAGAAATTGTACCTGACAGTTCAGGCTCGCCAACATCTCCCCCAGGTCCTGAGTCTAGTAGCTGTTCATTAATTATTTGTTTGGTGGTAAAGTTCATTATTTTCTCACTTTTTGCTTTGAAATAGTTTCACCCTTAAAGAAAAGTTTCAAAAATACTATTAACTTGCATATTCTCTTCTTCCTTATTCACAAATTGTTAATATTTTGTCACATTTGCTTCATCATTTTCTTCTGCTCTTTATTAAGCATATCTTTTTTTTTTTTTTTTTCCTGAAACACTTGAGAGCCAATTGCACTCATCAAGACTTTACTCCTGAAAACTTCAGTGTGTATTTCCTAGGAACAAAAGCATTATCCTATGCAATCATAGTAAAGTTATAAAAGGCAGGAAATTAAACATTATTAAATACTCTTATTTACAGCCAATATCAAATTTTTCCAATTGGTTCTTTACCGCAACTTTTTTTTTTTTTTCTGAATCAGGATTTAATGCAAGATAATCCGTTTAATTTACTTGTCATGTCCCTTTACTTTCCATTAATATGGAACCATTTCTTAATGTTTCTTTGTCTTTCACCATATTAATATTTTTGAAGAGTACAGAGTAGGTAAACTGTAGATTATTCCTCAGCTTGGTGTGTCTAATGCTTTCTAATGGTTACATTTAAGGTACGCGTTTTTAGTGAAGAATGCCACGAATGTAATAATGTGTCCTTGTCAGTGCATCACACTGAGAGACACTGAATGCCAATTGATTCGCCCCATCTTGGGTAAATTTAACTCTGATTTAGAAGTTAAAGTGATGATTGTCATGTGTCTTCATTCAGTTACCACTTTTACTGTAATTAACAAACAATTTGTGTGGAGATACTTTAAGACCTTGTAAATACGATATTCCTCATGAAATTTTCACAGGAGAGTCATAGCATCCGTTGCTGATTTCTGTGTGATTTCATTATTATTATGGTGACTGCACGGGGTGATTTTGTTATTTCTTTTATTCCACATTTATTAGCTAGCTAACTGGCATTCTGTTTTACCTTCTCCCCACAGTTTTGTTTATTCATTGATTATCGGTATGGCTTCATGTATTCTTATTTTATTCAGTGGATTATAACACATTTTAGCATCATTATTTACTCTGATGCACAAATTGTCTCAAATTTGCCTTTTGGAAACGACTTCAGTCTGGCTCATCCTCATACTGTTTTGAGCACTTTCAGTTCTCAGGCACAACAAGATAGTCCAGTTTATCGTGTTTTCTCTTTGCCCTTCTTTGAAATGAGTCATTTCTCCAAGGCTGCTCTCCCTATTCCCTTTTGGCCAGAAAAGATACTTAGACACCAGGAGCTGAGCGCAAAGGGTTAAATTAGTTCAGGATCTTTTAAAGACTCTGCTTTCTGGTGTCAGATAACGTTTGCAGCAGAATTGTTTTTCAAATTTTCCCTGTGATCCAGTGTAGATCTTCTCTCTCGCTCTCATGTCTTTTTTCATTTCCTAAAAAAAAAATGAAGCTATCTGAAGCTGGTAACTTATCTTCTCTCCTCTCCATCTCAAAAAAGTTGTCAACAACCATACCATTCACTCTATATCTTCCTTTACCTTTAGTTAGACTTTGATCATCTCTTTTGTGTCTGGGAGAAAAGTATCTCTCCTGCCTTTGCAAGCTAATCATACCGTCTTTTGATTCCATCTCCTCTTGTCTCCTGAAGGACACCTGCCATCTGTTATTCCTCTCCCTTTTTACATTTTTCCATCTCTTCTTATCCATTGTATAATTATTTGCCTATAAGTTCTCAGGTCTTTTATATGTGAGAAAAATATCATGCAATCTTGCAATGCTTGAAGAAAACAGCCGAATTCTGCTTTGTTTCGCTAGCAAGGGGCCTCAAAGAGTTGTCTGTGTTCTCTACCTCCATTAGCATAGCACACACACTCCTTGGAGGCTGGCAAAGATCTCAGCCCTTCAACTCAATTTGCTATCTTGGAAGTCATCCATGATCATAAAATCACTCACTCTACCCTTCTACAGGAGTTAATTCTCGTTAGGAAAAAGAGATGATGTACGGAAAAATTGAGAATTGGTGTTAAAAATGAGATGTTAATAAATGATGCTTAAAAAGAGAATGATAATTGGTGTTGGGAAACATAGTTTCTGCTGTTTCCCATGTGGCTGAAAAACAAACCATGATACATGGAACTTACTTTCCTGCAGAAGGGGAAGAATGGATTCTTTCCTTATAGTTTCCTTATAGTCATGTTCTAAGGAGCAACTTTGCAAACTGTTAAATCACCACAAAAATATTAGTATTTATCAATACATAATAACGAATATATATCATCACTCTACCTTGAAAACTAGAAGATATCAGTAAAGGGTCAGTGTAAACATTAGAAGGTTAAATAACAAATCAGTGTGTTCACATCTCTTCTTATCTTTCCTGTCCATCTCCTTCATAAATTTCTCTTTCCTCTTGTACCCTGAGTTATACCACAAGATCAGTCTTCAGCTTTCTCTGTTTTCCTTCTCCTGTTTTTTTCCCTTCTTAGACGTGATATACTGTCATGGGTCCAGACTTGCTGGAGTGAATTTTTGGTCACTATCTTGCATCCAGACTTCTTTCCTAAGCCTGTGCCCTACATTTCTCACTGCCTGCTGGACAAACTCATCAAAGAAGTTCTGCCAGATCTGAGTTGATTCAAACTCAACTAATATTAACCTGTTTCTCTTTCCTCATATATTCTGTCATTTATTTGATAAAATAATGATATTATTTTTTATGATTTATTACGATAAAATTCTAAAGATTTTCCACACAGGGCACACAAGTCTTCCAGAAGTTGTATAGGCACAGTTTCTAGAGGAGGGGAGATGGGTCTTCCTTGGTCACTTCCCCATCTTCTGAATTCCATCAGATTTGTATATCTCTTAGGAGAATTACCACTTTCTATTTGATATCACAATATGAGCAAAACTTATCTCCGTTAGACTGTTAGTTTTTTTAAATTGTAGCAAAATGCACAAAACATAAAACTTAGCATCTTAACCATTTTTAAATGTACACTTCAGTATTAGTATGTATATTTGCCTTGTTGTGCAAACAATATCCAAAACTTTTTCATTGTACACAACTGAAATTTTATGCCCATTAAACAATAACTTTCCATGTCTCCAGGTTAGTTAATTTGAGAGTATTAACACCCACCTTTTCAAATGTTATAATTTTGAAAAGAACTATTACATTGTTTTTTGTATAGTAGATGCTCAGGAGATTTGAAATCACCAAAATATAACAAACATTTTATGATCACCTAAGGTACACCAGGCTGTATACTAAGCAATAGGGGGGAGGAGAGGGACCAAAACAAAATGATACAAGTAGGGCCCTCCGAGATTTCCAGAATTATAGGAAATAAAGATATGAAAACCGATGATTAGCATACAACACAATAATAGCAATAATACTCCTTGGTTGAGAAACACTGCTATAATGGAAGGTATATATCTGTACTGGGAAATGGCAGTGTAGGCTTTGCAAAAGAGATAAGTGTCATGAAAACGGAAATCTTATCCTTTTTTTTTCCCACTACAATATCTCTAGAGCTTGGAATCATTCAATAAATATTGAATACTTATTAAATGATTGAATGAAGTGACATCTGAGTTTGGTTTTGTTGTCATAATAGTTCACTGATCAAATAGTAAAAAAGGCAAGTTTAGGAAAATAGAAACATGAACAAAGGTGATAGAAACAGAATTGCATAAGGACAGTATGAAAGTTACGTTTGATAATACTTATTAAGATATATGGAGGAGGGAAAGAGTAGCTATGTCAGGAAAGGAGGAGGGGAGGGAAGGGAAGAGGAATGGAAGGGATGGAGGGAGGGAGGGAGGGAGGGAAGGAAGGAAGGAAGGAAGGAAGGAAGGAAGGAAGGAAAATAATGGATAAATAAAAATAACCTCACTGATGATCTCATTTTCTACCCCTTCCCAAAAGAAGGAGAGGACAAAATTTTGTTTCTAAAGACCCATTCAAGGGAGTTTGTTCAGAATGTGCCCAGGGGGGAAAGGATGGAAGGAGAGCTTGGGACCGGAAGGCAGAAGCCATACAAGCCCAGAAGTTGATGAGGAGATATTCCCAAAAGACTGTAAAAGGCATGGGTTTTATGACCTGTGGGGACCTTCCTAGAGTCATTTTCAATAACACACTGAGGCTCAATGACCTCATGGACCAAGAAGTAAATGGCGTATCTCAGGAGGCTGAGTCAACACTTTAGCAAGTACTATCATGCCCAAGTGAGGGTCCAAAGCAAGACATCCACCCCCGTACAAGAAATCCAGAGATATTAATGAATGATCACTTTAGCGAAGATCAACATAGCACAATGTTGAGGTTTTTTTTTTTTAATTTTCTTGCATAGGACACCTGCTCCTGAATGGAACTTTTGCACTATGTTGTACACTGGGTGACACAGAAAAATCCCTAAATGATGCAGAATAAATTTCCAGGCAGTATAGATAGGTGCTTAGAGTAGATTACAGTTGGTGTGGATAAATAAAAGGTACAGGATACATATTTTCACCCTGTGCAGTAGAATTAAAGGCAAGACAAAACAGTTGTCTAGAGAAAGGATCCCTACATAAGGCATAACAATCTGTGCCTTTAAGCAATTATCAGGTTTGGACATCAGGTTATTAAAGGAATTTATAAACTGGAGATTAACAGTGGAAAAGAAAAGCTGAAAAGAATGGCCAAAGAAAGTAGAGCTAAGTGGGGCGGAAGGGCGGGAGGTGTGAACGAGGTAAATGGGATGGTGTGATGCTTAATTCTATATGTCAACGTGACTAGCCACAGGGTACCCAGATTAAATATTATTTCTGGGTGTGCCTGTGAGGGCATTTCTCAACGCGATTAGCATCGGAATTGGTAGACTGAGTAATTCAGACTATCGGTGGGCATCCTCCAAGTCATTAGGGGGTTCGATGGGACAAGAGGTGATGGCAGGAGGAATTTGCCTCTTTTTACCCGTCTCACTGTGAAGCTGGAGCGTCCCATCTTATCTTCTCCTACCCCTCGCCTGGGATTTATATCATTAGCTCACTTGGCTCTCAAGCCTTTGCACTCAGACTGAATTGCACCACTGGCTTTTCTAGGTCTCCACTTTGCAGATGGCAGATAACGGAACTTAGCAGATAACTTAGCAGATAACTCTATAATCACATGAGCCAATTCTTCAAAATCTCTCTAGATAAATATATGGATATATATGCATATATATACACACTTAAATACATACATATGAATACATATCTACATGTGTGTATATGTCCATATCTACATAAACATATTGCACATGTATGTGTGTCTATATGTGTGTGCATGCGCGCGTGTGTATGTGCATGTATACACACATATATATCCTAATAACCTACTGGATTCTTTCTCTGAAGAACCCGAATACAGATGGTCTCTCCAAGCTGTGCTCAATAGACAAGCCTTTCTCCACTTCCTCAATTCGCCCCAGGCCATGCTGTCAAGCTTCTTGGTGTTGGAGTGCTTTCAGTACGGGAAGCCTGGGGTTGGACTGCTTAATGCCTTTTCTTCACTTTTAGGTTAAACACCTTAAATATCTTTAGTACCATTTTAGTCATAATAATAAGATCATTTCCACAGGGGAGTGTCATGAGGCCTAATTAGTACCTGTAGAGAACTCTGTGATCTTACAAGGTAAGGACTGCAAAGCACTATTCAACCTGAGAACCAAAAATGGATGAAGAGATTGCTCAATTTATTAGAGCTACAGTCATCTAACACACTGGAAGGAAATGTGAATTTCTCCATGGGAATGCTTTCCAAGGTCAGGATTTTATAAAGTCAACATTTCCCAATTGGAATAGTACCTTTACGTGTCAGCAATTTGTGAGGCAGCCGCTGCTGTGGAAAAGAGAGATACACAAGAACTGGGTTCTAATCCAAGTTAGTCTGCCAGTACTTAGCCATGCAAAAATATCATTCATCAGTTCACAGCTTTGGGTGTCATTTACTCATCCATGATTTGAGTCTATTGAACTATTGACATCTAAAGTTCTTTTTTAACTTTAGTATATTCATGGTTGAATTTTCTGGTTTTACATTAGACAAATTCAGTTCAACCAATACTCAGTATGTTCTAGGTGGCAGGCATAGTGGTAGTTTCTAGGCAAAATCTGCCTCTTTTCCCAACTTCAAAGGCACCAGCCATTTAGAAAACAGTGCTGTTCATCACCCTCGAGTTGTGTGCAAAATTATGACCTGGAGACTCAATAATGAAGCCCAGTCATTGATCAGGGAATGGAGAAATGAACGCAGCTGCACTGGTGCAGAATAAACTAAAGCTTTTCCAGTGAGGATGTCTGCCCTGGATTTTGAAAAATTAGCTGGTAGGCAAAGTGGACTTGGCAGGAGTTTGGGGGAAACATTCTGGTGAGAAAGAAAAAAGATGTACAAAAGCATGAAACATAGGGGCAAGAATATAAACTTCAAGGGGGCATTGAGATTATGATCCAACGCACTCTTATGTGATGATGTGTTTCACTCTATAAACAAGATTTTTTAATTTTCCCAAGCCCCCCCAGATCTGTGGTTATTTCTTGTGCGCAGTCAAGATTTGTTCAAAATCTCTGTATAAAAAAGATCCAGAGGTGCCTAGGTGGCTCAGTTGGCTAAGTATCCTACTCTTGGTTTTTGCTCAGCTCATGATATCACGGTTCATGAGTTCAAGCCCTGCAACGTTAGCATGGAACCTACTTGGGATTCTCTCTCTCTCTCTCTCTCTCTCTCTCTTTCTCTCTCCCCCTCTCTCTATGCCCCTCCCAGCCCTGTCTTACATGCACTCGCTCTCTCTCTTTCTCTTTCTCTCAAAATAAATAAATAAACTTTTAAAAAAAGATCCAAAGAAGACGATCGAAGCTATATAGAATCAAGCACAAACAATGCAAGCTAAAGCCTGCTTGGCATTTTTTGACCTGTTTAAATAAGAAAAAAGAATGCAGGATTCCCATGAAGGCTTATAACCTCAGAACTGTGAGTTAGCTATGGGGAATTCACAGCGTCTACGCCTCACTTCTTCCAGAACTTGTCACAAAGAAGTGCAAATAAGGAGACCGGAGAAGCCAGCCAAGTCCTCTCTAAAATTATCCCTGTCATCAGAAACAATTAATACTATGTACAGCACAGTATTGTTCTAGGAAAAGGAGCCAAAGAGTTTAGGGAGATTTGCAGATCATATAATTTTCTAACTGGAGTTTATGGTTGGCACTGGTTGGTGTGTCAAAACTTAATTGGTGGGAGGATTCAAGGAGGTCCAAAAGAGCTATTCAAGTGATTCAAACAACATTACTAGAGGAAGGAGACAGTTTATGTGTTTATCATATTCTTGGGAAATTTGTATCTTTCATTTCTATTTGGAACTGATCAAGTTGCTCTGACTCAATGGAAGCTGACGTGTGCATGTGTGTGTGCACATATGTGTATCTGCATGCTCGTGAACGTGTGTGAACGTTTTCCCTCTCTGCACAATATTCTGTGGGTACTGAGTAAATGTCAAAACATCATACCCAGGCAACCTTTTCTGGTTGAACTAATGGAACCTCAAATGAATTTACTTATACTCCTTTGCTCTTATAAATCGCAAGTTCAGTCACACCTGACTTTCTTTACAAATTTTAACAAAAGCAAAGTCACATTGCAAAGCAAAAAGCTAATGTTGGCAGAGAAAGAAAAAGAAAAAAATTGTTTAAAAAGAAAATGTAATAATCTGATAGAATAAACTGTAATTTTTTCAACCAATATTAGATTATTTCTACTTGTTTAGCACATTCTTTTGTGTAATCGAGCAGGGAGAATTCCACTTTCTCTATTTCTTATATTCAGTCTAAATGAGACATCATGAAATGGTTTCTTCAAGTAGTTTTAGTATTTTCTTTTGAAAGGGGGAATAAACATGTTTCATCCTTTTGTCATGGAAAAGTATGAACTTCAATTTTTTTTTTGTTTTATTTTTACATTTGAGGCAAAGGAGATTTCCAGAAGGAAATCTAATTCGTTAATAAATCTATCTCCTGGATCCTGGTTGACATTAAGTTTAATAAAAGCTAAAGGTGCAGTTTCTCAAGCTCATGAAGAAAGAGCAGAGAAATCAGTATTTGTATATTTCGGGAGTCATTAAAATGTGAAGCTTCTCTGGGGCGCCTGGGTGGCTCAGTAGGTTAAGTGTCTGACTGAGGCTCAGGTCATGATCTTGCTCCTTGTGATTCTGAGCCCCGCATCGGACTCTGTGCTGACAGCTTGGAGCCTGCTTCAGATTCTGTGTCTCCCTCTCTCTCTCTGCCCCTCCCCCACTCACACTGTCTGTCTCTGTCTCTCAAAAATAAATAAACATTAAAAAAAATTTTTTTGAAGCTTCTACAAGGCAGGTAATTTTGAGATCTGTGCAACTCTGGGAGCTAAGTGAGAATTTCATAAATAATCAGAAACACACAATTCATACAGAAATGAGGAAATGTTTTCTAAGCAGAAGAAAGGTTTTCAGCAGCCTATGTGCCTGTGAAGTTAGCCCAGTTGATCAGGTTGGAGTTCTAGGTAAAGCAAAACAAAAATACAGAAGTCATATAAGATGGGACATAGAGATTCAAGGAAATCTCCTTGTATTCCGAAGAAAACTAAAAGCACCTGCTTCCCCAAATTAACTATTCTGTACAAATTCCCTAGTGGTCAAAAGAAGTCATGATGTAAATCTACTCGGAAAGACAGACCGAATCTGGGCATTGACATCGGGATTTGCAGGGAGGAAAGAGTGCCACCTACTGAATCACCACCTTTCAGATGTTTCTTTCAGCACTTTGATTTTCCTTGGAGTTCTACCAACCCTGGAGCGTGACCTTGCTTAGAAATGAAATCTGACCTCATTACAATGCAAGCTTAGCTTTCTGCAGGCGCATTACAGAATCAGCCAGAACCCCTCATCTGCAGATTTTCCCCCAAATAGTGCAACACTAAGGGAGAGCCGCGAGAAAGACGAGCAAAGGGGCTCCGTACGTAGAACCAAAACAGCATGAACAGCTGCAGAAGGGGATCAGGCATCTGTGTAATGATATGTTTAGTCACTAAACACAACTATTTTATCTTAAGATAGACTCAAAATCCACTACACATGTTTATGTAAAGTCTTCTTATTCTCGGTCTGAGGAAAGTGTCTGACTAAATGTTTTGTTGGATTGAACTTAATTGTTGACATCTGGAATTGGTTAATGTTAATATTAACCAAAGCGTTTGACTAAATAAAATGACATGGGGGAAAGGTATACTCTGAACATTTATTCTGTGATGTTAGCAGAGTCAACTAGTTGTACACTTTAATAGGAAACTTGCTACATTTATTAAATGAATTATAGATAGAATAATTGTGACCAATATTGATTTTTAAATTTAGTTTAATCTTAAATATTATATTGTCTTTCTCAGCCACATATGCAGGAGGTCCTATCCATATAAAATCTGTATTACAGGGGCATGTGGGTGGCTCAGTCGGTTAGGCACCAGACTCTTGATTTTGGCTCAAGTCATGATCTCACAGTTCGTGAGATCAAGCCCCACATAGGGCTTTGCACTGACAGTGCAGAGCCTGCTTGATTTCTCTCTTTCTCTTTCTGCCCCTCCCATGCTCTCTCTCTCTCCCTCTCTCAAAAATAAATAAACATTTGAAAAAATAAAAAAAAAATATTTTTAAAAATCTGTATAACAAAGATCTAAATATATCTGTCAGGGTAATGATTCATGGTTTTGCATCCTAAGCATATTCACTTCTTATCAACCATGAAAATACGAGAAAAGATAAAATGTGAAAATATCAACCCTATGTGTTTTACCATCTCTTTCGCTTTGGAGTTTCCCATCATCCATTGGAACATTTAACTTACCTTTTATATGTGCCTCATCTTTTATCCACCTCAGGTTGACTAAATGGAAATATTTTGGAAATCATATTTCCTAAAGAATAGTTCAACTAAATATAAAAATTTCAGGCCTAAAGATAGATTTGTGCATTAATGTAAGGGAGAGCATGTTTAGAAACGTTTGCTTGTTTTGTGGCAGATACCATTGGTGCCCCTAGTAGAATAAGGAGTTCTAAATTATGTAGGTTGGCCTTGAGAAATTTAGAAGCATCAGCCAGCCTTGAGCTAGACTGAAAAGAAACATTTTAACAGAGCATCTTAACCCAATTAAATAGCTATCCCCAGGCATCTTGCTGTAGTAAGTAATTGAAACCAATGACAAATGTTCTGCTTTCATAAAGGGCAAAGTGTTAGAAAAACTTAAACATTTTTCAGTTGTTATTACTTTTTTTTTCATTTTTTGAGTAAAATGCTTGATCGGAGTACTAGAAAAGAAGTGGTCGAACAAACAAACCAAACCAACCAAACAAACAAAAACAAACAAACAAACAAAAATAAGCATGGGGCTATGTCAGAAAGATAGAGCAGACAACTTGAAAGAGCTCCCAATGGCTAGAGCTGGAAAAATTTGGAGAAAATAAATAGCAGTGAATTATAATCCAGAGTGTGAAATAAATACGTGTATCTGCCCTGACACAAATAAATGAGTGAATAAATAAGTAAGTGGACGAAAACAGACAAATTTTTTCTTACAGAGTGTGGATACAAAATGTAGATTGGACTTAGTAACTCACTTCCAATACGTAGAGTGTAGAAAGCAAAAATAGTAACCTTGCAGTGGAGAATCTTGGCAAGCCCCATCTATGATCAAAATCAATATTAACAATGATGTCATGTTGATGTCATGTACCCCCTGATATGATGTGATGACAAGTGTACTTCACCTCTGTGATGTTCCTTCCAAAAGCCCACGACCCCATTCTAAACATGAGAACATATCAGACAAATTACACTTGAGGAATATTCTACAAAATACCTGGTTAGTACTGCTCGAGTACTAACTTTCAAGGTCATGAAAAATAGTTTCAAGAAACTATCAAGGTCATGAAAAATAGGAAGACCGAGAAAATGCCACAGACCAGACGAAACCAGGAGGTATGGCAACTAAGAAGGATGTAGCATTCTGGATTGGGTCCTAGAGAAATCCAAATACATTTTGGAGTTTAAAGAGTAAGATGTCAACGTTGGGTTCTTAGTTTTGACAAACATAAGATGATAACATTAGGAGAAACTGAAACTGGATAGTAGTATAAAGGTATAATTTAAACTATCTTTGGAAATTTTTTGTATTATCTAAAATTATTCCAAAATAAAAAAGTTTATGCAAAATGTTGGAAGAAAACATTCTTTTTTTTAAATTTTCTTTTAACGTTGATTTATTTTTGAGACAGAGAGAGACAGAGCACGAATAGGGGAGGGTCAGAGAGAGAGGGAAACACAGAATCCGAAACAGACTCCAGGCTCTGAGCAGTCAGCACAGAGCCCCACGTGGGGCTCGAACTCACGGACCGCAGAGATCATGACCTGAGCTGAAGTCGGACGCTTAACCCACTGAGCCACCGAGGCGCCCCTGGAAGAAAACATTCTTATGAAAACAAAGTTTGTCAAGTCTCCGGACCTTGAGATACATAATCCTTGTGACTGCTCTGTACTTTTAAAATTATTTGTTGGATATCATCGCTATACATCCTCCCCATTAAAATTAATTTATTTGCAACATTTCTGGTTAAAGAAGTTACAAATAGCAGCCTTACGTTGTACACAGATAACACCAAGACTTTAAGTACGTATTACCTGGATGAAAGATGATGTCGATTGTGAAGAAAGTGGCCAAAATGGTTCATTTCTGCGTATAGTTTGAAGATAAAATCAGCAGGTTTATTGAAGTATGAGAAGGTATGAAAGAAAGTGCTGACTCAAAGATTTCTTCATGGTCTTGAGCCTGAGAACCTGAAAGAATGGTGTGACCGTTAACTGAGATGATGAAAACTTCAAGAGGAGCAGCTTTCTGAGAAGGAAACAGGGGATCATGACTCAGAGTTGGATATATTACCTCATTATATTAGGCTTACGATACCTATTTAAGCAATATATTGAGCACTTTAAACAAGTATTCTACAGAAGGTATCTAAGTTTGGGGTATAAATTTGGGAATCATTAGCATATAGATAAGAACAAATCGTAACAGCAAGGAAGTGAATAAGGAAAGAAAAGACGAGATCTCTGAGCTCCCCCAACATTAAGAGATAAGGCAGATGAGGGGATCCAGAGGTGACCAATGAGACACAAGAAAAACAAGGTCAGAGTTTCCAGGCCTTGGCACAGGGAGCAGAGCCCAGGTGGCCTCGGTGGACAACCAGAGTTAAAAAAAAACAGTGCTAAGGGTTCAAGGAGACAAAGGTGGAAAGGTTCATGCGCCAGTTTCAAAATGGAGAGTTACAGAGAAAAAACTGTGTACGTGCAGAGGACCCCTTCCCTGGTAGTCAGCAGAGTAAAAATCAGGATTCACACATGAGGAAACTTAATAAAGGCTGGAGAAAGAACCCATCTGAGAGGATTAGAGGGAACAGTGCCTGGCACACAGAAGAAGCTGGAAAAAGTGCCTATTTCTAATAACCAGGTTGAGGAAAAAAACAAAAACCAAAAACCGTAATGCATACAGCACTGGGTGGAATACTCAGAAGAGTATGTCTCAGGCAGAGAGAATAATTGTTCTTGACCAAATGCTGCTCTGGTCCCACCTAACAAAACTTGAAAGAAAAATTTGAAAAATTCAACTCCTTCCAAGTAAATAAATTGTGTACTAATATAAAGCAGAAGAATATTTATAGAAATACAAAAAGAGAAGAAAACTTCCAGAACCATCAAGATAAACTTCATGTCTGTCACCCAATCAAAAACTGGGAGGCATGCAAAAAAGCAGAAAAACATGACCTGAAATAAAGAGAAAAATCAATCAATTGAAACTGACACAGATGTGACACAGATGTTAGAATTCGTAGACAAGGATATTAAAACAATTATTTTAAATGTACTCCATATGTTCACAAAGCTAAAGGAAGAATTGAACATGTTAAGTGGAGATGTAGAATATACATAAAAATAAAAGAGACCCAAATCAGACTCTGGAGATAAAAATTATAATGTGTGAGATTAAAAATACACTTTATGGGGGCGCCTGGGTGGCGCAGTCAGTAAAGCGTCCGACTTCAGCCGGGTCACGATCTCGCGGTCCGGGAGTTTGAGCCCCGCGTCGGGCTCTGGGCTGATGGCTCGGAGCCTGGAGCCTGTTTCCGATTCTGTGTCTCCCTCTCTCTCTCTGCCCCTCCCCCGTTCATGCTCTGTCTCTCTCTGTCCCAAAAATAAATAAACGTTGAAAAAAAAAATTAAAAAAAAAATACACTTTATGGGATTAATGGAAAATTACACCCTGAAGAAGAAAAAAAATAGTAAACTTAAATATATAGCAATATAAACTATCCAAAAGGAATGCAAAAAGAAAAAGAGAATGAAAAAGTAAACATTGATCGCCCTAACATGTTTTTATTTGGGAGGACTCTCATTTGAGTCCCTGAAAGAGAAAAGGGGGCACAAAAAATTATTTGTGGCAGTAATGGCCACAAATTTTCCACATCCGAAGGTAATTATAAAGCAATATATCCAAGAAGATCAACAAACCCCAAGTAAAAATTAATTTAAAAAAAACTTAAAGAAGACTACACTGAAACCCATCATAATCAAATTGCTTAAAACCAGCGGTAAAGAGAAATACTAAAATCAGCCAGAGGGGAAAAAGCGACATATATGAATTACCAGAGCAAAGAGAGATAATATGAATTATAATGTGATATCCTGGATGGGATTCTCAAACAATAAAAAGACGTTAAGTAAAAATTAAGGAAATTTGAATAAAATATTGACTTCAGTTAGTAATAATGCATCAATATTAGTTCAATAATTGTAACACATGAAGATGTGATTAACAGGAAACAGAGTACACGATATATGGAAACTCTGTACTATCTCAGCAAATTTTTGATAATTCTAAAAATAAAAGTGTATTTTTAAAAAATGTTTATACAGAAGAATAAAAATAATCACAGATTTTTTGTCAGAAATGATACAAATGAGAAGATCAGAGGACAAATCTTTAATATAATGAAAGAAAATTATCAACCTAGAATTCTACATACAATAAAATGTCTTTCAAAATATAGAGTAGGTAATTTTTCAGTCATACAAAAGTGAAATAATTCAATACTAGCAGACCTTAATGATGAGAAAAGTTAAAGGAGTTACTTCAAGCAAAAAGAAGAGGGGACTAGATGAAAATACGGAATCAAGAGCATGAAAAATGGTAGACACTTGGGTACCTATATAAGATATTCTTATAAATTATATCTCATCAAAAGCATTTAATTGCTAAAAAATATGGGGCACCTTGGTTGCTCAGTCAGTTAAGCATTTGGACTCTTGGTTCCAGCTCAGGTTATGATCTCACAGTTTGTGAGTTGGAACCTGAATTAGGCTCTGTGATGATAGCATGAAGCCTGCTTGGGATTCTCTCTCTCTCCCTCTCTCTCTGCTCCTTCCCTGCTTGCTCACTCTCTCTCTCAAAAACAAGTAATAACAATAAACCTTAAAAAAAATTTAAAAGTAATTAACTGTGGTGCGAAAAAGACAGTATATGTAAAAGCAAAATTATCAAACCCAAATTTGGTTATTTGATAAGATCAATAAAATTGATGAACATCTAGACAGACTAATAGGGAAAAGAGAAGACACAAAATTGCTACATCAGAAATAAGAAAGATGATATCACAATTCAACAGATATTAAAACGGTAATGGGCAATTTGAATAATTTCATACCAATAAGTGTACTAACTTAGGCAAAATGGACAAATTATTTTAAAGTTACAAACTACCCATCTCAGTCAAGGAAAAGTGGATAACCTGAGAAGATCTTTAAGTAGATGACTTACTTAAATGATAAATTTGTCATTAGAAAAAGAAAAAATCCAGGGAGCCTCGGTGGCTCAGTAGGTTAAGCATCTGACTCTTGATTTGGGCTCAGGTCATGACCTCACGGATGGGCTGTGCGCTGAGAATGGGCCCTGCTTAAGATTTTCTCTCTCCCTCTCCTTTTGCCCCTCTCTCACTCATGCTTGTGCTCTCTCTCTCTCTCTCTCTCTCTCTCTCAAAACAAACAAACAAACAAAAAGTCCAGGCCAAGATGGCATTATTGGTGAAGGCTTCTAGGCACAGAAAAAATTACAGCAATTTTTCACAAAATCTTCCAAAAGAGTGAAAACGAGGGAATACTTCCTAACTCATTCCATGAGGCCAGCACTATCCTATTTGAAAACCCAGACAGAGACATTAGAGGAGAATATAACTACAGATGAAAATCTGCAACGAATATTGATGCGAAAAATTATTTAAAAAATTTTAGAAAATAGAATCTAATGACGCACTGAAATAATAATGTATCATGACCGAGCAGGGAGTATCCAAAAATGCAAAAATTGGCTTATTATATTAAAAACCAATGTAAATTACCATTTTAACAACTAAAATTAAAAAAAATACAATTAAAACAAGTAAATATACAACCACACAATCATTTTAATACATTAAAGGAAACTATTTGACAGGTTTCAACATCCATTTTTGATTAAATAAGAACTCTTGGCAATGAAGGGAACCCCTTGTATCTGATAAAGGACATCTGAGAAAATTCTCTAGCAAACATCACGATCAATATTGAAAAACTAGATGTTTTACCTCTAAGTTTAGGAACAAGACAAAGCTGCCTACTTGCTACTGAATATGTTACTGTGGGTCTGATCCATCATAATGAGGCAATAGAAAAAATATAAAGACATCCAAATGGAAAGGAAGAGCAAACTGCTTTTCCCCGGTTGGCATGATCATCTATGTGGAAAATATTACATAAACTAACAAAAAGTTACCAGAACTAAGTGAGTTTAACAAGGCGCACTGTATGGAATCAAGAAACAATAATCAATTGTATTTATGTATATATATGTTTATAGGTTAGCAAAAAATAATCAAAAATTTAAATTCAGTAATCATACCATTTAGATCAGTATGAAAACATATTAAATGCATAGTGGTAAATTTGTGAAAACGTGTTGTAATTGTACATGGTAAATATAAAACATTGCTGAGATAAATTAAAGGTGCCCTAAATAAAAGGTGATACACATATCCCCCACTTTTCAAGAGTTCAAGTTAGGCCATTTTGCTTTTATGAAAGACCTACATCAGTATGGTAATGGCTTTTTTCATAAAACCAAAAATCCTCTTTGGATTTCTTTCAGTTAGCAAAAACTTAATATAGGTCTTTTGTAAAAGTGAGGTGACCTAATGTGAACTTTTCTTTTTTTTAATCCGAGTTAGTTAATATATAGTGTAATAATGGTTTCAGGAGTAGAATTTAGTGATTCATCACTTTACATATAATATCCAGTGCTCAACCCAACAGGTGCCTTCCTTCATGCCCATCACACATTTAGTCCATCCCCCTGCCCACATGCCCTCCAGGAACACTCAGTTCTCTGTATTTTAGAGTCTCTTACGATTTGCCACTCTCTCTGTTTTTATCTTATTTTTCCTTCCCCTCTCCTGTGTTCATATGTTTTGTTTCTTAAATTCCACATATGAGTGAAAATAATGTATTTTCTTTCTCTGACTCACTTATTTCACTTAGCATAATACATTCTAGTTCCATCTACGTTATTGCAAGTGGCAAGATTTCATTCTTTTTGATCACTGAGTAATATTCCATCATACACACACACACACACACACACACACACACACACCACATCTTCTTTATCCATTCTTCAGTTGATGGATATTTGGGCTCTTTCCAAAATTTGCCTATTGTTGATAGTACTGCTATAAACATTGGGGTGCATGTGCCCCTTCAAATCAGCACTTTTTTGTATCCTTTAAAAAAAAGAGTGGGAAACTCTTGAGGCTATTTTGCCGTATGAAAGGTTTCGTAGGGACACTCTGCTTTTGGATGATAAAGGAAAATACTATATGCTATTTTCGTGTTTCTGAAGGCTCAAAATTGTGACAGTATCAATTTTTCCCAAATCAAACAATAGATTTAATAAAATCTCAATCAAAATCTCAGCAGACTATATTATACAAATTGACAAGTTACTTCTATGATTCAGTGTAAAAGTCTATGTAGTAAAAGGTAATGTAAATAACCAAAACAACTTTGAAAGGGAAGATACCAAGACTTACTATAAAGCTTTAGTAATCAGGACAGTTTAGTGTTGGTATAAAGATAAGCAAATAAATCAATGGAACAAAATAGAGTCAGAAATATATGGGCATATGGGCAAGTGATTTTTAAATTAAATGTACAAAGGCCATTCAAAAGGAAAGTATAGTTTTTGAAAAAAAATTTGCTAGGCTATTGATATTCATGTGCTCCCCCCCCCACCAAAGAACTTTGATCTATACTTTGTATCATATACAAAAATGAACTAAAAATGGATCATGGGCCTAAATATGAAACCTAAAACTATTAAACTTCTAATAAGAAACAAATGAGAAAAATCTATGACCTTTGAACAGGAAAAGATTCCTTGTATACAACACCACAAGCAGGATCCATATAAGAAAAATTAATAGATTGTACTTCATCCAACGTTTAAAAACTTCTGCTCCTTGAAGGACACTGTTAAGAGAATGAAAACAGAAATTAGACTTTAAGAGAATTTTTTGCCAATCATCTACACTTGTAAAAGTCTATATCTATACTATGTAACAACTCTCCAAACTCAATAATAAGAGAACAAAGAACCCAATAGTAAATAGGGAAAAAGTTAAATAGATATTTCACACTGAAGAAAATACAGTGGCAAATAAGCACATGAAAAGTTGTTTCACATCATTAGTTATAGTTACATTCAAATTAAAACCATGAGATAAAACTGCACATATATTAGAATGGCTAAAATGCCAAAGACTGCTTACTGCTAGGCATTTATTTATTTACCTAAGAGAATGGAAAGCATAGGTTCATAGAAAGACTTATACTTGAATGTTCACAGCATCTTGATTTACTACAGTTAAAAACCAGAATTAATGCAGCTGCCCATCACAGATGAATGGATAAACCAATTGTGGTATATCCATACAGTGGACAACTACTCAACAATAAAAAGGACTGAGCTGTTGAAACACACAAAAACGTGGCTAAATCTCAAGGAAAATTATGCTAAGTGAAAGAAGAGACACCACAAAAGACTAAATACTATATAACTCCATTCATGTAAACTCTAGAAAATGTAACTTATTTTTATCGACAGAGCAGACCAGGGGGTGCTTGGTGATGGGAGGGTGAGGGTGGGGTGACATGTCTATAAGGAAACTTTGGGGGTGATGGACATGATCATTATCTTATTGCGGTTTTGGTTTCAAGGGAATAAATACGTACCAAAATTCGTAAAAATGTATACTTTTCAAAAATTGTATAGAATATTGTTTATCAATCATACCAATCAATAAAGCTGTTAAAAGATAGTACCTAGCACATAATAATTGCTTAGTAAATAGAAGCTGAATAAATAAATGAATGAGTGAAGTAATGGATGGATTAGCACTATTTGAAGAACAGGTAAAGCACATGAAACATAACTAGATTATATAACAAAATGACTCCTGGGAAATCATCAAATTATCATTCATTTACCCCCTCTCAAAAAATCAGATAAACAATATCTAGATAAATGGAAAACAACTATTTTATTTCTTTATAGCAGTATGAATGCTGATCCCCATATAGAGCAGAATTGTGAAGTGACAAGAGGAAGAAAAAAAATCTTTTTCTTGTTATTTTAGTATTAAGGAAAATATGTTAATTCTGAACAAATGAACAATCTATATATAGTGTTCGCAGTAACTCTTATTAATAAGTATATGCATAATCGGTTAAAGAAAATCTACTATTTGCCAACTACTTAAAAAAAGTTTCCTGTTTCTTAAAATCTATAATACAATAACTGGGGAGGATCATTTTTATTACAGGAAGATTGTTCACTTTACAAGAAAGTTCACAGAGGAATTATTGAAATATCAGTATTTGCCAGTGCATTCAACTGTTAGTTATCAGATCGTTAACTACTTTATAGGATGAGGTTAAGCTGGAGAGAAAATGAAGTTAATACACAAGAATGGAGTATAGGAACTACTTTGAATTAACTGTACACCAGAAATAAGATTTTTAAATCTTGGGAAAAAATAATATTTCAATGGAAAAAGTACACATTTTTAACAAAAATTCAGATTACAGTACATTTTAAGATGATATCTATAGTGGGATATAGTATGAAGGGGTACATGTGTAGAGGATGGTTGGACCAAAGACACCAGTAAGCTGACAAAGGTTTGACAGATTGAATGCATATCTTATTTAGTTAAATATATTCAGATCAGAACCACCAGTGCCTCTCATATCAAAAAAAGGTCATGTGTGAGGATATTAACCTAAGGCTCAATTTTTCTAGACCTTCTTAGACTACCTTGCCCTGGCAAGTTATGTCTTCGTGGGACCAAGGAAAACTAGAGTTGATAAGCCAAGGACATTTCTTTCATTCTCATTTGCTGTTGTGGCCCAAGCTAAGTGATCTGTGAAACTACACTGGGTATTTATATATGACTTCAATAATCTATAAAATTGTGATATGTGAGCATAGTTTTCCATTAGCATGCAAGTCAGAGAACCAGACCAGAGCCAGGTCTTTTTATTTCATTTGTTGAAAAAGTGAGATATACTTATGTAGCCACCATTTTGCTGGATCTTACAAGCCCTCCATTCTGCTATAATGATTCCACTCTATATCACTAGGAAAAGCCAGGAGGAATCTCATTTGTGTTCACCGATAAATCTTTTCAGAAACAACAGATTAAAAACAAGCAAGCAAATCAGCAAACCAGAAATACCAATTCCCTTAATCTGTTTTCCTTTTATTGGAAACCAGTACATTCATTGGTCACTGCTGACATTTTCATTGGTAACACTTCCAACATACATTGATGATGAGTCATCAGTGGTATATGTTGGTAGTACCCTTCTGCATACTATTGACTTACACCAGACACTCTGCATCCTGTAGAGTACTTTCCTCCCATAACATCTTTTTTCCGTTGCATGTCATATTTCATATCCTTTTGTTAATGTCTCATGGTTCAGAAAGGTCAAAGCAGTGTTGCGTTTTGCTCATCCAGCCAACCAACGTGTAGAGAACTTTCTCCTAGGTGACAAGGAAACAATGGTTAACTAAGATAGCCAGGTCATGTTCTATGAGACTTTTAATAAGGGAGTATCACACCTTGGAGACAGGTATCTTGACCCGCCAGGAAGGATGGTGAGGTAGAGTGGGGCTACACCATGAAGTCTTACCCTAGAAGCAATGGGAAGTCATTAAACTATTATAGGAAATACATGGTCGTATTTACTTTATGCAAAAGGTCTCCCTGGTTGCAGTGGGGGGAAAAATAAATGAGGGGAAGCAGTTAGCCTCCTGCCTGAGCCTGCCTACAGCAGAGAGAAATGCATCAATCTGAGTTTCAGCGGGAAACAAAAAACAAGATGGTGACAAATTGAATACAGGTAATAAAAGATTGCAAGATGTTAGGGATGACTTCTCACTTTCTCTGACAAAGGAAGGAGAACCTCTTGGTGTCATGACCCTTATAGGACCCCAAAGTACTGCTTGCCTTCCATCAATATGTAATTTTTAAAAATAGTAAGCCACTATTTTTTATTGATTCCTTCCTATGTATCAACATAGTGTTAAATTTCTTAACTGATAATAGTGCATTTAATTCTCTACACAACTCTATGTGCTAGATGCCCATTATTCTTCCCAATTCAATGAAAAGAAAAGCGAGGAACTGAACATCGAGTAAATGTGTCCAAAGCTATTCAGCTAGGATGGGTCAGAGCTGGAATTGGTAGCCTGGTGATGTAATTCTGGAGGCCTCATTCTTAAAAGTGCTATGCTAACCTAGTGAAAATGCTTTCTCAGTTTGTACTTTTTGTCTCTATATAATACAGATATAAATTCATGGAAGGATGTGTATATGTATTTCCATTTTGCGTGGAGTTATTAATGATACACATAGATACATATGTGTCTGTCGTGCTTGTGTTATTGCACATGTATGTGTAAGTGTGTGGTGTGTGTGTTCATGTGTGCAGGTGTAGATCTGTGTTATGTATATGTGTTTGTGTACACTTTGTATGGGGTGGGGGGGTGGTATATGTGCACGCATATCCACGGTAGGCTAAGAGAGAAATCACTCTACTTTGACAAGGAAGCTTTTATTCCACGTAGGCCTCTTATGCTCTGATCCTTTTTTTCATTAACACAGTCATTTTCCATTTGGAGTAAAGTGCAAATTATTTTAAAGAAGATAATCTCTCAGGTCTCTAGCATTATACTAAATTATTTTTATTGTACTACTTCTGAAATATTTACATGGTTAAAGCTCTTATATAATATAAAGCAAAAATAAGTTTATAAATTAAATGCAAACAAAAAAACATCTAAAAGTAACAGCATTAATGTATTGTGATGGATGATGTTGTTTTGCTGAAACTAAATTCCTCTAATATGAATATAGCTTTGACATGCTATGGCACAGTTTGTGTTTTTTAAAAAGCAGGTTATCTAAAATTCCTCCACCATTTCTACTCTTCACAAAATTTTGAACTCTTTTTTTCACTTGATGAGCCTTAATGTAATTTGGCCTACACTTGGTGATAAAGCAACATTTATGTATTAAATCATTTTCTTCCTTTTTTTCTTCCTTCTCGTTAGAACACAGTAATTAAAATAGCATTACATAGAAACTAATGTTGGCACTAAAAATGCTTGCATTAATCAGTTAGAAGTTAATATGTTCTTACAATATATTGTGTTTATTTATACCAACCAAGTGAAATATAAAACTTTAAAAGAACTCTTTTAGACTTCTTGAAGCTCTGTTTAGAAACACGGCCATAGGATTCTGTGATCTAATAGAGGCTCCTTAGAATCTCACACAAACAAATTTCTCTCTGACAATACCACCATGCTGTAAATTGTCTCAGATCCATTAGAATCCCAGGAAGGAGCACAGGTTGGCCTTAAGCTGTCCCCCGCTCCCACCATCCCTACCACCGAGCTAAAGCAGTCCAAACCACTCTCTCTGTAATTATACAGATGTAACACCTATGATCATTGTCTGCACAGCCTTCGGTTGAATAGCACAATTTTCGTTCATCCATCGCTTCCACAAACATACGTTTTTTAGGCCTTTTCCTTGGCCCTGGAGACTCAAAGATGGACAAGGTGCTGTTTCTGCCTCAAGGAGCTTAGAACATCTCTAGATGTCAGGGATACAGATACTTTATCCAGCCTGTGTCCAGGGAGAGTATCCTGGAAGAGTTAACCTGAGAGAGCTAAGTCCTGAAAGATAAGCAGGAGTAAGTGAGAGATGGACAGAAGAACATTCTGAGCAGCAGAAGCAGCAAGTGACAAGAGAAATAAAAGCAGTTGAGTTTGTGTGGATCAGAGTGCCGGGGGAGGATGATGAAAAAGACCATGTCACGAAGTGCTTTCCACACCGAGTTTAGGGGTTTGGAATTTTGCTCGGAAAGCCACGGAAAGCCTGTGCTGAGTCTCAGAGAGATCAGCAACGTAGGAAATAGTACTTTGACAGTTCAATGAAGGAACGGTATGAAAGATAGATGGGGTTTGGAGGGGCAGCACAGCCCGGGTTAGGGACGCAGGTTGGGAGGATGAAATAGAAATATGGTGGTTGTGTCGCCTAGAGAGCGGTAACACAAGGATCGAATTCACGAGACTGAAAATTTAAAAAGATGCAATTTTGTTTGAACTTGCTGAAGAACTTGAAAACGCGCTTTTTTTTTTAAGTCAAGATGAAACCCTACTTCTTGGCTTGGATATCAATAGGGGATGGAGAGTACTCTACATTGAGCGCTCCATAAATGCCAGATACCAGAATGAGTGTTCCACATTTATTATTTCACTCCATCTTTACACTACTTCAAGGTGGATACTGTTGTCTCTCTCTCTCTCTCTCTCTCTCTTTTCAAGTTGAGGATCCTGACAACTCAGAGTGATTTCACCACTTGCCAAGTTTGAATCTTGTTCACTGAGCTAAAAAAATACAAAAGGGACAATAGTCATCTGGAGGATGAAGATGAGTTTAAGTTTGGACAGGTTAAGTTTGAGTCACGCCTTAAGAAAGACACACAGCCGCACAACTCCAAGGAGCACCATTCACAAAGGCCATGACCAGTGCACTCTGGACTTCTGCTGTCATACCTGCAGGTGGATAAATTTGGTATGCAGCTGTATATGCATGTCTGGAGCTCAGCAAAAAACACTAGGCTATAGATTTATATTTGGAACATGAGGCTATAGTCTCTGGGAGATAAAACATGTTCAATAAATATTTATTGGGTAGATGTCAAACCGATGATTACTGAAGCCTTGAGTATGAGTGAGATCATTCTAAAAGTATGTATAGAGAAGAGGGTTGTAATACATAAACATTTCAGGAATAGACAACGGAAGGAAATGCCATGAAAGGGATTAGCCAGAGCAGTAAGATGTAAACCTACTGTGTGTTTCAGAAGTTAAAGGAAGGGAAGTTTTCATAAGAACGTAGTCATCAAGGTCAAATGCTTCCAAACCACGTGGAAGATGACGATGAGGAAGATGACGAAACTGGATATGGGACTCAGTGGCAGTAAGGTCTGAGAATAGCCTTGATGCATGAAAAGGAGTCCAGACTAAGGAGAGGTTGGGAGAATCTACACATTGGAGGCTTATTTGAATTTAGTATTTTTCACTTGCTTCAGATCATAAATGATTCTAGGGAGATTCTATAATCTGGAAAGTCTCTGTCAAGTCAGAGGTACTCTGTCACAGCACAAATTTGCCAGGGACGATCTCACGGTTTGAATTTAAAGTTGGACTTAGTTATAATTATAGAATTTCAGACTCCATTGGCCACATATTTGAAAAAAAGTGATATGAAAATCCCAGCGAGCAGTCTGCCCTCCTTGCCTTAGAAAGAAATAAAGCTCAAAAAGTTCTATTCCAAGTATTACACCTAGACTGGTGCCATTTTCTCTATAATATTTTGTCTTACTAGGTTCAAATATTTGTTGTGTTTAAACAGGGCTCAAGGCAACCTCAATCTTTCTGGAAATAATCCAAGAATATATAAGTTTTTTGAACACTGATAAACATACTCAGAAGTACAACATAAAAAAATGCATATATTTGGGAACCACATGCTAATATAACAACACTGTTAAACCATATGGACTTTGCTCAGATATATTTTCCCTTTCCCAGCTGGTTATTAGCAAGAATTAGAGCCTCCAAGGTCTCTGTTCACACAATTAAGAAGTGATTAAGAAACTTTTTCAAAATCAAAGTTCGTTTTCATTTCATTTTCAAAATCAAAGAAACTTTATTTTTAAAATTTTTTTTAATGTTTATTTATTTTTGAGACAGAGAGAGACAGAGCATGAATGGGGGAGGGTCAGAGAGAGGGAGACACAGAATCTGAAACAGGCTCCAGGCTCTGAGCTGTCAGCACAGAGCCTGACGCGGGGCTCGAACTCACGGACCGTGAGATCATGACCTGAGCTGAAGTTGGCCGCTTAACCGACTGAGCCACCCAGGCGCCCCTCAAAGAAACTTTAAATTGATAAAAAGATCCAAGATCGTTGGATGGCTTTACTAGTTTTTGACCTAGGGAGTTATCACCTTATCTATCTGTCTTCCCATTTGAGACAGATACAGCACAGCTGGGAGAACTAGGAACCTTGCACAAACAGATCCAGATATGACCAAGGCTCCAACCCTAAAGCTGAAATGTGACCTCCAGACTGAAGGAACTATGCCTTGGTCTCTGGATCACCATCAGCCTCAGTCTTAATCTTGGAACTCAGGGCAGCAAATGAGCTAACTCTTCCCAATTAGACTTTGAAAGCCTAGTGACAATAGCTTTTTTCCGGCATTTACCAACAATGATATCTGGCAGCCGTGTAGGCTGCCTTTTTTCCTTCCATTATCACTTTTTCCTTCCATTAGCTCCCCTTCCCAGCAACTTAGTGACAGGAATGGTTTTTCTCTGGGATAGATGAAGAGACAAGATGAGAAAGATTAAGAGATACGTTCAAAGTCACACAGTTAATAAGCAGCAGAACCAAGTTTATAACCCATCTCTCCTAACCCTCTGAAGTAGATCAGGCAGCTACCCATTGTAGGGAAGCATGACTAAGAGAGTAGAATTAATTCCCTGTGATGATTTTCTGATTGCTGAAGAATTAAGGCAGAAAACTTTTTTTTCCTCTTATGGGGAAAATAAAAAGTGAATATAGATTCTTTGTAACTTCTACCATCGAGAGGTAGAGTCTGATTTCTTTCACTGTGAATCTGGGGTGCTCTTAGTAACTTGCTTGAAAAACGGAATGTGGTAAAAGTGACATTCTGGACTTCTGAGGGTTGGTCATGAGAACCTATGCAGCTTCTGTCTATACCTCTTGGAAAGCTCAGCATGGGAGAAGCCGGTTGCCATGTAAGAAGTTCTGAGAACACCTTATTTAGGGAAGTTTAAGCTAGCTATGTCAAGAAGCTGCATGGGGAGAGAGGGATAACAAGCTAGCCCCAGTTGTCTCAGACATACCAACCCATGGACCAGAGTTTTGAATAAAGATGCCATCTTGGACGTTCTATCTCAGGAGACACTGTATGGAAAAGAATTGAAGCATGCACCTGATAAAACAGAGGTTTTTAACATTTGGCCCACATTGATCCTGGGTAAATCCACTTGAACTACCTTTACTGACTCCCAGTAATCAGGAAACAGGAATGAGACATTCCTATGCTAACCTGTCTGAATTGTAAGCACAGTAAATAGATGTTTTACACCACTAAATTTTGAGGGTTGTTTGTTTGTTTGTTTGTTTTTAATGCAGCAATAGATGAAAAGAGCCTCTTCGGTAAAGCCTTTGATACAACTTCATGATTAAGTATCCTTCAAAATCAGAATTGTTAGGCATGGAAACAACAAACTGGAAAATCCAGTTATCCAGAACTCTTGGGGAATAAGTTCATTGTGGATGATGGAATGATTGTACTTCAAAAGATGGAGGTGATCAGTCTTTCAAATGCTTGTGACATTGTATTGTTACTGTTTAAAATGAATGATTATACATACAATCGCTTGTACATTAAAAAAATACATAATGAGCACATATTATGTGCCAGACTTAATGCTCAGCACATGGTAAGAGTCTTGCTCTAGACAGAAATAGCCTTTGCTTCCACAAAGTTTACACATTAGTGGGGGAGGCAGAGATACTAAGCTATCTACCCAAAGTTATGAAGAAGTTAAGTTATAGAGCCAGGTTTCCTACCCACGTCTGCTTGACTCCCAAGTTCATGGGAAGATATTTTGCAAGATGGTATAGCTGATATATCAATGGCCCAGTTCATGCTTTGTTTTTATTCCTTTTTTTAACATCATTTTAAGTATTGTCTTTTCAAAAAATAGTGGCACTGAAAAATTATATTTGCATCTGTTTCCAAACTTCCAAATAAGACAAACCAAGCTACATTGTAGGCGTGAATGTTACTTATGTTTCTGCATGGTCATAGCTAGGACTTAATCAACAAATCCAAATGAAGCAAACTGTTTGCAGTCATTTAAGATGGCATCAGTGATAATAATAATGATTCCTTATACTTTTCTGGTGCCTTTCATCTGAGGATTGCAAAAGGCTTTACAGACATTAATTAAGCCTTACAGGATTTCGATGAAGTCATGAAGCAGTTTAATTACTGTAATATATTGAGATTTTAAATAAAGCAAAAGCAACTTCAGAATCACATGTTCTTTTCAGAATCACTCTTCTTTGCTCTTGGTAGCATGGACCTAGGAATTTAGGAATGACTTGTATTCCTTCATTTGTTTCCCAAGGTTTTAAGATATTGTTACACTATAATGTATTCCTCTTTCATATTGGAAGACACAAGATCGTGACGCTGTATATCTCTTGGGAATTAACTGATCAACCAACACATATTTCAAGCTTAATAAGTACTGGGCACTGTGCTATTGACTCATAAGAACAGAGACTATAACACCTGTCCTCATAGAGCTCCCAACTCAGTGAGAAAATATGCAAATAAAATATAATAGAGCTGTGCATAAACTATTATTCAAACGTGTAAAAGTGTACCTAACTCTGAAAAATAATAGGTAATATCATGCACGGCCTATTATGTTCCACCCTTCTAAGACGTCACATACAGTAAATGCTTATTTTTCACAGCAATCCTAATGTGTAGGCATCATTAGTTTCCTAATTTTACAAGCAGAAAACTGAGGCATGGAGAGCTTGAATAACTTTCCTAAGCTCATCTAGCTAGGATGTGGATTAGACAGCTCAATGTTATTAAATAATTGCCTTAGTGGGAGTTCGAGAGAAAATTAACTGAAATGAAAAGAGGTATTGGTTATAGAGAGAAAGTGAGAAAGGCAGAGAGAGGGAGAGAGAGAAAGAGAGAGAGGTAGGGAGGGAGAGAGAGAGAAAGTTATTGGTGTAAATTTCAGACTGTACTCACATGAGAGACTGAAGTGATATGGAAGACATTGTTGGTGAAGGACTTAGAAGATGTGAGAGGTCAGCATGTTGGTTAAATCTCTTCCGTTCATATTGAGGGTCAAAAATTATGACTATAGTGATAGTGAAGAGGAATGTTCATCTATAAATGGGAAGGGAGTACTGAAATGATAAATAACAACACCAAAAAGCAGAAGTAGATGATGATGCCTGATAATATAAACATGAAAGAAGGTGGGGTCTTTGAAGGAGGAAAAGGGCTTGAAAGAAGCAATGGGGAGTTAGGAGGGAACAGACACTATTTAAAGGTCATAAGGTATGCAGAATTGGGAGAAATATAGCCCATGGCTGAGACAAGTAAGGAAACAGAGTTCTCAGAGGACATCTTTTAGCTGGAGAAAAAAAGAAAAAAGAGCATTCAGATTTAAAAAAATGGAAAATATAGATAGGTAGGATATTTTGTCAGTGATGAATTGTCCTTGGTCACAAACAATGTGACAGGGTTTGGGAGGGCATGGGTGTGAGTTTGGTCTTAGAGACAGAGAGGAAAGGATGGAAATGAGCTTCTGGGTGAGGGGCTTTGAAATACATGAGGCAGGATGAAGAGTGGTGTATGATGACATTCCAGGTTTAGTAGCACTTGAAGACTTCAGAGCTGCTGAATTTGACCTAGAGGGAACACTGATTTCCCTGAGCTTAAGCAGAGATCACTTCACTCATCCAGGCAATTGTTCTCATCCATCTTCTGTGTACTTGTGGCAGCCGGGACATGCCAAGTGGGAAGAGTCACTTAACTCACTCTCTTTGTATTTTCATGTAGTGTTACCATCATAAGAATAATATTCCTTCTCTTTATCTTCACTTATTCCTTCTCTTTGTCTTCAACTTTTTCTCATGGAATGGCAATAGTCATTGCTCCACAATTGCTCAGCAGGTAAGATAGTCCATTCAATAATTGCAATACTGTGGAGTTATTCTCCCTTCTTCCCTTTCCCCCTAACATGGTGATGCCTCAATCTTAAGCAAGTATGTGTACTTTGTAGGCACTATCCCTCAGCTAGGCTGACCCAATTCTAAACTAAGTGGGAGATATGGGAGAATGATTATGGGACAGAGAGCTACAGAACCCTAATTGTTTGGAAATCCCAGCCAAGTCCTCCAATCTAGTTTTTTTTATTCAATTATGAAGCTAACAATTTGATTTCCTTCTTCCTGTGTCTATCTCATAATGGGTTCTAAATCTTGATTAGAAAGAGGTATGCTATGTTTTGATTCTTTAAACCCCAATAGCTATAATAGAAGACTTGGGCCCCTGCCCAATGATGGAAGCACTGTGATCACCTAGAGTATATATACTTAGGGCAGCTGTTTACACTGTTGAGGAAAAGGACTGAGAAATTTATTCTCGGAAACTGGCATGTATTTGACACAGAATACGTGTGTAATATATGTGAGATTTTCTTCCTCCTTAAAAAAAAATGAGGCCTTTGATCATTGATGATAACTTGTTCCATAACTGAGGATCCTAGATGTTAATGATACTAAAGAATTCTGAATCATCATGTGGATTTGACAGCCAAAGCTTTGCTTTGGCTATTAGCTTGGAATTGCTATATCTGGTAATATACTAAGAGTTATCATGGAGTCACCTTTTCATGGGAGTAGAATTTGGATTGGAGCTTACGTTCCAATATCTAAGAGTCAAACATGCAATTGATCATAGAACAGGAAGTGACTGAAAGGGCACAGAATGGAGTGCCTCGTGCTAACCAGTTTATATGGGTTGACCGGGTTATCTCACACTCAGAAAGGAGTTTGCAGGACCTTTGAAGATTGCAACTTCCAAATAAAGACAAAAGTCAGCTGGATGACATTTCATTCCTGGGAGGTCACCTGTAAGCATTGGTGCTAGGGTAAGTCTGGAACTGTCTATGGTTAAATCCACCCCTCAAACTGTGATGTAGGAGAAAGTACAATTGTCCCACTTAGATAAACAAAGATGAAAATGGGGAGAAAAGTCTTGACATGTTCAATACCTGGATCTAGCCATCCCTGAGAATAGGTAAAGTATCATTCTTGTGATGGTTGCAATTTAGTTATACAAGCCAATGCATTTCTTAACTAAATTATTTCACATTGGGCATCTTCAGATTTGCAATAATATGTTCTTAGTAATATGGGAAGATTACATTCCTTCTTTTCCTTTTCCCCATTTGGTTTATCATTATTTTCTAAATGTTCTATAAAGAATAAATATTCATTTGTAAACATAAGAATATTAGAAATATATGGAATAATAACAAAAAAAAAAAAAAAAGGAATGGAAAATGTAGTTCTGACCCAAAAAGTCCTAAACATTAATTTGGCCTGGGCATATCAAATGTCAGAAATGTGTCAGGGACCAAAATCATCTTTTGGTCTGCTAGACCATATCTGCAGATCTTCTGGAGATTCAATATTAGTTTGTTGTCTTAATTTGTATAGATTGATCAATCTGGATATGAAAACTCAAAATTTGACTTGGATTATCTAAAAAATATATATGAAACCTATGCTGGATAACTTGCATAGAAGAGGGATTTTCACAGGACTACAGGAAATCTTATAAAGTATGTTTAGAATAGAGTGAGAGCCAGGTTGCTTCAGGGATCTACAGAACGCTGACTAATAATCCCATCATGATAAATGGGACGGATCAGCTTTACTATTATTCCTGGGAGAGACTTGAATCCTATCTCCCTTTTCATAGTTGCTTTCTTATTTACCCTTCCTTCAAGACCAAACACAGTGAAGGAAAGGTAGTTAAAGAAAGAGAGAGAATTAAGAAAGAAAGAAAAAAAAAAGAAAAGAAAAAAGAGAAAAAGCAAAAAAGAAAGGAAGATGGAAAGAATGAACACATCCTTGAGTTCTGTTAAAAACTCAGTAAAAAATGAGTCCTGGGACAGTGAACAATACAACATGCCAGCCATGAGTGAGTGAAAATTACTCAATATTAACTATTTATTCTAGTTATCTACTGCTGTGTAACAAATCACTAAAAAATAAAACACACACACACACGCACACACACACATGCACAAACAGTGGCTTAACAATGACAATTATTTTATTATATTTCAAGGATTCTGTGGGTCAGGAATTTGGGAAGGGCTCAGCTGGGCAGTTCTGGTCCCAGTCACCCCGGTGGTTGCTACCAGAAGGGGACGCTAGAACAACAGGGACTCAAAGAAGCCGGGAGCTACATGGGCATCTCTCTTCAGGGAGTTTCACATCTATCTTCTCCTTGCAGTTAGTCTCTCCTTGTAGGCTAGTTTGAGCTTCCCTCACAGCATGGTAATTTGAAGCCAGACTCTTAATATGGTTGCCTAGGGCTCTACAGGTAAATGCACCAAGAAAACCAGGCAAAACCTATGTTGTTTTTGTAGCCTAGCCTCAGAAGTCATGTGGCATAATTTTTGCCATGGTCACGAGCCCATCCAGACTTAAGGAGAGGGAACCGAGTCCCTACCTCTTAATGGGAGGAGTGTCAAAATCACATTGAAAGAAGAACATGTGTGTTGGGAGATATTGTTGGAAAATACAATCTGTCACTTTTGGAAAATACAATCTGCTAAGTATGGACCCAAAACAGACTAAACTTGGTGTAGGAAGTCTGGTGACGTCTTGGAGTCCTCATAGCCTCCTCGCCTCCCTCTCCATCCCCCTTGTTCAGGGCCTGTAGCAGGCAGGATAAGTCCTAGTGCAACTCACTGCTTGATATTTTTAATACACTTCACAGAACAGGAGTGAAGTTGTGAAGGAAGTAAAATCAATTCCAATAAGTGAATTACTTTTTTTCATAATGGTTTTATGAATATGAGGAATATTGTTTTTATAGGGCTATTTTCGAAAACCTCAATCACAAAAGAAATTAGTTCTTTTTTAAGGAAATGATAGAAGACCTTTGTGGTTTTGGCATAGGACATTTCACAATTCAAAGCACATTTATTGTACATCCACTATGTGCCAAGCACTATTCTTGGTGATGGGAATGCAGAAAACAAAACAAAACAAAAAGCATCCTTGCCACCATACAGGTTACGTGAATACACCGTTCACCCAGGAAAAGGACACTGCCTAGTAAATGCATATGTATTCAATTTTTTCCACCACTGCAAGATAAGCCCCCCAGGGCAAGAACTGTGTCATTTTCGCTACTGTATCCCCGGCCTAGCATAATGCCTGGAGGACAGCAAGGATTCAATAAACATTTTTTGAATTAATGTACAGATATGAAGAAATTGAGGCCAGTTGCTTAAAGAAAAGGGCTTCCCTGAGAAAATAGTCAGAATGCCCTCTTCTTCAAAGGCTGGCACTAGACTACCTTGAGGAGATTGCTAAACTCTATCTTCAGCAATAAAGGTTTGTACAAAATGTGGGCAAGGAGCGAGGACTGGTTTTCTGTTAGACTCTCAGTAAGAGGAGAATAAAGAAATCTGTATGATTTCTTAAGCCTTGTAATGCTCTTGGGTTTGTTTTTGTTGCTTTTCTCTGTTTCCCTGTGGTGACTAATAGTAATTAAAAAAAAAAAAAAAGTCCTGTGTACTTGTCCTTTGGGGACTGGAGGAAAGAGGAAGCTGGGAAGTCTTGCTTTCCGCAAGGAGGCTGGAGGGGAGAGAGAATCCTCAAGGGACAGAGTTGACGTTGGCTGCTTTGGAGAGCAGGGAGTAGGTGGAGTCCCTGAGGCCTGCCACAAGGATAGACAGGGCAGCTGCAAGCCTGGGCTGCAGAGGGTCCTGAAACTCAAGGGTGCAAAGGTCTTTGTCGTTACTTGGCCAATTCTTGCCCAAATTTGAATAGAATTAAAAACAAATTAGTGTTCTTCTCATGCTTTCACTTCTGTGTTCTCTCTGTCGGTTAAATAAAAAACTCCAGTGGGTACACACTGGAAACCTTTCCAAAGCTCTGTCCTGCTTTTCTCATCCTTCATTTATAATCACTCACCTAGTCTTCTTATTTCTGCCTGTTGACGTCTTTCAGTCTGTCCCCTCACTGACTCTACCTGGATCACCACAGTTGCCCCCTAATTGGTCTCCAAACTGAGAGCCCTTTATTATATTCTACACTAACTTTTTCTTAAAAGCAAATTTGATTATGTCCTTCTCTGCTTAACTCTCCGCTGTGAAGGCCTGCCTTCCCCAGGGGAAAGCCCCAAACTTGAGCATATGAGGCCTCTGCTCTCCATACGACTTTTTGATTCATTTTTGGTGTCTCGTCCCCCAAACACATCCTACACTCCGGTCGTATGGGTTTGCTCACTGAAGCCAGGCATGCCATACTGTTCCAAATGATTGACACATATACATTTGCATATAATGTTCACTTTGCTGAGAATGTACTTCCTTTTCTCTCCAAAAGCTAGGTGAAATATTCCTTCTAATCAGTGAAGCCTTTATTCTCTCTGTTCCCCCGCCCCCCAGGTAACCATAGGCTTCCATAGTCTATATTTATGTTCTTATTCTGGATGAGTTTCCTCACTACGTTGTGACTTTCTTCAGAGGAGGGACTTTTTGTCAACACAACACATATTGCCTAGCACAACACATATTGCAAAGTTGGTAAATAACACACATGAGGTGAATGAATGAATGTGAGAAGGCATGGATAGTTTTGGCTCTCAGAAATATGATGCTGTGATGCTAGGGAAAAAGGAGAAGCACCAGTCCAGGTAGATATGGAAGAGGCCAATCTGTTACAGGTCACGGATTGTACCTAGAAAGCTGCCTTTTTATTGCTCAGGGCATGAAGACATTAAACCAGGACATGCTAGTCCAGTGTTAAGTCTCTGGACAGCTAGAAAACCTCAACTCTATTTGGGATGAGCAATTCTTTCTTGGATGAGAGGAGAACGCCAGCTTCGAACAAAGTAGTTTCTCAAGACAGCATATACAGTTGACCTGAAGGGGGGGTTCAGTTCTCTGTGTGGCAAAAGTGTCTACTTTCAGGTGTCTTGTGTGTGGCCAGCTCGTCTCATCTAGAAACAATGACTTTAAACAGGTAATACATTCCAAAAAAGATGAGTAAACTTTTTACATATTAATGCAAGAACAGAGATTTAATAGTGATTATTAGATAGCCAATATTTCAGTCTGCTTTGGCTACTATAACAATATTGTAGATGGGTGGCTTAAACATAGAAAAGTGTTTCTTCCAGTTCAGTGCTGGGAAATTCAATGTCAACGTGTCTGCAGATTAAGTGTCTGGTGAGGGCCTGCTTCCTGGCTTATAGCCTTCTCTCAGAATGTGCTCTCAGAGACAGAGAAGGACTTTTTTCTTTTTCTTTTAAGGGCGCATCCCTTAAAATCCCATCATGAGGGTACCATGATTATAACCCCATGTAAACTTAATTACTTCCCCTAAACCCCATCTTCAAATACCATCGCATTATGGGTTAAGTCTTCAACATATGAATTTTGGGAGGCACAATATTCAGTCCTTAGCAATCAATTAAGAATGATCCCAAAACAGCAGTAATTATAAATAACAATAAAACTAAACTACAAGAATAGTGTAGTAGTTGAGATTTACTAAAAGTTTGTTGTGTGGCAGTCAACATTTTAAGTATTTTTAATATGTTAGACCACTTAATCCTCCTTTTGACCCTATGAGGTTGGTGTTACCAAAGTGTTTACTTTACAGATGAAAATACTGAAGTACAGAAAGCTTTAGTAACTACCCTGAGGACATTCAGGTGGTGATTAACAGAATTGGAAATCAAACTTAGTCTGGCTCCAAAGCTCATACTTTTAAGCACAATGCTGAAGTTAGATGAAGAAATAATCAGAGATGTTCTAACTTCCCGACTTTAAACTTTTTTGTAGTCATGGAAGCATTTATCCAAAAAATATATTTTTTAAAAATTCTAGTACATAAAACAGATAAATGCTGAACTAGTCATCTATTCGTAACAATATGGTGGACCAGGTATACTGAATGTATTTGTTCTATTAAAAATGGGAAATGGATGTCTTTAATGTTTAAATGTGCATTGTATTACTCAACAAAATGGGAAAAGCATCAAGGGACAGAAAAAAAAATTGGGATCATAAATACAGTGTAAAAAAATGGAGGTTTTTGGAAAAGTACCGGGAGATTTCTAGTAAACTACAGCTTTTTTTTTTTTTTTTTAACAGACATGTAGAGAAGAGGAGAAAAAGTCTTGGACCCATACAAGTACAGAGTCAACACAGCCACACTTAAATCTGGGATTTGTAACAGGATACTCCTCATAAAAAGGATGAATTCCAAATATATATATATATATATATATATATATATATATGCATGCTACGGAAGGAAGAAAACAAAGAAACTTGTCAATCCTAGCCTTGAGGCTTAGGTGACACAAATTTTTAAAAGTTGTCTCTAAAAGTTCTAAACTGCATATTACCCATCCTACAAGTTGACAATTAGGATCTACAGTACCTAAAAATCCTGAATGGAGAAATTATTTAAAATATTTTTGGGGCTAGAGTTCCCTGAAGGGTCTAGCAGAAACAAATGCAAATCCTCTCTCCGGAAATGCATTCTCAGCCCAGATGTTATAGAATTTCACAGATAAAACTCCAAAGGAACATAAACTTACAGAAAAATTAAAAAGAAACTCATGAAGAAATGAGGCATGTGGTTTCGGGCCCAACACCTAAAGAGCTTGAATATCATCACCGCCTTCTCAAACGAACAAAAGCTGAACAAACTGAAAATCAACAGCTCTTCTTAGATCCATTAGGGAACTGAGGTAACAGGGAAAACTGGTACCCCCTAAACTGGAGAGAGAAGTGGACACCAAGAACGACCTTACCTTCTGCTTCCCTCGAGTGGAAACCTAAAGCAGAAGCCTTCTGCTGGAGCCTGTGCTCACAAGAGCACTCCAAATGTGATTGATGAATTACCAGAGATTGTATGTTGACTAGCCTGGGAGTTCAAGTTGACCTTTCAGGGGCTCCCATACTTTTGTGAATTTTACCCCCAGGAGCTATACTCAGTTCTCGGGGTGAAGATTAGAGAAAAGCTTCTTTTATACTTTTGCAGGGGAAAGTAACCATTTTGAAATATGCCCCACTCATTCTCTTCTCTTTAACAAAGAATTGCCCTTAATCCTCCAAAGAAACTATTCAACCATTACCTCCCCAACTTGAGTATTACCAGAGCCTAACTAACCTGGGGAAGGGAAATAAATACCTTACTCCAGCCGTCTCTAGCCTTCTTGTTTACCTAAAAGAGAGACAAAAAAAAAAAAAAAAAAAAAAAACAACAACACTTGAAAAGCACTTTTGAGGCTCACAACCAAGGGATATAGGCTCAATAAAAGATAGAGATCCAATCAGAGGATTGGATAGAATGCTTCCCCTTTTCCCACACATCACCACCATATTAATCAGGCTTCTGTATAACAGTGGGTTTCACTTGAAAGAACTGGAAGCCTCAGATCCTATTGAAGAAGAAGGCTCTGGTAAACCCAATGACATCAGAGGAGATTAAAAAACAAGGACAGTAAAAAAAAAAAAAAAAAAAAGTTACATTCTGACATCTGCAACTATAGCCAACAGTAAACACAGGCTAATTCCTAGACAAATAAACATACACCTCACACTGAAGGTCTATTTACTCAGTTCCTTTTATGTGTCCTATCATTTCTGGCTTTCAACAAAATATTACAAGGCATGATAAAAGGCTAAAAATGCAGTCTAAAAAAAAAAGTAAGCATCAAAACCAAACAGAGATTTCGGAATTATCAGACTGGAAATTTAAAACACCTTTAATTAAAATGCCATAGACAGTAATGGAAAACTGGAAACCATGTATGAACAGATGGTAATGTGAACAGAGATGGAAATGCTAAAAAAAAAAAAAAAAAAAAAAAAAAAAAAAAAAAAAAAACAAACTCAAAGGAAATGCTAGAAATCAAAACACTGTAATAGAAATGAAGAATGCCTCTGATGGGCTCATCAATAGACTGAACTTTGCTGAGAAAATAATCAGTGAGCTTGAAGATATGTCTATAGGAACTTCTAAAACTCAAATGCCAAGAGAAAGAGAATTTTTTAAAATGGAACAGCATATCTAAGAACTTTGGGACAAAACGGGGCACCTGGGTGCCTCAGTTGGTTAAGCGTCCAACTTTGGCTCAGGTTATGATCTCACAGTTTGTGAGTTTGAGCCCCACCTCAGGCTCTGTGCTGACTGCTCATAGCCTGGAGCCTGCTTCGGATTCTCTATCTCCCTCTATCTCTCTGCTCCTCCCCTGCTCACACGCCGTCTCTCTCTCAAAAATAAATAAATATTTTAAAAAATTAAAAAAAAAAACCTATTGGACAATTACAGGAAGTGGAACATATGTGTATTGAAATACCAGAAAAAAGAAAGAAAATTTCAGAAGAAATGTTTGAAGGAATAGTGGCTGAAAATTTCCCCAAATTAATACAAACACCAAATCAGAAAGATCCTGGAAGCTCAGAAAACACCAAGTGGGATAAACACGCCCCCCCAAAAATGTATATATATATTTAAAGCCATGTACAACTATGCCTATCATTTCAAATGGAAAAAAGTCAAAGACAAAAAGAAAAATCTTGAAAGAAGACAGAGGAAAAAAAGAAATAATGCAAAATGAAGGTCAATACAAAAAAACAATAGGCTTAGGTAAGCAAACCTCAGATTTGGAATTATAACAATGAATGCTAAACATATTAATATTTAGTATATATCAAAATACATATTGTTGAATATATTTAAAGATATTATAATATTATATATTGAAAGAGATAAAATAGAATCAAAGTGATTAAGCGGATTTTGAAAAAAAACTTACATAGTTCTACAAATAAGAAAAAAAAAACCCTGTCCTGTTATGGTTCTCCAAATGTATAGAACCAATAGGATAGGATGGAGATATGCGTCTATCTGTATCTATTATCTCTATCTCTATCTCTATCTATCTATCTATCTATCATCTGTCTATCTATCTACAATTTATTTGAAGGAATTGGCTCACACAATTATGGACACTGGCAAGCCCAAAATCTTCAGAATGAGCCAAGAGTCTAGAGATGGAGAAGAGCTGAGATTGTAGTTCAAGTGCTAAGACCATCTGCTAGCAAAATTCCTTCTTGCTCTGGGAAAGTCAGTCTTTTTTTTTTTTTTTTTCTATTTAAGTCTTCAACTGATTAGAAGAGATTCACCCACATTATGGAGGGCTATTTGATCTACTCAAAGCCCATCTATTTATGAAGGGCTATCTGATCTACTCAAAACCTATCTATTTAAATGTTAATATCATTAACATTTTTTTCACAGGAATGTCCAGAATAATATTTGGCTAAATAACTGGGCACTATGACCCAGTCAACTTGGCACATAAAACTAACCATCACAACTCTGTATGAATGTGGTATATTTAATTACTAGCTGTGCCCTTCGGTCGTCCTTATATCAACACCATTTGTTATAGGGGTTGGCAATTTCTTCCCTGGGGCTATAGTATATTTTCTTGTATCTTAACTTTGACATCAGACATGGTACCTAATATAGCTAATATTCTAAAGTGGAATTGAGGAGTGCCAGTTCTGAACTCAGGACTTACAAGGTTTTTGTATTTCTTCTGGTCCTCTTATATTCCTGTCATCATCATTAGAAAAATATGTCAGGAATGCAAACCACGTGGAGCAGAGTCATCCCAGTTGAATTCCCCTAGCCTAGCTAAGCCTAGGTTTACCAACCCCCAATTGATCTACATGTATCTGAAATCAGTGGTTTTGAGCTGAGCTCAGCTGACATCAGCCAATTTCCAAACAATTCACAGACTAGTGGGAGACAATAAATGGACATCAGTGTAAGCTACTCAGTTTTGTGTTGTTTTTATGTAGCAATAGTTAATGAATATAATGGGATAGTCAGTAAGTTAAGCATAACTGAAAAGAGAATTGGTAAGTTAAAGAATAAATTGGAGTAAAGTACTTGAAATGTAGGACAAAGAACAAAAATATAAAAGGAAGGTTAAAACTATGAATGATAGAATGAGATGGTCTACAAATGACAATTTGAATTCACAGACAAGAAAGTAAATTGTAGAAAAGAATTAGTATTCAAAATATGTAAGACTCCTAAAAATCAACACAAGAAAGAAAAAAAAAAACTCAAGAGAAAAAAAAAAAAGATCAAAAGACATATATAGGAATTCCATACAAGAGAACTTAAAGTAGCTAATAAATATATGAATTTCTCCACTCATCATCAGGAAACTGCAAATTACAAGAATGGGTGATGTTCAAAGGGCTGGAATTGGCTTGAGCTGCTTTACTAAAATCAAAATGTACAAGTATAACATAGATTCCCAGATAAGCTATAAAATATACTGATTAGTAGTCTTGTTTTGTAATGATGAGTCCAAGAGTTTGGGATAGTCTATGTCAGCTTGTCACTATTGTTTATTAATAACAAAGGCATTAATAATTTGTGTTTGGTTTTAGTAGATCGTCAGAAATTTCTGCCACAGAGACTGTTTATGAAAAGTGCCAATCTGATCAAGGAAGTTTAAGACTGAGATCCAACTTTATGTTGAGCTCCCTTTCTCTGAGATGTGCCATGCACATGCTTACAGTTCCTGACTGAGAGAAAAAAGTGCATTCAGTGTGACCCTTATAGAGAGAGGACCATTGGAAGTCATGCCTATCATCCCTGAACTTCTTGTTGTGAAGCAGCCTTTGGCTTTGATGCATATTCCTAACTTAGTTCTGTTGCAATCATTTTGTATTATTTTCCCACAATAAATTTGTAGATTTGTGAGCTTTATCATTTGGGGTTCTGTGAATCATCATATGTAATCTAACCCTGTCTAATTGTTAGTGGCTGTGCAGGTGAGGTAAAAGTTTAACTCTCCGAACTGGCAAAAAATAAAAATCTGGAATAACAAGTATTGATCAGATCTAGAACCACAGAGATTTTCGTACACTGCCAGTTGCTTTATGCACTGATACAACCAATTTTGGAAGTAATTTGGCATTATCTGACAAAGTTGAAGCCGAGTGTACCCTAAGATCCTAAACTGTTTCTGTAGAATACATACTTTTGAAAAGTTCAGGTACATAAGCAACAAGAGATGTATATAAGAATTGTTATAGCAGCTTGGATCCGATTCAAATATCTAGCAATAGGAGAATAAATATACATACATTTTTTATGGCTGAGTAATATTCCATTGTATGTATATACTACATATGCTACAACTTTTTTATCCATTCGTCATTGGGATCTTCCATAATTTGGCTATTGTTGATAATGCTTCTATAAACATCATGCATGTGTCCCTTCTAATTTTTTTTGTATCCTTTGGGTAAATACCTAGTAGTGCAATTGCTGGATTGTAGGGTAGTTCCATTTTTAACTTTTTGAGGAATCTCCGTATTGTTTTCTGGAGTGACTGCACCAGTTTGCATTCCCACCAACAGTGTAAGAGGGTTCTCCTTTCTCTGCATCCTCACCAACATCTGTTGTTTCCTGTGCTGTTAATTTTATTTTGGTCCCTAGCCCTTTACCAAGTATGCCATTTGTAAAATATGTTTTTCCATTCCAAATGTTTTCTTTTAGTTTCATTTATTATTCTTTTGCTATGCAGAAGCATTTTATCTTGATGAGGTCCTTTGTTCTTTATTGGTACAAGAATAATAATGAACAGAAAGCAGTCACATAAGATATATATTATGAAACTATTTGCACAAATTTCAAAAATATATAAAACTAAGAATATATATTTTAAAATATATAAACACATTTTTTAAAACTCTAAAGAAAAGACAATTTTATACAGTAATTCAGAATAGATTATGGCTACCTCTGCCTCTATTGTAATGAGAAGAAATGGGTTTTGATATGAATGAATTTGGTATTGGTTTATTAATGCTCTATTTCAGGACGGTTTGGTGTATTATTCTATATATCTGAGGAATAGTTTAAAGCGACTTCTCTTGACCAATGCCATCTACAGAAAGTTAAAGAAATTAAGAACCAGAGAGGTAATAGACTACTCTGCCATATAGCTTACTAACAGAGTTGGGTCCAGGTCACCTCACTCATTCATGCTACTTTCTACCTAGCCAAGGAACTCATAGAATGTGTAAAATTGTACACATAGAATGTGTAAAAATATAACTTGGCATTTTGAATCCATTATGATATAACCATAAGGTGAGAAGAAACCATGCAAGTAACAGGTTTGATCAAGAACTTAAGTGTGGAAGAGATTCAGCACCCTCTCTCCAGACCATACAACAAAGCATCTCAATAGAGCATCTTTACTAGATAAAATCTCAGCCAGCAGGAAGCAGTACAGTGAACTCTGCTAGGGTCTTAATCCAAACATGGGGTATTATTGGAATTCTCTTTAATGAATCTAAGTAACATGGGGGAATGTTTATATGGAGCCACTTGGGAAATTTGGAATATTGCAGTTTGCTTTTCTTTGCAATGCTCAATGGCTAAGAAATCTTAAACAGTTTTTTTTTGTCAGCCTATTTCTAGTTTCCTTGTATATGTTCAGGCTAGAAGAAATGTGATGCCAAGAAAGCCAATCAGCCTTCAGAAGTAGGAATTATTTTATTTGGTGCAATATTTATGTTGGAGTTTAATAGACATAAGACAAGTATTCAGGAAGAGATTAAAAGGAAATAAGTAAATTTTAGAAAATATAGGGGTGCCTGGGTGGCTCAGTGGGTGAAGCCTCCTGACTTGGTTTTGGCTCAGGTCATGATCTTTGGGGCTCTGCATTGCCAGCATGGAACCTGCTTGAGATTTTCTCTTTCCCTCTCTCTCACTTTCTCTGCTCATGTTGTCTCTGTCTCTCTCATAAATAAATAATAAATAAAAATTAAAAAAAATTTTTGAAAAATATATTTGGAGGAGGTAAGACTAATTAAAGTGAGGTGTTTTCATACTTCTTTGAGAGATGGGGAAAAGTTTTAAAGGTTTCTGTTTGTTTTACTTTTGTTTGTTTGTTTATTTGTTTTGTCCAAAGGTAGAGAACTTGGTATTGAAACTTACCCATTTTCAAGATAAAAAGGAGAGATGAATACTTCCACAGAATGGTACCCAACTGTGGTTCTCTGACTAGCTATATCAGAATATCCTATTTTTTAATGAAGGTTTATAAAAACTCCCAGAGAGAACCATTTATTTGGACTGAAAATTGGGCTTAGGAATTTTAATTAATAAAAAAAAAAAAAGTCTTCCAGAATGATTTTGATAGAAAGTTAATCCTAAGAATTACTCTTCTAGGTCATTTTAAAAGAATGAAAATATTCAATAACTAGGAGTGCAGTGAGATTGTGGTACTTAATATCTTGGTATAGAAAGAAGATTGCTCTGCCTGTAGGAGGAGTAAAAGAGACGACACACCCTCAGATTCTCTGAATCAAGATTGCAAGAGTTAGAACTAGCAATTTATGTGCAGAATGCAGTCCTTAGTGCCTACCTCCTCCTCTCTGAGTGTATTGTGGACACTAACATGGAAACAAGCCCCCAGGATGCTGGTCAATACCCAAGTTTGGAAGAAGGCAAAAACCACAATTAGTGAAGCCAACTGGATTTTTCAGCGCATCTGATGATAGATCATATTTCTTCAGACTTGAAAGATTTATACCATATACTGTACACCTGGTGCATTCCAGATGAGAGAACTTTGTGTGCTCAGAAGTGAGCGGGAAGATGTGCTGCATTGAATTTTATTGATTTTCCTCTTTGCTTGTATAGTTTTATGATGTTCCATTTTCTCTTTCTCTTCGTTTGGAAAGTGTGGCCTCAGTTATTTATTTTTTCCCTCATCTTGCATTTAAAATGTATATGTAACACTGCATCAATTTTCATGGTTGTAGGTGAAAGATCTGGATGACTGTTCTGGCCAAGAAAAGATGGTCTAATGACAGAGGAGTTAATTCTCTTCCTTAAGAGCAATCCCCCAAGTTCACTCTCATTTAAATTTTCTCACATTTTTGAAATGCATTTATAATTTGTTTTTTCATCTCATCGCTTTCTGATTTTTAGCACTGAGATCTCACTTTCAGAGATTATATATTGATAGCTCTAAGTTCTTTCTCTGTATTCTATACCAGGCCCTTTGGTTGTGAACAATTTCCTTCTATAACTTCTTGATATAATTCATCTAGCAATAAGACTAAACATCTGAATTACATAATAGAAGCACGGATTTGTTGGTGGAACCTTGGTAATTGATGAGAATCAACTTTGCTACCAAACTGGCTTTTTCTCTGGTTTTTCCTCAGTTCACACTGTGGTTTTAATTAGAATATTATGCCTTTTGTGTTATAAGGCAACTTTCCCTCGATAATCTCAAAGTTTGGGATATGCTAACCAATTATATATTTAAATCACGTTTGGGCTTATGGCCCATGGCACAGAGTTCAACCTCTAATCTTGGTAGTTCTTTTCAATATCTGGTGAGTTAATATGCTAGATTAGAGAATGACAGTATATGGGTCATTGCTGGCTCTAAGGCTAGAATCAAAGTAGCATCACTCTCCTTGTTAAAAAAAATGATTTGGACACATTAAAAGAGGCCCAAAGAAGAAGTTCTTTTTGTCGACTGTTAATCATATGAGTTCCTGTCGAAGGTACTCATTATTATATCAGTACTCCCAGATTTCAGACATCCCCAGAACATTACCACACACTTTCTCTCATTACATACTACTCACAGTATTATAATTAGTTTTAACTTCATAACATTGCCATTTTTGTAGGTCAAAAATGAGTGACTATTGAGAATTTCAAATAATTCAACCTACTAGTTAATATTTTCTACTGATTTACTTCTTTAACTGATGTATTATCCTTAATAGTAAAAAAAAAAAAAAAAACAAAAAAACAAAAAACAAGAATCACCACCACAGAAGAAAGCTTGTACCACTTGTAATAAATAGAATGTAACATCACAAACAAATGCAATAAAAGCAAAACAACAGAAAAGGGCAATGTCATTAAATTCTAGCTAGATACTGCAGCCTACCAAGTACTCAGAGCTGGAAATCTGCATTTCTGTGTTAAGAAGACAGATTAGCAAGTGAAAAGATGCCTTAAAACTAGCAAAAATCAAGCCAAGACTTTTTTCTTGAGATAGTCAGTATTAAAAGAAATTTTTAAAAGGAAGTAACTCTTTCTGTCTGTGATTTAATATTATTTAATTCCATACTCTGGTACCACATGTCCTACATTTGGGGAAATACCATGTTAGTTCATTTATTTTGCCCAGTTTTCTGTTTTGGATTTGGAGAGCATTTCTAAGCATGCAAGAAATGACACAGTTATTCATGTGCCAACATCTAGGGCTGAGTTAATTTCGTAAATGATGTCAAAGGAAGCAGCTGATATCTTCCAGACGGTCCACAATTTTCTTAACATAGTTTATCATAGCATATGGTTTAATTTTATATAATTTTTATTTATATTCTGTTTCTCTCTTCTAGTTTCTGTAAATTCAGAATCTTCTCTCCTCTCTGGGTTAGTGCTAACAAGTGAATAAACTAGGTAAAAGTACATATTTAAGTCAATGAGTACAGCAAAAGATGTGGAAAAAGTGATATTTCCAGAAGAAAAATTTAGTTGAATCCATTATCCTTTTTATAGTACTCAGGTTCTGAACTATTAAACTGGTATGCCACACATTGAAGGACATGCACTCATTCCTCACTTAAGCCCTCAATTAATTTACTGACTTCTTAAAATGGGACATTTTGGTTTCTAGAGGTATGTTTTAGTGTGCTAGTGAGAATGCAAAACCAGGAATTATATGAAAACCTCTTTCTCATTACTGATGTTACCATAGAAGAGTATTTAAAACACATACACACACACACACACACACACACACACACACACACGTACACATGAATATGCATATATAAGCATTGATATTTCTGCAAGTAGTACAAAATTGTATGAATTTGAAAATAAAAGTGATAACTCACGCAAAAATTTTAAATATTCTCCCACAAATGAGGGAGTATTGTTCCGAATCAACTCTCCTGATGTAAATAACCAATAAAAATGGACAAATTATATATACAAAAAAACAAACAGACAAGTAAAACTTTGAAAGTACTAGCAAGCTTATCAAGGCAGTGGGAACTTTCAGGTCCAAGATTTTGAAAATAAGAAAAATCCAGAGAAGTGAATCCCTAATCTGAAGCATTTTTCTTCTTGATTTCTTGCCAATTCTGAAAGTCAAAATGGTGGCTGAAGGCTGAGAAGCCTACCTAATTGTAGTAATAATGCAAAACATAAATAGAGCAATAATCAAGAGTGGAGCCAGATATCTAACATCTTCAATACTGATTGAGTGATTACTGAAATCACTAAGTGATTTTCCCTTAAAATAGCAGTGAGACAGAAGAAAATGTAAATATATAAGGAGGAATGCACTCTCATCCAAAATATCATTTTTACTATAACTTTTCTATGCAGTATCTGATGTAACCTGCTATATGGAAAGATAGTGTTTCACTGAAAATTGAAGAGGATAAAATGGGAAGTGGAAACAAATCCATAGAAAATGTACAGATTGAAGTTATTAGAAACAGACTTAAAAATATCTATGATTGCTAACTGTAAGAAAATATATGACAAGACAGGGAACTATTTCAGGCAAAATAAAAGTATAATTAAGAATAAAATAAAAAGTATAGAACCGAAAAAAAGTATAGAAACATTGAAAGTAAGAACTCAGTGGAATGTTTCAGATTAAAGACAGTTGAAGAAAGAGTCAGTGAAATGGAAGACAAATCAAAAGAAAATCTACAAAAAAAAATAAAAAAGAAAATACACAAACTGAAGTGTGAAAAGACAAATGGACAGAAAACAGAAGAAACATTAGAAACCAGTGTGATGCAGTGAAAAATTCTAACATACATATATGTAATTGGAATATAAGAAGAAAAGGATGAAGAGATTTAAGTAGAGGCAATATTTGAATACATATGTCTAAGAATCTTGCAAAAGATATCACCCATAGGTGGGAAAAAAAATTGCAAACCTCAAACAGGATGAATGCAAAAAAAACCAAACACACACACACACACACACACACACACACACACACTTAAACATATCATAGTAAAATTGTTGAAAGACAGCCAAAATGATAAAAGAAGATGGGGCAGGGGGATAACTGCACACCTAAAATTCAATATTTAGAAACTGATGCTTAAATAAAGTTAAGGTATTTTCTAACAAAGGAAATCCAACAGAATTGGCTGCCATCATCATCATCCAGTAAAGAGAATACTAAAAGTCAAACAGGAAAAAAGTTATCTCAAGAACAAATAAAAGGGAATAAAATGCCTATAAATGTTTATAAATACAAATGGACATTGACTATTTAAAATAATAATAAATAAAGTTGGCTGACACACATATAATATGACTTTAGTCCATATATATATATATATATATATATATATAAAATCTTCAGTAAATTGGATAATGGGAAGTACAATAATAAAAATATACCCTAAAAGTGGAGAAGGAGAGAGAGAGAGATATCAAAATTGGGACAAACAAAAACAAATGGTAAGATGGCAGATTTAAACCAAATATATTTATACTTACATGAAGTATAAATGGAGTAATATTAGGGAAATGTAAGAATTTTCAGACTAGATAATAGAAACTCAATTATATGAAGATATGCCTTAAATACAGGAATTCTGAATGATTGAAAGGTAAAGAATAGAAATGCTATACAATCTAAACATACAAATATCGGGCAAAGAAGGGATGAACATAAAAACATACATTTTAGACGTAAAGAAACATTTCATTGATAGAGTGATCAATTAATGAGAAAGATAAAATATTCTGAAACCCCACACCCAGTGAACTGCTTTAGAAAATACAGTAAAACTACACAGCACTAAGAGGAAATACACAAATCTATATCATAGCGAGAATTTTAACAGAACTCTACCATTAACAAAGAACTAATAGACAAAATAAATTGGGAAAGTATAAAAATATAGTTGGCCTAATTGACAAATACAGAGCTCAAGAATTTCAGAATACACTTTACTTCAAATGCACATAGAACATTGACCAAAGTTTACCCTATGCTGGGTGGTACAACAAATGTCAAAGGATTGAAAACTTAAAGCTTTTCTCTAAAGTGGAAATAACTAGAAAACAATAAAAAAACTATAATTTCAAAATTCCCACCTATTTGGAAAATAAAGACATAAATTGCAATGTTTTCACTGTAAATAGACTAATTTTATCAATAATAATGATAGCATTTATTGAGTACTTACTATAAGCCAGATACTGTTTTAATTTTAGAAAATATATATGATATCTATAAGTAAAATTAACCATTCTGGGAGAAAAATAATGGGATAATTATGGGAAATAATAATAACTAATATTTATTTAACACTCAGCATTGCCTGGCATGGCTCCAAGAAATATTTTCATGAGTATTATCTAGAGGGAAGGGGGATAGATGAAATAGATGAAGGCAATTAAGAGATATGCACTTGCAGTTATAAAGTAAGTAAGTCACAAGGATGAAAGTACAGCATGGGGAATATAGTCAATAATATTGTAATAACTTGGTGTGATGATGGATGGTAACTATACTTATGGTGAGCATTTCATAATGTATATAATTGTCAACTCACTATGTTGTACACTTGAAACTAATGTAATATTATATGTCAACTATCCTTCAAATTAAAACCAAGAATGTAATAAAAGCATTATCACCTACAGTTTTGGATGAAAAATCCGAGGTTTAAGACGAAGGGAATTGATTTACTTAGAACAAGGTCGCCTGTGAGCGGCAAGATTGGTACCAGAACACAGGCTGCGTTATTGTATATTTCATGTTCACGTGTCAACTGTGCACACACCTAAAAATTGGCTGGTAAAACAAACAAACAAACAATAAAAACAACTTTTTTAAAGTTTATTTAATTTTGAGAGAGACAGAGAGAGAGACAGAGAGAGAGCACAAGGAGAGGAGAGGCAGAGAGAGAGGGACAGAGGATCTGAGGTGGGCTCCATGCTGACAGCAGAGAGCATGATGTGGGGCTAGAACTCATGAATCATAAGATCATGACCTGAGCCAAAGTTGGATGCTTAACTGACTGAGCCACCCAGGTGCTCCTGTCTGGTAAAATTTTAAATTGACTTCTTAGTTTTAAAATTAACAAAGCCATTTAAAATAAAATGTAGAAATACTAAGCAATATATACTGTATCCTGAATTAAAATAAACATAATGTTTAAAGGCAAAGCAGTAGAAGTAGTCACATCATCATCAATTTAGGGAAATTTTGTTATGATCCTACCCTCCTCCCCCAACACACCACAATGTTAAACATTATGCCAGGAGTGCTTTCTAAAGTAAGTAAGCTAAAACATAATGTATGTTACAAATACTGAATATTTAAGCAGAATATCATTATTTGTAGATAGTATGATTGTATACCTCCAAAATAAAAGGAAATCAAGTTAAAATTATTTGAATTAATAAGAATATTCATAACATGAATTATTATAAGATATTAGAAAGAACAAGGACTTTCCTATATACTAGTTTTAGCAGGTAGAAGATAGACTGAAGACAAAATATCCTAGTCAAATAGTGACAGAAACCATAAGTATCTAGAAACAAATGTTAACAAAAGATATATGATGCCCTTAGGAGGACGTTAACAACAACAACAACAAAATAATGAAAGACATGAAGAAGTTGATTAAATGAAAAAATATATAATTCTGAATTAACATATTTAATGCTAATCAAAACCCCAGTAGAATAATTTTCTTACTGGGAAAACTGTGTAAAGTTCTTCTGGAAAACATTCATAATTAGACAAAGCAAAGTTTAAAAAGGAGAAATAACAAAAGAAGATCTTCTTTACCAGATACTGAAATAGATGTTTCAAAGATGCAAAAATTAGGTATTTTCTAATCGCAGGGGTAAGCAATATATTACTAATTATTAAATTCTACTATATTAAAAACATCAGAAAAAGACAAATACGTGTGCTAATTTAATATATGATAAATGTGAAACTAACAATGAATGATGCTGCATAACCACTTTGTTCTTTGGAATAGTTTACCCCTAACTCATACCTTAATGCCAAAATTTAAAAAATAGGAGTACAAAAATTTATGTGTAAAGTATTTAATCACAACAGTGCTTTATCTATTAAAAAGGGCTTTATAATTCTGGAACATAAAGGATGACAATTACAGCAGAAATATAATAACTCAAATTAAAATAAAAGGCAAAAAATAATCATTCAAATTGACTACAAAAATTAAGTATTTCTTTTTTTGGAAACAACATTTGAATCTGAGTCAAAATAAAAAAGCAAGTTTTCATTTTTCAAATCTTTACCCATTAAGCACAGTTCATTATTTATATTTATATATTAATGAAAAATGCATAGCCACACTCAAAAATTCAATACTCTTGCAACAGAGGCCTATCGTGGAAAAGAAAAACTAAAGTTTTCGGTGTGCTGGCCGCAGGGTGTAGGAGAATGCTGAAATGTCAGAAATCTGGACTTCTGTTTGTGTTGGGGACTATACCAAGTCACAACGCTTGAGATCGGTGGCCTGGGTTTGGCTCCCCTGTTCAATAATTGAAACTAAAAATTTAGTGGTACTACTAGTCTTAAGTACCACATGTTTAAGCACCATTTCTAAACAGAAGCAGATAGCCCAGAAGCCAAGACCTCGGTCAAGCTGCCTGCTGTCTTCAGCGATTGACTCTGAATACTTCTCATCAGTGTAAGACACGGTCTTACAGACAGGGATATGACACCTCAGTTTTGACTGAGGCTACGGGAACACCACCATATGAACCTGTGGAATTTCTATAAAGGGGAGGCTAGATAGAGACAAAGGAGTAATAACAAGAGTCTCACATAAGTTTAGAAATTAAATTTTGAAGTTTAAAAAAAATTTTGAAGCTGAGAAAAATGTCAGGAATTAAAATCACTTCCAATCATAAAAATAAAAAAGTCTTTTATTTTATTTTATTTTTTTAAAACTTACATCCAAATTAGTTAGCATGTAGGGCAACAGTGGTTTCAGGAGTAGATTCCTTAATGCCCCTCACCCATTTAGTCCCTCCCCCCTCCCACAGCCCCTCCAGTAACCCTCAGTTTGTTCTCCATATTTATGAGTCTCTTCTGTTTTGTCCTCCTCCCTGTTTTTATATTATTTTTGTTTCCTTTCCCTTATGTTCACCTGTTTTGTCTCTTCAAGTCCTCATATGAGTGATGTCACATGATTTTTGTCTTTCTCTGACTAATTTCACTTAGCATAATACCCTCCAGTTCCATCGTCGTAGTTGCAAATGGCATGATTTCATTCTTTTTGATTAAAGCCATCTTTTTTTAAAATTTTTTAATGTTTATTTATTTTTGAGAGAGAGAGAGAGAGAGAGTGTGTGTGTGTGTGAGCAGGGGAGGGGCAGAGAGAGAGGGAGACAGAGAATCCGAAGCAGGCTCCAGGCTCTGAGCTGTCAGCACAGAGTCTGATGTGGGGCTGGAACTGACGAACTGGGAGATCATGACCTGAGCTGAAGCTGGACGCTTAACCTACTGAGCCACCCAGGCCCCCCTAAAAAGCAATCTTAAAATGCCTTAAAAATAAATACATTAAGATACCCCCTTGTGGGAATGCAAACGGGTGCAGCCACTTCAGAAAACAGTGTGGAGGTTCCTCAAAAAGTTAAAAATAGAACTACCCTATGATCCAGCAATGTCACTACTACATATTTACCCAAAGAACACCAATATACAGATTTGAAGGGGTACATGCACCCCGATGTTTGTAGCAGCATTATCTGCAATAGCCAAATCATGAGAGCAGCCGAAGTGTCCATCAACTGATGAATGGATGAAGAAGTTGTGGTGTATACATATACCACATGATTTCACTCATGTAGAATTTAAAAAGCAAGACCCATGAGCAAAGGGGAAAAAGACAGAGAGAGGCAAACCAAAACACTGACACTTAACTATAGAGAACAAACTGGTGGTTACCAGAGGGGAGGTGGGTGGGGAGATGGGTGACAGGTGATAGGGGTTAAGGAGGGCACCTGTGATGAGCACCAGGTGTTGTATGGAAGTGTTGAGTCACTATATTGTACAATTGAAACTAATATTAGACTGTATATTAAGTAACGCAAATTTAAATAAAAACTTAAAAAATACTGCGTATTGTCTGTAAAATCACAATATTCAAGAAATCCCCAAAGAAAGAAACATATCTCAAAAGAAAAAAAAATGATATAACAAAGCCATGATACAGGTGAATTATGAATGAGTATAAACAAAAATATTAAAATGGAAATATCATCATTGAAATTTTAAAGATCTCAATCTAGTGCATCAATTCTAGTTTGACACAAAGAGAAATTTAATCAAAAGAAATATGATTGAAATGAAAGTATTGAAGAATTTATTTAAAAGCCAAATCAGGGGGCGCCTGGGTGGCTCAGTCGGTTGAGCGTCCGACTTCAGCTCAGGTCATGATCTCACAGGTTGTGAGTTCGAGCCCCGCGTCAGGCTCTGTGCTGACAGCTTGGAGCCTGGAGTCTGCTTCAGATTCTGTGCCCCATCCCTCTCTGCCCCAACCCACTTGCATTCTGTCTCTGTCTCTCTCAAAAGTAAATAAACATTAAAAAAAATTAAAGAATAAATAAAAAATAAAAGCCAAATCAGAAAGATAAAGAAAGGAAAATCTGTATGAGTAGCTTAAAAATACTGAGGACAAAGCAATAAAATCAGCTTGTAATAAAAATAAACGGTACCTACCCAAATTACTGGGTTCAGATATTGTTATAGGCTATTCTTATTAGAAATTTAAATAAAAGATTATCCTCTTTTTAAATAAAATATATCACAGACTAAGCAAAAGGGTAAACTCTTTTATAAGTTATTATAACTTACAGATATCAAAACCAGTCAGGGACCATAAATGGAAATATACAGAGAGAAAGACAAACCACATTTATAAATACAGTGTCAAGAATCCTACATACACTGTTAGTAAATCATACCCAGAAGTGTATACAACGTATTAAACAGTTGTATACAGAAGAAAATTTCCTTCACTTGGTGAAAAATATCTCTGAAAAGAATATTACAAATATCACACTTAATGGTTATTAAAGTCAGGAATAAGATTTAAAAAAAACATCTTTTCTGATCATTACTATTAAACTGAGTTTCTAGGCAATGCAATTAGGAAAGAAACACAGATAAACTGTATAATAGTTGAAACGAAGCAACAATATATATGTTACACAAGATATGATTGCAAACATAAAATCTAAAAGAATCTTCAAACTATCATAATAGTTTTTAATCACTCCATTTTTCTTGGAGTTTTAGGTATATAATCATATTATTTACAAATTGGGATAGCTTTACTTCATATTTTGCATTTTCTATACTTTTAAATTATTTGTCTTGACTAACAGAGTCGGTGAATAACTCCAGAACAATACTATATGACAATGCAAGGGGACACCCAATATTTTCTGTCCGACATTAATGTGAGTGCTGAGCATTTCTTTTTTTCTTTTTTTAATGTTTATTTGTTTTTGAGAGAGAGAGGGGGGCAGAGAGAGAGAGAGAGAGAGAGAAAGAGAGAGAGAACACAAGTCGGGGAGGGGCAGAGAGAGAGGAAGACACAGAATCCGAAGTGGGATCCAGGCTCTGAGCTGTCAGCACAGAGCCCCACTGGGGCTTGAACTCACCAGCAGTGAGATCGTGACCTGAGCTGAAGTCAGTTGCTCAACTGACTGAGGTACCCAGGTGCCCCAGCTGCTGGTATTTCTTATTTAAACATGTTGCTGCAGATGTTATGTTTTATTAATTACGGTAACCTTCTCATTACCAAATCCAACACCCTTTTCCTTCTCTTCTTTCCCAGTCTCAATTCTCCTGACGATGTTTGAAATGTTTTGCCAGCTACTTTTTTGTACTTATTGGGGTCACCAAGGACCCAAGAAATCATAGTTCACTTTCCCACCCAGATTTTTAAAAAATAAAAAATTTGAAAGATATGATGGATTGATATCAAAATACTAAAATTGATAAAGACTAATTACGAGAGCCAAATGGTCCTATTCACTGAATTCCAGAAATCACTTACCAATGTAGCCACATCCCACATAGGCCCAGAACAGGCCACGCATGTGGGCAGGTAAGGCTTGCAGCCTGGAGAACCAAAGAGGAGCTTGTGCAGGTGAGCTTGTGCGGGAGCTTGTCCTCCCAGCAAGTATGAGCAAGGGTAGAAGGAAGCCAGGGACAGGTGGGGAAAACCTTCTGTATTGGTTTGCTGCTGCTGCAACAAATCCCTACACACTTAACAACATAAATTTATGATGTTACCGGTCTGAAAGTCAGAGTCTCAAGTGAATATCATGGGGCTAAAATCAAGATATCATCAGGGTTGCATTCCTTCTAGAGGAAGGCTCTAGGAGATCATCTTTTTTCTTGTCTTCCTCATCAGAAGATACAGCACTCCTTGACTCATGGCCCCCAGCTAGCAATTGCATCATACAACCTCTGCACCTGTCCTGTATCCTCTCTGACTCTGACACTGGCTTTCCCACCTCTCCCTTGCACTTATAAGGATGTTTGTGATCGTAGTAGGCTCACCCAGATAATCGAGGACAATCTTCCCATCTCACGATCCTTAACTGAATCACTTGAAAAGTCCCTTTTGCTCCGCAAGGTTACATCGCCATGTGTTCTGAGGTTTAATAGGCGAGCATCTTTGGGGGGAGGGGGATATTATTCTGCTTACCACAATTTAATTTTATGGAAACCAGGAGGGGGGTAGTGGACAAGATGGACTCTTCCCTAAAATTCCCCAGTTCTGTTTGCCCACCAAGCTTAATCCTTCAACCTTTGGTCAGTTAAAGATGTGGCTGTCTGCTGAGCAGGAGAGGTTTGGTCTCTGTCAGGATTATTCTGTTCTCATCCCCAAAAGATTGCTCTTCCAATGACAAGCAGAACTCTTTGGGGTTTTATCCTTGAGCTAGCTGTGAGCAGTTCAGACTGTCCTTATAAAATTATGGAATGGGTCAGAATTATATGTTATAGAATCAATTCAAAGCCAGTCATTAATCAGAGCTGAAAATCCATTTCCTGTCCTATTTCTCATCTCAATTTTGGGCCAGTCTTATTGTTCAATGGAGCATATCATAAATTCATCAATCAGATTAGGTGACAACAATTAAGATTCTTCAATAGTGAAATAAACAAGCAGGGCACAATAGTACAACTTCAGAACCAGAATTTTCTCAGTCTGAATCTAAACCTCACCTCGTTAATAAATTTATCAAGAGAAATAAAACTACAAATATACCAACCCCTTGCAAAGTAAAGTCAAAGACCAAAAATAATGAAATCAAAAATCTAATTTTCTTTGTGTGTTTAAAACTCAAAGAATTTTGTTCTCCACAGTTTTATATTCTGTACAGTTTCAGCCAAAGATATTTTAAGTGGCTGGTGGCACTGAGATTTTAACAGCAGCTGTAACCTGGACTGTCTTTCCAAAAGATCTGTGTACTTTCTTCAGAGTCTCAGAAGATGGGTTAACTTACTTCCAAGGCTCTGATGTTTCTAACCTTTTAAAGATTACAGAGCATTAATGGGACACATGAGATTTCCACAGCACTGGCCTCACATCATCACATTGAGGAATGAGCCAGTCTTCTTCCTCAAGGGCAGTTATCCTAAGCAAAACCATTTTCGAAGAACCTAGATCTGTGTTGCCATCTGTGTTGGTGGCATTGGGGTAAGGACTATTGATGGAGAAAACCTGGGTGTCAGAATCATGGGCATCACTGAATCCTGGTTAGTCATCTTTTTCTGGAATACATAATCTGTAAACTTAAACTCGGATTGCAGACATCTCTGGGCAAAAGATTAATTTTAGCACTTGCAATTTACCCTATATGTGATGGGAGTAGACATACATGTTTGCATAATGTATCTTCTCCCAGAGAATCTCATGTTCCTGTTTTGTTTTGTCTACCTTTCAATTTTTTTTTCTTTCAAAATTCAGCAATTTGCAATGTTGACAGCTTCAATCTCCAAGGATGTATCTGGAGTGTCTTTCTTTTTCATCTAGCCTATCCGCATCTCTCATCATCTGCATCATTTTTATTACCTTATGTTTTTATTTTCCTGCATGGACATTTCCAATGATATTCTGACCACTTTCCCATAAGCAGACCTATTCCATTCTGTTTTCATCATTTCTTGCTAAGGAATTATTTAGGTATAAGGCACCCGGCTCTTAGGGGAGGTTTCTCCTTCTTAAGTAATTAACCAATTCAGGGTCAATACAAGAACCATTGGTGGGATGTAACTGTTGAGTCCATGGACAGAGCACATCTCCCTCTGGTTCTTTCTCCTTGCCAACTATGAAAAGCACTGTCCAAGGGCTTTCCATTCATCATCTTTATTTTTTGCTACTGATAACCCATATAACCCTAAAGCTTTCATCACTACCTTTATTCAAATTTATCTTTCTTGCTCAGACCATCCATTTATGCTCCAATAGTGTAATTTTAATTTTATAGTGGACATATACCCTTGGGTCCCTTACCATCACCTTAAATTCAACATGTCCTAAATGAAATTAATCATCGCCCCCTCCCCTACCAACACCAAACTGGTGTCCAGATTGTTTCCTTGGTTTCTTCAAATGATGGTGCCATGCTTTTGTCACCCAGGCTTGAAATTTCAGTATCGTTTTTGATTATTGTTGATCGATGCAAAGCTTGTCCATCCTTTTAAGCCTGCTTCAGCTTATATATCTTTCATGAAACCATTTCTCCCAATTAATGTGTGTGCATGTGTTTGTATATATATATGTACATACACACCTATAATACATACACATTAAATTATATGTTCATATATACAGATATACAGCTATACATATAGAGCAGGAGGGAGAGAAAAGAGGGTAATCTTAACTTTTTTTCCCTTTCATATCCCAATTTATCCAAGTTCTCTTCACCCATTACATCTTTTTCTTTTTTATAGATAAGATGTCTCTCATCCTGTGCCAAAGCTAACAGTTACACCCATTCTCTTATACCTGTATCCTCTTACTTTCTCTAGGTCTTTGATCTGTTGGGTAGCTTCTCTATTTTACATATTGTATTTTTCATTAAATCTGAATATGTTTAGTCCCAAACTTGATCATCCATCCTATCTTGGGTGATGATGTCGCCACCAATCAAATTCCTCAAACGAAGACCCAAAAGCTTATCCTTGACAATCTTGTTTTACAGCTCGTATCCAAATAGTTGTGAGGCCTGACCTTCTAAATAACTCCAGTACATTTCTCTTCACTGTCACTTACTAGTTCCTCTCTTCTTACTCATATGGATTATTTCAAGTTGCCCAGCTGGTAGTCCTGACCTCAGATACTCCCCTGTACTTCAATTAATTTTTCACACTACTGACAGATTTGTTATTCCAAAATAAAACTATGATCATGTTGCCTCACTTCCTTGCTTAAAATATTTCAGTGGCTCCCTAGCCTACTGGCTGAAGCCCAAATTCCGTAGGGTGACATGAAGGGACCTTGAAGATCTGATGCTAACTTCAACTCATACCACTTCCTCCCGTACTCCAACCAGATAAATTATTTCTCAATACATCATCATTTTCTCTCATCTACTTGTGTGAATATCATGGTCTCTGCGCTTAAGTGTTGCTTCAGTCTGAATCACCATCTCTCCCTTCTCAGCCAAGTATTTCAATATCAAAAAACAATTTTACCTTCTTTGGCATCCTAAGAAATATTAGGCATTTCCTCTTCTGGGCTCCTATTTTTTAAAGAGCTCTTAATTCCTCTGCTCTCCATTTTGGTGCTATCCACATTTAGAATAAAATTCAATGTCTTTTAATGGTCTATAAGGCCATGATCTCGCCTTTGGCTAGTTTCCTGACCTCATTTCCTTCCACCTTCTCCCAACTGACTCTGCTCCAGCAAAATTGGCTTCCTTCCTATTTCCATGCACATTACTATATTTGTTCTTTTGTTCTTGCTGTTTCTGCTGCCTCTTGTCCTTCTCCTCAAATATTTGTATGGCTGGTATTCTCTCCTTCCTATAGGTTTCTGCTCAAGCATCACTGCCCTCTGAAGGCTGTTTCTCCTGATTGTGAAGTTTCAGATGGCCTGTGCCTCATATTGCCTAGACATCTTGAATTACACTCACCATAATGATACATTCCCAGCCTGCCTTCTAAATTATAAGCCTTGACTTGTCTGTAAGGGTATATGCATAACTTGTTGATCATGTTGTAAGTGTTCTGGCTTTGGCAAAGTATGGCTGGTGTTGGAGTTCTCTTTTGGAAATAATACTAGAGCCAAGTTTTCATCTGAAGGTCATGATTAACTATGGATTAACTTAAAGTCAAAAAAGCTTTTTGGAATATTTGACTACTGTTAATAGGGTAACGTGCAGTGTAGTGGAATGTTTATCTGGGCTTATTGCATAAACAAACATACCTCAAGGCAATCAGAACCTACACACATTATTTTTAAAACAAATTCCACAATGTAAGCAGTAGCTTTATATGCTACATAATTTCTAATATGATACACATAACTAAGTTGAGTTTTTCAGTAGCCAGTGGATTAGTACTACTATGTCCTTATAGATTGTATCCAAAAATGAGGTCTACCATCAAGAGTAGCTTATAGTTTGGATGATCAAACATCTACCTTAGACCTAAGAATAGCTGAAGATCCTTACTCTAAGACTGAATGTTGGCTTGTACTGACCAGCATACTAAGTGTGTAGCCAGGGATTATCCCAACATCTGTTTGGCACAGACAGATGTTGTCATTACAAACCTTCATCAGTGTGTTCCTTCATAGTTAAAAAGAATGACTCCCAGGAATTGAGCTCATAAAAGCAAATAAGAAACAGGCAGAAAAGGTGGATGTCTCCAGAATGTTTTGAGTAAGAGGGATGAAGACCAGAGAAAGAGAGAAGGAAATAGAATTAGGAGGCAGGAGCTGTGGTAGTGATGGGGGAAAAAAGTGTTGTGAAGAAGTCTCAAGCTACAAAAAAAGCCTTTTGTATAGTTTGTCTTATGTGAGATTTTACAACCATATAAAATCCAATACGCTTGTTTCATTGCAAGCAGGAGGATGCTGTATATATATAAAAAAAAAAAAAGCTGGAGGAACAGCATGCAACTCATAAAAGACATGCAGTTTGAATTTACACACGCATCCATCATAGGGTAGTGTGCACCAAGAGGCAGACCAAGATGTTTAATAAGATGGTGCTCCTTCTCTATAGCAAAAGCTTTTCAGTCTTAGCTGATATACATAGGCATCACTGAGAAGAGTGACTTTTCAGGACAATAAAGAATAGCAGCTGATGTTATGCTTCAACAAATGGACAAAGTGGGCCAACTGGTGTCTCACTGCTAATGAGGAATAAGATCTGTGTGTAGGGAAAAGTCTTTTTGTGCAGGAGACATTTAGGTTGCTTTTTTTTCCTATATCTTGTCCCCTTGGCCTCGAGAGTAACAGGTGGTCAAAGTCTTTATGCCAAGCTCATTCTTGACCACAGAGTTGTCTCTGGTGGGTTTTGTGATTCAGGACCCTGAGAAGAAGGAAAGGGCATAGCTATCAACTGCTCACTGACATAAAAATTAACATAAAAGTGTAAATCTCAGGGCTTCCCCTTGGATGTTGGCTTTGACCCAAAACCACTTCTATCTACTGATAACAGACCGTGATATTTGTGCTCCAGTTCCATTGATCAAGGCTGCCAGCAAAGTTGATCTTACTTAGATTTTATCCAGGTGACAAAGGGGCAGATGGACTTGACACCATGTGATTTGTTTGGGTCCTTGACCCTGCCTAGGTTTGGTGCCTTCTGTGCTTTTGGGTTTATATTGAGGTCCTCATCCTACATCTGCACTAAGGGCCAACTCCTTTCGTGCAGCTTCTGTCCAGTCAACCTCACAACTGAATGCTAGCAGCAGAGGCCAATAAGCAACCAATGAAACCACTTACTCACACAGACCACCCTTTTCAGCAAGACGTCTATGAACATTTCCTAAAGACGACTAACTACACAGATTAAGATTATGATTTGGTCATTTGGGGGGAAATCTAAAAACTACGGAAAATCCAAACGGTTTTGTAAGTCTTTAGAATGAGCACTTCCAGCAGCATAAAGGAGGGCTTCTCTCCCATTAGGGAACTGGAGTCTGTTACATTATCCCCATTGACTCTCCTAATGTCCCTGGCTCAGCACCATATGCAACAGATGCAAAGGGTCACCAGTGAAGGGCAAAATATTTTGTGAAAATAATAGAGCTATGCTATCTGCATAGCCAGTTTTTCCCACTCTGCACTTTGAGTGCTATCACCTTGTTTTCATAGAGTCATTTTCTTTTTATTTGCTGGAGTTTATTTTGTTGAATATGGCAGAAAGTCAAAAAAAAAAAAAAAACGAGAAAAAAAAAGGGAAGAAGGCAAGGTCTCTTTGTTTTCCTCCAAGTATTAACCAAACACTGCCCAGAGCCTGCTTCAAATGGGCTTTGTTGTCCTAAAGCGTTATGTTCGTTTTACCTCTTCCTGAACCTGAGGGATTTGCTTAGCTAATCAATCTTCAAAAATATGTAACAGACAGGGAAAAAAAAAATCACTAAAAGCTAGAAATGGCTGCAGCTGTTTTCTGCATTACAGGAGAAGAGCAGAAGTTATCTCTAGAGTAGATGCTCTTCTGTTTAGGAAAACTTACTGATAGGATTTTTAAGTAATGTAAAAGTAAGCCTCCACCAAGACCAGTCAAGGGTGGAAGTGGAGAGAGAAGAACCCAATCACTCTGCATTTTTGAGGGTCAAGAATTCTGCTTTTGTACTCTGCTGGTTTTGGGGGTGTTGGAGGGGGGTAGTAGTGTATTGCAGAGCTAGGAGAAGATGGAAACATAGACATGTTATACATACACACACTCAGTCACACACACACAGACACTAGGAAGTATGACCATCTGGATTCTGTGCAGAAAGGGGATGTGTGAGATATTTCTTGGGGGTGGAGATGGCTGAGAAATGTCAACAGTCATAGGTTGTTTCCTATTCTGTTATAATCCCCACCCCAAATGCCTCTGGATTTTTCCTCCAACCTTTAGTTAGAATGTGTTACATTCTACAGCACCTTGAATTAATGGTTCTTCCAGGAATGAAGGGGTTGGGGCTGTGTCTACACATGGGGCCAGGTAGTACCTAGAGAGGTCAGGAGATGCATAAATCAATGGACATCTCAAAAGCAGACATGTGCAAGGGGATTCAGAAGAAAGGAGAAGGTAGAGGATATCAGACATAGGATAGGTGCCAGAGAACTTCGGCACCTCCTCCTTTCCAATCCTCAAGAAATAGAGAAAGGGGCAGGGCTTCTCTCCCCTAGAGTCACATTTTTTTATTTGGATATGAAAAGAAAGGGTAGCCATAACAGGTTGCTATCCCACCACAAATAGAACTGTCCAGAATGTCTATTAACTCCCCGTACCTGAGCCCCACCATTTGAGCCATGCTCTGCTTTCTCTTTCCCACTCTCTCCAAACACTATCCATAGCGATTCCATCTTCCGACGTTTTGTGGAGCCCATTTTTCACAGTGTGAAACCCCCTGGCTTTCATCCTCTGCTTAATCACATTCTACCCATTCTTCAAGGCCCAGTTAAAATTCTACCTTTTTTTTTTTTTTTATCAAGTTGATTCTGACTCTCAGAGGCTAACTTTAGATCCTCCATTTCCGAAATCGTGCATTCATACCAGAAAGTCATAATACAGCACTGGGATAGCGATCTTCTATTTTCGGTTTCTTCTACCTTAATTTTGTTTTCCCCAAGCAAAAATGGAAATTCTTAGGGTAAAGGAAAGGTGTCATTTATTTTTCCTATATTTCTTAACTCCCCCACCGAGACTATTCCTGGATATCTACTAACTTCTCGATTAGCATTTGGTTAATGGGCGAGGAGCTGCATAAGTCTTCAAAATAAACCTTTATGATCCAGAAAATGCTCACTCTAGGGAAGCAATATTGGTGCATTAGTGGATCCAGACAAGTATTGTACTCTCAGTAGATGTTGCTTAGGTGGGCCACTGCGTGGTAAAATTCAAGTCTCAGAATGAAAAATTACAAGATCTTCTGCCTTTCTTTATATGGGTCCAATCCAGCGTAAGATTTTCACCTCTTTTTACTTACAAATGAAGTATTGTTTCCAATATAACTTCATTAAGAAAAGCCAAAATAAAGTACAACTGAACAAGTTCCTTAAATCAAATAGTGATTCAACTTGGGAGAACTTACGGAATCTTTTAATAATTATTTAAATGTTGAGAGTACAATTAGCTTAATGAGAGACTCATATTTCAAACCTCAGATCAACTTGAGTACTACAAGTTAAGGCTTAAAATATAACCAGAAGCACAACTCGAGTGTATATTTTATGTAAGTCTGTTTGCTACATGAGTCAAGTGTGTCAGAAGGCCTACAAAATTCACTTTGTGTCTCCATTTTTATTGTAGGTTTCTTTTTCATGCTATCCACTCACTGCACGTTCTCTCTCTTGCTGTGTTTCTCTTTTGCTCCAAGCTTCCTTTTTTGGGCATCTTGTTCTGCATCTGAAGCTCTCGTGGCTTCTCACTGCTCTTTCTCCTCTATGAGTTGTCATTGGGCTACTATCTCCCAAAAAGTTGTATCAACTGAGCACATTAGGAAATAAAATGAAGGTGCCGTTTACATGAGGGCTGGTTTGTAAGGTTAGAGGATAAATAAGAAGAAAATTGCATATTGTTGAATTACTCTTGAAACTCCGTTTGGTGGGTGCTAGATAGGAGATTTTTTTTTTTTTTTTTTTTTTTTTTTCAACGTTTATTTATTTTTGGGACAGAGAGAGACAGAGCATGAACGGGGGAGGGGCAGAGAGAGAGGGAGACACAGAATCGGAAACAGGCTCCAGGCTCTGAGCCATCAGCCCAGAGCCCAACGCGGGGCTCGAACTCACGGACCGCGAGATCGTGACCTGGCTGAAGTCGGACGCTTAACCGACTGCGCCACCCAGGCGCCCCATAGGAGATCTTTTCTAACAAGTTGAGCAAAGTCAGTTTTTTCTCTGACATTGAAACCATTTGCTTTTTATTCACTTGAACCACAGATGAAGTAATTGGCTTCTTTACACAGGCCATGTTGACCCCAGAATGAGATTCTTTAAATACATGTAATGGGAGGAGATGCTTAGGTTCTGGGAAGCACACAGGAAGCAAGATGCTGACAGAAGGCAGGTCCTAGAAGTCCACTTTAGACTGGTTCCGGGGTATTTGCACATTGAATGGCTATACAGGTTGAATTTTCTGAACCAATTAAATGGATATTTCTCTTCTTCTCTGCTAGTTTTCCTCTTTCTTCCTTCTGTTTCTCACATCCAAATACATATGATGAAATTCCAGTTAGTTGAATATGTCTATGATATGACTCGATCCTTATATCAGGGTGAAAGTGTCCACTGCCCTGGAAACAAAATCTTATTTCTATAATGCTCTTGATAATTCACTTGAAAATAATTAAGGCCATTATACAAAGTTACTGCACATCAAATGTGGTTACTTACAGGGTCTGAAGGATGCGTTTTGGTCTTAACCCTTCCTTCACTGTCTCTTATGTTGAACCATGTTATCAGATCTGGTTAAGCAGAAAACTTGTGGTAGACATTTTGGCATCATTAAGATAGCTTTTCTTTGCCTTAATATTGTATAGAGATTTCTAATCTGTTTTTTTCCCCTGCACCCCTCAATCAAGATGTGATGAACTAAGATGCCAGTGAATCTTGATGGAAGCCATGTGGCTTCATCTCTCCTCTTAGCTTTAAAAAAATTAGTTTTTACAATAGTTTTATCGAAATGCAATCCACTTGCCATACAATTCATCCATTTAAAGTGGTACAATCCAGCAGATTTTAGTATATTCACAGGGTCCTACAATCATCACAATAATTAATTTTAGAACATTTTCATCACCCCCAAAAGAAATTTCATGCCCTTTAACTATCACACCTCAGATCCCCCACCGCATATACTACCCTAGCCTTAGGCAGCCACTAATCTACTTTCCATCTCACTAGATTTGCCTTTTCTGGATATTTTAAATAAATGGAGTATAAGTGAGGGGGAGAAGGAATATAGCTTTAAGAGTCTGGTAGCACTTATATCAGGCAGAAGGAAACACTATGCGCATCTCTGTACTTCAAACCAGTTTAGATGGCTCAGTGGATTGGTTTTCAGGAATAAAATCATGTCTCAGCATTTAACTGTGTTGTACATCATGGGCATGTATGCAACCTATCTCAGCGCACGTACTGAAATAAACCACGAAGCTCTTAAAATATATACTTTGGTAGTAGATCAACATCAAGTATATATCAATATTTGCTCAATGACAGTATAAAATTTACTGACACATAAAGGTAAATCAGACAATTCTTTTTACTTGTCACCTATTGGTCAGATTTGAGGAATATTTTATGACCCTTATTTAATTCATTTTTTAAGTGATGGCTTTACTATTTAAGTTCGTTGAAAAAAAATGGATTACTCAATGGAGAAAACATTTTCCCCAAATGTAAAGATGAAATGTATGAGGAAAATTTTGCCTTACCAATAATTTCTCTAACTGCATCTCAAGGAAATTTTATCTGCTTTAAAATCCAGCATGATAAATAACTACAATTGACTTACTTAGGGTTTTATTTGTTAATTCACATGCATGTATTAGCATGATTTTATTGGCTTAGTCATGGTGGCTGTGGTATAAGGTATGATTACTGACCTGAGAAACAAACAATATATATGCTTTACACTTTTAGGCATATCTCAATTTATATTTGTAGTAATTGGAAACTCTCCAGACCCAGATGTCGGTGGAAGGGATAGAAAGGAGGTGTTCCTCATAAGCAATATTTTAATCATTGTGATAGTACCATTTGCTAAGTGCCTCTTATAGGACAGGTGATAATATATTATCTTTATAACATCCTTGCAAAGTTACAGGAGTTACCCTCCACTTTATCCTGAAGCTCCATGTATCAGGAAAGCAGCTTCAAGCTTATTCAGCCTGTTGGTGGGGAATCCAACCATTACAATTGGTTTGAATTCCTTTCTTTTTTCTTTTTATTTCTTTTTTTAATGTTTATTTTTGAGAGAGAGAGAGAGAGAGGAGAGAGAGAGAGACACACACACACAGAGTGCGAGCTGGGGAGGGGCAGAGAGAGAGAGGGAAACAGAATCGGAAGCAGGCTCCACCTTCTGAGCTGTCAGCACAGACCCCAAAGTGGGGCTCGAACCCACAAACTGTGAGCTCATAACCTGAGCTGAAGTCTGACGCTTAACTGACTGATCCACCCAAGCGCCCTGGTTCGAATTTCTTTCCATACTTCCTGCAGAATCTCGAGTTTCGACTTAATTCTTCAATCGCTCAAATTGGAAAGAATAATTCGAACATTCCCCATGTCAAGTGTGGTGCTATTTTTGAGCAGGTTTTTAAGGCAAACTGAGATGAGCTGCTCAGTTCTAAAGCATTACCCAATAGACAGTCAACCTGGTCAGTTATTACCCGCCCATATCCAAGACTGTCCGGATGTCTAGCCAGGAAGTTTCTGTCATTGATTGTCACCTCAGATTCTCAGACCTCCAGAGAAATACAGTGGTCTTCTTTTCACTAAAAATGTTAAAGAATCATGATCTGGCCATTCTATATAATGGATCTAACATAAATTTAGACATGTTTTTTTTTTTTCTTTTTGGATTTATTTGCTTATGACTTTTATCTTCCATTGGTTTATTAGAAGAAGACTATTTCATAGGGAAATGAAGCATTTAGACTGTCTAAACATCAGGCAGTGTTTACTAATTATCCACTATGGAGGATGTTATACAGGATTTGAAGAAGGATGCAAAATTAGTCTAACTCTTAAAGAAGCTTAAAATCAGCTGAGGAGACATATATAGTTGTGAGACGAATAACCCTGAAACACTATATGACTAAATGGAAAATGACTAGTACAGAAAATAAGAGAAGCCTTAAATCTTGTGCAATTTTAAATTAAGAAACCTAGTTAAAATGTGTTTTTCTCTATAATAAAAGAAGTAATTAGTGTCAGGGAGATGTTTATACAAGTTTCAGGCATCATAACATTAAATACACTGTCTTTTGAGTTAGATAGCCTGAATTCAAATCTGCCACTTATCTGCAATTTATCAGCTGTGTGATTTTAGAATACCACTTAACTTCTCTGTGCCTCACTTCCCCATCTGTAACCTGTCCATAGCTTATGCTATTTATGTGGTAGGAGCGGCGCTCAAGTTTGCTAGACTGTTCTAAGACAACATATGCTGTGAGTCATTGATTCAGACAGCTGCTATCAGTTAACTACTTAGCAGGAGCCATTACATGTTTATACTATTTGACTAAATAAGTCTACTCATATGTATTTATTATAAGCAGGAAGACTAGGGTTGGGTCAATTAACATTAGTTAAAGACTACACTGGGTGAAGTCCACAGCATACTTTAAAATTCAATCCCAGTGAAAACCCTGTGATCTAGGTTTTATAAAGCCCAGAGAGGTCAAATAATTTTCTGGTAAGTAAGGAGTGAGGTTAGCTTTCAACTCACTTTTATAAGTGCAAGTCTCCTAATGTCAACTGTAGAAGAAACACGTGTTTAGCTATACAAATAAGTTTATGAAATATAATCTATCATAATAAAAATAATTGGAAACAATTTAAATGGCCAACATCAGAGGCCTAGCTTAATTAAATATGCTGAACAAACATAAAATGAAGTTATTAAAATTATAATTTAGTATGATAATTATTAAAAGTATTTATAAAGAACATAACTAATATATAAACAATTAGGAAAATTTCATAAAACATATAAACATGGATGGCATAAGCTAACACAAAATTACTGATGTGCATCATATACAATTTAAATTTAGTTTAATCTGTATTACTTTTAACACAAAACTTCTGAAGACAGACATTTAGAGGTAGTTTATTAATATGCACATTATCAAAAGTAATTAATTTTTACAAAATTATTTTTAAATATATAAAGAATCGCTAAAAAACAAATAAACAACTAAAATAAAAATAAAACCATATAAAGAATTACTATAAAAAATATGAAGTAACTCTTTGTTAGCCGCTAAGGTCAGTTCTGTACATATTATGATAAGAAAAAGTAGCTTTCTTGAAGTTGCAGTGAGCTGAATTCAGTAAAAGCATTTTTACTTGCAAAATATCCTTTCCCTTTAGAAAAAATAAGTATCTGGATTTGTATAATATTCTTTCTTTCAAGTGTAGGTGGTTCACATATATAAGCATAAAATAAAATAAAGTTTTAATCGACATTTATATATAAATCTGGACTATGTAATGCATTTTAAAAGAAAAAAAATCCTAACACAATAAAAGAAGTTACTGACCAAATCAACTATATTAAAATTATTTTTGCATGGTAAATATTACCATGCATGAAGACCAAATAAAATAGTATTGGGGAATAATATCTGGAACACATAGGGAAAATTAGCTTATTATGTAAGATTGGACAAACTTTAAGGGGATATTAGAGAACCAGAAAACGGCAACAAGAAAATAATATAATACAGCATAGAAGACAAAGTTATATATTTTTTAAAAATTAGAATTTCAAAAGGAGAAAGTTAGGACAAAGTCTCTAATCAAACAGACAGTGTCTGAAAATTTTCTTGAATTGATAAAAATCAGCAATCTTTGGTTTCAGAGAAAAAAAAATCTGAATCAAATTTTTAAAAAGACATTTTTTTTTCTAACTGCAGTGCACCAAAGACAAACTGAAGATCTTTGAAAACCCAGAGAAGAGACACAGATCACCAAAAAAGAACTGATAATCAGATGATCATCGAATTTCTCAAGGTCTACCATGAAAGTGAAAACGTAGGGAAATGATGACCTTAAAATTCTGGGATAGGAAATAATAACAGTTAACCTAGTTTTGGTCTCTATACAATTCTATCTTAGAAAATAGTGGCCAGAAAAAAGACATTCTTATAAATACAAACAAAAACTTAGAGAATGATTACTGGTTAAGAGCAAAGGATGCATATTGGAAAGAAGGAAAATAGTTTTAGAAGGAAATTTAGATAGTCAAGAGGATTATGAGAAAAAAAGCAAATATAGATTAAATTAAACAAACACTGGTTGTTAAAAAGAATAAAAATATTATTTGATGAATGTGGTTTCAAATATGAATCTAGAAAATATGAAAACCCTAGCCAAAAATACATACATTGAAAAACAGTGATTTGAGTTGACACATTCTGAGTTATTTTAAGTTATTTGTATTGTTAACAATTTCTAGGGCTAAACATAAAGATGTGGAAAGTATATAATCTTAAAGGGAAAATAATGAATCTCGGGGGAAACATTCCACCAAAAACCAATCAATAAAAGAAAACAAAACAGGGTAGAAAGTAAATCTAAAAGTAAAACATAACAAATTAAAATACAAAATAACTGAATACCCATAAAAAATTATGTGGGTTATTATAATCAAGGTTTTTTGGGCAAATAGATCAGTCAAAGTCAAAGATTTTCTTACTAGGTTAGAGAAAGACTTCTGGTATGTGCTGTTAAACAAAGCAAGGGGTGTCTGGGTGGCTCAATCGGTTAAGCATCTGACTTTTGATTTTGGCCCAGGTCATGATCTCACGGTTTGTGAGTTAGAGCCCCACTGTGGGCTCTGCGCTGAGTGTGGAACCTACTTGGGATTCTCTCTCTCTCCCTCTCTCTCTGTCCATCCTGTGCTCTCTCTGTTTCTCAAAATAAATGAAGTAAACTTAAAAAAAAAAAAAACACAGCATAAAAATCAGAATGATGCAACACAGTTGTAAATAGCTGATGGAAAAATTATAAACCCGAATATAATCATAGATTATATAGCTATATTAATAGAGGGCAAAACAACTTTAAGTCAGGAAACTTTCCTTGACATGGCAGAATCAAAATAGAGCAATATAATTCACACTTAATGAAAAAGATACAAAGTTGTAAATTTATAATTCCTAATAACACGTCCTAAAAATCAAAGAAATATTTAAAACACACACACACACACACACACACACACGCACAATTTGGCTGAAAAGCAGGTCCAAGAAATTTTTAAAAATTAAGTTCATTTGAAACGTAATATTTTATCAAATGCAATTCAGCTGGAAATGAAAACCAAAGACATAACTCAGACCTTCTTCATTGTTAGAAAATTTTAAATATATATGAAAAAAATACTTCTGAAAAAAAACAGTCAAAAGAGAAATCATAATGGAGATTTGGAAATACTTAAAACAATAACGAAAATACGGTGCGCCATATTTTGTGGAAGGCAACTAGATTCCACAGTAATTAGAGGACAAAATAATAGTTTTAAATCTTATTTCAGAAGAAAAGGAAACATGAACGTTAACACAATATGTGTGTATTCTGTTTTTAAAAAAGTTTTTTTAATGTTTGTTTATTTCAGAGAGAGAGAATGACAGCATGAGTTGGGGAGGGACAGAGAGAGAGGGAGACGGAATCTGAATCAGGCTCCAGGCTCTGAACTGTCAGCACGGAGCCCGACGCGGGGCTCGAACCCACCGATCGCGGGATTGTGACCTGAGCTGAAGTCAGATGCCCTACCAGCTGAGCCACCCAGACACCCCAATAAGTGTGTATCCTAATTTAGAAAAAGACGAAGAGAGTAAACTCAAAGAAAGAATAATAAAACAAATAAAGATTTGGGGAGAATTGGTGAAATAGGAAAAGAAGATAACATTAGTATAGAGGTTCTAAAACCATAAAATATACTTTATTTTAAAAAGTTAATGAATAGGGGCGCCTGGGTGACTTAGTTGTTTAAGTATCTGACTCTTGGTCTTGGCTCAGGCCATCATCTCCTGGTTCGTGAGTTCAAGCCCTGCATTGGGCTCTGAGCTGACAGTGCAGAGGGATTCTGTCTCCTTCTTTCTCTGCCCCTCCTCCACTTGTTCTTTGTCTCTCTCTCTCTCTCTCTCAAAATAAATAATAAACTTAAAAAAATGAAAAACCAATTCTCTCTCTCTGCCCCCACAAATAAATAAATGAACTTTAAAAAAAGTTACTGAATATACATGTGTATAATGACAACATAACTCAGGATGTGGTTGAGACTCAAAAGATAACCAAATGATATTATCCAGTAAAAAAAAAAAAAAAAATGTACAAAGAGAGGGCATAAAAGTGCTGCAGAACAAACAAAAAACCTGGGTCATCTTGTAACTATTACAGAATGAGGTCAGTAGTTAAATCATCTTCTCATAAGGAACATCATCAGCCCAAATTTTCTTCAGTGTGAATTCTATCAAAAACTCAAGGAGCAGATAATTCCAGTCTTCTACAAAGTATTTCAGAAAATAAAATAATAGGAAAAGAACATCCAACTCATTTCCGAGCCTAATGCCGACCTGATATCCAATCTAGATATGACAGCATGAGACAAGAAAATTAGAGGCCAATCTTACAAATGCAAATGGAAGACCACAAAACAAACTATTAGCAACCCCAGATCTGGCAGTTTGTAAGAAGGATACAAATAACTAATAACTAATAACCAATCTGTGTGTAAGAACGTACACTTGATTCAAAACAAGAAAACCTACTATGTAATTATCCACATTAGTAGATGGAGAAAAATCATCATTCAGTGGAAGTCTAAATAAGTCTGTGATAGAATTCCACAACAATTTATAAATATCTAAATCCTAGCAAACTAAGAATAAAAATAAACCCCTCTAGGAGCACCTGGGTGGCTCAGTCGGTTAGGCATCCGACTTCTGCTCAGGTCATGATCTTACTATTGGTGAGTTCGAGCCCCTCCCCCCCCCCCCCCCCCCCCCCCGCCCGTCAGGCTCTGGGCTGACAGCTCAGAGTCTGGAGCCTGCTTTGGATTCTGTGTCTCCCTCTCTCTCTGCCCCTCACCTGCTGACACTCTGTCTCTCTCTCCTTCAAAAATAAATAAACATTTAAAAAATTAAAAAAAAAAACTTCTCTAAGCTGATAATGGGAATCAAAGAATATTCAATTATAGAATAAACAAAATGTAGCAGTGTTTCCTGATAAAATATAAACATATAAGACACAAAATTTTTGTATATATTTATACCATTTTCCAGATATAATATGGATACACCAATTCAATGCACAAAATGTATTTTTGTTTGTATATATCAGTAGCATGTTCAATAGAAACAGATATGCACACAAAAACGTATCTAGGAACAAAACAAAGTATGTTTAACAATTTAAAAGAGAGGGGTGCCTGGGTGGCGCAGTCGGTTAAGCGTCCGACTTCAGCCAGGTCACGATCTCGCGGTCCGTGAGTTCGAGCCCCGCGTCGGGCTCTGGGCTGATGGCTCAGAGCCTGGAGCCTGTTTCCGATTCTGGGTCTCCCTCTCTCTCTGCCCCTCCCCCGTTCATGCTCTGTCTCTCTCTGTCCGAAAAATAAATAAAAAACGTTGAAAAAAAAATTAAAAAAAATAAAAAAAAAATTTAAAAGAGAAAATTATAAAAGTTTACAGCAAAATGGAAAATGAAACATAAAATAAAAATAAGGGACATAAACACCATGGCCATGAATGAAAACATTCAATATCTTAAAGTAACTTAGATCCAAAGTGATGCAGAAATTAACAGGTATTTCTAAAAATTATATAACAAAATTATCGACAAGCTGAGTTTATAATATAAATGGTAGATTAATGGGCCATAAACAGCCAAGGCATTTCCTCAGAGATTAAGCACCCATTTCTGACATGTGGAGACAGTAAGCTTCTTGAGAAAAGGAACTGTGTCTTTTTTTTTTAAGTTTATTTATTTTGAGATAAAGGGAGAAAGATAGAGAGCATGTCCATGTGAGCAGGGGAGGGGCAGAGAGAGAGAAAGAGACAGAGAGAGAGAGAGAGAGAGAGAGAGAATCCCAAGCAGGTTCGACGTCCAGTGTGGAGCCTGACACAGGGCTTAATCTCATATTTAAGATCATGACCTGAGCCAAAATCAAGAGTCAGGTGCTTAACTGACTGAGCCACCTAGGCACCCAAAGAACTGTGTCTTTTAATGTTCGTATCCTTTAACTGTGAGCACAATTGGAGGGTGCTCAGTAAATGCTCCGTTAGTGACTCATTATCACTGGAAGTTTTAGGATTGACATTTTGGCTTGTGTATTCATTATGAGTCCGATTGGCCAGAACAAGAAAGGAACATTTTAAATCATTTGACTCAACGATTTCACTTCCTAGTTATGTAAACTGAGGCCTGAAATGTTGATTGGCACATCTGTAGCGCCATACCCACAGAACTAAGCCGGCAATCCATCCTGGCACCTCTCCTCCCCGGGCCTTGTCATCCAAACACTGGCTCCTGTGGATTTGGCTACTTTTTCTATGTGGAGTTGGATAAAGTCCAGTTTAAGAGTTTAATACAGGGGCGCCTGGGTGGCGCAGTCGGTTGAGCGTCCGACTTCAGCCGGGTCACGATCTCGCGGTCCGGGAGTTCGAGCCCCGCGTCGGGCTCTGGGCTGACGGCTCGGAGCCTGGAGCCTGTTTCCCATTCTGTGTCTCCCTCTCTCTCTGCCCCTCCCCCGTTCATGCTCCTTCTCTCTCTGTCCCACAAATAAATAAACGTTGAAAAAAAAATTAAAAAAAAAAAATTAAAAAAAAAAAGAGTTTAATACAGATGTGTTTGTCCAATCCATGCCCTGACTGAGGTGTTTTCCTTAGTGAATAGAGCTGAGGACACTTTAATTAATTTATTATGTCCCTTCAATTAGGGGACCCAATTAATAATTGAAATGGGTTTTTAATTGGTTTATATCCTCTAGGGTATCATATTAATAACATAAATAAACTAACAGGTTTGCATTGAATTAGGATTCATCTATATGCATATCTGTTGCCTCCCAATACATTATCTATCCAGTAACTTTTTAAACAAAGACGTTCTGATGCACTAGTTTCCTGTTGTTATTGTTCCACTTTGAGGCAAGGTCATAGTATTCTCCAGTTGGGATGAAAAATGTTGACGTTATTTCTTTTTTTGGTACTAGATTCGTGATCCCCCCAGTTTTCCAGTCTTATGATCACCTCTGAGTTGTGTGTCCTCTAAAGCCTTCTATTCGTGGGCTTATTATGTACCTTAGAAATCATTTGTTTTCCACCGATGAAATAAAAAACCAGAGAGGTTACACAGAGTCTTCAAGCTCACACAGCAAGGCAGTAATAACAGTGGTTTCTATGTAGACACTTTACAGATTTTTCTCTCAAATGTCATTTATTTTGGCTCTTCATTCCCCTTTGGGATGTTACCACGCAAGGCCACACACTTGCATTGGTCTTCCCTTCTCTTGAGAATAACTGAATGACTTATCTTACTGAAAAGAAGTCAAATTTCATTATGGTATTTCCAGCACTTAGCCAGATATTCAGGACAACAGTGTCTCTATTACAAATTATTTGGATTAAATTGTCTAAAGGCTTCTAGCATTATCTCCTGCCAGTAGCACTAACTCCATTCACCCTCAAGATGGACAGTCCTCATACAATCCACCCCCACATGCTTGGTCTAAATTTTCTTTTCTGACCTGCTTCCTAATGTTTGTCTTACACAAGTTCTTTTCTATATGTGGCTATCTCCCTCTTCACTGAATCTCTCTGGCTGATTCTTTCTTCCTTGCCTCTAGTCCTGAAGGTTTTCTCTAAGTCGGCAGTTTTCAAAATGCGGTCCTCAGATTGATCTCGAACTTTTTACAAATGCTAGTTCTTGCTTTTTCTCCCCACAAACTTGGGAAGGGGCTGTCTAGCAATCTCTTTTAACAAGTTCTCCAGGTGGTCCCGATGTAGGCTGACGTTTGAGAACCACTGCTCTCACTTCTTGGGTGAAGAAATGATCCCTAACCAAACCTTACATCTCTTTTAAAACTCTGGTTTTTGTTTGTTTTTGTTTTTTTTTTTTTCTAAATGGAAAAATGAAGCCCTGACATTTATACCTACCTCAAACTCTTCCTTCAACAGAATCACCTTTGGTATTTGGTTTGATTCCATATTATTCCTAAGTGAAAGCTGAGGGCAAGCATTCCAGCCTTTATTCCTAGCAATTCTTCCACAGAGTGCCTCACATTATTCCTGAATTAAGGAATGCTTATTGAGTAACAGCAGTGATGACAATATAATGGATATTTCATAGTGGATATTTGTCCTGCTGGTGGTCTTATGGCCTCTCTTCTACCTTCTAAGTTTGGGAGTTCCTTAAACTATAGATTCTAGTTTCTCCAAATAAAAGGCCAAACTCACTCAGTTTCTCTTAGAGCTAGTGTGTGGCTCTACCAATCAGAAGACTTAAACTCTAGTGATAGAAAGCAAGGAAGGAGTGGGGAATTCCTCTCTCTCTGACTGGTGGCGATAGCAGAAATGGTTACACGTTGAGTTCCCGGCAAGAAGAGGCCTTGGTGCTGGAGTCACCTGCAGTAAATTCAAGTTCCTTAGAAATGGCAGGTTCCAAAGGGTCAGTGGATCTTCTTGACTGATGGTGGTACCAGTAGTCTCCTTAATTTTCTGCTTAGACTAGTTTCAGAATGATTGACATTTAGCCTGGGTCTCTAGATTGTGCATTGACCTTGTGGCCTACCCAATATCGTTTCAATAAACTCTTTCTCCATAAGAGAGTCAGTTTTTGCTGCTTGCAAGATAGAACCCTGACTGATGTCGAAATAATAAGCATTGCTACATTTGATTGAGTAGTTGATACATCTATTAAGCTGTCCCCAGCTTTCTCAATAGAATGGAAAATTGACTAGTCTGAAAAGACAAAGGTTGCGGAAAAAATTCACATCGGTTTACCTGCTGGCAGGCCTCCGTATACAAATACGAATACCTGACGATATCTGACACTCTCATTGTTCCAGAAGAACAGAATGAGGTAACACCTAACACATTCTTCAACGTCAGAAATGACATCATCAGTCCTCTAGGGGGTGATAGGCATTGTGAGTGAATGGGGTTAAGGTCTTCCATTTGTCAGCTCACATTTCTAATCTTTAAGGTTAGGGTTTTCTGTTCTTGGCGCATCTTAGATGGGTGAAAGAAAACATTCACATACCCAAGTTCAGATAGCATGACTGGAAAAGTCACCCTTTTACCCAGCGAGAGTCTCTCTCTGGAAAATTACGCAACTATACACAATGATACAAGTCTCCCTTTGAGTTGTTGAACAACGTTCTCCTCTCTCAGAGTCAGGGATAGCTGGTGTCAGATGAGGCTCAGAAAGGTGAAATCAAGATTATGATCATATAGCTCAATGTGAGCAGAACTAGGATTTACTTTCATGTTCATCTAATTTAACAGGCTGTATTCTTCCTGCTGAAAATGCTGTCTTTCAGGAAAGGTCTTTTCTACCAAGTGTCTGTGAATATTCCTCTATTTTTCCTCCTCAGATCCTACTGAACGCATTGCCCCTTAAGCCCCAGATAGACTTTTGTTACGGCATACAGAACATTTTACCACTCATATTTGTTTGCTTGTATATCACCCTGTCCATACTGTAAGTTACTAAGCACACTGATTACACTTTATTCATCTTTGTTTTCCAGGTTCCTATCGTAGTACGTGGATTATAGCAGTTGCTCAATAAATATTTATTACATGAGTGATGGGTCAAGAAAAGCAGAGGAAAAAAAAAATCCAATTTGGTGTAGATAGCCATGAAATATTCACGTGGCATTCCCGAAGTTTCCTTGACAACACAAAGGGAGAAGAGTGCTCTGACTGTCCCTGACACACGATTGCACACACTTTGGCCTACATCAGGGAAAATAACTACACCATCCGAGATGGTTACTCAATAAACCCCAGCTACTCAAAACATTCTGACGCAGCTGGAATGCCAGGCAACTCTCTGGATCCCTCACACGTGGCCATTTTGTTACTGACAAGGGGCCACGGAGCCACACAAATAAAGCTTTTCGCACAGGCTGAGCTCAGCTGCAGCTAAGGGGTCCCTCTCATCTTGGACAGTGCTTCTTGAGAGTTGAAACCTGACCAATAGTCCCCATCAGGGGGAGGGAAGGCGCTTTCCAAAGCCTGTGAGACCCTTGTTTGCATTAGATGGTGTCTGAGCCCTGGGGATTGGCATGGAACCAGCAATGTATGCTGTTGCCATTCAGGGGATTAAAAGCTGCAGCCATGACCATTATATGGAATTAGAAGCAAACTAAGAAGTGGCCACGCAATCTGATTGCATGGCATTTCACTCGGTGAAATTCAATTTGTAATGGGAGAGCAAGAAAGATACAGTCTGTTTTCTTTTCTTTCCCTCTTGCCTCTAAAGGGAGCGGCAGAGTGGAGGAGAAAGTGCTTCAGCTTTGAATTCGGAAAGACCAGGATCTCGTACTGGCTGTCTTTCTCATTCATTGCTGACCTCTGCAAAGTTACTCCTTATCCCTGAGATTCCAATCCTTCTGCAAAACGGGTGGTGTAACATCTTCCTCCTGTTCGGCTAGGAGGGATTAAATAAGATGACGTGTGTGAGGTATCTGTTGCATTATAGGAAACTAGTGGTGCTGGGCTTTATCCTTTCTCTCTCTGTCTCCTTCCTTCCTTCCTTCCTTCCTTCCTTTTCTCTTTTTCTCTTTTTCTTCTTTCTTTCTTTCTTTTCTTTCTTTCTTTCTTTCTTTCTTTCTTTCTTTCTTTCTTTCTTTCTTTCTTTCTTTCTTTCTTTCTTTCTTTCTTTCCTGTCAATTTCTTAGTGTCCTCCTGATTTCTTCATCCTGGCACAGACATGCCTAGTGTTCTATCCAGGGGAAAGAGGAGGCAGAAGTCAAATAAGAACGTGCCAGTTATACATCTGCACCTTCCCCAAGATAAACATTCCGTGAGCAAAGAGAAAGGGACCCATGTGGACGTGAGCAGAGGGAAAGAGCTGCACACGAAGGTCCCTGCTGGGAGAACACACTTCCTTTCAAATGTTGCTGCATCTTCAAAGCAGCACATTGAAGGAGGCCAAAAGATGTTCCTCCTGCTGAGCGACACTGAGATGTCTGCTCTCAACTCACCATTCGTGCGGGGAAGGCCTTCGGTCACCTGAGAGTGGCTTTGCAGGCGGTGACTCCCTCATCGGTCCTGGATCATAAGCGATTTGTGCAAAACAAATAGAACACACTTTCACTTCTAATTTTCCTCTGTATGGACTCTCTCTGGTACACAGGGAGGGAGGTTGGTAAAGTAGTCTGTGAAGTGAGGCAGTTTACCCTGTGTGGGAAGCCCCTGGGAGTCTCGTTGCTTTAAGGTAAACTAGCATTAAAGACCTTTTGTCAGTCAGCGTCCTATTCCAGAGCTAGACTCAGGCCTATCCAAGTGCAGAGCTGAGTGCGTCTTTATTAATGCCTCCAGTGGGAATATTAATTTGCATTTGAGGCTAAATATTCCTTTGCACAAATTTTGCAGTTTCCAGAGTCCTTAAATAAAACAGTGATGTACAGGAGCCCTGAGTGGCTCAATTGGTTAGGCATCCGACTTCTGCTCAGGTCATGATCTCACGGCTCATGAGTTTGAGCCTCATGTCTGGCTCTGGGCCGACAGCTCAGAGCCTGGAGCCTGCTTCACATTCTGTGTGCCTGTTTGCCCCTCTCTCTCTCTGTCTCTAATATAAATAAATATTTAAAAAATTTTAAATACTTCTTAGCGTTCCCCACCCACTATGATATAATTCGATCCTGAGTTACTTTATAAAGTTGGATGGGACAGAAAACTCCATTTTACAGATGAGAAAAGTGAGGCGCAGAATACCATCTGTCTACAATGGTACAGCTGGTTAGTAGCAGCATCAATGCCACAATCACCCATAATAAGTACCTCACCAAGATGGACACAGGTTTTGTGGGGCCCAGAGCCGAACTCTGGATAAATAAAAATAGAAAACAATATTCTACTTTGTGAATTTTATAAGCACATTTATAAACAATTGTGTGGACACATTTCTAAGGCCCCTCTCGGGACCCCGGATGGGGCCCAGGCAAGTGAGGGTCCCAGAGAGCAAGCTTCACTCTCTTCACGGGAAACCATTTCCGCTGTTGCAAGGAATGTGCCGGCAAGAGGCCTGCGCCTGGTACAGCACACGTGTTCGTTGCCTAGTAGCCATGATCATCCTCTCTGGCTTTATGTCGTCTCTACAGTGACCCAGAAATAGACGTTTCTAGATGACAGCAGCGGGTCATGCTAGACCTCACTGCTCTCTTTAGAACACCTGCACCCGCGCCACCCTCCCTCGCTGCTCTCCTTCCCTCCTTGGGACTGTCATCCTTCCCCAGAGCCTGCCCTGTCTGGTAGTGGCTCAGGTCCCAAGATTGGCTTTACAGAATGAACATGACAACTCCTCACAATACTCGGACCCTGGTTCAGGTAAGGGCCTACGCCCCCCATTTCATTCTTTAGTACCTCCCTTCGTCTTTAGAAATTTGCATTATTTTATCATCTCATTTCCTTTTTTTTTTTTTTTTAATTTTTTTTTTCAACGTTTATTTATTTTTGGGACAGAGAGAGACAGAGCATGAACGGGGGAGGGGCAGAGAGAGAGGGAGACACAGAATCGGAAATAGGCTCCAGGCTCTGAGCCATCAGCTCAGAGCCTGACGCGGGGCTCGAACTCACGGACTGCGAGATCGTGACCTGGCTGAAGTCGGACGCTTAACCGACTGCGCCACCCAGGCGCCCCTATCATCTCATTTCCAAAGTCACACCTGGTTTTTCTCTGGTTCCCCTTCTGCAGCTTTGAACAATGGTATTTATTTATTTATTTATTTATTTATTTACTTATTCATTCATTCATTTATTTAGAACCCTGTGGAATCTTTGTAAGCACCCGTCTGCCTTTTCCACGTGTAGCACAATTGTCATTTGAAACACAAGCTGGCCTCATGCAGGATGCAGAGTGGCCAGCTGACCAGGTGTCAGCAGACCCAAGATAAGATATCTTCTTATCTAACCATGTATCATGCGCCTACTTTTTTGTATTCTAGAAATAATAATCACAGTATATTATGTTAGGAGGAAACTTTAGGCAGTGGTTTCCATTTAGGCTGTGTCGGAAAAAACATGGTGCACTTTTTCCATGCAGATTCCCAGGCTAGGTCTCAGACCTTGAGAATCATAGGAAGGAACAGAGAGTCACTACCATGCTCCCCAATGCATCACCAACAGCCAAAAAAATAATAAGAAAGAAAGCAAGAAAAAAAGCAGATGGCCGTTCCGATATGCCACAGATAAGTAAGGAATTCAGGGACTATTTATTTTCTTCCCTCTTTTACAGAGGAGATAGCACGACACCAACACTTTGAGAAAGGAGAACAGAGGGCTTAATAATCCCTTTTCATTTCAATCTCAGATAATTATGCCGCTGAATTTGAAGTGCGATCTGTCAGTCATGCACAGCTCTGATAGGCACGTTGGGGACTCCACTTAGCCAACCAACCCAATGATCTGCCTCCCTGCCGAGCTTCCTGTAGTGATAGCAGCAAGATTCCTGAAGGCAGCAAGCCGCCCCAGGGGCAGAGAGGGTCTCTGAGATCTTTGGAATGCCGTGGGCAGTGTCCTTACGCATATCGGGACACAAATGGGGCAGGGATCTGTGTGGCGCCTACTCTGAAATGCCACAGCTGAGCCTGTGAAAGGTCCAAGAGTAGATCAGATTCCCAAGGCCCCAGCTGGCAGGTCTGTAGGAAAATGAGATTCCTGTGAGTCCTTAGAGGTCACGGGAGGGTGACTGCTCCTGGTCAGAGGCAGGGAGGCTTAGGACAGAGACAGGAAGGAAGTGAATAGGGCAGAAAGGGAAAGAAATGTGACCAGAAGAAATTAACTCGTTATTATTTTCTAGTTTGCCAATCCCAGCTGGGGTATGTTTTTGTGAGTCCTGCACAGAGAGTGGTCCTTAGTTTCAACAAACACATTCACACACCAAGGACAACACACACACACACACACACACACACACACACTCACGTACTTGCACCACACTCACCCGGCATAACCTCAATTTCTAACCGATTATTAACCTTTTATTAGACTCACAGCCTTTGGGGCTAAGCACTATAGTTCACTTATATTTATATTTCTCCAAGCATAGTACTTGGCATCCTGTGGCAAATTTTTGTAAGATAAATTAATAGAAGAAACAACAACTATTAGATAGACCACTTTTAGTATTGAAAGGTGAATATGATAAAAGCTTTCAGAATCACAATGGATTACAGCAAGACAGAAATGTTCATCACATTTTATTTTTTTCAACGTTTTTTTTTTTTTTTGTTTTGTTTTGTTTTTTTTTTTTTTTTTTTTTTGGGCGGGGAGAGACAGAGCATGAACGGGGGAGGGGCAGAGAGAGAGGGAGACACAGAATCGGAAACAGGCTCCAGGCTCCGAGCCATCAGCCCAGAGCCTGACGCGGGGCTCGAACTCACGGACCGCGAGATCGTGACCTGGCTGAAGTCGGACGCTTAACCGACTGCGCCACCCAGGCGCCCCTGTTCATCACATTTTAAATGGAGAACTCTATGCATCCATGAGATTTGAGAGCTCTGAGCTGAAGGCCGGTCAGCTTAGTAAAATCCATGAAATGCATTAACTCCAAGAGAGATACATCTATTGATCAAAAATTGTAAAGTCATCTGTGTTAAACAACTTAACAATGACCACATGGTACTCTGTCTTTTTCACTAAACAGTAACTACTTGAAGGTAATAGACCAGGATTACTCGTGTCTGTAGCCCTGGTGCCTCACAATATGTGTCAGATATGCTGTAGGGATGATTATGTTCTGATTAAAGAGCATTGAAATGTAAATATTGACAAAAACCTATTGGAAGTGTATGTTCACTACAATAGCACATATGCACCTCTTCCAGTTGACCTTGTAGATGAAATGCTTTGCAGTCGAAGGGGAATAGAATGTGTACAGAGATTTTCCAGTGTTTATTTTTACATTGAACATCAACTAGGCCCCAAGGCTAATGCTATTGACCTGTAACATGCATAGAGATATGGCCAAGCAACTGGCCACTTGGTCAGTGAGCTGAAAGACCAGGAGGACCCTGTCCACAATGGGACACTGCCATCTGGTGTATGCCCCGGGTTAGACAGCCAAGGAAGGGATGTAGCTCAGGGTCAGGAAAGGTGGGGGAAGCAGAGCTAACCCTCGAGTACACATATTGCAAAGCTCCTGTGTAGACAAGCATGATCGCCTACTTGGTTGGGATCTTGAAGTAAAAAAGCTTAAGTTATCAAAAAATGAGATAGGATATTACTAAGAAAGAAGGGGAAAAAATTCCTCAATGACTGCAGTAGATTGAGCATTACACATTGGTTATCTCATTTAATTTTCACAGTCCTCTAACAGCTGAATATTAAAATGGTTATATCACATATAAGGAAATGGAAGACCGGAGAAGTTAAGTAACTTACCTGGGGTCACATAGGTAGAACAAATAATATAATTACTGCTCTTTTCTCTGTATCTTGCTGCCTCTGTGACTCTTCCATTTTAATAAATAGCCTCTTAAGAGGAGGGATGGTTCTTCTTTTTGTCCAAATGTAGTTTTACATAGAGCTAAATAGTTCTCAATGATCAGCAATCTACTGCAATAGGGAAGTACACTCAGAATTCCTTACTGCTTGTAGCTTAATATGTGGGTGAAGAGAGAAAATCACATATTAAAGTGAATTAACACTTAATAGGTTTAATTTGTTTTTAACGTTTATTTATTTTTGAGAGAGACAGAGCACTAGCGGGGGAGGGGCAGAGAGAGAGGGAGACACAATCCGAGGCACCAGGCTCCGAGCTGTCATCAGAGTCTGACGCAGGGCTCGAACTCTCAACCACGAGATCATGACCAGAGCCGAAGTCAGACGCTCATCCTACTGAGCCACTCAGGCGCCCCCACCTCTTCTTTTTTTTTTTTTTTTTTTTTTTTTTTTAATTTTTTTTCAACGTTTATTTATTTTTGGGACAGAGAGAGACAGAGCATGACGGGGGAGGGGCAGAGAGAGAGGGAGACACAGAATCGGAAACAGGCTCCAGGCTCTGAGCCATCAGCCCAGAGCCCGACGCGGGGCTCGAACTCCCGGACCGCGAGATCGTGACCTGGCTGAAGTCAGACGCTCAACCGACTGCGCCACCCAGGCGCCCCCCACCTCTTCTTTTTTATGGTGAGAACATTTAAGATCTATTGTCTTAACAACTTTCAAGTATATACTACAGTATTATCAATTATAATCACTATGCTGCACATTAGATCCCCGGAAGTTATTCATCTTAAAACTGGACATTTGTACCCTTTGACCAACATCTCTCCATTTTCACCACCCCCAACATATGGTAACCACCATTCTAGTCTCTGTTTCTATGAGTTTGGCTTCTTTAGATTCTACATACAGCACAAGTAATTTCATAGAGTATTTGTTTTTGTCTGATTTATTTCACTTAACATAATTTTCTCAAGTTCTACGTATGTTACAAATGGCAGGATTTCCTTTTTTCTCAGGACTGAATAACATTCCATTGTGCCTACTCGTATGTGTGTGTATTATAAGTATAAATACATATGCATGTATGTTATATATGAGTACATCTTTATCCATTCATCCATCGACAGACAGGTGGTTTCCATATCTTGGCTATTATAAATAACTGCAATGAACGTGAGAGGGTAGTTACCGCTCTGAGATCCTGATTTAAATTCCCTCGGATATATAGCCAGAAGTGGGATGGCTGGACCATGGTTCCATTTTAACTTTTTCAGAAACCTGGATACTGTTTTCTGTAGCAGCTGTACTATACTTTTTGTTTTTTAAATATCATTGTAAAATGTTATTTATCTTGATTGCTGAGTTTTTTTGGAGTCTCCTTAGGTTTTGTGCGTGGAGAGAAAGCCTAACTAGTCCTGACTTCGAAGGATTTATAACTGAAAGGTTGGAAATAGTCTAGAAATAAAATCTTACTTCGGCATCATGTCTGTCAAAGAGATATTGGCTTGCTCACTATTACCATAAGACACCTTATTTTCTCATGTGAAAAAAGTTATATTATTATAATAATTATTAATGATAAAGTATCAGTGGAAACACAATATGATAATTATGATGAACTGTATATACTTTGAAGTTTTTATGTGTTTTATATGAATAACAACTACTTTACCTATATTCAAGTTTAACTGGAAAATTAAATGAGCTATTAAATATAATATCTCAATTTCAAAGCATGATACATATGTGTTAAAGCTGTTAATCAAAGAATGATGGATACTTGTTTTGCTGGGCACCTCGGGAGATTTTGTGTGTGTGTACACAGTGTTAATGCAGAAAAATTCTTTTGCTTCTGATTTTTGAATCAAACCATAAATATCACAAGGGAAATAATGTTTTCTACCAACATGTTGCAAATTTAGATTAACTGAAGTGTTAGCCCCTAGGTTTTCAGTAAAAACAGATTGGTGGCAAAAGGTCACATTAAATAAGACTAGATCCTTTCTAATGGGAGATATTTGGGACCCTTCATGCAACAAGAAGTCAAGAACATCCCTGAACCACAAGCCATTCCAAATAGGACCTTGCTGAGACGCAGACACAGATTTAAAATATTTTCAAACAGTATAATATCACTAGAAAAATTCCCTGTTGATGCTTGGGGATTTTCCCCAGAGGTGTGAATTATAAACCTGAAGAGACACTGTTAAGATTTTGTGTGTGAAGTTAAGTCTTAGTCCTGCTCAGCTCAACTTCTATTCATTATATTTCAACTCATAGCAAGCAGAAACTAAGAACGATGTGTCATGGTAAGTAATTCGCTTGCATTCCCTAATGCAATGTCACAATCTAGATCTTTCTTCTGAGAAGATTTAGTTGAAACCTCCATCCTGCACCTCCTGGTAAGAATACCATTTAATGTTCCATTAGCAAAGCAGAGCTTTGGAAGTCATAATGAAGGAATTCTCAGAAGAACTGAAAGGAGACTTGAGGGAGGGCCCTGTTTTCATATTAATCTTGTGGTTAAGTTGGAGTCTGGGTAAAATTGTACAAATTCCTTTGTAATTTATCTGGCAGAATAAGATTTCAGTCAGACAAGGTACTTACAATTGAGAAACCAGCTTCTCTCCAGCCATAAAGCATGCTAATTGGAAAGCTGTGGGCAGAATTCCTGCCAAACGTGGGGAATCTTCTCAAATATTAACGATGCCCTCCTGCCAAACTTTTGGATGCTGTCATGAATCTCGTGGCTTACAGCTTTATGTCATCTCATCATGTCTTTGATCTTGCTGTCAGTGTACCCCAAAGAGGTAATACTGTCCAGTGGCGGGGCCATGAGACACAGTGCGGAAGTACCTATGGGATTGGGAAGGAAAGCCGGCGTCTATACAAGTGGACATATCCATAAAGGTGACATGTGTTTGCAAATGGAAACAGACAATGATGAAATAGTTTAGGGAGTCGTACTAAGCTACAAAAGGAATTTGAATTGTTTCTAAACTCATAGAATATGGCTGGCGTTGCTAGCAAACGTAGAAAAGAACAGGAACAATGAAAATTGATTGGAAACATAGAAAATAATCATGCAGGAGAAGCAAGAAGTCTTCCAACTCTGCTGGGAAAATTTTTAAGAGAAGGATAACCTTGGCTCTACGGTGCCCGCTGACGGATCATATACGCAGCGTAGGGGATGTTCAAGTGCTCCTAACTTTTTTCTTTTTTTTTTTGAGAAGCTTAACAAAATTAATGCTGTTTCTCCAGATGCCTAATTCGCTCCACAGAAGTGGTCTCCATCTCAAATCTCGACCAGAAGTTGATTTGGAAGCTGGCAAGCATGCACTCTTGGCAATTGAGAACATCAGCAATGAGAGAAGAGTCTGCAACCTTCCCCTCTGCCCAGGAAGAGGTCAGGACCTTGGCACACCCCTTTGGGAAGATTGCCAACTTTGGGTTTTAGACAGCACATTTAAATGTTTTATCTGAACTGCCTATTACTTTACAGCTAAGCACCTCTCCATTCAGCCAAAGTGGTCAGATAGACACTTGGTGAGTATTTGGGTTGTTATGCCAAAGTCATTTTTGGCCTTCATTTTTGGATACTTGTGAGAGCAACTGTCAACTCAGTTCCTTGAATAATTGATTGCAAAGAGGGTTCCTGTAGATGGGAACTTAAAGTTCTTATGAAGGCATTCCAAGAGCAGAAATTTCTGTGTGGAATAATGGTATAAGAAAAGGTATAATAAATCCTCACATTTATATAGTACTTTATAGTTTAATATAATAGTTAAGAGCACAGGCATTAGAATCAGACTGAAGTAGGTTTTTGAGTTATGTTAACTCCTATGAAAATCAGTTGCTGATACTCAGATTCCATAGTTTCTTAAGGGCTTGGGTACTTTCTAGCATACCTCTCCAATGATCTTGTTGGTAAAATGGGGATAATAATATCTATGTAATAAGGTTGATTTGAGAATTCAAAAATATGCTATAATCAAAATAATATGTATAAATATAATTTTATATTACAGCTCCTTGCAAGTAAGTGATCAATCATAGATGAAAAATCTATTTTATATATTTTTAAATTCTTTTTTCAATTAATTAATTTATTTTGCGAGAAAGAGGGAGACAGAGGAAAGCATGATTGGGAGGGGCGGAGAGAGAGACTTCCAAGCAGACTTCTTGCTGTCAGCCCAGAGCCTGACGCGGGGCTTGATCTCACGAAACATGAGATCATGACCTGAGCCAAAATCAAGAGTTGGATGCTTGAATAACTGAGCCACCCAGGTGACCCAAATCTATTTTATATATTGTGAAACCTTCACATCAATCCTTTAGAGTCAGGGATAAAGTTTTATGAAGATGGTCCAGACAAAACTTGTCAAGGGAGCCAGGCTTTTTAAAGCTATCTTGAGCTTAAATAAACAAACATGTAAATGCACTATGGTGTCATAAGGGACACCTATATACACCAGCTATTGGAGCATGAACAATAATTCAAGCTCAAGAGTGCAATTAAGTATTTCCTACTGTATTTGCTAAGGCAAAGTATGGGATTATGGTGGCAGGTATACCTAATTTGCATCCTGATTTGCCTGTTTACTGACTGTGTGATCTTGGAAAAATGAACTTTTCTAATCTCATTTAAAAAATGGAGTAGTAATAGTTTCCTAGCTCACAGGCCTGAGAAAATTCAATGAGACAATGCTTATAAAGCGTTCAGCATTGAGCCTGGAATATGGTAACAGTACAGTAAATATTAGCTGCTATTATTACACATAGAGAAGAAAAGAGCATAGGAAGCAAAACAAAAATTTATTGAGCACTGACTTCATGTAGGACACACATGCCAGATCCTTTATGTATATTTTTCTTTTTTATCCTCTTAGCTTCTCTGGAAGATGGGCAGTGTGGTTCTCATCTACATAAACAAGGGATCTGAGGCTCTGAAAATTAAGCAGTTAGAGAGAGAGGTTAAACGTATCCACTGTTCACACAGTGCTCTAAAGAAGCGTGTTCTGAGTGCCTACTCTTTGCCAGACACAGTACTAGGTACTATGAACACCTCGTCTCCTGTCTTCATAGTGCTTATTCTGTAATGAGTGGAGACAGCTGAGTCCAAAGAGGTATAGGGAGTGTGCGAGGGTGGAACATATGAATCATGAGAACCTTGTAGGTCACTGTGAGGATCTTGGCTTTGACTTAGGACCTCTGTACTTGCTTTAAAGTTATGTTCATTTTCTCAGCATCTTTTTTTTTCTTTAAAGAATCATTTTATTGGCTTCAATGTTAAGATTCTGGCTCAGGTTCTCTAACTTAGAACACTAATGGGATATTAGAGGCCCATAGCAGAGATCTACCATGCAAAAAGCCCTGTGTACATTCCTGGGCAGGCAACAGTGCTCTACTGGGTGCCCCACGACCATGGAAGTTGTCTCAAGACATTCAACAGTCTCCTATGCCACTTCGGCTATCCCAGGCGGTGGTCAGAATAAACCACAGGAAAGACGGAGGTGAGACTTGACCTTGACCCTTCGATACAATTTCTTGTTTCGTGATTCTCAACATTCCATTCCTGACTTTAGACTTTTCTGTGCTTTGTGCACTGCGATGCCTCATATGGTGCCACTGAATTCACTAGACCTAAGATTAGCAATTAGCATCTCCTATGGACATTCAACCTCCACAGTGGAAAATCAATAAATCATGTTCAATAAAGAAATAGGGAATGCTTGAATAAATAAGTGTTGAATAAATACATCCTCTCTACTATCAATCAAAACTTACAGGCCCAGTGCAATTTCTTTACCGAACAGACTATTAGATACACCAATTTACCCAATATTGTCCACAAAGACACAACTCCTAATGTCTTCCGCTTTATACAAGACACATCCTTTTAGGCATTCTAAGGAATTCTACAACCTAAAGGGATGATGATGCTCAGGGTGGAAATTATAGGCATCATGGAAGGCTGGTCAAAGAAATGAATTTTTCTGAACATAAATATATCTTTAAGTCAGTTTTGGAATTTGACCATAAAATTCCCCTTATAGGTACTTTCAAAATGTTCTCTAAGACAAGACTATTTCCTATATTCCCTGAGTCTATAAAATAGAATGTCTTGAACATGAAATCAATGGCTTGTTGTTGGGTCCATGTGAGTTGCCAACTTAGAACACTCCACAGTAAATGTATAAAAATTAATAGGCAGAACAATCAATTGGCACACAAAGTGGGGTTCTTGGGATATATCCAGACAGAACCATGTTCTCAGGCCTTCCTCTTTGAAATGGAGGAAAAGACTACTTGAATAATTGACTGGGTCATCATGGCAAGATAGTGTTGCTCTCAGCTTTAATAAATTAAACATGAGTGGCAATAAAAGTAACTGAAATATATTTTTTCAGAGAGGGAAGTAACCATAAGAGACTCTTAAATACAGAGAACAAACTGAGGGTTGCTACAGGGGCTAAGTGGGTGACGGGTACTAAGGAGGGCAGTTGTTGGGATGAGCACTGTTGGTATTATATGTAAGTGATGAATCACCGGGTTCTGCTCCTGAAACCAATACTATACTGTGTGCTACCTAATTTGAATTTAAATAGATAAGTAAGTAAATAAAATATGTGTTTGTATTCAACATACATGTGTATGTGCATGCACATGCACTCCCCGTATGCCCATTAGAGACTCTATTTGCTGCCACGAAAATAATTGATTTTTCAATGAGTAAGTGACCTTCACTGTACCCTCCAGGTGACTTGTTTTCCCAAGCACCTGAACATTCCTTCACTTGCTAAAAACACCCAGCATTAATCCAATGCCCCTCATTAAACATGGTGAATGTTCCTTTTGACATAATAAAACTAAAGCTAGTATAATTTGTGCATGCCAACAGGTAGACTTCCTTGCCGAAGGGGATTTCCCTGCTGCATATGGAAGGTGCTTAACTTGTGTCCTCTTGCCAAGACAGGATGATCACGCACAGTATACAAATGCATAAACAATTTTATGGAGCATGACAATCCCTGTGGGTCTCTAGAGATATTAACCAGAGTCCTCCGTTTTCCAGGCTTGAAGTTTCCATGAATCGAGGAGCGCGTAACATCCTCTTCAACACAAGCATTGAGTCCTACATCTGCCTTGACTGCAAAAAAGAAGCATAATCCATGAAATATCCTTTTAAAGGATACTCAGCATAATCATTAGCATAGCATAGAGTGAATGTGATTTCTCTCTCTTTCTTTCCCTCTCCCTCTCTTAATAGAGATATATAGATATAGATTTAGACATTCAGAAAGTTTTTATGCAATGTGAAACTTGCCTTCCCCAAAACAGAATCATTGGCAGAATCATTGGCAAAGACTTGAGCATTAATGGCAATTCTGATTTGGATCTAAATTAGTCCCTTAACCTGCTAAACCTCAACCTTTCTAGAAGGAAAAAAAAAAGGAAGAACTACTCTCACCTGTACCCCAAACCAGATTAAGGGATAAAACCAATAATGTGAGAGTACTTGGAAACATGCAGCACATTTCAGATCTTAGGGGTTGGAGGATTCCAATGTAAGAATGTAAATGTCTACAGCATATTTGCATGAGTTTCAACTTAGTAGAACCTTTAAAGAGAAATGTGTTCATCTCCACCCATAATTCTTAAAATTACTTTAAATTCTGCAGCTTGGTATTTAGTGCATTATACATGAGGTAGGACTAGTTTCACAGCTGGACTTTATAGCATGGCAGTACTTAGAATATTTTTGTGGATAATGTAGTCCTCTTAAAGGTTTCTCTCCTTAAATTCTGAAAAAAAAAGATGATCAAAATATGAGTTTTTCGTTTCCTAAAGAATCCTAAAATTGGTTTAGGACATACTTCAAGTAATGCCAAATGTCCTAGATTCCCTTTTACATTTACAATGAGACCTTCACAGATTAAAACTCCCGTTCACACTTAGGCTAATGTGAGGAGTCCAGAAGTAAAATCCTAAAGGATGATGTGAGAGGACAATCTAGTTCCTCATTCAGAAGAAGGTGCTAAAACATTTGGAAAAGTTCGAAACATTTCTGCAAGTAAACCCTGATTCAGCCAAATGACAGCTTGAGATTTATAACTCAGTGACAGTGGGAAGGCCGGTTCCAGGATGATAACCCTGCCACAGTTCATGAGAAAAAGGTTTTCACCACATAATCCGCTAAACGATCTGTTTGCAGGTGATATCATTTCTGTTTTTCAAGTAAGAAAACCCAGGCTCAAACAGTTATGATTATCATCTTATATGTTAATTTTAATTTATATCCATTCTTGTGCCAGAAATAGCTAAAAGAAGCCAAATAGATATAAATAGTCATGTCGCAATCATTTTACAAATGATAATATAAGCGCTTCTTACTAGTCAGCGTCTCTGCCTCTAGCTCCTTACTCCTCTAAGGTAGAGCGTCAGGCCATTTCATGGCCATCTGAAATGACCATATTGTAATCATTTTAGGTTTGCCAGCTATACCAACCCTGTTGCAACCACTCAATTCTGCTCTGGTAGCCCCTGAAACAGCAATTGACGATACGTAAGCAAATGGACATGACTGTGTTCCAATAAAGCTTTATTTACCAAAAACAAAGCCAGCAAGCCAGACGTGGACTGTAGCTTATGGACCCTTGATCTATGGTCTCTTGCAAATTTCGTAAGTTCCTTCCAAATTCCACATGAAGCTCACTCCCACCAAACATCTGAGCAGCGTTAACCAATAATCAGTCCAATATGCCAAGGAACCCCACATTCTTACATGCTTTGCGAACATGTCATGTGAGTTTATCTGTATACCGTTTTATTGTCTGCTTTGCAAAATATTTTATAATTTGTTCTCTCTCTTTTAGGGTTGTATCTTTAAAGACATGGGGCCTATCTTCCCACTCCTACTGAGATTTCTCATATAATATGTCCATTATGCTGATGAGTATTCAGTAAATGTGGTTGGATACTGAAAGGGAATACAAGAATTCAAATTTATCGAAAATTAAAAAAAAATAAGGATATAAAACTTGTGTGGGAAGGAAAATAGAATTTCTTCTTTAGAAATCTGAAAATAATGGAGTGCAAATGTGGTCATTGACATTTTCTTTAAAAAATCCTATATTTGGGCAAATACTATTTTCTTTTGGAGGGGATTGTTCTTTGTCCAATGATAATAGTCACTGTGTCCTTGCGTCATGCCATACCATCAATAGCACTCTCTATGTAAAACCCTAATGAGTAGACAACTGTTGGTCAAGTTGTTGTTCCGTTTTAGGTTGTCTCTCTTTTTGGAGACATTTTTGACCTTCATTAAATGCCAATATAATACACTCTGCTGAATCCTATAAATAAAAAATGTACTCGGGTCAGTTTAGCTGTAGTTCTTGGTTTCTGTCAATTTGATTCTATTTCAATTTCAATAACTTTATTGTCATGACAAGGTAAACATGAGCTCAAGACTTGCCAAAGTCAATAAATCAACACTTGGGTCTCAAGATAGCTTCTGTATGGTTCCTTTTCACAATTTCGAATGAGGGGTAGACCGACTGGCACATATTTAGAAAAGCTCTTTTGACCTTGTATAAAAAATAATGCATTAAGATTATGCTGGCATCCTGTAGGCCAGCCTAGAGAAGTGCGCTTATTCGTTGGACTTGCTTTCATGGGCCAAATCAGATAAAGATAAAGATTTTGTTGCCAATGCCAACCCTATGCAATAGAACTAGGAAGAACATTTTTTTTTTTTTTTTTTTTTTTTTTTTTTTGTGCACGTCACGCTTAAAAGTTATGGGCATTCTTGTGGTTGTTATTACCATTACATAGACCAGAAGTGTGGAGACATTTTCTTTCTTTCTTTCTCTCCTCTTTCTTTCTTCTTTCTTTCTCTCTTTCTTTCTCTCTCTTTCTTTCTCCTCTCTCTCTCTTTTTTTCTTTCTTTCTATTTATTTTTTTGAGAGAGCATAAGCAGTAATAGGGGCAGGGAGAGGGGGACAGAGAATCTGAAGTGGGCTTTGCACTGACAAGCTGACAGCAGCAAGACCAATGTGAGGCTCAAACCCACTAACTGCAAGATCATGACCTGAGCTGAAGTTGGCCGCTCAACAGACTGAGTCACCCAGGTACCCGAAGCAAACATTTTCTTAAAGAGCCAGATAGTAACACTTCAGTCTTGTGAGTCTTTAGTTTCTATCACAACTACTCAACTCTGCCATCATGGTAGGAAAGTACCCATAGAGAAAAATTTCAAAAATGGACAAAGATGTGTTTCAATAAAAATATATTTACAAAAATGTGCAACTGACCCACAAGCTATAGTTTGTGAACTCCTGGTATAGACTTTCAGTCAGAAGTTGGTCTAGGAACTTCACAAATTCATCACTCTTTATTGCCTGAACCATATTTTGGATTCCTATAAATTTCTCTACACTCACTTTGGTAACATGAAAAATACTTATAATTTACTTGGCCAGTGTCTGGATTGTTCATGTCTGTAACCCTGGTATCTACCATAGTCTCCGGTACATAGTAAGTATACCACAATATTTGTGGGAAAAATAGTTCCTGGGTATATGTACTAGTACATAACCTAGAAGTAAGGTATGTTGCTCAAGACTAAAATTGTGCCCTGGCATGCTGGGATTACATAATGGATCTGTTTTTACTTATTTACATGCAGAAACATTCCTAGGATAAATAGAATTGTGTGATTTTCCTGGGCTCTTTATTTTGCACCCCCCCTTGAGGGTTTAGCTATGAATTGAAGAAAAAAGGTAGATATTAGCAACTAATCTAATACTTTAAAGGACCTATATAGTTCCTTTAAAGTATTTAAAGTATACCTTTAAAGTATACCAATTGTTCATAGAATAGTCACACTATAACCATGAATAGGAACACAGAATAACCAAAGCATTCTACCATATTTCATAATGAACCAAGAATCAACAATGTGATATCTTTTTTCTCTCTAATTCCACTTTTAGTATTCTCTTCATTTAATGTCTTCTATTGACCACATACTCCGTTATAAGCAAAGTTAATAGAGAAGGAAAGAAATAGCTTCTGTCTCTGTTATTCTCTGTTCAACTGTGGAAGAAGTGAGGTAATGCAATAAAACTTAATGATTAAAATAGAAGTAACAATGATATGGGAATACAAAGAAGTGGAGAAGTGAAGGAGAAAATAAACATTTAGATTGTCTTCATTTCTCCTACTACCAAAGGAGAACCCCCCATCCACACCATTCAAGTTTTCCTAGACCACAGCAGTGTCTTTTGTCAGCCTTTACTTTTTTATACCAAGACTCAATTAAAATCCTTACTTGAAAGCTAAGCCCTAACAAATGTGATTGGGCTTATCTTCAAATATCCAGAATCTAATCTCTTCTTTTCACTTCCAATGTTCCTACCTTGGTCCATGTTCTCATCCTTTCTCACCTGAATAATGAGAATCTAACTGGTCACTCTGCTTCTCTTACAAGACTTAACCCTTTAAAATGTGAATTTGATGATGTCATCCTTTCTGCAAAACACACAGTGGATTCCTATCTCACTCATAATAATAATCTTTCTAATGCTTAACCAGGGCCTATGTATGTACTTCTCCCCATTACCTCTCTAGCCTTGCCTCCTACCATCCACCTTTCTCACTACTCTCCAGTCACATTTAGCTAAGTGTACTGTAAGAATATCAGAAATGTTCCTATCTCTATCCATGTTTCTTGTTTTGATATTATCCATTACATGCATATCTATGACACACTATATAAGCATTAGGACATTAGAACTTTATGAAGATTGGGATATATCTATTTATTTCTATATCCTCAGTGCTTAAACCATTTCTTGTTGCATGGTGGGCTTTCATCTTGTGGAAGGGATGAAATGAATTAACATCTTGTGGAAGGGATTAAATGAAATAGACATTATTACTGTTCACCAACTATTTCCATCTCTCTTCCAGGCCACATGGTAGGAGTTAGGCATAATTATCTTATTTGCTTTAATGCAGGAAATGTAAGCAGAAGTGGCATATGTCATATATTGGCAGAGACACTAAGATACAGTGTGCAATTTATGCAATTTATCATACTCTTGGTGGATACGTTTGTCAAAGGAAAGGCCCTTTGGCTATCCCAGAATGACTACAGAAGAAAAGCCTTTCCTGTCTGACTATGTAGGACATGCAGTTTGAGCAAGAAATAAACTCTTTTTTGCCACTAGGATTTGGATTATTTTGTTCCAGCAGCATAACCTAACTAAACCTAACTGATACAGGATAATTTTCAATATTTCTTTATATCTAGGCCATCTTCTCTATCCCCTACCCCAGTAATCCTCTGATCTTCCAGGAGCCTGAAAATGTATGTATATTACTCAGAAAGCAGAAATAGGAAAGCCCTCAGCCAGTATTCCCTACATCAATTGGACAAAGAGAGAATCTTATACATAGAAGTTGGTGGGCACTATAGACTAAAGGAATATCATTCTTGTGCTTCTCAATCCCACCAAGAAGGATGACAGTAATATAAGAAAGACCTATGCAGAAGTCTCTAATGTATTGGGGTTCTTTGGTGAGTGAAAGGAACATGTATAGAAATAATGGAGGGTGTTTCTCTTCCCTGCAAATCATAATATATAATTAATATTAATATAGTTTCCAAAAAGAACTACTGTATAGTATGATTAGAGCTCAAAACTGGCTCTTGTCATATGGCATGCTATTTAACAAAGTTGTGTAAATAATGATTTATCCTCATTTTATTTTTTATTTTATTATTTTTTTTAAAGTTTATTTATTTTGAGAGAGAAAGTATGAGTGGGGGAGGAGCAGAGAGAGAAAGAGAGAATCCCAAGCAGGCTCTGCACCGTCAGAACCGTGGCATGCACCCTGAGATCATGACCTGAGCCGAAATCAAGAGTTGAATGTTAAACTGACTGAGCCACCCAGGTGCCCCTGTTTATCCTCATTTTAAGGAGAAGATATAACATGAGCAACCAGGGCTACACAACTACTAAATATCATAAACTAGACTCAATTATGAGGGATTTTAACAGCAATATTTTGTCCTCACATTTATTCACATCATGTATACTTATTACATACTTGCTATTTTTAAGTACTGGGCTCATTTATAATTTAAGTATTTGGGTCCTTCCTTACGTCTATAGAAGAATAAATTTCAATGAGAGCAGGCAGAAAAATTTCCTTGTGCAGAATTTCAATATCCAGAAATCTCAGTTAATGAGAAGCTCGGAACATTACTGGGGTCTTATGAGCCTACACCTCCTAACAGAGGGCACATAGAGGGTGCTCAGCCAATAATCCTTGCTGATAAAGATAATCCTGGGGCTTTCCATGGTCATGAAATGCCACCTGCTAGTGTAATAAGCACAGGAGCATTTTGGTGCAAAGTTGGTGTTAAGGACTGAATTGTGTCCCCCTCAAATTCATGCACTGAAGTCTGAACCTCCAGGACCTCAGAATGTGCCCATATTTTGGACATAGGGTTTTTAAAGAGGCAGTTAAGTTAAAATGAGGTCATTAGAGTGACCTTAATCCAATATAATTGATGTCCTTATAGGAAAGGAAATTACAACACAGAAGCACTTAGAGGAAAGACCATGTGACGACATGGGGAGAAGACGGCCATCTACAGGTTAAGGAGAAAGGCCTCAGAAGACACCAACGCTACCAATACCTTGATCTCAGATTTCTAGTCTCCAAAACTATGAGAAAATGAATTTCTGTTGTTTAAGCTACCCAGTCTGTGGTACTTTGTCATGGCAACTCCAGGAGACTAACACAATTTAACTGCTCAACTAACACAATTGAACTCAAAGCTATGCATTCTAATTCATAATAAAATTGTTTATTTATGTGCCAAAGTACTTACTTAAGGTAACACTCAGGGCCTGAAGAGGTCTGAAATATAATCAAACAGTAGCAAAGGGCTCCATGAATATTCATTTGGCTCTAAGCACAATCTTGATACTGACATGTAATGATGCATCCCTCCTTTCACTTACACTTGTAATTTTTATGAATCTTGGTCTACAATCCTAGATGCAAAAGAAATTTACCTTTATTCTTAAATTGAAATGAATCTCTCCACCCCATTTGGTTGTGACAGAATAAATGAATTTCAGCCCAGCTGAGGCTCCTGTACCCTTTCTCTAGAATTGTACAATTTCTCAGGGACTTAAGAGGTATTTAATGATGGGTGTGCTTACACAGTATCACATATGAGGGAAGATCATTTCTCAATGTGTTCATTTTGATCTGTTTATACAGATGCTGGCTGCTATGTTTACCTCCTCCTTCTTCGCTTTAGGGACTTCTGAGTCTGATATTTTTTGCTAATTTTGGATCTCTGGCATTCAGGAATCCCTCCAATATTATTGGGTCATGCTGTTTCTTGGAAACTGTGAGCCCCTTCACTTTTTCTGCCCCTTTTGGGCCACTAGTTTCCTTTAATTACTGGTTTTGTCCTTTGCTACTATGGGGAGTTGATTGAAACTTCCAGTTCATGCACAATACTTATTTTCTCCTTATCTATGTTAAAGAACTTTTATTTTGTTTAGGAGAAGCAATATAACCAACAAGAGACTATACTTCTTTCCATTCCTGCAACCAAATGTAGTGATGTGACTAAATCTTGGCCAATTAAGATATATGTGGAAGTTGTTGGATGGGACTTTCAAAGGGGACATGTTCTTTTGATCTTCTTTTTACTTCCTTCCTTTTAAAAATATGAATGTAATTGCTCATGAAGTCATTTGGAGCATAAGAAACATGATAAGAACTGGTTGATAAAGAAACTTGTTACCTGATGATCAGAGAGCTCCTATAACTGGACTTCTTGAGTAAACAAACAAACAAACAAATAAAACTCTCTTATTTGTCTGAGTCTCCCTTATTATGAAGTTCTGTTACAGATAGATGAACCAAATCTAATAGATACCCTGTTATCTCAGGAATGAACTCTTAGACTAACCATGCAATGATTTTATACTCTGGGATCTTGTCTTATCTTAGGTCTGCTTGGGAATGGAACACAAATCCATTCTTGTTTCAGATTCTTTCTAAACATGTCCTTGTTGTTGTTGTTGTTGTTGTTGTTGTTGTTGTGTTTAAATCTCTTCCCTCTAGGTGTGGTCCCTGAAAGATTGAGTAGTTATTGGCCATTTTCTCAAGGAAATACTGGCATCTAATTCATCGTTCCTTCCTCTGCAATCAACCCTTTCTGTCTACAACCATTGTTATCATTTCTATCAGCAGGGTGTAGTACTAAAAGCATAGGGTCTAAAGCCAGATTGCCTAAGGTTGAATACTGGATCTACCATTTAGTGTATGTGTGAACTTGGAATGGCTCTCTGTGCCTCAGTTTTCCCATCTATAAATAAACGGTACCAATTCATACAGAAATTATAAAGACACTCTTGTAAAGACTTAGAAGTAGGTCTGGCAATATAACAAGTGCCCAACATATTTTAGCTATCATCATCATCATCTCACTTTTGGGAATATAAATTCATATTTATACATCATCAGGTATATCATTAAATGTATCGTGTTTCTTAAAGACTTTCCAATTGCTTAGAGACACTCAACTTTAAATAAACAAAGAAACAACTCCTTATCCCCTGTTGAACACTCTCTCTTGGGAGCAATGAGCATGAAACAGGATACCTGGACTAATTGTATGAAAGGCCACGGTATACAAACAACATGGAGGAAAAAAAAAACTGGTTAACATTTTAAAATAATATCTATTTCATTACTAATATTTTCTTTCAAATGTTGATTAGCAAATCTATTGATAAAGCCACTGCATGACACACAATCTAGTATTGTGAAAAGAGCCTAGAATTTGTCAGGTGACCAACTGTCCCAGTTTGTCCAGGATTGACAGATGAAAAACTAAAAGGATACATGATTCAGTGCTAAAATGGAAAGCCCTGAGAAACTGACCACCTAGATTTATATGTAATAGATCTGGATTAAAGCCTAGCATCTCCATTTCTTAAAAAAAAAAAAAATTTAATGTTATTTATTTTTTGAGAGAGACAGAGACAGAATGCGAGTGGGTTAGGGGCAGAGAGAGAGGAAGACACAGATCCGAAGCAGGCTCCAGGCTCTGAGCTGTCAGCACTGATCCTGACGGGCACTCGAACTCACGAGCTGTGAGATCATGACCTGAGCCGAAGTTGGACACTCAACCAACTGAGCCACCCAGGCACCCCCATGGCATCTCCATTCTTAATGGAGGAAGCTAGTATAATTCCCCTTTTCATGCCATTCTATACGCAAACTACTATACTTCACCTGTTTGGTTTTCAGTTTATTCATCTGAAAAATGGGAATAATAGTATAATGTACCTTGTGTAAAGAATTTAGTATAGAGAAATGGTAATTATTTTTAATAAACATTATTTCCCTTCACTCTATGTGATACTTGAAGACTATGTTTCCCCAGTAATAAACCCGAGGAATTCAGGGCAGAACTCACTATCCAGGCGTCTTCAGTCATGTATGACCTGAATGAAACTTTTAACAAAAACAAATGGCATACTGCACTTTCAACAGTGATATGCAGAAGCCTTCCATAAAAGACCCTATTTTAAAACCAATGAAAAGAAACTCCATCACTCTAGTTGAATGAATATAGTCATCAGCAACTGAAAATGGAAATTAGTTAGCAGAGGGTCCCTGGAAACCTGTGGAGAAATGACTTAATAATCACGGTGACTGAGACAGAGGTTTCCTTTTTTACCATAGCAAATAAAAAGAAATGTGAAAAATATACTTCCTCGGGCTTTTAGAAATAGCTTACTTAAAACTAACTTATTTATAATAGATACTTACAATAGAAAAGTGACTAGGGAAAAAATAATCTGAATTCAGAAGAGGATCTGAACCAATCTTACAGATGCCAGTACATCTATTTTAAATAAGCATAAACACTCAGTTACTCATTGTGGTCATGAGGTGACGTTTGCTTCTTAATCAACTATTCTGCCCACTGAGAAAATACTTTCTTTATCTGTCACCAATTTTCCTAGAAAGAGGGTTTCTATATCATTCATTCCATGTCCTTTCTTTGATCTGTTATGGAAGCCCAAATTGGAGGAAATTTACTCTGGGCAGGTACACGGTAGCCCCTCTCCTTACCCCAAGCTGCTTACTGCCTAATACATACTTGGAGATGAGACCTTTCTCTGCAAATTGAACCAAGCAACTAACATATATAGAATGTATTTGAATAGAAACATGCCAAGTTCATCTGTAGAACAATATAAGCGGGTCTCTAGTCATAAAACCAAACTGTAACCCTGCCGATTATATGTAAAAAAGATAAAGAAACACGAATCTGCCAGAGGAAAAATTACGGGAGCAAAGAAACAGAGTCAAAGAGTCAGTCCTTGGAAATGTCCACATGCGAACCTTAAAGTCAGAGTGCTTGGTTTGGCCAATCAGAACGTCCTCTTCCCAGAGCGGTGATGAAATTAAACGTTGGTCTTCCTATATAATGGAACCAGCTTCTGGAGAAATATTTTCATCATACTGAAGACATGCCTTGACTTTATTGGCCACTTGCCACTTAAAAAAAAATAATTTATTCTATTGCAGTAGTCTGCTCAGGCTGCCATACAGACGAACCACAGCCTGGGTGCTGAAACAAAGAAATTATTTTCTGAATTCGGAGACTGAAAGTCCCAAGATCAAGGTGCCAGCAGGATTGGTTTTTGGTGGAGACCTCTCTTGCTGGCTTACAGGCGGCTACCTCTCACTGTGTCCTCACATGGCCTTTTCTTTCTGTGCCCACACTCCTGTACTTTTTTCTCTTTTTATAAAGGCACTTCATTTGACCTTTATCTCATCTTAAAGGTTTTATCTCCAAATATAGTCACATTAGGAGTTGGACTTTCAACATATGAATTGGGGGGAACCCAATTCATTTCATGTGTTATGAACTGTGGTATCTGTGTGAGTTGGCCAAAACCTATGTATTTAGGTCAATTTTTTTCTATAATACCAAATAACTGAGAGGACTTCCAATAATTTGATATTAGTCAGATACTTTTGATTGAGTTAACATTTTTCAAGGTTACTGTCCATAGACCATGTTCATCAAAAATAACTGGGAAATTTGTTTAAAATTCAAATTTCGGGACCTCATTCAATACCTGCTAAATCAGAATCTCTGGGACTAGGAGAAGAGAATTATCATTTTAATGGCTTTCCTAGGACATTTATAAAAATATATTTCAAATACAGAAAACCAACTATGGACAGATTATCCTAGGTTGGTTAGTTTTGAGTTTCAAGATATTAGGAAAAAAAATGTTCCTGGGACTCAAAAATAGAAATATGAATCATAGACTATAGCTCGGGAGATATCTAGATTTATATTAAGACTTCCAGAATGCACCCCGTACAAAATAAGCTTCTTATCACGGTGTACCATACCCTTAAAATCTTTATAATCGGGCCCTGGTTACCTCTGAGTTTTAGAGAGTTCAAAAGGTCAGCTTCTTTTCATGTCTCAAAAGGAGGAGGGGTCTAAATCCATAAAAACATAATCTGATTATTCATTCTTTCAATATGCCATATTCTGACAACCTTCCCATAATCCTATGTGGCTAAATTATAGGAATAGAAGAATGGAGTCTTATCATAGACTTCTGGTCAGCCATAGAGTATCAGGACATATTTTTCACCCTTTTTCTGTCTAGTTGGAGATAACCATGTATTACCAGTGGGTTTAAGCAGCTAAGCAAAAGCCTAGCCTTAACCCTAGGTGATCTTACCCCGAACACTTGCAGAGCCTAAATAGAGACTTACGTACCACATGTCTAAACGTTTAAAAGTTTTTTGTTAAACTCACAAGACATTAAATAAAGCATATTTAGTACAATGGCGTGAGAATAAATATTTAACAGCTGAGACTCTGAAGGGGGCAGGGAAGAGGTGGGGATGCTGATTTATAGCATTTGCTGATTTCTATGGTGTAAATATTCCAGTTTCAAGCAACCGACATGATACCACTGAACATGGCACTGGGATAAGATAACAGCAGTCAATTCACCTGAGACTTTGTAAACTGACTCTAGCACACCACTGAATCCATCTTCTCCTTAATGGACATACCTTCATAATAACTTCTAAGTCCAGGTTCAAATGTCAAGATCATAGACTTCTGAGAATTCTACACTAGAAATGAGCCCCTTCTGCCACTGGCCTCTGGCAACACATCTCATGTCCGGAAACAACCTACCCCGTCTTTTCTCAACCCTGGGTCCATCTTTTACAGCTAAGGACCCCATATGTTCACATGTTGACAACCCAGACATATCTCTACACTTCATCCACACAGATCCTATGCAGCCCCATTTCCTGAAAACAGTTGTCCGTCCCTTGGACACCTCTTAGGATGTCTCACTCCATGGAGAGAAGTATGACCCTGGGACAGCCAGAGAAGAGGTCCTTAAACGTTGGAGCCAGGGCAGTGTCCCTTGCCTGAATCTGAGACTGAGACTAAAACCCTAAGAGCAATAACTTCAGGCACTGTTCCCTAAGTCTCCAGGCATAAATGGCCTCTGCAATATTGATTAATAAACTTGAGCATCTAATTACCCAGTTAAAAGATTTTCTGAGTCACTTTCCAGTTATGAGAGTAGCAGCAACATTGGGTAGCCAGGAACTCCTTGGTGTGTGACAGGAGAAGCCGTGAGAAGAAAGTGAGATTCCTGTACGTTCTGGAGGAGCCTTGTCTGGTCTTGGGAATGATTTCTAATACCTTCTTTAGTTATCCCACCCATTTTTTAACCTTCACTTTGCTTCCTTCTGTCCTCTGTGTCAGTAACCTCTGAAGGTGCCAAGCTATTTCTTAGTACTCTACCTTTGCTGGAAATGTTGTTTCATCTGAATGCCTCCTATCTCCCCTGCCTCTGGTCTGTGCAACACCATTGCCTGGATGATGACCATTCAGCTTTTTAGACACTATGCAGGTGCCATCCTAAGGGAACTTCTCAAAAAATTTAAAAAAAAATTTTTTAATGTTTATTTGTTTTTGAGAGAGAGAGAGAGAGAGATCGAGACAGAGCGTGAGCAGGGGAGGGGCAAAGAGGGAGGGAGGCACAGGCTCCAGGTTTTGAGCTGTCAGTACAGAGCCCGACAAGGGGCTGGAATTCACAAACCGTGAGACCATGACCATGACTTGAGCCGAAGTCGGACACTTAACCAACTGAGCCACCAGGCGCCCTGAGAACTTCTCAAATTTTTACACCAATGCCCTGAATCCAGAGCATACTGACCATAGTTCTAAAGATCTAGGATGCAGGTCCATGAAGGGAAAATTCCTCTTCTTCTTCTTCTTCTCTTCTTCTTCTTCTTTCTTTCTTCTTCTTCTTTTTAAATTTCCTGTTTTATGTTTTAAAAAATCAGCATCAACATTAATAAATTATACCATCATCATGATTGTTGTTACAGCTTTATGTTTCTGTCTTATGCATTTGATGGGTTCTAGGTTCCTTGAGGAAAAATTTTCTGCCATACTCATTTTGTAACATCAACATTTAGCAATGTTTGGTACACTATAAGACTCAATAAATCTCTATCAAATGAATAAATAAATGAGTGATTGAACATTTAATGAGGAAGGGAAGAAGGAGGGAAACTAGGAAGGAAGGAAGGTATAAAATAATGGAAGGAAGAAAATCAGAGACTATATTAATGAATAAATTAAAGGATCCCAGAAAATAACTCGTTATAGTTTGAGGATAATAATCACAAGGGCTTTTGTAAAATATCAGGAATAATTTAATATTGTAATATAAATAATTAGTATTTATAACATTTTATTCTGTATGTTGTTGAGTAGCAAAGTATTAAATGGTATAAAGGTTTGTGGACAGCATGCTTTTAGTATAATTTGACAATGCCAGAAAAGCAAAGTTAGTTATGGCATAGGCTGCTGGACAAAAGTCCAAATGTTCACAGATGACGATCTTTGGGGGCCCCAATCTGGGAAAAGTCCATTGTAGAAAACATAAGGTGTCCTACCGAAGAAATAAAAACTTAGTGCTCACTTTTTACCATTACATATCACTGAAGAGTCTTGTCAGAGAGTGTTTTGTTGGTACTTCTGTTTTTAAAACATGCTCTTAAGGGCATTGGTATCCGGCGACAAATTACTAACTACTTAGCAGACACATGGAAACTAGGAAAACTTAAATTGACAAAGAATTCACACTTAGATAATCAAAAGTCTGAACAAATAGTTTAAACAAAGCCATGGGTAATGAAGGTACTAATGTAGGCACTGAACCCCCATTTTTTCCCAAAAGAAATATAGTTATTGTTATTTTTAATGATAAATTAACATGCACTCATAAAAAATTCAATAAGAAATAGTTTTGTATATTTCCTTCCACATTTTTCTGTGGACATACTGCATGTTTTGTATATATTCAATTTTCTTCCATTATTTTTAATATACACATACTGTTATTTAACCTACTGTTTTCACCCAACAAGATACCACTGATATACTTTCCCATCGATAAATGCAAACTCATGCCACCAGTATTAACTGTATAAAATTTTACCCACAATCTATCAAAGTACCTTCATCTTGATGGATGGATATCTAAAAATTCCTCATTTGATTTCCCATTTTTTAACCTTGAAACTGATGAATATTTTTATTCATGTACAATCGCTCTGTACTAGCCCAATTTAGATAAATTTCTAAGAGTTGAACCCTTATGACATGTAGAATTTGACTTAACATTTAATATTAAAAAAACTTTTTGATGATGTGAAGTCACCAGGAATTCCTGTATTCTACCTCTGGGATATATCCTGAATATGACTGCTTATCACCAAATCTGCCATTTTCACCCTCGTCCAAGCCTTCATTATCTCTTTCCTGGACCACTGCAATGGCTGCCTTCCACTTTTGCGTCCATGCTGTGTATTCTCGACATACAAGTCAGAGAGAGTCTTTAAAATTATGAGTCAGATCATGTAATTTCCCTGTGTAAAAATCTCCAATGGCTCCTCCTCTCACTTAAAGTATAACCCGGTCTCCTTATTCTGATTAAAGCTCTGAAGGACCCCTGTATAAATCCCTGCTTAAATCCTTAACTCTCTGTCATGCCTTTCTTCCCCTTCTCTCACTGGACTTGTTTCTTCTGCACAGGAAGTTAAAGTTTGTCCCTCCATTGGGTCTTTGCACTCGCTCTTCTCTTAGCCTCAAATGCTCTTATCCTTCCTTTGAAGATGGCTCAATCCACCTGGTAATTCAGATCTTAATGTCAGCTTCTTAGAAAAGTCTTCTCTGACCATCCTAGTATCTATTCATAAAAACAACCTTCTGGTCATTCTCTAACATGTCATGTATTCTGTGTCTCAGTTAAGCATTTATCACTCTGTGAAATTCTTGTTTATTTCCTTATTTACTTGTTTAAAAGCCGGCTCTCCCCCAGTGGAGCGACATTTCTGTAAGAGCAGAAGTGTTTGTCTGCGTATTCCTTTCAATACCTGGAAGGTAGCAGGAGTTCGGTATTTTTTAACTGAATTCATGTTGCTCCTGGTGTTTCTACTTAGACTTAAGAAGTACACTGAGGTGAAGGAGCATAGGCTGGAGAATAAGTGCTCATTGAAAACAAACAGACCTGTACTGAATGAAATTGTCATCATGAAAACATTGTCCGGGAAGGCTAAGTATAAGGTGGCTAAGTACATATTAACTGTTATACTTTGTGAGCACAGGGCAGCCTTTTTCATCCAATCTAGATTTTTAAAAACTCTGCTTCAAATCATAAGGCATTAAGGGACACAAATAAGAACCTGTAGTCCAAACTTTGGCACATCGATCACATGGTTCATTTTATGGTGGTGCCACGCAGGTTTTGTGCAACTTTGGATTTAAGAAACTGCAGCTCAGAGCTATTGCATTAGGTTCAAGTGAATTGGGCAGCTTTATATGCTCCAGTGGTATTCCTGATTTGGAGAAACACTCTGGAAGCATTCCTCAGAAATACCAAGGATCTCTTTGTTAAGAAGATTAAGGAGATTGTTAAGATTTGCCCATCTATATTTTTCTTTACTAAAAGACTGTATGCTCTTTCAAGGCTAGAACGTGTCATATATTTCTGGTAACAGAAAAAAAAACAATGGAATTAAGTACATTGCAATTCTTTATTCCTTGGCATTCACATTCCAATGATCAACCAGGCATGTTGTTTTCTATATTGTGTGTTATTATCAATCAGCACTCTATCAGACCATCAATAAAACGGTCTAAGAACTGCTCTGCAGATAGATCCAGAGAGGTGGGTCACTAACGTGTGACTAACCTCTTTCCTTAGCCCCCACGTGAATGATCTAAATGCCACAAAGAAATCCTGCCCAATGTGATGTCTCGATAGTCCCGTTCTCTTTGGTTTATCAGAGACCCTGAGCTTGGGCATGGCTCCAGCCCTGGGAGCAACTCATCCTAGTATCTATTAAGCTATGAGATGTGAGTCCTTGTCTCACTTTCCCGCTTGAAGGCATCCGTTTATGCTTATTTTCATCTTTCAATTGATGGATTGATATAGAAACTTAAATACGTCATTTGTTTTTCCATCCATTCCCTTTGTAGCAGTTGTGGCTTCACTTCTGTAGCCAGATTGAGTCCAGGGTGATTTTAAAGTCTAATAAAGCAAGGCAAATCTCTTCTCCCGGTTGTATTTTTTTTACATGTTTGTTAATATGCGGCAATCGGGGGAGAGATGAAGTCTGTGGCTCATTTTCAAGGGAGGAATCCAATTTGGATTTTATAGATGTTGCTGTCACTGGTCTGACATTGCTTTATTCTTTCACCAAGGATGAAGCATCAGGGTTTACTGCTGTTGCCGCTAATGGAGATCTCTCCGGCTGTTTGGGCTGAGAGCATTTCCGTTTTTATGTATTGGAGTAATTAGCCCTCCTGACCATATCTCAGGAAGTGTCTGGATTGGAGGATTAGGATAAACATCTTCAGTCAGGTTTTCTGAGTGTGATCAATGTGGGGCGTTAGCATCTCATTTGATGGGTTTTTATCAAGGCTATGGGGTTTCCTCACTCTCTCTTTGAAGGGGAGTTCTTTCATTTCTTGAATCACCAGGGCCAAGCTTAAATAACTGGGACAAAGTTAAAGATATTCTTTCAAGCAATTTAAATGTCCAGGGCCCTGCTTAATCATGGCTTCTGCCTGGGCCCTTTTCTAAGTACCCATAGAGGGGTATGAACTCTGTCTCCCCTTTGCTTCGTAGAACTGCGATTCTCAGAGACTCTCAAAAACACCATTTACCAAATTCAACTTCTGCGCATATCTTAGAATTGACTAGGCTGATGATTCTTTGAGGAGAGACACCATGCCCTTTATTCCACGTGTTATTTCTTTCTACAAGGTATTTATGGATCATTGGCTAGTTATTAGATAATCTCCAAGGTGCTGAGGATATAGTAATAAGCATAATAGATAAGGGCCATGCTTTTAAAAAGCTTATATTTTAGTCAAGCAGAAAGGTGATAAACAAATTAGGGAGAAAATAGTAGTATCAGTGATAATTACTTTGAGGAAAATAGCTCTTGTAATAAGCTCTGTCTATGACAGAGGGTGGTGGCAACATTGGATTTAAGACCTAAAAGACAGTAAGATCTGGATGGAGTGAATTATGAGCACCCCACCCCTTTACTACCTACTATGTGACCTTAAGAAAATTACTTGTTCTTCCTGAGTCTGTTTCTCCAGTTACTATCTGAGGATAAGAACAACAGGTTGTAGTAGGTAAATAAGTTAATATATATACATCACAAAGCCTTACACATAAAAGCACTCAATAACTGCTGCTATCTGATCATCATCATTGTTAATATTATTTCCCCTCTTGAAACACTTAGATTTTATTCTATTTTCATAGTAAAATCATTGTCGTGTTTTCAGCATGACATGCACTTGAATTACAAAGGAGGTTTAGCATAGTGAGAGCTAAGTAGTTCATTTCATATCCCATAATTTTTTTTCCTGAAAACCCTAAGTAATTTAGATGAGCTCCTCCATGGGCTGCTTGGTCTGTACTTTCCATCGCAGAGAATATAAAATATAGGACATGGACCTTGGCTTCAAGTATATTGCCATTGTTTGAGGGTTTTATGAAGTTTTTTTGTAGCTTTTTTTCTGGAATGCAATCAAATCAGCTCCTTTCTTTTGATTGGCAATGCTGTATCAGTTCTCCTTCTCTCATGAAGAATGATAATGTCGGCGAATAAATCTGAAAAAAAAAAAGGAACGGTAATAGTCAACCATATAAGGTTGGTCAAACAAATTATAAGCATGAATACTTCTATCAATAAAGATCAAGTTGAATAACAAATCATGACATGATCGATTTTGTAAAAATAAAGTAGATTATAAAAAATTATGGAAGGAAATGCTTCAAATGTTAATAGTGAGTCTGCATAGTGAGATGGTAGGATTATGGATTCCTTTAATTTCCTTCTTTGAACTATTCTATATTGTCTGAACATCTCAAGAAAAATATGCATTTGTTGTTTTGTAATCCAATAAAGTAAATTATTAGCAAGATTGAAGAAATGAGGATATGCATAATCACTACAAAATAAACTCAAACAAAATGACAGATTATGTAACTTAACAAGATGCATGCTTAAGCTAAAATATGGACCACATTTTCAGTTAAGCCCTGATATCTTCCATGGTCCTAAGACAATGGGCTCTGTTTTGAAGAAACAAAGAAAGTATCCTCTAGTTCTTGTCTAGCCTTTTCCCAACTCAACATCATACAGATAAGAAATGATTTGACTGTTCACTTGTTACAGGGCCCTACTAATTTCTCTGCACTTCACTGTCTATACTTATGTCATCAAAATAGACTTGAATATGATGAAGCATGAGAAGAACTTTCTATTTCCTTTGCTTTGTCCTACTCTGAACTGCCCTTCAATTCCTTCCAAGTATACTCAGAGTGTACTTCTGCTATAATCACTAATACATAAGTTGTTCCTACCAGCCCCTGGGCTCCATGAAGCCTGAGACGTGGTCTAACTGAATTTCATATCCGTGGTGCCTGTCCAGAACCTGGCCTATTAGTGCTCTACAAAATGTTTGTAGAATTTATTGAGCTGCTGCCATTTGCTCCCCAAGTCTCGTTTGATGTCTTAAGCGTGGGTGCTGTTAAATTCTTAAACTTGGGACTCCAAAAGAACCCGAGAGCCAAGTTGTTCATTTCCCTAAGGACAACTTTATATTGTACTAACATTTCAAGGAGTGCTTTGCTTTCCGGCTTTCTTCTCCTGTTTAGAAAGTCCTAGCAATGAAATGCTTTCGAAAGCGGATCCATGTCTGGCAAAATCTTTGTTTTCTGACTGGGAACAAGAAATTAAACTCTCAACAAAAGAGCAATTCTCTACCTGCAGCCAGAGTACAGAGCTTTAATGTAAATGACAATTGCAGGAGATCTTAAAAAGGAGATTGGAGGGGAGGGTGATGTCATGTGACAGGATTTCTACTCTGACTCAGTGCTTCTCTTTGGCCTTTAGATGCGTTGAATGACAGGTAAAGCACAGGGCTGCGGCTGCCAGGAAAAATAAATGTGGGTAATTTTAATCATTTGTTCAAGTCTTTAAATATCCTGTATAGCTTTCAGGCACAAAGCAATCTTCCTATAGAGAAACAAACCCAGGATGTGGCTACAAGGTACAGTTCTACCCCTTTGTGTTAAAGTGCCTTAATGATCTGGAAAAAAATAGATTTGCATGAATGCTACTTATGGAAAGCACTTAACACAATAGTTACTCAAGACGAACTTCAGCACAAGTAGATGTAACTGATATGATGAGTCATCCTATGTGGTTTAAAGCCACCACAAGTGAATGTCTTTTAATTCAGCCGTCGTGAGCCCAGAACATCTTTTAGAAGACTTTGAGAGCACCCATGGCATTGACGAAATGTATTTAGCTATTTAGCTATTAGATTGAATCATAAGATTGAAGGACAGTCCGATTTAAAAATGATTCAGGTGAGTGGCGTACAGATGCCAAAGCTTCTAGTCAGATCAGCTTAGATCTTTTCTTTTGCTTTCCTGGTCTCATATCATAAGTTATACACGTACACACAGGGTGACATCATCTTAAGATCTGAGTAATATAGTCAGGTTAGAAATACAATTGGCAGCAATATCTCCCCATGTGAGCGCATTAGTGATGCTTACATAATCTTCTGGCGTCTAGTCATTCTCTGGAGTAAGAAGTATGGTTTTCTGCTTCAGTTTCATGCCTTTAGTTTGGAAAAACCTTTGATCTTTGAAGAAAATACAGTGTAAGATGTTTGTTACTATGCTGGCTATGTCTTTGATGCTTCTCTTAAAACGATTTGGAGATATCCTGGAATATCTCAACCGTGAGTGAGAAAGCCTAGCCTGACTGTCATTACTACGCCATGGCAGTCGTTACTAATTGAACATGGCGTTCCTTCCTGTTGACATCAAACAAAAGCAAAATCCTTCTCAGTAGAGGCTCTAAGAAGACAGAGCAAATCAACTATAATGATCATAGGCAATAGAAATCTCTTTTTATGTCAGATGACCTAAAAATCAAGGCGGTGATTCTCAGGTATCCACCTTTATCTGAAGGAACATTTGGTAACATCAGGTTCTACAATAGCAATTATTAATACAGGGTTTCATTTTCTATTGCTCATCACCTTATTTTTCTAGTATTTTAATGCGTTGTCTCCGTATCATATATTCTTTTTTATTTTTCATTCCTTGTAGAACCCAACACAATGTGGAGCCACTGTAGTGCAATCGATAAACATTGGTTGAGCAATGAATTCATATGGTGGTTATTTGCCTAAAAGCTGTATTGGTTTAAAGGAAACAATTTTGTACCAAGAGCCAAAGCATTTGAGTTCTATTCCCCTTTATACCTGCAAATAGCTGTGGTTTGGAACAAGCCCTTCAACTTCTCTGGACCTCGGTTTCCTTGTTTATGAAAATGGAGTGATGAATTAACATTTGCAAAAACCTCTTCCATTGGAAAATACATTCATTCTTCTGAAGGGGTGACTATTCCAGCATTTTTAAAGGGATAAGGTACAGAACATATCTATTTTCAAAGGTATAACTCTTTCCTTTGTCTTTCCACTTTTATTCTCCCTATCTCCCGCAGTTGTTTTCACAATTTTACATTGACTACTCCAATCTGGGGTAGATTTTGCCTCTGAGAAATGGCAAAAACATCCCTCTTCTATGCACATTCCATCAAACACACACACAATGATAACTAATAAAGAAATTCCCTTGAGTCATCGATTCCCTAAAATTTGGACTTACTACCAAAAGAAACTAGTAGAGACCAAGTAATCCCACTGGACTCACACCCAGAGAAAACTTCCTCAGTCCTCAAATCATTTCCTACAGTGTTTGTATATACTATCCACTTTCCTAGAAAAACCCTTCACCAGGAAAATTCCTATGCCTTCTTCAAGACCAAGTCAAAATGCCAGCTCCTCAATGAAGATTATAATTCCACTTGGCAGTTGGACACTCTGTCCTTAGTGTTTTAACTGTGCCTCTACGGGAGCAGTTGCATGGTGTAATTTTTAAAATAACTTTTTAAATGTCTGTCTCTCTCCACAACTTAAAACAGTCATAATTTAGGTACATCAAGTTTATTTTACAAGGATATATTGGACATGCTCCTGTAAGATTCTGCTGCCCACCTAGTCTCCCATTCCAAGGTAAGTCCCAGGATGCTTTGCAGTGGCATTGTTGACCTCTTTCAATTACTATGAAAACTAGTCTCTGATACTGATGTATTTCAAGTTCAGAATCTTCCTCATGAATCTCTCTAAAGTTTTCAGTCTTCTTAAGAATGAAGCTTATCAGAGAAAATGGTGAACAAGAAGGCTTTAGGTCCTGTGATATAAATTATTTTTTTTACAGATGAATAGATTATCATATTTTAAAACTAAAATCATAATTTTCCTTCAAGTTACTTTCCTAATTATCTGCATATATTGCCAAAGAAACTGTGGTCTAAATTCTTAGAACCCTGTTCCTGGTTTTATAGTCTTCATAAGAATGCTGACTTAGACAAGGAACTGACTGGCATTTGACAATTCCCAAAGGATCTACTTTCAAAGTATGGCATTTTGCATTAATTTTCGCATCTCTAAATTTACCTCAGATGTCTATCTTCACATGGTTATAAGTCTCTGTGTATGGATTTCCTATTTAACAGTACACTAGATCATAGGTTTAAAGCATCAATTAGAAAGTAGCCCAAAATAGCAAATGGACTTGCCAAATTGTTGGAAAATGACTTCTTTTCTTTTTTACCTCCACCAACAGCTCTTCTTAGACAAATCATCATTATTGGTGACCTCTGACAACAGACCTTTCTATGTCTGATTCTGTCATTTACTTGGTAGACATGTTGACTGCAACAAACAATCCCCTATCATCAAGTTTTCCAGATGTTTGCACAGCGGGTTCAGTGTTTTTAAACTATCTAAATGACGGTCCCAGATGACAAATGTTCATTTTCAAAATTAAAGCTTATTACGAATTACCTGCCAAGTACAATGTGTCAGGAGAGACTGAATGAATTAGAATTTTTGTCCATTGAGAATGAACGAATAAGAAAAAACATAAATGAGGCAAGCTATTACACATCCTGGAGGTACATAGAAAGAATTTTAAATAACAGTAATTTACTAAAAGCTGTTGCATTAATACTTATGACTTACTTAAAAAAAAAAAAAGACCCATCCTTACCTTTTGTCATGAGTCAGGCTTCAACTTTTTTAATGAAAAAAAAAAATAATGGCGAGGAAAGACAAGGATAATCTCTACTGTAAGCCTGTGTTTCTCTTTTTGGTCATCATCCACACAGGCTCAGCTTTGACATACTGGGAGGAAAGAGCATGACCCGATACAGCCATCAAAGACTAAACTCAGTTCCCTCTTTACAGCCTTCTAGTGGTGTGGTTATTCCTGCTGGTTATTTATCCTTGACCTCTGCTCTACTCATCTATAATCTGGGAATAATAATACTTAAACAGGTTGTGGTAAAAACTGAATAAATAAAAATAAGTATTTAGATATGCTCTGTAAACTATAAAGTACTATAAATATATGATGATGTCAGAATAACATTAGCTACCATATATTAATGACTTACTATGTGCCAGATACTATGTAAAGCTTCACATGTATTCAATCTTTTTCAATTTTCACTATTTGTTTAAGGTAGATGATATAATCTGCATTTCATAGATGAGAAAACTGAGTCTTGTATATAGGTTAAGTAACTGGCCTAACTGCTAACTTGGGTTACACAGGATTGGAAACAAAATGTCTGAATCCTAAAACATGCATATAACCTCTTTCCTGTGCTACTGATCTTTGATCATTAAAGCCTAATGCCAGGTGATGCCACCTTGGCTCAGAATATTTTGGTGCTGCCATTTAAAATTGCCTTCAGATCCAAATTTATTGAGGCATGCAAAGCAAGCAGCCTGCTGACTCTATAAGACAACTTTTTTTTTAACCCCCCAAAGCATCATCCAGTCTAATCATCCTGCATTCTAGGCAGGAAGGCAATGAATAACCATGGCCAAGAGTTCTATCTTTTAGAAGACTCGACAAGATTGAAATTCCTTTTCAAGATGGATGCGGATCTCTTTTCTTCACATCCCCATAGCTCTGGGAGTAACTTCAAATGTAACTCTAACCACATGATATTTTAACCGTTTACCTACATATACAACCTCTAAGTAGCCAGAATGTTTTAATGACTGTATCCCAGAACCAAGAATAGAAGTTGCATGGTAATATTTGAAGAATTGAACGATACACATTTTCTTGTTGCCTAGGAAAATTTTGGTCCCAGATAAATATGACACCAGGCTGACCACAGAGTCAGAGATTGTTTCATAGGACAAAATAGAACATCTAGATTTTCCATCTTTAAAATTATAATCAGCAGCAGGAAGCAAAGCAATACTACTGTCCCTGTTATAGGAATCTAAAGGCTTTTTATAGAATGCACAGCAGCAAATGTTATCGCTATGCTTGAAAAAACCATTTTCATTATCAGATGCCTTTTTTTCCCAATTGATTATGACTTTTCCTTTAAAAAATGCATTTAAGCAAAATTTTTCTATGCTTGATTTAGCCCAAGGGAAAATTTGGGGGGACTAAGAAGGGAGAGAGTAGTCTGAGCAAAATTCCTTCTGCCTTTCAGCTATGCACACATGGACAAAATATATCACATTCTACTTCAATCTTTCTAAAGAAAAATTCCTATTATTTAGAGAGAGCCCAACAATGAAAAATGCAGCTTTGTGGCATTGTAGTCCTTATTGTTTAAGCCACTGAAGAGAGAAGGGTAAGTTTTGGTTTTTGTTTTAAAGCTATAATGTTCTTAAAGTCCTTTCTTCGTGGTTTAAAGGGGCTGCATTGGACTGAAGTTTCTTCAGCATACTTCTGAGGATGTACCAGTTCATGTTAGAAACCTTCAAGGTGAAAGTCATTGGAGTTAAGGCTAGTGTTTAATTAAGACAAACTGAATTAATAGGGCCCACTCAAGGTGGGCTATGAATGTATTTCTATGTCTGGCTTAACTTAATGTGTCTCTTACCATGAAGGGAGGGCTAGAGATAAGGATTTTTTTAAGCTGATAAAAAGCTCTTTAAGATTCTTCAGAAAAAATGATGTAGATGAGAAATCTGAGGTTGTACCCAATATGCTAAACAAAGAGGTTGTACTACCTCAGAGCAAATACTAAGACTTGTTTGAGTGAAGCAGGTGATTTAAAAGTCTAGGACAAAACAGACTTTTCATTTCATAGAAAGAAAAGACAAAGAATTTTAGAACAACATTTTGATTTAGCAGCTATAAGGGACCTTTGAATTTAAATTTCGATATATAAATCCCAATTTTGCCATGTAAAATTAATAATGGATTTCTCTGAAGCCAAACTCTCTTCAACCTCCGCTGTAATTCTCTTAAGAAAGCATTAAATGAAAGCATTTCACTTTAGTTGAAAATCAATGGCACTTCAGTGAAGCATGCATCTCCCAAGCATTATGGAGTCAAGAATCATACAGTTCCCCTAGTAAGACATGGGGGCCTGGATTTGCCAATAATAACTTCATACAACATAGGAGTCTTTGAAAAAATTAATATAAAATGAAAAGATTGAAAAGCCAATGTGATCATGCTCAAATTCTCTTTGAAATGTCAACCGAAATGCATCGTAATATAATTGATGTTGATGAGATGGTAATAATAAGAATAAAGATAGTAATAAGTAGAAATAATATTTAATTACTAATTACTATATACCAGGAATTTGCTAAATACTTTAGAAGCATCATCTCTTTTGATTCTCTCAAGAATTATGGGACTTGATACTATTAGCTATATTTTTAGAGTAGACTTGAATAAGGAAGATCTACCTGTGAAGACATAAAATGTATTTAGGATGGATTAATGGATACTCTTGTACATTAATCTGTGGCCACTTGCACAATGAATCAAAAGATATTATAAACTCCATCTATTTGAAAAGTTTGCTGATCCTTTACACAATGATAAAATCAAATTTACCTTTCAGTGTGGTGATTATAAGGATAAAAAAGATATAGCCCCTGCCCTCCAGGAACTCACAGTCTTTTTTTTTTACATTTATTTATTTTTGAAATACAGAGTGAGACAGAGTGCAAATGGAGGAGGGGCAGAGAGAGAAGGAGACACAGAATCTGAAGCAAGCCCAGGCTCTGAGCAAGAGTTCAGCACAGAGCCCGATACGGGGCTCGAACCCATGAACCATGAAATCATGACCTGAGCCGAAGTCAGACACTTAATCGACTGAGCCACCCAGGTGCCCCATGGGAACTTGCAGTCTTAAAGGGAGATGAAATATGCACTGAAAATCCAAATATAATTTATGGTGGTTTGTGGTAAGACAGTGTAAAAGAAAGAAAACAATTCTTAGAATTTGGGGTTGAGTTAGAGGAGAGAGGGGTCAGAGAGTCTCCTTAAAGGAAGAAACAGCTCTGCTGGGTTTGGAAAGTGGGTAAAGTTTCAACAGTCAGATAAATATGAGACCCAGGAGAAATGGTGATGTGTAATGTCTTCAAGAATGTTTCAGGATGCCAATGTTGCTGGAATTTTTGACGTATGAATGAGCAATAATGTCGAGTAGATTACAAAAGATCTTTACTGTCATTCCAAGGAGTTTAAATTGTATTTAGAAATCAGTAGAGAGTTTTGGGGCACCTGGGTGGCTCAGTCGGTTAAGTTCCGACTTCGGCTCAGGTCATGATCTCATGGTTTGTGAGTTCAAGCCCTGCGGCGGGCTCTGTGCTGACAGTTCATAGCCTGGAGCCTACTTTGGATTCTGTGTCTCCCTCTTTCCCTGCCCTCCCCAAATCTCACTCTGTCTCTGTCTCTCTAAAAAAATAAATAAACATTACAAAAAAATTTTTAAAAAAAGAATTCAGTAGAGAGTTTCATAGTGGAAGTCTAAATGGTCAGAGCTCTTTTAGGGAAGATCAGTCTAGCAATACATTACACTCATTTATTCATTCTTTTTTTGTTGTTGCTACTCCATTGATGAATAATTATTTTCTTGTTATCATGTGCCAAGACCTACACAAGGCAATGGGGATATAATGGTAAAAATGACTCACTCCGTGCTTTCAAAGAATTTATAATCCAGAAAGTTAAACCTAGGGGCACCTGGGTGGCTCAGTCGGTTGAGCATCCGACTTCGGCTCAGGTCATGATCTCGCGGTCTGTGAGTTCGAGCCCGGCATCGGGCTCTGTGCTGACAGCTCAGAGCCTGGAGCCTGCTTCGGATTCTGTGTGTCCCCCTCTCTCTCTGCCCCTCCCCTGCTCATGCTCTGTCTCTCTGTCAAAAATAAATAAACATTGGGGCGCCTGGGTGGCGCAGTCGGTTAAGCGTCCGACTTCAGCCAGGTCACGATCTCGCGGTCTGTGAGTTCGAGCCCCGCGTCAGGCTCTGGGCTGATGGCTCGGAGCCTGGAGCCTGTTTCCGATTCTGTGTCTCCCTCTCTCTCTGCCCCTCCCCTGTTCATGCTCTGTCTCTCTCTGTCCCAAAAATAAATAAAAAAAAGTTGAAAAAAAATTTAAAAAAAATAATAAATAAATAAATAAACATTAAGAAAGTTAAACATAAAACTGAATAGTGTCACCAATACTATAAGAGAAGAAGTACAGGATACCACCTAGGAGGAATACCTTCTCTAGTTTGGGGATAAACAACAACAACAATAACAACAATAAGAACAACAACAACCACAAACTTCCCATACAAAGTGGCTTCAAATTGTGTGTATTGCATGTGTGTGGATATGTGTGTAGGTTTACTGGGTAAGAAGGTCAGTATATGAAAAGGCTCCCAGGGGAAAATACGTTTTGGGGACTTGATGCAGGGTTATTTGCTTTCCAACCACATACATTCTTAATAACTTCAGTTATGTGCACAGGGTTCCTGACTGTTTCATCCTACAGAGAGGGTCTGACCATCAGTCAACTTCCAGGAGAACCAATGAAGCATTATGAACAAGGACCTTATGAAAGCAAATTCTGTTGAATTGAATTGGCTCTCTTCATAGACCTGGAAATCATCTGGTCTGACTTTTAAAAATATACCAAATATGAATAATTCAGTCAAGCCTGAAATCAGCACCTTGAATGAGTATGGCTTTTAGTGTTCGTTCATTCACTCAATTATTTCGTAATTATTTGTTGTTTATCAGCACCACAGAACCCACCGTACTAAGCATTTGCCTTATGTAATTCTTTCATCATAATTAATCATTTTTCCTAAATACTTATCCTAATTTTCCTGTACCTCCTTATAACACATTTACAGTTTGTTTCTGTCACTGGGTGTTGTGTGTGTAAGTATCCTCGAGTAGACTGCAGGATTTTGTGTTTTTTTTAACTTTTTTTAAAAAAAAATAATGTTTATTTATTTTGAAGGAGAGAGAGATAGTGTGTGAGCACGGAGGGGCAGAGAGAGAGAGATACAGAATCTGAAGAAATCTCCAGGCTCCGATGTGTCAGCACAGAGCCCAATGCAGGGCTCGAACTCGACAACTGCAACATCATGACATGAGCTGAAGTCGAATGCTTAACCAACTGAGCCACCCAATCGCCCCTGGACTGTAGCATTTTGAAGGAAGAAATTATGTTCTCATTCCTATGTTCCATTTAGCCAATGGCACAGATATAATAGGGGTTCTGTAAATGATTGCTGAATGAACCAGTGAATGCATAGATAGATGGATGATGGATAGATGAATGGATGGAGACAGACTTGAGTACAAAATTTTTCCTACCATCATGAATCCTATAATCTAATGCTGATCATGTATGCATGGTTAATTAGAAATATTTTTCAACATTCAAATTATCATCTCTTTTCAATTTATGTTTACTGTTGTAGTGCCACAATCTTACCATGATCCTAAAGATACCATCAAAGAGCTCTATAGGATATTTAGAGTTTAAATATTTATCTCTTCTAAGTCAGCTGAAGTTTGATTTTTAAGTCCCCTAGAGTACTGATTCCTGACTTTTCCCCTTAATTTCATTAAAAAGGCAGCCCCAAATCCCCCACGAAACCATTTTAACATGCTGTTCCTTTCCCTCAAGTTAGATAGAATTGAAGTGGATAAGAACAGAGTTGGAATTTAAAGAAAGTCTGCAGTCATCATGAATCTGAGAACAAAACAGAAGTATACCTTTTCATTAACATCATTTCCAATCATTCTGTGGTCTATTTGATTGTCATTTTCCCAAAAGTCCTGCCATATTTTCCTCCTTCCTTTCAACACATTCAGCACATCTTTTTGGACTACTTCATGCCATGGACATTGGTCTGGTTGACCAAGCATAACAGGTTCAAAAACTCCAGTGGAACATTTGTTACTCAACAACTTATTTTGGGAAAATAAGATATTTCTTACTTTTGCACGCATTATTAGAGAAGTGCATCTTTATATTTCATTTGAGTAAACTGAGTCAATAAAACAGTGTTTTCTCCCTTAAAATCAGGGGATGTTCATTATATAATGTACTCTGCAAGTTAGGAAAGTGCATTCTGTAACATGAAGGAGATGACAGAGATGGAGATTATAGTCGGAGAAACCAAATTCTGAATCCCAAATACCCTACTACTCTGATATGAGACAAATTCCTTAATCTTAGTGAGTCTCAGATCCCTTTTATGTAAAATGATAATAATAATAACCTTACTCTATTGTTACCATGTCACTATGAGAAGTTTGAAATACAATGGATATCAAAATACTATGCCTTGTTCTAGTATGTGGAAAACTATCGTTGGGGGTGATTACTGTACAAAGGTAGTAGACTAAGCCTTCTACCTGCATTTTCTTATTTAGTATTTCCCCAAACTCTGTGAGGCAGATTGTACTTTTATCATTATTCTTAAATGAGGAAGTTGATACATAATGAAGGTAAAATTTGACGTAGATCATAGAGCTATGTGACAAACCCCAGAGCTAAAAGGAACCACGTGGGATACAAGGGTTTATGATTTGATAGCAGAGTAAAGAATGTTTACCTCTGAGGCCAGCCTATTCCCAGGAGTAAGATGTATACAGATTGAAGCTGAGGATGGGGTCAAAAGGGCCAGGGGCTACAGGAGGAGAGAAACTCAACCAAAGTTTGATTAGCAAATATTTTGTTCTAATTGATCACTGAGAATAAGCAATTCAACTAATTATCAATGAGGCAAGGAATAAGACGTTAGATTTTGTATCTAGCCCTGCCATAGGTAAACAAAGGGGTGTTCATGGGTCGTATGGAAATCGTATTGGAAAGGGTGACTCTTTGAGTAAGCCATTTCTCAGAACACAAAAGAATGGAGAGATTTCTTAACCTCCACTCTTTTCCAGAATCATAGGACTCAGGTAAAGTTCAACATTGTACTTCCCATTGGTTAGACATGGTGAAGATGAGATTAGTTTTGAAAGTTCTACGTTGAAAGTGGTGGGGTCCCCAGGTGATCTTGTGATCTCCCTTCCCTGGAGTGTTAACTGAGTCAGTAAGTTTTAGAAATTCTTTGTTATAGCAGCTTAGTAGCTTAAATAGTAAAGTGCTCCATTTTAAAAGCCACCCCCATTGTGATGTCAATCAAGACACTTCACCTCATGAAATTTAGTTTCCCTGCCTACTAAATGATGGAGTCTTACTAGACAAATCCTTAAAGAGCCTTCCAGCGTTGACCTTCAAAACCTCAGAAGATATAAAGATTTGTCCAAGTGCCCCATGGTTTGAAGTGTGGAATCAGAGGCTGAAGCACACCTTACTCTTCCTCCCAATACTCAGGCAGCATCAGTGTAGGAGCCACTTAGGAAAGTTCTGGCTTTGGAGGTCATAGGGCCCTTTCATTAGCAATTCAGAATAAGGCTATCAAGGCTGCTTTTGTCTTCCATTCTGCCAATCAATCATTCATTCTTCCTAAGCCTGCAGTACCCCATTTGCATTGCCTTGCATAAATGGGGTGCTTCTTGGATTCTTTCTTTTCTAACCCTTCTGATTTTCTATATTTTCTTTCCATTGTCCTCCTGAATTTTTTTCTGTGTCAAGCAAACTCAGTTTTTGGTGTTGTTTCATGCCTTCCCGAAGGCCAAGTCTGTTTCCTGCTTAATATTCAAGAAGCATTCTTGAAGCTCATCTCTTTTGAAAAAGCCCACAAAACTCACCGGTGCTCAGCTGATGACTTACTTCAGGTTCTGTCATTTCTCTGCATTGGGATCTTAGCGTGTAAGCTAGTTGAAGCAGGACTCTATGGGTCTTATTTATCACCCAGTGCCTTGGATGTAGCACTGTAATAGATGTAAAGTTTACCCGAATACCAAACCTTTAGATTAGAAAAAAAGGCATAATGTTACTGATAGGTGGGCTTTGCATTACAAATATGAGTGACAGCCTAAAGTGAGTTTTCAATGAAATAAAGGTAAGTTATAACTTCAATTAAGCAGAGCACCCGAGCTTTGTATTATTTTTGTTCAATTGGAAAGCATCGAGTACAATCTTGGGAAGAATTTTGGTGGATAGTGGATGATGGGGTTTTAAAATGGTGGTGGTAGGGGTCCAGAGCCCATGGGCAAGAAGGAATTCTTGAGATGTCTTGGGTGCAAAAAGGTAATTTTATTAAAGACAGGGACAGGACCTGTGGGCAGAAAGAGCTGCCCCAGACCAGACCAAGGAGAGACTGGTTATATACTTGGGAGTTGGGGGAGATAAAGTCAAGGGGAAGTTTCCAAAGGGAGTTTCATATACTAAAGAAGACTCACAGGATATGAAGGCAGAGGCGGAGTCCTAGTTATTGTCAAGCTAAGGTTGTTTTTCCCTCTAGCAAAGCATTGACATTAAGACAATAGGGAGTTCCTGGAGAAAAGTACTACCCTGCCTGCCTCAAGTATTTGTCAGTGGGCTGCAGGTTATAAGGAAATTTAATTTTATCTACCATTTCCTTCTGTGTTTGCTTCCCACATCATTGGACATATGCCAAAGAGAATAGAAGAGGTACAGAAACCATCTTAAAGACCTAAATCCAAAGACCTAAAGGTGACAAAGTTCCTGTGTAATCTTGAAAATGTTACCTTATCTCTCTCACCTTAGTTTCTTTGATGACAAACTAGGGACAATGATTACCTTAAAGGACAGCAGAAGGGAATGAATAAAATAATGTATGGAAAATACCTTAAGCTCTGTAGGCCTATGGTAGACATCCAGGAATGTTGGAGTTGTTGTTAATATCATATAGTTAATTACCATTGACTTACTCAACTGGACATCGTTTATAAGCCCAGAAGGTAAGGGATGGAATCTTGAAGCTCTGAATGTGGGCCACTCTGTGGATTTTTAAGACAAGTGCTCCCTGTAGAAAGAGAAAAAACAGAAATTTGAAGAGTCATGTCTACAAGCAGCTCTAATATTTAGGTGATTAAAATAGTTACTTTTCATCTCAGCCACTATCAACCTTTTCTTTCCTTTTCCTGTCCTACTCATATCACTAGATTCTTGACTATTCTTTGCTTCCTATCTACCACTTACTAGACTCCCTGATGGCTGCCACCTTTGGGTCATGTTTTCAGATGTAAATGTTCCTCCTTTATCTCCATAGAGCTCTGTGAGGAAAAAAAACCCAAAACACTCTGGACAAAAAAAAAAAACCCAAAACCAAAAACCAAACACACACACACACACACACACACACACACACACACAAGAACATCAAAGTCCAAAAGAGAGGAAAATATTAGAAAATAGAGAAAGGTACAAAAGAGAGGCCAAATACAAAATTTGTACAGATGGAGTAGTTTTAATGTGACAAAGAGAAAGGGAGAGTGGCTTTTGCTGGCTCATTTGGTCAAAGAAGATAATTTGGATGATTGAGTTGTGTGGTTTGGAGTTACACAGAGCACATATTTATTGGATAATTGAAACCTCTCTCACTTACTTTGAGCTAATAGATTCTGTCCTTAAAGCTCAATGCTGTCAAATACTGGAGTTATATAACTAAAAGGAGAAACAATAATTTTAGAGGAAAAAATGATTCATTAAACAAAGTAAAAACTTTGTCCTTAGGAAGTTCTTAAGTATATTTGGCTGGCCATTGCTATATGGGAACTTTCTGAATGTTGGTGGCAGTAATGGGACAGAAATGAATCAGTTGGGGCTGGTTTTAAGAAATGGCCTCAGCCCCTAAGTGGTCTGCCAAGTTTCTGTTAAACATCTCACATTATTGAGGATACAAGTCAAAATCACTTATCAGCAGTTCTTCTAAATAGCAAGGAACATGTATCAAAGAGGCCATGAAGGCATTTCTAATGAGAAAAAATGCTCTTACTTTTTGAGAAATTAACTGCTCCAATAAATTGCAAAGATAAAGTAGGAAAAGTTATCACAATAATGTCTGTTGTAATAAAACTAAACTGTACAGCTGATAACAGTTAAAATGCCAGAAGGTAAGTTAATGAAATACCATTCTCCTAAAAGCCCCTTTGGTCCTTACTCTGAAATATAATTCTGACACTCACATATAAAGGATATGGTGGAAACTACATGGAAATACTGTATATGCACATGATCTACAGATTCATTGCCTATGAACTTTTGAATACATATAAAGTTTAAAAAGCAGAGTATATTAAATGAAACTTTCAGGAAGGTGAAATAAAACAATCCTAGGGCCTAAAATTGATTCTTAAAGTGTAAAAGAGCTGAAAGTCTGTGGAGAGAGAAAGCAGTCTGAATTGCTAGCTGGCATTGGAAAATTTCTACCAAAGATCACGGGAACGGGGCAAACATGGACTCACTGAAGTTTCCCTAACACCTTCTGTGGATTCATGAAGGTAGGAGAGGCCTGAAGCTTCTGTTACGATTTTCCGCAAATTCCTAGGCAAACTGAAAATTTGTAGCAGTGCAAAGGAATTCATAAGGATAATGAGAGCATGGAAAAGAAAACAAACAAATAGCAAACATAAAAATCGGAAAAATCTTAAGTAGGAGAGTTTGGGGTAATAGCTTTGCTGTTTATTACTGGACTTCTCTCATACATAATGATCAAAAAGGCCATGAATGGTGAAAACCTGTGTGTGTGTGTGTGTGTGTGTGTGTGTAGACAGAGAGAGCAAGACAGCACACATGTGAATGAGCAGGGAATGTGGAGAAAGGGAGAAAATGGGAGGGAGGATAAGAGAAAAGACCAAAGCTGCAAAAGCCTTAGAAAGCCAAAGATACTATACGCACAAATGCTCAGATACCAGGCCGAAAATCTCAGAACTCAGGGCCAGCTTCCTGCCACGTGATGAAACCCAAATGGTTCAGGGCATCTTTCAAACAAACAGCCGAAGAGTAGTAAACAGAGCCATCTTCAGTTACCATGAGTTCAATGAGAGCCAGGCAAGGGCCCTATACACATAACCACATCGTGACTAATTAAGTAAAATCAACAACAAGAACAGTGAAACAATTACACGAGAAATAAAAAAAGAAACAAAAAACTGAGAGCCACCAAAACTCTGTAAGAAAAGGCACGAAGAAATAGTACAAACGTCTCTGCTTTGAGCCATCTGTGACACACCCATCAGCTGGTAATAATATGACTCTGGGTAGCAATCGAAATAATCCAAGGAAGGGCTTTATGAAGGCATGGCAAGACGAATAGATTTTTTTTTCTGGGTTTCCGGTCTTTGTTTATGGATAATTACAATTTGGCAAAGTGTAGAGAGGCCCATCCCATGAATGTGTCTCCTGTGTTTTACTTAAGCAACAGCTCACAAAGGAACTGCTTCAGTTTACCACCATACCAGTTAAATGTTGTCGAAGGAGAAAACCTCCAAGTGATGTGCAAATTTTAAATTATCAGCTGACTTAAAGTACAGCAAATTCTCCAACCGGAATTCCAGATAAGTGTACTTAAGATGTTTACCTGTCCTGTGAAGGCAATTTTGTTTATCTTAACATATTTGAAATAAATCTTGCTTTCAAGTTATAGCCATTTGATCTTACTCTATTTTAGACTTTACTTTCATATATTCTCAAATACATCCTTATGTATCCTTGTGTTTGTTGAAACCTTAAAGATATGGAAAGTGAATAATCTTGGCTTTAGTGTACGTAAGAACAGCCTATTCTGAGAATAAGGAGATAGTTTGTGGAAAGGACATGGAAAACTATAAACTGGTTAAACTACCCTCATCTGTATCAAGTCAGATCTATCTTCAAATATGGCTTATCTTTTTGTTAAAAATGAATTCTCAGGGGGCGCCTGGGTGGCTCAGTCGGTTAAGCATCCGACTTCGGCTCAGGTCACGATCTCGCGGTCCGTGAGTTCGAGCCCCGCGTCGGGCTCTGGGCTGACGGCTCAGAGCCTGGAGCCTGCTTGGGATTCTGTGTCTCCCTCTCTATCTGACCCTTCCCTGTTCATGCTCTGTCTCTCTCTGTCTCAAAAATAAACGTTAAAAATTTTTTTTTTAAATAAAAAAGAAAATGAATTCTCAGAATATCAATGTATCAATTGATAGTCTTTGGGTGCATGCAACAGAAACAAATTCTGATTAATTTTAGCAAAACTGGAAATTTATTAGGAAGAATATAGAATTGCTCAGTAATTCAAAGGAATAGTTGAAGAAACATACCAGCAAGGACAGATAAGGCAGTTCCAGAAATCCAAGCAACAAGAATTAATGGGCAGTTTGTTCAAAGTGCTGGCCTTAGGATGAGTGAAATCTGACCATTTTTAATCTCTGGATTGCTCAGTTTAATGTTCAAATTCCTGGTAGAGAACTTAGTTATGGCTTACTTTGAATCATTTATGTACCCTTTGCCAATGGGAAAGCTGAGCCACGTGATTGGTCAGTTTACCAAGACTAGCCAATGAGGGAATTTGAGCTTCTGTTACCAGAAGAAAAGGAAACAGATGTCAGGAAGACAAAAAACCAAATCTATGCTTAAATACATTCATGGTGAGAGATTAATGTATAAAATATTATGAAAAACTCAACATGATTAATAGGTCAGAAATAATTTATGCTTTTTAGAATTTAATTTATCTCTGCTCCATTCAAGATAATGAAGAAAATTATATTGTGTCCATTCATATTGAGCCAATATTTATTAGAGATATATTATGTAGTAGGTATAAGTTTTCTATGTATTATCTCATGAAATTATCACCAGAAATTCCTGTTCGAACTAACATTTCTACTTTGTGCTTATGAAAACTAAGGATCAGAAAGTTATGCTGACTTCTTTATTGTCACCCCACAAGTAATTCTGGTCCATTTTTTGGTTATATTTCTATTATTTGTGCAGAGAATCTTCACTGAATTATTTTAATGACATTAAATTGTAACACTAAAATAAAGAACTAAAACCTGGATAATAATGCAAAATCAAACAAACAAACCAACAAACCAAAACCCTATAACACTGTTTTTATGATTAGTGCTGAAACTACATCTGTAGATTTAGAACCTTATATACAGAACAATACATAGCAGATTGAACATACAACACCACTCCTTCTAATAATCTCACTAAAATGAAAAGAAAGGAAGGGTATAAAATCTCCAGGGGAAGGATCAGTAATCGAGATAGGACAACAAATTTTTGGAACATAGAAAACAAAAGAAGAGTTAACAAGACAGAGAAAGTAGAATACTAATATATTTTTTAACCTGAGTTTCCATCTATTATAAGATGCACCATTAGTTTGTTTCATTGAGAAAGAAAAAACTCACTGCCAAATATAATTATAAATTTATGATTATGAATGTTTACTTATCTATTGTTATGTAACAAACCACCCCAAATTTAGAAGCTTAGATCAACAATAATAATGTCATTATTATCTCTCACAGTTTTATGGGCTGCCTATACCGGGCTGGATCAGGAAATATCATGCCGTTGAGACCACATAGTTGCTAGGTCTGGCATCATCTCAAAGGCTTCTTCACTCACATGGATGATGATTACTGTTAGTTGTCATCTGGGACTTTAAGTGGGCCTATTGGCTGGAACATGTATATGCAGCCTATACATGTAGCCTGGGCTTCCTCAGAGCATACAAGGTATTTACAAGAACAAATATCCCAAGAGAGATAGCCGGATAGAGCCATATTGCTATTTGAGATCTATCTTCAAGTCACATAGTCTCACTTTCACTCCATACTGTTCAACAAGGCAGCCACAAAGGTTCAACCAGCTTCAATGGGAAAAGACATATATTCATTACCTTCTTGGAAGAATGGTAAGGTCACAGTGAAAAAAACAGCATGTTCGAAGAAGATATTATTATAGCTATTTTTGGAAAAGACAATCTTCCACAGTGCAATTGAATGTAATATGGTTCCCCACATTCAAAAATATTAAAGTGAGAAAAAAATTTATCTTAGAATCAGTAAGTATGGTAATTATCTACAGTTGAAATATCAAAAAAGAGGGCCAAAAAATCCATGTTGTAGAACCTTAGAAAGTTTAGGAATTTGAAGCATCAGCTACATTAAAGCTTTCTTTAATATCTGTAACTGGTTGAAAGTTTGAATTAAAGAACAGTTAGTTCATGAGATTCTTTCCTCATCTGCCATAACAGAGTTAGCATCCCTTTCACTCCTGGCAGGACATAACTTGCTATGTGGAGACATTAAGCCAAGATTCTCAAGGTCTGGCAAATAAGAAGCACATTATTGAAAATAGAGGTATTTTTAAAGAGTCTACACATAGAACCTAAGATCCTCATCTTTCTTCTTGTTAGTTCCAAGAACTTTGGCAAGGAAATTTATTCTTCATCCTTTTCCCTCTACCTTTACAGATGATGATTTTCTCTGGAAATAGGAGGTTGACTTCTAAGCAAGTAATGGCTTCAAGAGTGAACAGAAAGATATGCAGAAATGGACATTTAAATATGTTGGGACAAAGAGTGCTATGACGCCAACCCAATCACCCTATAGTGAAGTCTTGCACACAGAACTTCCAATCATCTCTTTAGTGCTTTAATTTTAAGTATGAGACAGTAGTCAAGAATCATCAGACATATATGGGAAGGTTCAGCATGAAAAAAAGGAGATTGAAGCAAATACCAGAGGGAATTCGCCACAAATAGGGACAAACAGAGATCTGAATAAATCTTAAAACACACAAATTTTCAACCTTAAAGAGTTTAAGAAGATATTACATTCTTGAAATGAGGATAAACTTATAGAAAAAGGAAATTTAAAAAAAAAGTGAAAAGGGAATAATTAGAGTACAAAAAATGATTTTACAGGATAGTTTCAGTTAAAAATTCAACAGAAATCTTTTCTTATTACTATGATAAGTATGCTTAACCTATGTTCTTCATGAAATACCTACAAATTACCTATTGTAATGTGCAATACAGCATTATTATCTAGAGATACAATGTTATACAACAGGTCTCCAGAACTTATTTATCTTTCATAATTGAAATTTTATACACATTAATTAGCAACTCCCAATTTCTTTCTCCCCAATTTGGCAACCACCATTTTATTTTTTTAATTCTATGAGTTTGGCTATTTTAGATACCTCATATAAGTGGAATCATGAAGTATTTGTTCTTCTGTGATTGCTTTATTTCACTTAGCATAATGTCTTCAAAGTCCATCTATGTTGTCATATTATAGGATTTCTTTCTTTTTTAAAGCAGAATAATATTCCATCATATATATATATATATATATGTATACACATACACACATATATATGTACACATATACGTACATATCACATTTTCTTTTTTCATTTATCCATGAATAGACACATATTTCTACATCTCAGATATTGTGAATAGTGCTGTAGTGAGCATGAGAAGGTTAATATCTCTTTGAGATCCTGATTTCAATTATTCTGGAAAAATACCTAGACGTGGTATTTCCGGACCATAGGGCAAATCTACTCTTAGTTTTTTGAGGAGCCTCCATACTGTTTTCCTTAGTAGGAGCACCATTTTTCATTCCCCAAAACAGTGTTCAAGGGTTCTGATTTCACTAATACTTGCTGCCTTTTTTAAGTAATAACCATACCAATAGGTGTAAAGTGATAATCTTGTGGTTTTGATCTGCATTTCCCAGGGGATTAGTGTCACTGAGTAATATTTTTATATACCTTTTGGCCTCAACAGAAATCTTCAAGAAAATAGAATCAAAAGGCCAAGATTTTCCAAAAATAGGTAAGAAAGGAGATTCTTAAATGATAAATGATAAATGAGTAGGTCCATCATCTGACTAATATAAATTCCAGGAAAAGAAAACAGGGGAAATTAAAAAAAAAAAAAAAAAAAGGAAATCACCAAAGAAATAATGCAAGGAAATCTTTCAGAACTAAAGTCCCACTTCAATTCTGTGCAGAATAATGAGGAGGAAAAAAATCACCCACACTAAGGCTTATTATCATAAAATTTCTCACACTAAAATAAATTAAGATCCAAATTGTTTTCTCCTATGGAGAAAACAAACAAGTCTTATCTAAAGGATGGAGAAACAGAATGGCAATTGACATCTCAAAACTATAAACCAAACAACAGTGGAGTAATGCTTTAAAAATCTTGAAAATAATATGTTTTTCTTTGTCAACAGAGAATTCTATCTCTAGACATCTATCAATCAAATTTGAGAGTACACAACAATTTTCAACGGTAAGTTTCAAACTATTTATCACCAGTCACCTTCTTTTTAGGCGACTATTTTTAGGCATCTCAAATTATGTTCCATCAAAACAAGAAAGTAACTGAGAAAGAAGATACTGAATCAAGGAAAGCATGGATCCTCCATGAAGAGAGGTGAGCAGCACAGCAGGCCTGAGATATAATTTGAGAAAAGGGTAGAAGAATGGGGACTTTAGGAATGATGTCTCCAGGGAGAATGGAGAAACAAACAGATGACACAATGTTTTAGAACACATAGAAAAGAGGTTTTCAAAGTGGTTTGATATTTTTTGAAGATTTAATGGAAAAATTAATGATAGGGACATAGAAAGTTAAGCAAAATTAATTCAAGAAAATTATTTAAATCCAGAAAAAAAAACAAAATATTGCACAGGAAAAGTAATTGAAATATAGTGCTTGACTTGGCTCAGGAGTAAAAAATAATTACTTATATGTAAACACTGAAAATTGCTTTATCTGAACAATTTTGATAAAACTGCATTGGAAGAAGGAAAGAATGCAAAGTAGATGGTGGGGACATTTGGGTGTTGTCTTCCTATTTCATAATAGCAAGGCAATAAATAATGTCCAAAGTTAATAAATCAAAAAAGAGGAATATTACCATGCTTTTGGAATTAAGAGTGAAGAGGAAAAGGAAAAATGTTGCTGTCGTTTGCATTCATTTTAAGTCTTACAGTACCACTTAACTTTTGAAAATGATGCATAGGTGTTATGTTGATAAAAATAATTTTTAAAAAGATAAGAGTAGAGACTTTCAACTTACAGAAATAGAATCTATATCCGCACTTCTCCACTTATGACCTATTTGCCCATAAGCAAGGTGTTTTCCTTTCATAGCCCCAGTTGGGGATATATAAAATGAAGAAAATAATAGCAGTTACTGTGTATAACACTTTGCCATGAGAAACACTTGAACGCATTATTATATTTAATCATCACAGAGTTCCCGTGACTTTTCACACTCTTGTTGTCCCATTTTATATATGGGAAAAGAGGGACACAGGAAGGTTAAGTAATTTGTCCAATTTAATATTATAAATCATTGATGAAAATGGAATTTGAACTCAGGTAGCAAAATACCAGAAATATCCCCAACTCTCCCCATTGTAAAATTAATATAGAATTTAAATGAGAGCACCTAGCACTCAGCTTGCAGGAGTAAATGTCCAATAAATATTTGTAAATGAATGAGTAAATGGTCACTTAACAACTTCACTAAATGCATAAAACGCATAAGATCCATTTTATAATGTTGATGTACTGAACTCACATAGTAGTTTTCCAGGGATTGCCAGAGCTTTAGTGTATGATTGGGCCACTTGGATTGAAATATATATCCCTGCATCCACCAAAGGATCTACAAGTAAAATAATTAACTATAAGGGCACATGGGTGCCTCAGTCAGTTGAGTGTCCAACTTTGGCTCAGGTCATGATCTCTCAGTCTGTGAGTTCGAGCCCGGTGTGGGGCTCTGTGCTGACAGCTCAGAGCCTGGAGCCTGCTTCGGATTCTGTGTCTCTCTCTCTCTCTGACCCCCCGCTCATGCTCTGTCTCTCTCTCTCTCAAAAATAAACATTACAAAAGAATTATGCTATAATGGTGGTTTACTAATAATTTATATAACTACCCTAGTTAGAAAGTATTTGTAGATCACAAGGGACATTTTTCATTATGACACCTGGGCAGGTAAAGCAATTTCTACTGTTAAATACTAGCTAGGAAATTATATTTTTCAAATTTAATTGAAACCTTTAAGAAGGTTACCAGAAGGAAACCTTCCTCTGTCAGTTCTTCCTTCTCGCCTTTGTACTGGATCAATTCTCCTATCAATTGTGCTAATGTGCATTACATCAGGCATGCCACCCAGAAGTGGGGATGTCTGGGACTGAAGGTCTGTTAAGGAGTAAGAATGGATTGCTTATCACCCTGTTTAGGTTAGCTTAGCCTTTTACAACATTTTCATTGATCTTTGAAGGAGAATGTTATCAAATTTCGTTCAGGTTTTATTTCCGTCTACAGTTAATTATTATACATGTAAAATAAAAGTTCTGCCATCAGGTGTTTAAAATCCTAAATTCCTCAAAGAAGTTTCAAAGAAAGGCCAAAAAAACTTAATTAATTAATTAAAGGTTTTTTTAAAGATATAAAAACAAATAAGATATATTTTATTAACTACATATAGAATTAACGCTCAAGAAATTTGTGGGTTTTTTTTTTTTTTTTTAAGTTTTAAAAAGAAGCTCTGGAAAGGGGTTTGTGCACTGCTAAGAGTTGTTTGGTTGATGCACCAGATTTAAAAAGCATAAGTTGAAACACAAAACTCTCGATGCTAAGTCTCATGTTTTTTATGCCACGTTGTCTGCTATTTAAAAACAAACAAGGGGCGCCTGGGTGGCGCAGTCGGTTAAGCGTCCGACTTCAGCCAGGTCGCGATCTCGCGGTCCGTGAGTTCGAGCCCCGCGTCAGGCTCTGGGCTGATGGCTCGGAGCCTGGAGCCTGTTTCCGATTCTGTGTCTCCCCTTCTCTCTGCCCCTCCCCGTTCATGCTCTGTCTCTCTCTGTCCCAAAAATAAATAAAACGTTAAAAAAAAAAAAAAAACTCTTACTAAATATTAATTGTACAATCACATGATTGAAGATTCATAAATTTGAATGTTAAATAAACAACTCTGTCACTGACTACTCATATATGTTCCCATGTCACCTTATTCAAAAATCCCAAGAGTTTAAAAACAGCAATCTGGCTTTTAAAAAGGTTTCCATTACCAAACATGCAAACTAATTTCTCATTACTGGTCATGACTACCAAACTCTAAGAATTGATTTTACTCTCATATGAGCCTCAAAAGAATTAGTTTAAACTCAAGAAAATAGAACTATGAAATAAACCATGATTTTAACAGGATAGATGGTAGAAAAGCTTTGTTTTGTTTTGTTTTGTTTTGTTTTTATGAGGTTATCCACAATGCTTGAAGTTTCTTTGGAACACATCTTGGCATTTTTTTATAAGATGCACATTTTAGTGTACCTTCATTCTTGCCTCTTTTAGGCAAAAGAAATAAAAACCTGGAATTTCAGCATAATACATTAGGGGTACTAAACTCAAAGAAATTTTTGGTTTACTTCTTGCTGGTTATAAATGGCTGCTAGATGCTAATAAAAGATTTGGTTGATTGGTCAGCAACTTTCAGAAATATATCATGAGTCAGTTTTTTAACATATCGAATCCTTTTTCCATCCTTTGTAATGCAAACACTACCAATTATTATAAGCCATCTTTTAAAAATTATTTTGCTGCTCAAAATTTAGTAGAGGATTGTTATACACAAAAGAAGGTAGGCTGTTAACCTGCATCATTCAGATTAAAATTCACTCCCAACATCATCATGCAGCTATGACTACACCTACCACGAAACCAAAAAGGGATATGTCCTAAGTGTTTTCAAGATATATCTGCTTTGAGAGAACATGATATAAAAAAATATATGCAGGATGGCCACCCCTTCGATATTATAATTTGAACATGGTTGATCACCTTGAATGGTTTCAGAGAACTGAACACTAATAAAAGCCTAAGCATGTGATCCTTGGGACAAATGATTATAGGAAAGAAAAATTAGGCTCTGGAAAAAGTCCAAAACGATGGTATTTGAATTTGGTTCTGATCCCTTCCAAATGTCACCGTGGCTACTGTTTGGGCACATCTCTTAATAGGAGAATTAATTGATCTAAACAGAATAAGCTTAAGGTTCTATCTTAACATGGAGCAGGTTGCTTGGGGATTCAGACTGTACATCAGGTTGTAGCTTGATAAGTTGGTGAGATTATTCATTTGAGAGACATGCAGAAGCAGACCGGGGAAGCAGGAAGATTGCGTCATGGTGCTCCACGGCATGCCTTTATAATTTGTATACAAGTCGGTGCGAGAGCACTGAATCAAGAAAACTTAATTTTGACAGGTCTGATATATAGTCTATTTTGGTTAACCAAAAGGAACACATACATTTACTACATTAGAGAAATTTCCATTATTTTTCTCTCAGCCATGAAAATCGATTTTGATGTGATTACACTCAGAGGCTGCTTGATGTGCCTCTGACAGCACAAAATGGATAGAGACAGTGGGTGGTATAGAATGTGGGAAATTGTGGCTAAGCTGGACTCTGGCTAAGTGAGAATCATAGGATTCAAATACCAATTAGGATAATTTGTGTGAAAACAGACCTAAGATAAAATAATGGTGACTATGCTATATTTGAATGATAAGGAAAAAATATTTCAATACATCAAGTAACCAAGGGTTTTCACCATTTCGTTTTTATTATAAGCTTTATCTAGAGAAATGCAGGGATATCACCAATTGTAACCGGGGAATATTTTATTTCTTGAATAAAATAATGGACCCTTATTACATGCAAGGCATTTATTTAAGAAATCTTTATGGAGATTATTCGATAAAGAATCTATATTTGATAAAGAAAGAAGTAAGAATTAGAGACTCTGTGGTTGTAACTGGAAATTTCATTTCTGTTTCTTTTCAGAGCTCCTGTCTTGCTATTTGTGCAACTATCCTTACTTTCATTCATTCGTTCATTCAATAAATATTTATCCAGTGCCCAAAGGCAAGGCACTTGACTAAGTATCTGGTACACAAGAATAAATGAAGTAGACAGCTCTTGTCTTCATGGAATGTATAGTCTAACTGGGAATGCATGCGAGTAAAGAGAAATTACTATAAAGTGTGGTAAGTGCTGTAATAGAAGACTAAGTTCGGCCATGGAAGATGAATAGAGTCTATTCAGGGGAGCAGTTAACCAGCAATGGGAAACTGAGATGGGGTTAGTGATCTGTAAGGAGGACGATATCAGGAAGAGGGGATAGCTTACCCAGAGGTCAAAAGGGAAGAGAGTGAATGTAATACAAGAAAACAAGATGAAGGGTTTATATTGAATGTAGTATAGAATGTGAGAGGCAGGGGGCGTGCGGGTAAGAAATAACATCAGAATGTAAGCAACGGTCATTTAATCTGGGACCGCAGGAGAAAACCATGAAAAACTTGTGTCTGAAAGAGAGGATGTTAGATGGTTTTAAGTAGTAAATATATATGTTTAGACTTGCACCTGAGTAAGAGGACTGTAATTGCATGGAAGAAAATGGATTGGATGTAAACCAGATTGGAAACAGGAAGTAAGTTAGGGGACTGTTAAAACAATCCAGGTGGGAGATGGTGGTAATCTTTACAGGAATAGGGCAGTACGTAAGGGGAGAAATGGTAGATGTTAGAGGTTCATGGCTTTTGACTTTTTGTTTGTTCATTTGTTTGGAAGATGAATTGATATAAATACATAGTTGATTGGATCTGGGGATTAAGGAAGAAAGAGTCAGAATGCAGCAAAAACAACTAAAGCCTGCAATGAATATATTTGAGGCATCTGTAGTTTTTCAGGAGGAGGGACAGTTCCAAAATTCTCCATTTCTTCTTATTAAAAAGAAAGACAGAAACACAGAAATCAAGGAACTAAGGAAGGAAGCTACAAAGAAACAAAGAGCATGTGTAAATTGGGACTGAAGACGAGGCTAAGGCTAAAAGACCAGGAGGAAATCAGCTGCTGGAAGATCAGTGATTTTGATCCCCTGAGGAATCAGCGATAGCAGTAATGCCATCAGGAGATTTTAAGAAGTTGGGAAGAGGGACTTGAGCTCCTAGTGCTGAGCCTAGGTCCTCAGAAAGGGCTGAAATGCTCCCAGATTTCTGAATTTCATTGGCTCTTTAGCCCCAATACTTTCCAGCTTTTAATTTACGCTCATAGGTCTGTCACTGATTACGTTCAAACCACAAACACATAACTCAACAAAAGAAAGCAATCCCTTATGTCTGAGCATCAGCAGAAAGACAAAAACAAGAAATTAAACTAAAAATCCCTGCAGCTGTTGGAAATTTCAGGCACTGAATATAGAAGTGCATGCACTTCAGACATAATGAGCTACACACTTCAGTCTTATATTTCTCAATTAAAAGTTTATTAGAAATGAACAGATATATTTTTTAATTTTTAAAACATTTATTTATTTTTGAGAGAGAGAAAGAGAGAGAGACAGAGTGTGAGTAGGAGAGGGACAGAGAGAGAGGGAAACACAGAATCTGAAGCAGGCTCCAGGCTCTGAGCTGTCAGCACAGAGCCTGACATGGGTGGGGCTTGAACTCACAAATCCTGAGATCATGACTGGAGCCAAAGTCAGATGCTTAATCTACTGAGCCACCCAGCCATCCCTGGATACATGTATTTTTAACTACATAACTTCTAAAACTAAACATATAGTGGTTGAAATAAAAACTTCAATTGACTAAATTAAAAAGAATGATTAGAGTTGAAGAGAGAATTAGTGAACTAGAATATATATCCAAAAATAGTTGATAGGAACCAGAGGGGCCAAAAAGAGAAAAAAAAAAAAAAAGTCAGAAGTATGAATGAGAGGCTACAAGATATAAAGAATAATACAAGTAGTTTTAGCATGCTTGTAAGTCAGTTCCAGAAGAGAAGAATAGAAGAGAGACAATATTTAAAGTCGTAATAGTTTTTTCAGGATTGATGAAAAAATCCAGGAAACATCCTGCTCCTCAAACAAGATAAACATAAAATTGAAACTGAAACAGATTGCAGTAAAATTACAAAAGAATAAAGACAATGAAAAACCTTTAAAAAGGGTCTAAGAGACATTGTAAGTGTTCAACAATGTTAGCTATTTTGGGTGATTGGCTTATATAACTTTATCAGACTGCTTCCCTGGACTTCGACAACTCTAACAGCTCATGAACAGTGCACAACTCTCAATCCAAATTAGAGGTTTATAATAAGTGGACTTTTCTTGACTTGGCATAATCTCTTGAGTACTTCTCTGAACTAGGCACGGAGTTCCTTGTTTCTGCATCTGTCTCATTCAGTTCTCTTGACAATTGTTTAAGGTTGATATTGTTCCCTTGAACAAGGGGGATTCTGGGACGTAAGGTGGTTTTGTGATTTGTTCAACATCACACAGCTAAGAAATGACATAGCAGGGACCCAAATCCTGGACTTCTGATTCCAGATCCATTGTCCATCGTGGCGATCCATCTTTTATTCTTTATTCTAGTGACTCCTACATTAAATTATCTTCAACTTAGAATATAATTCTTTTATAACCATAAAATAAAAATAATTTAAGTAATTAAAATGCAGCCAAAGAGAAAGAACAGATGATTGACAAATGAATAATTAGAACATCATTGGAAGCCAGAAGGTAGTTGTAAGATATCTTTAAAGTGTCAAGGTAGGGGTGCCTGGGTGGCTCAGCTGGTTGAGCATCCGACTTCGGCTCAGGTCATGATCTCGGGGTCTGGGAGTTCGAGCCCCGCATTGGGCTCTGTGCTGACAGCTCAGAGCCTGGAAGCTGCTTCAGAGTCTATGTCTCCCTCTCTCTCTCTGCCCCTTCCCTGCTTATGCTCTGTCTCCCTCTGTCAAAAATAAATAAACATTAAAAAAAATTTTTAAGTGGCAAGGTAAACTGTTAATTTAGAATGATATAGCCAGCAAAATTTATCTTTCAAGAAGAGTATAAAATAACCATGTGCCAATGAATAAAACAGAGAAGTCAACACAAGAAACTGGATTAAATAAAATTTTAAAGAATATATTGAAGGAGGAGGGAAAGTGAAACTAAAACATGACATGCACAAATTATGAAAGTTAGGAGAACGATCAATTTATTGGGTCCCATGGCTGTTAAATTGTTATGAAGGAAATGAAGACATTATTTTAGTTTGGACTTTCTAAAAATAAATTTGAATGATAAAAGATAAAGTCTTATAAAAAAAGAAAATATGAACTCGAATTTTAAAATAGTAAGAAAGATGGTAAAAGAAAAACAAAAATTAAGAAGAGTAGAAACAGACATAATATATCATAATCACAAAGATACATGCATTATACTTATCATGAAACAGAGATTTGAATTTGAACTATATTGTGTTTATAGAAACAAGGTGTAAAATAAAAGACATGGGAAGGCTTAAAGTAAAATGATGGAAAAGATATGCAAAACAAATACCAAAAGCAAGCTGACATAACTATTTTAATAGGAGAAAAATATATCTTAAAATATAATATAATATATCTTAAAATATACCTTAAAATAAAAATATATCCTTAAAATACTTTTAGGAATGTAAATTGTTATCACATAATGATAAGAGGCTCAATATATCAGGATCTCTAATAATGATATATTCATATGCTCCAAATAAAACTATCTCAGAATAAATATAATGCTGATAAAGTTACTGATAAAAGTTAATAAATCCTTCATCCTTGTGGCAAATTTAACATTTCTCAATTTTTGACAAATTAATCTGGGAAAGGTAATAAAAATGTAGAAAATTTGAACAAAATTATTAATCTAGAGATGATAAGCTTCTATGGAGTCCTGCACCCAAGAATAAGAGGATATGAACTCTTTGCAAACATATAAAGCATTTATAAAAATTATATACAGGAAAATAATGTAGGATTTAACAAATTTCAAACTATGGTCAATATAAGGAAGGCCACTAACTGAAAAAAATATATTAGACACACACACACACACACCCATAAATAATTCATGTATTATTCTGATACTGTTATGACTAAATGACAAAACTATTAAAACTTATTTAGAGGGGTGCCTGGATGGCTCAGTTGGTTAAGTGTCCAACTTCAGCTCAGGTTGTGATCTCATGGTTCGTGAGTTCAAGCCCTACATTGGGCTCCGGGCTGACAGCATGGAGCCTGGAGCCTGCCTCAGATTCTTGTCTCCCTGTCTCTCTGTGTTCCTCCCCCACTCGCCCTCCGTCCCTCTCTCAAAAATACATAAAAATTTTTTAAAATTTACAAAAAAAACTTACTTAGAAGGCAATTTACTTGTTCTCATATTTAAAAAAGAAGAGCTGAATATTAATGAGTTAAGTGTGAAACTAAAGAATATGGAATAGAAACTTTGACAAAAAAAGAAAGGACACAATAAACTTAAGAACAGAATCAATAAATGCAAAACAATTATAAAATTATTTTGAAACACATAAAAGTTGGTTCTTTGAAGACAAATAAATCTCTGGGAGGATTCATCAAAAGAAAAAGGAGAAAAAATAAACAGTATTAGAAATTAAAAGGGTGACATAACTACAAATGCACAGATATGAAAAAGATATCAAATAAGAGGATAGTGTTGGGAATGAACTTCTTATTGGGTCACTATGTCACCTAATATACAAAGAGAAGGGGGCTAGGGAAGATATATTAAGATTTGGCATTCGGGGACTTCATGGGCAATCAAATGGTTGTGCCAAATAGCCAGCTGTCATACAGGCTAATAGAAAGATCTAAAGGTAGAGGTAATCAGCAATAGATAAAATATATTAAATATTTTTTATACATAAACAAGTCTCCTAAGCAATGTATACCTGTTTTATCATACAGTGTATAAAGCAAATAATTCATATCGTTATTTTACAAAGAACTGATCCGAAGCTTAGACAAGCGAAGTGATTTCTCCATCACATATGTAGTAACTAGCAGAGTAGGAATACAAACCTTGAACATAGGTCTACAATCTCTAGAATTCATGTTCTTAAACATTGCCCTGTATTTCCTCCTCTGAGCTGGAGATTGATAGGGTGGGATCCATCATGTTATAGATGGAAATTGATGCCCTGGACGCAGAAAATATTAGCTGGGGGATTTTTTAAAATAAGAAGGTAAAAGGGCTTAGGGCAGAATTCTGAAGATTGCCAATAATTAAAGGGTAGACCAAGGAGAAAGAGAAGCTCACAAAAGAGACGAAAATGAAACGGTCAGAGAAGTATAAGGCAAACAAGGAGAGTGCAGTAAGAGATAAGTCATAAGAAGAGGGCATTTCAAGAAAGAAGGAGCAGTCAATAGTGTCAAACTCTGCCAAGTGTTCAGGTAGATAAGGCCTGGAAATTATTTATTGGATTTAACTACAAGGCCATCATTGCTGACATTGACAAGAGCAGGTTCAGCAGAGTGGGGGAAGTTGAATCCAGATTTCAGAAGGTTGTGGAGTGAAAAGGAGAAACAGATGTGGAGACAAAATTCAGACTTTTCTGATATGTTTGGCTGTGAATGCGAAGAGAAAAATATGCTGGTTACTGAAGGAGAACGTGAAGATGATATTTTTTTTCTAAAGAGTGTGTGTAGATTCTGATTAGAAGAAGTGAATATGGTCATAGAAATTAAGTATATAGGAATGAGGGGATAGTTTATCAACCACTGTTATTGTCCTTATTCTTCCAACGTCTATAAATATTAACTGTTTCGATTCTCGCCACCACTCTATGCAATAAGAATATTTCTATCCCCCATTTTACAGGTAAAAAAGAGTATGAAGATATTAGGTCAAATGCTTATTGGTCATTCAGGCAATTAGTGAGGAGCCATAGTCAAATCCAAGCTGCAACTGCTCCCTTAGACAAATTATCTATGGATAAGTTTCAAAGCAAAACCTCTTAAAAGGAGCCAGAGGGACTCTGGAAACAAGTTGAGAGGCGAGCCTTGGATAGGAAGAAAGACACTTCTTACATTGCAATAGAAGGAAAGAGGCAATCTTGTACAGAAGCATATTATTGAGGTTGTGGTAGTTCAGGAGTTTCCATATAAAGGATTCTGTTCTTACTGTCAAGTTGTCATTTAAGGACATCCATGAAAGATGAGTGAGGTGATGGGGTTAGAGATTTGAAAAAAAAATGGAGATGGTTTATCACAGTACCAAAGAGAAAAGGGGGAAAAAAGAGCTTATTGTGGACACAGTAAGACCACAGAGCAGCTATGTATATTGGTGACTACAAATTAGTGATGGTACCGGTGTGCAAGATTGTGTGTGTTCCCTCTAGCAGTGTTTAAAAAGCTCAGGGCATTAGTTTTCAATGGGGGTTAAACTTTGCAAGGTGGGAACAACAAAAGGGACCCAGAAGAGGGAGTTACTGACAAATGAGCAAATTTACATGATGGCAGTTGGAATCCAAGCTGGATAGGAAAGACAGTGAAGAGAGAAATGGAAGTAGAGACAGAAGAACCCCAGGGCAGTGGTTCTTTAACCTGCCTGCACTGTACATAGGCTGCTTAATACCAAAGTTCAGAGATTCTGAAACAATTGATCTTTGATGGGACAAAAGGCATCCACACTTTCTTAATGCTCCCAGGGTGATTTGAATGTACAGCCAGTTACAGTCACAGACTTGGGTGCTCCAACTAGGTGGAAGAAGAGATCTAAAAAGAGTTGAGCTCAGGAGCTGAAAGAATGGGAGGTCAAGGAGAGAGAGTGAAGGCGCTGAGCTATTTATTTCAGAGAGAAGGTTTTCCCTGAAGAGGAGGAAGTCCAAGTAATAGCCATGTTGTGGCTTTTGGCCAATATTGGATGCATTCTCTCTGTCGCATAAAAGTCACCCTGGACCACAGTAGGATTTCAGATGGAAAGGCATTGTGAACTAAGGGCCAAAGTCTGTAGTTGAATAAGAGGATTAACCCAGATGTTTGTGGATGATAACCAGGAAGAGGAGTATAGAATGATTTAGCCAGATGGCATGTGTTTTGAAGTAGCAGGTTTAGGTTTTATTTTGTTTCGTTTTTTTCTTTATGGAGATGAACACATAGAGGTCATACGAAGCATGTTGGAGTGAGTTGGATACTGAATTCATACCTTGAGATCTTTTGCAGGAGTGTTTTACAGCACCTGCCACTTAAGAAAATGGAACCCTTTAGGAAGGACCACGTTGTAATTAAGATCAGGTGCAAAGAATAAAAGAGCAGGCAAAAAGGTTGATGTTGTGACACAGCTTTCAAATGAGATAGAGGATTAATAGGAAAAGAAAGCAAATGAAGTATAATCAACTAGAATTATGTAGAATTTAAGAAATTGAAAGGATGAGATTCTCTTGGAAATGTAAATAAACAGATTTAAATATTGAGTGTGGTGCAGTCACATTGAAATCACAAAACAAAAATGTACCTTACCACTAAATTATTCCAATAATACTTTAAAAATTTTTTTTCATGTTTATTTATTTTTGAGAGAGCAAGAGACAGAGCATGAGTGGGGGAGGGGCAGAGAGAGAGGGAGACACTGAATTCGAAGCAGACTCCAGGCTCTGAGCTGTCAGCACAGAGCCCCACTTGGGGCTCAAACCCACAAACCGTGAGATCATGACCTGAGCTGAGGTCGGACGCTCAACCAGCTGAGCCACCCAGGCACCCCTCTAATAATTCTAAAAGCGTTTCAATCTGTTGGTAATTGTTTTTCACTTGATTCTATTCATTTGTCTAGGGATATAATATCATTAATACGTAATTATTTTTTTCTTCTTTGCCAATATCTGTGCATCCATTTCTCTTTATGTTGTTTCACTATTTAATAAAATGCTTTTGATATGATTCTTTAATGTATAAAAAGTAGTCTCTATTCAAAATGTTCATAAGTGAACATTTAATTTTTATCAAGTGTGTTTTGAGCAACTTTCAAAATATTTTTTGAACAACTGATTATATATGCATATGATATATTAATACAAGCAATGTAATATTATATAAACAATGTAATAGAAGCAATACAATGTAAGCGGTGTAAGATAAGCCCTTGAATTTTTTAGACCCAGTCCATTTCATCATCTTATATTACATCTTTAACATTATATGAGGCCAAAATTGATGGTGTTTCCTTGAAGATTTTCACACCTGTAATCCTAAACAAGGTTGCAGCATGGTATTTTGAGGGTTTTGGGATCAATCTTTTCTCCACTTCATAAACTATTTTCTATGTTCTGAATCAGTCTAAATAGCATAAGAATGATCCTGACATATCTTTCCCACAAATTCATCTGAATCATACTTCCCTGGCCACATTTTGTGGAGATATGTTTGGTTTGTCTTTTTAAATTTTATACTTGTTATATGTCTTCATGTGATTTTCCTGTCTTAAGTTAGTTTTGATAATTAATGTATTTTCACATTCTATGACAATGTTTCCAATTTTTTTTAATGTTTATTTATTTTTGAGACAGAGAGAGACAGAGCATGAACAGGGGAGGGTCAGAGAGAGAGGGAGACACAGAATCTGAAACAGGCTGTAGGCTCTGAGCAGTCAGCACAGAGCCCAACGCGGGGCTCGAACTCACTGGCCGTGAGATCATGACCTGAGCCGAAGTCGGACGCTTAACCAACCAAGCCACCCAGGCGCCCCCAATGTTTCCAATTTTTAATTCATAGTGATTTTACATTAAAAATAATACTGCCTATAATTTTAATCTAATCCTCTTTTATTCATAATGTTTCATAGTTGTGATTTCTTCCAAGTTTATTTCCTCTCTTTCAATTGACATTGCCAAGTTTGACTATTTTTTTAATCATCTTTATATTTATGTTTCCATTCTGCTACCTTTTGGGTTTCTAATTCATGCGTTTCTGTTTGTATTTCTTATTTTTAATTCCTTTATCCTGCTTTACTCATTTAATGTTTGTTTTAGTTTGTTGTGAATACTTGAGTTGCATGTTGAATTCTTTCACACCTAGTATTTCTTGCATAAAATATGTGCATTTAGAGTCATAAATTCTCATCTAGGTGGAGATTTGGCTGTGTTCCATTAATGTAACATGTGGTACTCTCACATTGTATTCTATATAAATGCTATGACAAATTTAATTTCTGCTTTGACCTCAAAGTTCCTTATGATATTTTTGTTTATTTTCCAAGCATTTTTTATAAACATAAACTTTTCTTAATAATACCTAGCTTCATTGTATTATTTTCAGGTAATATGACCCATTAACTAACTTCTGAAATTTGTTGAATTGTTTTTTCTTAATTTTTGTTCAGTTTATAAAAGATCTGTGGTGCTTAACAAGGTATATTTTCTCTTTGTAGGTTAGAATGTGTGGTATGTAAGTCTATCATATGACGTAAAAATACTATCATATTAGGGGCGCCTGGGTGGCTCAGTCGGTTGAGCATCTGGCTTCGGCTCAGGTCATGATCTCACAGTTTGTGAGTTCGAGCCCCACATCAGGCCCTGTGCTGACAGCTCAGAGCCTGGAGCCTGTTTCAGATTCTGTGTCTCCTTCTCTCTCTGCTCTTCCCCTGCTCATGCTCTGTCTCTCTTTCTCTCTCTCTCTCTCAAAAATAAACATTAAAAAAATTTTTTTAAATTCTATCGTATTATATAATAAAATAATAACTCCATCATATGATAAAATAATATATAGTAATATATAAAGAATTATATAAATATAATATCAATTAATATATAACAGAATAATATGGAGTATATACAGTATATAGTATAAATTCATGACTTTCATATCCAGATTAACTTTTGCTAGCAAGATTTGTCAAAGACACAGGTAACTACGTTAACTCACATTCATGTATTTTAACCTCTCATACAAATGTTGAGACAACTTTATTAAGTATCAGACATTTATATTATTGTGAATTTGTATTACAGTAATTCATCATTTCTGTAAAGAGCTATTTTGGCTTGTAAAATGCTTTTTTGCCTTGAACTTTATTTGACTATTAATTGTGTGAACTCTGTTTACTTGATATTTACACTTACCTGACAATATGTTTGCTCATTCTTTGTTTTTAATCATTTAACTTCAACTGTATTTAAGCGTTTTATTTTAAATTCAAATCATGGGGCAGGCCTTGCAATTGTCATGCCCCACACAGTGCCAAGACTCCAAGCCTTTTCCCTGAAAAGCCTACTTGGTCTATTATGTCATCTTTTGAGATTCTTCCAGAAGGTGAGCTTTCCTTACAAGATTCTATTTTGTCTACTCCACCTCCAACTGTATTCTCCCTACTTCAGTAGCAGTTTTCTCAAATAATATATATTATTGCATTCACATTTTTGTAATGTTATTTATTTATTTTGAGAGAGAGAGAGAGAGAGAGAGAGAGAGAAAGCATGTGTCGGGGGCGGGGCAGGCAGAAAGAGAGGGAGAGAGAGAATCCCAAGCAGACCCTGTGCTGTCAGCACAAAGCCCGACCTGGGGCTCAATCCCATGACCCATGAGATCATGACCTGAGTCAAAATCAGGAGTCAGATGTTTAACTGACTGAGCCATTCAGGTGCCCTGCATTCACATTGTTATATATGCCTTCCCATAGTAGCTCTGTTTTCCTTGAAGACAGGAACTGTAAGTTGTTGTTGTTTTGTGTGTGTGTGTGTGTGTGTGTGTGTGTGTGTGTGTGTGTTTTATCTGAAGTACCCAATAACAGATGCTGATAAACGCTTATCAAATAAATGGAGGTATAAATGAGTAGATGGAAGTGTCTCTAAGCAACATCAGGAAATGATGAATTTTTTGCCCTCAGAGGAGGTATTCCAATAATGATTAACTTGATTCTATATATTAAAAATGAGAAAGAGGAACACATATAGAAATATTTTATTTGTATATGTGGTTTTAATTTTTATATATGCTATTTATATATACTTACATGTAATATAGAATACATAGCATATGTATGTATACACATGCAAATAAGGAGAGAGACTATATATAGTTATGTATGTATTCTGAGGTGTTTTCCAACCCAAAGAACTTTAAGTGAAGGAGAAATATTTGTATAGTGAAGTTTTCTTTTATGTCTTAGAGAACAAAATTATCAGGAAATCTCTTTTTGTTTCCTATAATATTCCCCTTAATCCTCTTATTCCTATTTTCTAGAGAAACAGATTTTTTTTTCTTAAATGTCAAGTCATAAAAATGTTCTGCTTTATTATTTTCTAAGCCATTTATGAAACTAGGGCACTTCAATTACATGGGAGACAAAAAAAAATATCCTTATTGGCAACTCATTAAATTTAACTTATTATGCTAAGATGTACTTCCTAAACAAGTTCCTATAGTTTATAGTCACCTATTCAGATCTTCAAATAAAGTAAATGAAAAATGCCAACCAAGTTCTATAAACATCAAACCAGAATGGAACATTTTAATAACCAATGGATACTGATTTTATATTGTGTAACTGTACTACTCTTTAAATTAAAAATACTGCTGAATGTTCTCTGAGATGCCCATGGGTATGCTTTCCTTTAACAGGAATTTCCCTTAACAGGAATTTCCCTTAACAGGAAAGTTTTACATTTTAAAATCAATGGGGTTATGTTGAGTATTTAAGGAAAAAAGAAAATCACCCCAAGATTATGCTTTTCATACTATTTTGCAAATCACTTCGTAGTTGAATAGGAATTTAATCATCCAATATTTTTGCATACCCTGCAAATGTATCCTTTTACATTATGAATTATCACATATTATGCACTTCTGGCTATTTTTGTGTTAACCAACTGCTTTGGAGTTTTCTTCCATCGACTTCGTTCAGCATACTTGGGAAGACATAAATAGAGCAGACAGCTCTTTGTTTGCCTCTCATTTGCTGGTAACTATAATCTAATGGATTTCCACTAACTTTTCTTGTTTCTTATGTTGACCCAGGTATGCATTGTCTGGCACAGGTGATGGATAACGTACTCTATTTAAAACCTTGGAGCAAAAGATGCTAGGATGCTACAAATCATAGACCTTGTGATGCTATGGAAACAACCCTTCTGTGCCCTAGCCCTCGTGCTTCACCAACTGTGTGAACTTATGTCGTCTCCTTAATCCTGAGTCTCCACTTCTTACACAGATATAATGGGAAGTCTGTACCAGAGAAATTAGAACCTTAATGAATACAAGGAGAAATCTAATGATAGGCAGATGGAAGTATTCTCGGCAGAGTGGAGGACAGAAGCAAGCACTGCGAGGTAGAAATTTACCGGGGATATTAATCAACAAGCTGAGCAATGGAAAATAAGGTAGAACATGTTACTTTGGGCCAAATTATAAAAATGTGAAATGTCACATAAGTTTTCTAACCTGGCTTATTTACATATTGATGTTAGTCTGATCTTTTTTCACACTTTGGTTCCGTTTGCCTCTCACTTTCACCTATATATTGTTTGACTTTTTCTTACTCATTTTCACTTTCTTTGGCTATATCCTGTTTTTGTGGATCTTGTGTCTGTTTTCTTTCCTGCTTTCTCCGTATTCCATCTCCAAAGCTCTGATGCCTACCTTTCCTTGTATATAGAAGAATTATAAAAAGTATCATGCCATACTTAATGTCCAAAATATGTTGTTACTGGATTTTAAAGTATTCTGCCAACAAAATTCCATGGATTTATCTAGTACTTCTATGTAATGGACAGGTAAATAAATATACAGCTTACTGTGTTGGCTTTGCTGAAGGCAAATCTATCAAGTGAGAATGTCTGGAGAGAGAGTAATAATGTTTTTATTCGTCAATAAACTCACCAATCCATTTATTCATTAAATTGATATTTATTGAGCCCTTTCTGTGTGACAGTCAATGTGCTAGAGCGTTGAGACGTAGTCCCTTTTTCTCTAGAGGCTTAAGATCTAGTATGTAAAACAGACAGTGGACAAGTAAACACAAACTTAAACATATAATTATAAATTGTGATATGCTATATCGATGCTATGTGCTTTACAGATTTTATAAACAGCTATGATAGACTACCAGAAATGGACATAATTTATATTAGTCAGCACAAGGCTTGCTGAAGAGTATGCTCTTAATTATAGGCCATGGCTTTAACTTCAAGACAAGTAGTTCTTTGGAAAATAGACCTCATTTTGGCAACTCTAATGACTATTATCTTTGACGTCAACCACTAATTTAAAAAAATTTAGTGATTCTTGGACTTTTCATGTCATTGATGGGTTTGATTCAATTCAACTTGTTGTGGAAGTGTATCAGGATACATTTTAGTATGGAGTTCTGAACTTGAAATAGGAAAATACATCTATTTCTTGCTTTAACTTAAGTAAAAATTTTGACTCAAGACCCCTATTTTTTCCTAAGGATGGATAACTTGCCATACCTTCCTATTTAGTCTTACAATTAGTATTTGAATGCCAAAAATATTTTATGAGAACAATTGAACAAGGATTTGAGTTTCTATGTGCTCCCAATGTATTTATATTATTTCTGTCTTTACCACAGTTCTGCGAAGTAGGTGAACACACCATTTTGTAGATGAGAAAACTGAGTCTAGGCATTTTAGCGACCTTCCTAAGATCAACAATACAACAAATAGTAATGCCAAAGTTAAAATAGTTAGCCAACTAAATTCTTAGCCTATACTCTTTGTACTCTGTCTGATTTCTAAGTACTTCAAATTTTTGTGTGAACTCCAGAAATGACTATTGTAGGTTGAATTCTATTCCCCCCAAAATATGTATTGAAATCCCGACTCCTAGGACCTCCAAATGTGACCCTATTTGCAAATAGGGTCATTCGAGATGTAATTTGTCAACGTGAGGATTTACTGGAGTAAAGTGGGCTGGTGTGCTTATAAGAAGACCACGTGAAGACACAGACGCATGAGGAGGGGACATCATGTAACAACACGATAGACATTGAAGTGTCACAGCCACATGCCAAGGATTGCCAGCAAGTCACCTGAAGCAAGAAGAAGCCAGAAAACATTCTTCCCTACACGTTTCAGAGGGAGCATGGCCCTTACCTCTGATGTAGCTGATGTTTTGGTACAAAGTGAACTAAGAAGAGAGGAAAAACAAGTAACCATATTCCAGGTCCTTTCAGCATGGCTGAAATCCCAGAGAAATATCTTCAAGTCAAATGCTTCTGGGGAGACTACCGATTTATGCTCCAGAGTCATCTTTATATGTCTAGTCTGAGAACATGGCAGCCCCTGCTTAAACCCTGCCAGACATGTCTCTGCAATAGACATCTTTGAAGTTACCCTCGTTGGGAATGACAGATGCAGGACGCGCCTTCTTTCTGGTCTAAGGCAGAACCCTAGGTCCTTGCTTGTGAACGTGATCACACTGGGTTCAAGCTAATTTGCTTTTTGTAAACAATACATTATTTTTGGGGATTGGTATATCAACTTCTCTGTTCAAAAGTCATTTTCTCAAAAAGCCCTTTCCTGACCACCTCTCTCATTCTCAGCTGCTGTCAGTTCTTATTCCTTCATTACGCCTCATTTAACATTCTATTTCCTTCCCTTTCTTTCCCTCACCTTTCTCTTTCTCTCTCTCTTCTCTTCCCTTCCTTCCTTTATTTCTTTGTTTCTTTATTTTCTTTCCCTTGTTTTCCCTAGCTTTATCTGATTCAGAACTGAATTCCTAACACCTTGAAGAGTGATTGGGTCCATGAGACTTTGCTCAAGAAATATGGGTTAAATATGAAAATAGTTGTAAATGTGCATATATTTGGAGGAAGCTATAAAACACAATTATGTTCTATGTAAATTATAAACTTCCAGTAACATTGCTTTATGGGGGTTTGGATCAATAAGACTAAGAAGAAATCCAAATAATCAAAGAGTTATGGGTTTATATCAGCCATAACATATTCACAACGAAGGTGATTTGTGTAACACTTTATGAGCAACATACATGAAGTGAAAATTTGATAAGCCAATGGTAAGAGTCTAATAAAATAATGTTATTCTCTTTGAAAAAGAAATGTCTTCAAACCTGTGAATAGGTACAATGTTTAAGCAAAATGTGAAAAGTGGGTACACTTGAAAGAGGACAGTACGTTTCAACATGGTTCTTACCTTGGGCTTCTATATATGTAAAAGTATTATTCTGAGAAGGTTTCAAAATGCTGCCCAAATGGCACAAAACAGGTTAAAACCCCTCACCTATCATGACCTGTGCTGGTAGTGATGGGCGGTCCCAATGACTTATAGCTATGACTCTAGTTAACACATAAGACTGAAGTCAAGTACTGCAAACTGTTTTGATAATTTTAAGTGAAAGATGTAGAGCAAATGGATAATATGCTATTATTGTCAGTTTGAAGGGTATGCTTTTGGAAATTACAGCATTTTTCCCAAGCAGTCCTGGCTGAGATGGAGGTCCTCTCTGTCCTCTTGTGTCAAGTTAGACTTGAAAGATATTTCCAACTGTTCATTAAATAATATCTAAATCATAAAGCAATAACCATCATATGACTCTCACATAACTATCTGTTTCTAGAAGAATTATAGCACTGATGGCTTTTAATGGCCATTTACAATGCCAGAATACTCTTAGGTGATCTCCAGTGGAATCAGTCCAAATTGGTTACCCAGTGGAATTGATCTTTACTTAAAGGTCAAATACAATTTTACCTTCAAAATTGAGAAGACTTGGATGTGAAGGTTGCCTCTTAATAATAATCTTTAGTGTAAAATTCAACCTATATTCATTTTTTTAAAATCTTTAGATTGAAGAAGAGGAATAATACCATTCTTTCCCCACCCCCAGTATTCAAAAGGGTTGTCAGATTGACACGAGGACTATCATCTGGAAATTCAAATGATGACTTTCATTCCACACAAAGCTCTTTGAAGAAAGCATCTATGGAATTATAGCAAATAAGACTTACTAACACTTCACTAAAGATTTAAGTTTACTCACCTAATCAAACACAATTGCTCAATAGACATAGACACCTCCACTAGGGCTTGACTTTTTAAAACTTGCATTGCAGAGTTAAAGAATGCATTTTCCCCCACCCTGCAGAATAAGAGAGTAAAAGAGCTGGCTAAGCTGATTGAGCATGTGTCCACTTGTTTTCTCTAAATCAATCTGGTAAATAACTTACTGCTGTGGAATGATAGAAACTAGAAGTCCCTCCACACAGAAAAAAAAAAAAAAAAAAGTGAGAAGTGAATCTCAAGCAGTCGTTTTGATTTTAATATGTCCATTACTGAGATCCTAATCTTCCCACCATCCTCCCTATAACTTACTTTCCTCTCAGATTTTCCACATCTTTAAATGGCAAATTTGTCTCTGGTTATTTCTTTTTCATACATCCCAACTCACAGCAGTTCTACCTGCTTCAAACCTTGACATCGAGAACCTCTTCTCAATACTGCAACTTGAATAATCCTATTAAAATAAAAAAAAAATGGGGCACCTGGGTGGCTCAGTCGGGTAAGTGTCAGACTATGGCTCAGGTCATGATCTCACAGTTCGTGGGTTCGAGCCCTGCGTCGGGCTCTGTGCTGACAGCTCGGAGCCTGGAGGCTGCTTTGGATTCTGTGTCTCCCTCTCTGCCCCACCCGCACTCGTGCTCTGTCTCTCTCAAAAATAAATAAAACATTACAAAAATTAAAGTGAAAAATAAAGGTCGATCTTGCCACTCTTCCACCCAAACCCTGCAGCAACTCTCACTGGGCACTGAGTGTGAGCCCAAGTCCTTATCATGGCTTATGAGGCTTGTGATAGCCTGTAGCCTGTTACCCTCTGATGTCCAGTCTCAATACCCTGTCCCCTACTGATATCCTTCAGCCCTACCACCTTCTTGGGGTTCCTTAAGCCTTGGGGCATGTGTCTATCCTAAGGACTTTGTTTTAGCTCTTCTCTCTGCCCAGAGAACTCTTTCCTCAAGTATCTGCTTAACCGATTCCTGCTCCTCTCTCAACTGTTTCCTGAAATGTCATCTACTCAAGGAGGCATGTCCTGACTACTTATTACCCTAATTCATCACTGTTTCCTTTCTTCACCCAGGCACTTTTTTCTAACAGTACTTAACAGTAGGTAATGTACTATATGTTTTATTTATTTGTTTGGCTTACTGTTTACTGCCTACGTATCATTCTTATGTTTTAATTTCTGAGAGTAGAAATCTTTGTTTTGTTTGCTGTGCTATCCCAGGAACCTAGCATAATGCTTAGTCCATAGTAAGCCCTCAATAAATATGTGTGGAATGAATGAATCCATTAGAAAATCATGTTGGCTCTAGTTTCAAAATATGTTTTAAATCTATTTCATACTTTGTTATCAACAAATCCATTGCCACTAACTGAGTTTGGGGCATTGTTTTGTTATCATTCTCCTGGATTGTTGCTACTGAGTTCTTAAACAAGTTTTTTTAAAGATTTTTTTAAGTGAAGAAAAAAAAAAGACACCCAACATGAGGCTCGAACTCACAACCCTGAGATCAAGACTCACATGTTCTACTGATGGAGCCAGCCAGGTGCCTCTTAAATAACTTTTATTTATACCTTTGCTTGCCCTCCTTTATTCTAAAATACACACCCATGCACATACATAGGCTGTAAAGCAGCCAGATGCAACGACAAATGTAAAATGTAAGTCAAATTGTGCCACAACTTTAAACTTTCTAATATCCTTTTTTTCACACTGAGTAAAATCAAAAGTCTCTACAGTGGCCCTTGGGATCCTACCGGATCTGTCTTCATTTTCTCTCCTCTCCTCCCTGACGTATCCTATTCTATCATACTGGCCTCCTCATGGCTCCTTGAAAATACCAGGCCCATGTGTGATTGGGCCATTTGTGTTTGCTCGTCTCTCTGCCTGGTATGTTCATGACCAGAAACCTTCATGGCTAGCTCCCTCACTTCTTTCATTTGTGCACTTAAATGTAATCTTCTCGAAGCTTCCCTGGGCATCCTGCTTTCAATTTCAACCTCCTTCAACATTGCTGTTCCCCTACCCTGCTTTATTTTTCTCCATAATACATATTGCTATGTCTCACATAGGTTTGCACCTGTATTTTATTCATTGTAATCTTCAACTAGGATGTAAGCTTCACAAGGGCAATGGTTTTCATCTATTTTGTTCACTGCAAAGTCCCCATGGTCTGGAACAGTGCTTGGCACATGGTAAGCACTCAATTAATAATTGTAAGGGGGGAAAAATGAAGTATGTACTCTTGGCAATTGGAAATGCTCAAAGGAAATGCATATGTATTAGTCAGTGTCTCAGCAAGAAACAAATGGCACATTCAAACTAATGTGAGCAGAATTTAATAAAAGGACGATTTACAAAGGTGAGGTCAGCGTGTAAGAGAAACCACATAGGAGAGTGTTTTATCCCCCAGGCCAGAATCAATGCCATCCCTGCCAACCTCCCAAACGGAAAACTAGAGAGCCCTTTGATGTGGTCAACCTCCTAGGCATCAAGCAAGAAGGAGAAGAATGTAGAGTGGAACTAAAGGGCCAAATAGATGATACTCAGAATAATAGTGTTGGTGATTTTTTAACAGTATGACTGACTGCAAGAGAGTCACCCATACTCCAAACTCCCTCCATATTCTCTCTATATTTAAAATTCCTTAGGATTTACTCACAAAGTACCACTATTTACCAAACTAAAGCCTAACCCATGTTCATCTTCTAACACTTCTAACACTTCTGACCTTAGGTGCCATCCTATGTAAGACTTCCTGGGCTCCTGGAGACATGGATTTCTGTGGTGTCACTGGAGGAGGACTCATTTAATAGGCAATTATGGTGGAAAGTTGATGACTTTGTGAGCAATTGTAAATGACTTTTACAAACAAGCAATATCAAACAGTTGAAATAATTGGGAAGAAAATAATTAAGGCAAAGTGCTAGAGCATAACAGCAGGTCACTTTAGATAATGTGGGGAGGACAGCTCTGAAGAAGTGCTGTTAGATCTGAATGATGAATAGGAACCATATCTAGGGAGTGCCGGAGAAAGAGCGAAGAGAGAGTGTACAGGTGAGTTTGGGGATGAAAATCTCAGTGAACTCACAACACAGTAAGCAAGGGAAATTGGGAGAGGAGGAGATGAGGTATAAATTTGGACAGGAACCAACCAGATGATTTGTAACTTTGCAGGCCATTGAGGAAGGAATGGACCAAGCCAGTGGGGGGCTCTGAAACTGAGAATTACACGATGTCATGTACATTTAAAAAATATTCTCTGGTCAATCTGTGAAGAGTTCTGCAACTCTTCATTTTTGTTAAAATGTGACTATAAATTTCTTTCCATCACCATACTTCCCACATTCATGTATCACTTGTTATAGCTGTTGCTTGAATGACAATCATTTCAGTTATTTTTTGTTTTTATTCAAATTTCTATATTTTATTTAAATTTATATCAACAACCTTATTTTATTTTGATTTCTTCTCCATGTTATCTCTTTTTCTGGAGCTATCTCTCTGAATGTTTCCACCTTTGATAGAATTGTTGGAGAGCTCTTTATGGCAGTTCAGTTTCTCCCAGTTGTTTGGATATCACACATTTTACTTCTCTTCTTGTATGCAATTAATTTGTAGCATTGACATTTAACACACATAGTGGTTAAGAGCATAAATTCTAGAGGCGCGTGGGTGGCTCAGTCAGTTAAGCATCCGACTTCGGCTCGGGTCATGATCTCACAGCTTGTATTTGAGCCCCGCGTTGGGCTCTCTGCTGACAGCTCAGAGCCTGGAGCCTGCTTCAGATATGTGTCTCCCTCTATCTCTGCCCCTCCCTGCTCACACTCTGTCTCTGTGACAAAACATTAGAAGAAAATTCTAAAAAAAGAGCATAAATTCTAGAGCTAGATATAGATAAAGACATAACCCTTGTTTGACCATTTACTACCTGTGTAGTCTTGGGTCAATTACTTAAACTCTCTGTGCTTCAGTTTCCTTACCAGTAAAGTGGAAATAATAGTACCTAGTTCACAGGCTTATTGGGAACATTGCATTAGTTAATATATATAAAGCTAGTAGTACTTGTAGAAGTACTATCAGAGTTTATTTTTGCTTTTTAATAAATGTTAGGGCTTCGTAGTGGGTTAAACTGTGACCTCCCAAAAGGTATATCTATCTGTGAATGTGATCTTATTTGGAAAAAGGGTCTTTATAGATATAATTTATGTAAGAATCTCAAGATGATATCATTCTGGATTAGGGTGAGCTCTAAATTCAACGATGGCAATCTTTACAAGAGACAGAGAGACACATAGAGGGAAGGAATGATAAAGATGAATATAGAGATTGAAGTGATGCATCGACGAGCCAAGGAATATCCAGAATTGTAGGGTGCCACAAAAAACTAGCAAGGAGGCATGGAATAGATTTCTCCCTTAGAGCCTCCAACAGGAACCAATGCTGTCGACACCTTGATTTTGGGTTTCTGGCCTCCAGAACCATGAGAGAATAAGCTTCTATTGTTTTCAACCATCCAGTTTGTGGTAACTATTATGGAAGCCCTATGAAACTAACACACACACATTTACAGTGTTTAAAAGTATTTCAATTCTTCCCTCAAACTGAGGCAAATTTTCAGCTTGCTGTTATGCCTGTCTCCAATGCTTGCTGTTACGGCCTCCAACGCCATTCCACGTTATTGAAATCACCTGGGACTTCTACTTTCATTTTGTTGTAATTTTGTGTTAGGCCTCCACATTTTTATAATCCTTCTCTAATGGTTACCTCAAGATTGACAACCACTGTATGAATAGTTATTTAGATGGTCATAAAATGTACAGATGTCTTATTCCATAATATTCCTTGAAGCCCATTTCTTTTTCCTCCTGGGATATTTGTTCTGGAAGAATGTATTCCAAAATAATTCATTAAGAAAGAGTTTGAGGATGGAAAATGTTCTTTCCTATAGATGTAAAAATGTCTTTATCATGTCCTCACACCTGAATGCTGTTTTGGCTGAGTACAGAAAATGAGATTCAAAGCATTCTTACCTCAGAACACTGGGACATCACTCCCTCATTCCGAGCCCCCTTTGTTGGTGATGCTGGTCAGATCCTCATTGCATTTTAGGTAATCTATGTTCATCTCTTTTTTGGTTTTAGAATATCTTTTTTTTTTCTTTCTGGCACTTGGTGGGCTTTTTAAGTCTTTTGTTAGCTCTGAAAACAAACTGTTTAATTTCCTCAAACAAGGGGTGTTAAGTGTCCAGGCAGGGTATGTGGATGACTGCTTCTCTGAGTAGGGAAGTTCCCTGTCATGTCTGTCTGCCTTTATCACATGCCCATTTTTAGGGCTATACAGTTACTTCAAGATTTTTTTCCTGTGAGAAAATGCTTGAATCAGATGCTTTATAAGTTGAGAACTGATATGGAAGTTGTTTCTGAAATAATTCCCAGTTGATTTTGTCCATTTCCAGATTCTTCTTCCAGATTCTGTCCCCTCATATCTCTTAGCACTATCTTCACATTCTTTTTGATAACACTTGTTTTGTAAGTCTTTGCTGACACCTGATGATGTAACAGAGCCATCATGTCTACTGGGCTTCTCTGCCAATGTCCAGAAATCCCTACCATTGTGGTATACTAGTGACACTTGTCCTAATGTTCCAAGGATACTATGAATTTATTCTTATATTTCTCTAATAAATCTGGTGTCATTTGGAAGAAAAGAAAGTGAAAGAAGGTTTTTGGTCAACCATCTTTTTTTTTAAGTTTATTTATTTATTTTGAGAGAGAGAGAGAGAGAGAGAGAGAGAACAAGCAGGGGAAGGGCAGAGAGAAAAGGAGAGAGAGAATTCCAAGCAGACTCCACACTGTCAGGACAGAGCCCAATGCAAGGCTCGATCTCACCAACCATGAGATCCTGACCTGAGCTGAAATCAAGAGTTGAATGCTTAACCGCCTGAGCCACTCAGGCACCCCAATACTATGCTGGGTAAGTCTTTTATGCACGCTGCTCAGATGGATACCGTTGGATAGAAAATTAGGGGGAGGAGCAAAGTGATGTGTCAGAAGTGGTATGCAAACCCACACCTCCATTTGGAGACCAGAACCCCCAGTGCAGGGAAGTGAAGCTTGAGTCTGGTGCCTTAGACAACTCGGCCATCCTGACACTATGGCCAACCATGGTGAATCATCACAGAGGTGGATTTCTGGGAGAAGTTAATGACTTAAGTTTAAGACATATGCAGTATTCTAATTGGAACTGGTATATGGGCTTGAAACTGGGAGGGAGGTCTAAGTTAAACACTGGGGACTCTTTGAATAATAGAAAATAGTGGAGATCAAAAAAGCAAACAAATTATCAAGAGAGAACAAAGAGAATATGGCCAAGGTTAGACCCTCAAAGATATATGACCTCCATAACTTTAAAAGATGTATTTACAGTTTTAATATATATCGGAAGTTCACAGTATGTAAAGCAACATGTAACAAAAAGGCCATATGTAAAAGATAATGTGTTCTTAAATTTTTTTTTTCTGTTAGGAGATTTTAAAAATATAAAGCATGTGGCAAGTGGAGCCCCAACAATTAGGTTCACAAGGTGTGGTGGTGGTACACATCCCCTAACCTAATACTTGTCCTGAAAAATGGGTATGCAATACCTAGACTAAACTGATACATGTGACATGTAATTTACACATGCTAATGTTCTGATTATTATCACTAGTGTTATTATTATCATCACATTTAAGGCAGCATGGCATATACACTTCCCAACATTTATGATGCAAGAATTAACAGGTGAAAAATGCAGATCATGGAGGGATCATGGGTGTCCATAACAACATTTTGCTTTTGCTTTTAAGTTCTTTTTCCATTTATCTCTCCATTTACTTAAAGATTTGGTCTGAGTGCCAGTTATTCAAATGTGATTTAAGAAGGGGAGAAATTTTCACGTTTGTGATTTCTGTAAAGCCTATCTGCAGAGCCTAAGATCAATAGAGGAAATGCAGCCGTCTTTCCTTTCCTGCTCAATTATTTACACAATTTTGGAGGAAGGTGACACAATATCAACATATTTGAAAGCGTGAATTCACTAATTTCCAAATAAAATTGCTTAAACTGCCCAGAAGAGTGTTAGGGTTCTTCTACCAGCAGCATGAGTCAGTAACACTGCCAAGTATCCCATATTTCATGGAATTATTTAAAGTAACTTCCTGGGGGCACCTGGGTGGCTCAGTCAGTTAAACATCCAACTCTTAGTTTCGGCTCAGGTCATGATCACGATTTCATGAGTCAAGCCCTGCATCAGGCTCCGTGCTGAAGGCATAGAGCTTGCTTAGGATTCTCTCTCTCCCTCTCTCTCTGCCCCTCCCTCACTCATTCTGTCTGTCTGTCTCTCTCTCTCTCAAAAATAGAATAAACTTTCAAAAATAAAAAGTGAAAAAAAAACAAAGGAAGATCATGGCCCACATCCATTTTCCCCCATAGACATTCATTCATTCCACAAAGGTCTTTTGGTACCTGCCTTGGGATGGGTCATGTTATTGGCACAGGTATTCCGGATGAAAAAAACACCAGACAAAGCTCCAGCTCTCATGGAGCTTCCATTCTAAAAGGATTTCAGAGACCATAGACAGGCAAGCAAATGACAAATGTCATTTGAGGCCATGATAAATGTCACAAAGAAACTAACCCTCCGAGTGGGACAGTGTAAAACTATACTATTCTGATAGGATTTGACGATTCTCTGTGAATGTCTGTGTTTTCCAATTGGTGTTTTGTTTGTTGGTTTGTTTTTCTATTTTACTTCTAAGTTCACCTGGGACAGGACCATAGCAGTAAATACCAAGGAAGGACTCTGAAAAGAAGAGGCAGGGAAGAGCCTCACTGTGTCAAAATAGAGGTGCTCACAAGCTGTAATCACATCCACTGCTCAGGAGGAGGGACATGGTGAAAGCAAGTCAACAGAAGGCATGTGTGACAATACTACAAGGATTAAAAGCAGAGTCATGTCTAGAATATAACTGAGTATGACAAAGAACTCTTAGACCTGAATTCTTCCAATGGAGAAGATAAAGAAAAACAAAGCTGGTGGCATTAGCTAAGGCCATTCAACTCAAAATCATCTATTGTCAATGACTATTTTATCAGTTAAATATACGTATATTTATATGAAATGTATATTAGATTATATTTAATACTTATATGAAATATATTATGCATTTAATTTTTCTATAACCTGTTTATTCTTCCTATTAATGTGGTTTGTCAAAAAAGAATGCTCTGATTTTTTTAATTCTCTTAATTGATTCCTTATATTATTTCACTTCTCTTGAGAAAATTCATTTGGATTTAAGCTTTGTGAATGACCCATTGCTTTAGTCAAACCTCCAAGTCATTGCCCAAATTTAAAAACACATAGTAAGGAAAAAGTAAGTGAGAATGAGGGAAGGTGTGGCATGCTGGAATGAACAATCAATTTCAGTAATCAAGAAGCAACGTTAGGCAGTGGTAGGGTCCAAAAGCCTCAAAGAGATGAGATTTCCAACAGAAGAAAGGTAGCAAAGAGTAAGTTGCTCTCATATTTTTGACATTTCAGTCATCCAACTCTTATACCTTGATGTTCATTAAGTTGGTTTAAAAATTTTTTTTATGTTTATTTATTTTTGAGAGAGAGAGAGGCAGAGTGTGAGCAGGCGAGGGGCAGAGAGAGAGGGAGATACAGAATCCGAAGTAGGCTCCAGGCCCTGAGCTGTCAGCACAGAGCCCGACACGGGGCTCAAGCCCAGGAACTGTGTCATCATGACCTGAGCTGAAGTTGGACACTTAACCGACTGAGCCACCCAGGCGCAGTTTTAAAATGAGTCAGTTTTAAAATGAGCCCAGGGGTTTCGGTGGTACCCTAATGATACTGACTTTATTTTTGCTATTTAAAGTATGTGCTAAGTAGATCAGACTATTCTGGACTTCACGGCATGAAATAGCCAGTCCCTTTAGGAGTAAAAGACCCTTTCTGCGTCTCCTACCAACCAGATTTTCTTACAACTGCAATGCATCTTAATACTTGATATCTTATGCACACCCCATTTAGGATAGAGCTCCTAAATAAAAACCCTCAGCATTTGCTCTTTTGCTCATCTTATTGGCATTACTGTAAAACATGGTTCATTCTCATTCCACAGAAGCAGCAGAATTTTTAACCTCATCTTTTTGTATTGATTTGACGGGTATAAAATGCAGGTAAATCTTGATATCCACGTTGTTGTTTCATTGTGATGGAAAGCTATTGACATTGCGGAAAGCAGGTATTCACATGCCTTTTAAAGTGGTTCAGTCCCTTGCAAAACACTGTTGTTGTTTTGCCCCAGTTCCCAGATATTCTGTCAGGTATGCTTCCTCAAAATGGAAGTGGCTTCCCCCTTCAAACTTGCAGACAAGATTTGCTAACATCTATGGGGCTAACACTTCCTGTTGACCTATTTCAGGTTCGTGGTAAAATGGTCCAGAAGCAAGGAAATCCATGATATTCACAAGTGGAGATGAGTAGTCCCACACTTAAAAACGAGATGTTTTCCAAATGTCTCTTTGTAATGAGAATTTTAAGAACTTGGGGACATTTTCCTATTGATCTATTGTTCTAGTTTGGCAACCTCTGTTAGCTTACACTAAAATATGTGGGATAGCAGCCGTGAGCAAGTGGAAGTTGAAGATTCCCAACCCCAGAACAACCAGAATAAGTTTTATCTTATTTACTCAATTGTTGAAGCTTTATGCAAAAATGTCACAGCCAAAAAAGAAGTCAAAAACTATGGTGCCAGCTTCTTTGTTCAGCATTATGAAATTTCAGTTATTCTCAAATACTCCAGCTACAAAACACCTAAATACATTCATAAAGTTCTGCTTTAAATTTCCTTCTCATGGGACACCTGGGTGGCGCAGTCAGTTAAGCATCTGACTTTGGCTCAGGCCATGATCTTGTGGTCTGTAAGTTCAAGCCCCAGATAGGGCTGTGTGCTGACAGCTCAGAGCCTGGAGCCTGCTTTAGAGTCTGTGTCTCCCTCTCTCTCTGCCCCTCTCCCACTAGCATTCTCTCTCTCTCTCTCTCTCTCTCTCTCCCTCTCTCTCTGTCTTGCTCTCTCTCTCTCTCTCAAAAATAAATAAACATTAAAAAAAAATCCTTCTCAGTACATAGCTAACATCCCAAGAAAATAGGAGAAATCCTCAGCAGTCAAGACCCCAAACAGAATACCAAGACTGGTAAGAGGGAAAAGGGGCTAAGTGGGTCTCTTGCTGCATTACGCAAATGGGGTAACCTAGAGCTTTAGCCTTTAATCATCACACTGGTGAAATAAAAACAATAGTTGCATCTGCCCAAAATGAGAACTGGAATAAAAACTCCAGCATGAAGCTACAACACCAAAAGCTTCTGTGCTCAGGGAAGGAGAAGACAAAAACGTCTCTGAAAGGAAATGACAAATAATACTGTCTCTTTGCCATTGTTATGATGTCAAGGGAAAAATAATCAATGGATATATGTGTGCATAAAACAGTCTAAATTCATTACCAAGTTTAAATTTTTATTTTCTAATTTGCCAAAAATGCCCAAGTTAAGAAAATAGTGTATAGCGGGACTGATTTGATAATTCTTCGAAAAGCCTGGCAAAACCAAATGCGAATAATCTCTTTAGGAACCTTCTAAAAACCTAGCCATCATAAAATTCCCAAAAGTAAACACCCAAGAAATATGATTAGACAACTTTAAAAAAAATTAACAAGCAAGTGGGGCGCCTGGGTGGCTCAGTCAGTTAAACGCCCGTATTTGGCTCAGGTCATGATCTCACCACTCGTGAGTTTGAGCCCCCAGCAGACTTACAGCGCACTTCCGATCCTCTGTCCCCCTCTCTCTCTGCCCCTCCCTCCCTGCATAGTCTCTCTCTCTCTCTCTCACAAATAAATAAACATTTAAAAAAAGAACAAGCAAGACATATAAGAAAAACAAAATATACTAAAAACCATGATAAGGCACACTTTTATAAGAACCAAGTAAGTTTTCCATAAATAAATTTATACTTAAAATTTAAATCCCAGTGGATATATTAAATAATAGTCTTGATTTAGCTAAAGAGAAAATTAGTGAGCTAGAAGGCGGATCTAATCAAATTACCCAGAATGAAGCATAGAGATATGAAGAGATATTAAAAGATACAAAGAACAGAATAACACCTATCATAAATCTAGTCAGATTTTCACAAGGAAATAATACAGAGGGTAGAGTTGTATATTTGAAGTTATAATGGCTTACAACTTCCCTGAAATGACAGCTTCAGACAACAAATGAAGAAACATAGTGAAGCCAAATCAGGATGAATTTTAAAAGAAGAAAATCCACTCGTACTCACCCTCTAGTGAGCCTTCAGAATATAAGATCTTAAACATAGTCAGAAAACAAGACTGATTCAAAGAAATGAAAATTACATTGACTTTTAAGAGCAGAAATGGTATCTAGAAGACAGTACAATTAGGTTACAATGATAACTTTAAAGTGCTGAGAGAAAAAAATTGCCAACTTAAAATTGTAAACTAAACTTAAAAATTCAGACAAAATAACATTTTCAAATGAACAAGAAATGTTAGAGATCTTACCACCAGTAGACCATCACTAAAGAAATTTCTAAAAGCTTATTTCAAGAAGGAAAATAACTACAAATAGTCAGTTAAAATGCAAGGAGACATGATAAGCCAAAAAAAATAGTAAGGAAAAGAATAAACGTAAATAATCTTCAATGTCATAAACAACAATAAGAATGTATAATATGTGGAGATAGAAGACAGAACGAAGTTTCTTTTTTTTTTTAAGTGTATTTATTTGCTTTTGAGAGCCAGTGAAAGCATGAGTGGGGGAGGGGCAGAGAGAGAGGGAGAGCAAGAATCGCAAGCAGGCTCTGCACTGTCAACACAGAGCCCAACACAGGGCTCGAACTCATGAACCATGAGATCATGACCAGAATCAAAAGCAAGAGTCAGCTTAACTGACTGAGCCTCCCAGGTGCCCAGAACTTAGTTTCTTGACATGAATTTTAACTATGGGGTAATTTGCTTCAAAGGTTTTGAAGGTCCTTACGTTATTCAGGATTAAGTGTCTGTTAAAACATTTAGAATGATCACTAATAGAATTGAAATAGGTAACATAACTTCCAAATACATACTGACGGATAAATGGAATGAGCTGTTTTTTAAGTTCATTCTGAAGAAGGCAAGAAAGAATAAAATATCTAAAAGTAAGATAAAACAAATATACAAAAAAAGATGCTAGGAAAACTTCAATAATCACCCAAAATGTAGCCTAGCCTTGAAAGTTAAAAGATAAAAGTTTTCAGGATAAATAAATAAAACAGTATTTGATTATATGCTGCTGATAAACGATATACTTAAATCAAAGTAGAACAGGAAGGTTCAGTGGAAAATTGCCTAACAGTTTCCAGGCATTTACCAACCAAAATACAGGAAGTGTAGCTGTGTTGATATGGAAGAAAGTAGACATTAAGCCAGAAGGGCATTGATAGAAATAAAGAGTACCTCTCCGTAAGAATTAAAGTTTCAATTTAGAAAAACCATATGGCAGTTGTAGACTTACAAAAGTTTTATAAGTGTCCTAATATATCAGCAATAGTTTTCAATATTAAGAAGGCAAATTAAGAAAGCACCATCCTAGTAACAGAGTTTAACACACATCATTCAGTAATTGTTAAATCAAGTGAACAAATCACTAAAGTTCAGTGAATATAAAGTTATAGCTATACAAGATGAATACATTCTAGAGATCTGCTGTATACTATAGCACGTATAGTTAACAGTATGGTGTTGTGCACTTAAAAGCTTAAGAGGGTAGATCTCATGTTAAGTGTTCTTAACACACACACACACACACACACACACACACACACAGAGCAAGGGAAGACAACAATAAGAAAACAAATAATCCAGTTAAAAAATGGGCCAAAAGCCTTAACAGATACTTCACCAAAGAAGATATACCGATGGTGGCAAATAAGTGTGCAGAAATGCTCCACATCATATGTCATCATGAAAATGCAAATTAAAACAACAATGAGATATTGATACACATACTGTTTCTAGTTGCTGAAATTGCAGGCTAAAAATGATGGTTTAAATGTTCTTTTTTAAAAAAAATTTTTGTAATGTCTATTTATTTTTGAGAGAAAGACAGAGTGTTAGCGGGGGAGGGGCAGAAAGAGAGGGAGACACAGAATCGGAAGCAGGCTCCAGGCTCTGAGCTGTCAGCACAGAGCTTGATGCAAGGCTTGAACCCATGACCCACGAGATCATGACCTGCGCTGAAGCCGGACACTCAACTGACTGAGCCACTCAGGTGCCTCCAAATGTTATTCGTAAGATTTGATCCCTTTGCTGTTCTTGCTTTCTCCAAACCACTGGCTTCATTGTCAATCTCTTGTGGTGGTAGGATGGCTGCAGTGGCTCCAATTTTATCTCTCAGGTTCAAATCCAGCAGAAAAGGAATAACCACTTTTTATGATCTTACTAACAACATCTCTGGTATTGGTTCTGACTGGGTTTGACTCTCTTGGGTTGAGTCATGTGTCCGTCCATCCCTGAACCCCTCACTGTGACCAGAGCAGGTAATGCTCTTACTTGCTAGACATTTGCCACAGATTCCACCTCCGGACTCAGTGGTGGTTACTGCTCATTTCCTAAAGGGCACGTACCGAGTTTCGGAGTGCTGTTTGCCCTAATCCCATTTAGAGTGCCACAACCAGGAAACTGGTAAATGGGATAGGGTAGGGAAAGGTGCTCAATATCCCTCAAAAGCCTATTTAAATTCAAATGAACTATAGTTCAAATAAAACCTAATTACAATTCATTAATTAATTTATGGAAAGAGCATGCGTTATAGTGGTTAAGGATTTGAGTTTTTTAATCAGACAGAACTGGGTCAAGTTGCAGATTTTCCCTACACTACCTGCATAACCTCATGATTTTCTACAATATGGAAATTATATTTCTACCTCACTAGAGTGTTGTGAGGACCAAATAATATATGCAAATTGAGTTCCTACAACATAGCAAATATGCAATAAATGTAAACTATCTCCATCATTTTTATAATCATCATAAACTTCATTTCCATCATCATCAACATCATCCTCATCACTATTGTCATGAACTGAATATTCACTAGGAATATGTTTTTTGGGGAAGTAATTTTCAGAGTTTCTTTTAGGGCCAGTCATCAGGAAAAAAAATCTTTCCTATATATCATCTCTTCTTTTTTTCTATTTTTTACATTTTCTAGTATGGTACTTATCACAGTGTATTGTAATTGTGTTTACATGTCTATTGTCTCACCAAATTGCCTCACCCAATTGGGATGTTCTTGTAGATAATATTTAATCCATCATTGTGTCCCCTAGTACATTTGCTTGCACACAATGGGAAGAGAGGGGTATTGTGTCACAAAAAGGAATCTATATTAATTAGGAGTACACTACATGTAAAACATTATGTGACATATATTGTATACACGATGCTATGTCTTCCTCATAAGAGCACGATTACATGGCCAGCACTTTCTCATTGAATATAAAGATATCAAGTCATCTAATTTGGCTAAAATAAAACATCTCATAAATTCGAGAGCCAAGATTAGAATTCTGGTCTGTTTGAATCTCAAAACTATTCATTTTCCCCCTACGCTAGCATTTCAAAAACTGCAGAATATGGTCTTTGGGATTCTTAAGATAAATTTTTCTAGGACCATATGATCTCTGTGATTTTTTTTTTTTGAGTTTCAATGATGATATTAAAAATAAATATGAACATATTCTTGATTGCCTTATAACTCAGTCCTGGTATAATGTTTCAAGGGCTCACATTTGAATTTGTTTTCAACAACATGGGTATCAAGGGAACCACTAAAGTGACAGCCTTTAACTTTTACTGCAGTGTTTCACAAACTGGCATCTGTAGACCCCTGAGGATCATTACACTCTACTTGATAAATGTTGGTTGAATAAGCAAATGATTAAGTTCTCCTCAGAGAACCCATCTCCCTGTGGCAGAATTTGGGACTTTCCCTTCCCCCCATCCCTTCCTACTCATCATTCAGTGACAAGAGGGAGTCCTCAATTTCATTTTAAGTTCTCTGTTCCATGGCCCTGAGATGACAGGGGCTGGGGCAGAGATGGGGAAGAATCTGGGAGACCCAGCACTAGGATGGGGGAAAAGGCATCATTCAGCAACCCAAGAAGGTAAGGCCCTGGGGGAGCCTAGTTTGGGCACCTTCAGTCAATGTAACCTTTAGGAACACATATCGACCTGCTGGCCTCAGTCCTACCACCCTATGAATAAAATAATACTTTAAAAGCCACAGGATTTAAGTGGTCCCACTCTCTTCCATCGCCTCTTTCTTCTTAACCCCACTTTTCCTGAAGAAGACAAAAGAGTTCTGAGGCTTTCCAAGAAAAGGTCCTACTGTGTACATAAAGGTACGTGCATCACAGGCATTTGTTCCTATAACTCATCCCACTGCTCCTTAGTATTTCCTCACGTTTATTCTGCCTTCCTCCACATATAGAGTGGGGACAGCTAACTCTGACTAGTGAAAGCCTAACATTCAAAGGACTATGCTTTTACTGGTGGGTGTGGGCACTGTGCAGATCGCTGCTCGTGCCTAGCATGGGCTCTTGCTCTCTTGGAACTACTCTCTTGGAACCATGGGGAGTGAGTTTTCCTCCTATGTTCTCTGTTCCCTTGAGATAAGTGCCCTGGAGGAGACCTGCCATTTCTCCTGTCTCTCTCTCTCACTCTTCGGTAACCATGTGTGAGGCCTGGAGTTCTTTCCGCAGGCTGGCCTTGTGTCACTGGCGTCTGTTTTGCTGACCCAGCTCTCCCGCAGGTCTTATTTTGAAATGAAAATAAAAAGTTTTCATTAGGCGTTAGTTCTAAGCTACTTTCTCGAACATACTTTATCAGGAGCCTTGCACTGGGAGGACAATTGGGCACCTGATTAGCCATTAGCAAAGCTAATATCTTGTCACATTTAGCTAGTGATCCTTGTGTGTATTCTCTCTTTTTGTGACAGGGAGGGAAGGAGGAATGATGAGTCTTAAGCTCAAAGCCAGATCGTAATCTCCAAAACCAGATTTTAAGGGATTCTTCCTAAGTCAGGCTGTATCTTTTCTTACTTAGATGCGTTTCGGAGGCAAAGATACCAAGTAGATGATATCTTCTGGTACACAAAAGTGTCCTGGAACCTTTGAGCAAGAACAAGATGAAGCTCATTATGACAAAAGATTACCTAAAAATATAAACTGCACTTAGGCTATGGGGATGTTGTTGAAACAGGAGGAATAACTATGGTTTGTTGGGAAATATTTCACTCACTATCCACTTTGTTACCTCCTGTGATTAATTCCCAGGAGCTATTTATACATGAGGGGCATAGAGAGAGTTAGCAACCGGCAGAGGGGAATGTCGTTTTCACCAAGAGAATAAAAACAGCCACAGCTTCATAAATCAAAATCCTTAAATCTAACCTCCCAGCAAACTGAACCCACTACAACACACGAAACTGAGTGCCAGCATTATCAGTGCTTTTAGAAAATCTAGTATTTTCAGTAATGTTTTGACTCACACTTATAATATCACTATGTGGAAACAAATCCAGATATAAAGATATTCTCTAAGTCAACCAGATATCTATAATTTTGTTTTAAGGATGAGTAAATGATTTGGGCAAAATTAATGTGGCCACGGAAGTCATCCTGCAGAGAATGGAATTGGGAGTTTGATGAAAATGCTCTGACATATAAATATTATAAAGCCACAGTTTACTGCAATAAATGCAAAAGATGTATTCTGGGTAAACATTACTACACATGGTAATCAAGCTGAGGATATTTAGTGGCTGTAGCTTCTCAAATATCTCCAATCCAGAATGGGAAGGAAGAAAGGAGGAAAGGAAGGAAAAGAAAGAGGGAGGGGAGAAGAGAAAGAGAAAGGTTTTGGACCCTGATGGTCTGGAGTCCCAATTACAGCTTTGCCTGATACTAGTTGAATATGCTTAGGACTCGGCTCCCTTATCTTTAAAATGGGCTTCATCTTATCTATTTTATAAGATGGTTCCTAGGATTCAATAAAGTGATAAAATGCCTTTTGTATTATAATAGGCATATAACAAAGTTTCATCTCCTTTCTTTTTAACATTACCCTCCTTAAATATCCTATGAGACTACAAAATCCTTGAGTAGACTTCCTAACTAAATTTTGTGATTTGTACAAAGTACAAATATTCAAGAAATATTTACTGAGTGTATTAAACATCTAGCTCAAGTCTAAGCTGGTCCTACAAGTTTAAGACATCTTAAGCACAGGCATGTTTTTCTCCAAGTGGTAAAGACCAATTATAGAATTCTAGTTGCAAGGGAACTGAAAGGGTTTCCTAAGAGAAAACAGAGCTAAGACTTCTACATGGAAGCATGTACACAGTCATGAGATAAACTTGGTACAAAATCTTTATTTTACTTGAAAATTTCGGGGGAAGGAGGTGTCACTTTATACTTTCCTGGAGGAAAACTTCCCTGTTCCTGTAACCAAGGGATGGAAACATTTAAGAAACAATGGGTGGAAACATTTAAGAAATAATGATCAAAGTCAGATATCATATACCAGATATTTACGAACCAAACTGAGATTCATGATGCTTGACGAGTACTTAATTTTTTTAATTAGTTGCCAAGATTCAAAAAATCAAGAGAATTCACATAAAAGTCTAGATTTGGGCTCTACCAGAAAAATTCTTTCTGATTAAATTTGGCCCACATCCTAGCATGACCACAACTGGCTCAAGCTGAAGGATATTCCCTTTCAATAGAGAACGTGATTTCTTTCTTTGCCAGAGCACCTCCCCGTCTCCCAGCCTGAGTCAGTAATTTATCTACCCTCTTAGCCTTTGTGGGGCCTTGCAACTCTTAGCCCACGGAAGGAGAATCAAGCAGAGAAGCTTTGTTCTGTTAGGAAGCTATAGATTTCTAAAGGAAATTTATGAATGATGTATTTTTACTTGAATGTGTCTCTGGGTTCATCTTATCATGCTCGTATCACAGACTCATGGAGAGTCAGGGACTGAAACTAAAAACTAAATGAGTTGATATCCATTCTGAATGTACCCCGGGGGCACAAAGAGCTCTGAATGGATACCCATGTATCAACATGGACCTTTAATTAAAGGGAAAGAAGCTATCTCCTACCACTGCCTGGAACACAGCTTCTGCATCTTGAAGTTTCCAGAAGACTCCATAAGTTGTCCCACAAATTTGCAAGGGTGACTGAGCAATTGCCCTTCAGGAGAGGATAGAACATGAAGAAACGGCGGCCAGAAAATATGCAGGTGCCTGAGAGAAGATGCCAGACCTAGCTTTGGGAAAGACACTGTACAAACCAGGAGATGGGACCTGCTTAAAGTGTGTAGAAGACCATCCCCCACCTCCAGTGAATACATCTCTGAACTGCATCAGTGGTCGAGCTGGCTACAGGAGCTCGAGTCTCTGTTTAAGCCAATGCGGGTGACAGCGAAGGAAATGCAGGATACAAAGAAATGAATGGTAATTTGCAGGCAAGCTACTAGGGTTTAATATTATTTTTGGACCTCTCTGCACCATTACTTTTAAATAAAATGGAGAGGAATGAGTGTTAATACAAGTGTAGAATTACACTACAAGTTCTATTTGTATGTAGCCCTGCCATTCAGGCAAAAAAAGGTAATAATGACTCAGAGATCAGATTGGCTCACTGGAGCACAGCAGTAGCAAAGAAAGCCCCAAATGATTTACACAGAAGAAAGAAAAGGAAGGCAAGATTGGCTTTTTTACATTCAGCCACATTTCCTTCACTTAGTCTTACTAGCAGCTATTAAAAAAATCCTTTTCACCAAAATATTTAATTCATGAATTAATTCATGAGGGATAAATGAAGACATTTTTAATTTCTTGTGAAACTAAGAATGTGAATTATTACTTTTCATTTTTTAAGATATTCATCAAAATTACTTTGAAGAAGGCTTCCATATTTCAAATGCTCTGTGATCCCCACTGTACCTTCTAGTCCTCAGCAATCTGTAGGCCCAGCCATCACTAACATCCGGAGGACATCCTTCATCACCAGAGACATGGGCAGATACATGAGCGTTTGTTGTACAAGAGCTTATTTCAACAGCAAATGTACTACTGATTCATCCTCACTGAGTTTTTAAAGCATTTAAATTCATTTTATAGAATCTACAATGACACTAAAAAACACAAGTAGCCCCCCCAAAACAAAACAAAACAAAACAAAACTTTAGGAACAAACAACTGGTTCTTCATAAAGCAATACTCCAACGGGAGTTGAAGCTGTGATGCCAAGGGTGGTGGTCGGTATGTTCCAGAAGGGGATCGGAGACGTTGGCTGGCAAGTTGATCAGGTTGAGACATGTTTGAGATAGCCTTTTCTGTGGGACCCCACCTTACATACAAAATAAATGTCTATGCAATGAGACACCAGCAGTTAGAATTCCTTGTTCACTAGGAACACCCAACGGCTAGAAATAGCTGCTATGTAGTGGCATCGTCATTAGTATTTGTGGAATGTGAACCTGGGTGTGAAAGGTATGGAACTCTGAAAGCAAAAGGCCTTGGCTGTCTCTGAATTAACACATCTGGCCTCCTAACGCACAGTTAGTTCTAAGGCAGCTCTGGGTACAAATCTATCCTGTATCAAATGCCAGTATGCTTGACTTGAGAGGAGGTTAGGAGCCTCTCTACTGCCCTCTGCCCATCCCTCTCTCATCCCACCCATATTTTCTCTTCAGGTGTAAGAGTATTTGGCCACATGGCCAAGGAGCTGCTTCATCACCTCCAGGACACATCCTTCTTCTGGCCAGAAATCAGCATCGTGAGCACTCACTATTAACGACTTGCATGCACATTGAACATTAGCCTGGGCACATCTGACTTCACATTACAAAGTTCTGGGGCCCTACGGTGACTGAATAAGACCTTTGCTATTCTAACTAAGACCTCTGTATTTGGCAGATTGAAAGGAGCTGGAGGGGATCTTTAAGCTGGTGGAAATTTTCAAACTAAGATGAGTAAGTCAGTAAGTTTACAGAAAGAAAAATGAAAGAGTTGTGCTCTGTTGGAAATAAGGCTGACAGATGAGACAGCTCCTTTCCAGCTCAGAACAGGTAGAAGTTCATCATGGCAACTTTGGAGAATCACCTATCTGCAGCATGTTTTTGTTATTTAATACAAATCGGACTTAATTTCTAGATGATCACGGACATCTTTTTCACAATGAGTAGAAATCATATTTCCGTATAAAACAAAACCCATACAATGATCATTAGATTGTACATTAATTTTGAATTCTTGAGGCATCCACATTTCTTCACGATTCTACCACTAATCGCAATCATCCCTGACTAAACTTTTAAATTGTGAAGGCACCCTTCTGAGCCCTCCGTGTACCTTCTTTTTTAATCCTCCTAACAACTGCTACTAATTTAGACATTACTCTCATTCTACTGCTGAGGAAACTGAGGCTCAGAGAGGTTAAATAACTTACCCAAATCACACAGTTGATGAACAGCAGAACCAACTCAAAACCCAGCTTTGTTTGATGTGACACCAAAGCGTATTTTTTCCTTTGTGCTCTGCTGTTTCTGCACAGATATTCTCCAGGAACTCATTGCAGGCATTCGGAATATTCTGAAACATGCTGGGTATTGATGAAAGAAAAGCAAGTGCCACAAAAATGTGGGGACACTATAAGATGATTTGACTTTTAAGCTGTGCTATGGTACAGCAAGCTTTTCAATTCATACTTGTTAGTATTTCCATGTAATAGCTTCTATAACACTACTCTGTTGAGAAGGCAGATAAAAAGGGCCCCATTTTTGTGTATATAGAGTAAAATAAAATGCCAGGGAGTTGAGTGGATATAACACAGAAGAGGCGTGCTGCACTATTAAACACTGGACTTGGTGATTAAACAAAATGAATCCTTTTTTGTTGTGGTGGTTGTTTTCTCTGCCTTTATAAACTAGTGAGCAGACTGGTAACCTGATAAAACGGAAACCCCCACTCCCCATCCTTTCTCTTCTAAAGCAGGAAAAAAGAAGGAAAACAAACAGTCTTTATAAATAAATTAAAATTCTAACTAAAAAGCTAATTATAAGTGTATTTGTTTTGTTGGAGGTAAGGCACATCTATTATCATAAAGATAATTAACTCAGTCTGACAGATCTAATAAAAGGACAAGTTTAGCACTGGCTTAGCCGGAAGCCGAAGGCAAGCAATTTTTATAATTACTAGTTATTGTAACTGGGCTCAGAGAAAATGGTCTGTGATATTTAAACAGTAATGTTAATTTGCATTTAGACCTGCCCTTTTTTTTCCCCGATGAAAGAATAAGTAAAAGACTGGATTAAGTACAAGAACCTCAAGAACTAAAATGTTTTTAAATATATAAAAGCATTGAGAATAAAAGCCTCTTCTTCATCTCTAAACTCAAAAATTTCTCTCAACAGATAATGAATGTGCTTACAAGGTAAATGTTTTCACAATTATGGAACAATTAAAAAACTTAACCCAACTTTCTGATGCAGAAGAGGGATCTTTCCAATCACCAAGGGTGGGGCAAAGCTATTGTGTCTTACCTACACTGGCTAGCTCTTGAATTGAGGACAGTCAAAAATAATAATTAAGTAAAGAGTATTGCAAATAGGCCAGGGAGAATCCTGACTTTGTAAGCAATTACTTGCAGTGTTGGATGAGGAAATAAAAGGACACGTAGCCTGCTAAAGAGCTGAATGATTTCCACTGTTAACAGGCAGCTGCCCTTAACCAAAGCTTGTCCCAACATTTCACACCAAACTCCTTCCTGGAGCAAAACAAATCAACCTTTTTAAGAGTGGAAGTTACTCTTTAACGGCTCCTATAATAAAGGCTGTAGAAATAAGTAATAACCAGTGTCAGAAAATAAGTTCATAACACTAAGAAAAGCACTTTAGAGTAAAATACCTGTTAGTCAAGGACACATTTTATTATGTTCTACAAATACGGTGATAGAATCAGCCCATTACATTTGGTAAATATGTTGTATAATTTCTCCATAGAATGCCCTGTCTACGCTTCTGTTAATATTTTACCCATCAGCCTAACTAATTGTGTGACCAATACTTTTTTTAAAAATGCTGACAAATTACATGGCAAATGGTCTTTTTCCCTGAATTCTCTAGGGAAGAGTGGTTTCTGGGTTATTTCTTCACATTCTCCTTGGCTTTCCTTCATTTTAAAACACTTTCCCCCCCTCAGTTTTCTGAGATGTTATAATTGGGAAAGCAAGGTTGACATAATGTCTTTTTTTCACCTTTGCACTTAGGAATTATACTCTTTAATGAGGGCAAAAGAGAAAAAGGCAATCCTGTAAAGGAGGACACCTTTGTTCTGACATTGGCATAGCAATATTCTTCTCCATCTGCATTTCCGTTGATTTCTCCAGTGGTTCCCACCTCTAACACCTATGCCTCTAGCCTCATATGTTTACTAGAGCATATTCTATTACATGCCTTCATCATGCACTTTCAACTAATACTTGTTAATGTGACAGACTTGGAGATGGATGCCCAAGAAGAGGAAAAAAAGGGAAAGGTGAGATAAAGTTTCTCAAGGTACTCTAGTCTATGGTTTGAAACCAACAGAGAATCAGGCATTCATGGTACAACGTGGGAAGTGAAATTAGGGATAAGAATAGGGAGCTACGGGAAAAGTGGGCATCTAAACCAAATTTAGAAACAGAAAGTTGATCTAGTCGAAAGAATTCTAAGAGCTAAACGGAGCCAAGATATTTCCTGGAGGATGAACCCATGGATGGGGAGGGACATGCTAGATACACTTGTAAAGTCCATGAGGCAAAAGAGAATGGAATTATTCATAGAAATCTTACCAATGTCTATTTATTCTTCAAGATTTAGCCCTGTCCAACTCTATTTGATTCATATTAACATTAGACAGATAACCTGAGGTGTTTTATGCATTTGTATGCTTCTCTGCCTTTTTTTTCTTTTGATTCTAAGTGCTTAAAAATCAAGGACCATATCCATTTTTCGGTTACAGAACAAAACTCTACAAACACCGACAAGCTGTTGAATGCCTAGTACTGAGATATTAAGGTAATAGAAATATAGAATATTGAAACATTCCATACCACAGAGAGGGTGTTCCTTCAGGCAACCAATTCATATTCTCATCAGCCTCTGCACTGCCCCAGTGTGGTAGGTTTGAAGCATCAGAAATGAAGACTTAAGCTTTTATGGTAGCAAGGTTGTAGATGTTCAAACTCATGGGTTTTCAAGTAATTTCCCTTTATCCAGATGTCTGCGCAGTGGACAAACTGGAATTGATTCTACATTTTTTCAAGGTCCCATTCCAGGTCATTGCTGACAATGTACCAGTGGCAATGGAGCTTGAAAGATGGGGAAAAAAACTGACGGAATCGGTCTCCAACCTTTCTCCACATATGGGTGGGCAGAGCACATGCTTCATTTCTTATGATTGCCAGGGTCACTGTGTAAAGGCAGGGGTCATCTGCCTGAAATTGAAACCAAATTGACTATTATTTATACAGTCCCAGGTAGAAGTACGTAGCTTTGTGTGGTAGGGAAAAGTTGTTCAGAGATGAAGGGTGGAAAATCAACACTAAGTGTCCGCATCCTTGTCTCACAAGGACAGCGTAATAAAGAACAAATGAAATAAAAAGGCACGGAGTAAGTAGGAAGTCACAGTAGGCGGAACATGTCACTGAAGAGAAGCCAGGGTCCTTCAGTTTGCAAAATGTGAAGACAGTATTGTTGGCGTAAGGGATCTTCAGATCGCTTCAGGACAGGGTGTGGTTCTTGGAGGAGAGCTTGTCTCATTACTTGAGAGTGGAAAGATCAGCAAGGACAGAAGATAAAAGGCTCAGAGAGGCAGAGGGAAAAAGAGATAAATTGCGCACACGTTCTGACTTTGAAAGATTATGCTTTTTTCCTTCTCTCTCTCTCTCTCTCTCTCTCTCTCTCTCGTCACTGACTCCACAATGTAAACAGTTGAACAAGACCTTAAACACAGAATCAGGAAAACAACAATATGACTTAAAATGAGTATCTTCTCTCGTAATTTCCTCTTAGAAATTCATTTGTGAGTGTATTGGCTGGGAGGAGGAATCTGGAAGGGCACGAGCCTCACCAAAATATTACTGAGGCCAGTTCATCCTCATTTTCACTGCAGTATAATTGGCGAGACTCTCAGGAAAGAGGTTTGATTGTTTTAACTGTGATTCATTAGTGGAATCAGTCACAAGAGGTGGGGCAGCACTGCCTACTTTAAGTGTTATACAAAGGCTGTGCGTTTTTATTATTATCCATAATTTTTCACACAACAGGCCTGTTACACAAAGCTGCTCAGAATTAGTGTGCAATTTCTCCTCAGCTTCTAATGCAGGTCAACTTCTGGGTCTTCAAAGATTGACTATGGCCCTTTAAAAACACTGTGTTGTGGTGTGTAATTAATCACTGCAACAGAAGCAAAATATATTGTTTCCTTGCTGAGAATAGCATGTTTTCTTTGCTTATGAATTGATCCCTTAAACATTCCTCATGGGAATATATTTTTCCCTTCTAACACAAACCGGCTTTAAACTACAGATGTGCTAATCTATCTGCAGGAAGTTCCAGGGCTCATTGATTTGTGGGACGCATAGGTATTCGTCTACTTTAGATGGAAAGCTGAAAGAAGGGACAATTAATTAAGTCATCTTGCCGTTATTTTTCAAAACTATAACACGAGCAGTGACGGGAAAACCCCCCAAGGCCTTAGAGTTTGAATTTAGTTTGAATAAGCATCTTGAACTTTTTGCAGATTGGGTAGATTTGAGGAAAAATAAAAATACTGTGTTTTGCAGCAGGGAATGTGCACACTGTGCCTCTCATACAGGGCTTATCACATTTAGCCTCAGTCTGACGGGCATGTGTGATGATGTGAATCTTGCTGCGTGTCTGTGGGCGTATGATGTCCCCTATAGGACCGCGACGGTCTTTAGAAAGAGATGGTCTCATGCACCATTCCTCACATTGGTCAGTGCTCGGTTCAACACCTGCTCCTGCATGCAAGTTATCCATTCATTACATCTTCAGCAAAACATCGATTCATTTATTCACTTATACCCAAACACTAGTTGAACATCTTTCTAAGCCTAATCCCTAGATTCAGAGAGGTCACCATCAGCAGAGACCCATCATTCTTCAGGGATAAGCAAATACTACTTCCCAGCATCTCTTCTGTTTTTTTTAAGCCAATGAGCTTTGAGAGGAAACATCACCATAAATACGTCATCTGCGCTGCACCTCAAATCCTTTTGGAAGCAGGCAGGATATAAAACAAAGGAGAGTGTTCATAGAATTATCCATGATACACTCAATTTGACTATTTTACATTGAGCACCTATTAAACACAAAGGGCAGAGCTAAGTCTGTTGGTAGCATACCTATTAGAGACTTCAAAACAGCAGCAAGAAAGATCTTTCAAATATGCATATTTAATTATGTCCATTAACCAGGTTAGAAACTTTCAGTGAACGCCCAAATCCTCAACGTGGCTGATGTGGACTCCACATTCTAGACCCTTCTCTTTGGCCTCCCCTCTTCATTTTCCCATTGTCCCTCTATTCTCCAGGCGTCCTGAGTGCACCCCAGTTCCCTGAGGTGCCAAGTTCTCTCTCACCTCTGGACTTTCACATGTACTGTCGATTTTCCTGGAACTTTGTCCTCCGCCGCTCTATACCCTAGCTATTTCCCACTTACCTAACCTAAGTTTACCTTCATTTAAACTTTTCTCTCTTTCTCTAAACCTGTCCTTATTTCTAGATCTGAGTTCATATGTTTGGAGGCCAGAACATCATTTGCTTCTGTTATCTTAATACCCAGTTCATAAGAATGTTTGTTTAGGGCTTGCCTTCTCTGATAGCTTGTGAGTTCCAAGCGGGCAGAATCATATCCCTAGCAAATAGGATAGAGCCTGGTACTTAATGTGCAATTAGTAAATTTTTGTTGAGTGAATGAATAGAGAACCATATACTCTATTGGCGAATTTCAATGGCATTCTATAACAAAATATATTTAACATTAAAAATGCATTTGAAAGTTTCTTTTATTTAAAAAATTCTTTAGAATGTCTCAGTGACTATAGGTATTGTTTTGAATGGAAGGAATCATTTTGCTGCAGACGCAGTGAAATAATACAAAAAATTTCTGCTTAAGTGAAAAATAAATATAGTTTTTTGTTCATCAGTGTGAAGTATGTAAAATATGAAGTTACTTCTAATATCTCAACTCTCAGCACCATCTCAAAGAATAGAAGAGAAAAAATATTGTCTTGCCTTTACCAAATATCAGAAAAGATGTAGTTATTTTCTGAGTATTTTCAGATAACAGTTGGTAGGTAGTTTAAAATATTGGTTGAGGTAAGAATGTGCTTCTTGCTTGGGCTGTCATAGTAGGAAGGGCAGAAAGATATACAATGGATTCAGCGATAAAGAACTGTATTCAAACACTGTCTCTTTCGCTTTCAAATTATGGGCAAATCATTTAAATTCTCAGTACCTCTCTTTTTCTCATTTAAAAAATGGGAATAATATAATGTATTTTAAAAGACTCATCCAACCAATTTTCATTTAACAATTACTCTAATTTTAGGTACTATTTCAGATTCTTGAAATAAATCAGATAAAATCAAACAAATCAAAATCCTACCACTTTACAGAATTTATATTGTAGGCACTGTTCAGGAAAGTACTTTCCAAATGGTAAAATACTACAGAAATGCCAGTGCTTTTTGTTTTCTTGTTTTGGGGGTTTTTTTGTTTTGTTTTTTTTTACCAACTTTGTTAACTTTCATTCTTGATTCTTGTGACCTTAAAAATTTTAGTTCTATGAGTAAAGAAATTGCACTTGGGATGTTTAATTATAACATTGCCCTGATGCCTGGAGACACTAAATCCATCACCAAATAATTTCTCTGAGTTTGTCAAAGACACAGAAAGCCTGAGATGAGCCACATTAAGTTGGTGTATTTTTGTGGAAAATTCAGAGTAGTTTAACGTTAACACAAAATACAAGTGGTATGCTTTCGGATGTTAAGTTCTCACTACATGTCCACTGTCTATGACCTCTATGTCTCCACTCATTCAAATATTCTCTTAGTTTGTATTTCTGTAAATTCATGACAAAATCAAAAGAAAGCAAATTATATAGCACAATAAATTAAGCCAATTCAAGTCTGGAGTACCTTATTTTTATTTTCAGGAATGTAAGGCATTTTGGAAAGCAATGCATTATATTATATAAGAACAAGGGCTCTTGACCCTTCCTAGGTTCAAATCCTAACCATGCTACATGCTGGGCAACTTATTTTCTTCCGCAGACTTCATTTCCTCCATTTGCAAAAAGAAACTGGAGAATAGTAGGATATGCTAGAAAATTTAGTTGTTTGTGTTATTGTTATTATTATTATTATTATTATTATTATTGATGGTCTAAGAGTACAAAACACAAAGCATTCCCACTCTCAGGGTATGTGTGGTATTCAGAATATGCTATGAAATTCAGGAGTCTTACAGGGCAAAGGGTCCAGTTTGAGCCAGTTGAGTGGTCAGACAGTCTCCCTAACTAATGTGAATTATTGTCTATGGTTTTTATTAAATCAAACTTACAAAAAGGGCTCCCAGCTTCTGAGGGGTGGCTCTAACCTGTGCCAGCAGCAGATCATGATCAAGTGTAGCTATTCCAAACAGACATTTGAAAAATAGAAGTCTCAAAATGTCCCCAAAGGAACAGTCATGTCTCTATATGGGACCTTAATAGTTATTTTTTTTTTTTCATAGTTCAGACTCTTTTATTTCTACATTCACAGAATTCAAAGGTTAGAGAGGGTTGAGGGAAAAAAAAAAGAAAAGAGGAGAGAATAGAGAGATTTTGCTCTTATAAAATTAGTTTTTATTATGAAAGCAATATGTACTCATTATAACTTGCAACACAATGGGAAAATGTGTAAATAGAATAACCACTATCATCAGCTTCCCATCCACTTATCATGTCTGTCCTATTTCCCTGAGATAGACGTTCCCTAAGATGGGGTGTATACTTCCAGTCCTTTCCCTGAATTCATATGAAACCATCTACACACTTTTATATATGGGACTGTTTGTTGCCATTGCTTGTAATTCACATGGGGATCATTATAATTTATATAATTATAAATTTATATATAATTATAAATATATATATATATATATAAAACACTGAAGTTTTATTATCTCTTAATACTCTTACTGATGTCTGCCCACATCAAAAAATATGGAATACATCTAACTCATAATAACTGTAAAAATATTTCATAGTATGGGGTCTATCACAAGCAACACCTCTCTGTTGATGAATTTAAACACCTCTCTATCGAATTTGCAGGTTGTTTCCAGTCTGTTATATTGTTATTTTACTATGTTTTGCCGGGATACTATGACAATGACCATGTTCATGCTTATATACTAATTGTTTTCCTGTGGCATAAATTCCTCAAAAAGAGATGCAGGGCCTAAGAATCTGTATCTTTCTAATTGTAAAAGATAACAGGAGATTATTCACCCAAAATCTGTAACAAGTCATTGCTCCAGCCAGAAATATATGAGTGTTTGCCCATGTGCTCATGAGTTTTGAGCAACCCAACGGGTGAAATACAGCATCACATTGTTCATTTAATTTGCATTGTCCTGACTAATAGAGGGTTTTTTTTTTTCAATAAATTCCTCTCACCATTTGTATATGATCTTCTTAAAATTTACCTAATTGGATCCTCTGCATATTTTAAAGGTATTTTTCAAGATAATTTCAGACTTACATAAGAGTTGAAAGGCTAGTACAGACAGTTGCTCTGTGTATACCCTTCACTCAGCTTCTGCTAACGTTTTACAAAGGCACTGAACAATTATCAAAACTAATGTTAGTACAAGACTATTAGCTAAACTAAAGGTTTACTTGTATTTTGTCATTTTTTCCTCTAGTGTGGTTTTTGTATTCAAGGATCCAATCCCAGTTTCCACACTGTATTTAGTTATCACGTTCTTAGTCCCCTCTAGTCTAGTGACAGTTCCAAAGTCTTTCCATCACCTTGACACATTAAAGAAAATGGTCATTTATTTTGTACAATGCCCCTCAATTTGGGATTATCTGATTTTTGTATGACTTGAGATTTTGTATTTTGGGGAATAATGTCAAAGAAATGATATGTCCTCAGTTCATCATTTCAGAGGGTATATACAGTGTTGATAAGTGTTAGAGTCAAAGTTAACATTGCTTATTTATTCAAAGTTGTATCTGTTAGGATTTTTAAGTTACTATTTTTTTTTTCTTTGTAAGCATTAAATATTTTGAGGTAGTTAACTGTAGACAATACAAATATCCCACTTCTGCTATTAATTTTAGGAACCACTGAGAATAATGTCTGTGTCAATTACTATTGTGCTATAATAATAATTTTATTTCTCTCATTTCAACATTTACTAATGGTAATCATTCTGTAAGGAAGAGTTGTTCCTCCCCCTTATCCATTTTTTATTCATTTATTTATATCAGTATGGAATTTTTAATAATTTTATCCTTTTTTAATTTTAATCTAATACTATCATTTATTTTGTTGTTCAAATTGTTCTAACTTTGGACACTCAGAGTTCTTTCTTTCAGCTTGCCTTGTATGCCCTTTGACGTGTCCATCTATATTTAAATACTCTTAAGACACTAAGCATACCTTGTATTTTTCCTATTTTATCCCTATAATCCATCAGTATTTTAAGAACCCTGGTTTTTTTTTTTTTAATTGGAAAATGGTATTTAGAAACCAATACAATGAGCAGTAGATGCGCTCAGTGCTCCTGGGTATGTCATCACTTTTAGTCTCTTAGTAGATAGAACTAGAAGATACATGCCTATATACTACCTCAGACATACATACAAACATCATTTATTTCCAATCTGTATATTTACCAAAAAAGCATGTCCTAAGTGATTCCAACCCAGTACCACAGAGCTCATTCTAACCTTTTTCACTTTCTTAATTGTATTTTATTCTTTCAACTGTGAAAATGTTTTAAAATGTTTCTCATTATCTACAATGTATTTGCTCAATTGTTCAACCCTAATTTGCAAATAAAATAGTTTCATACAGGTTTATCTATACCCTTGTAAGAAACAAATTTGCAAAAGGAAGTACAGTGCTTATATACAATTATTTTTGTCTTTAGCTCTATAGTATCCACTCAAAACATTATTAGCAGCATCTTTAGATCAGCTCCGCCCCCAAACCCTTCAGTGGGATGATGTATTCATATGTAATACAATTATATCTGCTTGTTTCCATCTACATTTTACTTTTCCTCCACATCCTGGCTGATTTTTTTAATTATATAGAATAAAATTCATTCTTGGTTGATACAGTTTTATGGGCTTTGACAAAGGTATAAAGCACATATCCAGCACCACACCTCCATAAGGAACAATTTTATCACTTTCAAAATTCCCTCATGGTGACCTTGCTGTTTAGAAAATCATGTCATCTGAAAACAAAAACAGTTCTATATATCCCTTCCCCATCTGTATACATTTTATTGTCTTATTGCATTAACTAGGGCTTCCACTACATTGCTGAATAGGAAGGGTGAGAGATGATCCTAGCAAATTCCTGCTCTTAGTGGGAAAACGTCTATATTCTCACCATTAAACATGATGTTAGTTGTAGCTTTTTGTAAGGGTTCTTTCTCAAGTTAAAAAAGGGCTCCTCTATTCTTAGATTGCTGGAAGTTCTCATTTTGAATAGATCTAGATCCTGTTGAATACTTATTTGTGGTCGATTACATTAATTGGTTTTCAAGTGTTAAACCAGTTGAAATACATAGAAAGATACATAGAAAAATCCCACTTGCTTGTAATGTATAATTATTTTTATACATTGTTTTTGGAATCTATTGGATAATATTTTATAAGCATTTTTGAATCTATACTCATGAAAGATATTGATCTGTAGTTTCCCTGTCTTGTTATATCTTTCTCATGTTTTGGTATTAGGGCAATGCTGGTCTCATAGACTTAGGAAGTAATCCCTCTGCTCGCCTAGTGGAAGAGGTTGTAGAGGTTGTATACAACCTCTTCCTAGAGGAAGATATTGTACAACTTCTTTCTAAAATGCTGAGTGAACTCACCAGTAAGCCTACTTTGCCTTGCCCATTCTGTTTTGGAAGGTTTTTAATCATTGATTCAATAAATTTAATAGATGTATGCCTATTCAAATGATGTATTATTTCTTCTGTGAGTTTTGGTAGATTCTATCTTTAAGAAATTGACCCGTTGTAGTTAATCATCTAAGTTATCAAATTTGTGGGCACAGAGTTGTGCATAATATCCCTTTGTTCTTCTTTTAATGTCCATTGGATCAGTAGTGGTAACCCTTCTTCCATTTCTGACCTTAGTAACTTGTGCCATTTCGCTTTTTTTCTTAGCTAACAAAGCTAGGGTTTATCAATTCTGTCATCTACTCAAAGAACCAGCTTTTGTTTTCATTGATTTTCTCTATCAATTTCCTGTTTACAATTCCATTTATTTCTGCTTTGATTTCTATTTTCTTCTGCTTACTTTGAACTTAGTTTACTCTTTTTCTTTCTAAATTTTTGCTCTGTTAATGTGCTCTTAGTTCTCACAGTGGAAGCTCATATAATTGATTTTAGATATTTCTTATTTTCTAATATACACATTCAACGCTAAAAATTCCCTTCTAAACACTGCTTTTGCTGCAGCCTACAAAATCTGGTAAGTTGTATGTTAATTTATTTTTAGTTTAAAATATTTTAAAACTGGGCCACCTGTGTGTCTCAGTTGGTTATGTCTGACTCATGATATATGGTCCTGAGATGGAGTCCTGTGTTATCTCCATCCTGAGTGTGGGGCCTGCTTAAGATTCTCTCCCTCCTCTCCCTCTGCCCCTTCCCTACTTGTCTTCTCCCTCAAATAAATAAATAAATAAATAAATAAATAAATAAATAAAATAATAGACTATTTTAAAATTTGTTAGATTTCTTCTTTAACATATGTGTTATTTAATCTCAGGCATTTGGGTGGTTTACAGCTATCTTTCTGTTGTTGATTTTTAGTTTAAGGCCATTGTTTTCTGAGAGTATACTATGCATGATTTCCATTCTTTTAAATTTATTAAGGTGTGTTTTGTGACACAGAATATTGTATATCTTGGCGAATGTGTCATGTGAGCTTAAGAAGAATGTGTACTCTGCTCTTGTTGAATAAAGTTTTCTATAAATATCAATTAGATCTAGTTGATTGATGATGCTGTTCAGTTCAACTATGTTCTTACTGATTTTATGCCTGCCATATTTGTCAATTACCTGAAGAGGGATGTTAAAATTTCCAACTACAAGAGTTGATTTGTCTATTTCTCCTTGCATTTCTTTCTAGTTTTTGTTTGTTTGGTTGGTTGGTTTTGGTTTTGGTTTTGGTTTCAGGTATTTTGGTGATCTCTTGTTAGGTGCATACATGTTAAGAATTGTTATGGCTTTAGGGTGCCTGAGTGGCTTAGTTGGTTGAGTGTCTGACTTTGGCTCAGGACATGATCTCATGGTTGGTGAGTTCAAGCCCTGCATTCAGGCTTGCCGCTGTAGCACAGATCCTCTGTTCCCTCTCTCTCTGCCCCTTCCCTGCTCACTCTCTCTCTCAAAAATGAATAAACATTAAAAAAAAACAATTGTTATGGTTTCTTGGACAATTAAACTTTTTATCATGATGTAATATTCCAATATATCCCTGGTAATTTTTCATGTTCTGAAGTTTGCTTTGTCTGAAATTAATATAGTTGCTCCACCTTTCTTTTGCCTAGTGGCAGCATAGTTTATTTTTCTCCATTTCTTTACCTGTAACTTATCTGTGCTTTAATATTTAAAGTGGATTTCTTATAGACAACAGATAGTTGGGTCTTGATCTTTAATCTAGTCTGAAATCCTTAACTTTTAATTGGTATATTTAGACCATTGATGTTTAATGGATTAATATGTACTGTATATTTTTATTGCTTTCTATTCTTGGCCCTTTGTTCTTCCTTTCCTTCTTCCTTTCCTCCTTCTCTCCTTCTTTCCTTCTTTCCTTCCTTCCTTCCTTCTTTCCTTTCTCTTTCTCCTCCTCTTTTCCTCCCTTGTGTCTTCCACTCCTTTTCAGCCCTCTCTGGTATTAATTAAACATTTTATATTATTCCATTTTCTCCTCTGTTTTGTATCAGTTATACATATTCTTTTATTTTTAAGTGGTTGCCATAGAGTATGCAATATATATTTGCAACTAATCAAGTCCATTTTCAAACAACACTAAACCATTTCATAAGTAGTACAAATACCTTATGACAGAGTAATCCCAATTCTCCTCTACTGTTCCTTATAACATTGCTATCATTCATTTCCCCTTTCCATAAACTATAATTCCATAAACTATAATTATTATAGTTTATTATAATAGATTATGAAGTAGATTACTGCTATTAGTTTGAACAAACTATTATGTGTTACATCAATCTCAGAATAAGAGAAATAAAAGGTTTTATTTTACCTTTATTGCTTTTATAATACTGTTTCTTTTTACATCTAGACTTGATTTTCTGACCTCTGTAACTTTCATCTCCCTGAAGAATTTATTTTAGCATTTTTTTTGAAAAGTCTACTGGTGAAAAATTCTCACAACTTTTATTTGTCTGAAAAACTATTTCTCCTTTGGAAGGACAGTTTCAATGGATAAAGAATTCTAGGCTGGTGGGGTGTTTGCTTCTGTTTTTGTTTTTGTTTTAACATTTTAATTACTTCACTCCACTCTCTTCTTGCTTGCTTGATTTCTGAAGAGACAGTTTATTAATTCTTATCCTTGCCTGTCACAGGATAAGTGGCTTTTTTCTCTGTCTTCCCTCAAGATTTTCTCTTTGTCTTTGATTTTTTTTTTTTTTTGGCAGTTTTAATATGATATTCCAAGGTATAGAGTTGTGGGTTTTTTGGTATTCTGCTTGGTGTTCTCTGAGATTCCTGGATACATGGTTTGGTGTCTGTCACTGACATTAATTTTAGAAAATTATCAATCATTATTATTTCAAATATTTCTTCTGTCTGATTCCTTCTTTCTTCTCCATCTGCTATTCCTACTGTATGTGTGTTACTCCTTTATAATTGTCCCACAGTTTTTGGATATCCTCTTCCATCTTTTTTCATTCTTTTTTTATTTGTATTTTCATTTTGGAAGTTTCTATTGACATTTCTTCAGACTCCCTGGTTCTTTCTTTCTATTGTCTGGTCCTTTAATAAAACCATCAAAGCCATTCTTCATTTCCTTTACAGATTTTTTAATTTCTAGCTTGTGTGTGTGTGTGTGTGTGTGTGTGACACTTTATTAGAGTTTCCATCTCTCTGATTACTTTATCAATCATATTTTGCATGTTGTCCACTTTCTCCAGGAGACTTCTTGGCATATTAATCACAGTTGTTTTAAATTCTTGATCTTATGATCGCAAAACTACTGCCATATCTGGGACTGATTATAAGTCTTGCCTTTCTCTTCAAACTGTGTTGTCTTTTGGTATGTTTGTAATTTTTCACTGAAAGTCAGACATGATATCCTGGGTAAAGGGATCTAAAGTAAGAAGGCCTTTAGTATGAGTGTTTATGTTTATATGACCAGGAGACTATATTTACTGCTTTACCTGTAGTTATCAGAGGCTAAATTTTCCTCTAATGTTCTTATTTTTGCTCTCCCTATTGTCTTTATGTTTCCCTAAGCAGGTCTTCTTAAATAATGTCTTCAATGTAAATTCTTTCCATTGTAACCCCTTGTTATTTACCAATATAGTGGTAAGGTGTGGGTTGACAGGAAGTATTCTAAAGTCTTGTGACTGGTTTTCAGTCTTTTAGGCAACCTGTGCCCATGGGCTTTACAAATGCTTCTCAGTTTCTTCCAACTCTTGGGTGAGACAGAAAGTTTAGAGGAGGCTAAAACTGAGTATCTCTCGTCATCAGGTCAGATAGGCTCTGATAAAATAATTTTCCTTTAGGGACAGTCTTACTAAGAAGAACAAAATGTTCTGGGCATATTTCAAAATGACTACCTTTCTGCCCCCAGTTCTCTGACCTTCACTGAAAATCTGGTAACGACTTTGAGGGTAAAATTCATGAAAGTGGAGGGGCTTTCTTAACACTAGATCTCCTAGAAGGATTCCAATCTCCAATTTGTCTACACTGAGATTCCAGCAATTCATTAATTAGAGTTTAAGCTTTCCTACTCTGGTAGGGATTCCAGTAGCCGTTTGTTTCCTGGGTTTCTGCTCCATTAAGCTGTGATTATCTGAAACCACCTGTCTACCTTCGATTTTCAGGACTCAGTTTGCCCTGTGGTCTTAACTCTCTGAAGAATCTAAGAAAAGTTGTTCATTTTCAGTTTGTTGTGTTTGTTTTTGTTGTTGTTATCGTTGTAGGGATGGGAGATAAGATTTCCATACTCCTTACATGCCAGATCAGAAACTTAAAGTCCCAACAACAGTTTGCTTTTTAATTTCAAATTTCTTTCGTTTACTGCAGAACAAAGAAATATTTCTAGGCAGAACATAGAAATATATTGATTTTTATACTTTGACTTTGTTTCTATAACCATGTTAACTTCTAGGAGGTTTTTTGTTTGTTTGTTTGTTTTGTAGATTATTTGGGATTTGAAATGTAGAGAAGCATGATGTTTATCTTTCAAATCTGGATGACTTTTATTACTTTTTCTTTTTCCAGGATACAACATCCAGCACAATGGGGAATATGAGCACATCTTTGACTTGTTCTCACATTTAGGGGGGAAATTTCAACTTGTTACCATTATTAAATATGATGTTAGCTGCATTTTTTCTTTGGTTTTGGTTGTTTTGGTTTTGTATAGTTGTTCTCTATCAAGTTAAGATCACTCCCTTATCTTCCAAGTTTGATGGGAATTTTAAAATTAGGAATAGCCACTGGATTTTGTCAAATAATTTTCTTCATTGATTGAAATGATTATATGATTTTTCTTTATTCATCAGTTAACATGAATTATATTGATTAATTTTTAAATTCTGAATCAGCATTCTGGGGACAAACCCCACTTTTTCATGGCATATATTTTTTATATACTTCTAGATTCAGCTACTTGATATTTTTCTTGAGGGTTTATTATGTCTACATTCCATACGCAAAATTGTTCTGTATTTTTCTTTTTGTAATGTCTTTATCTGATTTTGGTAATAAAGTTATGATCACCTGGCCTCATAAAATGAGTGGGAAGTACTCCCTCATATTTTCTAGAATACATTTGCAGAATTTTTTCTTAAATATTTGGTAAAGTTCATAATAAAAAATATCTGGAACTTGATTTTCCTTTTTTGGAAAAGTTTTAACTATGAATTCAATTTAACTGACATATGATTAATGCATTATCTATTTGTCCTTGAGTTTTGGTAGTTTGTGACTTTCAGAGAATTAGTATATTACCCCTAGGTTGCAAATTTACAGGAATAGAGTATTCCTTTTGTTATTTTAATTTACTTTATTATCTTTATTATAATGCCCCTTTATAATATCTCCTATATATCACCAATATCTGTGGTGTCTTTACTATGAGTTGTTCATTTTGTTCCTTTAATTGTATTAATGTCTGTGGGGTCTGTAGTGATATCCTTTTTTTCAATGTCTTCTCACTTATTTCCTTCATCAGTCTGGCTAGAGGTTTATTAATTGTTCATTTATTTTATCTAATGTTTTTGTATTTTTAATTTTATTTATTATTTATATTTATGTTTTCATCATCTGCTTGCTTTGGGTTTAGTTTTTTCTTTAGTTTCTTTTTCTACTTAAAATTATTTGGCACTTTTTTAGTTCTGAGAATTTAATCTACAGGTTTAACAGTTAACATTGCTGTTAATGCACCCCACAAATTTCAAATATAGTGTATTTTATTTTTATTCAGTCTAAAATATTTTTCAATTTTTTGATACTTCCTTTTTGAATCATGAGTTATTTACACATGAGATATTTATTTCCAAGTACATTGAGATCTTCTAGCTATCTTTTTGTTTTTTATTTCTAGTTTCATTCTGTTATGGTAAATGAACATACTTCATATTATTTCTGATGTTTAAATTTGTCAGAATTTGTTTTATGGACCAGAATATGGCCTATCTCAATGTATGATCTGTATACGTTTGAAAATTAAATGTATTCTGATGCTGTTGAGTGAAATCTTTTATAAAAGTCAAATAGGGCTACTGGTTATAGGGTGATTTCGTTCTTCTATATCTTTATTTTCTCTTTTTTGGATTTGTCTGTTTTCCCTCTTAGTTCTATGTTTTTCATTATGTGCTTTAACACTCTGCTGCTAAGTAAGTACATACATGTTTGGAATTTTTATGTGTTCCTAGAGAATTGACTATGTCATTATATAGTGTTTGTCTTTATTCAGAATAATATTTCTTGTTCTGAAGTCTACTTTATCTGATATTTATCCAACTACTTGCTTTTGATTAGTGTTTCCATGATACATCTTTCTCCATCTTTTTATTTTAATGTACTTATATTTAAAATTGGTTTAAACAAATCCTCCTAAAATTTTCTAATATTTTTACTGTTTTATATCTTATATTTTCATTGATATTCTAAATATGTTTTTCCCCACAATGGTGTAATAGCATGGTCTTCCTTTGTTGTCTTTCAAGTGGATAACAAATTTTACCAGCACTATTAATTTAAAAAAAAATCATTCTTTTTGCCAATGAATTTAAGTGGTATTCTTCTTATATATTGATTGCTCATATATACTTAAAGCTATTTTGTGGGTCTTTTATACAGTTTCACTGATATATCCTATATTTTCCTAGATATTCTATCATTAAACTTTTAAAATGTCCCAGTAAATAATTCTACATCTTCTCTTTATAAGAAAATCCACTGTTTGAGAAGCTAATGACCAGAAAAATCTAGCATCAGAATTTCTCACACTTCCATACAAAATCATTCAGTTGTAAGGTACCTATCTCCCTTCAAAGCTGTGGTAATCTGTTTATTTTTACCTGAACAGAAAGACTTTTGCAGAGAAAAGTGTTGTTTGTTTTGTTTAATAATCATATTCCTATAATATCCTTAAAGGAAAAAAAAATAAAAGAGTTGTGTATGTAATAATTCTGTTAGTTTCTATTTCTTCTTTCAAATTACAATGATAAAGTCTGATTTTTATCTTTATCTAATTCTTCAGGAACAGAGTCATAATATGCATTCATATGTAGTTAACTTTATTCAGAGATGTACTATCCAATAAAGCTTTTAAAAACTTTGCTATTGTATTCAGCCAAGTTCTAGGCTCTGTGGAGATACAAAGTCATATATATACAACACCTAATTATTTTGGTGTTTTTGCAATGTAGTTAGGTGATCTAACATAGACAGTGGCATTTATTAGTAATATAAGACAGTAAATGTCAAGTGTTCAATGAGTGATTTAATTTATAAGTGCTTGGGTGGGGAGGTGCTCAGAAGGAACTAATGGTTAAGGAGCCATGAACTTTTAACACAAGCATTACAAATATGTTTAATTAATCCTTATAACTACTCTGTGACTAGGAATTAATATTCCAAATATGCTAAGGAAGTACTGGAGGTAAGAGAGGCTAGGTCTCATGGACTACAGCTGGGTCTTACAGTACATCAACAGTAAAGGTGAACATTAAGATACCTTATTTGGAAACAAGGAGAGTGCAAATATAATTAGTTAAGATTTGTTCATACTGGAGTAGGATGGGCCCCTAATCCAAAATGGCTTGTGTTCTTATAGGAAGACAGCCATGGGAAGACAGAAAAAGAAGGACCCCATGTGATGACAAAGCCAGACGTTGGAGTTATGCATCTGCAAGCCAAGAAATGTCAAAAATTGCCAGAAAACCACTAGAAAGAGATATGGAAGGGTTCCCCTACAGTTTTCGGAGGGAGCATGGTCCTGCTAATACCCTGATTTGGGGGCCTCTAGACAAACTAGAACTGTGAGAAAACAAATTTCTGTTGTTTGTTGTTTCAAGCTACCGAATTTGTGGTACTTGGTAATGGAAGCTTTACGAAACTAAAATAAAAAATTATGGACACATCAGAATGGCACAGTGGGGAGTGGGCTCTCCAGACTGTGTACTTCCAGTAGGGCAAGTGCAAGGGTGGAAACTGGGTGAGAAAAGTATTACTGTAGGTTAGGTCACTGGTTAGATCACAGCGCTGAATTCCAACCATACAGTATTCCAGGAGAGAAACTGTTCCTGGGAAGGATGATTAACGGATTAAGACATGGACTCTGGTAAAGGTGCTAATATAGAGCTATCAGCTGGTCCACTATAACCAAAAAGGGAGGCTTTCTATATACTTGAGAGAAACAGATAGAGGTATTGCTCAGTTTGTATGGCAGGGTCAGACTGCAAAAATGGCCATATAAGCTGAAATTCTCCAGAACACACTTAATCAATGGAAAATTATGGCTGTTCTGTGACCTTAAAATTTTTTTTCAAAAGATTAAAAAGTCTTTTACTGACTTCTGTAGATAGGGAAATGAAGAAACACACACACACACACAAACACACACACACACACAGTAAAATGAATACGTATTTAGTACACTGTCATTTAAAACACTGTAAAAACTGAGAATTAAAGTCTCGTATTCAAGAATAATCTGAACAGGTTTCCCTTCCTCTTGTCCTATAACTTAAAAATACGGAGCGAACATCTTTTCTATGCCTTGGCAAATTGCTATATAACTTTCTAAGTTTGGATCACCTTCTAAAATGTTATCTTTTGCACTTCCAATGTCATTAAATATCTTTGAAATTTCCTTTAACGTAAAGTTTTTGCTGGCATTTTTTCCACTAGAATATGTCATTTTTTTTTCACCTTAACTACTTTCTTCATGTATGTTGATAAATTCACCTTCACTAATTTCCTCCGGATTCTTATCTAGAGTCTTTCAAATAGTGAGTGTCTATATTCCATAGTCAGCAATTTTTTTTATTATTCCATTTACATTTTATTGTAATTTCCCCTCTTCTGCTGTTATCACTTTTCATTTAGTGTGCTTTCATCTGTGTGGCCAATTCTCTCTTTTGAGTATCCATTTTTGTAAAATGCCACATTGCTCTATTACAAGGAGACAAAGAGGCAAAACAACTACATGCTTTGCTGTATACAATAATGCATACAATAATCATCATCAAATTTTTAAGGAATTGACATCACTGGTCATTGTACACGTCTGTTATTCATGCAGTGATTCCGGGACTAAAGTAAGTAGCACGGAAGTTTGTACTTTATGTAATTACTCACAGTCAATATACCATGGTAACTGAAATTTGAACCATGTTGCAGGGGACTGACATTATTTAACTAAACGAGGTACCTGCAGGTTGTGCATATTGGACCATCAAAGGGAAGATTGTTTTCACATATATAATTTTGCATGAGGGGTGATGACTTATACAGAAGGGAATTAGATAGGAAGAGGAAGTAAATGCATAGGACAGTAGTTTTTAAAGTGTAATCGGCAGACCGGAAACATTGACATTATCCTGAAATTTGTTAGAAATGAAAATCTTAGGTCCCCCCCCCAGACTGATGAAACCAGAGACTCTGGGAGTGGGGCCTAGCCATCAATGTTTTAATAAGGTCTCCAAGTAAATGGGGGTAAACCCCTTACTTTCAAGGTGACATGATTTGGCAGAAGGGTTTCTTTAAGGTTCTATGAGTCAGCATTGCTTCTAGAGATGGCTGCTATGTTCCTTCAGTTTTACACTACTTAAAAATACACATTTATGGGAGAAACCAGAAAAACTACCTCAAATCTATGCTGTTTAGGCCATGAAAGACGACGGTTAATCGGGGACATTATCTGAAAGGTCCCAACAGTCACGGTCCCCGTAGTTGGTAGAGAAAAATCTTAAATTCAGGTCTTTTTGCCTTGAAACTTCATGCTCTTTAACTTCTATCACACTATTTATTCATGGTTAATCAAGACCCTATTCATGGGTTCACATTCAAATTTCACCGTTTAATGTGTATGTGGTTTTAGAGATAATAATACCTATTTCAAGAGGTTTTTGGAAGGATTAAAAGTGATAGACAATGTAGATAAAGTTCCTGGTCTGATCAATTATACTTAATAAGGACTAAATTCCATACCTAAATTCTTATATGGATTCTAATCTCCCATTTCTTGCTACCAGTTTTATGGTAATATTATACCTGTAAATATTACACCTTAATAATTTACGATGGCAGGGATCTTTGTCTTGTTAACTGATACATTCTAAGGTCCTGAAATTGTGCCAAAAATATAGTAGATGCTTAACTAAAATTTGTTGAATGAATTAATGACTCCTCCCACTAGTCCTAATTCAAAATCCTCATTCTCCATAAAGACAATCCAGAGACTTTTCAAAGCATTAGAATGGTTACGTGAGAGTGATATTTGCATGGGGTGTGATGATGCCTAAATTCTGTCTCAGAAGCATTCTTAATGAAGAAGATGGCCACCTAAACAAGTAGAAGATCTCAGTATTAAATCTTATGGGATAAAGACAGCATCTTCAGGGGGAAATGTAAATCATATTCAAGAAAGGAAGCAAAGGCTATAACTAGAAAAGTGCTGGGGTGAACACATCAAAAGGTCAGAAGTTAGAAGAATCAAGTGCAAATTAGGGAGTGGAGAGTGAGACGGATACAGGCAAGTGGTCCAGGAGTAACACTATAAAAATTTGATGTCCTATGGTGCTCTCTGCATGGTGCTAAGCCTTGCAGGATTGAAAAATTTTTCTTGCATGCATTTTAAATGCTTTGATTTGTACTTAATGACAGGGAACTTGTATATGCCACTCAGTAAAGATGGATTTGTCCGAGGCCCTGCTAAATCAATGCATATTCACTGAAATCTCTTGTCATTGTTCTGTCAGAGAAAGCTCTGCATCCATTCTGCCACATGGAGATCTGGCTAGTCTGTATCGTGTTTGTAACCAGCTGGGACTTTTACTGGCTTCATTATGCCATTTATTTTATCAGTAGACAGTTTTCCTCTCGTCTTTGTTTTCCTTGGTGGAAGTTATGCTCCCTTTGTTTGTGTTATAATAGAGAACAAGCCATTTCCTTTTCAACATTAACAAGCCCATCAGTCATGCACTTTGACTTATAATTTTGAGTGCCTTTCAGCACTTTTAGGACCAAGAAAAGATGACATTATTCTGAGCCACAACATTACGGGGGCAAGAAATTCCCTCAAGAGGTCATATAATCTAATCCTCTGACTCCAATTGAACATTAGCTTTTGAAGAGCTCATCACTTATAGATAAAATCTTCCTCTTTGCTTTATATTCACATGACATTGAAGGAGGCTACATTTTCTGTGAACCTAGAGGAAGACAAAATGGCTTTCTCCAAGTCAAGGAATCTCACTACTCTCATTTACCAAGATGTACAACCTGGCAAAGAAACCTGTAAACGGATCATCAGTTCTGACCATATCTAACAGTTGAAAGGCTAGGTTGGCATATTTGTTTTCTTGTGGTGTATCACAAATTACCACAAAGTGAGCTTAAAGCAACACAAATTATTATCTCGCCATTTCCATGAGTCAGGAGTCCAGGAATCTGGGTACTTTTCTCAGCATCTCACCATATTGAAATCCAGGGGCCAGCTGAAGCTGTGATTTCATCTGCGGCTCAGGATTCTCTTCAGAGCCACTGGTGGTTGTGCATTTTCAGCTGCAGGACTGAGATTCCCATTCCCTTGCCGGCTGTCACCTCTGGGATCTGAAACCTGCTCACCATTCCTGGTCATGTTATCTCCACAACGCTGCGGATTATTTTTTCAAGGCCAAAAGAAGAGTATCTGCTCCTGCTTGGAATCCATCTGATCTCTTAAGGGCACACCTTACGAGGTCAGACCTGCTCATAATAATCTCCCCTTGACTAACTCAAAGTCAACGAATCAGAGGCCTTAGTTATATCTGCAAAATCCATTCAGCTTTGCCTAATCACAGGAGTGATATCCCCTTATATTCCCAGATTATATGGGGCGTGCAGAGGCAAGAATCTTGGGAACCAACTTAGAGTTCAGCCTATCGCAACTGGAGACACAGTAGCCCATTATGTTAGTTTTTGATGCATATAAGTCAACTGCAAACTTAGAGACATAATAATAATTGATTACTCACTTATGATTCTAAAAGTTGGCAGTCTGGGCTGAGTCCAGCTGGGCAATTCTAGTCAGCTCAGCTGGATTTACTCATATAACTGCTGTGAGCTGCTGGATTGACTTGGGACTCACTGGTCCTGGATGATCTCACTCACATTTCTGGTGACTGGCCACAAAGCTACCCTTCTTCAGAATCTAGAAGACTGTATCAGTCTTCTTTCACAAGATAACTAGGTTCCAAAAGCAAGAGGAATGAAAAGCACCTTTCAATCCTTTGGCTTCTATCACGTTTCCTAATGTCCTTTTGGTCAAAGCAAGTAACATGTCCCAGCCAAGATTCAGGAAGTGGAGATATATATTCCCAATGGTAGGAGCTGAAAAATATTATAGCCACTTTTTAAATCGGCCACACCCATTAGAAATTTAAAGTCAAACAAAAGATAATGAAGGCCACTGGGAATGGCACCACCACAACACGCAAATACTCTTTCTAAAGAGCAAATAATGATTCTAGAACTCATTTGAAAAAAGAACTCTTAGAGTTCATCTCTTGAAATTAGACCATTTGTTTTGAAACTGGAATTTTCTCATATTTCTTTCAGTTTCTATTTTTCTTCAGGTTTCTTTTTTTAAGTAGCTTTTCTAGTTGAAAATGCAATATTGAAAGACATGAATCACTATTCCTCTATTACCTCATGAAAGATTTTGTAACTACATGCACCCTTACAACCCCTTCTTATTTCAGCTTCATTAAAAATTAGGATGTACAATTAGAATATGTAATTTGACTCAATCATATTCAAAAACCACCCAGACTTGGACCTTGTCTCTGACATTGAAGCCCTCAGTATTCAAAGAAAATTACAAATGACTCAGCACATTTAATGATAATACAAGCAGTTCTCTTCTTTCTGATCAAAGACTACAAGAACTAACAGAACACAAGCAAGAGAAAAGATTACAGGAGGAAAAAATATTTATTTGGCTTCATCTTGTCAATAAAAATAAACCAATGTAAGGAAAATCCCAAGAGTAGGTTCTGAGAAAATAGTAGGACAAAGAGAATGCTGATTTAACCTTAAAAAGAGGCACTGTGACACAGAATTCTGGGAAAAAAATGTTTAAGATGAAAATATGAGCATGAAAGAGTAGAGGAGAAAATGAGAGGAGAGGGGCTGGGCAGCATCTCTGAAACAAAAGCAAATACCTAATTTATGTGTAGTTAAGGCATTTAAATATGTACCACATTATTATACATAGGTTTCAAAAAACAAACATGTAAGCATGGGAAGCATATTGTATAAGCTCACCTTTCCTTAATACTACCACCAGAATTACATTTTTAAACAAAGTCATGTTTGTAGTCCTTACCGCTTTAAAGCACAACAAAAGCACTAATGGTTTTTCATTATCCCTAGAATAAAGCCCAAACTCCCTAGCCTTTCAAACAACCTGGCCACAACCTAATGGATACAATAAGCAATCTGCACAGCTATACCTCATATTCCTAACAGGAGTTATTTAAATCTCGGTGTTTTTGCTTTACTTTTTTCCTGTCCACCTGGAGAATTCGTTACTGCAGTCTTGGACAACTTCTCAAGGAATAGTAAGGTTTTTTCCCCCCTATCCTGTGTGTTTCACAGATTATTAATTAGTCGAATGCATTTTCCCCTGTGCACAGTAACTATTTGCTTATGAATCTGTCCTCACTAGATTGCGAATGACTCTAGGACAGAGGTTGCACGTGGTCCACTGCTAAGGTTGTAACACAGAGCCTGAAATGTAGCAGGTGCTCATTTTGTGAGAATGAACTAATCAGTCAACACATAAATAAATGGAATTTTTGATGAGGTGGAAAGGAATCAGAGCCCAACTTCTCCAGCCTTCAGAAGCACTAACTGATTACCTGTGGTCCGTGTACTCCCTTAGGAATTGACTTTACATGTCACCTGTCATGTTTTTAAAGTGGGGAGAATAATACCAGCTGTTAAAGTCAGTCAAGTATTGCTCCTCTGTAATCTAGTTTTGATTTAGATACTAAGGTATCCTTTTATTTCACTGAAATAGAAATTACCATATACTCTGGATTTCCTGGACTAAATCCACTTTATGCCTATTTTCCTGGAGTAATTATTATTTGTGCCCCTTTTCACTGCCAATGGTATTAGTCTTTGGATGATGAATTATATAATCATTCTGAAGCTACCGTCATTTCCTATTAGACTTGTGTGTCTAATACATGAGAATATTTAGAGAGTATAGAATAGACTGAATTTGGAACCACAATATCAAGGAATTAGGAGATTTGGATTCTACTTGAAGACCTGCCACTAACTTTGGAATCCACTTAACATTGAATTTACTTCAGCTACATTATCTAGAAAATGAAATAGAGGAAGGAGGGAAAACAGTATAATATAGTTTAAGCCTTAAAAAAATTAAATCAAACTCTTGGTTGTACAAAGTTAGAAGAAACAGTGTAGAGAAATGAAATGTACAGAACATCCTCAGATCTTATTGTATTCATTACTTTTTTTATGCTTTCTCCTTACTAAACTTTTTACAAGAGTTGCAAGCAAATAAAATGTTGATTGGTTTGTCTATCACATCTTTTCTCTCTAGTGAAGGTGCAAATGAGCAATAAAATGGTTACCTGGCTGGTAATGGAAGAGAGATAGTGAAAAAGTAGAAGACCGAAGCAATCCATAAACAGGATAAGAGCCAGGGTAACTGAGTGGATTGCCAATGATACTGTCCTCTTCCGAAGAGGAGAAGGAAAGTGATACATAAATATTACATCAAAGGGACCATGTTGGATTAACCCCATGAAAGCCAATCTGTAAAATATTAGCTTTTGATCAAGGCACAGTGAAAAAAAAATCATAGCTTGAAGACCCCAGGTATTCTGTCTCCTACTCTTTGCTATATCTCGCAAAACCCTGCAGTAGTATGGACTTACATCAATTTCTAATGGGAAGAAGGACTTTATAATCTCAACACTGTGATGAGGGTCATCTTCCAACATAATCGTTACTACCCTATGCAAAATCTCACAATGATTTATTTGCCACTGCCCACGGGATGTAATTTAAATCTTTTAACAGTAAATAAGAGGAGCACCCGGGTGGTTCAGTCAGTTAAGCATCCGGCTTCACCTCAGATCATGATCTCACAGTTTGTGGGTTCAACCCCCCGCTTTGGACTCTGTGCTGACAGCTCAGAGCCTGGAGCCTGCTTCAGTTCTGTGTCTCCCTCTCTCTCTTCCCCTCCCCCACTCACGCTCTGTCTCTCTCTGTCTCTCAAAAATAAATACTAAAACTTTAAAAAATAGTAAATCAGAAATTTTCACAGTAATTAATACCTACCCTTCAAATATCTTTTCTTTATCCCTTCACCTCACCACTCACCATGTTCTCAGCATGCATCCTATAATAAAGCTATATTGACAACTGACTATTTGGAACTCTGCAACTGCCCTTGACTCTATTGTAATGTTCGATGACCTTCCTCTTCTTATACTTCAGAGTTCAGTTGTGATATCATTGCCTGCTACTTGTGTCTCTTCCACTTCAATTCACTACCATACATCACCTTGCTTAGGCTTGAGAGAAGTTTGGCAGTTCTCTTATTTCCTGAATCCCAGCACTTTTGCCACACGTCCATTGTCACATGTATCCCCCTGCTCCCATGTTGATGAATTGTGAAGGGCACGAACTGTGGAATCAGAGGTTTTTTTTAACCTTCTGTTAGTCTTAGTTTCCTCACCTAAAAAAATAGTGAAAACAATGCCAGTATAAGATTGTTCAGAGGATCAACTGAAATGATGCACAAAAATTGTTTACTGCTATGCCTAGAAGTCAGTGAAAACTAGCAGTGTGGATAATTTTCTCGCTAAACTATGCAATAAAAATCTCGTTACTCAGTTTTGTGTCTTTAGCACCTTTCCATGGCAACTGTGTCAAGAATGAAGGATTTTAATTACTTGCGTCATTCCTTCTTTCTTTTGTGCCCAAATCTAGAAGAACTGATTAGAAAGTATACAATTACTTTTAAAATCAATATCCAGAAAAATGTGTAAAAAAAAAAAAAAAAGCTTTCAAGAATTGTGAACAAGGATCGTCAGCCTAAAAGAAAACACCTGGAATTGGAGTCAAAATGAGGTGCTGGGTCTCCTTCTGCCACTATGGCCTTAGGAATGTTCTTTCATCTCCTTAAGTCTCCATTTTTTCATCTTTGGCATGAGATGTAAGCCTAAATTACACCTCATTCAGGTGTGTCTATTTCTACAAACTTTAATGAATAAATGTATTCTGAAGCATTCAGGCTTCGATAGAACTTTTCACATTTGGAATCATGTTGACAAAATCATGGCTAACACCTCCTACAGCTTCTAACATCCTCAGAAGCATAAATTTGGTAATTCTATATAATTCCTTTAACCTATCTATTCCTCTCACATTTAAGATCATAAACAGCTGGGTGTGTTTATGAAAACATTGACTAATAAGAAAACATTGACTATGAAAGATGATAGCCCAGGATTAATTTCTGACAAACTAATGAGTGAGTGAAAACAAAGATAATAATAAGAGTCTACCTAACATGGACTACCATGGTGATTACAATCCCACAAAATGCTTCCTACTGACAGACATCATATTAACTCTAATATTAAACAAATTATTGCCAGGGTTTCCAACCAGATGGTCAGCAATCACGAGCTCCTTGCTGAGCAGTTCTTGAAGGGGTGCCAAAGCAGTTGTGCGATTCTCATGATCTTTCTGGATGTCGGCCATGTTGGATCCCATGTGACTTCTGTCCTGGGGACAAACACTGGCCACAAATGGTCAGAGCACGGTCATTGAGCTGCAATATCACATGACCAGTAAATGCTCCTTGAGCTGAGGAATGGAGGTAAACACATCTAATTGTCCACACTCCATAATGAAAAGCTACTTTTTTAGTTAAATTACTAAATGATTTAATGGAACACTTTTCAGGTACCATGATGTCCAGATATGCTTCTGCAGAAATCTAGAGGAACGGACTGCTTTATATTCACCAAAGGCTATACAAGAAAAACACTCTATTTGTACTATTTGTAATTGGAAAGATATTTGAGCCTTTGCATTCCCACTTGACCTTGGTGGGGATAATCCCAGACTTTAAAGAATCTCGGTATCTTAGACCATTTAATAGTTTCACCTTATTTACATCACTACTTTACTTTCAGATAGCTTTGTGCTATATACCTCATTGTGTGTCAGGTCTGGAAATTTTTTCATTCTTAATATTTGTAACTACTTGGAGAAGAAGAGTGAAAAGTGCCAAGGATATGATTCCTGGAATTTTTTCAGCTCTCTGAGGTGCAAGGGGGGAGCAAAAGAGTAAGGACAGCTTATGTTTTTATCTTTTCTATCAGTGTTTTATGACAGCTGACAAATCCTTAGCTTTCCTGAGACTCAGGAGCATAACTTGGGAAAACCAGAGGACTTCTCTAGTCTCCACTAGCCCTGACACCTATGGTCCATACGCAAAACAAATGGAAGTGATTTTAACTTTTGGCAACTTGTTGAGATGGCATATCATTTGTCACAAAACATAGAGAAACTTCTTCATGCTTCTTAGCTGTTGGGAGGTAGGAGGATGAAGGAAGATGAGGGTGTACCCCTGGGGCTTTTCTTCTGTGATATTTAAATGAAACTGATCATGATTATTTCTGATTACAAATGTGATCAATTTTTGTAGAAGCATTGAAGATGATACTACAAAATAATAATGAATAAAAATAACTAATAACTACCAAAAAGAAATAAACAGTTGAAATTTTAAAATGGAATTCTCTAGTCTTTCTTATATTCCATCTTATACATATATATCCTTAACACTCCCAATTTTTATCTTTAACAAAATTGAGATATCTATTTACCATTTGTAAACTGGTTTTATTCTTTGGAATTCACCTTTAACTTGTTCTATACCATTAAATATTTTTCAACAATAAAATTTAAATAGGTTTACTTTATGCCCTTGTATGAATAAATGATAATGTATGTATTCACTTTATATTGTGGAGTTAGTTTGTTCCCAACTTTTGCCACTACAAATACTGCTGAAATAAACATTTTGATAGATAAATACTTTTGCAAATGTCTCATTATTTTTATATGTAAATTTCCCCAAATGAAATTACTAGACCCAGTACCAAAATTGATTTTTAGACATCAAAACCTAAATAATTGGAATACTCGTGGAATATAATATTAGAATGATAAATTAAGAAGCTTCTGGAGGTGCAGAGCACTACAGAGACCACAGAAAATATCTAACTCCCACCTCTAGATGGGAAAAACTGTTCCAGAGTCAACAAATAATTTTCTCACCAAATTATTGTTAGAACCTGAGGTTAGAGTCATAGTCTAAATCCTAATGTAGTGGCCTTATGTCCAAAAATAATGTCTTTTTCCTTCTCCCTGACAAAGAATTCTCTTTCTCTTGTATATAGTCTCTTATTATATTTTTAGTGATAAACTGGGGAAGTCCACGAGCAATGTAAGCGCTGCTCTGTCACTCCAGGGAGGTACACAGCGGAGGAAGTTAGCGTCCTACTGTAACTAGCTGTGTACCAGCATGGGACTGAAACAGCCCCGGACCGAGCACTCGTCGCTGGCTTTTTGAAGACACAGTTACTGGAGTGAGACAGTCCTTTCCTCCCCCTCAAGCTATTTTATCAGTTTCCACTCCTGATGCTCCGCGGATGCAGGGGAATTGTTAGCATAAACCCTCCCATAAACAACTCAGTCAGCCGAAGTGCCCAAATTAAGCTTCTTAATTTAGCACTTTGATTTAAAAATCTTTTTCTCTCTGAGTTTCAAGTCAGTTATTTATAAAAGTTTTCACTTCTCTGACAGAGTCCAGACCTTCCAAATAACTTTCTCCTCCCTCTGGGAAGCACTTAGGCAGGAGCCTGCCTTCTGGAGCTGTAAAGAAAAGCACCCCTAGGAACCTACAGCTAAAGGGCTTCAGGAATTGCCAGAAATGAAGAGATTCCAAATGAGAGGACCCTGACTCCACTGAATTCAACATCATAAAGCAAGAGGCATCCAGAAAAGTCACAATGCCTGACTTATCGAACACTTGTTATAGCATCTCTGGCCCTGTTTGGAGACCTGGAATGAGAAGATTTAAATCTCAAACTCACAGATGTTGCTCACTCAGAGCTTCCATGTGACTCAGGGTCAAGAGATTAGAGCTAGAAGAGATAGTAGAGATCATCTACTCTAGTCTTTCGATGAGGCCAGAATACTGGGCAATCAGGCATAGAAGTTCTGCATTTTCCATACTGCGGCCACGTAGGAGACACTCCTTAAGACACGCCAAGGCTTGCCACGCCCCCAAATACCCTCTTAGTTACTAAAGAAAGAATAAACAATTTTCAGTATATCTGTGTTGAGTTGCAGTGCATTCTTATCTTCAGAAGTCGAGCGCCTGTTAATATTGCCAGATTCTTCTTGATATTATATAAATTTTGTATAATGTATTTGTGATTTTTCTTTTTCTGTTGCTTCTTGGAAGCTGAGAGGTGAATGTGAAATTCAGTTAACATCTACACTTGTCTTTATGATCTGCATTTTTTTATGTTTACATGTTGTTGATCTTCTACTTGTATTTGTATTGTAAGTGGCTTAAAATTCTTTATGAAATAACTAAAGTGTATACTAAATTAACTTAAATGTCTGGCATTTCAGTTCAATGTAAAATGTTACTGCAGCATTAACCTAAACCTTTGATAACTCAATTGTAAAGTGGGATGAGAAATAGAATGAAATCCTGTTTGAAGTGGCTTTGAATAAATTTTCTTAAATGCGGTTTTAAAAAAGTCTAGATAGTGTATCTAAAGCATCACTATTAATCAGAATGCTTATATTAACTGCTTCACTCCTACACTTGGATAAATAGATATTTCTATATGACAAAGTGAACCTGTTACCAGAGTCTTTATCAGCCTTTGGGTACAATCATTTCACTGAAATCACAGGGTTGTCTTAAATGAAAAAAAAATTATATGAAAGTGATCAAATACATGAATGTACTTTTTAAAATCTATAAAGTGCTCTTTCCATGTAAGATTTGTACTTTAAGCAAAATCAGTATAATGAGACAGCATGTCTAACCATAATTATTTACCTTACTTGTTGCTCATTATCAAGTTCATCATAGGAGGATATTAATGATAATAATTAGCTATGAAGGTCATACTGGACCAATCATATCAGATGCACATTAAAAAATATCAGAATGAAACTCTCCCAAGGAATCACACTGACGTGGCATGAAGTCAGAGAAAGCCTTTGGAACTAAAAGCCAAGAAATGTAAGCTATCATTCCAACTCTGCCTTTCCTATTTGGCCTTGAGCAAATCACTTCCTTGTGTGAGCTTTTCTTCTTTTGTTCTGTGAAATAAGGATATCGTAGAAGATGGTCACCCAGGTGCCAGGGCTCTTGGGCTCAAAGATTTTACTGGTGTTTATTAATCAGAAAAAAAAAAAAAGACAAGGATCCAAGTCTGACATTTACAAACCACCAGCAGGGGGACCATGAGTTTCCCAGAAATGGAGAATATAAGTTGGAATAAAGATTATGCAACTTTGAAAGTGTCTCTGCCAATTCCTGAGTGACAGGCTCCATGGGTGGCTCTGCTGGCCCTGAGAAAACAAACTGTATTTCCAGTCATCATGGAACAGACTGTAGGTCAGAAATGAACTCCATTTCACCACACTTGAATAACTGGACAGCAGCCTTGTCAGACGTGTCTGTGCTTAGCATCAAGAACGGTGGTAGACCTATGCTGGCCATCTTTCTAGACATTCTAGACATCTTTCTAGACATCTTTCTAGTATTCTAGACATTCAGGAAGAATGTCTGTAGATCAAGAATTTAGAAGTCAGTTACTGGATGTGCTCAGATTTTGCCAGGCAATTTTTCTGTTCAAATGCAAACTTTACTACTTGAATGTTAACAGATACCTACGGTCCTCCCCTGTGCCCACCTCTTTCTACTTCAGAACAAACAACTTAAAACGTTTTCCTTAGATTCAGTCTTGAAATTTGTGCTGATTGATATTGATGTCCCCGTTTGTATCCGTGGTGTTGATAACAGAGAGAAGTTCTAGTCTCTTTGAAGTAAATGTGTTCAAAAGGACCCCTAATTATCTTCTCTTAGTTGGAAATCTGTATCTTCCTTTACCTCCTGACCAGCACAGTTATATATGAAAATGGATGAGACTTTAACAGAAACATAGCCTGTTCCCAAACCAGCACATACACAGACTTGGGAATAAAGGAAGAGAAAAATGAAAGTTTTAATAAAATGTGGATGAATCCAACTTTATAAATAGGAAAAAATAAATGGAAATGTGATTACCTTTACAAAATTATAGAATTATATTGCTGACAGGAACTTCAGGGTCACTTTATCCAAATCCTTCAGTTGAGAAACAAGGAACCAGGGCTCAAGATGATAAAAATGACCTGCTCATGGCCAGCCAGGTACTTAGTGATAAACTCAGAATCAGAATTCATGTCTGTATGATTTATTTATTCCATCTGAAATTATAAAATCATAAATGTATAAAATTATATAAAATATATAAATATAAAAATTATATAAAATATAATTATATATATAAATTATATAAAATATAATTATATATATTATATAAAATATAATTATATTTATAAATATAAAAATTATATAAAATATATAAAATTATATAGAATTTTATAAAATCATAAATTTATAAAATTATAAATTATAATTTAAAAATAATACTTTCAGGAAAAACTTATAAACATTACTCTTTTGGGAGGAAATATCTTATGCTACTTACTATCCATTTTAGGGAGGTAAACTTTAAAACCAAATGCTGGGATATTCCTTAAAAAACATATTTGGGGCACCTGGCTGGCTCAGTCAGTAGAGCATGAGATTCTTGATCTCAGGGTAGTGAGTTTAAGCCCCACATCGAACTTAGAGCTTACTTAAATATATATATATATATATATATATATATATATATATATATATATACTTTTTCCCACTGAAATTATATAATGAGGAATTAACATAATTAAAAATTCTCTGGCAGGTATCCTAAAAAGCTATCTGCTACTTAAAACCATGTATCAGGACCCTGAATATTTTCCTCCCTAGAGAGCTCTAAAAGGCCATAAAGAAGCTTAAGAAAGAAAGAGGCCCAAGGATTGGAATGTAACAGAGCTCAGAATAATAAACATAGGCACCACAAAATAAATTCTATAATAAAGTAATCAAATATTGGATAAGTATTACCTGGCTAGTCATATCACTGATGTGCTGCAATTTATTCCAGAGATAGGGATAGAAAATTGTGGATCAATCACTACACATCCATCACCCCAAATGGAAAACCAACTTCAAGTTCCCACCCAACAGAATGCAATGTGTAATCATTACTCGTATTTATCTCTCAGATATATGTATGCCTACACATAACAAAATGAACTATGTAGACTAATAAATATTAAGTGTCAAGAGAATGATATAAAGAGTAGAGAAAGGAAAGAAAAGGAAGGAATAAAGGAAACAACATTTGGATAGGATGTTCTGTGGGCCAGGTTATTAGTGTACAACTACATTTCGATTTTTCAACAAGCAAGTGAAGTAAATAATATTATTCTCACATGGACAATTAAGAGGTTGATACTCAGGAAGGTTAAATACCCTGACCTAGGTCATAAAACCTAATAAGTGATAGAGTCAGAATTCAAACTGATATATATCTAATATTAAGAGGAGAGGGAAATCCCTGTGAACTCGGGTAATTAAGGAAAGCTTAATTTTATGCAATTTGACAATGCTCTAGTAGAAGAAAAATATAGAGAAAGCATTCTAGAAGAATAAGCATGGAACTAAGTATGAAATAATGAAGATGGATGGATAAAAGATATATAGATAGAGAAAGAGAGACAGAGAGAGATAATAGATCACCTGGGAAATTAAGCTTCTGAGTAAAATTAAATTTATAATAATAGCTCAAGACCTCACCCCGACTAACTTTCTTTCTGAAAGAGTGTTACTCTTTTCTAAGAAAATTGTAGTTCGAAAATCAGTCATTTCTAATGCTCTCTTAAGACGATCTTGTGAAGTGTGGAGGAGGACCTATTCTATAGTGGCCCGGTGATTCCTACCTCCTGGAATTCATATCTTTATGTAATCTTCTCCCCTGAATGTGGGTGGAACCTGTGACTTGCTTTAACCAGTAAAATATGGCAAAGATGCTGTGATGTCACTCAACATGTTATATTATAGAACACTTCATCTTGTTATCCAACTAAACCTTGCTCTCCTACTGACCTTGAAAAATCAAGGCACCATGTTGTAAACTGCCTACAGAGCAGACCATATGGCAGAGAATTATGGACAGTCTCTTGGAGCTAATGGCCTCTAGTCAATAGTCAGCAAAAACAAAATAAAGCAAACGAAGAGACAAAAAAACTCCACAAAGTTCAAGATCTGCAGTTACAAGGAAATGAATTCTACAAATAGTCTGAGTGAACTTGGAACTGGATCCTTCTACAGTTGAACCTTCAGATAAGAAGGCAACCCACAGGCACTTTTGTGGCTGGCAGCCTAGTAAAACCTTGAAGCAGAAAACCCAGCTAATCATGCCTGGACTCCTCACCTACAGAAACTGTGAGATAAAATTACACCTTGTTTTTGGTAATTTGTTATGGAGCATGGATAAAATTCTTTCCATGCTGGTAACTTTTCTATGCTGGAAGCTCACAAAGAGCTTTAGTTATTAAGGAATCTCCTGTCTGGTGTTATTTGTTGATTCTAGTTGCATTCTTGATAATGATGACTCTTAATGACATAAGTGGGTTAGGAATTTGCTCAGCTGTCTCTAACACATGTGATTCTCATTGGAGACAGCTTCCAGAAACTATTCCTCTCAGTAGCATATCTGGATTATATAGCCTGTCTTGTGCCTTCTGCCCTCAAATTGTTCCTGCTACTTGTAGCTTCCATTAGGGAATAGGTCTTACCAGAGTCCCTGATTAACCAGCATGACCATATAAATTATTGTCCAAACTGAAACACTGTTAAGAGCACAAGGAAGAAGACTGGTCTTCTCTGTTTCTAAGATGTCATGATTCTGTGTTGTGAAAGCTTGAAGTCTTAGATTTCATGGGTTGCAAATCTTGATGGGACTCAAAGGTGATATACGATGCACATTAATCAGTATTAGTAGAGTAAAACAATACTGTTGCATTAAAATTCTCATGGCAGTGGCTTTCACTACAAATTTATAGTGTGTCTTTTTAGACAGCCCAAATCTCCTGGCCTAAGCAGCCATATATGGTCTCCATGCAACTGCAGATAATTTATTTTTGCACTTGAAATAACAACCAGATTCATTAGATCCTGAGTAACCTGGTATTCACACTTCGTTTTCATTTGTTGTTGCTCTTACTGTTTTGCCAAAACAAATAAACAAACAAAAAATCTGAAGTGTTTTACCAGTAAAATGTGTTTTTCCCAATGGAATAATGGAGGTACCATATTTTTTCTAACCCTGGAAGATTTTCAGAGAAAGTGCCACGTTACTTCATGGAGAATTATTTTTATGTTTTTGTAAGTTTTTTTAAGTTTCAGCGCATCAGATAAGAATTACTAGGTCCAATAAGATCCCTTCTTAGATCAAACTCCATGAGACAGAGAAATATTTTTTAATGTATTTTGTATTTAATACAAAAGTTAATACAAATATATAAAGTTTTATTTTTAAGTACATTGTAAATGGATCTAAAGATTGATTTTTGTCTAGATTTCAAACTGTGGGTTGTATGCCTTTTGCAGGCTCCCGGCACCTTCTCTCACATTCCCTCTTTCAACCATGTCAATTTGATTGTTAGAAGCTCCTTAACCACAAGGGCAGAGGCTGAAGAAAAGACCAGTTGTGAAAATCAGTTCAGATATTGCCCTCATAAAATTTTACTGAAGACATTTGAAATTACTAGTTGGAGGTTTCATATCTCCTTGCAGACTTTCCTCCATTAGGTATAATTGAGAGTTATCTATGTATGAGTTCCATGAGCCACTTTAGAAATTATGATGTTTCTTTGCACTTGAATGTTCAAAAAATCCATGAAAATATTTTAAGCGATGACCTGTGAGTGGAAGATTTTCTTTAGATTCCACTTAAATGTAGCATTGTTGAGCTCTGCATATTTGTCTTAAGTCATTGGCATATTTGAACTTAGAAAAGTGGCCTCTGTAAAACCATTCATTTAGAGAGAAGAAGGAGGAGGAGGAGGAGGAGAAGGAGGACGAGGAGGAGGGGGACACAGAGGAGTGGAAGGGGGAGGAAGATGAGGAGAGGGAGGAGAAAAGAAGAGGAGGAGGAGGAGGATTTCACCACCAGCAGATAGATCTTAGATAGGAAGTAAAGAAGAAATTGTGGGGTGGCAAATAGTGGATATACTTTGGGGTAAACCTAGGAAAATGAATAAAGGAGTTTCTTCTAAGTCTTATTTAAACACAGGACCTATTCTTTTCACTGAGCTGTTTTTCCTGTGGCCTTACTGGAAGGCAAGGTGAATCAGGTGAAATTGCAGCTCCTTCTAACCTCAGTGGTCCTATGCAAATCATTTCAAGCCTATTTTCTTTAAAAATTTGCTTGCACATGATTTCCTGCCTTTGTGAAATCTTTACAATATTGCTGATGAATCCTCACATGCACGATAGTGTGAAAAAGTCACTTCTGTTCAGATTCAAGAAAGATTGCCATCAAATCCCACTATACTATTTCAAATGGGGTTTCCATTGAAGCTGTTCGGAAGGCCTGACAATTACATCACAGAAACACAACACATAAATAAGAAAGGCAAAAAAAAAAAAAAAGAATCAACTTTCAAAAGTCTAAAATAATGTCTGAATAGAGCAGCAGTTTAGAGAGTCATAAGCACACTAAAGCTGCATTGATTTATATTCCACTATAATGAAATTTATAATGATTATTTGACAGGTAGATCTTTAAAAAATTTTTCCATGTAATTATGTAGTATAAATAATATGGCTTGGATAAACCCAGTGTTGTTTAATTTTGAAATATTAATATTGGCAAATTATTGGCCAACCTCAAAGGCATCTCGTAGTCAATAGGCTCAAATACTAACTTGTAATCTTCCCTCCCCAAATCTTGTCTTTCAGTTTTTTTGATTCATTAAACCAAACAACCATCTATCACTCTACATGCCATAAGTCATTGTTGATATTCCCATTACTCCCCAAACAAATCCCCTTTAACAAATTCTGTCCATTTTATGTACTTAATAGCTCTCATACCTGTCTATGTCTCCTCTTCTCCACTACCATCACCACCACCCTAGTCCGACTATCTTTTTGCCTATTCCTCAGCAATAACGTCCCAACTATTCTTTCCAATCCTTTTTCCTCTCAACAGTTAGAAATAGCTTTTCAAAATGTCATTCTCACCCTATACCCCTGAAATCCTTTACTCACTTCTTATTACTCCTAAGGATAGACGTCTTTAAAGTCACCTCCAAGACCAAACTTGTGTAGTCTAGCCCCGCCTGCATCCTCTACCTGAAAACACTTCCTGTACCTTTCGGGAGAGAGAATTACTTATCCCCTATGCCTCTGTGAAAGGTCCTCCTCTTTGAGTATCGCTGCAAGCGTTTTGTGCTACCCCCACTGATTGCAATCTCATCTGCCTGCCACCTCCGCCTGTCTTGACTGGTTCTGTGCTCTTCTGAGAAAGAAACAGGCATTCAGTATTGACCACCTACCACTGCAGGAGGATTTTCTTTGTTCCTGCCATGCTAGTTTTCTCTCTCCCGCCAGAGACCTTTTTCCATGCTGTTCCCTCTGCCCTGGACACACTTCCCTTCTCTTACCACTTCTTATATTTCAGACTAAGTTTTTTCTTTTCTCTCTCGCTGAGGCAAACCCTCCTTTTATAGGCTCTCTCAGCAGGTCACCACTTACCACACTGGCAAGTTTACAAGTGTTTTGTAAATATTTGAGTAACATCCATCTCTTCACTATTCCAGAAACCCTCTAAAGTCTGGGACTATCTCGGTTTCTCCCTCACTGGATTCCCACTACCTGGCACAGTTCCCTTCAGATATTTGTTGGTTGACTAAACGAACGAATAAATGACTGTCAAACATTCTCGGGTAATGATTAAAATGATAATAAAAACTCAATTTGATATTATGATGATGATACACACCAGAAAGTTGATCAAATAAACAGAACTCTCAAGTTGGAAGAAACTTTGGGTGAATTTATATTCATCAAATATTTCATAATTCAGACTTTTCCTATTTAGCATAGATTCTCCCTACGCACATACACACACGCATACACACACACACTCATACACACACACACATGCACACACTTACACACACTATATTATATTGGCAAGGTTCTACTTTATGTAAATAATTAAATATAAGGAATGCCAAAGGAGAGGACTAAGGAGTAAGTCATCAATTGATTCATAAAACATTTGCTAAGTGCCATTCTTACATTTGGGCAAATTGCTTAACTTCTGACGGGTGAGCCTCATTTCTTCAAAAGTGAAGATAATGTCTGTATCACATGGCAACACTGGGATTGAACAAAATAAAATATGTGAAATTGCCTAGCATATCACCTCTCAGTGATGATTTTTCTATTTACTACATAATACTTAACACTATTTCATTTTATTTTTATAATAGCCAAATAACAAAAGGATTATTTCTATTATCTCTATTTTATAGATCATAAACCTCAGAGAGTTTAAGGGGCTTGTTAATGTTTCCCAGGAAGCAGCAACAGAACCCATGATAAAAATCTGTTCTTCACTGTATAATTATTTTTAATGAGGGACATGTGGTCAGAACTTAAAATGCCACCACCTGAGTCTTATCAGTGATCAGAAGACAGAGATATTGTTGTTAACTGTTTCATAACTATGGAGCGCAACATTGGACCTGAAGAACCATTTTGACATTTCTAATCAGCTGAGATAATACCTTTTCTCTAGGTTTGGAAGGTTTGCAAGTAAAATAGCCTCTGCAATGAAACAAAACAAAAACAAATAAACAAACTAAAACGATAAGTGTATCCCATTTCAGAAACAAGAGAAGACAAAGAGGTAAGAACTGGAATATGCTGACACGTGTTTTTTCTTTCATCTTCAGTATTTTACTTTATTTGATTTTATATGTTATTTTATTTTATTTTATTTTATTTTATTTTATTTTATTTATCTTTTTTTTTTTTGTTCACGGAGTAGAATTTAGTGATTTGTCACTTACATGTAACACCCAGGGTTCATCATAACAAGTGCCTTCCGTAATACCCATCACCCATCTAACCCGTCCCCCATCCACCTCCCCTCCAGGAACCTCAGTTTGTTCTCTGTATTTTAGACTCCCTTCTGGTTTGCCTCCCTCTTTTTTTTCCTGACATATTTTGACTTTAATTGTTTTTTCTTTTCCAATTTATATTTTGAAAGATCTTCACTGTGTTTTGCAGCTATTTTATTTCATATGTTTTGAGTATCTTCTGACCTCTCCTGTTGAATGGTAATTTCCTCTCCAGATTCCACATATAGATTCTTGCGATTACTACCTTCTCGCTTCTTACTTCTATGTCACCCAAATGTCTTCATCACTTTCCCCAATTTTTATTGACATCTCCTCCTTGTCCTTAACACTGAGACTTCCTTGTTTTGCACTTACTTAATCTATGTATGTTTTACACAATATTCATTGCCAAGATATCTATCGCTTCCAGTCATTAAAAACACATAGAAAAAAAGAATGTTAATTTCTCCAATGAAAAATATTTAAATGGTTAATTAAATTCATTAATTTACATTGTCCATTATTTTTTGTTCCCTTTGGTCTAATCTTATCTACCATTACTTAACATTTCCATGCCTGTGTTTCTGCCCTCCTTTCTCAAATATTTAGAGAGTACCTGTATGTTTTAGGCTTTTACTTCCTTGGGATTGTAAATGCAGAGATAATAGATGATGATGATAGATAGATGATAAGTAGATAGATACATAGATACATAGATAGATAATAGAATGTGCATATGGCTGTGAGAGTGTGTGCACTCACAGTCTGTATCGTGTGCTTGTATGTGCATAGTGCCTACCCTCAGAGACCAGAAAAGGAAACAAGGAATTATAATTTAAAATATAAATGAAAACAAAGTGCAATCTGTTTCTTTCTTTAATGACCCTTACACAGTATCCGCTGAACTGAACTATATGAAATCGCCAATATTCAATTGTTTATGAGCAAAAAGAAAAAAAATGGCTTTGTCATATTATCCAATCTAATCAAAGCATCTACACCATTTGTCAAAAAGGGAAAAATGTTCCGCAAACTGAACGCAGTTATTTTGTCATCATGAGCTGAGATAACTGAATTACTTCACTTTTTAAATAAATTAATGGAACTGACCTGTTTGGACCTTCCATAGAAGCATTTTCATTTAAGCAAAATTTTATTTCAATGCTATTTTATTCACATATGGGTGAGAGTTAATATAAAGTCAAAGGACAGTGACCCACCAATTGGTGTTCCCTTTCACCTCTTCGAGAAGAGCAGGCACAGGGAGGAAATTTCCACCAGGTTTCCTCAAACGCACTCTCTTGCTCCCCCAACCACGTCCCCACCTCTCTCTCTCTTTCTCTTTCTCTCTCTCTCTCTCTCACTGTGCTCTAAGGCAAGCTTAAGCAAATGTTTTTTTTTTTTCCACAGTCAGGCAACATTTATCCTAACCAACATTTACCCAAATCGATACATTTTAATTGAAACTAATGGCAGTTAGCTTAAACCAACAGATTTTTCACTGGCCTAAGTACATTAAATCAATGTATTTCTCAAAATTGCTATATCTTATGTAAAACAATGCATTTTCATTTTATCCAGGACACATTTTTATTCCACTCTAATCTGCCAAGTTAAAAAGTCAGACTGAAGTAATAGATTTCTTTCTTCATACCAGCCCTAAGATCTTGAATGAAAGAAACATATTAATCATTCATGTATATGAATTTGATTTCATTCGATTTAATGCAATAGACATTTATTGAGCACCTACTGTTTGTGAGATACTGTGTTTGACACTCTGGAGAGTACAAAGCGATTAAGATAGAGTTTCTACCCAGAGAAGCTCATCATTTAGTGGTGAATACTTTCATGGACAGAATTAATTATAACATAAGACAAATAGCTAGGGAAATGTAATAGAGAAAGATATTAACTGTGACTGAAGGATACAGAAGGAGATGTGAAGGAGGCTGCATTTAAGCTCACCTTTGAACAATGGATACCTGAAATGAGAAGAACATGCTAGACAGATTGGATAGTTGGGATGATATATCAGTTTGGGAATACCAGCTATTATAACTAAATATACCTCCTAAATTTTCAGTAGGTTAGTGAAATAGAAATTAGTTTCTCACAATGCAACAGTCCACAGTAGCTGCTCCTGGTCAGGAATCAACTATTCTTAATTGAGATTTTTAGAATGAAAGGTCCTTCCACCTGGTGACTTCGGCATCTACTAGGACTTCAAGAACTCTGCATCCAGCAAGGAGAAGGGAAAGAGCTTGGAAAAGACACGTCCGCTTCTAACAGTGTTAGCTGAGAAGTGGTGCAATCACTTCTGCATATGTTCCATGGGTAGAAACTCAAGGCAAAAAGACTGAGGATGTAGGTCTTATCTGTGAAGCTACATCCTAGTGATAACTGTATACCGTAAAAGAAGGGATATGAACTTAAATGGACAGGCAACTACTTTGCCACAATCAAAGATATCAGGTGAGAAGTACAGAGGGTTCTGAATACGGCATAGAACACCCAGAGTGAATATTTTAGGAGGTAGGCAAGGCCAAGGTATGAAAGTATGAAGAGCTTTGTACATCACCTTAGAGTGTCAATTCTACACATAAATGGGAGTCATTGAATGAAATGAGTTTTCCTATAAAAGAGACCCTACAACATTCCTTCACGCCTTCCACCACATGAGGACACAGTGAGAAGTCAACCATCTACAATCCAGAGAGGGTCTTCACGAGTATTTGACCATGGTACCACCCTGATCTAAAACTCTCAGTGTACACGACTGTGAGAAATACATCTACATTGTTTATAAGCTATCCACTGTACGGTAATTTGTTCTAGCAGCCCAAACCAACTAAGACAGAACCCCACTTAATTTTCTCATCAGTACAAAGCACCTCTTTGAGAGGGTGGTTTGCCCTGTGGTTTACTTCTAGATTACCCAAGAGGGCAAAAATGGGGACTTCTTTAATTGTTTCCTTTAAAATGAGAGTGTATGTTCATGTCATTCATGTCACTTAGGTTATATAAGCTCAAAAAGAACAATTCATGAGATGATAATATAGCCATCATTTTTTTTTAGGAACTACTATATGCTAGGTATGCTATGTATATTATTCTAATCCTTATATTTTAAAAATCCACCCTACGTTGGGATGTTCTCACTTAATGGTTTGGCCTTCAGATGGCTTTCCTTACCCTCTTCCTTCGTTCTGAATCCTGTCATTGTGATGTGTGCAAACTAGTGAAATGCTCTGTTTTCAAGAAGGTGCATCTACACGGCACTGGGCAAAGCTGGCCACTGCATGCCTAGTTTGGCACACGATTGCATACCCGCCATTTCCAGCAGGTGGGCCCATGAGAAATGAAATTAACTCTTAGCTTGCGAGAGCCCCCAAATGAGTGTTTGGCCCTCAGCCAGGGCTTGTGGTCATCTCTTTGAGCATTCAATTGCATACACAAAATTATTTGCTGCTTTATTGCATACCTACAGTTTCCTCATGAATTCCCTCGTGTAAGTATGATTTGTTGAAAATCACGTGGGTTTGCAAACCTTTGGAACTCCATTTCCCTTTTGCCACGTTGCTAAAGCATGATACGTGACATACACATTGGTTATAAGTATGTATGCGTTTATTTGTTTATAAAAAGTGGCACATTCTCTAACAATGAGAAAAATCCCCTTCACTCCTTCACCCTCAATGCATTTCCTGATAGTGTTCTCCTTTACCAAATGGAATATTTTCTCCTCTTTACCCCTCCCAGTATGGTTGATTTGATATGGTTAATTAAGAAGAAGAGTCCATCCTTCCTACTTCCTGCTTCTGAGAATGAGGGCTCGTGTCTTGTGTGAATTTTTATAATGATTGTGGTGTCTGAAAATGTAGGTACTTTATCTTCTATTTTCAAGGTCTATGAGGCTGCTGCCACTGAGCTCATTAAGGGCCACTGAGAAGCTGAGCAGAACCGGATACCTGGATTTCATCTATGGACTTGATTCTTTTATGCAAATTTCAAAATACAAATATCAGTGATGGGGCATTATCTATAGAATTTTTTAAATTTATCACAAGAATATATATATATATATATATATATATATATATTCTTGTTAACTTCCTTCATATATGTGGAAATGCTATGCTATATCTGAACTTTGGAACCAAGAACTCTGTGTTAGAGTCTTTATTCTAGCACTTAATGATTATGTGATTGAGAACAAACACTCAGCCTCTTGAGTTCCAGCCTTCTTTTCTGTTTAAAACAGAATAATAATTAACTTACAAGTTATTTTGGTGATTAAACATGGAACATATTATTTGTTAATGTTTATTTATTTATTTTGAGAGAGAGTGCGAGCAGGGTAGGAGCAGAGAGAGAGGGAGAGAGAGAGAATCCCAAGCAGGTTACACACTGTCAGTGCAGAGCCCGATGCAGGGCTTGATCTCACAAACCATGAAATCATGACCTGAGCTGAAATCAAGAGTCAGATGCTTAACCGACTGAGCCACCCAGGTGCCCCTAAACATGGAACATATTTAAAGAGTCTACTACAATGCCAGCCACCTAATAGTCCTTAAAATGTTAATATCAATCTGTATAAATATATGACATATGCTTGATATTTACATACTAAGATTTTTATGTCACACATTAAATACATAACATGAAATTGAGTGTGGCTTTTCTTTTTGCCCTGGATTTAGTGCCTGAGGCCCAAAGCTGAAGGCAAATTGACACTCAGTTACCTACATGCAAAAGAGAACTTGCAATAATTGTGTCCTGACAGTTCCTACTGGGTCGTACTTTAGGGCAGTAGAACTGGCCCTACCAACAGGTGCCAAAAATAGAATGTTCCATTATCCCCTACCTGGTTAAAAACTAAGACTGGAAAGAGGACAAAGTTAATTGAGAATGGCTGACATCCTAGGGACTGTAGTGTTTATGGTTACAAAGGAGGTTTTCCTTCATTCCTCTGTGAAGCTGTCACCATGTTAGGAGTCCTCTTCCTAGAGACTGGTGTTGTCCAAAAGAAGGAAAGACTTGGCATCCTGTTCCCTGCTAGATGACTGAGGAACCCCCAAATCAATCAAGGTGAAAGTGCGAGTTGTTTGCAGAGAATTATTTGCATTTTCTGAAAGTTAGGTACTTAAAAGAGCACAGAGGTGGGGTCCAGTTATTGTCTAGAGATATTGAAGATGAGAGACTTACTCTTGATCACAGGAATAAAAGTGATCACAGCATTATATGCCTGGGGAAAAGATGGGGCAACTTCCCACCTCACCCCAGTTTCCTTCATTCCTAAAGGGACATTGATAAGGAAATTGGTTATTTCTGATTCCAGAGAGCCCGAACACTTTAAGGTGCCCTGTGTTTGGGCCAAGTCTTAAAAACTAAGAGAACAGGTTGGAGGCATGGCTCACTTGCAAGAGATGAGGAGAAGCATAACTGCCCTCTCTAAATGGGTTATCCATAGTAGAGAGTGTTAGATTAAAGCTTATCGCTGCCTCAACAAAGCTATACACATTAACCATGTGAAAACCAATCCACTGGCGCGGATACCAACAATGAACAGAACCGACGAAGCCAGAGTTAGATTAGGGATACCTACCTACAATCAATGAGCCTGAGAAAATAATTGCTTCCTCACCTATTTCCCTTCCCATCATTCATACAAGAAGCTTTGAAAGGGGACAGATACTAGAATAGGATGAAAAATGAAAATGATGGCCCTTTTCAACCTCAGATCTCTTTGAGCCACAGGTTAAGTGTGTGCTGAGGGAAATGATGAATGATAATAATGAAAATAATAATTATTATAATAATAGCTAACACTTACATCTCTTTCATTCTACACCAGGCAATACTCCAAGTTCTCCATGTACAGAAAATCACAAGAGCCATGTGATGTAGGTTACTTTATTATCTCCATTTGAGTGCTGAGAAAATGGAGCCCATTTGAGTATGAGTGGCTAACCCAAGAAACCAGAGCTAATAGGTGGGGGTTCTGGGATTCACAATAATGGAGTATGGCTCCAGTATTTGCACTCCTAAACTTGAGTTTGGAATGGTAATATGCACTGAGATTTTCATATTCAAAATGTATATAAATTTTCACCAAAGGACATGGGAAGACAATTTGACAGAACAAGTTTGAAGACAAAGATTGGGGAAAAATAAAAGCATCTAATATTTATACCTCATCAAGTTAAATGCCCAATATACTCTCAATAAACTGATTTTAAAAATATAAGTAAATATATATGACATATAGCACACATATATTGTATAAAATATATATCACAAACTGACGGCTTGTAAAGGTACTCGATAAATTTTTGTTAAAAGAATAATGTTTGCTCATATAACAATAATTAGTCTGATGTGTATCATTTGCCACTATAAAGCGTAACACATTTGAAATTCGATGCAAATGTTCATAATTGAAATTATTCATCACAATATATTGGATTTATCTTTACTTCTTAGATGTTTGCCAGGAGCTTTCTTTGAAAAGTCAGAGAAGATAAACATAGATGCATCCTGTTAAGAAAACAAACTCTCATCCTTTATATTTATGTCATTACAATGGAAATGGTAGATGCTTGGTCACAAGGGAAGTGTAATATTAGATTGAAGAAAATATTAAAAAGTACAGAGACTGGCTAAAACAAGTCTATACAGGCACAGGGGAGGGTCCTGGTGACATGCTAGGTCTTCTCCACATCTAATTTTGATAATATGATTGATGATGTGATTTCTCATAAGTGGTGGAAAGAAACAACATCAAAACTAATCACATTATGCTGGCATTTGGAAGTCTAAATAAAAGGTATGTGAACTCATTACAGGAAGATATTTTTTCATTTGAATTTTAAATTTACCAGCCCATCCATATTTGTCTGGAAAACTTGTGAATTTGTTTGTAGATGAAAATGACCAGAGTTGAGCAATCAGTTCCAACTGATTACGGATTATAATAGGCAGCCCAGGGACTTCCTGGCAGTTACAGATCTGCCTTTACAAATCTCCAGAATAGGGAGGATGATGCCATGCCCTGAGTCTCTGTAACCGTGTTTCTCTGTCCCTTCAAACAAAGAAATGACCCTCCGGATGCTAATGGAATTTCTCTTTGCAAATTTAGCTTCCTCTGTGATTTGATTTTTCTTTAAAATGGAAATGTTTAAGAGTCTTAAGTTGAGAGGATAGTATGCCTTTATTTTGTAGACATTTCAGTGAGACAGTCATGACTGTGTGGCAGTCTCTACCAAGGGGGAAATTAACTTTAATATAAAAACATGCAGCTAGGAGAACTCAAGAAGTCTATCATTTTTTCCAATATGCAGTATTCAAACCCCACAGTCGCACACCCTACACTTAAGCTATCAAGAAATTTAGGCTATTTGAAATGTTACAAATGTGCAAGCAATACCCATTATCCTAGATGGGCGATACAATTTATGGAAGATATAATAAATAGAGGGGAATTTAGTATGTTTGTTCAATACAGAGTAGGTAATTGAAGTATAGGATCCAAAGTAAAACCATAAACAATAATTAGATAGTGGAAATGTGGAGAGTTGGCTGTGACCCACATAATAATACAGCTGAGCATCAGCAAAGACAGAAGCCGGCTTGCGGTTGGAAGCAGATTATAAAGGGAATGTATGTTTAATAAACATCTGGAGAAACTGTGATAATATCCGAAGAAGAATCTTTGGGAGAAGGGAACTCTCTAATCTTAACCTTACCATCTTAATTTGTGGAAGAACATATGATTACGTAGATGTTATTATGTACATCTGGAGTGGAGTTAGCGTGATGTTTCTGTGAGCCTCAGCATTGAGCAAATTGCGATGAAAATGTGTAGAGTTGCTTAGGCAGATAGTGCCACCGATAGTTCCCAAGTTAAAAGTTCTTCAAGGCTGCTGTACTGCTTAGGGTCTTGGGTGCAAATTACAGAAAGAGATTCTGTCTACTCGAAGGAAAAAGTCAATTTAATGGAGGGATATGAGAAGCTCACAGGATTGTAGGGGGGACGGTGGGGAGGGGATGGTTGGAGGACAGGATTTGGAAAACGAGTAAGCCTAGGCAGTAGGAAGAGATTGAGTGATGCACTGCCACTTCAGCTGTAATACACATTTTCTAACTACTCTCTCAAGAGTCAAACTACCGGGAGAGAACACCTGATTGGCTGATGGTGAAGTGAATGTGTACCCCTCGTTGTACAGAACAGGGGGAGGTAGACTATGTCCCTTGGATCTCCTCAGGAAGCCTATGCTTTTTAATGCCTATTACCTAATCATATTCTAGGGATAATCATATAACAGGTACTTTGGGATGTCTCTTATATAATAAGATATAACATAAAACATACGATAATAATATTATATATTAAAAAGAAAACAGTCTGCAAAGCACTAGGATGCGAAAGTTCTGTTTTTGAGGAATGTCTTTTATACACGAATCACTGCAGGAAGTCGGAGGAGAAAGTATTACAGGAAAGAGCCTGCAGAGGTATTCACTACTATCCTCGTTTTACATGAGTGGACAGAAACTTATACCACACACTGCACAGCTTGAAAGGAAAGAAATGAATATCATGTGCAATGAGGCAGTTAAGGTGGCCATAATTTATTGACCAAATAGGAAAAAATTTTGAGAGTAAAAGGATCGCCATTAATATTTACGCCAGGACGACAGGTTTAAACACGAGTATCCCTGGCATATCAGAACACAATAAGCCTGAGAAAAACAACACTATACCACGGACACTGCTTACTGGCTGTGCTCACTTTAGTCAGAAGCAACCAGAACAGTGCAATAGAACTTTCTACAAGGCTAGAAATATCCTATTTCCATGCCTCCAACATGTGGAATCTGTCCGAAATATGGCAGTCACTAACCACATTTGGCTATTGACCTCTTGAAATGTAGCTAGTATGACTAAAGAACTAAATGTTTAATGTATTTAATTTCAGTCAATTTAAATGTAAATAGCTACATGCCTCGTGGCTACCAATAAGGACAGCCTAAAACTAGGTTGTGGTTTAACTTAAGGTTCAGTAGATATTTATAGCTATTTATCATAATACTCTGAGAGGTGCTTTAACTCGAGACTTTAGTGAGACGAGAGTTGCCATTAGATTAAAAATGAATAAATGAAAATACATCCAACTAAATATGGCTAATGACACACACCAAGTCCCTGATGTTTATTTTGAATTCCACTTCACTAAGGAATCGTGAAACTCTGGATATTCTCTTTGTTATTATAGGGGAGAGAAAATAGGTTCTTGGTTGAGACTCTGCCTCTGTAATAAAAGATTAACAAGAGAAAAACAAGGTTAATAGCATGCATACCTCCTGTATATATGGGAGATACCCAGGAAAACTGAGTAACTCATCAAAATGGCCCAAACCACCACCTGAAATACCATGTTCAGCTATTATTTTTCCTCCCCTACATGGAGGCATTGGTTTCGTTTGGTTTTATCCATGAATGGTCCTCTGCTTTGGAAACCATAGTGCTCTCATCCAGGTTGGTGTGAAATGCCAGCTAACTGCTTTACCCTGAGAATGGCCTCTGTTAAAATAATCCTTAAGTCCTCGGCTCTTTTTATCTAGCTGCTTCCGTGGGAAGAAAGGAATTTTATACCTCATTTTTTGGCCTAAAGAGTTACTGCAGCTTGAGTTTAACGAACTGGATCCCCTGTTGGGCTAAGGTCTCAGATACCATTAAGCAGTATAATAGCATGGTTGGAAATACAGGCTCCAGTGAAACTGAATACATTTGCAAAAAGCAATTCAGTGTATTACTAACCGGATGCTCCTGGGCAAATGATTTAACCTTCTTAAGTCTCAGTCTCCTCGTCTATAAAACACGTTTAAAACGTTACTTTCCTTGGCAAGTTATCGTGGGGCTGTGCCTGTACAGTAACAAGCATAATTCAAATCAGATCATTTTTTCTGAGCCCCTAAGCGGGTGTGCTTGCAGCCAAGAGATGTGGTGTGGCGCTTAAACAGTACCGTGGGCACTCCTGCCGAGGCCTCTGTGATGATATGTGCTACGACTGCACAAGTATTGTGTTCTTTGAGAAGATGCTAACTAAAGAGGTCAGGGACGCCTTCCTGGGGAAAGACAAACTACTCCCCAAATTCTGCTAGTATAGCCTTTGGAACTTTGTATACAGCCAAGTCTTAGGAAGTCAGGACTCATATTAACAACTGAATCTGAATGTTTTGCTTCTTTGTTTTGTCTTTTGTTTTGTTTTTGTATGTTCACTGATCTCTAGCTATTTGCAGGAGTGTGTCCAGCCTTAAGAGCCAATTGTGTAATCATAAGCGGTACTGTCTCTTGTTTCTACATTTTTCTCAACAAGGATTTATCGTCTGCTGTGCCAAACACCGGGTCACTTATTAGACATACATTGGTGAATAAATCAGATGAGGCTTGTGCCCTCCTGGTGCTTACAATCTGTAGTGAGGCCAATTGTCTACATTACTATTATTGTGGCCAACCTTCCCAGACACTTTGTATGCATATCATATCCTCTGCGTGGGGGCCAATGTATCTCAAACTGTCAAGGCTGGAGGACCTAAACTTTTTTTTTTTCTAATCCATTGTTCTTATACTGACAGGCAGCTCACACTATCCACAATCCACCACATTAGACAGACAACACTAACACCAGTCATAACCAGTGCAATGACACCCATTGATTATGGGATCTCACAGCGATGGCAAATTGCAGAAGAGTTTCTAGGCACCTTTCATTTGTATGCCAGCAACGGTGTGTGTCTCAACTCCAGTCCATAGATCACAATAATTCAGGAATAAGCCTACCATGTTCGTAGAAGTTATTACAAAAGAGGGGCAGGAGGAAGAGGAGAATTCAGCTCGCCGTTTCAACAGCCTGTGTATTCGATAGACTGCACATTATTTGCATCCTGTTCTTACTGAGATCACTAATGTACATTTATATCCCCAGCAGATAAAGTGCTCTGTCATTCAGCTCGTTGGATCCTCTGCAGAGAATCCAAATGGAAAAGCCGTGCAGCTCCTATAGGGCAGGGCTGAGGGGAGAGGTTCTCAGTTTGCCCTTACAAATGACTCTGAAAAAGAAATGGGAAATATCGAGATTTCGAATTGGCAATAAGGTAAGGGACCAAGGATAAGAGTCGCTATGGGGTGACACTTCAGTACCTGAAAGACAAAACAGGCTAATCACTTTGCTGGGGAAAGTTAATGCTGCTTTTATAGCTACTCTCTTTGTTCCCAAAGATTGTATCCACTTTGTTAAGCCAGATCACATCCCATTGGCCATCTTTTATAAAGGAAAGACAAATGTAACAAACTAGCTTGTGATGTATTTTTTAAAGCTTATAAAGAAATGCATTTTATCTCTGGAAAAAGGATTATTTTTCATATAAACTCAGATGAAGTGCGTACATTTATTGAACTTAGGCAGGAGGGGCCCACAAACCCTAATTAGTCATCTTTTAACGTGTTCACTATTTCCCCACTCCTCAAAATCCTTTGTGATGATTTTACACATTCCACAGTGATGCTTGCTTTAAGGAAAGAAAGAAAGAAGAAAGAAAAAAAGAAAGAAAGAAAGAAAGAAAGAAAGAAAAAAAGAAAGAAAAAAAGAAAGAAAGAAAGAAAGAGAAAAAGAAAGAAAAAGAAAAAAGAAAAAAAGAAAAAGCGGTACCTAAAATTATCCATCATCCCAGCATCTAAACTCATACACTAAATTTACCTTACGGTGTATTCAGTGCTATTCGTTGAATAACACCGATTTTTGTGCTTGAAATAACACAGCCTGCCTAACGTCCCCACTTCGCAGAGTAATAAGTTTCTGTGGGAAATGACGATCCAAACACTACAGCAGTGCTCTAAATAGCCGGCTCTTTGTTGACGAAACCCCTACAAAGTTGGACTATATTGGTCTTGTGAATAAGACCCTGATCCTCACAAAAGAAGAAATTATCTGGAGCTTTTTTTTTTTTTTTTTTTTTTTTTTTTTTGGCTCAGCAAGAATCAATTCTTAAGTCATATCTGAACTCCTGTAAATTCAGAATTAGTGGGGTCCGAGTTAATGAGGTTTGATTGTATCCCGGGCTATTGATAAAATTGCAATACCACAGATTCAACGCGGTGCCTCCCACTGAAATCAGACTGCTGTTTCAACGCGGGGTGAAGAGGGCAGATTCTTCCTGGTACCCAACATCAGCGCTTTTTAATTACACTATTATGTGGTGTAAGGTGGTCCTCTAAGATGACCTACCAGAGGAAGTCAGCACTTTTTGAGTAAGCACCAGCATATTTTTTAGTTGGCTCTGCAGCCCCCTATTCACTTTCAAATGGATCAGGTTTCCTTTCTCTGGATCTTTAGCTTTTGTCCATTAGAGTTTCCCCCAAAGACTATTTTATCAAACAAAGCAAAACACTTTAGAGAAGACTGTAAGTTCTTTGCAGAGTTATAGCCTATGCTTTGTTTATGTATAGTGAACACTTACTGAGTTAGCACTCCCCAAAGGAAAATCTGGGGAGATATCAGAAAAATGTTTTCGGTAATTGCTACTTGGTTTGATCTCCTGGTATTTTGTGGTGTTTTATGCAGCATTAATGGTATCGCCTGAGATTCTCAAGGTACAAAAGAACTTCTAAGTACAGGTCCATTATCAAATATAAGGGAGTCATTTTCAAATCTCTGAGGGAATCAAGCGAGTTGGTATTTAAATGCTGTTCTTAGAGCAATGTGACAACGACATGCGTCTAGAAGATTTAATACATTTTAATGTCTGTCTGTGTGTGTGCGTGTGTGTATACGCATGCCTAATCACAAATGCTATAGGGAAAAATCCAGTACCTCTCTGTCAGGCACACAGAAACACCTAATCACGTTGTTGTTGTTGTTGTTGTTGTCATTGTTATTTTGGCAAACCAGCCATTTAACTATCAATATCCTTCTAACACATGTTTGTAATTTATGTAAATTTGAGACCTACTGAAAAGCCTTTCAATTTCATTTAATTTGTCCTGCACATTGTTATTTGGGGTCTTTAAAGCTTGAATATTCTCAGTCACCAATACTTGGGACTGGAGAGTGACAGCGGAGGCGGGGTGAAGTTGCAAACAACTTTATGTCTTTCACCACCGTGGGTGGTTCCGGAAGTTCCATTGCCCAGTGACCAAACTCTCCTCCAAGACCTGAAATCTGGTGTAATCGATAGGTCATAAAAATGACCATTCTGCAGCACCTGGATGGCTTAGTCAGTTAAGCACCTGAGTCTTGATTTCAGCTCAGGTCATGATTTCATGGTTTGTGGGTTTGAGCCCCAGGTCAGGCTCCATGTTGGCAGTGAAGAACCTTCTTGGGATTCTCTCTCTCTCTCTTTCTCTCTCTCTCTCTCTCCATCTTGCCCTCCCCCTGCCTCTGTCTCTCTAGCTCTCAAAATAAATAAACTTTAAAAAATGCCCATTCATTTGGTGGAAATATAAGCACATCCCAGTTTCTGTCATCTTCAGGGCACATTGTACTTTTATTCCATATCTTCATTTTGCTGTCTCTTTATTCTTGGATACGCGAAGTGCATCCTCTGGGCTGCAGGAGCTCCAGGCAGATTCTCCCTGCATCTGGTCCCTACTTCTGCAGGAGTGATGGCGCAGTGCCAGAATCGGTCCCTGCAATTCTAGCTGAGATGGGCCCTGAGAGCTGCTTTTCTGAGGGTAGGTGGAAATGTGAAGTACGCTGTTAAGAATCTGGATCTCGATTTTGAAGTTAATCCGTCTGGACCCCAACAGAGCCACTGCCTAAGCTGCCTGGTCAGCCTCTCCCACTCTGGTTTTCTCAGTGGCACAATGGGATGAAAGGACCTCCGTTGCAGTGTTGCCCTGATAATCAAGAGATAGAACATGGTGAGGACTTAGTGTGGGTAGTTGTAGCTTTAAATACTTGAAGAGAAGTGGCCGAATCCCCCACACGTTTGAAACCACTTAAAAGCGTGAAGTCGAACAAAAGTCAAAATGGCTGCACTAATGCTTCAGGGACACTGGAACTTAAACCAAGTAATTTTTTTCCCTCTCTTCTGCAAACCTCCCCTCCTCCCTTCTTGGCTTTTTGTTTCAGGAACTGGGTACTACCGTGAAAACATGACAAATGAGGCTAGCAGCACATACGCAATTCCTGTCAAAATCAGCCAGATCCTGTATGTCCCTATTAAACCCCTCAGTCCCGGGGTACCTGGGTGGTTCAGTCAGTTAAGTGAAGGACTCTCGATTGCAGCTCACTTGTGACCTCCCAGTGAGTGGGATCGAGGACTATGTCCAGCTCCATGCTGACAGCGTGGTGTCTGCTTGGGATTCTCTCTCTCCCTCACTCTCTGCCCCTCCCCCACTCACTCACATGTGTCCTTTCTCTCAAAATAAATAAACTTGAGAGAAAGAAAGAAAGATCCTTACCTCGCTACAGCATCCTCTGCCCCACAAAGCAATAAAGCTATTATGCCTCTTTACACCCAAATTCAACCTCCGCATCCCATATTTCAGCTCTGGGGCACAGAGGTCAGTTTTTGAAAGTACTTTCAGAAAGGAAAGGAAAGAGGAGTACATGTATTTAATCTGAACCTAAAAAGCGACTCCATGAACTCACTGCAAGGATAACACAAGGCCTGCCCAGGGTACCTACTGGGTGTGCTATGGTCCTGAGATCCCACATTTATATCCCTCATGCCCTTGGATATTAAAGAACATGTGAGAAAACAGCGAAGTAATAATACTAAATGAGAAGATCACAGTTAATATAGCTTGAGTGATTTCTAAGGAGCAGGCACTGTCATAATACTTAACTATATGGTCTTATTTAATCATGTCAGTATTAAAAATAGAAGCTAATATTTATTGAGTGCTGGCAATCTACCAGTCAACATTCCAATGTTTGATTTAAGTTCAAAAAAGTCCTATGAGGTAGGTATGTTATTGTATCCACTTGTAAAAATCAAGAAATACAGGCACAAATGGGCAAAGTAATTTGTCCAGTTGATCCTGCCAGGGCTAGCAACCAACCAAAAGATCGTGTTAGGAGCCCGGAGTGTCTGACTCAGGTGTAGACCCTATTAACGCCTGAACTCACCACAGAGTATTTTATCCCCACCCCCCACCCTGCATTTTATCTGAATGTTGACGCTTCTTAAAAAAAAAAAAAAAAATTGTCCGTGATTTGGGTGGCTTCAAAGTGTGAACAAAAGTAATTGTGTTTCGTGTGTCAAAAGTGCAAGGCTGGTTTAAGTAAACATTAAAAGCGACCAGGAGAGAGTGGTGACTTGCGGGGGAGTGTGTTAGCTATGGAAACACATGGCCAGCTTCAAATCCAGTTCTGCCCATTCTTAGCAATTATTTCTCCTTTCTACCTCACCTTCCTTGTCTTAAAGTAAGCACACTTTTAGCATACTTGTCTTAAGGCAACCTTATAATAGAGTTCTCTGAGTTCATGTAAGTCAATGTGTTTAAAGCATTTTGAACCAACCCTGACAGAGTAAGCAGTGGAGAAGTTAGTTAATATTATCATTTGGCTCCAAATGCAGAGCTAAAATCAAAAGGTGGAAGTTTCTGGGAACGGGACGCCTGGGTGGCTCAGTTGGCTGCGTCAGACTCTTGATTTGGGCTCAGGTCATGATTCCAGGGTCGTGGGATCGAGTCTCACATCAGACTCTGTGCTGTGCACAGAGACTGCTTAAGATTCTGTCTGTCTCTGTCTCTCTCTAAAATTTAGAAAAAAAATAGTAAACATTTCTGAGAACAGATTTTAATTCACAAAGTAGAATTTATTCAAAAGACTGTCCAAAGGCAGAACTAGGAGAAATGAGCTCTTCTTCATTAGAGGCATCCAAGGAACTGGGATTTGGAAAGGCTTCTTTCTGAAAGGTCTAATTACTCACCATATCGCTGTGAGGACACCGGTCTGCTATAACCTGACTTCTAATTTGGAGGTTTTCTATTTTGATGATTACTCTTCATAATTTTTGTCAACAGTGACCATGTTAGTGCCAGTTAGCGTGTGAGAATGAGGAAGTAAAGGAAGTAGAACAGTGAGGTGCGCTGGAAGGAGACAAGGGCTAAGTCAGCCTAGCATTTGACCTTGTGACTTTGGGGAAATTCCTTAACTGCTTTGAATCTGACTAAGGAGGGCGGTGAAAAGTACTTAGAACCTTCGAAGAGCTAGAGTTGAGGGTTATATTTAATGTGAAGGAGAAGGAATCGACACAGACGTAGAGTGTGAAACACCATCCAGGCTGGTCTAGAGCTAAACAAGCAGGGACTTAGGAGGACCCTGGTTTGCAGGAGGGGGTGGCTTAAACAGAAGAGGAAAGCACAGAAAAGGAGGAGCCAGATCTGAAAGCAAAGCTTGTTGCTGCATAAATCTCCCTGAGGTCTCCAGCAACAACTCTGCCTCCCTTTTTTGAGAAATAGCTCTATCTGGGTTTCCCAGTTATAGCTCCGTCAAGAGAATGCTGACAAAATAAATAACACCCCCACCCCACATTTTAGCTGTCTTTGGCTACAATACTATGGAAGCCACCCTTCTTAAAGAGTGTCATCTTTTATTTATTAGCATCATGAAACATCCTGGAAGTAACTGAATTTTGTGATCAATGTTAATGCTAATCAAAGTTATCAACATCAAGTGTTCTCCTCTCCACATGGCGTGGTCCTTGCTGCTCCCATGATGCCAATTGCATGATTTGTACATAGCCCTAATTTGCTGATTACACTGATCTTCTCAGTTCCTGCTAGTCTGAGTTCTTACCCCCTTGCTATTTTTGGTTTCGGTTCAGCATTAATATTAGGGAAATGCCATTAGAAAGAACAAGGTGTTTGGAATAAAATCCAGCCAGATAAATTTTAGAACTTAAAGTAAGTGAATCCTTTGAGTAGCTGAGTTATTAACCATTAGGCATTTAATAAATAATTCAATCAGATTAGAAGGAAAACTGATTTAAAAAATATATACATTTATTTCACATATAAGCCTCAGTCAAAATTTAATTGGAATCAATAAGTCATATGCCAAGTACAGGAAATTACATCCTATAATAAGTGCATCTTGCCTTATTTCATTCATTCTCAGATGGTAAGTACAAATTCATACATAAATGTGTTAGAACATTAATACGTAATACTCTATTTCTGCTCAGACAGAAGGGGATTCTGGAATCAGAGACGGAAATGATTCAAGGGGTGTTAAAAGGGAATGGAAGCCTAATGTACACGATGGGTGCAAACTCTCTCCCTTTGCCCCAAAGCCAGAAGATCATCTACTGTACCCCTTTCTGACTGTCCCATGTGAAATAGAATAACAAAGAAAAACACCTCTGCATTTACTGCGCTATGTGGCCTTGGGATCTTTATTTTACAGCCTATGAGAAATGCCTGTCTCCTAGAGGGTTATGAAAGGGAAACGAATCAGCAAATAGGAGCCCTTCTGCTGCAGTGCTGGACATGGCACACAGTTGGAGCTAAATAATTGCTCTGGTCCCCTTTGTTTTAATGTTTATTTTTTATTTTATTTTTTTGAGAGAGAGACACAGACAGAATGCGAGCAGGGAAGGGGCAGAGAGAGAGAGGGACGCAAATCAGAAGCAGGTTCCAGGCCCCAAACTGTCATCACAGAGCTGGAGGCGGGGCGCGAACCCACGAACCCCAAGATCATGGCCTGATCCGAAGTCAGAGGCTCAACCCACTGAGCCAGCTAGGCACCCCTGGTAACCCTTTCTGTATGTTACGACATCTCACCCTTCCTTCATCATGCTTGGACACTCGTGATGATTTGATTTTAGCAAAACAAAGATGTTGTGTTGGGTTGAGAGATAAAAGGGATGGATACTCTAGGCCCTGCTCATCACCAGGAATGATTCAACTTCTAGCTTTGAAATTGAGTTCTTTGATGCATTAGTGTTTACATTTATACTCTTGGTGCAGGTGTGGGTTGAAGAAAGCCTTACCATAGTATTCTGAGTTAATTTTTAAAATAAACTTTGTTGTTGTTTTTCTGGTTATAAAGTTATTGCTTGCTTAATAGTGTTAATTTAGATGGGGGAGAAAAGGAAAATATAAGTAATAATAATGATTATTCCACATAATTCCACAGTTTATTGTTAACATTCTGATACATTTGTTTCTGGTCTCTGTTTTTCTACCCATCTGTCTATCTCTGTTACCATACATGCCTACATGCATATAGATGAATATAAATACAACCATATACATATATAATATACCTTATGTATACATTAACAAATATGCAGAGATTTCATAAAAACACATATAAATGCATATATTTGGCATACATGTAACACATATATATAAATGTACGTATATGTAAATGTATGTGCATATAAATAGCTAATATGTGTGTTTGTATATGATCTATTAGTTTGTTTCCAACTTTTCCTCTATTATCAATGACACTGTAACCTATATATTACAAACTTTTGCCTTAATTTATATTGTAACTTTAAAATGGATTTCAAAGAGTGGACTCCCTTGATTCAAGGCAAGTCTAATATTTATCTGCTGTGCATTCAAAGGGCATATCTGCTACTCTTCATTTGGATTAATCAGTGATAATGCTATATCAATAGTTTAATATTTTGAATAAGAATTATGTCCTAAGATGATGAAAATTTTTTAATGTGTGGCTTTTTAAAAGAGATTTTTGCAATTTGATTTGCATAAGCTCCCACCCCTCCCAAGCTGAACAGGGAAAATAAAATCTACTGGGTTATCTTGAAGCTCTCTGCTTGCAAACACACGAACTGCAAATTTATCACAGAGGTTTAATCAATAGAATATAACATAACAAATATTAAATCTGTAGATTACCTCAAAAATTGAAAATCTCCCTCAAGTAACATTCTTATAGTTCAATGTCCCAGGCCCATGACAGGTGCAGAGAAGCGAGAGGCTTCCTCTGTTCCACGGTCTCTGTGCTGTCCTCCACTCTCCCACCCCAGTCCCGTCCCATGGGGTCACCATTCTTGGTTTCTGATGAAATGATCCTTCATTACCATTTCCGCCGTATCTCAGTACTCCAGAATCTTCTCTAGTCTTATTTGGGGAAGGAAGGATCCCATTCTTTGGTCTCCTTTGGGAACTGCTCTTTCCTCTGGCCCTGTCTTCCCTCAAAGTGGGATAAGCCCTCTTTCTGCCCTGGTAGTTGGCACACAAGACACCTGTACCTTAGCTCTCCCTCAGGAGGCTTTGCTGGCTCTGACCTTAGAGCAGGCATGTTTCCCATTCGGTAGTCAAAAGATAAAACTATCCAGATACCCCAAGAAAAGTGTAAAAAGCTACTATTACTTGGATCTGTTGGCCTTTGATAACATGAATCTGAAGGTGAAATACAAGCATGTAAGATAAGGCCTTTAAATTTACCACATTATTACACAGAGGTTAAACAAACAAGTGGATGGGTGATAAGCAACCTTTATTTTTCTATAATCATCTAATCTTCTTCAGGATCCCCGGCCCAATGGATGGTCAGGGAGGTTTACAAAAATTACCAGCTATGGGCACACCCTTCTCTTTCAATTGAACCCAGTTTCTGTCTTGCAAATATTCCATCAAGAGTGTCCTCCCTTCCTTTGCTCCTTACCAAGATAGTATCTGAGAGTAGAAGAAAGCTTTTAGCCTTTACATATTGGTAGAGAGGTGATATCTCACCTCTGGCTTATGCTGACCTCATCAGGCAGCTGGTCTCAGAGTGACCACTGTTGGGAATCTTTCGAAATATGCACCTGGTCCAGTCTCTGGATTCCCTCCTGGGTACGTTGCTGCTGTCTTCCTCTGGGGTTCCTGTGGTCTGTCCACTTGACTTGGTCAGGGTTGTCTGCCCAGTCTCACTTCTTACCAATGCTGTGGTGCCTCCAGAGGCTGGACTGTGACAACTGGACAGTCCCTGGTCTGAGGGCTACTCGGATGCCTTCAGCATAAAGTCACAGCCTCTTGTCAGAACAATACACCCCGTTAGGTTCCAGCCAGTCCCATCAGCTCTCCTTCATCCTTGGCCCATCACACTCTCAGGAGCTTGGGCGTCCAGCAGCTCTGGATTATTAACTTGATCTCACACTCCACCACCATTGCTCATTCTACCTCTGCATGCTGGAGAATGGCCACAAAATACAGGGCACTTCTCCCAGGAGTATGAGGAGGAGATCATCAAAACTCTGGTGTTTGCATCTTCCCCTTGACTATGAGCTCTCTTGCCCTCTGGGAGAGACATCAAGAGACTTTTCCTCCTAATTCTTCCATCTTCTTCCCACAAATAACCAAGCTGGAAGAACAAATTCTCCTTTATCTCTCACTCTTTGGCAGTAACTTTTACCTTATTCTCATTCTCTCTCTCTCTCTCTCTCTCTCTCTCTCTCTCTTTTTTCTGGAGGCCCTAAACCTAACACCTTAGCTTTAATTACAGATAGGATGAAGAAAGGGAAATAAGCTTACATGTAATGAACATAGGTGGATTCGAATTTTAGAAATATTACTTTATTTTATAGATATCGCTTTATTAGTATAATAAGAAGATAGATTGATTTACAAGAAACCCCATGGAGTATACAATTAATGTTAGATTAGGAAGAATACTCCTGGGTTTCATACCATGATAATAACAGTTAACAATTGACTGTTCCATGAAAAGTTGTGTTCCAAGTGTATAACATTTAACTCACTTCCTCAAGATAATCCTGTAAAGCAGACACTGTTATTTTCACTATTTTAGAGATGAGAAGGAAAAGGCATGGAGAGGTGATTATCCCAGACAAAACAGTTGGTAAATATGAGAACTGGATTTTGAATCCAGACAACCTGGCTCCAGAGTTGGTGTTCTTGACCACCATGCTTTCCATCCTTGGTATACTCAACCTATCCTTTATTACGACCTTCTTTCTTCCACCATTTATTGTATGTGTCTTATCTTCTAGGCAATGTTCTAATTGCTAGACTTTCTAAATAAAGGAAGAAAGTGCTTGGGAAATATAAAGTGAGGAGGATTATGGAAAGCAAGTTTTGTGTTCTTCATTATTCTAGAAAGAAAAAAAAAAGTCCTTTTAATGACCCAAGTGGTAAAATTTTGGTAAAGCCAATGTCCATGATACAAAGAGCCCAGTCAAGGTAGAAACACTTCTACCCTACTCATGTCTCCTGTACTATATTGGTTGAAGAGGCTATAATGGCATGGAAAATACTAAAACTTTTAGGATCAGTAGCTGAGAAAACAAAGGTGTGTTTACCATTCCTATAAAGTTCAGTGTGCATTTCCTGTTTGGGCTGTTCTCCTGGGTGGGCTCTCTCAAACAGTGACTCAGGTATCAGGGTTTTTGGCATCTTTCCCACCCATTCAAATAAGCAGAGAGGAGACAATGTATGGATAATAAGAAGCATTTTAGGATATGGCAGCCACTTTACAACCATGAGATTAAGGATGAGCATAAGCTTAAGGATGAACTCCCAACAGACCAGAGGTGGAAGAAAAGAGGAATACTGGTTGATATAACTCTTATACAGGTGAACCAAAATCAGAAATCATTTACCGTCCCAAGAATTCTTCTGTAAAGATACTAACACCTTTTTAGATCACTATTATTTGGGTTTTCTGTCATTTGCAGCTAGACATCTCCTAATTTTGCAAATATGTGCCATGTATTTCCTTAATTATTTTATATAAATCAAGATAAAACTGACTTACTTTATATAATGATTTTAACTCATGTATCATACAATTCACCCATTTAAAGTGAATTGTTTTCTGAGGGTTGATGGGGGGTGGGAGGGAGGGGAGGGTGGGTGATGGGTATTGAGGAGGGCACCTTTTGGGATGAGCACTGGGTGTTGTATGGAAACCAATTTGACAATTTCATATATTGAAAAAAAATAAAAAAATAAAGCTTTTAAAAATATAAAAAAAAATACAGTGAATTATTTTCAGTATATTCAGAGTTGTACAATCATTACAACAATTTTAAAATATTTTTACCACCCCAAAAAGAAACTCTGTCACTCTGTATCTCTCCTCAACCTTTCCCCCCAGAAATCTCTAATATATTTGCTGCATCTATGGATTTGCCTCTAGATTAGGATATTTAGTATGAATGGCATCATACAATGTGTGGTCTTTTACTTCATGGAGTGTTTTCAGTTTTCATCCATGTTTTAGCATGTAATTAGTATTTTAATCCTTTTAATTGCTGAATAATATTCTATTATAGATATTTACAACTTTTATTCACCCAGTCTACAGCTGATAGACATTGGGTTGTTTCCACTTGGAGGCTAATATGAATACTGCTGGTATGAACATGCACGTACAAGTTTTTACGCGGAGTGGACGTATGGTCTTATTTTTCATACCTAGGAATAAAATTGCTGGGTCATGTAATAACTCTATGCTAATCTTTCAAGGAACTGCCAGTTTTTAAAGCATCTGCACCATTTTATATTCTCGTCAACAGTGGATGAGTGTGCCAATTTCACCATATCTTCACCAATATTTGTTTTTACCTGGCTTTTTTATTATAGCCATCCTAGCAGGTATAAAATACTATCTCATTGTGGTTTTGACTTACATTTCCTTAATATGTAACACTCAACTCTCTTTTAAACAGACTCATCCTAAGTAAAAATATCTGGGCAACCAGATTTCCCTGATGGCTACATCTTAATGCATATTATGTAAATATATAATTTGATCTATGTCACCCTGAAACCTTGTTACTTCCATCCACAGCCCTTTTGTCAGCTCTCCATTACCTTTTTTCCTATTTTTTGCTTGGCAATCCCAGCAGACATGGAGCCAAGCTTATTAAAAAACAGCTGGTGAATACCAGCAATGCATGTAGGGGAAAGGAAGACAAAAGACAGTTTTCGTGGACTACGGTTTACATATGAGCCAACAATGAGAGGTGGCAGATCAAATCACCACATGTAATATTAGCCAAAGGGGAGACTAGACCTCCCAAGATGGGGCTGCTATTCTGCGCTCTTCACTGGCCGTACCACTATGGCAGTACAGGTATTCATTCCGGGGCCACACCTAATGAAAGATACCGGCAAATCGAGGTCCACTCTGATCAGGACAACCCAAGTGATAAGGGTGATAAAAACAAACTCCAAATCATAGCTTGAAGATCTGAGCATATTTAAACTGGAAAAGTGAAACCTAGAGAAAATGATAGTGATGCCTAGACCCTTATAAAGCAATGAGAAACCAAAAATAGATTTGTTTTGTGCCCTGAAACTACAGTTCTCCCACCCATCTTCCCATGGGACGCACTGCTTTTCAGCAGGTAGGTGAATCCCAGAGGATGTTTTACTGAAAACAATTAAAGACCACAAGTCCAGGATTGAGTCTCACTTATTATAAGCTAGAGAAGATTGGGGCTATTCCTATAATATCACTTTTGTTCATTCTTTATTGAGAGAGATACAGGTGAATTTTTATCTAGTGTAAGAGAAATTACACATAAACTCAGTTATCCTCCAGGGACTCTCTGAAGCACTCTGGAAGGTGGAACCAGTGTCTGAGAATTACATACAGCCTGACTTCAATTCAGTATAATGATACGGGATCTAATAGTGAAAAGGTCAGAATGTAACCTGAAAATATAAATACTGTTAGATGGATTCTGCTACTCAGTATGTGGTTGGCCTCAGTGATGTCTTTCCTTTCAATAAAATGATATATTTTTTATTGAAAAAAATGACATTTTCTCTCTTTCTTTCCTTCTTTTAGTTCTAGGATTCACCTTACTTCTTGTAAATATTTGATGCATACAGCCCAGCCCTTCCTAAAACATGCAATACACATCATGTGACATATTGTGATTTTACATACGCTTTCAGCAGGCGTAGACAATGGGTTCAGTTGGAGGTACATAAACTTCAAATCAAATAGAAAGCTATAATCTTCTCAGTCCTTAATACATCTTAAATTCTTACCCATCTTCCTGTGCTCAGACACTTTTTTAGGCAACTGTGGCTAAAACATTGTATTTTTTATTTCATTTTTTTATATGGTTACTTTTGAATAAATGGCTTTAATTTACACTTCCATTTATGATGCTGGTATACATGCTGGTAACATAAACTTGCATTTGTGTATAAAATTATTTAAGCAAAAAGTAAATCAACATAAAGGACAATATTGTGTAATGATGCAATTGGTATAGGATGTGACCAAATTTGAAAGGTGCTGTGATAATGATTGGATTTGGGGAAACACTGGACAGTCTTCCTAAAACTCTTTCTCTTCACTCTGAAACATATGAGGAAAGTGTGACAGGGAGATGTGCACACCGTTACTCTTTCTCTCCGCATCTGTTCTCCTAGCTGGATGAACTTTCTCATTCCTCATTTTCCCACAGGCTGTCTGATCCACTTTCATGGCCGCCTGCAACTATCTGTGCTGGGGAACTTGACCTTCTGCATTTAACTACCTACTTACTTTATCTATTCTTCAATAATATAGTATATAGTCTATCTATTCCTGTAGAACGTGATAAATAAATATTATTTATATGATTCTCAATAACTTTGAGAAAATAAAGCTACCTACAAATAGAATCATGATTTTCATACCCCTATTTAAGCATTTAGATACTTTTCCCTCTTGAGTGATATGCTATATTCTGGATTTATTTTTCATTTAATGTCTTCATGCAATAAGACCTACATTACAATACTCCGCTTTCAGGTTTAAATTGGTGTAATGCATTTATTATGCTTCTAATGTTCTTAGGTTTTCTTTCTATGTCAGCTTTGTTTGTTCTTAGTGTTTAAGTTTTGGGAGGCAAAAGTGATGACTATATCAAACTTTCCTTGCCATCAGGCAAAATGTTATAACAAATGAAGCACATCATGAATGCATTCTTTATTATGTGCATTTAACTCAAGAAGAAAAGGGCCACTAGTGGTGAGACCAAAATGTAATGCCCTTTGATAGCAGTGGTCTGCAATGTAAATGGCTGTACTTAGGAGTTTGTTTTAAATATCTAGGACTCATAATTGAGAAAACCCATTTATTAGTACGTCTTGGGAAATACCATTTACAACGCAAGAATAAAAGAAAAATAGTATCCAAAGTTCTTCGGGGTGTCTCTGCTTACTTCCCAAGTTTCATGGGTGGTTAAATACTATTTAGTTTACGCTTGATTTATGGGATGGTGCTTTTCCTGTCTCTGGAAAAACCAAAGTTTTTTAAACCACTGTCATGTCTGTCATTTCCACTGTCATGTTCTTGAACTTAGGGGCCCGATGTTGATTTATTGAGACTGCTTCTAAAGCTGACCATATTTTATTATACATTTCTTTACCACTTCTCCGGGAAGAATGTTCTATTTCCCCAGGTAACAGTGGCTCTTGCCATCTTATTCATGAACTCTTGGGAGCAAAATTCTGTTTAAACCTCACTTTTTACTCAGTTCTGTGGACCCAAAATGTATCTAAGGTGACAAAACCATCACAAGCCTAGCGGCTTATCTACCAGAGTTCTCCTCCTCAAAATGACATATTATCCCATCCTTCTTGTTCCAGATGTGGTAATTTATCTTTAAATAAATGTTTCATGTGATGTTAAGGCTTCTTCTCCCTCCTTTCAGCCCACAGCTTGTTTTATTTCTCCTTATATGTTCTAAGATAAGGATGAGGGTATATTTCTCACTGGAAAGAAATCAAGTGAGAGAATAATAGAAAAACATCTTTAAAGTGCTAAAAGAGAAAACTGCCGGCTTGGAATTTTATATCCCGTGAAAATATCTTTGGAAAACAAAGACAAGACTTCTGGTTTCAGCTCCAACATGTAAAGAGCTTGGAAGTCATTGCTCTCATCCTCACCACAAGAAAAAAGCAGAACAAACTAAAAATCAATGACTTTTCTTAAACCCGTCAGAGAATTGAAGTCACAGAGCAAACTGCAATATCACCCAAACTACAGCCATAGCCACTGGGTGGTAGGAACGCTTAAAAGGTCGTTTTAATGAACATCTGTAGGCTGAACATGGCCTAGTGTAAAAGTGATAAACTCCTAGAGGCTACAGTCTTAGACCCCTCCCCCTACATACAAACATATTGGCATAGACTTTACCTCCAAGAATTCCATCGGGATTCAAGTTGAAGATCCAAGAGATGCCCCCTTCTGTTTCAGGCAAGGGAGGAGAAAAGTAACCATTTGAAATACATCCAGAGCATGCATCATAACAAAACTCTGCTCTCTAAGGGCATCTGCATACAAAAGCCTTATCTTCCTATTGTAAGGAAGGAATCAGCCAACTACACCCACCTCTAACTTTCCTGACCCATCTAAAGGCAAAGAAAAAAAGGTTATTAAACACTTCTGAAAGTTGCAACCTGGAGACTCAGTCCAACAGAAAGACTGAGACTTGAACATACTATTGTAGAATGCTTACTCTCTCCCCAGATGCTTACCACCCTATCAGTAGGGCTCCAGTGTAATAACAGTGGATTCCAACTGATGAGTGGAAGACACAAAGTCTCCTTAAGAAGGCATTCTTAGGGAAACCCAGAGGAACAGAGAAAGGAAAACAAAACAAAACAAAACCAAGGACACTAAAGGAAACTGTACCTTCTGGCACAGGTTAGACATAGTAGACATACAAGAACTACTAATCACATTCTGGCTCCTAGCTAGCTTAATACAAAAAATTAAAAATAAAGATCTCTTTTGTTAAGTTTATTCATTTTGAGGGAGAGAGAGAGACAATGGAGGCACAGAGAGAGGGAGAGAGAAAGAATCCCAAGCAGGGTCTGCACTGTCAGTGCTGAGCCCAGTGCGGGGCTCGAACCCATAAACCATAAGATCATGACCTGAGCTGAAATCAAGCATCGGACACTTAACCAACTAAGCCACTCAGGCACCCCAAGATCTCTTTTTTTAATGTTTATTTATTTTGAGAGAGAGAGAGAGAGAGAGTGCACATGTGAGCAGGGGAGGAGCAGAAAGAGAGAGAGAGAGAGAGAGAGAGAGAGAGAGAGAATCCCAAGCAGGCTCTGCACTGATGCACAACTTGATCTCATGAACCATGAGATCTTGAGGTGAAATCAAGAGTCATACATGTAACCAACTGAGCCACCCAGGCACCCCTACCATAAAGTTATCTTTATCTCAGTTCTTATACATTATATCCAATTCTAACAAAAAAGTACCAGGTATGCTAAAGGCAAGAAAAACACATTATCTGAAGAGTCAAAATAAGGATCAGAGCTTGACTCAGACATTGACACAGATTTTCAAATTATCAGAGAGAGAAATAAAACAATCATGACTAATACCTTAGGTGCTCTAGTGGAAAAAAATATATACAACATGTAAGGATGAGTGGTATGTGGAAAAAAATAAACACTTTAATAGAAGTGAACACTGCCTTTGACAGACTCATGAGCAGATGACATGGCCAAGGAAAGAATCAGTAACTTGAAGTAGGTGAATAGAAATTTCCCAAATGACACGCAAGTAAAGCAAGAATGAAAAACGAAACAGGATGCACAAGAAGAGAAGGAGTTAAGATGGTGGAGAAGTAGGGGGACGGGGATTTCCTTCCTCCCTCAAATACAATAGTATTGAGGTCAGAACACTTGGAACAGCCAGGAAATCAGTCTGTGGAGTGAGAGAAGAATCTCCATGGTGGACGGAGACAGCTTGGCAGGACAGAGGTGTGTGTATGCGAATTGGGAGAGAGAAAACTGTGGCGTAGGCTGGGAGGGGAGCCGAACCTCTTCTACAGAGAGACAAAGGGAACAGAAAGAGAGGCTGTGGACGCGTGGGATTGTGTTAGGCCAAGGGAAAAACCTCCCCGGACCACGGACTGGGGAACAAGAAATATGGAGAGCGCCAGTTTCTAATTTGTAAACAGCTTTAGAAGCTGAAGATTGGCCTTTTCAGGGGTGTGCAACTTTCTCTGCACTGAAGCCAGAGACTGGGAGGCACAGAAGACTGTGGAGCAGGACAAGCCCACCACCCCTGCTACTCTGTGAGGGCTGCCTGGACAGCGTGGTTTGAGACACACAGTCCGGGGAGGAGAGATTGGGGTGTTGCCCTTTTTCTCCCCATCAGCAACACGGTGGGACGTCAGGGAGCAGCACAGCGACCCCCAGTGGACGTGGACCCGCTTACACCAAACCCCGCCCCTCCATGCCAGGCAACTGCCTATCTACTGGAGGAGGAACTGACACTGACAGAACCAGAGGGGCCCTTCTCCAGACCAGCACAGCCGCGGTCCCAGTCACCAACAGACGACTGCCCTGTGGTTTTGTACGTTAATCTGTTTTTTTTTTCTCTTTTCTTTTGTTTCCCTTTCTACTCTTCCCTTTCCCCTTCTTTTTCTTTCTACCCTCCTCCCCCCCCCCACCCCCGCTTTGCATTCAGGCTCATAGTTTCTGATTTGATTTTTGGTCAATCCTTAAGATATATATATCTTTTTCTTTCTTTCTTTCTATCTTTCTTTCTCTGTTCTGGTTGTTTGTTTAATCAGGCATTTTTACTCTATTCTTTCTACCTCTTTTCTGTATCTCCCTTATTTTCATCTCTCTCTTTCTCTCTCTCTCTCTCTCTCTCTCCCTTTGGATTAAGCCTTATACTTTCCTGATTCTCTGCCTGGTCTTTGTTTTCTGCCCTTTCATTTCTCTCTTTGTATGGGATAAGTTTCCCTCCCCCATTTCCTTTCTTCCAGGGTTACTTCAACAAACAAATCAAAGGACACCCGGTGGAAGGTCCGAACAATCCACCACTAGGAGCAGTGGGACAAAGCAGCCAAATACACAACAGCACAGTGCACAGAGCACACTCCCAAAAACACTTCCTGAAGTGCCAGGCTCGGGACAGTGTACGACCTTCTTTTAATAGAGCACTGCTTGCAGGTGCAGGACACGTGACAAGCTATTAACACACGTAAAAGACAGAAACCTAGCCAAAATGACAAAATGGAAGAAATCTCAAAAGAAATTCCGGGAAGAAATGACAGCCAGAGAATTACTCAAAACTGGTACAAACAATATATCTGAACAAGAATTTAGAAAAAGCAGTCATACGACGAATAGCTGGGCTTAAAGAAAGCATAGAAGACAGCAGAGAATCTATTGCTGCAGAGATCAAAGACCTAAGAAATGGCCATGATGAATTAAGAAGTGTTGTAAATGAGATGCAAAATAAACTAGATGCAGTGACACCAAGGATGAAAGAAGCAGAGGAGAGAATAGGTAAAATAGAAGATAAAATTATGGGAAGTGGTGAAAATGAAAAAAAGAGGGAAAAGAAATTACTAGACCAGGAAGGGAGAATTAGAGACCTAAGTGATTCAATGAAATGAAATAATACCGTATCATAGGAGTTCCAAAAGAGGAACGACAGAAAGGGGTAGAAGGTTTATTTGAACAAATTGTAGCTGAGAACTTCCTTAATCTGGGGAAGGAAACAGGTATCCAAGTCCAAGAGGCATCGAGATCTCCCTTCAAATTCAACAAAAACAGGTTAACACCATGACATATCATAGTGAAACTAGAAAATACAAAGATAAAGAGAGAATTCTGAAAGCAGCTAGGGACAAATGGGCCTTGACCTACAAGGGTAGACACATAAGGGTAGTAGCAGACCTGTCCACTGAAACTTGGAAGGCCACAAGGTAGTGGCGGGAAATATTCAATGTGATGAATAGGAAAAATATTCAGCCAAGAATCCTTGATCCAGCAAGGCTGTCATTCAGAACAGAAGGAGAGATGAAGGCTTTCCCAGACAAACAAAAACTAAAGGAGTTGATGACCACGAAACCAGCCCTGCAGGAGATCCAAACGGGGACTCTGTGAGTGAAATGCTGCAAAGACTACAAAGGATCAGAGACATCACCACAAGCATGAAACCTACAGATAACACAATGACACTAAATCCATATCTTTCAATAATCATTATGAATGTAAATGGGCTAAAATCAAAAGACATGGGGTATCAGAATGGGAAGGGAAAAAAAGATCCATCTGTATGCTGCTTACAAAAGACTCACTTTGGACCTGAGGACACCTGCAGATTGAAAGTGAAGGAATGGAGAACCATCTATCATGCTACTGAACATCAAAAGAAAGCCATGGTAGCCATACTACAATTTAAAAACAAACTAGATTTTAAAACAAAGACTGTAACAAGAAACGAAGGAGGGCATTATATCATAATTAAAGGGTCTACCCATAAATAAGAGCTAACAACTATAAATGTTTATGCCCCCAATGTGAGACACCCAAATGTATAAATCAACTAATCACAAACATAAATAAATGTATAGATAATAACACTGTGATTGTAGGGGAAATCACAGGAAAGTGGAAGTAGCTGTATTAACTTCAGACAAAGCAAGTTTCAGAACAAGGAACATTATCAGGGTATACGAATGAAAGGTAATTTCATGAATGAAAGGGTAATGATGAAAGGATGAATTCTCCAAGAAAGACATAATAATCTTTAATGTGTATGAGTCTAAAGACAAGAATCAAAATACATGAGGTAAAAACTGATAGAAAAGCAAGGAGATGGTTTCCTGTCTCACATTCAGGTCTTTTATCCATTTTGAATTTATTCTTGTGAATGGTATAAGAAAGTGGTCTAGTTTCATTCTTCTGCATGTTGCTGTCCAGTTCTCCCAGCACCATTTGTTAAAGGGACTCTTTTTTCCATTAGATATTCCTTCCTGCTTTGTCAAAGATTAGTTGGCCATACTTTTTTGGGTCCAATTCTGGAATCTCTGTTCTATTCCATTGGTCTATGTGTCTGTTTTTGTGCCAATACCATACTGTCTTGATGATTACAGCTTTGTAGTAGAGGCTAATGTCTCGGATTGTGATGCCTCCCGTTTTGGTCTTCTTCTTCAATATTACTTTGGCTATTTGGGGTCTTTTGAGGAAACCATCAAAACCCTAGAGGAGAAAGCAGGAAACAACCTCTCTGATGTCAGCCACAGCAACTGCTTACTTGACACATTTCCAAAGGCAAGGGAATTAAAAGCAAAAATGAACTATCGGGACCTCATGAAGATAAAAGTTTCTGCACTGCAAAGGAAACAATCAACAAAAGTAAAAGGCAACCGACGGAATGGGAAAAGATATTTGCAAATGACATATCAGACAAAGGGCTAGTATCCAAAATCTACAAAGAACTCACTAAACTCCACACCCAAAAAACAAATAATCCAGTGAAGAAATGGGCAGAAAACATGAATAGACACTTCTCTAAAGAAGACATCCAGATGGCCAACAGGCACATGAAAAGATGCTCAACGTTGCTCCTCATCAGGGAAATACAAATCAAAACCACACTCAGATACCACCTCAGGCCATCATAGTGGCTAAAATGAACAAATCAGGAGACTATAGATGCTGGAGAGGATGTGGAGAAAAACGGGAACCCTCTTGCACTGTTGGTGGGAATGCAAACTGATGCAGCCGCTCTGGAAAGCAGTGTAGAGGTTCCTCAAAAAATTAAAAATTGATCTACCCTATGACCCAGCAATAGCACTGCTAGGAATTTACTTAAGGGATACAGGAGTGCTGATGCATAGGGGCACTTGTACCCCAATGTTTATAGCAGCACTTTCAACAATAGCCAAATTATGGAAAGAGCCTAAATGTCCATCGACTGATGAACGGATAAAGAAATTGTGGTTTATATACACAATGGAGTACTACATGGCAATGAGAAAGAATGAAATATGGCCTTTTGTAGCAACATGGATGGAACTGGAGAGTGTTATTATGCTAAGTGAAATAAGTCATACAGAGAAAGACAGATACCATATGTTTTCACTCTTATGTGGATCCTGAGAAACTTAACAGAAGACCATGGGAGAGGGGAAGGAAAAAAAACAAGTTAGAGACGGAGGGAGCCAAACCATAAGAGACCCTTAATAACTGAGAATAATCTGAGGGTTGATGGGGGATGGGAGAAAACCAATTTGACAATAAATTTCATATTTAAAAAAAAGAAAAGCAAGGAGAACTAGACAAATCCACAATTATAATTAGAGACTTCAATACCTCTCTTTCAGTAATTGATAGATACAGCTGGCAGAAAATCAGTAAGGGTATAGTTGAAATAAACATCACTATTAATCAAGTGGATATAATTCATTCAACGACAGTGGATGCACACTGTCTCAACCTCAAATGGAACACTCACCAAAACAGACAACATTTTGGATATTCAAAGACCCTAACTAATTTAAAAGAATAGATATCATATAAGCTATATTCTCAGACCAGAGTGGAATTAAACTAGAATTCAGTAACAGAAACACAGATGGAAAATCCCAAAATATTTGGAGTTCAGACAACATAATTCTAAATAACAACAAAAATTTTTCAAGAGAAATTTTATAATAATTTGAACTGGATAAAATGAAAATACAACTTAACAAGATTTGTGGGAAACAGCAAAAGCAGTGCTTAGAGGGAAATCTATAGCATTGAACGCATGTATTAGATAAGAAGAAAGATCTAAAATCAATAATCTGTGTCCACCTAGAAAACTAAAGGAAGAAGAGCAATTTAGTTCTAATGCAAACAGAAGAAAATAAATTGTAAAAATTAAAGCAGAAAACAATGAAACTACAATCAGAAAATGCAACAGAGACAATAAAGACAGTAAACAAAACCAAATACTCATTTTTGAAAAGATCAATGAAATTGATCTGGCTAGACTAATCAAGAAAAAAGAGAGAAAGCAGAAATTGTAGATGTCATAAATAAAAGAAGTATATTCACCACAAATCTCATGGATGTTAAGAGGATGATAAAGAAATATTTTGAGCAAACTGTAGGCCCACACATATGGTAACTTAAATTAAGTGAACCAGTTCTTTGAAAGATACAAAGTATCAAAACTCTCACGAAAAGAGAAATAGATAATTTAAATAGGCCTACAATTTTTAAAGAAATTGGACAAATAATTAATGACCTTCTAAAAAAGAGAGCACTAGACCATGATGATGTCACCAGTAAAATCTACCAAACATTTAATGAAGAAAAAAAATACCAATTTTTATGATCTCTTTCAGAAAACAGAAATGGGAGAAACATTTTCTAACTCATTCTATGATGCCACCATTAGACTAATACCAAACCAGATAAAGACATTATAAACAAAGGAAAACTACATGCGAATACCTCTTATGAACATAGATTTTAAAAATTCCACAGCAAAATATTATCACAATAAATCCAATAATGTACAAAAAATTATAAAAAATGACAAAGCGATTTATTCCAGATATGTGAGACTGGTTCTACATTTGAAAATAAATGTATGTAATCTACTATATCAAAAGGCTAAAGAAAAAAATCATATTCTTGACATAGAAAATGCATTAGACAACATCATGATAGAAACTCTCAGAAAAGTAGGAGTAGGAGATAATACTCTTTTTATAAAGAATGTCTAAAAAAACAAAAAAAGAATGTCTACAAACTACCCACAGCTAACATCATACTAAGTACTTGCATACCTTCCCCTTAAGATTAGGAACAAGGCAAATATGCTCCCTTCTCCACACTCATAATCAACATCACACTGGAAGTCCTACCTAATAGAATGAGACAAGGAATGGTAATAAGGGTATGCAGATTGGAAGGAAAGAAATAAAAATAAGACTGTCTTTTTCACAGATGACAGGATTACCTACGCAGAAAATCCCAACAAACTGTCAAAAAATCAGGAACAAGTGATTATAGCCAGATCATAGGATACAAGGTTAATATGAAAAACTCAGTTGCTTTCCTTTATACCAGCAATGAACAATACAAATTTGAAACTAAAAAACAATACTATTTATTTATTTATTTATTCATTTATTTAGTTATTATTTTAGAGAGATAAAGGGTGCACAAGAGGGGTAGAGGGGCAGAAGGAGAGAGAGAGAGAGGGAGGGAGGGAGAATCTTAAAGAGGCGCCAGGGTCAGCAAAGAGCTCAATGTGGGGCTCAACCCCATGACTCTGGGATCATGATCTGAGCCAAAATCAATAGCTGGACGCTCAACCAACTGAGTCATCCAGGCACCTCAGTATTATTTAAGTTAACGTAAAAAAAATATTTAGGTACACATCTAACAAAATATGTATAGGATCTATATGTAGGAACTACAAAACTCCGATAAAAAATTTAAGTAAATGGAGTGATATTCCATGTTTATGGGTTGGAAGCTTCAATATTATTCAGGTGTTGATTCTTCCCAACACAGATTCAACACAACCCATCTAAATATCAGCAAACTGTTTTGTGGATTCTTTAAAGATATTAAAAAGTTCAGTGATAAAGAGAGCATGATATTCAAAAAAGAATAGACACGTAGAGATCAAGAGAACAGAATAGACAGCCTAGAATTCAACCCACATAGATGTAATCAACTGATCTTTAAAAAAGGAATAAAGGTAATACAATAGAGAAAGGGCAATCTTTTCAACAAATTGTTCTGGATTTCTATGTGTAAAGAAAAGAATTTGGCAACATAACTTACTTCTCACAAAAATGAACTCAAAATTAATCATGCATTAAATAAAAATATAAAATAAGAAAACTTTTAAAGAAAAACATTGGATAAAATCTAAATGAACTTACTATGATCCATGATAGAAAAAATTGATGTTCGGCTTTATTAAAATTTTAAATTCCTTTCTACAAAGGACATTACTAAGAAAATAAAAAGGCAAGTCACAGACTGGTGAAAATATTGGCAAAATATATATTTGATAGTAATCTTGTGTCCAAAATATACAAAGAACTCTGAAACTGAACAATAAAAAAACCCCAAATAATCCAATTCTAAGATGCAAAAAAAGATCTGTACACCTCAACAAAGGAGATATGCAGATGAAAAATAAGCATGTGAAAATATGCTCCAAATTTATTATAATGAAATTGCAAATTAATACAATGATGAGATACCACTACACGCTTATTAAAATGGCTAACATCCAAGAAACTGACACTATCAAATGCTCATAGGATGTTATTATTTCTCGGTGGTGGCAATGCAAAATAGTACAGCCACTTTGGAAGACAGTTTTGAAGTTTCTTACAAAGCTAAACACAGTCTTATCATATAACCCAAGCATCATGTTCCTAGGTATTTGCACAAATGTGTTGAAAATTTATGTCCACGAAGAAGCCTGCATGTGAATAGCAGTTTTATTTATAATTGCTAAAATCTGAGTGCAAACAATATTCCTTCAGTAAGTAAATGGATAAACAAATTAGCATATCCATACAATAAAATATTATTAAATGATAAAAACAAAAGTTATGAAGCAACCAAAAAAAAAAAAAAGAGAGAGAGATCAAAGGACCATAAACTCATATTAAGTGAAATAAGCCAGTCTGAAAAGGCTCCATCCTGCATATTTCCAATTATATGAAATTCTGGGAAATGTAAAAATATAGAGCTGGTAAAAGATTAGTTGTTGTTAAAAGTGTGAGGAGATTAATAGGTGAAGCACACGGGATTTTTATTGTGAGAGAACAATCCTGCATGACAGTGCAGTCATGGACACATTACATTGTACATTACCAAAACCTATAGTAGTTGAAAACACAAAAGAACAAACCTTAATGTATGCAAAGTTGTTGGTTTTTTTAATAATTTAAGCGGTCAGAGAAGTCTAGAAGAAAAATTCAGACTGTTACAAGAGAATCTAATTGGATTACAAATGTATGGAAAGGAATGGAAACTTACATATTGCAAAGGGAGGAAGCTCCCATATTAAAATATGATCCATATTTTGATGGGTTAGAGTTGGAGCCCTCAGTATGAATTCGTATTTAATACAGATACAGATGGCTACCTATGGGAATATTTATAGAGAGGTATACATATGGAGGATTTGTATAGACACATATTTCCTTGCCTTGTCAGCTGAGAGGGGAGGAAGAAGAAAGAAAGAGGAAAGAAGAAAGAAAGAAAGAAAGAAAGAAAGAAAGAAAGAAAGAAAGAAAGAAAGAAAAGCAAGAAAAGCAAAGAAGAAAAGAAAAGAAAGAGAAAGAAAAAGAGAAAGAAGGAAAGGAAGAAATGACACTTTGGTAGCAATGAGCACACCTAACCTCCAGATATTGGTTTCTAATACCATTCTCCAATTAAAATAATCAGGGCTTCTTGAAGAAACAGTTGATTCGTGGATGGGTATAGAAAGTACAAAATCAGCCCGGAGCATGTTATAATGGCAGAAAGTACAAAAAATTCTCAAAAATTTGAAAAATTTATGAGAATATGTCAAAAGTGCACAAGAGCTATCTGAAAGAGCTCCCGCTGGCTAAATATGGAATAATCTGAGCAAGAAAATAAGGGAGTATTAGACTCAAAATGATATGTAAAATAAATAACAATATATCCATACTAATATAAATAAATGATTGAATAAGTTAATAAGTGGAGAAGAAAAAAGTCCCTCATGCAGAATTCCAAGCAAGTTATGTAAATAAGTCACTCTAAAGGAGGTGGAGCATAATTCTTCACCTCTTAAGTGTAGACTGCACACAGTGACTGTCTTTGAAAGAGGACAGTATCAAAAAGGGAAGAAAAAAAAGTAACTTTACAGTAGAGAAACCTGAAAAACACTATCTCTGCTAGGTGATCATAATTAACATCAACAATGATAAGAAGTCATGCTGATGTATTCTTGATATGGTGTGATGAAATGGCACTTTACTTCTGTGATCGTCCTCTGCAAACCCTACAACCGCAGTATAATTATGAGAAAAACATCAGATAAACACCAAGTGAAAATATTTTACAAAACACTTGACCAGTACTTCTAAAAATTGCCAAGGTCATCAAAAACAAGGAAAGTTTGGGAAACTGTCACAACCAAGAGGAGTCTAAGGAGACATGGCAACTAAAATGTAACGCAACACCTTACATGGGATAGTGGAACAGAAAAGGATAGTATATTAAAAACTAAGGAAATCTGAATAAACTATGAACTAATGTAGCAATATTGGTTCATAAATTGTATTAAATGTACATATTCATATAGATGCTAATAATAGGGGAAACTATGTGAGGATTACATGGGAAATCTCTGTACCATTCACTCAATTTTATGTACAGCTAAAAATGTCTATAAATCTAAAACTATTCTAAAAATAAAGCTTATTAGTAAAATTTTTAAAAATAAAAACAAAATAAAGACATATTGAGGAACACACAAGCTAAAGTACCTGTGCTACAAGTAATATAAAGGAAGTCCTCAGGCAGAAGGATAATGATAGCAGATGGATATACGGATCTACACAAAAAAAGGATAGCATCTTGGAAGGGATACAAATGTAGGTAAATACAAAATATATTAGGCATTATTTTTCATCTCTTTAAGTGAGTAAGACAAAAGTAGGACCAGAGTACTACCCAATTATTTTTCATCTCTTTAAGTGAAAAGTGACTATCCAAGGCAAAAGTATGCCAAAGTATTATGGAGTTCATAACATACATAGAAATAAAATATACGACAAAAAAAAATGTCATAAAGTATGAGAGGGAGTGAACCAAAGCTCCCCAACTTAAGCGTCTTACATTTCACAGAAAGTTATATAATATCATTTGGCAGCAAACTGTGATAAGTTAAAGGTATATATTTTAAACATAATAGCAACTTATGCAAAATAAATATAATTAGTAAAATAATGCTGAAGGTAAAAAGAAATCTTAAAAGTACTCATTCTAAAATAAGTCAGAAAGTGAAAAGAAGAAATAAAAAAAAATGGGACAGATAGAAAAATATTTGCAAGAAAGTAGATTTCAATAATCATTACATTAAATGCACATTGTTTAAAATAAATTAAGACACAGACTGCAGATCAAATTTAAAAGCGAGATCTAATATACACTGCCTACAAAGAGGCCAATGTTAAAAACAAAGAAATAGATCTGTTGAATGCAAAAGAATGAAAAATATGCCATATAAACTCTAATCCAAAGTGAGCTGGAGTGGCTCTATTAACATCAGACAAACTAGATTTGAGAAAAAAAGAAATATTGCATTACACAAAAATAATTGGATAAATTTCTCAAGAAAATATAGGAACTCCAAAATGTGTCTCCACCTAATGAGAGAGTATAAAATAAATAAATAAAAATCATACAAGAAAGCATATTTGAGTCCACAATTAATGTTGGAGAGTTTAACACTGAAAATCGGCTTTTATTAAAAATTTCTAGCTAACACTATATCAGTGGTGAAAGACTGATTTCACCCTAAGATCAGAGACAAGGCTAGTAAGTATTCCCTCACCACTTCTATTTAACATTGAACCAGAAATTCTATCAAAGAATATTAGGCAAGAAAAAGAAACAGAATGCTGACAAAAAGAAAAAACCTATTTTCTTTCACAAATAACATAATTGCCTACACAGAAAATCACAATAAATTTACACACACACGAAAAGGAAAAAATAAGGTCAAGAACAAATGGGTGACTTTAGCAAAATACGGGACACAAGGTCATTAGGAACAAAAGCAATTATATTTCTATATACCCACAGTCTACAACTGAAAATTTAAAAATTGAAAAATATCTTTCACAATAGCATCACACCTCATATACTTAGGAATAATGTAACAAAATATGTGCAATGTCTGTACACTGCAAAATATAAAATATTATGGAGAAAAATTAAAGACCTAAATAAAGAAAAAATATATATACTGTACATGGATCTGAAGACTAAATATCGTTAAGATGTCAATTCTCATCAAACCTATCCATACATACTTACAGGCAATCTCAATTCAAATTATTTGTTTTTGTTTTGTGTCACTTTTAGAAATTGAGAAGATGATTCTAAAATTTAGACAGAAATTCAAAGAGAAGAAAAAGAATTATCGCTACCTGTAAGATACCACTAACACCCATGAAAATATCTAAAACTAAAAAGACTGACAATACTAAGTGTTGATGATGTTATGGAAAACTAGAACTCCTTATACACCGCTTGTGAAATGTACAATTGTACACCACTCTAAAAAATAGTTTGGCAATTTTTAATAATTTTATATGGAACTTTATATATACTGATCATGTAATATATACTGGTACATATATACATATACATATCATATAATTCATATTTTTGGATATTAGCAAACAAAACTGAAAACATTTGTTCACTCACAGACATGTATGCAAATGGGCTATTTGCCCATTTTGGTTATTCATAATAACCAAACACCAGAAATTACCTAAATAGGTATCATCTTATGAATGAAAAAATAATTTATAATACATCTAAATGGTAGAATGGAACCCAGCAATTAAAAAGGACAAACTAATAAAATATGCAACAGCATGGATGAATTTTAAAAGCGTTATGTATTATGATAAGAAGCTACATATTATATGATTCAATTTACAGGAACTTCTGGGAAAGATTAATATACAGGGACAGATATTGGAAGACTAGTCATCAGGGTCTGGGACTAGAGGGAGAGGAACACGGGGGCAAGAGAAAACATTATGAAGTGAAAGAAATATTTTCTTATTCTGTCCTTTTATTCTGATGATTGTATAACTACATTTATGTAAACTCCTCAAACTATACACTTAAAAGAGTGAATTTTATTATTTATAAAACATACATCAGTAAATAACTTTTTAAAAATTAACTGCAAAAACAGTACTAATGATCTCTGTCTTATTCTTGTCTTCAAGGAGAAAGTTTCTAATGTTTACAATAAGATTCAGTGTTGGTTGTTAGTTTGAAATAGATTGTCTATATCATCTTGGGGGTTTGTTCTTATCTCCTATTCCTAGTTGACTAACGTTTTTTATCAATAATTGATGTTGAATTATTTTAAAATGCTTTTTCAGCGTCTATCAAGATAATTTTTTCTTCTCCTTTGATCGATTGTTGTGATGAATTATTACTTGGTTTCCTAATATTGAATTTTTAGTGCATTCCTGGAATAAAAACTATTCGGTCATGGTGTGTTATCTTTTAATAAACTGCTACATTTGATTTGCTAATATTTTGCAGTTATAGTTCTAAAGATCTTTAGTCGGTGTTTCTTTTTTTAATGTGCTATTTTTCTTATGTTCTGTATAAGATGTTGCTTGGTTCATAATTGAATTGGGATGCTTTTCATCAATTACTATATAACCAGAAGTAGTTTACAACTGCCTTCGAACAACTCAACATAAAATTATTTGATAAAAATGAGCTTTTGGTAATTATTTCCTAGATAATATTTTCTATATTTGATATTTTATTTTTTTAAGCTTCATCACAAAGTATCAATTTTTATAATAGTTTTTATGAAATTTGTCCATGTCATTAATTCTTTCAAGATGTGTAGAATTTAAAATAAAGTCTATAAATATTTTAAAAGCCCTAATACCCTCCATATTTGATGCTATACTTCTTTTACTTCCTAATTTAGCATAGCTGCATTATCTCTTTTTCTTTATTGTCTTGGCCAAAATTTTCTTAATGTTAGTACCTTACAACAGAATATGATTTGTAATAGCCTGGATAATTGATTTCTTTTTTTTTAAGTTTATTTATTTATTTTGAGAGAGAGAGAGAGAGAGAGAGAGAGAGAATCCCAAGCAGGCTCTCAGCGTGAAGCCTGATGTGGGGCTCAAACCCACAAACTGTGAGATCATGACCTGAGCCGAAATCAAGAGTTGTACACTTAATTGACTGAACCACCCAGGCACCCCTGGATAATTTTGCAATATGAACTTGGAGCTCAACCACAGAATTGGTAAGTTAATGGTTTTGATAAGAGAAGATAAAATAAATATGGCATTTGATCTTTTGTCTTTCATTTTAATTTAATTTAATTTAATTTAATTTAATTTAATTTTATTTTATTTTATTTTATTTTAAGTATCTTGTATTATTTTGTTTTACCCATGATCTACTTCTTTCTTACTCTTTATGCTGATATGGAATTTGGAAATCCTGTTTTAATTTTATATTTGAAAAAAAATCTATTGGTCTTTCCTTTACAAAATTACATATGTCAAAGTAACACATGTCTTAATTGAAATTCTTCGCATGAGACACTTGTCTCTTCTCCCTCATTTTTTTGTTCAATAATTTATTTATACCCATATGTACTCACGGATATTTGTTTCCTAGTCCAGTATTACTTCATTTCTTTTGTTTGTTCACATTATTCCAACATTGGCCACTGAGAGCTCTACTAATGTCTCATATCTTTTGACATGGCCTCATCATAACAGGGCTTTTAAATTTTTTATTTCTCAGCATTCATTACCTCTAGCACTACAAAATACTCCAGACTCACATTTTCTATTTCCTGCCCCAGCCCCTGAATTAGTAATTTCTCCAAGGAGCCCTTGATCCTTTTATTCAAGAATGGCACTTGCGAACTAAGATCTGGGAACGACATGAACTTGTCAATACTAGGATGTCATTGTTTCCAGGCTATCTCAGCTGACAAAGCAAGAATGGTTTTGTGTATAATTGACTTGTGGGTTTACAGACATCTGTAAATATTTCTTGTGTGTATATACATATATATGTATATACATATATATGTATATACATATATATATATATGTTAAACTAAACATAATTTCATAATGATGTCCCTAATTCGAATCCATTAAAACACGGATTATTCTCTATCCTTTTCTTCTTGCTAACTGGTAAAATCCCACTTCCCACCTGGTTCCTACCATCTACCATCCATTTACTTAATTGTTCAATTCTTGCATACGTGTATAGCAGTGAGATAATTTTTAACTAATATTCCTGTGGAAAACAACATTATGAACTAAATTACAGTACTTATGTACTGTTTTTGCTTTTAATTTTACAGATTCCACTAATTTCCAAAGTGACTTAGATCAGCACATTTTCCTTCATCATCTTTGGTGATATTATTTCCTAAATTTTTAATATAGTTAGATTGTTTTGTCATAGTCTGCATTACATCTTGGGATTTCTTAACCATCTAAATATTTTTTTTAATTTGTATACACTAGGTAGGTAACCCATCCTTAAGAAAGTAGAGCATAACTGCCCACATCTTGAGTGTGGGCTGTATGTGGCAATTTCCTCCCAAAAAGTATAGCACTGAATGAGAGAAAGAAGAAAGAAGAAAGTAACTTTATGTCAGAAAAACCCAACAAAGACTACCTCAGTTACATGATCAAAGTTAACATCAACAGTGATAAGTCCTGTTGATAGCATGCACCTTTGACAGAGTGTAATGAAAATGGCACTTACCTCTGTGACTATCCTGCCAAACACCCATAACTGCAATCTAATCATGAGAAAAACATCACACAAATCCCTTTGAAGGACATTCTACAAAGTTACTGACCAGTATTCCTCAAAATTGTCATGGTCATCAATAACAAGGAAAATCATGGAAGCTACCACAGTAAAGAGAAGTTTAAGGAGACATGATAAGTAAGTGAAATATGGTACATTTAAACGACAACAACAATGACAGCAACAACAACAACAAAGCACAATAAATAATGTCCAAGGAAATATGAATAAAGTATAAAATTTGATGATAACATAAAATATTAGTTCACGAAGTGTCACAAATGTACCATTAACTATAACAAATATAAGATACGAATAATAGAGAAAACTATATAGGTTTTACTGAAACTCCCTTACTATGTTTTTTTTCAATAAATACAAACTATTCTAAAATAAAACATTTTTAAAATGGCATATATCTAATCACTATCCCTTGATAATTCAAACACATTTACTTTTTTTAATTATCTTCTACTTTATCTTGTAACCTAGTATTTTAGATCGTGATTATTATTTGACATTTTAAAGAATCTGCATTGCCTCTGTTAAGAATTACTTTCCCACCAAAAACAAAACAAAACAAACAAAAAACATAACCTGTTAAATAAATGAATTTAGCAACATTGCAGAATACAAAACCTGTTGCATTTATGTACATTAATAATGAACTATCAGAAAGAGAAATTAAGCCAAACAATCCCATTTACAGTCGCATCAAAAGGAACAAAATACCTTGGAATAAATTTAACTGAGAAGGTGAAAGACCTGTACACTGAAAACTAGACGACATTGACGAAAGAAATCGAAGAGGCACAGTTAAGTGGAAAGATATTCCATGCTCGTGGAATTTAATTTGGAAAGGGTGATAAGGGGTGCCCGGGTGGCTCAGTCGGTTAAGTGTCTGACTCTTGGTTTCGGCTCAGGACATAATCTCATGGTTCATGAATTTGAGCTCCACGTCAGGCTCTGCAGCTAGCAGCATGGAGCCTGCTTGGGATTCTCTCTCTCTCTGCCCCTGCTCCCCTCACACTGTCTGTCTCTCTCAAAATAAAGAAATAGACTTAAAAAGGGGGGTGGAAACCTTCAAGAAGCAAGTTGTGAAAAATGAAAACAAAAAAACGAAACGAGACCCCTTTGAACAGATTTAATACTGTAGAAGAAAGAACTCACGGAGAAGAGTTGAAGACATAGGAGAAAAAAAGAGAGAAAAGAGATGGCGTGAGGTGGGTGAACAGGTGACCTGGAAAATAGTGATAACTTATTAAATGCTGAGTTAAACTGCAAAAGGATTTAGCATGGGTATTCTTCCTTGCATTTCTGAAAGCCTACTGAAAGTCGCAGAACATGAGCTCATACGTGGGACTAGATAGGCCAAGAGTTGCAGGCTGGATGTAGAAATAAGACTGGAAGTACTATTCAGCCAGAGAATGGCCTAAGTGATCTATCTAAAAATCCTAAGGAAGGGGTGGACAACTAGAATGAGGGGAAAAGTAAGAAGAGTGGTTACAGGTTAAGGAACAGTTGTAATCCACTAATTTCCAGAATGGTATTTGGTTCACTACTCTTCATTGTTTTTTTTTTTTAATTGCTGACATAAGTTTGGTTAAACCAGTCACAAACTCTTGGTTATTCAGAATAAGTGTTAGTGTACTGAATTCCTTCAGTAAAGAAATGTTTTAACTTTATTAGCCCCATTCTCCTACATGTATTTGACTATACACCATTTTATCTTCTTCTGTGTGATCTTATTAACATACTGAAACACTAATTTTCCATGTAATACCATAATTTGGTAACTGATGATATCAATGAAGTAGAGACATGAGAAAATTGGCATGAGCAGATAGCAGTCAGAGGAAGGAGTATTTGAATTTAAGTTTCCGGAACTAACACACATATATAAGGAACAGACTCTATTAGAGTATGTAAATGATTAGACCATGTGAGTGGACGGCAGTTGAAGGTCACTTGAGTTGAAAAGCAAATGGGGTGGGTTGTGGGTGGTTCACTGCCATAGATACAAAAGGAAACCTCCAGTCGTGCCAGAATCTGGTGTGAGAACAGTATCTGTGACCCAGCTGCCAAAATACTGATTAGACGTTGGACGAATTGTGAAGTTGGTTGAAGAGAATCTTACAAAGAAGTAGAAGATGCATGGCTTGTTAAGAATTTGTAAGAAGTAGGGACGCCTGGGTGGCTCAGTCGGTTTGAGCATCCAACTTCAGCTCAGGTCACCATCTCGCGGTCTGTGAGTTCGAGTCCCGCGTCGGGCTCTGTGCTGACAGCTCGGAGCCTGGAGCCTGGTTCGGATTCTGTGTCTCCCTCTCCCTCTGCCCCTCCCCCACTCGTGCTCTGTCTCTCTCTGTCTCAAAAATAAATATAAACACTAAAAAGTTGTTTTTGGAATTTATAAGATGCAAAAGTGAACATATGGAATAATTCAGGACCATCTTTAGCAATGTGGAAAAAAAATTGCTCTTCTCCCAGAAAGCTGTGCTCTGAGGATCTCAGGAATGTGAGGGTCCTCACTTTTCAGGAGAGGAAGAGAGAACACCAGTGGATGAATGGAAGCCCTGGGTTGTTGTGTCAGTAGAAGATGCTGTTATGGGTTGAATTGTGTCTCCCCAAAATTCATATGTTCAAGTTCTAACCTCCCAGTACCTCAGAATGTGAGCTTATATGGATATAGGGTCTTTGGGCTAAATGAAGTTACCAGGATAGGCCCTAATCCAATATGACTGACATCCTTATGGAAAAAGGATGAGATAAAGAAAAAGGAAAAAGATAGAGATAAAACTATGAGATAAGACATTTCTGGTGTTTAAGCCACTTAATTTGTGGTGCTTGGTAACCACAGCCCTACTGTGTCATACAGACACATTTAATCAAAAGATCAAGGGTGAAAGGAAAGCGATTGGGTTTTTCAGTTTTTCTCTTTCATTCATTCATTCATTCATTCACTTTAGCATGTATGGGCTTTTCCAAGAATATAGTAATAGGTTTAGGAGAGAAGATGTTGGGAGCTGGTTTTTCTCCCTTAAGAAATGGGCACCATGTCTCAGAGAATCAAACTGGGGGTGCTAGATGGGTTGGGCATTGTTGCTTCCTGTTATGAAGAGTAAGGAATTTACCTCACAGTGCTCTTTTCTTTTTAAAAAAAATTTTTTTTAATGTTTATTTATTTTTGAGAGAGAAAGAGAGAGACAGAGCATGAACAGGGGAGAGGCAGAGAGAGAGGGAGATACAGAATCCGAAGCAGGCTCCAGACATCGAGCTGTTCAGCACAGAGCCTGACGCGGGGTTCGAACTCATCAACCGTGAGATCATGACCTGAGCCGAAGTCGGAAGCTCAACTGACTGAGCCACCCAAGTGCCCCCACAGTGCTCTTTCCCTCCAATCAATGTGCTCTGAAATATCACATCACAAAAGGGTAGAGATGACCCCAATGCTCTCACACAATCTGCGCTCATATTTTAATTTCCTTGAATAAAAACTAATCCTTGGCAAATCAGCTGGCATTCTGCTTGCCAGAGGAAAAGATAGGAAGCGTGTCTCCATTGTGGGAGGCAGTCTGTTCTCATCTTTTTTCCTTGCTGCATTTACTTGCTCACTATCTGAGGCACTTACTACATAGAGATTCATGTTTGGAGGGAATAAGTTTTTCATTGCACATGACACCTTGAATGGTAATACAGGAGCCTATGATACTCTGATGTGCACAGAACTTGAAATTGTAGAGAATCAGTCCACTGGGGGTTGGAATTTTTCTATGCACTCTAAAATATTTCTGTTCCTGGAAGACAGCAGGAGGAAGAACCGATGGTTGAATCAGAGTCAGGTGTAGTATGATTTTTTTTTAATATATATAAAAATGAATGCTATGCAGACCGAGGTGGCTCCTTTTCCATCTGTCAGCACATTCTTTACAACCATGCATAAACCTTATTATCACACTCAGTGTGTTACTGCAAAAATTATCCCAGTCCTCAGAATGGTTTCTCTACAGCTTTGAGTGGAATTCAAACTTCCGTGCAGTTAATGTAAAAACAAGCAACCCAGTAAGTAAGTTGAGAGGGGGGAGGGGGAAAGGGGGAGCAAGAGACATTTTTCTTTCACAGAAAATTTACTAGAGCTCCTTCATTGTATCATATGTCCAAGGCTAAATATTTTGCATTGAATAAAATACTGGCTGATGACACATATTTGGCCTTGATAAAATTTTTCCACTGTATTCACATATATTAACCTTTGATGAAAAGACCACAAGAAGGAAAAGGCATGGGAGGAATATGGCATAATCTCAAAGCTTTTTTTTTTTTTTTTAACATTAACCTTTGAGATCTGACCTGTTGTAGTTGTGTGTTTGGGGGTATATTTGGATAGAGACATTACTGCCATCCTGTTCATATTTATGGGCCTGACCTTTGTATTATAGTAGCCTGCTTTGAAGCGCAGTTATTTTTAATTGCTTTATGTGTCCACGGAGACTGTTCTTTGCCTCTGTCAGTTACATACAGTACCCGGGCACATATGTTTGCTCAGTGAATCTTTCAGTGACTGGATATTTACAACCGCATCTGAATACAAGAGGAGGAAATGTTACATTTTGGGGTTGTGTGAGTGTTGCGTGTTTGTGTGAAAATGTGTTTTATCGTCAACGTTGCCATATACTTAATGAGGTGACAGGAAGAATTAAAAGTGACAGATTGTTTTGGCTGCACTGGGGCCATCTGAGCTATAGTCTCCTGTAATGCAGCTCCATAAACCCAGGCTGTGTGAAGCCCTCAGTGTATGATTCATGGCTGCAGCAGGGCTACTCACAGAGGTTTAACGAGAGAGAGGCACGGGCTGGGCATCGGGGGGTTGAAATTGCTGTCAGAAGACAATGCAAAGCGCTACGTGCCAAAACGGGGCCTGAAATTTGCAAGGGGGGCCTTGATCACCAGTGTCCCTAATGCCATTATTCTATCCATTCCTGATTCGTACCGGAACAGAATGATCGCCAAAAATGCCTGACTCAGGACAACTCATTTGCCCTTTTGCCTGAAGGAACTCTAACACAGGAACCTGTGCGCTTTTGGTTGATGGTCTGTTAGGTGCAGCCAAAGAGCGGACAGAGGGAAGCGAGTCTATTACAGTCACAGGTCCTAGCAAGGGGATCTCCACATGCCACTCAGGGTCACAGGGGAACTGCCAGGTTTGGGGCAGTTGGTAGAGCACAGGAACAAGAGCAAAGCTTGGGCCAAAAGCTTAATTGGCACTTTTATTGCAAAGCAGGGCAGAATAATGGGGTAGGATTGGTTAGTTTGACTAATTTCAGGGGGCTTTATAGAAGTGGTCCTGGTATCTGACTCTGGGATGATTCAGCAGAGGAATATTGCTTCCCGGGGTGTACTGGCCACATAGAGAAGTTTCCTGTGCCTGGACTGGTTAGTCTGCATATCAAAGGCATGCTGTCCAGCTGAGTCCTTTGCTACTTCTAAGAACTGACTAGGAGGGATAGGGGGCCAGTCTGTCTCTAGCCAGAAAAATTTAAGATGGAAAACCATCATAATAAACAAAAAGTAAAAAAAATATACACACTATAGCATGTCTGTGAAGTTTCTTCCGCAGATGGGTTATTGGATTGTGACAAACATATCTCGAGATAACCATTGTTGTTAAAATCAGCTGAAGCAGTGGAAAATATGGTCCCTAAACTAGCATCCTTTGAGAACTTCTTAGGAATGCAAATTCTCTGCCCCATCCCAGATCTCTTGAATCAGAATTTCTTGGGTCCAGGAAGGGAGGGTGGGGGTGGGGTGGGAGGAATCTATGTTTTAGAAAGCTTTCCGAATAGCTGTTCTGCACACCAAAGCTGTGCACCCTTTAATGGACCACACAAGTGACCACAAGAAAGAGAAAAGAAAGTAATTCTATTTATCAGAGACTCAACTTCATCAAAGGCAAAATTTCAGTTAATGAAAACCAAGTGGAATCCCAAAGACAATTTGTGTTCTTATCCTATTGTGTATTACCTTGGACCTTCGGTAAGTCACAACCTGTCCAAGATTCAGCCACCCAGTTGGTAAAATGAGAAAGATAATGGTACTTACCTCTTGGAATTTGTGAGACTTAAAGGTAATGATGTATTTAAATCCACTTAGAGTAGGGGCACCTAGGTCAGTCGGTTAAGTGTGCAACTCTTGGTTTCAGCTCAGGTCATGATCTCATAGTTTCATGAGTTCAAATCCTGTGCTGGCAACACGGAGCCTGCTTGGGATTCTCTCTCACCCTCTCTCTCTCTGCCCCTCCCCCACTCGCACTGTCTCCGTCTCTCTCCAAGAAAATAAACTTAAAAAAAACTTAAATACACTTAGTGTTAGTTTGTACTTAATGTTTGTACTTAATATTAAATACTCCTTAATGTGCATACCATTTGGAAGACAGATCACAACGAAACAAGTTTAGAACGGGACTGGGGTCATACCAGCTACTCTATATTTATTAAATTTTTTATTGTGTGTCAGACACAGGGTTAAGCATATTACACATATTATTCCATTTAATACTCAAAACAACCATATGAAAAAGGCTGCAAAATTGTACCACCCCAATTTTTTGAAAGAATATAGTAGAGGAAAGAAGTTAAACAATTTGTTGAAAGACACACAGATTTTAGGTCCCACCCCTGTGATTTACATTCAGAGCTGACTTCATGTGTTTTCCTCCTCCAACACAATTCCTTCTCTGAGAGAAGAAAATATGATTTCCACAGTATTCTTTAGCATCATAACTTTATCTGTGTCTTAGTTATAATTCCATGATTGCTGAGCAACAAAGACGCCTGTGAGTTACAGTGAGATACCTTGAAAGTAAAAACAAAGAGAGGTGCTTGGATGGCTCGGTCAGTTCTGACCTCAGCTCAGGTCATGATGTCATGGGTTGTGATTTCAAGCCTCGCATCGAACTCTCTGCTGTCAGCATGCAGCCTGCTTCGGATCCTGTGTCCCTCTCTCTGTCTGCCCCTTTCTCTCTCTCTCTCTCTCTCTCTCTCTCTCTCTCTCTTTCTCTCTCTCTCTCTCTCTAATAAATAAACATTTTTAAAAATCTTAAAAAACAAAACAAATAAACAAACAAATGTGGTCACTACGCTTTGAGTAGTAAAGTAGAAAAAAAAATGATTTAAAGTATGTTTTAAAAATGTAATCGCACAGGAAGAGACTAAGAAGGATTATCTTATGGCCTCACAGTTAAATTCATGTCCTTTCTAAAGTATCTTATTTATGTAGGTTCTCACTGCCTTATAGTAATAATTGTATACAGCACATCTTATTTCTGGAGGCTCCAGGAGCCATTGTGTGATTCCAGATACCCATACTTTGATTCATCAAATATACAGGTACAAAATAAAAGATCAAGAAACACCTAAGCCAGACATTTCAGATGTCAAGAGCTTAACTATCCTTATAGCAACTTCCCAGAGCTTGACAATGTAAGTTGTTTCCAGTTTGGTTTGATTTCTCACTGCCAAGGGAAACAAGGGTTTGGAGTATTTAAAGTGGCTTTGTCCTATCAGATCAACGTAGCTTATAAGCCCCAAGGCGACACTGCCGCATTTCTTTCTCCTTCTGTGTATGTGAGTGTTGGGAAGTGGAGAGGGAGGTCTCTCTCCTTTCCTTAAGAAGCCTGCCCAGGCATTGCTACTGAGTGGTTTCTTTGTAGACTAGATACCAGGAGAAACTAAAGCAGGCAAAGGGACAGAAAGAAACAGAACAACAGAAGGACACAATAGCAGCTACCTTCCTGAAAGGGAGTCATTGTGCCACACAACGGTCTGAGCATTTCAATGCACAGGGCAGAATAGAGTGTACCAAACCTTCCTTCACTCACATCCTGAGATGTGAAAAGGCTTGTCCTAGCTTTAGTCATTTTCTTTTATCCTTCCACTCAAAGGGAGCTAATGACTCTATACAACTGCTGCTCCCTGAACAAGCTGTCCAGGAAGTGGCATTTCCATCCTTATTCCTCCCGTTCTTGGAGTGTTTCTGAGTCCGAGTTAAGCATTCCTCTTGGTAAGACAAACTCTTGTGGATGACAGGATCGTTATCTCCAAGTTCCCAGCCTTTCTCATAAAGTCCAGATGGATGCCAAGTAGCACACTGGCCAATACTGATGGAACATTAATATAATGGAAGCCAAGGGTTACCAAAGGTAAACTTATTTCTCCTTGTAGAAACTGAGAGCATCAGTTTCCACATTGAGTCCCTTTCTCTTGATTATTGGACAGGTTAGATACAATATTCTGGGAGGCGACCTTATGGTAGAATAAGCATTTTAAAGCCCTGTGAACTAGAAAAATATTCTTAACCTTTCTGAATTTCAATTTCTTAATACATGATCAAAATAATAAAGCCTAACTCACAAGGGGGGGAGGGTTGGAATTTAAGTTAGATGAAATACTAAACTATTTCTCCCTTCATTAATTTGGTCAATAAACATTTTAAGTGCTTACTATGTTCTAATACGATACAAGGCATGGGTATATTAAAATGAAAGCCTCAAAGATCTTATGATCTAAAATTCAAAGATTCTAAAATTCGGGTTCTCCATGAACTTGGCTTGAAGCAATAATTATACCCTTATTTTCATTTACCTGTAACTAAGCATTTTTAAAATTTATGAATGTATACAACGAACCACGATAGTACTTTCACACAATTAGAAACTATAGATATCATATCCGAGTGACGGAATATACCCTGAAAAACTGTTTTCACTCACAACTACTTCTAAATTACAACAGTTAGTGGACTTGCTGCTTGAATTTCTTAGCTGAGGCTTTAAAAAACATATCTGTATGTGATATTATATTACAATATATTTTAATATTTTGGTAACTGTCATTATAATTTATTTTCTTTGTAATAATGTGTATTTTGTTTTACATGTTTAAAACCATGGTGTGCCTGGCTGGCTCATTTGGTAGAGCATGCAACTCTTGATTGAGAGGCTGTGAGTTGAAGCCCCATGTTGAGTATAGAGATTACTTAAAAGAAAAAAAGAAACTTTTTAAGTGAAAAAAAAAATGATTTGGCAAATGGTCCATGGCTATGACAGGGTTCAGAATCCCGGCTCTAGAAGAGGTGACATTTAAGTCAATAATTCCAATACAATATAATTAATGTTATTACAACAGTATACTTAATGTCACGGTAGGGCTATTATGGAATCCCAGTCTCTGTGTGTGTGTGTGTGTGTGTGTGTGTGTGTGTGTGTGTTTACAATGAGGGTGTTAGGGACAGCAAGTCGTGGGAGGTTAGTTGTGGAATATTTCAAAGGTAAATAATGCTTTAGCTAAGCCTTAAAGAGGAGGTGAAAATTAGCCAGGCCAAAAATAGAAGGCTGGGTGAGGGGTGAGATATGAGAAGGGGGAGATGGCCACGGGGCAGCATGTGTGGCAGCAGGGAAGTGTGAGAAGGCTGGTGTACCTGGGAATCTGTATGACCAGAGCCCGGGCATACATGGAGAGTGTGGGAGATAGGGTCGGGGTGGTGGGGCAGGGGGCTGGGGGGTGGTCAGCCAGGGCCAGTGAAGGAATCTGATCATGATACAGGATGTGGTATGGAACCACACAAGTACTTCTAGCCTTTGCTACCGGCAGATAGGTGTTTTAGAAAGATCATTCTGGCTGCATTGTGGACAATGGTGAAGCAGGCGTAGGGGTGGTGGGAAGCAGTCAGGGGAGAGCCAAGAGCAGTTATGAGTCTCTGGCAGCAATCCAGGCAGGCAATGGCAAGGGCCTAAACCATGCCAGTGGCAAAGTGTGAAATCACCTTGTAAAGTGCGAAAGGCCACTGTGGAGTTGAGAGAAGGAAGGAGGGGAAGAAAAAAGGAATGAGAAAAGGAAGAAGAGAGGGAGGGAGGAAAGGAAAGGAGGGGAACAGAAGGAAGACAGTAAGGGAAGAAGGAGACATAGAGGAATTGTAGTCTCGAGCTAAGCAGACATTTGAAGTCAAAGTGTTTCATTAAACTACAATCACAACTGTTAGTCTACCCTGGAGGTGTGATAGGATTACCAGTGCGCCAGGTCTCAGGCAATCAGCCAGATGGCCGCTGATTGGTTCTCCTGGAAACTAATCAGAACTCTTCTTCAGTGGTTCAATTGCGGCACAAATAGCCACAGCCAAGGTGAGCTCAGTGAACAGAAGCTGTTGGCATGTCGACGTCCAAAAGGCAACAGGAAAGGAGGCACAATTTCTTTTTCGACGGGCAGCAATAGCTAGGTTTGTTTACAAGAAGTCCACAGGAACCGACACCACACACAACCATAGGTGCCCCCCCATCCCCCCACCCCCCCCCACACACACACTTCTGGAGTTTTATATTTAAGAAACCTGACATAGGCTGTGTTTTATATGAAACTCAGTAAGGGAGAGTTACAGGAGCATATCTGAGGGTATCATCCGACCCAGAAGTAGTAAATCAATACATATCCATTCTAATACACAAAAACATGCAAATGAGAAAAAAATTATAAAAGCAATCATGCAAGGTAATATCTGAGGATGGCTTCAAGAGAACCGAACTGCTCTTACTGAGCTCAATTATGTCACTTTTCTTTAGTTTTTTTTCCTTCCCCTTTATTTCTCCCTTTCTTTGATATTAATTACTGGTGTCAAGCGGGAATCACCTATTAGACACTCTTGAAGCTATTTTTAAGAGCTTTGAGCTTATTGAAACTTGTTCTTTTATGTGACTCTGTTCCAAACAAATGACATTTTGCTTTCATTTAGATGAATTCGTGGATAATTGAACAATTGTCCAGAAGAGAGCAAGTCTGATTTTGGAAAATACTCAAAGTCAAAGATGCTAAGGGGGGGTCCCCCTTCAAAAGACATGGTTATGCAAATAAATGAACTTGCATGTAATTCCAGAAGAGATCTTCATTTAAACAATTCTCCCAGTCTACTCCAAAGATTCTATTCAAAGTTCACAATTCAGCAAATCCAAATCCACTTTCCACTGGATTAGCTTTTGCATAGGAAAAGGTGGGGGATAGCCCATGCCAAATAAAGCAAGAAAAGCAAAGGAAACGCTTAGTATGGAAGTTCACGAGAGCAGTGACATCACAAAAGCGTAAAATTACATTTAAAAAAATATGTCAACATAGAGAGCTGTTTGGGGATAAAACTTCTATGAAGGGTGCTATCTCCCTATTAAATAGATTAACATTTAAATTCACTCTTTAAACAATATTGATGGTACTTCTGAAACTAAAGCATGCTGCATGCTACATTCTTATTCCCAAGATTGAGGATACAAAAATATTCGTGCAAGTTCTACACATGAAACCCTTTCCATTTTGAGGAACTGGGTTTGTCTGAACATCTGCCAGCCCAACAGAAAGAAAGGCTCTCATTTTACACTGTTTGTCTACAGCCAGAAGCATTTCCAACACATTCCAAAAGCCACTAATGATTCCACTTCACCCAGTTCAGCCTCCTGAAGGTTGGTACATAATTAATGAGGTAGTGGAAGTTCTCTAGAATTAGTTTTCATCTAAATAAAGGTGCCCGATGTTTATCTGTACCCTTTGTACTCATTGTTGCCTTGAATATACCGAGCTTCCTGTTGGTACAGGGAACTATCGATTTGCTGACTAATCTTTTTATCTGATCATTATAGATTGTAACTCTCAGTCTATAACCTTTACACACACTGCTATTGTGGTTAAATAAAACACAATACAAAATAACTAACATGTTCCCATATCGATATTTCTCTTCCAGGCAAGAGCAGAAGACTTGGACTTGACAACTGGACATTCGTATTTTTAGAGAAAAGTATAAATAGAAAATGAATATACAATCTTTAGTTCCTTAATATAAATTACTCAGGAAGAAATAGTATGTAGCCTTGGGGAAATCAACAGCTTCTTCAATTGGATTGCTTCTGTCACTGTATGGACACAGTCTTGTTTGATGTCCTCCTACCATTTGTCTTGTATGGAGTCTTTTATCTAAATCCAAAGTAATGCAGTCATCAGGGCTGCAATTCAATAATGGCTCCACAGGAGCTGTCATCCACAGTTTGCTATTCATCTTGTAAAAGGCTTTGAGTTTTCAAAGTACCAACTAAGGTTGGCATTTCAATGCCGTGGACAGAGCACTTAAAGTTCTTTTGTGTTCACAAGAAAGGGAGTGAAATTGAGAATGGGAGGAGATTAAATGGCCAACCTGCTACTCTACCTGACTACCTAGGGGTAACCCCAAGCTACCCAAGGGAGCGAAGACATTAGGTGATCTGACCCACTCTGTAATGGGACATTATGATGAATGGGGGACTTATTGAGCGGTGTTTGGTTCATACTGAGCTCTACTGTTATAATTAAGAGGCAACAAATTTATGGAAATTGACCAAAAAAGGGAAGGTTAAAAACACAGTGACAAAGAAGAGAATAATACCTTGACACATTTATAGAATCAAAGCATTTTAGAATTAAGAACATCTTTAATGGCTTTAGAGATGCATAAGCTGAAGCTGAAAATGTGAATTAATTGCCCCAAGTCCTCATATGTGGTTGTTGTTCTGTGAACAGGCTGGACTTGGATTATCATCACTAGAATTGAGTGTTCAGCATTTTGACCAGAGGTAGGGATATTTCTCTCTTCCACTCAGATTCAGTTTCTAAGTTCTTCCATGGCCATGATGTGTCCATTAGAAATGGCTAGCCTAAGAAAGCATAGGGTAAGAATTTATGGAACCATGAAGGAATTAAACCAAATACAACTTCACAGACCCTTGACACTCAATGGCCTCTGAGTGTAGAGGAGGTTGGAGACATTTACCCAGTACTGAAGCCACCCAACGCCTGCACTAATTCACTGTGATTCTGGCCCTCCGCTTGCCCTTTTGGAATGAGGAGGTTGGCTGAGAGGAGCTGTAACATAACAAAAAGAGTTCAGAGTAGCAGTGAAGGCCTAGAGACCAGGCCAGCTGTGTTGTAGGGATCAACTGTGTGATCTTGGACAAGTCATTTGATTTCTAGGCCTCAATTTCTATCTGAATAGGGAGAGATCTAGAATATAAGATTTCAAAGGTATTTCTTCACAAACACACTATGATCCCATGAACGTAATAGGTGATGGCTATATTTTCTGCACAGGTCATAGGTCCATCCATTCACTCCTGCAACATCATCAACAATATCAACAACTGTGTATTGAATTCTTTTTTGTCAGATCCTGTGCCAGTGACTGAGAATAGAATAGGATTTCAAAGCACTGCCCTCTTAGAACTTGCAATCTACTATAGGAGACAGATATCTTATCTATTTTATCTCATTATTTATCAATAATGGCGCCACTTGTAAATTTACAATTGTGATCAGTGCTAAAACTGTGAAAAATGCGTCATGCTGTGAAATTGTCTTGGCCAAAAAGGTCAGAGAAAGCTTCCGTAAAGATGTAAAACTTAGCAGAGATCTGAAGGCTGCTAAGGTAATCTTGTTTGCCATGATCAATCTAACCTCCATTCTGAAAAGAATCAAGAATTATGGAAAGATTTTAAACAGGAGGTGGCATATGTCCACTTTTGCACCAGATTTGCAAAAAGACCATCCTGCTGTAAGAATAGAGAAAGAGTTGATGGAGAGCAAAAGTAGAGGCAAAATTCATCTTCTTCATAAGATAAGACAAGTGTGGAATTAATTTTCAGCAGGAAAATTAGGAGAAACAATAGTGCTTGAACTTGCAATACCAAGAATCAGGGCAGCACACACCTCAAATCTACCTCTCAGGTAGACTTAAGAGCATCATTTTCTTGCAGTTGCAACCATGTTACAGATTTGTTGTTGTTGTTGTTGTTGTTGTTGTTGTTGTTTAATCAAATGGCAAATGTGAGTTTAAAGAATTACAAGTTGGCTTTCAAAAAGAAACATGTCTTCATCCTTCTCCTCATGCATGATTTAATGATGGATGGGTTGCCATAGGAGCAGATATTAATATCTATGGCACTAATAAACAATTCTGATGAATTCTAAAGCTGAATCATCACTTTATAATGGTTGGGCAAAAATGAGCATCCCATGAAATTTTGCCAGTCCTGCAGTATGGTCCATAATCTGTGAAATGTTATTTTGTGAACATGCTTCTCAGAAAGGTCACGGGTAAATGGAAAATCCTGATTGATCATTTTAAAGGCTGTTCATGGTGACTGATATATTACTAAAAAGGAAGAATGTCCAGGAAGATTCAAAATATTCCTTCAGGATAACTTCTAGGTGTCCTTCATATTCTTAGTTACAATGGGAAAGATAATGTATTTTGGCTTGAAAACTCTTCTCCAATTTTATTACTCACAAGTCTTCTCACCTATATACTCATCTTTCAAAATTGGTTTTCTCGGTGTTCCAGAATTAGGTCCATGTGACTTCATCTTCACCCTTTATATCAACTCATGCTTGCGTGCCTCTTTTCTCTCATAATCTCTTACTCAACACCTTTTGGCTTATAAGACCCTGCACAATTTATATATAAATCATCCTCACAGCACCCAAAGGAAAAAAATATATATCACCTGAAAGAATAGATAGTAAATACTTGCTGATTGGTTAAAATAATGTCTATCAAAAAATGCTTCAAACCCTTCAAAAAGATGAGATGAAATACCTTCAATATAAAGAGTCAAGTTATAATCATGAGATTGCCAAGGAAAGTGATTGACTTTCTTTAATTTTTTTAAACCATGGCCGAATCTACTAGATGCTTCCTAGTACAAGGATTTCTAAAATCAAGAGTTAATATGGTGATCAGAAAAATAAAAATAGAGTAGGAATTATAAAAACTTGACCAAAAATCTCTACTGCTACTCAAGGCATTCATTCAGTAAATACAAGCATAAATTAGTAATGTTTTGGACCACAATTAGGGGACTTTATGGTATTAACTTAAATTAAATAAAACTGAAGAGACAGGCACACTCAGCCTTCCCCAAACTCATCAAATTATAGATTCTATGATTTCCTTTGAAAATCCCAAGACAAAAGAAATATATAGAACCTTAAATTCACTGAGAGTTTGGAAAATTACTATAGAGCTTGGAGAGTGCATGAAGAGTACATCAGTAGAGCTGTTTATGTCTTACCTTGGCTTGTAAGGCCTGCATTATGTGGTCCCTGCCTCCATTTCTGATCCCATCTTGCACCTAGCTTCCAACCCCACTGGGTTACTTTCTGGTCTTTGAGCATGCAGAACCCATTCACATCTTGGCTGCTAATTCTGCTTAGACGGTTCTTAGCATAGATGTTTGCATGGCTGACTCCTTATTCTTCATAGTTTAAGTGAAATGTCACCTTCTCAGACTGGCCTTGTCTCACCACCTGGTTTGAAGTAAGGTTCCATCCATTAAACTCAATCTCTGTCATCAGGATTTGTTTCCTTCATAATATATCATATGTATGCGTGTGTGTGATATACACATGTCTATATTTGGTCCAGCAGAATCACTCACACATTCTTCTCCCTGGGGTGTGAAGGCTTATGTCCTCTCTAACATCTCTGTTTTGGTTCATTCACCAAAACAACAGTGGTTAATCCATCTCAGGTCTTCCAGATTTCTTAGACCAGTCATTAATTAAATCTTCTTCAAAATGCAGGAGTCTCACATTGGGCTCACTGTATCCCATTTAAGGTTCCCTCTCTTGACTTGAGGTGAAGGGTAAAGTAACCCTAGCTCTCACCCTTGGGGATTGCATGGGGTTATAACACAATGCTTCCCAAAGCCTTCTTGTTCCCATCTCCCTTATTCTCCGGAGACTCCTGTACATTTCAAGGGTGGAAGAGTTTGTTAGTTGTTCCCTGAACACTACTGTAAGTTGTATTTGGTGGGTCTCAGATCTCACTTCATTACCTGATTTGTACCACTATAGATCTTAACCCAAACCTCTGTTTTAACAAATTAGAATCTTTAAAAAATTCCTTTTAACTAATATATTTTCTTCCTCAGATCCCACTTCTACTTCGTATTTGGAATCAACAGGAGAAAAGCTGGGAGAAAACAATGAAATCCAGAAGAGGCATGGAAAAGGAAAAAAAAAAAAGACGGCCAACAATAACAAGAATAAACCCTGAGCTTACCAGTTCCACAGAAAATATATGATCACCATTAATTTAAGGGGAGAAGATATGTGTCAACTCAGTGAATTAGGTCATCATTTCTCAAACATTTTAATCTCAGAACCCCTTTAAACTTTAAAAAATTAATGAGAATTCCAAAAACACTTTGTTTTATGTGCACTATATCTATCAATATTTACTATATTAGAAATTAAAACAGAAACTTTTAAACACTAGAATATATGTGTGCATTCCTTTAACCACCAAAGCAATGACATTATCACATTTCATGTAGCTTCTAGAAAACTCTGCAACCATTATGAGAAAGTAGGAGTGAAAAAAAGCAAATAATATTACTATTATTATGAAAATAGTTTTGACTTCATGGTGCTCTTGAAAGAGTCAGAAACCCAAAGATTTCCCCAGGCACTATTTTGAAAACTGCTTAAGTAGGTGGCTAGTAACTAGTATTACTTTATTTTATTAGGTGCCTTCAAAAATACACACTTGAATTTTAACTTCTCACAGGCAAACTTTCAACTCAGGCAACTTCTTTTGACTATAAACCTTTCCAAAACTTTCAGCTCAGATAAAGAATCAATCCAATAGGGGAAAAAATCAGCCTGTCTGGCTTTAAATAATTTGACTTAACATATATCTAAATCCATTCGTCTTTTCTGTTAAACACTATTCATTATCTCTATTTATCTGAGGGAAAACAACAAATGTAATTTTGTTCATTTATATTGGCGTATAATCTATACTTATTGATAGATCACAATAACACAAGTTAATTTATTTTTCTCTCTTTTTTTTTTTCAACGTTTTTTTTTTTTTAATTTATTTTTGGGACAGAGAGAGACAGAGCATGAACAGGGGAGGGGCAGAGAGAGAGGGAGACACAGAATCGGAAACAGGCTCCAGGCTCTGAGCCATCAGCCCAGAGCCCGACGCGGGGCTCGAACTCACGGACCGCGAGATCGTGACCTGGCTGAAGTCGGACGCTTAACCGACTGCGCCACCCAGGTGCCCTATTTTTCTCTCTTGAGTAAGGTCTGAAAACTATTCATACCTGCAACATAAAATAAACTTTCAATATAGACTCCCTCCAACAGCATTGGGAGATATTACCTTGAAGATGATCACGTAATAGGACTATCATACCAGCAGCAGCACCAAGCTTGAGGGAGCTCTTTTCACAAAGGAGACCCTCCTTTTTGAAACATCATAGAGGACATACCAAGTATCAATATATCTGATGCAGTTTATTAAGATATTGTTTAAAAATTATTCTTTAAAAATTATCACCTCCCTACTTTTTTAATAAGAATACTTTCCCCGAGGGAGGGAGGGATTTAACAAAAGTTCCCAAATGTCCAGAGTGGCAGAGATAATGGTCAAAACTGAGCTTCAGTGCCTCTCTCATAAGGGTGCAAGGAGAGGTTTGGGAAGCCTGGTGCCAGAAGAAATTCTAAGGGATTTTTATTGTATGTTGGAGAACGAACTGTGTCGGCCAGAGCTGGAGTCCAGCCAGCAGGGGGAGACAGTGAGCTCCTCACCGAGCATTGCCCAAGCGAAAGGAAGAGACAAAATTCACTAGCAGCGGGCCCAACCCGGAGGCAACCAAGACCGAAATAAGTCCTTTTCTGCAAGAATAATAGGTGAATCCTACCACGGAGCTTAGGGAGAGACGAAGGAGAGGAGAATCCTAATTTAGAAACTTCATCTAAAATGGAAGCTCCCAGATTGACCATGAATTGACAAATTTCAGCTTTCAGTCAACAGGAGAAATAGAGCCTTGAGAACTGAGCTTATTTCAGTTATAGAGATATAAAAATGTCTTTGCACTTTGCATTTATAGAATATTGTGACAGTTATACTTACCTGGCAGGGCAGTACCATGATCAGAATATTGTGAGAGTGAATTTTACACTTGTTACATGAGAATAGAAAATTCTGGCTCAGGACAGACCCATCAAGAGCAAAATACTATTTAATGGGAACAAAGTTGATTGCGAGGCAATCACGTCTATGGTTCATATTATTTTTGTATTTAAATATTTTTTATTATCTGTCACTTCCTCCCCCACTGCCAACCGAAGGGTAAACCCTGTGAAAGCAGAACATTTTGGCTTTCTTTTCTTTTTACCTCGTGCCTCAGTGCACCAGGGCTGGTGGGGGCTTGCTAAGGCCACAAGTCCGATATGGCCACAAGACCCTGCTCCAGTCTGCATTTTTAAGGGGTGGGGGGATGCAAACTTGTAGTTCTCCCATCTTTCTGACCTGGAGAGCTTTCCACAGCTTTAGTGGAGTCCTAGTGCTGCCTCTTTTATATGCTAGTTGTGCTTTTAAACCCAAGCCTTTTTTCTGTACCCAAGGACAGAGGGATCTGTCTCTGACCCTTAGTAGTATCCTCCTCACTGCCCTTTGCAGCCTCCCTTCCCTACCATGTCCCCGTCTCTCCTGCAGTTCTCCTTTGCTGGTCTCTATCTTTTGTCATGCAGAAGTCATTCCCAGAGCTCTCAATTCTTCTTCATGAGGAATTCTATAAATAGGTATAATTTGGTGTGTACCCTGGAGGAGGTGAGTTCAGGGTCTTCCTCTGATGCCATCTTGGACCAGATCCTCCCTTTTTTTTTTTTTTTTTTTTTTTTTTTTTTTGAGAGAGAGAGAGAGAGAGAGAGAGAGAAGTCATGTGCGGGAGGGGAGGAGTAGAGGGAGAGGGAAAGATAATCCTAAACAGGCTCCATACCCAGCTCAGAGCCCCAAGTGGGGCTCGATCTCAAGATGGCGAGATCACGACCTGAGCCAGAATCAACGTCAGACACTTAACTAACTGAGCCACCCAAGTGCCTCCCTCTTTTTTTTTTTTTTTTATTGAATTGCAGGTTTCAGGTGGATGGCATGGTGATTTGACAACGATATGTATTACACAGTGCTCACCACAAGTGTAATCACCATCTGTCACCATACAAAGTTATTATAATATTATTTATATTCCCTATACTATATTTTTCTTCCCTGTGACTTATTTATTACTGCAAGTTTGTACCTCTTACTCCCCTTGACCCATTTTGCCCGCCCCCACGGCCCTCTGCTCTGACAACCACCACTTTGTTCTCTCTCTTTATGACTCTCTGTTTATTGCTTATTTGTTTGCTCATTTGCTTTGCTTCTTAGTTTCCACATATAAGTGAGATCATAATGTATTGGTCTTTCTCTGACTTATTTCATGTAGCATAATACCCTCTAGTTCCACCCATGCTGTCTCAGATGGCAAGATCTCATTCCTTTTTGTGGCTGAATAATAGTCCATCGTGTATATATACCACATCTGTCTATCCTTTCATCTATCGATGGACACATACGTTAAAGCAGGGAGTTTTGTGTCCTTTGTTTATTACAGCATTCCAGTGCCTTGTACATATTAAAGGATCAAAAAATACATGTTGAATGAATGAGTGAATGATTTGGCAAATTCATTAATCAGAATCTACTGGGAAGCTTTTTAAAGTACAACTATCTTCCCCCAGCCTCAGAATACCTCTAGAGTGGGCCCTGAGTCTATGTTATTAACAAGCTGTCCAGATGATTGTGATGAACTTTGAAGTTCAAGAATTATCGTAGGACAGGGTTGGTAGATAGGGAAAGTATAGAAAGCCTGGTCAAGGGTGTGGAATTTTATGGAAATACAGCTGGGAGAGGGGACATTAAGTGTACTAGGCACTGGATCTCTCCATGAAGTCACCCATGGCCTGCCTTTGTTGTAATTTCTATCTTAATGAATTATTTGTGATTTTTACATTTCCATATGTGTGAGAAAATGGTGCCTTAGGTACCACGTGTTTTAAAGGTGCATCTCTGCATCTTGACATTCTTTTCCATATTTCCAATAGTTTTTTTTTCTCTTTTCATTTTCTCTGGGATGTCATATCTTCACTTGAACGCGTCACAGGTTTCTCAAAATTAACATGTCTTTCATATAATTTCTCATGCCCACCTGACCCAAAATTAATATTTTATCGAAAACCTAACATTTCATAGAAGTTATCACCATTTGCAATTATATTAGATCTGTTTATTATTTTTAAATTTTGTTTTATTATGATAAGTCCACTTAACATGAGATCTACCCTCTTAATTGTTAATTGTATTGATGAATGTATAATATTGTTAATTATAGTACAATGTTGTACTGCAGATTGCTAGAGTTTATTCATCCTCCTTGACCAAAACTTTATGCTCATTGATTGGTAACTCCTCATTTCTCCCTCCCTCTAGACTCTGGAAACCTCTATTCCACTTTTTTATTCTATGAACTTGATTATTTTAGGTATTGCATATAAGGGGATTCATGCAGTGTCTTTCTTTTTTTTTATAATTTTTTTTAGTGTTTATTTATTTTTGACAGAGAGAGAGACAGAGCATGAGTGGGGGAGGGGCAGAGAGAGAAGGAGACTCAGAATTTGAACCAGCCTCCAAGTTGTCAGCACAGAGCCCAACGCGGGCCCTACTCATGGAGTACAAGATCATGACCTGAGCCGAAGTTGGATGCTCAACTGACTGAGCCACCCAGGCGCCCCGCGGTATCTTTCTATGACGTATTCACTTTGAACCTGTCTTTAGGTTCATCCATGTTGTTACATATTGCAGAAATCTTTCTTTTTTAAAGCTGAAAAGTATATTCCATTATATGTATACATCACATTCTCTTTGTCTATTTATCTATTGATGGACATTTCGGTTATTTCCACATCTCGGTTATTGTAAATAACATTGTAATGAACAAAGGAGTGCTAATACCTTTACGAGACCCTGATTTCAATGACTATTTTTAATTTTTTGAAGAACCTCCATAATGCTTTCTATAGCAGTTGTACCATTTTGAATTCCCACCAAAAGTGTACAGGGGTTCCAATTTCTCCACATCCATGCCAACACTTGTTGGGTTTTGATCAGTGTCTGTGATTTATGTATGTGTTCTATACCAGAAGGTAAGCTTTACGAGGGGCTCTCGTTGACTACTGTTTCTGTTAACCCAGAATAGTGTCCAGTATGCAACTGATAATATGTGATGAATGAATACACTGGGGAAGGAATAATTGGAGATGGACCCTGAATAATAGTTTGTGCATGAATAGAGAAATGCAAGTACTCCAGGCCACAGCAAACAACTGTAGCAAAAGCACAGACCCAAGAGTTGCCAGAACAGTGATGTGCTCTTGAGGTGTCACTTCCTGGAGTGGAAGGGAACGTGTGTTAGATACTGGGAGATCAGGCTGGAGAGGGGTAAAAGTGTGGACTCCCTGAAGATAGAGACAATTAAACTTAATCCCTTAAGTGAAGGACTAACAAGATGAAAGCAGGATCATGGAAATAGTCTGGCCGATAACACAGAGTAGACGGCCTTGCAAACCACCCTTTAGGGCCCCGTCTTCCCTCCCTCTTGAGACACCAGAGGCAGAGTCAACTGTCCTGTACTCAGCACTTCACTTTTCCACTCGTCCCCGGACCAGCATTCTACATGGGGTTACCTGATTCCTGGCCATTTCAAACCTGCAAAGGGTCACTGAAATGAGTCTTCTTAAACCAGGACATTCACAAGTGTGAAAATACAACATTAGATAACATTAGATTCAGTTCCCAGAGAAATGTGGATTTGAAAACATGCAAATTACAAACAACTTGATTTGCCACTTCTTTCTACTCTTAAATAAAATAGCAGGCTGACTCTGACTCTGTGAATCTCTGAAACATGGTGAGGAGCCTTAAGTAGACATAGAAGGAAACGGAAAGGAACATGCACCTGTTGCTGTGGATTTAGGTCTGTTGCTTCATTTGGAGGATCCAAAGTGCCACTTCATATTGTTTTTGAGATAATAAAGAAGTGGAAATAATATGAAAGGTTTATTTACATTTTATACATATTAACTCAACTAATCCTCACCTCAATTCCAAAAGAGAGTTTCTATTTCAACGTGTGTGCCATGAACCACTGCACTGTCCTGGGGTCCAAGGGCACATCGTACCCTAAATCTTCAAGGGCTGTGAGTTTTAAAAAATGTCCTTGTGCACTCTGCATCTTCCTAATACCCCTGTGAGGCTGAGAAAACTGAGGCCTAGGGAAAATGAGTGAATTGCCTAAGGTCACACAGCCTGAAAGTAGCAAAGACATATTTGAAATCTGGTGTGCCTGTTTCTTCCAGATTTTGCTTTGTTTTGTTTTTCCCTACGTCCTGTATGTTACCCTTGGTATGATCGCCCTCCCTGTATCCAGTACAGCTATAGGAAAAGCGATGTCCCCAGTTGTAAATATATCAGGATTAACCCAGTTCACTAGCTCTCTTCTCTAGCCACAAGTCTTAGGGGATGTCATCCTTCAACCACAGGCTTGAATCTGGAGGAGCCGAAGACAGTGAGGACCATTCACAGTAACTGTCTCATTGTCCCAGCTGTATGCCCGGGTTTTTTTTTTTTTACTCTTTTTCACTATTGACAGTGTTTAACAGAAATTTTCAACAAGCACAGCCATTTATCCTTTCCAGTGTACCAGATCAGAGGCAGAAAAAATAGAAGGAGAGCAGGACACTGCTCAAGACAGGTGCAAACAGAGAAAGTTGATGCCTGGTGGTGAGGTAGAAAGAACCCAAGGAAAACAAACACCAGATGGAGAATATCCTGTCTCTTAGAGATAGAATATCTTATTCTCTTAGAATTGGTAGCAGTGAATCACACAGAAAAGTTTAAACTGTATCCAAATACACTCTTCTTAGGAAGTCAGAGAGGTGAATAATTCATCTTTATAATTATTTTTATTAAAAAATCGTTTACAAAAACTGTCACTTGAAAACTTTATGCAGAAAATTGATTTTTTTAAAAGAGAGACAGAGTACAAGTGAGGGAGAGGGGCAGAGAGAGACAGAGAATTCCAAGCAGGCTTCATGCTCCCCACGGAGCCCAAGGCAGGAACGACCCACAACCCTGGGATCATGACCTGAGCTGAAATCAAGAGTCTGATGCTCAACCGACTGAGCCACCTAGGAGCCCCCAAAATTGATATTGAACTTTAAAAAGGATAGGCCAATAGAGGCATTATTGCTACCTGCTCTCACTCTTATTCATTCTTCAAGGTGCCACATCTGACAGAATCCAAATGGACGTGATAACCTTCTCTACCGTTTCTGCTTTCAGATGCTCTTTATCAATCCATACCTCCAGTGCTTTTCTTGCTGCCTATTTAATGCTATCATCAAAACTAGTGCATTATACAGGGCACCTGAGTGACTCAGTCAGGCATCCAACCCCTGGTTTCAGCTCAGGTCATGATCTCATGGTTTGTGAGCTCAAGCCCCACGTTGGGCTCTGAGCTAACAGTGCAGAAACAGCTTAGGATTCTCTCTCTCTGCCCCTCCCTTGCTCATGCTCTCTCTGTCTCAAAATAAAGAAATAAACTTAAGTAAAATAAAATAAAAATGGAATTGTCACATACATGATCAAATGTAAAGGTATTTTCACTTTATATTTTATATTTATATAAATATAAATATATATATTTATAAATTTATAAAATTATATTTATAAATTTATAAAATTAAATTTATAAATTATATTTATAAATATATAAATTATAAATATATATAAATATATATTTATAAAACCAACTTTGAAACATATTTTAAAAGATTGTTGCATACTTTTAATATTTAGGTCAAGAATATATATGAATTTTTTAAATATATATATTACTTTGCAAAAGTAATACATATACATTATAAAATGCATATACATTACACTATTACATACGGGAATGTATTATGTGTGTACTAATACATGCACATTGTCAAAAATTTAGAAAATAGAGAGGAACAAAAGAAGAAAATAATTCTATCATTTAAGAAATAACCAATGATAATATTTTTGCATATACCCTGATATTTTTTATCTTTTTTCTTTTTTCTTTCTTTTTTTTTTGTTATAAAAACACTTAATGTGAGATCTACTCTTTTAATATGAGATCAACAAATTTTAAGTGTACAATACAATATTGTTGACTATAGGTACAATGCTGTATGGTAGATCTCTAGAACTTATTCTACTAACATACTGAAAATTTATGTTCCTTGATAAGCAATTCCCCAAGGAATATCTTTTTAAATGGATATATTTTATACTAATAACAAAAGATTTGGTTTCACAAACTATTATTTTTTTTAAATTTTTTTTTTCAATGTTTATTTATTTTGGGGACAGAGAGAGACAGAGCATGAACGGGGGAGGGGCAGAGAGAGAGGGAGAAACAGAATCGGAAACAGGCTCCAGGCTCCGAGCCATCAGCCCAGAGCCTGACGCGGGGCTGGAACTCACGGACCGCGAGATCGTGACCTGGCTGAAGTCGGACGCTTAACCGACTGCGCCACCCAGGCGCCCCTGGTTTCACAAACTATTATTAATAATTTTCAGTAATATTACCTATTCCTAGTGTACAACTGAAATCTCAAGACTGCTTTCTGTTGGTAGGAGAATCAGCCGATTTTCTTTTGAAAAGCATTCAATATCTGACATTTTTCCTTTGCATATCAAAACCAGACTTCTTTATTTCTTGACGATCTCCAAAATTGTGTTCACTAATATCTGGTTCTTCTTCCATTCTAAATCTCATCTAATATGCAATTGGAGGAATTCATGAGACTACATCTGGCCAGTGGCTGTGGCCAGATATGACCCGAGAAATATAAAAAAAAATCAGTTAATTACTTTCCAGTTGTCCCTTCCTCTACCATGTTGACTGAATGGATCATGTGTTCCAGATGATATAAGTAGAGGATGATGGAATCTTCCTCAGCCTGGATGGCTGCTTTAGTGAGAGGAGTACAGTTGCCCTTTAGCTGAAGCCCCAAGAGACCATTAAGTCTTATTCTGTGAAATCAAATTGACTTCTTTCCTTGCATCTGGAATGATAATAGTATGTAACATCCTTGGCACAACTGAACAAAATAGTTGAGTTGTGAAAGGCTGCCCTACAATGTTGCCAGACTTGCAATGGACTTTGCCTGAATGGGAAATAAACATTGTGAAGTTAGCCACTGATAATTTGGAATTTTTTTTTTAGCCACCACAGAATAATCACTTCTGTCCTAAGACTGTTGTTTTAGGAATATCTTACCATGAATACCGTTTAAAATTGTCTCACTGTGAGGAACCCCAAATCAAATTCCTTCCTATGCAGGTAATTTAATTCTTCATATTACCTTTTGAAATGGATAAAATGTATCAATTTTTTCTATGCTTAAAGACCCATAGACTAAATTTCCAGCCCTTTATATTCTTATGGTACTTATTTGTATTATTCTATTTATTTATATTGCATTTTTCCTCTTGAGGTGTACTTTAGTAATATTTAGATAATTCTTCCTATTCCAGGCTGAAAGAGAACATCTGCAATGGTCGTAAATATGGTATATGACTCTGAATTTCCATTCAACATAATTTCTAAAGATACAATCATCCTAACTCCCTCTCTTCTTCAGGCAGTGTCCCAAGTATCTCATGTGATTTTCTTGGCATCCACTCAAGTACTGATAAAGCTACTAGTGCCAACCTCATCCCTACCTGCCACCCTGAATCTGCTGCTTTTCTGCTTTGCAACTTGACCTTGACATTGCTGCTGGAATGTGACATTGCTAGCACTTCCCACATTGCTATCACTCCCTCTGTCAGTACCCGTGCTCCTCGTTGAGGTAAAGGAGGTCCTTCTTTCCACCTATACCCTACCCCCAGTATTAACAAAGAATGCCAGGGGAAAGTTCAACCCAATATTTTGGGCTAACTCACAGGAGTGTCTCTGATGTCACTTCATTAGCAATAACCTATTATTTATCCTAAGACTGGGAAATATGGCTTAATTCTAATCTCCACTGGATGGAGGGGCTTAGATTTCTGTGTATCACTCCGGATACACATAGTGTATCACTCCAGATAGCCTAAAAGACCATGGCAGAACTGAGCTTGCATGAGTGGATCTAGCTAGGAGAATGAGGCAGAAAACTGATAAGGGAGAATCAAGGTGGGAAAAGAGGAAGATGAGACTGTTTTAAACGTAATCAGTCTGAGGTACCGTGATGAACATGAAAAGGGGAACACTGCTCAGTGATTTAGAAACATAGAAAAAAACACACAGATTCAGCAGTCAGCAACATAAACAAAGCTGCAGGAGTATATATGAGAATATTCTATATAGCTGGTTAATTACAAACAACCGCCATACCTGAAAACATGGTTAACTAGATATTAGAATTTTTTCTGCTATGAAACATCTAGGAATATTGAGTTATAAAATAATGATCATCTGGAAGTACATAGCTAATCTTGCAAGTAAAAAGAGATGTCTCTAAGGGGACAAGGTCATAAAGGAAGATGAAAATAAGGAAACAAGTGGGTGATGAAACCATACCTATCCTGACTGCATGTATGAATCTCTTGTCACCCAGCAAGTTGTATGTCAATGACATTGGGCCCACTCAGGGTAAAGATTTAGAGGTGGAAGCCAGAGCCCTCAAAGAGCCATGTGTTCAGTGAAAAGTGTTGACCATAAAAAAATGTGTGTCTGAAAGCAAAGAGAGAAACAAACGTATTTATTTGTCCTGAGAAAGACAGAGAGAGAGCAAGTGCAGGAGAGGCAGACAGAGAGGGAGACAGAGAATCCCAAGTAGGCTCTGTGTGCTGATAAAGCAGAGCCCGACACAGGGTTCGAACCCATGAAATCTTGAGGTCATAACCTGAGCTGAAACCAAGAGTCAGATGCTCAACCAACTGAGCCACCCGGGCACCCCAGGAAACATATATATTTTAGCCCAGACTTAGATAAAAGCAAAAGTTTCTCCTTGATTTATAAAAATCAAGCTGTCCCTCAAGAAGAGTTGGAATTGTCATTTGTATGATTTATATGATCTGATAAACTACACACATTTTGAATTAAATAATATTAAGTTAGTAGAATCCTACAGTGCCAAGCAGAAGCAAACATAGATATTCTCTGGAGAAATTTGCCCTGATACAGGGCTTGAAGAATTTCTAAAAATAAAACCCAACCATTTGAACAAGAATCCATAATCCAAAATTAATAATACTAAGAGAAACAAGCTACCAGAATGAATGTAAGAAGAACCAACAAACAGTAGTAGTAGACTTCCTAGGGACTTCTGATAATGGAATTCTCAGATACAAAATTTAAATAAGTATTTCTTAAAGATATAAAACACAGAATTGAAATATCACATAAAAATTAAAAATGATCAAAACTGAAAAAATAGAAATTCCCCAAGTAAAAAATATAATCTGTGAAAAATCAAAACACAACAAAAGTATTAAATATAAGATTAATTACAACTGAGGAGAGAGTTAGTCAACTGGAAGGAACCTTAAAAAAAATTACCTAAAGTCCAGTAGTACAAAGAGGAAGATACAAAAGATAGTTTTAAAAATATGGAAGATAATGAGATCATATACACGTAAAGGAAGTCCCAGAAGGAGAGAATACAAAAGAGAGAGAGAGAGAGAGAGAGAGAGAGAGAGAGAGAGAATATATTTGAAGGGTTAATAGCTGTGAAATGCTCAGACTTTAATCAACAGTGTAGACGACCAGTCAGTTGCTACTGCCACACAGGCTGTTTTCCCATGTCATTCAACTAGTTCTCAGAAAAGAATGTAATTGGAGGAGATGGTTGCTTTCTGTTATAGTCAAGAGTAGGTGGACATGTCCCATTCTCAATTTCCCTCCCACCTTCCCTCCATTCTCTGTGTGTGAGTGTGTGTGTGTGCGTGTATGTGTGTGTCCCTACCCTTCCTCTCTCTCTCTCTCTCCTCACCAAATATGATGAGTTGATGACCCCATGTTAAACGTGAAGGAATCTGGATGCCTCAGTTCTTGCTTAGACGATAATAGCCCAGGAAAGCCACTAACCCAGGAACACCTGCATTGAAGTTTGAGCAAGAAATAAAACTTACAATATGTTAAACCAATGACTCTGGGGTCTTTTTTGTTATAGCAGCTGGTATTAATTACCCTAACTAATACACAGAGAATCAGGAAACCCCATAAATCCTAAGAAAGATAAGTAAGATCATGCTTATTTACATGCATCAGACTAAGACAATAAGAGCACATCAAAAATGAAGAAAATCTTAACAGAAACTAAGCTTTGTATATTCTTTCTTTAACATAGCTCTCAAAGTTGACTACTTTTTCCCATCTCCATCATAAATACCTAAGTCAAGATGTCCGTTATCCTTCCCGTGAAACACCGAAGAAGCCTCCTGACTGGTCTCCCCATCTTCCACTCCTACCCTGACTCTAATTCTTTCCCCACCTGTCAGAAAGTGGGGCCTTTCAGAAGTGGAAATCCATTATTACCATACTTCTGCTATAAAATTTGAATGGAATTCCACTTCTCTTGAAATATGGTTTGGACTTTATAGCAGATTTTCAAGTCTTTCAGCAATATGACCATGCCTACCTTGCCAATTTTGTCTCTTGTTATTCTCACTGTCTCTAGCCATGCCAGACTTACTTTATGACATTTAATGAATTATTCGTTCATCTCCAGGTGTTCTCATATTCTGTTGATTTACCTGGAATATTTTCATTTTCACCTGAATATCTTTCACACATTGTGTCATCAGAGAAGCTTCCTCAGGTAACAAAGATTAGTTTTAATCTCTGAGCTTCTATTTTTGAAGCATTTTTCCTGACAGTAATGGTTGTTTTATTCCTATCTTGGGATTGAGGCTTAGTTCATTTCATAGAAATTAGGGTGATGAATTTCTTGGTGGAAATAAGCTGAGTATAGTTGCTGGTGCATAGTAGATGCTTAGTAAATATTTCTAGAATAAGGTGAAGTAAATAAATGAATGAATGAGCAAATGAACCAAAAGAACATAAGGCCATGTTTCAGGAAATTTCCACTTGTTTTAAAGATGATTGTTGGATACTAGACTGGTATTTGATCCTGATGTCTATCAGAAAAATAATCAAATCTTGGCAATTAAAGTTAAAAAAAAACTCATCATCCTTAATTTATTCTAAGTATTAATGGACCTCAGTACACAGAATTGTGCATAACACAAAACTTGGTTTTGTAATAATTAGTACATCTATAGTCCTCATTTGTTTTTTTCTCTCCTTTGTTCATTTGCTAATTTATTTATCTATTCATGCATGCATTCATTCATCCAATTATAGTAGCATTGTAATAAACACTCGTGAGCACACTACCCAACATAAGAATTAAAAAACTCCCCATACCCTCTTGCACCACTAACTGATGTAAGAACTATCCTAGGTCTTGTGTTCATTTTTTTGTTTTCCAAAATTATATCCTTATGTACATAGATACGACTCAGTTGTATGTGTTTACTTTAGTCTCTGACTTTAACTGTTATAAAGGGTGTTACTCAGCATGTTGTCATCTGGGATTTTGTTTTGTTTTTTTTTTTTTTTGCTCAATTTCCCATTATTGAAATTCATTCATGTTTTTATATGTAGCTGAGTCTATTTATTTTCTTGCCATTTAATATTTCATTATATAAATACATCATAATTTATTTATTTCTCCTTTCCTATTAGTGGACATTTAGCTGTTTCTAGTCTTTTGCTTTTATGAACAGTGTTTCTTATGAACCTCCTTATACATGTCTTTTATGGCAAATGTGAAAATATTTTTCTTGGGTCTATATGTAAGAGAGGAAATGTTGAGGCCATAAGAGACAATGAAAATGTTATAAAATTTACTTAAGATCATTTTATAACTTTCTTTACTTTCTAATATTATAAAATATTCAATATCAAAATGGCCCATTTACAAGTTAGTGAGTTTCCTGCTTTTAAAATTCAAAGATTAATTTAATATTCACCTGATAGGCTTTCTTCTCTGGGCAAGAGATGGGGCCATTCATCGTTCATTCAACAAACATAATTTAGCATCATGTTGGGGGTTGAGGATGTACCAGGGAACAAGATAAGCATGGTTCCTGCTGTCTTGGAGCAAGACCCTAATAGTCAATTATTAATGTGATAAATGCCATGAAGAAGTGTAGGAAGTTATAGAGTGAAGAACAGAAATGCCTGTTCTGGTCAGAAGATGGGGGGGATAAAGGGGAATGCTTCCTGTAGAAGGGCCCAGAAGCTTAAACCTGAATTAGGCATAATATTCCCCAAGAGTGGGGAGACCAGAGAGTTGGTGGAAGAGGTCTTCCTGATAGGGAAAGTAGCATGTGAGGATATTGCCTTGGACTTCTATACTTCTTCCCTCCCAAGACTTAAATGTATGCTAGGGTCCAAGGCAGAAATTAGTGCCTCAAACAGCCATTTTTATGGTCTCCCTATCTCTCTTTCTTCCAGCCAAGGCTCTCCTCTGCCAAAGGAACCCGAAGACATATCAGCTTCTAATGACGGAAACTACACATCAGTTACACTAGGCAAGAACACATGTAGCCTTCAGCTGGGGACTCCTACTGCAATTAAAACATAACATAATAGCTATTGGGCATTTCTGAGAAAGGAATGAAAAGTTCAGAAAGTAGTATGGGGAGGTGGGCCTTGCATAAGACTGGCTCTTACATGAGAGCTTAATACCTCTAACATAAAAATAGATAAAAGGACAGTAACGAAAATGTAAGCTTTTCTTTCAGTGGCATTGTATTTCAATATCTCTAATCTAACATACATAGCCTCACTTACTCTGGGGATTCACTCTATATTTTTTACTTTTGAGTTGCTTTCAATTCAATACACTGAAAAATTAAACAGTTGTGAACTTATTATAGTTTTTTTTTTTTTTTTGGTCCTCATACCAGACAAAATCAATCAATAATTAACAATATTTTTGTGAGCCAACTAGATATTCATTACTATTCTATGGTCTAAAATAAACCAGACAAATAAAAGATGCCATATCTGAGCCTCCAGAATATTCATCTGGTTGGGTATATTTATTTACACATGTGTGTATTATTTTATTTAAATACTTTATACACTATATAAATATATACATAATTTATTATAAATTAATATATGTACCTTTTTCTACCCAGATTATTTATATATAACACTTTCTCTACTGAGACCTTAATTTGGCAAATTAAATTTCTTCTTTTCCATTATAAAGCCTATGCATGGCCTTCTAATATTCTTTGTGAAAACTATTTGACAATAACAAACTTGTTCTCCTTTAATCCTTGGGACAAACAGTAATTTCTATTTATTTAAGTCTTAGTTTTCTGACTATTAATGTGCAAGGGGTCATATTGCGAAATAAAGGCTTAACAAATGGCCTGTTTGGAATATCAATGAGTTACTTTTAGTCACCACAAAGAAATTGCAAAGATTCTTTTAAAAAGCAAATACTAAACTGTCACAGAACTCATTTGGAGAAAAAGAAATAAAAGAATATTCATTTGAAACTGCCTGGCATACTGCTTGTTTTCAGGCATGGCAGGGCAGTTATAAATCTGAAAGGAACCTTAGAGCTTCTCACATAATAAAGTCCCATTATGACCTGGCCGTTCTGTAGATAAGGAGACTGAGGCCAGAAAAGTCAGTGCCAATCTAAAGTCACACAGCAACCCTGATGCAGAGTCAGGCACAGAACCCATGGCTTCGACACCATGGATTGATTGCTCTTGTCCCTATACTATGGTTTATTCCTGCTAAGCAAGTTTATTCCAGAAAAAATGTTTATTCCAGCTTCATGGTGAAGCTGGCAAAAGATAAAAGAAATCAGGTTGATAGAGTGGGCATCATTTTCTCAATAATTTTCTTGAACTATCTGCCTACCCTACGAGTACACACACACACACTCTTTAATACACACTCATATTTACAAATACAAATGCGCATAGATGATTATAAGATACTGGAAGACGAGCCAGCTTCTTATTTTTTGTGATCCCACAGGAAAGAACCTAGTTCCTTGCACATAATTAAGCTGAACTGAAATTCTCTAAGTATAGTTCAGCATCCCTAAAGTACCCAGTGTACCCGTTTTATGCTGTGAGCTTATGTTTACACTCCTCATTTTCATTCTCTTTTGGGATGGGTGGCTGTCTAGTGTGGGCAAAGGAGTTCAGAATTTGAAGTCAGACAAAACTGGATTAAAATCCACATTTAATTTTTCTTTTCTTTTCTTTCTTTTTTTTTTCTTTGAGAGCATACGTACACGAGTGCGGGAAGGGGGAGAGAGAGAGAGAGAGAGAGAGAGAGAGAGAGAGAGAGAGTCTTAAGCAGGCTCCACACTCAGTGCTGAAGCCAAGGTGAGGCTCAATCCCACGACCCTGAGATCATGACCTCAGCTAAATCGAGAGTTGGATGCTTAACTGACTGAGCCATCCAGGCGCCCCTGCACTTAAGTTTTATTATATGTGCTATCTTGGGGGAAGTTAATATTGCAATATTAAACATCCAGTTATATAGACCTGGTTTGCAGGTAGATTATTACATAACTGATAGGAGGGCTGCTTTGGCTGTCAGCTGTCTGTCCCTGTGCCTTACATTTCTGTGTGCAATAGCCTGACCTCTTGCTCATAGCATCTCCATCTTTTTCCTGAGGTCTTGTGTATATAGCAGGCCAGAGGTGCCCAGGAATTATCTCCTTCCCCCCAACACCTTCCATCCATTAGCAATTGCCCTTCAAACCAGTGACACACCGGCACTGATATATAAATAACCCAGCTCCCTCCCCCCTTTCATTGAAAAAACTCCAAGGCACATGTTTGACAATGATTCCCAGGGTTCCTCAACTGATTTCTGTTCCAGTTGCCAACAACGGTAACTTGTCTGATGATGTCCAATTTATTGGCTTTCTTCCCTCCCCTGCCTCATTTCTTCACTCCCCTACCAGAGTCACTTGGACTTGGCTCCTCATTAAACTATTTACACTTGAATCCTTGTGTCCAGATCTGCTTCCACATGAACTTGAATGGAGATAGATACAGACAAGTGAATAGGTCATTATAAAATGTGAGTGTTATAAGAATGTTAAGATTAGGGTATTATGGAAATACTTAACACAGATTGTAAGTGGCTTTGTTTGAAGAAGATTTCCTGGGGTAAGAAAAAATTTTTTGAAGTATGAAGAGAGTTCCAGAAGGGGGTAATTGTAAGTACAAAATCTTGGAGGCAAGAGACAGTATGTTATCATGTTTAAGTAGCTGAAAGTGGTTAAGTGTACCCAGAATAAAAAAGTGGGTATATAGGGCAAATGATAAGAAAGCCTGGACAGGTAGGCAAGGGACAGATCAGAAGGACTTTTGTGAGCTAAGCCAAAGAGATGTTCCTTTATGAAAGAGCAATAAAGAGGCATTGTGGGAAGTGAAACAGAACAGTGATATGATCAGATTTCTGTTACAAAAAGATTCACATTTGACAGCACTGGGGAGAATGGATTACAGGGATCAAGGTAAAAAGCTGGGAGATCCATTGGAAGCCCATGGCAGTAATCCAGCTAAGAAATGATAAGAATCAGAACTAAGTTAATAGTAGAGAAATAGAAGAGAGGACATATCTCAAAATTATTGCGTGGGTCAGAGATCAACAGGACTTTATGAGTAATTGACAATGGAGGGTAATGGGAGAGGTAGAACATGACAATGACTCCACATGTCCAACATTGGTAATGCTATCATTTGACAGTTATGCTGCTCACTGAGCTGGTCATCAAAGAGGGAGAGGTAAGTTCAGAAAGTCAAATTGTGAGTGTGTTTTTGGCTATGTTGAGGGTTATATGTTTGTGGGAAAATCACATGAAACCAGAAGTTTAGCCTATGAGGAAAAGAAGCTACATCCAAAGATGTAGAAATTAAAGTCACTGTCATGCAAGAAAGTGATGCTATAAGAGCAAATGCAGTCAACCTTGGAGAAAAATGTGAAGGGAAAATGCACGGCATTACTACGTAACACAGGAATGCCAACATTTATGGGAATGAGAGAAAATAAGAGTTCCATTAGGAGACTGGCAATGACAGAGATGCCCACCCTCTGGCAAAAGGACCATCAAAACCCATTCTTATGCCCACAGCATATACAGAAATTTGCCACAGACCTCTTGCACTTTGGGCTCCAACTTAGCCTCAGAATTTTCCTCAACTCAGCATAGTTGGAGTAGTAAGGCTCATGACTACTTCCAAGAGCTGTCATGTGGATTAAATAAATAAATATGTAGAGCACTTAGCCCAACATCCCATAACTTGGCAAGAACCTAATAAAAGATACATATCAAGCCATAGAGGTGGGTGCATATAATTTTGTCATAGGAGACAGGGAAGGAGGCTGAGGGAATTCTTTTCTGAAAGTCCTTATTTTCTCTGAAGCAGGCAACTGGGCCATCTGTAAAGAGGAGCAGAGGAAATGAGAAGCAGGAGAAAGCTGGAGATTGTTACGGATAACTAGTGAGGGAAATGGGTACAGGAGCTGGCAAAGAACCCACACAGGAGTTGTAGGGGATTGCTGAGGACCAGGAATGAGTCTGGAAATCATAAATGACAATCCTAAATAAAAAGTCATTAATCATAGAAGAACAAACAAACCCAAAGCCAGCAAAAGGAAGGAAGCAATAAAGATTATAGCAGAAATAAATGATATAGAAACTAAAAAGACAATAGAACAGATCAATGAAACCAGGAGAATCATAGTCTCATTTTCCTTTGAGTGTGAGACATGCGGAAAAAAAACCCACTACATTAGGAAAAAAGAATAAAAGGAAATAATGCTCATGGAAAAAATAATCGCTGTGCTAGGTGTGTCGTATAAATCATATAAATTTCTTGGAAACTATATGAGTGGATATTATTATTTCCATTTTTCAGATGATGAAACCAAGGCTGAAGTATTTTTTTTATAAATCACCCAAGAGCACTTTTGTAGTAATAGGAAGAGCCGGGATAGAATCCAGGGGTGGCTCGAGCTCAAGTCTGTGCTATAGGCAAATACATCTTCATTATACCAAATCTCCATCTTTAAAACAATAATTTCTTGTGTTTCAGCTTCTTTCTCTCTGTTCTCTGTTGCCATTTCACTACTCATATTTAAGGGAATTCCTTCAAAGTCAACCAAGAAATAGACACTAAACTGCTGGTAATAATTTCAAACCAGCCTTATTGTATTGTTGCTGTTGTTGTTCCTCACATATGTGTGGAATGTTTTAAATTTTATTTTAATGCAAAAATGATAATAAATCTCTTGTCAGCAGAGATCATTATTCCAGAACAAAAGACACTTTAACATTCACATTTTTAGTTCTTTTCTCTATTCTCACTCTCCACCCCACTCTATCTACCTACCTATCTATCTATCCATCTACCTATCTGTGTGATTCTCAGTATTCACAGTAGTTATATTCTACAAAGTCTCCACAAACATTGAATTAACAAATATTGAACCACTGCTCCTAGGGGAAATACAGAGTTAGGTTCCTATGAGCCTCTGATCCCAATGTTTTCATAAAACGATCAATGCATAACAACGTTTCATGTGTTTCTGATTAAAAACACCTTATGTAATATTATTGTTGATTCATTAACATTGAACTCATGGCCAGCAGCACTCTGACTCCTGTCCAAGAGAAGTTCACGAGACACATGTATTTTTTCCGTAGTGCACATCACAGCCTTCTTGCACTTAGGAACAACACTAGACACAATGTCAGCATTATGCTTGGGAGCCATATGAAGTGGTGACAGCACCAACAAAGCACAAAAAGTGTGGAAAATGTGGCCCCAAACAGACCACGGAGAGGATATGTGTATACAGTATGAGAATGGAAACAACAAGGCAGAGGGTCACCCTGCTGGCCTTCGGCCAGGAACATGGGCAACTCAGATTTTCACCACTCTGTGCATGTCTATGAATAACTAAAAAAAAAAATCCATGAGTATAGATTTCGGGGCTTCAAATCAGTTTTGATAATTTGGTGAATTCACATATTGCAGAATCTGAATAATCAAGATTGATTCTGTGTGTATGTGTGTATGTGTGTGTGTGTGTGTGTGTGTGTGCCTGAGTGCATATCTGTACTTTTCACAAATTTAAATGTTATCCCATGTACCATCTAGTATTTCTTTATGTATCAGAAACTGTCCCACGCCACAAACTGAAAGGACTGCCCATCAATGGAGAGTTCTATGTGAAGACTCCTAAGGAAAGGATACTTAGACAAGCTCATAAAGTTTGGAAACTCCTGGAGAACAAACTCTCACATTGGAATAACTTTTTCTTTTAATAGTATGCTCCTCTGAACTGCCATCTTTCTGTTAATTTTTATATCTTTGCATCTCTTTCAACAGCAGAATGTCAAAACGATATCTATGTTCTGTGCCCATAAAGCCAGTGCACAACACTGAACTGGAAATCCCTTGAGATTTGCTTCAAGCGTTTTCACTGTTGCCAAAAACTAGGTTTGGGCTTTTAATTTTTAAACTGGTGGTGAGGATTCACTTATATGCATTTTTTTTGGCCAGTCCTGTAGCTTATGGTGTTTTTGTCCCTTCAACAATTTGCCTGCTGCAGTCAGACTTACTGTCACTGGAGAACACAGCAGCAAATAGGATATAAACTCTGCAGCAAAAAAAAAAAATTTGCAGCAGTGACTCCTTTTACCAGAACAAAGTAGAAAATCTCGGACTGCACTGCTGGGCCTATTGTGTTCTTAATTAATCACATTTTGTGTAAAAATTGTAATGACTCTTTTGCTACAAAAACAACTGTAGAAGCCATAAATGTTTTGAGGTTCTCAAGGAGCTTCTCCTCAGATAGTCAGAATTACCACTGAAGCCCCCCATAGGCTGTCTTCATGTGTCATCATACAGCCAAGTTATTATCTTTTGCTACATTTAGGGCACAATGGCCAAATTCTTTCCATTCATCGCCTAAATCATTTCATGTCAAAACAGATTGTGTTTCCACTAATCCCTGATGTTTCAAGTCTCTTTTCTAGAACTCTCTATCCTATGGCTAGCTTCACTAGTATGGATGATATGGGTAAAAGGCCCTCCATTTTCTAGAGTCCACAATATCTTTGTAAATTACCAGCCCTCAGCCGTCCCCCACTCCCCAAACACTGAAGGCTTATTCGTTAGGAACAATTCACCCCTCTAGTGGTAGGTTGTGAGTACTGCAGCTTAAGCTCAGGCAAACAGCTAAGCTTACGGCTGAAAGAGTAACTACAGATATTTTTTTATACATAAGATTCCCCTTTTTATGCTGGTTTGTCATTAAATATAACTCAACAAAGAAATGTCTTTAAAATGTTCATTTTCTTTCTTATGTGTATATACAGGGAAATGCTTAGAGCTATAAACAGGCAGTATTATCACTAATAGATTTTTGTTTACACTTGTCTCCAGTTTTCCCTTGTTTAGAGTCAAATAGAAATAGATTGGAAAAATGTTTTTTTTGTGTGTGTACTTTACCAAGTTAAGCAATAATGGTGAAATTTTTTTTCCGTCTGCTTCCTATAAACAATGAGGTTCTGTTAAAATCCACAATTTGGCACCAAATGGAAAAACTGTCCAGCTGAACTGGGTTGTAATGGAAAAGCAATGACATTACTACCAATGAATACCGGGTAGCTACTGTGGGAATGATAGGAAAATTCTGATTTCAGCTCTGCTATTGTGATGTTCCTGCCAGTTAAAATGTTGGAGCTGAAAGGTGCCTTCAAGATTTCCTGGACCGGAAGTCCTGAGAGGTGAAATAACTTGTCCCAGATCACGCAGCTAGTTAGTGGCCAAGCTGGAGCCCATTTCTCCTGATGTGGAAATCCACAACACCTTCCTAACAACAATCCTGGTAATTATGGCACAGGTCTGAAGGCAGAGTGAACAAGCTTGAATGCCACCCTGTCTGTGGCTTGTCTGGACAATCATGCACGAGTCCTTTTCATCTGTACAGCGAGGCTGATGGGGATGCCCGTCTCAGAGATGGCGTGTAAGCATTAAAAGGAGAAGCTGCTGGAGAAGTACTTAGCATGGGACATGATGCATAATAAGTACTCGGTATCAGTATTGTTATTACTATGAGCTTTTCTCTTTGCTGTTTTGGGGCCAGTCTAAAAACAGAACTTCTTTTCACTCTCAGGAGTAAATGAGTATGTAAATTAGGGAAATTTGAGTCTTTGTTTTTTATTCCATTACTCATAAGTATTTCAGTACTATGAGAGCATTACTAATCTTATCCTTCATTTATGCAGTAATATAAGGGTGATAACAGCTGTTTTAAGAGAGGATTTTGATTTTTTTTTTCAGAGCATCATATGCATTGCCTCTATTAAGCCAGATTTGTGAAATAATTCTAGTATAATTTAGGTACTATGGCATATTAGAAACCAAAGATTATAAAGTGCAAATGAGATTTTTTTCTTCTGCTGACATCATAACAGTTTTTACAGAGCCATTATCATCTCAATGGGTACGGATGTCATCCAGTCATTATCCTCAGATCATAACGAGGTGGACCATTAGTGCCTCCTTTGGAGACCTTATGGTCTGAGATGTTAATGAGCCTTTGGGGAACCCTAAATCCTGGGACGGTTGGCAGGATACTCCAGACCATAACAGAAACTTCTTCGCAATGACAATGGATCCTGTCAATTTCTATTAAGGAGCTTCTTAATTCCCCAATCATTAAGATAGTAGAAGGACTTATTACACTAGCCTATAATTAAGAAAGCTTTCAGCCATAAATCCCTTCCGTAGAGTCCTTCCCTCCATTCAATATGGAATGAATAAAGGGTAAGAGTCCCACAAGAGGAACTATGGAGACAGCATTCATCTCGGGAAAATGTGACAGGATGAAGATTCTCTCTGCTTTCCCCCAAATTCCCTCAGCCCCTACACGACTCCCTTGCAAGAACACAGAACAGCGAGGCCCCTTGACTAACACATAGAGGTCTCCAGCAACTGATCTGGTGGTGATCTTTTGTCACAATTGTCATTTGGATTGGCCTGTACCAAGTATTCACGCTAGGCATTATGACAGAGAAACACAAGTTGAAAGCACCATCTCTGCCTTTGAAGAACTCGCGATCATATTGGAAAGAGTGGATGATAAAGTACAGCAGTGACATTAGAACGTAAGGCAACAATACAGAGAAGAACAGAGGCAGCACTGAAGTGATTTCCCAACAGTTGGCGTAAAGAGTATGTGCTATGAATTGACTGAGGAAATCCGTGTGGAAATAGAGGCTTAACGAGTATTGCATTCTTTCCTACTTTAGAGAAGGATGCGTTCAGTGTGAATCGTTTACTATTGATTCATTGCATTCTGCCTCAGTGTCTCAACAGTTAAATGACTGGACTAATACACCTTGCTAGGAAATATCACTAGAGAATCAAATGATCAGGTTACATTTGTTGTTATTTTCTATAAAAGGAAATAGCTCCTGGCATGCTAAAGTGACAGGTGCTACAGAAATACTCAGATAGGGAGACGTGCAAGCTTCATTACAAGTGAGGTTTACTCTCCTAACCCGAAATTTATTGCTTTAAAAAAAGCAAGGAGCCAACTAGGAACAGAAATTATGTGCTGCCATAAAAATCAAAAATGAAAGAATCCAACCCGTTGACCTTGAATGTACGGAAACTTGAAGTTCCCTCATTCTTTTTGATAATCCTGGACTTTTCATCTAAATTTCATTCGACCTCAAGCAGACCTGCATTTGGCTTATTACTGAAATTTCATTGCTGAAATTTTCCAATGTAAGAAGTTTTCTAATCAGAAGTTAAACTTATAGAAAATCTCCACTAGAGTGAAGAAGAAATAAACGTCTGCTTCTGCGTTTTGTGCTTTGGGAATTTGAGTTCGTTTTATTGTGATGTTTCCAAATCAGGTCTTCTTCAATACTAACAAGGGAAACCATCACACAGGACCCATCTCTGAACCGAAGTCTTGAATGGATTGAAAATTTACAAAGGGGTCTGAGTGTTGCTTTAAGTTGCTAATAAGAAACTCCTGGGTTTAACTGTGGCTTTAAGGGCATGCAGAAACCAAGGTCTATGATCCGATATTTGAGACTTTCTTCATTGTTCTATTTAAGTTCCTTGAGGCAATTCATCATCTTTTGGTTTCTCTTTTGCTTATAATCACTTGGCATTTGACTATCATGTCAGGGAAAGCTGAGAACCTACACTAAGCCCTACCCTAAAGATAGGTGTAGTAAGCAAACTGGTTTGAAAATTTGCAGCTTCCAATGGCATTTCACCAGCGTTCCTCAAGTTCATCTATCATACCTGCTCCTCCTACTTCTCATCACAAGAAAGGTCCTTCAAAATACAGGGACACCTGAGTGGCTCAGTCAGTTAAGCTTCCGGCATCGGCTCAGGTCATGATCTCATGGTTCGCGTGTTCGAGGCCCGTGTCGGGCTCTGCGCTGACAGCTCGGAGCCTGGAACCTGCCTTGGATTCTGCATTTCCCTCTCTTCCCTTCCCCTGCTCATGCTCTCTCTCTCTCTCTCTCTCTCCAGAATAAATAAACATTAAAAAATTTTTTTTTTAAATACTGACCACTCTCCACTCTATTCCCTATGTAAGCACAAAGCCTTCTGGCCACAAAGTTGCTTAAAATGGATTGTGAAGAACAAGAAAAACAACAAAAAGAGTGTAACACATGGCTTCCTGGTCCCTGCCTGCTTCCTCAATCCTGGAGATACAATCTCATACACGCAGACACTCACACACACACACACACACACACACACCACATATGGTTTTTCCTCCCTCTACTTATACCCCTCAAAGGACAGCTCTGTGGTGAGAAGCTTTTATTTAGCAAGTCAGAAAGCATTTCAGAATTCCATCGAATATCTGAATAAGCCCCAGGTTTACACAAGCTCTAACTCAGGAACTCAGCATCTTCCCCTTGAAAGATAGCCCTGGACCCTAACAATTGCACAAACAACCTTTGTCTGCATTATCCAAGAGGGCACAGCCCGTCTCAATCTTCAGATGTGGATGATACGCGTTTATGGGAAGTGTATACCAGAGCTGTGGGGGAAAGACCTGACATTAGTCCCAGATCAAATTAGAGATTAAAAAAAAAACTGAACCAAATATAAGCCTTTGAAGGGCAGATGTAAATTGGATAAGCTTCAATATTACAAGACTAACAAGAAAGAATTCTAAGAATGAAAAGCAGAATACATCCACTCTAAGTCACTACTGAAGGAAAAGATAGAGTAAAATGGGCTGCTTTTCCTGCTTATACAGGAAGGCATAATGGGGGAACCCTTGGGAGACCATGGCAATTATTGGGAAGAGCTACATCTCCCTCCAGGAGGTGTCCAGTTATTCTGAGAAGACAAGACGCTGGGTCAGCAGGAAGGAAGTAGGATATAAAAGCTGATCTGCACAATGCCTTCCAACTTGGGTGTGAAGGAAACTGTTCATTTCCTTGACTGTTAATACTCTAGCAAGTGCTGCCCAGTAGAATTTTCTGCAATAATGGCATGATTCTTTATCTGTTCAGTCCAGTATGATAGCCACTAGTCTCACCGGGCTAATGAGACCATGAATTCTTGTTCATGCAGCTATGGAAATGAATTTTTAATGTTATATGATTAGAATTAATTTACATTTAAATAGTTATCAATGTAGTGGCCACCATATTGTACAGCAAAACTGTAGCAGATAAGCCTCATTACAAAGACTCTTGTTGGGCCATGTGATCTTTTTTTTAATGTTTATTTTTGAGACAGAGAGGGAGGCAGAGCACAAGGAGGAGATGGACCGAGAAAGAAGGAGACACAGAATCCAAAGAAGGTTCCAGGCTTTGAGCTGTCAGCATGGAGCTTGATGTGGGGCTTGAACTCACAGACCTTGAGACCATGACCTGAGCCAAAGTCAGATGCTTAACCTATTGAGCCACTCAGGTGCCCCACATGATGTTGGGATAATCTCAGTACCTGCCCTGAGGAGCTGTGGGATCTCAAGTTCCTTAACCTCTCAGAGCCTCCAATCCTTTGTCTCTAAAACAGCTAAAATAATATCTAATTCTTGCGGGTTAGGTCTTAGGGCCTCATACATAGTATTCCAACATCTCTGCCATATCTGAGTCTGATGCTTGCTCTGTTTCTTCAAAATTGTGGTAAACAAGCCTTTAGTAGTGTGATGGTGAGGTGTGGGGGAGGGAAAGTGTTCTGTGGCCCTATGATCAGGTCTCAGTCTTCAGTGAGCCTGTATCTGTGGGACTGTGAATTTCATACAAGCTTCACAGCCCTCCCCTCTCTACTGCCTTGGGTGGGACAAAACGGCGACAATGGACTGAAGTGGGGTATTTCCTTTCCCCAACTCAGTTAGGAGTGGACAAATAATCTACGCTCCAGTAAAACACTCTCTACTGAATGGTTTCTGTTACAAAGAGCAGAGTGCTCTGGATTATTTCAAAATGGCTCGTTTTCTGGTCCGCCTGTTAGAAGCATGAAGAGACTTTTCTCTGATATTCACCATGAAAACCTGGTCAAGCCCTTGAAGGAAAAACTCACGAAAGTGTGGGGCTCCCCATCACTGGGCCACCCTGGAGTTTTTGACCCTCACGCTTGTTTCCAATGAGCCTCCAGCAATTCATCAACCACAGGTCAGATTCTCCGACCCCTGCACTGGCTCCCTTGTATGTTTCTGCTCCAGTAAGCTGTGATGCTCTGTATATACCTGTCAGTCTCTCCAGTTTGGAGGGACAGGCACTCCTGCGGTGACCTCCGCTCACAAATGGATCCAAGAGTTGTTAGCTTTCAGTTGGTTTGCATTTTTACTTGTTAGGATGGAGTGACAACTTCTAAGGTCCTAACGTGCCAGACCAAAAACTGGAAGTCCACATTGTGTTAGGTGAAGAAATTGCATGATGATAAAGAGGAGAATGGATTTAGAGAGAAGACAGTCAATTGGAAGGGGTATAAAGAAAAAAAAAAGGGGATTTAAGGGAATGTAAGAGGACATAAGGGATATAAGGAAAAGGAGAAGGAGGGAAAGGAAAAGAGAAAGGAAGAAGAAAAAGGAACACAAGAAGGAAGAGGAAAAAGTGACTCACCTCAGTATCAAACATATAGTAGGCATTTAATACCTATGAGTTCCCCTCCCTTTCTCTCGATGATTCCTCACAAAAGAAAGTGTTCCTCTCCCTGTCCACCATGCCATGATACCTACTGGTTACTTCCACAGAGCAAGCCTGCCACTATTTATGTTCCCACCTTATGTGAAGGATCAATCATTCTAGATCACAGATAAACCAAGTATCAGATGGATAAAATGCAAGAATAGGCTTAGAGGCTTTCAAGGTCCCTCTAACCCAAAGGTCCTCTGACTAAAGTGATCAGGTGACTAAGTACTCCTTGGGATTAAACACCCTGATAGCTGCCACCCCCTGCATACGACGTCTCTTCTGCTTTCCTTTGCAATTTCCACGAATCATATCTCAAAAGGAGACCATGGTGAGCTGTTGTCAATCAGTAATAGCTTGGCGTGGATCCAATTATCAGAACGTATTAATTAGTTCTTTCACTTTCCAACTAGGTATTGAGTAGCTACTTTATGCCCGAAAATACAGAAGGTACTGGGGGATATCATAGCAAGCCACATATGTAGTTACTGTCTTCACTGAGCTCAGATGGTAGAAAGAAGAAGAGTTTGAGCGGGTCACAAGACAAGTCACACAGGGAAGCCAGGCCTAAATACGGAACTTTGAAAAATCCACCAGAACACAGACAACGGGAGGAAGAGCCAAAAAGTAAGAAATCACATCTCAGATAATTGGGTAGCTGCTGAAAACTATGTATGTAGGTCTTACAGCTGCACTTAAGAGTGGTACTATCTGTATCCAAAAAAGCTGGAGAGAATTTGCATTCGGTGAAATTTGAAAAGCACAGTTAACAGTAAATCAGCATCCCAGATGCAGACAAAAGTTTAATATTTTTGTCTGGGTAAATCTGACTCTCAAAATCAAAGGTGGTACACCGGCACCCAGATCTTATTTTCTGCTGCCATTCTCCAACTGAAGACAGGAAACATACCAGAAGAGGCCGGAACATCACGTAGTGTCATCAAGTAAGCAACTACTCAAAAAACAGTGGGGCGCCTGGGTGGCGCAGTCGGTTGGGCGTCCGACTTCAGCCAGGTCAACTCGTGGTCCGTGAGTTCGAGCCCCGCATCAGGCTCTGGGCTGATGGCTCAGAGCCTGGAGCCTGTTTCCGATTCTGTGTCTCCCTCTCTCTCTGCCCCTCCCCCGTTCATGCTCTGTCTCTCTGTGTCCCCAAAAAATAAATAAACGTTGAAAAAAAAAGTTTTTTTAAAAAATAAAATAAAATAAATGACGGGGGCATGTCAAAGGAAGACAAGAGTCAACTGAAAGAGCCCCCATTGGCCAAGCTGGAACATTCTGAGCAACAAAGAAATAGCATAGTATTGGGTTATAACTTAAAGTATAAAATAAATGTGCCTGTGTCAATTCTGATATAAATAAGTGGTTGAATAAATAAATGAATGAATAAATAAGGAGAAGAAACAAATCTCCCATACAGAGGCATACCAAATCATTTATATAGACACATCACCTTCAAGGATTAAAGTTTGTAGTTTATTACTATTTTATTTATTTATTTATTTTGATTATTGCTGTTTTCGCTATTTGTGATGTTGCTGACTAAAGGGCCCGGTATGCTCTTTCTTTGTTTATTTTGTTTTAAATTAGGGGTAAGAAAGCTATGCGATATGGGTGAAAGTCAACAAGAAATGTTATTTGAGACCCATCCAATTAAATGGACCAGCGTATGGAGGACGAGCACAGCAATTGTTGGTAAAACGGTGACATCAAAATGTCATCATCCACCAAATGCTGATGGCACCAGGATGCTTCGCATCTCAAAATGGGATTGTTGCTGGTGTGGATTTCCCCAGCAAGGAAATACGTCGACTTATAAAGTTAGTTAATGTTTTATTTTATTGCAGTTCCACTATTATTCCTACAATAGAAGAAACACCTATATGGGAAATTTCCTTCATGCGTACAGAAACCTTTCAAACTAAATGTCATTAGCCTTCCCAGCACTAGCTGTGTTAGGGGGCAAGCTCTGTTCTTTGGAGCTGCTACCTTGAGACTCGGGGTGACGAACTTATTGGGGTGTGTGGCGAAACCACGATGGGCTCCGGACCCAACTCACGCATCCAAGGTCTGAAGCCTCAGCAACTTCCTACGGTATTTCATCTGAAGAACCCACAGAAGTACTGAAAACGACTTTCATCCGAATTTTGCACTGTGTAACTGTGACACCTGCATTTGCCTCATAAGGCTGCATGGAGAGAGGGGTTAAATGAATTCGTACCTCAGTGAGTCAGCAGTGCTCAAAGAAAACAAGCCTACAACCCCAGAGCTTCCTCCAGTGATCTTTCGAAAATGAAAACCACAAAAATAAAAAAAAATTTTAAAAACCCCAGCTTTGTTGGTTCTCCCACCAACACTATCAACCACTTCTTGGATGCCTGGGGATAAAATGCAAAACTTCTGAGCATAGGAGGCAGGCCCTTTAGGATCTAGAGCTACCTCTTCAGACTCATCTGTCACAATCTGGTCACGCTTTTCTACCAGTGAGGCCAAACTCACGCTTCCAAGCTATCAGCCCACGCTATGCCTTTTTGCATGTTGCCCTCATTGCCGGAAATGGACTCCCGCCCCCTCCTCAGCCTCCAAGCAGCCCGCTTGGCAAGCTCCTTTTAATTCAAATCTCTCATCTGAAACTTCTGTCACCAATTACTATGACCAATCATCCCAGTTTGCAGGGAGCTGAGGAGTTTCCAGGGATTTGGAATTTCAGTGCTGAAACCAGGAAAAATCCAAGCGGTATGGGACAAGCGGGTCACCCTAGCCCACACCTCACTGACAGAATTGATCTGTTTCTCTAATTTTCCTACACTCTGAATTTTTAATATTACTCTGAGTGGCACCCTGCCGTGCATTTATTCACAGCTTCCCTATTAGGGATGGTGTGGGCAGGGATGGTGTTGCCTCTACCTTTGTAGCCCTCAGCAGTATTCCTTGAGGGCAGCAGTAAATTAGAATTCCTGAAAATCTTGTTGTTGTTGTTGTTGTTGCTGTCGTTGTATTTTTGTTTTCATTAAATGCCCTCCAACTTGCATAGATTCTGATTTCATTGATCCAGGGTGAGGCCTGGGCATGGGTTGTTTTTTGAAGCTTAACCAAGTGATTCTAATGTGCAGTCAAGGTTGCTAACACCTGCTCTAGGGTAATGATCCTCAGCTGGGATGGTATGCACATCAAAACACATCACCCTAGGCCCAACTCTCCACAGATTCCAATTTAATTCATCTGGAATGAGGTCCAGGCAGCTGTCTCTTTAAGCATCGGGCGATTCTAATTCATGGTTATGGTTAACCCGTGGTTCCATGCATGTGTATATATAACCAAACTAAATTCCAAGCCATTCCTTTTGCCCTTATCTCTTGCCAGACCTCTAAGTATTAACGAGTGCTGGTCACAAACGGATTTTAATACCTAATGGAATTCATACCTTCAATTTTTGGCTCATGCCATTTAAAAGCTTTTTTTTTTTCCTCCAAAGGATGTCCAAACAGTATCCTTCATACCCACATCAACCAAGTGTACCCTTCTCTACCTCCAGGTCCTCACTCATTATCAGCCCTTCTCAAAACCCTTCTCTCAATGTCTTTGTTACTCTGCTCATATTCATGGCTTTATTTCCCTCCCTTCCCTCTGTCTAACACGTGTACAAAGAATAGTTCCCCAGCTCTGTTGTGGCATCTTTCTTACTCTCTCCTGGTCTCCTACTGCTCCTTGGATGTTCCACATAGACCACAAACTCACTGGATGTTTTTTTCTCTCTTGAACATAGTAAGCTAATTCCCCAAATCAGAAACCTTTCGCCTTTTCTGGAAGGATTTGCTCATAGATTTTCAAATGTTTTGGTTCGTTCATGTCACTAGGGTATGGGCTAAAATATCCTTCTGTAGAGAGACCCGTCCTCTCTGTCCAGTCCAGAGTAACCTCCCGTACTCACCATGATCTATCAGGCCAGCTCTGATTAGTTTCATCATAGCATTTATTATTTTCTGAAATTATGTTATTCTGTTATTTGCTGGTCTTTTTATGCCTGATTCCCGTTTATAGAATGTAAGCTCCGTGAGGGAAAAGAATGATTCCTGCTGTATCATCAGCACCTACAGCAATACCTGGCCCGTAATATTTATAAAAATGAAATAAATACCTATACATGCATAGATAGCAGAGGAGCTAATTGGGTAATCAATATGACTGACTCTGGAACTATGGGCTTTTCTACAAAATGTACCTATCTGAAGCATAATTTAGACTCTATAAATATGCTAAAAATAGGTTTCAACTAGTCAAAACGTGTATTGCCATATTCAAGACAGTGTGATTTCACGAAAATCATGCATTCTCATAATAGATGGTCTTTGGTTGAAATTCTATCCATCTCCTCCCTAGCTGTGTCATCTAGGGCAGATTCGGTGACTGTCAACATTAGCATCACCTGGGAAATTGTTAGAAATGCAAATATTTGGGCCTTACCCCTGACCTGCTGAATAAGAGTATATGGAGATGGGGTCTATGAAATTACTCTACCAAGCTCTTCTTATGATTCTTATGTTCACTAAACTTTGAGAAGCACTGGTCTAGGTCAAATTAGAAAATGTTCCAAGTCCCAATAATTTCCTTTATGTTGTGAAATTGTTAAGAGGACAAATGATAATGATGTATGCAGAAATACTTAGCACATAGGATGTATTCAAGAGATAATGTTTTCCTTGCATTTACCTTTATTTTAAAGAAAACAGTGTAGACCTAATTGCTTTCAGGGAGGCAGAATTCTGACAATCCGTTTTTTCTGGATGTCGAACCCACTACAAGAGAGAAGCCTATTTTATTGAAAGGAAGCTAACTGCCTATCCATAAGGAAAGAAACAGAAGAACTATAAAACGTATGTCCATCTGGGGTCATTTAAGACAGGGGCAAACAGTCCTTCATACCTCAATGGCCCCTTATATTCAGCACAGTTCAATAATTGATATCCATAATGATCATCCTGCTTTATTAAGTAAATGCAAAATTCTTCTCCAGAGTCTCTGCTCTGTTCAACTTTTATCAGAAAGATTTCCATTTGAAATATTTCAACCACTTTTGGGGGGCCCATATCTGAAAAGGTTTTGGTTTCTTGGAACATTTTACTTGATAAAATTATCTTATTTTCTTAGGATTCCAGAGAAATTACACATTAGTATATATTTGTCAATGTATTTTTCCTGGTGAGTAATGCACTCTTTAACAGAAGGGGGTCTATCTTCTCTGTCTTTGGAAATCCCATTCAGCACCTAGTTCAAGTGACTCCACACAAAATGTCCCCAAAGGACTGTGGCCCCAGAGGGTGGTTGACCTCAGCAACTTGCATTTTCTCCTGGGAAGAGAATGGGCCATCACTGTAATCATTGTCTTCTTGGATACCCTTTAAGCTTGTGCTCTTGCCAGATAAGCTAAAGGGATAACAATTCTCAAAGTCACTGGCATTTATTGAAAGCCAAAGAAATTAGTGAGCTCTGACATTTATAGGTCTTAAACATTAAAGAAGTTAAAAGTAGTTCGAGCAAGGTTCAAGTCTTAAATGTAATGGTATATGAGTTCCTGTTAATTCTCCAATAATTACTCTGTTTATTATTTCAACAGTAAGATTTATAGTTACAGTTAGCCCTCATTTTAATGGCATGGTCTCTCACCTTCCAAACTTTTCAATTTCCCAATGACCTAAGTTGTCTCTGATGGGGAATTCTTTAATGGCTCACTATTTTGAGCACAAACTATATGCCAAGATTTGTTATAGTTGCTTCACATGTATTAGTTCATTTAATCTCCACAATGACCCAATGGGGTAAGGACTATTACAAAATTTGCTTCACAAATGAGGACTCAAAAGCACAGAGAGGCTGTGTAATTTACCAAAGGTTACCCAACTGGTAGGTGGCACAGCCATGATTTACACTCAGAGTCAGTAGTGCGTAGCCATTCTGCAATACTGTCTTCCGGCAAAATAAGTTTCAATTGAGGAAAAGACAGAAAGTCCTAATTATTCATTATGTGGGGTGATGATCATAAAGCTCTGATCCAGGGAAAACTAGAATGCAGGGAAGTCTTTCTGTCCTGCTGACCATCTCCCTCCTTTCTCTGCTCTAGCGCCTATATCCCTTCTCTTCAGCAGGACCAAAAGAAGGGCCAGAACTCTCTCTCAAGTAAAGCGACTGCATGACTTCTCTACAGCATTTGCTGTTCCAAATTCAGTGCCGGTAGTCTGGTTAGCAAGAGCTTGGAGAAAAGATCTTGTCATAAATGAGGTCAAAACCATTGTTAACATGAGGTTTGGGCAGTCTTTGTTGATTTGACTTTACTCAACTGTTCTTGGTCTTGATCTCCATTAGCATCAATAATTGATGCCTGGCTGCCTTTCTTTTGAAACCACTGACTTTGAATAATACATATACATCCATATACACACATATACACTATGCATAAATACACACATACGTGTACACTTACACACATGTATACATATGATGTACATACATGGAGGGGTGTGTGTACATGGTAAGTATACATGTGTGTGTACATGTTAAATATACATGTCATGTATATATGTATATTTGTATATAGATGCATACGTATATGTATATACACAGCTAACACCTTACCTTAAAAGAGAAAACAGTGGAGGATACACTGATGCAAAACTAATTCAGAAGGAGGCGGGCATTTGCTTAGTTGTATTGAACAAAACAAACAAGACCTGCCAAACAAGCCTGAACTATAAACAAAATAAAGCCTCTGATGAACACAGCAGGTTCATCCTTGAAAGAAGCCACTTTGTCTGGACAGGTCTTGCGCCTGAAGTTCGATGCAAGAGCAAATAGGAGAGGTCTCTTTCACGTCTTCTGAGGAAGATGCGGGGCTCGGTCGGTATGGGTGAATGAGAAAACTCTTTTGGCTTTTCAGTGAATACAGAATAAATGTCACTTTCTTTGGAAATGACCTTTCTGCTATTCTCATCTTTGTATATAAAGTTGCTGTGTGAGAAAATCCATGCCTATGAATTTCATTTCTGAAGGTACAACAGAATCACTCCATAGACATTTTCAAGATGGATGGACTAAAAGGTATCAGAATCAGAGATGAGAGTCAATTTCTTCAGTGATCTTGAAAGAATCAACATCATCAGGTTCTCGTCCAGTGTAATTCAGTAGGGGTTTTAGATTCTCATCAGATGAGTATTTGAATCGAGATATGCAGCGTATTTCTTGGAAAGGGGCTTGTCTGGAATTGTTAGGCTTTCGTTCACCAAAGAAAATTGATAGCATGTATCCTTCTTGGGGACTTTACTTGGCCCTTGTGTCCATAAAACACAAGTGAGCTCAAATTAACTCCCTTGAAGCTTTAGAGATGGGTGTATTCATAACAGTGTTAATGAAAAACTAAAGTGCATAGTCTGTTACAGAATTGCCAGAAAAACAAAACAAAACAAAACAAAACAAAACAAAACAAAACAAAACACAGAGGCCCAACACACAGGTCTTAAGTGGCCTGCATTTATAAAAGATGGATATTCTAACTTGTACAAGCTGAGAATTGATACAAATGTGTTGCATTCTTCCAGGACTAATAATGCAATGCCAAAAGCTATCAAGCTTTTAAAAAATCTCAGCTGTCCAGCAAATGGATGATCATTATTACAGCAAATCACTATGCACCTAAGAACAAACGAAGTTTGTAGTTCAGTGTAATTCAACGGCTGGATTTCATCACCAGCTCTCCAAAGTAGTACAATCTATCATAGGAATACAATTGGTCATTTCCATTTGAAGACCTCACCAAGGTCTAATTAAGTAACAACTGCAGTGTCCTCCCATCACCTCCACCCATGCTGGAAGCTTCTTTATCTTAGAATGTTTACCTGTGCTAAATGTTCTTTGGAAGATATTCTTTGAAACTTCTGCCCAAACATCTCATCCTTTTTGTATCAGGCCCCACTTCACAACACTGATGTCAGCTTTCAGTTAAAAACAAAAACAAACAAAAAAAACGGTCATAAATATTATCACTGGGTTGCAAACCCCTCGAAAGAAGTAACTGTGTGCTATTCATTAAATGGGACCACTTGAGTCCCAGAACAATGCCTAGGACCCAGCACTATAGCTATTGGATAAAGGAATGGATCAATACATAGCAAAATGTTATTAATTGAGAATCCTTTAATATAGGATTTGTGTTAACTCATACAAGTCTTGAGGTTGGGTTTTGATCTGCACCCTTTTATGATAAAAAAAAAAAGCCAATTATTATTTACTTCTTTAGGACTAATACATTGACAGTTTGCAGATGTGGGTTATGAAGGATAAGCTCTGTTATATAGCAGCATTTTAAATGCAGTATTTATATACAAATAATTATTATGCTAATTTCACAGCATCTTGATCTACTCATTAACACAGATACAAAGAATCAGCATGGTGTGGTGGAAAAGCATTAAAAGGGTAATTAGGAGCCCTGGGCTCTGATCCCAGCTCCACCACTCATTAGCAGTGTCACCTTGGCCAAGTCACTTAACCCCTCTGAGTCTGTTTCTTCACCTGTAAAATGAAGAGATTGAACTAGAGCATCACCAGTGCCCTTCCAGCCCTAACATTTTATGACTCTATGATCCTCATCAACGCCCAAGTGGCAGCCCCACTCTCCTTCTAATGCGTCATATGCAAAACTCCCCCTGTTATCACATACTATTACTGTATGCAATGTTCTCGGAGCCTGAGACACTCATCCCATTGCCCACAGCTCCCCTGCAGTAATTGGCATTAAGTCCTCTTTTTCTGGAGGAAACTAGTTCCTCCAGGAAGCCTTCCTTGATTTCTCTAATCAAGTTTTGTTAAAACCTTGCACAGCTACGCTCCTCTCTTGAGAGTATGATGACAATTCCAATTTCTAATTCATGCCCATCCCTTCCATTAGATAGTTTGCTCCACAAGGACTGAGACGATTGGAATACACAGAATAAACGTCTGAATGAGCATGTGACACCGTCCAAACACATTGATTGATGTCTTCCAATGAAAGGGGACCAACGGTTGACCCACGCTAGCCTGCCTCTCATTGCTGTGTGAATTTAAAAGTCACAAAATTGCCCTTTCTCAGTTGGACCTCATTTCTTTAATTAGATCACTTGCCAAATTACTCCAAGGTCAAAAGATTTTTTTGTCTTACTAGTTTCTCTGTCAGACTTGAGGTGATATGAATTCGAACCAAGATTTTTTTTTATTTGTGTGGTGACATTTGCAGAAGGAGAAAGGTCCTGTGGCTAGTTGCAACAGAAATTTGAACCTACGTAGTCTTTTTCTTCCACAAATGCTACTATCTTGTTTGAATATGTGTACAATTTCAGCCTTTAAGTTTCCCTATCAGATTTTCTTCCATACATTCATGATCATCTGTGAAGATTGTATATAGATACATACATATAAAATCTTACTAAATGGTCTTAATTCCAGATCATTCTTTTTAGCTTTATCTCGTGTTTCTCTTGTTTTTCAAGCCTGTTATGTTTTCAAGCGGTTTTCCCCACTCATTTTCTCTGGTTTTAAACCTTTCCATTGGTAATGAATTTCGATCGTGAAGCACAGAAATTTCACATTTGCAGAAGTTCACTGTATGAATATATTTCATGCTATTAACTCTAGTCTCAAATCATATGTAACTAAGCACAGGGGCCCCCTGTCATCTTTGTTTTCCACCCCTTTCTTTTTTCAGAGAAAAGAAGAAATTGTGATTTATAATAAATCCTGGCATTAAAAGAATACCTCATATGTCTCCTTTTGTGATTGTTCTGGACTTGAAGGATGAATGTAATAATAAATAGTCAGGTTTTAAAGGTGACAGTTTAGGATCTTAAAGAAGAGAAATGACATATCAAATAGCAATATTACCATCAGAAATGTGGCTAAATAGATGGAGACAAACGAATCTAATTCACTACTTTTGTATGTGAGCCCCTGGCTATAGATCCCAAAGTGGCTCTTCCTATTTTCACGCAGAATAGCAATTTTTACCCAGTAATACTGGGGAGCCTACGATTTGCATAAACAACATAGGTAAGAAGTCTCTCATTTGCAATTATTCTAACTTGCCCCCAACTCAAAATACCGCCACCATGGGCTTCACGAGAACATTCTTCATATAGGCAGCTCCAAATTTCGTCTCCATTCAAATTTGTAGATTGGTAGATTTGTCGATTGGACTGTCACGTTCTTAGGAAAGCTCAAGTTGGGCGATAGCCATTCCAAGGATATTCTTCCCTTTCTCCTTTTGCCTTTGGGTTTGAACTTTGTAGTTTGATGTACCAGTATCCTTTGAGGCATCGAGCAATAAGCATCCCACTTTGGGGGGGGGGGAGCTTTGGGTGCATGGTAGACTAACATAGAAATACTAAGAGAAGACATCAATCAGCTGGCTCTCTCTGAATAACACACCACCCCAAGTTGTTGAGAGACAGGTGTCGCTTGGGTGTTTTTTCTGCTCTGTGCCAGAAGACCTGGTCTGTGCCCGGTGACGTGTACATTCAGCTGGAGGCTCAGCTGGGGCCTGTGTCTGCTTAGCTCCATCGTCTCAACCTCAACCGCTCAATGTGAGTGCCACAGTTGAGAATCAGAAACAAAGACCACATACTCTGCTATGAAGTTCAGTGGGTGCCTGTGGAAGGGAGATAAAAGATTTGCAAGTGTTCTGGCAGAGCTGGTTTCCCTCACTCCACCTGTCTCGATATTAAGATATTCAACGGTAGAGAAGAATAGAAAAGAGAAGCCACCCAGGCAGGAAAAGATGACACTGGAAAACAGAGCTTTCTGCGGAGAATTAGACAATGGTTCAAAGGAACTGGCTGCATTCTGAGTCATCAGCTAGTTATCCTTCCAGTTGCCTTTAAGACAAGATAGTTCCATCTTTTGGCCGTCTGTCTCCTGGTGATCACCACATTTGGGGGGGGTATTTCTTTGCTTTCACACTTACACAGGGCTCTATGCCTGTGCGTGCGAGCTCACTTGTGTGGAAAAGAACCCATCCAATGGCCCACTCGGAAGCTGAGTGACTTTAGTGAATTTTAAGGGTGATAACACGGAAAAAGAATTCTCTCACTCCTGGACAATGTGAGACTAGATAGACCAACTTGGAAGCCCACCGCTAATCAAGGGCAGCCCACGTTCCGTTTTTTATGAAATCTGTGAATATTGCTTTACATTGATGTGTGTCCAGCCCATTAGCAAAAGTAGAAATACCTTCCTCTGTCTCTGTTTTCTCCAAATTTCCCTAAATATATATATAATACAGGTTCTATGTGAGTGTTACGATTTTTAAAACCATATTTGCCAGTCTTTTCAATTCGTTGGGATGGTTAAAAATTAAATTTGGGACTCACTTTCCACGAATATGCTACTTGCAATAATAATACCATCATCCTCTGAGTGGGCCATTAAATGTGTTTATAGATCAGACATGCAAAAGACATTTTATCATAATCATTTCTGCTGGTTTGTATTTAGATTGCTTCTTGCAATTTCTACTTTTAGTGGTTGAGAGTCTTTCTGGTTCACTTTTTAAATGCACAAAATCAAAATGCAAAGGCAAAATTCCTGTCGATGTTGAAAAAAAGATATTTAAGAACTGTTCAAATCAAATTTATATTTCAGCCATTTGATTTCCCCCAAATGGAGGAAAAAAGCCTAATCAACAGAAGAGCTTCTTCTCAGAGGTTCGTAATTCTCTTCAAGTGAGGACTCAAGAAAAACATTCTCCCAGCACCACAGTGAGAAGAGCGGGAACTCCCTGAAGACATATTAAAGCAATGCAGGAGAGACGCTGGGGGAAAAAGGGAGGCATGGCCACGGTGGACAGACCCACTGGCCTGAAGGAGTCAGAATCGCAATGGTGCCACGTGAATAGATGCCTAATGAACCAAAATAACGGTATCATCCTTGAACCTCATGGACAGTCCATCCATTCACTCGGTGAGAAGGACCCTACTGCTGGCCATAAGGGTTGTTTTGGAGACATGGACATCTGAAAGAAGAGGAGGAGAGGGAAAGTGTAATTTTATCCGTGGTGATAACGAACAACAGCCACATATCCTCCTCGGTGTTTTCAAAAGCCCTCCTTTTGAAATGGTATATAGTAACAGCTCATAAATTTGGACCCAATTATAGGCCCTCTCTTCCAGCAGTCAGGATGGTTTCCTGGGAAAGTTTTATTGCCCACCTAAAGTCAAGGAACTCAGCGGGAAAGAGTGATGTGACAGCTCAAGTTTGTTTTGCAGAAGTACATTTTTATCCAGGCTTATTTTAGTCACAAAACCTCCTGCTCCTTTAGCATACAGCAGGATGGGAAACCCTTCTATTTAGAGGAACGTACCTCCTTTTTTTGCCACAAGGTTCTGGCCTGAGCTGGGTGTCAGTTTAAAATCACTTCCTCACTGGAGACATTGACTACCCAAGTACAGCAGCCTCATCCAGCCTATGATTCTGTTTTCTTAATAGCTCTTTTTCACTACCTAAAATCATCCTGCTATTTACTTGCTTATGATCTGTCTTCCCCATGAGAATGGGACTTCCATGAAAGCAAGGACCTACTGGGGGCTATTTAGTACTTATTCTTTGCTATTAGAACAGTTCTTGACCCGGGGCGCCTGGGTGGCTCAGTCGGTTGAGCGGCCGACTTCGGCTCAGGTCATGATCTCACGGTCTGTGAGTTCAAGCCCCGCATCGGGCTCTGTGCTGACAGCTCGGAGCCTGGAGCCTGTTTCGGATTCTGTGTCTCCCTCTCTCTGACCCTCCCCCGTTCATGCTCTGTCTCTCTCTGTCTCAAAAATAAATAAACGTTAAAAAAATTTTTTTTTAATAAAAAAAGAACAGTTCTTGACCCATAGTAGGTGCTCAATAACCATTGCTGAATGAATGAATGAATGAATGAATGAAGTAGTGCTGGTGGGCACTATATTACATAGAGCTAGGTGGTAAGGGAAGATATCTAATTTGGGGTCTGGTCCTCGATTTCAACGTGTGTGTGTGTGTGGAGGTTCCTCTACACCAATAAATATTGCTCAGACACCTGGTGGGTGTTCTACAATCCAACTCAGTTCTGACCCTATGGAAGATGGCGTCAGATCCCACAGGGTAAGTGTTTAGTCCTACAAGACTGCCTCCCACCTGCTTCAGGTTTCATTTGTGAACCCAGGTTATCACCTGGGCTTCTGACTGGCCAGCTATATATTGGAGGTTCCAACAGACCCCTTCTTGGACCTCAAATGCCAGTCACTAGTCCAGGTTGTTTCCTGTACTCCTGACTGACTGGCTACAAATAGAGGTTCTCAGGACCCCTGCCTCAGGTTCAGTTAATTTTTTAGAGCATCTCATGGGACATAGAGAAACATTTCACTTACTAGATTGCTGGTTTACTAGAGTGACATAACTCAGGCACAGCCAGATGGAAGAGATGAGTAGGGCAAGGTATGGGTAGGCAAAGGGTGTGGAGCTTCTCAGAATGCACCTCTCTCCTCAAATCTCCACGTGTTGACCAACCAGAAGCTCTCTGAACTCCCTCCTTTGGCGTCTTATGGAGGCTTCATTATACATAGGCATGAATGATTAAATAGCTGGCCACTGGCAATTGATTCTACCTCCAGCCCCAGTTGTCTCCCCAAGGCTCTGGGGGCAGGACTGAATGGTCCAAACTTCGAATCATATAGTTGATTCTCCTGGCAAACAGCTTCCATCCTTAGGTGGTCCAAAGGTCACTCTATTTACATAACAAGAGAAACACTTAGCTCTTAACACAGGAAATTCCAAGGGTTTTGGGGTGCTGTGGACCCAAAACTATGGACTAAGGCCTCATATGTGTGAGAAATATATTTTAATCATCTATATGACCAAATATATATTTCTTATAAATCACAATATCTCAATATCTATACAAAGATATCACTGATGCTGACATCTGAAGGATGTACATAGTGAAAATCAGCCAAGCCAAGGAGGGCACGGAGCTGAGCAAAGAGTGAATGGATGAGACAAAGAACAAAGAAGGAAGCAGGGGACAGAGCCTGTAGGGTCCTGGAGTTCCTGGCAAGGCGTTTAGATTTTATTCCAAATGCAATGAGTGTCTGACCTACGTTTTTTTAGTTTTCAGCCATTGTGGATGCATGGTTTTTTTTTATTTACCCCTATTAACAACCCTGAAATGTAGTTGCATTTTTGTCAAAGTACGGTATGAATCATTATGGCTTTAAGCACCTAAATGACTCAGAATTTCACAATGGTGTGAAAGGAACCTAAACCCAGATCCATACGAAAGTATCATTTCCTCTACTCCAGACTCTTTCCAAGAGGCCGTGCCATGCAAAGAATCATCACACCATTTATATTTGCTAATTGCCATGTGAATTACAAATGATTTTAAAGTTCTGTGTTGAAACAGGTTTCCCAAGGAGATCTGCTTTGCAAAACTTGAGTTGGTCTAGTTTGACTAATTGCTTGCTCTTGAAATCAGTAGGGCTGTGTAATCTCTGCAACAGCTATTATTTCTAGATGGTATTTAACCATTCTATTCTTTCACTACGTCACTCTCCCCTCCAATCAGCGATGATCAGTTATGTGCAATTGTACATGTCAATGGAAAATGGCTCTTTTGAGAACTTGAGCTCGTAAGACCTAAGCTGCTAGAAAAGCCATGGAAACCTCAAGCTCCGTATTTTTTGAATCGGAAGAAATGGGGTCACAGATGGTTTCATTTCTAAGACTATGTGCAATCTTTTCTCTCTCTCTCTCTCTTTTTTTTCTTCTGTTCGAAATAAGTTTCCTGACTCAACTTCAGGGAGTACCCTCAAGCTTTCCATCTTCTTGGAAAAATAATTGACAAAAGCTCTTCCTTTTCCTGCAGTAATTAGGAGGCTTCTGCTCCTTCTTCCCCAAAAAGCAAACACTTTTCACCAATTTTGCCTCTGCTGCTTCAAAGCTCTGGATGAAATTCTGGGAACGGCGTGAAGCGTGTGTAGGTGTGGCATCATCACCGTTAACCCAAAGCAAATCTCTTCCTCTGACACCGACGCGCTTCCCATCTCCCCAGAGAGTGTGAATCTGTTCAGCAACACCTGCTAACAACTGAAAAAGGAGAACTGTCTCCTGAAGGGATAATCCCACACAGTTTTTGATCTAACGTGGCAGCCAGAAAGAAGACTTGCTATGGGGTCAGAAGCATTGCTATTCCCGAATTGCTAGGTACCACCCCGCAAGCATCATGTGAGGCCTGGGGGACAGAATAATAGAGGAGTTGATAAGAGAGTCTGGTAACAGGGCTGCTGAAGGCTTTTGATGATAGTCTGGGAGCTGTCCTTGCCCCCTCTGCAATGCGAACTGGAAGAGAAACTTGCCTCATTTAAAATACCCCTTAGAGGGGCGCCTGGGTGGCGCAGTCGGTTAAGCGTCCGACTTCAGCCAGGTCACGATCTCGCGGTCCGTGAGTTCGAGCCCCGCGTCGGGCTCTGGGCTGATGGCTCGGAGCCTGGAGCCTGTTTCCAATTCTGTGTCTCCCTCTCTTTCTGCCCCTCCCCCGTTCATGCTCTGTCTCTCTCTGTCCCAAAAATAAATAAAAAACGTTGAAAAAAAAAATTTAAAAAAAAAAAAAAATAAAAATAAAATACCCCTTAGAGAAAGAAACAGCAGCGTGAACTTGGCAAAGTAATATTGAGTCACTCCTTTAAAAATGCCTATTTCTACGGACTGGTTGCGGAGGTGACCAGGGTGGGTTGTCTCTTGCTGCTCCTCTTAAGGAGTGGGTTCTAAGCTGTGTGCCTGAATTCTCTGCCCCACATGTAATTTTCCAGGTGGCTATCAATAAAATCAAATGATTTGTCAGGAATAAACCAGGCCAGGTGCAAGGTCCCCAGGATCCCAGACACAGCCTGCTGCTAATGGAATCAACTGCTTAATGAATGAGGGGCTTTACGTAGACCCTGAGGTTAAAAGTCAACAGGAAGAGCTTCAACAACAACTTTATTAGGCAGATGTGCGCCATGGTATTCTAGCCTGAAAAATACCTGTCTCAGATGGTTTCTCTTCTATTTAAGGATTCCAGTGGACAAAAACAGATTAAAATACACACATACACACACTTAATAAATTACCCCAGGGTAACTTGCTTTTCAGGTGATTAAAACCACTTAGCTTTAAGCCGCTGCCTTAAAATACCCCCCAAGATGTGCCAATAATGGCCTAGAAGTACCAGTCCATTACATTTGTTAGGCAGATTTTTTTTTTTCAATTAGGGCCAATATGTGTACTAGGAAATTACCAATGCGGGAGTACTTAACACAAGTTGGGAGGAATTGATACACTGCCAATGTTTCTACATAGTTTATGAACTTGAGAGGCAAGTTTGTAAACTTAATTTGAGAAACACAGGATCCAATTCTGGTTTAAATTGGCATATGACTAGCGGCTCCTGATGGAGACACTCCAAGTTTCCTACAAAAATATCCAAATGGAGATATCACAGACTCTCACAACAAAATCTAAAACTAAAGTCAGCTTGGGGCCCCTGGGTAGCTTAGTTGGCTAAGCGTACAACTTTGGCTTAGGTCATAATCTCACGGTTCATGAGTTCAAAACCTCTGTCAGGCTCTGTGCTGACAGCTCAGATCCCTGGAGCCTGCTTGGGATTCTGTGTCTCTGTCTCTGCCCCTCCCCCACTTATGCTCTGGTTCTCTCTCTCTCTCTCAAAACTAAATAAACATTAAAAAAATCAAATTTATACTTATTAGTTAAATACATATATTTTGTATATTAATTATATATCATATGTGTTGTAATTATACACTAATATATTAATAAAATAAATTAAACTAATATTAAGTTCTTGTTCATATATTTATATATATTTATATAGATATAAAAAATTCTCAGAAAGACAAAAATAGATAAATTATTGGAGCTGTGAACAGACTGCTCCCCAGAGACACAAAACAGTATACGGCATTAAACTTAAAGTCCCGCCGAGTTTCAACACAGTGAATAAAAGAAAAAAGAAACACACCAGACATCACTGTAAAAATTAGTACTCCCCAAGAGAAAGTTCCTAAAATCTTCTAGGGAGACAAACTGATCACCTAAAAATAAGCAATATCAGACTGGAGTTTTTGCAGCAATTCCAGAGGCTAGAAGGGAATAGAATAGTGCCATAAATATACTGAGGAAAAAATTTTTTCAACCCAGAATATTATACCCAGCCAAATCATCTATAAAATTCAGAGATTAAATATGTTCAGGCAAGGAATCAGAAAATGCTTTGCACACACCATTTTTAGAAGACATGAGAATATATTGCAGCAAAAATACACCAACAGAAAAACCAATACCCCAATGGTCTCTTCAAAGAAATTGGGGTGAGAATGGAGATTATTGCTCTTTCTTAATTAAAATACTAAATTTAAGTTACTTAAATTAACATCAATGGACAGTGGATTAAAAAGTCATTTGCTTGGAAGACAATTCTTCTCTTTCTCTGAGTTTCTCTTAAATTAAGAAATAAAAAGTCTACACTAACCACTAGATCAGTCACTTACAAACTTTAGAACTCATAAGAAGTACCTGGGTTTCTGAAATTATGGATTAGTAGGTCTGAGAATCTGTTTTCCAAGTCATTTTGATGCAGCTGGGCTATGGACTATATGTTGAGAAATCCTAAGGACAGAGGTGATAGTCTGTTCGTTAGGTTTTTTCTTTGGCCGTAATATCTGCAGAATACAGCACTTTTATTAAAGAACTTAATGTGTAAGAAAACCGGATCTCAGACCATCTTCTGTGTGGATGCTGCCTTTCTGGATAGAGGCTATTCGTCATTAATGCCTCTTGTTCTGTGTCTAGTCCTAGACAGAGGGTTTCAGAAAGCAATTGAAAGGCAACATAAGGATGAATGGCACAGCACCCTACAGCTTAGACGCCCTCCAACTGAAGGACTGGGAGTGAGGCAAGAGTAGGAAAAAACGAGAAAACAGAGTGCATTGCTGATTACAGCCTTTCTGCCCTTTATCTGTTTATAGGAGGGAGTGAACTGAAGACGAACCCATCTCAAGCCAAAGGAGAGCCAAATGAGAATCTGTTTAAAATTGTGAACAATGTTCGAAATTTGCTTGCTAGCTCTGAATCCAAAACAATGACTTAATCAGAACCTAAGAGGAAATCATTCACCTGATTTGTTGACAAATGACTTGACTTGGGATGGGAACCCCTAGAAGAAGACTTTGGGACAAGGCTGGAGTGCAAGTAGGTTATATGGGGGGACATCCCAGGATGTGAGGAAGTAACAAATGGAAGGAAGGCAGCCAGTGCAAGTGCATTAACTGACAAGTTTGCTGTGAGAAACCGGTGCTCACATCCACTGCAGACCTCTGGAAGAGAGCACGGGACATGCCTTGACACTGTGCCACTGAGGGGTTAAGAAATTGGGCAACTCCCATTCCCTACTGGGCTACCCCGTGATGTCTACTCCCAGGGATACCAACTCTCCGGCACTAGCATCCTGTACCCATGCATGCCAGAGAAGCTTGCAGCTATAGAATCCCAGATGCTTACCACAGGGAAGCTATTAGCCTGTCCAGAAACGGAGCAGTGAAGGGCATGACAGCATCGACTATGTATCTGGTCCGAAGAAGTCTCTTTTCTTTGGATAGCAAGAAACCCAACATAAAATCATGACTTCATGGAGGTGGGGCGGGGGGAGGGGGGATGAAATTAGGAAAAAGGCAAATTCAGCTTAGGAGCATAAAAAAAAACCACATCTCTGAAAAACTATAGACTATAATAACCAGAAAAAACGTTTTGGAAATGTTTTCTATTCTGAGGAGGATACAAAGAGTGTAGCCTCTATGCAGCCAAATCGGAAAGCCAGAAGAGAGAATAGATCGTGAAGAGACCAGTAGGGTGTGAAGAAGAGGAAGAGGTGGAAAAGAAAGTTGTAGGATAAAGAAAGATGGAGTTAATTGCGGAGTCCAATTGTGTGCTGAAATGAGTAAGTAGTCAGTTGATAGAGTAAAAAATAGAATGACTGTTATGGAAGAAAAGTTGAGATCTTAGAGAATGTCAAGAAAAAGACAAAACAATAAAATTTGCTGAAAAAGAGAAAAACATGAAATTCCACCAAAGAGGTATGAGATCACCTCCCCAGCAATCTCCAAACTTATTTAGCAACAGAAGCCTTCCCCTCCCTGACCCCCACAATAGGAAGACACAAAATACAGCAATAATAATGGTAACAATAAAATAGCAATAAGGAGAGCTTACCATTGCTGGACACTTGCCATGTACCAACACTGTTCCAACGACTTTATGTGTGCTGACTCCTTTAATCCTCTGGCATCCAGAGTGCGCACCGAGGCAAAGGAAGCCAGTATATAATATAGCAAGAGAGAGGAACAGCCACATGTAGAGCAGGGCATAGATGAGACAGGGACACTGGCAGAATGGACCTTCCTCACTTCCATTTATTTCTGCTACATTCTGGCTCTTTCCATTGCTCTTTTCAACTCTGCCTAGCCTATGGTTCTTAAACTACCCCAGGAACTTTCCAGTAAGTTGCTAGTTTTGCTTAAACTGGCCTACCATCTCACAAATACAGAATTCCACCTTAAGAAAACTATAGATTACCATAGTTGCTAAGGAAGAAAATGAAATATTTGGGGAACCCACAATTAGACTTGAAGAAAACAGTTCCTCAACTCAGAGTGAGTGGGTTTGTGGTGGACACACCTAAGGTGACTCTTCTCTTCTCCCAGTAGAAACTATTACTCACATGTAAACAAAAGAGCATGGCAGAGATGATGGGATGTCACTCTCATGATTACATTTCAGAAGAAGGAAGCTGCCATCTTGTGAAAGAGCCTATGAAACCAGGCATCTTCTAGGAGCAGAGGGCAATCCCCAGCCCACAGGCAGAAAAAACCCTGAGCATTCAGTCACACAGCTGTAGGAAAATGGATTCCCCCAGCCACCTCAGTGAGCTTGGAAGCAGATTCTTCCACAAGCAAATGCCCAGATGAGAACACAGCCTGGTCAATAGTCATCTGTAAGCTTGCGAGGCCCTAGAGTAGGACCCAGTCAAGCTGTGCCCAGACTCCTGACCCACGGAAACTGTAAGATAATAAATGGATGTTGTTGCAACACGCCAGGCTTATAACTAGTTAGGCAGCAATGGAAAAGTAATGCAAGGGTAAGAGGCTTCTAAGTTTTTGGCAAAACAAATGAAAAATGAAGAGAATGGACATATTTATGTGGCAAAATTTTTGTATTCTACCCTGGCAGATATTTTGTATTACAATAATTTTTCAATATCCTACAAAGACAAACCAGGAGAAAAAAAAGAAAGGTTTATATATGAGAACAAAAATCAAATTTAATTATTTAAAAAATTTACTTCAGACTTTTTATCTCAATCTGAGGGCAGCATGGCAACATCTACAGAGTTAGAGGAAAAGAGTTTTTGTAAGCAGCTTTTTCTACCACATATTTGATGCTTGAAAAAAAAAAATACATGCTCAGGTATACAAGAACTCAGAAACCACATTTTTATTTACATATGAGTGTGTGTATGTGTGTGTATTTTGGCTTTGGGTTGGCTGACACACACACAGAAATACACACATCATCTACATGATGATATACAAGTATATGAAACTCTAGATATACACATATACGCATATAATAAAGATAGATGCACTATATGTATATAATGGTTCCTGAGTTCTTGTATTTTCATCCATCAACCTATCTATTAATTTATCATCATATATATCTTTCTTTTTTTAATTTTTTTAAGTTTATTTATTTTGAGAGAGAGAGAGAGCAAGCGAGGTAGAGGCAGAGAGAGAGGACAGAGAGAGAATCCCAAGAAACCATCAGCACAAAGCCTGATGCAGGGCTGGAACCCATGAACTGTGAGATCCTGACCTGAGCTGAGATCAAGAGTCAGACGCTTAACCAAATGAGCCACCCTTCATACATATCTTTCTACACACACACACACACACACACACACACTCGTATGTCTTTATATACGGTGTGTGTGTGTGTGTGTGTGTGTGTGTGTTATGGACTGAATGTCTGCCCCCAAAATTCATATGTGAAAGGCCTGACCCCAAATGTGATGCTATGTGGAGGTAAGGTATTTGGGGAGATAATTAGGCTTAGCAGAGATCTTGAGGGTGGGGTCCTCACGATGGGACTGTTTTTTTCCATAGGAAGAGATCAGAGGGCTTACCCTCTCTCTCCTCTACCCTGTGAGGATTCAGCAAGAAGGCAACTGAGCCGACAGGAGGGTCCTCACCAGAACCTGACCATGCTAGCAGCCTGACCTCAGATTTCTCACCCTCCAGAACCGCGAGAAATAAAGGTCTGTTGTTTGAGCTGCCGAGTCTATGCTATTTTATTATGGCAGCCTGAGCTAAGATGTGTGTGTTAGCCAACCAAAAATTGAACAAAATTAACACCTCAATAGTGAGTAGATCTTGGTATAAAAAGGTTGTGGTTTCCTTGTATGACTATCCACTGGTCCAAAAGCTAAGCAACTCACCACAAAGTCCAAATTTATAAAATAAATTTCACTGAATTGACTCCAATAATGAATCTCCAAAAACAGTGAGGAGCACTGTTATTTCACAATACCATCCGGCAAAAGCTTATAGGAAAAGAATTTTGTTTTGCTTCGCTGTCTTTCATCATAAGAATGATTTATAATGAAGGGTGTCTGGGTGGTTCAGTCGGTTAAGTGTCCGACTTTGGCTCAAGTCTTTATCTCACAGTTTGTGAGTTCTGAGCCCCGCGTCAGGCTCTGTGCTGTCGGTTCAAAGCCTGGAGCCTGCTTCGGATCTGTGTCTCCTTCTCTCTCTGCCCCTCCCCGCTCGCGCGCTCTCTCTCGCTCTCAAAAAATGAGTAAGCGTTAAAAAATTTTTTTTAATTTTTTTAAAAAATGATTGATAATGAATAAAAAAAAGCAGACTTTTAAAATTTCTCTCTTTTAGCATCAGGTTTAGAAATACCAATAAATGGGAGTGCCTGGGAGGTTCAGTCGGTTGAGCATCCGGCTTCGGCTCAGGTCATGATCTCATGGTCCGTGAGTTCAAGCCCCACATCAGGCTCTGGGCTGACAGCTCAGAGCCTGTAATCTGCTTCAGATTCTGTGTCTCCCTCTTTCTCTGTCCCTCTCGTGCTCATGCTCTGCCTCTCTCTCTTACAAATAAATAAACATTTTTTTAAATGTTTAAAAATTTAAAAATGTTTAAAAATATTTACAAATTAAAACTTTTTAAATAAAAAAAATAAAAAAGAAATAAAAAAAGAAATACCAATAAATGACATTAGCACCCCGTGAAAACCAAACAAATGTCTTGTGGCTGAGTGTGGAGGGCAGGTAAGGATTGGAGGGAGATGGAAGAAAATATGGAAAAATTTGAATACATTTGTTTGGATAACAGAACAATTAGAAAATTGGTTTTTGCTAATTCTTCAGCTATTCTTTTAACAAACAGAATAGCGTAAGCTTCCTTACTAAGAAGAATAAATTGTAAAACAAGAAATAGGAGTCTCTCTCTAATAACAAAAGCTGCATAAATGAAAGGGAAAATCTGAAGACATCTCAGAAACATTGGATTGAACTAGAAGCATTGCAGTAAGTGACCCTGATTTGAATATTTTGAGTACCTTGTGAGCTTAGGAATTTCAAATATTGCTTTCATAGGCTCATTATTGCTGTATACCCTCGCTTTTTATGATATTTAAAAGCCCTTGTCTACCTGTCCTCAAAGCTCAAGGAGATAAGAGTGATTACTAATGTATACAGAGCCATTTTTTCATCTGCTTTCAAAATAATTTCATCTAACCCTATGTCAGTATGGATGCCAAGTGTCGTAAAAATATTTTAGATAATTGTGTAAAATCGCATTCTCAAAGTATGGCTTTTAGTTAAATATTTAAGAGATAAAGAGATCTCAGAATCTCTTCCCCCTCCCCCTTTTCCTCTTTACATAGGTATCTTAGTTCAAAATACAAAAATTCTATGTATTTTCTGGAGTTTGATATAGGAAATCATTCTGTGGATCTGTTCCTTGCTATGGCTCAACAAAGTATTCCTTAAAAAACCTATAGGATTGCTTGTACATTTGAGCCAATAATACACGTCTAGGAATTTATACTAAGGAAATAATAGGAAATATAGTAAAATATTATATGCAATGGTATCTGGCACATTATTTAAAAACAAAGTTGGATGCATTCTAAAAAGGAAATTATAGATATAGTTAAATGGATAAAGGCAAATTATTGGGCAGATAAATGCCATGGTAATCTATTAAAAATTCACATACACAATGGCTTGCCTTCTGTTTATGATTCTAGGGAATAAAAACAAATAAAATAATGATTTAATTACATTTTCTTTTTGTAACAGTTATATATGCTTGTTGTAAAATGCTTATAAAATACAGAACTGTAAAAAAAGAAATAAATCACCCATAATCAATCACAGAGTGATACATAATACTGGCTTCCTAGTTCTTTCTTGCTCTCTTTAAGCAATTTTGACCTAGGGGCGCTTGGATGGCTCAGTTGGTTAAGTGTCAGGTCATGATCTCATGGTTAGTGGGTTCAAGCCTGCATTGGGCTCCGTGCTGACGGCTCAGATCCTGGAGCCTGCTTCATATTCTGTGTCTCCCTCACTCTCTGCCCCTCCCCTGCTCATGTTCTCTCTCTCAAAAACAAATAAACATTTTTTAAAAAGTAAACAATTTTGGCATAGTTATTTAACTTTCTAATTTTCCTTAATATTTTACCATACAAATAAGTTCCAGAATCAGAGTGCCTAGGTTCAAATTCCACGTAGACATATATGCTATATGCCATTTTGGCAAATTATTAAACCTTCCCATCCATCTGTTTTCTTACCTGCAAAGCATCGATAATAATAGTACGTATTATAGTGGTTTTATGCAAAGAATTATTGCAAAGAATAAGTAATACAATATATATTGAGAGCTTGCATACATAAAGCAAAACAGACTTGAAAGAAAACACAGAAAAATGAACCACTGTGTTTGGTCATTTCAACACCCTTCTCTCAGTATCTGAAAGAACAAGTAAACAAAGGATCAGTAAAGGTATAAAAGATGTGAACCATACTATGAAATTACTTGAACTAATTGACATTTATGGGACATGCCACTCAATAACAGGAGAATACACATTCTTTTCCACTGTAAATAGATATTCCACTGACATTCGGATAGACCGTATTCTGAAAAATACAACAAATCTCAATAAATATAAATGAACTTAAATCATTTAAAGACGTGTTCTCTGACCTCATGGAATTAGCTAAAAATCAATACCAGAAAGATACAAGAAAAGTCTTCAAATGGTTGGAAAATAAACAACATACTTCCAATAACACATGGGTCAATGAAGAAATCACAGTGAACTTTAGAAAATATTTTTAACTAAATGAAAGTGAAGACAGTTTTCAAGTTTTGTAGGAATGCATCTAAAACAGTGCTCAAAGATAATTTTGCAGCATGAAATTAGTTTTATATTTAGAAATTATATTTATATTAGAAAAGAAGAACATTTTTCAATCAATACCGTAATTTCCTACCTTAAGAAACTAAGAAAAGCGAAGCAAATTAAATGCAAAGTAAAAGGAAGGAAGGAAATAATATAGATAGGAGTATTAATATACAATGAAATAGGAAAGGTAAAAATAATAGAGAAAAATCAATAAAACCAAAAGCTGTTTTTTAAAAGTTTACCACAGTTAATAAACCTCTAGCTATACAAATAATTTTTTTTTCAAAAAAGAAGAGACAAAAAGAAAGCACATTTCTGAGATCAGAAATAGAGAACATTACTATTGATTCTAGAGACATTAATAGGGTAACAAGAGAATATTATGACAGTCGTACATTCACAACTTAGATGTGGCTAACAAATTTCTTGAAAGATACAAATGACCAAAGTTCATTCAGGAGGATATAGATGACACAAATAGCCCTGTATCTATTAAAGAAGTTAAATTTATAATATGAGCTTTCAAACAAACAGATGTAAACAGGGTGGGGGTGGGGGATCTTCAAGCCTAGATGGTTTCATTGATGAAATCCACCAATATTTCAGGAAAAAATAATACAAATTTGGCACAAACTCTTCCTGCAAACAGAAAAAAATAGAACATTTCCAACTTAAAAATTATAAATTTTGTAATTGTATAAAATTAATAATTTATAATAAATTTATAAAAATTATAAAGTTAATTTTACCCTTTTACCAAAAACAGATCAAGGTAATTCAAGAAAAAAGGCTACAGACCAATGTATCTTATGAATAAGGACACAACCATCATTAACAAAAAATTAGCAATTGATTCCAGCAATGCATAAAAAGCAATAATACATCATGAATAAGTGAGTGAGGTTTATCCTAACAACGCGAGTTTGGTTCAATATTTGGAAAGTAATTAATGTAAACCATTATACCAACGGACAAAAAGAAAAACCATATGATCATCTTAATAAATGCAGAAAAAGCACTTGACAAAATCTAGCATCCATCATGATAAAAACAGCAATCTAAGAATACAAGGGTATTTGACCTGAGAAGGAATACAAGCACAAAGTCTACATATATCAATATATCTAAGTATATTTGTTATATACTATTATTATATATTATACATAACATATTACAATATATATTATATCATATATTATATTATATTTAAGTGAAAGACTTAAATAATCAATTAAATATTTAAAGAATCGTTTTAAACTATCGTCCTTGCAGACAACAAAATCACAAACAGAAAATACTAAGAGATTTTAAAGTTAGTAAAACTAATTGATGAGTTTAGCTGGGTTGCAGAATAGAGAATCAATATTCAAAAAGCAATTGTATTTCTCCACATTAGAAGCAAATATTTGAGGAAAATTAATTTTTTAAAATACAATTTATAATGGCTTTAAAAACATGAAGTATTTAGGAATATATTTAACAAAACATGTGCATGATCTATGCACTAAAATCTCCAAATCATGCTGAGAGATATTAAAGAAATCCTAGAGAATTACAGAGAAATGTAGAGTTCATAAATTGGAAGATTTACTACTGTTAAAGCATCAATTTTCCCCAAATTAATTCACATATTTTGCACAATCCAAGTGATAATCATAGTATGTTTCTGCAAAATTGCAGGCTCATTGTAAAATGCATATGGAAATACAAAAGAACTATCATAACCAAAATGATTTTGAAAAGAAACAAAAGTGGAAGAGTCATATTATTTGGCTTCAAGAGTCACTATAAATCTCAATGCCAGGGATATAAGAGTAGAAATATAGCTGGGGCGCCTGGGTGGCGCAGTCGGTTAAGCGTCCGACTTCAGCCAGGTCACGATCTCGCGGTCCGTGAGTTCGAGCCCCGCGTCAGGCTCTGGGCTGACGGCTCGGAGCCTGGAGCCTGTTTCCGATTCTGTGTCTCCCTCTCTCTCTGCCCCTCCCCCTTTCATGCTCTGTCTCTCTCTGTCCCAAAAATAAAATAAAACGTTGAAAAAAAAAAAAAAAAAAAAAAGAGTAGAAATATAGCTCAATGGAATATAATAGAAAATTCATACATAGAAATGCAAATATACAATTAATTGCTTTTTTAAGAAAAAAATGGAAAAGGAAATTCAATTCAGAAAAGATAGTCTTTGCAACAATAACGTTGGAACAATTGGATAACTGTGTACACACAAATGAATCTCAACCCTCACCTTACAACATGTACAAAAATAATCTCTAAGTGAATCATAAGCTTATATGTAAGAGCTGAAATTACAAAATACCTAGAAGTGAACAATGGGAAAGATCTTCACTAACTTGAGTTAGGTAACAATTTCTTAAACAGGACCCAAATATGAGCCGTGAAAGAAAGTTGATATACTGGGCCTCATCATAATTTAAAACTTCTGCTCTTCTAAAGACATTATTCAGAAAATGAAAATATAAGCCAGTCACAGGTAGAAAATGATTGGAAGGCGTATGTAATATAAAGGACTTGTATCCAGAATATAAAGAATTCTTACAACTGAATAATGAAAAGACAAATAATCCTGCCCTCCACCAAAAAAAAGAAAAAAAATACTAGGTAAATATTTGAACAGACACTTTCAAAAGATGATATACAAATAACCATGAGCACATTTAAAAAGCTCAACATCACCAGAAGTCCTTAGAACTGCAGACCAACAGCAGAATGAGATGCCATCATCAGCCTACTAGAACCTTGTATCAGTCAGGGTTCTCCAGATGAACAGAACTTGTAGGATGTGCACACACACACAAAGATGTATTTTGATGAATTGGCTCTTGTGATTATGGAGGCTTGGCAGATCCAAAACCTGTTGGAGAGGTCAACAGGCTGGATATTCAAGAAGGAGGTGCAGATTGAGTTCAAAAGCGGTCTGCTGAAAAAAACAAGACCTGATGTTGCAGATTAAGACAGTCTGCAGGCAGAATTTCCTCCTGCTCAACGGAGGTCAGCCTCTCATTCTATTCTGACTTTCAATTGATTGGATGAGGCCCAATCACATTTCAGAACATAATCTGTTTTATTTAAGGTCCACCAGTTGAAATGTAAATCTCATTCAAAGCACACTCACGAAAACAGAGTAATGTTTGACCACATGTCAGGGCACTGTGGCCCAATCAATCAATATGACACATGTAATTAACCATTACAAATACCTAAAGTTAAAGAAGCTAATAATATCAAAAAGGGGTAAGTATGTGAGGCAATTCTAGGTCATGTACATTGTTGGTGGGAATGTAAAATGGTACAGCCACTTTGAAAGAAGTATAGCCACTTAATTTATGAGATAAACACACACTTATCACATATAACCCAGCAATCTTACTCCAAGAGCGGCCAAACACATTTGTCCTATGAAAACAAAGGCCTTCATGCAGATGTGCATAGTAATGATGTTCATAAGAGTCACAAGACTGGAAACAACTTGACTTTTTATTAACCTGTAAATGGATAAATAAATTGTGGTATGTTGGTACAATGGAATACTACTCAACAGTAAAAATAAAGAGCGAAGTGGGGATGATGCAACATTGGGGATGAATCTCTAAAATATTATGCTATGTGAGAAAAGTGATCTTTAAAGACTGCTCGCTATAGGAGTCCATTCATCTGGCATTGTAGAAAAGACAAGACTATAGAAATAAGAAACATTAACACTAGTTGCCAGGGATGGAGATGAGAAGAGGCAAAAAAACCACAAAAGGATTTATGGGAATGCTTTTGGGGAAAGAAATCATTCGGTATCTTATAATTGTGGTTCTAGGATTATTTGCGTGTATCAAAACACATCAGACTGTTCAATCTAATAGAGTGAATTTTAATCATGTAAATTATATTTCAATAAACCTAACTTTTAAAAATGGACCAAGAAATACATTCTTTAATTAATGTATCAAATTAAACAATTAACTGCTAATAAGTGTTTTCAAATGATGAAGACTGAAATTACTGGAAAAATGTTCAGTAAGCATTTGGTATTGTATCGTTATTATTTTCTCAAATCATCAAATATCTTTTGAGAACAAGTCAGTCTGTCAATTAAAATTGAAATCTCTCTTTCTGTTACACACACATACATGCACACACACGCACACAGATACACACAGATTTTTCTGGAACATTGGGAGGGCAGCAAAGATTTCTGTGGCATCACCTTAACAAAAAATGACATGGCAGGGATTGTGTGAGTAGGGGCTTTTCCATAGGGTGCTGTTAGTGTAAAGGCACTGGCCTGGAGCAAACTTAAGGGAGCCAATTTAAGAATCAGGAATTTGGTGGGTGAAACCCACAGCAAAGCTAATACCAGTGACTATGAAAGGTCTGTCTGAGAGCAGAGGTAGAGGTGGAAGAATTGCGGCAGTTGCCATGCAGTGGTGAAAATTACATGCTCAGGATCTCTCAAGAGGAAGCCCCTGGGGTCTTCCGTAAATAGTTAATGAGCCGTTTTCCCTTCCAAGGCAGGTAGGTGTGAGCCTGGGAGATACGTTTGACACTAACTCTAATGAGCACACAATGTTCCAAATCCTGATGTTTTGATCTTTGATGTAACAGAAGCTGTTTCTACACGAAGCCTTCAAACAAACTGAAGGCAAAAGGGTGTGTGATGTTTATGAGTGCATTTGAATATCAGAGCTGCACGTTTATTTTAAAGCAAGCGGACGCACTCTGTGTTTGAGGACATGATGTCGTGGCCATGATGGTCTGGATTTTTGGTGCTTCTAGGCCGGACTCCGCCTCTGCCCTAGTTCTGTGATTGGGCAAAGCACTGGGTTTTTCTAGATCTCATTTTCTCTACCAGTGAAATGGGGGAGTTTAACTAAATAGGAGTCTTCGAAATGACTGCATTCGAGACCCAAGCACATTTTGTTTGGGCATATTTTTTGTTTAAAGAAATTAAATATGTAGCCAACATTGAAAAATCAAGAGATTTTTCACAACATACACATGTATAGCTGTCTCAGAACACTCAATCTTCCATTTGAGCAGGAGACCAAATAAGCTGCATCTGAGTTACCCTAGTGATATTTAGACAAGACGTCACTTTCTGTTAGGCACAACCCCATTCCTGTTATGTCACCCACCCAGCTCTGTGTGCATAACAACACCTACACCAGCTGCTAGGAGGTCCCTTTCTTCCTTCAGTGGCCAAGGCTCAATTTCTTTTTTTTTTTTTTTTTAATTTTTTTTTAATGTTTTATTTTTGAGACAGAGAGAGAGCATGAGCAGGGGAGGAGCAGAAAGAGGGAGACACAGAATCTGAAACAGGCTCCAGGCTCTGAGCTGCAGCACAGAACCCGAGGCGGGGCTCAAACTCACAAACCGCAAGATCCTGACCTGAGCCGAAGAAGTCGGATGCCCAACCGACTGAGCCACCCAGGCGCCTCTCTTCTTCTTTCTTTTTTTAATTGAAGTATAGTTGATACACAATGTTACATTAGTTTTAGGTTCTTGTTGTTGTTGCTGTTTTTTTTTTGCCATGGCTCCAACCTACTGCAAGTAACAAAACTAGTGAGAACTGCCACAGAAGGCTGAAATCTACCAACTGCTTCTGCTTATTGTATGGTGCCTATTGCTGCCACAACATCCCAGATACCTTTCTTCGGATCAGACAGCAACATCTGTGGAAGCGATTTCACGAAAGAAAGGGATATGCCCACTGCTTAGGAACCAACCGCAGAACACCACCCCGTGCTGAAACTTCCTGACCTGACGGACTATTTCAGCAATCGAAACTCTGCACTCACTCTGTCCAGAAAGATTAGCATCATTGTTAAATTCATTTGAACCTGCCGAAGACCAGACTCTGCACTACATAACAAGCATCCAGAGACGCATAAGACACAGTCCCTGCCTCCGTAGCCTTTGACACTGAAATACATAATTTAAGATATATATGCTGCACATAATATAAAATACATTTTATTTAAATTTTTAATACTTATAAAATATTTTGACAAATGTATTAATAGAAGTAGATATGGCACAGAGGTAACAAAGAAAAAGTGATCCTCCAGAGAGCCTGGAACACTGTTCCCCTAGTTTCCAAGTGGTTCGCTCTCCTCCTGCGTTCGCATGTTTGCTCGAATACCTTTGCTGATCAACCTGGTTAAATTTAAACTACCCCTCCCCCCTCCCGGCCTTAGCGTCCTGTTATCTCTGTCCTGCTTTCTTTTCTTGACAGCACTGATGACCACCTTTCATTCTATATATTTTGCTTATTTATTTTGATTATAGTTCATATCCCCTATTGGAATGTAAGCTCCAAGAGGTAGGATCTGTTTTAAATGTTCTGTTCACAACCATTTCCACAGTCAGTACAACAGTGCCTGGCATGTAGAAAGCACTGGGTAAAGGTTGGTTTAATGATTCGATGAATGAAGTGATCAGTTCTCCTCAAGAGGAAGGTCAGGGCAAACTTTCTGAAGATATAATGTCCGAACAGATGGGTTTTGAAGGATGAATACAAGCTCACTACGTTAAATAATGAACTGGAGGGAAAGCAGTATAGGAAAAGAAAGCAGCATGTATGTTCAAAGGCAAAAATGTGAGGATGATCACTGTGTATCCGAGGAGAGTATTTATTTAGAATGTATATGTATAGACTCTATGTATATTATCATCAGTAAGAGTAAGTCTGAATTGTTACAGCACCTGAAAATGTTAGATAGTCTTATAAGCCCTGTATAGACAAGGCTTCACTTCACTCTTATACAACCCTTTGAAGTTTAATTATAAACCCCCATTTTCCAGATAAGTAAACTGGGCCTCAAACAGGTCACATCTTGCCCAAACCCACATGGATCAGAAGGTCAAAATGGGAATTCAGATTTGTTTGATGTGCCTCAACCTGTGTTCTTTCTACAGACAGACCAACTTCCCTCAACACTGTGCTCCATCACGAACTTACCCAGAGGTTCACCTTAATAAAGTGTGGCGGATTATTCTCATGGTTTTGAATCTTTTAGGAATATTTTCATAAGGCACATACATCACAAAGGGACTGGATAGCATACAGAAATCTTCATTTCTTTGGTCTGAAATGACTTACTTGCAAGTCAAATTAATGTTTCCCCTCTCAGGTTCCACTTCTGTATCTGTTGGTCTAACAACACACATGCACCCTGTGATAAGAAGCCAAAGGTTTCAGCCAAAAGTCTCTTTTGTTGTTTGCAAGAATCCTTTATGATATTTTTAAAGGAAAAAAAAAAGGAAGGGGAAGTTAGAGAAGGAGAAAAAGATAACTTCTGATTTCAAAACATACTAATCTCGTCTCTCCAAGGACTGCTATTAGGCATTTGTGGAGCTGGTGCTGATTTGAAAACCAATTGAATATACAGTGTTTATTTCAAAGCATTATTTTCCCCTGCCACTCTGTAATTTTTCTGGGAGAATATTTGCATTTAGATGCTACCTGTATAAAGCGACAGTTATGACCGTAAACAATTTGAAGACAATGAGAAAAAACAGTTAAAGCAAAGTAAAAGAAAAAGCAGTTGCAAAGGGAAAAAGTGAGAACATAAAATAAGAAAAGGGGCTCATTGATTTAGCTTCACATAAAATAATAGGAAATCAAAAGAGACACAGGAAAGAGTGAGGACAAGTCAAAGAAAGATCGAAGGCAATGAGGGGGCTATTTTTGTATATTAAAACATAATTAATATTCATCATGCTCTGTAAAGGGGAAGCGGAAAATTGAGAGAGACAGAAAAGCGAAGGAAAGGAGTGGATAAATGGTTCGAGATAATAAGGGGAAAACAGAGCAATGCAGATTGCTGGAAAAACTGTGAGGCCAAGGTCAAAGTACAAATGTTATTTTTATAATGTTATAATAAAGTATTTCCAGAGAGACAATAACTCATTCATCTCTCTCTTCAGTCAGTCATTCAACCAGTGTTTGGAGGGCACATACTGTGCACCAGGCCCTGTGTTAGAAACTGGAAAGATGAAGGTGAATAGTTATGACTTTTTCTTCATGAAATGAGAATTGGACACTCCGATTACGACCAGATCTTGAATGGAGGTAAGAAATTCAAGAGTCATTCCCTATTGCTTAAACTAAAAAATGAAATAAAATAAAACTGAGTTATCTGAATGTGTATACCACCCTGTATTAAACAGCAGACTCTCATATCTTGTTTTTCATAATGTCTTCTGACCAATACTTGGCATTCTGTGCAACTTGCATGTGTCAATGGGTTTCAAAGACAGAGGAAGGAAGGGGTATATGACAAGAAAAATATGGTGAGAGATAAACTTTATAATTTATAAATAATAAAACAAAGAAGAATATAGGTCTGCAGCAAATCATGGTTGTTTTTTTTTTTTTAACATTTATTCATTTTTCGGAGACTGAGAGCGACAGAGTGTGAGCAGGGGAGGGGCAGAGAGAGAGACAGAGACAGCATCTGAAGCAGGCTCCAGGCTCCGAGCTGTAAGCACAGAGCCCATGGGGCTCAAACCCATGAACTGTTCGATCATGACCTGAGCCAAAGTCAAACTCTTAACTGACTGAGCCACCCAGGTGCCCCTGGAGTATTTTTTTTTTTTTAGTATTTATTTATTTATTTTTAGAGGGTGGGGAGGGGCAGAGGGAGAGCGAGAGAATCCCAAGCAGGCTCCACCCTCAGCACAGAGCCTGACATGGGGCTTGAACTCACAAACCATGAAATCATGACCTGAGCCGAAATCAAGTCAGACACTTAACTGACTGAGCCACCCGGGTGCCCCTGATACAAATCAGGTTTTAACAAAATAAACGGTCACCTGTTTTCTTGTCGAGACATTCATAGGACCAGAAGGAGACAGTATGTGGAAGTCCTGTGGGGATGGAGGTCTGGAGGTGGGAGGATCTCAGTACACGAGACGGCTGATTCTGCTGAAACCAGTGAAGATCTGAATTATGTTGAAAGACAGACACAAGAGATGCCTCAGAGAAGGAATTCTGAGTGGTAACATGTGTAAGGTAAAGCAAGCTATAAGAAGGAAAAAGCTCCCAGTCAAAGCCAAGAAGAAGATCATCTCCAACTGGACATTTGCAGCAGCTTCCAAATACTCCCCTTCTTTTTCAGTCTTTGGATATTTCATGTTTGTTTGTTTGTTTTTGTGTGTGAGTTTTTTTTGTTGTTGTTTGTTTTTTTTTTTTTCTGATTGATGCTTGATTGCTCTACACCACAGGTCTGGTCTGACCACACTAGTCTCCTATTTGATTATGCTCAACGGTTCTTATTATTTCGGGTTAATTAAAGTTATTTTAACATTTATTTATTTTTGAGAGAGAGAGACAGAGCACAAGCGGGGAGCGGGGAGTGCAGAGAGGGAGACACAGAATCTGAAGCAGTTTCCAGGCTCTGAGCTGTCAGCACAGAGCCTGATGGGGGGCTCAAACCCACAAACCGCAAGATCATGACCTGAACCCAAGTCAGCCACTTAAATGACTAAACCACCCAGGTGACCCTATTTCTGGTTATTTATTAAGAATTCAAGATCACCTAAAATCTGACCTTACCCTCTTTCCAATTTTATTTCTCATAATATCCCTTAGCAACCCAATAATTCCCTATTAGGGAATGCTCTGACCTGTTCCACTTCCAAACCTGAGTATATTCTGTTTGCTCGTCCTCCCTCTCCCCAGTTCTTCATGCACAAACTCTACTCATTCAAGAGCCAGCTCACATGTCTCTCCTTCATGGGACCCTACCTGATGTTGCTGGACGGGAACAATCGTGTTCATCTCGGAATTCCCATAGCACATTTTCTGGGTTTGTCCGTGGCGTTTACTAGAGGCTGCTTAAGTTTAAGTAATTGATGCTTTTCTCTCTTTCTAGGTTATAATCTCATTAACGATAATTCCTGTTTCTTTTTCTTTTTTTCCCCCTTAAATGTTTATATTTGAGAGAGAGAGCATGAGCAGGGGAAGGGTGGGGGCAGGGTCAGAGGATCCAAAGCAGGCTCTGTGCAGACAGCAGAGAGCCCAACGCAGGGCTCAAACTCAGGTGACCTGAGCCAAAGTCAGACGCTCAACCAAGTGAGCCACCCAGGTACCCCAAGAAAATTCCTGTTTCTGAGTTGGGTTTGTATAACCTAAATGGTGAAACACCGTATCTGCCCACAAATGACCAAATTAGAAGTGGAAAGGAGAGCATATAGGTGGGGTTAGATGAAAACAGGAAGAGGTCAGAAAGAGAAGGAAACAGGGCAGAAAGAGGAATGGACAATACTTCGAAGATGAGCCTTAAACCTCACAGTCAACCTCCAAATACCTAAATACCCATAAATGCTATAATATTTGCAACACTAATGGAGAGCTTAAATAAACTTCCAGAAGCTAATTTAAAACATATATTCCGGGGCGCCTGGGTGGCGCAGTCGGTTAAGCGTCCGACTTCAGCCAGGTCACGATCTCGCGGTCCGTGAGTTCGAGCCCCGCGTCGGGCTCTGGGCTGATGGCTCGGAGCCTGGAACCTGTTTCCGATTCTGTGTCTCCCTCTCTCTCTGCCCCTCCCCCGTTCATGCTCTGTCTCTCTCTGTCCCAAAAATAAATAAACGTTGAAAAAAAAATTAAAAAAAAAAAAAAACAAAAAAACAAAAAAAAAACATATATTCCATGTGCTAATTTATTAAACAATACCCAATTCAAGAATTACATTTTTCCCGTACTATTTGTTTGTAGATATAAATATTTGTAGGGGTTATCAGATGTATTCATCCACTTGGGATGCATTACAAATTTCATACAAAAGAAATGGAATCATTTGCTTATAATTTCTCGTGTTTTCTTCCTCTCCTTATATCTTTACTTTCATAATCATATTTTGAATAATTATGAATAATTGCATCATGTGCAATGACCTTGTCCATGGGGATTTAAAAAAATGTTTTTAGGGCTGCCAACATTGATTTTACCAGGCTAGAGAGTCTCCCTGTGTGTCTCTGACACATTCTAGAGTCGTGGGGATGTGTCTTGATACGACTGGCCCAGCAGGAGTCTGAGGGTGCACAACTGAGACTCTTGCCCGTGATCAGGACCCGTCACTGCTGAAATATCGTCTCAAATCCTGCACAACTGCAGCCCAAGTAACTTACAGGCTTTGTGCATGATCTTCTTCCATACAGAGATAGTAAATGTCTACAATGTGTTAGATTTTGTAATCAGATTCCATAAAGCCAAGCAATTATTGCTTCCCTAAAATGCTAAAGTGTATCCAACCAGATAAATGCATCCCTTTTGGAATTCTCATCTTGAGAGTCACCTATACTTTTTCTAGAATCAGGGACTTTTCTCACAATCTCTCTACATTCAGACTCTTTGGGGTGTTAGTCAGGGGATCCCCTTTTTTCCCTTGGCCTCATGTATCCATGAGGCTGCATCGGCAAGAGGAAAAGCCCCAGTTCCTTACTCCAGTGCAGCGTCTGTTAAGGAGGACAGGGGAATCCTTGTTTGTTAGGTGCTGTTAATTTTTCCGTGTCTTTCATTTGGCTGTAATGAATCTAATAAAAACCCAGAGGCCCTGGGGACTGTCTTCCTATTCTCTCTCCCCCCTCGATTATTCTAGGGCAGCAACCCTGGCCTGCCCGAGATGTGCATACGGGCCTGCCCTTGCACCCAAGGCCTACTGATGTTCTAGCACTTAGTAATTGAGCGGGTCAGTCTGTCTCATTCCAGGGTTGATGGATTAGCAAGGCTACATTTCCACAGATCTCAAGTCACATATTTCAATCAACATGAACACTGTAAGCATGGTAAGTTGCTATATAATTATGTACCTCCTACATTCATCTTTAAATTGCTTTCAAATTCAGCAAGGAAAAATGGGCATGTTATATATTGGCATCCTGAAACTCCAACCATATTATTTTGGTAATCTTTGCTGGCAGCAAATTTACCTTTTTTGAGGATGTCTTTGTATTCTGAAAGAGCCAAAGATACTTGGTAAGTCTTCGGGTGAGATGAATGTGGTGGGTCAGGTGGCTGCTGACAGAACTGAGTGATACCTTTTATGACTATAAAATGGTGAGCCCATTGGTTTTGTCTGATTCCTTAAGCTGGCACAGAATATAGATTTCCAAAAACAGTTTGGAGCCACAGTGGTATCATTAGCATAGATTCACAACCTCCCGAGGTGACGACTTGGAATGATAGCACTCATTTGGATGTACGCTTCCGATGTCCTTATTAAAAAATCAATCATACTACTTTATAATTACACTTGGAACTTGAGGAGAATTGCTGCTTGGTGCTTCAAGCTGGGTTACTGAGCATCACAGCCCTCAACTTTGAGTTGGTATCACATGAAATTGTTCTTACAATGCTATGTTTGACACTTTGCCCCAGGGTTGGATGGAGAGACACTATTAGAAATGTTCAATCACCACTTGCCACTGTAGCTGTTACTGCTATGTCATTGACACCATATTCGATGACATCACACCACATCCTTCTTTTGAGGGCCCAAGGAAGAACTTTAGTTGAATTTATCACTAGATGGAAAAAAACCAGTCTTTTTCCAAGCCAGAGTTCTTTGTTCTGGTTTTTTTTTTTTCCTATCATATTGTATGTGTTTCCATCCAAAGGCATAAAACCTCATTTGTAACCAAATGGAGTAAAAATAAATGAATGTAAAGAGATGGAAATAACTGTATTTATCTAAGGTATTCTTATAAATATTATTGAATATGCTTGAAAGGAAACCTTTTATAAGTCTCTTGGTGCAGGGGCAAGATCAAAGGACATGTTCCAATAAAAGTAACAACATTTATTGAGCTCTTGAGATGACAGCAAAGGGTATGGAAGTTGAGAATGGATACAGGTGCCTAACTGCCTGAGCTCAAATTCCATCTGTGTCTCCTACAGACTGTGTGACTTAAGCCAATCACTAAATCTCTCTGGATATAAAGAACTTAGTCTGACACATAAGTTCTCTGGAAATTTTACTTTTATTCTTTATTAAGTGCCGACTCTGTTCCAGTCATTATCCAAAGAGTTTAAATGGACTGTCACCTTGGATTGTCACTTCAGTCCTGTGAGGCAGGTAATGTTATGTCCATTTTGCAGATAAGAGAACCAAGGCACGCAAGTGTTATGCACTTGTTTGAGGTCACATGGAGAGCAATTGGTGGTCAGCAACCACTACAAAATGATCGCTAGACTGTACCTGGAGAAGAACGGGTCCTGGTAGCACAGGGTTTAGGGTTTTTGTTGTTATTTTGAAATGCAGACCACCTTGTTTTATTGTTTTTCACTTTATTGCTCTGGGCAGAGTTTGTGTTTTTTACCAGTTGAAGGCTGTGGCAACCCCGCATCCAGCAAGTCTATCGGCACCATTTTTCCAATAGAATGTGCTCACTCCATGTCTTGGTGTTACATTTTGGCGATTCTCACAATATTTCAAACTTTTTCATTATTATTATACTTGTTACACGAATCAATAAGTAGTGATTACAACTTGCTGGGAGCTCAGATGATGGTTAGCAATTTGTAGCAATTAAGTATTTTTTAATTGAGGCATGTACATTGGGTATTAGACATAATGCTGTTGCACACTTAATAGACCACAGTATAATCTAAACAAAGCTTCGTATTCACCAGGAAACCGGAAACCATCATTTGACTTGCTTTATTGTGATATTCACTTGATGGAGGTAATCTGGAACCAAACCTGCAGTGTCTCCAGGGCATGCCAGTACGCATGATTGAAATGCAAAGACAGTTGCTCAGGGCGGCAAACCAGACACTGAGCACTGTTAGGAAGTCTTAAGCATCCAGTGCCTTGGAAGGGGGTACGTCTGAGGTCAGAGCTATGAGATGAAGCGGTGTTGGAGACAGTTTGCTCCGAGTATGCAGTGTAAGCTTCCTCTCCCTATAACATCCTCAGTAAATGTGCACAACATTGAACAATGGTCTCCATCAGTCATTCTCCTCGTAGCAGAATTGTAGAGCCACACTTTTGCCATGGCCTCACGGTAGGTTTGAGTGTATATTCCACCTAACATCTTTTAGATTGTCTGTTGTTTTGACCAATGGGATGTTAGTAGGTTTGATGTAAGTAAATTTTAAAAAATGTGCTGGCAGGGGTATCTGGGTGGCTCAGTTGGTTAAGCGTCCAGCTTCGGCTCAGGTCATGATCTCACAGTTCTTGAGTTTGAGCCCCACGTTGGGCTCTGTGTTGACAGCTCGGAGCCTGGAGCCTGCTTCGGATACCTTGTCTCCCTCTCTCTCTGCCCCTCCCCCACTCATGCTCTCTCTCTCAAAAAATAAATAAACATTAATTTTTCTTTTTCAATGTGCTTGCAGTTGGCTTTTTCTCTTGTGCTTTTGTAATCATCATGAGGAGAACATACTCTAGGCGTCTACCACCCTCTAGGCTGAGACCCAGAATGAGACAAACGGATCAGCCCTGCCACCTGCATCTGAGCCCTGTCAATCTACAGTCTGAAGAAGAGCTAACCCCGCTGACCCTCAGATACATGGCCGACAAATAAAAATGTTTACATTTATAAGTACCAATTGCCTATAGTTAGGCCAGCTTCACAGGTTAGGGGCACAATCCTTCTTAAGACTCCCTCAGACGTCAGCCACAAGAATGGGGGTCACCAGAACACCCACGCTTCTGACAAACTGGCTATAAATTTGAGGCTTCTCACTCCCCACTCAGGTTCGAGAATTCAGCAAAAATCTTCACAGAACTCAAGAAAGCACTAGACTTGTGATTAGTTTTATGGTAGCAAAAGGATTCAAATCAGAAGCAGCCTAAAGGTTTGACATGTAAGGCAAGGTCTGACAGGCTTGCCACATGAAATTTCCATTGTTCTCTCTACCCGTGAAGTCAAGATGCATTAACCTCCTGGTACACTGACGTTTGACAATACTAGAAATATTGCCAACCAGGGGAGCTCCCAAGCATTGGCGTTACCTAGTCATCGTTGAGTGAATCATCACCTATGTGGCTCACTCTCCAGTCTCCCTCCTCTCCCCAGAGGTCAGACTGATATCACATTACCCCTTCTATCCAACACTCTAATCACGTGGTTGGTCTTTCTGATATGACCAGCCCCACCCTGAGTTAGCATAACTGATCAGGACCATCATGAATAACAAAGACATCCCTACCTCTCAGGAGGTTACAAAGATTTAGAGGCTACCTTCCAGGAACTGGGGACAAAGGCCAGCCAAATTTTTTATTACACAGTAAGACACTGAATCTTTGAGGGGGGTGCATGGTTATTGTAGCAATAGCTAACTTATACCAACTGTCCATCACACACACACACACACACACACACACACACACACACTATTAAACGTCATGCTAATTTGAATTTTTTGTGAAAAATATTGAAGGGACTAAGGAAACAATCATATATCTGGGTCTCACAAATAACCATGATCATTTTAAAGTATATCGATCTTTTATCCTTGACTTAAAAAAAATTTTAAGACAGCTGTGTTTATGATCTATTATATTTTATCTGTCTCCCTTACTTTGACCTAAGCTATGAGAATACTTAGGGCTGGGGATAAAATTTGTGGTTCTTGATGGAGACTCTTTCCCCATCAGGGACAGTTCCCATAGCTCATCTTGGCCTCAAATAAGTGTTAAAGAGGGAATGATTCATTTATCCTTAATTCAAGTGGGGTAGCCTTTTATCTAGTTAGTGCTTATAGACAAGGGTCTAAATATGCTTCACTTGGAGGTTTTGAAGTTTCTCCCCAAAATTAACTCCAGTGGGTCGTCTTTCCTTAAAGACATAGTTAAACCTGGTTTCATTTTAATTTTTACCACTTTAAGGTAATGGCAACAGAGAACCATTAGTCTACCAGTCGGGAGATCCATCTTAGAGGTTCTGTTCTTCTTTTGCTATGTGACACTGAGCAAATCATTTCTCCTCACCAGACCCAAAATTCTTCATCTATAAACTAAGAAAGATGAACCAGCAGGCCTCTGAGTTCTCTATCAGCTCAAGTAACTCTGTTTCTCTCTGACTTCACAGTGCGACCTTGGGTGAATCACTTAATGTCTTCAGGCCTGACTTTCTTCATATCTCCTCCTGTGTACTCCCTCGTCTCAATTAATAGCGAATCCACCCTTGGAGCCATCCTTGACTCCTACCTCTCACACCCCATACTCAATCTGTCAGCAAACCCTGTGGGCTGCCAACCTCAAAACATATTCATCACCCAACCACCACTGCTACATCCTATCTTCAGAACCCAATATGTCTTTTATGCTAAGAGCACATCTCCGTTTGGACTACCATCTCAGTTCAGACCAGCCATATTTCAAGGGCTCAATAGTCATATGCGATTAGTGATCACCGCACAAGTCTATAGTAAAAGTATATTCTCCCGACTAATCAACGCTCCAAACAGAGCTGCTGGCCTTAAATGAAGTTTCACACCACCCCCCACCAGCAAGCCCCCACCTCTACCACTAGTTTCTTCTCACGTTATCTCTTTCTTCTCGGGACTTATCTGCTCATTTCCATATCCATTCTTGAAATGTACTCCTAAGAAATACTTTGATACATTCCTTTTATTTATTCAACAGTATTTTATTGAGATTCTGCTACCAGTAGCAGAAGGCGTGTTATTCTTCCCAGACAACTGCTCCCACAAAGAGGAACCCTGGAGGTAGCCTCCTGTTACCCAAAGGGATAAATAGATCACCAATGGTAAGATTCATCATGAAGATACAGCTGAATTAGGGACAAGGACAAGAAAGAAAGAGGATTATTTAAGGCATAGGTGGATTTTTTTTCTTGTTTCCTCTCTCATAAATATAGCCTGCTTCTCTTCTTATGCATTATAGGAGTTGAGATCGATATTCCCTTTCTTTTCCCACTCATTTGTTCATTCATTTACCAAACACTAACTAAGTGCTATAAAAATATGTTATATGTTCTCCATCTTCTTCAAACAAGGAAATTAGAATGCTCTCTCTTGATGACTTTTTAAGGCACCATCTAATTATCCTAAAGGTCAGAAGCAATGAGAATCTTTAGTCATGTTAGATGCAGACTTACTAATACCATGCATGACTTATGTGGACATTTTATTGCAACTTCTTTTCTAAGCTCTTAACATGAATCCAGTCATCAAAATGTTAAAAGCCGTTATCAAGTATTGAAATATAGAAGCATCTGGAAATGTTTCTCCCTTTCCTGGGATTTTGGAATCCCTGGGTGGTAGAATCTGGGGGAACCCCAAGAGATCATCTAGCTGCACCCTTTCATTCCATAGAAGATACACGTGGGCCAAAATGGTGAGTGGTTTTTTGAGACCATATAATTAAAAGGAATGGTAGTCGTACTGGGTTTTTTTATACTCGGTTTTCATTGTTTTTAGGTCTTTATACAAAGAGAAGCCAGAGAATTTTGTCCTTATTCTCTGATTCCTTCTCCTCTGAGAATTATACAATATTAAGGGCATGATGGATTCCTTTCCTAAGAGTGGCAGTTACATGACAGTAACCAAGAAGCCTCCAAAGGTGTATTGAGCCGTACCCTTCCCACAGGCATAAAAGAACTTTGAGAGGTCAAGAGAGAGGCTGTCAGGTTGAGCCACTGGAGGGCACCAAATTATCTCTTTTCAGTAGGACTATCCATTTCACGTGTAGAGGGGAGAAAAAGCTGTATTGGACTGGCACTGGAAAATGGCAATGGAAATTGGAAATGGAAATTTCTACAAGGCTGATTTTAATCCCACAAGCCTAGAGCTAAAGAAATTAAAAACAGGGCAGGTGTTCACAGGTAAGTACTATTTCCTGGGATCAGACGCCTTCCTGGATTATTCCAGATCTTCAATGGTCCAACACCCACAGGGACTGATACTCTGATGACCAAGAAAAGTTGGTGCCGAGGCTTTACTGACCCAGAATGATTTTTCACTTTTATTTTAAACTGTTCAGCCAGAGTCACTTGCCAATAGCCTCAGGAAAATATAAGATGAATGTCCATCTGTTCAGAAACCTACAGAATCATCTGTTTTCACAGAGATTGGACTCTTGTTGGAATGTCATCTCACTTCTTATATTCACCCTCTTCATCCTCCGGCTGATTTAGGTGGTGTTTCAATCGGTGACCCTCAAAGCCCATTAATAAGCTTCATGTTCCTTTTTGTTATGCTGGTTCTTCATTTGCTTGAGAGGTGGTGAAAAGCAATGAAATGTTACCTGGCATCTCTCTTCTACAGCAAGAGGAGATAATTGAGACTCCAGAGCACTACCACAGGCTCCCTCTGGTAGGGAAGCATGCTTCCGTTATATGTGTGCCATTCAGAGAGTCACAAATCTTCAAGAAGTTACTAAAGCCTTTTGTTTCCTGTGGTCATGATGGAGAAAATTAAAACAGCTCTGATTTAACCAGTAAAATGAGAAGTTTACAGAGACTAGCCGAGTATCTCGGTTGGTAATTAGGAACATGACATTTATTCTCACTGTGGAACACTTCATAAAGCTCTGGAAGATGCTATGTAAAATATATTTATTTAGGACCAGGGTATACTTTGCCCTTTCATACTTGTGCCTTCCAAACAACATGGCCACATTCAGGAACATGGAAATCCCAGAAACATGGAAAAGCCAATTGCTTTCATATCACTCTATTAAAATAGCCAGGAAATGCACCATTGAGGCTTAACCATTGCTCTAGTATTGGACAAGTCATGAAGAAGGCACTGGTCCAGATTGGAACTGCAATTCTAGTGAATTCTACCTCTCAACTAAGTATGTTGTTTCTAGTATTTTATAGGAAGATATTTTTTTTTAATTTTTGTAATGTTTATTTTTTTTTCAATTTTTTTTTTTTTTTTTTTTTGGGGGACAGAGAGAGACAGAGCATGAACGGGGGAGGGGCAGAGAGAGAGGGAGACACAGAATCGGAAACAGGCTCCAGGCTCCGAGCCATCAGCCCAGAGCCCGACGCGGGGCTCGAACTCACGGACCGCGAGATCGTGACCTGGCTGAAGTTGGACGCTTAACCGACTGCGCCACCCAGGCGCCCCTTTTTATTTTTGAGAGAGAAAGAGAGCATGAGCAGAGGAGGGGCAGAGAGAGAGAGGGAGACACAGAATCTGAAGCAGGATCCAGGCTCAGAGCTGTCAGCACAGAGCCTGAGGTGGTGTTTGAACTCATGAACTATGAGATCATGACCTGAGGCAAAGTCAGACACTTAGTAACCGACTGAGCCACCCAGGCACCCAGGAAGATACTTTTTATTTCATTTATGGAGATTATCCAAAAGGCTAATCATAACAATTAAAAAACTGCAGATTCCTGTATGGTTAGCAAAACACTTTCCCCCAACATCCTACTGAATCCTGTCAACAACTCATGAGGTTAATATTATTTTTCCGCCTTAAAAGTATAGACAAAAAGTAAAACAAAACTAAGGCACAGAGAAGTTGAACAATTTGTGTGAAGTCACGCAGTAAGTGGTCAAGTCAGGGTTCAAATTCTCTTTTTGTAGGCAACTATACACAGACTATTGAAGCTACGGTTATTAGTCTCCTAGAATGTGCTCAGTGCAAGCATGTAATTTTATTGTTGCCTGTATATCCTTACTAAGTAAGTGTAATAATGTTTTTGCCTCCTTGGTTTCCACGGGAAGCTTTTTGTATACCTGCAATATGGTTTGCTATGTGAATATCTATTTTGGCCATTGGATTGTAGGCTCCTTATAGGCAGGGACTATGACTTTTTCACTGTTACATTCCCCCTATCCTTTCCTCAGAGCCAAGCACAGTACCTATCCATATGATAGATTTTCCAGTATTTGTTGAATTACACTGAATTAGTTGCTATATTAAAGTCTATGATGATCTGAGGCATCTTGCCAAATGACGCCTGCTTGAATTTCTTCCAAGACCAAAAATGAGATATTTAACCATGTTATACTTTATTTTGAACAAAAAGAACTTTAAAACCAATTTAGGAGCCATAATTATGGAGAACTAAGGAGATCCTTCACAACGGCCCCCTCCCTGCATTCCAGACTTAAGGGCCTGAGAACACTGGAGAGGTGGAGAGACAGAGAGAGCATTGTAGCAGCAAACAAGATACAGCAGGTTTGTAGGGTACATTCTCTCTGCTCTCAATGTTTTTTTTTCTAGTAAGAGCCCATGAACCCATTGATCTACACTCTGGCACAAGGGAATGTACGGACCTGTAGGACCCATCAGAATCTATCTGAAGACTTCTGAGGAAGGCTTGTGTGTCCTCTGTGGGCTGGGGAGGGTAAGTCTTCTTCTCTTGGCTTCACAGACATTCTCAGACTAAGGCTGGTGACAGATATGAACACGTTCACAGAGAGCAGGATAAGAATGCATGTGTACTTGTACAGCTTGGGGGGTGAGGAGGAACACAAACCGCCATATGCAAAAGAGATGAAAACATGGGGAATGAGCACCCTGGAGGAGAGAAAATTTAAAGTGGATATTTAGAGGGTTCTTGACATGAAATAGGTATAACCTGACACACAACGTACAATCATGTGCCATAACTATGATTCACGATGGCCCGCACTGAAAAGTGGCTAGCCCGTCCCATACAGACATTCCCCTATAACTGTGCTCTTACTCTACCTGACACCTTCCACCTGGTGAAAAATGTACTCTCCCTTCAAGATTCAGTTCCTACAACACCTTCCCCATGAAAAGTCCCTGATTCCCCAACATTATTCATTAGTTTGTATGGATCTCTGATTTAGAACTCTTTTTTAGCTTTTTGTTTACTTGAATGTCTTCTTCACTAGACTGTGAGGTTGGAGTGAGAGGCAACGAGTTTGTGTGCACAGTGTTTAGCATGTACCGAATGTTCAGTGAGGATTAAAGGGAAGAAGAGAAGGAGTAAGGGAGGATTGAAAGGAAGAAAAGAAAGAAGGAAATAAAGAAAAGAAAGCGGCTATAATGCAACACAGGATTGGGCTTCAGCAGTCATTGCCTGAGCTTCTGGGGGTATAAGATGGAAACATAACAGTGCTGCACAGGGAATGGCATGGTACCATCGACTGAATAGCATCAGAAAGTAAAGGAATCTACCATAAAACATTAACTGGCTCCACTAAAATGTTTCTAAACTCAGAGCAATGGTGTTGCTACTGGAAGACTTCAAGTGCTCCCAGAGAACATGGCCTCAGTGCAGTCTGGTTAAAGACACAGAGAGCTGCAGCATCTGGCAGACTCAGGAGCCAACACTCCAAGTCTAGAAGCTTCCAAGATTAGTTCCAAGAGGACTGAAGTGAGGAACAGTGCCCCATGGCAGAAAGCACAGGGCAAGAGTGGCTTGCGACGCTCACAAGAGCATGTAGACCAGAGCATAACCAAAGAGCGATGACATCCTTGCTTACACGGGGTAAACACTGTCACCACATGGTTAGTGACGAGGAAGGAGACACCGACGTGAGAACACTCGGAAACACCCCGTCAATTTTACTGCATGTATATGGAATCACCTGTATACAATTCCCACCATAGAGATGGGTTCAGTCATTCTCATCAAAGTCTTTCCTTTATGAAGTCTCACGTTGACACACCTATCTATATATTATTATCTGTAGAAATAAATAAATATATATCTGGCAAGGATGAACCCTACCTGAAAGTGGAAACCAAGATTCTGTTGCTCACTGTGTGTGAGAAACGGGTAACTGCCCTTCAAGAATTTTCTAATAGGTCTGTCCCCTGTGCTTGTGCAATACATCCAAGAAGAACGTCAATAGTGATAGTCTGCTTGTGTTCTCGGGTTTTCTCTGTATCCATTACTGTCTGTGGCCTACTGTATTAACACTAATATTCTACTTCTACTGGATCACGTGACACAAAATAACAACCTGAGGCTTGAGTCTCCTCTTTTTTAAAATATTTATTTTTGAGAGAGACAGAGCGTGACCAGGGGAGGGTCTCTGAAAGGTCAGCACAGAACCCCATGTGGGGCTGACCTGAGCCGAAGTCAGAGGTTCAACTGTCTGAGCCATCCAGGTGCCCAGAGACTTGAGTCTCCTAACTCTATGACTGGCTGTGCACAATTTTGTCTATATCTTTAGGTCCTAGGCCATTCTTAGGACCTCACTGTGACTCACTGCTTGCTAGCATTTTCCAACATAAGTTTGTGACACGCAGGCCCATATAACTGGCATTTGAGAACAGACGTCCATATTCAGTAGCGGCATTCCTTTATCGGTTAAAAATAAGTCTGTATGAGGAAGCTTTGAAAATTATAAGGTTTTTTTTTTCCACTTGTTGGATTCCAAAAGGAACCCTGACAGAAATTTCTACACCTTCACCACACTCTAAGGTGGGAGTAAATAACTATCATTACCCGGGTTTCCTGCTCCATGAAATGGCAGCCCACAGAGTGTGAGTGTAGTAGATAAGGGACACAAGCCGGTCATTGGCAGAAGGGAAAGACAGTTGGTGTTCCTAATCTGACCTTCCAGCACCTCAGCCCTTAAACCATTACAACATTCTTCCGTGTGGAATTACACGGCTCTCAAAAATGCTTCTGGGGCACCTGGGTGGCTCAGTCACTTATGCATCTGACTCTCGATTTTGGCTCAGGCCCCGATCTCACAGTTTGTGAGTTCAAACCCCATGTCGGGCTCCGTGCTGGTGATGTGAAGCCTGCTTGGGATTGTCTCTCCCTCCCTCTGCCCCTTCCATGTTCTCTCTCTCTCAAAATAAATAAATAAACTTTTAAAAATGTTGCTTAATAACTTCCATACATTTTTTTATTTTTTATGTTGAAAAAGTAGAGAGGCTCCTGGGTGGCTCAGTCGGTTAAGCATCCAACTTTGGCTCAGGTCATGATCTCGCCGTCTATGAGTTCAAGCCCTGTGTCGGGCTCTGTGCCTGGAGCCTGGACCCTGCTTTGGATTCTGTGTCTCCCTCTCTCTCTTTCCCCCCTTCTCTCTCTCTCTCTCCCAAAATAAATAAATATATTTAAAAAAAAATTTTAATACGGAATAAATCTGTGAAATGTCCTCTGCAGTCACAATTTTATGGCTTTAAAATGCAGTGTGCCCTGTACTGCAGTTATGGTCATCAAAGTCACTTTTAAAACATCGGTTTACTTTGTTGACAACTGCTTTGCTTTATTAGAGGTTTTCAATGGAACTGTGGAAGTAGTCACTTGGGAGGGAAAAGCCTGGCATATTCTAAGCCCCGGGAGCTGAGGAGTTCTTGTGAAGAACAGTCAGCTGCCTAAAACTGGGACGGTTGTGAGACCACATTAAGAACCCAGCACTGGGAGTCGACTGAAGGAACAGTGCTGGTGAGTTGGAGGAGATGAGTGAATGTGAATGACCCCCACATCCCGGTGCAGCCCCCCGAGGAACCCATGCAAGGGTGCAGTGTGCTGGCTCTGGAGTCGAGGGTCCACCTGCCACACTCAAACATGGCTTTGTGGCTTCCGGTTATTTCGTATACAAGTTTCAGAGCAAAGTATTAGGGACAGAAAACAGCCCGGCTCTTTGATCACTGTCCAAGGAGATAGTGCTGGTTTCCTAGGGCTGCAGTAACGAGGAAAAAAAAAAAAAAAAAAAAAAAAAAAAATGTTGGCTCAAAATGTATTGACTCACAGTTCTGGAGCCTAGAAATCCAAAATCAAAGAAGTCTGAAATTCTAGGGAGGAACCTTTGGCATTTCCTGGCTCTCAGATGTGTCACTCGTGTCACATGGCCATCTTCCCCCTGCGTGGTTTCGCATCATCTTTCCTCTGTGCATGTCTCTGTGTCCAAATTTCCTCATTTCATAAGGACACCAGTCATACTGGAGTAGGGCCCATCCTGATGATCTCATTTTAACTTAATTATCTCTGTAGAGGTCTTATTTCCAAATAAGGTCACATCTTGAGGCATCTTGTGGTATTAGGAGTTAGGATGTCAACATATCTTTTGGGGGGAATACGATCCAACTCAGAACAGAAGCATTAAAAAAAAAATCAAACTTTCAGAAAAAAAATGTACTTCCAAAAATATGATGCTTTTGATTTGCATTCATAAGAAAAATAAATCTAAGCTTATGTTTTCTTAAACGTCCTCATTTCTGAGCAATGATCTGAATTAGAATTCCAAAATAAATAATTGATTTTGGAAAATCAAACCCAAAAGAAAGGGACTTCTATGCCGTTCTAAACTCACCCCTTGTCTCTGTTCCCACAGCTACTCTCATGATATTTATCATTTTACTTCCAGTATCTTAGCACATCCATAATTGTTCCATTGGACTGTGAGGTCTTAGGTCAGAAACTGCTTTCTTTTATTTCTTCAATCTCTAGCACCTCTCAAGTGTCTAGAATATAGTGGTCACTTAGGAAATGTTTCTTGAATGAAGGAATGAATTGAAAAAAAAGTGGGGACAATCTAGTTTTTATATAGAGACAATAAAAAGCATCCCTGCTCTAGCCCATAGTGTGCTGCTGTATGACTCTTAGTAAGTCACTTCACCTCTCTGTGTCTGGTTTCATAATCTGTATAATGGAAGTGTTTACGTGACTTTAAGGGATCCTACATAGAGGATTCTAAGTGATTCCATGCAACCTTAAATAGATGGCAACGAGTATCAGACCTTGCCACAGCATTTTTCTACACCCTTGAAAGTGACTAAGGCAGGCAGGGAAATACAGTGAAACACTAAGGACTCAAGCTCTTACTACTTCCTTACAAACACCTGGTTCTTTGACCTCACCCATGAATCCCCTTTGACTCTTTTGTCTAGATCATATCTCTGATCTCCTAAGAAAGACGGATTTGTGCAAATCCTTTCTTTGTTCTTTGCCCAGAAATCCCACGATCTGTTTGTGATGTCCTTTTGGACAGTTAGTTCTTCCAAAGGTGCACAGAACTCTCTGTCAATGATGGGTCATGGGCCTCATTGTTCCTCTCAACTAGAATAGAATACGCACTACTTTCCTCAATACCCAGACCGTGTTCTCTCTCCCTTCCAAAACAGATCCTGATTCAACAATCTGGTGTGTCTGTCAATTTTGATGTTTTAGGCAAGGCTTGTCAATATATCTATGATGATAGAGGGATTTTCTAAAAGAAAATCCATTTATGTGTTCAAGCTTAATCCAACATGTTCTGTGTTAGCTTTCTACCATTTCATATTTTCTCTCTCATTCTTATTCCCACCACTGCTAGAAAGCAACCTATTCCAGACTAGGGATGGAAGGTGGGAAACAAAACAGGACCGGGCTTTTTGTTGCTATTATTGCTTCAGAATTGCATGTAACAAAGGTATAAAAGGCACCAACATACACTCTTCCTGTGCCTCAGTTTTCCATTGACAAAATGAGTTCAAAGGTATTAGCCATCTACCTCAAAGTTTTCTTGGAAGGATTGTTAGGTAATTACCAAACCCTTTGATCCTGTCCAACATCCATTAAGTCGTCAGCTAATGATTTAGAAGTCTATCTCCTGGTCTTTCAGAACCCCAGACTTGGATTCACAGACAGCCAAAAAGCTGTATTTAGTGAGATTTCAGTAATTTTCTTCAAAATTAAACTAAGAGTTGGCTTTAAAAGCCTAAGTTATAACCCTATCTGAACATAAAGGGGATGTCATAAATTTGTCCTGAAAAGAGATTCATCTCTGCATCCTCAAGCCTGGGATCCAAAGATATTCAAGTACCCTTTCAAAATCAGGGAACTCACTACAATGAGTCAAAAAATATGGAAGGTTATAAAAATTGACTTAGAAATAACAAAAACATAGTGACACATCCTGGCTTTTGGCATCAGGAAAAGGTACGTTGATATCCCTTTCCTCTTACAATATATCTTCCGGCAAGTTTCACTAAAAAGATGTTTTTGAAGACTTACGAGTGTTCCTTTTCCCTTTGTGGAGAGGAGGTCCTTATGTATATGAAGTGCAGAGGCAATTCTGGGTTTGTTTCTTCCTTTTTTTTTTTCTTTTAAAATTTTTAGCGTTTATTCATTTTTGAGAGACAGAGGGTGAGCAGGGGAGAGGCAGAGAGGGAAGAAGCCACAGAATCTGAAGCAGGCCAGTTTTCATAGCTTCATGCTCCTCTTTTGTAGTTTTGTTTCTATGTTCCTCATCCCTTTTTTGCACATGATTTTCAGAATCTGGCTGCCTGAGAGAACTCCCTGTGTAGTCATGTTGGTTCCTATCGCTGCCGGAGGTCAGATTTTCAGAATTACATTTTAAAGTGCGCCATCATTACATTCTTAGACCATCTCTCCTTTTAGAAGCTCTGGTCATAGAGGCATGTCTCTTCTTTACCCAAGTCTATATTAACTGGCTCATTGTAAGTCCTCTATAACTTTTGTTGAATAAATAGTGGATAAAATCTGATTTCCTAAAGTGTTCAGCTAAACCCCAAATTCCATTCCTGGGCTGTTAAAGCTCCCAGAAGTTTATTACATCCACTCTCTCCCAAGGTCCACATCTCTTCTGCTTCACAAGAATGAAGTTCAAGGCAGAGGTTTGCTGGTTAGCTTATTCCATCTTAAAATCAACGAAAGTGGAGGCAAGGGAGTCAAACATTCATTAGATGATCTCTTTTTCCATGAATGATATGCCCATTATTGAAATCTCTCCTTCATTACTCAACCTCCTAGATCAGTGCCCCCTACACCTACCCAATCATAAAAATTACCTAGAAAGACTGTTCAAAATAGATAACCAAGCCCTTTCCCAAACATATTGAATCCAAATCTCCAGGGATTTAAACTTAGACTCTTCATTTTTTAAAGGTTTCCCCAAGTGTCTTTGGACATGGCCAGGGTTGGGAAACACTATCTTAGAAAGTTGTCCTTTGAGCCTGAACAGAAAGCCCTCCTAGGGTTTTTTTGTTTGTTTGTTTTGCTTTGTTTTCTTTTGTTTTGTTTGGTTCTTGTCATTAATACAGAAACCCTAGAGTCTTCCTTTTGAGGTGGGCAAGCGAGGCAGATTCTCCAAAAGATTTTTTTTTTAATTTTTTTTAACGTTTTATTTATTTTTGAGACAGGGAGAGACAGAGCATGAACAGGAGAGGGTCAGAGAGAGGGACACACAGAATCTGAAACAGGCTCCAGGCTCTGAGCTGTCAGCACAGAACCCGAGGCGGGGCTCAAACTCACAAACCGCAAGATCATGACCTGAGCCGAAGTCGGCCGCTTAACCGACTGAGCCACCCAGGCGCCCCCCAAAAGATTTTTCTTTGAATGAATCTGTGCCTTTGTTTTAAGTTAGATAACGAAGTTTGGATTAATTTTCTAGGGCTGTTCTGATGAGGACCATAGACTTAGTGGTTTAAATAAGAGAAATATGTCATCTCACAGTTCTGGAGGGCAGAGGTTCAAGATCAAGGTGTCAGCAGAAGCATTGTCCCCTCTGAAGATTCTCGGGAGGGATCTGCTCCCGGCCTCAATTCCAGCTTCTGGTAGCTCCTGGGTTAAGGCAAGCTGGTTCCAGTCTTTGCAATGTGTCCTCTCTGTGTATGTGCCTGTCTGTCTGGATGGAAGAAGTTACAAGACCAGAGTGGACAGAACTGCTTCATGTGCTCGCACATTCCGCGCTATCTTTTGAGCTCCCGAAATAAAAATAGGAAACTGATTCCTGGTCACAAGGTACAAAAAGGACAAGACACTACTCTCAGGAAATCAAAGGTCATGGAGGGAAGACGATTTCTGCAGACAAGACATAACAAGAGGAAAGTCAAGAGACCTGGCTGACGGATACATGAAAAATTTACAAGATAATTGACAGGAAATTATAGCTTGAGCTGAAGTGACAAGTCGTTAAATGAATATCAGAGAAAATAAACCAAAAATGATATTCCTCGGAGACAAATAACCCTGTAGACACTACCAAGAAACTGCTAACAAATGTGCACGTGGGAGAGAAAAAAGAGCTTCGAAGCATCATTTGTGGTGACAAACGGTGACAAATGATGAAGTGTGACTTCAACTAGAAAAAGAGACTGCCTCTCACTCCAGCGTGTTAGAAAAGGGGCACATGGAGACAGTGCACCAATAAAACCTATCTAGGAAACAATTCAAGTGAACATGGACCAAAACTGAAGACACAATCTGCAGAAATGCTGGAGCATTCAATTGACTAGGTTCCATCCGGTCACTTTGAAAAAATTAACAAAGTATTCTAATTTAAAATACTGACCTTGCATGACATTAGGTACCACCAAAGATCCTCCTTGTTTGTTTGTTTGTTTGTTTGTTTTTTCTAGTAGTAAATGTACTTTTACAAAATAGTCTGAAACACCTGGGTGGCTCTGTCAGTTAATCGCCCAACTTTGGCTCAGGTCACGATCTCATGGTTCGTGAGTTCGAGCCCCACATCAGGCTCTCTGCTGTCAGTGCAGAGCCTGCTTTGGATCCTCTGTCTCCCTCTCTCCCTGCCCCTCCACCCCCCCTCAAAAATAAGCACTTAAAAAGTCTGAAAACTCAACCCGATGTAATTGATGAAAATCGGTGTAGATTCTTTTTTTTTTAACTTTGTAAAAAATATGTATTTATTTATTTTGAGAGAAAGCACAAGTGGGAAAGGGGCAGAGAGACGGGGAGAGAGAGAATCCCAAGCAGGATCCGTGCTGTCGGTGCCGCTGACACGGGGCTCGATCCCATGGCCTGTGAGATTATGACCTGAGCCAAAATCAAGAGCAAGACCCTTAACTGAGCCACCTAGGTGCCCCTTGGAGCAGATTCTATTCTGAGAAATTAAAAATATTCATTAAACTCTACTGTCCTGAACCATTGCTATATCTTGTCCCTTTTTGGTACGCCCACAATAATATTTTAGCAATCCAAAACTCAAAATTCTGGCCATGCTACCTTTGTGACACACAGCAGGGAACTAAATAATAAACACAGAAGTCCTCTGAAGAGTCAAAAGACATCACAAAATGTGTTCCATTAGAGCTCACGTGGTTCCCTCTTGGGGATACGCTCTGTTCCTCCTTCTGAAGCTGTTTGCACATGCTCTGCTTAGAGCTACCACATGCGTGATTATCTGGTTTCCTGACTAGTGTTAGTCGAAGAGCAAGTGATTGAAAGGATACAGTATATCAGTTCATGGTGACACATTGATAGCTGCAGGAAGTGACAGCTGACAGCAAATGAGAAATCGTAGAAATGATAAAAATGGAACTTAAGAACAAAAAGAACAACACTGATCTTAAGTTGTTGGATAAAGGAAAACAACTCTATGCATCTCAATTATTCCAACAGCATCACTGAATTATAGCATGCTATCATAGCAGATGATTATAATGATGACCCTGAGCCATCAAGAAAAAATAAATAAATTTGGTTCCAGATGCATCATTTAAGGTGGCGGGAAAATGTGCAATAAAATTTTGGAAAGATCTTCATCAAAATGATTTTTTTTAAGGTTTAGTGCTGAAAGTAATAAACCCTTACTATTCAAAAAATTCAGCTCCTAAAAATGACTCATTCTTTGTCATCTTCAGAAAATATCATATTTCTGCAGTCCCGACCTGTCTGTAAATCCAGATTTGAAAAAAGCTGGCTAAACATCTCTGTTTACATGCCCTACTGCCTCTTATTACACATCTGAACTCGAATCATGGCATCCAGCCTCAAAGCTTGTCCTGGTGTCAGCTGGGTGTCACCATCTATGCCATAACACAAGTCAGAACTTTCACACTTATCCTTGATTATTCCTTCTGTCTCTCCCTTATATTTAGTCAACCCAAGTTTCCTGGCTTAACCTAGAAGCTATTTTATGTCTAAGTTCCTAGTCCCCACCTCAGCCCCCTTGCCTGAGCTCGCATTATTTCTAGCAGCTGTCATCGTCACCCTATGTTAGAGTCATGCCAGCTCACTTGTCATTTGTCGTTTCCCCCTGTTCTTTCATGTCTTCCCTCCTGCCTGGTCAGAATGAGTCAAGGGCCCTCTTATTTCAGTAATTCATTTTGCATGCATGTGTTTATTTATTTTTCAGTGTTTTTTGGCAAGAGAGTCTAGGCAAAACTTCTTAGGCACTTAGCGAATATTTCTTGAAATATTTATTGGGCAACTAACATCAGCCAGGACGTCTGCTAGCACTGGAGGAACAGCATTGAATAAAACAGATCCCTAGAGGGGCACCAGGGTGGCTCAGTCGGTTGAGCATCCAACTCTTGATTTCGGCTCAGAGCATGTTCTCATTGTGTGTGGGATCTAGCTCCATGTAGAGCTGTGTGCTCTTGGTATTCTCTCTCTCCTCTCTCTCTGCCCCTCCCCACCCCGCTCTCTGTCTCTCTCTCTTTCTTTCAAACTAAATAAGTAACAGTTATTTAAAAACAACTTTTTTAAATGTTTATTTACTTTTTGAGGGAGGGGAGGGGCAGAGAGAGGGAGACCCAGAATGAGAAGTGAACTGTCAGCACAGAGCCCAATGAGGGGCTCAAACTCACAGACTGTGAGATCATGACCTGAGCCGAAGTCAGACGCCTAACCGATTGAGCCACCCAGGCACCCCCAAGTGATGTCATTCTTGAGGTCATATTTTGGGGCAGACTGTGAGGAAGAGAAGGGCAAAAAAGCGATCTAGAAAGAAAATGGAGAATGACCAGCACAGAAATTCCTCTACATACTGAAGGAAGTATGTCATCCTCCTATTAATTATTGGGATTCTCATGGTAATAGGATAGGGGTGATGTTATTCGGTGGATTTTGATTAAAATTAATTATGTCAAGTGACTCTTGGCTTAATGAGGCCACATTTAAGATCACGGACCTTGGAACCTGCCCAACCACTTTCCTACATTCAACAGCACTGTGAATAAGCAAGGGACTTAATTTCTCTGAGCCTCAGCTTCACCACCTGCTAAATAAGGGAAGCAATAGTACCCATCTCATAGCACGTTCTGAAGAATTAAATGAGATAATGGGGGTAGAGTGAAGTATCTGACACAAAGGGTGAGGGTTCAACATACATTTATAATTTTAAAGTCATGGGAGAAAGAGTAAAGGATACCCAAGGAGTGCCACTCCCTAATAGAAAATCTATATTAGATTCAGAAAATCTGTGGAAAATGCAAAAAATTTAAGTATTGTGATGACATTTTTATGAATATTTTTTTCACCAGATCATGAGTTTTTAACCATTTGTATGCCATGCCTTTGTCAAGCTGATGAAACGTGGAAAATCACACACTCAGAATAAAGTTTTTACATGCATAAATAAAATTCCTAGAGTTATAATTGAAAACAATTATGGATGTATTTGCCTATTTATATAAAAACCAGTCATAGAAATAGTTAAAGAAAAAAATGTGATGGTGTAATGTGTGTTCTTATTTAAGTAGTACCTGACAAAATAAAATCTAATAGTAGTTCTAACAACTAACACAATTTTGAAATAGTAACAAAGGTGACATTTCTAGATGACAACAGTAGCTGTAATTTGATAAGAAAATATTTGTGATCTCTAATGGGGACACAAATCAAAGGTACTGCTAACACTGCTGGAATTTGCTGCTTTATATTCGAAATTAAGAGAATTAGTGATGAGTTAGTAAGAGATGGTGGAAAAAGGATAGATTTTTTTTTTTTCCTGAACAAGTTCACAAGTCACATTAGTTTCTATCCACAGTGTTTGGGGTCCATGGAACTGATCTGGAGCCTAATACAATGGCTGGCAAGTAATATACATTCAATGCGTATTTGCTAAACTGAAATAAACATAACCAAAGAACCACACTTACAGACTCACACAGAGTATTAGTGAGAATATCTTGCAGATAGTGAATTACTCTCAGTAAACCAGAAAGACTGGCCTCAGGCAGGCAAGATTTCAATATATCCCACCTGTAGGTCCCACGAAGCATGAACATGAAATGTCTCCTAGGTAGAAAAGAACCGCTGTTTGAGTGATCCTGTAATCACAAGGCTTTATGGGAAGACATGAAGAAAAACTACAGAGTCTGTTAAGGAATAGACATTTTAAACTTTACAATAAAAGAAAAGGTAAGCCAGGAGTAACAATACTAGCATACATAAAATTTCTTTCCTGAAGAAGAAAAAAAAATCTCCTAAGTCAGTAAGTGACTCCAATCAACATGAGAACCAGCCTATGGGGACATACTTGCTCTCTCAAAGAAGCAGAACATTGGGACTTGAAAAATAACATGACACTCCTCTTATCTATCAAATCATCATTTAAAAAATGGTAAAAAGGTTGTAATGACATGGGAATATAACTACTTGTGAGAATATAACTTGGAGCAACCAAGCATCTAGAGAAGAATTCAACAATAGGCATTAAAACCCTAGCTTCTATTGAAGAGTTTTATGTACATTATTTTATTTAATACTTACGACAACTCTAGGAAGCAGATAGGAGTATCCCCATTTTATAAATGAAAGCCCAAAGGATCTGTGAGTTAAGTAATTTGTCAAAGCCACAAAGCCAGTGGAAAGCAGAAACAGGATTCGAATCCATGTCTCTCTAGCACCAAACCAATACTCTGTCCACCATTTCTCATTTCCTAACTTTTGGTTAAGTGATTAGATCTTCTCAATCTAATACAATAACTTGAATACAAAAAGGTTACATGTACCAAGACAGTTACCACAACTATGAATAATATTAAAGATAAGCACAAGGCACAACACTAGAGGAAAAGTTAAAGGAATGATCATGAATTACTTTTCTACTTAGTTTGCAGCTATTTAAAATTCTATTGCAAAGTGCCAATAATAACATGGGAGATATCTATGGTACCTTAAGTAAGAAATGAGACTAGAAAATAGTATGATGACAACTATCAAAAGCTTCAAAAATAATTACACATTGGAAATAACAAAAATGTTAAATGTCAGTGTTTTACTCTGAGTAGTATAATGGGTATTCCTAAAATATAAATTTATTTTTAAAAGACGAAAGCAGAAACATATTGCAATCTATAGATGTATCACACTAGAACCTTGTACACCTCAAACTTATACAACGTTATGTGTCAATTGTATCTCAATATACTTAAAAAATAATTTTAAAAAACCTAAAAGGAAGAATTAAATGAGATAACTAATATATTTATATTCCATAAGAGCTTAAATCTCACAATACTAGGGCATCTGGGTGGCTCAGTTGGTTAAGCAGTTAAGCATCCAACTCTTGATTTCATCTCAGGTCATGATCTTGTGTTTGTGGGACTGAGCCCGACATTGGGCTCTGTACTGGCAGCATGGAGCCTGCTTGGGATTCTCTCTCCTTCTCTTTCTCTGCCCCTCTCCCCCATTAAAATAAATAAATAATCTTTAAAAAAAATCTCACAATACTAAGTCATAATATTGTTCCATTGAACTTAGCACTCCATCTCTAACAGTGACTTTTTAACGTGTTGTAAGAAACATAGTCACCTACTTCCACACTGCCATCAAGAGATTAGGACTCCTGGCCACCATGGAAATACTGTAGCAGCATAGGGTTGAAAGTTCTCAGTTTGTCCCTGGACTCTTAAACTTATTAATTAGTTTTGTGATTTGGGGCAAAGTCCTGAAATTCTCTGAACCCTATCTACCGAAGATTATTATCATTAAAATGTCATTAAGATAGATACAGAGACTATAGTGTATGCTGTATTACTGCTCACCATGACATCAAGCCATACAAGATAGAGTGGAAATCATCATCCATACAGATATTTACCCCAATGTATTTAATAACAGCACTTATTTCTTTAAAAAGAAAGAGAGGAAGGAAGGAAGGAAGGAAGGAAGGAAGGAAGGAAGGAAGGAAGAAAAAAGCCAGGGCACCTGCGTGGCTCAGTTGGTTAAGAGTCTGGCCCTAGGTTTTGGCTCAGGTAATGATCTCACAGTTCATGAGTTTGAGCCCTGCATTGAGCTCTGGGCTAACAGAGCAGAGCCTGCTTGGGATTCTCTCTCTCTCTCTCTCTCTCTCTCTCCCTCTCTCTCTGACCCTCCTTAACTCCCTCTCCCTCTCTCTCAAAATAAATAAAAATTTTTAAAAAGCCAGCTAGAAGAAGAAATAAATATAGTACATTTAATTATATAGAAATAAAAGTTTAGGATGGAAAGATGGTCAAAGGAGAAAAGCAAACATTCCCATCAGAGGGTCAATACAATTTCTGTGACAAAGCATAAAGTCTGCTTCTAAGTTTCCAGCAGTCAATGCAAAGCTAGTCACATAACTTTAATGATCAGATAGAAAGAAACAGGTTAGTGTCTCAGGGGACGCTAAGGTTTTACCAGAAACAAACTCTGAAAATTTTTTTCTTGTGTTGGGTATTATGCACAAGAAATGAATGATATAACTGGCAATGCTCACAAATAACTTTTACAGCAAATGGAAAAGTATATTCCACGTGGCTATTTTTTATAGTGACTTTTGCGAAAAGTCACGAATTTAACATAAATTCCCAAGTTAGTGAAGACAATTCCATAAGGACTCAGGTTATGTCAACCAAGACTCTACTCTGGGTTTCCAGGCATTTTCTTTTTGTCTCTTTCTTTCCTCCCTCTTTCCTTCCCTCTCCTCTTTAAATTCATTTAGAGGCAGCCACGAAAAGTAGCTAAGAATGTGGACTTTTGGATCATATTTCTTGGTTTAAATTTTTATTCCCACATATACTAGTGATTGACCCTGTGTGTATTATTTAATCATCCTCATCTGTAAAATACAGTTAATCATAACACCTACTGCCATTTGATTTGTGTAAGGTTAGACAAAGCATGCAAAGTGCTTAAAATAGTGCAAAATGCATAGTAGCTAGCCCATAAAGTTTAGTAAATACCATTACTACTAATAGCATGGATAATTATTTCCTTCTTTTGGCAAAAATTCTTGAATGCCTATTATGTATTAAGTAATGTACTAGGTGTTGACTGTCCTCAATTTTTCCTTGACCTCAAGAAACTCACATATAATGGTAGAGGGAGACATCTAAACTGGTAATTCTAAAACAAGTTTGAATTGAAGAAGATAATTAAACAAGTTTAATTGAAGATGAGTCCAAACTCAGTTTGGTAGGGGAGTACAAGTCAGGGAAAGCTTTCTGGAGGAGGTGATGTCTGAGGCAAATCTAGTAAGAACAAATACTTGCATAATCTCTTACCCTCTGCCATGTGCTAGTCCGGGTGCTTGCATATCTTAACCCACTTAACCCTCCCGATAGTCCTATGATGTGTTTTTATTCTTGTTTTACAAACAGGGAAGCTGAGGCATGGAGAAATTCAACAACTTGCCCAAGGGCATATAGCTAGAAAGTGACAGAGCAGTGGCCATGTTCTGAATCACTATAATTGTGTCTACCACTGTCTTAAACTCCAAGGAACATGTGACCAGCAGTGTGAGGCATGTCCCTGCAGACAATGAGGAGAACGTGAGTTCAAGACGCAGATGAAAGGAACAGCGTGCTGTGGAGCAAGAAGGCAGCATTTCTCAATAGCAGGTACATCAGAAATGTGGCAGGGGTAGATAGGGAGGGTGGAGGTGCATGGCGTGGGGAACATGAAGAATCTTGTATGCCGTGCTAAAGAACTTGAACTTTTTAACCAGCTGGACCTGCAAATGATTATATGTGAGTTTCTTTTTTTTTTTTTTTTTAACCTTTATTTATTTTTGAGACAGAGAGAGACAGAGCATGAACGGGGGAGGGGCAGAGAGAGAGGGAGACACAATTGGAAGCAGGCCCCGGGCTCTGAGCCATCAGCCCAGAGCCCGACGTGGGGCTCGAACTCACAGACCGAGAGATCGTGACCTGGGCTGAAGTCGGCCGCTTAACCGACTGAGCCACGCAGGCGCCCCTATATGTGAGTTTCAAACACACCACTTGAGCAAGAATTTTGCTCTGTATGACATTGAGCACGTTTCCTAAATAAGTTTCAATTTGTTAGGGGAAAATGGAACTAATAGAATTTACATTACAGAGGGAGCGATGATATATGCATATATGTAAAGTGTGTGGGGCTCAGTAGACAATGAAAAAAAATGGTCACCATCCTTGTAAATCACATCATGGGGAGTCTGAGTGAAGAAACATCCATTCCCAAGGCTCTTCTACGGGTGCCTGATGAAGTGCAGAGGACCTACATCCTACAGAGAGTTGGCACTGATGCTAAGCAGGTGCTATGGCCTGAAAGTCTGTGTCCTCCCAAATTCCATGCTAAAATCCTAACCCCCACCCCAAAGTTTGTATTTTTAGGTGGAGCCTTGGGGAGGTGATTAGGTCATGAGAGTGGAGCCCTCATGAGTGGGTTTCATACTCTTATAGAGGAAACACCAGTGAGCAACCTTGCTCCTTCCACCGTGTGAGGGTCCAACCAGAAATCTGCAGACAGGAGGGGAACCCTTACCCCCACCATGCTGACAGCCTGAGCTTGTTCTTCCAGCCTCCAGAACTTTGCAAAATAAATTTCTGTTGTTTATAAGCTGCCCAGTCTGTGGTATTTTGTTATAGTAGCCTAAATGGGCTAAAACAGCAGGTAAAAATCTCGTGAAGCTAAAAACTACCCTTGACATTCCTTTCGCAAGTTGCTGACATATCATCTCCCAGCAAATACAACATTCAAGCATTGAAATACATTACTGTTGCTTCTCCTGATGGAGGTGATGTATCCGTCCCTGTGTCATCTCTCTTTCCTCGTGCCTGTCCCTGCTGAAGGAGTATAGCCGAATTCACGTAAGCAAGAGGAACGTAGAATTCAAGTCCTTCTTAAACAGGCCAAAGGGAAAAAACACAAACCATCAGATCATTTTCCCATGAAGGGGAAAAAGAAATCTCTCAAGTAGACAATCTGTCATTAATGGAGTCAATATACAGCCTTCATAGCCGTACTTTACGTTTTTTAAATTTTTTCAATACGAAATTTATTGTCAGATTGGTTTCCTTACAACACCCAGTGCTCATCCCAACAGGTGCCCTCCTCAATGCCCATCATCCACTTTCATACTTTACATTTTTAAGTGCACTAGCACAAAAAATTACATCATTTGCCATCTTCTCGTTCCCTGGGATTCACCCGTTGTGCAGAGGGGAAAACAGACTAAGAAAAGGAGAATGACTTGTTGGAAGGAGAACGGGTCGTTTCAAAATTGAAAGCAGGAATTCTGCTATGAGGCTCCCCCTGCCCCCAACAGTCTTCCTTCATGCTGCCTCACCCTGGAAAGAGGCATTGGTACAGAGACGCTGGGAACCTCACCAAAAACCGCAGGGGAGTATTGACAGGTATGAGCCATGAAGGCGCCAGCGCTAATAAAGCAGGGAAGAAAAGGGAAAGAAACATGGAGACACAGGGACTCGACAAAGATTTACCCGCAGAACAAAAGCCTACATTGGGAAGAAATAAAAGGACTTTAAATTTAAGAACCAAACTCGCTGAAGAGCTCGAAACCACCGCCACACTATTTCTTATAAGGAAACTGGACTGAGGAAAACAACGGACAGCAGACACACACAAAGACAGAACGTCACAGAGAAGGCTGTAATAAATGGAAGCAGGTGGATCGGATGATAGGGAAATAGGAAATGTCCTACCTACCCCTATCTGTTCCGAGAAAGTCCTGAAAACAGATAGGCTGTTTGAAACATTTTTCTGTTGCCAAGGCTGATCAGATCCGCAGGCTGAGAACGGAGATGAAGAGATACACTTTTAAAAGGTTATTTCAGGAAGAAACCGTTTTGAAATGCTCCTTATATAATATTTACAATGAGGCTGATTGTGGCAAAGTGGAGTTTGGGAAATGCTTAAAGCTCTGCCAGGATTCCAAAACATACAAAGCCGTCTCTAGAGAGAGACAAAAGCAGTAATGACCCATCTGGAGTAACGCCTTTCTGCTCTGTCCTCAGAGGCAGGCTCAGTGTCGCCCTCTGCTGGCCCTGGTGTCATGCTGCTGGCACCAAAAGGCAGGAACAGGATTTAAAGCCAGGGCTAAATCCTTCCAACATTTTTGCCACGTAACACTGACAAACAATTGATGTCACAGGAAAGACAGCTTATGTAAGAAGCTAAGGAAACATGTGTCAGGAGAAGAACAAAAATGAAATACGTAAGAACTCTTATGAACACAGAACAAGAATGGGTATTGAGGAAGGCACCTTTTGGGATGAGCACTGGGTGTTGTATGGAAACCAATTTGACAATAAATTTCATATATTGAAAATAAATAAATAAATAAGAAGGAATTAAAAAAAAACAAACAGAACAAGATTGGAATAATGTAAAGAGAAAAAAAAGGCATCTGTCCTGTGGGTAAATTTTTCCTCTCCTGATTGTATAAAACACAGGTTGGGTTTTCATGCTCAAAATTTTTATTCTGAGTCCTGGTGCCATAAAGATAATCTGTTTCCATTAGTCAGCTTTAGTGCAGTGACCTGCCACATTACCATTTCAACTGTTTACCAAAGCATTTCTTTGTCTTTCACTTTGTATGTTGGTGCCTGTGGGTCAGCTACTGTAGCTCAAAGGAACATGTCTTTAGATCCCATTGCCCGGATGAACAAACAGCCTCTTGTGGGAACATATATTTATAAAATCCAAAGATCATATCAATCCTACACATATGCATAAGGCCATTCAATATTTACTCATTAATCTTAGAATCAAATCCCCAAACTTTGCCATGACTTGCAAGTTCTAGACTTCTTCGTGCCCCTTCATCTCCACTCACGCTACCCTCCCCCTCAGCATTCTCCAGGAACACTGGCTCACTTTCTTTCAATTCCTTGAATATGCCATGTTCTTCCCAACCACAGGACCTTTGCACAGGCCTTTCCCTATGCTGGAAATTTCCTTGTCTCTACCATGCAATGAGTGAATCCTAGATATCCTTTAGACCTGAGCTTAAATGATACTTTCTCAAAGAAATCTACTTTGATTCCTCCATGAAAATGAGGACCCTTTGTAATTATCTCCAAAAGTCCCAATTATTTTTTGGCAGTCCACTTCTCAAAATTTATAAGTACATAGTTTATGATTATTTAATTTCTGATTACCTATCTTACTAGATCGGAAGCTAGGTGAAGACAGAACTAATGCTTGTCTTTTGAAGAGATACATCGCTCCTTCTCCCACATCTAGTAATTAACGATGTACATTACATACTCAAATATATGGGTAATGCATTGAGTTTTGGCTAAGAGTGTGTTCACAGCATTATTTAAAAATCCAGCAACATTTATTGACAGTCTACTATGTACCAGGTGCTGGGAACATAGCTGTGTCTAAGCCAGACCCCATTCCCTGCCCTCATAGATCTTGCAGCCCATATCCTATCTCCACATTGTTTTAATGGGGAATTGTCCAAAGCCTTTTTAAAATGGAAGGATAGTATTCATGTGCCAAACTCCCTCTTGACAAAAAAACAGCAATTCATGGCAAACACACCCAGTCAAAGCAGAAATTCCTCCTTTAGTTCAAGCTACCTTTTCATTTACTCACTCTTCCTACACCAGCAAATCAAAAAGGGACAGGTCATTGACTTTGATCTCAAATTTCTTTTGTTCATTTGCATCAGAACTATAATGTTATTTAACCTTTGCTTTTTGTGCTTGATGGGTGTGGTGTTCTGATAGATAGAATGCAGCCGTCAATAACACAACAAAGCCTGCCCCATAATTGGCTAACTTGGGAAATAAAGGGCCCTGCTTACTAACTCTTAAATAATATACTCTGGGCAGTCGGGACATCATTTTATCATTGATTATAGGAATTTAGATGTTCAAATCCCAGTGTCGTTAATGAGAGTTGCAACCTGGCTGCCCACAATCTATTCTGAAAATATACTGAGATCCACACTGAACTTTTTACTCTCTTCCCTGCACGTTTTTACCCAATTCTTTCACGTAAAAACAGGGTTAGAAGACAGCTTCAAATACTTTTTAGCCTGGCACAATTAGAATAAAGATAAGTTTGTGAAAACCATGCCTACTGAATGTTAGTAGACAAAGACAAAGGTATACAAGTTAACCACATAAAAACTATAAGCATTATATTTAAATTATAGGAAAAACAAAGAGTCCTTCAGCTAGTCTCTATGTCAGACAATTTGCAATTACTTTTCACTCCAAAACATTACGTCAAAGTATGAACTCCGTCATTCGGACTTTGCTAATAATTAGCAGGGAACAAATGACAAATTTACATGTAACTCCATATATCGTAGCAATGTAAGCTGATCATCTAATGGTAAAAGCTTTGACACTTCACTCGTCTCTAAAAGGCCACAGCATGGTAATAGAGAATCACTTTGCAGTAAGGCAATCAATCTGAGAATGCGTATGCTGTGTATCAGTTTCATGTGGTACCTAAAGAAGAATTTCCTGGAAATGTTTCCAATGTATGAAGATAATAAGACACATCATTCATCAAGTAGAACATACCAAAGTGTGCCTTCTCAGGCAATTCTTGAAGACAGAATGTATACAAAGAAAATAATCCATTCAAATCCACAGAGTCCATTGCCCCATTTGAAAGCAGCAAATGACTGATCAAAACCAGCTTCTGTTGGCAAAGTGTAAATAACCTACACAATATGGGAGCAAATGAAAGCTTCTCGAGAAAACGAAAAAGGGACTTCTCAAACTGGGACTGGAAATCGGCAACCCTGGCGTTCTAACTTACACCAACAGACTAGACTGGCCGGCTTTGAGCATGAGTCAACGTCAGATGTCTATGACATATGTCATAGATGTCTGTGGCTTTCCCTAGGTCTATATCTGCATCTACCAATGTCATTGGTGTCTATTTACATATATGTAGATATATTCAAACTGTTATGTGTCAGTATCCGATGCTGGTGACAGTAGCAAACATTGAGGAACTCAGGTGAATAGAACAGAGAATGCTATCCACTAACTAGCAATACGAACTTAGGAAGCGTTACTCATTAGACGTGACAGACACACTAGGTGAGGCCAATGAGCTTTTCAAGTGCCCAAGAACGTATTTGGGTCTTGAATTTAAAAAAACAGGGTGCTTTGGTGGCTCAGTCAGTTAAGCGTCCGACTTCGGCTCAGGCCATGATCTCACGGCTAGTGGGTTCAAGCCTTGCGTGGGGCTCTGTGCTGACAGCTCGGAGCCTGGAGCCTGCTTCCCATTCTGTGTCTCCCTCTCTCTCTGCCCCTCCCCCACTCATGCTCTGTCTCTCGCTGTCTCTGAAAAATAAATAAACATTAAAAAAAATGTTTAATTCAATTGCTGGTTTTAAAATACGGAATCAAACCTGCCAAGTCAAAATCAAAAGGATTTAATTAGATGTCTATAAACATATTATGTCAACTTCATTCATGGTGATATTCAGAATTCATAAGCATTTCATTACACTTGAAAACAATTTGTAGGTTAGATTTTTCTGGAGTATGCACAATGACTGCTAAGAAATGGAAACTGACTTTGAATTCAATGAGTTATGCATAGCCAAATAATTTTGGAGATCCTTTTAAAAACACAAAAATTTATACAGGCCAAATATATTATTTTAAAAGTAGGCTTTGTGTGCCTTTTTACATGTTGCTGTGATATGGGATAGGGTCTCCCAAAGAGAGCCCAATAGCCTACAGAAGTGTCAGAATCACCTAGGTGTTAAAGGAGGGGATGTTAGCATAAACAGAATGGGCTTCTTTGAGGATATGAGTTTAAAATATGATTAAGAGTTTATTCACTAAAGGGAGAGAGAATACATGCATCTGCAAGGACACAATCATGCATTTGGGGGCATTGGTAAAACATTCATCAGGGCTAGAAGGTCAGGTACACATGCTGGAAGGTAGGAATGGAGCCTGAAGAAATACTAAAGCTGAACAAAGAGCAACTCGGAAGAAAAGGAAGAGGAGGCTTCTAAACAAGAGAACGACATGATTAGATGCGCTTTTTGAGTAAGATAACCCCAGTGGCAAAACGGACAACAGATGTAGCGGGGATGCCCATTCGCAGGCCACGGATATATGAGGTGGATGGAAGGCGATGAGAGCCAAAGCTCTGGCTGGAAATGCCCAAATTCAAGAGACATTTCAGCTTGGAGACAAAAACGGTTTCTTGCTCTGCACTAAGCCTTTGAGAGCAATTCAGGGAAAGAAGTGTTGAGTGGGATCATTTTCTCTGAGGCACAAGTTATTTTATAATGTGGGTAAGTCCAATTTACAGCAACCATTAATGTATCTTTTCTCTTTTAAAAACATAGTGTGATTCTCTGTTGAATCCAGCAGAAATATGAGTGCCTTCTATGTAAGCAACGTTATTACTTGCTAGGATTGGAGAAGATAAGCAGGTGTAATCATACAAGTTTGGAACATGGCTATGGCTTCTTGACGTCGCCTGTGCTTTGCACTTGGACTGACTTTTCTGTCTTCAGCCAGTTGACTTGCCATCCCCAAACAATGCTCTTAATGTGAACCAGGTTGCTACCCTCACGACCCATTTCGTCTTCTTACCTACAAGCCCCTAGTTACGCCTGGCGTGGACAGATCAGTGTCAAGCCAGCTGATTTGCCCTACAACTCATCAATATCCTTTACTCAGCACTAGCCTCAGATTGGCTTTCCCTTCTAACCTTCTACTGACTGCATTTGTCGGCTAAATTTGCAGCTCTCTGCCTTTTTTTTCATTCTTAAGGTCTAATATTTCAAAGCCATATTATAAATTGTCCCAGTTCTATTGTTTATAACCTAATAATATCTTAACATATTTAATAAGATCACGACAACCCCTGCAATTCATTACTCCTTCTACTCCTAGAGACAATGATAATAAAGGAAAAGAAATGTGATTTATATATCATCAGGTAACCAAGAAACCTGCTTATCCTAAGAGAGGTGGCAAAGAAAGATTTTATTATTGCCTTTTAAGAAATATAGAGACTGAGCCAGAGAAAGGTCAACTGGCCATGGTTACTCATTATTCAGTTTCGATGCCAAGATAAAATTCATGCTTCAAATCTATTTCCATACAACTCCTCACAAACTTTTTGGATCTTATTCTTAAGAATCCCTTACCTCAACAGAAACCTAGCACAATTCTTATAAAGATGTTTATCTTATAAATTGATGTTTGCCTCTGTGCATCAGATATTTATTTTTGTTTTACTTAAATTGGCTTAAGTTGCATCCCCCGAAGATCATTGTTGTGGCAGTCTCCATCACTCTAGAGGGGCAAGAAAAGGGAGAAAGGAGATAATTGGCTTTTTTCTCCTTCCCGTCCGCACTCCCATCCTTCCTTTTCATCTCTATGTTTTCCTATTGTTAAATCCTGTGCCAATAAAGTGAAAAATGAAACATAGAAAAGATGAATGAGAACAGTGCACGAAGTTCTCTAATTAGCCACTGAGTCATAACGGCCTTATCTACAGTGCTCTCTAGTTGGCTATGTTAAAAAAACAACATATCTGAGAACATTTATAACATAATAGGTGTTCAATAAGTTTGGGGCTCCCTTCACTTCACTCCAACCAACAGTTTCAGTTCAGTTATTTCTCTAATTCCAAACTCTGTGTTATTGTAATTATACATAGATCATACATTAACTGCCATATTTTTTAAATTATTCATTTTGCATATTACCCATCTCACTATTGTATTCATTAAAATGATCCTTATTTGAACATCCACTTCATGCAACCTTCAGCTTGCTGAACATTTCTACATCACCTGGATCTATGGGCTTCGTTTGGCTTTCTTTGTTGAATTACCAGCGAATATAGAGAACTGCTTTTGTGCAGTTTTATTTGAATTTTGAAGGCAAGTAATTTACTAATCCTCCTTTCAGATGCTTCCTTTGTTCTATCCTGAGATGTGTATTGACTGAATGTTTCAAGGGCTTCATTGTTTAAAGTCAATGAGGAAATGGAATTCCTTTTGATAAACTAAACTTGTTGACCTAGTCCTTTGCAGAAAAAAAAAAAAAAACAAAACAACATCATTGTATAAATATATGTTGAGGGAGATGATTGTGAAACATGTAGCTGCCTGTCTTTATAAGAGCTGATATCTTAATAGGACAGCATAACTCTCTTCCTTTCTGTTGTAACTTTAACCATCCAAAGATACTGGCCATAGAGTAAAAGAACAGGAAGTTGAATAAAGACACTAATAATGCATTTCTACAAATCCTCATTCTCGTAGACACTTCCTACACTGCATCTACACTTAAGTGGAACCATTCACTTCCTTGGAATCATTTCTAAACATTCTCCAATGAATCCTTTCCTCCAGTGACCTTCATCTGGGCACCAAATGCACGCTCAGCTCCTCCCTTACTGCCTCATCCCACACTTTACACAGACTATCACTTAACTGAGACATTGGCTAAAGAAATAGAAGACAATGTATTTTATGGCCACAGTTCACAATTTAGTCTCACTTTCAGCAAACAACTGAAACTCTCTGGGCATCAGGTATCTTATCTGTAGAGATCATGATATCTTCCTAAAACTAGATGATCTCTGAATTCTCTCTCAATTTTAAGACTTGTTCACATATAAATATATGGAGTGGACTTTAAGCCTCCTCTAATACAAACTTTGTATTTTAAACATTGGGGCACATGTGGAATCTCTGTTAATAACACATGTGAGATACCTGGGTTTATCTTCCCTATCTCACAGGGCTAATAAAAGAAAAACAAATTATTGTAGAAAGGCAAAGCAAAGTATCTTAATAGCTCACACAACAATGTCTCCTAGGGTAGAAACAAAACTACCTGGAGGAACTATTCTGGAGGAATTACATTGAGAGGTTGCTTGTTGAAGGAAGATGGGGCATATATTCTGGGAAACCAAGGCAAAAAAAAGGTAGCTAGAAATTAACAGCATTCTGGTAGCTAGAACAGACTGAACCAAAATGCTGTATTGGGAGCCAGTGAAATAAAGAAGAGAAGAGGTAGAAGAATGAGAATGGCCATACAGCATGATGGACATCAGAAGTCTCAGACAAATTCATACTTTTGACATGAGTAAATCCCACCCACCGATAGCTAGAAAACCTGCTTCACATACAGAAAATTCTAGTGTCAGTAGGTTTTCACAGTAGAGTTTATAGAAAATGACTAAGTTCTGTTTCTGAGTCCATGTATTATAGTTGATGGATAACAAAGTCCAGAAATGAGATATTCTCTAAAGTGAAATAATTCAGTAAAAGTAGAATCTTAGAGCCACAGCTATAGAACATGAAAATCCTTAGAGCATGCAAACCTTAGGATAGGTGTTAAATTTTCTTTGGATCATGGTCTGAACCTAACTTTTTTGGATATTAGAGGCAAGGGGCCAATCCCAGCTAACATCTGTATAATGATGAAGATGAGGGGGAGGAAGAGTAGGATTGGTATTAGGAGAGTGTATATTTCCAGAGAAATTTAATCATAAAGAAGAAAAAGGATCAACAACCTCTAAGTGAAAAAAAAAAAGGATTGTCAGTGAAAAGAAGAGCTTTATAACCAATATAATCAAGAACTGAACCAAAAGGTCACAGGTGATTTATAACAAGCTGAGACAGAGGAGTGGGGAACAATCCAGAAAAGAAATGTGAGACCTTGAAGGAGATGCTATGAGGTTAGACTCCATCTTAACATGCACAACAAGTTCTCATAGAATTAGCATTCCTTTTTGAATCATAATTATTGTAACATTAAAGGAAATAATTGAAATGAATTAGTAGTCGTCTTCAATAAATGTCTTAGCTACTATTTCAACTAATAGAACAGATGCATTTCCAGAATTCATTTATAATGGTAAGATGAAAAGCAACACAAAATGAAGGTGACTAATGTGAGGGAGGAAAAAAAAATTGGACTCCAAATTCTAGGAACTAAATTCAAACCCTGCTTTAGCAAAAAAATTATGCGTTGAGTTTCTGTGTGCCTGACTTCGTGTTAAAGGTATAAAACTGACTACCATAGTCCCTTACCTGCAAAAACTCACAGTCTACCCAACAAATACATGAAAACAGATAACTCCGTTATAATTTATAAATGCTATCATGGAAATTTGAACTGTAAATGCAGTGCATTGTGGCAATACAGAGCACTGATCCAGGAGCTAGACACCCCAGGGTTTAAATTCTGGCTAGTGCATTTAACGCTTGTGTGACCTCGAGTGATTTGTGTAACCTCTCTTTGCCTCAGCTTCCCACTTAAAATGGAAATGCTAGGATTGCTTCCTGAGGTTATACCAAGGATTAAATGAATTGAAAATTGTAAAATACTGAAGACAATTCCTGGCACACAGAGTTATGTTATCACCATCCCCTTCACTATCATCATCATCATCATCATCATCGCCATTATCACTATGGAAACACTAAAATGGGAGGGGCTAATGTCCAGGAGAAACAGGAAAGACTTTATAAAGTAAAGGGGACTTAAAGGCGATATTCCAGGTAGAAAAATGGGAAAATATATGCCAAACAGAATGACCTACACCTCCAAAGGTGAAAAATCAAGGCAAGCCCTGCTGAATCGCGGGGTATGTGCATGGCAAGACTGAAGGCGTAAGATGAAACAAAATCGTGGAAGACCACACGGACCACGGTGTCTTTAATGTAGGTGAGTGACATCATAGTGCTTATGTTTCAGGATGATTACCCTCGTGGCTCCATCTAGAACCCTAAAATCTCAATGACTTCTAACAAAGGGATATTTCCTACCCGTATCACATGTTGGTTGTGGGTCAGCTGTACCTCTTTGTTCCATGTCCTTTTCATTCTGACACTCGGGCCAAAGGAACATCCCTCATTTGGGACATTCCTATTCTCTTGACAGAAAGGGAGAGGATAGAATGATATGATGACTCTTAAAACTTCTATCCCTGAGGATAGAAGTGACCTGTCATTTCTGCTCATATTTTACTGGCCTAAAAAGCAAATCACGTGGCCAAGTCTGATGTCAGTGAGATGAGGAGTTATAATCCCTGCAAAGGGAGGAGGTCCACAAATCAGGTTGCAAAACCTAACCTCAGCTGGGGGGGAGCTATGATTCTCAAGGAAAGGCAGGGGGAGACAAACAATGTTTGAAAAAATAATTATCACCCTAGTTCTCTACCACATAACATATCTTTAAAAATAGTGCCTCCAAATAACAACAATCACTTATTATACTCATGAATCTCAAGTAGTCAGACAGGGCTAGTTTGGAATATCCAAGTGGCTTATTCACTTGCCAGGAGCTCATAGCTGGGAATGGTTACAAGGTTAGGCTCAGCTGGGCTTCTGTCCCTCTCTCGGCAACCTCAGAGCTTCGCCATGTGGTTTCTCTTATTGATGTCTCAGGGCTCCAAGAGGCTGAGGCAAAAGCTGCTGGTTTTATGAAGACCATGAGTCCATTGCACTCCTTTGGTCAAAAGAGAAGCTAGCCCAGATTCGAAGAGAGGAAGTTCACCCTACCTCTTGAGGGGAAGACGGCCAAAGCATCTGTGGCCAACCTCCAAATATGTAAAGGGTGGGAGGCAGATCGAGGAGCTATTTCTGACATAACATGTCAACAGCATATGCTGACCACCTAAATGTGGAATGGGAATGAAAGAATGGAAGCATGGAAAAACACGATCAAAGAAGAAAGGGTCATTTCTGCAATGCTTACACGTAAGCACTGAAAGGATGTTTATCTTAAAAGTAGGAAGTTACTTTATCAGTCCTGAATTATCCAAGAAGTTCAAAGAAAGAAATTTTGATCAAGATGGTGATCACATCCAAGAGATTTATTTCAAGATGTTATTTGTGTATGAGGCTTGTAAAAGTGCTGAGAAAACACACAAAAAAGCATATGTTAAATCAAAACAAACTTTATTTTAGAAAGTCACTTTAAGTATGTGGTGCTATAATTAAGCCTTATTAATATGCTGTTTATTTAACAGATTAAAAATGCATAAGAAGCATGTCCCATTCATCTTAATTAGACAATATGCTTGTCACAATTATTTGCTTTATATTTTCATTTTTCATGAGCATTTTGAGGATATCCATTGATGCTATTAGAATCAACTTTCCCGTTGGTTTGTAGTTCTCTGATCTCAAGGTCTCAGCTCCCTTGAGGTACTACCCAGCATTTCTCACCTGACCCTCTGCCAGCGCCTGGTTGTTAGGGCTAATAGATCCAGGGCTAAGAACAACTGCAAGAAAATGACTGTATGCATTTCAATGTTCTCAACAGTGTCCTCTCTTTCCTTCTGTGATTCAGATTCAAAATATGCCCTCTCTCACAAATTGCACAAGGCTATGGGTGTGAGATCACAAATGCTGGCTGACACAGATATCAAATTCTAGAGCTGTAAGAGATTCTCAAGATTATTCCTTCTAAATTGTTTCCAAACTCAAATTATTTACTCTCCATTTCCTCCACATTATATCAAGCACTGACATGCTACTTTTTTCTATAAATTTATTTACATTTTTTACTTAACATCTTTTAAAAGAAAAAAATATACACTGCTATTAGAAATGGACTAGTTGAATTTTTCCATAAATTGAAGATGATAATATAAATGAACACAAGCAAGACAAAATAATATTGTTATATTCTAGTTAGATGTTTTTGCTTGCTTGAAGTTCAATGTCTGAGGTCTACTCACTTTGTTAGAAAAGTAAATTCCCAAATCTGATGTTGCCAGGATCAAATGAAAATTTTCTCTTTGAACATAAAGATTACAAGAAAGTAAAGGTAAGAAGGTATAAAGGTGTAAAGGTATAAACACCTTCTTCATGTCATCCAGTGGACAGCACCTTCGAGGCACCACAAATCATTCTGGGTTTTTTGGGGGCATGGGACCCTTATTTGGGAAACATTTGCTATTCCTTCTTCCATTCCTTACTCTAATTGAGTATACCCTGTGCTCAAATCTTGGTTTCTAATACCATTTCCAATGAAAGGAAACAGGGCTCCTTGGAGAAATGGTTGATTCTAAGATTGAAACGGGAAATATATAAAATGAGCTTAGAGCATCATAAATTTCCAGAAAGTATGGGAATTCTGGGGGAAAAAAATCAAACCACAATGATGGGGATATGTCAAAGAGATCCAAGAGCTAATCAAAAGAGCTCTGAATGGTCAAAGCTGGAACAATATGAGTGATAAAATACAGTAGTATTGGATTATCACCCAAAGTATAAAATAAATATCCAGAAATCCACACTGATAGCAATAAAGGATTGAATTAATGGGGAATAAGAGACAAATAATGTGGAAGAATTCCATATAACTTATGTAGATACTTTGCTTCAGGAAGGTAGAAGACTATAACTCCCCATTCCCTAAGTATGAGTTGAGCATGGTGACTTTCTTCAACAGTATAGAAAGGAAGAAAACTTTACAGTGAAGAAACCTGACAAACATTACCTCAGCAACAATGATCAGGGTCGATAACAACGTGATAAGTCAGGTTGATAGTATGTGGCATTGACGCAATGTGATGAAAATACCCACAACCCCAGTATAATCATGAGAAAAACATCAGACAAATCCCAAAAGAGCAACCTCCTACAAAACACCTGGCCAATACCACTCCAAACAGTCAAGGTGTTCAAGAACAAAAAAAAGTCTGAGTCATGACAATGAAATGTAATGTAGTATCCTGACAGGCACCTGGAACAATGACAACAAAAAGGACATTAAGTAAAAATGAAGGAAATTTTAATAAAGCTTAAATGTTAGTTCATAATCATAGTGAATTATTAATCATTAATAATAAACAATTAATCATTAATTATAACAAATGTGCCATGCTAAAGGAAGATGTTAATAATAGGGGAAACTGGGTATGGAGAATATGGAAACCATGGGGTAAGGTTTACTTTAAAAAATACACATTTATTCATTCATTTAAAACATATTTTCCAAGTGTCTAATTGATGCCAAGATTCATGTTAGACACAGGAGACACAACATGGTAGTTGCCTTCACAGAAATAGGCCCAAAAAAGTTAAATGGCTCCTTCAAAGTCACATTGCTGGAAAAGAAGAAGAATTGGAAGAGCCTCCAGACCCATGATTTTGCCACTCAACTTTATCGGCCTACTTCTTTCCATATTCTGACACATTCAAGAAAATATTCCTTGTTGTGTTATTTATAGAGTGTAAGTAAACTTTTGAATCAATCAGCAAGTATTTATTAAGAATGTGCCATGCTCTGGAGTGCCTGGGTGGCTCAGTTGGTTAAGTCACCCCCTTTGGCTCAGGTCATGATCTCATGGCTCATGAGTTTGAGCCCTGCATCAGGCTCTGTGCTGACAGCTCAGAGCCTGGAGCCCGTTTCGGATTCTGTGTCTCCCTCTCTCTCTGCCCCTCCCCCACTCACATTCTATCTCTCTCCTTCAAAAATAAATAAACATTTAAAAAAAATAAAAAAATAAAGAATGTGCCCTGTTCCTAGGATTGAGCTACTTGCTCAGAAGTGAAAAAGGGAACCAGTGGTCTCTACCCCCTCACAACAAATAAGCTCTTTCTGGGACCGTAGAACAAGTGTATACACATAAGATTTGAGGATGATTCTCAATTTGAGAGTTAGGAATCATAAAACAATCGTGGTCAAACAAAATGGGAAGTTTTCTGTGGAAAAGGGACTTGAACTAGGTTGTTGTAGGTAGGGGATTCATCCAGAACAAGGATTGTTCCTTAAGGTATTTAATGTGGTGATTAAGGGCATGATTTCAAAAGCTGGACTTCCAGGATTCTAATCCCAGCTACTCTACTCACAAGAGGAGTGATTTTCGGCAAACTCCTGAAGCCCATCTACTGTCTTCATTTTTAAAATGGGGCAATAATGGTATATTTTTGATAGGATTTTTTTGAAGATTCCATGATGTATCAGCCAGGGTTCCAAGAGAAATGGTAACCCATTCACCCTAGGGAAATTCAAGAAGAATTTATTTACAAAGGGCCTATCATCAAAGATATGAATATGGAGGAGCCACAAAGAACTTGGAAATCTTAGCTGCTGAGTTCTTATAACCCCTAACAGATAGAAGAGGGGAGTATTTATTGGAACCCAAAAGGAGAATCATGGAGAGTCTGCCTTCTCACGAAGACCAGTGTCCTTTGATGAAGCCAGGGAATTAACACTCAGATCTGACACTCTTCTTTCCTTCTAATTTCTGCCAAGTCTTCCTAATGTCCTTATGCAGCCAGAAGTCAGAGGGCAGTCTTGATGATGTAGTCTATGCAGGTCAGTCTCCAGGTACAGAAAGCAGAATGATAGATCTGGAAGGGCCAACATGAATTAATACACATAAATATTTAGAACATATCTAGCACACAGTAATGTCCAATAAATATTAACTATTATGGTTATTATTATTACCTCTATTTTATCAGTATTTGCCAGTTTCCAACATTTGGTCAGTGCTTTAAAAAAGTTCAGGTGATCATAGATGGATGACAGATCTAAAAGCAGGGTAGAGGTTTCCATAGCATGTTAAAGTAATATGAGTCATAGTCATGGGTATACAATTGATCATAAATACGTAACAGACAATGACATAAGCTTAAATGAGTCGGAATTTGCACACTGGGGAATAGCAAGAAATAAAGTTGCTGGGTAACTCCTAAAGTCTTTAGGAAAAAAAAAGAAATCACATTATTAAAATATATACTGTTCCACACAGAAGGACAACTTAGGAAATCATAAGGGCCAATGAGGTTCAAGGGAAAGATTCAAGCTTTGAGACATAGAAATACGTTCATTCACCTCTATGTGCCTTTTAGCAAGTTTTTTACCCCCTCAGCCAGTGATGATTAATTTTCTGTGTCAACCTGACGGAGCCACAGAGTGCCCAGACATTTGGTCTAACATCATTCTGGGTGTGTCTATGTATTTGGATGAGATTAACATTTGAATGGGTAGACTGAGTAAAAGAGATTCCCTGTCCACCCACTCCAGTGTGGGTAGGACCCATCCAGTCAAGAAAGACCTGAATAGAACAAAAAATATGTAAGAAGGAACTGTTCGTATGTGACTATCAAGCTGGGGCACTGGTCTTTTCGGACCTTTGGGCTCTGATTGAAACATTGGCTCTTCTTGGGTCTCAAGCCTGGTCGCTTTCAGACTGGAGCTTACACTATCAGCTCTCCCAGCTCTCACACCTTCAGACTCAGACTGGAACTACACTGCCTGCTCTCTCAATCTCCCCCCTAATTGGGTAAGCCCATTCCTTATAATAAATATACATATATTATATACATATAGATTTCTACATGTATATATTTTATATACATTCCATTGGTTCTGTGTCTCTGGATAGCTCTGACTAATACAAAGCCCCAATGCACTAATTTATAAAAGAGAGATTATCAGTCAAATTGAGTGAGAAAAACTCTATGCAAAGTGGCCAGCACATAGTAGGCATTCAGTGAATGTGTTCGCTCTTCCTGCACAGTTGAGGGATTGCAAGCACAGCAAGTAGAAATAAAACAGAGGACTATCTTTCTAATAGACATCCTTCCTGCCTCCAGTTTTTAATAGAGTCCATTAATATCTATCAAACATTCCTGGGAATGGAAATATAAAGCTATCCTTGCTGTATATGTGGCAGCCTAATGAGCCAGCTTCTCCCAGTGAAGCAATAATTTACTCAAAGGTCCCAAAGTGGCCAGCATGAGTTAAGACAGCTTTCCAAATTGACCAGTTCTTGCACAAAGAGATTGCATTATTATGCTACCCTTTCTATGTGATTTGTTCAACGAAGCTCTATGCAGGATAAACCAATGTAGATGTCTGCCCTCTAGGACCTTTCCCTGTGGGGATTTCAATGCCAAGTTCAATCCCCCTGAAATCATGCAGTCAGCTCTCCTAGTTCCAGGCCAATGGAATTTTCCTAAACCATGACTTTGTCAGACTAAGTCATGTATATCCATTCCTTGGGGAGGGGCTAGAAGAAGGATGACATTGGGCAATTTCTCAAGCTCCATTTCTCAGTAAAATGTCTCAAAATTTGTGCACATAGAGCTTTTTTTTATGTTGGCCAATCCATATCAGATGATGATATATGTCACTTCATAGTGATGGAAGGCCCGGCTGCAGAAGCCATTTTCTGGAGTCAAGGATTGCAGTCCCAATGCTAATTCAGCAAGAGCGATATTTATGACCTTAACAATGGGACCAGAAGGCTCCAGTCCCCCCTTGTGAGTCTAGACAGTGCCTGTGGAAAGACTGGACAGCATTTTATTCACCAGAATCTGATGTTTAAACACATTAGAAAGTACATACAGAGTCAATATGACTAAGTAAAATTATTTCCAAAAAGATATAGTAGAAACAGCATTGCTTAGAAATCAGAAAACTGAATTCTCAGCCCTCTTCTAGTCTATCTAGCTCTGTCACCTTGGGTGAGTCACTTAATCTTTCATGGATGAAATCATGTGACCTGAAAAATGGGTTAATAACACCACACTAACTTTAAAGCCTAGAGAAAGTAAGAAGGTTTCCTGAAGTTCCTTCCAGCTCTAAGATATCTAAAATCGTGCTTCTTATTCTGGGTAAAGGCATCATTGATCAGCATCAGATTATTAATACTTGATAAATTTCCTTTGCATGCTGCTTTCGATTTGACAAAGCAGCTTTATGTACTCTGCTTAATTCAATACATACAGCACTCCTCTTAAAGATTGGCAGAGCAAAATTATCATTCTCATTTGACAAATGAAAAAAACACTGATGCTCAGAAGGCTAAATGACTTACCTAATGTTGCATTTCCATGACAGTACCCAGCACACTGCTGCCTCAATTTCTCTGAGATTACTTCTCTCGGCTATTTCTCACATAACTTTCTTCACCCATCCAGGTGTCTCTGCTCAAATGCCACTTTCTGAGAGAAGGCTTCCCTTCTATCACCCAAATAAAACAGCATCACTCTATCCCTTCACCTCGCTCTATTCTTCTTTATAGAACTTAATATTCTGAGATAAACTCATCATTTATGTGTTTCTTTATTTATTGCCCCTTTGCCTCCCCTAAAAATTAAGCTCTGTAAGAGCAGGAACTGTGTCAATTTTTGCTCATTCCCATGTTCCTAACACCTAGAATAGTGCCTGGTCGGTAGTAGGCACTCGATAAATAATTGCTAGTAAATGAATGAACAAATGAGGTAAAACAGAGAAACTTTGGTTTATATCTTTAGGGAAAAAAAATGGAGGGTACCCTTGTCCCTTTGGTTCATTTCCTAGGATATCTTGATTGATTTTTGTCTCTAACATACTTTTTATCTCTCTTTCTCAAGAAAAAATAGGCCTCATTTTAATATTTTTCCTTAAACCATGGGGAAATGTAATTATATCATTCTAGTTCAGGATTCAGAGGAGTGGTCCTTCAGGTTGAAAATAAAATTTAAAAAAAAAAAGTCAGTGATTTCTAAACCTGGCTGTCTATGAAAATCTCCAGGGGACATTTTAAAAATTGAATTCCTAAGCTCTACTCTTGAAAAACTCTAATTCATTGGGTCTGTAGTAGAACCAGAATTTGTACATTTTCAGCCTTCTCAATTGATTCAAATGCACGGCCATGTTGGAGAACTAATGAATTCTCTGAGAAAGATTCCTTCCTGCTCTGTGTATTTGTTACTTGGGACTTGAGCAAGCACCACCATGGTTTAGTTATAGCCACAAGATCTGCTTTAGAAGAATAGGAGTCATGTTAGCCTCGGGCACAATTCCAAAATGAGTTAGCCATGGGGATTTCTGAGTAAGTGGATTGAGCATGGAGGTCAAGCAGGTATATTTTCCTTATCCTAAAGATATACCCTGAGGGAACAGAAGCCCAATCACTCTACTAGGTGTGAAATAAAGCTTTTGTTCCTGTAAGAAAGACTCCTAAATACAAAATAGTTCAACCCCAAATCTAGAAGCAAGAATTAAGGCAAAAATTTGGTTCAATACACTGGGCCAACATGATGGATGGTGTGAGGTGAATTGGACAACATTTATGCAGCCTTCTGTGAATATTTACTGAGCATCTACTAGGGTTTGGGAATGTACCAGAGAACAAGATATAGTCTCTGTCCTACAGAAACATGCACTGAAGTCTGAGAGAGAAATATACCAAATATAACAACAGACAGCAATGGGATTCCAGAGGGTAAGCATTTAAGGAATGTCTCTACCTCAGTAGTGGGATGAGAAAAAGTAATGCCAAACTAAAACCTAAACAATGAGTAAAAGTTGACAAACAAGATGGAAAGAGGATGAAGAAGAGTGTTGCAGAAAGAAAAAAGAGCAAAGATGTTGGTCCAGATGTAAGATACAGCTTCAGCATTTAAGGAAGTGAAAGTCTAGAAAAAACAGAATGACAGAATTTAGAAGTCTGAAGTGGGTAAAATTTGGGAGACTGTATATGATATTTTTAATGAGCTTTCAAAAGGGGAAATCCAACAATTTTTTTAATCCATTCAATTTATCTTGTGCCTAACATAGGTCATTTATTGTTCTAGACATTGGGGATACAGTGGGAAACGAAGACATACCAGGTCTTGGAAACCTTAAAGTTAACATTTGAGTTATTGGGTTTGACAACAAATGAGTGAAAAAAAAAATGTAACCCTAGTTCACATGATGGTGATTTAGGCTAAATCTGGCAATGGGTATGGAGAAAATGAAGAACACATAAGTGACCATCCAGGGACGTAGCCTGAAGAATGAGGATGGAATGGCATCCTTGTAGGGGTCGCCTGAAACTTGGTCTTTTCTGGATGAGTGTCTGAATAGTTAGCCCCACAATACGTGGGATACTGAACAGTTTGTATTCTGCTGAAATGTATTAGGAAAGAATTGTGTGAAGGAATTGAGACTGAGGCTGACCTCATTTATCTTTGTAGAATAAACAAATCCTATACATTTGAAATATTCTATAATTAAATTCAAATATTGATGTAAATATAAGACACCCAAATGCCCTCTCTAAACCCCAAAGACCACTGAACTAACCTTAAAATAACAGTGAAGTTGACAACAAAATAATGGGCTTAAAGTCAAGATTAAAGCTACATTTATCTTGTTTTATTTTATAATGGGGTGAACTTGTTTGTTATTCACTTGAAAATCAGATATTTGATAGCAGTACACCTTTTGAATTATTACATTTAGATCTTAAAAATCTCTTCTCAACCTTGCATGTGAATGATTCATAGATGTAGAATGTAAGGGCTGGCTTATAGCAAATGGAGGAAAGTATCCATAATCCAGATGGACGTAGGCAAGAAGAATTAAATCATGGTAAGACAAACAGAAGAGACAAGATCTGAATGGGTTAAGAGAGGTTAATCAAAATGTGTTCTCACTCCAGAAAAGACGGGGAAGTGTAGAATAATTGATAGCCTCAGGAGAAATACAAAAGGTATGGGTAAAAGGAAAAAAAAAAACAAAAACAAAAAACATGCATCCTGGAAATAGCATGTTAGGAAAAATACGGAAATCTGGATGCAATAGTTTTAAGAAAAGGCCTTTATAACAAAGGCAAAGTCATGTAACACAAGATTGTACTTTACTTGGGGTGTTTTAATTTTCTTCTCAATCACTCCAAGAGCGTTCTTGTCTCCCTTCCTCAAGTCTCTCTTTATCTGTTTCCTATACTCGAGCTACATTGGAATAACCTTGATCTTGTGAGTTGATTTCTAAATGTATTTTCAAAGTGGGTTCATCTTCGCCACTTAGAGAGAGGTTTATCTACATTTTTCTAGACAAGCTGTTTGATCAAGTCATTTAATATCACATATTTGAGATATAGGCTATATGACTTGTTGAGATCAAGCAGAGTTTTACAACGGAAAGGAATATGTAGTTGTTGACTGACCTCTACGAAAAAGCAATGTCCTATTTTCTTTGGGAGTTATATATGAGAGGGTGATTTTTACACCTATTGTTATGTTCTACTTCCGAGAGGACTCCAGCAGATTCCGTGCAATCCGCAAAAACAAACGCTTACACCACAGAATGACATATGCAAAATCTGCATGTACATTTAAGCCATGATAGCTACAAACAGACTCAAGGCAAGTAATTTTTTAAAAAAACAGCAGGTTGGGGCACCTGGGTGGCTCAGTCAGTTAAGCAACTGACTTTGGCTGAGTACGTGATCTCATGGCTTGCAGGTTCAAGACCTGTGTTGGGCTTTTTGCTGACAGCTCTGAGCCCAGAGCCTGCTTTGGATTCTGTGTCTCCCTCTCTTTCTGCCCCTCCCCCCCCCCCCCCCCCGCTCACACCCTGTCTCTCTCTCAAAAATAAATAAACGTTTTTTAAAAATTAAAAACAGCAGGTTAATTTTAGGTGTTTTTTGTAACTGAAATGGAAGCTATAGAAAACTTACATTTGCATGTACGTTTTAAGATTAAATTATAGACTGGATTTCTTTGTTCAAGGAAAAGCTCATCTTAAACTTAGAGAAAGCAGCATGCTATAAAATGGGATATCAAATGACAAAATCAACCCCATCCATGGTTTGTAATTTTGAAGAACCACCCCTAATCCATTGCAGAAAAAGAAGTAACCAAAGAGAAATACTAGTGTAATTAACGTATGGTAGATCCCTAATCTGACTTCTGAATCACATATCTACATTGGTAGTGTTATTTGTGTACCACAACATGAAGCCATAATTCAAAGTACAGTGATGCTGAGTCCCTTAGAGAAGTTATTTAATAGGATATGGAAAGAAATAAAAAAGCAAAAGCCAGGTTTCAAGGTAGAAACTTTGATTCCAGCCTGCTTTCTTTGTTTCCTGATAAGAACCATCTAAGCTGTCTCTGTCCTCTCGAATCCCCTTCATTATGTACTCTGGAATGAAAACTTCCAGTTTCTGGATATAAGGATCTCAGGGCTTTCTATCCACTTAGTTACCTTGTCCCTTCTACAGTGAGAAGCCAATTCTAACACTGGGAAACCTGATCCAAGTGGTGTAACCACCTAGGAAAGTACCCTTGGTTACCTACCTTCTTAAAGAACCCTGTTACAGCAAATCATTAGCAGGAACAAAGTTAAGTGAAAAACTTAATATCTGTAATGCTGGACCACAGAATCAAAAATCCCTATTTCTGCAGGAGCTAAATTTTGAAAGATTCTATCAATAGACCTTAGAAATATGATATATAAAAGTAGAATAGCATGATTGCTACATTGCAGCGTCCTTCAGAATGCTGAGCCTTCATTATCCTAATAGCTTTCCTTCAGTATCCATGGAATGGAAAGTAATTAAAACCCTCTGAGACCGTCACTATACAGATCCAATAATAATCATCTTTACTTCTTTGTTCAAGACATGTATAAAGAATAATTTTTTTTAATGTCTTTATTTATTATGAGACAGAGAGAGACAGAGCATGAGCAGGGGAGGGGCAGAGAGAGAAGGAGACACAGAATCTGAAGCAGGCTCCAGGCTCTGAGGTATCCCCGATGCAGGGCTCGAACCCACGGACTGTGAGATCATGACCTGAGCCGAAGTCGGACGCTCAACCGACTGAGCCACCCAGGCACCCCAAGAGTAATTTTTAATGTTATAGAAAAATAAGACTATATATAGCCAGCTTCCATCACACTAATAACAACACATTGTTGGACTAATGTTTCTAAAGGTATTTTGTATTCCAAATTCTAATAACTGTTGACCCAACTGAAACCCTAACATCCCTAAGGATGAAAGTTTAGCACTAGACTAGATTTTGAGATTCTGAGATTTAAACCCCTTATTTCATATATGAAGAATCTGCTGAGTTATACAGCCAGTTAACTGCAAAGGTGAGAATAGAAATCAAGACAACTGATTTCTAAACCAGGGCTTTTCCTAATTCATCCTCCTGCCTTTCTGTGCACCTTGTCCTTGTAAAATGACTTGGACACTAATTGGGAAAACCATGCTTATTTGCAAAGGATCACCTGATGGCCATTGATCATGGAGGAAGGCAGCACTGAGAGAAAGGAAGAGATACCTTAATATCCTACAAAGGAAACCCAGTTATTAAATAAGATAGTCCACATAAAGACAATTAGAACATGACCTAGCAGACAAAGTCATGTAATCCCATACATGATCACTATGACCTCTTCCTCCCTTCCTCCTCCTCCTTCTTCTTTGCCATCACCATCACCATCACCCTCACCATCTATGTCTCTCTCCTCTACTTCACAACAACCTAAGGACAAGAAGCATGGGCCAGTGGGGGTGTCAACAGCACCAAATATGGAAGTCTCCATTCATACGTTGGACCCTTAGTAGACTTTCCTTGATTTCTTTGGCCGATATAAACACAAATCCACAAATCAATGTCACATTGCTAACATCTTCACAGAATCGTTATCCAGTGTTGCTGTTGAAATAAATGTCTGCAGAGTCAAAGACTTTTCCAGGAGAAAATGAAATGTACAGTTTTCCTGAAGCAAGCCCTTCACCTGGAGCAAGGATCAGGAAGAACTAACCAGACTCCAGATGAGATGAGCCTGACTCAAATACTCTCTTTGCATCCTCATCTGCTTTGTGTGAAAAGGAAACTTAATTATGATATTTCAATATTGAAATAAAATTAGTTTGGATTTTATTCCTCACTCTTGAGAGGAAATTACGCTCCATTTTTAACTGTGCAAGACAACTGCCAATTCATCTGCAGAGTGTTATTTTTATGAACATTTAAGTAACTGTATACAGGGCCTGCTCAGAGCTTCTCTTCTTGTGGGCAACTTGGCATCCAAACTCTTGCTTCCAGAAGCTTGTGTGGACACCTCACATGCCACAATCACTATGCGTATTGGTTAAATCTCTTTAGCAACAATAGTATAGCCAATTAAAATGACATATTTTACTCATACCTCATATTTGTGCCTAGTTATAATGGACCAAAATAAAAGGCTTAGAAAACTTTGTCCAATTTAACCTAAATAGATTAGGTGCAATTTCATAACATCCCTAGAATACATATAGTGTATTAATGCATTGTTTAATATATTAGTAAAGTTTAAAAATGATGTAATGAATTAAATATTAAGGACCACATAGCCAATGTAGTTTCACTGCTCTTTAAATGCCTCTGGCAAGGATTTAATTTAGATTTAATAAAAGAGTTATTATATTATTTATTTGATTATAAATATGCTAATGTAAATGCTATGCTATAAATACTTCTCCTAATTAAATACTAGCTGAGTTATGGAGGTTTATTTAGGTGCAACTAGCAGTTTATTAAGATCTATGAGTCAAAACTCAATAACCATATTCTCAGTAATCCATTGATATTTAATAGATAATAACCACATTATACTCAAGGTAGTGCCTTTAGTTGTATTTTTTTATTGAATTTTAGTTTAAAAATAATTATTAGTAGCATATTTACCAAGCCTTGATTGTTTGAGATATTCATCTTAATAAAAAAAGTTGTTATGCCCCAATAGATATTCATAATAATCAGTTGATATTTAATTAACATATAATAACTCCCTCATTAAACTTAAATTAAATCCTTATTAGAAATAGTCCATTTTAAAGTGCAACTGAAAATATCACTATGGAAAATTACATACCTTACCTTGCAATGCTTTCAGAAGCAAAGTGAGAGATGTTCCTAACCACCTAAGATGGAATTTCCTAGGACACCGAAGGATGTTTAGGACATGCTTTAAGTCCGTGTATACAGATCACAGGATAAGAGAAGTATTAAAGTAAGCAACAGTTCTTAATGTGCCCATATTTGAATGTTTTGTTTTGTGTTTTTTTAGCAATCACTAAATTCTAATGAACTAGAAACTAAATGAAACACCAAAGGACTCTATGTTCTTAAAATAAACCAGTTAAGGGGAAAGGAGAGCTATACCAGATATTCGTCATTTCTCTCTCCAGACCCTTTCTGTACCCTCCCCCACGCAGCTCTGTGACCAAAAGGGCTGACCCCTGGTCCTCTAGATTCCAGGTGAGTTTGGCCAATGGGAAGCACCATCTGGATACTGGAGTAGAAGAGTAGAGAGAGGTTGTAGTCTTTATCCTTCCATCTCTTCTCGCTGAGCTGGGTTTGCCGGTGGGTCTTCACATAATGCCACAGAGTCTGTTTGGCAGTCCTTCCTATAGTTCTAGTTCTCAGTGAACTCTGTCAACCCTGCCTTCTCTTTGCCCTTTTGGATTCGGGGAAGGTAATGGTTTCCCATGCTTGCCAGCCTCAGGGCATTTCTCCCCTTAGCCCTGCCGATATCTTTACAAATACTCTATTAATAAAATTGTCTTCAGCTACTCCTTTTGACTGTGCCATCTATTTCCATCTATTTCAGGATTTGGAAGAATATACAACTTAAATAAAATAAATAACAACGAAAACAGCATCAATGAATCTTTACAAACCACTTCCACACGCATCGTTTCGTCGCATTCTAACTAGTTTTATTTTTTGGCAGGCGAAAAAACCGAGACTTGGGTTTTCTACACACAAGCACTCAGTTATGAATGGAAAAGCCAGAAATCAAGCCCAGGTCTTCCAAACCCCATTTTCTAAATATCTTCAATTGTATCCCAATAACTAGAAGGACTAAATCCTACATAATTTTAATCAAAATTCTGCTTAAGTAGTAATTTACAAGCTTTCGAAGCCATAGAACCCTTTCTTCAAACAAATCCAGAGTTTGAATAACTAAGACAGATAGAAGCAGAGCATCTTTGGTTGAGGCTGTCTTTCACAATCCCATTCAGATCATGAGGCAATGACTCCATATTCTGCACATGTCCCACACCTGCTGGATTAGAGCACTCTATCTCCCTGACCACAGTGATTGGCTAACTGATAAGCACATGATCCAAAGTCCTCCAGAAATGCGCTGCTTTCTTCTGGGATGTCAAGCTGAAAAGATAATGAAAGCTTTAGATCTGCTAGTTGTTACCTTGCCTGCCATACAGAGAAAACCATCTTGAGAACAAAGTCAAATATAGAGGAAGCCTAAACCAAAAGAAGGGGATCAAAGAGTTCTCATAGCAAGCACCCTTTGAAGCTATGGATCCAACTAAGACTAAAGACAATCCCATACTTTGGGATTCTCAGGTGTAGGAGTCAATCAGTTCCCTTTCTGCTCAAGTTGGTTTGAATTGGATTTCTGTCACTTACAACCAATAAAACAGAACTCCACCAAAGTGGAGTTTGGTATCGATTCGTGTATTATCCAAAAGGTATGGTTTTCCTTGACTTGGAGCATTGGTTGAAGACTCAATAGTTTATTCCTAGATTATTCCTAATGGTAGTCAATTGATCCTTGTAAAGAATTCATTCAACACAAAATTTTCCAAAATATATGCTACTTTTTGTTTTGTGTAGAGAAAGAGTACTAAGACCTCCAACACTGTAGTTGCATCCTTTGCAAAATTCATTCTCCTATTGTGAACTTCAATTCCTTACTGGTACATTCATATTACCAATCTTGCCTTTTTCACGGGGTTATTGTGAGACTCCAATTGGGCTAAAAAATTTTTTTATAATGTAGAAAATTTCTATATTGTATAAAATATAAAACAAGCTGTCAGCAGTTTACCAAATGTCAATTTTAATTACTTTAAAGAGCATTTTTATATATAAAGGTGTACCAGATTATATATTTGGCACAGTATATTCAAAACAAGGTAAAGTATTTAAAAATAGGAGTCACTCTTTGTTTCTTTTAGTCTGAACCCTGTAATTAATGTTCTTAAAGCACTTTACACAACATTAAATGATTAGACTTCTTAACAGCCCTCTGACATGGCAGTGTTATAAAGGGGAACCCTTCACTGCTATAATGTAGACCTGTATTTATTTTCTAGACTTAAAAAATTCACTTAGGGAAACTCTGGGCATTAAAAATCAATTTAAAATACAATTAAACTATTAGTGTATCCAAAAGAGACCAATAGAAACATTAGGCTATGTCTATTCTTGGGCCAAATGAGTGGGGAGTGCAGGCAAACATCCAGGCACTTAGGACATAATGGCCTCCAACATCAACTACAGGAGCAGAAAAAGGATGGGAGGACTTGAGTTTTCCAAATTGACTCTTTTTAATGAAATCTGTGTACATATTACTCTACCTCCACGTGCCTAGATAAATTCAACTTCTGTTTTGGTTTTTGTGGGGTTTCATGAAAGCCAAAGCCTCAGCTGATACATCATAGGTAATAACCACTTTATACTCAAGGCATTGCCTATAGATATCTTATTCCTACTGACTTGTTAAAACATAAACAGAATCACTATCCAATTGGGGTTCCCTTCTGCTCAATCTGGATCACATATTTGTCCTGGACATAGATTAGCCCTAATTTAAGCTGCCACATCCCATTCAACTGTCCTGGCTTATAGGGAAAAGAATTATTAGTGTTTTCTGGCTTTTGATGACTTAAAAAGTCCTTTCCTAGTGACAAAAAATAAAATTGGCATGTGCTTCTGATTGTATATTATACATGTAAAGGACCATAAATAAACTATATTATTCTACCCATATCAACCATTAAGGAAGGGCAGAAGGAGAGTAAGACTTAAGACACTTGGAAATAATGATGCGAGATCAACACTTCCTTTAGACTGCTAGTGACAGAGCTTCACATACTTCTCTAGTTCCATGGTACCTTTAATATGGACATGGTCCACTGGCGTAAACAGACTCAGCCCATTTTATGTCTACATGGCAAATAACAAATATTATCAGGTCTTTTATTGGGCCCAGATCTCATATCTGTAGTCATATAAAATCAATAAGTTTCTTGAACAAAAAATTCTATTACTCACCCCACAAGAGAGTATAGAGTAATGATCAGGTGTGTGTGCTTTGGTTTCAGGTGGCTTAGGTTCAAATCTTGCCTTCACCTCTCTCTTACCTTGTACTTAACTTCTTTGTGTTCCATTTTCTCATATGTGGAGGTAATAATAGGGCCTGGCTCATGGTAAAGTACTTAGATGTGTGCTTCAAATATCCTACATGAATACCAAATATTAGCAGCTGTTAAGCACTGCTTAGTGTGCTAACTCTGCTTAAAACCTACCCTGATCCCTGTCCAGTTAGCTCCTGTCCAGCTTTTAGATTCCTTTTGACCACATACACCTCAGTCTGGATTCTGCCTTCATCACCCTGTGGTTTTTTTTTCAGAAATATTATTACTGCTTGTTATTATAAATTTATGAGTTTTTATTCGTTTAATATCTGTATTTCCCATTAGACTCTAATTTCCTTAAAGAAAAGACCATATTTTGCTCACAATCTTATTCATAATCGGATACATAGTAGGTCGTCAATAAACATTTGTTAAATGAATAAAGGGATGATTATAATAAAGGTCTTAAGTATCTTTCTTCTTTGCTTCTACATTTTTTCACTAAAGAAAACAATTTTGTCTGGCTGCTAATATTCAACCTATTCCTATAATACCACTGTCTTGACTAAAATATCAAATTATTTTTCACGATAGAGTTCAGCACGATCGTCTCTAAAGTCAGCATTTTGTAAGACTTACGATATGACTCAAACAGAATGTAAGTAACAGATTTGCTAATAGTGTTCCCAAACTGTTTCTAATTTAGTATCTTTTTTTTTTTTTACTCCAGCAACATAATGGAATTAAAAGTTTCCTTTATATTGCCACAAATCAATCAATAAGCATTTGTTTTATTCCCACTATGGCTTAAGCACTATGGCAAGGTGTCCTATTTATAACAGGCATTGTACCTGTTTTAATTGCTTTCTGTAGCACATAACCATATAAGGACTCAATGACAAATAAATATATCTTGATGTCAATTAAGTACATTGGTGGCCACAAACCAGGGCCAATTAAAAAGTTCTGGAGTCAGAATTCCAAGGAGTTTATTGCCAAAAGGAAATGAAACTACTTAGGAGCTCCACATGGACTGGATGATAGAAATTACAAATGCAGTGGGAATATTGGAGATGTCCACATCTGAGCGGAGTCATCACCATCTCCATGGAAACCATCCCCCGCCCCCTTCTGGGGAGAAAACAGCAGCTGTTCAACAGCACACAACCAAGAAAAATGCAAATCAGTCGGAAGTGAAAAACTCAGGATCCATGTTATATTGTTAAGAGGATGAGATTTGGGGTAAAGGAATGAGACTAACAAAGTCATTATTTAGCAAATAAGGTTCTGTTAGTTTTCTGTGCGTGCTGAAGCGTGCTGGGGAGGTAGAGGTTCAAGGTGGACAGGAAATCATGTCAAACTTCATTACATCGCCATGTTGGAATAATACGTTGCAGGGATTTTGCAAAGTGAAATTGCAAGGGCAAAAGTACAGCTTTTAAGGAAGGAAGCAGAAGAAATATATTTAGGGGTTATTTTTGAAGAAAAAAGAAAGTTAAAGCATGCCACTGGGTACTACATAGAAAGAAATTTGGAAAAAGAAGGGAAATAAAAGAGATTGTGTTCTATAGGCATAATCTATCAACGTGATTGTTTTATATGTTTCTTTCATATGAACGTTTATGTGTTTCTCATGGATTCATGTTTGGCTACAAAGATTTCATGATGCTCAATAACGAATAAGAAGCCTTACATGAAAGCCTTAGGTAAAAACATGCAGCTAAATCAGGCAATTTAGACCATGTCAAGAAGGGTGACAAGCTGGATGGTTGTGGTCTGTTTGCATGAAGAACTCAGGATGGTAATGACAAGAAAAACATGAGCATTCATAAGAGCCAGACACTGGGAAAGGCCTCCTGTCCCATCAAATTTTATCTCTTAAAACTTTGGAGCTGAGATTCCTTTAGTCAGCACCATGCACAAGGAGAAGTGTAATGCAAGAGACAGTTTCTAATGCCCACTCCATTCATGCCCTCAACGCCCCCCCATACCCCTTTATCCTTATAAAGAATCCCCCATTAGTTAAGGTAGTTCAACTTGATTTCCATTACTGGCAGCCCAAGGGACAGATTTTAACAGCTCTGCAACGCATTATTCAATGCGTGAGGGTAAAGGTCATCTTTAACCCACTCTGAGTTATAAACACCTACCCAATATTGTAACATTTGGGAAGAGAGGTAGGTTTTATGGGAGAAAAATTCAAAATTTTATGCTTGCATGAGAACAAGTACAGTAATATAGGTTGGGAAGTATCTATTGGATTAGTAGAGCTTGCAGAGATATATGTGCTGAAAAATACCAACTTATTCCCTTTAATTCGCTCTCTATTAAGGCAGAAATAACGTTAGCTGTTCTTAGGATTTCGCCCAGGGTATGCTGAGATCCTCGGATCCACTGCAGTGACAAGCATTGGGTGGTTCACTGCAATCCTCAGCCACTGGCCCACTGCAGTGATGAATGTGATGCGTATTGGCTCTGCTCATATCCAGGTCTGTCCAGGTTTGACACTGAGATGCTCTCCTGGCACTTTTGAGGCTCAAGGATTTGGGAACACAAGGAGCCTGGGCCTAAGATGTCAACTGAGTACCTGTACCTGTATGCCACATTCTCAGGGAAATGCCAAGGTGCCACTCTGGGACCCACATACCTCTGCCCTCCCCACAGCCTCAGCAAGTTATTTCCTGGAATGAGGTCTGCACTCTTTCTCTCTCTCCTGCTTCTGAGGAAGCACTCCGTCCTATTCCATTTTAGCCCATCCCTGTTTGGGAGAGTTTTGTTTGTTTGGTTTTTAGTGCACTTAGTCTTTTAGAAGCAAAAGCCGGGAAGTCTTCTACTTTTTCTGATCTGCCACCTTCTTCTTCCTGGGCTTCATAGCACAAGACTTGAATGTGGAGAAAGAAAAGGAAGAAATAATGGGAGAAAGTAGTTAATGTATCACATTATTTCCAGCCTGCTATCCTGTAGGCTTTCTCTGACTTTTCCTTGAAAATGAACTCAAATTTTTGTAGGATATAAAATAAAAGGTTTAAGTTTTATATTAAAATTCCTGAAAGGGCTCAGGGCAAGACTTCTTTGTGACCCTAATGCAAATAATGGGGAAGACTTCATGATGGCAAGTGGTTGTCAGGCAGTTGCATCCGAGGATCAGTTTCTGAACTCCTCAAAGAGCAAGAGGGACACTAGGTATCTCTAAAGGAAACTTCTGTATTTTGAATTCCATTGACCAACTGACTTTGTGAAAGAATGGGAACACTGTTCTAGTAGAAAATACCTGAGCCTCAAGAAACCCTAAATCGCATATTCAGGTACAAGAAAGCTTTAAGAGTGCATATTTAAAAGAAAATGCTGATTTCTTCTTAAAATATTAATACCATCACTCAAATTAAGTCACTAGATAGAAATGCAAAGTACCCTAAGTTATTGTTATGTTTAGCCTGATAGCTTTAAGCTCTGAAAGAAAAATCGCAGTCTTCTCTCAGTGAAAAGCAGGTATGTGATTGCCAAGTTCCTCCACTCTTTTCCAACCCATGCTCCAGTTTCTTAGCAGTAGGGTCGTGAATGAAAAGCAGAAGAGAGGCATGAACAGAAACAAAGGGTACTGGGCACTAAACTTCAAATTCGCAAACAGGAAGCAAATTCCTGGAAGCACATCCCAGTCTTGCTGATCTTTCAAACCACTGATTCCAGCCACATATCACCTCCTGGGCCTCCTCTCATTATTTCGTATCAAATTATCATTTTCTGTGGGTTGAGAAGTGATTTAAGATAAAAGTGGTTTGGGATTCATATATTATTAAATACTGAATTATAAAGATGCTAATATAATCTTTGATAACATTCATACTATATAAAGACAAATTCTTACTTTTCCCATTTAACAAGTGATGCATGCTGTTTCATTTACTTTAAATTAATTATGTAATAAAAAGCATGAATTGTCAACAAATAAATTCAAAAATTATACATATTGTTTTCTGTTTGGGGAACTAATGGGTATTAAAATGTGGATTAAAATTTAACTATGTCTCATACCATCAAAATATAAGACAAAAAAACTTTTGGTGACTTATCATTTGAAGTCCTTGAAAACTGCATTTTAAAGAAACAACTGGCTTATTTTTTAATTTGTTTATGCTTTTTTTCTACATGATGGAATATAAATGTTCCACATTGTTTTTTTTCCCAGCAGTTTTCAAACAGCAGTCTCAGGATGTAAATTCATTCCAATAAATCAAAAGCCAAATTGGATTAAATTTTCACTATATCTTTAAGTATCAGGTAGGCCATAAAAGAATATTTGAATTAATGCAAAGCTATGCCATGTTTCTGGAAAGAAGAACATAATATTGTAAAGGTATTTACTTCCTCATATATTAAACTAGGATTTCTGATAAATAACTATCAAAATCCCAACAAGATTTTTTCATAGAACTTGATAAGGTGATTCAATTTCTAGAAGAGAAAATATGAAAGAGGTGCTAGAAAAAAATTAAAAGGTAGAATAACGATGAGGTCTTGTTTTACCAGATAATATGATACATTATACACCTATAGGAATTAGAACAGTACGATACTGGTGTGGGGACAGAGGAGTAGACCAAGGAAAACTGACAGGTCATGTGGAAACAGACCCATGTACATTTCTGAATGCGCTATGCATTAAAGTTAATATATTACACAATATATGGGCACAGTATAAATAGTTAAATAATAGAGTAATTAACTAGGCAATTTCAAAAAAAATGAATAAATTATAACTTACTTATAAAAATAAATACGAGGAATAAAAACCTAAAACATTTTTTAAAGGAAAAGAATTAGTAAAGTAAAAACATAAGAGAATATGCTTATGACTTTGGGATAGCAAAATTGTAAGATGAAAAATCACATACCAGAAAAAAAAGAGGTAAATTTTAATTAGTTAAATTAATTAATTAAACTTTTTGTGTGATTGAAGATGAGCATAAGCAGAATCAAATTAAAACATACACAAAAATATTAGCAACATATATAACAAAGGACTTATATTAATAAAATAGAATAAGCCTTTAAAATAAATAAAGCCAAATAATAGAAAATAAGCAAAGCATTCTTTAATTCTTTTAAATGTTTATTTATTTATCTTGAGTGAAAGAGAGAGAGAGGAAGCTCACCAGCACTTGCACCAGCGGGAGAGGGGCACAGAGAGTGCGGGAGAGAGAGAATCCCAAGCAGGTTCGATCCCATGAACCAAGAAATCATGACCTGAGCTGAAATCAAGAGTTGGATACTCAACTGACTGAGCCACCCAGGTACCCCTGTTTATTTTTGTAAGTAGGTTCCACACCCAACATGGGGCTTAAACTCATAACCCTGAGATCAAGAGTCACATGCTGTACTGACTGAGCCAGCCAGGTATCCCAAAGCATTTGAATAAAAAATTCATAAAACAGGAAATATGATTTAGAAAACAGAGAAAATTGGCTAACCCTAGAATAACTAGCAAAAATTGGAACAATAAAGATATATATTTTTATCCAATTAACAAAAATTTTAATAAAAAAAAATTTTTTTAATTGTTAATTTCCCATGTTGGTTAGAGTGTTGAGAACATTCTCAATATTGAGATATATGGAATTTCGGGAGGGAAATTTAACAATATCTTATTTTGCAAATGTGTAAAATGCATTCTCTTTTGATAAGCAATTCATTTTAAGAAGCTGTTATACAGAACTATTTGTATATTTGAAATGCTAAGACAAATTTTTGTTAAAAATTATAAAACCTATTATACACATATACGAGTGTGTGTGTGTGTGTGTGTGTGTGTGTGTACAGTTAGATTCTTGAATCCCACCTACCCTAGGGGGAGGGGCAGAGAGAGAGGGAGAGAGAGAATCCACGCTGTCAGCACAGAGCCTGACTCAGGGCTCGATCTCACGAACTGTGAAATCATGACCTAAGCCAAAACCAGGATTCTGGCATTTAACTGACTGAGCCACCCAGACACCTCAGAAGCCTCAACCTTTTTAGGAAAGAAAGAAAATAACCAAAAAAAAATATTATGAAGTATTCTCAAAGCTAGATGTGGATTTGTATTTCCTTATTCAGTAAATACAAAATATGTAGCTACTCTTTCGAAGATATTGAAGAAGAGTTTTTACATGAAAAAGAGTTCTTTTTACTGATAACAACAACAAAAACCAAAAACAAAAAGCAAAAAAGAGAACCATTAATACAGATCTGTTTTCTAACTAGCAATTCCCCCAACCCTAGGTTTCAAGAAATTATTCCATTCTATTCTCACCATTAAAATGATCCCACTGTGCTAGTTTTGCTTATTCCAGAAAGAGACATTGGTGAGACTGAGGTGGAAGCCATTTATTTGAGAGGCGGTCTTATGAAACACTAGCAGAGGACAAACATATGCCTCAGAGGTATGCAAAGCAGCTGAGGGTAGTCTCCCCTGATCTGCAGTTTTGCTTACGTGGTTTCAGTTACACGTGGTCAACCATGGCCCAGAAGCAGGCGCTCCTCCTTCTGAGGTACAGTCAGAAGGTCAATAGCAGCCTAATGCTACCTCTCAGTGCCCGTGTCATTCACTTCTCTTCATCTCTTCATGTGGGTGTATTGTCATCCTCACATCAACACAAGAAGGGTGAGTACAGTATAAGATAATTTGAGACAGAGAGAGATTACATTCATATAACTTTTATTACAATACATTATAATTGTTCTATTTTATTATTAGTTATTATTAATCTCAGGTTGTGCCTATTTATAAATTAAACTTGATCATAGGTATGTATGAATAAATATATATATGGTATATATTAAGGTTCAGTACTATTCACAGTTCCAGGCATCCACTAGGAGTCTTGTTGGAACGTATTCTCCATGGATAAGTTGATTATACATCAACTCCCATCAGCCATAGAATGAGAGGGGTTTCTTGGAGTGCTGATTCTCCAAAACTCTAACCACATACACAGAGCAGTCTATAGGTCATAAGAAGCACTTAGAAAAGATTTGCACACACTTACAGTTGGACATTGAAACGCTGTGATGGTGTTAGGTGTCCATTTTGCTAGATTAGAGTATCCAGTATTTTCACCAAGCACTAATTTAGATGCTATGAAGGTAATTTGTTCATGTGGCTAAAGTCTACAATCAGCTGACTTTAGGAGATTACTCTCGAAAATGTAGTTGGGCCTCATCCAACCAGTTGAAGGCCTTAAGCTGAAGCCAAAACTGAGGCTCCCCAGAGAAGAAATTTTGCCTCAAGACTGAAGTGTCAAATCCTACCTGAGTTTCCAACCTGCCAGCCTGCCCTGTGGATTTTACATGCCTCACAACTGCATGAGACAATTTCTTCAAATCAATCAACTTCTGTCTCTCTCCTATCTAGATCTAGAACTACAGATACATAGATATATATATAGATATATCCTGAAAATATATATATTATATACTATACCACATATTATCTGTGAATATAATATATAATTATTTTGATAATATAAAGTATATAATAAATTGTATATATTCATAATATATAAATATATAAATATGAATATATATGTATACACATATACATATGTACATATAATATATAATTATTTTGATAACATAAAGTATATAATAAATTGTATATATTCATACTATATAAATATACATATATGTATACATATATACATATATATATTCTCTAGAGAACTGTAACTGATGCAAATGGTAAGGGCCAGGAAGATATAGGTAGGGCATTGAAGTACCTGCAACAAATGATATTTATACCCATTTCTCTTTTTTTAAATTAAAACACACACAAAAACCAGCATTAAGTCCCATCCCACCTCATTATGAAAACTAAAGATTCAGAGAACTTCTTTGTGTGTTCCACGTGACCAGACAGGACTTGAATGGAAGTCAGATGAATACATCTTGTCTCCAAAACAGCACTCAGCTAAACCCTGACAGCCAGCATGAAAAGCCAGCCAGCTTTGAACGTTCAATTATCTATATTGATACATTTTGAATTTATTCCCCAAATTACAATTGTTTAAACACAGGGTTCATAAAGAACAGTTCTATTTAAATACAAATTAATCAGCATAAAATTAAAATTAAAAATTTATCCTAAGATAATCTGCCCAGATCACTTATTCTGCACAGAATATCACTATATTCTATATGTATATTGTTAAGTTTAACACGCAATGTGCAAATACATTCTTGGTTTTTAAATCCAACAACATAAAAGTATATTGGTTAAAAAGCAAATGTGGTATTTTATACTTCTTTCCCCTCTCACCCTTCCTCTGCAATTCAGATAAACATTGATCATTTGGAGTTTTACTTCCAGACTTTACACACACACACACACACACACACACACAAGATCTAGCCCATTGATGAACTAGACTTTGGAAAATACCAAAGGCTTGAAAGACCTGAGGGACTTATAACTCATCTCTTTTTTGTATGTGTTCTGTCAGCCTCTGATTTATTATATTTCTTATTCTGGATGCTTTAATACAGTATGCACAGTGTAAAAAACTTTCATTAAATGAATTCAATAAGTTCTACTTACTAACTCCAAAAATAGCACTCTACGTATGAAAACAATTACATATTTTTTATTTAATAGCTCCTGGTTTCATGTAGAAAACTCACATTTGGCTCCCAATTGTGCTGCCCAGGCCTCTAATAGAAGAAAGTGATGGTGAGCACGCTTGAGCCAAAGACATGAACATGATGAACATTTCAGCAACAAGATCCTCAGCCCAAGGCACATGAGAAAATCCTTGGCTGAAAGTGACTGAAACTGAGAGCAGAGGGTAAGGAAGCGAGGGAGCCTAATTGAATAGTAGAGTTGGTGTCCCCACAGGAAGGGGACAGCAACCTGCTATGGACAGAAAGTTTATGTCTCCACAAAATGCATATGCTAATCCCCAATGCAAAGATATTTGGAAATTAGGAGGGAATTAGGTCATGAGGGTACAGCCCTAATGAATGAGATTAGTGCCCTTCCAGTAAAAGACAAAAGAGAACTCACTCTCCGTCTCTCCCTCTCCACTGTGTAGGATACATATATTGTTGAGAATGTGTCCCTCCAGAAATTAAGAACTGAACTTATTGGTTGATCTTGGACTTAGCCTCCAAAATTGTGGAAACACAATTTCTATTATTTAAGCCACCCAGTCTATGGTGTTTTTGTTTTAGCAGCACGAAGTGACTCATTCAAGCCCAAATGACCAAATCTGAAGGAATACTGATCTAAGGGTGGCTGATTAAGAGCTTGAAGTAGGGGCACCAGAGGTCAGCAGCTTTCTTGACATACAAGGACAACAGACAGTTTATTAGGGGAAAACCTGTATCTAAATTTCTGTTAATAACAAAAAGTTTAGGTTTCATAATTATATGGCGACCCAATGTGTCAAATAATTCTGAGCTCATAAATTTTCTACTTCTCAGTTAATCTGTGACCCGTTGAGGCTTACTCCTGTCTGGTATGTTCAAGAAAATACAACTTTGAGATAATCATATTGGTTGCAGGGCCTTTTGCAAAGAGATCAATCTATGCTGAATTTGCTCCTGTCAAGGAAGCTTCAAAATACTTAACAGTCAGCCCTCCAGTACAAAATCCAAATTTGGAGGAGTTGCATTAGAATAAAAGTCTAATAACAAAACTATGAATTTTAATTTACTCTTGAAATGGAATTTATCCTCACTAAACACAAACTAACAAGACACATTTTATGTACTTCTTTTTTGACCTTCCATTTACCCATGATAAATGTCAAGTAGCAATTTCCTAAAAATTTTTATTCTAAAGGAAAACATAGTACCTTTACACAACTATAATATTGAATAGATTGTTTGATTATACTTTATAATCCCATTCATAAATATAACATTTTTAGAAGCCAGTGTTTATAATATTCAGAATTATAGGATATATTAGGTAACAAGAACTACTAAGTTGGTGATATTACATAAGTGACCAGTTTTCCTAATACGTATGTTATTTCATACATATATATAAACACATATGTATTTCTTACATATGTATGTATACATCAAGAAGTATATATATATATATATATATATATATATATATATATTTGCTTCAGCTCCTTTCACATATTTTTAAAGAAACACCATACCTATATACACACATGTAGAAAACTCATATATATGTGTGTATATATGTATAGATATAGAGAGATATATTTGATATATATATGTATATATATGCACACACTTACATACACATACATATCACATAATATATATTATAGATATATAGATAAATAATACAAATAGGCCAATAAATAATATGTAAATATATACATACAATAGGAATATGTAATTTATACATCTACAATGCAACATGTATTCTAGGGACAGGAAGGCCCTGAATCCTTTATTTTACTAAACAACCGAATCCCAAAGAAAATAAACTACTTAATCAAGCTTACAGAGGTGAGAAAAAACCCAAAACCCAAGTGTTATTATTCTAGCCCAGCATTTTTCCCACTTAATATTTTGATTTTACATCTTGAATTTCAGAGATGGAGCATGAACTATAGATACTTGCTTTCCACCCCCGCTCTCAGCTGACTTGTGGGCTGAGATTTGCCTTCTCTGAGATTTGGATTCTTATCATAAGGCTCTGTTTTGGAAGTACCAATTGCCATTTTAATGCAACTTACTGATCATGCAGACAGCCAGCCTCTCATAAATCATGTAAAGTACCTGGAAATATGATTTATGAGCTAAGTTATGGGAAATGGGGTCCTTTAATATTCTTAACCCTTCAGGATGTTGTTACCTATCAAAGAGTCTCCTTTCCCGACTCAGCTGAAGGTGTGTCTGAATGTTTTCATCCCGAACTGCTCCTGCCCCCACCCCCAACTAACACTGTCTTTTACCCATTTGCCTTCATCCATAAGGAATTTGCAGCTTCTTTAAGTTTGTCAACTGAATATGAATTCTTGATTCAAACTCTTCCTCCGCTGTGGCTATTACAGAATATGTTCCTGAGGCATTGCCTCACATGGTAATTAAAGAACTGTACTTAATAGCATCTGAGTATAGAATTAAAAGAGCAAAAGTATTACAGTTTGTCGCAGAAAACAGTCCATGAAAGATCCCAGCAAACCCAATATGAAACTAATTTAAGCCATATGCCTTGTTGAAAAGGAATATGGGGGAAAAAGAAGTCTGTAATATGCAGCAAATGAGGCCCATAACTCATTGGGGCCTCCAATGAGTTATGTGTTAAATCCATATTTCACAACATGGTCATGCAGTTTTTTTCAATCTCCCTGTCTATTAACCCTTCTCTTTGTATGGCAGAGTTTATGAGAACAACATGGCTCTGTGTGTATTAATATATTTACATATGCAAATAGAAGTCATATACCAATAGCATTTTTTTTTTTTTACCCCTTCCCTTATGGCTCAATATATTATCGCTTCACCAAACCAACAAATTAAAAACAATTTCCAATTTCCTCCACAAATACCTAGTGGCTAAATGTTATTAATGCATTTGTCTGAAAGGCACAAATTCAAACATTGCTCAGTTAGGGAAGAAGAATATACAGTGCTGATTGCTTGCAATCAGTTTCAGTAATCTATATTTTCTTCACGGAGGTGAAAGTTTATCTCACCATAGAACAACAGTTATAATTTTGCTTCTACCATTCATCAACTCTGATATTTCACAGCCTCAAATCATCACTTTCTGGAGCTACAGAGTAAGCAAGCTGTTGACTATTTTCTTTTTAGCACACTTCTTTAAAAAAAATGTTTGTCTGCACATTATGGGTTTATCTTCTGTCTAAGAGAGACCTTAATAAATCACATTTTCTTTCAGCTATCATAGATTATTAGGCTTTTATAATCATGAAATAAACCCAATAGACTATTGCTATTTTCAGAAGATGAAAATCACTAGGTATTTTCCTCTTTGTAGGAGTACATGACTCCCTCATTTTTCAGGAGGGTAGTGTTACATTTAAAATCTGTCAGCATATTGCTTATACAACAATAATGCTTCCAACAAATTGTGATCCAGGGAGTAAGAGAGGGAGTGAGTAGAGAACACAGAGAATTCCAGAATCACAGGGCTTTCTTTAGTCAGCCTCTGCCATGTTCCCGTTAAAAGCCTGAAGTTTGTTTCCCAATGTGAACCTCTCAAATTGTTCTCTTTCACCCTTTTCTCTTTTCCTATATAATAATTTCTGATAATCCTTTGTATGACGATGCTTTGAAATCATTCCAGTTTTAAGGGAGTACATGGAGGCCATCAAACAGAATGAAGCCCCTAAAGGAGATTTAGGTGAATTCCTTCTCAACACAATTACTGCAATTAGATACATGTATACCTTTGTGTCCTTAATGTTGTAATTTTCATGGGGCAATGATTTGAAGGAGTTCCTTACTAGAAATAGATCTAAAACACAGGGTTTTGATGACATTCTCAGCTAAACTAATTGTGTGAGCTGGGAACGAGGTAATGAGGACAGATGTCAAGGTCAATATAATTACTAATTTCTGAATCTGGGTTAATATTTCCAAGGGCCTTGCATACAACTTACAACGTCTAACTGCCATGAATGGAAAATTCAGCTTTGGTTTTCTGGCATGGATGTAATGTTTGTCTTTTTCCAATTGTGTCCCAAAGTGAACTTTATTTGTCAAAGGAACAAAACCAAATCTACTTTCTTGTTGACTCTTCATCATATCGAAAGATGCAGATGTGAACAACAAAAGAAACACTTGGCATGATCACTAGAAATGTGTGCATTCCAAAATGCAGCTCATAAAAATCATACTTATCCCTTTGAGAGGAGACAGGCATAAAGGGGGACAAATTCAAGGAGGAATTGTGGTGTTAAGTTATTTACATTTCCAATAGTCCTGAAATTATTAGATAGCTATTTTCTCGGATCTTTTTCTCCCTATCAGCTGCAGACTGTCTGTACATCTTGTGTCGTAATTGCTGTGAAAGGACCTTATTCCAAATGATCTTCATTTCCAGGTCTCTCTGCCTAAATTGCTGGATGATCAGCATGTTTCACAGTGATGTAAGAGTATTCCATAAACTGTTTTAGAACTCTATTCTCTTCTCTTGGCTGGGATAAATCAACAAAGGTAGAGAGATGCTGATTAAAAGGCAGGCATGCTTCAGTGGAAAATTATTTCAAAGCCAAAATTAATAGAAATCACTCAGCTAAACAGATTTGGGAGGCTTGGCGGGGGGGCTGGCATATAATAATACAAGAGAAGGACAAAAATAGAATCCATCGCTCTCATTTCTCTCTCCCTCTGTCTCTTTCTCTCACACACATATGTCCACATGCACACAGAATTGCTCAATAATCATGCATGTGTATTTCATGTTACTGAAAGCCTTTGTTAAAATTCTAATCCTTTTTTAAAATGTGCTTATTGAACAGAATTCTATTCAATACAATATTTCCATATTCCACAGAGAGCGTGGATGGCAAGCTCTCTGAGTTGTAATTGTCCAACAGGTTTCTGGAACTAATTGGCTAACTCAGAAAGTCATCTCCTGCCTTAGGCTTGACTGACTCTTTCCTCTCTACAGTGTTCCACTGCCAAGCTGCCTTTGTCCGTCCTGACTTATTCCACTTTGACGTGAAACCTTGCCTCGTGCCAGTTGCTGGGTTCCATTGAGAAGTCCTTCCCTTGTGGAATCAAACATTTAAAATCCTGACTAAAAACCCTTCTTAAATGCAACCAAAAAAGAGAAAAGGAAGCCCTCCTGTCCCCCTTCCCCTTATACTGACAGCTTGTATCTCTCTCTATTTTTCATCCAAATAAGCAGAGCTCTGTAAATCTTGTCCAGAAGACACGGACTGAAAGAATTAATCAAAGTGTTGTTTATGAGCCGCTCAGAGCAGATTAAATGTTGTGTTGACAACACAATTTGCAAATTATCTATCAACATCAACAGACATACAGCAATGAGTCAAGCCAATTGGATACCTTTGGACACAAGAGGACCGTGTGTTTCCTAGTCTTGCTTCCAAAACTAAATCCTTTTGAAAGAGTTTTACCCAACATTATTTACAGTCTCATTGCTTCAGATGAGTTTCTCTTACAATTTATTTTGGACAATGCTGGTTTCATTCCTGCTACATACAAGTCAAATTTCCTATCATAATCTGACCACAACTTTTCTTTCCAGTCCCACTGATACATCTCACTTCAAATACCCTATATACTAGTTGACCACAGATATCCACCAGATACCCATTTCATGAAAACACCTGTGTCAGCCAAATGCCCAAATGATCCTGGCCCTCTGGTATTCACAATCTTCATCCTCCTATGTGTAGCTTCCTCACGTGTAACAAGGTCAGCTGGTGTGGCCAATAGAATAAGATAGAGGAGGGGTATGTCCCTTCTAAGGTTGATCGTTGCATCTAATTTATTCCTGTGTACTTCTGGATAGTATTTCATTGTGCTGTGAGACAATTTGTTTATGCATTTACCTGTTGATGAATATGAGTCATCTCCAATTTTGACAACTGTGAATAAAAGTACTGCAAACAGGTGTGCATAAGTCTTTTTGCGGGCATCTGCTTTCAACGCTCTTAAAGAAATACATAAGAGTGGAATTGGTCACAGGATAACCTTATTCTTTGTTTTATAAAGATTGGAAAACTGTTCTCCAGTTTTCCGGTACTATTTCACAATCTCATCAACAAAATATGAGAATTCCATTTGCTTTGCATCGTTGTCAACACTTGATATCCCTGTCTTTTGGCAATTGTAGCCTTTTTTTTTTTCAGTATATGAAGTTTATTGTCAAATTGGTTTCCATACAACACCCAGTGCTCATCCCAACAGGTGCCCTCCTCAATGCCCATCACCCACCCTCCCCTGCCTCCCACCCCCCATCAACCCTCAGTTTGTTCTCAGTTTTTAGGAGTCTCTTAATTGTAGCCTTTCTAATGGATGTGAAATGCTATCTCCTAATGTTAAACCAATTTGCATTTTCTGATGCCCAATAATGTTCAGGAACTTTTCCTGAGTTCATTGGCTACTTGTACACCTTCTTTTGTGAAGTGTTCATTCAAGTCTTTTACTCATTTTAATTGATTTGTTAGCCTCTTGAGTTATTAAAGTTTTTATACATTCTTGATAAAATTCCTTCTTCAGAATTATACACAGTGATTATTTTCCCCCCAATCTACACCTTAATTTTTATTCTTAATACTGCTTTTCAAAGAACAGGTTTTATATAGATTAAGCCTTATTTATGTCTTTTATGTAACTTTTTATGTAACTATCCAAGAAATATTTGCCTACTCCAATGTTATGAAGATTCTCTTCTGCCTGTTCTCCTAGAAGTGTTACAGTTTAGCTTCTTGATACAAATTGTAGAATCAGCCTAATAATATCTATTGGGAAAGCTCATGGGATTTTTATGGGGATTGGATTACATTTAGAGTTTAATTTAGGAAGAATTGACATCTGTAATAGTCTTCTAATCCATGAATATGGTAACCCTCTCCCTTCTGTAATGGAGAATGATTCTATAATATAATAATAATAATTATTATTCATTGCAATTTCAGTGTATTACCCTTGTGTGCCTTTTGTTACATTCATTTCTAGGTATTTTGATGTTATTGTTATTGCTGTTTTATTGTTATTTTATTTTAAAAATATAATAGACAAATGATTGATTTTGTTATAAATCTCATATTCTTTTTAAAATTTTTTTTTAGGGGCGCCTGGGTGGCGCAGTCGGTTAAGCGTCCGACTTCAGCCAGGTCACGATCTCGCGGTCCGTGAGTTCGAGCCCCGCGTCAGGCTCCGGGCTGACGGCTCGGAGCCTGGAGCCTGTTTCCGATTCTGTGTCTCCCTCTCTCTCTGCCCCTCCCCCGTTCATGCTCTGTCTCTCTCTCTGTCCCAAAAATAAATAAACGTTGAAAAAAAAATTAAAATTTTTTTTTAATGTTTTTATTTTTGGGAGCATGAGTGGGGGAGGGGCAGAGAGAGAGGGAGACACAGAATCGGAAACAGGCTCCAGGCTCCGAGCCGTCAGCCCGGAGCCTGACGCGGGGCTCGAACTCACGGACCGCGAGATCGTGACCTGGCTGAAGTCGGACGCTTAACCGACTGCGCCACCCAGGCGCCCCAAATCTTATACTCTAAACCTTGCTAAATTTGTTTACCAATTCCAGAAGATATTTTGTAGATTACCTAAGATTTCCCAGTATTTTTCTTTTTCTTCATATAGTCTATAAAGTTTACGTTGGGGTTGTTACTGAGGATGAGGAGATTATACACAATGTTGGCTAGCTAAAATGGAACACAGAGATTTCTGGTGGGTTGCAGTTAAGCTTGGGAGGGGCGTGGGTCTCTTGGAATGCCAGAGGCCTGCCTATCCACCGGACTGCGGAATGCGCCTGAGGCGGGCGGCACTCCCAGGAGTTTCTGCAGTCCTTGGGGACCTCTGTTATCTATACATTTTACATAAAGTTAAGCAAAACAATAGGACACACAGACCCTTGCTGTACGTCTTTGACTTGATTAGTCTCTGGTGATTTTTCACCTTTAAGTCATGCACCCTGTGGTTTTGCATGCCCACAATGTTATATGCCCTCTGTACACAACAAGCCAACTGAGATCTGTGATTGGCCTGACACTCAATACGTGAGAATACGAGTGAGGCGATGGGCTCTTTATCTTAGAAACTTGATCCCCATGCCTTCTCCTCTCTTTCCTAGCAAAGTGTGGGGTAATCTTTCATCCATTGGCACAGGGTTTGCTGGCCATTCCAGGCAAATTTACATCTTCCTTACCAATCTGTTAATGCACACTCCCTTTTTTTTTTTCTTGTTATATTGGTGAGGATCTCAAGTTTTATATTGAATAGAATTGGGTAGACCAGACTTGGCCTTGTTCTCACTGTTAAGGAGGAAATTATTCTGTTTGTATCATTAAGCATAATGTCAGTTTAGAATTTCACAAGTGCTCATTATCAAATCAGGAAACTTTCTTCTATTCTTAATTGGCTGAGGTTTTTTTAATATGAATAGGAGTCAAATTTTATCAATTGCTATTTGTGCAACTGTAGATACGATTATTTCCTTTTTTCTGTTAATATTGGGAATGATACGGATTGATTTTCTTTTTTTACCATTTTTATTATTTTGAGAGAGAAAGAGCACACAAATGGGGCAGGAGCAGAGAGAGAGGGGGAGAGAGAGAATCCCAAGCAAGCTTCATTCCGTCAGTGCAGAGCCCAACTCGGCACTTGATCTCACAAATTGTGAGATCATGCCCTGAGCCAAAACCAGGAGTCACACATTTAACCAATTGAGCCACCCAGGCACCCCAAATGATTTCCTTTTTTCTTTTTCTTTTTTTTTTTAATCTTTATTTATTTTTGAGAGAGAGAGATAGCATATGGGCAGGAGAGCGACAGAGAGAGAGGGAGACACAGAATCCGAAGCAGGCTCCAGGCTCTGAGCTATCTGCACAGAGCCCGACGCAGGGCTCAAACCTACTAGCCGTGAGATGACCTGAGCCAAAGTTGGTCGCTTAACCAACTGAGTCACCCCGGCGCCCCATCAAATGATTTTCTTTTTAATGTTTAAACCAACCTTACATTCCTGATATGAATACCACTTGTTTGTAATGTATTACCCTTTTTAAATATATTACTATTTTCATTTTGATATTTGATTGGGAATGTTTGTGAATGAGATGGGGGTGTATGCACTTTTCTTTTAATAATATAGTTGTCAGATTTGGGTATTAGGGTTATGCTTGTCTCACAGAATTTATTGGAAAGGATTCAACCCACAACTATTTTCTGAAACTTTTTTGTAAAATTGTTATTATTTATTCAGGAAGTGCTTCATAGCATTTACCATAGCATTTACCAAATTTTCCTTAGGGTTAAATTTCTTATTATGTATTCAAAATTTTATTATTATTATTTTTTTTAATGTTAACTTATTTTGCGAGATCAAGAGCCAATGCGGGAAAGGCACAGAGAGAGAGGGAGACACAGAATCCAAAGCAGGCTTCAGGCTCCGAGCTGTCAGCCCAGAGCCCGTCGCAGGGCTGGAACTCACAAACTGCGAAATGGTGACCTGAGCTGAAGTCCTGAGTCAGATGCTTAACTGACTGAGCCACCCGCGGTCCCTCAAAAAGTTAAATAAAGTGTTATTCAGATTTTTCTACTTCCTCTTGTGTCATTTGAGGTAAAAAGTATTTTTCAAGGCAAGTGGTCATCTCATTGAAGTTATTGAGTTTATTGGCATTGTTCATACTGTTCCTTAAATTCCTTTTAATGTCTTTAGAATCTGTAGTGACACTCCCGTTTTAATTTGTGGTTTTGCTAATTTGTATTTTATTCCTTCGTGGCTTGATGGTTCTAATCAGGTGTTTCTCAATTGTAGTAATCCTTTGAAAGAACAAACTCTTGGCTTTGTTCATCTTCTCTATTATTTGCCTCTTCTAACTCATTGATCTCTGTTATTTTTTCATCCACTTATTATGGATTGCATTTTCCCTTTTTTTCCCTCACTTCTCAAAGTATAAAATAAGGCCATTGATTTAAAAATTTCTTTGCTTCAAATATAGATATTTAATACTTCAAATTTCCTTCTTAAACTGCTTAAATTCTTACCACAAATCTGATGTTTTCACTAGTATTCAGCTGAAAATATTTTTCTATTTTCCTTCTGATTTCTTCTGCCAGCCACGGACCATTTAGAAACATGTCATTTAATTTCCAAATATTTGGAGTTTTTGATCTTATTTTTATTGGTTTTAAATTTAATTCTGTTGTGGTCTAACATCAAGTGCCAAAAGATTTCAATCTTTTAAAATTTATTGACTTAGTTTGTGGCCCAACATGTGTTATATTTTGATGAACATTCTATGTTAATTTGAAATGAATGTTTCTTCTGTAGTTGTTAAATATAGTGTTCTATAAATGTCAATTAATTTGGTTGATAGTGTTGGTGAGATCTTCTACAGCCTTACTGATATTTTTCCTACTGGTTTCATCTTAATGAGAGAAGGTTGTTAAAATTTCCAACTATTATTATGGATTTGTTTATTTCTCCCTTTGCCTCTGCCAATTTTTGCCTCATGAATTTTAAAGTTCTGTTATTAGATGCATACATCTTTAGGATTGTTACGTCTTTCTGATTCATTGCCCCTTTAATCATTATAAAATGTCCCTGTTTATCTATAATAACATTTCTTGTCCTTATGTCTACATTGTCTAACATTAGTACACCCACCATAGCTTTCTTTTGATTAGTATTTCCATAGTGTATCTTTTTCCTATCTTGTCACTTTTAAACTATGGATGTGTATATGTATGTATGTGTGTATATATATATATATATATATGTGTGTGTGTGTGTATATATATTTACATTTAAAGTACATATCTTATAGACAGAATACAGCTATATCATTTTTTATCCTTTCTGAAAACCTCCACTTTTAATTAGAACATTTTAACGGCTTGTATTTAATGTAGTAATAGATACGATTAGGTTTAAGTTTATATTCTTGCAATTATTTTTCTATTTGTCTCACCTATTATTTGATTCTGTTTTCCTCTTGGGTGCCTTCTTTTAGATTAATTGGATATATCTTATTATTCTATTTTATGCCCTCTATTGGCTTACTAGACACACTTCTTTTATTTGTAATTAGTGCTCTAGCATTTATAATACCTATCTGTAACTTATCAAAGTCTATTCAGAGTCAATGTACCTCACACTTCATACCTAATAATTCACACTTACCATTTTTCACATCACTACTGACAAACTTCCCATTTTATCCATCATAGTTCCCACTTCACAAATGGAATAATCTTTTGCTTTTCCTTGTGCCATTATTGTTATTTCTTTATTTCTACATATAATTTAACCCTACTTTCTCTATTAATTTTGCATTAAGTAGCCATTGATTTTTAGGGAACTCATTAGAAAGAAAACAAGATGTTAAAATATTTTTTCCCATTTTTGGTTCTTTCCTTCCTACCTGCAGATCCAACTTTCCATCTGGTGTCATTTTACTTTACCTTGAAGCACATCCTTTCTATTTTTTTTGTAGTGTGCCAGCCTGCTGGGGACACATAATCTCAGTTTACATAATCTCAGCTTCAAACCCAATGATTCATATGTTTTGTCCAGCTTTATGGTTGTTTATGGTTGATTATGGTGTAATTGTCTAGTCTAAAACAACATCATGCTTTTAATACAGTTTTTAAGTAAAGAAATTTCAATGCAGATTATTCGTGCTTATGAATAAAACTAATTAGCTTCCTTTTTAACCCAAACTAGTCTGGGCTTGGGAGTCAATGTAATGATTCTGCCTATAAGTAAAATTTAAATTTGCCAAGAAAGCTTGCTTCTGAATTACCCACCTACCAGGAAGTTTCCTGATATTTTTTTTCCATGGTCCAAAATATTACCAGTAGACTAATGTTTTTAATGTTACAATAAATGTAGGGATGTACCTGCAATAGACACCATTTAGAATGCAGTTTGGGAAGTAGTTCTGAGAGTCCCCATTGAGTGTTTGAGAAATATAGTTGCATAAGTGGATTCAGAGTCTGGATTCAGAGTCGAGAGAGATTACTCAGCTTCTCAAAGGCTCAGTTTCCTAATCTGTAGTGTGTTAGAGCTCTTGGTGAATTGCTAAATTCTGTCTGAAAAATGTGTATTTCATTATGAGGCACTGATTAAAATATGCTTCCTATTTGGGGGGAAGAGGTGGTAAATGGACAGGGGAAGAATTTTTCTCTGGCTTTTACCCATTTTCACAAATTAATTTATCAAAATCTGTTTTTACCACAGAAAATCTGATTCTGAGGAAATGAAATTCAAGCCCACCCCATTGAAGCACGAGAAATGGATTTATGGCTTCAGAAATAACAACAGTGTTGGAAAGTTTCACAGAATGGAAGGAGAAATACAATAAACTTAAGGATCTTGCAACAGGGACAATGAAGATAAATTACATTCAAGTAGCCCCAATTTTCAATAGCTCATTCTGGCTAATTAGTCATTTCTACTTTCACAAATGAGCAACAAGTAGATGGTACCAATATATAAGCTGCCATTAAGTGCCTTATATAGATTATTGCACATGGTTGGCACTATTTATACCCGTTACACAGATGAAGAAATGAAAGCTTCGAGACTGTGCTGGACAGACTTTAAGGTGAACTCATGTTCCTCGCTTCCTGGTGTCCATGCCCTATATGCCCTGTGTAATTCCTTCCTCTTCAGTATGAGCAGGATCTGTGACTTGCTTTCTAACCAACAGGATATGTCAGAGGTGATGAATCACTCCCATGATTACAATACATTATATAAGACTCCATCTTGCTAACAGACTCACTCTATTGGTGACTTTGAAGAAGCAAGTTGCCATGAATCCTACACCTGCAGGAAATACTGCAAATGATCTGAGGAAGGTTAGAATTAGGTCCTTTCCCAGCTGAGCTTCTTATGAGAAACTAATCCCAACTTAAACCTTTGTTGCAGCCTTGTGAAGCGCTAAGAAAAAAACCCAGTTAAAGCATGCCAAAACTCCTGACCCCCAGAAACTGTGAAATAAGAAAAGCATGTTGTTTTAAGCCACTAAGTTGGGGGTAATTTGTTATTCAGCAATAGATAACCGACACAAGAAGTAAGTTAAGTTGCTCAAGATCACACAGCTAGAAAGTGGTAACAATAACAGCCAAACCAAACCTATTTGAATTCAAAGTGCTTACTCTTTGCCAATATTCTATATTAAATCCCACCCCTCTGCTCTACAGCACCCAATCCCCACCAATGAAAACTTGATCATGCCAAGAAGCTTTCCAGGGCCAACCAGAATTTCAAAAACTTTGAACCTTGACCTGAAATCTGGTATCTTTCATGTGAAATGGTGGCAAAAATCTCCATATGCAAATAGCTGACACCAACTGAGCTTACCATGTACGAGGATCCACTCTTAAGGATTGATGTGCATTATCTTATTAACTCTTTGATACTCCTATGCGGTAGAGGCCTGTTTGGATTTTCAGAAAGAAGAGAAGAACGGTACAAATTGTTTCTCTTTGGGGAAGAATATATATATCTGTTTAAGTGAGGTCAGAGCTGATAACCATAATAAACATAAATAAATATTGTCCATGTACCATGCACTGTGGTTCCCTACATTTCTTCCATCCTTTCCTCACCATGTAACAGCCTTGCTCTTCACGCAGGTCTTAAATAACCTATGCAATTGTAATAATCCCTTCCCCCTTCTCACAGTGATGGTCCATTCAGAATACTACTATGCTAATGGACTTGGACACAAATGAAAATTCTAGGAGCATTGGGCAGCCATTCTGCCACTATGAAAGAAGCCCAGTTTAGGATGAAGACACTGCGACAAGACTGAAAATAGTAGGTCCTCAATAATGTTGAGTGCCTAGAATAAGTCCACCATATTCCTGGTCTTTCTCTTTATATAAACCAACAGTTTCCCCTTTGGTTAAGCCAATATGGGTTGAACTTTCTCTTACAAATAACAAAATAAGTAGCTGAGTGTTGTTGTCACTGAAAAAATAATTATGTGACACGATAAATGTGTTAGCTAACGCTACGGTGGTAAACTAGTGCAGTATGTAAATGCATCAAACTAGCACTTTGTACACCTTAAACTTACACAAGGTTAGATGCCTATTATCCCCGATAAAAAATAATACTTTTTTTTCCTGATATCTTCATCTGAATCTATGTTTTGTGATAAAGGATGTTCAGTGAGAGTTAAGTAAAAAGTTGTCATCAGACATGTGAGTCTTTGAGACAACTCCATCAATCAGTGTGGTAGCCAGCTCTCAAGGGGGCCCCTAATTATCTTTACTTCTTGGTACTTATGTGTTTATGTAGTCTTCTACAACACTGAATCAGGACTGGCTATGACCAGTCACAGAAATGAGAGTGTGCACTTTCCAAGACTACATCTTTCAGACATTAAAGCTTCCAACTTAGTCTCTTAGGTCTCCCCCTTTAGGGGAAGATAGCCATCATGCCATGAAGGAATTTAAACATCCTGTGAGTGTCTCACATGGAGAGGAACTGAGACATACAACCAACAGCCAGTGCCAACTTGCCAGTCATGTGAGTGAGCCACCTTGGAAACAAATTATTCAGTCCCAGTCAAGGATCACTGGAACCCAGCATACTTTCATCTGAAACCTTATGAGAAATCTGAACCAGGACCACCAGCAAAGCCATTCCTGAATTCCTGACCCACAGACACAACAACAAATTATAGCCCTTTTAATTTACAAATTTTGAGATAAGTTGTTACACCACAATAAATAACTGATGCAATCATCATGTATTTAATAAGCATGTGTTTTTTCAAAGGAAGGCAATAAAAATAATAAATGGCCTCTTGCTGGTTATAAAGGACTGACAATCTTATTGGAAAGACAATGATAACCCAAATGAAGAAAACACATTTCCTTCCATACAGTTGACACTCAAAAAAAATCAGTAATTAACTTAGAGACCAGTACATGATGGCCTTTTGATAAAGGCTAAATTGTGTAACACAAGAAATAGCTATGAAGTTGGCTGCCCACCATTTGTTATAACCAAAAGTCTGGTAAAATGCTTTAATTAAACATAAGTATTAGTTTAAATTGTGCTAAAACGTTAAGGTCTTTAATGCCTATATTATTATTTGAAAATCTCCTATAGTTTGACTACTAGATGGTTTCTGGCTTATTAGGAGACAATTTACATTGCAGGGTTATAGGAACTTTCCTAAGAATGGTTGGTGAGATGCTAGAGCAAGAGCTAAAAGAGTGATCAATCAATTATCAATAATTTTATGTAATTGACATTTGAAATGGAAGGTGATTTGGTCAAGAATTCTCAGGATTAGCTAACGGTCAGGAAACAAAAATATATTGTCCCCTCAAGGTAGAAGAATGGAACAGTATGACCATAGATTTTGCCAAAGACTTACATCAATAGAGAACTTAAAACGTCGTATTTTCCTCACCTACCAGCAGCTACATACAGCATATGCATTAGGAACAGAGAATCTCTTTAATACAAAACAAAAATTTGATAAATATGTTTGCTGAGTTCTACAGGGTAATTACTCTAATACGTGAAAAATAAATTCCTATAATGCGGTCAGCAATTTGCTAAAGGACCAGGAACATCTAAGGCCAATGATTTCATTAAGCTATTAGATTCACTTTGATTAAAACTAACAATTGGTGTTACACCACCTGACAATGGAAGCTTTTCATCAGAGCAGCTAGTTTAAACTACAACAGTGTTGTCTCTCTTATCACGGCTTCCATATGAAACTCAGAAGAATAGAGCTTCCTCAGTCCAACAGCTGGAAAACCCCACTTCTGAGATAAGAGAGGTTGTGTTCATCATGACAAAAAGTGCAATATTATGAAGGAATTTGCAGAAATAATAGGATCTACATGGAAATGCTGAGGACACGTTAACAAATGTGTCCAGACGCTGACTTCTGTTTTCAGCTTCTCTTCAAAACTGGGCATTGCATTCATGGCTGCTATTTAACTTTTCAGCTTCGGATAATCACAGGCAACTATTCTCTCCCTTTTATCCCCCAACAACAGAAATGCCATTTAACAATCAAAACTCAGAAAAGAATTTACTATGACCGGGTTTTTAAAATCTAATAATGATTTTTTTTAAGATTAAAGGTTTCCTTTTTAGCAGAAATGAAATAACAACGTGCTAGTCGCCAGATGCAGCTATAAGCAATTTACTTGTCTTGACTCCCTTGAGCCTCACGAGAACCCTGAGAAGTGGTTCACTTTGATTGTCCCCATTTTACAAATAAGGAAACTAAACCCTCACGAGGCTGAATGATTCACTAAAGGTCAAACGGTCTTTCCATTGGTCTCCAGACTTCATGCACTTACTGTGCAATTTATCCGAATGCACAGAATGCATACCCTCCCCCACCTTTGTTTTTCCTTTCTAATGTGGTAGCATCAAGGAGTCAAAATTCTGCCCATGACGGCCTGATGTTTTTCAGATTAGACAAAGTAGGTTTTTTATCTGTTGTTTCATCTTTTAAAATTGGCCTCAAAAGGGGCGCCTGGGTGGCGCAGTCGGTTAAGCGTCCGACTTCAGCCAGGTCAGGATCTCGCGGTCCGTGGGTTCGAGCCCCGCGTCAGGCTCTGGGCTGATGGCTCAGAGCCTGGAGCCTGTTTCCGATTCTGTGTCTCCCTCTCTCTCTGCCCCTCCCCCGTTCATGCTCTGTCTCTCTCTGTCCCAAAAATAAATAAACGTTGAAAAAAAAAAATTAAAAAAAAAAATAAAATTGGCCTCAATGTAAGCAATCCACCGGGTTAAGCAAATGTATACATTCTTTCTCGGAAAAGTGCAAATCCAATACTTTTGTACATTAAAAGGTATTTTAAGTGAACTAAGAGAGCTACTGTTTAAATTACTTTTTGAAGTCCATTTTGGAAATTCAAATTTCCATAACTTGGGCTTGGTTACAGCATGTCACCTTATAAATGATTTTTTTTTTTTTTTACCCTTCTTGGATGAAAGAGAAAGAGAACAAAAAAGAATGATAGAGGGAATGGCAAATTGTAAGAAGAAAATATTATTACATGTAGTAGTTAACCATTTGATCCTCGAATAAATAATAATAATCATAATAAATTCCTGCTTATAGAGAACTCTGTGGGTTACGACAATGCTTTCAAATCCCTTTGTTATTTGATGTTTAAAATGATCTTGGGATGAAGAAAGTCCGGTTCTAATTAAAACTACATTGCATATGAATAACTACTTGACTCTCAGCTCTTAAAGATAAAGGTAGGAGTAACTTATTGATGGTTCCTTCAAGATTTCTCTAGAACTAACCTGATATTTTTAGAGCCATCTAACCTGAAAGGCAAAAGATACAGTTAAATTTAAATGCCTTAGTTTTTATGAATTGTGCTCCTGGTGTGTTCCTAGTAACCTGCAACTTCTTTGAAGAAACAACTACCTCAATCTTGTTCCCCAGAGCATAACATAGTACTTGGTGCCTAGTGGTTACACTGTAAGTATTTGTTGAAAGAAGGAACATTCCACACAAACCTAGCAAATGCAGTTCCACACGGCAACATCTGGATTTCTAAAATATTTTACTAAATACTATTTTACTTTATTATTATTATAATAATAAATATTTTAGTAAAGTACTAGTTTAACCATTTACTTAAAATATTTGAATTACATCAAAAGCTTTAGTAAAAATTTCGCACATACTCAAATGCATGTATTTTAAAATTTCACATATTAGATATGACCAATACAATCGATCATATAGTCAGATGAACTAGTGTACGTTTTGAGTTGAATAAAGTATTTCCTGCCATTATTTATTTATTTATTTATTTATTGAACAAATATTGATAAAGCACCTACTCTGTGTTAGGTACCATCTAGAAACTTGAGATATAGTGGTAAAAAAAAAGTGGACAAAAATTTTGTTCTTTATGGAGCTTATATTGTAAAGGAGAGACAGACAATAAACAATAAATTGCATGGTTTATCATAAGGGAATAAAGCATTCTGGACTGCAGTTGTGTCTGGGGGCAAATGGAGGTTATAATTTTAATTGGGATGGTCAGGGTTGGCCTCATGGAGGAGATCACATGAAAGCAGAAACTTGAAGGTAAGGGAGTTAGCCAGATGAATATCTAGGGGAAGATAATGGGGTGTTCATATAAGAAAAAAAAAAAATAACTCATGCCTCACATCATAAAAATAATTTTTTTGATGGGGTAAAGATGTAAGTATAAAATTTAAAATAAATAATAATTTTAAAATAATGGAGAATAAGCTCAAAACAAGGGTTGAAAAATTTTAATAGGACATAAGAGTTCTACTTATAAAGGAAATATGAATAAATCTGGAATATTTTGTTCATCAAAGAGACCAAAATAAAAAGACAAGGTTGGATTGGGAAGATATATTTTCATCATATATAACTGACATAAAACTAATATCCAGAATATATAAAGGACTCCCAGGGGCTCCTGGGTGGTTAAGCATCCGACTTCAGCCCAGGTCATGATCCCGTGCTTCGTGGGTTCAAGCCAGCTCAGAGCCTGGAGCCTGCTTCAGATTCTGTGTCTCCCTTTCTCTCTGCCCCTCCCCTGCTTACACTCTGTCTCTCTGTCTCCCCAAAATAAATAAATATTAAAAAAAATTTTTTAAAGGACTTCCATAGATCAGTAAGAAATGACAGCAACAGGATAGAAAAAAAAAATTGACAAGAGACTTTAACGGGTACTTCACAGAAGAGGCTATCCAAATAGCCAGTAGCCATGTGAAAAGGTATTCATCCTTATGAGTCATAACAGAAATGTAAATTAAAAACACATGGATTATGGCCACAAGCCCACTAGACTGACAAAAATTAAAAAGGCTAAAAATGCCAAGTGTTTTCAAGGATGTGGAACAATTGGAACTCCCACGTACAGATGGAGAAAATATAAATCAACACCTTATGGAATGTAGTGTAACGTTTTTTGTTAAAGTTGAAAACATGTGTGTCTATGACTCAGCAATTCCACTTCCCACTACATATCCCTCTGAACTGTGCACACACAAAAATCAAGAGACTAAGAATGTTCACAACAGCACTATTCAAAATAACTCAAATCTAAAAAGCCAACCAGATGCCCATCAATGATAGAATGGAAACATAAACTGCAGTACATTCATGAAACACACAGTAATGAACACAAGCAAACTATGACACGCAACATATAGGTAACCTCTCACAAACATAATGTGGAGTGAATGAAGCCTGACACGAAGAATACATGAATGCAAAGATGCCATAATTCCATTTTTTTTAAGTTTATTTATTTATTTTGAGAGAGAGAGAGAGAGCACGTGCATAAGCAGGGGAAGGGGCAGAGAGAGACAATCCCAGCCAGGCTTCACACTATGAGCACAGAGCCCTGCGTGGGGCTTGATCTCATTAGCGGCAAGATCATGACCTGAGCTGAAATCAAGAGTTGACTGCTTAACCAACTGAGCCACCCAGGCGCCCCTGGCATAATTCTGTTTATACAAAGTTCAGAAACAGACAAAATTAAACTCGACTGTTTAGGGATGCATCCTTGACTTGTAATAGATATAATGAAGAGATGGATATAAAAAATCAGAAGAGTGATTACCTATTAGAAGAGACAGAGTGGTAATTGGAAAGAAGCACATGAAAGGCTTCTGAGATGCTGGCAGTATTCACTTGCTTAATCTTGGTGGTTTTCATGAGACTTTCTTTATAATAATTTATTAGGCTATTCATCCACGTTTTAGGTGATGTCTTGCATTTATTTCACAATAAAAAAAATTCTAAAGTCATAAGAAAGATATTAAATTTTAAGCAATTTTAAAAATTTGGACAGCAGAGATTATACAGGGAATCTCTAACCTCCTCTCAATGTTATAGACCTAAAGCTGCTCTAAAAACAAAAGTAAAGCCTTAATAAAAAACAAAAATCAGGTAAGAATGAAAAGGGACAGGATTAGAGATTATTAGTATAGACGATACCTTTGGGGAATTTTGGTTTAGAGGAGAATAAAAAAAGGAGGCAGTAGCTGGTGGGGGAAGTGACGTCAAGAGGAAGATTAATGGCAGAAATTGACTCAGTAGAGGGCAAATGTAGGAGGAAGAAAGGGGAATTGTGGAAGCAAGGTCTTGGAATAAGCAAGTAGGGATGGAATTCAGGGCATGAGTAGAAAGGTTGGCATTAGATAGGAGCATGGCTACTTCAGCTTTGGAAACAGGCAAATTGTACTGACAACAGAGGTTGACAGGTGAGTGGACGTGTTGGTGGTGCCTTGCTAATAGTCTCTTCTGAGAGCCCCTGTTTTCTCAATGAAATAGGAAGAACGGTCATTGGCTAAAAGTGAGGATAAGAAAACTGTGTTAGGAATTGAGAAGAGAAAAGAGGTGTAAAATAGTCTTCCAGAAAGGTGGAAGAACAAATGGCTAAGGAGGTATAGTATTAACACCAGATAGCAATCGATGAGTCCCCTTCAAGTTAGTGGAAACAAATACCAAGTGAGAAAAGTCAGCACACAGAGTATTTTTCTCCAGCCCCATTCAGCGACACGGATGCAGATTCCGATCTCAGTACGTACACAGACATACACATATACACACTGAAATACTTATATGCATAAGTACACATATGTGTGTATTTTTGCCTTATCTTATTACAATGTACAACTTGAGAGTCATTACTTTTTTTATCTTCTACATCTCTGTATCCCCAGCATCTAAAACAACGCTACTCATACAGTAGTGTCTCAAGAAATACTTGCTGAATAAGTGAATGAGGACAGTTGTTAAATATTATCAGTGCTTTCGTTTTAAAACAAAAATTTTTGACACACCTGGTTCAATTGGGTAAGCCTCTGATTCAGCTCAGGTCATGATCTCACTGTTTGTGAGTTCAAGCCCCGCATCAGGCTCTGTGCTGACAGCTCTGAGGCTGGAGCCTGCTTTAGATTTGGTGTCTCCCTCTCTCTCTTTGGCAACCCTGCTCTCTCTCTCTCTCTCTCTCTCAAAAATAAATAAAAGTTAAAAAAAAAGAAAATTTAAAACAAAAATTTTCTACTATGATTGTCTTAAACATCTGATTCATTTCACTCTACCGGTAACTTGAGGTTATAAGGACAATGGAGCAAAAACTAAGCAATCAACCAAACAAACGATTGCAACTACTTCTATTTCAATCACAATATTCTCAACACTGTGCAATGAAAACAAAATATTCAAATAAGTTAAATGATGGCATTGATCTGACTTCAGCTGTCCTCCATAAACACTGATTTGAAATTTTGTGTTCAACAATAACCACCTCATTTAGCTAATATGAAGGTCTTCATAATGGATAAATATTAATAATTTACCTTGCAAAATAAAATCACAATGACAAATGTCATGTTTATATTTAAGGATTCTGTGTAGCGGTTGACTTCAAAAAGCTTTCTGTTTATGTAAATTTTAAATCCACTACCTTAGGTAATAATTAGAAAGACTCATCACATGTGAGAGTGACATGAAACAAGGGGGAAACAGCAAATTCACTGGGTGCTGAAACCAAAATGGAAAATATTTTGACAGACTGGAGCATTGTATTAAATCTAGTGTGTTAAAATTCAATGGGGAAAAAAGTATTTAGTTATTTTGGGGTCCCCCAGCCATAAACAACTACACAAGTAACACAGAGGGACCATAAGTAAAGCAGAGCTCGGATGAAAATAATTGTTTTCGTTGGCAATAGGCTCAACGAGTACTTACGATGACAAGGAACTGCCCCCAGAAGAACTAATGTGATCTTAAGCTGCATTAATAAATATATTTCTTGGGCAAATGAGACAACAACGTTCTTTTCTCTGTGCTACTCGTAACGCGCCTTGTGTACCCATCCAATCCGAAGCACCACAATTGAAGGCAAATTAGAACATTCGCAGAGGACATTGCGTGAGATGGTGAGAAAATCCAACATCCTAAGATCATTTCTTAAAACAAAAGGAAGTTATTTATCCAAGGGAAGAGAAAACTCAGGGGAGATGAGGTGGCCTCAAATATTTGAGTATCAATGTATAAAGGAGGAATTCTATTCATTATGGCCCCAAGAGTAGGACCGGGACGATGCGTAAAATACAGGGAAACATATTAGCTTCGTGTGATAAGGTACGACATGGAGTCTCAATCACATTTTTGAAATTAGAAAACTGCAACTTGGGAGTTTCCCAGCAATTTCTTCATTCTAAGTTAGAGAATGGAATTTGTCTTAGGAGCACATCCCCCTTTTGTTCAGGGAGCAGTCCCTCTGATGAGCTTCTTCGGTCATGCAGGTGACAAGAATCTGCTGATTGTTCCTAGGGGAAGCCTAATAGGTTGAAATATCCCAGGTTGAACCACTAAGTGCTCTTCTTTCAACTAAGAATTATTTGATCATTGGGTTTATGGGTTCTTGTTCATCAATTTGCTACAGGAGGGTTGGAGATTGAGCAAAGATCAAATCTAGAATCTTCACGTCAATCTTTGAACAAGGAAATGGACGCATCACATGCTGCCTATGTCTCCATTCATTCAGCAAATTTTTATTGAACTTCTGTGTATCAGGCACTGTCCTAAATAGTGGGCTTACAACAGGGAACACATGTTTTTCCCGCTGAAGTCGGTTTGCCTAACTATCTGTGATACTGTGATTTATAATTAGAAATATATATTTGACTTTTGACCCATTCCTGGCATGCAGGCCCTAAAAACCCTCTGAATTTCCTAAGTGAAGAGAGCTACCAAAGAATCTTTTGTTATGCTAAAGAGGTGGCTTTGGGACTGCACCTAAGAATAGGGTTGGTTTCTGGGGGGAATCAGCCACAGGATTAGAGGGCTGAAACTTTCAGTCCCACCCCTGACCTGCAGGGAGAGGAAACAGCATGAAAGTTAAATCACCAAAGGCCGATGGTTTACACAATCATGCCTATGTGATGAAGTCTCCATAAAAATCCTAAAGAAGGGGGTCTGGAGAGTTTCTAGGCTGAGAAGAGTGATGCTCTCAGAGACAGCATGTAAGCTTCCTGCCCTTTCTCTATGCCCTGCCCTAAGTATCTCTCCATCTGGCTATTGATTCATGTCCTTTAACATCCTTTGTAATAAACCAGTGATCTAGTAAGTAATGGGTTGCATGAGTTCTGTGAGCCACTCTAGCAAACTAATCAAACCCAAGATGGGGGTCATGGAAACCTCTGATCTAAGAGCCAATCAGTCAGAAGTACAGGTAACAACCTGGACTTGCTGCTGGTGTCTGGAGTGGAGGTTGGTCTTGTGGGACTGAACCTTTAACCTCTGGGATTTGATGCTATCTCCAGGTAAACAGTGCCAGAATTGAGTTGCATTCTCAGACAGCCCCCAAATATACACACTTTGGAACTGGCTGCGGGAACCCCAAATACTATCAAACCTTCAGGTCTTGACTCAGTTCTCACCTGCTCAATAAAGCCTACCCAGACTTCACAACTGAACACAACATCCTGCTTCCATCACATTACACCCACCCCCATCCTCACACTAGAGACCTAGTATCCCGTTTTCTTTTCTTCTTTTTATTTTTTTTCCACAGCATTTGCTACCTTCATATACACGTTGTAATTCTCTTACTTGGCACTCAGGTTCTCCAAATAGGTTGCTTTCTATTTTATTTACTGTTAAATCCCCAGCACATAGAATGGGGCCAAGCAATAGTAGACACACAGTAAGTATCTGTGAATGAGTGATAAAAACCCTACCACTGCCTGCAAAGTGCCTTGGTTGTCACCAACTTTTCTCTGGGACTTGTGTAGGTTCCTGGCCAACGTGGTGGTCAGTCTCAGGTTGACCCAACTGTAACAACATTGTAACAACCAGAGTAAGATTTGCCCTAGTTCGACAGAAGATTCTGCCCCCTTTTACGCAACAGTTATGGAGACATAAACTTATCTAGAGAATGAGAGAGAGGAATGAGAGGCAGGCAGGAAACAGGCAAATCATTACAACTTTGGCTGTTGGGTTAGGAAAGGAGGGAGGCAGTGTGTAACAGTTGATAAAGAAGGATGGTGATGGATGAGAAGTACTACAGCTTATTACCTGACGCAGTTTGCCTTCTAAGACCCATCTGAAATGCTAATAAAGATCTTAGAGATTTTTGCAGTGGGTCCTGGCTGCTCTAAGAAACTTCGGCCCTGTCAGGGAGATTCCCAGGAGGTAGAAAGAGTTCTGAGAGAAACCAAAAGTGAAGTATTAACTAAATCTTAGGGCTTGTATTGGCCAGATGGTGCCAATAAAGGAGACCAACTGGAGAATGAGAAACTCACCCAAAGAAACCTAGACAAAGTCTTGCATTCAACCACACTCCCCCAGAAAATCCCTTAGGCCTTATGTTGAAAATGGGCAAGAACTTGAGATTTTATCGTGATAATATACTCCTTTTGAAGAGCAATTTCTAGATTGCTAATAAGATCCTGACATGAACGAACTCCTGACCCATGAAATCCTTGTGACTCTCCATCCAGGCTAATGCTCCAGTTTTAGAGTGGGTCAACTCAAACTTCATAGCTAACAGGTTAGAAGAGGGTCAACAAGACTTACCTGTCAGGTTGAAATGATATAGGAGACTGCAACCAATCTGGCCCCAGTAGCATCTCAACTTCGTATGGAAAAAGTGGCAGTTATTCCTTTTGGGGGAAACATTATACCTCACAAAGTTGCTGAGCCAGAGGGCCCTCAATATGCCAAGATTCCTCTGAATTCCCGGGCCTGGTTCACTGATGCATCAACGAAACTGAAAGCAATGGTATCTGTTGGATACTGCAGTTGTTCACCCTCAGTGCTAAGTACGCAGGACAGAAAGTGGATGTGGTTGCTTGGCTCAGTCGGCAAAACTCAAGGTTATTCTCAGCTCTTACTAACTCTTGAACTTGGGGCTCTTGTTGCCAATAGCCTATCTATTTGGTGTGCCCCTTGGAAAACTACATACTGACAGATTAAGGATGTGTCTCTTTGGCAGCACCTGGGTGGCTCAGTGAGCTAAGAGTGTGACTCTTGATTTCAGCTCAGGTCATGATCTCACACTTCCTCAGTTTGAGCCAAAGTCAGGGCAGAGCCTGCTTGGGATTTTCTCTCTCTCTCTCTCTCTCTCTCTCTCTCTCTCTCTCTCTCTTTCTTTCTCTCTCTCTCAAAAATAAATAAATAAACTTAAAAAAAGAGGATATTCCTCTTTGGAGCAACAAATTGTGCAGACACATCACAGCTGATGATCAAGCTTCTGAAGCAGTCATGTGGATGCCCATGGTAAGGGTCAGTTCTCTGATCACCAAGTGAAATCAACCCGATGATCCTGAACTTCCCAGATTACTAGTGCTGCCTGGACTCCATCATAGAATGAGGCACAACAGTGCATCCACCACCACAGACTGGGCACAAGACAAAGAATTCCTTATGTCTGAGACAGAGGCTACAACTGCACACCAGATTTGTAAATCCTGCCAATAGTCCACCAAGTTTTCTTGTGGTGAAGGAGACCACATGGCATGGAATGTGGTCCTCACTTCTTCTTTATAGATTGAGTATGTCATACCTTTGACTCTTCTCAGGACTATTGGTGATGCATCACCAATTTTGAGGTTATGAGTCACTGTGTCAGTCCAATAAACCAACTTTGTCCACACTATTGTGACCTATAAAACTAATGTGGGTTGTGTTTTCAGCCTTCTGGACCATTTTCAATCTCACAACTGTGCACCCCTTACTACAAAAGCCACTCAACAATTGGCTGATGTCAAGTATCCAGTGGACCAAAGCCACTCAACAATGGCCTGATGGTCAAGGTATCCAATGGACCTTTCATGCTCCTACCATCCACAGGCATCTGGTATAGTTGAGGGTAGCAACAATTTCCTCAAAACTTTACTCCAAAACCTTTCTGACTCTACCCATACACTTTAGTAAGTCAGTTTTGCCACTAAACATTGCTGTCCACAGAAACAGATTATCTACTCCTATCTGTTCCACTAGTAATTGTCAGGAAAAACGTGGTGGGTATCATATAGACCTTTTTTGAAAATTCAGGATTGCATCCTGAATATCCCCACACATAATGCTTCTTTCTTCCCCTTAACTAGAAACCCCAGAGTGACCTAGTTGATATACTTTCAAGGTGCTGGACCAAAAAGAGGCCTAAAGGATTCAGGGTGCATTCTGGTTTAGCCATCTGGACTCTCTGTTGGACTGAGGCATTGTTACAGAGCCTGCTGAACTAGATGTCTGCACATTTTATTAAAATTTGCTTAGGCCTTTTGTAACAGACTCTTCCAAACAAAAGGTCTGTGTTTGAGTAGGGGCTGACTGGGGGCAAAGGTGAAGTTATAGCTACTGGAAGCGGGGCACACTGATTTTGTGGCAATGCAGAGCAAGCAACAACCCAAGCACCTGGTAACTTAGATACTGTAAGGTACATGACAGGGAGGGGCACTGATGATCCTTTGTCTTTCAGAGCCACCTCTAGAACTTCTTTCATTAAGGAAGATACCCTGGTACAGCTCTCCTAAAGTATTGCAAGCTGCCACCCTCTGTAAGACAACTCTGAACACAATTTGATTACTAATCACCCTAACCTTACTGAGAAATCTATCAGAAACAGCAAGGGATTTCCCAGTCTCTGTGTCTTTCACTCTAAACACCTGTCAGCATCTCCAGATGTGCTCCCCACCTCTATTGCTACAGCTCTTACACAGCTCACGGGGTAGACAAATAGGGCAGATTGGATTGACTGTTCTTGGGCAGTTCCTCCATGAAAAATGACTAGACTTGATTATTCAAACTTAACTGGGAACCCTAAGGCCTATTAGTCATTCAGGGGGCCATGTTGGGGGCACTGTCAACTAAATCCCCCAACTGACTTAGGTCCCAGTTGGTGGCAGGGAGTAAAATTGTAAACAACATTTTTTTGGAGGGGGGAGTACCATGTATGCCCCCAGTACTATATTTCTTTTTATTTTGAGAGAGAGAGAGAGAAAGCACATATGAGCTGGGGAGAGGGGCAGCGGGAAAGAGAGAGAAAGAGAGAGAGAGAGAGAGAGAGAGAGAGAGAGAATCTTAAGCAGGTTCTATGCTCAACATGGAGCCCCAAGGCAAGGCTCAATCTCAAGACGGTGAGGATCATGACCTGAGTCAAAATCAAGAGTCTGACGCTTAACCGACTGAGCCACCTAGGCAACCCTGTACTTCTTGAATGGAAACTATGCACTAACTTGCCTCCCTCCCCAAAACATGTTAACAAGTGGAATCTGCAGGTATGTAAGATTGCAGGGGAGTTGCTTTGGGTACATAGGAAGCAGTGTGGGAGAAAGCAATGTGTGAGCACTGAAGAAGAGTTAGTTTCCAGTAACTAGACCATGTGGGGATAGACTACTTTTGTGTAAAAAGGATATAACCTCATTCTGTAGTCATATTGTAGGGCTAGGGAAATAACACATTATGTAGGGCAGAACAGTTAGAGTACTTCCAAGATGGAATGACTAAATATGCTGATTGGGAATATTCTGTAACTAGAAGCATTCAAGTGTGGAATACGTGGTTATTTAGTAAAAGTATTTTAGAAGAAATTCAAATGTTGGCTGCAAGACTGGACTAGATTATATGATACTTCTTTTCTCTCTCTTTTGATCTGGGCGGGGCGGGGGGGGCGAATACTCCAACACACAAATGCACACAAAAATTTTAGACTATGAAGGTTCAAATCTCCTGAGTATGTCATCAGCATAAATAACTTCTCTGAATAATACCACCCTGCTCATTCACCTGAAATTTGTTGAGTAATAAGACATCTCAGAAATCACCAGCTCCTCTTATGGATTTTACAGATAAAGAAAAAGATGCTCGGTGCAGTTAAATGGCTTTCTCACAATTTCACAGATTTGTGACATAATAAAATTAGAAATTGAGCATCATGATGCCTGATCAGTCTGTTTTTTCCTTTGGGGGTCCTTGTCTAAACCACAGAATCCAAAAACATTTGAATGACTGTTTCCTCAGTTTTCCCAAAGATGGGACGTGGCATATTTCAGATGCATAGGAAGGTAGGTAGGTTCATACATACGTGGATCCCCGGAGCGCCGGATGTTATTTCCTCCTGGAGCCCCAGCTGAGATGGCTGGCCTAAGCAGCTTGCTGCATATCTGATCTCATCCAAATCACACATCATATGCACGTCAAGGACTGTTCTCCTCTCTGAATTAAAAGGTGGTCCGTAGCATGCAGTGAGTCCCAGCATGCAGTGAGCCCCAGTGAGCCCCAGACAGAATACACAGTCCGTCTGTGGTCTCGGGGTTCTTTGGTAGAAACTGAATGACGCACGCCCTGAGAATTTGCTGTAAACTAAGTTGGTGCTCTGGCCTTTAGCTGGGGAGCAAACAACCTTACATCACCGGGCTTCACGCTATCCCAGAAACAGGCCAACATTTTTATCCTCAATATACTGTTTGCGGAGCAAAATGCCCAGTTGAGCCACTGTGGAGTTCAGTGCTGATTAAGTCCTTATTCATTAAAAAGAAGCACATTTCCTGAGCACTTTGGGGGGAAGTAGGGAGGCCGGGGGCCAAGGCACAATCTGTGCCGTGCTCTGTTCTCTTTGTCTCTAAATTAAAACAGGCTGCAAAGGTGTGCAAGCATGTGAATTATTATTTTCCTAACATTAAACACTTGATTTAAAGCATATTCCCTTTGAAGGAAGGTATAATTTGGGAATTATTTGAAGTCTCTAAGTGGTTCGAAACTGGGTTTAGCCAGATTTCTAGCTGTAAGCAAAAGTCAGCCTCTGATAAGAAGCTGTTGTACTTTATTGATGCAAAGGAGGTAAGTGCCCTCTTGGGGGTTTCTCAGTTCAAGAGCATCCTAGTTGTTATTTGCAAACTGCAGTGTGCGATTCTGAATGTTTTCAGATACATTGGCCCCATATAACTGAGTTCTCATCGGAGGAAGCTTCCAGGTACCTGGGTGAAGTTTTAACGACATATTGGTTGTAACATGGGTTTTGTGAGGCAGGAAAGCTTCCCTCCATTACCTATTCATATGCAATATTGAATTATAAAATAAAGCACAGAACCGAAATAGACAGACTTTCCAACAGAGAAGCATGCAGCCACATTACAAAGTCTATTTCATACAGGGGATCCTGCGCTGAATCATTTAGCTATTTAGGAATGCGTTTCGCAGCTAACTCATCCTGGCAGGCCCAACGGGATGCAGTTCCTCTTAAAATAAATATGGAGTCATCAAACAGGCATCACTGTGACAATTAACTGCTGGGCTTGAAGGAACTTTTGCTTGGCTTTTCAAAGCAGCCAGAACAAAAAGAGAGACTCCATGAGTCACAAGCGCAATCTACATATGGGAACAATCTTTTGCAAAAATCAATCTTGAATAAATACACTACATTAGTTCTCCTTTTGGCTCAGCACAGTTAAGAAATAACTGGATTTTCCAGAGAACTTGAATCTTACTACTTAATAATAAAAACTTAAAAAAAAGGAGACAGTGGGATAGAGACATTTCTAAATATATTACATAGACCTCTGTTTCTTTGAATAGAGTTTGGGTTATAATTCAATTTTAAAAGTTCTTTAGTTGAATTGACATCATTGATTTGGGAAGGTCTTAGAGTAGTTATAGGGAGAGATGGTAAAAGTCTGGACCAGAGGACAGAGGCAATGGAGACAAGGGAACAGATCTGAGATGTGTTTCGGAGGCAGAATTGACAGACCTTAGTGACTGACTGAATGTGGCATTTAAGCCAAGGGTGAAGACAGATACGATTCCCTGTTCTGGCAGGAGTAATTGGGAAGACGGGGGGTGCTATGCATGGCAATGTCGTGTGTGGGAAGAGGAACAAATTGTAGAGAAAAATATCCAGCATTTACTATGATCAATAATCTAGAACATACTAGAACTTAGAAACACAAGAAAGTGACCCCTGAGCCAGGAAAATGTTGTCTTCAGAACTCAGACGTGAGCTACCCCCCGACTTTGGCTAGGCTCCCCTTCAGAGCATACTGACTCTTGATGGTGCCTGGGTTGTAAAGCATGCGATTACCTGGTAGCATGGTTTTAGCAGGTTGGCAACAGCACATGAAAGAAGTCTGCATGAAACAGACACACAGCGAAAGCAGTGGCTTACAGCCTGAGTAGAAAACTAGTGTGTTACAGCATGAAGAAATAGGTAATGTGCATCAGCAAGTGCCCTCCCCCCAATGAGAACTAAGTGAGCTAGTAACTACTTAATAGGCTCATGGTTCACTGTTTCTTTTAACACTTTGGGTGTTAAAATCTGGTGTGGTCAGTAGATGACCAGCATTTTACAGAGGAGCCAATGGATACTTGGAAAGCTCATATCACTTGTTCCAAATCACACGCAGTCGGTGGCTAAGTTGATGAATGTGTGCCTAACTACAAGGCTGGTTTCTTTAAGCTCCATACTCAAGCCAATGAATGGAATTTAAGGATAAAATAGCCGGGGCGCCTGGGTGGCTCAGTCGGTTAAGCGTCTGACTTCGGCTCAGGTCATGATCTCGAGGTCTGTGAGTTCGAGCCCCGCGTCGGGCTCTGGGCTAACAGCTTAGAGCCTGGAGACTGTTTCAGATTCTGTGTCTCCCTCTCTCTCTGACCCTCCCCCATTCATGCTCTGTCTCTCCCTGTCTCAAAAATAAACATTAAAAAAATTTTTAAAAAAAGGATAAAATAGCCATGGGCTCTGTTGAAAACAAAAATTCCTCTGAACAATTAGAACCGTACCTGTAAAATTCGTAGCATTACCAAGTAGTGATTTTCCTGTCACCTGAATTGCTCGAGAACAAGTAGCTGGACACGCCCATTACTTTTAAAATGAGATTGCTGGGGCGCCTGGGTGGCTCATTTGGTTAAACATCTGACCCTTGGTTTCGGCTCAGGTCATGATCTCACAGTTCCTGAGTTTGAGCCCCACATTGGGCTCCATGCTGACAGGGAGGAGCCTGCTTGGGATTCTGTCTCCCTCTCTCTCTGCCCCTCCCCTACTCGCGCTCTCTCTCTCTCTCTTTCAAAATTAATTAATTATTTAATTACACATTTTTAAAAATAATGACAAAATGAGATTGCTGCCCTGGATAGGAAGAGAAAGTAAGCAAATTCCTTTCAACGGGAACATTCTATGATTTTTAGAACCAAAGTTCAAAGGAAATTATGGATAGAACAGTGCTTCGGATATTGTAAAGTGATATTCAAATGTCAGCCTTTTTGTTATTTGTGCCAGTGTGGGCACATCAACACACCGTTCTACAATGGGCTAACTAATCTGAATCCTTAATTATTATGATCAGATAATCCTACACTGCCCTGCCCACCCTTTTCTGCCTCATCTTGCCCCTTTGACTCTACCTAGATTGAAATACCTGTGAATGAAGTCATCTCTTTGAATGACTAACAAAATTAGGCATTTCCTCCAGAAGGCCACTGTTGAAATAGATGCACACACCAGGGATGAGCATTGTAGGAGCTCAAAGGGCCTCTCTCACTCTTTTGAATGATCATAGTCACTTAGGTAGAACTGTTTAACAGACTAGCTAGTGGTTCCTTTGGGAGGTAGAGACACATGGACAAATCATGTTTGATTGGGAGCGATGGGAAAATGTGTCAGGAAGACTCTTGCATTATTAATTCATGTTTTCTCTCTGTCTTTCCCATGTCCTTTGCCCCATTCAAACAGGCAATGGGCTCAAACCAAGAAAGATTTTGTGACAAGACTTTCTGGCTTTTAGAGTCAAAAGCCTAAGCTTGTTAAAAATAGTAGGGCTTGCAGTAAGAGGGGTATCCAACAGGTGAAAGAGATTTCCCTGGCTAAGAGACGGTTGGTAGAGAAAAAAAGTCACATGGTTCTGCATGTTGAGGATACCTGCCCACCACTTCCTCGTAACACCAGATGATGGACCAAAACTTCTGTGAGAGACCACACTGTGCCCCAGGGATGCTAGATGCTAGGACCCAGGGCTCACCACCTTATCAAACATTTCTTAAATGTACTGCGGACCACAGAGGCTAGGGCCATACACTTTTCCACAGAACCAGGGCATTGGTACTTAATGATGACCCCAGGACCTTGACACAACCCCAGGGAAGTGGTGAAGGTAAGCCCCAAAATATGTAGTTCAATTTTCCATAAGCCAAAAAGGTGGGAGCTCAAAGTGGGAAATTTAGATGTTCTTAAGTCAAAAGATATGAAAAAAAAATTGTTCCTCTGAATAAGAATAGAGATAGATGGAAATGGAGATTCACATCCACTCCAGAATCTAAAGCCATAAGCGATAGGCAGAGACACTTCAAGGAGAGTGAAAATGGAAGAAAGAGCAAACTCTGGTATGAAAATCCAAGAGGAGTTCCTGAAAGGAGATATAAGAGCATGGATGACAAGCCCTGGATAATGAATAACCATGAATTCAAAAGGGAGCAAAGTGCGGCCATGAAGGGGATAAAGCCCCCGATGGAATAGAGTATCCCACATCTACTATACCAACCTCACACATTTCCTGAACAGCAGCCTGCCCTATGAGATTCAAATTCTTACGTGTTTTCCTGGCAATCCTAATTTTACCATCTCCCAAAAGGCCAACTAGAGCCTAATTTAGTATGACACTATCCCGTCCAAACTACTTTTACTCCTCAGAGTGAGCTGAGTCTGAACATCAAAATGAAATTTCAACGACATGAGGGTTTTTTTTTCCCCCCTAAGCCCTCAAACTTTTGCTAGAAATACCATGGCACTGTGAAGTATATTCTGTCTTCTAGCAGAAATACCATAGTTCCCTCTATGGGTAATAGAACTTCACCCGTAAAGTAAACTCCAGCCATTAGCCTCTTCTATGGGCAAGGGAAATCCCAGGGTTTCTTTTTGCATATCTGGAACCTGACCGCATGTCTTTTCTTCCCCTCACCCTTTTGTGGCGCATAGTCCCCAGAGAAGGTGGCCATCAGTTACCTTCTTCCCTATATATGCTGATGATCCTCTCATAAGGAGGGGGAGTCTATTCCACTCATTCTCTTTGAATCTGGGCTGGCCTTGTAATTAATGGAATATGCAGAAGTGACATTGTGTCAGTTTCAGGCCTTACTTTGAAGAACCTGGGCAGCTTCCATTTCTGTTCTCTCGAGGGAAGCCAGCCTCTATGCTACAAAGAAGCTTGCTGGACTATTAAATTAAGAGACGCAATGTGGAGAGAGAGAAAGAGAGAGGGGAGGGAGGGAAAAGAAGCAGAGAGAGTAGGAGACAGAGCAAGATCACATGGAGGTATCAGACATGTGCCTGAATTAATCTCACTCCTTCCAGCCCCATCTAGACCCAGCTGCATGCAGCCAAATGAGTGATGTAAGGGATGCCATCTGAGCAGAAGAACTGGCCAGCTGAGCTTTGCCTGATTTCTTGGCTATGAAACACAATAAATTGTTATTATGTTAAGCTGGTAAGTTTAGAGTTTTTTTGTTATGCAGGAGTAGAGAACAGAAACAAAGTCTAGACCTCATGACATATAATTTCATGACAAAAATTTCAATATTTGCTACCACTTCAACTCCCACGAAAGACCTCAATGGAATAGAAATTAAAATGTGTATCTTCTTCTTCTGGAGAAGGGCCACTGCAAATATGTCTTCTCTGTTCTCAGCTAGATGGCAATTCCCCTCAACAACTCTTCCAGGTGTGCCTGGATCACTCTTCCAGTCCTCACAGCAGGCATTGTGGATATTTGTTATGCTTCCCTAACCCTCTCGTTCCTTTTCCCTCCTCTCTCAAACATAGAAAGACTTCATTTTCCACTTCGAATAATGAAGATAATGGGAATTCCCTCAATCTCACCAATTTTCCTGTTGTAAAGGGACTCCCTGTATCATGTTTCCAGAATTAACTGATTGCTAGTATGGGAGAACGGGCTGGACGTGCTCACTTAAACTCCTTTCTCTCCTTGAGATCTATCTATCTGCAGACAATGCACGTTGGCATCTATCTTACTGTTCTTGGCTCTGCAGTAAGAGGTCCATTCTGTGTGGGGAAGCTTGGAGATGTCCAGCTATTCGGTCTACATGTCTGTCTAATTCAGGGCTAAAGTATTAGCGAGCCTACGTGCCTATACCTCATTGCTATAGTCTCCAGTCAACCTATCATCTATAAAGCCTCCACATTGATTTTCATCTCTCTGCTTCATTGTGTTATTTTCCATTCAGTTCAAAATTCACAGAATAAGGAGGAAGGGAGTTATACATGGATTCCTTAAAACCCCAGTGTTCCCTACATATTTATTTGTAAACACAACCGTCCTCTCCTCTCAACTCCAGAGAACAAGTAGTCTTTTTCCTCTTTGGGGCTAATGCTTCTACCAATGATCTCCATCTCAATTCCTATCATTTCCATTTTCCACACAAAATGGGCTGCTTACAGCAAGGCCAAGAACAGCTCTCCTTCCTACATTTTCAAACTCTTTTTCAACACTAAATCTATCTGCCCAACAAGTAATTCTTGTATGAGAAATTACCTTATCTTCACCTTACGATCAAACCAATCTCTGACTTATTCCTATGCTTCCTTTCATCATTTGTGTCTTAAAGACTCATTTGTAATTATAATCTACCCATCAGACTTCTCAATCCCTTAGACTTCTCAATATATTGTAGTTTGGTTTACATTCCCAAAGCTCCTCTGAAAAATTTCCTTAGTAATTCGGGCAAATCCCTGGGTGTTCCATTCCTTATCTTCCAGGGCCTCTGTACAGTGCCTGATCACAGTGGTTATTCCTTCCTTTCTTGGTTTCCATGGCACCACTACCTCCTCCTTATCTTCCTGATTCTTTGACCAGTTGTGCAATATCCCATTCACGGGTAGTGAAGAATTTTCTCTCTCTGACAAATAAATAGTAACTTTCCCCAGAGCACAAACCTTGGCTCTCTTATCACTCCGCAGATTCTGGTAGGACCGTGACACTAATTATTGTGATTTAATTGTCATTAACTATCACTGTCCAAATCTCTATCACTATCCTCCTGAACTTCTATCTTAAGTTCCACCCACTTAACTTACTTATTTTTAATTACCACATAACTCCTCTCAGGAGTTCTCTAGCACCACAAACCCAACATGCCGTTAAAAAAACAAACAAACCCACATTATTTCTCTAAACCTGTTCATCTCTTAATTTTTCACTTACAGCTAATAGCATCATAATCCAACTGGTCACTCAGACTAAGTATGTCAGAATTATCTTAGACCCATCCTTGTTCTTTTCACCTCAGATGCTACCAGCCACTGAATCACTCAAGGTTCCCCTTCTAAATCTTTCATAGACGTGGCTCCTCAGCTCTCGGACTCCATTGCCTTCAATGAAGCCAGTATCCTGCAAATGGCTTCTAAGACTCTAGAGACACCCTTCTCTAATCCATCCTATGCTATCATTATATTTAAAAATTCAAATCTGGTAATTTCTTCTCTGCTTAAAGTCCTTCAATGAGTTGCTATTGTCTTCAGGATAAATCCAACCTCTTTAGCTTTGCAAGTGAGACACATCATCACCTGGCCCCTCTCTGTTGCTCTAGCTGTACAACTTCATTCCCAACCTCTACTCCATAGGCTCCCTGTAATATACCTAGGCGAGTTGTTTGTACCCTCATTCTCAAGATGTGCACAAATCGGCTTGTTCTTTCACACATCAGTACCTTGACATGTGTTGTTCTTTCTACCTGGAATGTCCTCTCTCATCCTTGGTATTCCCTCTTGATATTTTGCCTGGTGAACTTTTTTTTTTTTTTTTTAATTTTTTTTTTCAACGTTTATTTATTTTTGGGACAGAGAGAGACAGAGAATGAACGGGGGAGGGGCAGAGAGAGAGGGAGACACAGAATCGGAAACAGGCTCCAGGCTCTGAGCCATCAGCCCAGTGCCTGACGCGGGGCTTGAACTCCCGGACCGCGAGATCGTGACCTGGCTGAAGTCGGACGCCCAACCGACTGCGCCACCCAGGCGCCCCTTGCCTGGTGAACTTTTAATCATACTTCCAAGTCCTACATTAATGTTACCATTTCTCTGAACATTCCCTCAAGTTTGTCTCCACCCCATGCCAACAGAGAAGGGAAACTTCTATTCTTGCCTTTAAAATAACTACAGACCTCCATCAGTACACTTATCAGCTGTATTGTGTTTCCTTGCATTGTCTGTCTCCCTCCTTGAAGATAAGTTACTTCCATTTATTCAACAAATATATTTATTTGTTGAGCCTACATTTCTCAGGCACTTTTCTAGGCTAGGGAATAAATCAATGTACAGGCAAAGATTCCTTTCTAATGGAGTTTACATTCCAGTGAAAGATGAAAAACAATAAACATGATAAATAAGTAAGTAGTGTAATATGTTAGAAAGAATGGGGTAAAGGAAATCAACAATGCCAGGGTTAAGGGAGAGAACGAGAGTTGATTTCAGTTTTAAACAGAGTGGTCAGTGGTCATTGAGAAGGTGAGGTTTGAGCAGAGAGTCAATCATTCAGATATTGGGAAGGAAACAAATTAAAAACCACAGGTTGGAAGTGGCCTTGACTTGTGTGGAGGAGAGAAGGAAGAGGTGAGCTCAGTAAGTGAACAGAGGGCTGTATCGTGGAGGACCTTACAGCCTCTCTATGGGCATTAGTTTGACTTAGAAGAAAGAGGAAGCCAAGGCAGGGCACTTTACAGAGAGAGGGTATGAGCTGATCTATGTCCTAAAATGATCTCTCTGGCTATGGTGTTGAACACAAACTGTAGGGGCAAAGGTAGAATCAGGGAAACCAATTACAAGGCCATTGCAACAATCCAGGTAGGAGGAGTGAAAGGAAAGATGAAGGAATAAAGGAGGGAAGGAAGGAAGGTAGGAAGGGAGGAAGGAAGGAAGAAAGGAAGGGAGGAAGAAAGGAGGAGAGGAAGGAGAAAGGGAGGGAGGGAAGAGTATGGGGGCAGGCATGAAGAAGAAAGCAGAAAAGAGTGTAAAAAGGAGAAACAATGAAATCAAGGGTGGCTGATGGGGAGATGGTCTCCCTGTGCAGACTCTGAATCATTTGCTATCCCATCCAATTCAGCAGTGTACTGTTTACTCTTCTGTTTCTGGCTTCCTTTTGATCAATCTGAGGGTATTTTATCCTGGCTAAACTACCTGACCATAGGCTTGTCTGCTTTTTGAACAATATCAGGCCTTGAGACATGAGCCTAAAAGAAATTAGGATAAGTGTAATGGAAACCAGACAACTGGCCTCAGTATAATGTGACATTCTACTTCTCTCTTCTATTTCTCTTTGCCTTGTTTTCTTGTGAATCTGTGTTTGGGAAAAAAAAATCTATATATATTTGCTTCAAGAAAATGTTTGTGTTCTCTCAGCTTGGTAGGACGCTGAGAAACGGAATGATTCAGGAGGGACTCAAGGTGTGAAGGAAGAGCCTGAAAACAGGAGACTACAAATCTCATTTGGGGAAACCAGTAGGTCTCCTGCCTCAATAAAACTATCTTAATTGAAACTATTTTTTCAAATTATCGGAAATAAACAGTCTTAAAATTGTAGGTTGTTCTGTATTAATAACATTACTCTTTCCCACCTACACTTTCTTACAACACGTCACCTTGGTTTTTGCCTGTGGATTAGTAGTCTCCCCATGTTTCCATGGTGCTTTGCCTGCTTCCCATTTTCTACCCTATCAGCCTTCATTACAATGTTGTTTTGCTCAGACAGACTTTGCTAGGATATTTAATAATTGCCCTTCCTGTGCCAGAAGTTGTTATATTGATCACTTTGAGAGATAATATTTACTTTTTGGTCTGCATCTATTTGTTCAGTGCATTCCTAATGCAGTCACAGCAATTATCAAGCTAATTCTTGAAAGTTGAGCAATCCCAGTCCTCGGCTCCTATCTATAGGTTTTCCTTCACTTTTACAAATAATGATTTATGCAAAGTCACCAAGACAGCTATTGCTTCAATGCAGGGTTTATTATCTCCAAGATGAACAGACAAGTCATTAAGTGCTCATGGAAGGATTAGTGTAGAGAAAGATCACCACATTGTGATTTTCTGGTTACATGGTTCAATACAATGATGGTTTAAGGAAGTAAAAGCCAATTTTAGCACTGCCATTATGGAGCTGTGTATATCATCAATAGGCAGTTATAAAAGCTGTGACTGATAGGAATTTCCCTACCATAAAAGTTCCTTCCATCACATACCTACTAAATGAGTCACGTAGAAGAACTTCTAAAGAGTGTGATTGATTCCTCGGGTTTTAGTTTATGTTATATTTCTTAAATATAAGCCAAGGCTATCAAGTAATAAGTTAGATTCCACAATAGCTTTGTGCAATTAGCCTCATTACTTTATAGCCACATTTTATGTGTGCATTTCTTAGTGTACAGAGTTAAGTGTTTGTGTGTGTGTGGTTATATCCATTGTCCTAAACACAGCTCAGGCCTTTTTAGTTGTACACCTAATGCACAATAGAGTGGGTGGAGCACATGAATGGTAATCTGCAAATGAATGAACAAATGAATGAATGCAGCAACGTACTTATAAATGTCTAACTGGTCTCCTTGCTTCCCTCCCCTACTTTAATTTACTTGAAATAGTGACACAAGTTAGTTATTCTCTTACCCCAAAGATCAAAATTCTCGTGTCTTAACACTGTGATGCCAAAGATCTCCTGCGGCCTGATGCCAACCTCTCTTACCAACCTGGTTTCCTACTTCCTCTCCCCATGGCCCTCCGCCTAGGTCAGGGCTACCAGAAGAGGGGTCCCTGGGTTGAGACTCCTGCTCTGTCACAATGCTCTGTGTGATCTTGGGGGGTGCCGCTTGCTGTTGTGTTTCTCACTTGAATTATCTGTAAAAGTGGGTTAGCAAAACATTGGGCTAGCCTGCCTCACACACGTGGAAAGGTCCAAAGAAGATAATGTGTATAAAGCAGCTCCCCATATGTACGCAATGCACCACTGACATTGATGAGGGTTATATCACAAGTGAGAGCTCCTTAATCCCAAATTGTGAACATCACTGTAGCATATAGTTTCTTCCTAACATGCATTCAGTTACAACTATAAATTTGTATGTTGCTTCTTTAAAGCCTTAGTTAAAATTACTGGGCATGCAACAATAAAGGGAAAGCAACAGAGCTGCCTTGAGTTCTGATTCATGGATTGCCCATCAGTTTCACTTGCCAACCTCGCCACTTGAAGTGTGTTCTCAAGGCCAGTTTCATCGGCACCTCCAAAATAAAATGCAGAATCTCATGCCCCTCCCTGGACCTAGGGAGCCAGGATATGAGTTTTTGTAAGGTTCTCTGGTGATACGCGTGCACAGTAAATGTAAATCATCTGCCATTAGTGCATTAATTACCCTACACATCTGCCTTCAATGACAGCTGATTTGAATTCACACCCGAACAAAATAAGCTAATGCTACACCCCAGGGATGTCCAAGATCACCCCAACAGGTCAAAGCCTCAAATTTTAAATCTCAGTAATCCCAAAGGTTGCAGGTAATGGGCTACATACCTAAAATACGCTGTCACTACCAATAACTGGAGCTATGTAAATATCCTTTCCACCAAATGATGCTGCGTGATAAAGGGGGCCATTCTTAGATAAAAAGTTGCGCTTTCCTTGAACTAATTTACCTGCTAGCACCTGCTACACCCCAGGGATGTCCAAGATCACCCCAACAGGTCAAAGCCTCAAATTTTAAATCTCAGTAATCCCAAAGGTTGCAGGTAATGGGCTACATACCTAAAATACGCTGTCACTACCAATAACTGGAGCTATGTAAATATCCTTTCCACCAAATGATGCTGCGTGATAAAGGGGGCCATTCTTAGATAAAAAGTTGCGCTTTCCTTGAACTAATTTACCTGCTAGCACCTGGAGGCATGTAAAGGAGAAGAAGCAATTAGCAGATGGATGCAGGATGTGGAAGAGCCCATTTTCCCTTTGAAAAAAGCTATTTGGGAATGAAGATCGTGTCATGTCTTGGTGAGTTATTGACCTACCATGTCCACGGGGGCTCAGCGTATGTACATTGATGATCTTGGGGGTGTTGTTCATACCTGTGGAGTGTGGGTGAACTGATGAAGCAAATCTTTAGTTGATTAATTCATAAACTTTGGGGGCATAATTATTGTCGACAACCTCCTAACTCTTATATGATATTAGAACATAAAGTCTCATTACCATTTTACCAAAGCAGGAATTGTGTTGCTTCAAAATTGTCCACTGAGAAACAGAGCTGGGACCAAAAAAATGATTTAAAATATTTTGCTTTATCTTCCATTCTCCAATTTTTTTTTTCAAAGGAATGTTTATATGAGGTCCCAATGGATGTTTAAGATTGGTCAAGTACAGGGCAGCAGTGAAATGGAATAGAGGCAATTATCCACATAATTTGGGATAATTTGCTTCCACCTGAATTGTAAACTGAGACAATAATGGGAAAGAGAGTTCCATGAATACATGGATTTTGTCCACATTGTTCATTAATATACCCCAAGGTTCCTGAGAGCAATGATTTTGTTCTGTTATCTTGTGCCCCAAGCTCAAAAAGTTAGCACACAGTACGTGCTCAGTAAGGATCCTCTGAATACATAAATTCCATAATTACTTGAATCTCTAATTTTTTATGGGAAAACCTAATACCTGGAGATTTATCATAGCACCTCACAGAATTTTCATAAGCCAAAAATGCAGGCAACTATTTCACATTTCTGTGTACTGACCACTTACAATTGGCTTTTTATTTCACTGGATTTTCTCATTACTAGGCTAATCTATTCCATTTCTTAAGATGTTAATATCATGAGAGACGACATGAAATAATTGAAAGAATACAGTAGCTGAAGTTAGACTTTGGTGTGAGTTCTAATTCTGACACCCACTGCAAAATCTTGAGCAAGTTTTTCACCTTCTAAATCTAATCTTTAAAAAATAGGAATAATAATGTTTTCTTTACAAGAATATAGAACTTCAGTGTGATAACATATACGAAAGCACATAGCCTGGCATTCAAACATATCAGTTATTATCATTGCTGGTGTTAAAGTTATATGTGTAAACACAACCGAATAAATGTTGCTACAAGTCAATGACTGCACGCCCCAACTCTTAGACCATGGTGCAAGTTAGAAAGGATTAGAAGTCGGGGCACCTGGGAGGCTCAGTCGGTTAAGCATCCGACTTCAGCTCAGGTCATGGTCTCACAGTTTGTGGGTTCAAGCCCTGCATCTGGCTCTGTGCTGACAGCTCAGAGCCTGGAACCTGCTTCAGATTTTGTGTCTCCTCCTCTGTCTGCATCTCCCATGCTCACGCTCTCTCACTGTCTCTCAATAATAAATAAACGTTTAAAAAACATTTTTTTAAAGAAAGGATTAGAAGTGGAGAAAAGGCAGGAAAAACTATTCATAATGGGCAAGGAGAAAGGATCTTACTGAAAGCGGTAAGATCTACCTCTCCATCTAAGAGTCAATTCATCTAGCATTACAACAAAGGTCATTAGACCTCACATTTCCTAGCCATCCTGAAAGATTTGCTTTAATGCTTTCTCATTGCCCACGTTGAATAATTTTACTGCATTTTCTGCTGAACTTTGTTTGTGGCATTTTGACACAGATACAGATTTAAGGGACAGATCAATCTCTGGAGAAGATCTTTATGATACTAAACTTTTCTACAAAATTCTATAAAGTGAAGGCTCTTTGTGCTTGAAATAAAGATCACAGCTATCCCTGCAGGTTAACTGGGCGCTCAATATTATTATAGCCTGGGTGAAATTGGAGACTGCCTATAACCATCAGACTTTCAGCAAAATGTGAATTCATTCACTCATTGATTCATTCATTCATGCAGTCAACCAGCAAACATTCATTAAGCATTTACTACGTTCCTAGCTCTAGTGCTGAGCACTGGGGATGGAGAGATTATTAAGACTTCCTCCTCTCTTCAAAAAGCTGGCAGGACAACTAATCCATTACGATACACAGTTCCATTTCTTGCACCGGAGGTAAGCATAGGTGGAAAACACAAAGTGAATCTGATGAGACTGGGGCCTATTAGGAAGCACAATCTCAATAGCTCAAGCCATCAATGAAGAAGAGCGATTTGAGGAGATTTTGGTTTGAGAGCTCCACAGTGCCAGACGATAATGTGGGGAGGAAACCAAAAGGCAAGGAGGTGACTCCACCAGGTAAGTTACAGCAGGCCAGGGTCCCGCATCCTCTATCCCCATCTCTCGTTGCCATGTTCTACGCATCCCTTGCAGAAGGGAAGTTAAAGTACTTAACCACCAATCCCATTTCATTTATAGCTGAATAAATGAAAGCTCTAAATAATTAAGTGACTGGTTAAAGTCACATAGCCATTTGGTAGCTGAAATGAAGAAGCCCCCTGAGGTCTCTGGGACCTTTGCTAAATACCTTGCTCCCAAGCTTATGGAATCCATGGCCCCAACTTGCTGCCTCACCAGAATTCTATAGAGAGAAGGGTGAATTCACATCACTCTAGGACGCCAAACACATGACCTTCCTCCCACCTGCCACCACCAATCTGGATGGATTAGTGGTTCCCTCATTTTGTTCACATTCTATAATTATACCAAGAACAGGGCATTACAGGTGCTTTTTCTACATAGGCCTTTTCCTACCACACTATAAACTCTTTGAGGAAGGAACAGATTCTCTCTGATTTCTATATATCCAGCATCAATGTCAGCTCAGTAAGTGTTGAAAGAATCGATGAATGCAACTGGTCTATATTTGGTTACTACTTTCCTCAGTTCCCTGAATTCAGTCCATGATATAGAGCACCCTCAAAAATTCTAGCACCCCTTCCCCCAAATCTCCCACAACTTGGTTTGAACTCCCTCTACTGGTGAATCCAGTAAAATCCCAGTGACTACTGATCTAGCTTACAACCTTCACTGAGAAAAAGAGAATGCTACCAAGCAGAAAAAAAGTCTAAAATGGACAGCATTTCCTGGGGGAGCATTAAACTTCATCTTTAAGAGATCATTGCTTTGTGCAAAGAAACACTATAAAAAAGAGTGAACCTTATCATTGGTTCCACTGTGGTTGAGCCAAGGAGTAAAGAGCAGGGATTGAGAAACCTCCTTCACTGAGATAGGAGGATGACTAATGAACTAGAAGATATCTGGGGTGTGTGATCCTTAATTGTACATTTCATTGCTTTTACTATTTTCTATTACAACTTTATAGCCGGCTAACTGTGTTTTCCAAGAGCCAATACTTGGCAGGAAGAATTTGTTTAAGAAAATAAAAAGAACCACTCAACTTCTTTGGAAACTTTTTCCCCTTTAATAGATTTTTTTCTCTTTCTCTCCAGAAGAAGCACTTCTTTCAAAAACTAGAACACTAAGTTTACTTCTGAAATTAATAGGACATTTTTTAATATCTCACCCTCATTTCCCCCTTAGCTTCTTAAGTATTTTTCTTCCCTATATTTCAACATAAAGCAGTGTCACAAGTCTTAAGACAGATACCGAATTATTATAAGTGAAATAACTGCGAGCAATGGAAACTTATTTCTCTCTCAAGCTGTTGAGGAAATTCAAGCATCTTATATGTCATGAATGGTTATTGGCTTTGACGAGAACATAGTTGGCAGGTCCTCATTCCACTCAAGAAGTTCTCAGATGAAGCCAGTTAAAGTACAAAAGCTCACAAGACCAAAAATACTTCTACAAACTTAAGTGGAAAAAGAAAACAAAAGGAAATACACATTTATTTAGTGCTTAATAGGCACATGAGAGTCTCATGAATGTATTTCATTTTTGTACCAGTTTATCTCCACGGAAACTCTGTGAGGTAGGTATTATGTTTTTGTTTCTCAAAAGAGGGGCCAGGCATAGAGAGGCTAGGTAACTTGCCCAAGGTCACATGATGAATAACAGAGCCGGTTTGGGCTCTTCAGGTCTGCTGATCACAGTGAGTGAGGGTGGAATTGTGGTTGCCAAAGGCAGCAGGGAGAAGTGAGGGAGGGGCATCAGTGGAAGGGTATAAAGTTTCCATTATGCAGAGAAATTTGTTATCAATGACCTCTCACCAATCTCACATTAGTAATAATGAGTACTGCTGAAGTAATTTCTACTCATCCTTCCTTGCTCAATGGAAAATTTTCAGGATCTCCCTTCCCTGAAATTTCCAGCAGATGCTTATAAATTTATTCTTCGTTCATAAACAATACGCACACTAAAATATTTTTTAAGTTTATTTTATTTATTTGTGAGAGTGTGTGTGCACACATGAGTGGGGGAGGGGGAGAGAGAGAGAGAGAGAGAGAGAGAGAGAGAGAGAAAGAGAATCTCAAGCAGGCTCCATGCTGTTAGCACAGAGCCTGACATGGGGCTGGAACTCGCAAATGGTAAGATCATGACCTGAGCCAAAATCAAGAGTCAGACACTTAATCAACTGAATCACTTAGGCACCCCCCATACTAAGAGTATTTTATCTTTAAAAAAAAAAAAAATTAGCTCTTTTGGACTGTAATGCCTCTTGACAGTGATTAAAGACATTTTTAGCATGGAATGTTAGAGCCAGAATGAATTTTAGATGTCCTCTTTCCTGTCTCCTTAGTGATAGGAGCAGTGAGGCCCAGAAGATCTTAAAGCACATTGGTTTGTGTCAGATCTACAGAAGACCGATCTTGATCAATTCTTTTTTTTTTTAAATCAATTCTTTGTATAAAGCATGGATGACCCTTTGCTTCACTTACCTGATATTTCAGTTGAACTAGTTTGACGATCTGAATTGCTTTAGAGAGTGATCTAAATCCATTTTGGTAAACACTGGCTGTGTCCACATGTGGTGACTGAGTTGAACTAAGAATTTCCAAAGAGTCAGGTTGGTGAGAACTGCCCCAAAGATACATTTCACTGGTAAACACAACACAATCTAGCCATCTTTTAGTCCAATTCTTATCTTGATGAGACAGTATATCATTATACAATTTGAAAACATACATTACAAAAATACATATTCTGGTCACTGATAAAATTTTCCTTTTGAGATTCTATCTGAAAAGTGAGCTGAACTTTCCCAGAACTTTTAAATAAGTAATAGCGATAAAATGGTTCCTTACATATTTAAATAAATGTATTATGTTCTCTGGCATTGCCATCTTATTTGAACTTCACAACCCCCCTTTAGATGAGGAAAATTGAGACTGGGAGAAGTTAAATACCTCACCCTGCAAAGCCCAGTCTTTTTAGTCTAACCCTAGGACTCTTCTCATTGAGCTTTCTGCCAACTAGAAAATTGTACCTGGACACGTCAGCCCCTCACACACCATCTCATTGGTCACACCCAGACAAGGACCTTTGTAGACTAGCACTCCTTCATCAATACTGACAAGGCTAATAAAGGAGAAATAGAGGGCTGACATCAGGAGGGAACCTACCCTTTTCTTCTTCTCCTTTGGAAACCAAGCTCTCAGGGAGATAAATGTCACCTCTAGGAATCTGAAATATAAAGGGTGTCATCACCCACAAAGGAAAGGAGAAAGACAGCCTTGTCTGAAGAGAATGAGGTTGAGTAGTGCTATCTCATCATTTTCCCTCTCATCATGGGGTCAATGCACAGGTAGCATCTTGCGTTTTGGAAAAACTCACCTTACTACATTCTCTTGACCAACAAATACCTATTGTTCCTTCGGATCTCAATCCGTAGCGGCTTCCACAGCAAAACTTTTCCTGGTCCTCCAAGTTGGGTTAAACCTTACTCCTGTAAGCTCTTCTAGCACCATACACCTTCTTAGAACTTGATTATAATTTTACATTTCTATTGGTATGACTTATAGATTAATGTCACCCTCCTCTCCTGGTTTCTAATTTATATAGGTATAGAGACTGTGTTTGGCCCACTATTGTTTTTCCAGCACCTATCATAGTATCTGTTATCTAGCTGATGTCTATAAATTATGTTTGGTGAATGAATGAATGAATGAATGAGCTAAAAGACTATGAAAAAAGAAAAAGATAGGTATCCTAGGATCAGATGCAGAGACAACTGGGAAATTTTCAATTACCTGATATGTTGAAATTTAACCTGAATGAATGCAATAAGATATTGTAGTTATTGTTGTTATTATTTCTATATTTTGTTTTGGCTTGTGGGGGGGTAGGGTGGTGCAGGAAGTAGGTTAAAGAACAGCTTAAGATAAGTAGAGAAAGAAATAAATAGGGAAATTATTTGATGTAATGCTTCTGGTTTTCTGCCCTAATAAATCAATAGTTGGGCTGTCAATACAATGAAGCATTCTTCGAGGACTGTATTTCTTACCCCTTCCCAAGAACAAAAAATCCAAACAGAGTATATTTCCAATTTACTCTTTGAATCCTTTAAATAGCATAAGACTTTGAACTCTGAAAGAATTTCCGCAAGCCAATTCACTTTCATCATCATGCCCTATACTCAGTTTTTAAACATTTCATTCTCAATGCTATTATATTACAGTTCACAGCAGAAATGTTTAATTCCCCCAAACACCTGTTTTTGCTCAAACAAAGCAAAAACCATCAATACAGTTCAAGTTTGGTAAATCCTATCTACAATCCCCATTATTTTCATTGGGAAATAATAACAATTCCTGAACCTGAGAACTGAATACTCCATGCCACTTCTGTAAAAGATTTTCCTCAGCAAAACCCAGAGCACTCAAGTAGACAATGATGAGATTAGAGTCTTCTAAAACTATTGTGTTGTTTGAGCTATCAGATAGTGCTCATTTGACAATCTCTGTGTTTTAAAACCTAATGAAGATATGGCCAGGATATATGCAAATTAAACTCTGTTGAGAAAAACTGCATTGTCTGTATCATCAGAAACCCTCATGTGGAAACAGATCATTTCTGTGGCTTGGGGTAGCTAATTATTACTGAAAAAAAAAAAAAGCGGGGGGAGGCTGGTAGTCAGAGAAAGAAGTGCAAGTGGAGAAAATGGGCACCTGGAAAAAAGCAGAGAGTCAACAAAGATAAAAGAGGGTACTTGACTGCTGAGATGGAGAGACAGAAAAGCCAAAGTTGCCCCAGCTTATCTCTGAGCTGTAAAATCAGCCCAAGATCAGATGAAAAACATCATTAATTTCAGTGTAATTAAATATCATTAATAAGATGCTCTGGAGTGTGTGTTGCTTAGAGATAATGGAAGCCCCTGGGCATGACCTATGGGGAGGCTGTATCTCAGGATCGCACAGCTCTGGGCTCCCAGGCGGAGCCAGGAAAGTAAAAGTTGTGCACTTAATTCGCTTTGTTTATTGACTTCACAGCTCTTTCACCAATACCACCTCCAATAAAAGAGATCAGAGAAGATGGTGCATGGCAGCCGTAAAATTTATCTTTGTTGAATCGATAGAAAGGATTGCATTTCCTAAAGCCAATCCCGGCAACTAGTCCTCCTTAACAAAAACCCCTATGTATAAGTACATGGTAGGAATGCCTTTATAAGTGGAAGAGCATCTTATAGGGGCTTCAGTTCTACACTCAGCATATAAAATCATGTATAATCAAAACAGCTCTTGCTCTCACTGGTTTGGTGAGATGCTCCCGCAGGCTTGTGATGACTGTGAGGCTGGTCCTCTTACTCCATGAGTGGGAGATTCCATTATGACTCCCTTGGGCAGAAGACAGAGGCATAGCATGCAACCATAGATTGGAATGGCCAGAGCTTCTAGTATTCAGGTGGAATTTTATATTATTTCTCTCCAAGTCTCTCTCTCTCTCTCTCTCTCTCTCTCTCTCTCTCTCTGTCTCCCTCATCCTCGCCTTCACCCTCGCCCTCTCCACAAATAAATGAATTCAGGAAAATAACATGTATTCTTCATTGTGTCTCAAAGATCATTTCTCATCTCTGTTCCCATACCTCGCTGCCCTCACAGCCTACTTACATCCCACACACCCTGTGAGACTCCACTCAGGTCAATTCCCCTGACCCTCCAAGTTTAATTTAGTTGGGCCCTCTTATGGGTTCTCTTCAAATCTTTTGTGCCCCTCTACGCAATCCCTTACCATGCCTACAGTAATAATTGGTTTACATCGCTGCTGCTGCTGCTGCTGCTGCTGCAGTAGATGAGAAGTTCAACAGTCTGTGGGATATGCCTTTTTGTATCATTAGCGCTGAAAACAGTGCATGGCATCTGGGAGTTATTCAGCAAATAAGGAAGGGAGGAAGGGGAGGAGAGACAGAGGAAGAAGGAAAGGAAGAAAAAATGAAATATCTATGAGACTTGAGCAACTTTTCATTCAAGTGGTGTCAATTTCCTCATCTGGAAAGTGATGGGGTGGCTACTTCCAATTTGGGAGAGTATTATTTTATGATTCTAGACTTGGAACAACCTCACTGAGACCTAGCATCAGGCCAGAAAGAAGCAATTAAAGGAAATACTTTAGATAAGAAATAGGCTTTAAAAATAATCCAATCAGCAGAATGCATCTCAAAATATGTGCACAGCTCTGAGCCACTATCTTGAACAGTTGGGAAGTAGCATGTTCAGCAGTGAAAAAATCTCTAGGGACTTGGCCAATATGAACTCACAGATGTTTCTGTTGAAGTCAGCTGATGAGTTTCCTCCAAGCCATGTTTAACCAGAGTCCTCAGTTCACCTCCAGGGCACAGCCCACTGAGCCCTTGCACCTTTGGCTTACAAAAAAGAAAAGATAAAATAAAAAAAAAAAGGGAGAGATAAAGAGAAAGAGAGAAAGATTTCCCCTCATTACAACTCATACTTAAGTGTTCCGAGAGTTGATAACCTCTCTCTTTCTAAAGAACAGTCACATTTGAAGGAAGAGTACCAAAGCAATAGATTTACCCATTATTTTATGGTTTCTCTTCACTTATCATTCCTTGTTTCCACTTCACAAAAGCCCTGCCATTATCCCCAGGCAGTGGGTATAGAGACTGGAAAGTGCATGGTTTCTTTTGTCAAGGGATTTTTTATTGTCGGTATAGGAAGGCTGAAAGGATATGGGGAATAAATAACCTGTTGTATGTTGAGTCTGCAGCAGAAGCTGTATGCACAGTATTTCATTAATGTTAAGCTTCACAAGATCCCTTCCAGGTACTATCAGCATTTTATAAAAAAAAAAAGGGGGAAGAAAAAGAAGAAAAGGGATTTCAAAACAGCCTGCTTAGGTCATCCAACAAGTAAGTGATAGAAGCAAAGTTGAGCCTCAGCCCTGGGCAGTGTAAAGCTACCAAAATTCCCCCTGACCAAACTCCCACCTGTTCACTCAATGCATTATTTGTTGCTCCAGAACTTCTCAACTGGAGTGCCAAGGGATGTGAATGAGTAGAGTGTGGTGCTCAGGCCTCAGGGCAACTTCATGGGGTCGGGGGCAGCATGGGTCCCTGGACCCATTGCTTCCATTCATAAGTGACATCATCTGTTTAACCCAGTGCTCCAAAAAAATAAGGTAGATGTGCACCATGGTGTGAAAAAGTTTGGGAAGCACTATGGAGATCTACTCATGACTCCTCCCCTCTATAGAACGTCTTCTCCTTCTTCTCTAGCTGGTTCATCCCTACCTACTTCCAGAGCAGTTGCAAGTTAACCTCAAAGAGAGAAAGTCACATTCTTTTTTCTCCAGCACTTACACTGTACCTCATTTAGGGTACTCACTACATGCTGTAATATAGAGGTTTATATGGCTATAACTACCTCATCTACTTAAAGCACAAAAAGGATATTCAGTAAAGATATGCTGACTGAATAAATTCATGAAACGTGGAGAGCCAAAACTACATTGCAATCTTTTTAGCCTTACCCTGAGCTGGATAATGGGGTTAACAATATGTGGCCCCACAGTCAAATCTGGCCTGTGGTCTTTTTTTTTTTTCAATTAAGACTTCCATTTTTTTAGAGCAGTTTTAGGTTCATACTTCACCTTTTCAGAACAAGTTTAGGTTCATAAAAAAATTGAGAGGAAGACACAGAGATTGCCCATTCATTCGTGCCCACATGCATGCACAGATTCTCCCTTTATTAACCAGAGTGATGCATTTGCTACAACTGACAAATCTACGTTGGTATAAACATAGTCACTCAAAGTGGCCTATTTTTTATAGCCATCAAGCTAAGAATGGCTTTTGCATTTTTAAGGAGTTGCTAAAGAAAGAGAGAGAGAGAATATGTGAAAGAGATTATATGTGGCCCACAATGCCTAAAATATTGACATCTGACCCTTTACAGAAAAGTTTCTAACCCTCAATACCTAAAAAGAGCAATCAAGTTTGATCAATTAATATAAAACACTGATGTAAGAAATATAGGATTGACACAAAGAAATGGAAAGACATTCCATGCTCATGGGTTGGAAGAACAAATACTGTTAAAATGTCTACACTACCCAAAGCAATCTACAGCCTTAATGCCCTCGCTATTGAACTACAAAACAGCATTTTTCATAGAACTAGAACAAACAATCCTAAAATTTGTATGGAACCACAAAAGACCTCAAATAGCCAAAGCAATCTTGAAAAAGAAAAACAAAACCAAAATTATCACAATTCCCAATTTCAAGTTATATTACAAAGCAGTAGTAGTTAAAACAGTATGGTACTGGCATAAAAATAGACATGTAGATCAATGGAATAGAACAGAAAACCCAGAAATAAATCCATAATTATATGGTCAATTAATCTGCTACAAAGGAGGAATGAATATACAATGGGGAAAAGACAGTCTATTGAATAAATGATGTTAGTAAAACTGGACAGCTACATGTAAAAGAATGAAACTGGGCCACTTTCTTTCACCATACACAAAGATAAACTCCAAAATGGATTAAAGACCTAAACCATAAAAAAAAAAAAAAAAATACTTGAATAAAGCACAGACAGTAATCTCTCTGACATTGGCCATAGCAACATTTTTCTAGATGGGTCACCTGAGGCAAGGGAAATAAAAGCAAAAACTAAACTATTGGGACTAAATCAAAATAAAAAGTGTCTGCACAAAGAAGGAAACAATCAACAAAGCTAAAAGACAACCTGCCGAATGGGAGAAGATATTTGCAAATGACATGTCTGATAAAGGTTTAGTATCCAACATATATAAAGAACTGACACAACAAACTCAAAACCCAAAAACCAAATAACCCAACCTAAAAATGGGCAGAAGACATGAACAGACATTTCTCCAAAGAAGACATCCAGATGGCCAACAGATACATGAAAAGATGTTCAACATCACTTATCATCAGGGAAATGCATATCTAAACTACAATTAGATATCACCTCACACCTGTCAGAAATGCTAAAATCAAAAACACAAGAAACAGGTGTTGGTAAGAATGTGGTGAAAAAGGAACCATCTTGCACTGTTGGTGGGAATGCAAATTGATGCAGCCACTGTGGAAAACAGTATGGAGGTCAAAAAACTAAAAATAGAATCACCCTGTGATCCAAGAATTGCACTTATGCAAAAGATGCAGAAGTACCAATTGAAAGGGATATATGCACCCTGATATTTATTGCAGCATTATGTACAACAGCCCAACTATGAAATAGCCTGTGTCCATTGATAGATAAATAGAAAAAGAAGTAGCGTGTATATATAAATACACACACACACACACACACACACACACACACACACGGAATAGTATTCAGCGATAAAAAAAGAATGAAATCTTGCCATTTGCAACAACATAGCTAGAGCTACAGACTATAATGTTAAGTGAAACAAGTCAGTCAGAGAAAGACAAATACCATATTATCTTACTCATATATGGAATTTAAGAAACAAATGAATAAAGGAAAAAGAGATAGAAGGGCACCTGAATGGTTCAGTCAGTTAAGCATTCAACTCTTGATTTTGTCTCAGGTCATGATCTCACAGTCGTGAGATCGAGCCCTGTGTCAGGATCTGTGCTGGGTACAGACCCTGTTTAAGATTCTCTCTCTCTCCTTCTGCCCCTCTCCCCCACTTGTGCCCTCTCTCTCTCTGGAGACAAACCAAGAAACAAGCTGTTAACTAGAGAGAAGAAACTGATGGTTACCAAAGGGGAAATAGGTGGGGAGATGGGGGAAATAGGGGGTGAGGATTAAAGAGTACAATTTATCATGTAGGAAAAAAAATAAAAGTACCTAGTTCAAAAAATTAAAATAAAATACAAAATAAACTTTAAAAAAGATTTATCAACTGATTTCATAAATATAGTACATACAATTTTTCTTCTTAACTCTAGCTCTCAACTCTCAACTCTCGTTTTTCTTTTTTTCTTTTAATTTTTTTTAACGTTTATTTATTTTTGAGACAGAGCCAGACAGAGCATGAATGGGGGAGGGTCAGAGAGAGGGAGACACAGAATCTGAAACAGGCTCCAGGCTCTGAGCTGACAGCACAGAGCCTGACGCGGGACTTGAACTCATGGACCGCGAGATCATGACCTGAGCCGAAGTCAGCTGCTTAACCGACTGAGCCACCCAGACGCCCCTCAACTCTCGTTTTTCAGCCTAACCCTACTTCTGGCCTCGATTACACCATGTTTCTTCCTATTATTCCTCTACTCAATGTTTCTTAACTTATTATTGAACTACAACACACATACAAAAGAGGCAAAAATCATAACTGCAGAGCTCAATGAATTATCACTAAGTGAGCACAACCATTTGACTACTATCTAGGTTAAGAAATAGAAGATTTCCAACAAATCAGAAGCTCCCATACCCCTTCTCAATTATTACTTAAAAGTAACCATACCTAGGATTTCTAAGTCCACAAATTAGTTTTGCCATTTATGTAAAAAATTTTACCTTTATATAAATGGAATAACACAGCATGCAACTATTTCTATCTCAGTTCTTTGCTCAAAACTAGGTTTGTGATATTCTCCTACTTGGTTGTGGGTAATAGTTGTCTGTTTATTTTCATTGCTGTATAATAGTCCAATATGCGAGAGAGACAGACAGAGACAGAGAGAGATTATTCTATTTTACTGTTGGTAGACATTGGCCTATTTTTCTAATTTGGGATGACCATGAATAATTCTGCTTTAAACACTCATTTGCATGCATTTTGAATTCATCTCTGACCAGTCTTCACACTCTGTTGAGCTCCTGTATGATCAAGGGTCACTACCTCACCTCTTTCTGCTCAGGCCCTTCCCTATAGTTACAGATCCTAGCATCATCTCAGGGAGGCAGAACAGTATGCAGTCAGGAGCTTATAGTCTGGAGCTAGACCACCTCAATTTAAATCTGGATCTCCCAGGGGCACCTGGGTGGCTCAGTGGGTTAAACGTCCGACTCTCGATTTCCACTCAGGTCACGATCTCACAGTTTGTGGAATCAAGCCTGTGTTGGGCTCCATGATGACAGGGCAGAACCTGTTGGAATTCTTTCCTGTGTCAATCTCCCTGTCTCCCTCTCTCTCTTTCCCTCCCTCTCTCAAAATAAATAAACTTCAAAAAATTGTATAAAAATTAATAAAATATCTGGATCTCCCATTACTATCTATGTCATCTTAAGTCACTTAGCCCTTTTTGCACCTTGGTTTTTATAGTTGTAAAATCAGGGTATTAGAATTAATTGAGTTAATATTTGTTAACTGCTTAGAGAAGTGTTTAGTACATTTTAAGTGTCATATATATTATATGTATATATATATTACTGATATATATTATATATCAACTTTTTGCTTTGGAATATATTCTCTATATATACATTATATACATTATATATACATATAATATATATACATTATATATACATATAATATATATACATTATATATATTATATACACTATACATACATATATACATTATACATATATACATATACATTATATACATTGTATATACATATAATATATATACAGATATATATTTCTTCAATAATAAAATCATTGCACTGAAACAATCATTCTGCATTTAGAAAGATACCTTCAACTTGAACTGTTCATATGACACAAGTTGACTACTTTCTGCTATTTGAGTGATATAAAAAAATCTAACTGGGGCCACCTGGGTGGCTTAGTCGGTTAAGCATCCGACTTCGGCTCAGGTCATGATCTCATGGTTCATGAGTTTGAGCCCCACATCAGGCTCTGTGCTGACAGCTCAGAGCCTGGAACCTGCTTTGGATTCTGTGTCTCTCTCTGTGTCCGCTCACACTCTGTCTCTCTCTCTCTCAAAAATAAGTAAACATTAAAAAAATTTTTTTTAATCAAACTGTTCAGGAATTGGACATCTGAATTAAATACTCACAAGAAATTACCATAGCCTCAACTTTTTGCTTTGGAATATATTCTCTATATACTCTACCCTCAATAGTACAATTGAAAAGCCAGACAGCTTACAGTTGCTCAATAAAAATTTACTGAGTAAATGAAATAAATACCATGTCCCCCAAAAAGGAATCAAAATACTCTGACGATTGTAGTATCATAATTAAAATCAGTTAACCAAATATCCAACTGTTTCATTTAACCAGTTTGTTAAACTACTTGAGAAATATTCTCTAATTCAAGTTAAAAACCAAGTATGTACTTATTAAATCATATTCGTAGTGCTATTCTGAACTCTCTGAAAGAACCCAAGAGAAGTATGATATACCATATTTTCCCTCAAATGTTTGTGATTTTGTTATTCACCCATTAGTCCTATATTGCTTGATTGTCTATTGGGTTCTAGTAAGTTGTAAGGCTATCCTTCTACATATAAGGTGATCAAATAATATATGACAAGAGCTAGTCAGATACTAAAGCAGGGTTGTTTTTGTTCCCAAACCAAAGCAAAATGCCCTTCTCAGAATTATACAAGCTGAAACAGCACCCCTGAACCTCATTTTAATTATACCCATGTTCTACATGGATGAAATTAATTTTCAGATCCCATAATGCAATATGTTTATTAGGAGGCATGTTTGTAAAATAAAATTTTCATTTTCTCACATGTTGTTCCTAAGTTAGTGGAAAACTTCCATATCTCTTGAATCTGATGCAAGGCCAACCTATTTAATAAGGGTAAGAAAGTAGAGGGGCAAAGAAGAAAAGTGTGCTAGTAAATGTTTAACAATAGCTCTCTGAAGCATAGGGCCTGATTCCTATCATTTGCCCACTTTTGTGGCATAAATACTCAGAACATGGCTGTTTTCAAGCAAGCCCCCAAGGGAGATGTCACTTAACATGGAGTTGGAAAGAGTTGCACACCGTCAGCTTTCTTGAGCCAAGGCAAGCTGGTCCCAGTGCACTACTAAGTGCAGGGGAAAAGAATTTCAAATTCCCTTTGAAGAACTACCCATCCTCTTTTGCAAGGCAGATCTGACAACGAAGGTGCCCCCCTGTTGTCTGGAAGAATACTCAAAGAGCCAGGACTGGTCAAATAGATTCTCTTTCCCAAGGATCTGAATCCTGTGTAGGGCACAAATAAAGAACAAATGCTTTCTCCAGTGCTTGGAAAAAGTCCTTAACAGTACTTGCTCTCCAAACCCAGCCCCCTACCCCATGCCCAGGCTCTAGTCCACCTGATTTATGATACTGAGGTCTTTCATGTTTTCCCATGGTTTTTTTGGGCTTTCTTAACTCCCCTAATACATGCCTCTGACTTATACAAGGAGTAAAACAACAGTCTTGGTATTTATTAGTTTGTGATAATGTGTGTTTACGTGCTTGCTTCACAATGGTCTTCTCCCAGACTCATTCTGAGTCATACCGGGACGGAGGCAGCATAGGAGTCAAATGTAATTTATTCACAAAGGCACAAGGTGACACACCTTCTTTCCCACCTTTTCTCATTATGCCAACTAATTATATCTAATATTAATAGAGAGCGGTCTGGGTGGTGGAGGAGTACTATATTAGAAGCTGAGCTAGATTAAAAGCTAAGCTGCTGTAACATGGGCTTGAAACACCACGGAAGCTTAAAGTGAAAAGGACTTTACCTCTCTGTCACATAACAGGTCCAAGGTGGGTGATCGAGTAAGGTGAGTTGCTCTGTTCCACTTGGTCATTCAAACACCCAGTCTTCTACCAACTTTCTGTTCCACATTTCCTTAGACGTATGACCAATGAACTTGGGTTTCTATCATAATCCATTTCCAGCCATCAGGAAGCAGATGGAGAATAGGCAGAAGCATGCTCACATCCCAAGGTAAGAACTTTGTCGTGGAAAAATGTAGTTAATTGGTCATCCACATATCTAGGTACAACTTAGTTACAACGCAAGAGAGAAAGGAAGCACTGGATAGGAAACTAGCCGTCTCAGGGTGCCTGGGTGGCTCATCCAACTCGTGATTTCGCTCAGGCCATGATCTCAAAATTCATGAGATCAAGCCCCATGTTGGGTTCTTTGCTGACAGCGTGGAGCCTGCTTGGGATTCTCTTTCTACCCCCTTCTTAACCCCCCCCCCCATGCTCTTTCCTCTCACAAAATAACTAAATAAAGTTAATAAAAAGAAAAAAGAAAACTAGCCATCTCTCCAACAAGAGACTTTTAGAACCATTTGCTGCTGCTGTCTTTAAAAAAGAGCACGAGGGGCACCTGGGTGGCTCAGTTGGTTAAGCATCTGGCTTTGGCTCAGGTCATGATCTCACAGTTTATGGGTTCGAGTGCCACGTCGGGCTCTGTGCTGACAGCTCAGAGCCTGGAACCTGCCTCAGATTCTGTGTCTCCTTCTCTCTCTGCCCCTCCCCGACTTGCACTCTGTCTCTCCCTCAAAAATAAATAAACATTTTTAAAAAAATAAAAATAAATTAAAAAGAGCACAAGCACAGACCACAGATATGAAAAGTGTTCCAAAAGATTAAAGTAAAAATAGTCCAACAGTCTCTCTCTATATTTTTTAGGTAATAAGCTCACATAGGTCAACAGTTTTAAGCCAGAGTAGAATAATGCTCTGGGATAGCTTAAACATTTATAAAATGTATCGTAAAGCATTTGTTACCAATAATCATTAAAGTATTAAAAGTTGAAAATAATTTATTTTGAAAAATTCAGGCCAATTCAAGATCATTCCGATACCAGTTTTTCCTAAACTCTGATCATTCAAATAGTACTATCAGAATTTTCTCTCTAACCATATTATTACTGTAGCATATCTGTGCCATTATGTATTATGGGACATTACTGTTATTTACTTTCATTGTTTCCTTTAAATGGACTCATTTTTTACTTAAATAAATTCATTTATGAAAAAAACTTTTTGGTACTATAAATGAAAAACCAGTATCACCTGACAAAATAGAAAATAAACTTAAAAATATATACAATTCCCAGACAATATTGTTACATTTTAGCTAGATACTGTTGCTAGCTGAGAACTCTGATTCAGAACTGGTCTTTTGCTCTGTTCAAAAGGGAGATGCTAAGAGCTGAGAGATGTTTAAAGAAACACTAGCAACAAATTGACTCTTTTCCCTTGATGTAATCTGAAGAATTGAAAGAGAATTTAAATAGGATTAAGTGACTATGTGCATCAATGTTATTTGATTCCTATCTATGAACTACCTAAAATCACTCTTTGAGGAACCCAGCCCTAAAGAAAGTGACTTTTGCATATCCATTTGCACTGGATACGCTTTTTTGAGTGAGAGAGAGTGAGAGGTGAAGCTACAATTAGCGAGTTGAGAAGTTTTCACAAACCTGCCAGTGCTATAGGCTTTGAGCATCATCATTCATGTGTGTCCAGGTGGCAGAGGGCAAGGAAATGCTGTCCTAAATCCAACTACTGGCTCAGAGCCATGAGGGCCTTGGTGGGTGCGGGGGAGAAGAAGTCACAGAAGATTAGTCATCCATACACGAGAGCCCCAAGTCTGAACCATCCTTCCCTTTTAGGTGCTGTTTCTTTGGATGACGCTGACTTCCTGACTTCAGAAGACTGTTTTCCACCTCCAGATCTCTTTGACATGTTCTCTGGAATGCTTATGTTAGATGTTGCCTCAAATGTTTAAATCAGCCAAACCCTCCTCCCAAGAAAAGAAGATGATTTGCATATCTGGTCGGAAAATCTGACCTATAATTATGCTGAGTATCTGGCTGTCTTTGATATTCCTAAACCTATATGGCATCCTAGGAAAATATTTCCTCTCTGAAAAAGGCCGTCAGTCCCTTCAAGAGGCATCTGGCTATTGCAAGCCATAATGGCTGCAGAGAGGAAGACTTCAATTCCCCCGAAAACTGGAACAATAAAAGTCTATGGCCAAGGATAGACCAGAATATGAAGGCATAATATGGCGGAAAACGCCATTCCAAACTTCGGCGCTTTGGCCTAAGTATCATTCTGAGCTGAAGGCAAGTGAGAAGCAGCAGAAACAAGAAAAAGTCTCTGCCCTCCCTCCATTTGCCTGAAAGCAGGATATAACTTGGAAAGGTGTTCCCATCTCCCCTCTCTCCCAGGAAAAATGGAAGGTAATCACTGCAGACAGCTCTAGATTTGTATCAGCCCAGAGACTGCACCAAAGGAATCTACACAGCAAACCTTGCTAAAACTCGCCTTTACCTGACATTAATTTCCAATATATTTACCTTTGCCCATTGGGCCATCCTTAAAAGCTCAAAGGCCTTTGCCTTGTCATTTCTCTACAAAATTATTGTGCTTTACAAAGGTGGTACAGAAGCTCAAGTTCTAACCACCCCTCTTGAGTTACTCATTCCCAGGGCTCCTGTGTGTAGGGCAATACATATGTTAATAAACTTTTGTTTGTTTTTCTCTTGTTAATCTGTCTTTTGTCAATCTAATTTACAGGGCCCCAGGCAATGAACTCAAGATGGGAAAAGGAGAACAGAATTTTTGTCTTCCCCTACACAAGGCTGCAAAGACTTGATGTATAATTTCTTAGCAATAAAGATCAAGTTTTAACTTAACTATCTGGTTATCGTAGTGAGGCACAAATTTAATCGTGACTAAAATGCATTTGACAAATGAGATGCACTTGGAGGTACCTAAGGAAACAGGGGTGGTGATGGAGGAAGAGGGATAATGTCATTTATTGTATGCTTTCTCTGTTCTACTTATTGTGCTATGAACATTATAAAGATTAGCTCATTTGTTTCTCTCAACTCTTTGAGGCCTTGTAAAGGCACATGAAGGTGTCTTCCTCCATTTTTACTCCCCAGTGCTAAGCCAATTAGACACTTAGGGTCAGCATCTTCTGTAGGTTTCAGATACCATCTCAATTTCAAACATCTATCATTTGCCCCCTAAGCCACTTCCTTTCAAGTTGGAAGTGATGAAGGAGTCATATCAAGATAATATGTAACACACTCCTCTGTACCCTCAAGATACTGATGTCTCCAAGAGTTCCCCTTCCTCACCATTGAGAATCATTGCCTTGGTAAGTTGCTGCTGTGAAGGGTAGTTTGAAACATTCTTCAGGTAAACGCTGCATTTAAGTGGAGAATCACTTCAATACCTGGACCAGCAAGTGGCCCATGAAGATCTAATATCTCAGAGACCTGGGATACATACCTAAGATTGTTCCTTACATTTACAAGTGTTAGGAAAACCTTGTTAAGATCATATTATGCTCTCTACCTTTCAGAGTAGAGCCCAAGCCTCCAAATTTTATGTGTTTCTCCATTCCATCTAAAGTAATTTTCTTGGTGTCCCAGAGACGTATAGAGGAGGACATCTCAACATGCCCTCTGCCTTTAGAATTCTGTGATCCCATAATATAATCAGAATAGAAACCATCATTAATATCTGTCAGGTAACAGGCCCCAAATATCTCAAAACTTGAAAGAATCCTATTATAGCCTTTCCAGTACTTCTCAAATGAGAAGAAATGGCCTTATCTGTAGAATTATTTTCAGCTGCAATTTTTAGTCAATATAAACCAGGCTCAAAACCCAGAGCAATTGTATGAAGATCCTTAGTTTACATTCAAAAAAATATATTTAAATCTCCTCACACATGTGTATGTATTTATTGTGTATAACTAAATTGCCTGATAACAGAAGGCTTAAAGAATGCTAGCAGTGGGGAAGAGCTGTAAGTGGGAAAATGTTGCATTAGTCTGGTTCTTTAATTACAAGCTGTTTGCACTGTGGGTTGTGTATCGATATATTTTTGTTTGTGTGTATACAGGTTGATCCTGGATATTTGCAAATGAACTCGTGAATTGGAATAATAAAGATGGTTTTTCATCATTCTTCCTAAAGGGAATCTTGTGATTTGATCCTTTTTCCAAAATCACAGAGGGGTGAAATTTCAGGGTTAGAGAGGAGGTTATGTAGTCCAATTACTCACTCAATTATTGAGTCTTTCCTACAACATGTGTGACAAATAGTCATCCAATCTCTGAGTGCCTTGAGTCAAAGGGAATTTCTGGCAGAGTCTATGCATTTGCAGTAGATGACTAATGCTGTAGCTCTGCATCTTGTTTTCTCTTTTTGAAGAAGACACTTTGGTTTCCCCTTGAAGAATTTGCTCTTCTCCATTTAATGCCGTCTTAAAGGGACCATCAGTGGAGGTGCCCTCTTCTCAGTTAGCCAAGGAGTGCTCACGTGACCCAAACTATGACAATCCAAACCCATCCCCCAGGGATTTAAATTCTGAGTGTAAGGGGATAAGAGAGAAAACTGGTTGGAACCAATTTATCCTAATGGCAGCTCCATGAAGATCCTGGTTTCTTGAAAGACCAGATTCTTCCATTTTGATTTCAGATCTGTGAGCATCAAACACCTTCTCATAAATTTGCTTTTTGCCTGGAACTAGGCAAAGGCAATTTATATTAATTACAATCAGAAATTTTTACCTGACACCCCACTGGTCTTGTATTTATCCATCTGGGGGAAATATAGACAGGCATAATCCCTCTTCACTATTGTAGTCCTTCATTTGTGTAACTGCTTAGAATGTTCCTTTTCAATCATTCCTTATTTCTTTATATGACCTTTTAAGAGACGAGCTCACCTTTCCTCAGCTTCTGCTATGTGTCATGTTTCTTTGTCCTCCCTCATCCTCCTTTTCTCCCACCGCTGTCAGGTATTACTGAAAATATCCAAAATACAGGACAATAAATGGTTGGCCAGTTTCTATTCCAATATTTTTGTAGCAATTTGTTAAGTTTGTGCAGAAAGAAGTATAAAATTATACATATAATAACCAATAAGTTGATATGTAGTGAGTGGAAGCCAGAATTCCCTGTACCACAAAATTTCACCCTTCTGCACCCGTCTTTCGCTCTTAGTGAATGAGGGATCTCAAGACCCTTTGATCTGGCTTACACTTTGACTTGTAGCGTATACCGCGTGGTGTTTCCTGCCCTCATCATCCTTGGAGCCTTAGTTTCTGGCATTACTTTCTAAGACCCACGGAGAAAATCCTTCCATTTCTGGCATACATTCGGTGTTTGGCTATCTGAATTTCTTTCAAAATATATCGACATATATGTTGCCAAATAACTGGGAAGAAGGAAGAAAACTCCCCTCCTGTCTTTGCATGCTAGAATTGTTTTCTCCTGTTATATATAGCTCTCTCTTTCTTACTTTTGAGACAAGGTAGAGTGTTGCTTCTGGCTTGCCTTAGAGTCTCTCTTCCCAGTCAATCCACAGACCCTCTCTGTGGTACATCCTCTGAGCCCACTACTAGTCAACTTGCTCACTATAGCATGACCTGATTCCAGATGGATTTCAACATGATTTCAAGTCCTTTCAACCCTTCCACTTGAAGGGTACCACTTCTCTAAACATGCTCCAGCTGGTCTTTTCTACTCAATTCCATAAAAACGTACTGAGTACCTACTAAGTGCCAGGCTCTGTGGGTACAAAATTAAATTGGACACAGATCCTGCCCTTTAGGGCAGATGGACACATAAGCAATATGGCAATGAAAAAGCGATGCATGCAGTAGTACAATTGAGCTGGCACAACATGGCCATGATTAAATCTGCCTGGTAGACATGGAGTGGAGAAAGGTGTCATAGAAGAGGTGACCTTGAGCTGGCTTGGGAAAGATGAATAGGAACATACCAGGCAGACAAGAGGGCATGCCACACACTTAAAAGTGAATGTGTCATCCCAGGTGTGCACAGAAAGGGGAATGCTTGCTTTCTTCTATCCTCTATAATTGCAGACTCCGACCATATTCATCTTTTTGGCAGCCTCAATGCACGGCAGGCTCGCAGAGAGCTAAAGCCACTCTCTTTCTCGCAGTGTTTGGACCCATCGACCTTCATCATTCATGCCGGTGAGTCATTACTCTTTATCAAGAAATGAAAGCAAACCCTGAGCTCCTTCATGTGTCCCTACTCCATCTGATCACTGCCCTTTGCTTCTGGAGAAGCAGCCTTGTCTCTCCTGTACTCGGCAAGAGAACCCTCCATTTTCACCAATTTTCCCTCCCCTCTCCTTCACACATCTGCTTCTAAGACGACGTGCTCCAAACTTTGCAGGAGGCAGAAATCAGCTTTAGACAAGGTTTACGGAGGGTTAGATGCAGTTTCTACCCAGCTGTTGTCCAGCGTTCTCCGAAACCAATCAAAAGAAAAGAAACCAAAAACATGTTTGCAAAAATCAAATTAAAGCCAAGCTCTGATGGAGTCACAGCTATCTACGCCCATACGGGCTGCCTGCCAAGAATGTTTTTAATATAATAATCGCTCATCCATAGACCCATAATAATTGATATTTGCAATTCGATAATGCTTCTTAACAATTTTTTATTTGTTTCCAATCTCCCCGCTTCCCTCCTCACCTCATCCGCCCAACAACCTCCTGTGTCAGCACATTCATGGCTCTTAATGACCCTCTCAGCAGCTACTGATCAAAGTCAAATTTTAATTACGATTCTAATTTTGGAAGTTTGCTTCCTTTTAATCTGAACTTTTAGAAGGGAGTCAAATGTGTGCTTGCAACGACTCACAGAAAACCCATCAGGCTCCAGGACTATTTAATTGGACGAGTTCAAGTCGTTTTGAGCGTCATGCTTCCTACCAGCTTGTCTCCGCTAGGTGATGACATCTACAGAATGTAAAGTACATGACTAATGACTGTAGTCTGGCCTGAGGATGATGGCATGAAAACAAGATGCAAACATAGGACCGCAGGACGTTGCTGTCATCATTTCAAAACGGGGCTTTTCCTCCAATCTTCTCTTCTTCCCAGTTTGGTCTGAGCCAAACCTAAAGACTTCTCTGCACCTTCATGCTAATCCCATTATCCCTTCAAGAATATCTTGATTTATTTAGCCTTTAGAAATTCTAACCATTCTTAACAACACCACCTCAAAACTCCACTTTCTGTGCAGCCTTTCCTGATCCCTCCTGATAGAAAAGACTTCTCCCTGGAAATCCTGGAGCACGTATTGTCATCATAATTAATATCAAATAGCAATCACAATAAAAGCACTATGTTGGCACATGAGCAGCGTTATCTAACTTTATCTTCCCAATAATCCTACTGTATGCTGTTATCATCCCCATTTCACAGATGAGGAAACTGAGTCTCAGATATATTAAAATGTGTTCAAAGTCAAGTAACTATTTAATGGGAGAGTGAGAATTCAAATTCTAGGTCTCGTCATAGCAAATCACAAGGATTTATATTCCTCTTACATGCATACCAATAATCTCAATCAGAATGTAAGATTGAGCAAGAAAGAAATTATATCTCATGCTCCTTTGAATCTCCTAATGCTCACAAAGTTGTCATTTAATAAATGTTTTCAGATTGAATGACTCCATCTTAGAATATATATTTAGAAGATTGAGGGCACCTGAGTAGCTCAGTTGGTTAAGTGCCCGACTTTGGCTCAGGTCATGATCTCGCAGTTAGTGAGTTCGAGCCCCGCATCGGGCTTTGTGCTGACAGCTCAGAGCCTGGAGCCTGTTTCCGATTCTGTGTTTCCCTCGCTTACTGCCCCTCTCCCACTTGCATCCTGTCTCTCCTCTCTCTCTCTCTCTTTCTCTCTCTCTCTCTGTCTCTGTCTCAAAAAATGAATAAACATTTAAAAAAAAAAAAAAGAAACTTGCTTATCAAAAGGAGTAAATGACTTAAAAAAAGTATTTCTCTACTTCTTAATAGTTTCTTTTGAAATTTAGCATTTCAAAAAGATAACTAAGGTGGTACCTATACACCACTCCAAACCTTTAATAGGAAGACAAAAGTACAGACTTACATCAGTTGTATCGTTATTATCCAGCCTTTATCAAGTACCTAACATGTGGTAGGTGCCGTAGAGGATGTGGACATGAAAAGAAATATTCGGGTCATCAAAATAGCTCAGCTTCTAGTTTAGGGGCACAATGAAAAGCCAGTGTTTGCTTCACTAAACCTGACTGCCTTCTGAAAAGGTTAGGTAATGATAATAAGAGGGTTTTTGTTCTGGAGACTATTTGGATGAACAAATGTGTGCATTTAGAGTAGGAGCCAGGGGGAGAGAACTCAATTGTTATGAATCACAATTTATAACCCAGAGAGGAATTACAGGTAGATTCTAGAATGGGAAGAGAAGAAGGCAAGAGAGATCAACTGTCAGTAACAATGTTTGAAGAGAGAAAAACTGTGTGCTGTGAATTTTAAATTGTTTGATGTGGGGTGCAAACATAAAGCCTTCCTCTATGAAATCGTCAGGAAATTGTACAGTGATCACTCATAAGTTTGTGTCCATGAATTTTTCTGGGAAAAGCAAATATGCTTAATTGTACATCTGTGTCAAAGCAACACAGTCCAGGGACATCACGAAGGGTGTAGGGGCCCTGAGAGATCCACCAAAGCTAACAGGAAAGAAGAGTTTCTATTCGAGATGATCACAGGATTCATGAGCAACCCTTGCCAACCCCTTCCTACAGAGGGGCTTGTGTTTACTCTCTTCTGCCTGGCTTTGACTTCCTAGTTCTTTATCACAGGCCCCGTACCCTAAACCCGGAGCCCATTGTTTGGATGTCATTCTCTTCTAGCTTCTTGGGCCCCATACCGGGCTGAATAGTGTCCTCCAAATATCTAAGTTCCATCTGGAACTTCAGAATGTGACCTTTTTTGGAAACAGGGTTTTTGCAGATGTAATCAAGTGAAGGTGAGGTCATACTGGATTTGGGTGGGCCCTAATCTCATGACTGGTACCCTTTTAAGAACGGAGGAATTTAGGGGCACCTGGGTGGCTCAGTCGGTTAAATGTCCGACTCTTGGTTTCAACTCAGGTCATGATCTCATGGTTTCGTGACTTCAAGCCCCGCATCAGGCTGTCAGGCTCTGTGTTGACAGCACGGAGCCTGCTTGGGATTCTCTCTTCCATTCTTTCTGCCCCTCCCTCAGTCACGCTGTCTCTGTCTCTCTCAAAATAAATAAACATAGTTTAAAAAAAAAAAAAGAATGGAGGAAGTTGGGCACACTCATGGGGGCAAAGATTGAAGTGATGTGTCTGTAAGCCAAGATTTCCAGCAGCCACCTGAAGCTAGGAGAGAGGCACAGAACACATTCTTTCTCGGTGTTTCCAGAAGAAACCAAGCCTGCCAACACCTCTAGAATTATAAGAATACACTCCTGTTATCTTAAGTCACCCAGTTATAGCAACCCGAGAAAATTAATACAGACCCTTATTTTCCTAACTCATAGTCTTGCATCCTCTAATACTCAATTAGACAATCTTCTACGGACCCAGACTGTAGAGCCCAATTCTATTATTGACCTGCCCAGGGAACTGTGAGCATTCCGTTGAGATCCCAATAGGACATTATTTAGTTTTTTCCTAGGACTCTGACAAGGAAACAATGAGGCATATCTTTTCTATCACACTTCCTAATTCTCTATAAAATAATAGCACACAGGACTCTTCAGAGGCTTAGAGCTACTGAGTGATAAAACCACTATAGGAATTTAGTAGCCCAGTCATGTTGACAGTAAGTACAATGTGGCAAACTTCATTTATACTTGAAAACACAGATAATAGGACTGTCACTGTCTACGAACTCCTATGTACTTACTGCCTGCACCGCAGATAGACAATAAATACGCACTTGATTAGAGCTAGGATGTTGCTCTGCCACATGGGCATTTCTTTAAACGACCTGGTCTGAGAAGTGTCACATGTGACATAGTCAAGATGAATACTATGCAGTTTGATAAATGACCATTCATTCAGTCATTTGACAAATATTTATTGTGTGCATATGTAGGCCATAGTATTTGGGACTTAATCTTTTTTTTTTTTTTAATTTTTTTTTTTTCAACGTTTATTTATTTTTGGGACAGAGAGAGACAGAGCATGAACGGGGGAGGGGCAGAGAGAGAGGGAGACACAGAATCGGAAACAAGCTCCAGGCTCCGAGCCATCAGCCCAGAGCCCGACGCGGGGCTCGAACCCGCGGACCGCGAGATCGTGACCTGGCTGAAGTCGGACGCTCAACCGACTGCGCCACCCAGGCGCCCCTGGGACTTAATCTTTTTTGAAGAAGTCATGGGACTTGAGGTCCAGTTGAAGAGAAAGAGACATGAATGCTCACTTATAATTCATGGAGGTGAATGCTATGTCATCGACCATTAGGAACTCATAGACTTGACTGGAGTTTCACATGTCTGGGAATGAGCTAGAGACCCTTCTACAAATTTGGATTGCCCCGTTCACTTGTTCATTTGGTACATGAGTCTAGCGAACTCCCCAACATTAGCATCTTCACATAGGTTTGTTGTTCTCTATTCATCTTGTGTACACAGTTACTCCAGTGAGTGATAAAACCTGTTTCTTTGAGGGAAATGATCCTCAAGTGAGAAATAAAACTTTAGTGTGAGAAGAACAAGGTGATAACTTGCTTTGTGCTTCTAAGCACTTGGAAACACCTGCTGACGTGGAATTGAAGAGAAAACAAGTCTCCTATTTAGATATTGTCATTGTAGAAACCGGAGATTTTAGAAGATGCCATGATGGACCACAGATAAATACTAAAGGTCTACTTTAGTAAAAATGAAAGGAAGGGAGAGAGCAACAGAGGATTCTTTGAGTTCTTTGAGTACAGTTGAGTGATGAAGGTCTAAATGCTCCTTTGTTTGGGGGGTAAGGAGTTTGGAAAAGGTTTGGGAAAGGACCCCCATCCCATCTTCCTGTCCATGGATGTCCACGATGAAACTTCAATTAGAGTAAAAATGCTGACCTCTCTTTAAGATGCATTTCTGCCACTCTGTAAGTAACAGTAGGACTGAAGCTGCTCCCTTCACCTTCTACTTGGTGGCTATGTTTCACTCTAAAAGCAAGTCTTATGGAATTCAGCTGAGACACAGACACCCACGCTGTACCTCCAATCAGCTTAGTCGCAAAGCATCTACTTCTCAGTAAACTCAGGAAAGAAAACATGTGGTATTATTAATCTACTCAGACAGTCACTCCTTGCTGACTCCCCTTTGCAAATGTCCACCAGATTGTTCCACACCTCTTCTTACCCCCTTAACTTCACACGCCTCCCTGCCAGCTTGTTACATGATGGGGGGAAAAAAAAACTATAGAGGCTATTTCAAATGCTGGGAATCACATGGGCTCTCTTCTTCCATTGAGCATCCATGGCATGTCATGAATGTGTCACTGAGACTGTTTTCATTCCGCCTTGCGTTGTAGTTATTTGAGTATTTGCTTTAACAGCCGGTCCGTGCAAACCACCACACCATCTGCTCCAGCTTTATCCCCTCATCCACACTCCTGAACTCCAAGCTCTGCAATAATAAGGACTTAAGTCAAATCGTGCGATACCCGGTCTAGTGTTTGTCATAAGGGAGCGCATTTGCAATACGTGTCTTCGTTTCATTAAGAAACTTTGTTCTGACATCAGCTGGTTCTGCTTCACCAATTTCAAGGTACACATATCATCACAATTCCAATTAACTGTTAAAATACCTCTGTGCCTGTGTTAGCAAGTCTCGAGGCTCTCCTACACCGCAGTGTCCAGTTTAGAGGGCTCTACTCAAGTAAAGGTGTCAGTTCTGCTTCAGAATGTCAGTGAGGGAGAGAAATCGGGGATCCTGCCCGGCGACACCTCGGTGTCAGATGGTCTCTGTCACTCATCCATCCTCTTCTCCCTCGGAAAATATGGTCCCTTTTGGGACCTTGGAGTTCTTTCCTACCGGTCAGTTGGAACCATCTCAATCCATCAAAGAGATTTGAAGTGTATCCTGTTCTTCTAGAGATAACCTGGTCCCTGTGCAGATTTGCCTGTCCCTAACTCTTATGCAATCAAATCTTCATTCCAAGTGGCTTAGGAGCAGCAACTTTGGCCGGGGCTGAAACGATCTGGTCCCATACTAAATGCATCCACATTCATCTTACAATTGCAAAACTCAATAACTCTGTCTCGGAAGTACAATTGTTAGAAAAACTCAACTGAGTTTTTTCAGTTTTCCCAATAAATTTAAAGATCTAATTGTCTTGATTCAAGGATTCATGAATCAGGCAGCATACCATCTAGCAAATAGAAGGGAGCTCCAAGGAGTTGTACAAAATGGAAGGTTTTTACAGGCAGAGGGAGGGTAGGACAAGGAAGTTAAAAGAGCGGATTATTTCAGGCAAGGTTATCTTCCCTTAGGAGAAGGCAGGGGGTCTTGTCAGGCAGATTACCTCATTAGTGCTGACCAGGAAATTCCAGACTGATTGGCTTAAAATTCCACTCCTGGGAGAGGCTGAAACTGCAATTAGGTTAGGTATTAAGTTTTACTGGGACTTAGCAAAAGTGACTCCATTTTGAGCCTGTTGGGGTTTTTTTTGTAACACAATGATGCTCTATTTTTTTTTTTAATTTTTTTCAACGTTTATTTATTTTTGGGACAGAGAGAGACAGAGCATGAACGGGCGAGGGGCAGAGAGAGAGGGAGACACAGAATCGGAAACAGGCTCCAGGCTCCGAGCCATCAGCCCAGAGCCCGACGCGGGGCTCGAACTCACGGACCGCGAGATCGTGACCTGGCTGAAGTCGGACGCTTAACCGACTGCGCCACCCAGGCGCCCCTTTATTTTATTATTTTTTTTTTTAATTTTTTTTTTCAACGTTTATTTATTTTTGGGACAGAGAGAGACAGAGCATGAACGGGCGAGGGGCAGAGAGAGGGGGAGACACAGAATCAGAAACAGGCTCCAGGCTCCGAGCCATCAGCCCAGAGCCCGATAACACAATGATGCTCTAAACTGACAGGCTGGGTTCACCTAGCAAAGCAACACACAGCCTCTATCGCTAAAATATAAAGTTAGGTAAAATAAAATAAATTCTACCTCACCAGGTACCTCAATAGAATTCCTTATGTCCAGAAAATATGTGTGTATGTACTGTCTGTTGGCCAACACCAAGTTCAGATTTTTTTTTTTTTTTTTAATACAAATGCCTTTAGGAAGGATGTATGCACTCCCGTTCTCCACAGTATCCACCTAAACATGGAAGCTCAGCTTTCTGCCTGGCCTCTATAGACATTTGAGTTTGAGCACTCTGCTTTATGAGTCTCCATGATTAGCTATACCCCTATACTGAAGGTATGGGGGATAAAGATACACACACACACACACACACACACACGCACACACACGAGACCCCATGAGGTGAGAGAAAGCATAACCTTCCTAATATTTGTATGTTTCTATTGTTGATCCTAGAGCTATTTTCAGCAACTTGTCCTCTGAACAACCACAGGTAAAGGGATGGAAATTGAAGACAATCTAGGTAGGAAGAAAAGACACTACAATCACCCCGAGGAGTGAGGCTTTCCCCAGTCCTGCATGTTACTGTGATGGTCAGATTGTCTATTGAATGAATGGTTAAAAAAAATTTTACTCTACAGGCTTGTTTTGAAGTAAGTCAACCATTGTCCTGTGGGTGTCCACAGGGTCCATCCACAAGAGATGGGGTGTGCTGGGGGGTAAGAAAGAAGGGGAGCCTGACTCCACCACCACCAGGTACCCTCTTCAAGGAAGGAAGTTGTTTTCATCTGTTTGACCTATTGGTGGTCTCACTAGGAGAAAATGAAGCAGTTGAGAAAAAATTGAGAAAATCACTGGGATACGTTAAAATAATTTTTTAAAAAGTCCTCTTTTTAGAGAACTCTACACTTTATTTTTCTTAAGAGAAGTTGAAGAGTAGTGGTTCTCAACTGTGTATGTGCGTTAAGATCATTTGGGGGAGGTTTAAAAATACCGATGCCTGGGTTCAACCTTCAGAGATTCTGATTTAAAATTTGTCTGGGGCGTGACCTGAGCATTGAGTTTTTTGTAAAGTTCCTGGCAGATTCTAGTGTGCAACCAGGGTTGAGAATTCCTGCAAGAGAGAGAAAAGGCTATATTTTGGTTTCAGGAAGGTAGGATGGACTCCTAATTCATCTCTGTCTGTAATGCAAGCTAATCACATAAAATCCAGATCCTCTGTGTTATGCATCTATACATTTGGAAAAACTTATGAATATGTATGTTGTTGCTCATTTGCACCTTTTTTTTTTTTGCCCTCAAAATAGTTTCATGTGCCTTAAAGAAATGCAGGTAGGATAGCAAGGAAATTGTGAAAAAGAAAAAGGAAGTTACAGTAGACTATTCCCCACAGGTTATTAGACCTCTACACTTCCTGGAGCTTCTTGAGGTCATGGCACAATGTGATAAAATCCTCAAAAGCCACAGTAAAAACAGTAAGGATCTCTATAGGACTGGGCTTCAGTTTCCTACACCTATAACATGGGGACCATAACAGACACTGCTAATACTTAGTCCGGAACTGGTCTCACCTTCCTCCTTAACAACAGAACGTTGTTTTTGTTGGGGGCAACAAAGTGCCCAGGTAAGAAGAAAGAGCAAGATGATGAAAGGGTGAAGAAGGAGGAAAAAGAAGAGGAAGAAGAGACAGACGAGGAAGAAAAAAAGCAAGAAGTAGGAGCAGAATGAGCCCTTTCCTCCATTTGCTTGCAAATAGTGGTAGTCAATGGGATGGAAATAGAATGTCTTAAAGACAATTATTTGCAAGGAAATCTCTTTAAATGGGGCTACTCTAGGCAGAAAAAGTGTTCTTGTTCTTGTTACTTTCCCACTTAAAACAAGGATGTGATGGTTGGAGCTGCAGCAGCCACTATGGAGACACAAGGAAAAGCAGACAGACTTGCAGACATCTTGGTCCTGAACAAACAACATCTCAACTATAGCCAATGACACTGGACTCCTGATTACATGAGGTGTTAAAATTACACCTTATCATTTACAGTCAGATTTCAACAACTTGCAACCAAATTCAGTTCTTAACAAATTCAGGGACAACTATATCTTACATATTCTTGTGAGACTGAAATTAACATAGGCTGTATTTCTGGAATTTCTTACTGATAATTATATTCTTCCATTCCATCAGAATGTATGAAATGCCTACCCTATGCCCAGCATCATTCTTAGTGTTGAAGAACATGACCCAACCTTCATGGAGATTATTTTACTAAAACATTCCTGCTCTTTGCCCAAATGTTTCCTTTTATCTCCATATACATTTTTGAAAACTTTTTGGCTTGTGCAAAATCAGGATTTATACATCACCACTTTCTACAACCCATTTCTAGCAATAGAGTCACACATCTATCTATTGGTCAAATAGGATTTGAATGTACATGTGTGTATTTGCTTTGCAGGTACCAAATGTATCTAAAAAACAGTCACTGCTCAGTCAGTTAAGCATCCACTCTTGGCTCAGGGCATGATCTCACAGTTGGTGAGTTCGAGCCCATATCAAGCTCTGTGCTGACAGTGCAGACCTTGCTTGGGATTCTCTCTCTCCCTCTGTCTATGCACCCCAGCCCTGCTCGCTCTCTCTCTCTCTCTCTCAAAATAAATAAATGAACTTAACTTTGTTTTAAATAAATAAAAATAAAAAACAGTCACTGCTCTCAAGAATCATGAATTTCTTTCTTTCTTTTTTTAATTAACGTTTATTTATTTTTGAGACAGAGAGAGACAGAGCATGAACGGGGGAGGGGCAGAGAGAGAGGGAGACACAGAATCGGAAGCAGGCTCCAGGCTCTGAGCCATCAGCCCAGAGCCCGACGTGGGGCTCGAACTCACGGACCGCGAGATCGTGACCTGAGCTGAAGTCGGACGCTTAACGGACTGAGCCACCCAGGCGCCCCAAGAATCATGAATTTCTACGAGGAGAGATAACAAAAGCCAGTTAGGCCACACAGACTATAGGTTCGTAACTAGCATCTACTGATCTAACTTATGTACCATGCGTTTTTCAAGCACATCACAGCACGTATCTCATTTATTCCCCGCATCTCTTAAGAGAGACTGATATTATCTTCCTTTGTACCCTGAGCAAACTGCCCCAAATCACACAACTCCTAAGTGGTAGTTCCAGAATTCAAACCCACCGAGTCCAAAACCACAGCCCACGTACTTCATGACAACTCGAAACCAACTCCCGGTAAGTGACAGATGCCAAGGAGAGGCAATGGCAGCCGTCAATGGAGACGTTTGTTTAAAAACTATTCGGGCAGCACCTTCTATATGCCAAACACTGATTGGGACACAACAACTCCATAAGTAAACAAGCAAGGAAAACTGTCCACCAGAGAAGTCATGACTTACATTGTATGGTATCAGTAGTCACTGTGACTGAGGCAAAGGTTCTGAGAGGTCAGGAGCAAGGTGAGATACTTTTGGTATTGTTTTAAGCATTTTCAATACCTGCAAAGAAACCAGACTACGTTCCTCAGTAAACCACACCAGTCACCAGGACATCTCACTGTGAGTGACTCCGTTCCCCTGCTCTCCCCAAGCCACTTGTGGAACAATTAGGCTTCTATTCTCTTTCTCTCTCTCCCTGCCCAGTGATGACTGATATTTTTTAAATCTCCTTTCCCTGCCCCCTTAAAAAAATAGGTGTCAAAATGAGAGTCTGCGAGAGTTTGCCCAAATTTGGTGACACGTGAGAGGCAGTGACTAGCATAACAAACTAAAATGGTATTTCAAGGATGGCCCTGCTGGGAAGGAATTATTTGCAGAGAGTGTGGTCACTACTGAGAGAAGGTCCCACAAACATCCCCAGTAGAAACCCACAGACACAAGCTATGATCATGCTTTTAATCCTGACGGCTCTGTTTTCACAAACTGCAGTAAGCCAAGTCAAAACAGGTTCCATTTGTCTTTGAGAGTAGTCTTTTTTTTTAAATCAATTTACTTATTTTTGAGAGAGAGAGAGAGAGCACAAGCAAGGGAAGGGTAGAGAGAGGGAGACAGAGAAGAGAAAATCCCAAGCACGCTCCGCACTGTCAGTGCAGAGCTCAATGCAGGGTTTGAACTCATGAACTGGGAGATCACGACCTGAGCCGAAACCAAGAATGGGACTCTTAACCCACTGAGCCACCCAGGTGCCCAAGAGTAAAGAATATTCTTAACGTCACATCTTCAGTATTTAGAAAAAATATATCCATGAAGCTAAGTTTACTTCAGTATCCATTACAAATGACAAGTATCATTGGGAGGCATTTACTTCTGTTGTGTGCTCAATGTTCCACAAGCATTTTCTCCTTGACTCTCTACAACAATCCTAGGAGGTGGGGTCTTTTGTGTACCCCATTTCATAGATGACAGGAGTGAGACTTATGAGCTGGGAAAGCAGTTTGGTGGTTCATGAAAAAGCTAAACATAGAATTACCTTATAACCCAGGAATTTCACTACTAGATATATACCCCATAGACTTGAACATGGATACGGAAACGAATCTATGCACACAAATGGCTATAGCAGCATTACTCAAAACAGTTTTTGGAAATAACCCAGATTTCCATCAATCAATAAATGGATAAACAAAATGTGGTGTAACCGTATAATGGAATATTATTCAGCCATAAAAATGTACAAAGTACTAACACATGCTCCAAAAACATTATGCTAAACAAACTGGATACAAAACATCACATATTGTATGATTCCATTTGTATAAAATGCCCATAATGAGAAAACCCATAAAGACAGAAAGTACATTAGTCGTTGCCAGGGACTAGGAGGGAGGGGAAATGGGGAGAAACCGTTTAATAGGTACAGGGTCTCCTTTGTGGGGGATGAAAACGTTTTGGAATGAGATAGAGGTGCTGGTTGCACAACATTGTGAATGTACTAAATACCGCTAAATTATACACTTTAAAATGGTTAATTACATGCTAGGTGAAATTCACCTCAATTTTAAAAGTTTTTAAATTGTAAATGAGACCAGATCTGGGGTGGCCATGGAGGTACGCCACTCAGGCCTCGCTTCAAGAGCGCGGGCTACAAGGAAGGTGGCCGGCTGACAGCCTCCAGCCGCCAAACTGCTGGCTCCTCTCCGCCAGTCCCCCGAACACGGTATTTATGCCCCAGTGCCCTGCTCTCTGTGACCTCTGTGAGTTGTTCCCAGTCAGTGATGGAGCACTGCAGGGCCCCCAGGGCTGTCTGGCCCTGCCCAGCTCTGGATTCACCTGGCAGGCATCTCTGCTTTCGACTGAACGGCAAACTTCACTCCACTGTCCTTTCTTCTTTCCCACGTCAGCCTTGTACTTCACTCCCCCCTCCACCCACCTTCTTCACCGCCTCGTTACTTTATTGGTCCCAGACATCTGCCTCCAGTAGATCCCCGGCACAGCTAACCCCACCTCAGTGTCTGCTTCTTAGGGAACCCAAACTGACACAAAGCCCAATAAATTGCCCATTGTTACACAGACAGTTGGGGGCAAAGCCAGGACTCAGTAGCTCTATTACTAACTTTCTGAACGTAAGTACAAAATCACATTTATTTGAGGATGAGAGCTACCTAAATAGGGTTTTCGTGTATTCCTGGTAGAGTGGCTCTGATTTGCTCATTAAATAGCTGTGATTTTGAGCAAACTGCTTACTGTTAGTATTTCTGTTTTCAAAAATGTAAAAATGAAAGTTTGCCAACTTACAGCTTGTCAATCCCTTCTCCCTCATGTGTCCACGGCTGACCTCATTGACCTACCCTCAGTCCTTCCTCACCCTAAGAGACCAGGCAGACATTGCAATAGATCAGAGTGTGTATATATATATATATATATATAAACTGATTTGCTTCCTGTCAGAGTCCACGCTCAGCCTCATGTGATTAAATTATCACACTTTTTTTTGCCTATTTTTTTAATATGAAATTTATTGTCACATTGGTTTCCATACAACACCCAGTGCTCACCCCAACAGGTGCCCTCCTCCGTGCCCATCACCCACCTTCCCCTCTCCCCCACCCACCCCGCATCAACCCTCAGTTTGTTCTCTGTATTTAAGAGTCTCTTATGGTTTTCCTCCCTCCTTCTCTAACTTTTCTTTTCCTTCCCCTCCCCCTTGGTCTTCTTTCTGGTAAGTTTCTCAGGATCCACACAAGAGTGAAAACATATGGTGTCTTTCTCTGTATGACTTATTTCACTTAGCAGAACACTCTCCAGTTCCATCACGTTGCTACAAAAGGCCATATTTCATTCTTTCTCATTGCCGAGTAGTATTCCATTGTATCACACTCTTTTTGACCATGGCACCACCCAGAGCACTGAGTCATCCAAGCAAGACCCCCACTCCTTCCTGTGCAGCATCCTTACCACCATAATCAGCCTAAACCAGAACGTCGGGATGAACTGAATTGATCTGACTTTCATATTTATGTCAGTCAACACTAGATGCCCCAACTCCCAGGTCATCCTTCATCACCCTAGAGTTCTTCACACTGTCTTCTCTGATCCCCATCTCCCATTCCTCACCATGAGCCTTCTAGAATGTACGGTCCATTGTCAGTAAAACTCTCCCTTTATCACCATCCCTTTCCGTTTCTCTGACTTACTCTAACTGGAATCGAGCTTTGTGCCGAAGACGCTAGATGGCTTAAGCTCTCTTCACTAATGGTTTCTTTCTTTCCCTTATCCCTTCTACCACTGAACCTAGAGGTAGGGTGCCATCCTTGTACGTCCTAGTCATTTCTAGATCATTGTCTCTTTTGCTGAAACTACCAGCTTGGAACTTAACTCAATTAGACTATACGTACCAGTACCACCCTCCTTCTTAATCTAGCCCTTAGTCACTCCTCATTTCTTACTAAATGTAGCACCTGGCTCATTATTACTCTCTAGTATTAATTCTGTCACGATTCTTGGCGAGCTGTAATATCCATGGAAACCCTTCTTTTATCACTCTGGCCTCTTAGTGGGAAGCTTCTTGATCTCCTCCCTCCATGATGCTGTCTACTCAACATCAGCCAACCAGTCCTCCAGACATTTCCTGAACTTTTTCATCACCATAATCTAATCCCCATTTTAAGTATCTTCACTTCATACCACACCCCCATTTTGTACAGCTCACTCACTCTTGTGTCCTGACTCAACATTAATAAACCCCACAGGGTCTATAAACCTCATTGCCAGCACTAACTCTTCTCTTGTTCTCATCTCGTTCCATACCCAACTTGGACTCCATGGCTCCTTGCAAATAGGCTAACATCCCTTCCTCTCTCTTCCTTCATCGTGATTCCTTGATTAACTTAATTTTCCACTTTCTCTATGCCTGCACCAGGGTACTTGAACTTAGATGGAAAAAAAAAAAAAGCCATACACAAATGGGGGCTCATCCACGTCACTCAAAACCATTACTACGGCCCTCAGGAGGGTCTTTGAACCTGCCTGACAATCTTCCTACCATTCCCAATCTGTTTTCTCTCCCATGATTCGAGGTGAGAATTTCATATCTTCCCTTTAAAATTCCAGCACCCCCTGCCTCCTCCTCACTCCCCCCAGAGAAGTCACTTCCAAGTGCACTGAAAAAATAGAAATAATCAGAAAAGAACTTCCTTGAGAGGCCACTGTCGTGTTTCCCCCTCCTCATTTATTTTATCCCATGTTTTCTTACTAGCCCTTATTCCACCCCAGACCTACTATTTATGCAATCAATTCTTTATTGGTTTGTCATCCATTTTCCCCTGCAGAATCTAATTTCCAAGATAGTAAAGATTTGTCTTTGTTCATTGCTATATCCCGTGCAGTGCCTGGCATGTAGTAGCATTCGATAAATATTTGCTAATTGTGTATCTATTATGTTGTACAGGCACAACTCACAGTTCACAATCACAAAGTAATCCTACTCTGTCTCCTTTGTCCCTTTAAAACTGTTCTCATGCTGCTAGTTTTGCCAGGAACTTCTGCCGGATTCTTGGTTTTTCTCGTCATCCTTCAGTATACAAAGAGTTTTTTCTTGTCCCTGTGAGTCACAAAACACTGCTTCAATTCAGTAATTAAAATGTGTAGTTCCATGTAAAAGTATATTTCAATTGAAATGAAAGCTTCTCTCTCTCCTCCAGCTCAGACTGCTCTGAAAGAAAGAAAGAAAGAAACCAAAACCTTTGGTCAGAAGGTGTTAGACTGACCTCATCCCTTTCCCAGCCTTTTTTCCCTCTTCCGCAATTTGCAATTCAAAGCTTCTTTTTTTTTAAATTTTTTTAATGTTTATTTATTATTTTTGAAGGAGAGAGAGAGAGAGAGAGAGAAAGAGAGAGAGCAGGAGAGGGGAGGTGCAGAGAGAGAGAGGGAGACATAGAATGCAAAGCAGGCTCCAGGCTCCGAGTTCCCAGCACAGAGCCCGACGCGGGGCTCAAGTTCACGAACAGTGAGATCATGACCTGAGCTGAAGTCGGACGCTTAACCGACTGAGCCACCCAGGCGCTCCGCAATTCAAAGTTTCTGATGGCTTCCCCCAAACCCAATGTCGAGGAAAATGAGAGAAGAGAGTAAAGGGAGAAAGACATTTATTAGCTGACACTACCTTGTTGATTTTATCATTGACTTTTTCTGAAGTTGTCAGATGTTCACAAGTGACTCTTCTGTGATGCTTTCAAGGGTTATTTGATGTCCTTCCATCACCATGGGCCTCACCTGCAATTTCATAGACAAGGTGACTGTGTCTCTGTTTTAGCTGACTCTTACTCCTTTCCTCCATTCCTGGGAGTCCCGCAGTATCTCCAGCGGCTCTCTGCTTAGATCTGCTCACCTCTTTTGGACATGATCTAAGACCATTCCATGCAGGTCTCTCTTGTGTGTAGCCACATGAGTTCCTAGGAACTACTCATTCTTCCTTTGCTCTGACAAACTCTATTTTATTTTACTTTATTTCATTTCATTTTATTTGAGAGAGAGAGAGAGAGAGAGTGTGTGTGTGTGTGTGTGTGTGTGAGTGTGAGATGGGGGATGGGGCAAAGGAAGAGAGAGAGAGAGAGAGAGAGAGAGAGAATCTTAACCATGCTCCACGCTCAGCGCAGAGCCCCACATGAGGCTTGATCCCACCACCCCAGAATCATGACCTGAGCTGAAATGGAGTCAGAGACTTAACTGACTGAGCCACCCAGGTGCCCCTGCTCTGGCAAACTCTTATGTGCCTATTGCCCAGTGCAGCAAGCTTGCCTTTGTTCTAGCAGTTGAGCATTCAGCCGGCCAGCCCATCCCCACTGTAACTTCACAGCAAACCTGAGTCTCCAAAAAGCCACGTCATAATAGGTAAGACTTATTTTGGCACTTAATATATGTGCTTAAAATATATTAATTTACTTAATCCTCAAACAGCCTTTAGAAGTATATACTATAATCACTTCCATCTTACAGATGGGGAACTGAGACACCCCCATTATTGCAAGTCCCCAGTGATGGGTTCTAGCCACACACTTTGGGATGTGGTTTCTGTTATCTTTAGCCTCAGCCAAAGCAACTGAAGTCATTAGCTAATAAGTATAGAGTAGATAATTTTTAAGGTCTTTTCTAGTACTTATAATTTTGACATTTAAAATTATATTACTGTCCCATCCATCCATGGCAAAGCGTAGGAATGGTGGTGGTGGAGGATGTAGAAGATTGGAAATGGCCTTTTCTGGCCTAAATCCCTGGGGGTTCCCCCCATGTGATTCTCGCTACAACTTTGTAGTTCAGCAGGACACTAGCAAAACTAGTCTAGATGGTATGTACTCATGGAACCGTGAAGTTATAACTCTTCCCTGGTCCTATTAGCAGATGTTTAATTGACCATTCAGACTTGCACCAAATTGCATGCAGCAAATGAAAGCATAGTGCCAGAGATCTGGACATGAAGACCTGTGTTGTTGTTGTTTTCTTCTTTTTTTTTTTTTTTTAAGTATATACTTAGAAACCAAATTCCCAACTGTTTATCTCTGCTCCCATATAATTCCCACATTCTTTTATTGAAAAGATCTCAGAAGAGTGGAAAGCAAAATGAACTCCGTGATAACTAGTTGGAGGTTTTCTGATATGGGGGAAAAAAAAGCAATAGACATGAATTTTATGGCGGTATTTTGGTACTCCCTGCTGAGGTATCTCTTGCTCAGAAAGGGAAAGAGCTGGGGACTCATCTATGAGTTCAGAGGATATTTCAAATGGCTTCCTCATCTGGGGTCTGTGATCATCATGGAGTTTTGGTACCATTTGTTAACGTCCAGCTGAAGAGCACAACCATGATGTAGGAATGAGTACAGCAAGGGAATATTAAACCTTAGAAGGCTCTTCAGCCTCATGTCTTGGATTTTGAAGGCTCTGCAGCACACCTGGAGGGCAGGAGTCCCCTGTCTGCCAGTCTGCCAATGCGACTGGGGAGGCATCTGTGAGCCCAGAATTAAAAGCCAAGGAGAATCCATAAAAGGAAGTATGTAATAATAAGGTGGATATAGAAAGAAAATGATGCCAGGCCCTTGCCCCTCTATCCCTTCTATAGTTATCTTTATTTCATTCCATCATAGTCATCTCTTAACTCTTTTCTCTGCTTTTAGACTTTCCTACTCCTATCCAAACTCAACTTCACAGCCAGAGTCATATTTCTAAAATGCAAATCTGATCATGTCACTTCTCTGCTCAAAAGCTGTTGCTCCCCACTGCCTACAGGCTAGAGTCCAAACTCATTAAAATGGAAGTCAATGCCCTTGAAAGGCTGGCACTGACCCACCTTCTGGCCTCATTTCTCAATGTAATATTTCTAAACCCATCATGATCTCTCCTTTCTCTCTGTGAGCCTTTGCACATGCAGCCCTCCTGTCTAGAAGTCCCTGCAGTTAGGAGGGGATCCATGGTAAGTAACAGAAAACTCAGCTTAAATGGGCTTTAACAATGAAGCTGATGTATTGGTTCACAGATTGGAAAGTCAAGAGGTTGACAGGATCCATATTTGATTGAACCAATGGACGCTGGCATTATCAATGGCCTGCTTTCATGCCATCTCTCTTCCCTGTTTTCTGCAGTGTCCATTCCAATATCTGGGAGGCTCATGTTGGGGTAATAGGATGACTGACGATCAGCAGTAAACAGGTCTTCATGGGAGGGAGCATACACACTTTGAGGAAAGAGTGGTTCTCAGAGAAAAATATGGATGCTAAAAAGTGAAATGGAGGAATAAAGTTATAGGGTATCTTTCAGTCTAAATGATTTTTAGACATCTTTCCAGTCCAGTTCAGGTGTTCCATGAGCTGTGGAAAACACCCCTTTCCCTCACGCTAGGTTAACAGTTTGTTCTTTCATGCTTATCTTTCACCTTATGCACAGCTCTTCCATTAATACTCCTACAAGTCATGGGGCACCTGGGTGGCTCAGTAGGTTGAGCATCTGACTCTTGATTTTGGCTCAGGTCATGATCTCATGGTTCATGTGTTCAAGCTCCACATTGGGCTCTGCACTGATAGTTTGGAGCCTGCTTGGGATTCTCTCTCTTCCTCTCTTTCTGCCTCTCTCCTGCCCATTCATTCTCTCTCTCTCTCTCTCTCTCTCTCTCTCTCTCTCTTTCTCAAAAATAAACATTTAAAAAAATACTCCTAAAAGTCCTAAAAGTTTTCATATTGGCCTACTATGTGCTGACTATCTGATATACACTAATTTACTTAACACCAACAGTAAAACTTTGAAATAGATATTTGATATCCATGTTTTATTTATGAGGAAACTGTGATGAGAAGTTAAATAACTCTCCCATGGTAACACAGTTAGCAAAACTCTCTAACATATGCATTCATATTGCTTGCTCTGTATTATGTAAATGAAAACACATCACAAAATATCCACTCGATCACAGTCACCAGAAAGACATGTTGGATGGGTCATAATACTTATCACACGGTCTTGTATTTATGGGTCTCCCTTCCACACCAGCTATAAAACTCTTATAAAAAGGGATTGTATTCTATTTCCATTGAGAGACCTGGAGTGTCATGATTAGACATTGTAGAGACAAACTTAGCCAGTCTGTCTCTACCTGACATCCTCCACTTCCTGGGAGAGTGTGGGCAAATTTTTTAACCTTCCTATATCCAAGTCCCCTCATCGATAAAATGGGGATAATAATAGTACATCACAGAGTCATTATAAGGATTGAATAAGGTACAGAAAAAGCCCAAACACATATGCCTGAAACATTGAAAGCCCTTGACCAATTTTACATAAAAATGATTGTTGTGTACCTTTCATCCCCTCAGGATAGTGCCTGAAACAAGGCAAGATAGTCAATGAAATATGATCAGTCATGGGTAAGATCCTTAATCCTGCAGAATACTTAACTTTTCCTCCAGTTTTCCCCACGGTCTTCTAGTTCTATGGACACAGAAATGTTTTGTGTGCCTGAAAAGCAACCAGGACCTGGTTAGCACAGAACAGTGACCTTTTTGGTGTCCTGGATGGGACACACGGAAAAGGAAAAAAAAAAAGTCATATGACAGTGAGGGGGAAATTAAAGACCGTCAAGGAATCAGGAGATTTTGGTTTCTAAAGCTGTTTTTTTTTTGTTTTTAACTGTGTGGGACATTGGAATGATATCAACAGGACTTGATAACATCTAAATGTGTGGATTGAGTAAGAAAGAGAAATTCAGGGATCTATTCTGCTATTGGCCAAACATGTCAATGCAATAGGCCTTGATCTTCCACCTGTGAAATGGGGAATAGCATCATTAGCCTTTCTCACTGCATTGCTCTAAAGATCAAACGAGCTTCCCATTTAATGACTAACACTCTACGAGAAAGAGCCAACACAACCATTCAAGCTGAAGAAAAAGCAGCAGCTGGTGCAGGTGTCCAAGGAGGTAGTGTCTCATACTTCATTTAAGGACTTGGGACTTCATCCTAATGGGGGGGGGGGAGCACTGAAGAGCTGGTCAGTAGAGTGGCATTATATTTGCATTTTAAAAACATTTCTCTGATTATAGTTTCGGTAAAAATTGTGGGAAAGCGAAGCTTGCAAAACCAGTAAGGGGTTATTGCAGGAACGTAGACAAGAATTAATGGGAGACTGGGCTGGGGTTGCAGCTATGGGAAAGAAGAAAATGCACGAATTAAACATGTTCAGTAGAACTTGGTGATGGACTTAATGTGGGCCTTAATGAAGAAAGAGGAATTGAGGATATTTCCCAGATTTTCTGATTTATCCAACAGGGCGAAGGCAGTGTCACTTTTTAAAATGAGAAAACTAGTAGATCAAAGTTAAAAATAATCATTCTTTTCAGAAATTGAAACAAGACACAGAAGAGATTCTTACCTGTGACCTGTTATAATGTAGACTCATGGATTTCATTAGAATGATTTTATACTGATTATTATAGGATCTAGTCTAGAGAATAAATATGTGGAATTAAAGGAAATGACAAGAGAAGAATTTGTCAAGTCCATTTATTCATTCAGCCAGTATGTCAGGTACTATTCTAAACAACTTTTTAACAATAGTAAAGAAGAGAGAAGGTCCTTGCCCTTTGGAAGTTGATGTTCTAGTGGGGGCAAAATATATAATAAACAAACAAATAGGAAAAATCATATAGCAATGAGGATTACTCAGAACATTAAGATAACTTGACATGATGGGAAGGCCAGGGGATTTTTTTTAGGGGCAATAGGAAGAGGTCACTCTAATGGAGAAAACACTGAAGCTGACGCTTAAATAATAAGAAGAGGAGTCAGTGACCCTTATAATCAAGGGAAAGGGCCTGCTAAATAGAGGGAACAGCCAATGCAAAGGCCCTGTGGCAGGGCATGTTGTTCAGGCCAACCACAGAGAGTTATGAAGAGAGTGGCACAAGAAGTTGGAGCCGTGAGCAGTGCATTGTAAACTGGGGCTTAGAGTCACATTTTATTGCACATGTAAAGGGAGGCCATAAAAGAGGTTAAATCATTTTGCATGTTTAATTTTTTTTTTTTTCAGCGTTTATTTATTTTTGGGACAGAGAGAGACAGAGCATGAACGGGGGAGGGGCAGAAAGAGAGGGAGACACAGAATCGGAAGGAAACAGGCTCCAGGCTCTGAGCCATCAGCCCAGAGCCTGACGCGGGGCTCGAACTCACGGACCGCAAGATCGTGACCTGGCTGAAGTCGGACGCTTAACCGACTGCGCCACCCAGGCGCACCTCATTTTGCATGTTTAAAGGTACCTCTTTAATGTGTGGAAAATGGGTTGTGGGAGCCAGGAGGAAAATTTGGGCCCAGGTAAGAAATGTTTGGTGCTTGGTGATTAAGGATCTGCAATTGTTTTTAGTAATACCATTGACATAGCGAGGGAAGGATCCCTGCGCAGAGAAACTTACAATGACTTACAATGACAAAGGGAAGCATGCACAGCGCAGTGAGGAGGGAGAAGGTCAGTGGCGGAAAGGCTGCCCACACTGAAGTTAAGAAGGGCCCCACGCCTCCCGGGAAGCAGGGAGAGTGCCAGGTTCCCACTGGGCAAAGAAAATTGGCAATCATTTGGGGGAGGAAAGGGAAAAGAGGGGGAGTCAGAGAATCTACGAAGAGCACGCATTAATTTAAGGATATATTTATATTTGGTTTCATTTTGAAATATATATTTGCCTTGCTAATAAATCTTTTATTTTGAATTATGTGTAGTGAGTGCTAGGTACTGGGACACCATTATCTTTGAGGATGTACTATAAAGTCTCTGAAGGTCTGAATTTATCTGAGAAGTGAACATGCCAAGTCATCACAAGAGACGAGGGGGAAAATAAAAAGAGGACACATTACAGGCTTTGTTGGGGGTTGGAGCACAAGGGAAGGGAACTTGAAATAAAGAAGTAGAAGCAGCTCAAGACACAAAAGGAAAAACACGCCTACTCCTTGACAATGAAGCAAATTTTAGTCTTGGAAAAGCCAATTTGTGCAAAATGCCCAGAAAAAGAAAAGAAAAATTAGGAGAGACACTCAGAATGGTTGGAGGAACGTGTTAATAATGTCACAAGAAGAAGAAGAAGAAGAAGAAGAAGAAGAAGAAGAAGGAGGAAGAGGAAAAGAAGGGGGAGGGGGAAGGGGAGGGGGAGGGAAGGAAGGGAAAGAAAGAAAGAAAGAAAGAAAGAAAGAAAGAAAGAAAGAAACTAAAACAAAAATACCCTGAACACAGATGAAGTAATACACTCAGGGAAAAGTGTCCACATACTTGACATAACAGAGAAAGAAAGACAAGAATGAGAGTATTTTCAAGAAAGACACTGAGTCGAGGCATCCTACATTCTAGAGGCAGGTATGAACCCAGATGCTGCTTCTTTTTCACAGTGTCAGACAATGACAAGTTCCTTTAAATTTTCTGAGCCTCATTTCCTTTATCTTACAGATAGGGAAGATGGAAAGAGAAAGTGACAATATGTATATGGGAAGGTTTATAAGCACTAAGAAATGACAGTGGAAAAATAAATTCCGGAGAAGTCTTGAATAACACATGCACACATATATCCACACAGATACATCCACCTGCGCGCGCGCACGCACACACACATACACACACACACACACACACACACACACACTTTATAGATCACCTCAGCATCTGGGTGGTGAATAATTTGAACAGGATATGAAACTAGAGAGACCTGGTTAAAAAGAGTGTGAAAGCAGAGGCACAGAGTAGAGAGCCCAGAATCAGACCCATTGCATATATGGAAATTTGATGAATGAGTTGATGCTGCAGGTTGATGAGAAAAGGGAGGACTATCCAACAAGAGGTGCTGGGGAAACTGGTTATCTATATAGGAAGAAATAAAAACAATTGTGTACCTTAGACCATATGCAGAAATTTGTATAAAGAACTATTGAAAACTTTAAAAATTACATAGAAAAACATTCTCACTTTTAAGGGAAGATTTTTAAAATAAGACATGAGGTAAACAACCTATAGAAAAAGGAATGATAAATCTGACTATTGAAGTTATAAACTTTAGTTCATCAGAAGAATTCTCAAATAAGAGGAAAGATAAATCACAAACTTGAATAAGATACACACACACACACTCACACATGCACACACACACATACATCCTTGACTGCCTCTACCCCCTACCAAGAAAACCACTATTCTGTAATTTGTTAATTATCCCCTTGTTTTTTCTTTATAGTTTTATCACATATGTATGTTTATGCATAATATAGTTTTGCTTGGTTTTGAAATTTAAACAAATGGAATCGTAATATTTTCTTTGGGGCCATGAAAACCATAGTATTATGGTTTCTAGCTCTATTCTTGTTGATTTAGGTAGCTACTTCATTATCATAGTTGTATTGTATTTCATGGAACAAATATACCACAGTACAGTTATTTATTTCTCCTATTGTTTCTCCTATTGTTTCAAGGGTTTTACTCTTATGAACAAAGTTGTTGTGAACATTCTTGTACGTGCCTCCCGATGCTCACAGGAGAGATCTCTTCACAGCAGGCGTTAGCAAACATTTTCCACAAAGAGCCTGATATTAACTATTTTAGGCTTTGCAGACAATATGGTATCACTTGCAATTATTCAATGCCATTTAGCATGAAAGCAGCAATAGATAATATGGCTTTAAATAAAACTTTATTTTAAAAGTTTTAAATAAAACTTTATTTATATAAACAGACAGTAGGCCAGATTTGGAACATGAGCTATAGTTTGCCAACCCTTGGTATAGATAATAATCTTTACAATAATCAAAAATATTAATACTGAGGAACAGAGCAAGCTGCAATAAAACATGCTATAATTCTGTTTGTTTACATTTTGGAACCTAGCAAAATTATAACATACCATAATATAATTTGGAGATATTTATATGAGTGGCAAAACTACAGAAAGCAAGAGGTCATTAACAACATGCAGGGTGGTGGTTTTCTCTGGGGATGGGGATGAACGCAATCAAGGACTCTTCACAAATTTTGGTGATATTCTAAGGTTTAAACTGATTAGTGGAGGGGCGCCTGGGTGGCTCAGTCAGTTGGGCGGCCAACTACAGCTCAGGTCATGATCTCACGGTCTGTGAGTTCGAGCCCTGCATCGGGCTCTGTGCTGACAGCTCAGAGCCTGGAGCCTGCTTCCGATTCTGTGTCTCCCTCTCTCTCTGCCCCTTCCCTGCTTGCTCTCTGTTTCTCTCTCTCAAAAATAATAAACATTAAAAAAAAATTTTTTTAACTGATTAGTGGATAAAAGGAAGTCATTTTGTTATTATTTTTTAAACAACACTTTTAAGTCCTCTAGACTCCTCTATTATATAAAATGAAATATGTGTGCATGTGCACATGTGTGTATGTATGTGTACATTTTATTTCACAATAAAAACAAAGAATTTAAAAAAAAAACTATTATAGTGGTCCAAGTGATGGTGGCTTGCTCCAAGCTAGTGGAGACTAAGACATGGGTTTAGATTTATAATACATTTGGAATCCAAAGTGACAGGACTTTGTGACTATTTGCATGTGAGTATCGGCAAGGGGTTGAGAGGGGTACACAGAGGTGACTCCTGCGTATTTGCATCTGGACTGGGTAGACACGCCATTATTTCTTGACGTGGGCGGACTTGAGTGAGGGAAAACAGAGTTCAGTCTTGAGTGAACTGGTGATCACAGGTGGGATACATGACAGGGGTCAGCCCTAGGCAGCTGAGTGGACAGGTCTTGCTCAGGAGAGGCTGAGACTGAGACTTAGTAGGGAGTAATCAGCCCCAAGATGGCATTTCACGCTGTGGGAGTGGTTGGGATATGCCGGGTACTGAGCACAGAGGAAGAGCGTATGTTTGGTGGTGAACGCTTTTGTCTCAGAGTCAGATCAGTACTTGGCCACCCACCAGCCAAAATGACTTGGGGAAGTTACTAAACCTTCACTGCTTTAGTTTCTTCATTATGTGAAGACGAATGCAATTAAGGTACAAGGTCCTAGCACGTAGTAGGTGCTTGATAAAAGATAGCTCTTAACTAATAACAAGGTCACAGAAAATGTTGACCTGGTGAATGGGCAGAGAGACATGAGAAAGATTATCTATTCAATTTTGCCCTTTTTATTCTTTCTGGGGAGAAACATCCACCCTTCTACCAAAACTGTATCTTTTATTCCCAGCCTGAGGCAAGTGGAAAGCAGTGGGGAGAAACCAAGGAAGGAGGAAGAAGCAAGGGAACACTGGCTTACCAGATTATATTGCATTTTAACACAACATAAATCTCCCCGAACTTGTTTCCTGCCCATTAGCATCACATCCTGCGCTCTCTCTAAGTAGTCTGCCCAAGTCCCTAAATGTATCTGGACCATGCATAAACTTCATTTTCCCTTCCTCTTTTCTCTACTTTTCATTAAGCTCATCCACCCACATCATTTTTCCCTCGATGAAAGCCACCAGGCTCATCTGGAAAAACATTAAGCTCTCAGTTTTGTCTGTCACTGGGAAACATTTTCAGATATTTGGTATGAAGGTTGCTGAAGAAAAACAAATTGTGTTCTCTCCTACCTGCCAGCATTGGCTGCTGCTATACCAAATTTAATGAAAGATTGCCATCAGGTGTCTAAATGCTTAAGCGACCCGAAGGTCAGAGGATGCCTTCTCTGCTGTTGTACAACCCAATGTGAGTCACAGACTCCTACTGCTGATGCAGGGAAGGAAATAACAGATATAATCATGAAACTCTTTTTCCATTGTCTTGTCCAGAATTTTAGGCAAAAAAATATATATTAAAATATTAAATGATTTAAAATATGCTCAATGAGAAAATGTGAAATCGAAAACTCACCTTTTCCATAAATCACTGCTACATGTTGTTACATCCTCTGAAATTCCAATAGTTTTCCCAAAAATTATTAGAAATGATCCCTTTAATTGTGAACTGGTTAACCAAAAATATCAGTCCTTCTCAGTGAAAGTGACATGATATGAAATACTGAGTGGTCTCAGCTTTCAGAAAATGGCAAAGCTATACTTCAGTTTCAAGCATAATAATCTCTTCATTTATACAGCCACTGTTTAATGAGCACCTACTAAGTGGCAGAGACTGTGCCAGACTCCAGGAAGAAGCAGTAGAAGAAAATAGATGAGGTCCCTACCTAGTTTGCATTACAGTTAGAGGTGTGAATTTGAAATAGATTGACGATAAACAAAGAAAAAAAAATCTGATTACAGGGCAGAAGAGCTATGAAGAAACAGGGCGGGGTCCTAAAGGACCCTGAAAGCAGAGTGTTGGGGAAACGGGGCAACCCCTCTAGGGAGGTGATATGGGCACTGATGTCAAAAAGGTAGGAGTCAGCCATTCAGGTGGTGATGGTGGGGAAGCCTGGACATGTGGGAGTCTCCCAGGCAGTGAGATTTGCGAAGGCAAAGGTCCTGGCTGGGAAAGAATTTGGCTTGTTCATGGATCACAAAGGAAGCCGCTGAGGGGTTCATAGAAGGAAGTGAGTGTAAGAGCACATTTGTGAAGTTATGGGCCATAAGAGGATTATATACAGTCTTTGGACTCAGGCATCCTTACCCGCTTGTGCTCAGTCTCAGCGAAAAATGGCTCTGAGTCTGGTAGCTATTTTGATCTCTCTTTCTTTGTTAGCCATGTTCCATCATTGATCAGGTTTGCCTATGCAATGTTTTACAAATCGCCAGTCTCAGCTCCTGGCCTATTTTCTGAGCCCTTGATCTATTAAACCTGGCCCATTGAAGAAGCCCCACCCCCACCCCAGGCCCTGGATTCCCACTGCCTCCCTCTCCTCCTTCAGCCTAAAGTTTTTCTTTTTTTTTTTAAATTTTTTAACGTTTATTTATTTTTGAGACAGAGAGAGACAGAGCATGAACAGGGGAGGGGCAGAGAGAGAGGGAGACACAGAATCCGAAACAGGCTCCAGGCTCTGAGCTGTCAGCACAGAGCCCGACGCGGGGCTCGAACTCACGGACCGCGAGATCATGACCTGAGCCGAAGTCGGACGCTTAACCGACCGAGCCACCCAGGCGCCCCTACCTAAAGTTTTTCCACTCTGCTGCACAGTTAGCTTGTTAAAACCTCCAACCAGGCTACTCCATGTTCGACAGCTTCAGAAGCTCTCCACTGCTCAGCCCGCTGAACTGCAGAACACAACTGAAGGGCCCTCACCATCTAGCCTCAATTTACACTCCTGATTCACTGTTGCATTGGCTTCCTAGAGCTGCCCGAACGAAGTACCACAGACTGGATGGCTTACACATCAGGAATCTACTTTCTCTCAGTTCTGAAGGCTAGAAGTCCAAAGTCACGGTGTTGACAAGGTTGGCTCCTTTTGAGGGCCATGAGAGGTGGATCTGTTTCAGAACTCTCCTTGGCTGATAGCTGGCTGCCTTTTTCCTGTGTCTCTTTGTATTATCTTCTATTTGAGTCTGTGTCCATATCTCCTTATAAGGACACAAGTTATAGTTGTCCTTATAGGGCCTGCCCTAATGGCCTCATTTTAACTTGATTATTCTAAGGGTGCCTGGGTGGCTCAGTCGGTTGAGTGTCTGACTCTTGATTCCAACGCAGGTCATGACCCCAGGGTTGTGGGATCAAGCCCCATGTCAAGCTCTACACTGAGTGGGGAGCCTGATAGAGGTTCTCTCTCTCTCTCTGTCTCTCTCTCTCTCTCTGTCTCTCTCTCTCTCTCTGCCCGTCTCCCACTCACTCGCATGCATGCACACTCTCTCTCTCTGGTAAAAATAAATAAAATAACCTGAGTACTCTATAAAGACCCCATCTCCAAGTAAGGTCACATTCTGAGATCTGGGAGATTAGCATTTCAGCATAAACATTTTATAAGTGACACAGTTCAACCCAGAGCACCTCCCATACCGCATCCAACACTCATCCTATGCTCTGATGGCATTTAACACTGTGTCCCCCCATATCATCCCTGAATCTTTGAGGCCACCAGGTGTTCCCTCCTTCTTTTCCAAACTCTGTAGATGGAAGTCCCTTCATGTCTTACTCAATTTGGTAAAATCTTACTCACCAAAAAAGACAATCTCAAAAGTTATGACCTCTGTAAAGTCCCTCAGCCCCACACTCGTACAGTTGGAAGAAATGGCCTCACTCTTGTTTTTTTGTACCAATTTGTTTATAACTGGACAGGTCTTGTGATGCATTCTATTATTTAGTTTGGGGCATGCCCATCTCCACAGGTAGAGGGTGACAAGCTGTTGCATGCCCTGCCTGCAACAGACTCTCAACAAATTGTTAGTGGACCATGCTTACATGGCCCTGCTTCCGCTCTCAGTCTGTTGGTTTTTCTTTTTAGAAACATTTTTGTTGGAGACCTTTGACAATGACAAATGGTATTATCAGAATAATGATGGAGACGATGGAATGGATCATGTTGTCAGACTCTGCAGTTTCTTTTCTACATGAAGTATTGACCAGCTACGTGATTGAAGGAAAATAAAAGTATTATCCATTGGATGAGTGGTTGGACTTGACAACCTTTAAGCTGTCTTCCATCTCTCAGGAGTGTAACAGAACTTTCAGCTGCTTCACTCCCATCCCCCACATCATAAAGAATCCTTTATTACCCAGATTCTAAAGGTGCATTAGAATGAATAATAATCCAAAGAATAAGGTGTCCCATGGTCAAATGAGTTTGTCTGAAGCTAACTTCCAAATCTCACTCTTGAAGATGACAATGATGTCAACATATTAAAGATTCTGGGGGTGCCTGGGTGGCTCAGTCGGTTAAGTATCTGATTCTTAATTTCAGCTCAGGTCCTGATCTCATGGTTCATGAGTTGGAGCCTCACATTGGGCTCTGCACTGGGCATGGAGTCTGCTTGGGATTCTCTCTCTCTCTCTCTCTCTCTCTTTCTCCTTCTACCCCTGTTCCCTGCTCACTCTTTCTCTCTTAAAATAAATACAAATTTTTAAAAAAAGATTCTGAAAAATCAACCAGCAAAGACTTTTTAAATTTGTTCTAACATTTCTCCCATGCAGTTGATTACAGAAACTTGTATACATATAAATATATATACACACACCTATAATGCATAAATTTATAAAATAGTTATTTGCATATAAAAGTATATACATATATTTACATATGTTATTATATATATATATATATATATATGCCGATAGATACATAGATAACAACAGTGCAAATAGGCATTTTATCTTAAGAAACTAATGTTCTGGGGCACCTGGGTGCCTCAGTTGGTTGAACGTCTGACTCTTGGTTTCGGCTCAGGTCATGATCTCATAGTTTCACGGGTTCGAGCTCCACATTGGACTCTACACTGGCAGCATGGAGCCTGCTTGGGATCCTCTCTCTCCCCCAATCTCTGCCCATCCCCTGCTCACACTCTCTCTCTCTCTCTCTCTCTCTCTCTCTCTCAAAAATAAACATCAAAAGAAAATAAAAACAAAGGTAATGTCCTGTATAATCTGTGTTAGGAATGACAAACACAGTAACATTCACTGGACCTAGTAACAAAGGAGAAGCATTTACATTTCTTATATTTTTTAACATTATATACTTATATTTTTCTCTTACTCTACACACATGGATTGGAGGGAGCAATATAAAACTCATTTCTCCACCTAATTCCTCCCTAAAGACATAATAGCGGTGAGTCCTGAACTTCCGAAGACATGGTAAACCCAGTGATTATCATTTCAAGGTAAAATTGTTAGCACTTTAGGTAACAGATTCTCGAAATATTTGTTCAACAGACGTCTGTGATTTTGGAAAAGCTCTACATTAGGTCTCTGACTCATGAGGATTTTGCAAATGATGATTGTGATGATCGGTTTTATGTGTCAATTTGGCTGATGCTTGCCTGAGGTTATTCAATCCAACACTAATCTAGGTGTTGCTCTGAAAATATTATGTAAATGGGATGAAAGTCCATAATGAGTTGACTTTGAGTAAGAGAATTTGTCTTAGATAATTTGGATGGAGCTGGTTCTGTCCATTGAAAGGCCTGCATTGCCACTGGAACCTCCTTGATGAAAGTGGAAGTTCCACCTGTGCCCAGCAGGCTCGACTTGAACCCATAAGTTCCAGAGACCCATCCAGATGACCTCCCTACAGATTTTGGTCTTGCCTATACCGTCTCCACTATTTCATTAGCCAATTCCTTGCAATAAATCTCTTAATATGTATCTCCTACTAGTTCTGCTTCTCTAATTGAACACTGATTGATACCAAGGTGATGTGTTTTCTATGGCCACTTACAGTTTCTTCAGCTTTTTTGATCAGAAGCATTGTAGGGGCAGGAAACAAATCCCATTCATCTGTTGGACTATCTGTTGGACTTGGTAGAGTTGAGCTCAATAAAAGTGAACTGAGTGAAATAATCGATATAGGCCTAATCCATGACAATGGCATATTTAAATAGACTTCTTTGTGCTTCTGTGTGGTTTTAAAATAACCCACTGAAGTCATATTTTTTGTGGTTTTGTTGAGGAAGGAAAAGAGCTCCATTTTTCTCCAATCTTCTATAGAATGAAAGAAAAATATAAAAGCACTATAAACACAAGCCTTGCCTAATTATTAGGGAAATTACATGGAGGAAGTACAGCAAACAAAATAGTTTCAAGGGTAATAACACTGTGGCATTTTTGTATAACTCTAGAATGTTGTAACGAAAATTCCAGTTTTATGATACAATCCCATAACTTTACAAATATACAAAATACTGGAGGTATTTTTTTAATCATTTTTGTCACATTCTAAAATTCAGGTGCATCATAAGGAAAAGCCCAGGGTTTCAATGGAGATATACTGGTAAGGAAAAAATAAATTAGCATAATTTTCACTGAGTGTATATATGATAGATGTTTGATTCCCAACAAACATGTTCCTCCTTTAACAATAGGTCAAGTGATTATGATGAAGTGAAACAGGCTTTTGAATGTACAAAGGATGTGTATGTATGGGAGTGGAGAGAGGGAAAGACAAATGTTACTTGTTCAAGAGTAGAGAAATGAGGAAAATAACCTAGAGTTCTACTCTATGCCAACTTTGATGATACAGGGGGATAATGAAGTAGGTTATACATCTTACATCATTTAATCTTTACAATTTTATAAGATACATTTTGTTATCGATATTTTACAGAGGAGGCTCTGTACAGTTACAGAGGAGGCTCAGATAGGTTTAATAATTGAGTCAATAACTAGTCAGTCAAAGAGTCAGGATTTGAATTCAGGGCTGACTCTGAAGTTGATGCCATTTTTCACTACATAAATGTTCCCCCTGCATTTTTATCACACTTTATAGTAGGTAAACTCTTTAATATATGTTTGGGTTTGGGGTCATAAATAAATAACATCTATTTCTCACATCTATCTCTTAAGAATGGAGTAGAAAAGTTAGATAGATGGAGGACAAGTATCTCATTTATTGTAGGTAAATGTGGAAGGGAGAAGCTGACTTCAATGTGCAACCACATTAAAACTTCCCAGTATTGGCACACCTGGGTGGCTCAGTCGGTTGAGTGCCAGCTCAGCTCAGATCATGATCTCACAGACCGTGAGTTCGAGCCCCGCATCAGGCTCTGTGCTGACAGCTCAGAGCCTGGAGCCGGCTTTGGATGCTGTGTCTCTTTCTCTCTCTCAGCCCCTTCCTCACTCACGCGCACTCGCTCACTCTCTCTCTCTAAAATAAAATAAACATAAAAAAATGTTTTAAAAAAGGTTAAAAAAAAAAACTTCCCAATACTACTTCCCAAATCTAGACCTTGGAAAAACCCACCTGAGGGAAAGTGTAGATCAGACATCATTACTCAGAAACTTTGAACTATATGCCTGCCTTTTTCCTTATTAGTAGGAGTAGTTACAAATTGAGTCCTTTAGAAACCAGGCTTATACCCTGATCCACATGTACTAACCGTATGGAAGATCAAAGCAGAAAACACCCATGCTATAGGCAGATAAATTCAAAGGGAGAAACTGGAAATGGATTTAGCTACACACAATCAGTGACCTCTTCTTAATTTCAGTGGTCAGAAAAGTCACACTTCTCCAAAGGAGAGGAACGGGTGAGTGGTGGAGAAAGATCAGAAGCATACATTCTAAAATTTTCCCTCTGAAAAGTGTGGTGAAACCCCACCCACCAGCTCTCCTCACTTTGCTGATCATGGAGATTTAAGAAGAGGGAATTGTAGCCCTTTCTAATATTTTTACAACTATGTCAATCAGAATGTAGCTACCTCTCTGGATGGAAATAGGGGAGGCTTATCATTTTATCTGGAACAATCTTACTTCCACTTTAATGAGGTGGTTCCTCCATACTGCTACCTTTTTGGAAGAGCTGGAGGGTAACTGAGCTTTTCCTTAGAGAAGGCTCTGAAATGATCAAAACAATAGATTAATTAAACACCAAGGCCAAGTTCCACTACAGTTACAAATTCATCTCCTAGTTTATTTACCATCCAAAATATTGCCCAGGAAATTAATTATCCTACACAGTTTACCAGTTATGCAAAGTATACTGATTTTCTAGGGCTGCTGTCACAAATTACCACAAACTAGTTGGCCTAAAACAACAGATAGTTATTTTCTCATAGCTCCAGAGGATAGGAGTCTGAAATCAAGGTGTTGGCAATGTTCCCTCTAAACCCACAGAGTACAGTCCTTCCTTGCTTCTAGCTTCTAGTGTTTGTTGGCAATCCTTTAATTCTTTGGCTTATAGATACCCCAATGTAATCTCTTCCTCCATCATTAAATGGCTGTTTTCTCCCCTTTCCCTTTGTGTGTCTGTATCTTCACATGCTGATCACTTTTCTGTCATCCCTCCCCTTTTTTCTATAAGGACACCAGTCATATAAGATTAAGTGTTCACCCTGCTGCAGTATGACCTGTTTTTAATTTAACTAATTACTTCTACAACAACCTATTTCTGAATAAGGTCTCATTCTGAAGTACTGGGTTAGAACTTCAACAAATATTTTGGGAGGACACAATTCATCCCATAACATAAAGTCATAAGGCAACTACATAAAGGTATAAAACAACAATGTCCACAGCTTAAAGGAGCTCCAGATTTAAACAACTAAATCTTCATACTCCTAGAAAAACATTAAGGCCCAAAATTAAGTCCCTTTGCCTTTTAGCGTCCAATGATATTACAGTCCAAAAATTATGAAATTAAGGTCTGGAATGTATCTCATTCTGCCTCATTTCACCCAGATACATCTCTCTGATGCATTCCTCCAGGAGCTGCACTCCCTGGAAAGGAGGTGATTCCTGCAGGAATTAGTTCAATACAAAGAATTTGTTCAATACAGTCTCCTTCGTGCCCTTTCCTCTGAAAAGCCTGAAGAGTCAATAGGACACACAAGATCATCACAGCAAAACCCCCACATTCACACAATTTAGAGAGCAGGCCAATGCTCAACCTCAAGAGCAAAGTCACACACACTCCCCAAACCAGCAGCGGGTACAATCCACGGGAATCAGAAGAAATAATACTGAGATAGTAAGATAGTACTTCTAGATTGTATGCTTTCTGTCACACCCACCATCATGATTGTGGGGTCTGGAGCAATATTACAAATGGAGGTCCTCATACCATTGTCCAGACATTCAGATGTTATAAATCAAGTTAACAAGCTGGAAGAAAGTATATTCTTGTCTTTGTACCTAGACAACAATAATAACTTGGAGGTCAAGTTAGAATTTTGAATTCTCAAACTCTTCTGTGTTTTTTTCTAATGACACTTTAAAAAAAAATTTTTTTTAACGTTTATTTATTTTTGGGACAGAGAGAGACAGAGCATGAATGGGGGAGGGGCAGAGAGAGAGGGAGACACAGAATCGGAAGCAGGCTCCAGGCTCCGAGCCATCAGCCCAGAGCCCTTGAATTCACGGACCGTGAGATCGTGACCTGAGCTGAGGTCGGATGCTTAACCGACTGAGCCACCCAGCCGCCCCTCTAATGACACTTTTAAGAGCAGTGAGACCCTGGGGGCCTCCTCTACACTGAGACCATGGAGCTCTTCTCAGTCATTCCCACTATGGTTTTTTTTGTTTGTTTTTTTCACTTTGTGGTGCTACCTCAGTTTTCTTTCTGCTGTTTCCAGACATAAACCAATTTCCTGAATTACAGTTCTATGTTTACCTACTACATCTTGAATTCTGTTTATCTGCTCTCCCAGGTCTTAGTGCTCTTCCCCAGTTCATCTGATTTCTGAGAGAAGGCATTCTAGATACAAGCCATCTCTTGTAAGTTTGTGGACTTTGAGTTTGTGATGATCTCATACAATTTCTTTTCCTTCTTTGTTCATAGAAACTTTTCCAGTGGATCAAGAGCACCATTGATCTCTATTTATTGAGTAAACACACCAGTCTTCCATGATTGGAGCCAGTGTCCAATCATGTGTTCAGGGAATTTGAAATAAGAAACAATTGTCAGAACTTTCCATAACTGACAAGTCTAGAACCAAAGTACAACAATGGGATGGGAGAAGGGAAAATTAATGACTCTCGGATTCTGTGAATAAGCCACTTGGAACCAAGAAGTTTTTCCTTCCAGAGTTTTACCATTGACCCTCTCCATAGGTAGTTCACAGAAAAGAGAAAAGAGAGGCAAAGAGAAAAGAAACACAATGGGGGCTGCAAATATATGGTTTTTTATACCCAGCAGACACAACTTAAAGGCTCAAAACTAAAACACAATTCTTTTGTGTTCCAGTAGAACTTGCTTGCCCCTTTGCATTTTGAAGTCCTGTTCTGAAGTTCTAGGTGAGAACACAACAAAGAAACAATAAAGCTATTTTTACAAATACTGCAAGGTAAAAAGTCACCGTACTGTAGATATGCTCATTCCAAAGGGAGCTTTAACTGGAAATAAAAATAGTCCTTTCCTTAAATCTAATCACTGTCTCAGTTGAGCCTGGAAAGTCAAAATCAGCTTTAGAAACCCATTCATTCAATCTCAAATTGATTAGGATCAGCACAGCCCAGGTGACTTTCAAAGACAAAAATATCAACAAAGTTCCTGATGGGGAGCAGAATATGCCACCCCAAAATGTGCTACTTTGACATGTTGATTATTTTGAATTAAAGTCACTTGAGAAACACGCAGTGTAAGAAGGACACTCAGACTCCTTTGTTCCCCTGAAATCAGGAGATAACTCTCTCACCAGAAAGACACTCTCCTTACATGAGGAGGAAGAGACACGTCTGTATCATCAGAAATAGGGAATTTAGGGCTGAGCAGGCTGTATAAACAAACCTTGTTACTTCTTCACAAATTTACTACCCCAAGCCCAGACTTCTTTGCATTGTCATTTCTTCACAAATTTATTATTTCTTTGTCTAGAAAGTATCAAAGCTGCCTTTGGTCACTTCTGTGAGTCTCATATTTTTAATGAGGCTCCCATATGTCCAAAATTGAATTTGTTTTTCTGTTGTTAATCTGTTTTATGTTAATTAATTATTGGACTAACAAAAGAACCTAGAAGGGAAGAAAGGGAAAGTTTTCTTCCCCAAACTACACAACTTAAAAACTTTCCTTTTTGTTCTTCCTGGTCCTTAACATCACCAAGGTGGATCAATTACTTCCAAAGGAATTAAGGTAAGTTGAAGGAAGAATAAATATCGTCCAATATTGTCTCCATTTTACCAGTGTGAAAACCATAAGCATTTGTATCATATGCCAAACACACACCGACTACTCCCAGGATGAGCAAAGATCTGTGCTGTTACTTTGAGCTGAATAAAAACAAATGAAGTATTTTTCTGCCCAAGATTATATTATCTTGTGGGAGGGAGAATATAGTTTTATATGATGGCCTGTTGGATCCTGTTTGATTCTGTTAATCCATGAATCTATAAATTAGTGAGTTTTACGAACCAAGACAATTAAAAGTAGGTTACATTGGAAAGTTCTATATGAGTAGGAGAAAACACCTCAGCAGAGGGAATGGGAAAGATTTCAGAGAGGAAGTGACATTTGAAATAGGACAGGGTGGGTTGAAGTTTACATACTGACTCATATAACTATTTTTCTATGACTCAACTCAATTTGCTCATGAACTCTGATTCCTACCTTTAGTGGGCCAACAGACTCAATCACTCTATTTCAAGGTTGTTCTGTCTGGAAACTTAATTTCTTCTAGTTTAACTCTCTTTTGCTTTAAACAAATTTCCAGGGTGTTTCATTGTTTATTGCCTTATTTTGTTTTCAGAAACTCTGCCTACCCTTTTCATTTCTTTCTCTCCCTAGACCTGATCTCAAATCCCAGAGGGTGCTGCCATCATGCTATTACTAGAAGAAGCAGTTGTCAGGTCTGTTTTCCCCCACAGGCCTCACTGGTCTTCACTGTGGTCTAACTGTTCCACTAGAGCACAGGGTATCCTGAACCAGAATCCACTGAGGTATGCCTAGATACACCCGAACCCTTTGGGGATGGCACCAAAGTGCACCATTGTGGCCCATGGTATCTTTTGTGACCTACATACACAGACTGCCCATACCCATACCCACCCCCACCCTCCTGCTCAACCAGTTTTCTCAATGTTTCCCTATAAGCTGGTAGGGCCTGGGAATTCTAAACTGCTATCACTAGACTTCACTGAAATTTGGGGGATTCTATGAGGCTACCTCAAATCCTGCTCCTTAAACATTTTCATGAGCCACAACTCTGGTACTGACCCCCAGAAGGAAAGCCAACACATTCTGAATTTATGCCTGACGTTCTGTATGGTCTTTTCCCTCCCCTCCCTGCTTCTGCTTCACCTTCTCCTTTATCTCACTATCTCCCTCCCTCTTCTCCTCTTCTCTCCTCCTTTCTTCTCTCCCTCTCTCTTTCTCTCTCTGTTTGGACGACACTAGAATCCAGAGGACCTTGTTTTCCATCCTGTACAACAAAAACTTCTCTCAGTCTATATGTGATGGTCTGCCTTCTCTACGAGCTACAGCCCTGATGACCTCTGACAGACAGGCTTGCCTCTTCACATGTAAAACCCATCCTTGGAAACAGCCAGCCTCCTGGAAACATCGGCCTTCATTTGTGGCAGGAAGGACCAGGAGAACAAATCAAGCTATCAAACTTGTGTGGCTGTTTGGGGTTGTGCAGTGGTTAGGACGCTTGGAAGTGTGTAGGTCTCTGTGGATGACTAGCTGAACAGGCTCAGCTAAGACAGGGATTTAGTTACAAAAGGCTTCTTCATTCCAGTTAAGCTCACCTCAAAGTGGGCAAAACTGCTATATGTCGACATTTTTTAACACTGTTTACCTTACCAAAAAATGTCGCTTTTATCATGCTCCTTAAACATTACTTGAGCCCAGCACTTGAAAATGCAAAGGGTAAAACATTCCACTGGGGCCACAGACCACCAGCATTTGAGATTTGAGCTTTCAATTGTTAGTTGTAGCTATAAAGCAGTATTCTTAGAGTCGCTGTCTAAACTAATGGGACTTTTCATCTCTTTTGAACTACCTGCATACAGGTTCGATGAGAGGGCTGTGGAGGGGCAACCTGCTCTTTCCATGTCACTGATCCACTCCCTCACCCTTGTTCCTAATCACCACATGACTTCAAGTTGGCTCTGACTAGTCCTTCAAAATGTATCAAGCCTCACTATTAAAAGGCTTATTCTGGGCAGAAAGAACAAGAGCAGTAACAATGAATATACAGCATGTGGGATGGGAAGGAAGGACAGCAAGTACTAGAATTTGATTTAAGTTTAGGTTTGGACCATAATTGTGAAGGGCCATGATTGTAGAGTTTATTCAAAAGACAAGGAGGAACCATTAAAACGTTTAAGTTTGTGAGTAGTGTAACCGAAGCAAGTCTAGAAAAAAACGTAATGGTCTGAAACAGTCCTCTGTAGGAGCCTGGAATAGATGTGACTGGGGGGGGGGGGGAATCATAATTTACAGACACAATATATGGACAAAGGGGGCACTGTGTCCTAGAAAAAAAACTGTCTCTTTCTCAAAACCAGAACCAATAACTTTTACCCAAAAGACCATAGAACTCTCTCTAGTAAAAATGGTTATTTGTACCATTAGGGTATAGACATAGTCTTGAGAAGTACAAAACACGTTGTAACGATTTTTTTAAAGAACATTAAATATAGGTCATTCACAAATCCCCCTGGCTGATCACACCGAATGCATTCAAATTATGCTCCAATGACTTATACTGTGCCAGCCTGGCATGACTTCCTAGTGGCAGCAGCTGAGATGTACTTTAAAAATAGGTTTTCTTTAATTGGATTCAAAATCAATTAAAATCCCATTAGAAACATAATTGTAGTGATACAAATCATAAAATGGTATCTTTTAAAATAAACTAAAAAGGGGGGGATACTTGCATAATTAATACTCGGTACACATAGGCTACATTGTACTTTTTAGTCACCACCTGCCCTGATGAGAGTAGATGCTTCAATTACTAGAGAAGGAACAACCGGAAAAGAATGTCAAATGCAGGTGTAGACACCAATGAAGCATGTAGATCCCCACTGGTTCTCCTCCGAGAGAGCCAAAAGTTCTATAGATATCCTAATACGGTTCAGGAAATATTCTCCATCTTTTCTAAACATAATTCACCTATGAGAACATACCAAGCAATACTCCCTTCCACTTACTTTAACCCATTATTCAAGGCCCAACTCAAATGTGATTCTTTTGACAAAGAGACTCCTGATATCCTCAGCTGCAGTCACTAAATGACTCTTCAGAACAATTATGATGGATTCCTTTGGCTTTTATCCCTTCAAAATTGCTTTCAGTATAGACTCTGTCCTTGTTCTCAAAGTGTGGTCCTCAAACCCATGACAATCACCTGGGAGCTTATGGGAAATGCAGAACCCCAGGCCCCACCCAGACTGACTGAATCAGAATCCACAGTGTGACAAGATGCTCAGGTGGTTTGTCTAGACATTCAAGAATGAGAAGTGGTGCATTTTGTCTTGTTCTTAAGAGAGTTCCTTGGAAAAAACCAATTCTCAATATATATATTTAAATAAATGGCTTTTAAAATTCTGAGGTATTAACAAAATTATGTTAAAAATGTGAGCACATTTTTTTTATATTGGGGCTCCCTTTGCTTCTGAGTGGTAAGAATTAAACGAGACAATTACATATCAAGTGCTTATCCAAAGCAATTACATGTAAAGCACTTAGAGTGGCTATCATCTAGTCGGCTTATTAAATGTTAGTTAATACCGTCATTATCAAGATTGTTATGCCACTGATTTCCTTAGTCATGTAGGCATGATTTCCTTGTTTTGGCCAATATATTCAGCATAACTTGGTTGAATTTTGCCGCCAGTGTAGAGCAGGAAAATGACGTGATATTGCCCAGCCATTATTAGAAAACAGTAAGAAAAGCAATGGAAAATATGAGTTTTTTTCTCTTGGAGCAGAATGACTGAAAGCCTTAATGTAAGGAATATAACTATTATGGTCATTGTATAGAACACTTCTTAAGTAGCCACTGGGTGTCTGGGAAAATTCAGAGCCCACAGGTGAAATATGTCCTCTTCAACACCACGCTGTAAGGATGAAATTTGGGGAATGGAGGAATTTTCTTTTGGCCAAAGTAAATTCCCACTTTCAGTGATTTCCTCATCAACCTTGTTTTTAAAAATCTCTTTAAAAGAAGATACTTAAAAAAAAAAATCCTTTGTGTTGAACAAAGTAGACATTCCCAGCTTTTGAACTGATACTTGAAGTAGGGGGCAATATAAAAATGAAGTACATAGTTTAATTGTCCTTTTATCAGATTGGGGGTGGGGGCACATGATAAGATTCCCTTCAGCAGCCTATTGACTCTTTCAACCTTGCCTCTTGAAACCTTTCTGAACACAGGAGCTGATACTGCAGGTTTTATATTTATAATGATTAATTAATTCTGCACTAAGCAATGTTCTTGACTGCAAGAACAAAATCCACTTTAGAAAGCCTAAATGACAGCCTGCCTAAAATAATTAACACCCATACTGATAGAATTGAAATGTTCTTACTCTATGCAGGCAGATTTCAGCAATTTAATTACTAGTATTTCTAATTGTTCTAGAATTACAATAAAAATAAGGAGAGTTTGATAAAGCAGTAAAAAAAAATCAAGCAAAGAATATAAAATGAGGAAATAATATTTACATGTGGATACACCTAAAATTATTACATACAACATAGGCACAAACATGCATTTTTTTGGTCGGCTGAACAGTGAACATAAAAACGGAGCTGATTTCGGTCCGGGTTTGGGGCAGAAGCTCTTTGAACCCCCTTGTGGCTCCCTGGAATGATTAGACACTCCCGTGAAAAATTACATAACTGTAGTTCCTGAATGTTGAACTTTTAGCACTTTCTTGAAGCTCCTTGGCCTTTACTGTCAATTTTAACTATTATCCAGTTCATTGTGGGGCTTAAAAATTTCCAAATTTAAGAGTGCTGACATCTGGTTCATGTGACATTAGTAAATAAAAGAGGCAGAATCATGTGATATTGTCTCTTGCTTTTTCCCTTGAATTTCCAAGTCGAGTTCGTAAAATTACCTTACAAGTGGAAGAACTCGAGCAAAGCAATCTCAGCATCGTGCCTGTCAGATTACGTGTCTATAAAGTGACAGCTTTGCTGATAAAAGACTTTGATGACATCCTCCTAGTCCCCATTCTCCCATCTCCCTGTTTTGTATTCCCTAAATATCTGCTAAATGAATTCTAACTGTTTTCTTCTGTCCCACATGAAATCCTAACTACCTTTTTAAAAATTTGCTTATAAAACCGTAAAAGCATCTGAGTTCCTGCTTTGCTTAAACAAATACTTTTTTTTTTTTTCCTTAAGGGCAAAAGAAGTTAGACCCTTCTTTGTGGATTTAGCAGGTGTAGTCCAAACTTTCATTGACAGTATTAATTCATAAAATCTTTGATCACATTTTTCCTCCTTTTGATATACTGTGGCAACTTTGCTGTAGCCACCAACCTCAAGGCCTTCCATAGCTTGGAGAATCATCTAAATTAAGAGAGCAATTGCCTAAAGTTACACTATCTAATGTGGTAGCCACCACCACTTGTGGATTTCAAGCACCTGAAATGTGACTAGTCCTAACTGAGATGTGTTGTATGTGTAAAATGCATACTAGATTACAAAGGGGAAACACAAGGGGGGAAAAAAAGAATGTAAAATACCTCATTAGTCATTTTTTTTTTTTAACGTTTATTTATTTTTGGGACAGAGAGAGACAGAGCATGAACGGGCGAGGGGCAGAGAGAGAGGGAGACACAGAATCGGAAACAGGCTCCAGGCTCTGAGCCATCAGCCCAGAGCCTGACGCGGGGCTCGAACTCCCGGACCGCGAGATCGTGACCTGGCTGAAGTCGGACGCTTAACCGACTGCGCCACCCAGGCGCCCCTAGTCATTTTTTTTAAGTTTACTTATTTTGAGAGACAGGGAGAAAGAGAGACAGAGGGCATGAGCAGGAGAGAGAGAATCTCAAGCAGGCTCTGTGCTGTCAGTGCAGAACCCAAGTGGGGCTTGATCCCACGAACCATGAGATCATGACCTGAGCCAAAATCAAGAGTCCAACGCTTAACCGACTGAGCCACCCAGGCGCCCCCCCTCATTAATCATTTTTATATTGATTAAACATTTAAGTAAAAGTATTTGGGGTATATTGGGTTCAATAAAATATATTACTAAAATTAATCTCACTATTTCATTTTGCTTTTATTAAAAAAAATATATGGCTACTGGGGAATTTTAAATCATATACGTGTCTCATATTCCTGCCTGGCATTTTATTTCCATTGGGAAGTGGTGGTTTGCAGAGAGCTACATACATAACAGTTTACAAAATGCTCATCTGTATGTTTTTAGTGTGGAAAAAAAAGTGGGCTTCAGAATCTGAGAATTCTGTGTCTAGATCCTCTCTCTGGGTTTTTTTAAGAACTGGAGGGTATTATGCCAAGTGAAAGAAGTCAGTCAGAGAAAGACAGATATCATAGGTTTTCACTCACATGTGGAACTTGAGAAACATAACAGAAGACCATGGGGGAAGGGAACAGGGAAAAAATAGTTACAAACAGAGAGGGAGGGAGGCAAACCATAAGAGACTCTTAAATACAGAGAACAAACTAAGGGTTGATGGGCGGGGGCAGGAGAGAGGGGAAAATGGGTGATGGGCATTGAAAAGAGCACCTGTTAGGATAAGCACTGGGTGTTGTACATAAGCGATGAATCACAGGAATCTACCCTCAAAACCAAGAGTACACTGTATACCCTGTATGTTCGCCAACTTGACAATAAATTATATTTAAATAAATAAATAAATAAATAAATAAATAGCAGAATACTTACCTCTCAGAGTCACCTACATTTTAGCTAAATAGAATCGTGTCTTTGAATAAGGACCCCTTCCCAACTACATAGTTGAGGGCCAGGTAACCGATGAACCTCAGGGTTTTCTTCACCCATGACGTGAAAGGGATGATTTGGCCTGGTGACCATCCCCCCTGCCACCACCACTAAAGGTCATGGTGGTGACAGAATGGTCCTCAACAAGTAGAGGCCATTAAAACACATTCTCAGATGTGAATCACACTCCTTTTGCTTTCTACCGTTTACTGCTTACCAGATGCCAGGCATTGTTCTAAAGAATTCCAGATACATTTTACCAGTTAATCCTCACCACCACCACCACCACAATAATAATAATGATAACCACAATAATAATAATAATAATAACAGCTAAATCTTGTAGAGATTTGAGCAAGTCCTGAGCCAAGGGCCTCACCTGTGTTATCTCACAACATCATGATGAAGGATGCAAAGAAATCGAGGTGCCAAACATCACTAGCTTCATTTTATGGATGAGGAAATTGAGGCTCAGAGAGGCTAGGTAACCACTCAAAATCACATAATTAGCAGGAGACTGAGCTGAGAGTCAACCCACTGGTTCCAAAGCTGTTCTCTTAGTTATTACATCAGAGTCAATCTGCAAGTCCTTCCCTTCAAGGCTTCATCCCTTCCCATCTTCTTCCCTTTCCTGTATTTCCCTTCCTTTTCCCCTCCTATCCTTCATTCCATTATGTCTCCTTTTATTTCTCATTTCTCTCCAACGACTTGCCACATGCCCGGTTACATATGTGAATAGGAGTTTTCCCTCTCCTAGCAATGTGTAGCTCACTGCATTAAAGAGCCATATTTTTAAACTTTAAAAAAAAAGCATCTCTACCAGTATTTTCCCTACCTGTGATGTAGCATTTGTACTTCCAGCTGTGAACCAAGGTCTGGTGTGTTCCCCCTTGTGGTTACGGCTCCTCTAATATATTAATCAGTGGATCAGTGCCGCCGCAGAGGTTCTTCCTGGGAACTGTAGAATCTGAAGACTGTCAGACATCTAGGCAAGACAGCCAGAATAGCACTGCTGCTTGATTCCAAGCTGACAAGAATTGCATGAAATCCCATTGCAAATCATGGAATTCGGTAGTAACCATCACCTTGGACATCACCCAGTTCATCTCTCCACATTTGACACATAAGGAAATTCTTTTTTTTTTCAACGTTTATTTATTTTTGGGACAGAGAGAGACAGAGCATGAACGAGGGAGGGGCAGAGAGAGAGGGAGACACAGAATCGGAAACAGGCTCCAGGCTCCGAGCCATCAGCCCAGAGCCTGACGCGGGGCTCGAACTCAGGGACCGCGAGATCGTGACCTGGCTGAAGTCGGACGTTTAACCGACTGCGCCACCCAGGCGCCCCAAGGAAATTCTATCTCAGAGAGAGTTTCACTTGATTTTGGTTTTCACATCACTATTTAGTTATGAAGGACTAGATTCAACGCACCGTTCTTTGTACTACAATAGTCTAAACTCCAAACTTGTTTACCTTTAATAAAACTCTACTGTTAAATACAGAGCTCCGTTTGAGAAAAGAAAATTCAAAGAAAGCATAGCGATATGAAAATTTTTGTGGTTGAATCCCATGACTACTTTCTTTATCTGTTTATCTATGTCTTGACCCTGTTTTAAACTGTACCCATATCCCCATAATCAAGGCTTAGGGTTTCAGCGCAGCAGAAAGCAACCTGCATTTCTCCCATGCTTGACCTTCGAACATCCAATGGAAGACCAAATGCTTAGCTTCAGAGCTGCAAATCCAGCCCGTCTAATGTTGTACAATATTGGAAACAACAAAGATACCAAGTCTTTAGTTAACTTTGGTTCCCCACCATCACCCTGTCCTTCCCCAGATCTAAGCCTGTAGAACAGGTTAGGTCTGTTTTACTTAAAGACCAGAACTTTACGATTTTCAAAATGGATCTGGGAAAGCATGCAAAGCCAGATGAAACCCTCCAACACTTCTGACCCAAGCTCATTAATCATTTCTTCACATACCTCTAATAAAGTTTTTCAAACTTCAAAGCACCCCTTCCTGTTTAGAGCAGTGAGATCTTGTGCAACACCAGGAAAGGGTAACTATTCAAAAATGCCTTCACAAGTAGTCTTCTTGATCTGAGAGAACATTTACAAACTTCTCCTGTGGCAGCTTCCCCCCCATCATATTTCATACAATCCCCGCCCACCCCCCAGTGCCATTACTCGTCACATTCCAGAATCAATTATTGCTATTATATCTACTAAAGAAGGTGGTAGAAATGATCGCTTATTGTTCTACATCTTTAATTCGCCACTGAGAAATGAACTACAACTTTATTAACCTCCACCGGACTATAATAAATTTGACAGAAATAATGTTAATTTGTAGCAACCACAGCACACACGGACATGCCTCTAATCTCTCAGGCTGGTTACCCGTTCTCCTGGTCCATGTCTCCAGCAGGAGAGTCTAAATCTTTCCCATTTCATAGCATCATTTGCTCCAAGGAGAGCTAGATATATTTTCCAATTGTGCTTTCTGGTGACTGAGCAGAAAGAAATCACCAGCGTCGTTTTCTTCAAAGAACATCAAAAGAGTATCCGTCTGTACCTTGCAGGGCTCTAGGCATCACATAAAACCAGATAAGCAGATATGGTCCTGCCCTCCAGGACCTTAAATAGACACCTATGCTGTGTGGATGCACATCGGCTTCAAGCATAAACTTCTGCCCCATGTGGTGGACTCTCAGTCAGTTACAGAACATACAAATACTGAGTTTTTACAACGCTTATTTCTACAGTCTGTATTCATGTAGCACATCCTGTGGAAAGGCATTACATACTTTCCTAAGAGAGTATGTTTTTAAAACTTGTGTTGACTACAATTTGGCTTCAAGACTGAGCCATAAATTGAACTTGAATTATAACTTGGTGCCTGTCTATAGCTCCTACCTCTCCCATCAGTCAAACTGTGATTCCAGGATGCAGATTTCTGAGGGACGTGGGGAAGATGTCCTAGGGAATAAATACTGTACAATAACAGGCACATCCTTTTTATAATACAGAGTTTAATGAAAAGGAAATAGATCCTTATGTCTCCTATAACCCCAAACCTAACAGACTGAGTCTGAATGTATCTCCTTTGAGAGAGTAATCCCTCTCAGATGCCTGTTGATCTCACCTGCATGTTAAAGGGATTCTGATCTTTCTCCTCTTAATTCTCCCTCAGTTATTTCTAAAGGTCTCCGGGATGTGTAACATATCCTTATGAAGATCAGACATATTGTTTCACTCCTGCCCATGGGGTGAAATCTTATTCTTCTAGAAGCTTCTCCCACTCTCGTTGCTTCCAGGGTCTTCAGTGGGATAAAACAGGTTCACTTGGGAGTCAGAGGCAGGGCGTCCATCCTTTTTACATTGTGAGCTGAGGGGCTGAGGCGTGCCTAAACAGCACCGTGACCCTCTCAGGGCTCACAAAGTGTAGGTTCCACACCATGTTTCACACAGATACGAAGAAAAGTTCCACTCCCCTGGGCTGTCCACACAAATAGACTCTGAAATAGTGCTGCTTGGACCCCAGGCCTCCCAGAAGCCTCTCACAAATCAACAAAAAACAGTCCATGCAGCTGATCCTACAGGCACCAGAGTTTTTCCCCTGATGCACTTCACCCGCTCCCTACCTCCTCTCACACAAAATCAGGTTATGAAAATGACATGCCTGGCTCCTGAACCACCACACACAGCCAGACAGGGGCTTCCTAGTAAATAGCAGAATCATAGCTCACCCTCTCTGAGTGCCGAATTTGAGCTGGGCAATGTTCTAAGTGCCTCGTGGGTAAAAATCCTGACTCTTGCCACATCTGTGTGACTTCAGGCAGGTTTCTAAACCTCTGTGTGCTTCAGGTTCTTCAGCTGTGAAATAGGAATAATCCTAAGAATGACAATAATATCTCTGTCAGAGGGTTGCTGTGAAGGCTAAAGAATTCAGACAGAAAGCCCGAACATAAAAGGCACAATATCATTTCTACTTATTAATTCTCATGGTAACACTTCTAGGACTAGTATTATTGTCAACTGCAGATGAGGAAACCAAGGCATAGAGAAATCATGTAACTTGTCTAAGATAGGCCAGTTCGAAGGTGATAACTCTGGGAGTCAAAGTCAGAGATTCCAGAACCACAGCCCAAGCTTTTTACCACCATCCTCTTGCCCTGTGTATCAAGACTCAAATTTGCAGGCGACCTGTCAAAAGTCTTGTAGGATTCCCATTTGAGGGGTGCCTGGGTGGCCTAGTTGGTTAAGCACTCCACTCTTGATTTCAGCTCAGGTCGTAATTTCACGGTTTGCGAGATCGAGCCCCATGTGGGGCTCTGCACTGACAGCATGTAGCTTGCTTGGGATTCTCTCTATCCTTCTTTCTCTGCCCCTCCCCCCCCCTCTCTCTCTCTCAAAATAAATAAATATTTAAAGAAAAAACAATAATTCCCATTTGAGCCTTCCACTTGATTATCTCCCGTAGTGGAGGCAACAAGAAACAGTAAGCAAAGATCCCTGAGCACCAAAGCCTGTAGCAGAGCCCTGTGCAAAGACATCGTCTCTTCTCAAGAGCTTTCATTATTAAATTGCAAACCAGTGTTGTATCCTCTCAACATCTGTGATCACCAACGACTGTTCCTGTCTGATTTCTTTGTCTTGTGTTGTCTGGTTTTGCTATCCTCCAGCATTAATATTGCCTTCACTTCTCATTTCATTGCAGCTGGGCATCTGCCCCTAACTTTCTCTTCTGTGCTCGATTCCATCATATAACCTGTAATCAAAGCTCTGAAGCAGAAAACTTGGGCAGTGAAGCTCTCCCCCTAGTGGTGATGCAGAGAATAGCCTAAAATTGCCTGGGTTGCAAATGAATCACTTTTTGTTAAAACCGACCTATTTCTCTGAAAGTTATTACAAAAAGAAGAAGCAGATGAGTGCGGAATGTCAAATGAAGAGGACGAAACAGGTTTCTGACGTCCGCTAAAAGCTTAGGCGCTACAGTCGCCTGGAGAGGATGAGTGGAATTAACAAGAGGGAGTAAGGAGCTGGGCAAGAAAACCCACATCCCACCACCCCACCCCCACCAGGCCCCCGTGCATTCAAAAGCCCTGAGACAAAAGGGAGCAATTCTTGTTGGGAGGGGAGTGGGACATAAAGGAAGGACAGTGAGGTGGGAATGCAGAGGAGAGAAGAGAATTAGCAGGACCAGCACAGGAAAGTTCTTCTGGGCCAAATTTAGAATTGGGGGAGTTGTGGGGGAAGGTTGGAGTTGTCTAAAAGCAATCGGAAGCAGTTGAAGGTCTTTAACCAAGGAAGTAACATGATAAGACCAGAATTTTTAGTAAATCCCTCAAATCATATCTAGTCATGCCAAGTTGGAGGTAGGAGCCATTCCAATCCAGTGGTTTTATTTTACCCATTTTCTTCATTTCACTTTCCTGGATGTAGATGTGGCTAAACCAATAGCAGGAGAGACCTGCTCTCTTTTTTCCCCAAGGTTTATTTATTTTTGAGAGAGAGAAACAGAGCATGAGCGGGGAAGGGACAGAGAGAGAGCGGGAGACACAGAATTTGAAGTAGGCTACAGGCTCTCAGCTGTCAGTACAAAGTCTGATGTGGGGCTCGAACTCATGAACCATGAGATCATGACCCGAGCTGAAGTTGGATGCTTAACCAATTGAGTACCCAGGAGCCCCTAGAGAGAGACCTGCTCTCTTAACAGAGACAATAAGAGAGATGTTTTTGTTGAGAAGCAAGAGACATTTCTAAGTCTGCCTTCCCTACTGGTGAGATGTCAGTGCCATCTGGAAATGACTAAAGTTACTTATCAGAATAAGTGTAATCATTCTTTTGCCATCTTCCCCTCTGTGAAGGATAAAATGTTTATCCATTTATGTACCCCAATGGCGTGGAAGTGCCAGGGAAGCCTGGAGTTAAATGTTGCCCAAACTCTACCCATTCTTTAGGTCCTTCTCCATGACAGCCCCCGTCAGTGACCTGCCCCTTTCTCCTTTACTCTCCCACTTGGAATCTGATAGTCAAACCTTGTGTAACATAGTTAAAAGAGAAACTCTGAGCTCCCCTCTCTGCCCTCCAATCTGTTCAGGCCATGTGGAGATAGATGCAGAGATGAGGGTGATATTCCACAAGCCAAGGAATGCCAAAGGTCATCAGCAAACTACCAGCAGAAAGGGGAGAGACATGGAAGAGATTCTCCCCCACAGCTCTCAGAAGGAACCATCCCTACCAGCACACTGGATTTTGGACTTCCAGGCTCTGAAACGATGAGACAATAAATTTCTGTTGTTTAGGGACACCTGGGTGGCTCAGTCGGTTAAGCGGCCAACTTCAGCTTAGGTCATGATCTTGTGGTTACTGGGTTCAAGCCCAGCATTGGGCTCTGTGCTGACAGCTTGGAGCCCGGAGCCTGCTTCAGATTCTGTGCCTCCCTCTCTCTCTGCCCTTCCTCCACTCACTCCCTGTCTCTTTCTCAAAAATGAATGAACATTAAAAAACTTTTTTTTTTTTAGTTAAAAAAATCAATTTTTGTTGTTTAAGCTACCTGGTATATGGTACTTTGTTAAGGCATCCCTAGCAAACTGAATACAGTTTTAGTCTGTCTTCTATATCTGAAGAAACATCACCACTGAGTCATCCCTGATTTATCAAGTTTCTTCAACACCTACCATCCATGTTCAAATCCTGAGTAAATAGTATGTCAGTAGGTAACATTGCCCCTTTCCCTCTATTTCTACTACTAGTCCCTAATCCAATCCTCCATTACTTCTTGCCTAGACTATTGTGTCATTTTCCTGGTTCCCTATTTAAAACCTTCCAGTGGCTTCTATCACATTTAAAATATAATCCATATTCTCCCCGATGGCCTCCTGGGCCTCACGTGAACTTGCCCTGCCCATCTCTCTGGCTTTCTCTCTTTTCCACCTTATTCCCCATGCATCGGTACATTCATCTCTTTTCTACTGCTTCAAATCACCAAGCCTGTTCCCACCTCAGGGCCTTTGCACTAGCAGTCCGAATGCTCTTCGTCCAGATACCTGTTTGTCTGGTTTCTTGTCTTTCAGACCTCAGCTCTTCAGGGAGCCGTCCCCTGACTGCCTCATCTGAATAAATCCCTCAGTCCCTCTCTATCACGTCATCATTTTATCCTCTGCTTGGTACATTCTATTACTTGCTATTTTATTTTTGGTCAATTGCAAATATTGATTGAACTCTGACTCTGTGCTGAGGACTCTTCTGGGCTCTGTGGAATGCAGTTGTGAATGACAAAGTCTTTGTTCTTACATTGTTGACATTCCAGTGAGGTAAGACAGATAAATCCCTACCTGATATTTTATTCTGGTTTATTCATTTTTTTAATTGCCCAACCTATCCCTCCTCCCACTAGAATATAAACCATAAGACCTCAGGGCACCTCTACCTTTTTCATGTCTGTATCTCTAAGGCCTTACATATTTTTTTTAAATTTCTTTTTAATTTTATTTTTGGGAGAGAGAGAGACAGACAGAGTGTGGGGGGGGGAGGGGCAGAGAGAGAGGGAGACACAGAATCTGAAGCAGGCTCCAGGCTCCGAGCTGTCAGCACAGGGCCTGACGTGGGGCTCGAATTCCCAGACCGCGAGACCGTGACCTGAGCTGAAGTTGGATGCTCAACCAACTGAGCCACCCAGGCACCCCTCTAAGGCCTCACATAGATCTGGAACCATTTTATTTCACTAAAAATATAAATAAAAGGGGGAAAAAAAAAGAATAAGTGGTATTGTACTGACAACACAACACTGCAAACATAAATCTGTCATTAATGGATAACTAAATCTCAGCAAACTCATCTGTAAATATGGGAGTAATAATAACTACCCTCAGGGTTATTATGTACATAAAAGAAGACTCTGTTAGTAATATTTTGCACAAGTTTCACACACAGAGAGCATAGATTAAAAGCCTAATGAGTTAAAACTTATGAAAGTAATTAGGAAGCTTTCTTTGGAACCTAGAAATTATGACTGGGTTCTCAGGTAAAATTTTAGATTTAACTGGTACCTGAATTCTGCAGACCCCTTCCCTTCCCCTGTACTCCTATACAACCTCTTTCCTATAGGACTTGTGATTTTTCCAGTTTACATATAGGTATTCAGATGCATGCTTCACTGTAATAGGCAAGATCTACTTGTCTTACAAAGAATTGCATACAGGCTGGTATTAATTAACCATTTCTGCTGATTATAGGCCATCTCTTCAACTCCCTTGCAATCTTCTTGGGAAAAGAAAATGGCTCGCACTCATCCTCTGGTGACCACTGAGCCTACTCATCACTGCTACAAAGAATATCTTTATCAGTTCTGGGTACCACGTCAGTCCTCAATCACCAAATACTTGCTAATTGAGTGGGACTGATTGTGGTAAATAGCCTCTCAGATAGCCCTCAGCACTCCTCATGTTTCTGAATGTTTATAATCTCCTCTCCTTGAGTGTTGGCTGGACCTAGGGTTTCCCTTCTAAAGAACAGAATACTGTAAAAGTGAAGGTATGTCACTTCTAATACTAGGTTACAAAAAGACTAAGACTTCCATCTTGTCCTCTCTGTCTCTGTCTCTTTCTCTCTGTCTCTGTCTCTCTCTTTCTCTCTCAGAGACCTCATTCTGGGGGAAGCAACCTCTCATTCTGCCATGTTGGGTAGCCCTCAGGAGAAGCCCACATCATATGGAACTGATGTCTCCATTTGACATCCAGGGAGGATCTAAAGACTTTCCACAGCCATCGTGAGTGAGCTTGGCAGTGGATATTCTCATACCAGTCAATAGCTGTGTTAACGAACATGGATGTGATCCTAGACGTGGAGCCTTGTCCATTTGAACCTTGAGATGACTGCAGCCCCAAAAGATACCTTGATCGAAACCTTGTGAGACCGTGAGTCAGGGACATCCAGCAAATCCATTTCTAGATTCCTAACCCACAGAAACTCTGAGCTAATGATTGTGAGTTGTTGTAACCCACTAAGTTTGGGAATAACTTGTTATATAGCACTTGGTCATTGCTCAATAAATATTCTTTGAGTAACCAAATGAATAGCTTTGACTCTTTACTGATATTGAATTCATGTGAAATCAGAGATTTATAAAAGCAACTTCTTTTGCTTTTGCTTTTGCTTTACTCTGAAATCTAAAACCACAGGCCATCAATATACAATTTGGATCTTTTATTCAGTTAACAAAATTTCTTGATTGCACTTTCATAAAGTAAATATGATACAGTCCCTGACTCCAAAATGGACCTTCCCATCTAGAAGGCACACACAGTCTTCCTATAACTCATGAGTGTCTCCATGTAGTGTCTCTCTGAATAGAATTCTGGGTGGAAGAGAACTTAATAAACTGATAATTATTTTTGAAAGAGCCAGACAAGTCTGTATATAACTCCCAGCCCTCCACTAATTAATTAAACATCTGGAAGAAATAAAAAATCTCTCCATTTTTTAATTTCTTCAGTAGCAAAACAGGCATCATGATATCTACCTTTGTAAGGACTTATATATTCCAAACCCCAGATTCAGAATTTTAGTCCAAATAAACTAAAAAATATTTATGGTCTCATTAGCCATGCTTCCTAAAATGGGATCATCAAACGGAAAAGAATGTAGATGGTCAACTATGAGGATCTCATAGAAAAGCAAGTGACTCATGGTTCAAAGAGTAGAACCCTATAGTCAGGAATCCCTGACTAAGCATGACTAAAACCAAATCTATAAGATCAACTGGGAGATGGCTTAGATCTCAGGTTTTTTCTCCATATCCCCCAAACACATATGGAAGCAGGAATCACTTACAGTTTGAGAAAAATAAACTTGAAACACAACCCCATAAGATCGGTAAGAAACATAAGAAACTTGTAAACCTGAGAAATGGGATGGAACTAAGTGGAAATTTAGAAACATGGAACTGAAGGGAGGGGTGTGGTTAAAAATCCAGAGTGTATCTGAAAACCATAAAATAAAAGTCTAGTAAAAGGCAAAATCAGTGTTACCAAACTTAGTTATCAAAATGTGTGTCTTTTAGTCTCTAGGCGCCTGATTACCTTTAGTTTACACAAAATTCTAACAAGTGTTGAAATTCAGTAACTCAGCCCTGAAATAGTTGTGTAGTCAGGCAAGCTAGAAATACTGGGAAGCACTAGTTTGACAGAAAGAAGACAAATGACAACGAATTAGACAAAAGCCTAAGAAAATAGTAAGAGTAATCTGAGGCCATTTAATGAAGGGGAAGGAAGTCTTACACATCCCAATAGTATCAATGTATGCATCACTATGTTATAGAAGTGTGAAAGTATTCTGATTAAACTGAGTCTTCCTAAAGATGTTAACAATTATGTTTTACATTTTATCCCCCTAAACTTGGAAGTGTGCCACAACTTAAAAAAAAAAAAAAATATTGTTAGTTGGCATTAAAAATTATACTAAATGTCATATTTCAGTCATCCATCGAATCCAAATATAAATTACTCTGAGTGACAGTAGGCAAATAAAATATTAAACAAGTGCATGTAAAGGGATCACAGACACCTAATGAACCACTGAGGGACGCCAGACTGTGTGAAGGAGACCCTAACATGTGATCTTGACAACCAGAAAGATGGGCATGACTGTGCTCCACATGTCCCTTGGGACTTGCAAACAGACGGTTCTACAGCTGAGTGTATAACTGGGTTTTTCTTTCTACGTGCAGTGGTAGGAAAGAGGCACACCGTGGGTGACTTCTTTACAATCTCACACTGGACTTATCTAGTGTAGTATCGGCAGAATCCCTCCAGCAATTTGCCTGGTATTGTCACTTCCCCCTTTGTAAGTCTTTTAACCAAGAAGTACTTTCCCACCTAACATTTTTCTCCCCGGTGGTTCTTTATTAAACGGCCTCACACCGCGTGGAAACATTCTGTGCTGAAGATTCTCCACATGTTCCTGCAGATCCATCCATGCTTCACTCTGCTCTGGGCCCCGGGAGGCTGATCTCTAAAGTCTTCTTCAAAAGACCCCCTTGTCCTCCAGCTTCTAAGTAGGGTAACTGTGAGGGGCAGCACCAAGGGACCAGGGAGTGGGAGAAGAGGATGACTGGCATTTTATCCACCTGGCTTCCTCCCTGCTGGACCAACTGTTAGAAGCAGCTTCTCTCTCTCTCTCTCTCTCTCTCTCTCTGTGTCTCTCTGTCTCTCTCTGTCTGTCTCTCTGTCTCTCTCTCTTTCTTCTTACCGATTTCACCTGTATGTCATAGAAACTCCTTTACTTTCACTGTTTCATGAGTTTTTGACAAATGTATATACCTGTGCAACCACTGCCGCAATCAAAAAAGAAAATTCCAGAGAATGTTACCTAGTTTCCCCCATGCATTCAGTACCGCCCCTAGCCCCAGGCAACTACTGATCTGATTTCCATTGTTATAGATTTGTTTTACTTTGATTAGAATTTAATAGAAATGGAATCACAGAGTATGAACTCTTTTGTTCAACATAATTATTTTCAGATTTATCTATGTTGTTGAGTCTATCGATAGTTCATTACAATTAATTGCTTTGTTGTAGTCCATTGTATGCCTGTCACAACAAAGACCAACAGTGGCTACTTTCATACAGGCCTCCCCTACAACTCGTTGCTCCCAGGTTCCACCATCCTTGTTGATTTCCCTTAAGTCAGTCACCATCTTTGTAAATAGCCCTTTCATGAAACTTTAGTCAATGATCCCTTGTGGACATACCACTGTCTCCTACTGGGCTTTTAACTGATCTGTCATCACTTAGGAAACACAATATTAAAAGAATATGAAAATGTTTGTTCTCAAAAGTGATAGATTTTTTTAAAGTTTTTATTTATTTATTTTAAGAGAGAGAGCGCAGGTGGGGAAGGGGCAGAGAGGGAGAGAGAATCCCGAGGAGGATCCTCACTGTCCGCGTGGAGCACAACCCAGGGCTTGATCTAACAAACAGTGAGATCATGACTTGAGCCGAAATCAGGAGTCAGACCCTTAAACACCTGAGCCACCCAACTCCCCTAAAGTGATAGATGTTTTTATAGGCACCATTCATTCTATCATCCTTCATTATGTCCCTTTAGGGCAAAGTAGATATCAACATTTTCTAACTTCAGAGAGAGATGTGGATTATCTAGCTCGTTGCCTATGGTACATCATGAAATTGGTAGGTAAAAAAAAGGATGAGGCAGAAGAGACTGAAGCCTTGAATTTTTAAACCCTCAGAGCCCTTTTAATTACTTAAAAATAGTCTTTTTTCTTCAGATTATAAAAGATACATGTGTTGAATGAATACTTGGAAAGTACAGAAAAATGTAAAAACATGAGATAAAATAATAAACACCCATAAACCCACCTTCCTGAAATAAACATAGCATATTTCTTTCCAGTCTTTTTTTCTGGTAATCCACATGCAGCTGTTTTAAATAAAATTAGATTCCTAGGGTAGTTTTGTTTCTTGCCTTTTCATACCTAACTGTATAGAGCAGCATTTTTCATTATCATTAAATATTATCTACAGACATTATTCTTAATGGCCACATAAATCTTACTTTGTATAACGCGTGTGTTCAATTACCTCCCCATTGTTGGCGATCCTCTGTTTCTAACAGGGATCTAAATTTTGCAGAAGGCAAACCAAATTTCAGTTCAACTCATTGCCCATTATGATGGTGTTCTTTGACATTTGGAGCCGGCCTAGCTCCTAAATAGAATTTAAAATCAAGGGATTTAACAATTGAAAGAAAGGTACTTGACAGCTAATCGGAGGCATTTGGGAAATATTCACTGGGCCTAACAAGGAAAATAATGGGGTTCTCAGTCTCCACTAACTTCCAAAGCCTGCCCTGCTAAGGTTCAATTAAGATGAGAAGGATCAGGTAACTTTGCAGGAAGACCGTAATTCCTGCAATAACAAATGTCAAATGTTGCCATTTTAGCTGTTCTGAGTGACTGCTTTGTTATTTCTAAGGGTTTTAAAGATAGTATTTGTCAATGGCAGTATCACTGACTTTTCAAAGTAATTAACTTTGTATCTAAAAATAAACTTAATTGTTTAACCACCGGTGTATTAGGCACCATGGGAGGGATGTACCACTTTCTTTGGAAATAAATCTGATTCCTTCAGTCTCTAGATTTATTTCTCCAGGAACCGTGTTATTGTCTTGTAAAATGGCCCACCCCTCCCATTATCTCCTAAGTAGCAGTTAGGCTGGGGAGAAAACAGTTATATTGATATATGAAGTTGGAGGCAGATGCCAAGCTAATTGATCTGAGTAGGTTAAATGGGAGAAAATACTTCCAAGAATCAATAGAGGTGCTAATTCGGCTAATTGTTGGATAGTGTTTCTTTTTTAAGTGAGTGATTTCCCCAATTACTGTTTATCATGTTGATTTTTTTTACCCTAAGTGTATCAGTTTTAACTTTACTAAACCTTCTATGATATTGGTTTCCAATGTGTCTTTGTCCCAGAGTTTTTATCGCCAACCTGATGACAGGTAGTTTTCCTGGATATGCTGATCTTACAGCGTAAAAACTAGGCTTGGTCTCTTACCCAGACAAGTCCAGTGGAGACAATTTTCTGCCCGTGGCATCCAAAATAAAAACAAGAGTCCTTGTCTTACCAGAGTTGATGGACCAAGAAATAGAAGTTGAAGCATATTATTTAAATTTACAATGATAACCAACAGACAAACTGAAGATTAATATCTTTCTAATTAAAAAACTGGGAAGAGAAAGGCAGAGTGAGTAGATAATGAACTAATTTCTTACCTGCCCATAGGTGTTGGGAGAAGGTGTGTCAGTACATGTTGCTAAGACTGACAGTTCAAGACATGGTCAATAATGGATACAAGGAGTGGACGTGGGGGGGGGGGGAAGAAATAAAGTGGCAAGGAGAGAGAATGTTTTCTTTTTTTCAAACCCTTATAAGTAATAATTTAAAAATAATCATAAATAGAAACACAAAGGTGTTGGGAGTTTGAAAAGAATAGTGAGTATATAAGAAGGAAAGAGAAATCCTAGAATACTACCCTGTGAGAACTAAAAGAGACCTAAGAGGACTAAATCTTTTCCCATTCCCCCACTTTACAAATGACAGACTAAGAGACAGATGGTTGAATAATAGAGGATACTACAAATATCGAGACTCAAAAAGGACAAAGCAGAGTATATTCTATTGATATGCATGATATTTTCTTGGAATAATACTTGGAGAGTTCTTGCTAACCTCCACCCCCAAGCCTTTTCACTAATGCCTGAAAAGATGGGACTAAGCCTTTCATTCCAAAATGAGGGATACCCTAGGGGAAAATTTACCCATTAACTCAGGGTTCTGCTTGAGTAATTTTGACCTAAATTGGAACAAAGGTTTAAATGCCTGATATTAGAAGAGTACAAAACTCTGAATGCAGGGATGGAGCAACTCTGTCAATATGAGCTCAAAAAGGAATGACCAGAGGCATCTGACACGAATATTTTACATCGTAACTGTTTCCTGCTGTGTTTCCTGCTGTCCACTATCTGTCTCTGGCCTCCTTCTTTCTTTCTGCGCAATGGTCCATGATGTTCGAATTGTTTTTATGGCTAAAATCAGCATCAGAATAGGAATTTCAAATAGTTACTGCCAGATTTTGGCTGGAATCTTTGGCAGACTCCCCTGCTGGAGTGTTCACTGCCATATCAGGGTGGTGATGATAAACCTGAACCAACATATCAACTGATGGCTAACCTGGAAGAGAGAACTTTTCAAGGCCTTTCACAGGAAAAGTGGGAGTTTGCTGATGAAAAGAATTCACACAAACATCAGGGCACCAACGAATGTCTCCCTGCAAGTAATAGGTTATCAGAGGACTTACAACAACTTATTTAAGAACAACTTCTTAGATGGTCAGCCTACTCAACTATGAAATGGATGTATTGGACTTGGCCCTGCACCTTTTGCAAAGAGACCTACATGTGGACAAATAAATGAGACAAAGAGTCATAGAAGCACCATGAGAAAGCACTAAGTAATCAGAAATGATTCCAAATGTTGAACTCCGAGGTCAAGGACCCACAGAGCATGGCATGGAGTGCTGCAGATCATAGATATTCAAACGTTTTTTATGTATGTGTAATGGAGAAAACGACAAAAACAGACAAAAATGCAAGTGAAAAGGCAGGATAGGATTAGCAAGGCAAATGGGCAGTCAGTACCATGATTTCAGAGGACATCAAGTCCTCCAGAGGGACTCTGGAATGAAACTGGAAGAGAAACTTCAGTTGGACTTTGAAGGACAGGTCGGGTTAGCTAGCTGTTGGAGAAAACAGAAGACAAACAGTGGGGTAAAATATAATTGGTAAATTTATCAAATGCCTCCAGTACATCCAGTTATGATTGTCTGGTAGTCTTTTGCATATATTCTTTAGTCTTAGCCAAAACTTTCTGAGGGATAAATGTAAATATTAATATGTGTTCCTAATAATTTGTATCTCATAGATAAACCATGATTTGAAGATGCTGAGTTGCCTGAGATCGCACAGCTAAACATGAGGAGGCTTGCATGACTGACCTCAAACCCCGGACTCTTAACTGGAAAGCAGATGTGTACAATGGAAACTGCAGACCACCGTGCACTTGACAGTATGATGCCAATGAGCCCTCAAAGGGTGTTCAGTCCTGACATCCCAGAGGAGAGTCTCCTTTGTAGCCTGAACTCTGGGAAGATGTATGCATGTGTGTGTGTGTGTGTGTGTGTGTGTGTATATAATATATATAATATATATATGTGTGTGTATATATATATTATATATATTATATATATATATTATATGTATAAGATGCAATATGTATATAATATATAAGATGCAACATATATATAATACATATAGATTCAATCCTTATTATTTACAGACTCTGTATTTGCAAATTTTCCCACTAGCTAAAATTTATTGGCTAAAATCAATACTTATAGATTGATAGATGATATAGATATAGATATAGATATAGATATAGATATAGATATAGATATAGATATAGATATAGACATAGATTCTGTGGCCATTTGCAGACATACACAGAGCGACAAAAAATTTGAGTCACCTGACATGACCGCTCCCAGCTGAGGTCCGACAAGGCAACACTCTGCCTTCTTATTTTAGCTGTCATCCTATAAACAAGCATCTTCTTCAGGATCTGTTTAGTGCCGTGCTCTTCACATTTTTGTGATTTTGGTTGGTGATTTTGCTATTGAAAATGGCACCCAAGGGCAGAACTAAAGTTGTGTCTAATGTTTCTAAGTACAAGAAGGCTGGGAAGTGATAAGGGACATGTTAGGTAAGTGTCATTCAGGTAGGAGTTTCAGTACAGTTGGATGAGTTCAGTGTTAATGAACTAACAATATATATTAAATAAGGAGTCTTTAAACAGAAACACACATAAAACAAGGTTATGGATCCATTGGTTGACAAAAATGTGACCAGAGGCTCACGAGAACCTAATCCTGTATTTCCCCCAGGAGCAATGGTTCAGTGCTCTCCAACTCAAGGTTCACAGAAACTTTATAGACATAACTACCACAAATAACAAGAATCAGCCCTATCCCCTTAAAGAAATCACCTGTTGCATGCCGTATCATTCATTGGTTACATATCACAAATGAATTTACTGGATTTACTAACTCCTCTTGGGGATAGAGGCAGAAATAGAGGTGGAGAATGGGAAGGATAGGTAGGGTCCTGAGCTAGATGGACAAGCATAGATGGATTACCACCATGGTGAAGAAGATGTCATCAGCCTTACCAGCTAAAGAGAGCTGGGCATTTGAGGTTATGGGTATAAGAGACTTTAAAGGAGGTGAGTCGGGGGCCAGTGAGAACAGGCTTTAGCTACTCATTATTTTGTCTTTACAAGCAGGATTACTGGAGGTGGTGCCTATTGTACTCAATGAGGAATTAATCAGTGGGATTGCCTTCCCTCTAAAACATCTGGTCAACTCTCCAGTCAGAGCCAGCAAACTCTGCAGTTCCCCCTTCAGTGTTTCTTCAGCTATGATTGGCCTATCCCAGTCTATGCTTCTAAACCATTCCATGGGACAGTGCACATCAGGTTGAAGGAGAATGGACTGAGTGTCCAGGGCCTGGGGCCTATTATCACAAGTTCAACACTTCTTTGAGGGTTTATGTTTTACCACAGAAACTCAGGTGAATTTTGCATTACACTGTACAATGTACCTTGCCTACGAGTGCAACAAAAAATAACATAAAATTAACACTTTAAGAATAATAGGTAATATGTATGGAACAGGGACCATGAGCCAAGCACTGTTCTATGCACTTTACTTTCATTGCCTTTGTTAATCCTCACAGCATGAAATAGTATGATCATTACTGTTATTATCTCCATTTTACACGTGGAGATACTAAGGGTTAGAAAGGATAATTACTTTGCCCAAGTTCACTCAGTCAATCAGTGCTGGAGGCAAGATTCAAACCCAAGCCACCTGACCCCAGAGCTCTGCTGGATCCTTGACTGTCCAACCACAGTTCCCCCTTCTCCACAGGTCTCTCCATGTACCCTATAGTGAGCTCAGTGTCCTCTGAAGTCATAAAATTCACCATCTGTGTCCCTTCCCTAATTATATACAGTAAAACCTTGGTTTGCGAGCATAATTTGTTCCAGAAACATGCTTGTAATCCAAAGCAATTGTATATCAAAGCAAATTTCCCCATAAGAAATAATGGAAACTCAGATGATTTGTTCCACAACCCAAAAATATTCATATAAAAATGATTATGATACTGTAATATAATACAAAATAATAAAGAAAATACAAAATATAAAGAAAAATAAACAAATTAACCTCTACTTACCTTTGAAAACCTCCGTGGCTGGTGTGAGGGAGACAAGAGAGAGGAGGGTTACTGTGTAGGACGACTTTCACTATCACTAACGGAATCATTGCCATCTATTGGCTCAATGGAATCTTTCTTTTCATGCAACTTTAGCAAGGAACCTATCCAATGATACTTGCTTTTGCCTCCTTTTGAGGATTTCGCAGAAATGTGACATTGCATTGACGATCCACCCACAATCCTGCAGCAAGAGAAAGAGAGAAGAACCATTGGCTCAGTTGTGATCATGTGACATTTGACATCACATACTACTCATATTGCAAGACATCGCTCATTTATCAAGCTAAAATTTACTCGAAATGTTTTCTTGTCTTGCAAAACACTTGCGGAACAGGTTACTTGCAATCCAAGGTTTTACTGTACTCCTTATATATTGTCATTCACATGTTTAGTACAATGCACCTACCCTGGAACTTTGGGAATTCTCACTCCTAAGACCCCAACTTTGAGAAGGACAAGTCTATATGAAATTCTTGGCATTCTTTAAGCCAAGCAATCAGCTTCAATATGTGTCACAGACAGCCTTAAGGCCTCAAATGGGAGGAAGAGAAAAAGGAGGACAAAAAAAGTGGTGGTGGTAGGGCACCTGGGTGGCTCATGTGGCTGAGTGTCCAACTTCGGCTCAGGTCATGATCTCACGGTTCATGGGTTTGAATCTCATGTGGGGCTCTGATCTGACAGCTCAGAGCCTAGAACCTACTTCAGATTCTGTGTCTCCCTCTCTCTCTGCCCCTCCCCATTCACACTCAGTCTCTCTCTGTCTCTCAAAAATGAATAAATGCTAAAAAAATTTTTAAAAAGCAGTGGTGAGGGAACGAAATGGAAGAAGGTAAAAATAAATTAATTAATAAAATAAAATAAAATTAATGGAGGGAGAGGAAGATGGGGTGGAAAGATAAATAAATAAACACTGTATATGAGCCTGGGCATTGTAGACAAATTACAATCATGGCAAAAAGTATCTAATTCCATGTGTCCAATGGATTACCAATCCCACATGGGTTGACCCAAGCTCAAGGCTAGTAATTAGAAAAATAGGAGTTCTGACCTTGTATTCACTACCCATTTGTTAGGCAACCTTGAGCAATTTGACCAACTTTCAATCAACGCACCTCACTCAATCTGTTTCTTCTGCTTATTACCTCCTCTGACTGCTGCATCAGATTACTGAGAGTAGAAAATGAGTGCATATTGTGTGAAAATTGGTGGTGGGGGGGGGGTGGGAATCACTAAGCAGAATATTCCATTGCATTTCTGGAAAGTATGGCACATCGACCAAGGTCCCATCTCGGTATTGGAGGTTCAAAGATACGCAAGACCTAGTCTCCACCTTCAAAGCCTCACAGTTTCCAGGTATAAACTCAATATGTGTTAACAAATGCTTTTCAAAACAGTATGAGAAGTGTAATAAGAGAGACATAGCCCAGGAGTAGGCAATAGTTAACTCTATCAAGGGAGGTCAGAAGGAATAGCAAAGAAAGAAAGCACAGGAGTCCGTATTTTTATATGGGGGAAAAAAAAGGTGATGAAAGACAAGAAGTAAATAAAAATGTCCAGCTTTAAGCCTATCTATTCAGTATCAAAGTAACAATGTATCTGTTAAAGCCTGACTTCCTTTCTGTGCAATTTTAATCAAGTCCAAAAGGGCACTTGTGAGATTAAATCACCATCCACAAAACCTTGATTTATCTGGGGAAAAATGGACTGTTCCAGCCTTCATCCCCTGAGCAGAACAGACAAGCCAATTTTGCCTTTAAAAAATCAACAGGTAGAGACATAACAAAGGTCATATATTATGAGGCTGCAGATGGAAATTCAGCCCCAGCAGTTACATCGACACAGTTATTACTGTTATTACAGCTAAACTTCCTCATTCCGCTGACATTATTAACCAAGACAAACGTGGCCCTGCAGCTTTATTTCATGGGGTAGATCACCTATTAAACCAAGAACAATATCATTGTCTTTTGCAGCACTTCCAAAATTGCTTCCTGCCTCCGAGAGGTGTCCTGGGCTTTTTTCCCCTTACCATCAAAATAGGCACCATCCATCTCGTACATGTTGCTGTATGGCCAGATTCTGTTTTGCATATCCCAGTATAGCCCTCCAATATTCATTCAGGTAAGAGACATGCAATTGTTGTGATCATTTGTGAAATCATCAACATGCTCTCTGGCAATCTCATTTAGGTAGTTACAGAGGGAATCAGCCCCTTCAAAAGCCCAAAATGTGTCAGAGTATTTTTTTTTCCTCTAACCAAAAATGCATGTTTCTGGATCCATTAGTAAAACTCATCCCAGAATTTGGGAGTGCTGCGTCAAGCTAGAGGAAGAAACCAAGTCTCAGACAGTTTAGGGAATTTGACTAAAGTTACACAGCTGTAGGTGGCTGAGCAGGAAGTAAAACTGAGGTGAGATATACTTTTCTTCATTTATTGTTTTAGGGAAAAGCACTACTTTTTGGAAAGAGATTTGCAAGTCATTATTTGCTATGTGAGTGAGAACTAAAATTCAAGCCACCTTCCTTTCGATTATGGATCAGGCTGATTTTTGCATGGAAATTTTCCTCATTAATTATACCTTTCTTATCTCAATTAATTTAGTGAGTAAATCTTTCCCACACTCCGTGTCCTGTGCCTTGGATTTGATAATGGTCCCTTCATGTCAAAGAGGGAAGAAATTCCCTTTAAGTACTAATGGTTCTGGAACTGGCAAATATTGACTATTTTTGAGGGAGTCCTATGTGACTATGTAATTATAAATAAAATTACAGACAGAAATAATGATGGCAATCACTCAATGGCATCCTCAGTTCTCTTGTGAACAGTAACCTCAAGAGGCAGCGTCCAGCAAGAAGCTTAGGACAATCTAATCCTTAAGAAAAGGGAAATCTCTTTCAGGGTGTGTGAAGCTCCAAATGATCAAAGCCATCCAAGGAGGTTTGCCATATGGCTTGAGCTCTTGCACATCTTTCCTTAATTTTTTTTCCCTGACAAAACAAACCAACATGTCGCTGTTGAACAACAACAAAATAGCAGGACTTGATGTTCCAAAGGCGTCAAGGTCGGGAGTCTGACCTGCACGGGCTTCTGTGGGCTGTCTCTCCCTTGGCCTCCACTCTCCCGGCCAAGCTGGCCGACGGCAGACAAGCATGATGAGGGGAGGCAGAGCCCTGTCGTCTCAGTGGCTCCTCTGGTCTGTGGGCAGCCAGATTGATCCAGGGCCAGACCTGGCTCCCCAGCTCTTTGCCTTTTGGCGACCAGCCACCTGGAGTCTGTTCAAATGAACAAGCTGCCTTTTCTTCCTACATATTGGTTTCTCCTCCATTTGAAAACAAAACTCTTCCCCATCTGCTTGCTTCTGGGATCGCCATAATTGCATGGAGGGTAATTGGCGGCAACTCAATCTGAGGAAAACCCTGTTGATTCGAAGCACAGACTCAATAAACGTTTGTGTTTCATCGTTTTTCTAAATGGAGCCTGTGTCCCAGCCAGCTTTGCTAATGCAGGAGTGGAAATTAATGGGAGGCATATGAGGAGGAGGGACACATCAAACGGTGCTCTACCATGACCCTCTTTCTTTCTAAGAATCCTCCACTGTCAGGAGATCCATTGATTTGTCTGGATCGTGTCTCCCAATCCATAAAGCACTGAAATAAATGATGTCAGAGTGGTGCCCTAAAGGCTGTGGGACTGCCAAGAATAGAGCCATTTCCCTGACTCTGGATCTGTGAACTGTGGCCCTGGATCTGAGTACTGGACTGGTCAACTCCAATAAAAAAGAAGAAAATCATTGCCTCAATACCTGGCATTTGCTCTCTGAAATGGTTATTGTCTGCCATGAGAGAAGCAACTCGAGTTTGTACACAGTCTGAGCAGAGCACTCGTATAAGAGAATAAACTTATCATCCACACCCCTGGGTTCCAGTCCTGCCTTTGACACTCACAAGCTGTGTGACCTTCAGCATAGCCTTTAACATCTCACAACCTCCGTGTCTCATCTCTAACCTGGGAGTTAAGAATCATTTCTAACTCATTAGGTTGCATGAATGTGATCATTCATGTAAAGTTCACCTCAGTACCTGATGCGTAGAAAGTTCTGTAAAACATGGGTATTAATGCTAATTACAGTTGATGTTCATTCACTTTACTGGGCATTTACTACCTACCCAGCACTCCTTCATGCTCTGGAAATATGTAGAAACAGCACAGCAAAGATAGACATGGTTTTGGCAATCATGGATGTTAGATACTCATAAGGGAGACAGATGACACAGAAATGAGTTAGTAAGCAAGATCACATGAAATAGTAAGAATTGCTATGATGAAAATAAAATGAGGTAGATGGGGGTAGAGAGAGACGGGAGTGGGGACTACTACTTTAGGCAGGGTATTTGGGGAAGGCCTCTCTGAAGTGGAAATATCTGGGTTGCAACTTGATTGGTGTAGGAAAGACCTGGTGCAAAGGCTGGTCACAGGAATGGTCTTGACATGTTCAAGGGAAAGAAGAGGCCCACGGATGCTGGAAAATAGTGAACAAGGGATAAGAGAGACATGAGATGAATCAGGACTTGGTCAGACCTTGTGTTTCAAGTAAGTATGTTTTCGTGCACAATGGAAGGGTCTGTGAGGAACTAGTGCTATGTGATTTACGAGTTTAAATGTTCACTCTGGGGGCTTTGAAAGCAGTGTCATGGGCAAGAACAGGAGCAGACCAACATGAGGCCAGTGCTGTAGCCTAGTTGAGAGATGATGGGGACTTGGACTAGGGCGATAGCAGAAGAGATGGAGAGTGGTGGACAGGATTTAAGCCATGTTCTATTTGAGCAATGTCAGCCTGGCACATGTTTACATGGATCTGATTAAGTTCAAGTTCTTTCAGTCCTCAGTTCACCTGTCCAGCAGCATATACACAGGCAATAGTGAGGACTAAAATGAGATATATTCAAGGGACTTCTTTCACTACGCCATGTAATCAGGACAGGGTAGCAGAAGGTGCCTTGGCTCTTAGTCAAAAGAATCTAGAATGAGCTGGACTCCCTCACTGACTAGCTCTATCACTTTGATCAAGCCACTCAATATCCAAACTCATTTACCTCATCTGTAAAATGCAGGGGCTCATATCAAACTCATAGAATTGTAGGGATGGTATATGTAGAAACTGTTCTGTGAACTTTAGTGTGGTATTGAAATATAAGAAAGTATTTCCAAACAGAGAGCCGGAACAGATGGTTTCTGCTTTTCTTGATGTTTAATGCCCAACCACAGGGCCAACTGGGCCACATCTTTTTTGAGTTTCTACATTAGTTTCCTGTGGCAGCTGTAACAAATTACCACAAACTGGGTGGTTTAAGACCACAGAAATTTATTCTCTCACAATTCCAGGGGCTGGAAGTCCAAAATCAAGGTGTTGGCAAGACCATTCTCTCTCTAAAGACCCTAGGGAAGAGGCCTTTCTTGCTTCTTCAACCTTCTGGTAGCCCCAGCTGTTCCTCAATTTACAGCAATGGTAGTCCAATCTTTGCCTCCAACTCCATGTGGCCTCCTTCTCTCTGTGTCAGTATGTCTCTGTCTGCGCATGGCAGTCTCCTCTTGATGTTTCTGTGTTCTCTTTTCATAAGGACACCAAATCATATTAGATTAGGGTCCACCCTGATTGAGTATGACTTCATCTTAACTTGATTACATCTGCAGAGACCCTATTCCTAAAAAAAGGGTGCCAGTATCAGGGATTAGGACTTCAACACACCTCCCTGAAGGACACACAAAAAAGGAAAAACTCAGATTTGGACTGTCCTAGTGTCTTCCTAAACAGGAGAGCAAAGATCAGTTTTGAGTTTGAGGAGATGTCTTGGCAAAAAAGGCTAAATCAAGAATCCAGGGATTAGAGCCACTGGTAGATGGGATAAAATGGGACCCATTTGATGTTAAAACTAAAAATCAAGCTGGAGCCATCTGGTGGCCCCAAAGAGGGTTGTCAGGTTGGAAGAAGGAAGGAAAAGAGGGACCCAGAGAATAAGCCATGATAGTGAGAAGGAAAGGAAGAGTTAAGCTGGTACAACTAGGGACACTGGGGACAGTTGCCACATACGTTGCATTGGTCAGACAGAGTAGGTTACCCAAAAAGAAACAAAGAAAATTCAAGGAAAGCAGGTTTCAAGTTCTGCAGCTCAGTAATTGAGCACAGGTGGAAACCCTAAAGAAATCAGACTTCAAGCCACTCCGAATTGTTATGTGTGTTTGACAGTGGCTCCATCTGGCAGATGGCCATGTTCCCAGGCGGACACGTTGGAGAATTTTTTTCTAAAAAAAATTCTTCCTTTGTTGGTTTCCTTTTTGTTTTTGCTTTAATAAAACTTCCATTTAAATCTTTTGTGAATATACACTTACCTGCGCTAAACAGAGATAGTGAGAAATAATCCCAACTTATTAGCACTTCTTTCTTTCTTAGCTGGGGAGGGACTCTAATCTAGAATTAACGAGGAGTTAAAGAAATTTCAAATGGAGCTTTATGGGATGTCTTCTGAAAGAAATTAATTCAAGGAATGTCGAACTTTATGTAGAAAGGAAAGAAACAGAATATTCTCTTTCCACCAAGAAATCATAGTGGCTTTCAGGGATCAAAGCAGTAGGCAAATCATTATCCTAGTGCTAGTGAAATGAAATGTGGACTTTGAATCCATAAAGTGGAACTGACGGTGTTTCCTTAACAGCATCAAGTGCTGCCCTGTGAGTTTCACTGTATCTAATTTCACCCAGGTATGTCATCTCAAACCATATTAGCATCAACGTTGTTATCAACCTCTGAGGGATATATCAATGTGTTAGTGTAGGATATGTCTCTGTGTTTATATATTTGCTTACCTGTCTCCCACACTAGACCAAAAACCCCCTAAGAGTAGAGGCAGACTTTCATCTCCATATCCCCAGGCCACTGTGTCATCAAAACCCAAAGAATGAATGCACCTCACATACAAATATCTCACCTTCTCGGAAATCTGTAAGAGGAAACCTATGGGGACGATGACATCTGAACTGAGCTTGAAGGAAAAATAAAAAAGAACATTCTAAGCAGAGAAAATGGAATGAGCAAATGCATGGAGGTGGCAAATAATTAAGTGAAAATTCAGAAATGGCATGTCTGAGGTTGAGACCAAAAAATTAGCTGGAGCCAAACAGTGGTCCCAAGCACATGATGCTGCCCTGACTTTCCAGACTTCAATATCAGTTGGCGTGCAAAATAGAAACAGAAGCCACCCTAGGTGTTTCAGTCTGGAAGGGATTTAACATAGGGAATTGAAAGCTAACAGGAATCCTGGAGCTGCTGGATATGTGGGTTTAGGCTGGGCCTCCAGGAACATCTCTTTGGATCAATCTACAGTGAGCCACCATGAGAGTTACTGTAGCTGAGAACACTGGAGTTATGCCAGGGTCAGAAAGCTCCCACTGCCTCTGCAGCTCCGCCACAATTGCCTCCAGGTGCTCAGGAAGCTGATGGCGGAACATGGCTGCAGAAATACCAACTTATCCATGCCCTTGTCCAAGAAGGGCAGGAAGACTGCACAAAGCCACTCGATCTAACTCCAATCCAGAGCCCTATCCACAAAGAACTCCAGGAAATGGGGTTTTAATGGAGTTTTCAGCTTTTTAACCCCTCTAACCAGAAGGAAGTTAGTGGTCTAAGGGATTTAAAGTACAGTATTACAGTGCAGATGATAAAAGGGATGGTTTGAGAAATTTCACCTGGTAGTCAAATGCGGGATGAGTGAAACAGAAGCTGAAAACAGAGAAACTAATATAAACAAATGAAAAGACTTATTTTATAACATGAACTAAATATTAATCAGAGATTTTACTGATGACAAAAAAATCTTTTTTAAAAATATATCTTTCCTGCTTTGGAGTGTGGTGTGTGTGTGTGTGTGTGTGTGTGTGTGTGTGTGTGTTTTAAGAAAACTGCTTTATGACTGATAAGGGCATTTGTCAGTAGGGAACAATGAAATACTGATAAGGAAAAAGCGTCCCTCAGCTCAGAAGGACAGCCTACAGTTGTCATCTTACACTGTGGCTTGCGGAATCCTGGAGCCATCCACGGGATTTCTTGAATTCATTCGGCATTTCAAATATCAGCTGCAGTTTTAGGTCAAGCATTGGCGTAAATTTCTATGGGGTTTGTTCAATATGGTGCTTCAGGTTTGGGTATTGGCAAACTGTCATTGTAATTGTGTGTCTAATTTGATGTGGCTTCAGTATGTACCTTTCACTAAAACCTCCTGAACAGCTTTTAGAATCCCTGATTAGTTTAGGAAAAGAAAAAAATGTCTCCCTTAATAGAAAGAAATAAAAATGGCTGCATTAGCAGTGAGGCTTTCAAGATTTGTGACAGTGAGTGAAGCAAGTCTCCATCACTTCACAGCTACATCCTAACTGAGCTCCTCCCCAGTATGCGTCTTAGGGGGGCAAGGACATGTGCATTCAACCTGCCCTGAATCTCAGTGCTGCTCCTCCCCAGCTCTGCGGTCTTGGGCTAGTTATTTCACTGCTCCAAACCTCAGTTTCATCTTCTGTAAAATGGACGTGACAACGATTTTATAAGATGGTTGAGGGGATTAATAAGATATGTAATTTCTGGCACACAGAATTAGTTTCAATACATGTTAGTGTGTACTTTCTCCTTTCTCCACTGGACCACGTGCTTATACTGTGCATCTCTTTGTTTCTAGTACCTCTGTGTATACGTGGCACATAGTAGGTTCTCGATAACTGGTTTTGGATACTAATTAACGTTAGGATGGATGGATGGATTGCTCACTACAGCCATGCAGACTCCAAGCCATTGACGGTTGATTGTCGGGGCTGTACCTGTGCGTCTCTAATCCTGGGTGGTGAATTTATACTACAGGCACCGGCCCGTGCTAAAGTGGTAAAGCGACAGTCAGTTTCACTTCTGACTAGAACCAAACGGGACCCTCCCTCTTACTGCCACGGGAGACTTGACTAGCATTTGAGGCTCCAGGAGTAATTGTCCTTTCCAACGGGCTTATTTCACAGTCGATTATGCTGTGGCAGCCCCAGACATCCCATTTTAAACATGTATAGCATGTCCTTGAAGAACCCAATCATTTCAACAAGAAGCAGTCACTCAAAATATTAAATATCGCTCCATCTTCAAAGCAACTTATCATATCAGCCAGCCCCTCCTGAGGCAAGATCTGCTATTGTCAAAAAGTAAAATAAAAATTAAAAAAAGACTGGGCTTGGAGGTGCCATCGGTCAGTTACTAAGCCACAGTATCCACAGTGCTGGACACCAACCAGGAGACGTCACCTGGTGTAAGGCTCAGACATAGCCTTGGATGGCTATGAACATCCAAACAAGTACTTGAAAACAAATAAATATAGGGCTCCAATTCTGCACAACTTGCAAGGATTTAGATGAGCAGACCCCATCGTCCTGGGGGGACTCCCATGGCTCGCTCTTCTCTCTCAGTGCCTCCCAGTGGTTATTTATCTTGGCTGCCTACGCCACCCCTGGTATCATTAATGACTGCAGAAAGAAATGCCGAGTCCTCTCAGCTGTTTCACCCCACTGTGGACAGCAGAGACAGGGTGGTTTGGATAACTCCTGGGAAGTAGGCTGCTAGAGAAGAGGTTTTTTTCCCCCTGCGAAGTGAAATTATACAAGCCTTTGATCTTACTTTTATTTTCCTTCTCTAAAGTGAATTTTATGCCTGTGGAAAGTGCCAGACAGGCAGGGCAGGAAAACGGAGGATCGTGCTTGCCAATGAGAAAGGTCAGAGAGAAGGAACAACCTTGCTCACAAAGGTCACTTTTGTCCTGCCTGATCTAGGGGATTGAGGAGAAAGCGGTCCAAGAATCAGATTCTTTCTTGTCTCTGCCGCAGTCTAATTTGAAAGCTTGGCCAACTTCCTTGCTCTGCCTCGGTTTTCCTTTCTGTTAAGTGGGCAGAATCGCTTGCGAACAAAAGTGTTTTCAGGTTTGAAGTGCTTCTGCTTACCAGAGCACAAGCATGAGAGCCATTCAGTCAAAGACAACTCCATCAGCTTCTGGGCAATGAGGAACGTACACGAGTGAAATCACTCCTCTCCATATGTTTATCAGTTTCCCACTGTGTCCCAGACTGCGCCCACCTTCGTGCAGTGTAGACAGAGAAATGGAAATAGGATTCTGCCCTCAGTCAAAGATTGTCTAGGAGTTTTCCTGCTCTCTCTAAAAATGCAAGCACAGATCTACCCAGGGAAATGAAACTAAGCCAATGCATAATTGAGAAGGAAAAAAGTTAAACCAAAATGGACGTGGCATCACTTTAACAACTGTAAAGTAGTGTGAAAGTAGAAGCTGCACCAAGGGACTCTCCCCCAGGGCCAGGAAAACTCAGGGAAAAGATTAGTGTCATTAAAACAGAACAAAGACTTGGAGAGGCGGAAACTTAGACCCTTGAAGAGGGAGCACTGTTGGGTTAGAGCTGGTATCTCTGAGGGTCTGTCAAGGGGTTGATCCTGTAAGTGTTGGAAAAACTTCCTCATGCATTCAGCTGCTGGCTGGTGAAGTAGCCCCCTGGATGATACAGGAGCAGGAAGTTGAATAAAGCTAACAGGAAATAAAAGGGAAGTAGCAGGTATCTTCTCCCCTCCAGCCTTGCTCATAGACTCCCTCAAAGTGCCCCCTCTATCAGGCAGGACTTAACGGGGAGCAGCATGGTGGTTGCCAAGCCCCAGTGTCAGCATCACAAAGAATGGAGTGGAGAGACAATTCCTTAATAATTGGCACAGGGAGATAACAAAGAAGAGAAAGAGATTTGTACCATTGGGGGTTGGTGCTATAAAGATGCAGAACAGAGAATAATACTCTGGAGAAGGAGAATACTGGAATGAGAGAGGTAACCAGTAAAAAAGGGGAAAAAAAGTAAACCCTTGCAATTCATAAGCAAAATTTGAAGAGGAAGTAAACATAATACACAATGGAAGATTAGGGTGAGGCAGTTGGGGCAGGGACAGGTGGTAGTGAGCCAGATAGATCTTCAAGGTTAAAACATCAGGGCCATGGACTTTGATTTCAACACAAAGTGCCATAACTTATTCAGTGTACAACCTTGGGTAACTCGTTCAAAGTCTTTTGAGTTTCATTGTCCACATCTGCAAAGTGGGGATACGAATGCTGTCTACGGGGAGCCTGGGTGGCTCAGTCAGTCAGTTTTGGCTCTAGGGTCATGGGATTGAGCCCTGGGTCAGGCTCTGCACTAGGCATGGAGCCTGCTTAAGACTCTCTCTCTCTCCCTCTGTCCCTCTCCCCGACTCATGCTATCTTTCTCTCTCTCTCTCTCAAAACAGAAAAACTATTTTAAAAAAGAACGCTATTTATGTTGAAAGTTTAAAGAACATATTTTTTAAGTTTCTTTAAATTTATTTTTAGAGAGAGAGAACAGAGAAGGGGCAGAGAGAGAGTGTGAGAGAGAGAATCCCAGGCAGGCTCCACACCATCAGCACAGAGCCCGACACAGGGTTCAAACCCACGCACTGTGAGATCATGACCTGAGCTGAAACTAAGACACCTATCCGACTGAGCCGCCCAGGCGCCCCTGTATTGAAAGTTAAATGTGAAGAGTCAATGAGATAATTCTGTGGAAGAGATTAGCATTGTGACTGGCATAAACTAAGTACCACTTTTTAAATATATAGTTTTTCAAATCTATTTACACCTATTTTTGTCATCAATGATGCTATGAAAGAAACTTACTTGCTCCCCAGTATCTACCTTTTCTTTCACATAATCGACTCCTCTTCCCTTCCCCCTTCCTGCTGGCTGGCAGACATGGTGAGGAGTCATCTTTGACTTTATGGATGAGAGTAACACCCCAGGAATGGCAGAACAGCAAGATCAAAGGAGCCTAGTCGCATGACAACGTCGCATACTTATCATGACAGCTCAGACTTTGTGTAAGAGAAAAATAAACTTCCATTGTGTTGAAGTCACTGTATTTGGAACAAACTAGAATCTGACCCTGTCTTTACAGAGCTTGCATTCTAAAAGGAAAGTGTAGCTGTTATAAAATTATGTCAGATAGGATACTTTTGGTTTCAAGAAACAGAAAAAATAGAAACTAAGAGGCTTTGAAATAAAGGGTTGTTTTTTTTTGTTTGTTTTTTGTTTTTTGGTTTTTGGGTTTTTTTGGGGTTTTTTTTTTGGCCTCACATAAAAAGGACTCTGGATAGTTCCAGGATTCATTTGGTGGTTCAGCAATATCAGGGCTTCATTTCAGTTTCTCTGTGATGCCCTTGGCCCTATCCTCATGATCTAAAAAAGGCTGCCATAGCACCAACATCATGGCCTCACACAAATAATATGTAAAGTAATAAAAATGGAGAAAGGTATGTTTCTTCTTCCTCTTTCTCTTCCCTCAGGGTGGAAATTTTTGACAAATATCCTTATCAGGTTTGGTCTCGGGTCCCATTGGTCAGGAGGGGAACACAGGCCAATCCCCTAGCAGCAAGGAGGCCAAGCAATCAAGGAACTGGCATTTATTTTTAACCTCTGTAGGCTTGGGAAGGTGGGCTCTGCAAAAAATGAAAAAGGAGTCTGGCAATGCTGTTAGGCCTCAGTCTTTGCAGGACCCCTCTTCCACTTTCTGTAATTTTCATGTGGGCAAGTCAGTGGTGAAATTCTTCTTTAAATGTGCTTATTTATACTCTGCCTGCTTGTTGAGTTGTCCTCTTGTATTTCAGAGGAAGTAGGTTAGGGTTAATTACTTTTTTGAAAAAGTAGTTGTAACTGCTATTTAATTCAATTCTACCATGTGTCAGGCTCTCCGTTGAGTGCTTGGTACACGTTATATCATTTAATAAAGCATGCTTTCTGAAAATTGCCGGTCATCTGCTTGTTACCTTCCAAAGCACCGCATGTTAGTATGAATAAAAATAAAGCTTGGTGATAGAAGGCACTGTGAATCAATTTTCAATATGTTCAAGAATCAACATTACAGAAAGCAGACATCTTATTATCTTGGGCAAACTACATAAAGTGTTGGCTTAGCTTTTAACTATGGCTTGAAATCGATTCTGATAATGGTGACAGAAAGCACAACGAAAAACTAAAATATATCTGGCATTTTCCTGTCAAATAAACTGACCACTCCCTGGGAAATGAGACATTGGTCAAGAATTTAGATCAATTTACCAGTACCATTCTAAGACTTGATGAAAAGTCTCAATACTCTTCTAATTTGCTTAAATATCTGCTGCAGACATTGTGAACTCTGCCAGTTATTTGCAACTCATAAGTTACTATACATTCTACTTTGGTCTGTGGGCTTGCCTTTAAATCTGTTGGGTTCAGGGAATTAATGTTTGGAGACTTTATTAAAACAGTCGCCATCACATCCCATCACCCAACAGCAAATGGTCAGGTCGCAGATGTGTAGAAGCTACTATGGCTGCAATGAGACAGTTACTGGAAAGATTGTCCAATAAGACTAGATAAATCCCTCATCATGCAGCATGGCCCAAGGGTGGTATCAGGTCTGTGGCTTAGCCAATTGGGCAAGGTCTCATGTCCTGGCTACGTCTACACTTCTAGATGCATAGGCTCGGCACAAACATAGCCTAGAATCATTTACTCTCATACTTGGGTGGTCATGATAATAACATAAGGAACATGTTAAAAATATAGATTCCAATGTCTCATCCTAAAATGTGTATCCAGTAGATCCGGGTTAAAGTAAATGATTCTGTATTTTTAACACACGCCCCACGTGATTCTGATGCAAGTAGACCAGATCACAGACAATAATTTGACAAACACTGATCTAGATGCTGTTCGGTTGGTATCTACTTTCCCAACTTTAAGTTACAAAATTTAGTCTTTTTAAGGAACTGTGAAGTTGGCCTAAAAAAAGGATTCTTTAAACTGAGATCACATAAGCCAAGTAATCCAATGGCTACACACCAGAAAAATCAATGCAACCTTACCATGTTGATTGGTTCGTGGTCTGTACACACACACACACACACACACACACTCACACACTCACACACTCACACCAGCCCAGTGACTCAACAGAGGCAGAGCTGTTAGAGCATTTCATCTCAGTCACTTAGTAAATGAATTATCAAGTATATCAGGGACATAATGTAAAGAAAATGTTAATGGGTAGCTCATTTGGTTAAGTGTCTGACCTTGATTTCAGCTCAGGTCATGATCTCACAGTTTGTGAGATTGGGCCCTGCATCAGGTTCTGTACTGACAGCATGGAGCCTGCTTGGGATTCTCTTTCCCTCTCTCTCTGCCCCTCCCCTGATGGCACTCTCTCTCACTCTCTCTCATTAAAAATAAATAAATAAAACTTAAAAAACAAGAAAATGTTAAACAGTTGAAGGCGCCCATGAACTGCTGTAATCAAGTCACCTAATAGTTTTATGCCCACTAGTATAACAAAGAAATCTTTGTTATAGGTACCCTTTTCCAGGATAAGCCCTATATTAATATCTGTGAATATGGGCAAATGTTTGGTGGCCATGCACTTCCAAATTCTCAGATTTTACCCTGACAAATATCCTTACTTCCCCATAAGATTTCCAAGAGAGATACATGCAAAATACATAAGCAGGATTTTTAGCATAAAAGAACCACTAAATTACTAGCAGCATGAAATCTTCCTATTACTTCACTATGTTAAATGGCAGAATTAAAGCAAGTTTTCCTTTGATGGAGACCTAGGAGGGGCCTTAAATTCCCTCCCATTTACCGCAAATCTAAATTTTGAGACAACTATACATAGTCAGATATGTGGCGGGATGGGGAGACAAGTAGGGAGAGAACACAGAAGGGAGCATTCAGAGAAGAGAAAATGAATGAGTAAATATGGTGTGTGGACCCTGACCTAGTTACCTACCTAGTCATATGCTAGGAGATACTAAAAATTAAGAAACCTTGGTTCTCAAGAATGAAGGGCCCTGCCTGGATCTGCTTATTATAGGAAGGGAAATCACAAGAGATAAGGAAAGATGCTGTTCCACCTATAAGGATGGTAAGCTTACCTGTAACAACAGTATGGCTCTGAGAAGTGCTTTGGTCTGTCATCCTATTAGTATGCTTCCTTGGTGTCAGGTACAAAAGGGATGGGGTAGTGGCAGTGGAAGAGAAATCCAAGTCTGCTGTGGCTATGATTTATCTGATAATTGGATTTCACATTGAAATGGCATGGTCACCCATAGCCTTTCAGACTCCTCTGTTAAGAACCCTGTCATTTCCACCTCCTATTTTGTGCTTTTTTAGGCTTTGAGGAGGCTGTGTTGGAATGCCTGAGCCACCATCGCCTAGGCAACGATTTGGTTACTTCCCTTGGTCTCAGTGCTTCGGAGTTGGGGTTGTGGTGGCGTTTCAGATTGTGGGAGCCTCGGCTCCCAAGTTGTCCCATGATCCCAAGCAGCACCAGGAAAGTAAGCAATGAGATGTTCAGTCTGAATCGGAAACCCTTTGTATATGGCAGCCTTGCCTTTGTTGTTGCTGAGCTTGGAACTTTCCTTGCGGACCTAACCAAAATGTAACTTCAAGTACAAGATGAAAGTATTGATGTCCACTTTAATGGGGTAAAATTCTGAGGAATCTTTCATGCTTGGTTCTCAATCTGTAAAGAAGAAGGTGTTTTGGCTCTGTATTCTGAAATAGCTCCTGTTTTACTAAGACCGGCATCATATAGCACCATTAAAACTGGCACTTACTGGAGCTTGAAGGGATTATTTGTAGAGTATTTAGAAGATGAAACTCCTCTAATTAATATGATCGGTGGGATGGTGTCAGGAGTGATATTTTCCACCATATCCAATCCACTGATGTACTAAAGGGTGAGATTTAGCTTTAAGCTTGTGTATTTTGCACAAAAATAAATTGATATTGGATTAAAGACCTAAATGTGAGACCTGAAACCATAAAAATCTTAGAAGGGACCACAGAGAGTAACTTCTCTGACATCACCTTCTTTCTAGAAATGTCTCCTGACGCAAGGGAAACAGAAGCAGTAATAAACAATTGGGACTACATCAAAATAAAAAGCTTCTGCACAGCAAAGGAAAACAATCATAACTATTCAAGGCAACTTACTCAATGAAAGAAGATATTTGCAAATGGCATATCCAATAAAGGATTAGTATCCAAAATCTATAAACAACTTATAAAACTCAACACCCCAAAAATGAATAATCCCATTAAAAAATGGACAGTAGACATGAATAGACATTTCTCCAAAGAAGACATATAGATAGCTAACAGACACATGGAATGATGCTCAACATCAATTATAGTCAAGGAAATATAAATGGAAACCACAATGAGATATCACCTCACACTAGTCAAAATGGCTAAAATTAACAACACAGGAAACAACAGATGTTGGTAAAGATGTGGAGAAAGGGGAACCCTCTTGCACTGTTGGTAGAAATGCAAACCAGTGCAGGCACTCTGGAAAACAGCATGAAGGTTTCTCAAAAAGTTAAAAAAATAACTACTCTACCATCCAGCAATTGCAGTACTAATTCAAAGCACTAATTCAAAGGGATATATGCACCCCGATGTTTACAGCAGCATTATCTACAATAGCCAAATGATGGAAACAGCCCAAGTGTCCATCAACTGATGAATGGATAAAGAAGTGTGTGTGTGTGTGTGTGTGTGTGTGTGTGTATAATGGAGTATTATATATATAAATATATATATATATAATGGAATATTATATATATAATATATAGTACATTACATTATATATACTATAGTACATATGTGTATATATATAGTGTATATATATGTATATATCACATATATACACATATATAATGGAATATTACTCAGCCATAAAAAAGAATGAAATCTTGCCATTTGCAATGACATGGACGGAACTAGAGAGTATTAGGCTAAGCAAACTGAGTCAGTCAGGGAAAGACAAGTACCATGATTTCACTTATATTTGGAATATAATAAACGAAACAAAAAGAGAGAGAGAGAGAGAAAAACCAAGAAACAGACTCTTAGCTACAGAGAGCAAGCTGATAGTTACCAGAAGGGAGGTAAGTGGGGGATGGGTTAAATAGGTTATGGAGATTAAGTCGTGCACTTGTGATGAGCACTGGGTGATGTATGGAAGTGTGGAATCATGATATTGTACACCTGAAACTAATATTACACTGTAATATTAACTGGAATTTAAATAAAAACTTAAAAACAAAACAAAACAAACAAAAGAAATGGCATGGTTAACCCATTTCCTCATCTCTACCCACTTTTTAAATCTTACCCATCTTTTAGAGTTCACCTCAAACACATTCTTGTGCCTGACCCCGATGCAGGCGGTGCTTCCCCTGTGATCACGTGACACACACGTATACCATTCAGTTTGTCACCTCACCTACTGACAGATTATAAATGATTATACTCACTAGAAAAAAGCCTAACTCTTATGTGAATTCACAGAATGATCAGAGGGATCTCAGAAATGTGGCTATGCCTGTCTTCCTAACTGGATTTTATGTTCCTTAAAGACTGCGACTTGGTTTTGATTGTTTTTGCAATCTTTGTACCACCTATAGTGTGTAATGCAAAAATTCCCTCACTTACTAACATTCAATTTACAAACTTTTGTAGTAACAAAGGTTTTCGCTTGGGCAAAAGTGAAGCAATCTCTCAGTCATCAACAGATGGTTGGGTATGGTTCCCTAAGATGTGGCGATCGAGTCTCTCACTAATTAACTGCATGTCTGAAGCAGCATCATGTTATCAACTTATTTTTTATTTAAAAAAAAAAGAAAGAAAATGCAAGCCTATTTGGGAAAAAATGTATGAGGATTAAAAAATCATAATTGGCTAACAGTCACAGTTCTTTAACAAAACTTTACACAAACATGCTGAGATTTCTTGTCAAGTATCCCAGGACTTCTGAACAAATAAGCTAATGAACAGCCTTTTGGATCCTGACTTGATCATAAGTTAAAGAAGATTTTCAACTACCTACTCAATGTAGTAAGGATTCAGTATTTTTTTTTTTTTTTTGGCTACACAAAAGATTTTTATTTTTTTTAATTTTATTTAAATCCAAGTTAATTAACATATAGTGTAATAATGGTTTCAGGAGTAGAATTTAGTGATTCATCACTTACATTATCATCCAATGCTCATCTCAACAAGTGCCCTCCTTAATGCCCATCACCCCACCCAACACCCCTCCAGCAACCTTGTTTGTTCTCTATAGTCAATAAATTTTGATCTGATTTCATTTTAATTTCTTTGACTCCAAACTAAATTTTAAGCCTTTTGAAGGGAAGAGCCACATTAACTGCTTCTTTTACATCCTCTTCAAATGACCAAGCAAGGTGCTAAATAGCATGGTCAGCCATAGAAAGAGAACAAGTTAAAAGAATCATTATCAAAATAAGCCCATGGTGGGCACTTGGTGGCTCAGCTGGAGTGTCTGACTCTTGATATTGGCTCAAGTCATGATTTCGAAGTTGTGAGATCGTCTTCATTGGGCTCTGTGCTGAGCATGGGGCCTGCTTAGGATTTCTTTCTCTCCCTCTGCCCCCTCCCCTGTTCATGCTCTCTCTCTCCCTCTCTCTCTAAAATAAAAATTAGAAAAAGAAAAACCCATCGTACATATATGTGTATGAGATTCTGCATGCTAACCTAGACTTTTTCCCTCCAAGAAAGCACCCCAGAAATGAAGGGAAAGGAAAAAAATGTGGAGAGTATCTTCAGACACTTGTATACAGCAGAGTTTGTAGGTTCAGGTCAGACAGCCTGGTTTCTTCAGATGGAGGCACTTATTAAGTATATAATGTTGGGTAAGTCGTAGAGCCATTCTGTGCCTTGGTTTGCAATTCTGTAAAATGAGGGTGACAACAATAGCAGGCCCCATGTCATATAGACATTCTGAGTCTTAAAAGAATGAGGAGTTTGAAAAATAGAGCCCACAGCCCAAATCTGCTCCACCACCTGTTATTTCTAAGATAAATAAAGTTTTATTGCAACACAAAGACACACACACACACACACACACACACACAAGTTAATGCATGTGAAGTGCTAAGTGTTTTTGCCTGTCCACTAGCAAATGCTCAGTGAATGTTCGCTATTGTTTTTGTGGTGTTGGCAGTCATAGACTGGAGTCCTGGTTCTGCTGTTCTTGAGACTTGCAATTTTGTGTTTCCTTATCTGAGAAAGGGAAATATTTAAATATTTAAACCATATGATCTCTAGTACTAATTCTAACTTGGGTTATTCAGTAAAGGACATACATACAGTATTTGAAAGAGAAATTTAGGCAAGGAAAAAGAACAGAGAAAATTATTTGACAGAAAGGATTCTTCCTTCTCTTATTATACCCAAAACCAAAAGCAGCTAAGATAGGGAACAGGATACAAGAAGAGATAGTGATAGCATAAAAAGGAAGAGGAGGCAATATTTCACTCAGGGCTCTATTGCTTTTATTAACTGAGAGACAAATTCACTCAGAACTTTTAATTCTTCAAATAACAGGCATCATAAACACCATTATCTGTTTGCTTGTGCCTGTAGCGTTTACTGTAATTCCTCAGATTAAAACCACAGCTTCTAATATTACAGGACAGGGATGGAGTGAGAAAGGCTTAATGCAATTCAAGATATTCAAAGGTAAAAAGCTGCAAATGAAAATTATCACAATGAGCAAGAATAAAATTATTATAAAACTGTCACATTTCTAATATTTCATATCACTTCTGACCATAAGCTCTGCAGCTATAAAAGCAATATCTTTTACTCCCCAGTGTGCAGTGGTGATGGTTCGCATTCTTCAAGGCTTATGATGTTAAAATGCCTTTAATTATGTTCCGGATAGCTATTCATAAGGCATCCTTAAACCTCTCCAAGGTCAGCGTCTTCCTTCTCACTGATTCTCAGATCATCACTCTATGATTCTAGCTTCACTGACACAATATTCATTTTATCCTGGGGAAAGACACAATTGCTGAATTGGTCACACTGGCATCCGGGACGGGAGCAAGAATTGTCCCAGAAGGTTCCTTTGCTGGGCACTTGATGTCTGCATTGGTCTCCTCTGCCATTCTTTAGAGGTCAGCCAAACAGAAAATTCAAACTGGTACTTAATGCAATTCAAAAGCCTAAGCACTGCAAACAGCCATCACCTTTTGGGGCCATTTGGAGACCCTGAGAATCAAGCAGATGGTAAGTGGCAGAGCCCCTTACAGATTTGTGTTTCTGGCGACACCTTGTAATGGGGGACATGAAAGTAATGTTGAGTTGCCAATCGCAGTGCTAGGTGGGCACTTGAAAACTGAAAACCTAAGTCTATCGATAGTTTCTCCTGAACATAAGAAATTGCTGGCTGGGCTACATACAGTGATAGACTTTATTCTCAAGCCATTAATTTAAACACTCAGATTCCAAAACCCAAAAAAGAATCAACTTCATGGATCGCTGGCCTTGTTAACAAGTAGCAAATGGGGTAAGTTATATTTCAGGAGCACTGGCTCACCAAGTCCTTGTTAAGGGCACAGCAACTTTGGAAATGTCCTTGTTTTCAGGGATTTTCTTTCCGTTCACACACACACACACACACACACACACACACACACACACACACACCTATACATCTGCTTCCTCTATGTGAAATTTCTATAAGCCCATGACAAACAAGTGGGAGCAGGGGAACCCAGAGCCCATAGCCATTCAGAAGAAAGACCAAGTACAGAATGGGATATGAAGTCATTTCCAGGGGCCACCCAGATAATGAGGCACGACTTCATTTTCTTTTAATAATTTGTACAATAATTTTACTGTGGGTTTTCTGCTTACACAGAGAAATCTAGGCCCATTATCATAAATCTGGACAGCAGAGATGCCATGGCATAAGTTCTACTACTCAGAGATGATCACTGATAATATTTTGGTCTTTTCACCTAATCTTATTTTCAAGCATTGTTGTATGGTCAATTTGTTTTATATCTGTTCATTTCTAGCCTACACCTAATCATGATGTTTAATTAATTTTGCTTACTTATCAGTTTATTGTCTGTGACCCGATCCCTGCCCCCAAACCCTCCTCTTGCCCTAGAAAGTATGCTTCCAAAAGGATTAGAGTTTTGTCCTATTCCTTCATTTTGTAGAACCTGGGGACCACTTCAGCACTCAATACATTATTGAATGCATGAATCAATTGAGATCAAATTGAGCATATAACATTAAATCTTATATTTCTCTCCCAACATCATAACAGTGTAATGAGCACATCTTGTGTCACTACATAATCCCCTCAGTCTTTCCACTCATTCCAAGTAGTACAGGAGTGTCTAGTTCCCTGTAGGCCTTCATGAAGTTCATGCAAGAGCAGTTGGAGAACGCCTTACCCCCACTTGGCCTGGCCATAAAATATGAATTACTATATCCTGTGTAATAATTTTAGTATTACTGAGTGTTTTGGTGGTTTATAGTTTTCAATATTACAAATAAAGTTATGATGATCATCTCCACATGCAAAGATTTTCCTCATTTAAGAAATGGAATTAGTGAATCAAAGATGAAAGGTTTTTTTTAACAACATATTGACCAATTACCCCCCAAAAGACTGTACCATTTTACACTTTCATAACAATACAGAAGCTGGTTCCTTTCATTGCAAGCTTACCAGTGCCAAGTATCATCTGCATTGCTGTTTTGATAATTTGGTAAGTTGAATAAAATTTTTTATTTTAATTTACATTTTTCGTATTTCTAGTATCCCCTCTTTTAGTAACTGTCTCTTATGGAAGATCAAGACTTTTCAGAATTTTGTGAGGAGTCAGACATACTCTACAACATGAGCCAAATCACCCTAGGAGATGGCCATTAGACCAAATGAAGGTTGGAGAGGAAATCTAAGGGAAGGTTTGAGTTGGAACAACAAGGAGAAGGGAGCTGTTCAACTGAATAAACATGGGTGCCTATTCCTGGCCACACGGGAAGATAGTGGAGGTCCAGAGATGAAAAAGACACAAAACTGTCATCTTGGAGCTACTAGTCTAGTGATCATGTTGAAGAGAGAACTGAATGCCTAAACTAAAGTCATCCTATAGAAAAATTATAGAGGAAGCTTTATTAAGGTTTGGCTTCATTGGAAAGAGTAAAAATGAGTTCAAAATCCTCCCACAGCAAATTAGGGAAAGTGGATTGTTTGGAATGCATTTAGATGGGCTATGAAAGAAATTACACAATGCTGGTGGTTTAGAGGTAGATGTACCTGGATTAGGTTCAAGTGATACCACATGGGGTAAATGATAATGCAATATTATAATAAGGAAACCCAAACGTAAGAATTAGCCAACCCTGGTTTCAAGACTAAATTCAATGGCTTCTAGGTTATGGCCTTGGACATGTTAATTTCTTTGGTTTTGTATTTTCTTATCTGTGGAATGAAGATGATAATACCTTCTTGACAGGGTTGTGATATAATTTTAAATAAGATAGTGCATGGAAGAGCCTAGCAAATCATAACGGTGCAAAGTAGATAACTGATAAGAGTCATGAAGAAAAAAAAATGTTAAAGTTTTTTGAAGTCAAAGACAAAATTCCTCTGAAGACGAGAACTGTGTTTTGGTTACGTGAAATAGATCAGTGTCGCATTTGACCAGGAAGAGATAGGCCCAAGACCAGCATCTGAAAATGAAGAAAAGGTTGTAAAATATAGAAACTATGAAGAAAGTAAGAAGTAACAACCAAACAGTAACAGTAAGAACCACAACAAAATGCTGATAAAAGAAACTGTCCCAATAACTTTTTTTCAAAAATGAAGGATATGAAATAATAAGTAACCAAAGCTACTTGCTACATGTTAATAATACTGTATGGTATACTTGAAATATTGCAAAGAGAGTAAATCTTACATGTTCTCATTACCAAAAAAAGAAAAAAAAAAATCTTAACCTGTATGAGGTGATGGATGTGTTAATTAAATTGACTGTGGTAATCATTTCACTATGTATGCATGGATCAAATCATTACATTGTCCTCCTTAAATACACACAATTTTTATTTGTCAATTACATCTCAATGAAGCTGGAAAAAAACAAAAGTGACTTTTTCCTACCTGCTCACAAAATTGGATGTTGTCACTCTTTATTTTTTTTAATTTTTCTAACCTTTATTTATTTTTGAGAGACAGAGCACCAGTGGGGAAAGAGCAGAGAGAGAGGGAGATACAGAATCCACAGCAGGCTTCAGGCTCTGAGGTGTCAGCACAGAGCCCGATGCGGGGCTCAAACCCACAGATCCTGAGATCAAGACCTGAGCTGAAGTCGGCACCTAACCGACTGAGCCCCCAGGCACCCCTAATGTTGTCACTCTTTAAATTTTGACAATAAGGTTTGAAAAATGTTGTATTTAATAACTATACATTTGCATATTTTGATATTAGTGGGGTTGTAGACCTTCTTCACATTGAAATAGTAAAAATTCTCTCTTGAAAAAAAAAGGTGTTTGTTGGAGGAGGCTGAGATGTAACCCCTCCTTTTATATCCAAAACTTCAACAAAATAAACACCCCCATTATGGATGTGTTCATTAACTTGATTGGGGGAATCGTTTCATAATGTATGTGTGCATCACATCATCACATTGTATACTCTAAGTATATCACAATTTTACTTGTCAGTTATACCTGCATAAAGTTGGGCAAAAAACAGATTCCTCTAAAACACTTTGCTATCCACATAGTCTAATACCAAATGTATTAACTATTTTGTTTATATGGATTTAAGATTACTAGCAGCTCTCTTTTCTTCTGTAGTTATGACTGCTTTCCTGGTGGGGTGGGAGGTAAAGTGCTGTGTGTGTTAGATTGAGAAATTAAAAAGTACATATCTAAAATATCTTATCTACTAATCTTTGCATGTGAATCCAATGCCTTCTCCTCAAGTGAAGTTCTTACAGTTGGCTTCCCTGCCATCTTTCTTACAAAAACTGAACCTGTAATGCCTATAATGCAGCATTAGTTTTCATTTTGGTTTCTCTAAAGTGGAGCAATAAATTAAAGACAAAATAATAAGTAAAGGCAAAATACTCTGAATGTATAATTCTTCTTGGTTCTTACAATTTTTTGGAAAACTTTTACTGTTGTTTTTCCCAGGTTTAATTTAATGCTGTTTTATTAAACACCTCTCCTTTACTGAGGCTTGCCATCATTGTTTCATAATAAACAAAAGCTCTCTTACAGAACTATTTAATCAGCTAGGATAATATTTCCATAAATTAAATAGTTATACTAAAAAAATCTCTGATAAGCAACATATCTAATTTTGGTAAGCATACAACTTCTCTGGTAGAAGTATATGTGCATGACTTAAGTGACCTGAAGTGACTTATTTCTAGCAATATGGCAAACTAGGTAATTCTAAACAACCTTCCTGACTAAAGCAGATAAGTGGTGGATAAAATATATATTCAATCTTCAAAAGGCATTGCTGAGTTAGCACAAAAGGAAGTAATTCATAGAGGTCAAAGAAAAAATGGAACTAGGAACTTTGATGGATAAGAGGATACCAAAATCACATTATATGTAGAGGTTTCTGGTAAACCCTAGAGTTCATGAGCTTCTGTTTTGATGCTGGAAAAGGTGCAGGGGAATGGAGCCAAAATCTAGGATCTTCCAGGGGTGCCTGGGTAGATCAGTCAGTTAAGACCCCCAACTCCTGATTTTAGCTCAGGTCATGATCTCAAGGTCATAAGATTGAGCCCCGTGTGGCCATGAGATCAAGCCCCATGTTAGGCTCACTGTGGAGCCCAGAGCCTGCTTTGGATTCTCTCTCTCCCCCTCTCTCTCTCTACCCATTCCCTGCTGGTGCATGATCCTTCTCTCTCAAAATAAATAAATAAAGTTAAAAATCTAGGATCTGCCAAAGGATGGAGCTTATGAAGGCAAACTCCATGAGGTACAGCCCCTAATGGCTATACATTGAAGGAGAAAAGAGACATAAAAATTGTGTTTATCAATTTATTGCATTTATTGATTCTATGCTAAGTGAAGAGAAAAAAAATCCCATTTGAGAATTTGCCATCATTAAACAATCATTGCAGAGGTATACAATTCAAATTCATGCTTTCATTTTAGTAAAAAAAAAAAATCTACACTGAAGTAAAGTGGTCCTGGGTTACTAAAGCTGCCAAATATCATGAATACATACAAATGTCTTTTGGAGGAATCCAACTACAACCTAGGCCTCAAGAAATTCTCACAAGGTGCCAATTAAAATGAGTAGCTTGTGGCCTAAAATCACAAAACGCAAAAGGAAACACAAAAAGTGACCGCCAGCAGGAACAAAGAGATGAATATCAGAAGTGAAAGTCTTCAGTGATTGCAATAATCAGAGTATAAAATATACAAATTCAATATGTTTAAAAAAAAATAAAAGAAGCTTGAAAATACAGGCAGAGAAGAGAAATTACAAGGAACAACTAAGTATATTTAGAAACACCCAAATTACACTCACATACATTAAAAATAAATTAATTAAAATTAAACATAAAATGAGTAAATAGGAAATTGGAGACAACACTTAAGAGTTTTAGTGAACTGAACGAAAGATCCAAATAAATGATCTAGAACGCATCTTCGAAAGAAAAGTGACTGAAAACATTAAATAGGGTAAGATACATAGAGGATAGAGGGATAAATATCTGGCATAAACCTTAATTGGTGATCCAGAAAGAGATTGTATTAGTCAGAAGAGGCTAATCTATGGCACAACAAAAAGTAAACCCCACATTTTAGTAGCCTAACAAAACAAATGTATTTCTCACTCATATAAAGTTCAGTGTGTATCAGGCAAATTTTCAGGGAAATATCTCCTCCACAGCAGTGGAATCTTGTGCATCTTCCAGTGGTTTGCTGCCAAAGGAGAAGACAAAGCTGAACATTAACAGAAGAGGCATCAATGATACTGAGAATACATAGCATTATCTCTGTTTCTGTTTGCCCTCCGGTCATAAAATCACTCCATTCTTCTACCCACACACAGAACACACTCAGCCCCAACCCAAAGGCCCATCAGCTCGAAATCCAAGAATTCTGAGTGAGAGTCACTTAGTCTTTCCAAACATGGCTTCTCTTCTCATGAGATCTATGAAGTCACCATTATGCCACACCTCACCTAATCGACTGTGAAACAGGAACAAAATAGTTACGGTAAAGATTCCCATTTGAAAAGGAAATGAATGGGAGACATATAATATAATATACCTTTCACTGAAATCCACTGGACAGACACTGTGCGTGCTCCTTACTCAAGGGAGATTTTCCTTAATTAACCTCTGATTCTCCTCTTCGGAGGAATCTTTGTCCATTGGTTTCATGTCCCATGGTGTCATTCTCTGTCAAGTTATTCCTTTTTTTCTTTTTTTTTTTCTTTTTTTTTATTTTTTTTTCAACGTTTATTTATTTTTGGGACAGAGAGAGACAGAGCATGAACGGGGGAGGGGAAGAGAGAGAGGGAAACACAGAATCGGAAGCAGGCTCCAGGCTCTGAGCCATCAGCCCAGAGCCTGACGCGGGGCTCGAACTCGCGGAGCGCGAGATCGTGACCTGGCTGAAGTCGGACGCTTAACCGACTGTGCCACCCAGGCGCCCCAAGTTATTCCTTTTTAATGAGTGTCCTTGACCACATCTAAAATGAGCTTTGGGAGTCATTCACTGTTGTGGTCTGCACAGGTTTCAAAACTGACTTTCTGTTTATTGAAAGTTGGAACCCAATGGTTGTTTCAAATCTTAAAAGTCATATGTTTTGTTTTGTTTTTCAAATCCAGACTCAGAGTTTTTTTGTCATTATAGGTTTCCTAAAAACTTATTAACTTTCTGAACTATTTGCTTCCAGTCAGTTACATGTGCCAGTAATGACACCAGAGGTACTCTTAAAGACATTGTTTTTAGATATGATTTCTTCTTTTATTTTCTTGTCCCTCATACTTCTCTCTGTCTTGATTTAATGGGAGGTATTTTAAGGCTATCTGGAGCAATGAAGGGGGTGGAGGTGGGGGTTGGGTCATTTTATCTATTGGTAGGTTTTGCTAGTTGCCATTTTTAGGTCTTTTGACTTTCTCAATTCTATAGGGTTCTGAGTTTCTATTCCCTATTATTGTGCAAACTGACCTTATCTCTCTTGAACAAATCCCTTTTTAAAAAATGTTTATTGGGGCGCCTGGGTGGCTCAGTCGGTTGAGCGTCCGACTTCAGCTCAGGTCACGATCTCGTGGTCCGTGAATTCGAGCCCCACGTCGGGCTCGGAGCTGATGGCTCAGAGCCTGGAGCCTGCTTCCGATTCTGTATCTCCCTCTCTCTCTCTGCCCCTTCCCCGTTCATGCTCTGTCTCTCTCTGTCTCAAAAATAAATAAACGTTAAAAAAAATGTTTATTAATTTATTTTGGGGATAGAGAGGAGAGAGAAAGCATGAGCAGGGGAGGGGCAGAGAGAGGTAGAGAGAGAATACAAGGCAGGCTCCATGTTCAGTACAGAGCCCAAGGCAGGGCTCAATGCCATGACCATAAGATCAAGACCTGAGTCAAAATCAAGAAACAGGCACTAAACCAACTGAGCCATCCAGGCACCCCTGAACAAATCCCATGTTAATAACATTGTCACAGGTTGGGTTCTCCAGAAAGTAGATGCCGATGTTGGGGTTAGTGTACAGGATATTTGTTAAGGACCTTGGGATCAGCGTCTGTGAAAGAGAAGAAAAATAGGAGGACTGAGAAATTGAGATATGGAAGCCCATGACAGCTTCAGCCTACCCCACAGGGAACTTGGGCACTAAAATTGTCCAAGACGATTGTCACAAACTGGGCTAAAATGGCTAGATGTTTATGCATCTGTTCTGATCAGTCATTGGACTGTTGCACCTTTGTGAAAGCTGACTAACTGCAGCCAAGTAATTCTGTGAAGAGGCTGTTATCTGATGGGTCCTGTTAATGGAACTTCCAGAAACAAAGGAGTAAGTCCTTCTATGAAGAGAGATCTAGACAAAATATCTTGTCCATCCCCATCCCCTCTTGTGTTTTTCGACTATGCTTCTTAGCATGTTGAGTAGCCGATTTTCAACAATTCTGGTAGGCCTCTCTTCCTGGGGAAAACTTAGTACAAAAAGGTGAGTGGAAAAAACAGACAACTCCCACCATTGCAGATGGTCTCTGGACCACAACTGATATTCAGTGTCTCCATCCTCCACTAGATGATACAATGAATAGATTACATGGTTGTAAACCCATTTACACATTTCCTTGTTGTATATGCGCCCCCTGGTCTGACACAATACAATGTGGGATAAACCAGTGAATCAAAGATCTATAAACCCTTCAATAGTGGTGCTGGTTGAGATCCTGAAAGCAAGACAGGAAAATGCACACACAGAATATGTATCTGTTCCTGTGAGAATTAATCACTGTACCTTTAATGATAAGAAAGAGGCCAATATAGTCACTTTGCCCCTAAGGTGACTCATTGGTCTCCTCAAAAAATGGTGCTGCATCTGGAGCCCTTCAATGGTATCTATTATTGATCAATCGGACATTTAGCAGTGGCAATAGCTACATCAGCTTTGGTAAGTTTACCTTCATGTTGTTGACACCATGTGTGGCCTCCATCACTGTTACCATGACCACCTCAATCATGTGTGCCTCATACCAGCACTGAGGAGGTCCATGACAGAAAAGTCATTCGAATACTTGGTTGTGTAGTATCTCTTTCATGAAGGATATTCTCTGATGGGTATTAATATGTCCTAATAAAGATATTTACCCTTAGCACCCACCCCCATATGTTCATCCACATGCTGCTATCCCAGATCACCCTGTTCCTGGTCTTTCACTCTTTCTCATTTCAGATGTCTGACCAACTGTCCAGGATATTCACATCTGCACTTGAATCCATATATATTTTAACCTGAGGTAGTCACTCCTCTGAATACAAAAGTTGATGACCAAGTGTGCCACTAATATGTCTGCCAAACCTTCCACCCACATTCTTTTGTCCATAATTCAGTCACATGCTCCTAACCTAATTGAAAGAGAGGCTAGACCAGCTACTCTTATTCTGTGCCTGGAGTGTTCAAACATTGTCTCTGCCACAGAGATTAACAGAGAATGGAGAAAAGGTAATGTTCAAGTCAAGAATGGTTGAGAATTTTCCAGAGCTATGTAAAGACACCAATTCTCAAAACTAGGAATTACAACAAATCCCAAGAGTGTTAAATAAAAAGAAACCACACCTCAGTCATCATCATAATACTGAAGAACACCAAAGTAAAAGAGGTCTTAAAAGATAGAGTGCCCACAAAGGAACAGAAATTAGACTGATTGATGACTTATCTCAATAGCGATAATCAAAGCCAGATTATATTGGAATAATGCCACTAATGTTATCAGAAAAAAAGATAGTTGAACTAGTGTTCAAGAAAGAGGATAAAGACATTTTCAGATAAATAATATGTGAGTAGCTAACCTAGCACAGATCCTGCCTGGATTACAGTCTATAGGGATACACTTTAAACAAAAGGAAAATGATCGCAGAATATCTGAGATAGAATGGTGAGCAAAAAATACATAAGTAAATGAATAAGATTGAGAAATATGTGGGCAAATCTAAGTCAACATCGACAATTCAAAAGAACTACACTAATTTTTAACTGTTGGAAAAAACTAGAAGAGAGTTAAAATACAGAATAACAATAAGACTTAAATTGAGGGGAAAAGGTGATTAAGTATTTAGGGTCCTTGAATGTCTGGGAAGATGATAAAGTGGTGGTGGTGGTCGTGGTAGTTGAACAAGTCTGTTAAAGGCGTTAGAGTAACAAAAAAATACATTGAGCACATAACATCCAAACATATAAAAGGAAAAAAGAAATGAGAAAAAGATGATACATATAATCATATTATTTTACCAACATATAGACCGGGAAAGCAGCAAAATGAAACAGTATATTTTTAGGTGTACATATCAAACCATAAAGGAAATTTAGACAGTAATTTAGAGAAGATTCAGGATAGTGGTCACCCTGGGGAGAGTATGCAGGGAGGGGGAGCACCAAAAGGAATGCAAAAGGGAGGGTGGGAGAGGATTAGGGGAACCTAGGTTTCTATTCTTAAAGCTAGACAGTGAGTACCCAAGTATTTATTTTATTATAATCTTTTAAAGGAATCAAAAATGTTTTAAATACTCTTTTCCATGTATATTTCATCAAAAAACAAATCTACTAAAATAAAGGTAAGGATGTGAGTTGAGGGATGTGTTAATTAACTTGATTATTGAAATCATTTCACAATGTATATGAGCATCAAATCATCACGTTGTATGCTTTGAATATATTACAATTTTATTTGTCAATTATACCTCAATAAAAACTGAAAAAAAAAAACAACAATAAGTAAATAAGTGAACAAATAAACAATGAAAATGACTTGCCAATTCTGAGTGTGCAAAGTGCCCATGACTATTAATCATTATAGGTTGTCAGCACATATATTTTAGAGAAGGAATGGACAGTGTCAATTAAGGCAATCAATCAATCCAGAAAAACATTAATCCAGCAATTTGAGTACGTAGAAATCAATTAAGAGTGGTTCCACTCTGGGTATATAAAACTATTTGGATATGCTCTCCCTGGAGAAGAGAGGAGAGAAGAAAAGTACTCCTAGTTTGGTTACTCAGAAACTACTCTTGAGTATTGGGTCTGGGTTTGTCTGACTGCAATGTGTTAGATTCTATATGTGCTAATGGCATAATATGGTATGCATACTGAATTTCACACTTTATGGGCTATATCTCTTTCTATACAGCTTTTGTTCCTCCACGGAAAGTATAGCAACAGGTTATTGGTTAACCACAACAACAAAAAAGATAGTTAATAAGGCTTGTATTTCTTCTAAAGTTGCTTGAATAGTGTCTGCTCAGTTCCCTGAAGAAACTAGGATAAAATAATGGTATACATTTTAATAAAATATGCAGGGAGTTTGAACATTAAAACTGCCATTATTAGTATTACCATTATCAGTAGAAAAGTTGTATACCTAATTCTCCATACATTATGCTAAAAAATTAAAGCATTATATCTAATGCAATGTCAAACACAATGTTAATATAAAAACTAACTACAGGAAAGTACAAATGTGAAAGAATGGAATTCTAAATGAACAGATTAGAAAGATGGTAGCAAGAAGATATCCTCAGCTTCTAGAGTCAGCACAGAGGGTTTTCTAATGCAGCACTCTGAAAAATAATTCATTCATGGAAGTTCTACCTGTCATTACTTACATTTTCATAAATGATATGTAAAATGACTAGTTGTTAAAATGCAATATTGACATCAGGTTGATAATGAATCAACAACCAAGAAATGCCCAGGAGTGTATTCATCCAAACTATCATAATTGGCCAGACCCTGTGATTTGTCAGAGAGAAATGTGAGAATAAAACAATCAGGATCCCTGCCTCTTTGGGCGAGTGAAGCAAACAGGTAAAGTGAGTCCCTTGTTTCCATTTCCCTGTATCTTAGTAGGTGCTTACTCAAATGTTAGCTAACTTATGGTTGGGTAGCAGGTTGAGTAAAAGTGCTTTCAGAATACCAAGGAGCAGGAAATATTTGAGCTGAATCTTTAAGGAAGGACAGGACATTTCCAAGAAGAGAGATATTCCACTAACAGAGATCAATGGAAAGAAAGATGTTTTTTTTTTCCCTCCAAAATGTAAGATAACACAGGGCTAGACGGACATGTAAGCCCTGAAGGATTCCGAGTGCCTGTAACAGAGGCTGAGAGTGGAGATGAGATTGGTAGGTTGATTGGACCATGTACGAATGGCATCTATTCCAAAGTAGTTTGTACTTTCTCCTACAGAAGATTCAAGGCCTTCAGAGGTTTGCATGCAGGAAGCAGGCATGCAGGTTTTATTTCTCTAAGGAGGAGAGCTCCTGCAGCATAACAATGGCTTGGGTGAAGTGTGCCATGCTGTAGGCCCTGAGTCAGTGACCACTTGTGTGTGATGGAAGGTGTCCAGGTGGTGGAAACCTAGTGGGAAAGGCAGGTAAAATCAGGGGATGGATAACTGCTATATGAAGGTTAAGTGTTGTGATAAAAATATACACAGTGGCGCTTTGGAAGCACACAGGAGGGCTACCTACTTCACGGTGGAGAAGTCAGGGAAGGCTTCTAGGAAAAAGTGAGACTAGGAAATCAGGAAATAAAGGCAAATAATGTACTCTAATAAATTGCTCAGGACACAACCATTATGTTAAGAGATCATAACTGATTCTTATCCAGTGGCATGCATTTTGGGGAACATGGCAAGTATACATATGAAAGTAATTAATGTAATAAATGAATAAAATCATAAGAACAGCATTTAATCTTCTTAAGCACAAGGAATGTTTAACTGATTAATCATGCACAGTGATCATTTATCAAGGGCTACACATCAGAGAAGCTTCAAGAGAACCTTCAGGAGTGCCAGAATTGTATCCAATGAGATTCCCACCTTGGAAAGGGGTTAGAATGGGTCCTATTTCCCTGAGTCTCTTTCAATACTGAGGTTCCATTTCTGCCACCTTCTAGCTCAAGAAGCTTATAACCTAATTGATGAGGCAGACTTTTCATGCCAGAAAAGAATAAAGCTAAAACAAGGCTTATACAAAAGTAGGAGTAAGTAGTTTGGCGCAAGCCGAAACTTCATGGCGTTTCTGAGAGATGAGTGGAGAAACCTGGACTAACGAATTCCAGACAGAGGGGAATTCCTGGGCAGAGGGCCTAGGAATATGCAGAACCATGGCTTTCTCTTTTCTTTCTTCCTTCCTGCCTCCCATCCTTCTGCCACCCCTATCGTTCCTTCTGTCAACAGATATTTACTGAACCTAGAATTTCTCTTCTAATCAAAATGTATTTCTTCACTGCAAGTTGTTTGTGGTTCCATGAAGGGACACCAAAATGAGAAAACCTACCCTCCCCTTCTTCCCTCCTAAATCTAATTCCATCTTCTGGAGACAGGAATAGGACATTGACCAGGGAATATATCCCCAAAAAAGTGGTGCCCAAACTAAATCATGAAGGAGCCCAGAAGATACTCCAGGTGGAAAAATAGCTCACACCAAACCAAACTACAGAGTGCGGCATGTTCCAGGAAGTACTAGGATCCAACTAGGGCAGAAGCTTAGGGTAGTGAAGAGGGGTGAGAGGTAGAATCCGAGGAATCGTGCGATAATGACTCTCAGGACAGCAGACAGACCTGGCTCATGGCAGGAACCGTCAGAGATAAGGTTGAATAGGTCATCTAAGGTCCTGCTGACTGGAGGACAGAAACGAACTTGACAGAAACAGGCTCCTGCTAGCCTTCAGAACTGTGTTTGCTAAGCAGTTTTGCACACTTGAAAGCAATCTGGGTACATATAGGCCTCCTGACTATAGTTTGTGTTACCTGTAATTATTATTAATTAAGGCAGAGACTCATGTCTATGAAAGTAGTGTGGAAATCTGCAGGGTTCATTTTTGTATTTGTCAACTTTTATTTGAAAACAGCAGGTGAAATTCTGATTTGAGCAACGTTTAGCCTCAAACTATCATGCAGATTGTTTTGGTATCCATGTAATTGCAAAAGACTGCTTTGGTCGAAGCTCCTGAACACTTTTTATTGCTAATTTTGGCAATAAACCTGTTAATTAGTTAATTGTAAAACATTAGTGAATCAAGCAAAAAGAATCCATCTGTTTATAAAATTTCAAAGATCTCTTCTGGGCATAACATTTAAAAACAAGAGCTGGCTTGCACTCTATTGCCTCCTAACTACAGACCATCTCTTTGGAATATTTGTACAGTCTCCACTAGGACTAAGAGGTGATATTTTAATGCAACCATTTGCCATGTTTGAAGGCAATTTTGTAGGTACATGGTGCTGCATACCATGTGTTTCAGGGACTGTTAGAAAATGAAAAATTAGTGAGGGATACACAACTTTTTCATTGATATCCCAAGCTGAACCTAGAAATAATTAGCCAAGCAGGAAAAGAAAGCAGAAGGACACTGCACACAGGAAAACACAGTTATAAAAGCAAGTCAGAAAAACAACAACAGAGGACTGCAAAAATTCCTAACAAGGAGAACCAGTAGTGCACACAGAAAAGGGCAACAGAGAAGACTGGCGAGTTGGACAGGGTCCAGACTGTTACAAACTTAAATTTCCATAAAGAAGAAACCTCCTGCAACTTTACTAACATAGTGTGGGGAATCCACTGAAAATCTTCCATCTAGTGAGTGTGGTAAAGAATTGGTTTTTAGGAGTACGATGAAAAACGTTGTGAATCTTTCACTTGGAAAACTGGGAGGATCCTAAGGTCTTCCTTGTCCTAGCTCCCAGAGGCAAGTGTAGTGGAAAGCCTGGAAAAAGCCTGGGCACCCAAAAAGGAAGTAAGAGAAAAGGTCACCACACTAAAAGCCAGAGATGTGGGTTCTAGTTTCAGCCCCATACTGACTAGCTGGGTAGCAAAAGCATGGAGTTCATCTTCCCTGAAGCTCTACTTTTCTTTCTAATTGGGAAAGTTGTATGGGGACACATTTAGTCTGGGTTTGGAGGAATAGATTGATACGGTTCCATCCACAGTCCCTTCTGTGTATAGCTCAGTTATTGATAGCCATCAGAATATGGAGATGGCTTTAAGGAATTCCTCCCACCCAAAACAATCTGATTCCCTGACATGAAGGTACAGGGCCAGAGGCCATATCACAATATGGGCAAAGGCACCCAAAACTGGAAGTATGGAGGTTTCAGGGAAGAAACAAGGTTTGGAATATAAAACTACTAGCTGCTAGTCCGTGGTCTAAAATCACACATAGATGATGTGGTTTTGATGGAAACCCAATTATAATGGAAGTTACTACATTTGTTATAATCTGAATTTTTGGTTCTGACTTGTAACTTAACATCCGAATTATTTCCATTGATATTTTTATTGCCGATCTTCATAGTTTTTTTTAATTCCATTAATTATCTGAATTTGCTCCTGGATCTTTAATAAATAAATTTAATGATAACAAAGGTACTGTGCCAGTATATAGTCATAAAAATCACTTGTTCTCTTTCTTTCTACATCCCCAAACATCTTAAATATCCTTCTAATATGTAATTAAAACGAGTACAGAGTTGGCTTCTGGAGAAGAGCATCAAAGGACCCCAAATTCTCAAACATTCTTTCATTTATGCTTTCCTTTGCTGTGGACTTCCTTATGTCTTGATGCAACTAGCTGTTTCAACATTACGAGGGTCCCAGCCACCAATAATTCCAATGCTCGTGTTTCTGCCTTATCATAGATTACCTAGTTGTAAGTCAGAATTCCATTTATTTCTTTATATTAAGACCTGGCTTTAATATTCTCACCTGGGGGGGGGGGTCCCAGTGGCTATCTATTATTAAGTACTCTGATTTGCTCATGAAATCCTCACTTAAATATTCAACAAAACTTGAAGAAGTTAAGGTATCAGGATATGATGAAGTAGAAGGAGCACTGAGTTAGGAGTCCAGTACAGTCTTGAGAGCTGGGTGGCCTTGAATAATGCATATAATCTCCTTCAGCCCCAGTTTCCCCAACTATAAAACTAGGGTGGGACCAGTTATCATTTTAGATGTCCTCTTGTTAAAACATTCTGAAATTTGATTTCCCAGGCTGCTTTTGGGAGCATCCATTTGCTTCCATCCTGGCAAGCAGAGGCCAATGCTATTATAACCAGACAGCTGGAGAGATAGACAAAGAATAAAAGCTTCCCTAAGTGTTCCTGATCCTCCTTTTTTGTAAATAAATGAAAAGACTTCATTTTCCAGAGCAAATCCTGAGTTGCAAATGCCATTTTTTTTTCTTCATGGGGAGGTAAAAAAAAAAATTAGCATTTAAAAATATGCCAGCATGTAACATTTCGTTTGTTTCCATAATGTCTGATTTAAGGATAAAGATCTTTTTTTCAATACTGAAAGCAAAACCTCCTAATTCATCTGGCTTACGGGATCATTTACATATCCAATGGAACATTTATTTTATCTGACCAGAATTGAAGATGATACAACATTCTCGGCTGAGATTAAAAATATATAAGGATGGAATATTGATGGCAACACACAATATAGAGGAGAACAGCCCAGATGATGCACCGAGGATGATAAGAATGAAATGGTTCCTAGCTAAAGTGAAATCATAACCTCAAAAGATATAGATTAATGACAGTGGTTTCTAAGATTGAAAAAGGAGAGGCAAGGATAAAAGAGGAATAAATTTAAGCATTTCAACAAAGGATGGGGAAATTTAAAGGATAATGTTAATTGAATTATGTGTTGTAACCAGATAATACTCCATTATACAGAGATGAAAGCCACGGTCATATCAAACCATCTAGTCAAAAGATGTCAACTTGAATCTGCAAGGGTTATTTTTAAAGTGGCAGACTCTAATATGAGTCTGAATTTCAGGAGTACAATTTTAGTTTAAGCTTATTAATTTATAATGGTGATAAACTTAGTTTGATTGCTCAGTAACATATATCCAGATTTATGACAACACTGGGATAACTGAATGCGTTGTTACTTTTCATCTAGAATTCATTGATTTGTTTTATGTCTATTTACTGAGGTCTCCTATGTGTCCATAATCCCAAGTGGCCCATAGGGCCCGGTTTTTTCAAACTTCATTCATTCAACTAACCTTTCCTAAGTACCTTCTGTGTAGAAAGTATTGTGCTAAAGTTCAGAGCCTAAAGGACATTAACGCACTTTTTGAGGACAGGAGCCATATCATTTTCACATGGCTAGCAAGAGGGCCGGACCTAATTTTTGTCACTGGTGAATATTAAAACAAACAGAACATTTTAGGGAGGCAAATACAAAATCAAATAATATTTTACATGTCTACAACCATGAACTAAAGAAGTTGGAAGAGATCTTATATGTCATTGGATCTAATGTTTCCTAAGTTTGTTTCACGGAATAAAAGTAATGGATGTTACTAAAACAAAAGGGGGTGGGAGATTCCTTCGTCAAGTAAGTCTGGAAGGCAGCAGTGGCCCACCGCTATGCCACCAATGCTGCTCAGCTCAGGTCAACTAAGTTTGGAAAAAACTGAATCAAGCAAGTTTCTTCTCAAAGACTTTGACATGCCAGAATTTTGTCTTTATCTCAAAATCAGATATAGCACATAACCTCTCCAACTGTGTTCATCCAGGGGGCACTTTTGCAGAGCCACATCTCGTGAAGACAACATTCTAACCTTGGAAAAGGATCAAGTGGTCCATTTTCCTGGTTTCAGCCCTTAATCCCAACCACCTTTCATCTAGTAAGAGAGAACTTTGTCCCTCTGCTTAAATAATTCTGTGAAGAAGTGATTCATCCTATTTTTTGAACAGACTGTTTCTATAGTTGGACAGCCTTAACCCCCCATTAGAGATCTTCTGCAGCTTGAGCTGAAATCACCTCACAGTCCACTGAGAACAGGTGTCAGCAAACAATGGTCTGCAGGAAAAATCTGGCCTATTGTTTACTTTTGCATGGCCCTCAAATTCTCAAGATAAGAATGGGCTGTACATTTTTTAGAGACTGTAAAATAAAAAATAAAGAAGAATACACAATAATGATCACATGTGGCCCACCCAGCTTATTTACAATCTGGACCTTTACCAAAGAGTTTGCAGACTTGTGCCCTAAAGTAGTATTTTCCAGACTTTGAACATGCACTCTGTAGCGAGGAACCTCAAAAGTAGTCCCAAAGGATCCCTGCATCCTTGTGTTCAAGTCTTTGTACAATCTCTTCCCCTTGAGTATGGGCTGGATTTAGCAATTCACATTTATTCTATTCTATTCCATTCCATTCCACTCTATTCAACAGACTTGCTTCTATTTTGCTGTGTTGAATAGAATGTGGCAAAAGTGATGGAATGTCTTTTCTAAGATTAAGTTATAAAAAGACTGGCTTCTGACCTGAGTGCTCTCTTGCCCTCTCGCACTCGTCTACTCTGAGGGAAGCCAGCTGCCATATTGTGAAATACCACCATATTTCCCACTCTATAAAAGGGTAAGGAAAGCAGGAAGTCCTCCAGCCAACAACCAATGAGGAACTATGGCTTCCAGTCCAATAGTCTAGTGTTGAAGGAACTGGATTCTACCTACAACCAGGTAATTGAACTTGAAATGCATCATCCCCCAGTTGATCCTTCAAACATGATTACAGCACTGGCCAACAGCTTTATTTCAAGTTCATGAGAGACCTTGGGCTAGAAGCAGCCAACTAAATTATACCCATATTCCTGATCCATAAACACTGTAAGATAATAAATGTTTGGTGTTTTAAGATGTCATGTTTTGGGATAATTATTACCTAGCAATAGATAAGTAACATATATTCCCATCAGAAAAAATTTTTTCGTGTGCTATCCCAATGTATGTATATTTACTTATGAATGATAAACATGCATTCCTATAAAATTGACTGTAATTACTAGGAAAGCTTACATTCTTTAAAATTTTTAGGTAAAAATACAGGGAATTTTTAATAACTCTTTTATGGGTATGGACCCTACTGGATTGGTTTGTCCGTCCCCTGATGTGTCCACATCTACTTTGAAGAACAATGTGATAGAATAACATACAATATCGTACTAACACAAGCACTCCCCAAAGTTGTAAACATAACATTTTATTTGTGTGATCACTATATGCTTTCAATAGAATCAGATTTTTCTGTCTAAAATATTTTATTTCTTCAGAAATGTTAGTTCTTCATTCATGCTAATCAGTGGACAACTCATCACAGATGTCACCTTGGAAACCTATACTTAGGTCTGTAGAAAATTTCAGATGTCTGAGAGAATTTGTTCCTGTCTTAAGGGTTGCTTGGCCACTGAAGAGGAATGTTAACAGCTGTGGGAGAAGCAATTAGTGTCCATTCTATCCTGATTGACAATTCTGTAAAATGCCCAGTAGCATTTTCTATGGTTTTACAAAATGGCGACCTTCTGTTTCAGAGTGCTGGGTAGCTATTGAGTTCCGGGTACAGTTATCATCTTGCAGATGCCCCATGTGGCTTCCAATTAGAGAACTGGGCCTAATTTCACTCCCCAACCAGACTGAAATATAAAAGAGACAGATAAGACCTTCAGAGTGAGGCATGGACAGAGATTTCAGGCAAGCAGAATACATGAATATCAACTTTTAGGACCATTCAATTAAAAATGCAAAAGCAGAGCTCTCTGAGAAACTGGGAGACTCTGGATGAAAGGAGAGAGATTAGTGAGAACCCTGCAATGAATGCTCTGTTTTCATACAATGCCCTAATCAGGAGGACAAGTGGCAGTTGTTAAGAAGCAGTGAGATTCAGAACAATGCCTTTCCCCGGGAAGTAGTCACTACAAAACAAGAGCTGTAGTGGGACAATACTGACTTGTACACATGAAAAAGAATAATTACTTTAAGACACTATGCTCCACATTTGGGAAGCTTTCCTGGCCCAAAAACAAAAATACTAGAAATTGGAAAGTAGTGGGTTATTTTTCCCTTGGCCTCCGAACTTCCTATTTTTGTCACTATGCATTTCATATTATCCCAATTATCTAAGTTAGTGCATTAATACAGAAATACTATGATCTTCCATTTTCCCTAATTAAGACTATTAGGAAGACATTTTATGCTCTTATTTTTTTAATGAAATTCAATTTAAAGTCACTGTATCAGATCTTATTAGCTGCTACATTATAACATATAATATTTCATTGGGGGCAAAGTGCCTAAATCAAAAATTAGATCCAAACTTCAAAAATACAAACTATGATAGTAACATAGTCATGGTCCTTTGCATATATTTCATCCTGTATAAAATAAAACTTTCCTTGTGTCAAGTTTTAATCAAGAATGTCCCCAGGAAATACTATGCCATGGAAGATCTAGGAAGAAATTGTACCATTCCATCTTTTGAATAATAGAGGGTCCAAATTAAAGGTTGTGAATATTTTAAGGACAGTCTAAGAGGTGAGTAAAGGAGTTGAGACACCCTATATCGTTTTTTTTTTTTTTTTTAATGTTTATTTTTGAGACAGAGAGAGACAGAGCATGAACGGGGGAGGGTCAGAGAGAGAGGGAGACACAGAATCGGAAGCAGGCTCCAGGCTCTGTGCTGTCAGCACAGAGCCCGATGTGGGGCTCGAACTCACGGACCGTGAGATCATGACCTGAGCCGAAGTCGGACGCTTAACCGACTGAGCCACCCAGGCGCCCCCCCATATCGTTTTTTTAAAAAGAAAAATGGGAAAATTTCATTTAGTTAATACAGCAAGTGTATTGAAGTGTTAACTGCATGCTAAGCATGAAGCTGATCATCGTGGTATAGGATAACGTACTGGAGGAAGATATCTCCAGTATGTAGCACATAGTAGTTGCTCAATACAAGATTTTTGAATAGATGGATAAATACCTTACTGTCTTCCCCTGAAGGAACATACAACCTACTTGGAATTAATAGGCATTACTTCATGTAATTTTCACCCTATATCTATGAGAAAGGAAATATTTTTAAGCTAATTTTTAAAATGTTTTAAGTTTATTTATTTATTTTTGAGACAGACAGAAACAGCAAGAGTGGGGGAGGGCAGAGAGAGAGGGAGAGACAGAATCCCCAGCAGGCTCTGCACTGTCAGCGTATGTAATAGGTCAACTTATAAAATATCAGAAAGCTTATTGCATATAAGTTCGGCTTAAACTCACCTTTCGTGAATAATTGAGATAAAAGCTTATGTAGTCCCCTATTAAGGTTATCGGAAATTACTAACCACCCTATCTCACTTCTGTAACTTCGCATGGTTGCTGAATAGGTAACTTAGGTTGCAAAATGCTCCCCCACCCCTTCTACCAAGATCTGGCCTAGGCAAGACCAACATGTAAAAAGTCACAAACTCACTGCCCCACGGTATCTTAGGTGTCTAACTATGATTTGTCATTTTAAACCCTCTTAGGACAAAGAACTTTAAACTGATAGGTTCCTGCCAAAACTAACGTCTGTGTGTCACAATATAATTGGCCACCATGAAATGCTATAAATTGTAACTGGTTAACTAAATAATGAGGTACTCTGACTTGCTAAAATCCATATAAACTCACTGCTGCCTTTGTTCGGGGCCATTCTCTGCACTTTTCTCCTTAAGATCAGGAGATCAGGTTTGGCCCGGCCGTGAATAAAATCTTGCCTCGCTTCTATTCGGCATCTGGCAGGTTTTTTTCGACAGCACCCTGTTTCACATAGAGCCCGATGCGGGGCTCACACTCACGAAACCGTGAGATCATGACCTGAGCCTAAACCAACAATCAGATGTTAAGCTAATTTTTTAAATGAAGAAACTGAGGTTCTGAATCTCAAGGTCAGAGAACTAGAGAGCAGTGGAACAGACTTCAACCCTGTCTTCTGACTCTGGAGTCCAGGTAATAACTTGGTATCTTCAGCTACTGATGTTTTGCTCTTCTGAGAGATAAGGACTGCCCTCAGTGATCTCCTGCTAGTCCTTCAGTCCTGGACTCTTGCTAATGTTTTCTTCTCTTGTCTATTATTCTCCCTTAGAAATGATATAAAATAACAATTCAGTTTCCTGCGGGAAATCTTCCAGCCGTAATTATTAAAACACAAGTAAACATGTACCTTTGAAGCTTGAGGGAAAACCATATTTCAAGTCAAACCTTGGGGGCTACCTGGAAAGCCACTTGGCATGTACCCAAAGCTCAGAACAACCACCTCCAGGACAACTGATACTCAGGGATGTTTTCTTTGTCATTGCTGGACAGGAGGGACCTTTCTCAATGATTTTCTGTCACCACATGAAAGTGATAAGTTCTATGAACAGTTTAATGGCCAAATAAAGGATTTCTGGATACCCCATAGAGGGGATTCTCAATTTTGCTGTGCTCCCAGTACATCTCACAGATATGCTTCGAGGACACATCGATGTTCAAATTTCCACCAGGGCTTGGAATTGTCTATTTCTCTTGGAACAGCTCAGCACTGGCAGGGTTCAGCTGAGACTAAGGATAAAGCACCTTAGGAAGTTGACAGTCAATAAAATATGGGGCCTTGTTTTGAGCTGATGGGAGCAAAAAGGTTTTTTATTTAAGGTCTGACTTTTTAAAGCCTTAATAAATTTGAATAAAAGAAACCGTAAAATGGGTAAAATATGCCAGAAAGTAAAAATGACCACTGGGATTCCTCAACCAATAGGGACAAGTGGTTTCGCACAGCCACAATAGCTTCTTGCCTGATTTTCATTTTTGTTTTTGTTTTTACAACATTACTTTAATTATACCATTCCTCCTTAATACTCCCTCACTCTTGAAGGAGGTTAAACAACTCTTGGCCAACAGACTTCATTCATTCACCCAAAATCAAATCTGACTGAGAAAAGGGGCAACTCTGAGTCCCAAAACATTGACAGATTGCCAACTGTAAAAAAAGGCAGGAACTTCTGGAAACACCACAGAATTGGTCACACCCACATTTCTGTAATGTCTGATCTGTAGCATATCGTTGGTCTATACTGAATTCTTCCCACAAACATGGCTGTTGGAGGTTAGAGGTTTGCTCTTCGCATGCGCTCTGGACATCTTACTCAATCTTTGCACCCCTGTTTGTCAGACACACTAGATAGAGGTGAATGATCATCATGAGAATTAAGCAAAAGTTTTAAATCTCAGAAATTCTTTTAAATCTCATCGGGTTTATGGGGTCCCTGGGTGGCTCAGTCGGTTGAGCCACTGACTTTGGATCAGGTCATGATCTCATGGTTTGTGAGTTTGAGTCCTGTGTTGGGCTCTGTGCTGACAGCATGGAGCCTGGAGACTGCTTCCAGTACTGTGTCTCCCTCTCTCTGCTCATGCTCACTCTCTCTCTCTCTCTCTCTCAAAAATAAATAAAACATTTTTTAAAAATTAAAACAAATGATAAATCTCAAAAGTTTACAAAATGCTTTCAGATATACAATTCAATCCTTGTAACAACTTTGTTATGAGAACATGCATTCTACAATGAGGGAAGAAATTTGGAGATGTTCAATGACAAGATTAAGATGATCAAGGCATTTAAACAGTGGTGCTGGGAATCTACTTAGCTCTTCTGATTCTTAGGCCAATACTCCTTCCAGCTCTCCATCACTAAGGTTAGTTGACTCAATGGCATATACCAAGGGCTCTCAACGTGAGGAGAGTCAGCAGCAGTGTCTGGCAACTCATGAGACATGCAAATTCTCAGGTTTCTCCCCCAGACCCACTGAATCAGAAATTCTGGGACAGGGCCCAGCAATCCATGTTTCTACAACTTCTCCGGGTGATGCTGATGGCTGCTAATGTTTGAGAACCACTGGCATACAGTTCCTACTTATGGTATCATGAAGTCATCTCAGAAACAGACCTTATATCAGTCGTCCTTCTTAAAGCTTCCAGAAGACTTGAAAGCCAGAAGGGAGCAGAATGTTTAAAGCTTACAATGCAGGTGCTGTGGCCTTTACTGGCAGATTTTCTCCCCCTAATCTCTATCATTTGGAGATAAAGGAAATGGTTTTTATTTCTTGAAGTCAAGATCATCCAACTACTCAATTTTGTTAGAGTAAAAAAAAAAAAAAAAAAAAAAAAAAGATCTTTATTCTATGGAAATCCTTTCTCAAGGATCTTCAGTGCCTTCTCAGTCTGCCCAGGACAATGGTTTTATCCAATTCATGGGCAGCCAAAAAGAGTGACTACTTCTCCCCACCACTCACCCACTCCAGGCACACTGTAAATGCCTACTCTTTCAAGGGCTTTATTCCAGTGTATTTTAAAGTGTGCATGTCTTGGATTTCATCGAGAAAAAAGAAGGGAGGTGAGGCTCCCCTGTCATATGCTCCATAGCATCTGTACTTCTTCACAGTGCTCATCACATTTCTAATTACTTGTTCAATGTCACTGTCTAATTACTTGTTCCCCACATGTTCTCTATTAAGACTTTTAGAGGCCCTAAGCTCTGACACGATAATGGTGTCTCCTCCAACACCATATGGATTTTGAAATTAGGGAAAAAAATCAAAACTTTCAAATAAGTTTAAGGTGTCCAACAGGTTTTCATATTGCCCATGATGACACTTCAATACTTTACATCAAATATCATAGACTGAGCATAAGTTTTTAAATTAGGGAGGAGGGTAACTCTTCCTTTGTGGGTGTCCCAAGCATGGGGGTCTTCATGTTGGGTAAGCCAGCCCCATTTCTATCCAAATTGTACATTTCATGAGGATCAAGCTACATCTATCTTAGTCACAGTGTAGTCCCACTGCTGGCACAATGTCTGAGCCAAGATAGGTTCTTAAGAAAGGTCTGATGAAAGAATAGGAGGGTGAGTGAGTGAGTGAATCAGTGGATGGATGGAGCAAGAGGAAGGCAGTGAGGTAGAAAAGCTAAGGTGACAGGGAGGGAAGGTGAGGGAAAAGTGGGGGTAGAGATGAGGCAGGAAGGGAGAGAGGGCAGAAAAGCAGATGACAATAAATCCAGTTGGTTACTATCTTAATTCTGCTATAGTTTAAGAGAGAGATGTACTGGTACTAAACTCCCTAGCCTACTGCTAGAGCTCAAAGAATCATCTGTTTCATTACTGCTTAATTCTAGAATAAATGTTGCCATCATCCTCTTATAGAATTATGAACTGTGTCTTTATTTACTTACACGGCACAATTTTCAAATACGTGACAGCCCATTGCTCATGTCTTTGTCATGGAATTAGGGAAATGTAGCATAAGCTTTAAATTTGTAGCTGCTGTCCAATCAATGAGGAGGGCCCACCATGCAGATAGCTCTGTGATACATGAAGTTAGCTATTCAACAGTTGCAGTCTTTGGGACTTTTTGATTTCTGTCACCCTGGAAAATGAACAGCATTTGTGCTGACAGCTTTTTTTCTTTCCCAATTCACCCCTTTCTAATGAATCTATTCTAAAGCATGTTACGCATTTAAATAAATTTTACACGCCATATCAAAACAGCAATATTAACAGTACTTGTCGCCACAATATCCCATGCAAATTACAGAGAACTTACACATGCAATACATTTACCCAAAATGAGGCTTTTAGATGACAGCAATCTTATAAGGTGTCAACACACAGCAATGATATGCAGACCCTATTTTCTACTTTTTCCTGATGAGAACAAAAGTATGCTTTGGCACAGCATTCAAATTCATCAAATAAGCACCCAAGAACGGATTTATTGCACAGGCTAAAGTTGAGTAAAGAAGGCCCATATGCTGTGTAAAAAAGCTTCTATATCTTTAGGTCCCCAGATCCTAATGTGACAAGGATATTATTATCCACTAGAGTCATAAAGCCTTTTATAGAGATATTTCCCCCCTTAGCCCTGTTATTTTAATTTGTGCACAGATTTTAGCACAGGCAATTTCCCCCTGCAAGGGCTTTTCACTAATAGAATTATACTGTCTTAGCTCAAAATGGCCTTTGGTTCTTAGTCCACTGGGCTCAAAAGATTATTTTCTTGTGTGGAGAGCTCTCCACACCACCCGGGAGCCCACCATTATCTGTACCGAACACCCCAATCCTCTACATCCTCCAACAGGCTACACAGCTGGGCCCAGCATGAAAATGACAACCATTCAAAACTCCACAAGTTTATTTTCCTCTGGCTGGGCATCTCGGCTTCTGGACTCCCGTCAACACCATCACAACACATGCCTTTCAATAAAAAGTGATCCTAACAGGATTAAATGTAATTTAGAGTCAATAAGGAGAAGTTTGCCATCGGGTGGAATTATAATAGACAGTATGATCAGAAGGTAGAAAATCTGGAAGGGTTTCAGGGGTGCATTCTACTGTAAAAAAAAAAAAAATGAAACAGAGCAGAGAAAAAAATTCATTCCCAGCCAAAACCTTTCACTCGTTCTAACTCTCACGCAAATCAATTCACAGTCTATTAAAGTAATAAGAACCATGTACTATCATTTACAGGGAGGAAAAAGAAAGAGGGAGAGAGACATTTACAGGAGAATGGAAAGGTAGTGTGATCTCTCTGCCAGTTCTCTGTTGCTATGTAACTAGTAAGTAAAATATTTTTGGTTCTATACAACATGGAGAGGACAAAGGGTGCATGGCAGCCACCACAGACTTACATTTGCTGCAGGACAGTTCCCAAATCCTAACTCCACAGGCAGCAGCCTTGGGAAGGCTGTTACTTTTGGAGAAGGCAACCCTCCACCCCTCTTCAGGGTGGATCTAGAAAAGTAATGGGAGAATTGAACAGTGAAATGGACTCTATCCTAGGGAAGAATAATCCTCCACTGCAAGAAGAATGAGCTGCTTTCTCGGAGCTGCCTGTAGAGATGCCCATCACCGAAGCACTGCTTCAGTACAAATGGAAGAAACCAGGAAGGGAGATGGGCATGTTGCAAAAATGCATTGCCTGAAATTATTTCCCTAATTTCGAGTCTTCACATCACTATTAACAGAAAATAAGAGCTACCACTTATAAGACATTGTACTTACCACTTAATGGAGGAGTTTTTAAGTTATCTTGCCTGTGTCATCTCTCTTAATGCTCACTACAGTCCTAGAAAGCAGCTAGTTTTATTTTAATTCTCACTTCACAGATGAGGACAACCTTTTAGGTCCATCCACCATGTCACAAGTGTCAGGATTTCATTCTTTTTTATGGCTGAGTAATATTCCATTATTTATGCATGCCACATTTCTTTATCCATTCATCTATCAGTGGACACTTGGGTTGCTTCCATATCTTGACTATTGTAAATAATGCTGCAATAAATATAGGGATGCATATATCTTTTCAAACTAGGGGTTTTGTTTTCTTTGGGTAAATACCCAGTACCGGAATTACTGGATCTTAGGGTGTCTTTATTTTTAATTTTTTGAGGAATCTCCATATTATTTTCCCCAATGGCTGTACCAATTTATATTTCCCACCAACACTGTATGAGGGTTCTCTTTTCTCCACATCATCGCCAACACTTGTTATTTCTTCTCTTTGTTATTTTAGCCATTCTGACAGATGTAAGGTGATACCTCATTGTGGTTTTGATTGTAAATGCAGCACCTTTATTACGGGAGTAGTCTTGTTTGGGTATATGCCACAGCTGGGAAAAGTAATCAGCCCATTAGAAGATAGATTCAAAAAGAAAATGGGCTGGATGAGTGCAGAAGCAAAGAAAATGTTTGGCATAGATGCTGGTAGTCTTAGAAAAAGAAGAAACTACACATCTACAACTTTGTGAAATGACTAGCTGTGGAGTATGGAAAATCCGCTGAAGTTTTAGAGACACGGGGGGATTTCATATTCAAATGTTCCAGTTCGGTTAAATTATGTGTCAGGGTGTCTTATTGAAAATAACCAGAGTGCCAGGACTGATTCTGCCACAACTCTATCAGGAAAGAATATGAAGTAGCTTTTTGATGTTTGGAAACACATGTATGGCTTGCAATTCTGGCTTTACTGCTCTATGGTTGAGACAAGTTATTTACCTTTTCTCCGCCTCAGCTTACTCATCTATAAAACAGGGATAATAACTACAATTGATCTCATTTGGTTCTTGTAAGGACTAAATGAGTCAATCCATATCTTAGGTTTCCATTGCAAATAAGAATTTGACTACCTAACATCCACTGCATCAATGATTTAATCCACATTTATAAATTGCTTAGAATTGCCAGATATCATGCAAAAGGTACTGGAAATATTAAGATAAATAAGACCTCAAGTTGTTCACCATCTAGAAGGGCAGACAAATAAAAACATTATGTGCAGCAGAGATATAATATGTTGGTGATTACAGAAGAGATGTGGCAGTTAATTTTTAAATATCTCAAACCGTAACAAGCACTTAAGACATATTTGTTGCCATGATGAGTTTAAAGTATCACCTAGATGGAGTGATGTGTATGCTTGCCATTTTTCATCGGTTGTACCATTGTTCCTTTACAGAGCCATCAGCGACTTATCTACCTCCATGACTTCAACATGCAATGAATCACTGTGACAGATGAAGTTTGTCTTTAAAAATATTTTCTAAGGGCACCTGGTGGCTCATTCGGTTAAGCGTCTGACTTCGGCTCAGGTCATGATCTCACACTCCGTGAGTTTGAGCCCCGCATCAGGCTCTGTGCTCACAGCTTGGAGCCTGGAGCCTGCTTCAGATTCCGTGTCTCCCTATCTCTCTGCCTCTCCCCGACTTGTACTCTGCCTCTCTCTCTCAAAATGAAATAAAAACATAAGAAAAAAAATTTTTTAATCTAAAAAAAAATAAAAATATTTTCTAATAATAAAACAGAAGCTAACTAATGACAACTTAAGAGTAAATTATAAAGAAGAAAAAAGTAGCCTTTAAAGCACAACCCCAAGAGAGATAAAAGGACATGTCAAGACATTACCAGTGGTTATAAAATACAGCTGTGTTTTAGCTCAGTATATGGTAGATTATAATATATGCTTATATCCAATATATTCTCAGAATATATTATTAACTCTTCTATGTACATTTTTAGAAACTTTTGGGGGGAATAATTTTAGATTTACAAAAGAGTTGTAAAAAGAGTACTGAGCATTTCATACTTTCTTCACCCAGCTTCCCCTCATGTTAACCTCTTACATGACCATGCTTTATTTATTCAGCAAACCTAAGGAGTTCACACTGGCAAAGCACCATTAATTAAACTGAAGACTTTATTTGGATTTCCCAGTGTTTCCACTAATCTCTTTTTCTGTTCCAGGATCTGATCCAAGAGACCATGTTGCATTTAAGTTCCTGTGTACTTTTCATACATTAATTATAATTATATATTAACTTTTCATATATGCACTTCCTACCTTAAATAGAGCCCTTAACACATCAACTATATTCTGCTACAAGCAGCTTTCTAACTGGTTCCTACATCTTAATTTCTTGGCCATCTTTTGACATATTGCTTTTAAATCTTCACCATCCTGCTCAGAAATCTTTGACTTGTTCTACAAGAAAACCAAGACCAAGAACATCAGACTCTCCATATTCCAATCTTCCCACTCCTTCCCCAAGGTGAACTGGCCTGGGTGCTGCATCCCACACCAAAGTTTCATGCTTTCCATTTCCATATCATTGCCTATATTACTCATATTATCATACTGTTTTTAATATTATATTATTTCCCTTGCCCATGAAGCCATATTTGCCCACCCCATTTAGCAGAGAGCTCACCCTATCCCTACTGTCTAGAAAATTCACCCAGCATCATCTGCTATCTTTTCTTTCTGGTTCGGCAACCAGACCATGAACTTCTTTGGAGAAGAAGAGCTGTCTTGTGTGCATCGTTGAAGGTCCACAATATATTGCACAGTTTAGTTTAATAAATATGTCCTAATTGGGATGCTGGGAACCTTATATTCTAATGATTATAAAAATAATGGCTATTTCCTATTTCTGGCCTGATATGTTAGGAGCTTGGAAGGTATTGCACCCCTCCTAACAAAACAACAACAACAACAACAACAAACCAAAAAATAAAAGCCAAGTTAGTAATTTTTCTTAGGTCAGAGAAGTGAGATCACAAGGAAAACCACTAACACAAAAATTGGAGAGAGAAAATCAGAGTGACAGTGAATCACCACTTACCAGAGCAGAAACCTGTGCAGGACATGGAGGTAGAACAGAACCAGAGTTAGAAACATCTATGCTGTAATTGACAAATTGCTGGGGGATCAGTGTGAACAAGTCTGACAGTTACAAACAATGGTGCACACTAACCCTGCCCTTCCCGTGTTCTGGGAACTGTCTGAACAGGTTACATCTGTCAGATTACTTATGTCTTGCAAAAGCCTTATAAGGAGGCCATTTTCCAGATAGGAAAACTGAGGCACGGGGAGGTTCAGTAAGTGGCTTGGTTAGTAAATGTCAGAACCAAGATGTAAATCCAGGTGAATGGGCTCCAGAGCTCACATTCTTAATGATTACTCTATATTTGCCTCATACCAGGTACCAATAGCCTCTCAGACAAGGCCACATAAGTCAGTCATGGGTCAGATGACATTTACAGATACCAGGAAAACCTAGGGCAACAGACATTTACTGTCTACAAGAAACACTCATTAACTCTCACCACTGGGGACCGCTCTTCCCTGTGACCCTAGCCCAGCGCTTCTACAACATCTCCCCATCTCACCACTGCCACAATTAATAAGGTTTATTCTCACTTCATGAAGGCCACCATAAAGTGCCTCTATGTCAAATTTTCTTCTAATTTCATTCTTCAAGGCTCATCATGCTTTGTGCTAAGTACTATATCCCTCCCAGGACAACTAGAGCCTAAAATATTGTCATCGGTGATGAATATGTGTTCTCCAGGTAAGGTGTATTGCTAGTAATTAAACAGTATTAATTCCATCAGCTTTGATTTATTCTGCTCTCTCAGTAATGAAGCCCAGTATTCTATTTTCTCTCTGCCTAGCACTGAGCAATAGAATTGGTGTTTAAGGATTATCATATAAATCTACTTTTTGGTCAGTCAGTGTTGGGGAATTTTTTCAATATATTACAAATGTATTCATTATTCCCTCGTTCATAAAAATAATTAAAAGCTACGGCCGAACACAAATTCCCAGAGCACAAAAGCCTGACTGGCATGCTACTGCCAAATACCAAGGTTGGCAGCTTCTTAGTTTACGGGTTTCTTAATGAGAACTCGTACCTTCTCATTCAATAAAGGGCTTAGGTGGACATTTCCTGCTGGTGTTCACAGGAGTTATAAAACTAAAGCCCTACACATCAAAATGAAAATGGGCTACTGTTATTTTCTATATGTTTTTAGCAGTTCAGAAATAACTTACCCTAAAATAAAAACTATCCCCAAAAATCCGACAATTCTTGAAAAGTGATCCCCAGGATGTTAATAACATTCTCTTAAAAAAAAAAAAAAAAAAAAAAAGCAAGGAAGGAGAAAGAAATACAAGTAGATCCAATCCATCATTGTGATATCCAAGTTTCTCCTTAGATAAAACAGACATAAAACATGTACTTTACAAGCCTCAGATGACCTTCAAGACATCTAAAGTACAGTATCTATGGATTTTTAAGTATAATTAACAACTCCTGTTTTTCCATTTAAAGAATCCAAGTTCTGTTTCTGTGACAGGCAAAAGCCAATCAATCTCTTTTTCAAATGCTAATACAAGCAATTAAAAATAACATTAATTAAAATACTGCAGGGGCTGTAGATTTTTGGTGGTGGAGTTTTTTTTTTTTTTTTTCCTTTACCTAAACTCGTGACAATTCTAATTTACAGGACTAATTGAGGAAGCACCCTTGGTTTGATCCATTTCTGGGACGAAGAGCTGGCCCCTGAAACCCAGCTGAGAGCTGCAGAAAGCCACCGCTCTGTGAGGAAGCCCGGGCACTGCAGCTGAAATGCGTATTTCACCTGGTACACCAAATGTGACAGATCGTTTTATTTACATCACGAATATTAATTTTCTGATTTTGGTAACGAAAATGCAGAGCTCATTTGTATTGTTGTAAAACTTGTAAATATGCCCTGTAGGATAAGTAATATTCAAAACAACATCCTAATTAAAAGGAAAACTCAGTTGTCTTGCAAGATAATATAAGGAGGGCACATAAATTGTAAATAAGATACATGGTAAAAATGAAAAAGACAGTCTGGATAGGAGAGGAATGAAATAAGATTTGGAAATGTGCTTTTTAAATGAACACAAATTGTGAGATAATGTCTCATTGAACAATAAAAATAACAAAACAGTGGCAAAGATGTAATAGAATTTCCTATGTATACCATTTTAATCTTAATATAATTTTCCCCAGTGCATCCACGTTTATTGAACTACTACGACCATTTCTTTCTCACTCTGTCCAAAGTTACCGAGACAGTATTCTTTGCTGTAAATAATTCCCTGATTATGAACATGAAAACGATCTAGAAATTGACCACAGTGCTTTTTTAAAAATGACATAGTGTCTGCTCAGGGCCAAAGGCCTTATGGGAATGGCAAAGTATGTATAGCTTTCTCAGGGAAGCAGAATGAGAACACAGAAGAATACATTCCCCACATCCTCTCCATAAGGCAACTCCACACCTTTGTTTCTTTTTCCCTTTATTCAAAAAAATGCAAAGGAGACTTCTATGACACCTGAGCCTATGGTGTGCTGGACAGAGCACAGAGCTAATGCCAAAGAAGTGCCGGGTCCAGGAAACAAGTACACATGTGACTTGAGGAAAATCTACATCAGTGCATCCTCAGTTTCTCAGTCTGCAAATGGGGGTGATGATACTTGCCTGTTAGCTTCAAGCTTGATCACAAATGAATGTTGAGTAAATACTACTTAAATATGTAGGTGAGAGTCCAAATTCATTAAGTATGAAAAGGTTTGCTGGTGTGGACACATGACGTCCAGAGGAAGCCCTACATCTACTACTGACCCCAACTGAGGAAGTTCAGCAAAATGTCCAATTCCAATCCAATGCCATATACATCTCAGATGTGCACACACGTCTTCTACTCATATAGGTCATTCAGTCTATGTGTGTATTTCATGGATGTCATCGATGTTCTTATAGATCTTAAATTCTTAAAAAATACTCAAAAGTATAGAATATGCTCTGCTTATTATTTTGCCCTCCATTTGATGTCACTGTGGAGTAGGAATTCAGTTTCTGCTGAACATCAGTTCAAATGCTCTTTCTGCCATTCACAGTCTAATTTGTTTTATTAATTTATTATTTTTCGAAAATAATTCATCAGACAAGAGAAAGATGTACTTGTTCACACATTAAGAAAACATGTGCCAAACACATCAACAAATCCATTTTATTAAATGTGTTATCAATTAATCCCTTTTTTTGAAGAGAATGCATAACTGTATAATGTGACTAACTTTTAATTTTGATTTTTTATACTAGATTAAACAGTAGAAAAATTATGGACCACATGAAAAAGTACCCACAAAGCAAACAATAACTGACATAACCAGAAAAACTAGGTTCATAAACAAGTATTCTTATAATAAGTGGCCTTGCTGTTAGAGCTGCAAATCATGAGCATGCTATCTTTATAAATTTTGCATTATCTTTTTCTAGAAAAATTCTAAGGATTTAAATTGAAGTTTCCTAGTCTATCTGATTTCTTAACATAAAAATCAATTTCAGTGGTTTTCTATTCTATTTTTTTTCAAAGCCTCATTGATCCACATGCAAATAGAGTAAAGGCCATCATTAAATACATCCCCAGGCATTACATATTCAGACTTTATAATCATGGATCAGCTGGTAGGAGATGATTACAAAGGCAACTTGAGATTGTCTGAAGGATCACCGAAGCAGACATCCTTTCCAAAAGCAGAGGCCTCTTCTCCAGCAGACATGGGACAGCTGTCTTTTATAGACTTTCCTTTAGTCCATTATTTCGGATGATCTTGGCATACTCCTTGGCTGATGTGTAAGGGACTCGAGGTCTAGCAGGATCCTCAAAATCAACGTGGAAGAGACCAAACCGGATACTGTACCCTTGGGTCCACTCAAAGTTATCCAGAAGAGACCATGCACAATATAATTTAAGATTGACTTTATCAAGCTGGATAGCTGATTTTTGTTTCAAGAGAGAAAATAAAAGAAAGGAAGAAAAAAGAAAGAAAATTATCATCTCTGGGAAAGTTTTTTGAGAACTTCAAAATCATTGACAACCAGAATGGTATCTTTCTCCTGCAGGAGATCACAGAAAAAACTTCTAAATTCTCTTTTCCAATTTTCTTTTTTTTTTTTTTTAACCAAGTAGGGGCTCCACTCAAGAAGTTAAATTACATATCATTCTAATTATTTGGTTATTCACTCATTTTGATATGTGTTTTATTCGTCCATTGATTTACTCAATAAATATCTTTAATATCTACTACTTTTCAGACACAGAGAAACACACACACACACACACACACACACAGTTTCTCTCTAGTACCTAGAGTTATATTTATTCAAGACACTGCTCAGCTTCCAAGTGTAATCTCTAGATGATCCACAAAGTCCACTAGTAAGTTGGAAGAGATGATAAAAATAGGGCTGAAGAAGCCTTAGCCCTTGTGTCTCTATGACCAAACTGAGACATGTCTTATAATTCTGGAAACAGGACCCTAAAATGAAAAGGGTCAACACACCTCCCTGGTTATACATGTATCTTAGACTGAGTAGGTACAAAAATGTGATGGCATCTCCTCTGCCCAACATCTAAACTTACAGTGGTGTTTAAACCCCCTAAAAGCCAAAATAATGGACCATCTCTCCCCCAAATACACTTGTGCACATATGCAATATTCTATATAATTTCATTTGTGGGTATCTGAAAGCCCATCCCTGGACTCTGTAGTGAGATACCAAAGTGTGGAGAATTTTCAAAGTAGTTTTACACGGATTCCCATCCTGTTAGGGAATTTAACTCACTTTTTAGTATTTTAAGTATTTCAATAAGTATTATTTTAGCATTAGGATTTAGTAATCAGCATTTTAATTTAATATCTTAAGTTTAGCAAAACTCTGGCATTGTATGAATTGCTGTATTGAATATGTCTTTTTAAACCAGCATTTTAATTTAATATCTTAAGTTTGGCAAAACTCTGGCATTGTATGAATTGCTGTATTGAATGTCTTTTTAAACCAGGATAAGTGAACTCTATTTATGGGATGCACTCATATCTATTTCCCAATGCGGAAATTAAATAAAAAGGCAAGTTTCCTTCATAAGATAGACATATTCCTAAATAAGTTGGGTAAAAAGGAACATTCATATAATATACCAATTTTTAATGATATTAGGGATCACTCTCAACCAAAATGGCTCTCTGGCATTGGCAAAGCAAGATCCACTCTATTTTTTTCTTTGATGTAAATCTGTGTTTGGGGGTTCTCTTAGAAGCACTATACTCATAAACTATTGCATATGTGTTGGTCTCCTAATCACCTTGGAATTTTTTTTTTTGACTATGGACACCCCCATAGACAAAAGGTTCCTGAGAAGTTAATTGATGCATAACCCCTCCACCTTTGTGCATGGAGGCGTGCAAAGTGCTGTACTTAGAGAGCGCCTTATGAATGGTCTCAAGGCAGGAATTAAGCCAAGCTAGATTGATTCCTTTTAAATAAAGTATGGTTGGAAAATGAAATACATAAGATTGAAGCACACCAAGTTTTGCAGGCATTAAAACATTTATAGATATCCCTTCTTCTACTTGTCCACATTACCATTCGTGTCTCCTCCCCTCTCTGTCAACCACAACTGCAAAACACCAATATTTTAAAATCATTTTTTTAGGGGCGCCTGGGTGGCGCAGTCGGTTAAGCGTCCGACTTCAGCCAGGTCACGATCTCGCGTCCGTGAGTTCGAGCCCCGCGTCGGGCTCTGGGCTGATGGCTCAGAGCCTGGAGCCTGTTTCCGGTTCTGTGTCTCCCTCTCTCTCTGCCCCTCCCCCATTCATGCTCTGTCTCTCTCTGTCCCAAAAATAAATAAACGTTGAAAAAAAAAATTTTAAAAAAAAATCATTTTTTTTAACTAATTTAAGTTCTAGATGGCATATATATAAGAATTAAAATAACTGAAACCAAATACCAGGCCAGAAAACAAAAATCTCCTGTGACTGCCTTAGAATTCAATCCGGAGACATGTAAGAATCTGCATTATTTTTTTTTTCTTATTTGCAGAACGACTGCCCAACACGAACGCCTGCCAGATATAAAGCCAGACAGTTTCTGAAAACACACACAGTCCCACTGAACGTGCACAAAGGATTGATTCATGTGCTCAACCAAGGGATAAAGACGATGCCCTGCCTGCTTGAAAGGAAACAAAAAGGAAATGCTGACAATTTCATTGTTACCTGCCAGGAGTTCAGCTGCAGGTACTAAACTGCCCATTGACGCTGGTGGGCGTAGCTGCATTTTCACTGCAGGAACATTCAAATAAGAATCACCTGGCTGCTTAGGGCTGAGGAGTTAGCCTGCTGGATTCCTTCTCATTGTGCTACCACAGGGAAAAGTTACGAAACCATGCTAGAGCCTGTATGCCTCTGCTCTTCCAATCTCCTCTGGAACAGAGAGAGACCATCATCACATTTCTCGTCAGTGTGATTTAGGAGGGCCCAAATCTTAGTAGGGAAAAATCACTTCTGTGAGTTCACTTTCTTTCCTTAACCAGAGTTGCAGGCAAAGAAAACAGACTGACAGGGACTAAGAATGGGTACAAAACACACGGGATAAAAACAACAAACATACAGAGCCAGAGTTTGGTTTTAGACAAAAAGGCCAGAGGAAAAGATCTCACAGTCAGCAAGTTGAACATAAAGATGCAAGGAGAAAAATATCTAAGACTTGCTAATATATTAACATCTGAGTCAGGCTGTTCTAATTATAAGAACCATGTGCCAGTGTTATCCTACTCACACACACACACACACACACACACACACACACACACAGCCCAGTTTTAGTCAAAGTGGGAAGGCTGAGGGGAATGGTCCTTTATCAGACCACCCTAATTCTTTACAAGTTCAAGGGGTCCCCAAGCCACCCTCAGTTTCAATAATTTGCTAGAACTCACAGAACTCAGTGAAACCTGTTATACTCACAGCTATGGTTTATTATGGCAAAAGATACAAATTACCATCAGTCAAAGGAAGAGATGTACAGGTCAGAGACTGAGGGGCCCCAAACATGAGGCTTCCATCATCCCCTCCTCTAGGGGTCCTGGTATGGGCATGTGACCATAAACACAAAGCACAGTCAATCAGAGAAACTCACTGGAGCTTCAGTGTCCAGAGTTTTTATTGTGACTTCATTACTCTGGCATGATTGATTAACTGACTGTCCATGTGGATGAACTCAGACTCCAGGTCAAGTGACACTGTGTAACCCAAAGCCCCCACCTTCAATCACATGGTTGGTCTTTTTTTTTTTTTTTTTTCATGGTTGGTCTTTCTGATGTTACTAGCCCCTATCCTAAACAAGGGCATTCTGTCAGGTATGACATAGATTTCCTCCCAAAAGCTGAAGGCAAAGGCCAACCTGCTATTTGGGCAAAACCAAATTCTTTACTACACACACACATGCACACATATACCTATTTTAAAAGCTCATTATTTTATGCTCCTGGGCAGAATCTTCTCAAATTACTGGTTTATGAAGTGCCGTGATTATGCCTGTGTTTGTCACATTACAAAAGGCTAATAACTGGGCACTCAGCTTCAGTGGGTTTTATTTCCTAACAGTTTATAAACAGAGATAGCCTTCGTTTTCAAGACTGCCTGGGACTATATAAGACATCCACGAACGTAGCACAACTGTTCAGCTGTCAAACAAAACACTAATCCACAGGCCCAAACTGCCGTAGTGAGGACCAGTGGAAGGGATCTGGACAGTGTAAAAGGCAGCCACCTCACAGAAGAAAAATGGCAGAGATAAAGCCCCAGGAAGGAGTGAGAAGAAAAAATACAAGCCTCTAGATTTCCGTGTTCTGGTAATGGCAGACTACATTACTTGAGCAAGCCCTCCTAATGAAACAAGTAAGCATGCTGGATAGAATTTTAAAACCAAATCTTCAAAACAATGAAAAGCTGAAAATTTCATAGGGAATTACCTGGCCACAGCAGAACAAAGAAATTGAGATTGATGGGCATGGTAGCTACTTTCACCTGATGGAATTGTCTATTCTTAGGAAATCAGAATCTTTTCCTATTACCCAGGGTGAGGATAGGTGTCAAAGCCCAGAGACACATGGAGGGAAATCTGAGACCCCACACATAGAAAACTAAGATCCCAAAGGACAAAACACTAATACCTCAAGGGCAGGATGAGCCAGAAGCAAACCAGTCACTGGAAAGTTTCAAGTCACCTGGTGGTTCTGAAAACATCAAGTCTGGGTCTTAGATGGAAGTGATTCCAGACTGAAGTAACTCCAAGTGTCTGGAAGATTCATATTCAAATACTTTCTGAAGGGAGAGATCTATATTCTAAGCCTTCAATTATTATCACAAATACTTTTAAGTATAATCATCAGCACATAATCAAATAATCAGAAAGACATGGGAAAATAACAATTAGAAAATCACTAAAATCAACAGACAACAGAAACAGACCCACAAAGAGCTCATTTATTAGCATTGTCACACTATAAAAAAACGATGTTCACTATGTTTATACTGAAGAGATAAACTTGAAATATCTTCAAGGTTTATAGGGACCTATAAAAAGTGATGTGGCAGATTTGGAAAAGGAAACAGTAACACTTGGGTTTGAATCCCAGATGCAGCAGTTACTAGCCACGGGACTTCCAGTTTTTCATGCGTACAATATAGACACTAATATCTACTCCTGGGGCTGCTGTAAAGATTAAAGAAGACAGCATGGACTCAGCACAACATATTGCCCATGTGGGTTTCTGTTGTTTTCCACTCTGGCCACCCCTCAGAAGAATACAGTATCCAAAGTAAACATATACCTTGGTGTGCCCTCTCCCCACCAATCCAGATATTTTGATGAAGTAGAAACTGGGTTTAAATGAGCATCTGGGACAATGTAAAAGAGGAGGAGGAGTCACAAGAACAAACTTCAGTCTCAGAAACTGTAAGACTTAAGGGAGAGGCACAGACAGACTGTATAAATCTGAGGACAGGGGTCTTTACATTAGTTGACAAACTCTTTTCTTTTCTCCAGGGTGACATCTCCAAGTCACTGCCTGGCTTCCTGCCTCCCTGAGTCTCGAGAAGCAGTCCGGAGACCCCTATAATGCCGACTTTCAGGTGTCCAAGCTCTCAAACTTAAGAGTTGTTAGTTGAACAGGTGCATCCTGGGATTTACTTCGTGAACAGCAAATCTGATCGGAGGTATGGAAAAAACTAATAGCATGGGTCTGAGTCAAAATCCTTAAGTAGTGCATGGCTAAGTCTATGTCAGAAGTCCAAAAGGCAGGATGCAAAACAAGCTCAGATTTAAAGTCATTGAAATAGAATGAGAAGAGATCAAAGACAAAGGCAGGGTCTTGGGGAATGTCTGCAAAGGGTCATGGAGTATTTTTTATTTTCATTAACTTGTTGCCAAATATGCCAAATCTGGCTGATGTAAAGATATAGAGCCAAAGCAAACATCAAAATGATTACTAATCTAGCAAGACATCGTTTCTCCAAGGGTTGACTCTAACTCCCTCCACTGTAACCAGTTGGAATCACCTAGGGCATAGCTAAAAAACAAAAAGTTTGTTAGCCTCACCCCAGACGTACTAAAATCAGAATCTCTTGGGTTGTGTTATGAGCTGAATTATGTCCCCGCCAAAACCCGTGTTGAAGCCCCAACCCCTGGTACCTCAGCATATGACCTTATTTGGACATTAAGTCTTTAAAGAGGTGAATAAGTTAAAATGAAGTTGTTAGGGTATGCCCTGATCCAGTCTGACTCGTGCCCTAAGAAGAAGGAAGTCACCAGAGTTATGTGTGCACAGAAGAAAGACCAGTGAGAACACAGTGAGAAACTGGTTATCTGAAACCCAAAAAGAGAAACCTCAGGAGAAACCAAACTTGCTGACCCCTCAATCATATGCCTCCAGCTTCCAGAACTGCGAGAAAATAAATCACTGTTGTTTAAGCCATCCTGACTGTGGTGTTTGGTTATGGCAGCTCTTAGCAAACTAGGTACAGATCTGAGAATTTCTGTTATTAATAAACAACCTGAGTGATGTTTATACTTAGTCATGTTTTCGACTCCTAAGCCTAGGATAAGCTCTAAGAGTCCACCATAACTTTTTGAACACCAAGGCTTCCCTCCTGAGGTTATAAATGCGGGCAACTCCCTTAGCACTCGGAGCTGGAGGAGCTCTTTGCCAAGAGACACGTGATGTGCAGGCCCGACCACACCACCTTTCAGAAACAGGGGACCACAGAGAGACGAAGGTGGGAATCCTGCAAACTCAGGAGTGCCAAAGGCCTGTCATCTGCTGCTTAATGAAAGCCTTGCCTTACCCCAGTGGGTCCTGAGACATCTTCTCAATTCACCATGTGCAATGGGTTTGATGGCTCCTGTACAGATCTGTTCATTCAAAAACTGTGAATGTGACCTTACTTGAAAAAAGGGCCTGTGCAAATGCAGTTAAGGATCTCAAGATGAGAGACCATCCTAGACGATGCTGAGTCGTAAATCCAGTGACCAATGTCCTTAGAAGAGAAGAGAAGGGGGGGAAGACACACGGGGAAGAAAGCAATGCGAGGCCAGAATCAGAGATTAGAGTGATATGTCTGTAAGCCAAGGGATGCCAAGGCAGCCACAAGAAGCTGGTAGACATGCCTGGCCTAAGTTGTCTCTCAGACCCCCAGAAGGAATCGATCCTGCTGGCACCTCAATTTCAGATTTCTGGCCTCCAGAACTGTGAGAGAACAAATTTCTGTGGTCTGAAGCCACCAAGTTTGTAGTAATTTGTTACAGCGGTCACAGATCATGCACCATACTCATACAGAGTGGTTGCCAACTGGGCTCCAAGTCCCAAACCACCCACCTGGTTTTGCAGAGGGCTTGTGAGAATCTTTTCTCAAGGCCTGTGAAAGAGAGAGAGAGAGAAATCCTTCCTGGCACACAGTTTGAAGCACATTTTCTGGCAATTGCCCCACACGCTAACCTTGCAAATGTGTTTCTCTGAGCTTGGTTGAATTGCACAGAGCATTACAACGGGAAGACAGCTTTGGCTGGGTAACAGTGCCTGCAAGGGAACCGGCACACTGTCTTTCCCTTTCTTTGGGAAAAAAAATAATAAAATGGAACAACATCAGGAAGATCTAAACATAGAAAATGCACAATAAGCCCCCCCCCCCCCAACTCCAGGTGAGTATCAGTGGCGGGACAGCATCTGTGAAAATGCCCAAATAATCCCAACACGGGACGCCCCACATGCACATGGTAACTCCTAGTAGCAAAACATATGACTCTCTGAAAAAAGAGTCTGAAAACCAAAGGCTAAGTTTTAAATATTTTATAGGAAAATGCCAATTAACCAGAAATAAGCTGTAAAGATTTCTTAATTGTCTGTATAGTTCCTATTACTTACATTAGATTTGGGAGGGGAAAAAACCCCTGCAAATAGTAAGCAGGTGAAAGGTATAAAAAATTATACTTTTATTTAATTATAAAACTGATCTGAGGCTAGGTACACATTCAGTATCACCTTCTATAATTTATCCATCAATATTATTTTCAGAGTTACCTCTGCTGCAATAGAGAAATTCTTATGAAAACCAGTGTTCTGAGCAAGTGAAACTCTCCTCTAGCAGAAAACCTTTCTTCCTTCCTCCTTTCCCTGCTCTTCCCTCTTCCTTCCTTCCCTTTTTCTTTCCTTCTGGGGACTTACTTTTCCCTCTGCAAAATGGGGGCAACAATATCTTTTTCCTAGGATTGTGGTATTAAATAAATTAACTCATATGAAGCTCTATGAAAAATGCCAAGTTTATAGGAGACACTCAACATATGGTACTGTTGTTGCTGTTGTTGTTGTTGTTGTTGTTTCTTTCAGAGTCTGGAAGGGTGATGAATGAAACCTGTTTTCTCTCTTCCTCCCATCTGGCTTCAAACAGCTTTCAGAAGGTATGGAGTCAGCAGAAAATGCTCAGTGCTGAGAACCAGAGAAATCAGGGCATCAAGGGAAAGAGCAGCATCTGGGCTAGGGTTTGTGCTCTGCGGGAAAGGGTCAGTTGTGGGTCATGAAAAATAAGTCACTAAAGACAAGGACCTTGGGGTGAGGCTGCCAGGAAGACCGAGTGCTGCTGAAGCCGGCCTGTCTCAGTGAACTGGGAGGTGAGGACCACATCGCTCAAGGTTCCTGGGATCCTACGACAACATCCATCCTGCACTTATTAAATAAATACATATCATGCTAGGAATTGGGAATATAATGGAGAGCAAAATAAACAGCCCCTTTTTTTGTAGAGGTTAACAGTGCATGTGGAAGACATATCTTAATCCAATTACCACCCTGTGAGCCTTTAATTACACTCAGTGTAGAGTATTATGGAAGGAAAGACATGGGAACTGTGAGAAAGAACAACACATCAGCTCACATTTATTGAGCATTTAGGTACTGATTCAAGCGTTTCATGTATGCATTAAATCAGTTCCTCTTTACAGTAAACCTAGGAGTTAGGTATTATCATTGTCCCCATTTTGCAGATAAGGGAACTGATGTACAGAGAGGTGAGGTAACCTTTACAAAATTCATACAGAAAGTAAGTGGGAGAGTTGGGGTTGGAACCCAAGCAAGATAACAACAGAGGCAGCATGCCATGTCCTGACGCATGCTCTAATGGAAGAACTAGCTTAGTCAGCAAGGGTGGGAGAACAGGGTGAATGGAGCAGTCTCCTGGAGCAAACTAGAGCTGAGAGTTCAGCATTCATTGGAGTTATCTACTGACATCAGCCGAGGTTCTCTCTTAATTGTAAGTAACAGAAACTGACATTGATGGATGAAGCATAAAAGGGTCAAGTTGGAGAAGTAGGCTCAAATGAAGCTTCTAGGACCAGGGCCCAAAAGCACAACACAGAACTGGTGGATGGAAGAAACTTCTTTAACCGCTAATGACCCAAGGCACTGAGTCCTGCGGTGCATGTTGCTGCCAAGACCCAACTTTCCTGCAAGCATAGCAGCCACTACTTCTGCACCAGAAGCTAGACCTTATAACCACTGTCATTCTCAGAAGCCAGATGCCTCTGCTGCTACCCTCACCAGCACAATCAGTTCTGCCTTCCACAAGCTGTTTGCTTTCAGATCAAATTCCCAGATGGGTAAGTCTGATTGGTGGGACTAGGTCACATGTGTGAGCCCTGGCTCCTACAAAATCTGAGGAATGTCATGCTCTACCTTGGTTAGACAAAACGCTTAAATCTGGGTGTCCCTCAAATGTAGCAAGAGTGTTCAACAAGTGCTAGGCACCCCAAAAATGTGACAGATGCCCACTTCACTAGATGAACTAGATGTTCACTAGATGAACAAGGACAAGAGCAATCCAAGGAAAATGAACCACATATGTGAAAGATCAGACATGGGAAAAGTTCACAGCACATTTAAGGAACTCCAAGAAGGTAGTTCAATGGATCAAAAAGACTTAACAAGAATTTATAGAAACAGAGGGTAGAATGGTGGTTACCAAGGGCTGGGGCAGGGGGATACGGGGAAGGGTTGTGCAAAGGGTACAAACTTTCAGTTATAAGATGAGTAAGTTTTGAGGAAATGTATGGTGTATATAGTTAATAGTTTGATAATTATACTGTATTATGGACTTGAAAGTTGCTAAGATTTTAAATGGTCTCACGACAAAAAAGAAATGGTTATGGGAAGTAACGGAGGGTGTTAGCTGACGCTACAGTGGGAATCATTTTACAATATATAAATGTACCAAGTCAACACACTGTATACCTTAAACTTATACAATGTTATATTTTAGTTATATCTCAAAAAAGCTTAAGGAAAAAAAAAAAGAATTGTGGAGAGATAGCCATAAGGCAGGGGACATGCAGGTCCTTATAAAGATTTTAAGGATTTTGATCTTTATCCCAACCACATTAAAAGTCATTGAGGGAGTTTAAGCAAGGGAGTGACTTTAGCTAATTTGCATTTTTAGAAGATTACCATGACCTCTGTGGAGAATAAATTTGAGTGCAGCAAGAATGGAATCCAAGAGAGTATTTAGGCGTGATTGTAATAAATCATGAGGGAGATGACGGGAGCTTGGTCTGGGGTGGTGTAAGTGAAAAGAAGAGAGAATCAGATGGATTAAATAGATATTCAGATAAAATCAACTGGATTGAACAATTCACTGGAGATCAGTGGTAGAGGAGATAAAGTAGCAAAGATGACACAATTTAATGGATAACATTGAAGTTAGGGAATCCTGGGTATGGACAAGTTCTGGAGGAAAGACAGAGAAGATAATGAATCACGCTTTGGTTATGATGATTCGAGGCTTCTTTTTCTGATCTCCAAATGAAGAGCTGAAAAAGCTCAGGGTAGAGTCCGAGATGAAAATGTAAATTTTGAAGCCATCATGTAGAGATGGTAATTGAAACCATGGCTGTTGAACACAATTTAGAGAATAAGAAAACAAGACGTTGGTGTAGCCCAACACTCAAAAATAAGCTGGCAAGGAAAACTGAGGAGGAGGGCCAGAAATATTCCATGTCCTTTACCTGATACAACCATAGATGACACTTCCTGATAATGTAATTGACCAACATTACACAGCTAAAATGGGAGAGTTTGGAAATGAACACTATGGCTATCTTGACTCCAAAGCCTATAGCCCTTCCATCGTAATAACATGGAAAAATTGTAAATCTAAGACTGTGGGTGCTATGCCAGCGTCAAGCCACTATGGGAAGCACATAGCCAGGCTGTGTGAAGAGCATAAAGAGGGTGGAGATGGGGAGGGGCCTCCAACATCTATTCCCTAAGAGCCAAAATCTAGTGCTTTCTCAAGGCTTCTCTACCCCTTTCATAATCCCCTTATAGCACTCCAGGAAACATTCAGGGTCAAAACCAAAAAACTTGTTCCAGTGAGGAAGAGTAGCACTCAATTTAGAGGACAGTAATGGATCCAGATTTTTCTGGGATGATAGTTTTAAAGGGGATCAGGTTATGAAGTTGTGACCTACATAGGTAGGGGTCTCTCTTTCATGCACTCTTTTTTTTTTTTTTTTTTTTTTTTTTTTTGAGAGAGAGAGACAGGGACAGAGCTTGAATGAGGGAGAGCAGAGAGAAGAGAGAGACAGAATCTGAAGCAGGCTCCAGGCCCTGAGCTGTCAGCACAGAACCCAACATGGGGCTTAAATGCATGAACTGTGAGCCTGTGACCTGAACCAAAGTCGGACACTTAACCAACTTAGCCACCCAGGAGCCCCATGCACTCTTGAAGTCAGAGTGGTAAGATGGCATGGATTCTTTCCCCTTGGAGCACACTTTGCCAAGGTGCATGCTTTGTTCAAAGTCTCTCTTTTTCCTATCTGACAACAGACTCAGAGCTTCTTGACTTGCTCAAGCTTAGGACACAGGCAGGGTTGGGAGGGGGCTTTGCGGGTGGAAGGAAAATGCACCCTCTCCTGCTATCTGTTGCTCTGGTCCTATTTCCTAGGGTGTGATATAGTGGTGTTACTTTTCATCATATTAGAAGGGATCAGTTCAAAGATCCTAAGATGAATTTAGGAAAAACTGTGGCCTTTAAGCTTATTTTAACTCTGGGCTTTAGAAGAACTCCAACTTGTCTCTGGGCAAACAACTATGCCATGTGGTTCAGCCTAGCTCACTAAACTTATGAAGAGAATTGGGAACCATGACCCAATTTAGGTCAAATATCATATGATGACTCCAAAATTTATACTTCTGTCTCTGGCATCTCCCTTACCCCCAATCTCTATATAGTTGAATAATTAACCTCTCCCCTTTCAGTCAAAATGACATTTGAAATTAACATGTATATTTATATACTAATGTTTAAAGCAGCATTTTCACAAGAGCCAAAAGATGGAAACAACCCAAATGTCCATTACTGGATGAATGGATAAATAAAACATAGTATATACATACAATGGAATATTACTCAGTATTAAAAAAAAGAGAATAAAGTTCTGACTCACTTTACAATATGGATGAAACTTGAGGACATTATGCTTAGTGAAGTAAGCCAAAGAAGTCATATATTATATAATTCCATTTGTATGAGGTACCTAGAATATCAAATTCACAGAGTCAAAGTAGGACAGTAGTTACCAGAAATGGAGGGGAGGAGGCAATGAGGAGTTACTGTTTAATGGGCACAGTTTTGGTTTAGGGAAGATGAAAAAGTTCTAGACATGGATGGAGGTGAGTACATGAATGTATTCAATGCCACTAACCTGTACAGCTGAAAATGGTTAAAATGGTAAATTTAGGTTTTATGTGTTTTAATTTTGAAATTTTAAAAGTTAATTTTAAAATTAATTTTTAATGAAAAAAAATTAACACGTATAAATTAGAACTCTTGATTTTTAACCCATTCCTCAAACCTGCCCCCCTCTGCCAGCTTTTCTAATCCTAGCAAACGGCACCATCTCTCTAACTCTTCACACCAAGCACCTAGAAGTCATGTTGGATTCTCTCTTGGCTGTATTCTCTCCCATTGCCAATCTGTAACTGGTTTTGCTTCCATCCATCTCTCTATCCCCTGAAATGGCCACAGAAGCTTCCTCACTGGTCGCCTGCCATAACTCTTGCATACAATATAGCCAGAAAGTGTAAATCTTTGAAAAACCAATTTAGCTTATGTCCTTCCCTGTTTAACTCCTCCACTCAATGGTTTCCTATTTTAGTGAAAATCTGACATCTTTTTACGACCTTTAAGGCTCCATATGGTTTGGCCTCTGCCTGGCTTTCCTCTGGCTTCTCCTTGCTGTCTTCCACCTCCATTCTCCAGACACACCGGGCTTCTTTCTCTTCTTGAAATGTGCTGAGCTCTTTTCCATTTTATGACCTTTGCCCTGACTTTCTTCTATGAGGATCACTCCTCTAGGTTCTCACTTTATGGCCTTTATTGCCAACAATTCTTAACTTAAATTCACCTCCATAAGCTATCTTTTCTGATGGCCCAATTAAAAGTTTTATTCCCAACTACCCCATTCTCTCTCATATTATCCTGTACTATTTTCTCTGTGGCCCTTATCATTAAATGAAAATGTCTTATTCATGTATTTACTTATTTTTCATTGTCTATCCTCCCTGAAAGACTGAAAATCCCATGAGAAACAGGGACATCTGTCTACTGTCTTTGGTATGCCCAATCCTGAGAACAGTACTTAGCCCATAGTGGATGTTAAATAAATACCTGTTGAAGGAATGAAGAAGAGAGGGAGGAGATATGGAAGGAAAAGAGGAAAGAAGGAAGGAAGAGAGGAAGGAAGGAGGGAGGGAGGGAAGGAAACAAGGAAGGAAGGAAGGAAGGAAGGAAGGAAGGAAGGAAGAAGGAAGGAAGAAAGGAAGAAGGAAGGAAGGAAGGAAGAAAAGGGAGGAAGGAAAGAAGAAAAAAAAAGTCATCTTAATATGATCTTAATAAGACTCTGGTCTCACTATTACCATCTGGGTATTAGAATCATAGGATATTCAGGCTGAATAACCAAGACTTCACTGGGTATTGATTTCAAATCCACACCCAACACCTGAATCCCTGTTACCACGCTGCTGGCTATCCCTATTCCATGGGAACCAAACTCTGCCTCCAGTCCCAACTTGGCGATTCTAAGTCTCCACCCATTCAGACCTGAGATTCCTCATCACTTTCCATTGGCTTCTTACTCTCCAACATTTCCCCAAAAGCTTGTCCACTATTTCAGCTTCTGCCACCACACTTCCACTCTGATTCCCAATATTTCTCAAAGAACACTTTATTTGGCCCTTGGTTGCACTTCTGGGATAGTCCTCTGGAGTGCTTACCCTTCTTGAGAACTCTGGGAGATCCTCTTGAGCAATGTCATTCCACTCTCCTGGACACAGTATAAGCTTGAATGGTGGCTCTCGGTTCCAGAAATCCCATAGGGTACCAGAGTAGAGCCCCAAGAGAAAACATCCCCCATCATACAACCTTATCCATAGGCCTGAGGTGCCCACTTGGGAATAGCCATCATTTTTTCAGTCCATAAGAATATTGGTCTACTTGTATTTAGAAATAGCCCATCTCTAATAACGACAGCCACGTAAGAATAGCCCTCAAAGGAAGTGATGCCTCAGCTGGTGCCTCAGAGAGAAATATCAGAGTCCCACCTTCCTATACACAGGTGAAAAGGTAAATTCTAGGTTTTAAGTCTCACTAAGTGCAAAAATAAGCACTATGGGTGAATAAAAGTTGTATAACTGCATATGAGAACAAAACAAACGTGTAGTTTTCCTCTAAAACTGATTTAGGGCTTTAGAACTGTGATTTGTCAAACCAAATTCTGAGCATGTAGATTAATATTAATACTTCCTTCTTAGCTTCTTTCATTCCTCCCTTTTGTCCACAAGATACTTTATTAAGCACCTACTATATGCAAGTTATTGTTTTAGGCAGAGCGATTCTCATAGAGGAAGGGAAAATCTGATGTAGAGTTTACCCTCAAGGTAAAGCAGCCAAGTAGAAGAGAAAAGCTCCCACATAGTTTCTCTGATTTGTGCATTCACCAAACACCCTTAACTTCCCTTTTGTAACATGAATAAGACATGGAATTAACTATTTGTTCATTTTCTGTCTTCTACTCCCAGGGTCTAAGCTCTGTGAGGGCATTAAGCACATACATCTTATCCTAGGGAAGGACAGGTGTTTAATGAATATTGCTTAGATGAAAGAAGGACTACAAATGGATATAGAACACTGAATATAATGTTACCAATATAAGAATAGATAATAGGTAGTTCTCAAGAAGGCAAGATTATTTTCTTGACCACGATAACAAAATTCAACTCCAAATTCATCTTGTCCAAATAAAGAAAAAGAAATAACTTCTTCCAATCTGATCAGCTCCCTGCTCATTTTGTATTCTAGACTATCTTTCTGTGATCACAAGCACCATGCCTCTTGTCAGTTACTGGAATTTCTATACATATATAATAAATGTTGAATAAATTATATTAAATGTCCCTTAAAAAGTCATTTTCAGTGGAGTCAATGCCACCTTTTGCTAATGACAACGGGAGAGGCAGCAAGTGTTAGCATTATCCTCGCCACAAACACACTTCAGGTGCTGGCATACAGTGGCCACTGTAATGGCCTAGAGTGAAGAGATACAGGAAAGTGAATAGTAGAGAGCTGAGAAGAAAGAACACTGGCATCTCTTTAAAATGCTACCATGTAAGTTTTCATATTTCTGGCACCAAGTTCAAGCCCAGGTGGGTACACCTTACCCAGACTGCCCATTCTGGCCTACTGTAGAAGTCTCGCTAGTCTGCTTTTTAAGGACAATGAAGGACACTGCTTGGTGATGTGGCTACAAGCTGTTCAGGGAAGAGACTTTGCTCAGCACATTTCAGCTACTGAGCAAGGTTGGGCTCGTTTCACAGAGCCACATAAAATAAATAATCATGCAAAAGCAGATTCGTTCTGATAGGGCTCTGACAGCTGCTCTGAGAGGTGGATCCTTGCAAGCCCATCTTTCAACAATGAACTGACCCAAAGATCCAGGAAAGCTCCAGACAGGACCATATGGCCTGGAATAAAAACATATTTCAAACTCTGTTTATTATGCATATCTTTCAAAGGTTCACTACTCTGTGATGAAACATTGCACCTGCAAAGCTTTAATAAGCTTCCCAAGCAAGTACAATTATAAAATCGCAGGCACCTGAAGAATTTGTCTTCTCTTACACTTAGCTATGCACTGCCCACGAACGACTGGTCTCATTCTTTTTAATTATATAGGTTTGTGGTATTTTGTAAGCTGCGATCAATACTTATTCAGAAAATAAAACCCCTTATAGACCTCAGCATGAGGCCATGAAATATCTCTCCTCCTAAATTTTAGGGACTCCAACATTATTGCATATAGAACCTTCTAGTCTACCTGAAAGGAAAAGCAGCAGTTCAATCATGCAGCCCTGCAAAGACAGGAGAGCATTTGACATGAATTTAGTCTGGGCTTCATTCATCAGCAATGGAAGGGGTAGAGGGGGTATGAACAGTTTCTCTCACTAGCGCACTCTGTGACTCCACATCCGGTCCAAATATTTGAGAAGCACAATCTGTTCGTTATTCACTCAACAAATATTCACTGAGTAGCAATTATGTGCCAGACACCAGGCTCGGTGTGGTGACTCAGAGATACATAGCACATAGTTTCTGCCTTCAGGAGTTGACGGTCTCATTGGGAAGACTCAAGAAGAACCTTTGGAAGGTTCCATACCTCATGGAAGGTATGAGCCATATCAGTGTTGGAACTCGGCCCATGCCAATTTTAATGGCCTGTCCCAAGGCCACAGCAGTGTGATACAGTTTGAGGCCATGAGTTCTGTTTCTATCCTTGCCTCTAATCAGCTTATGCACTAACAAGACATGTGTCTCTGAGACTGTTCATGTGATCCAGTGATGGGTTTACAATAGATGACCTTTACAGGTCTATTGGCATTAGAATCCTTCTAGAGTTCTCTCCAAACTAAGAGTCTACATGAAACTTAGACTTCTTTTATTTCTCTACCCCAAAACAGTGTACAGTGTATATTTTAGGATTTAGAAGTTAATTTTACATAAGTTGGCTAAGCCTAATCGTTATGCAGTGTGACGGAGTAGCTGGGTCTTACTGCTAGGATCCTGTCTTATTCCCCTTGAACCCATAGTCTTGCATCAAAAGAGACTTTGGATTATATCATAGAAGGATTATATCATACTCAGCCTTCAAAATGAAGAATATAGGAACAATAATGGTACATGAAATGTACTATGAGATTATGAGATTACATGTAGACCTAGAGACATGAAAAAAGTAACTGTTTCTTCCTAAAGGTACTGATGATGCCATTAATAATATGCAAGATGAGCTTTTTTTTTTTAACCACAGGTTGTTATTTGACAAATGTACTGAGGACATTAAAAAGAGAAAGGAAGGGAGAGAGGGAGGGAGGGAGGAAGGAAATAAAGGAGAGACAAGGCAGAGAGGGAGAGAGGAGGTGGGAGAAAAGGAGGGGAAAAGGGAGGGAGGGAGAGAAGAAGGCAGAGAAACACATACTTCCTACAACCAACGTTGTCGCCAAGCTTTTTATCTCCAGGCTCTCAACAACGATTCACAATATGTAGCCAGGGCATTACCTTTCAAGGCTTTTTAGTCTCAAGGAGAACAGCAGAGGATTACCAAAGGTGGCACCTGATACTGCCCAGGCACACAGAAAAAGGGACAGCTATGATTTGTTGCTAAAAATCACATTATTCACAACAACCCTTAAAGACTGATGCTGTTGGATCACCTGGGTGGCTCAGTCAGTTAAGCATCTGACTCTTGACTTAGGCTCAGGTCATGATCTTGCAGTTTGTGAGATCAAGCCCCGCATGGGGCTCCATGCTAACAGCGCAGAGCCTGCTTGGTATTCTCTCTCCCTCTCTGCCCCTCCCCCACTCATGCTTGCTCACTCTCACTCTCTCTTTCTCTCAAAATAAAATAAATAAACTTAAAAAGACTGATGCTATTACGTCCATTATACGGATAAAGAAAATAAATTTCAGAGAAAGTGTTTTCAAGGTGAGCAAGAGAACAGGTAACAGAGAAAGGATGAAGACCCAGCTCCCTGCTTCCAAAGTCCATGCTCTTTCCAAGACCCTATCTTGAGTCTTGTCTTCTTTTTAATTAATCTTCATGACACCCCTGCTCAGGCGGTGGAGAATAGCCATTTTTGTCTCTGTTTTACCTATGCTTTGAAAGACTGATGATCACAGCCATACATGTGGCCATAGCAGACAAAGTGTCAAAGGAATTCTGGACAGGTACCTGACACTGAGGATGTCACTGACAGGTACAGGTCCAACCAATGTCTCTTTTTATTTGACCTCACTGTCTGTCATATATCAGTTAATCTTTTCTGGTGTGAGTATTAAAAAGACAAAAATATTCCTAAGAGGTGTCAGCAGAAAGGGAGAGAGAGAATTAAAAACCTTTGTTTTACTATGAACTATAGGCAGAGAAAACCATCATTCACAGAGAAAATGGAATCAACAGATTTTTGTTTTTCTCTGGCTTATGGTAGAACTCTACATTCTCCGAACTCCATTGTCTTTATTGATAAATATTGGCTTTGTTTGAATTTTAATAAATCCACTTTTTTATGAGATACTTCACTAAGGTCCAAAAAAACTACAGACCACCTCTCCCACCCAGCTTTTCACTGACCACCTCCACAAACAACTGTCTTCAATGACGAATGGGGTGAATTTACTTCTATTTTGAAGCTAATAAGACAGCAGTAATTTAAATTTACTGGGTGTTTACTGGATATCAAGTACTATTTTAAGAGTTTTATATGCATATTTCATTTGCCCTTTACAGCAACAAGATAGATACTCTTATTATTCTCATCTTAAAGCAGAGAAAAATGAGTCTTGGGGAGGCTGTATCATTTGCCCAAGTTCATGAATGAGATAATACATCTCAAGTATGGTCTCCTTTGTAAGCCTCTTGTAGAGTGGAGTGGATTAACAACTTGGAAATGATTCTGGAAGGACAACTACATCACCTGATTTTTATTTAATATAATATTTATTCTTTAATTCAATCAACATTTTTTTCCCAAGCCACTGAAAATACAGAAACAAGTAGGATGAGATGAAAATCCCAAAGGGTTCCTCTGTCTTACAAAGAAAAAAATACATAAAGGAGTAGTTATGAAACAATGCAATCAGGACAAACACTGGGTATCATGGGGGCACAGAAGAGAAACTCCTACTCAGTGAGGATATTGGGAAAAGGAGACATCAGACCCTCTTTGGTTTAGATAATGCTAGAATAACCTTGAAGGGCAAGTAGAAGATAATGAGGAACAAAGGGTCAGAAAGCACAAGTAAAAGACAAGGACATGTTCTGGCAACTACATCTAATTGGATGTGACACAAGGCATTGAAAAAGGCAAAGGGCCAAGAGTAACCCTGGGAAAGTGTGTAAAAAGTGTGTAAACAGTGTGTAAAAAGCTATGCCATTCAAGACCTCGCTTGCCAATAAATTGGAATTTGATGCTGAAGGCAATGGGCAATGAGAAACCACTAGGGAGTTTTAAGTAGGGGTAAAAGAAGACTGAATTTGCATGTTAGAACAATTGTTCCTCCAGCCAACTAGAGACTGGAGTCAGGGAGGCCAGCTATGAGGCTGCTAGAGCCTTATATTTAAGGAAATTGCAGTGGGATAAGAAGGAAGAACCAGATACTAGAGATATTAAGAAGAATCAAATCTTACAGCCAACTAATTGGGACAAAGGGTTTAATATGGCTCCCACTTTTATAGCTGTGTTGTTGGGTTAACGAGAAAGAGAGAATTCAATAGAAGGATCAGGTTTGAGGAATTAAGAATGATAATTAACAAGGAACTTTACAAATGAAATGGACAGATATGATTTTATTTTTCCTTTAAACAACCCTCTGAGGTTGCCTATCCAGGATCTCAAATGGAGCCCTGAGCAGAGAGGTCAAGGGACTTGTTCAAGCTCCCACAAGTATTAGAGGGAAGAACTAGAATTCGAACCCTTTCCAAATTCCATTTTGGAGATTTAGAGCCATTTTCCACTATGTAATCTGACACATAACAACAGTAGCAGAGTAATAAGGATGATAGCTAATGTGTGTTGAATACCCAGGTTCTCTTCTCAGAACTTTGTATTTATCAACCCATTGACTCCTCAGCACAACCATATGCAGGAGGTATTGTTATCTCCACTTTACAGAAGCAAAGGGACACGAAGAGGTGCCAGCTGTAAGCTGCATCAGCCATGATATATACTTGTTGCCATTTCCCCTGTGGGGTGGATCTAAGCACCATGGCAAAATGAACCACACAGCCGCCAGTTCATGGCTTGTGTTCTTCACCAGACATCTTGTTTCTTTCGGAGCCTGTGGTTTAGGGGAAAATCCAGACCCAGGCCCTCATTGTTTTAACCCATATATGAAAGATGAGAACCATTTTCCCCCAACTCCAATTCCTTGAGTTTACCGGCGAGGGTGTCCAGGACTTCCTTACTAGGCTGCCAGTGTTGACTTCTGAAAGCAAGAGCCAGGCTCTGTTGATCCAGTTTGAGTTTTCAATAGGGAACCATTTTCTAGCAGCTTATGTGTGCTGGGCTGTGCTGTCCTGGAGCGGGATAAACAACCTCAGGCTTGACTGCCCAATGCATCAGGCTGTGGAAACAGCCCTCCAGAGGACACTACTCACCAAAAGCCCATTAGCCAATTACTCAGAGCCCGTTTAGTAAATGAGCTCTTTCTGTGTACTAATTGGAGCCCTGTAAAAGTAAATTTGCAGGAAGAAGCTAGCTCTCTGTGGCCAGATTCCTTTCTCTGGCACACCCAGAATCGGGGGTCCTGGAGAGGCAGAATGACTTGGTACGGCCACAGGCTCTAAGCCTGCACTGCCTAGATTCAAACCCCAGTTCTGGTACTTCCCACCTATGTGGCCATCAGCAAATTCTTCTGGGCTCAGTTTCCTCATCAGTGAAGTGAGATTATAGGGCCGATATCATGGGATTTGGGGGGCTCAGATGATGTAATACACCTGTGCCCAGCACATGTAAACTATTCAATAAATGTTATGTGATACTGTTTACTGCTCTTGCTTGTATTACTTCCAAAGAATGTAATATAAAAAAGTGACAGGGGCGCCTGGGTGGCTCAGTCGGTTAAGCGTTCAACTTTGGCTCAGGTCACGATCTCGCGGTTCGTGAGTTTGAGCCCCGCATCGGGCTCTGTGCTGACAGCTCAGAGCCTGGAGCCTGCTTCAGATTCTGTGTCCCCCTCTCTCTGTGGCCCTTCCCCTCTCAAGCTCTGTCTCTCTCAAAAATAAACATTATTTTTTTTTCAAAAAAGTGACAGGAAGCAGTATAAATTTACTCAGGTTTAATTACTGAAGTTTGACTAAATATATTTTCACAGGCTATCTGTGATGTCTGCTATACTCCTAATTTGGCAATTAAGATATATTTTATTATTAGTTTGCATTACTACATCACTAAGTGACTTTTCATATACCTAAGCATTAATTATCTCCTCAATTCGATTTCATGCTCCTTTAAAACAAAATTTTTTTTGATGTTTATTTATTTTTGAGAGAGAGAGCACAAGCAGGGAAAGGGCAGAGAGAGAGGGAGACACAGAATCCAAAGCAGGCTCCAGGCTCAAACCCATGAGCTATGAGATCATGACCTTAGCCAAGCCAAAGTCAGATGCTTAACTGACTGAGCCACCCAGACACCCCTCAGTTTTATGCTCCTTGAAGAATGGTTCCTTGTAGCCTAATACCCACCCATACCATCCAAAGATTAGATATTTGTTCATTATTGATGTCATTGAGTAAATTATTGTCATTCCTGATGAAAATCAGCTGGAATGAATATTGGTGTGTTACTACCCGTAATACTTAATACTTCAGGATTGAAGGTTTCCAATGAATGTAATCTCTATTCATGATTTAGTGTCAAATTAGACATACATACAGTCAAACCCATAGGGCAAAATAGTAATACAATAAGCTACAGCAAAAACTTACAATACTCATGAATCATAGTTGTTTATTTTATGAGGACTTCATCACAAGGTTAAAGTAGATGAATACTAAAGGCTTCATGGTCTTAACTCCCCTAGACCTGGGCAACAGCTAGCTTAAGAAGTAGAAAAGACTTGGGGTGCCTGGGTAGTTCAGTTGGTTAAGCATCTGACTTTAGATCAGGTCATGATCTCACAGTTGGTGGGTTCGAACCCCACATCAGGCTCTGCAATGATAGCTCAGAGCCTGGAACCGGCTTGGGATTCTGTCTCCCTCTTTCTCTGCCCCTCCCCCACTTGTGTTTCTCCCTCTCTCTCTCTCTCTCTCTCTCTCTCTCTCTCTCAAAAATAAACATTAAAAAAAAGTGGAACTGACTCTGAAAATGAAATTGAAGTTCTGCCTAAGCTAACTATAATTGTCACTAAAGTTGTGCAAACTTGATCAAATAATTTTATTGTCTGCAAAATTTTAAGTATATTTTAGTATACATGAAAATAATGCGCTTGGTATTATTGAAACAACATTAACTCAGCAGCCATTTTATGGTTTGAGTACCTGATGGTGATTTTATTAAAAATTAGTTTTCAAGATAAATATTGGAAATAATAACTTCATAATGTGGTAAAAGCCCATTATTCTATTTAATCTTTTAAAAATTTAATGTTTAAAAGCATAAAAATAATATGTTGATTTGTTTAAAGGAAACATAAGAAAAAACAAATTTAACATCTTTTGGTAACAGCTGGATGGAAAAGTCAGAACCATACACATGCAGACCTATCATTCAAACAGACTTAGGTAAAGAGTTAAATTACTCTTCATTATCAGGTTTCTATGGAAATAACTTTGTACTTAAAAAAAAGAGAGAAGAAAACCCTGAAATAGCTTCCTTTCTTTAGCATGGTCATTTTCCTGATTTCACAAGCAGAAGCAAATACAATGTGACTAGCTAATTCCCAGATGCATAAAGATTTAAATCCATGTCTGAACACTGGACAATCAAATTATGTAGTAGTACAGTCACCAGAAATAAACTCAACACATAAATGCAGTTTATTCAGTATTATTAACACAAATAAAATTTACACCTACAGTCCTGTGTATTAAAAATAACTTTTCCCACATCAAATAGCAATATTTTGCTCTGCCAATCAAATTAAACCACCAGAAACATATGGAAAGAAATCAATTCTGTAACAAAACTTTGAAAAGTATGGCATTTATCATGTTCAAGACAGGTTAATTCTAGTTCTAAACAAACTTTCTTCCAAGTAGGGGCTTTTGTTTCTGTTCTTTTCTTTGCTGGAAATATACTTAACACAAACATTCTGTCACTCTAACCACAAAATCCTTTTTCTCCCACCCAACAGGAATTAAAAGGAGAAAAAATACACACACACACACACACACACACACACACACACACACAAATAATCTTACCAGACCCAGACAAATTTAACTGTATCGATTTTAGGCAAAAGTGAGACTAAAATCCTATGCCAAGAATGAGAGTCTGCAAATTCTGGTGAGAAATGTTTATAGAAAAAGCCCTGTCCCCTTGTTCCCTGTCAACAGCACTTTGGGGACTAATTGTAAAATCACCTTAGTTAAGTGTACTTAACTAAAGGGAGAGAGGCCGTCTTTAATAGCTTTCAGAGCCCTAAACTCCACAGAGCTCTACAGATGAAAGCTGAGAGCCTCGAGTAGAGCCCTAACCTGAACAAGAACTGCATCATCCACACTACCTGAATCATATTCCCAAATTAGCAGCCTCTGCAGACACCATTAGCTCATGTTTGAAAGACACAGTCAAGACCAGTCTTCCAAATCATGTACCACAATAGCCTCATCTACAAGTTATGAGCAAATGAACAATACAGATGAGACAAAAAGGAACAATGCCTGCTCTAAAGTGCAAACCAAGTGTAATGGAAGGAAAAGAAATGCACAGGGTGCACAGTTTTGGAGCAAAAAGAGACCTTACCAGTTACTTAGTCTGGTCTTGTAGCTTCCATCACATTAGAGTTTGGCAGTGGAAATGTAGAATGCAAAAAGGTTTCCCTCTGGCGAGGAAGAAATGAACACATGGTGCCAAATGCCTGTGGGGCTTCTCAGGGTTTGTGCAGATACCTGGTTGTTCTCCACGAAAATGGAAACAGTCAAAACTATTGTGTCAAAATTAAGAGAGGGGCTGGCTTTTCAGCTGGGAATCTGAAATTTGCATTTAGTTAAAACCAGTCGACTGAAACATCAACGTGAGTTTCTTTGTTTTGCCTTAATTTTACCATATGCATCCTAATTATTTCATCAGACATTCACTTATTAAGTCAACAAATATTTACTGAGAGCTACCAACTATCAGTATGGCCCTGGCTGGAGGGGTATAGTAATGAACCAAGGAGAGAAAGCGCCTGGGAAGGGATGGTCAAGAAACAAGTACAGACCTGTATATATCGGGTAGTGGTGCATGACATAAAGAAAGAGAAGGCAGGGTAAGAGTCCAGACTGTTGGAAGATGCTATTTTATGCAGAATGGTCAAGGCAGGCCTCACTGATAAAGTGACATTTGAGACAAGATTTACAAGAAAAGGGGAGCAAATCTTGAGAATATACAATTGGAGTATTCCAGGCAGAGGAAGCAGCAAGCAGTGAAAGCGTTTTTGACATGTACAGGAAGACCAGGCTGGCTTTGAATGAGCAGAAGAAGAGTAGTTCGTGGGATGTGGAGACCAGATCGAGTAGGGTCTTGTGGGCCACAGTGAGGCCTTTGGACCACATTCTGAGTGAGATGGAAAGCCATTAGAGTGTTCTGAGCAAAGAAGTGGCAGAATCTGACCTGGCTGATGGGGAAAGAGTGGAGCACTAGGGAGCAGGCAATGGGCATTTCAGAGAACTGCCACTAACTGGTAGCAACCCCTGCCCCACAGAGCTTGTTGCATTCAAGAACCAAGTTCAGGGCACTTGGGCTGCTCAGTCAGTTAAGCATCTGGCTTTTGTTTCAGCTCAGGTCATGATTCACAGTTCATGGGTTCGAGCCCAGAGTCAGGCTCTGCACTGGTGGCACGGGGACTTTTGGGATTCTCTCTCTCCCCCCGCCCCGTTCTCACCCTGCCTCTCCTCCACTCTCTCTCTCTCACAAAATAAACTTAAAAAAACCCTCAGTTCATCATGCACCACCATAGCCACTACCAACACCTCCACCCAACCCAGCAGATATGAACAGAACCAGGAGGGGAGAAATGTCACTTTGAGCATGTAGAGCAGCAAGCATCCTCTATTAGACCTCTCCATCATCTCTTTCTGTAATATTGAAGGGACCCAAATGTCCTCCCCACCTCTGCTAAGTCAAGAACCGTGACCATTTCTTGCCAGAAGTGCTGAGCAATGGGAACCTCAGATTGCCCAGGGTTGATGGGAACCTCAGATTGCCCAGGGTTGCAACTGTGGAACAAAGGGCAAGGGCAGGATGGCAGAGGTATGACAGGCAGCAGTTGGGGGCAGCCTATACTGACACAGGTTACCAGAGCAAAGATACAGAAAGTCCTCCTGGGTCAACCAGTGCCAGAAGATAGGTGGGTTTAAGAACTTCCAAAAGAGTCACTCAATGAATGAGGGGAGCTTGCAGCAAGAGGCCATAGAGTGAGTGGTTTGCCCATAGCGTGGGCTGAAGCTGGCCTCTGCCCACAGGTCAAGACTGAGCCAGGTCTCCCGGGCCAGTATACTGTATAGGGCAAGTATGAAGAGAGCTCTCCCATGAGCACCCATTAGAGGTAACTCTTGGGGCAGCTGGGTGGTTCAGTCAGTTAAGTGTCCATCTTCGGTTCAGGTCATGATCTCATGGTTCATGAGTTCGAGCCTTGCATCAGGCTCTGTGCTAACAGCTCAGAGCCTGGAGCCTGCTTGGATTGTGTCTCCCTCTCTCTCTCTCTCTGCTCCTCCCCTGCTTGTGCTCTGTCTCTCTGTCTTTCAAAGATAAATAAATGTTAAAAAAAAAAAAAAAGAGGTAACTCTTTGGTGACCTGCCATACAGAAAAGTGACAATCAGCTGATAAAGGAAGGCAGACTAAATAAAGGACTCTGAGAAATCCTGAAAAGCACCTTACCCTAAAACTATTGCTTTGTATGTGATAATAATATTATTCTAGGGGTATTTCTTCGAGAAGCTTGCAAATATGGTTTTCTATGCATACAGTTTAACTTGTGAAAACACCCCAGTGAAAATTTTCTACACTAAAAAAGTATCATGAGGGAATGATTACATAAAGCTTATATATATTCACCTTTTACAGAATTAAATTTAAAAACAGTTCAAAACAGAAAGTTTTAATAGTTCTCTCATAAAGTTGTATTCACTTGCTCTTGGGGGTTTTCCAAACTTTTGAAAAGACAAAAATAACACTTTCAAAAATGGACTATTGTTTAAAAATAAGCTATACGGTTAACCTAAGAAATATCTTCATCTCTAGGAATAGCATTACAATGGTTGTAGGCTGCCTCTGACTTTTTAACCGTGATTCAACGAACAAGTCACTTAATTTTTAGAGATGATGTACTCATGGAGGAGCTAGAATGTAGACCGCGTTCCTAATCTCTGGATTTATAGTCAGTCCTCTGGGGAGGGGTTCCTCCTGATGTCACCTACCTCCCAGGCTTTTGTTACTACGACATGTCCTGGAGTCCACCTGTGGAGTCCTCATGGGCATCTGTTACTTTTGCCTGCCTCGCATTTATTTACCTCCCACCAACCACTGGTAAGAACACCCCCAATTTTTATGGAAAAGTAATGTTGCTCAACTTAATATACTAGCTGGGATGGGACTGGCCACATCCCATGAATCCAGGTGTGGACACAAGAACTATTTCTGGTCAATGAGTATTTTCCAAAACTAAAGTCACAGTGATGGGTTCAAGGATGAACTACCGATTCAAGTTGTCTAATCAGAGCTAAGCCAAGCATTGGCTCGAGAAGTGGGAGGAAGTTATTCTCTTCTCTCTGATTATAAACCTAGAAGATATACACCTAAATCTGCCAGCAACCACCACAAAGAGAGAGTCTGAGGGTTGAAGAGAATCTACAGAAAAGCAGAGTCAAGATATGGAGAAAAAATAGGTCCCTTTAAACCACTAAGTCCAATGAACTTGAAAAACTGTCCTGGGATCAGTCATTTGAACAAATAACAAATGTTTTTTGTAACTAAAGCCAGTTTCTGTCAAATTTTTTGTACCTGAAAGAGATATGTCTGATACACATGATCTACAAATTGAATAACTGATTCAGGCTAATACAGAGATATACAAATATTTCTATAATATATGTAAATAATATACCAAATAAAATTTAAACCAGTGTAAAAGTTTTCTAATTTTTATTACGATTTTCTCAACGTATAGTAAAGATGCAATTAGAAAATTTCAACAGTCCCTTCAGGTTCTAAAGTCCTATCATGTTTAAGAGACTTTGTATTACATAAATCAAGGTATACTCCTATGAACAAAGTGGTACAGGGACATCTGTCCACACAGATTAATCAGTAAGCGACTGTGTACCTTTGCCTGATATTGTGAAATGCGGTAACTTTGAGACAATGATGTTATATTGTGGGTTTTGCAGATTAGAGACATGGAAATAAGGTTGTGAATTCTGAGTAAGACCAAAAAAAAATTGAAATCCAAAATATGCCTTTTGTTTTGATCCTTCCTTTGGTGCCAGTGGAGATTTCACACTGGGTAATATAAATCACCAACGTGCTAATTAAGCTGTGTTTCTCACTGTAAGGTCTTTCTGTGCTTCCCTCAAAGTGCTAACAAATAGAACATCATCATTTTCCTTAGATCTGAGATCACAAAATGTCCATGAGCAATATACAGTTGTAGTGATACAATAGCCAGCAAAAAAAAAGGCTTTAAATATCACCCACCACAAAACTTGGAATATAAAATGTGAAATTTGCAGAGGTATGACTAATGGGGTGATTTCTATTTTTCCAGCAACTGAACACCCAGTCCATGAACCGAGCACATATAATACTTAGAAAACAGTCTTAGAGAAAACTGACAGATATATAGGGCATTTTATCTTGCATTATGTGATTTGTAGAAGTAATCTCAACTGGAAGTACTTCAAAGGAAGGCATTAAAGAAGTGTAAAATAACTAATCTACAAGTATTTATTAAGTGTTTGCTATGTAGCCAGCCAAATCCAAGGTGATTGAGGAGGAAATAAGAAAGTGAAATCTAAGGACCCTGTTGAGAGTAACTTGCTAACTATGTCCCCCTCTTTCAACCTCATCCCCTCCACATGGTTCCTAGCCTAATTGATTCAAAGCGCAGTATAATTCACTTAACCATCTAGCTCAAGCATCTTCAGGGGCTCTTTGCTGCCTACTAAATACATTCTAGATCTTTTCTCTTGGCATAAACTAGTTCCAACCTAATCTCATAGCCTTATCTCCCAGTACCCCCATTTGGGTGACATTGATACAGGTTAGCATTTTTATCTGAGAAGGAATTGGTTCCAGAATGGCTATGCCCATGTTAGCAACAACAACAACAACAATGATGAAGAGGGGGAGAAGGAGGAGGACGAGGAGGAGGAAGGAGGAGGAGGAGGAGGAGGGAGAAGAGGAAGGAGGAAGAGGAGGAGGGGGAGGGGGAAGAGAAGAGGAGAAGGAGGAGGAAGAAGAAGAGAATGGCAGTCCTTGACTGGTTGCAATGTGCTAAGTATTAACCACTGTGCTAAGCATTTCATGGCTGTAAGTCTTATTATAAACCTGTGGAGTGTGTACTATTTTTATGCCTACTTTTTTCTGTTGAGGTGAACTTGACATAACATAGACTTGACCATTTTAAAGTGAACGAGCATTTAGTACATTTACAACGCTGTGTAACCACTACCTCTATCTGGTTTCAAAATGTTTTCATCAGCCTAAAAGGAAAACCCATATCCATTATTCAGTTGCTCCTCATTCTCCCCTCCTCCCAGCCCCTGCACCACCAATCTGCATTCTGTCTCTGTAGCATCTACATTTTTAAAATGAGAAATTCGGTCTTAGAGAGGAGAAGCTACTAGTCCAAATTCTCACTGCAAGGAATAATGGAGCTGGAATTCTGTCTTCTCCTTAAAAAAAACTAAGCTATAAGGCTTTTGAAACATGATTACTTGAAGAATAAACTTATCATGAATACAGGGACTAGAAAGAGGTTGAATGGTATATGTTGGAGAGTTCATAATTTTAAAACAAACAAACTAGATTCCCCCCAACTACCTAGAAGAAACAGCATACCAGCTCTCATTACCCTGAGGGGCCCCCAAAGCTGTTTTCTAGCCAGTGTTTGCTTCCATCATTTTTGTATTATGTAATATGAATTGAACACCTACTATGAGCTCAGTGTGTAATTCTCAGCTATAAGTACAGTCCACTAAATTTTTTATGCCTTTAAAACTTTCCAAAAGGGACAAAGTTCAAAACAAAATCTCTAATAAGCCTGCATATGCCACACTTGTTAAAATGGACCATTTTGTTTCTCTCATGTTGGGATCCAAGTTCTTTTGTAGAATATAGTATGAATATCATATAAGATCTTACAGAGAAGATGTAACTAACCCAAGCTATATTATGACATATACACTTCAATATTATAATTCCACAATACTACAAATTATGGTAGTGTAATACAAATCCAAGTATATTGTTACACATAGGAAATCATACAAATTAAGTCTAAGAGCATAATGTTCTAAGACATCTCACTTGACCCCTAGATTAACCACTACAATGGCTGTCTGACTTATGCCCCTAATCCCACCCCTTCTACTTCTATTACAGGTGACAAATGAAACAGAGAAATAGAACCAATGGAGGAGGAGGGAGAGAGAGAGAATTCAAGGAACTGGCTTGCATGATTATGGGAACAAGGAAGTACAAAGTCTTCAGGCCAGTCCAGGAACCCAGGAAAGAGTTAAAATTGCAGCTCAAGTCCAAAAGAGTCTGGAGGCAGAATTTCTTCTTTTTTGAAGGACCTCAGTCTTTTTTGCTTAATGCTTTCAAGTAATTGGGTGAGCCCCATCCACATTATAGAAGGCATCCTGCTTTACTCAAAGTCTACTTGTGTTAATCACAACTAAAAGATACTTTCATAGCAACGTCTAGATTGGTGTTTGATCCAATTGCTGGCCACCATAGCCTACTAAGTTAACAGATAAAATTAACAATCATACAGTAGTCATGTGCTAGATTTTGTACCCTGCCAAATTCTTATGTTGAAGTTCTAACCTCCAATGTGACTGTATTCAGAGATAGAGCCTTCAAGGGGGTAATTAAGGTTACATGAGGTCATAAGGTTGGGACCCTAATCCTATAAGACTGGTGTCCCTATAAAAGGAGGAAGAGACACCAGAGACCTCTCTCTTTCTCCCTTTTCTGTGCACACAGAGGAAAGGCCACATGAGCACACAGCAAGAAGGCAGCTGTCTACAAGCCCAGGTGAAATGTCACACCAGAAATCAACCCTGTTAGCACCTTGGTCTCAGGCATCAGCCTCCAGAAATGTAAGCAAATAAATTTCTGCTGTTGACGTCACCCAGTCTGTGGTGTGGTAGTCCTGACAGACTAACAACACACAACCTAAATCTCTTCCCAGTGAAGTATCCAGTGGTTCACACCAGACACTGCCATCCTCTGCATAAAACCTTTCAATGACTCCTACTGCAGTCAAAGTAGAAGCCGGTGTCATTAAAGGCCTGTCCTGCCCTATGGGATCTCTTCATACAGGTTCTCTCTCTTCCTCGATGACGCCTTTTCCCTCACCCATGCCTTTCCAGCCATGCTGCCCCTCCTTGCTATCGCTGGGCCATGCCAGGCCAGATCCCAACTCATAGATTCCATCCTAGCTCTTCCCTTGCCCAAGAGCTTTCTGCTGAATGTCTGCGCTGTTCCATTCTCATCTCCTCCAAGCCAGTCCTCAAACAACCCCTACTTGATGGGACTTATGTTGCAACCCGCCTTCATCTCCACCCCCACAGTCTGCCCCCAAATGCCTCTGGCCCCCATACACCCCTTCTACCTTATCAATCCTCTCAGGAGTCCCAGGAAGAAAGAAAGTGCTATTATTATCCCCATTTTATAGATGAAGAAACTGAGGAAGGGATGGTGTAAACTACCTTGCCCTTCCCCATTAATCCCAGAAGTGGAGAAACCAGGGTTTGAAGCGAGCCAGTCCTTCTCTAACTCCATACCCTTAATTACTCAACTAGATTCTGTCACTGTTTTGGGAAGAAGGAAATGCCACTTTTCCCCCAGCTTTACTGAGCTATAATGGACATATAACATTGTGTAACTTTAAGATGTAGGTATACACTGGGAAATGTTGTCATGGAAAACACTGCTTTCAGAGTAAGCACAATGCATCAGGCACAGCCCACAACCCCATGCCAGTGCACACTTTTTACACATTGTTTCACTTAAGTGCCAAACAATTTTGTGACATTGACATGGTTCCCTTTATACAAATGCAGGGACAACTTTTTAGAAGAGATTAGGTAACACAGCAAATGAAAGAATTCAAATCTTCTTCCCAAATCTATGTCTCTACTACTCCATGCTAATCATCTGCTGTGAAACTGTGCCCTGTAGAGCTAATGAGGTTGAAACTCCCAGAAAGTTTAAAGCTTGTTTTTCAGAGAACTGTTTCCCTCTAATCAGTTATTGTGTCGTTTCAGTCCCCACTAACAAATCCACTAGCTATCTCCGCAGAAGCCTGGACTCAAGGTCAACTAATGTGGTTTCAGCAAGGCCCTGCATTCCTTACGAGAGATAAGCAGCCCAAGACCCCATTCAGTTTGTACCAGCTCTCAGAACATGCTGATAGTGCCTTGTCCTTGTCCTAAGATAACCTCCTGATATCAGGGGCTGAATTTTGCCTCATTCTGATGTTAAGTCTCCACCCCAAGGTGAATATGGGATGCATGTTATATACATGCCTTGCTTAATGTGCATACTCCTAACTTTACTCATAAATAATCTTAAATTCCCCTACCCTTTTATCAAGATGTATGTAATCTCAACCCCTGTACTTATAAAAAAAAAACTTGTTCTCTCCTCCTTTGGGGAGATTAAGGCTTGCCCACCCCCCATCTTCTCCTCTGGCTGCCTCTCAGTTTCTTTGCTGCATTTCTGATTTCTCAGTGACTGGCTTTGCCATGTGTCAGACAGACAGACTTGGGTTCAGTTATAGCTGTGGATAATATGGGTATATTACATAAATGTGAACCAAGAATAGGTTTAGAGGCAAGATTCCCAGATGATTTAGGGTCTTCTCAAACAGAGAAATTAATAGTTTGGGTGTTACTTCTATATAGGGGCTGATGGACATATGCTTTATAGAGTTCATTCCTTGTGGTCAAAGCTAGCTTTTTTTAGCTTTACGTAACCTAAATATTATAAGCTGAGGGATCCTATAAAGTCTGTTACAATGCATGTAACTTCATCAGTAAAAAGGAATTCTTTGGGGTTCCTGGGTGGCTCAGTTGGTTCAGCGTCTGACTCTTGATTTTAGCTCAGGTCTCACAACTGTGAGATCAAGTCCCGCATCAGGCTCTGTGCTGAGTGTGGAGCCTGCTTGGGATTCTCTCTCTCTCTCTCTCTCTCTCTCTCTCTCTCTCTCTGCTTTTCCCCCCCTTCTCTCTCAAAATAAACATTTAAAAAAATGTCTAAAATTTTTTAATGAATTCTTTTGAGGTATGGCTTTACTCTATTCCACTAAACCTTTTAAAATTACAAGAGAGTATTTTCTAAAACTCTTTCTTTTGAGACTAACAAAGATTCAGACCTAAACAATAAAGGGAATTAATAGACCTAGGTAATTAAAAGTTGAGAGATATAATGGCTTAAGGTAAGGTTTGATCCAGCAGCTCAAATGATCTCACCAAGGATCCAGGGTCTCTCCATTTGTCTGTTCTGACTTCTATATCTGCTTCAGCCTCAGGATTCCCTCAGTCCCCCTTGTGAATGTAACACAGTGACCAGAGTCTCAGACTTCCCTTTCCCACACCACATGAGGAGGACCAAGGGTGCCCTTTCACAGCTATAATGGAAGAGAGGAAAATAATCTTTGTAGAAATGCCAACAAATGTCTTCTTGCCTCTCTTTATCTCTGCTTAGGTTACACCCATCTCTATGCTCCAGTCGAGTGTTGTTCTGATTGATTTGAACTAATTAGAGCTCCTCTTGGAAGCTAAGGGTGGAGCCATGCTTACTGAAATTAGGTGGCCGAAATGGGGACCAAATGAATGGCTCAAAGGACATGTCGGATGATGTTAGAAAAGCTACCATATGTCCACTAGAAAAGAGTAACGTATAAAACCATTTAATACTTTAGCAGGATATTGGTCTGTCCACTGAGTGCCAAGCATGGCAACCAGCCTAATACAAGGCAATGAGAAGAGTGTGCGGAGGATGTTAATGTGGGCAGGTGTCAGGGGGTGGCATTTCATCTCCTGAAGCGAGAATTAGTAGAGCAGGCATATGGAAGAACTGGGACAACCTGAGGGGACTGAGTGCCTTAGGTCACTCTTGAGTATCAGAAGTGATGAGGCAGAGAAAGGGGAGGAAGGCAGAAAGGTGCAGGAAAGAGGAAGAGATTTTGCCTACTTGACAACTTCGCCTTTTCTGTGAGGAAATGAGCTATAGGACGGACAGGCTACAGAATAAGAAGAGATCGACTCTGCAAAAACAAGCATACATTATAGAAATTCTCAGATGGGATGATCCTCCTGAGAATTTTGTTATGTCCTAGCTAATTAGCCAAGGAGATAATTCATTTTACTCTTGAGGATTCGGTTTTCCCTGAGGGGGGTAAATATTCAAGGTCTGCAAAATGAGAGTTCCCGACTACTCTGTGCGTTGCTAAACCAAACATTCATTCTCCAGGGCTGGAACCCAGCAAGGACAAAGCAAAGACAAATGATGTGGCTTTGAGAGTAGCCACTCCCCTCACACTTTGCTCTGCCTCCTTCTCATCCTCCTCTCCCCTCCCCTAGCATTTAGGCCTGGACATAGCTCACACCAGGGGAATGCAGATCCTGGAAAGAATCCCTTTTGTTACTGCCAAAATACACAGGAGGGAGAATTATACAGCATGATGTGGGTGGGACACAGGGGAACAAAAGGCATGCCCAGTGCTCAATGAGATAGAGGAGCATTACTGTATAAAAAGGGGTGACAGCAGACAACTGCAGAGACACTCTTAAGCAACACAGTTTCCCCCAGTACAGAACTGGAAGGTGTAGTTACACCTAAAGACAGGATGTAGCAAGGAAACATAAGGATTGGACAGAATTCTGGACACAATGTGTGCTCAGCAAATCCAGGGACTGGATGTCCCAGACAACTAGTGTAACTTTTTTGTGCCTCCCTTGGAGGAATAGCATTATAATAGAGAGGGGTGCATCAGGCTAAAAGATGATACTCTTAGTCCTAGCCATGCTTTGATCACCTAGCCAGATTTTGAGCTTTTCTTCTGTTTCCCTGACAACTTTCTTCCAGAAAGAGGATGTGTTGATTGATTGCTACAAATATCTTACATCCTGGACAGTTGTATTTCAAGTCATGAATTAATAAATTGACATTTGGGTTTATATATCGGGGTCCTGCAAGTTGCTAGACATGTGCCTATTACGTGAGAAACTGATATGCTCTGGGAATGCTGGCAACATTTCATTTTCTGAACAAGCACAGCTGAAGAGCAGAGCCATCACTGGCCAGGAGAATGCCCTCTGAAGGGCCTTGCCCAGCTGTCTGGTTGGACTCTCTGCGTGTCTTCCCTTTTGCTCACGCCTTCAAACTGCAACAGCATTGCAGGGTGGCCGGCAAGGTCAACTTCATTGCAGAGGATTAGCCTCCGCTATAATTAGTAGCATAGGAGAGACCTTTACGTGTTGAAATTTTGGGGCCACTTCATTCAAAGCAGGCAAAAGTCAAAACACCACCCAGAATCTGAGAGCTGTAGTGAGTCTTCATTTCACAAGTGATGCCAAAGAGTCTCAAAGAAGTCAAGTGACTTGTTTATGGTCACATGTTTTTTGGCAAAAACAAGACCCAGGATTCTTGGTTTAAGTCTGTTTATTTTCACTGCACCACAGTGGTCCCCAAAGACCATCAAAGTTATCACCATGTTCACAAAAAGCCATCTTTTGCATTCACAGTTATTATTAAGTGAATTAAATTTGAAAACATAGCCTATCCTAGTCTATGTCCTCTATCCACCAAATAGTCTAGAAAGTTTTTATTGCATTTCAAAGATAAAATGCTCTAATTTGCAATCAAATTATAATTGCCCTGATGCGTCTTCCATTTTCTTATTATAATGATGCTAAGACTTCATATAGAATTTCAATATAGATCAAGGGAAATATTAATTTCAATATGTTGTCAACTCAACATGAGTTCTCATTTTTACATGACACACAGCAAGTTCCTGATAATGTCACAGTCAACTGTTAACTTTGTTTATTTATTTTATTTTAAAGAATGTTCTCTTTTTTTAATGTTTATTTTTATATTAGAGAGGAAGTGTGAGTGAGGCAGGGGGAGAAAGAGGGGGGGACAGAGGATCCAAAGCAGGCTCCGCACTGTCAGCGCAGAGCTGGTTCAGGATTCAAACCCACAAACCGACTGTGAGATCTTGACCTGATCTGAAGTCAGATGCTTAACTGACTGAGCCACCCCGGCCCCTCAAGTGTTAATTTTAGTATCAGGAGATTATACTGTTTTGCTTCTTGAAGAACTGGCGTGTATCCTCTTATTGGGTAAAGAAAAGTATACAGCCCATAGTATTTTCCCTTTTTGTCCTAACTGATGGGCGACTCAACAGTAAACCTAATGCTCAATCACAGGAATTGTTCTAGACGTGTTTTGGTATACTCGCATGCTTCGGTCTGAGCCAGTCATGCTGGGCTCAAGCTACATTCAGGCAGAGTTGCCTGAGAAGAAACTATGTAGGGATGGTGCAGAGTGGAGAGTCTGGTAATACGTAATCTATGCTACATCTGGGATGAACTAACTAAAAATCTTAAAAAAGTTAAACAGCCAGAAAAGTAGAATAAATAGTGTATCAGACTAGAGAGAGAAACTACAGACAAAAAAAATAGGAGTGAAGCACGTGTTAGCTAAGATAATGAAATCTAAAGAAGAAAGGAGCTAACAAGGCCAAAAATCCTGTGAATTCAGCATAAGCACTCTTACATCTACCTTGTGTCTTGATTGGTTTCCCACCTTAGGTTCCTAAAGAGTCATCTTCCTTTAGTTTGGCATCTTTGTTACTAATCCATCTAATTGGATGTGTTAATTTTGCTTGAAGCCACCTCTATTCCTATAGGAAAGCAAGTAGACATATTCTAAAATATGCGGATGGGCTATCAATGACCTTTCTTTAAAAATAGGACTGCTCTTCCCTCTAGGTGGTCATGTGCCTGGAGTGTTCAGGAACAGCAAGAAAGCAAGGGTGGCTGGAGTGGAATAAGGCAGAGAGAAAAATAATAGAGATGGTCCAAGAGTTTGAATAGAAGTTAAAGGTTTCACTGTTATGTTGTGTGAAATGGAAAGCCATTAAAGAGCTATAGGCAGGATATTTTTATGATCTGACTTACATTTTAAGAGGATAACTTTGGCTGCTATAAGATAGAAAATGGGAAACCAGTTAAGAGCCTATATCATTAGTCCAGGAAAATATGTGACAGCTCAAACCTAGGTATTTGTAGATGAAACAGAGAGAGGAGTCAAAAAAAAGAGAAAAGACAAACTAACTCCAAGACTTTGGGCTCAAGGAATTGCAAGTCTGATCCAAGGAGATGTCTTGGAATGAGATGCTGTGCCAAGGGGTAGGGCATAGAGGATAAGCAGAAAATGGTAGCTCTGAGAACTCATAGTCTACAAGAGGAGATGGACAAGAAGGATAATGAGGGGCGCCTGGGTGGCTCAGTTGGTTGAGCAACTGACTTCGGCTCAGGTCATGATCTCACGGTTTGTGAGTTCGAGCCCCGCATCAGGCTCTGTGCTGACAGCTCAGAGCCTGGAGCCTGCTTCTGATTCTGTGTCTCCCTCTCTCTCTGCCCCTCCCCCACTCATGCTCTGTCCGTCTCAGAAATGAATAAAATAAACATTAAAAAAATTAAAGAAGAGGGATATTGATAAAAGCAGGTTCCATTTCTTTTACACTCACTGTTTTTCAGGCACTGAAGGAAATATTCTACAAACACAACATAACTCAGTTCTCCTAATGACTTGATATGGTTGATACAATTAGCCCTAGTTTACTGAAACTCAGCAAAGTAAAACGATTTGCCCAAGATCTCAGAACTGAAAGATAGGCATGTCTGTCTAACTTCAAATGTCTACACTTAACTAGTATCGTTTAGTCTACCTCTGGCTCAATTTAATCTGAGGAAGCAAGGAGGGCAGGATATATGAAGCATACCCATGAGTACAGGGAGCGGTTTACCTATGACAGAATGACTGCATGATCGCTTTTAATCCATAAAACAAGAAGGATGGATTCGATGATTTCCATGGTTCCCCTCGGCCCTAAAAGCCTGTAATTTTAAAACATGGTGATGCTTCTTTTCACTAAAGTGAAGTCATTTTTACTCCTTAAGTTTGAAAAGCATAAAACACAAGTGTCTTATTTACACAAAGCTATTCCAAGCCAGGCTGAATTGAGCCCCATACCTTCTATGTTGCCCATTTTGAAATAGAAAGGGCATTAAGGGTAAAAAAAAAAATAGCAGTGAACACAGAAGAGTATATGAAGAAAAGGAAAAGGCACATCAAGGAAGTAAAGGCATTATATAAAATAAGCAAGGAAAATAAAAAGGAGGTTTGGAAAATTGCCATGTTCCAGAAAACTGAAGAATGTTTACATCTTTTATACAGAGACATCTTGATTACTGACTAAAAAATTCAGTGACAACTAAAAAAGTATCCTGCATGTAAACAGAAGCTTTAATTTTCATAGTCTCTCTTGTTCCAAATCCTGGCTTGTAATATCACACCTTCAATTTATCACAATAGCAAAATCATGTGAACATATTTTCACCCAGAGAGGACATAAATCATGTATAGCTGGAAAAAGATAATGCAATACATTTATGTTTGCCTCCAATTTGGGATATGTCTGAGAGATTAAAGCAAAATTTGGCCTAGATTTAAGGAATCATAAAAACAACTTGGGGTTTAATAAGGAAGTAACAAGCAGCGTGTTTTTCTTCATCATCGTCACTAAATTGATAATAGGCTTCCATAATGCATGTGTCTCTGTACCAGTAGGCAGCTAAGGGATATCCCTCTTGATCTGCTGACACTGGAGGCAAATGAAGTTACAGGGAAATGATAATAAAGTGTCCCATTAGTGTGAAGAGTAAAGGGAAAGCCCTAAACTCTAGTTTTGAGGCCATGCTTCATGGAACCAGAGCGTCACAGTCCAGAAGGAAGTGCTCGCTCTCTCATTTTCTCTCTCTCATTCCATCCTCCTTTAGATGGCTCCATATGATGTCATTATGTAATGCACCTTAAAATTTCATTTTAAGCTTTTTAAAATGTGTAAAACTGCATCTAAGATTATAATGAATCAGTGAAATGTTTAAAGATATAAATAAATTGAAGATTTTACCAAGTATATTAGAATCAGTATTGTTTCTAAATACTTTCTGGGAATTGCTAGGGGAAATGACATTCATTTATTATGATCACTATTATTCTCTTAAACCACATCCTAAATATGAAAACCACAATAGAATGTTCAGAAAACATGAACAGACACCTCACAGAAGAAAGTCAAACAACTGACAATAAAACATTTGGTCTTCTCTGAAATTAAATGGAATACAAATGAAAACAACAAAAACATACATGCAGACACACACACACACACACACACACACACACACACACACACACGTCGTACCAAATTATCAATGTGTGTATTGCATTTATGTGTGTGTTTTGACAATAACACTCAGTATTGGTGAAGCCATGGCAAAATAGGTATCCTAACAAGAATTAAGAAAAAAGTTAATTTCTAGAAATCAATTTGAAAATATATAGCTATACATGTTAAAGTGCATAATTTTGACCCAGTAATTTTCCATCTAGAGCTGTATCCTAAGGACATAAATGGAAGCTGGATCTAAAAGATACTCTCCAAAAAATAAACAAATAAAATTAAATTAAAATTAAAGATATTCTCCAAAGATTTATCATGATTTCATCTTTAAAATTTTTTTTTAATATTTACTTATTTTTGAGAGACAGAGACAGAGAGTGAGCAGGGGAGGGGCAGAGAGAGAGAGAGAGAGAGAGAGAGAGAGAGAGAGAGAATCCAAAGCAGGCACCAGGCTCCGAGCTGTCAGCACACAAGTCCAAATGCAGGGCTCAAACTCACAAACCACAAAATCATGACCTGAGCCGAAGTCGGACGCTTAACCCACTGAACCACTCAGGCACCCCTATCATGATTTTAGACAAGCTGTCAGTGTCAGCATAAGCATCTAATTCTTCCAATTCTCATATTCCGATAGCATATTTCAAATATACATATCAATGATTCTCAGCATTATTTGCCCATGACAATCTCTTGGGGAACTTGTAAAATCCCTAATGCCAGGGCCACGCTCCACACACTTAAATTAGAATCTCTGTTCTGCATTTTCTTGTCCACTGCATCATTGTTCACAACAGTCAAGGTATGGAAACAACCAAAGTGTTCATCTATAGATGAATGGATAAAGAAGATGTGGTGTACATATACAATGGAATACCATTCAGCTATGAGAAAAAAATGAAATTCTGGGGTGCCTGCATGGTTCAGTCAGTTAAGCATCCTACTCTTGATTTTGGCTCAGGTCATGATCTCATGGTTCATGAGACCACCCTTGGGCTTTGTGCTGACAGTGCGGAGCCTGCTTGGGATTGTCTCTCTCTGTCTCTCTCTGTCCCTTCCCCACACATGTGTGCATACACTTGCTCGCTCGCTCGCTCTCAAATAAATTAATTAATTAAAAAAAAAGAAATTGTGCCACTTCCAACAACATGAATGGACTTTGAGGGCATTATGCTAAGTGAGATAAGTCAAACAGAAAAAAAAATATTGTATGATCTCACTATATGTGGAATCTAAAAAATCCAAACTGACAGAAACAATAGAATGGTGGTTTCCAGGGCCTGTGGGGTGAGGGAAATGGGGAAATGTTGGACAGAGGGCCCAAATTTGGAGTTAGTTATGATTATGTTCTAATGCATAGCATGGTGACCACACGAAACGATATTGTATTACATATTTGAAAGTTCCTGGGGTGCCTGGGTGGCTCAGTCGGTTAAGCGTCTGACTTCAGCTCAGGTCACGATCTCACAGTCCGTGAGTTGGAGCCTCGCGTCGGGCTCTGGGCTGATGGCTCAGAGCCTAGAGCCTGCTTCCGATTCTGTGTCTCCCTCTCTCTCTGCCCCTCCCCCGTTCATGCTCTGTCTCTCTCTGTCTCAAAAATAAATAAACGTTAAAAAAAAAAAAAAAAAAAAAAAAAAAAAGAAAGTTCCTTAGAGTAGAACTTAAATGTTCTCATCTCAAAAACAAAAAAAAATTACATAAGTTGATGGAGGTGTTAATTAACCCTATTGTGGTAATCACTTACTATATACATATACATCTATTAATCACCTTGTACACCTTACAATTATACACTGTTTGGGGTGCGTGGGTGGCTCAATCGGTTAAGCCTCTGACTTTGGCTCAAGTCACAATCTTACGGTTCGTGAGTTCGAGCTCCCGCCTTGGGCTCTGTGCTGACAGCTCGGAGCCTGGAGCCTGGTTCAGATTCTGTGTTTCCCTCTCTCTCTGCCTCTCCCCTGCTCATGCTCTCGCTCTCTCTTTCTCTCTCTCTCAAAAATTAACATTTAAGGGGCGCCTGGGTGGCACAGTCGGTTAAGCGTCCGACTTCAGCCAGGTCACGATCTCGCGGTCCGTGAGTTCGAGCCCCGCGTCGGGCTCTGGGCTGATGGCTCAGAGCCTGGAGCCTGTTTCCGTTTCTGTGTCTCCCTCTCTCTCTGCCCCTCCCCCGTTCGTGCTCTGTCTCTCTCTGTCCCAAAAATAAATAAACGTTGAAAAAAAAAATTAACATTTAAAAAATAAAAAATATATATATACACTGTTAGTTACATCTCAAAAGAAGTTTGAAAAAATAAATTAGAATCACTATATGAGATGAGGGATGTTAATTAAAAAATTTTTTTTTTCCACTGGGGGTGGAATCCAGGTGTCAGTATTTATTTTATTTTATTCTTTATTATTTATTTTTGAGAGAGAGCAGGAGAGGGGCAGAGAGAGAGGGAGGCAGAGGGTCCAAAGAGGGCTCTGCGCTGACAGCAGCTAGCCCCACACAGGGCTGGAACTCACCAACCTTGAGATCGTGACCTAAGTCCAAGTTGGATGCTTAACTGACTGAGTCACACAGGTGCCCTCGAGTGTCAGTATTTATTAGATCTCCCCAGTGTTGCGGGCAAGATTAAGAAGCAGTTCTCCAAATCTTTGCTCTAAAGAGTGCAAAAAACAGAGTATTAAAAAGGAGTAATGTAGGAGCAATATTTTCTCCCTGGTGAGAATATGCAAACCTCCATTTTAACATTTTTAATTTTGCAATTTTCTTTTTTGTTTCTCCAGCTAATATCCTTTAAAAATCTTCACAGAAAATACTAAATGGACACTTCAGGCCCTGCTAGCAAATCATTCTTGGTGACTTCCAAGCAATGGTTTGGGAAAGTTGTCTCCATTGTGCATTCCTTTTGGACTATATCTCTTATTGGAACACAATAATCTGAATTACATTTGGAGAACATAAATTTAAACTAGATTAATTTTAAGGTCAACAAATGAAAAGTAAACACATACAAAGAGACTTTGGCCAATGGAGGGAATAACTAAGTCCCCAGACTCTACAGCAAAGGACTATGTTTAAAGACTATTCAAGTGTCTTATATATTTACTAATATAGTATGAAAGCAAACATTAAATATCTGGGGCTGCACATCTACTCAGGGTCAAGGTGGCCCCAGTGTTCTGTTAAGTAGCCTAAGGGAACATGTTAATCTCTCAGATCACTGTGATAGCATGTGGATCAGTGACTACAGCAGGCATTACCTACATTAATGAGGTCCCAACACACTTGTTTCTGCAATGTGTGCAAGACAGAGAGGCCGTATCCATGTGACGGCCAACTTCACTGACAACTGTCATTGACAGAGGCCAGAAACTTCAAACCAAAATGTTAGGTTCATAACATGATATCCACATGTAACCCCCAAAACTGTTCCATCCAGACATTTATTTATGAATGTTCTCTCCTGTGCTGAAGGAGGTTTCCAAGTCAAACACTTTGTGATTGATTGGAGCAGATTTGACTTTAAAGAATTAAGTGTGCTTACTTATAATTTCATAAAGTCTCTATAATTCATGGTTTTTTGTCATCGGTGAGAATCACAGTGATCCAATTCTAATGCAAAAATATTTATCTCAACAGAGTTTGATTAAATAAAGCCAACACATGCCATCCTGAGCTCAGAATTCATATTAACTTTCAAAACCAGAAGAGAAGTGAACAAAAGGCGGAGGAAGAAAACTTTTACATGCTATCATCATTTCTGTTGTAAAAGCAAAGCCAGAGTTTCAACTGGGGGCAAAAGTAGGACTTGGCTAGGACGTGGCAGTCCGCACCATCCTCGTATCGCTGGGCGTAAAGTTAAATGCTACCAGTAGGTTGGCGACGTTTTGGGACTTCATCACTTCAGACTGTTCTAATGTAGAGGATGCAAGAATTACATCAGGGCCTTGGCTGAAACTCCCTGAAATTAACAGAATTTAGGATTGGAAGGTGATCGTGTCCAGATAGCAGCTGTGTCTTATATATTTCTGCATCCTCCACGGAAGCAAGTGCAGTGTGTGTACTCAATAAATATCAGGCGGTTGCACACACTTGTGGAATGACCCTCCCACACGGGGCAGACATCCTCTCAACAGCGTCGTTGACAGATGGGCACCTGGCATCTGCTTCCATGCCATCTATTGACAAGCATCTAATGATCTCCTGAGGACGCTCACTCCCTTACTCAGCCCCACTAACGGTTAGAAAGCTCTGTCTTATGTCAAACTGAAACTCGCTTGCATGTAATGGGCCCCCACTGGCCTGAGTTCTGCCCTCTCCAACAACACAAAATGAATCTGTTTAGTCTTCTATCTGATAGTTCTTTAGCGATCTTAGCAAAAACTAACCGCCCTCTCCCTGTTATGAGATCATCCCAGTCATTGCCTTCTGGGCATCATTTAGAATGTTAATATTCATGTGAGTGCTCAGCGGTGCCAAGGATGGGAGATACCATTCCAGGCAAAAACTGCGAGTGATGCTATTATACCTTATAATCAGATCCCGCACTGTGAACGCAAGCACGGCAAACTTTTAAACACACGTTAGCTTCCGTGAGGCATATGCAACAATGCGTACCGGGCTTCTTGTGTTGACTCCTTCCAAATTTCATTTCTGAATGAGGAATCCGATCATATCACTTCCTTGCCTAATATTCTTCAATGATTCCCATGACTTTCATTCAATCAACAAAAATTTATTAAGTTCCTATTATGTGCCAGGAACTATGCTATGTCCTGGGGTGCCAGAAATGATCAGGGAAGCACGGTCCCTTCTCTCATCAAGCTTGCAGTCTGTGGAGATGTGTCAGAAAACCATTAAACAACTAAGAAATACAATTTCAGATAAAGAAAACAGGTAAAAACTGATTGGAAATGAAGGTCATGTATTAGTCAGCTCCTCAGGGAAAGCCTGTATGAGGAGGTGAAATTTAAGCTAAGACCTCTTTGATGAAAATGAACAAACCACCATAAAAGTAGCAGCAAACTTGGTTTTGCTCTGTCCCAGGGAGCTTTTTCTCATCTGCAAATGGGAAATGCATTCCCTCAACTCTTCACCCAAATCACTGATTAATAATGTTGCCCGGGACAGGGTCGAGAAGGGAACTCTAGGCACCTAAGAGAGCTTCCTGCTAGGCTGTCTCTTGCAACATCTAATTTCAAGGACTTTGCAAAAGCAAATAATACGGCTTTCAAGATTTCGAAAGCAGGGCAGAGTTTGCTCCCTACCACACTCCCATAAACAATAGAGAGGATGGTGCTGCCTGTTCTGGGGTTGTTTTCCTCTCCAGCAAAGCCACCTAGTGAGTAGCAAAGGAACTTTCCAGGAACGCATTTCAATGTATTGGCACTTGCAGCACCAGCCCCAGCGGGAGGCTCACAGCATGACACCTCAGCCCAATACAATTCAAACTTCCTTTCCCAGAGCAAAGACATAGCCGTCCCTGGACAGCTTGCCTTCCTGGAGAAGGCAATACTGTTGAGTTAGTAGATGAAGCCTGGTAGAAGCCTGTGTCGTACTGTATACATGTCTACAAGAAGGGGCTTGAGGGCAGTGTTCTGGAAAGGGGCAACTGAAAAATAAAACCTCTATACGATATCACTTTACCTGTCCCTGGTCCTCTGTGACCAGAAAACAAACAAAAAAAGCCTTATACATCTTCCCTGTGTTCTTCATTTGCAACATATCTCTGAAAAAGATACAATTTTTCCCAGCCCTTACCTTTAGCTAGAAAGACCTCATGTGAATACTCAGCACAAATCCCGCATTTTAGATTACAGTTGCTAACCTGTTAAACACACTCATTCACCCAAACTCTTTATAATCTGCAGGTTTTCATGCTGTGCATCCCCAATATACAGGGTGACTGTTATGATTATGCGGGTTTTACTATGCACAAGTATAGAGAACACCCTTGAAATAAAGTGATTTTAGATTTGCTTAGTCTTTGTGACCATTTCCCAGAAAATGTAAAGTGTTTTGAGGATAAGGAGCCTCATTCTAAATGGTACAAAGACACCAGGTGGGTTAGCTGAAGGCCTGCTTCATAATCTCCCATATAAGAAAAGCCTTTCAAACATGAGCTACTCAACGATATTCAGAGCAGCACTGTTTCTAAAAGTGAAAGAAAAAATGTCCATCATCTGGACTATGAATGTCTGTCGGCAGGAAAATGAATAAATAAATGTGGTGTGTTCACATATCCGAATACCACAGATCCATTAAAAAGAATGAATTAAACCTAAAAGTATCAACATGGGTAAGTCTGCAAGAATGTATCGTTGAAAACGGGTATGTATAGAGGGACACCATTTATGTGAATGCTGTAACGCACAAAACCACATATACAAATAGGTTATGGATACATATATTTGCAGCAAGATGCATATCTAATACACAAGTGGACACACATCAACTTCAGGTTCAGGATCACCCCAGGTCAGGGAGGGGGCCTTGTACAGGAGATTCGGACAGGAAGAGTACAAAGGAATTCCACCATGGTCACTTTCACTTATTTATTTACCTATTTACTTATTTTCTAATGTAAAATATATGTGGCAAAATACGAACATTTGTTAAATCTGGGTCACAGTTATGCAGGAACCTGTATCTTTCTGTATGTTTGAAATAACATAAGTGAAAGAGCAAGGTGGTTAAGCTTCATTTCCCCAGAGGAGCTGTTCTGTTGCTTCCCCTCTGACAACGAGATCCTTATTATTCAGCGGCTTTCCAATTTTTTTCTTTTTTTAGCAACAGTCTTCCTTTCAAATGAAAATTTTTACGGGTTCCTAATACATACGACCAATAAAAGCTGAGGTGCCCTGGAGCCCCACTTCCTCACCTTACCTCCATGCAAACTAACAGTCCCCAAAGAGATCTCTGTGCAACCCGGGGCTCCACACAGCTCGATTTCAAACCACAGATGTAACTAATGGGGAATCCCTTTGGACCTGGTCTCCTGGACCCTACAAGCCAGTTTCCAAGCTTTGTGTCAACGATCCATGGTCAGAATGTTTGCATTCTTCCTTTGCCCTCCTTCTTCGGCCTCACTAGCTGGTAACCATGTCTTTTTTATCTAGAGCCTAAAATCTTCAATAATCGACAAAAATTAATACTTCTCAACAAGTTGAAACTGGCATTTCTTAACCGTCCTTCCCACCATTATTCTCAATAACAGATTTAACAGTGCTTGTGTTAAAGTAAATATATGTGTGTGTGTGTGTGTGTATGTGTGTGTGTATTTTAAATAGTAACACAAAAAAGAAGATAATTTCTTTTCAAGAAGCAAATCTCCCTTAAATAAAAGGAAAGCAAGAAATGACTTGGGGTGAATGCAATTACACATGTTTATAAGAGAATACAGTATTAGGAATGTCAAAAGTCAGAAAAATAAGATACATCAAATAAACACCCTTGAACCACTGACCAACACAAATATTTAATATGACATTTCTGTGACTAATGTTGCATCAGTACAGCAAACTAGTAAACATATTTAAACTTCAATTTTGTGAGTGTTCTTATGCTTTAGCATTATATTTGTATTTTAGTATACGTGCTGGTGAAGCAAGCACGGCATTATATTTATATTAACATATATCCATTTGTTCTGCCAGATGGTCTTCTACTACTACACTTAGGGAAATGTCACATTTTGTTAAAGAAGCCTATTCAATAAAACATTCCAATTGACCATTCTGAGATACCAAAGTTCAAACTCACGGTTCCCAAAAGATTCAAAATAGCCCTATAATGCAAATATGGTTTGTCAAACACGAAAATGTTTGTGGTAGCTAAACAGATACACGTTTGGTATAGATAAGAAACAGTGATGGTGATAGCATTGAGTTGCTGGCTTTTAAAAAAATGTCTATGAAATGAGAATAGAAACTACTTTGGGAAGAAACAGTAGTAACATGGAGCTTACCTTACGGACTGAATGACAGCTACCTAGTGAGCTGAGTCTCAGAGAGATCCCAGGATTAGAGTACAATGCTAATTGTTGCTGTCTGGCAATGCACCCGGGCTTCCTCTCCTCACCTAGCGCCCACCCGGACATCACATGGCAGACTTCTACATTGCGACGGGAGCACCCTCACCAAGGCACCCTGCCTTCGCACCAGGACCGAGCACTGTGTGGTCCTGGAAAGCAACATGAAATCTTCACCAGCCTGTTTCCCCTTGGCCTTGCTCTCCCTCTAAAGGAAACAATCCCCCTCCATCTACTGTCACTGCCGCACTCGAGGAGTAAGTACTGAGGGTGGCAGCTGGGATGTGAAGGGCGATGTGGAAGAGGGACTGTCATGTAGAAGAGGGGTTTCAGGGCAAGGCAGGGATTTAAAGGCAGGCAGAATAAGGCCAGAGGAAAACCAATGTATACTACTATGTCCTATGGTGATCAATTAAATGACTAAAATCAATCTGCCTGCCTGAGAATGAATACCTTGTTAACTGGGATCACAAAGGGACAAGAATAGTGATAATTTTTTGAAGAGGCTACTTTTAACACAAGCCAGCTGTCAAGCCATCTTTTAAAGCAGCAGACGACCTTATGTGGGGTGGGGGGGTGGGGAGATGAGGGGAGGAGAACGTGGGAAGTTCAAAGGACCACAGAAATGATAAAATGCATGGTGAAGTTTTCATCAGGAAGGTTATATAGCCTAAGAAGCCCAATGAAAATAAGTCTAAAACATGATTGGATAAGAGTAAAGGTTGATGAAACACCAAGATAGATTGATTACTGATGTCAGCTGTGATGTCCGTCTCTGGCAATCCATAGGAAAAGAACAGACAACCCTCAGGGCTAGATTTAGTTACTCATCTGCACAAAATCAGATGGGATGACCACCATGATGACCTTGTGATAAAAAAGCATGCAAGCAGGGCCTTGTATACAGTATCATTTCAGGATATTTAAGGATTAGGTCTAGAATTTCCAACAGGTAATAAGTCAACACATTGGGCCTGAGAATGGATAGAAGACCAGTGTGAAGTGAATCCATCCAGCAAATGCCCAGTTTATCTGTAGGGCAGAATTTGAGTTCCAACAATGTACAATACACTCTTTATTAGCCTGACAGTCAGGAAGTGGAGTGCTTCAGCTAATCAAATATTTTTTGTTAATTGTTACCACATGCAGAAGGATTACAAATTTTTAAAGAATGAGAATAAATTAAAATACACTTAACACTGAAACTAAACTGATTATAATTTAATCTTTCTCTAATTATTCAGAATGCATTTCAGGGTCATCAGAGAAGCATAAATTATCAATGCTTGATGACTGATCAGGAAGTCACAGTTTTTTGAAAATCCTGGTTAATAGATGCTGGGTAACAAAGAATTCACTGCAACAGTTATCATTTGGGGGATTTATGTGCTAGGCATTTTGCTAGGATATGAAGTATGCCATTAATCCTCACCAAAAATAAAATTTCACAAAGGATGAACTGATATTCAGAGTCCAGAATAACTTGTCCAAGGCCACACAACACAAACGGGTGTCAGAGCCGGGCTTTGAATGCAGAACTATCTGTCTTTAAAGAATATGTTCGTTCACTACATCAAGCAAATCCTTGTTGTGTAAAACTACTCATAGAATGTGCTGTCTGTACAAAACTTACACACAATGGGTCATGCTGTTTATTCTTCCAGGAATGCTGAAGGATTTTTCTTACCCAGTCTTGAGATTCCTATCATGTATTCATGAGGGCAGGAAACTGTGGCCATGAAATATTTTTGAAGTTTCTTTTTAAATGAATGGCCAACTGCTCCTTCATAGGATCCACAACATAGACTGAACATCTTTGGAAGAAACATGTTTTAAGACACTAAACCAGTGTGGCCTCAAGCACAAAACAAAATGATTTACCGATAAAGGTGTATACACTTAATAAATACACTCATATACTCAAATTTTATACAGCGATTTAATTTTTGTGCTATTTTGCTTATTTTTTTAATGTTCATTTATTTATTTTGAGAGAGAGAGAGTGCGTGAGCAGGAGAACAGCCAAGAGAGAAGGAGGAAGAGAGAGAGAAAGAATCTCAAGCAGGCTCTGCACTGTCAGCACAGAGCCCGATGCGGGGCTCGAACTCACAAACGGTGAGATCATGACCTGTGCCGAAATGAAGCATTGGACACTTCACCGACTAAGCCACCCAGACACCCCTTATTTTGCTTATTTTTAACTATAAAACATATTAGACTTGAAATTACTCATGAAACAATGTGGCTCTTTAAAATTATTTGACTTTAGGCTGGGTTTAAATCCATTAAAGAAATGAGTTCTACCTGTTAAGGGAGGAAAAAAGTTATTTCATCAACAGATATGATACATCCTTCTTCCCATTATCTATGTTTAGTCCCAAACTCATTCATGTTTTCACTTGAAACATTTGTGGCTTCCTGTTCACCTTCCCTCACCAGCGCCAATTAAAATTCTTCAAGGTTCAAATGGTTTTTCTTCCTCCACCCATAATGGTTTCACTTATCTCTAAAGCAGGCAGTGATTCCTATAATGGAATTTCACAAACAAGGGGGGACATGTGGCTGAACTTTAGAATGGTACAAAATAATCTCAGGCCATGATACTGTTTCATTAGCTAATCTCACTCACACACAGGAGACTTTGCTGTTGCTGAGATGACCCTATTCAAGGAGACAAGCCTCCCTCCCTCTCCTCTGCACATAGCGTTTCCAGATAAGCCCTAAGAATTTCTGTCTATTCCAAAATGAACTATTTTCATCTCCAGCAGCAAGCTGATATTTTCATTGTATTAAAGAAAAAGCTACCTTCACAGTAACTTGGGGTAAAAGGAACCCTGACTGTGCTCAAACGCTCCAATCAGAGAAAGAGACTTCCAGATATGAAGCTTCTCCACAGAAATATGGTGGGAAGGTAATTCTGAAAAGGCTGCAACTTGATTCCTCTTTCTAAGTCAAGATCTTGCCCAGACACAAAAGTTTCACACTCAAGTCAAATCTAAGGAAAGTGAAAATCACTGCACTTCATAACTGAATTAAATTTCATTTAAGGTGGAGCTTGGAAAACGTACTCAACTGGCTTAAAACTTGATCGATTAGGTGGGGCTTGCCATGATCATATTTTGAAAGGTGATTCTACTACTCATGATTGTAACTTCCGTGGACTTGTTCAGCTGGGGATTTTACTCTTAGTCTTTGGACTGTTTGTTCGTTCTATTTCCTCCCTGAGATTCTATGTTCTCCACAGTAATTCTGTTAAACTTGAATCTGAGGTGACCCTTCTGACTCTGAACTCCAAGGGATTACTTTCTCAGGGGAAGAAAAGTGAGGCTCATTTTTGATATGAGTGAATAGAAGAGGAAACACCCAGATTGAAGGTCAAGAAAATGTTACCTGGAACCTGAGTCAATATCAATAGGAACAGTTCGTTGAAAACCAAAGTGTTATTTTATGCCCAGCTAAGAAAGGTGTTCACATTGCAAATTAAGTAGCTGAATGAGAAGAATGAAGAAAGCTTAAAAAAAAGATATCAATTATAATTCCTTAGACTTTATTTTATAACCTAAGAAATTATCAAGAGTTCTAATAAAATATGATCCTTGACATACCTGCCTAGAAAGGATATTTATAGGGTCGCAAAATTCTTAAACTGGAAGGATCCCAAAAGAACAGCTAGTTCAATACTTTTTCTTTTTTTTTTAATTAAAAAAAAATGTTTATTGTTTCTGAGAAAGAGACAGAGCATGAGCAGGGTAGAGGCAGAGAGAGAGGGAGACACAGAATCCGAAGCGGGCTCCAGGCTCTGAGCTGTCAGCACAGAGCCCGACGTGGGGCTCAAACTCACAAACCATGAGATCATGACCTGAGCTGAGGTCGGAGGCTTAACCAACTGTGCCTCCCAGGCACCCCAACACTTTTCTTTTTCTAATGAAGAAATTGAAGCACAGAGGGGTTAAGTGTATTTAAATATGTTAAAAACTGTCAACATATATTTCAATTATTGTCACAGCAAAACCAAGTTTAATATCAGAAGAGTATAAATAAATAACACCTATGCATAATACCAAAGCATGAAAACTATTTTCATAACAGCAAAAACAACCTACTATCTCTTTAAAAGAGCAAAATGGTGGCATAAATCTAATATTTTCTTAAAATTCGCAGGAAGAATTCAGTTTTCCTGCTAATCTAGACTCGATTTCCTAATCAACCATTATGCTTTTACTGACCAGCTACTGAATGCTAAGTATGTAACTCAAAACTCCAAAATTTAATTCTGGTAAGAATTTTGACATTAAAAAATGGTAAATAAAATCGTTGTACACACTGTTCCTGCCTATGAGTGCTTGTACCTTTTAATAACTTTCATTTCTTCTGAAGATGGTTTTCTTCCTTACTTCCAAGGATTATAATGGTATTGTCTTTAAGAATCAAAGTCTCTCAACTCCCATCTATTCAACTGTCTCATTCAACAAGTGCTTAATTGAAAGAAGGGCTGTGGTTGTGTAAGGAGCCCATGAACCAGTTATGGCACCAATTTTTAATGTTTTTGTTCATAATATTGCTGATTTTCTTCTACACAGCTATTTTTCTTCTTGCTATTGAAAAAATAACATAGGATGTAGTTAACCAGTTATTCACCCAACCTGGGAAAGCGGGCAGAAACAGCATTTATCGTACTATACAGCAATTGACCATTATACCATGTCAAAGTTATAAGTAGGTAAGATAAGACCACTGAGAGGAAGGCTATAAAACTGGTGAGCTTAGCACTGCTTAAGGTGTAATTACCAACACTGCAAATCCAGACACTCGTTTCTTTAGTGCACCCAGAGTCAGTCCCCACTGAAGACCTTCATCTACAGAACATAATGTCCATGTATTAATTTATGATGGGGACTATTTTTTTTCCAAGCACTGGGAAACTCATGTAAAGTTTCCTGAGTAGCAAGGGCTAATACCTGGCCATCCGCTTCTCCCTACTCTTTTCATGAGCCCACAGGTGTCCAACAGAATCTCTATTAACACCATTATCCAGGCAACCCCTGCCAATCCCACTAAGATAAATTTTACAAGCCTTGTTCCACAGCAGTGCCTTTTCATTCTCTAGATAACTAAGCGGCCAGGTAGTAATCAAGTTATTTTGGAGATCAGGAAATAAGAGCTAATATAAGCAGCTGCTTCAGGACCACTTCACCATGGCCCAGTGGAAAACTTGAGGAGTTCACCTTCTCTCAATTCCAAAAGCTCTCTCATCAACTGAATATTCTAGCATCGCTCTCTCCTGAAACAGGTTTTAAAAAAAATCATTACCTCTTCAAACCCATGTTTTAATTTCTTTTGGATAATAAAAGGAAAGTAGAAATAGAATTGCTTTATCATATGGTAGCTCTATTCGTAATTTTTGGAGGTACCTCCATACTGTTTTCCGTAATAGCTGAACCAACTTATGTTCCTGTTAACAGTGTACAAGAGTTCCCTTATTTCCACATCCTTGCCAACACTTATCTCTTGTCTTCTTGACGATAGCCAAGAGATATATGCACTCCTATGTTTATTGCAGCATTATTCACCATAACCAAAGATATGGACACAATCTAAGTGCCCACCAACAGATGAATGCATAGAGGTTGTGGTGTGTGTGTGTGTGAGTGTGCATACACAATGAAATATTATTCTGCCATAAGAAAAAGGCAAAACTTGCCATTTGAGACAACAGGGATGGAACCTGAGGGCCGTATGCTAAGTGAAATCAATAACTTAGAGAAAGATAACTACTCATAAAAAACCAATGGAATGGTGGTCACCATTGGCTGGGGGGGGGGGTGAGGGAATTGGGGATAAGTTGTTTAAAGGTACAAACTGGAAACTAATAATGAATAAATTCTAGAGAGCTAATAAGGCACATCATAAGTGATTGTGGTTAACTATATTATATTATAAACTTCAAAGCCGCTAAGAAACTAGATCTTAATTGTCCCCACCACAAAAAAAGAAATAATAATTATGTAACATAATAGCTAACACTATGGTGGTTATCTTATTGCAAAATTTAAATATATCCAATTAGTGTGTTGTACACTTTAAACTTACAAAATGTTATGTGTCAAATATATTTCATTTAAAAATCATTATCAAATCCTTCCTCTTTTTTTTCTCACCTTTTTCAAGATTCCATTGAGTCTACTCTTCATATTGGAAAAATTGATTTTCTCCAGGTAAATTTTTCTTCAATTATTTTACAGGTCTCCTTTATAGTCATAAAAATAAAACTGGGCTTCTGTTTGCTGCTACCTTGCACAAAAACTAGTGGACAGATTAACATAAAAAAATGGAGAGGGTAAGTTTGAAATCATCTTAAATGTTTTTTTTTTAAGTCTTTATAGAAGTCTTAAAATTCACCTGGCCTTAAGTAGTGGGGATCCTTAAGTAATCATACCCCCAGAGCAGTTGGAACTGAATTAAAAAGGAGTGCAGGGGCGCCTGGGTAGCTCAGTCAATTAAGCGTCTGACTTTAACTCAGGTCAAGATCTCACAGCTAGTGAGTTTGAACCACGTGTGGGGCTCGGTGCTGACACCTTGGAGCCTGAAGCCTGCTTCGGATTCTGTTTCTCCATCTCTCTCTGTCTCTCCCCCGTTCATGTTCTGTCTCTCTTTCTCTCTCTAGGGGAAAAAAAAAAAAAAAAAAAAAAAAAGGAGCACAAAGGAATATCCATCTGTAGGGGCACAGCATACCTACAGAATGCAACTGAAGGGGACGGTGAAGAAGAACTTTGCACATTCTTTGCACGAGGGCAGATTCTCTGATGTGTAATTGAGCTGCTTCTCACATGGGCGACTCCAAGAAACCTACTGCCGTGGAGCAGATGTACCACGTTCTATGTTTCTACGAGAGTGTGTGTGCTACATGGTGTAGATCTCTAATCCTATCAATATGTGCGGCACCCAGATAAGCCTGGCGAAGTAGTCTAACAACCACCTATGTGTGTGTGTGTGTGCGTGTATGTGTGGGTGACTGTGAGCATCACCAAGCTCTACACCAGTCCTGCGGTCACAGCACACGTTCTCGAAAACCCCTAAACTGATCACACCATCACAGCAGTTGAGAAACGTGCAGGAAAATAAAACCGCAGAACCTGGGAATTGCAGATGAAAGCAAGTGGATAAGGAACACCAATCCCATTTCTTTGCAATGGAGAATACTGAGGTCCAGATTATGGATTTGGGGCCAGAGTGACAGATGTCCTTAAAAGTAAGGTAAATATATCAATATGAGAAAATATCTAATATTTTAAGGTATTCAAAGCATACAGAGACAGAAATCATCTCATTTTATTGCACAGCTGACTTTGGGTTGGCAGAATAGTAATTAGCATTAGTCCCATTTAACAGGTGAGAAAGATGACATTCAGAGTCCTGCTGACATTCAGAGCTGAGCTGCAGGCACACCACAAGAACACAGGACTTAGTCTGTCTTTACTCTCCAAGACCCGCACAGACTTTTTACTCTCTTATGCTTTCTGTGGAGAATAGAAGGCAAAGGTAAGTGTGCCACTACAGAGAAGTAGGGGAGAAGGTAACAGGGAAAGGTCATTTGGTATGTCTCTGTTTCAGGTAAACTCTGGCTGTCTGAGTTTGTATGTGGTCTGAGTATGAAGGCTGATGGAACACAAACGTACTGGAAATTGTTTTCTTCGTAACTTTTCATATTCCACAAGTTTGCACCCTAGCATACGCTAACAATTCTTGTGCACAGCCTTCAACCCCTGTTCTTTCTTCTCTATTCTGACCTTGACTAGCTGTCATCCAGTTCAGCCAGGAGCAACGGTACCAAGCGAATCTGATATCCGACCACACACGTTTCCAAAATTGTGAGCTCTCTGTGAGCGACGGGAGGAACTGCTTCATCGGGACTAATTGCCAAAGGTTTACTTTGAGAAGCAATAAAGCAGTAGATAGGGAGTGGAAATCTATATGCAGGTACTTGGGTTTCTATTCTGAGCTTGCAATGGATTTTTAATTGGTTAGTTTTGCTAAAAGGTCAATGTATTAACCTTTGAGATCTTTCCTTAATTCTTAAGATTTCTTAAATGCACATTTAGAAACACACAGGTGCTTAACACATTTTGTCCAGTTAAACGGGCCTCTGTGATCTGAAATTGACAGAGGCAGGTGGCTGCCAGATCTGCACTACTTCGGGAAATGGATGTATTTCTCCTCTACTGGCTCTCCGTGGGAAGGAGAGGAGGAGAGGGGAGGGAGTATGCTGACAGACAACAGCGGGGTGATTCTGTGCTCAGCATCTTGTCTTGGTGGTATACCCAAGCTGCAAGATTTATAACCTTCTTGTTACAATGCATCAGCTTCAACACTTTCAGTGAAGTCTTCAATAACTTCGATGACATCTTGCTGAGGGGTTTTGTCATTAAAAGCCTAAAGCTGGTCATTAACAAACCTTCTCTGCAATCATCTACTGCTGTGCTAACTCAGGCATGGATCCGACTGGAAAGTTGGGCTGGCTCAGAAACTTTCCAGAAGTCTGCTTTTTTTTTTTTTTTTCCCTCTCTATGGGGTATATTTCTTTAGGGAAAGAAAATACAGTTCTCAATTATTTAATCATTTATTTCTCATTACCCATTGGCTAACTCTTCTCTGACAGACACAACCAAATTTAACCAAGTATACAACACCTACTACTTGACAGAAATGGCTGTCAGGGCTGAAGATATAACCACGAAAAAGACACGGCTCCAGTCTCAGGGAGTTCACGGCCCCCTTCAAAAATTAGCCATCATTTACAGAATCCTTTGTAATGGGCCAGACTCTGTATTTAGGCTTTAAAGGCACTACCCTGTTCATTTTGCAGATGTGCTTATTAGCCCCGTTTTAAAGATTAGATAGCTGAGGTGTTGTCTGCTTATGAATTTTCCCCGAATTATTGATTGAGCATGTGAGTGGCAGAACCAGGCTTCGAACCCATGTCTTGCCTGAGTCCCAACAAGTTCATGGACTCCAAAAAACAGGATCTGGGCCAAGAAGAAGGCAAAGGCATAGCATTCCAGGCTGAGGGAAAGATCATGGGCCACGTAAGAGGCAGGCAGGCACATTCTGGGCACAGGCTCAGGCACGTGATGAACAGGCAGAACACAGACTGAAATCCCCTTTCAGGAGAACTGAGGTCACGGCTGGAGTATTACTTACTGGGGCCAACCTCCCCTTGCTTCACACTCTCGCTCACCTCAGCGGCTTTCAGATTATTGAGGCATCCATTTGTGTGTGTTTACACAGGAACTTAAACTCACCTGCTCCGGAACAGCAAGGACTGGTGTACGTTTTACGAATATAACTGACATTCATATGATGTGAGAAAAGCTTAACTCCTTGAAGATGACTGCTTTCCAAACTTACACAAACATCAAGCAACCCAGTTGCTTGATGGTCGTTTCTGCTGCCAATGATTTAAGTTTTTCCCTAATCTGGCAACCTCTCTGATGGAAATAATGAATAGAGGGAGGCTGTTTCTGCTTTCTACTCCACAGGAGTCAACTGTAAATAGCCAGAGGCCCAAAGCTAGAAGACTGACTCAGAGGTTCCCCCCCCAAAAATGACGGAGAAACCTGTAGACATGGGGGAATATTCTGCTATAACTTAATTACTTGGAGGGAAATTTGAAAAAAAGCCTTGGGATGACATTTTTAAAATAAAAAGTTAAAAAAACTTGGGGTGATAAATATATTCTTAAGAGTACATATTTCGGGGCTCCTGGGTGGCTCAGTGGGTTGAACATCTGACTTCAGCTCAGGTCATGATCTCTCAGTTCATGAGTTTGAGCCTGGGGTCAGGCTCTGTGCCAACAGCTCAGGGCTTAGCCTGGAGCCTGCTTCAGATTCTGTGTTTCCCCCTCTCTGGCCCTCTCCCACTGGTGCTCTCTTTCTCAAAAATAAATAAACATTTAAAAAAAATTAAAAAGAGTACACATTTTCTAATAATAATAATAATTATTACCATTGATTGAGAGCCTACTGTGCACCAGCAGTTGGTGGTTGGGGGTGATTACACAATAGCTCATTAAATGGAATCTTTACAACAACCCCGGTCAAGGAAAGTGTTAATCCATTTGTATAGGTGAACAAACTGAGGATTTGGGAGGCTGAACAATTTGCCAAAGGCCCCTCACTGAATAATTTGCAGAACTGAAATGTAAGCCTAGTTATAGGTTATTGCAAGTTTTTTGTGTCTCTACTCTGTTGCTTTTATCTATATCTATGTTAATGAAAAACAATCTATTTAAAGGCATTTAAATAACGCAATGATTAAAAAAGCATTAGCTGATTTCCCTCTCTTTTTTTTTCTTGAAATGACATCCCCCGCCCGCCCCGCCCCCTGCCGCCCTTTCCCAAAAGGAAACAGAAACATTAGCTTACTTTTTACTGCTCAATTAATTGCTGTGGGATTTTACCTGAAGAGATCAGAAAGACCTCCAGGCGGATATCATTGATCCAACTATAGTGTCATTATGTGCCTGTCCGTAAGTGTGATGTTAGAGAGAAGGCTTTGTTTGTGGGGATCACAAAGCCATCATCCATCCGACTCTGTGGGTTCTGGCGGGCCCTCACCTGCAGCGCTTCCCACGAATGTCTTCCTTGGCCTGTTATTAGTTTTAATTGCTCACAGGGCGTTCTTACTAGTAAAGTTCTTGCCAGTCAAGATCATCAGCACCACCTCAAAGGAGTCTCAGGAAATCAATTAGTAAATTAGGCTCTAGTCCCCTGAGGAGAGGCAGGATAGGGAGTGTCCCGAAGCTTTGTCCAAGGTCACAGGACGAATTGGCCCCTGCAGACGCAGCAGGAAGCACATTTATTCAAGTCCAGAGTACCAAAGTAAGGAAAAGGTTCTGTGTGGTAGGACAAGTAATCACTCTGAGTCAGAAAACCCTGGACTCACAGATCTTATCAAACACCAAAATAGTAGTAGTGGTAACAATAATGCACACATTCTGCTTGGTTCTAGGAGATATGACTTAGTGACTGTGATCTTGAGCAAATGACTTAGCCTCTTTGAATCTCACTTTTCTCATCTGTAAAATAGGAGCAATGACCTCATCTCACTGTTTTGAAAATGAAGTAATACGATGGTATCAGCGAAGATTCTTTTTGTTCCAAGTGATGGAAACCCAGTCAGATTCAGATGAAGCAGAAAGAGCACTTAATTATAAGTAAAAGTAATGTCTCTCAAGAACATGCACGCAGCTGGGTCTGAGGAAGAACTGGAATTAGAGGCTCCATTTCTAAGTGCCACCCTGAAGCCCTCCCTATTTCTTGTCTCCACGTCCCTGCAGCCCCCCTTTATACTACTGCTTAGCGTCCATGGCAGGACATAGCCAACAGCCCACAAAGGTACATCCCCCTGCCAAGTTAGGCTAAGAGACAAGGTGACTGGCCCAAATTCTAAACCTCAGGGAAGACTGGGATTGGCCCAGTTCATGCCATGTACCTGCATTCAGACCAATCAATTATATATTAACAAGGAGCAGGATTGTATTCTACTTACATGGCTATCCCTGGGGTAAGCCTGAAGATGAGAAGAGATGGGTATTTCATAGAAGAAAAGGGATTAATTACTAGAAAAGAGAGTTTCTCCACAGATTACATAAACGGTGTCCACTACAACAATATATAAGAAATAGCTATCACTATACTCACTCCAGAATAAATACGCTTGTCTTTTTTTTGTCGATAAGTAGATTTCTGCATATTTGAAAGACCACATTTTTTTAAAAGCAAAAAATTATAATATGTATTAATGGCAATGAATATAGATCTAGTGTTAAAAAATCAGAAAAGAACATAATACTGTGAACAGTTAATGTTTTAAGTGTATAATATTTTTTTCCATATGTTTAAAGACACAATTGAAATTCTACAAGTAGAAAAACAGAATCTTGTTTCTAGTCCTATTCTCCTCTCTTGCCCCTGAGAAATCCAAATCTCTTCACATTTTCCACTCTCACCTTCAGTTACTTTTCTGTCTTTAAGTTGTCTTTGTTTGTGGGTCTACCAGCGAATTTTTAGTGTTAAGGATCTAACTGTATTAAAGTACTTGAAACTATTTCAAAGAGCAATGAAATGTCCTTATATGTTAGCACTAAACAGAGCACCAAGCTGAAAATGAAGAAAGCCAATTTCTATTTTTCTCTCTTTTCCCAGGAAACACAGAACAATTTTGGACAAGTCATTTGTGGTCCTTATATCATCCATAAATCTGCCTGCCGGTAACCAGCTTACTTTCCTCCGAGGATGAAGCTGGGAACATCAATGGATTAACTATGAATAGGGTCATTTACAGGGAGAAAGAGAGTGGAATCTCAGAAAACTGGGCATTTCCTTTTTATTTTATCAGGAAGTGAATTCCTACCTAGAGAAAGAATCTGTTTTGCATGTAATACAAAAGAATTATTTCACTTGGATCAAACTGTAGGAATCCAATTGCCCTCTGCCAATAAATTCCAAGCCAGAGTGAGGGATTGAGTACCATATATTTTAGGTTTTGGAAAGAGACCATTTTGTGTCACTTTCCAGAATTCCTTCTGGCTGATTTCAGTACATTACTGATTAATTTGGAAAGAATAATTTTAGGACCTTTCAAATAGAATGATGAGAGAGAAGTGTACCTATCATGGTAAAAAAGGAAATTGAAAGTCTCGTTTTACATTGGATTTTGTTTCTGTGATATGATTCCTTTATAGGGAGGAGAAATTAAATTTACAAAGCAACAGTGTTCCAAGTAGAAGCTGAAATGGGGAAATTAACTGGTGTAGAAATGTGTGTTGCCAGTTAAAGATGATTCCTTCACATTTGTTTTCAAATGTGAAAAGAATGCCATGGGGGGAAGAGCATTTGCCAGAATAATAGTATTGTCTTGAAATAAAAGTCACAGATTCTATATGACAAAAACCTGTTCCTAAATGGAGCTGTTTGGTTACAAATGAAACACACAGTGCTGGAAGACTCATTTTAGACCAAGACTCATCGAAGGCCATTCTAAAGTTTATTGCATAAATGCTTAATTTTGGTCCTTTACAAATTCCGTCAGTTCATTTCTTGGTAGTTAGGATGTTGAAATATGCACATAGGCATGCTGTAGTTGGTCAGTACTAATCTTTTTGTAATAACTAATGTTCTCTTCGAACAGACACCACCCCCTCTGTTCATATCACCTTCACCCAGGAGTCACAAAATGCTGAAGACAGTTGCTTTTACTTGATTAAATTTTGAAAGGTTGAAGCTAGGCCAAAATTCTCACCTTCCTCTTTCCTAAATACTTTTTCTCTCTCTTAATTACGTGGCTTTACACTGATTTACATGAATTTCGGCTTTCAAAATCATTGGTCTTTGCTGAATGCAAATAGGCACGTGGGAAAATTATATTAAGTTTGCACAATTGATCTTTCATCATTTCAAATGGTACCTTTGAACAGTTCCTGAAATGTCTGTCTGAAATACTCCCAGCGCTGAGTGTCATCAAGAGATGCAGGGTCACCCTGGGGAAACCCGTTCTCAGTGATGTAAATTACAGGGTTATTATACGTATCCTGGAACAAGAGAGCAGAAGTTTTATTCCAAACAGATGTAAAAAAAAAAAAAAAAAAGACTCATAAAATCAGGTGCATTACCCTCTATCTTCTCTAAGCTACAACCCAAAACTAGTTTTCATCAAATTGCACTGACCCTATTAACTTAATTTTCCACGCACTGACCTTTTATGACTAACAATGGGAAAGCAAAACTGTGCAAATGTCCATGAAGACAGTCAAATGACTCTTATTGTAATGAGAAGACAGAAATATCTTTCTTCCATCAGCATCTGCTGATTGTCACTACTCCTTAACCCCTTGGTCCCACCAACAGCTACACTCTCTATCTCCCCACAGCAAGGGTCCTAAAAATCATTAACTTAAATTTTTAATTTCAGCTACCTGGACACCATCCAGCATAATGGAGGCCAAAAAAGGATCCAGTTATTTCAGCCTTTAATGTGCCTTTTGATAATCACAGTTGTGACATCAGCCTGAAAAATATTTCCAAGCAACTTCTTTGACCCCAACTGACTTTAACAAAGAATCCCAACTTTGACCTTGTTTTGAAGCCTCTTATCAGCCAGTTATCCCTCACCAACTTAAATCCTAATCTCTCTTCCCAAGCCAATATATAAGCTACTGTCTAAAATCATTCTTTTTCCAAGTTCTTATATATACACATATGTCTGTCTTTCCGTTTCCACATATTTGGGTGTACATGAACACAAACGTGTTTTACCTTAATATATTTCAGTAGTTTACGTATTCCCCATGGCACCACATAGACCCAATCCAACCTTTTCCAAGATGGGTCTGGAAAAACTTGAAGCTCCACATCCTGAAGAAAACCCACTTCTTCTTTCTTGTTCTCCTGGTACTTGACTAAACGACTTGTATAATATTGCACAGCAAAGAAATCAGCTGTGCCTTTAATCATTCTCTTCTCTTCTTCTGTAAATTCTGGAAGCCTTGATGATGGATAGCCTTGCTTTTTACTCATGAAGGCAATCTGGGACTTGACAACTTCTGGATAATCACCGTCAATAAATATGGGTTTAGCAAAGAAATCCAAGCAGAAAGCAATGGCTCTTTTAGCAGCTTCCTGGTCGGACACTGAATTGGTATCTGCTGGTTCCGCCCAGCCAGCAAAAATTCCTAGGGACACCATGCCCTTCTGCTCCTTTCGGAATAAAGAATCGTAGCTGTGCCAGGATCTGGCGTGAGCTTTGATCAAATTATGAGCTGCCTGATAACCTCCAGTTCCAAAGTGAGGTACACCAGGAGGAAATACACCGAGATCGTACGCCACGATGGCAAGAATATTAGGCTCATTTATGGTGATCCACTGCTTGACTCGATCTCCAAACGTACTGAAGCAAAACCGGGCGTATTTGTCAAAGGATTCGATGATTGCCTCTGACAACCAACCTCCTTTGTCTTCTAAGGCCTGAGGCAAGTCAAAGTGGTAGAGTGTCACTATGGGTATGACCCCATTAGTTAACAAATCATCAATGATCTTGTTGTAATAGTCTATTCCTAGGAAAGAAAAAAGAAGAACGTATGAGAAGTAAAGTTATTTTTAGAACATTGACCATAAGTAGCGATCCGGAGAGGATTGGGAATAATTTCCTAAGTAACTTTTATTCCAAATAAGGTTTGTTACTTCCTGCATATAATCAAGTAAAGGCTGGGAGGAAGAAACATGAAGAATTCCAAGGAAGAATGGCTGAGCAGAGGGTTGGGGATGTGACGGAAGATGTGGAAGATGTATGTTCTGACAGGAATACATTTGGGCAAGTTGCTACCACATAACTTTGTGTTATGATCACATGTATTGAAATTATTCTATTTGCATGCTTGATTTCTAACCCCACTAGAATACAAGCCTCATAATAGCTGGAGTCATATCAAAGTCACCTCTGGATCCCCCAAATCCTGGAACAATACCAGAAAGTCAGTAGATAGATGCTCAATAAATAGTTGTTGAATGAATGAATGGTTCTCAATGGTATTAAATATAAAGTAAAGGAACTGATCTAGATGACTGTCTCAGTTCTTCTCCAGATACAGCGGTCTTATAAATCTAAAAAGGAGACCCACTGAACATGAAAAAGAGGTCCCAGAATGTGGGTTACAAGGGCAGTTAGCCAGAGCCTTGGCATATTAAGGAATATGGTTGAGAACTTTGCTCTAGGATTCTGACTTAGTCCATGAGCTATCTAGACACCTCTGGCTCTCACCTAATTCTCCAGCATTGCATGTGGTGGAGGGGGGAGAGCTTTTAGTATTGTGGCAGAGTTCAGAAGAATGTTATTAAGTTGGAGATGCTCTGTCTCAGAAACCAATGCCAAGAAGATGTTGCGTCCAACCTAATAAGGACTCTTAACTGGAAGAGACTTTCTTAGGACAGACTGATATTAGTGCTTCGTGTTATTTTATGTCTAAGATTGTGGAAGAAACCTAAGCTCAGAAGAGAGAAGCTGTCCTGCTTTTCTGGATAATAACTAAATTCCTATGTAGAATTGTATTGCACTCAAAGTTTGTTCAGAAGTAGGGTCCTTTTTTCTCTTTTTTTTAACTTCATATCCTCTGATTAAAAAATAATTTAGGCTTTTCAAGGTGTCTGGGTGGCTCAGTTGGTTAAACAAATGACTTCCGCTCAGGTCAGGATCTCACAGTTCATGGGTTTGAGCCCCATGTCGGACTTCATGCTGACAGCTCAGAGCCTGGAGTCTGCTTTGGATTCTGTTTCTCCCTCTCTCTCTCTCTCTCTCTCTCTCTCAAAAATAAATAAACATTAAAAAATAATTTCGGCTTCATACACAGAAATAAACTCAAAATGGATGAAAGGCCTAAATGTAAGACAGAAAGCCATCAAAATCCTTGAGGAGAAAGCAGGCAAAAACCTCTTTGACCTTAGCCGCAGCAACTTCTTACTCAACACATCTTTGGAGGCAAGGGAAACAAAAGCAAAAATGAACTACTGGGACCTCATCAAAATAAAAAGCTTGTGCACAGCGAAGGAAACAATCAGAAAAACTAAAAGGCAACTGACAGAATGAGAGAAGATATTAGCAAATGACATATCAGATAAAGGGTTAGTATCCAAAATCTATAAAGAACTTATCAAACTCGACACCCGAAAAACAAATAATCCAGTGAAGAAATGGGCAAAAGACATGAATAGACACTTCTCCAAAGAAGACATCCAGATGGCCAACCGACACATGAAAAAATGCTCAACATCACTCATCATCAGGGAAATACAAATCAAAACCACAAAGAGATACCACCTCACACCTGTCAGAATGGCTAACGTTAACAACTCAGGCAACAGATGTTGGCAAGGATGCAGAGAAAGAGAATCTCTTTTGTATTGTTGGTGGCAATGCAAGCTGGTGCAGCCACTCTGGAGGTTCTTCAAAAAACTAAAAACAGAACTACCCTACAATCCAGCAACTGCACTACTAGGCATTTACCCAAGGGATACAGGTGTGCTACTTCAAAGGGACACATGCACCCCTATGTTTATAGCAGCACTGTCAACAATAGCCAAAGTATGGAAAGAGCCCAAATGTCCATCGATGGATGAATGGATAAAGAAGATGTAGTATATATGTACAATGGAGTATTATTCGGCAATCAAAAAGAATGAAATCCTGGGGCGCCTGGGTGGCGCAGTCGGTTAAGCGTCCGACTTCAGCCAGGTCACGATCTCGCGGTCCGTGAGTTCGAGCCCCGCGTCAGGCTCTGGGCTGATGGCTCAGAGCCTGGAGCCTGTTTCCGATTCTGTGTCTCCCTCTCTCTCTGCCCCTCCCCCGTTCATGCTCTGTCTCTCTCTGTCCCAAAAATAAAAATAAACGTTGAAAAAAAAATATTAAAAAAAAAAGAATGAAATCTTGCCATTTGCAACTACGTGGATGAAACTGGAGGGTATCATGCTAAGTGAAATTAGTCAGTCAGAGAAGGATAAATATCATATGACTTCACTCATATGAGGACTTTAAGAGACAAAACAGATGAACATAAGGGAAGGGAAACAAAAATAATATAAAAATAGGGAGAGGGACAAAACAGAAAAGACTCATAAATATGGAGAACAAGCTGAGGTTTACTGGAGGGGTTGTGGGAGGGGGGATGGGCTAAATGGGTAAGGGGCACTAAGGAATCTACTCCTGAAATCATTGTTGCACTATATGCTAACTAATTTGGATGTAAATTTTAAAAAAATAAAATTAAAACAACTTTGTGGGCATCATAAAAAAATAATTTAGGCTTTTGAATTTGTTTTATTCAATCATTAATTTCTTCATCCCTCAAATACACATGTATAGAAAAGCTACTGTATGCTGGACTTATAAACATATGTAAGATAAATACTGTCCTTGACCTAAGGAAGCTCCAATTTTAGTAGGACTACAGATAAATTCACAAACAATCATAATGCAGTATTACTGGTAAAGATAAAGTATGGAATACTATTTAAGTATATGGTAAGGAGTACCCATTCCTAGCTAAGGACATTTGAAAATCTATTTTGAAAGCAATATAACATCATGATTCCAAAAGTGAACTATGGCAACCAGCTACCTAAATTCTACCCCATTCCTTCACCTACTTCAGTGACCTTAGGCAAGTTACTTTATCTCTCTGAATTATCTTTCCCTGTCTGTAAAATGTGGATGATAATAGAAACCTACTTCAATAATTTACTGCCAAGAGTTTAATGAGTTGATAAATTGAACATCATTAGAAAGTTCTTGGCATAAGGTAAGGGGCTCAGTACAAGTTAGCCATCATTTTAATAATTATTATTGTTGTTATTGTTGTCACTAGTGACATCTAAGTTGATACTCAAATGATGAATATAAATCATTCATATAAGACAAGGAAGAATGAGTGATCCAAGAAGAGAAAAAAGGGAAACAAATATGTGAAAGAGTAAGGGAGGTGTGGAAATAAACAAAGACCACCAAATATGAACAAAGAGTTTATTTATTCAGAGCTTGCTGTAGCGAGGGAATCAGCCATCATCACTTGCATTTGACAGATACTGAAAGTCTGTCAGGAAAGAGAGGAAGCTTTATAGTGAGAAAAAGGAGGGGAAGGAGAAGACTTCAGTTACAAGCTGATTGGAGATTGTTGGCACAGGGAGGCTGGAGGTGGGCTAAATAGAAGCAGGGCATCTTAAGCAATTGGTCTGGGACACATATGTGACTTTCTCTGGCTGGTCCTAAGTTGGAAGCAGGGGGAAGGGGAACAAACATACATAACGAAAAAAAAAAAAAAAAAACCAGAGAAGTTGGCAGATGTTGATCTAGTTCTGACTATTCTGGGCCAGTTGCTACAGAGGTTGTGTTTGGCTTCCTGGGTTTCTTTTGTAGATCAGAGTTTTAGTACCATATATGGACTAGCCAGTCTTCACTTGTAAACTGTATTTTAGCCTAGTGTGGCTCTTTCTGGGAACTGTAAGTCCAGGATAATGATAATGTATAGCTGAGCAGAGAAAGCACAAGAATGGTGAGAGGTAAGCAAGCCAAATAATGCAAGATCATGTGTTGTCTGTCTGTCTGTAAGAGTGGATATTTTTAACAACAGCTCTCTTGTTTTGCAAACCAGAACATAATGTGAATCATGCATAACAACTCCATACTTGGAAGACCCTTACATATGTCATTACTCACTTGGCAGATAGGATACCTCCACCTATGCCCTAATCCATGCCCTATGTCCATGCCCTAATCCATGAAACATGTGAATAAGTTACTTTACATAGAAAAAAGAATTTGCTGATGTCATTAAGGTTAAAAATCTTGAGATGGGGAGATTTCTCTAGATGGTTCAGGTGGGCCCAATCTAACCACATGAGTCCTTAGAAGTGCAAGAGTAGAGCAGAGGAGTGGGTCGGAACGATGAACAACAGAAGAGGCCAGAGAGGTGGCAGCATAAGAAGCACTGAACCCACTATTGTCAGCTTTGAATGTGGAAGAAGGGAGCCACCTGCCAAGGAATGCAGGTTGCTTCTAGAAACGGAAAATGGCCCTCAGTTGATAATCATCAAGGAAATGAGGCCTTCAGTCCTACTACCATAAGAAACTGAAACAAGCCAAGAAACAGACTTTGGAAAGAAATGCAACCCTGTAGGCACCTTGGTTTTAGCCTACAGAGACCCATGTCAGACTTCTGACCTCCATAACTCTAAAGTAATAAATTTGTGCTTTTTAATTGAAATATACTTAATATACAATTTTACATTGTTTTCAAGTGTAAAACTTATGCTATTTTTAAGCAGCTAAGCTTGTGATAATTTGTTGCAGCAGCAATAGAAAACTAATACATTCACCAAACGTTATAAAGTTTTTCTTCTCTCTCACAATGAAAGATCATTCCGCCGTCCCATCTCAGGGCCTCTGCAAGCCCACATGTCCTCATTTGTAAAACGCAATATCCAACGATGGTATAATGGAATCAGTTTGGAATTGATATGTGTGAAGGTTTTCATAGACAATTCCTTCCATTGGCTCTGAATATAAAAATAACATCAGTTTTCATTTATTGCATTCATACTATATGTGCCATTTCATTTAATCCTAGCCCTAAGCCCAAGAGGTGGGCTTTTTTTTTTTAAGTTTATTTATTTATTCTGAGAGAGAAAGAAAGCATGAGCACGGAAGGGGCAGAAGAAGGGGTGGGTAGAGGAGGAGGGGGAGGAGGAGAGACAGAGAATCCCAAGCAGGCTCCACACTATCAGTGTGGATCCCGATGTGGGGCTCGAACCCATAAACCATGAGATCATGACCTGAGCCAAAGTCAGACGTTTAATCAACTGAGCCACCCAGGTGCACCAAGAGGTAGATATTTTGTATCCTCATTAAGCATCTAAGGAAACCTCTTCTCTTCAGAGACAGCAAGTCCCAGACTTAAGTAATAATGTCATATGGCACAGCCGACATTTAAACCCAGTCTGCCTCACTACAAAGACTGAACCAGTTCTACCATGACATTCCGTTTCTCACGTTTACTGTTTCAGAACCAGAAACATGGTGACAATGTTTTACTGGTCTTCACAATCACCTATTTTGGAGCTGATTCATAATATTAGATCCTTTTTTTTCATTTTTGGAGGAATCAATGATTTACCCCTGTAAGCATCATTAGATGTGGTACAATCATTAATGACGGCAATCAACGTAGTTCAAACAACATGATAATCTTTGGTTTAATTGAAGATTTAAAAAAATTTTAAATAAGATTTTTTTTCTCACTCATCAGCCTGACAGAGCAACAAAGCATTTCATAATTAATGTTTATCCCAGAATTGAGTACTCTTGGTTTATACAGAGCACTTTTGGTTTGGTGCTGTAATGCAATTTTCCCATGGGGCAGTGAAGTGACGTTTGTAAGAGCAGAACTCCAGAGTCAAACAGTTGAGCTGAAGAATCATGGACAAATCACTTGGCCTATGTACATCCAAGTTTCCTCATCTGTAAAAATATTACGGTATATTATAAGTGCCACCTCATGACTGTTTTGAGTATCAAATGAGACCAAGTCATGAAAGGATTCTTTAGCTTTTATAAGAAATTCAGTCGTTGGACAAATGTGTATTTTTAAATGATCATCTGTTACCAATAAAGGGACCTTGAAACTTTGAGAGGCTATTTGGACTCTATTCTGCTCCTGGATATTTAGGACATAATTTTTTTAAATATATAATTTTTTTCTACTGTTTATTTTTTAGAGAGACAGGGTGCAAGTGAGGGAGGGGCAGAGAGAGAAGGAGAGAATTCAAAGCAAGATCCAGGCGCCGAGCTGTCAGCACAGAGCCCAACGAGGGGCTCGAACCCATGAACCAAACTGTGAAATCATGACCTGAGCCAAAGTCGATCGCTTAACCAACTGAGCCACCCTGGCGCCCCAGGACATAACTGATTATTTTAAGTATTTAAACTTCCATAGCCTTCTTTCATACTTAACTACCATTTTCTCTGATATAATTAAGCCCATTTCTTCTTATTTGATCTTTGGAAATATAAAGCAAATTTGAGTTAAATGTCTTTTGGATATAGGGGAAAGCAACCCACTTCAGATTAACTCAAATATAAAGGTGGCATGAGGGGCAGGTGGCTGTTTGGTGTAGGAAGCCTGGGCATTATTTGATATGATAGAGAGCTATCAGATTCCCAGTCACACAAAATTACAACTGAAACTCAAGGGAATTGAAGCTGGGAGCTGAGAACGTCTTTGCCTCTCAAGAAAGACTGGTCTCACCCATCCAGTTTCACTCAACACATGTTTTCTTTATGCACCAAATTTGCTATGGTCTCAAAATGGCCATCCCATCTGCCAAAGCTATCTTATAGTCCTGGTTCCAGCACCAACCAACTCATATTCTCAACTTCTCAACTCCAAACATCTCTGAGAGGGGAAGACAACTGGGCAAGATTCTCTTTTTCCATGAGGTTATACAATATTATGTCACAGGGGAAAAAGGTCTTTCCCTTGTCCAGTCAGCTATGGCCAGGAGTGGAGCAGGTCTATGTAGAACAAAGAAATGGGGAAATTCTCTCAGAAGAGGATGTGGCTAGGACTTGCAAAGATGATGTGTCAATGCAGAAAATAACTGACCTGGAATCCCCCTAGCCAAACTATAAATATCTTAATGTAGAATTAATTTTGTTCAAGTGCCTAACATGCATCACACATGACAACTAGGTTCATCCCCTTCTAGACTCACACCACCAATTAATTTCTTTGCTTGCCCTATGTTCTCTTATCACAGTGCCTGTATTTGCTTCCTATTGCTGCTATAAAAAAATTACCATAAACTTAGTGGCTTAAACCAACACAAATTTATTATCTTACAGTTCTGGGCATCAGATACTCAAAAAGATTCTCACTGAACTAAAATCAAAATGTCAGCAAGGCTAAGTTCTTTCTGGAGGCTCTCAAGGAGAGCCCATTTCTTTGCCTCTTCTGGCTTCCAGAGGCGGCCTGCATTCCTTGGCTCGTGGCCCCTCTAATATTCTCAAAGCCAACAGTATAACCATCTTCTCTCCTCTCTGACCTCTGTTTCAGTTCCTGTATTTTCTCTCTCTGACTCCGATCCTCTTGTTTCCCTCTTATAAGGGCTCATTGATTACACTGGGACCATCCAGATAATCCAGGATAATCTCCTCATCTCAAAATTTTTAATGTAATGACAACTGTAAAGTCCCTTTAACCATGTAAGATAATATAGTCACAGTTTCTATGAATTAGGATGTGAGCATCTTTGGGGGCCATTATTCAGCCTCACATATTGCCTGATATGGAGTAGCAGATTAATAAATGTTTCTTTAGTTATTTACTTTACCATTCCTGCTAACTGTGCTCATATTTTAAATACTAAAGTGAATAAGGAATTCTGCATAGACATTCCTTTTTTTTATTTCCAATACCTGGGTCCCCTACTAATCATCTGAAACTTACATTTGTGGCAGAAATGAAAATGAACTTGAACAGCTGAGAACTAGAGAAATATGTGATTTCTTTTGCCAGCTCAATCTCTTCTTGTTAAACCTCGAAGACTTGACATTTGAAAGAGAAAGGCTGTGTAACAATTCCACTTTGTAAAATATTCTTACAGTTTGGGAACATAGGTTTTACACGTTTCCAAATGTCCTCTAATCAAGCTTTAAAATAGGAGTTAGAACACAAAAAACGGGGTGCCTTGTAAAGGATAGTGACAAGGGTTTTTCCAATTCTTTACATGCTCTTTGAGAAAATGTTCAAACAGAAAAAAACAAATGATGGCCTTTCTGAGTTAAAACAGTTCCAGTTGCTTCAACAGATCACTGCACAACAGTGAGCAACCGCTTATTGAAATTCTGCCGACTGGAAGCACCTCCTGTGCCCTATTGTTCATGGAAAAGTCTCTAATATTAATCAGCTATGACTTTACAAAAGCTGGGGGCAAACATAAAGAGCTCAGTGCTGGGGCACGTGATCCTCACATGAGATGTGCATGACTTATCTTCCCACATTGTGCAAGTGGCCCCATCACCACCCAGTCTCATCACCACCCCCCTCCAGCTTTTCTGCTGTCCTGTTCCTGGATAGTTGATCTATAGTGTGCTCCATGGACTTCTGTATATATCTCATATTTGTTTTAAATAGCTTGATATGTTGACATAGTGGTACAGTAATCCTCTATCTGAAAATCTTGGAGGGAAATGTGTTCCGAATTTTTGGATTTTTAGAAAGGAAATACAGAACAAATACCATATACTAAGTTAATACCCTCAGTGGGTCTGGATCAGTCTCACTTAATATTTCTGTGTCATAGACTTTAAGTCTAAAGTTCTCTTTTGGCCAGCAAAAGAGCAGACGCAGGATTAGAGCGGGAGATGGCTAATGTCCGGGAAAAGACAAGAGCCCCAAATAAGGGTCTTTGCTGGGTATTTATTAAGATCAGAAGGCTTACAAACGTGATGGGCATGTACAAAGAAACAAAGAAACTGTCAACATTAACTTGGGGATGTGAGGGAAAAGGGGGAATTTGAAAATATACAGTATTTGGGGTTTGGGTCAATATAAAACAAAATCCTGGCGCTGGGTAGATGGGCAGGTGGTTGTTAATGGCAGACAGGAGGTGCCGTGCTTGTTTATCTTAGCTAGCCTAGGGGATGAGACAGATAGGAGAAATAACCTCAGGGTTAATAAGCCACCTTTTCTTTTGTTAACCATCTCTGCTCTGAGCTGCATCGCCTGCAGGGCAGTGGTCCATAGTCCAATTCACCAGTTTACCTAACTGGGCCCTATCCTCCTGTGAAAGCAGCTTTTCTGCTATAGTACTAAATTGGGGGTGCTTCCACCCTGAATATCTAATCTTGTTTATTTCATATACCTATGTATTGGGCACCTTTGCGCCTGTTCCTATTTTGGGCCTTTGCCCCTCCCTCTCTATTCTGGGGGCTCTGCACCTCCTCTCTATTTTGGGGTGCCTGTGCACCTCTCTATTCTTGGCACCTTTGCGCCTCCCTATTCTTGGGTGCCTTTGCACCCCCCTATTTTTGAGATGCCAATCTGGTTTACCCATACTTGAGTATGAGCATTCTATAGCTTTGTATTTCTTTATGCCTTGTTAACCCATTGGTGTAAGCCTGGGGGATTCCTAAGCATATTCCCCACATTTCTGCAATAAACTATATAAATATTCTTACCAAGTGAAATCACCTAATATTGCAAAAAAAATTTCACAAGGGTTGGACGTCCAAAATATATAAGGAACCCGTAAAACTGAGTATCAAAAAACAACCTGATTGGGGTGCCTGGGTGGTTCAGTTGGTTGAGCATCCAACTCTTGATTTCAGCTCAGGTCATGATCTCACGGTTCATGAGTTCAAGCCCCACATCAGGTTCTACACTGACAGCAGGGAACCTGCTTGGGATTCTCTGTCTCCCTCTCCCTCTGCCTCTTCCTCTTTCTCTCAAAAATAAATAAATAAATATTTTAAAAAATAACCTGATTAAAAAATAGGCAGGGAACCTGAATAGATACTTTTCCAAAAAAGCCATACAGATGGCCAAAAGGCACATGAAAATAATGCTCAATGTCACTAACCATCAGGAGATGCAAATCAAAACCAGGATGAGATAACACCTTAAACCTATCAGAATGGCTAGTATCAAGAAGTAGCAAGTGCTAGTGAGGATGTGGAGAAACAGAAACTCTCATGCAGTATTAATAAGAATGTAAATTGGTGTGGCCACTATGGAAAATAGTATGGAGGTTCCTTAAAAAATTAAAAATAGAACTACCACATGATCCAGCAATTCTACTTCTAGATATTTACCTGAAGAAAACAAAAACACTAATTTGAAAAGACATATGACCTGCTGTGTTCATTGCTGCATTACTTACAATAGCCAAGATATAAAAGCAACCTAAATATCCATCGATGGGTGAATGGATAAAGATGTGGTGTCTGTGTATGTGTGTCTGTGTGTCTGTGTGCGTGTGTGTGTGTGTGTGTGTGTGTGTGTCTGTGTGATGGAATATTACTCAACCATAAAAGGGAATGAAATCTTGCCATTTGTAGTGAAATGGATGGATCTAGAGGGTATTATGCCTAGTGAAATTAGTCAAATTCCATATGACTTCACTTATACATGGACTCTAAAAAACAAATGAACAAAGAAAACAAACCAGAATCAAACTCAGATATTGAGAACAAACTGATTGTTGCTACAGGGGAGAGAGGAGGGAGGATGAGCAAAATAGGTGAAGGGGATTAAGAGGCATAATCTTCCAAGTATAAAATAAGTAAGTCATGGAGCCATAGTGTGCAGCATAGGGAATATGGTCAATAATATCATAACAACTTTGTATGATTACACCTGGTAACCAGACTTATTGTGGTGATCATTTAGTAATATATATATATGTTAAATCACCATGTTCTATACCTGAAACTAATGCAATATTGTATATCAATTATTCTTCAATTAAAAAAAAGCATCAATTCAGGTTAGCTTTTGTTGCCAAATTATTTTTAAAATTAAACTTGCTAAAAAGGATTCAGTATTCAGAGCTTTTTGGATTTTAGAATTTCAGATAAGGGGTTATGGATCTGTATTACAAGTTGGCCCCGGGGAGGTGTTGTTTTGGGGTGTGTGTGTGTGTGTGTGTGTGTGTGTGTTTTCAAGTTTTTCCATTGTTTACCATCCAAATGGAAATTCAGTGAAAGCTCCAAACACCCAGAATCATGGACTACAGCAGTGGAAAGAGTTCTGGTGATGTGGTGCCTTTGCTTCATTTCACCAACAGAGAAATTGTAGCACAGGGAGTAGAAATGGTCTACTGAGGCTAAAGAAGGTTCTAGAGTAGATACTACATGTTTGACATTAGGCAGACCTAGGTTGAATTCAGCACTAAATTGCCACCTTGGCAAATTTATACCCAGCCTTCCATCCCAGATCACCATTATTCCCTGTTTAGAGAAGCACCTCACCCATAAGGGTACTAGGAGCATTAAATCAGCAAAAGCAGGGTGCAATGTTCGGCACACTGAGCTATACATACTGTGTGCTCAAGAAAACACAACCATTACTAGCTTTAGGGTTATTTTTATGATTATTATTGACCTAATTCACTTAAACTCAGTAAATGTTTACTGAATTCCTCCTTGTAAGACACCATACTGTTATGCGGGTGAATGAGGCAGAATTATCTGCCCATACACTATAGGCAATTCAATACAAGTACCTAGCACAGTCCCTGACACACAGTAGATACTTAAGACACATTTGTTGAATTGAATTAAACTCAAGGTGCTTATAATCTAACAGGGGATTTAATAATGCTAAGAGTAAAAAATGTGAGAAATACTCAAAGAGGTTTATGACGTGCTATGGGAATAGAAAAACAAAGACGTATTCTGTCTTCGAACAGGGGAGAGTGTAAAGAAGAAGAAACATCCATGCTGGTCTTACCAAGAGGGTTGATATTCAGTGGGTATAGCCATTCCAGGCAGGAGAAAAGAGTGTAAGAAAATTCCTACAGGGGTGGAAAATTGCATAGTACGTTTAATAAGTAGTGGGTTATGTGCTTAGGGAATTACATAGAACAATTGCATGGGTCGTATGCATGAGGGAATTTCAGCCTGCAATGCAACAGAGGTGAGTTAAGACTAAGTCAAATGAAACCTGAAACGGTGTTATGAAGGAGTGTGCACTATACATCGAGGCTTGGGATTTTGTACAAAGAATTAAAGGGCAGAGAAACTGTGAAAGTAGTTAGACCCAGCATGGGTATATCAAAAAGTCCTTGATGGGAATGATAAAGAACTAAACCAGGGCGGAGGCAGAGAAGAGGGCCAGGAGGGAGAAGTTAAAGAGACATAAGTGGAATGGATCATACTTAGCAACCAATTAGATGTAGAAAGAAAAATAAGAGGAGATTCAGAGATTACTCTTAGTTTTTAGACTTTTGAGGGTATAATGGTGCCAGAGAAGAGAGAAGGTTACAGATGATGGATGAGGAAGGCAGAAAATTATTAGTTCACTTTTAAACTGAACAAGTTAATGTGTGTTCAAGGCAGGAAAAAAAAAACTGGTCTGTGATGTCAAGAAACTAGACATTCAACCAACAGGAGTTAGTCAGGGGAGCTAATGTCTTTAGATTGGGCAATGGACTTGCTAATCTTGTGTTGTCCCTTATCTGAAGTTGCAGCTGCATTTCACAACCTACAGATTCCCCCACCTTACATAAAAATCAACATTTGCAAGTACATATGCCCACCTAGCAATTGTTGTCACAGGTGGTTCTTACTATGTGGGAAATCAGATAACTTACCCAAAAAAGAGCCCCTGAGGATCAGTGAAGGCACTGAAGGCTGGAAGCAGGATGAGGCAAGCAGGGCCCTTCATTCGGGTTTCTGCAAGTGCCCACCTTGCACTTGCAAGACCCTGAGAGTCAACGTTTCCTTGGATTTTGCACCTTGGGCACATCACTTGCCTCACCTAGTCCCAACACTAGGAGTAGTGTGAAGTATTTCCCAGGACAAAGTAGCAATAAAGATTCTTTATTAAGAAGACTTTATGTTGTAGTACAGGGGTCACAAAACTTTTCTTGTAAAGTACCAGGTAGTAAATATTTCAGGCTTTGCAGGCCATATGGTCTCTGCACCAACTACTCAATTCTACCAAGGTAATGGGAAAACAACCACAGACTATATGTAACGAATGGGCATGGCTGTGCTGCAATAAAACTTTATTTACAAAAATGGGAGTCAGGCCAAATTTGGCCCTCAGGTTACAGTTTGCCAGCACTGTTGTGTAGAAGGAGCTAGCTAGACCTTAGGTTTAAATTCCAAACCCACCATTTACAAAATATCTGGATTTGGACGTGTACCACTGTAAAAAATGTGATTAATTATACCTTCTCCTCATTGATTGTGGGGATTTGAGAAAATGTATTTAAAATGTCTCATAAATAACAGGCATTCAAATAGGGCAGTAGTCTTTTTTTTGTAAAGTTTTTATTTACTTATTTTGAGAGACAGAGAGAGAGACAGAGAGAGACAGAGAGAGACAGCATGAGTCAGGGAGGGGCAGAGAGAGAGAGAGAGGAAGAGAGAGAATCCCAAGCAGGCTCTGTGCTGTCAGCGCAGAACCCGATGCGGGGCTCGAATTCACAAACAGTGAAATCATGACCCAAGCCAAAATCAAGAGTCAGACACTTAACTGACTAAGCCACCCAAGCACCCCAGGACAGTAGTCTTTTTAATTACAAAGCTCAATAAGAATAATAGCTAACACTATTTGAATGCTTTTATGATAAACAAGCTACTATGTAAATAATGCACTTTACAGAGTTAATTTCACTTAAACTTCCCACAACTCTTGGAAGTAGGAACTATTATAGTATTCCTTTCTACTTGTGGGGAAACTGAGTCATGAAAAAATGCCCAAGAGATGCTTACATAGATAGTAAGTGATATAGCTGGCACTTAATCCCTAATTAAGTGAACTTCACATGCCTTGGTGCTAATCTCTTTGCTAGTTAATTAGCTCCACCAATTCAGCTCCAACTGAAATGCTCCAAATCTCCTCAAGTTCTGCAGGGCTTTTCATAACTCATCACAGCCTAACACAACTGAAAACAGTTTAATACATAACTTTTGGAAAATTCACCTTCAGGTAAACACTCCATATCTTACATCAATGAAATACTTATCCCCACCCCCTGCCTGCCCATCTATTTTGCCCCTCCCAACAAATATCTCCAGTTAAAGGAAAACAGAATATTATTAAGAAAGCTAATGCAAACCTATTTCAAAAAATTTATCCTATAATCACCCTAAAAGCTTGCAATTTCAAAGCTAGGCTGCAGAACAGCACACTGGATTAATTATGCCAGACTGCAGCAATAACCTTGAATTAAAGCTGCAACCTTCTATTTTTAAGAAACACTTGCCTTTCTGGTTGATGAAACCTGTCGTCCCATCAGGTAACAGACGTGACCAGGAAAGAGAGAAGCGGTAATGAGTCAATCCAAGCTGTTTGATACATTTCAAATCTTCCTCCCACAGAGTGTAGCTGCCACAAGCTACATCGCCAGTCTGGTTCTGGAAAACTCTCTCTCCTCCCTGATGGGTGAATGTGTCCCAGACACTAGGGCCTTTTCCATCTGCATCCCAGCCTCCTGAGAAAAAGAAGAAAATGAAACGGTTACACTCTTGACATCAAGAGGCATATGTGGAATGTAAATATTTGTCGCCAAAAGAACATACCTCATTAACTCAATGTACCATATTTATAACTTTAAAATATGCCTTTAAAATAACATGCATGAGCGAGTTATGTGTTTAGCTGTCCTTGATCCCTGAAGCTGACTGGTAGCAAATGAAAAATGATTGCATACTGCTGCTGCATCACAGGCTTTCATGGTTCATTTTCTGAAGATTTCCCAGCTGGTAAACAGAGGCAGGCCCCAGCTTATGAATGTCTGAGTTGAAAATATCTCCTCCTGGCCATGACTGACACGTCTTGTCCTTGCTGTGCCTGATGGAGTCTCAGGACCTTGTCTTTGGCCCTCTACACTTGAACCCTATTTTCTGTTAGTTACCACTGGAGCCTGCAATGGTCCAGTCAATTATTGTGGGGAGGGCACTAGTTTCTGCCGCTGTTGACATGATATTAGTGTCCTACATTCATTCATTCATACCTCCATTAATTCCACAAATGTTATGTGTCAGGCTCTATGCTGAGCGCAGGAGATACCAGGGCGAACTCTGCTGTGCTTCCTGTCCTTGGAGAAGTTAGCTATGGGCAACTGCAAAACAGCTGAGGTAAAAGCCTTGCCAGAAAACCAAGGAGGGGCATTTATCCAGATGTGGACTAGAGTCGGGGGTCTCTTAGAAAAATGACTTTTAGACAGACACCTAAAGGAAAAGTTGGGTCATCTAGATGAATTGCTGGGAAGTGGGGGTGGATACAAAATAGAAAAAAGGGCAGCTAAGATCCAAAACCTCACAAGAAAGAGTGTTGCATATTAGAAGAACAGAAAGTACAAATTGCATTAGATTTGGAATATCTGTACACATAGAAATGTTGTTTAAAATGGAGTTAAAATGCATTCTATGGTATAAAGGAGTAATTTTAAAAATCTCGTGACTCCCTAATTCCACTTCTAGGTACATACCCTGGAGAAATGCTCATGTATTTTCACAAAGAGATTATATGAGATCATTGAGGCAGAGACGTCTGTACTAACAAAATCCTGGAAACAACCTACATTCTACCAACAGTAGAACAGATCATTAATTTGAGGTATAAGCATAAAGAGGAAACACTAATCAGCAGTTAAGGGAAATGAATCAGAGAGTAACCCTGTGCTACACTCTGAATGTTTGTATCCCCCAAAACTTACGTTGAAATCCTAATGGCCAATGTGAAGGTATTAGGAGGTGGGATCTTTGGGAGGTGCTTCAGACATGAGGGAGGAGCCCTCATGAATGAGTTGGTGCCCTTGTAAGAGACCCCAGAGTTCCCTAGTCCTCTGTGCCATGTGAAAACATAGATACCTGTGATGCAGAAGAGGGCCCTTGCCCAGCCACTCTCACCTCAGACTTGCAGCCTCTGGAATTGTGAGAAATAAGCCTTCCAGTTTATGGTGTTTTGTTATTAGACTCCAAATGGACTCAGCCTCAAAACTATGAAGTTATACAAACAAAAAAACTGAGATCCAAAAGAATGTATCCAGGGATAAAGAGATGGAATTCAGAATTTTAGGGCAGTAAGACTATGCGACATGATAATGTAATAGTGGATATATTTATCAAAACCCATAAACTATGAACTTTATTTAATGATACTGCATCGATTTTCACTCATCAGTCGTAATAATTGTTCCACAGTAATGCAAGATGTTACTAGTAAGGCAACTAGGGGAATGGGGTATATGGAAACCCTCAGGATTTTCTGCCCAATTTTCCTGTAAACTTAAAATTATTCTAAAATATGAAGCCTACTGATTTTTTTAAAGAATATATACAATACGAAAAAAAGAACATATACATTTATCATGTTTTGTATATTTTTAAATATGTAAAAACAATCCATGTATTTTCTGAACATATAGATACAAGGTAAACGTATAACATGCCTGGGAATGGTCAATTCAGGCTAGTGGTTACCGTTGGGGAGAAAAAGAGGGTAATGGAACCTGGGAGGAGTGTGACTGCAATTCTTATGTCTCCTTCCTTAAACTGGGTAAGGAGCATACGGGTAGGTATTTATTACATTATTCCCAACCCTTTTAATGTGTCTAAAATATTTCATAATTATTTTATTTTAAAGTGTATTTATTTACTATTTTGCAAGAGAGTGTGTGCATGTGTGTGTGCACGCATGTGTGAGCGGGTAAGGAGCAGGGAGAGAAGGAGAGAGAGAATCTCAACCAGGCTCCACGCTATAAGCACTGAGACTGATGCAGGGCTCGAACTCACGAATTGTGAGATCATGACCTGAGCCAAAATGAAGAGTATGATGCCTTAACAGACTGAGCCACCCAGGTGCCCCTCATAATAATTTTTATCTAAGAAAGGAGGTCACAGATAGAGTAGAGTAGACCAAAGCAATTACAGGAAGGTCTTTCAGGTCTCACTTAGCATCTACTTACTCATATTGTGCATACAATTCAAACAGGATTGGGTATTAGGTTTTGGACCCACACAAGGACAGCATAGGCTGTAAGTTATGGGAGGGGACCACGGGGAGACAGGAGAGGCTAGTAAAAGGAGGAGCTCTGATAAGAGCAAAAATGACAGTTGAAATCAAGTAGGATACTAAGTATCTATACAAAGAAATCGTGAATATTAAAAATTACTATACTCTGGAGTCATAATATAGAGGCAAAAAGCTATATACATTCCAATGGCTCTCAATTTATGTCTATATATGAGGTTTAGAGGGATGGGGGAAAATACTGATATCCAATCTTAGAAGGAAACAGGTATGAATACTAAAATACAATTTAGTCAAGTATGGTGCTCATAGTTTTGGATAAGTGATTTAACAGATGAAGAACTTAATCTCAGAGAGTTTAAGCAATAGCGTTCTAGTAAATATTAACAACTGGCTATACGTTTAAAATTGTGGGGGCACCTGGCTGGCTCAACTGGTAGAGCATGCTACTCTTGATCCTAGGGTTGTGAGTCCAAGCCCCACATTAGGGAGAGAGCTTACTTAAAAAAAATAAATAAAAATAAAGTATGTGTACATACGTTAATTAGAAATTTTATTGACACAAAAGCCATGTAATACACAATTTCCAAATAATATGTAATGCTCTTTCTATAAATTCCATATGGCCAACTGATTCTCATAGAACGCTCACTTAGGTTTTTGCCAAATTTTTATATTGGTAGCCAAGCTATGGCTGCGACCTAACAAATGTGTGTAGTTCTCATGTGAACGTTAACTGATATGTTTGCTTAAATTAACAGGCAAGATAAAAGGAAAACAACAGAATTTCACTTGTTCATCAGTGATATGAGCTACGTCTTCACTGAATTGGATAATGTTTTCAAACACTGGAAGAAAATTTCCTCAAACATCAGTCCTACTTACAATGTAACGCTACAGATGTGACACACTTTTAACTTTACTCTGAATTATTAAGATTGTCTCTATCACTTTCTTAGGTCTTGACAATCAACAAAACGATACGTTAAATACTGACTTGGCAGCACTTGGCCAATTCCTACAGTGTTAATACTTCCACCATGGCCAAGTTCAAGCAACCAAGGGGATAGCACTGAAGGTGGGTGGGGAAGAGATGAATGGTAGCACAGCATTATATAGGATTTCTTCTATACAGATACAAGAATAAGCTAAGTAACCTTGGGTTATTTACAGGGGCATGGGGAATAATAAAATTTAGTAAATTTCTATAATTTAATTTTGAATCATGAATATGTTAAGAATCAGCTCACAAAATTGCTGAAAGCTTAACAGTAGGTACTGGTGAACCAGTACAAGCTGGCTTCCCCAGTCACTGGTAAGTGGCTTGTCTAAGAGCACACTGGTAGTAAGTAGCAAAGCCAAGTTGTATTTCCAGATCTGCCTGATTTTGAAGTCTAAGTCCTTCCAATGAAATATGCTACTTTTAGTAATAATTACTCTGAGTGATTAAGGAAGAGTCAATTGATGCCTGTGCTAGTCAATTTATAGAGCCTAAGAAGTGCATAACATGATTTATTATACTTTTTGGAAAATACTCCATTGAAAGTGCATAAAACAAATTCTGGCAATTTTGAAAGGTAAATGTCAGTTAGTAGGAAAACGTGGAGCAGCTCATCCTACACGTACACTAGTTAGAGCATATCTAGGCAATATTGTTTCCACGAGAAACTAAAATTTGAATTTTAATTAACCATTATAATTGATATTTTGATAAAAAAAATATAGTGGGTGGGACTCATCAGTACATTAATGTAAATTTTGCTGAATTAGTGGTATCAATAACTCACTTGTTCACTACGGATTTTCTCTAGATGCAATTATGTCCATATTCTAAAAGTGTGACTGTCCTTTATAAGGAATGAGACTACCATTTTCAGATGGACTTCAGATGGAGACATCCTTCAGACAACTACAGTTTCTGGATGAAATATAGGAACTACATTTTTAAAAGTGCCATTGATCTGGTGGGATGGTAGGTAACTCAAAAATAAAGTGAGTAAGGCAATTCAGAAGCACAAATGAATAACGAGGCAGGCTTTTGTCCTGAGAGCATCTGCCAATCCCAGATGATGTGAGCTGCCATTTTAATGGCCTTCTGGGACCAGGCAGAAAGGAGCAAAGTCTAAATCTTATCAAAGATGGGAAGCCACATGAAGATGTTTACATAAGGCTGGCAATGGAAGGACCCCACACTCTAAATAAGAAACAAACCCTACCTGAGAAAGAGGCAACAAAGCAACTAGCTTGACACAAAGTTGGGTGGAAGGGGGAAATGACTCCTCAATATCTGCACCAAAAATCCAACCCTCCAACCATTAATCAAGTGTGATAATGAAAAAAGATACTATCAGACATATGAGCTCTCATTGGATATTGAAAAAAAATTTCCTCTCATTGGATATTACAGGAGGATAAATTTCACCATACCAAGAGAGAAAATTCTAGGATCCAGGAAACAAGGAATTCAGCAGAAAAAGATCAAGAAAGGGTATGTCTGGGCTAATGGTAAAAAGAGACCTCCAAGGATACAGCTGTGCAGCAAACCCAGGGACTAACCAGCCCATGTAAGCATGTCATAGGCTATAAGAAAAAGTTCTCCAAGAAAATTAAACTCATAGAATATCTAGTATGATTTTTTCAAGTATAAATTTTTATTATGGAATTGTCAACATGCACAAAAGTAGACAGAATAATACCGCGAAGCCCCATGAACCCGTGGCTCAGCTTTAACATTTTCAACATGGTGCCAATCTTGTTTCATCTGTATCCATTCAAACTCCTCCATTCAATCGGTAAACATTACAGTATATGCTCTGATAAGAATATTTTTTAATTGTGGTAAAATACACATAAAACCACTTACCACCTTAACCATTTTTTAGCGTAAAGTTCTGTTGGATAGTTCTGTGGCATTAAGAACATTCATACCATTGTGGGACCATTACCACATCCATCTCCAGAACTCTTTTCATCTTGTAAAACAGAAACTCTATAACAAGTTAGCAGTAACTCCCCACTTTTTATGCTATTAGAATTGTGCGTAGGGTCAGTGAAAAGTAGGGGGCTAAGGGAGAGAAAGTGGACAAGTGGGTAAATCCTCACCTTTCACATTAAGAAGTCAATAGATTATGCCTACAACAGGACTAAAATCAAGAACTTGTAATATAAGAATGTTTAAAATATAGTGGTCAGGGTGCCTGGGTGGGTCAGTTCATTGAGCATCTAACTTCAGCTCAGGTCATGATCTCATGGTTCGTGAGTTCCAGCCCCACACCCAGCTTGCTGCTGTCAGCACAGAGCCCGCTTTGGATCTTCTGTACCCCCTTCTCTCTAACCCCCTCCCTCTCAACTTGCACTCTCTCTCTCAAAAATAAACATAAATAAATAAATAAATAAATAAATGTCAATACCAAAAGGATTACCTGAAAGAGTTAAAGGGGCTTCCTCTAGAGAGAGGAACATGGAAAGGGACCAGGCATTGATGGTTTCTCAGTCTTATTTTACTCTTTAAATTATTTTATTTAATTTTTTTAATGTTTTTATTTATTTTTGAGACAGAGAGAGACACAGCATGAGCAGGGGAGGGGCAGAGAGAAAGGGAGACACCGAATCTGAAGCAGGCTCCAGGCTCTGAGCTGTCAGCACATAGCCTGACGCGGGCTCGAACTCACAAACCCTCATGACCTGAGCTGAAGTCAGACGCTCAACCGACGGATATAACTGAATTTCACGATATAAAAACTACAGTGGTTGAGATGAAAAATACACCAGATAGGAGTAATAGCAGATAAAACACTGTAGAAGAAAAGATCAGTGTACTTGAAGACATAGCAATGGACACCCTCTAAAATGAAACATGATGGGGAGAAAAAAAGACTCGAATATAAACAAAGGATCACCGACCCCTAGGACAACTTCACTTAGCTTAATATACATGTAATCAGAATCTCCAAAGGAGAAAAAGAGGAAGGGGCAAAAAAATTTTTTTGAAGAAATAATGACTGAATTTTTTTAAAATTTGACAAAAACTATAAACCTACAGATCCCAGATCAGTGAATCCCAAGCACAAGACAAACGAAGAAAGCTATGCCAAAGCATAATCACGTTGCTCAGAACCAGTCTGAAGAGAAAAATCTTAAAAGCTACCAGAGGAAAAGATGTGTAATGTCTAGAGGAACAAATATAAGAATACAGTAGTTTGTTGTCACAAGCCACGCAAGCAAGAAGACAATGGAGTGACATCTTTAAAATAATGAAAGGGGAAAAAAAATTTAACTAGAATTTTATTCCAGTAAAAATATGTTCCAAAAATGAAGGCTAAATACTTTTCCAGACATACAAAAGCTCAAAGGATTCATCACCAGCAAACCCTCAATGCATTAAAGCAAGTCCTTCAGGCAGACGGCAATGGATACCAGATGGAGGTACGGATCTACACGATGGAATGAAGAGCACCAGAAATGGTAATTACACGGGCGAATACATAAGATTCTTCTACTATTCAAGTCTCTTTAATACATAATTTATTGGGTAAAGACAAATAATCACACTGTAATATAGAGTTTATAACATATGTAGGCATAAAACGTATGGCAACAGTACACAAAGGCCAGGGAGGGAAAAATAGAAGGATGTTGTTGTAAAAGTCTTTAGTTATGCATGAAGTGGTATAATACCACTTGAAGGTAGACTGTAGCAAGTTAAAGATGTATACTATAAATCCTACAGGAAACACTAAAATAATAAAACACGGAGTTAGAGCTAGTAAGCCAAGAAATAATATATAATAGAGTCATTAAAAATAAGTTATCTGAGAAAGGCAGGAAAAGAGGGAAATGAGAATAAAAGACAGATGGAAGAAATAGAAAACAAATAGCAAGATGGTAGATTTAAACCCAACCACATCAATAATATCATTAAATGTAAATGAGTCTAAACAATTGAAAGAGATTATCAGATTGGATAAAAATGCCAGACTCAGCTACATACTGCCTACAAGAAACCCACTTTAAATATAAAGACAAAAGAAGGTTAAAAGTGTCAGGGCAAAAAAAGACATACCATGCTAATTCTAACCAAAGAAAACTAGAGTCGTTACAATGATAACAGGGTAGATTTCAGAGCAAGAATATTACTAGGGATAACAGAAGTCATTTCATAAAATTAAAGGGGTCAATTTATCAAGAGGACTTACAATTCTAAATGTTTATGCACCTACTGACAGAGATCCAAAACTCATGAAGCAGAACCTAACAGAACTGCAAATTATAGACAAATCCACAATTGCATTTGGATATTTCAATTAAAAAGACCAACAAGACTATAGAAAAATGGACAAAAGATGTAAACAGTTCCTTCACAGAAGGAGAAACACATGGCTAGTAAACATTTAAAAAAATGTAAGAGATCATTAAAAATCTGGAAAATGCAAATGAAAACCGCAATGAGATACCATTCTACACCCACACAGTTGGCACAAATTTAAAAATTGGGCAATATCCAGCATTAGAGAGGTTGTTGCATGGCAGCAATGTTTATGCACTGCTGGTAAGAGAGCAATACGGAAATATCTAGTAAAGTTGAAGAAGCACATAAACCAAAACCTAATAATTCGCATAGCACCATATATCCTGTTACTACAAATGCAAACCGGGAGACATATATATCCATGACTGCAACAAAACAACAACAAAAACCCACACTGGATACAGCTGAAATTTCCTTTTCAGGACAATTAATCAATAAATGAATAAATAAACTATAGAAGAGTCATACGATGAAGATTATACCGGAGTAAGGAGTGAATGAACTACATGTACACAGATCAGCATGCATAAATCTCCCAGATATGATATTGAGAGGGAAAAAGCAAATTACAAAAAACATACAATGATACATTTCCACTTGTATGATATCCAAAACATCTCAAACTCACAATCTAGCTGATATCAGACAACTAAATTCTTAGACTACATCAAGATAAAAGTTGTATTAAGATATTGTAAAAACACTATGAGAGAATCAAGAAGAAAGCACTGAAGAGTTACTTTTGTCATTGGGAGTCAGATAGACTTGCCCAGGAGAAATACTTAAGGCAAGTGTTGAAAAATGAGTTAAGAGTTCTCACAGTGGACCTGATAAGGGAAAAAGCAAATGCATAATTCAGTGGCAATGCTGAGGGTGAACTGCAGAAAGAACGCAGTAGAGACACAAAGACCCCCCAGTTAGCAGGTCATTGCAATATTTTTTGGTAAGAAATTATAAGCTTCTTTTATTTATTTTTCTTTTAAACTTTTTAAACAGTTTTATTTATTTTTGAGAGACAGAGAGAGACAGAGCACAAGCAGGCAAGAGGCAGAGAGCAAGAGGGAGACACAGAATCCAAAGCAGGGTTCAGACTCTTATCTGAACAGCACAGAGCTGACACAGGTCTCGAACCCACGACTGTGAGATCATGACCTGAGCCGAAGTCAGATGCTTAACCAACTGAGCCACCCAGGCGCCCCTATTTTTTTTTAATTACTTGGAAGAAAATAAAGTGTCTCTAAAGTCCTCACCATGTTAGGACATAGAAGGGATTCCCACAAAAATGTAAAATATTGATATCACCCACAAACCTAAAATCAAAGATTTCCAAGGCTTCCAAGTATTATGAAAACAGCATTCTAGAGTCAGGCATAGGTGAGTTTAAATCCTGTCTCTACCCTTTACTTCACTGCTCTGTACATACAAAGTGGGAAGATAGTATCTACTTCATGGGGTTCTAGTAAGATCAACTCAGCGAAAGCAAAAGCACTACTAGCAAGGTACGTGGCAGAAGGTACGGGCTCAACAGATATTCTTTTTCTTCTCTTCTAGATGCAACGCAACGAACACTAACTACACTTACACAAAAAGTGACCAGTTGCTCTTTTTTTCTTCTCTCCGTGGCCTACTCTTGATACCAGAGGACATACAAAGGAATTACTCTAACTAAAAATATTTGCAAACTTGCCTGCAATTAAGATTGGTGTCCATACTTGCATGACTAGGTCTACGGGACCCTTGGCTTCCTGATTTGGAAGACATCATTACAAGTGGGGCCGTGTCACTTTCACTTTTGCCATGACAATACCCTCTGAGAGGACATAGATCTATTTGGACTTCAGTCCTCTGCATAAAAAGAAACCATGTCAGATAAAAATAAGTAAGTGTATGAGTGTGTGTGTGTGTGTGTGTGTGTGTGTGTGTGTGTACTCTTGCTTCAACACCCAAAACTGACATTGCCACATCACCTCTTTTTAGAAGTATTCTCTGACTCCACATTAGACCAACGCCCTCCTCAGTGCACACTCTGTACAATTAACACATTATGTTGAGTCATCTTTAAAAATACCTTTGTCTCCTTTCCACTCTGAGCTCTGTCAAGGCAGGGCCCAGGTTTCACTCATTTATCTATGTCTCTCGTGTGCCACAAATGACATATGGAAATACAGGTTCCCGGCTATCTGAACGTAGAGCATTCCTAGGAAACCTTTCGTAACCTGAAATGGCTATCCCCTGTTGGCATATACCACGTTCCACTTTTACGAAAAAAACCATGACACCATTACCATACTAATGCAGAGCAGTGGCATAACATAAACTTTCAGAAAGCAGGGGCTACCTGTAGTATGTGCTAAGTAAAATGGCTTCTGTGAGGTGTGTTTAGCATTAAAAATAAATATTGATATTTGCTATCTCATCACTTCACAGAAATATGCAGAAGTTATTTTAATGCTCATAAGTTATTGCAAATTATTTGAGAAATGAAATGTGATTAAAAATTCAAGTAATTGCCATTTATAAGTTAGGACCTGGTGTACTTTCAGACAAAAATATGTTTATTTTGGCAATTAACATTCAGATGTATTAAACATAACTATTCTATGTGGAACTTTGAAGCTGTGGTGAGCAAAGGTTCCCTGACCTACTCGCAGCATTCGGTGTCCAAAGCTATTTCAGAAGGGACAGGGCTCCCAAAGTGACAAGAAAAAACATTATACTCTATGGAAATACATTTCAATATCATGTCACAGGAGGGTGGAGGGTTCCAGAAAAGTTGTCTCCAAGAAAAAAAAAAGGAAAAAAAAAAGAGAGAAATGAGAAACTGATAAAGCATCCGATGTGTTTGGCCAACAGTGTGGGGATGAATTAGTGGAAGAACCCCAGAACAGGAAGCCATCAACAACAGCCAATCATTAACTCTCAGGCAAAACAAAACCATACACGAAAAGAAACTCAACCAGAGGACGTTAAGTGGCTCACTTGTGCACAATTTTTATATAAAACAGTAATGTAAAAACTGAATGAAGATTTAAACAAAATGTGTTATATAACAAAATGGGAAAAAATGGAGATGAAAAAGTTTGCTTTGTGAGTATGGTGCTACAGCAAGCTTAAAAGAAAAAATAACTCATCTTACAAAATGGGAAGTCACAGGGCACCTGGGTGGCTCAGTCGGTTAAGCATCGACTTCATCTCAGGTGATGATCTCAGAGTTCGTGGATTCGAGCCCTGTGTCAGGCTCTGTGCTGACAGCTCAGAATCTGGAGCCTGTTTCGGATTCTGTGTCTCCTCTCTGCCCCTCCCCTACTTATGTTCTGTCTCTCTTTGTTTCTCAAAAATAAATATTAAAAAGAAATTTTTTAAATAGGAAGTCACTGTTATACTTTCAACTACAATATCAAATAATGACTCTCTATGTATGCTATTTAGAAACACAAAAGTAAAGGGGCGCCTGGGTGGCTCAGTCAGTTGGGCGTCTGACTTCGGCTCAGGTCATGATCTTGCAGTGCGTGAGGTCGAGCCCCACGTCGGGCTCCATGCTGACAGCTCGGAGCCTGGAGCATGCTTCGGATTCTGTGTCTCCCTCTCTCTCTGTTCCTCCCCTGCTTGCACTCTGTCTCTCTCACTTTCAAAAATAAATAAACATTAAAAAAAAAAAAGAAAGAAACACAAAAGTAAATACTAGAACAAGATGATAGGACTCTCGGCTTTAGGGAAACTAAGTAAGAAGTTGAGAGTAGTGACATAAAAGATCTTTCTTGGTTGTTGGGTGTTATAATTCTCACAGCACTATCTGAGTTTTTAATCTAAGTACATGTTATGAAGACAAAATTAAACATTAAATTTGGAATTACAAGAGAAGAGAGATTGGAGGCCTATGTCTACACTTTTTCCAGGTTAGGAGTGGTAGAACACCCAGAGGCATGTGATAATGTCCAAGTGTGCTGTCCATCGTCCCAGGGACTTGGCTGCTACTGATACTTAGTGGCAGGACCAATAATGAAGGCCTGCCCAGTGCAGAGAAGCCACACACAAAACCAAGAAATGCCAACAGCACCTCCACTGGGATACACCGCACTCAACGGGAAAAAGTAAAGAAAAAATAAATGCGTGGGGGTAGAAGGAGGAGGGGGAAAGCAAATGGAAACCATTACAGAGAAAATATAAAATAATAATATGGCAGAAAACAGTTGAAACCATGGTAACCATAAACCCATTAAATAGTCCTATTTGAACAAAATAAAGGTGAAGAGGAAAAATATTTACCATGTAAATATTGATAAAAATAAAGTGGATTTTGCAATATTAATATTATATTAATTATATTTATTGATTTTATAATTATTAATGTTATTATGTAATTAATAATACATTAATTCTGACTGGCTCATCAGAAAATCATACAGCTCTTAGTCCCAGAGTCATGGGTTCAAGCTTCAAGTGAGACGAAGAGATTACTTAAATAAATAAAACTTAGAACAATGTAAAAAAATGAATATAAAGAAAAAATCATATGGGGCAAAGAGTAATATTCTCATATTAATAAAAGTTATAGCCCACCAAAATTATATAGTAATCACGAACTTTTGTGCATCTATCAATACAGTTTTGAAGTATACAAGAAAAAACCTGTGATAAAAACAGGGATATACTGAAAACTCCACTAACAGGAGAAATGCTCTCAGAAAATGACAGAGAAAGAGAGAATTTGATTAACATAGTATATAAGCTTATTCTCTTACGGACAGATGTCTCTATGACTTTATATACATAGGTGTATACATATGCATGTGTATATAACATAAGATACAGACAGACATATGGGAGAAAATATTGTTACTCAACAAACAGAAAATTATTTTTCAAATACCTTGAAGTATTAACAAATATTAGAATTCATGCAGGCTACATTCTCTGACAATTAAACATAAAAGGAAGAAAGGAAAAAATGAAGAGAAAAGGAAGGGAGGGAGGGAGAGGAAGATTAACAAGAAAAAAATAAGTCAATGTATTTTTTTTTAATTCTAACTAAATCTTGCAATAAACAGAAAACAAAGGCAGAATGATCGTTAAGGGGAAAAAATGTGTTATTAACATTATCTTAAGAAAAGGCAGAAACCTGAAAACAAACATCTTTAATGCAGCTAAATGCTTCAGAACAGACTTTCCCTCAACAGATGGAAGCTAAGGCAAATGGCTGGAGAGCAAGTGATGAACCAGAGCAGATAGCTTCACCTGTACCCACGACACCAGGCACTCCACAGCAATGGGCAGGACCCTGAGGAAGCCACAGGCATGTCTAGGAGAAAAAGACTTCGGTCTAAATATCTGCCATAATCAGATGTCATGAAACTGCCTTAAGCATTTTCCTTTTTAGGGGTGCCTGGCTGGCTCAGTCAGTTGAGCTTGCGACTCTTGATTTCGGCTCAGGTCATGATCCCAGGGTTGTGGGATCGAGCCCTGCATCCAGCTCCATGCTGAGCGTGGAGCCTACTTAAGACTCTCTCTCTCTCTCTCTCTCTCTCTCTCTCTCTCTCTCTCTTTCTCTGCCCCTCCCCTGCTTGTGCTCTCTCAAAAATAAATAGATGTTAAAAACAAATTTTTTTAAGTAAAGACAGAAAATATCCAGCATACAATAAGCCTTAATATTACTAAGCCCACCTGTGTTTATTTCTAAAGAGAAGACAAGAGCTACCCCCACCAAGTGTGAAGAGACAGTGGGCAAAAAAAAAAAAAAAAATATATATATATATATATATATATATATATATATTATTTTCAATATTTTTTAATTTTATTTTTGAGAGAGAGGGAGAGAGACAGAGTGCAAGGAAGGTAAGGGCAGAGAGAGAGGGAGACACAGAATCTGAAGCAGGCTCCAGGCTCTGAGCTGTCAGCACAGAGCCCGATGAGGGGCTCAAACCCATGAACCAAACCGTGAGATCATGACCTGAGATGCAGTTGGATGCTTAACCGACTAAGCCACTCAGGAGCCCAAAAAAACAAAATTATTTTTAAGAGTGCGCCCTGAGGGGTGCCTGGCTGACTCAGTCAGTAGAGCATGTGACTCTTGACCTCAGTCAGAGTCATGAGTTCAAGCCCCACGTTGGGCATGGAGCCTACTTGAAAAAGAAAAGAAAAAAAGAAGAAGAAGAATGTGCCCTGAGTGTGCTACATGTGGACTGCACTGTGTAATGTATAATAGAACGTGGATATAACTTAAGTACTGATTTAGTAATTCGGGGAAGTGATAAATTCTTCTAGAAATAAATGGTGAGAGGAAATATTTCAGTCCTCCTTGTGGGACTTGACCCTTGAACTCCAACTCTGCACTTGTCGTGTTGTTGTTTTCTGATGATCCTAATGTCTTTAGCTACAAAGGCTTCTCACACTCCCCTTTCATTTACTTTAGTCCTGTTTAACATATGCAGCTTTTTGTCTTAACTGCTTTTGCCTCTGCTATTCTGCTATAATTATTCTTATCTTTCAATTAAGTCTCTTTGCATTCAGCCATTGATGCATCGAAACATGCTATCTAGTGAAAGACACTTTTCCCTGTCTTTGAAGCAAAACCCCCACGCTTCTCTTCATCCATCAAAGCACTGCGGTAATCTGAACCGGCTTCAGCTTCTGATTGCCGCTATGCTAATCTGAGCCCCACTTGGAAGGATGGAACAGTATACTGGAAAAAGCATCATGATAATAATAATAGCTATCATTCATTAAGCCTTACAATGGCACAGGCACTTTGGCAAGCACTCTACGTCTGTAGAGAAGGAAAAAAAGTTTTCCTCGACCCTCTTAGGGTCCCTGGCTGGGTCTGAAAATTAAACTGACAAAGACAGAGGGGCACCTGGGTGGCTCAGTCGGTTAAGTGTCCAACTTTGACTCAGGTCATGATCTCACAGTTCATGGGTTTGAGCCTTGTGTGCAGCTCAGTGCTGACAGCTCGGAGCCTGGAGCCTGCTTCGGATTCTCTCTCTCTCTCTCTCTCTCTCTCTCTCTCTCTCTCTCTCTCTCCCCCCTCCACCACTTATGCTCTGTCTCTCTCAAAAATGAACATTTAATTTTTTTTTTTTTTAAAATAAACTGACAAAGACAGATTAAGAGGCAAAAAGCATGTATTTAAGTTTTACATGCCCTGGGAGCCTTCGGAGGAAATGAAGACCTGAAGAAATGGTTAAACCTGAGTATTTTTATGCTAGGTTTGATGAAGAGTGGACAGTTGTGGAGGAATATGATAGGTCACGGAGCATGAGGTAAGGGGAGGAAATTGGGGGAAAGTCGGCAAGGTCTATTTATTCTGATTCTTCTCAGTGTCCCTCTGTCTTCAAAGATAAGGATGCTCCTTTCCTGCAGGTATAGGGAAGGCGCCTCTCACATGAGCGTTTTATGACGTTTATGAGAAGTGGCGGGAGGCCACAGCGACCTTCCCACTTCTGCTGTTTTGGTGCCGTAGCATGTCCTGAACTCCATCCCACAACTTTCTACCACTGGTATCAACCCCCACTTAAACTGGTGGAATCTGAGTTTTCCTTAATTTTAAGGATTTAGAGGAAAGCTTAGGTAACTGACGAAAGTGAAATCGTAAGCCAGGTGTCACTGAACGGAGACTGTGTTCTTATTCACATTTTCTATAAGCATACGAAATTTATCTCTATGCCTTACGATCTCTGTGACCTCAAGCAATTCACCCCACCTTTCTGTGCCTCTGTTTCCTTATCTTCAAAATGAGAGTGATAATAACACCTAGGTCATCCTACTTCATAGCATTGCTGAGAAAATTTATCGGATGTATTGTTGGAGTTGATGCATTTAGAACTGGCTCCCTGGGAGGTAGCGTATAATTGTTGGTAATAAACGGTTTTCGTACCCACTACTCTAGCCTATACTGTCTCTCCTAAGAGGAGATCTCAAAGTAGCTAGTCTTTTTAGGAGCCCACCTTGTCTTGCTGGCCTCCTCAAGGTTCTCTTATCAGGACTAGAGGACTGTGTTGCTGCCCTGGCTCTTCGGGCTAGGGACCACCAAGCCTGTTGGGCGTGCAGTGTATCCTGTCTCCACAGTGTTGCAATTCCTCTGTTTCCTGCACTCAGTTGTCATTCTGGATTCTCAGCACCCTAAGAAGGGCATTCGTCCTGTTCTAGAACTTTGGGGGCAGGAGGAGATGACTCCTGGACAGCATGCACTGTAAAAGCTATCCCCCAGGGGCAAGTATTTGTCTCAGTAGCCTTTTTTTCTGTTTCCCTTTAAAAATAATAATAAAGTTCTTTTATTACATAACTGTGGGACAAGGGATCAACCGTAAGTGCTTAAAATGCAAAAGGTGCCCTACATTTAAACCTCTCCTGCTCAGAAGAAATACCCCTTGCAACATTTAAATCCTTTAACTTTTTCCTCCCTCTTCCACATGAAAATTATAAACAGCACCATGCTGTTAATCTGTAACTTCCTAGTGGCATCATGGTAGATATAAAATACCCCCAAAAAACTTCAGCCTCTAGGAATTTGCCTGGCCTGGTTCCAACAGCAAATCAACTCAAAGATTTTATAAGCAATAATTTGCTTTTCATTATTTTCCTATCACCAATCAGATTTTAATTGTACAACACAACTAAACAAAGAAAGGAGGGTTGGGGGGGGGAACTTCCTAAATCTACCCTATGAATTGCACCAGGTAAAGGACTCTGTTTGCCAGTTAAATACAATGGCCTTATTTTAAATAATTCCATGTTAATACATGTTTTCTAGAATACCTTTATAAATCTGGCATTTGTGCAAAGGGGCTAATGGCATCCTTTTTTTGACTAATAGAAATCAGTCTCCAGAGTCAGCTGAATCTTTTTATCATACCAACAAATATTTATGGATCACACAATGCTGCAGATACAGAAGCATGACTCCAGACTTTAAATCCTGGTTCCCATTTCCCAAGAGAAGTGAGAAGAGCTGGGAGGGAATAAACGTGGAGACACTGACTTGAGGAGGGATGGGTCATGTCCAGATATTTGCACCCTAAAGAACTGTGAGCCCACTAACTAATGGGGCAGGAACTCCTGACAACCTGCCTCAATAGGAATTTGAGGGGTTTTTTCTATAATTAAAATTTTTTTTCCAGAACTCCCACATACTAATTCACCCCAGATAACTTCACTTCTTTGAGTCTGTGTCTTCATCTGTGAAAAGGGAATAATTACACAGGAAGTGTGTAAAATGTCCGGCGTGGTGCAAATAATAGTTGTTAAAGGGGGGGGGGGGCAGCCCTTATTGTTATTATTCCTGTCACTCCTGTGTTAGCAAGCTTTTTCTATATGTGGCTTTCATGTTTTCAAACATCTCATTAGACTTGCTAAGGCGTATTTAGACACATGCAATATACCCAAATGCATTTAATGACAGGGTATGTCGGAAAGCAGCTCTGCTATAGCTTTTGTCTTTTAGAAAGATGCTCTTCAGAACCAATGTATCATAGAAATTAAAAGCCCAACTTGAGGTATTATAGAGTCATAGTCCATTGCCTGGGGAGAGCAGAACCATACATCCCCTCCAGACAGGTCTACCCTCGGTACCGGCGGGTCTTACTGAATCTCTATGCGATCTAGGTTTTGTTATATACTTGAAATGGTTAATTAGAAGAGGTAGGGGAATCTGAAATGTCACAGCAAGTGCCTCCTGGCCCACTGTCACGTTTCATGAATTCTCGTGCGGAAGCCATTTGGATTAAGCAGTGACCCAATCCAAACAAATTGCTTCTGTGCCTCTTATCTCCTATCACCTATTTATGTCCCAATACATCTGCATTGTGTGGCTCGGGAAGATCCATTAAGTCCTTGGGCAGTGTTTACGGCTAGTTTTTTTTATTATTATTTCTTTGAGGCTCAGATTTCTCACATAAAGTGATAGAAAACTACTGTACAGACAGTACATGTTAACATTTTTTAAAAGAAAGGGGAAAAAAAGAAGTATGTATAAGATTCGCAATTTCAGTCTGGGAATTCTCAGAGCAACCCTGTGGGTGAGAGACAATAATTTCTTGTAGGTTTTAGGTAAAGATATAATTTACCTTTATTTGCAGACACAAAACTCTAAGAAAACATTATGTGCCATCAATGCCTCTGGCTTTAAAAATATTTATGAGATTGAAATAGTTACCTGGAGGCAGACATTTCCTTTCAATGTCATAGGTCAGGCATGTTGGCTAACACCCCAGATGATATTGATGTACCTTCAAAACTTAAAATAATGTTTATACCATTTATTTATTCATTCATATATAGAGCACCCATCCTGAAGTATCTGGGACACTGAACAAGGTTTACATAAATCTGACTGTTTTTTCCTCTGGGCCATTTGGCTCAGTCTGATAGACCATAAATATTCAATAATACTTTACAATGACAAAGCATCTTTTATGCAAACATCTCTAAGCACATTATTCACCAATATTACAATCTCCTTTTTAACCTACTGGTAAAGTCACAGAAACTAATTGACTTTCTTCAAGGTCCCACTGCAAATTGTTTATTTTGTAGATCAGAGTCCAAGTGTCCTGATCCTAGCCACAACTAAAGGGAGAGAAAACAAACAAACACATTTTTTAGGTGCTTAGGCTGATGACCTACACTAAATATTTCTAAATTGAATCTATTAGGCAAAACGTCCTCCTTAAAGATGTTAAATGTTGTGATGCATCCAACTGAATTTTACAACTTTTGTTCCAATTTGCCCACGGCCAGTTACCATTTTCAGAGCCCCAACAATGACCTATTTTAATTGAATCCTGCTACAAACACTTAAGCTTTCACTCTTTAACCAAATCAGGTTTCTAAATAGAAATTAAAGTTGGAGCAGAACAGTGAAACTTTTCATGGAAAGGTCCAGTTAAGTAACGGTGCGGCTGTAACACAAAATACCGAAGCAAAGTGTGAAAAGCTGGGAATTACTCCGAGATTGGGCCAGTCTCAAACACGTCAGGTAATGCAAGTGAAAGAAAATACTTTAAATTCATTATTTTACATCTTCTTTACGTTAAAGTAAGGCAGCTTTAGTATAGAGGATTAATAAAATGGCAAAAAAAATTGAAAAATTTTTAAAATCACTCGCAACCATGACTGTCGTTAATAACACATTTACAGACTCCTAACCTCAGGAAGAGTAGTTGACCAAGGGCCCCAGGTCTGAGCCCTGAAATCCTCTGTCCCAAGTGCTGGCCTTTGCACTGAGGCCACACTTTCCTGGGCTGACCTCAGCCAGTGCTGAGTGTGGTGAGGCTACCATGACAAACCTGTACCTGGGAGATGGGGGACTTCCTGACAGGTGACTTTGGCTCAAGGACTCCCTGAAGACCTGGCTGGGCTTTCCCTTGAGCTGTCATGCAGTCTAAATGCTTCATTCAAAATTCCTTCTTCCTTCCCTCTCTCCTACACTTGTCAGACCTGCATCCCAGCCTCTTCCCACTCCAGTTGCTCTCATTGAGAATAAACTTCTTGCATGGTCAACACCATCCTGGCCTCTGCTTCCTGGAGGACCCAGTGTGACATGCCAGTGTGACATGGCAAAGACGATGGTGAGGACGATGGTGTTGATGATGGTAGTGGTCATGACGGTAGTCTAAATAATAATAAGGATTAACATCTACTGAGTTTGTTTGTTTTTTTTTAATGCCAGGCTGCATGCTAAGAGATTACTTGAGTTATTTCATGCACTATTCCCAATAACCTCCAAAAGGTAGATATTACCCACCTGAGAGAAGTAAGTCTTAAAGAAATTATGAAACAAAAACAAGACCACATTGCTTATGAAAGTCAATAAGCTAACTTATGCAAATATTTTTCATGTTTGTATCACATATATGAAGAGCCACTGCATCAACTCTGGGTAGTTGGGAAAGTTTTTCCAAGCCCTTAAAACAAACAAAGGTCAAGAAAACGAGTCAAGGCCAAGTAATTTAAACAATTGGGACCATTAAAACATCCAAAATAACAATACCCAGTCTCCAATTTTAGAATTTATTGACACTATTAAACAGACCACTTAATAACAAACTAATGGGCTTTTGCTAAATGAAACAATTGGTACAATAAAATGCACTTAAAAAGATTTATACCCCATAAGCATCTTTCTGAGAAAGAACACCAGCTTGGAACTTGTAGCAGCTTGCTAATTCAAGAACAGAACTTTCTGATGGCAGCAAATGCCGTTTAGAATAATTTGAGGTTTCTTTGACTCATAAACGAATTGACTTTGCTCAAGGTCTCCCAGGAATCACTGGGTCAGTCTTCATTCTTAGGAGATGTCTGCTGATGTCTCAAAACAACTCCCTGAATACAGAGTTTTCTGGACTTTTCATGTTAAAGTCTGATTGTGGCAGCTACAAAGTTTCCACAGTATGTCAATTGGCAGTACAAAGGGGTATGCCATTGGTAAACCTCTAAAACTCTTAATTTAATTGTTAACTCATGTCAGGGAACAAGGTCCTCCAGTACATCATGGAAACAGACCTTTTGTGACTCTTCTGGCACAATTTCTCTCCAAAGTCATCATCCAACATCAAGCCAACCATATCACAGTTTTAGTGTGGTTGCATTTTGTCTTTAGTTAAGCCACAGAGAGTACACTGGGGTGACCCTGGCAGATGCTTGTCTCAGCTGTCTAATATCTATGCTGAGAAGGCCTCAGTTCTCCCTTCACTAAATCAGTTGGACGACAAGATTTATTGTATACCAACATTTGCCAAGTTCTCAGCATTGTGGGGAACCAAAGGATACATTAGAGTCTCCATCACCTCCATCCCCATATCTTGTTCTTCATGCAAACAAAGTAGGCAATGGTCAAAGCCCTTTGTAATATTTCCTCCCGTGAAAGACCCCTAGTCTCCCACACTGTGTTACAGAGTGGTAGATGCACATCTCTAATCCGTGCCTGCAATCTAGACCTGGATAATAATTTGTAAGATATATGAAGTAATGGACCATCAAGAGAAAATGTTGCTCTTTCAAAGATCCCCAAGTATGCATCTGTATGATAGACTACAATGACTCCAAAGGAAGATTATTGTCTTTAGAGTAAATAATGCACTTTTTCCCCCAAGTCTCAAAGCCTGTATTTAAATGATTATTCATGGGTGTTGTGGGAGACTTTAAGCCTTAGCTTGGCAATTCCCAACATAAAAATGTGTAATGTTTCAAAAACCTTGTTTATGAGTCACCTGCCCAGAAACTCACCATTGCCTCTTACATTATATTGAAATTCCCAAGCCAACCCCCAAAATCTATTTATCTCATTACACACCTGAAGGGTATTCAGTGACACCTACCCCTATTTACAACGTTGTTCCTTTGAGAAAATGTCCTCTAAATTCCTATTCAAGTGACATGTAAATACATTTCTCCCTGTACTCAGGGGTACATAGGGAGAGACAAGAGGATGAAAATGAGAAGTGAATGAGCTCAGACATTCAGACAGCGATCAGAACCCTGTTAATCTTATACATACATTCAAAAAATGCCCTTCTCTACATGATTATTGCTCATTAGGGTTGAAGAATTATAGCCTCCACTATCAAGACAGATATTTTCAGAATCTGAAGTGACTACCACCCTCCCCTTGGTACCTAAATGAAACATAAACCTAGGCATAGGAAGATTTGACATTGACTCTGAAACTGTCCAACCTCTTGTCTATATTTTCAGTATTTCCCCTAACTCCTTTAAGTGCCTATTATAATTAGTATACATTTTAAATAGGTTTTTAAATGGGTGCATCACGAAAATATTTTTCTGTCTTGAATCAAGGTAAACCCTAATAAATTTACAGTTTCAAAATATCAAATAGGCCCTTTTAGATTAAAAAAAGAAGAAGAAGAAGAAAAGAAAACCTACCTTGGTTTTTTTTCTATTATTAAAATGTAAAGGATTTTTAAAATCTCATTTATTTTGTCAATTGGTTCTGCTTAACATTCTTCAGCCCAGTCCACTCTCAATTATCCATGCTAAGGAAGGGGGATCAGTGGCCTGGATAATCTAAAACAGCAGACAATTTTAAAAGCCCTTGTATTTGGCCCGGGCATACTTTACAATCAAACTCTGATTATCCACACTAATGAAAGGAAGATCAGGCACCTTGAGAAAGATCCAAAGCCAATATAGATGTGCTCAGCTGGTTTAGGGCACCTCGAGGCAGAGGTTCATGTAGCACAGTAGAAGGAAAAAACAGGGCTCCAGCTATTACCAATGGTGACCACCCATGCTATCCAAAATACCAACACACAGCTACAATATCCGTATCAACACCACTTATGATGGTAGTCTTCTTTACATGCATGGAGTCATGTCCAAATGCCACCATGTAAAAAAGCATGTTGTTTCAAATATTTAATACAAGAGCAGATTGTTCATGTATACTCGAAACCTCTTTTAGGGGTTCCCTTTGCCCCTCTCCATCCCCTGCCCCTTACTACCTTTACTCAGAAAAGTCACATACTCAGAAGAAGAGTGTAAAGGATAGAGATGAAAGAGGCAGTATGTTGGAGTAAGAAAAGTTCCAACTTGGAAGGTGGAAAGACTGGACCTCTGTCCCGTTGGTCTCTGATCATGCCAATAGTCAGGTGTGCACCCAAGCGGAGGGAATAATGTGTGCAGCAGTACATGAAGGTCATGGCACATTTAAAGAATGGCATGTGCTTCATCTTGGTCAAGGAAGAAGATACAAATGAAGAAAAGCAAGGGGTGAAGCTGGCGATGTAGTGAGAGGTGAAATTACAAAGTTTTTTTTTTTTTTTTATGCCATGCCAGAAGTTCAGAAATTATTCTGTAGAAGATAGAAGACAGTAATAATGTTTTTAATCATTGTTAAAATTTATTAAACGCACACAGGTTGTCCAAGACTGCTCTAAGAATTTGATGTTAATAAACACATTTAATGTTTACAACAACCCCAAGATAGGCACTATTATTGTTCCCATTTTACAAATCAGGAAACTGAGGCCTGCAAAGCTCAGGTATCTCCCAAGATCCCTGACTGGTGGAGTCAAGATTCAAACCTAGCCAGTTTAATTTTGGAGCTCTTGTTATCTCTCACAAAATGGAATGATGTGGTCAGAATTTGAACAGACCACACTATAAGCACTGTGCTGGAGAGACTGCAGGAGTGTAGAGGAGCGAAGGGTATTTCAAGACGATAAGCGCCAGTGAGTTCCAGAACTAAAGAAAAGGCAGTAGTAATGGAGGAGAGGATGTAACCAAGAGGTTAAGAAGAGATAGAATAAAAAATAATTGGTTAAATAAAGAAGAGAGTAAGAGTAAGAGTCTAACATGAGTCCCAGAGTGCTGGCGTGGGCACTTTGTGATGGCCTAATAATTTCTAAAGAACCACTTGACCTTGTGCACCAGTGAACTTACCTGGAAAGCAACCCCTACCAGATGGGCAGGCCCAGGAAGGAACAGCACAAGTAATGCTTTTTATTTTCCAGTACAATGCTGACACATACTCATCCAAATAAACAAATGTCCCATCTTAACTGATGAATTTGGTGGTGACAAAAACAACAACAACAACAACAACAACAACAACAACAAAACTAATGTACAATTATGTAGGCTAATATATAGAACCCATACTCCAAACAAATGATTGAGGTACAGCAATTTTTTCTTGTTTTTCCTGGTTAAATATATTGAATCACATTTAGTTTTTCATGTAACATCCATGAGCACTATAGAAAGATAAGAAAGAAAAAGCACAGGCTGATGAGAAAAGATGCAGACATGTTATAGCTTATCAAGATAGTTGTTAAGTGTCATAAAAAAAGCCAAAACCATTTATAGAACACTCATATTCAGGTGAAAAATATAAAAGGGTATGTGTGCACAAAAGTCTATGGATGGGGGCATCTGGGTAGCTCAGTTGGTTAAGCTTCTGACTCTTGACTTCAGTTCAGGTAATGATCTCCACAGTCCGTGAGATTGAGCCCCAAGTTGGGCTCTGTGCTGGCAGCACAGAGCCTGTTTGGGATTCTCAAGCTCTCTGCCCCACCCCCATTCACACACATCCTCTCTCTCAAAAATAAATGAATAAACAAATGTATACAAAAAGACTAGAAGTATATTAACCATGAACTTGAAGAGAAGTGGGGGCAGGAAGCATGAAAGTAATAAACAACAATCAGACAGAGAAAGATAAATACTGTATGATCTCACTTATGTGAAATCTTAAAACAAACAAACAAAACTCATAGAAAAAGAGATCAGGTTTGTGGTTACTAGAGGCAGGAGGTGGGGCTTTGGGGATGGGAGAAAGTGGTCAAGAGGCACAAACTTCCAGTTATGACATAAAATAAGTACTGGGGACACAATGGACTACACGATGACTACAGCTAAAACCCTGCTACATTTGCCAGTTGCTAAGAGAGTAGATCCTAAAAGTTCTCATCACAAGGAAAAAAATACGTTTTTGGTGAGGGCGATATCTATATGAGATGATGGATGCTAACTAGACTTACTGTCATGATCATTTCCCAGTATGTCTAAGCCAAATCATTATACTATACACCTGAAATTTATACTGTGTGTCAATTACATTTCAATAAAATTGAAAAAAATTGACTTCATAAAAATACAAAATTCTAAAAAAAAAAAAGCAAACAAAAATATTCTTTAAAATCCTCATTATCTGGAAGTTATTGAGATCTAAATCTTGTCTCTTTCTCTTCATATATAGTCCTTTATGAAAAGACTGACTGTCAATAGTTCCCACCCACTTATACAGAACCCTACTTCTTATAAAACCAGTCCTGTTTTAGTTAAATAGAACTATTTGACTTTTAAAAACAACCTAACTCAGACACTGATATCAACATAATCTTTCATTCATGAACATGAACAGGCTCTCAAGGATCACCAGACATTTGACAAAAACAAATAGCATGAAATATATGCAAAAAAATCTCAAAATCTTAAAGTGATACAGAGGGAAGGAAGGAAGGAAGGAAGGAAGGAAGGAAGGAAGGAAGGAAGGAAGGAAGGAACTTAATTTTTTAAACAAGCATTCTTAAAAAGATTTGAGGTGTGATTACATCCAGAAAACAAAATACAGCTTCTTAAAACTGAAGCAATCAAAGAATAAATTTGAAAACCTAAAACTATGATTGCCACAATTAAATATTCAAGAGGAATTGAAAAACAGAATGAATGAAGCTAAAGTCCAAATTAGTAATCTGGAAGAAAAAGTTGAGGAATCAACCCAGATCCAGAGAAGTACAAAATGTAAGAAAAAATGTCTCCCATATTCACCCCATGAAGTTTCAATAAAAAGAGATCAGCATTGGGAATTCTACAGGTGAGAAATCTGAGGCTTAGAGAAGTTAACTCATTTAATTTTCCAGCAGTATACAAATAGAATCAGGCATATTCCAGATGTGTCTTACTCATAAGCCCAAGACTGAAATTCAGTCAGTACCTGTAAGAGTGGCCCCACTCTGATTGGTTCATGTAGGTGCCAGCCTGATCAATATCAGTAGTTTACAGCTGGCCTCCACTCTTAATGGTCAATGAAGATGATAGTCTGCCCCATACCAGTTGTTTATGGCTGGCATCCACTCTCACTAATCAATGCAAGTGCCAGTCTAGTCTATACCCATTCTTTATAGTCATCATCTTCTTGGGTAGTGAATCAGTTGATGAATATTTGAACATCATCCCTGCCCCAGCCCATACTCTTTCAATGATGCCTACATACTTTCATGGTACAATCAAAAAAAGGGATGGATTAAATACGTGAGGGGGATTAAGGAGTGCACTTGTTGTGATGAGCACAGGGTGTTGTATGGAAGTGTTGAATCACTATATTTCACAACTGAAACTAATATTGCGCTGTATGTTAACTAATCAGAATTTAAGAAAAACTTAAACAAAGGGAGGCGATCACTGAGATTTTTGTGGGTCACAAATTTGAACCTGCGGGGAAGAAATAAAGGTGGTTTCTGTCATATCACCCTTTAAGCTATGAGAAATTTCATGGATAAATGCTTCCCTCTCTTCTTCCTTTTTCCTTACACACCAAGAAATAAGCAGCCATGCTTTAAGTCTTTTTTCTCTCCTTTCCCAGGTGGTCCAGACAAAGAGTAGATCTATCTGGTAAACTCTATCTGGTAAACTCTGTCCTAGAAGACTACCACAGGCAGTCATCCTAAACTGGAATGTTTAAGGGGTTTAGCAGAAAACAGGAATCAAGATAAACAGGAAGTGGTCTAAAGAAATATAGGGCCTGTGCTGACATCTAAAACGTGTAGATGTCATATGCCTCTGGCTCAGGTTTGTGTAGACTAGAGGAGTTTTTAAAAAGGACTAGAGAGGAAATAGCCTGAATAGAAATCACCACAAATGGGATCTAAAACCAACTTGAAAATTCAGCTGCCCTGTTTATTCTCCCACTTTTAAAATGCAAACATAACTCCAATTTCTTAACTATAGCATTCCATCTTTGACATACCAAGGCAAACAGAAGGCCAAAATTTGAGCCCAGCCCCAAGTTCTGCCAACACAAAGCCAAAGTTAAAGCTAAATCAACATTCAAACGTTATATTGGTATCCAGTGCAGCATCAAAGGTTGATAATGACATTCATAAAACTGAGGCCTTTTCCTCCCTAAGAACCACAAACTCAGATCCCACCAGGAGGTGTTGACGGAGTAGTTTAGACTTTGCTTAGGATTTGTGGGATTCTGCAGATCTTGTTCACCCCTTAAGAGCCTTCCCTGAAATCACTGGGAGTTATAAGCTCATAAGAGCTGTAGAACTGGGTCCTAAATGTTATTTTCATAGCTCCTCTGTGGCCTACCGAGGGAGTAAACAAAATGCCACTAAGCTACCTGCTGTTTTGTGTCTCTCATTCCCTCCAGCCAAAACAGAGGCAGAGGTGACTTCACAAAGGGTTAAAACTCATGAGAAATGTTTTTTTTTTGTAATTAAAATACTGCAGGAGACTCACTTCTGTACCAACAATGATTATCTGCCTTTTTTTCCTGCCTCTTCGTCTAACAAACATATTTTACAGGTTTTACAATGTTCTTTACAACTCACCTAAAACACATAATTTTCCTCCTGCTTATATCACTCGTTTATTATTTATTTATTAGATTTATATTGTGCTTTCCTCCAAAAGGCTCAAAGCACCACACAGCCAACTCTTATATAATAAACATTTCATTAAACTCTTCTTAAAAGCTATAAACAGGGAAGTAGCCAGAGTGGGGGCAGAAGAGATATGAAGGACAGTAAGAAGGAAGAATCAGGGGTCAAGTGAGATAAGCAACCAAATAATCAATATATTAGCAGGCCCGGTGATCAGAAAGTCCTGTCCTGACCCACCTACAAAGACCCTGACAGTGCCTTCTATTCTGAGTAACAGAGCCAAAATACCCTATTTCTGTGTGGGGGTGAGGCATGGGTATGCCGGGCAGTGGGGAGGCGGGGGAGTATTCTCATTATCTCTCAGGGCTAGCAAGAGGGCATGTGAAAACAAAGATACCTACACAGACAGCTGTGTTTTGAAAGCCAGTGGAAAGACATACATGGTAATGCTTTATCACACATAGCCAAAACGTTAGCTTTTTGTTGTTTTTTTTAACAAATACAATTTGCGTTTCATCCTCAGTTCTGTTGAGGGTATGTGACTTCTTCCAACGGTTCTGTAGACTTTCGGAACCAGGGCAACCTAAAAGTTCAAGGATTCTCAAAATCAAAAAGTGACAAGGCGACTTCAGCTTTTAAATCCCAGGTCACATTGATTTGACAATGCCGTATGACAAAGCCACTGACATCCCGCATGTGTGATCTGCACCACAGTGGAAGGGGAGCTACACTCTCCCAGCAACTGCTGGTGGAACTAGTCCGGAATGAGCAAAGAGGCAATGTATTCTAACATGCAGAAAAAGGGGAAATCACCATTCCCCTTAGGTGGAGCAGACAATGTAACTCTCCCGTCAGTAAAGGAGTGGAAGAGACCACAGCCAGGAGAAAGAATCACCATGATAGGATTAGTGTTGCTGCTCTTATGCTCCAGGCTCTCTTGTGCTCCCCTTACACATGCTAAACTCTGTAATCCTCAGAACAAACCTACAAAGTGGGAATGACCACTTTCCTAATTTTATAAATAAGGAAACTGAGGCTTAAGTTATTTGCCCAAGGTCACTCAGTTAGTAAGTGCCTGAGCTAGGATTCAAACCTAGCACAGAAGCATAGGTGGAAAACCACAAACATAAAAAAATCATTCTGTGAGTTGACAAGGAGAGAAGTCATGTAGGATCAAGTCTCCCCACTTCAAAGCTGCTAGAGAGTTAACAGCACAGTGGGAGGTTAGGGGCCACAAATAAAAATCCTAAAACAAGGCTGCAGCAAGCTCAGTACAGAAGGGCATGAACAAACTGCCTCCAAAAGACAGAAGAGCTATGGCAACCCTGAGGCCCTGTGAAGACAGGAGCTCAGAATGGACCGGTAAGGTTATCCCTAGGTTCTACATGAAAAGGACCTGGAAACTGGCAGCTGAAATCTATGATATCGTCTGGTATAACTGATTGCAGATTTATGCCAAGTTAACTTGTAAGTTCCACAGTCATCCCCAGAAATCCTTTTGTAACCCCCTCAATATAAAGACCATGCATTGAGCACTTACTAGGTACCAAGCATTTGACATACGTCATCTTATTTTTGTTGTTGTTGTTGTTTGTTTTTAGTATGAGAGAAAAAGAGTTGGGGAGAGGGGCAGAGGGAGAGAGAGGAGAGAGAATCCCAAGCAGGCTCCACGCTCACTGCCAAGCCCCCCACAAATGCAAGATCATGACCTGAGCTGAAATCAAGAGTCAGATGATCAACCAACTGAGCCACTCAGGCAATTCCACATCATCTTATTTAAACCTCACAGCAAATGATATAACATAGATACCCTAATTTTCCCCATCTTACAGATTGGAAGCACAGAGAGATTGAGTAACTTGTACAAAGTCACACAGAGCTAGTAAAAAGTAGAGTCTGAGGAGTCACATGGCTTGTTCTGGCCCCCAGAACTGTGAGAAAATAAACCCCCCAATTTATGGTAATTTGCTACAGGAGTTCTATGAAACTACTACAAGAAACTCTCTTAGCTTTGTTTAGCCCAGAGTTTCCCACATGGAAAAGATATATATATATATGGAGCACAGGCTCATCAGTAGTAGGACAGAGACCAGGGCTCCAACTCCATTAGACCTCCAGCTCCATCCAGGGTGCTTTCTCACACCCTGCGGTTGGCCCCTGCACTTATCAGCTGCCCCAGAGATGGGATGGCACACTAGACTAGTCTCTGCTTTTTAGCACTAAAAATAGAACCGGACACCTCTTCCAACGGATGAACATCCTCTAATAAAGTCTCTTGTATTCCTTGAAGAAATTTACTGACTATTTTTCCAGCCAACAGTGGAAATTAATTTTTTGTTGCTGTTGGGGGAATTTTGGCAAGAGTGTTCAAGAAATCAATGACAAAAGCAGCTAGTCCAAGGTAAATTGATGTCTCAGATAAACTTGAACTTACTGAAATTACAGGTGCAGCTCAGTCGTCAACCCCTCACTACCACCAACCTTGCCGAAAGAAAGGGACAAAGGAATGTGAGCCTCTTCTGTGTGAAAAGTGACAGTTTCACTTCTACGATTACAGACTCACTAATCCCTTTCCTTCTTTTCCTTCTGCCTCCTCAGCCTCACCCTCTTCCCTAGGCACACAGACCCCACCAGAAGTAATTCCATTCCAGCCCTAGTGAAGGGGAAGGAGCTTCTCCTACCTTCCACTTGATAAGCTGCAGTGGACGCCCCCCATCCAAATCCTGCAGGGAAAGCCATATTTTCAGAAGAGGGCCAGCTAGACACTCAGCCAAATGGGAGTTCTGTGCCCTTTAGTCAGAGGAGCCCAAGAAATTGTGCAAACAGTGTGGGGACTCACCCCGACCAAAGTCTCAGAATGCAAATGTGTATGCAAACAAGAAGGGAGCCAGATTAAATGACCACACTTGACTGGCCTTGGCCTTGATACAAATCCAAGACACTTTGTAAAGGCAAGCATTTCCACTTTCTTCTCTGGGCACACCCTGATTTTAACAGAATTAGACCAGCCTGGATGCTTTGGCAGGGCACCCATTCATCCAATCTTATCCGTTTTATTAAAAAACATGGACATTGTTTTTAAAAGTCACATTATCCTACTAGAATTCTCCCTTAGCCAATTCCTCCCAATTCCTAAGCCCCACTCCCTACAAGTAACAGTTTGCAACTGTCTCTTCTGGAATTTTCTCCCATGTTATTTAAACAATAAACTGAGATTACTGCTTCTTTGTTTTCAATTTTAGATAATAACGATCGAATTCTGGATATAGAGGTAGAAGATCAAGCTCACTCTGTCTCCCTCCCTCTGGCTCTCTCTCCTCCTCCTCCAACATGCTAAATAAACACTTGATATTGGGGCTCCTGGGTGGTTCAGTCAGCTGAGTGTCCAACTTCAGTTCAGGTCATGATTATCACTGTTTGTGGGTTTGAGCCCCACATCCAGTTCTGAGCTGACTGCAAGGAGCCCACTTCAGATTCTGTCTACCTCTCTCTCTGCCCCTCCCCTCCCTTGCTCGCTCTCTCTTTCTCTCTCTCTCTCTCTCCCCCTGCATCTCTCAAAAATAAATAAACAAACTTCCAAAAAGTTAAATAAATACTCGATACTTACATTACTATGACCATGTATGGTTCAAAGCTGAGCCGTGAAATAATAGACCATGCTTACGTGCAACCTTTTATTTTCTCTGGGGTTAATCAACTGCCTGGTTTTTATATTGAATTTTCTGTATACCTATCACTAATTCATCCCCAAACACTCTGAGAGAATGATAAATCTCTGATGTTCAAACACTTCTATTTTCCTGCTCATTCTGCACGGTTTTCGTTCAGGCCACCACAGAGCTACGTAATCTGCAACCCCATCACCTCTTCTCTGTGCTTTCTTCCTCTTTGTCTTTTCTCTGTGAATAACTTTCTGACAAAGGAGGCATGAGAAGTAACTTTTTGGAAACTCTGTAGTTCTGGAATTATCTTTATTCTAATGTCACGCTTGATATGTAGTTTGACCACTATGGGATTCTATGATGGAAGTAATTTTCACTCAAACTTTTGCAAGCATTGGTTCCTGGCCTTCTAGCTTCTGGTGTGGCTATTGAGAAGTCTGATGACAACCCAAGTCCTAATCTTTTATATATAACCTGTTTTGTAACCCAACCCCCTTCCCTGCCTCCCAGGCTTCTGTTTCTGAAATCTCACAGTCATGCGCCTCGATGTGGGACTTCTCCTCCACTGTCCCAAGCATGCAGCATATGTATCACAGTAACTCAGAATGTGGACAAGAGGGGAAACTGAGGGGTGCATGAGAAGGCTCTGTACTATCTTTGCAACTTAGCTGTACATCTAAAATTGATCCTGAAACTGATATAACACTGTATGTTAAGTAACTAAAAATAAAATTAAAACTTAAAGAAATAAAAAATTCTTTTTAAAGGCAAAATAAAAAGTTCATTTTTTTTAACTGCCTGTGGAGAGAGGAGTTAGGCAAAATCAAAGTGAGGCTAGTTACTTATTCAGTTCCCCTACATCAGCTTTTAAATCATCCTACACTGTGTAATGAGAGGAACACAAGATTGGAATGGGGTATAACTCATTTCAAATCCCACCCTGTCCAGTTATCCTAACCCTAAGAAGAAAGAAGAGGTTAAATATAGAAAGAAATGAGAGAAGACATTTAAAATATTTAAAGGTACATGTTTGGTGAAATAAACACAAAAAATACAGGGCATACTACTAAAATTAGGCCCTATAGTCATTCAGTTCTGAAGCAATCATCATAAACTGAATGAAAAAAAATTGAAATATTTTCATTATGAAACACTAGATGGCAGTATTGCAATTATTTTAGGTTTACACATTGACCTTCGAAGTGTTACTAAAATTTAGTTATCCCACCAAAGACCACCTTCCCCTGCAGCCCCTAGCTAATTGCTACTGTTCTTCTAATGATTTTTCTCCAGAAAGAACAATCTACCTTCTTAGCACTCCACAGCCTCTGAGGTTACTTGACCACAAATGGCAGAATATAATTTCTCTCACCTCTGATCTGATTCTCTACTATGGCATTCTCAAGCAATTTGGCATCAGGACCTCGTACACTCTTAAAAATAATTGAGGCCATTAAAGAACTTTTTAAAATGTGGATTATACTTATCAATATTTACCATTTTAGAAATTAAAACTGAGACTTAAAATTACCGATGATTTCATTTAACATATAGCAATAAAAAGCAGGGAACAGAAATAACATATTTTATGAAAAGTAATCATATGATCCAAAACAAAAACATTTAGTGGGAAGAGTGTTTTACATTTTTGCAAATTCCTTTATACGTGGTTTAGGAGAAAACAGCTGGGTGCCCATAGCTGCTTCTTACTCTATTTGTTGCCTGTGTAAAACTCTACTGCACACTCAAACAGCTGAGAATAAAAAAGGAAAATCATGTCTTCATATTTATGAAAATAGTTTTGACCTTGTGTATCTCCAAAAAAAAGTCTCAGAGACTCCAAGGGATCCGTAGACCACACTTTAAGGACCTGAGCTTTCCTGGTAGTCTCTTCCTTCCTCTCTTCCAGTACCTTCCTTTGCTATCCACAATCCTTCTGTATTCTTCTGCCCTTACAGAAAATTCACACTACTAACAGTCCCTGCACTGAAGTCCTAATGGATATATGACATATAAATATGCAGCCACAATACTGAGTAAAAATTATCTTATTTGGGGCTCCTGGGTGACTCAGTCGGTTGAGCACCCGACTTCAGCTCTGGTCATGATCTCACGGCTCGTGGGTCCAAGCCCCACGTCAGGCTCTGTGCTGACAGCTCAGAGCCTGAAGCCTGCTTCAGATTCTGTGTCTCCCTCTTTCTCTTCCCCTTTCCTGCTCACGCTCTGTCTCTTTCTCTCAAAAATAAATGCTGGGGGAAAAAAAGAATTACCTTATTTGTTTACTTTCTTTATACAAAAAGAATTCTGATTTTATGGCCCTATCTAACAAAACTGGCTATAATTTGTCATTATGTAGGTCCCCTCCACTTCATTTTAGGGCCATTCAAGAAAATTTAGATCTTATGAAGACCAAATTTTAAAGATGCTTAGTGTCCTCATTCTCCCATCTCCTAGTTTGGGCCCATCTTGCTCAATACCAAGATGTCCACTTTCCAAGCCTGCCATGGGTCCTTCAAGCCCACTTACTCTCTGCTCGTGAGGCACAGAAATCCCTCTCAATGGGTATAAATCTGAGACCTTAGGTTCAATTCCCACCTCAAAAACCACACAGTAATTCCTTTGAGATCCTGCCACCTTCCCAGGGTACGGGCTCAGAATAGCACTCCAGACCCTGCTATTCACGAGAGTCACCAACCTGTGTCCACCTTCCAACTGGAAGGAAATAAGGTACTTGCATTATGGTTACTTGCACAATGGCTATCAGAATGTATGCTCTCACTAGACGTCCTAGGAATCCCAACAGACTATATATCCAGTGACCTCTAGGTAAAAATACGTCTTGCAGAAACTCTTCTCTTTGTTAACTGCAAAACAAGCCATTCTTCAAGGATTCAGCTCAGTAGCTATGACTTTCACTCTCCCAACTTACAATGCTGAGAGTCAAAAGCCCTGGCTTTCAAAATGTTCCTGTGTACCTGTGTCAGGAGAAAAGCAAGGTTCTAAATAAGCATTTTTCAGTCTGCAACAAAGACTCCTCTGCATTAGCCAAAACCTTGTCCAGCTGGGCACACAATCAAACCACATTTGTCAGCTCCCTTATAGTTAGACGAGGTCACAGGACTGTCTTGACCAGTGGAATGTGGGCAGAAATAGTGTGCACCACTTCCGGGCCAGGTTGCTGAGATCTGCCCACATCATCACCTGTGTTTCATGCATAATACCATCATTCTCCTTTCATCTACTGATTGGATACACAGGCTACAGGCTCCACTGAAATCTCTGAGGCCCTAGGCAATCCTGAGATGGAAGGAGCCTGGTTCCCTATATCACCGCATGGAGCAGGGCAAATGCTCACTCCATAAGCAACCCACTTTGGTTGAATGAGAAATAAATGTTTACTTTGCTAAGCCACTGAGATTGGGGAGTTGCCAATAAACACGCTTTCTGAACAATGACTATGATTTTTAAAAAAGAAGCCTAAGAAAAAAGTTTAATTACTTCAAAGTATTTTCCCCCCTAGCAGGGAGACTCTTTGGTCGTATCACATCACTGGAGAAAAAAGACAGTGACAGGGAAAGAGAAGGGGGTGGGGCTAGTATGAGGTAAACCAAAGGGCAAATCTACCCCAGGTTGTTTGTGCATTGGATTATTCATCTTGACTTTATGCACTTGTCAGGAAAGATCTAGTCAAAACTTGACGTTGAAGAGGCACATTTTACAAAAGTGCTTCCCAAACAGAGCCCTTGATTCCTGAGAGCCATCAAGCTATTTTTAATATTTCAATAATTATAATTGCAATTGTACATTCGCTTCCTTTCAGGTCTCCTAAGCTTTCTAAAACTCCAATTTTATTACTTTAGGCTGGAATTATAAGAACTCATTGTGGTAATACCAGTTTTTTTCATGCATGAAAATACAAAAATGAATTCTTTATAACAATGCTCTCAGTTTCTTAGTAGATAGAATCTGTTAAAACATGAAGTCCAGAAAGTAAATCCATTATAAATGGAATCTTTGATTGTGAAATTCCTGACAACCATGATGTGTGCGCTCACGTGTGTGGGAGACAAGGGGTAGGGGCATTTATTAATCCAGACCACCTAGGATTCAATCAACTCTCAAGCTTCTGTTGGTAACAGAATCTGATTTTCCTTTGGCTCTCTGCCTTTCCCCTGTGCAGACCACATAATTCGAGAAAAGCTGACACCACACCACACCCAATAATCCACCAGCTCTGGGGATTAATTTTAGGCCATCTTCACACCTCTCATTGGTTAAGGGATTGGATTAAAGGTGGGCTTGAAACCCAATCAAACAATAAGATGTGAGAAAATGTACTTTTAGGGGTTCTGAGTAAGAAGTTTTTTCACTCGGGGAGCCTGAGTGGCTCAGTCGCTTGAGCGTCTGACTTCCGCCCAGGTCACGATCTCACAGTTCGGGAGTTCGAGCCCCGCGTCGGGCTCTGTGCTGTCAGCTCGGAGTCTGGAGCCTGCTTTGGATTCTGTGTCTCCCTCTCTCTCTGCCCCTCCCCTGCTCTGTTGGGCTCTGTCTCTCTCTCCAAAATAAATAAACATAAAAAAAATTTTTTTTTTAAGTTTTTTCACTCTTCTATAGAAGTTACCTAAACAGACATCCTCTTCCTGCTACACACGAATACGGAAATTTTTGGCAGCCATTTCATAAACATAAAGAGGACTACCTTTGGGATACGGAAGAAAGACGGAAGGAACTCTAATTGCCTTTATTTAGAGCTACTTGGATTGGGTTTCCTATTAGTTGCAACCAAAAGATTCATATACAGTATATATATGTTGTGTGTCTATATCTGTATCTGTCTCTGCATATACATACATATATATGTACATGTGTATATGTGTGCAATATGTATGTGCATGTGTTCATATTTAGCCATGCATATGGTCTGATGTAGATATAGACGTATATAAGTGAGTATGGACTTAGATATATGAAAGTGAATGTGTGTACATATACATAATTCATATGTGTGTCTATACATCATAAATCCCCTCCAAATAAAGAAATTTACTGGATATTTTTTCTAGCTGTCTTGAATGCTGGCTCATGTCACCAGGCAGGCAATGAAGATATATGTGAGATAATTAATGGCACACTGAAGTGGGATTCAATTACATTATTTGCATTTATTTATTGAAGGCCATACGCCCCATAAGATTTAGTATGGGTGCAATATAAAACAACAGCAGTGCATCAATCAACATTTCAAAAAGTCATACTGTTATATAATTAAAGATTACTGTTGAGTAATTTCCAAAACAAACAAAAAGATGCTCTGTCCTTTAAGGTGTTGACAGGCTGGTACTAACAAAGGCATACAAGTAATCACAAAAACCTCTCAATACCACTCAAAGTTCAACTGTTGAGCTTAGCAGCTCTAAGAATAAAAGGCAGTCCGAAGAGACAGAGAGAACTCATAATACTTTTGGGAGCCTTCCAGCAAATACCCACAGCTATAGTATCAGATTCTAGTAATAAGGCATTTTAGGACATTATCCATAGTGCAGTGACTCTGTCCACCTCATTAACAATTCAGATTCACCAGAACTATTATTCCACATACTCAAGATTTAGCTACTCAGATCATCCTCCTAAAAAAACTTCCACCAATGTAATTTAACCTCCATTTGTATATCTATGGACTATCTGGAGAAGTGCTAAACTGAGCTGGAATTAGGGTTACAAGTGAGGTGCCTAGGAGAAAAATTTAAGGAGGTACACTCTCAGTCCTGGTCTTCATGTTAAATAGCAGAAACAGAGTCCTCAGGCTCAAAGGCCTCGCTACAGACCAGGAACTGGTTTTCCTTCTGAACTGTTCATGGCCATGCACAGGTGTGCCATGTGCCTCAGGACTAGACTGTAGCTAATCCACCTAAGTCCCATGAGCATTTGCACATTTGAAAGTATCTTTGATTGTTAATCTTGCTTCAGGGATTGGGTTTGGAACTTCAAAAGCATTTTCTTCCCATAGTGAATAAAGCAAAGCACTGGAGGCCCACAATCTGAAAAGGAAGTGTAAAAGACTAGAATGAAGCCAAACATGATGTAAAACCAGAGTGAAAAGGAACAATTTCAGTGATCATAAAATTAATTTAGGGGTGCCTGGGTGGCTGAGTCGGTTGAATGTCTGACATCGACTCAGGTCATGGTCTCATGGTTCCTGGGCTCGAGCCCCACTTGGGGCTCTGTGCTGACAGCTTGGAGCCTGGAGCCTGGAGCCTGGAGCCTGCTTTGGATTCTGTGCCTTCCTTTCTCTCTGTCCCTCCCCCACTCGTGTTCTGTCTCTCTCTCAAAAATAAATAAACATTAAAAAAATTAATTTAGATGAATTGTGTGGAAAGAGCAAGCAATGACATACAGCATGTGATGGCCTAGGAGAACCTGCCCAGACCTGTGTCTCTTGGGTCCTTAGTCAAAGAGCACCAGATGGTCTAGACAACATTCTGAACCTTTCGCTTGTCCTCTTCCTACTTTCTACCACATGCAGCCCACCTCCAAATACCGTTGACTCCAATTCCTTGACCTGTCTTATATATGTCCATTCACCTTCATCTCTGTGACCTCTTAATGCAAAGTCCACAGAAATCCTCTCAAGACTACAAAGTTCCAAAGGTGCTAACTCCCAACTTCCAGTTGTGTTCCCATCCAAGAGCCTCTAGAGCAGCCTGAGCCACCTTTCTAAAACACAAGTTGTTCAGATTGTCACTTGCCCCTGAAGTTCAAACTTCTTGACCTGCATAAAGCCTGCAATGATCTGGTTCCTACCTCCCTTCCATTGACATCCACACCAGTGTTCCTCTCACAAGCTCTCCTTTTTTCAGATTTTCAAATCTACCATGCTCCATCTCTTCTTCAACACAATTCTTAACAAACACTGCTTCTTCTGCCTGGAATATTTTTCTCCCTTTATTGTGGCTAACTCTCACCACTCTTCCATTAGCCAGCTGAAGGTTTCCTTTTAATGTTTATTTATTTTTGACAGAGAGAGACAGAGCATGAGCAGGGGAGGGGCAGAGAGAGAGGCAGCCACAGAACCCGAAGCAGGCTGCAGGCTCTGAGCTGTCAGCACAGAGCTCCGACGTGGGCTCAAACTCACAGACCACGAGATCATGACCTGAGCCAAAGTCGCACGCTCAACTTACTGAACCACCTAGGCGCCCCTGAAGGTTTCCTTTTTAAGGACATATTCTCCAGAAAGAGTTAGGTGTCCCACTGCCCCAAGCTCCCATTGGACCTTGTGCACCTCTTATCATAACACTCATGCCATTTTATTTTAAAATGTGTTTAGTGGTCTGACTTCCTTATCGGTTTATAACTCTTCTAAAGTAGAGATTACCTTACTCAGGCGAGCTAAAAATGAAAGACTCATTTGGTATATGGTTTCCCCGAATTCATCAATTTAATCACCAAATGGGTAATGATCATTTGTTATGAGCCAGGCACCATACTAAACCCTAGGAAAAAGTGGTGAACCGATCCAACCAAGTCAATCCCTGAACATAGTGTTAGGGAATTTACTAATTAAAGGTCCTCAACTTTGTTTAATAGCATCCCATTTTTATCCCAAGTTACTCAGGGAGGAATCAAAGAATAAGAGTTACCAATAATTTTCCTAAGCATATTATGGCCACTCCTCCTCCCAACAAATTTACAGATTCAGAGTAGAAAAAGGAGACAGGTAGGGAAGAGGGAAGTGTACCAAAAACTACAGGATGCTATTGTACATTTGATGTCATCAACAGAGAAAGCAAACCCTCTGGGACCATGGCCTGAAGTGGATTTAGGATTTAGGCTCAAGGAACAGATGATAAGGATTCTTCCCCAAGCACTCCACCAGAAAAGCTATCTGTGATGCTTCTGGGTGTTAGGGAGGCTGGTTTAAAAATCCACCTGCCCAATTTGGTGTGCTGATGGTATGGAGCATCTCTCTGCCTCTGCACCAAGCAGGGAGCACCCCTCACTGTCCTTCATAGGCAGCTCTGTCCTGTACTCACATTCCCTTTATTTGGGAATCCCTGCTTTGAACAATGGTGCATGATACAACACCAGACCTCAACTTCTGCTTTGGTTCATAACATTTAGAGCTAAAAAATGGTCTGCTCATTTTCAATAATTATATAAGATTATTACATTCTCATTTCATGTGTGAGTTCTATGTGGTTGTATTCTAATGATTTTTTGCATTATAATCTTTACATGTAACAATCAAAATGTATAAAGCATGAGCAATACATTGATATTATTCCTGAAATAAAGGGGAGGTCATTAAAATATGCCAAAACAGTTAAGGTCAGCATGAAGAAGCTTGTGACAAATGAGAATTTTTCCTGAAAACTTCTTTTTAGAACATTCACTTCATGTGCTTAGAGTTCCATTGAAGAGACAGGTATTAATACACACAAGCAAAAAAAAAAACAAAACAAAACACCCACAAAAATCTAATTACAAATGTGATTAAAAACAAAAGTTTTAGCTTCTGATAATGGCAGAGTAGCTTGTATCAGAATTACCAATTCCAACTGTAAACTCTAAATATAACACCAAAGACAACTGAAGATAAAGTAAATGTGGATAGCTACAGGGGAAGAGACAAACCATAAAAGAAGGGAAGTGAAGCAGAGTGTGATCCATTTTTAAAGGTTTTTACCCTGAGGACACCCCTCATGGAATTCAAGCAGGAAACCTCTGTCCTCTGGCTTGAGGGGAAACAGGGAAAGAAGTCTGAAGGAGGAGAGGGGGCTGGAAACTGAGGGGTAAAATCCCAAAACAGAGGAAGCTAAAATTTAGTAAAATTGCCATGTTCTCATTATATTTATGGGTTACCTTTTACTTACAACAAATGATTCTAGTTTTCTATATGCCACCATGATATTAAATATATTTATAAGCCCATTTTTAGGCTAAAAAAAAAAAGGTTGAGTCAATGTAAAGTAAGTAGTAATGAAGGTATGACAAAGCCAATTGCACAAATTTTAAAAGTGTACCCAAATGTTTGAAACTGGGGCCAAATGGCCAAATGTCTTAGGCCATTATTTTCACCCACTTTAAATCCACGCACAACCACTCATTTCCCCTCTGTCTTATGTACATTTTAACAGTAAGGAAGATGTTGATTAGCTTTGCCTTTGCCACTTTTTATTGGGAAGAAAATTTGAATATGCAGTATTTTTAAACCTCAGATGACACTTCTTTTCTAGAATAATGACTGGACAAGGTCTATGGGCTTGGATGTCACATGACAGGCCCCATGAAAGGGATAACTTTGCTGTTTCTTATGTAAAACTCGGATGCGTTTTTTATTATTTATTTATTTTTGTTTTTTAAGTAATCTCTGTACCCAGCGTGGGGCTCGAACCCACAACCTCAAGATTAAGAGTTGCATGCTCCACCAACTGAGCCATCCAGGCACCCCTTTGGATGCATTTCTTGACCTCTCTGAACCACAGTTTTCCCTGCCAAGGAGGGATCATCATTCTTAGCTCATGAGCTTGTTGTGCAGATCCAATGAGATGATACATGTGAAGCTCTGTGAAAAGTGCCAGGCCCACCACTGATAAGCTTCATCAAAAACAGTCCTGGGTAAGACATGCTATTTGTTCAAAGTAGCAGTCTCAGAGGGCCATAAGGACAGCGGTGAGGTTGGGCAGGGATTCTTTTTCACAGCAGAGAACATCTAAAAGAAGCCAATTCCCTAAGTCAGTTTAATTTGGCAGTGGAAGGGAGACAGGTGGAAGGCAGAGGACGTGTGAAAGCAGACAATTATGGGGTGTATGGGAGCAATATTTCTCCAAGGCTCACACTTGTGAATGGCTTCTCTCCTTAGACACAGCTCCTCTGACATGGATTCTCCCACTTTTACAATTGCTGTACCTGCTCTTGTCTAGGCAAATCCAGCAAAGGAATGGAGCCAAAACAGAAGTCACATGTGTGCATGGAAAAATGTACCCTGCTGATTCTTTCCAATGTCCAGTGTGATGCATTAGGTGCCCTCTCTTTTGCTGGACTTGTGGCCTTTTGCCATTTGTTATTGCAATCAAATGTAGTCCAATAAACACTGTGAAGATAAATCTCTCAGCTATCCAAAAAAAAAAAAAAAAAAAAATACAGTCTTCCATATTCTCACACTCACATCTTTCCTTTCCTTTTTTTTTTTAAGTAAGCTCTATGCCCAACGTGGAACTTAAACTCACGACCCTGAGATCAAGAGTTGCATGCTCTACTGACGGAGCCAGCCAGGCACCTCTTGCACTCACAACACTTCTGAGGCCAGCCATGTGGGTTTTTCCCCACACCGACCAACTCCAACACCAACAGGGGTCCTACAATTCAGTAGGACAATTCCACCTAGAGTTTGCATCAGATCCCGTAAGTTATGTGCTCAGTCCCAGGGAGTGCCACCACCTCAGAGGCCAGTTGCAAGTCCCAGTTTGTCACCTATACTTCTGACAAACCAGCTAGAAGTTGAGGTTCCCACACTCCTTCTAACAATTCAGAACTCAGGGAAACACTCACTCATGTTTATCAGTTTGCTATATAATAAAGGATGTGATAAAGCACACAGAGGCACAGCCAGATGAAGAGATACACAGAGAAAGGTCTAATAGAATCCTTGGTGCGGGACCTGTTGTCCCCATGAAGTTGGGGTGCTACATGTCCCAGCTTGAATGTGTTCACCAACCTAGAAGCTCTTTGAGCCTCCCATAATTAGGATTTTTATGGAGGCTTCATCATGGAAGTATGATCAATTATTAACCCCACTTCTAGCCCCTCTACCCTCTCTGGAGATTGGGGGTGAGGTTGAAAGTTCCAAGCCTCTTCATGGCTTGGCCTTTCTTGTGACTGGCCCCATCCAGAAGCCCACCAAGAGTCCCCTCATTAAAGCAAAAGATGTTCCTGTAATCTAGTAAGTTACAAGGATTTTAGGAGCTCTGAGTCAGGAAGAGGGGCCAAAGACCAATATAGATATGTCTTATAACTTCACATCAGTGCAATCTTATAAAAATACTGAATCCTTGGGGTCACTCATTTCCATATTCTAAGCAATATTTGCTGCACTTGCTATAATTAAATTTCAGTCTAATAAGACAGTTTAAGAAGTTCTTTTTTTTTTTTTTTTTTTTTTTTTTTTTTAGAAGTTCCTTATGTAGTTTTCTCCTGGGGTTGGCCTTATATCCTTTAAAGAGGCAATCAGAACTGTAAAAATGAGAGAACAAATAGGGAATATTGAGGATGAGATTTGGCCCCTTCTATTTTAGTGCATTTGGATATTACTTTTGTTAGGACAAAATGCCAGCGTGTGTCAACACATCCATTTCTGGATCACTTTCCCCAGCTTTTGTTTTATTTCTGCCTCTGTTATTCAGAAGCCTGGAGGCGTCAGCTAAAAATAAGGACTTTATTTGATGGCATAATGGCTAATACATGAAGCAAACACTTAGTTTGGGTTGGGTTTTTTCCCAAACCAATCGACCCCTAAATCAATAACTTAAAAAAAAAATTGGATTGTCAATGACTGAATGGCAAACATTGTTAAATTCCTTCCCAAAAGCCTTTATTTCCCTACAATGTTAATTTATTTCATTTTGCCTCTGGTCTATTGAGCTATATCTATGTTAATTATTTTTTTCTCATTCTCTCTTGTGCTGTTCTTTTCTCTTCCTCTCATATATATGGATAGAAGCTTCCAAAAACTCTAGTGACTGGAATTTTTTGGCAGTAGAAAGCAGGACACTCACCAAAGTCCTTTTTCCTTCATGGCAATCACTCATATACGTCCTTACTAAGAATAAAAAGCTTCACCCACTTAAAAGAACTGTGATTCTATATTTTACGGAGTTTTTTGGTGCCTTAACCAGAGCTGTCACTTTTGCCAGGCTAAGGGAAAAAAACATTTTTATTTGCAACATTCTTCATAAATATGCTCTGTTTGGCTTTTATAGTTAAAAACGCATCATTTCATCCAAGTGTAAATATTTTCTTGGGATGAGAAATCCAATAAAACCACAGGTCCCTGGCCTTTGTGGTTGGTATAAAAAAGCTCTGCTTTTAGAGCTTTCAGTCTCCAAATGTGACAGCCGCAATTTTACTTTAAAGGTTATACTTTGCATTTTTTTTAAAGTGTTTGCAAGATTTATTCATATGTGGTTAAATGTTTCCACATCTCTGAAGTCACCTGCTAGGTTCAGCCCCACTTTACATATGGGAAATCATTTATGGGAAGGGAACAATATTTCCTTCATATCTAGCCACAAGCTGGATCAGCCTCACCTTCACAATTAACTGAGCTTCCAAAATCATTATCCTGGTGTGCACTGTGATTCTTTTCTTGCTTCAGAAACAGAACAAAATTGCCTTATTCCAAGACCTTACTTTAGCTTTTGAATATCAACAATGCTTTCACTCTTCTGAAATGTTTAGCTGAGCCTGAGGAAGGGTGGTGTAGTACAAAGAATCTGTACATGTTGCAAGGTTCCTTAGCTTCTCCAGGCCTATTTCCATATGTGCACGTCTGGATTTCCTCCCTCCCATGCTTCTGTGGCTTCTTCTTGATGTACAAAAAGACACATCTGCATATGTCTTAGTGGTGAGGTTATGGTATGTTCTACAATACGTATACATTATATATTAGAAAAGCAAAAGCATTTTTCTTAAAATGAGACCACACGAGGAGTAGACAAATTCTACTGACCATCAACAGACCCTGATTCTAACCACCAACAGTCTTCAAAGCCAGCTGTGTGAACATTCCACTCCACCCCCTCTAGAAAAGAGGGAAAACAGAACTACACAGGCCTACTGTTCTCTCTGGAGCACTTGCAACAACTGTTTTGAATGGCAGCCTAGGCACATTGAGTAATAATGTCACAACTGACTGCCAGTCATCTGGGGCTAAATAAAGCTAACATTCCAGCAGCTCTTACCCTTTCACTACTTGGTCTTTTTTTGTCACTTTAGAACATCTTATTTTTTTAGGAAGCAGACTTGCTTGTAGTACAGCTGTTCTTTGTGCCACATGGTAGAGCAGTGAACTACACAGAGCTCCCTTCCAAACCTCTCTCCTCTTTTTCCACAGTGGTCAAATGGAAGTAAGACCTTCATTCAGAATCATAAAACCTAGAACTGAAAAGGCCCTATTCATGGAGCTTGGAGAGGAATCCTTGGTTAGGGTCATAGAGTCTTTTGAGCTACAAATAATATTAAAGGTCATTTGGTAAAGCACCAGCATTTATAAATGAAGAAGAGGGCCAGAGCATTGCCGGGAAAAGCATTGTGATAAGTCAGCAAAGCCAGAACTCAAGTCCAGGCTTTTCCATTCCAAGTCTTGTCTCTTTCCAGCATTTTCATCCCCTTGGAAGACTCAGTCAATTCTTCTTATAGAAGGCAGAACACATTTCTACCGCAGAGTCCATGTACTAGAGGAGCCTTTCCCAAAATTGCTTTGATTTTTCTTAGCTTTTTATAAGCACTTATATCTTCACTTGGTAGTTCCACTTTTCAACAGGCATATATCTAACAATAACCAAAAGATCATGATCTTTCCTTCTCTCTCCTCTATGTATAAAAGTAAAAACTGCAAAGGGAGAGACAAACCTAGAAATACGTGTTGACATATACACCTGGTACTAGGTTTCACACAGTAGAATAAAAGAAAGTCATGACATTGTGGGACACCCAAATGAATTGGTAGCACATTGACTAGAAAACATTGAATCGGGTCTCCAAACCAGGAAGGTTATTTCAAGTAATCACCATATCTTGCACAAATATCTCTTGCTAGGTCAACATACTACCAGAATTCTGGCACTCCATTTTGTTGGATCCACACTATGCTTTAAAGGGAAAAAAAAAAGCCCACCAAAATGCTTTTTAAAAAACTTTCCTGCAATTTAAATCATTCTATAAAAAGTGTCAAAGAACTTACTTGAGTTAAATTATGTAGATAAGAATAATACTTTTTGAAGCAAGGTAACTTGCTTTTGACAGGAAGGAAAAAAGTCATGCTTCCCTAAATCAGAACAATCAGCTCTAACACTGATTGTATTAGATCTTGGCTAGAAAGAGGAACGTCAAAAAAGCATACACATAATGTTATTCTTTCAATGACTGTTGGCAGTATGTGTGGGACTGTGTTCACAACGCTCAGACCTACAACTTTAACCATTTCACTTTGTCTTAAAGCTCTTCCATTTTTCATGATGAAACTAGGTATTTGGAGGGAGTGGTGTTGAAAGAGAGAGGGTTGAAAGGAATCAACAACTGTAGCCCAGGCATTATCCTATCCACTTTGCCAAGCTGACTTAATTCTTCTCCACAACAATCTTGAAGGCTAAGAAGTCTTACTCTCTTTTTAAAGACTTAGAAATGGATGGTTATCAAGATTTAGAAACTTGCTCAATTCAAAGCTGGGGAAGAGCAGCATGGGGATTTATTTGACAATAAAACTATTGGCTTTAACCTAAATCTCCAATGTGTGATTTTAGCTCTTCACTCCTGGGCAAGAGGACAAATGAGGAGGACACACCCATTCTTTCTGTGAAACTGAACTCCTAAAATATCACCATTTTCCACTTAGGCAAAATCTAGACTCTTCCAGACAAATGATGGCTAGAAAGGAGGAGGCTTAGCCCCTGAGGTGGAATTGTGTACTCATGTTTATAAAAGAAAGAAAAGCCATGTGGAGTGTGGGAATTGTTCTGATTTACAGTTCAGGAGTCACTAGAGACAAAAGCCCCAGAAGGCCATCTTCCCTTTTTTTATGGGGCACCAGCTGTTGCAAAGATCATCTTTGTTTGGAGCTCTCACTTCTGACTTCCTGGGCCATTAACACCTTCCTTTAAAAAGCCCTACCTCCCAGAGACCGCTTCCCTTGTGGAACAGAGGCTTGCAGTCTCTCTTCTCAGGTAGATTTTAAGCTTCTTGAGTACAAACTGGCCTGTGGTAACTATTTTGATATCTACAAAGGATCTCAACTTGCATGCTGGTGGTTTTCTTGAATAAAGCTGGCGAGCAGAGGGGAAAGGATTAGAGGGAAAGGGGTAAGGTTTGGCTAATGTAAAACAAACAGGGAAAACCACAAACAAACAAATAAACAAACAAAAACTGCTGCTTTCCCCAGCTTTCCAAGCTCTGACACATTTTTTCAAATCCATTTCCATAAACCATCTTGGCCACTTGCCTCGCTTTATCTTCTCAAAATCATAAATTAGACAGACCGTCATTTAGGCATGGCTCAAATATATTCCATCAGCAAAATGTAATTTTCTGTTGGTGGGCAAGACCAGACCGTAAGACCTCATGATTTGTGATCTGTTCATGGTGTACATAAGTCGCTCTAGGAAAACGGCTCAACAAGCTGGATCCGATGCCTCTGGCAAGTATCGCATCAGTGGGTGGATGTACCTATTGATGTAATGATGTAAGGAGAAAGCAAAGAAAGGGAGAATACTTGTTCTTATTTATGATCAGAAAGTTTCCTGGAGATTATTTCTGTTTGCCTTATTTTATAAATGAGGAATTTAAGACACTGGCTGACAGCTGCTAAAACCAATGCAAGTCGGTCTCATAACTCATTGCCTTCCACTTGCTATCACCATGTACACCTACCTCTAGGTCAACTATAGATGTTCATAAAAGGATCAGCATGCTACAGAGATCACTTTAACAGCTACTGGGAAACCTGTAAATCCAAATTGCTACTTTCAAATAAGCTGCATACAGATTTATATTGTGATTGCTTTTACAAATCATTATTACAGATATCTGGTCAAGCTCAGAAGTAATTCTGCTGTCTTGATAAGGCTGCTTATTCTGCATCTACATTAACCAAACTCTAAAACAGCTCTTGCTCCTGGGAAAATAGCGACGTGTGGTAGTTACACGGTTGCATGTTCATGCCATAGTCCATGAGTTCAGATCCAGGCTCTGTCACTTACAGCTGCAAGAACTTGAAGCAAACTAGTCCTCGATTTCCCTATCTGTGAAATGTAACAGTACCCACTTTGGATAATTGTTACTATTAATTTATTTTATTCACAGGGAACATTTAGAACTGTGCCCGATATATATAATCATTAATGTGAGCTTTACATTCATGCCGAAACAGACATCTGTTTCATTGTGGGAAGAAGAACAAGATGGTCTAAAGAAGAAAACAAAGTAGTGTAAAATTCCAGGGCCCACCGTGAGGATACTCAGAAAATATTGAGCCTGACGTCAGAAGATCTCAATGCACTCTGTAAGGACAGGGCATACTTGGGGAAGTCTCCTTAAATCTCTGTTTCTCAAGGTACCTCATCTGCCTGCCTTGAACTGGTTGAAGGATCAAATGAACCCTTAGCTGAAACCTGTTGTAAAGTGAAAAACATGATACAAAAGTCAATTTGGTTATTTGTCTTGGTGTTGATTTTTACTAAAATTAATCTGACAGGAGTTTTTATTGAAGTCTTAGAAATTAATTCTGTATCAATCTGCAACTTTTTAAACACAGTTTTGATCATGTCTTTCCATCAGCGGTTCCTACAAGTAAAATAAAATTCCTTCACCTGGAAGTCAAGGCTTTCCCAGATTTGGCAAAGCATCTTTTTCCAATCTTATTTCCCTGAGTCTCGTCAAAGTGAATGATTATTCATGATTCCTGTCCACAGACTGAATATGTATTTATTCCTTCTCTAATGCTATTCCTGCCATTTGGAATGCTTTTCCCTCTCCATCTTCATCTGTCCAATTTTCATTCGTCCTTCAAGATTCAAGTGTCATTCCTATGAGATCTTATCTAATTTCCCTGGAGTCAACATTATATTTTCTTCCTTCTCTGAACTATGCCAGTGCTTTATTTATAATGTCGTGGGAAATCAGGGCTCATCTGACATGCCATTGCACGTCAACAGCCATAGCAAATGACTTGCGCTTCCCGGACCCACTCTGCTCTTCTCTCCCGGGAGTGCTTGCTCCTGCTGGCTCTATAATCTGTCATGCTGGCTCTATAATCTGAGATGCCCTCCCTCATCTTGTTCACTTAGTAGACTTCCAGTCTTGCAAATCATAGTCCAAGTGTTACCTTGAGTTAAGTAATGGCAGAGTTAAATAAATGCTTCCCAACATCTCATAGCACCTAACAGACTCTGAGCACATCAAGAATCAGTAGAAGGTGTAGTTTTTGACACTTGACAACCCTGTGTTTGAATTCTAGCTCAGTCACTTATCATTATCATTCTGATCATTTTTATTAAGTTAGTTCCACCTACTCTAAACTCCAGTTCCTTCACAATAAATAGAAAGAGTTTGAGAGACAGAGAGAATATTAAGGAGAAACTACTGTAACAGCTTACAAAGTCTTGAGACTCTGCAGCATTGTGAACAAAACACTTTCATATTTAAAGAATAAATATAAGAAATATTTTCACATAACTCTCTGTTGCCTTCTACCATAATATATCACAATTGCATGGGTATTGATGTTCCCTTTGTTCCATGCACCACTGAAAAGCAACCACCATGGAACATGAGAATCCCAAAGCCTGACAAACACCTGGGTTTGACTATCAGCTCTGTTGCTTGAAAGTGGTGGGGCATTAAGCAAGACCTTTCAGTTCTATGCCTCAATTTCACTGCCTGTAATATGCAGGTAATATTAGCTATGTGGGAGGGTTGTTGTAAGGATCCAGTATGTATAAACAGGAAGTTCAGAAGAAAATACAAGACACAGGAACTTGTCAACATATGAAAATTATTATTTATTTGTAACACCAGTAGCTAAATACAGAGCATAACAGATGCTAAAATAAATGTGTTTTGAAGAATCGTGTAAACTTTTATAAAGTATTAAATAGATAGTAGTAATTATTATGACTATTGACTTGATGAGATTATTTCAGCTCTGAGATCCCATTCCCAGCTGTGTCGGGCAGAAAACTTAATTTCATCATTTACCTGAGTCTCTGTGAATTGGGCTCCAGGATACAGATAAAAGACATTCCATATTTTTTTCTTTTTAAACATGCTGGGGGCACTTGGGTAGCTCAGTTAGTTAAGTGTCCAACTCTTGATTTCAGCTCAGGTCATGATCTCATGGTTGTGAGATCAAGCCCCACGTCAGGTTCTGCACTGACAGTGTGGAGCCTACTTTGGAATTCTCTCTCTCCCCCCTCTCTCTGCCCCTCCCCTGCTTGTGTGCACTCTCTGTCTCAAAATAAATAAATAAATAAACTTCAAAAAAAATAAAAATAAATAAAATAGGCTAGAAAATACACCTGAACCGATTATCAAAACCAATTGCCTTATCTTTAGGCACAGAGTTAATTTCTCACATTATCTATCGGCAGATTCTCTACAGGTCAAAACAAAGAACGCTGCATCTTAAATTCTTCTGGAGATTTTTTCCCCTAGGTTTTTTGGACTAACCTGGATTTGTTCGCACTAAGGTTATTCTCTAAGGTTAGTCCTAGTAGCTAAGGGGCTCAGAATCTTGTTGGATTCTATGGAGAGAGGACAAAACAAGAGACATGTTCCCTTCCTTCCAAGAGCACATGGTATTCTGAGCTAATATATTTAAGTTAAATAAGGAATCAAGACAAGCTGCTGATTAGAATCAGAACCCATTGGTTCTTGGTTTAAGGTTGAAAACTTGCCATATTCTTACTCTAGGCCTTTGTTTTTCACTATGAACAGAATCTTCTGATTCTGATTCCAGTATTCTACACACTGCAATATCACATCTACAATTTCAACACCAAGTTTTACAAGAAAGACATCTCCTGATTGCTTCTTGCTTACCACATGGGTGTCCGTTTCTGATATGTTTCAGATTTTTTGCAGATTCTAATGTCTTTGGCAGCATGCGTGTTGTCTTGGACACTTGTCCATTCACTCACTTCAAACAGGGCAACATTGAAGGGGACAGTGAGTTTTAGTGTGAACAACAGAGAAACGAAGCACCATATTATAATTTTGACTCTCGTTGGAAGAGCTTTTGGGACAGTTAGCTTAGTTTTGAATTGTTGAACTCTAAGAGTTACCAATTTCATAGAATTTATGCTAATATGTGCCTTGTATCATGTTAACTTTATGTTTAGCTATTTAAATGATTTGTATCTTTATCTTATCTCCTCTAAAAACAACCAATATTTTTAAGTGCTTAATATGTGTCAGACCCTCTTCGGTGTCATTGAGTCCCTACACAACAATGATGTAGGAAAGGTATTATTAACTCCATCTCACAGCTGAGAAAACATAGTAAGGATTTAAAATTTGCCCAAGGACCTATAGCCAAAACAGAAAAGCAAGATTGGAACTCAGTTCTTCTGATTTCAAATCCTGAATTTTTAATTACTATGTCTTAGCAGCTCCCCAACCAGATTGAGTATTTCTCTACAACAGAAACAATATCTTGCTCTGATATCTGCATCTCTTCCTAAAGCCTAGCATAGGACCTCTTGCCTAGTAGCTTCTTAATATATATTTGGGATGAAGAAGAAAAAGAAGGAAGGAGTAAGAGGAGATAGATTCTAAGAATGGTATAGCCACTGTACAAATGTTTCTCATTTCTTGAAGGAATCCCCCTTGCTTTTCTCAAAAGCCTTGGGCTCCAGCCAACAGTGCCCACTTGCTGCATGGGGGATGAAAATGAGAGGTGGGCGGGTAATGCATTTCTAATTTTCTGCATGGATGCCTTAGTTACTATTAAGATATTGTCAAAGGGAAGTAATTTCAAAGAAGAGAAGCTAGCCTGATTAAGAAGTTCGATTAAGATTGACTTTTGAGAATATTAAAAGCTCAGAGGAAAAAGAAAAGATTAAGATTAGGAGCCTTTAAAGGAACCCTCAGATATCGGAATACCAGAGGACAGCTGCTCACTGGTGTAACACAGAGCCTTAATATTGACACCTTTTACGTTAGCAATCACCACACAAGCATGCATTGTCATTCCACTCAATGCCACGCACAGCCATGTTAGCTGTGATTCTAATAAGCTTGGGGTCTCCGCTCAGAGCCTCCCCGCTTACCTTTTCTCTTGCTGGACCACTCAGGACTTAGACCTTAATCATAGCACATGGAGCTTAACTTAGTTCCCCTCCTTAGATGTTGTGAATTAATTTTTTCTCTCCTTAGAGATCTGCTGAGACAAAAATAATCACCCCAGCTACCTCTCATTTAAACAAAAGATACACTTACTTTTAACCAAGCATATTACCATATGTCAAGCTCCTAATTCGTGGAACCATTTGGCAAACTGTCCAATTCCTCTAAACATCCTCCCCTTCCAACCAGTGCTGCCCAGGAGTGGATGTTCTGGCATTCGGCATCAGGAGTGAAGTCAAGAAAGGATGTCAACAACTCATCTCCTGGAGAGATCTCAGAAGGAGAACCTGTAGGAAGGAATCCTTTAGGGACAGCTGACATATAGATCCATACTCTCTAACCTCTGCAAAGCCTACCTATTTCTCTGTCTGGATTTTATATATTTGGCAGCATTTGGAAGCTGCTATTCAAATGGACTCTAGCCACCCACTCTATGGTCAGTTCAAGTGTAGTCCAAGTGCTCTAACACTAGCAAGTAAGGAGAAAGCTGTCAGGCTGGTTATTCACAGAACCAGAGCTGGGAGGAATGCCTAGGAAACTTTATTTCAATTAAAGCATTGGGCATCCCTGGGAGGGACAGGAGCTAGGAAACTGGAATCTCCAGGAATCTTCAAGGTCCTTTTCATTTTTTTTCTTCCTCATTTTAGTTCAGGGAAAGAAACAAGGTCCTGAGTTTCAAAGTCCCACACTTTTACAGAAAAAGGGAAAATGGCATTGTCACCCTAGGAGTTTATAGTGACAAATGGAAAGCTTTTGTGTTACTGTACACATGTGTGTGCTCACTTGGTGCAGCAGAGCAATAATGTCTTCCTCAATTTACTCAGAGAAATGTGAACCCGAGAGTGACAACAGTTTGCAACCCGCCACATACTGTCCCCATTCATGTAATCACCTTCTGCTTTTAGAAACCTCAAAGAGGGGGCACCTTGGTGGCTCAGTCAATTAAGCATCCGACTTCAGCTCAGGTCATGATCTCAGGGTTCGTGGGTTCGAACCCTGCGTTGGGGTCCGTGCTGACAACTCAGAGCCTGGAGCTTGCTTCTGATTCTGTGTGTGTCTCTCTCTCTGCCCTTCCACACACCCCCCCCACCTCAAAAATAAATAAACATTAAGAAAAAAGAAACCCTAAAGAGTGCATATGTTTGGCAAGTGAGGATATGCACCAGAAATACATAATATGCCTTAGAATTAGACAGTAGAATCTTCAAATGTTACATCTACTGTTCTGAACACAGTAACCCCCCAATAATTAATTCTAAGTTAACAGTTTTTGTTTCCTCTGGATGCATGTATGTGTGGTGTGATGTGGTGTGTGTGTTTTAGTCAACTTTAGATAACTTTTACTTTTTCATTTCTTGTTTTTAAGATTTTATTTTTAAGTAATCTCTACACCCAGCATGGGGCTCAAACCCACAATCCCAAGATCAAGAGCCACGTGCTCCACTGACTGAGCCAGACAGGCACCCCCACCTGTCTCTCATTTCTAAGAAAATGAAGAATTATTGTGTATATGTTAGAAAGAACAGAAAAGCAAAAAGAAAAAAAGAAAAACCCCACTCACGGAGGTAGTTAAGATTTAACATCTTGGAGTACATCTTGTCAGTGTGTTACATTTTGTTCTTTTAAGTATAAGAAGCCCATTTCATTACATCTTTCTTCACAGTGTTCTTCACTAAAACATGAAATGACTGTTTTTTTAGCCCATTTTTAATATATCCAGAGTAGATCTGAAGGAGCAAAAAGATGGGACAAGTGGTCCACACATATTTGCATGTGCACAGAGAGCCAAAGAGAACATTCTGGTTTAAAATGGCTTAAAAAGGAGACTTAAAACTAAATATGGTGACTTGGATACTTGTTTCCTTCGCACTCAATTCATGCTTCTGTTAAATATTCTATTAATCGGGGTGCCTGGGTGCCTCAGTCGGTTAAATGTCCGACTTCAGTTCAGGTCATGATCTTGCGGTTTGTGAGTTCAAGCCCCACGATGGGCTCTGTGCTAATAGCTCAGAGCCTGGAGCCTGCTCTGGATTCTGGGTCTCCTCCTCTCTCTGCCCCTCCCATGCTCATGCTCTGTCTCTCTCTGTCTCTCAATAATAAATAAACGTTAAAAAAATTTAATATTCTATAAAAATTAAAATGTAGGGATAAAGTCACAAGGCCAAAGAGAATGGGAAAAGGGCAAGAAATTTTGAGAAGTTAGAAACCAAATGGTCAAGTAGTAACAGACTCAGCAGAACAGAGAAAAACATGAAAGTGCAGAAGCAAGCTGAATTGGTCCTTGGACTTCCAAAATCTAAAAATGAGGTGGTAAATGGGGCTAAAAACAGGAGAGTTTATTGAAAATCTGTCTAATAAGCAGCAGGAACCAACAGTATGATAGTCTCCAGCTCCCTACCTGCCCCATCACAAAAAGCCCCCTTTGCCAATTTCCATGGTATAAATACCCCCACCATGACTAGGAACATAACGATACTGAACACAGAATTGGGATAAGATAAGCACACTCAACTATAGAGAACTGGTTCAAGCTCGCTCCATCACACCTCTGGTCTGACCCTATTAAGAGGTAGAAGAATGATCCTTCTCCTTCTGCAGCTAAGGAATGCCTACCTATTCTCTGAAGACATCCAGAGAGAGACATAGGACTCAGGGACCCAAGGCTCAGTTAAAGAAAAGGTGCATCACTGAAAAAGGAAGCTACATGGAAATGCATTCATGGTACAGTCCCTTTCTCTTCTTGGTTTCCAGAACTTCCCACAGGCTGGAGCTTGGAGAATCCCTTTCTAGGGAAACAGAAAAAGAAGAAGGAAGATCCATAGATAAGGCTTTTGAAGGGTTCTTCAGTGAAACAGCCTAGCCACATCACACCAAAGTGAAACCGTAACTGAGATGCCCCACCCTCCTCCAGAGCTTCCAGTCAGCTTTTCGGTGCATCACTTTCCAAATAGATAGAAAACCATACTGGTGTTGGTAGTATTAGTATTGCTATTCTGAAACAGTATACTGTGTATAAAGTGGAACAAAATGCATGCATGATTGCGGGATATTCTGCCATCCTCTGTCTTTGAGAATCAGAATTCTTGATGTAAGAGAAAGATTAAATGTAACAAAGAAGGAGTTAAACCCTCACAATGATGGTCAATTGATTTTTGGCAAAGATTTCAAGGCAAATCAACAGAAAAAGGAAAGTGCCAAGAAAATTGGATATTCATATGCCAAGAATATAAACTTCGATTCACACTTCACCCCACATATGAACTCAAAATAGAAGACAGACCTCAATGTCAGAGCTAAAAGTATACAACTTCTAAAACAAAACACCTAAGGTAATCTTTGTGACTCTGAATTAAACAAGCATCACTTAGATAATGACACCAAAAACAAAATCTGTAAAATAAAAATTTGATAAATTGGATATTTTTAATAAATTTTATCAAAATTACAATCACTCTTCAAAGCATACAGTTAAATAATAAAAAGCTAACACAAGTTGGGATAAAATATTTGTAAGCCATATCTGATACAGTTTGTATCCAGGATATAAAAGGAATTCTTGAACTCAATAAAAAGTCAATCCGATTTTTAAAATGGACCAAAAATGTGACTAGAAAGTTAAATATACCCATGTTTGATAAGCCCATAAAAGATGTTCAACATCAGTAATCATCAGGGAAAAGGCAAACTGAAACCACGATGAGATACTACTATGCAGCAACTAGAAATAGCTAAATTCAAAAACACTGCATCAACTATTAGCTAGGATATAGAAAAACTGGATCTCCTATATCTTGCTGGTGGGAGAACAGTCTGGAAATTTTGGGAACCAATGTGGCAGTTTCTTAAAAAGTTAAATACAAACTTACTATACAAACCAGCAATCACATCCTTAGGTATTTACTTATGAAATGAAGAGAAATGAAAACTTCTGTCCACTCAAAGATGAGCATGACCACAGCAGCATTATTCATACTTGCCCAAAACTGGAAACAATCCAAATATCCATCAACTGGTAAATAAACAAAATGTGGTAATATCCATACAATGGAATGCTAGTCAGCAATAAAAAGAAATGGATTCGTTTTTACATACTGCGAGATGAATGAGCCTCAAATCAAGCCTAAGAGCCTCCAATCAAGGCACACCCAGAACCTACCCTTTTCTCTCCTATAAAGCTTTCCCACTCCTCTGTGTGCCTTTGAGTCCCTGCCAAACACAAGTGAGGATGGCTGATTCCCTTCTAATGTAAGTTCAGAGTAAGTGTACTTTGCTCTTCTCGTTTGGTTGATCTCCACTTATTTCTGCAACACACACTGGCCACCCAGGCCACAGGCAGGACTGACCTGGAGGAGAGATCCACCAAGCCCTGGAAACAGAAGCCAACAACGCTGAGGCCCTAGGTGTCTGGCACATTTACAGAAAGGAAGAATATGGGGTTCAGGTGGGGGAATCTCCTCAGCCCATGACTGCTTGTCTTCTGAGCAGGGAAACAGCAAAGAAGAGCCATAGCCAGTCTCTCCAAAGCACAAGGCCCAGGGCAGGAGCCCTCCCCCCAGGTCTATGCAAAGTTCTCTTTCTATACTACTCTGAAGCAGACTTGGGGGGGGATTGGCTTTTTTATGAGATCACAGGGATAGGAGCTTGATGTCAAAATTAGGTTGACTTCAAGAAAATAAATCATCTTTTACCTAGGCATCCAAGAGTGCTTCGGAATCCATCTGAATTTTTGTGACAGTCTCAGAATTCTCAATGACTGCTCCTGAGCCTGGGCATCGCCTTCTGCAGACAGTCGTCCCCATGCTTGTGTGAGGCAGGTCCAGCTAACCCTATGAGCAGAACCAGGGTGCCTCGCATTGCCTGACACTGCCTGCCGGGGGCCACCTACGACTCTGCACCCATGGGGCTGTCTCCCTATTCCAGATTCCCACTTTGGTTGTCGCCTTCACATCTCCACTCCACCCCTCCAAATGTTCATTTGAACCCTTTCCTCAACACTGAACATGCCAAGGCTTTCCTCATAAAACCACAGCATTAGCCCATTTTGGTGATGTTGGGGTTTCAGTCACCAAAGTCCTGCGGGACCACAAGTGCATTAAAGAAAAAATTATTCAGACGCTCATTAAAGACACCAAGGTGAACTATTCAAGAGAAACTATGCAACTGGGGTTTAGCAGTAGGGGAGAGAAACCGGACTCAAATCCAAACAGAAAAAGGACAAGTGGAGATTTATAGCCAAGGAGCAGAAAGGAAGTCAGTGGATGGAAAATTACCAAGACAAAAAACATCAAGGCTAGGGGGATTCTTGCTAGACCAACTAGACAGGATTCCTGTTGAAGGCAAGCTAGGATGATAAGATACTGAGGGTGGGGATAAGGAATTTGATCAGCTATCAAGGATGAAAGATTTTTGCTAAACTAATCCAGGAGAATTCTTGGTAAAACTGGACTAAGCAGGCCAAGGACAGATCCCAAGGTCAGAGCCTAGTCAAAAGGAGGACACAAAGGAACCTGACTCAGGTGTTGTCAAGGAATGAATCTTTGTCAAGTGGACTTCACTATCCTTTTTACTTTTGACCAAGTTTGTATGTATGTATGTATGTATGCATATATATACACAGTGTAAAATGTGATATTTTGGTATATGTATGCATTGTAAAATAATTATCACAAACCAATTAACATATTCCTCACCTTCTATAGTTACCATTTTGTATGTGTGTGTGATGTGGATACTTGAGATCTACTCTCAGCAATTTTAAGTACACAGTGCATTATTATTCACCCTTCAGTCATTATGCTGTACATTAGGTCTCCAGAATGTATTCACCTTATGACTGAAAGTTTGTAACCTCTGATCAACATCTCCCCCATTTCCTCAACCCCAGCCTCTGGGAACCACCATTCTACTCTCTGTTACTACAAATGTGACTTTAATTCCACATATAAGTGAAATCATGCAATATTTGTCTTTATGTATCTGGTTTATTTCCTTTACCATAATATCTTCAAGTTTATTCATGTTGATGGTAAGGATTCTTTCTTTTCTTAAGACTGAATAATATGCCATTTATATATATACTCCACATTGTCTTTATCCATTTATCTGTTTGCAGACACTTTGGTCGTTTCCATTATCTTGTCTACTGTGATCAATGCTTCAACGAACATGAGTGTAGATATCTCTTCATGATTTTATTTCCTTTGGCTCTATACCGAGAAATGGGACTATACAGTAGTTCTATTTTTAATTTTTTGAGGAACCTCATTCCTATTTTCTTTTTATTTATTTATTTTGAAAAAGAGAGAGCGCATGCATGAGTGGGGGAGGGGCAGAGGGAGAGAGAATCCCAAGCAGGCTCCATGTACAGTGTGGAGCCTGAAAGAGGACTTGATCCCACGAACTGTAGGATCATGACTTCAGCCAAAATCTAGAGTTGGACGCTTAACCGACTGAGCCACCCAGGTGCCCTATATACTATATTTTCTACAGTGGCAACATCTATACTATTTTCCATAGCGACTGCATCAATTTATATTTCCACCAACAAAGCACAAAGATTCCCTTTTCTCTAAATCCCCACCAACACTTGTTCTCTTTTTTCTTTTTGATAGCAGCTATCCTAATAAGTATGAAATGATAACTCATTGTGCTTCTGATTTGCATTTCCCTGATGATTGGTGGTGTTGAGCATCTTTTCATATACCTATTGGCCATTTTTAAGTTTTCTTTGGAAAAATATCTATTCAGGTCCTTCGCTCATTTTTACATCACATGGTTTTTTGGGGTTTGTTTTGTTTTGTTTTGTTTTGCTATCGAGTTGTACTAGTTCCTTATATATGTTGGATATTAATCCCTTTATCAGCTCTATGACTTACAAATATTTTCTCCCATTCCACAGAATGACTTTTCACTTTGTGGATTATTTCTCTTGCTGTGCAGAAACTTTTTGGTTTGATGTAGCCCCACTTGTTTATTTTTGCTTTTGTCACCCGTACTTTTGGTATTGCAAAAAGTTGTTGCCAAGACCAATGTCCAGGAGCTTTTCTTGTATGTTTTCTTCTCATAGTTGCACAGTTCCAGGTCTTATATGTAAGTCTTTAATCCATTTTGAGATGACTTTTTCATGTGGCATAAGGTAAGGGTCCAATATCATTCTTTTGCATGTAGATATCTATTTCTCTGAACATCATAAATTGAAAAGACAACACTTTCCTCATTATATATTGGTGACTTTACCAAAAATTAGCTCATTGAATATGTATGGGTTTATTTCTGGGCTCTCTATTCTGTTCCATCATCTGTTTTTATGTGAATACCAGATTGTTTTAGGTCACTATAGCTTAATAATATAATTTGAAATCAGAAAGTGTGATATCTCCAGGCTTATTCTTCTTTCTCAGGATTGTTTTAGCTATTCAGGGTCTTTTTTGGTCTCATACAAATTTTAGGATTTTTCTTTCTGTGAAAAATGCTGTAATTTTCATAGAGAATGCGCTAAATCTATGGATCACTTTGGATAGAATGGATAACTTTTTTAAAAATTTTAAAAATTTTGGGGCACCTGGGTGACTTGGTCGGTTAAGCGTCTGACTTCAGCTCAGGTCACGATCTCACGGTCCGTGAGTTCGAGCCCTGCGTCGGGCTCTGTGCTGACAGCTCAGAGCCTGGAGCCTGTTTCAGATTCTGTGTCTCCCTCTCTCTCTGCCCCTCCCCTGTTCATGCTCTCTCTCTGTCTCAAAAATAAATAAACGTTAAAAATTTTAAAAATTTTAAGTCTTCCAATCCATGAACACAGGATATCTTTCCATTTGTTTGCATCTTTTAGAATTTCTTTCATCATTGTTTTATAGTTTTCACTGTACAGATCTTTCACCTCATTGGTTAAATTTATTTCTAAGTATTTTATTCTTTCATTATTATTGTAAATGGGATTGTTTTCTTACTGTCTTTCCAGATAGTTTGTTAGTGTCTAGAAACACAACTGATTTTTGCATATTGATTTTATATCCTGCAACTTTACTCAATTCATCCATTAGTTTTAAGAGTTTATTGGTAGTGTCTTTGGGAATTTCCATATAGAAGATTGTCATCTACAAACAGAAATGGTTTTATTGGCAGCACAGGCTAGTGACAGAAAGCAGGGCCAGATTTGGGCTCCAGAACACCCGCCAGGGCCTGGGCTGTCAGAGTGTGCAAGGATCTGGCTGCAGTCACTAGCTGTGAGTGAGCAGCAGTAAAGCCTATATCAGGAGTTTGGCCCAGCTTCTGGTGCACAAGTAGCTATGGGGACCTGAACTGTTTGTGTGCATTTGTGTGGCTGTAGGGGTTGGCCCCAGGAACACACATGGTGTTGGGGGGTTGGATGTGGGGGCCTGGACTGGCGTCGTGAACATGCACAGCCACAGAGGCTGAGGCTGGCTGCTGCAACACAGTGGATAACAGAGCTCAGAACCCAGGGTGTCTGTGGGAATTCTAGCAGGGGGTGGGGATGGAAAGGGACTCAGGCAGCTGGAATAAGGAAATGCAAAAATTTGCAGAGCAGTCAGTGCTGAAATCACAGGGGGTCCGTGGTGGCTTTGCTGGCCATTGGTTTCTTCAGGAGCAAAAACTGCTGCAGGCTTCTGTGGAGCCGTCCCCTGAGGTTCACAGTGGAGTCCACAGTGATGAAATCTACTGAGGGACCACGGCATCCACAAGGGCTCTCGAAGAGTTCAGTATCAAAAGCTGCTGAAGTCCCGTAAGGCTGCTGAGAACTAAAATCATGCCCACCCCGTGATTGATACTGCTGATAGCTACAACCTTCTTCCTTGCTCCTGTCTGTATATGCCTCAGCTACACCACTCTCTGAGTCAGATGAAACCAAGCGCATCCGTTATCCTGTCCAAAAGGCTAGGGAAGCTGGGTGTTCACTCCAGCGAGGGGAAATCCCTCTCACCAGGGAATGCCTCTTGGCACTGACCAGTGCCAGTCTGGAGGCTGGGATGATGCATGCAAAATGAAACTGCTCTTCCTACCTATTTTGCAGTCATTCCAAGGTTTTTTTGCTCAATTGTGTTGCTGAAGCTTCTTAAGTATACTCCTGAGCTACCCCACTAAGCTATTTTCATTAATGAACAACTGTTTAACTGTTACTCTTTGTGGGGAGATAGAGGCTGGTGTCACCTACCATCTTGATGACATCACCGGACATGACTCTCTTTTCTCACTCTCTGTTCTGCATTAGATCACGGGCCTACCCAGAAGCTATTGCTGCCAAAGTCATCCGCCTTCCCCTCACTTCCACTGTGCAGGGAAAGCCCAGGACTTGGAGGCAAGAAGATCAGAGTTTGAATCTGGGCTCCACTACTTACGGTTGTAGGATCGTTTGTAAATCATCTGTCCATGTTTAAATCATTTATCCTTATTTGTGCCATGTCCTCGTGTGCAAAATGGGAATGGATAATATCTTATTGGAACAACTGATGTTTATATTGGAGATGGCTACGTTATAGTGACTGGCACGTATGTAGTTGGTGATCTAAATATTTACTCCTGCTGCTATTACTACTGTAGTTATTGTGTATCCTTTTACTGGACGTTCTGTTAGTGCTATCTGATTCAGTTTGATGCCTAATTCCTGTCAAAATGTTGCTAAACAAGTGTATCAAATTGTGTATTTATGCAGCTAAGAGAGAAATCTGCCCCCCGCCCCTCCCCCACACACACACTGCATGTCAGGAAACAATCTTGCATTGACAGAAAGAAGGATAATGATACCCAATGGGTCATTTTCATGTCTAATTTCAGTCACTCTATGGTTCTGCAATTGCTATAGCCAACTAATCAACTAAACATAATTATGCACTATTCCAAACATATTATGAAGTAATAAGGCCTTTATTTTTCATTGTGCCCTGAATGCTTGTATCATTAAAGATGTAAAAACAGAATTTAATTTGGACTCGCAGAATGGAAAATCAAAGGAATGAAAGAGAAGATTAAGAGGGCCTAGATTATTTTTCCTTTTTAGTTCTGAAGGATATAAACACCTGCACCTGTACAAATTTTAAAAGTATGTAAATAGCCTCACAGCTCCAAGATCATACAGGGGACTCGTCTTATTCAAGTCATTATTGTAGGAATTTTATCTTCAATCTTTTGGGAACACCTGTAAGAAAGTATCGCAAGTCTCTGATGAAATGTAAATGATCAAAAGTGTCCTGGAAAAACTAAACACATCTGTATAAAGATCATCGGAACACGTCTCGATTATCCTGCAGCCTGGCAAACATGTCTAATTCCACAGTTGTCAAAGTTCAGACTGTGTGTATATACTGGCAAATTAGTTCCAGAAGCATATTAATGAAAAGCAAGAAAGAGAATAGGCTGTTACAAAGTGGTTATGATATAACTCTTGTAGCATATCATTAAATGAAATAATGAATGCCACCTTGTTCCGTAATCTATAATATAGTAGAATAGGTACAGTCATTATTTTCTCTAATGATGAAACCCACTAAAATTCTCATGATGAGAACAGAACAAAGTTATGCATCTTATCCAACATCTTCAATATACAGCCAAGTGCAACAGTTACAAGAGTTGGTATATGCTTTGTCCAGAAAACCAAACAAAATAATGCATGCGCTTGCAAAATGAAAAGAACAAAAGCTATCACAAGTAATTTAGAAATTATCTTAATAGTTCTTTTCTGAATTAGAAGCTGAAATATGGTAATACTAGGCTCTATCTTTGCAAATTAATAAAATAGTAAGTTAGTTTAAATTCTAGATTTATTATATCCCACTGTTTCCCCTGCAACCTGCCCTAATTTTTAATCAGCACAACACAAAACTGTATGCAGTGCCCTCTCACATCTCGTTTTGTATTTGTTATTTAAATTTTCTTGGAGGACACTCAGCATAGCTAAATGTCCATCACTCTCTAGGCAAAACCATGCATGAATGTGGATTCCAAATTTTGCCCCCTCTGTTTTACCCTATATGGGAATGCATTAAAATGCTGACTAGCTTTATGAGGTACCATCATGAATAAAACAGAAAAAATTAGAAGTGTTTAAATCCAACGAGTTGGAGCTGATATTTCAGGATCCAGGGAGGTAACACATTGTATTTTTCTTCCCAGCTTTTTACTCTTCTACATCTTCTAGTCTCTCAGAAGTTAAAAGAAGAATGTTGAGCTTAACATCAAAGATAGATTACTCTCGAAAAGGAACATTTATCAGAGAAAATATTAATTGGTTGCTGGAAAGCAGAGCTATGAGAATTAAAGAATCTGCAGTGAAATGGGAGATAAAAGCTAGAAAACATCACTAATGAAGAATGGAATTCCTTTTATGCATGTGGGAGCCTGCATGCGCGTGTTCATTTCTCCCAAATATCTAAGATGTTTAGATGAGCAACAACACGCCGTTAGCTTTGGCAGGCGAGTTTTACCTTTGCCTCTTCTGGTTTGTGATATGAGACTTTTCGCCCCTTAGCCTCCTGACAAAGTGTTATAATTCTGCTCAGTGTTGCAGAATGCCCACGCTGCTGCTGTTCGTGCTCTGTCAACTGCCAAGTTGGGGATATAGGGAAAGTACACCCCTACTTGTAATCCGGGCTAATCTGGGCAGCGCATGGGAGCAAAATGCAAGAAGACCACATAGTGTCCTGGCAGAACATGCAGGTATGTAAGCAGGGTTTACAAGGCCCCTAGAGTCTAACACATGGTAATTCTCAGCATAATAGCACCCAAGAAAGGGGGTGGGGGGAGTGCAGGCAGAGGCAATGCCTGTTGGAAGTTCTAGGGAAAGTGGAGCAGGAAGATGAGTGTCAGCAACCTTTCCTGCTTGTTAATTTCTGAATCTTTGCCTTAAAAAGCCCAAGAAAGGGATCAGGGGTCGAAGAACCAGACATGTGAAGTAAGTGACTCTCTTTGCTGTGCCCCCTCCTTCCCCAAAGTTCAGATCATCTTTTTCCCTCTTGCCCTTTTCACCTTCCCCCAAAACACAAACGCATACTGATTGGGTTTGGGGGACATAAAATTACCCAAGAGAATTTTACTTGGCCAACTCATCTTTCCACTTTCTTGCATTCCTTTCTCCCAAATTCTGGAGCTTTCATGCCCCAAGGTCTCAGCCTCAGTACCAATGATAATAATGATAGTTGATGTTTATGGGACGTTTACTAAGTGTCAGGCACAATTCTCAGTGCCCTTTGTCCTTTTAAATCACATGGGACATAGCAATCCTGTACTGCACATCTATTATCATTCCCATCATATAGATGAGAAAATTCAGGCTTAGTGTTGCCTAAACATAAGTAGCTTGTCTAGGATCGTACAGCTCATGTATGGGGCAAAGATTTGAAGCTGGATCTTCTGCCTTCAGAGTGCATGCTTTTTTTTTTTTAATTTTTTTTTTAATATTTATTCATTTTTGAAAGGCAGAGAGAGACAGAGCGCGAATGGGGGAGGGGCAGAGAGAGAGGGAGACACAGAAACAGAAGCAGGCTCCAGGCTCCCAGCTATCAGCACAGAGCCCGACGCGGGGCTCGAACTCATGGACCCCGAGATCGTGACCTGAGCTGAAGTCGGCCACTTAACCAACTGAGCCCCCAACTGGGACCCCGGTGCCCCCAGAGTGCATGCTTTTCGTCACTACTTATATTATCACCGTTGCTACCTCTTTCCTCCTCGTCAACACTTAATGTCCTATCAGCATTACCGTGAATGAAACTGAAGTTATGTTACGCTCCTAGACAATGGCTAGCGATACTAGAGGCACTATTAGTATCAATTGTCCTAGACAATGGCTAGCGAATTGTCTCCTCCCCTATTCTCATTAATAAATTCTAATACGGACCGGCCCAGACATCTTGTTCAACGACAAACTCTCCCCTCCCCTTCCGAATAACATTGCCTCGAATGTTTAAGGAATGGAAAAAGTACTGAGATTCTCAGGTTTCCTGGAAGTGGCAGGAAGAGAGCTCTTTTAGGGCCTCAGTCTAGTCCTCGTTATAGGCTTCGGTGGAGGGGTGAACATTACAGCCAAGTGGATGATACGAAATCGTGCGGAGTTGTCCCCCCCCCCCCCCCCCCGCTGCCCAGAGTTTTTTTGTTTTCTTTGGGTTTGTTTGTTTGTTTGTTGTTTTGTTTTGTTTTCCTGCTGCCCATTAAGAAGGACTTGCATTGTCATCATGGAAGTTCAGTTCCGGACCTTTATTCAATCACAACACAGGGCTGGCTCCTGACATTTATTAATTAACACTGTGTCCGAGCTCAAGTGATTTCTCAGGATTGCTAGACAAGTAAAGAGGCAATTACTGGGCCGTAAGATGAAGTCCAAGAAAATGCCAGTCTTCATAAACTACATTACAGTCATCCCCCCTTATCTGCAGGGGTTACGTTCCAAGACACCCAGGATTGCCTGAAGTCACCAACAGCACTGAACCTGTATATACTCTGTGTTTCTCTTGCACGTACACACCCACGACAAAGTTTTACTTGTAAATCAGCCACAGCAAGACATTAACAACAATAACTCATAATAAAATAGGACAATTAGGACAATATACTATAACAAGCGTCACGTGAACGTGGTCTTTCTCTCACAAAATACCTTATAGTACAGCACTCACCCTTCTCGTGGTGATGGCAGGTGATAAAACACCTACGCGATGAGGTGAAGCGAGTGAAAGACGCGGGCACTGTGACGTAGAGTCAGCCTACTATTGACCATCTGATGATTCGTCAGAAGGAGGGTCCTCTGTCTTGGACCGCGGTTGACCACGAAACTGCGGATTGGGAAACCGCAGATAAGGCTAACTGCAGGCCTGCTTCATTTTATTGCGCTTCGCAGATACTGCGTATTTTACGAGGCGAAGGCTTGTAGCAGCCCCGTGTCCCCCAAGTCTGTCCACATCCAGCAGTCTGCTCACTTCAAGCCTCTGTGTCACATTTTGCTAATTCTCACCATATTGCAAACGTTTTTATGCTTCTTACACTTGGTGCCCGTACAACCCGGCGAATTTAAGGGATGAATGTGTGTATTCTGACTGCTCCGCGACAGGCTGTGCGTTCGTCTCTCTCCCTCTCCTCTGGCCTGTCTGTGCCCTGAGACACAACGGTACTGAAATTACGCCAATTAATAACCCAGCAATGGGCTCTAAGTGTTTGAGACAAAGGAAGAGTCAATCGATGCGGCAACCTTTATCCTTGTCTTATTTTAAGAAATTGCTACAGCCACCCCAGCCTTCAGCAACTACCACCCTGATCAGTCAGCAGCCATCGTCGCTGAGGCAACACCCTCCACCAGCAAAAAGATTACAACTCGCTGAAAGTTCAGATGATGGTAAGCATTTTTTAGCTATAAAGTATTTTTTAATTGAAATGTAGGGGCACCTGGGTAGCTCAGGCATTTGAGTCTCTGACTCTTTGATTTCCGCCCAGGTCATGATCCCAGGGTCTTGGGATCAAGCCCGCATCTGGATCCGTGCTGAGTTTGGAGCTTGCTTAAGGTTCTCTCTCTCTCCCTCTGCCCCTCCCTCGCTCATGCTCTTTCTCTGTCTCTAAAAAAAAGAAAAATTTTAATTAAAGTATATACATTGTTTTTTAGATATAATGCTGTCACACACTCAATAGACTACAATATAGTGTAAAGTTAACTTTTATATGCATTGTGAAAGTTAAATTTACACTTGCATTGGTAACCAAAAACTTCACATGACTCACTCACTTCATTGCGATATTCCCTTCATTGTGGTCTTTCTGGAACTGGTATGCCTGTACTACACTGTTTCAACACTGATGTCAATTTCACATGAATTAAAATAAAGATCAAAGTAATTGTTAGAAATAGCCAAGTAAAGAGAAGGGGGAGGAAAAAATACTCAAACGGCTTGAGGTGGGATGAAGGATGGCATGTCTAGAAATAGGGAACAAAGCCAATGAGATTAGCATGTAAGGCAGGTGGAAGGATGTTTCATGGATTTTGTTGTTTTCATTGTTTTAATCCTTATCTCTTCATTTTCACAACTCATATGTACTGATCTTAGATACAAAAGTGGCCCCAACTTTGGATCTCACATTTGTCTGGGCTGGTCTAAAGAACTTACGCCAAATGTCTCTAGGAGACGATTTGCATGAAATTTTTTGATGAAAATAAAAAAAACGTGCTAGAGGATTTGACCCATGTGATCAGAATAAAAGGTACTAGAGAGGATGGTGCAGAATTTGCCTCTAATTACTCTTGGCCTTGGTCCTTTAGACTTACGCCTATACCTCATGGAGACAGCTCCAGAAGAAGCTGAGAAACCATTACAAGGATTCAGGTATGTGTGCCCAAAACATACTGCAGGTCTTTTTTTTTTTTTTTTTTAATTTTTTTTTTTTAACGTTTATTTATTTTTGAGACAGAGAGAAACAGAGCATGAACAGGGGAGGGGCAGAGAGAGAGGGAGACACAGAATCTGAAACGGGCTCCAGGCTCTGAGCTGTCAGCACAGAGCCCGACACAGGGCTTGAACTCATGGACCATGAGATCATGACCTGAGCCGAAGTCGGATGCTTAACCAACTGAGCCACCCAGGCGCCCCTAAAACATACTGCAGGTCTTAAAGAAATGATACTCCAGATGCAAGAGCTTCCCCACATGGGATACCCATGAGGAGACATCAGAACATATTCTGTGAAAGTCGAATAATATGTGCCCCTTTATTAAGGTGAAAAGCAGATATCAGCGAGAATGAGGGTTTGGAGAAGTTCTCTTCAGCATGAGTCTCCTTTGAGAATTGTCTATAATTAAGGAGCCAGTACAGGCATAGATCAGAGCAAAGGGGGTCTCTATCCAGGGCGCAGTGCTTTCAAGGAGGCCCTTACACATAAATCCACCCTCACAACAGTGTCTAAAACAACACATGGGTCAGCAAAATAAAAAGTTCTCTCATAAGACGTTAAGAAAATGAAAAAAAATCAGACTGGGAGTGAATATGCACAAGACATATATCAGATAAAGGACTTTTATACAAGATACATAAAGAGTTCCTACAGATCAATAATAAAACACAAGGGGCACCTGGATGGCTCAGTCAGTTGAGTGTCCAACTCTTGATTTTGGCTCAGGTCATGTCTTGCATTTTGTGTTTTCCAGCCCTGCATTGGGCTCTGTGCTGACATCGTGGAGCCTGCTTGGGATTCTCTCTCTCCCTCTCTCTGCCCCTCCCTAGCTTGTGCACATGATCTCTCTCTCTCTCTCTCTCTCAAATAAATAAATAAACACTAAAAAAATTTTAAATAATAAAAGACAACTCACTTATTTTTACATATGCAAAAGACATGAACAAATGCTTCACAAAAGAAGATATAAAAATGGCCAATAAGCACATAATAAGGTGCTCGATGTCATTTATCATTAAGGAAATGAACATTAAAACCAAAATTGAGAGTGACCAAATTTTTAAAAGATTTAAATTCCAAGTGTTGACAAAGATGTGGAGAAATTGGAACTTTCATACCAAATGATACAACCACTTTTGGAAACTGGAAGTTTCTATAAAATTAAACATAACTGCAACCTATGACCCAACAATTCTACTACCCGATATTTACCAAAGGCAAATGAAAACATATGTCTGTACAAAGAATTGTATAAGGATGCTTGTAAGCAACTTTATTCACAATAGCCCACAACTGGAAACAACCAAATATTCATCAACAAGAGAAAGCATAAATAAGTATATGTATTATAACAAATATTTTGAAGCATAAAGATGTATATTCAGCAATAAAAACAACTATAAACACAAAATATAATGGATTAATATAAAAAACATTACATTGAGTTGGGGCGCCAGGGTGGCTCAGTTGGTTGAATATCCAACTTCAGCTCAGGTCATGATCTTGCAGTTCATGAGTTCAAGCCCCACCCTGGGCTCTCTACTGTCAGCATGGAGTCTGCTTGGGATCTTCTGCTCCCCCCACATTTCTGCTCTCTCTTTCTCTCTCTCTCTCTCTCTCAAAAATAAATAAGCATTAAAAAAATTATATTGAGCTAAAGAAGTCAGGCACAAAATAGTATGCATCATACAATTTCATTTATATGAACTCCTAAAATGGGCAAAATGAACCTATGGCAATAGAAATTGGAGTAGTGGGGGGTGTCTGGGTGGCTCAGTCAGGTGAGTGGCTGACTTCAGCTTGGGTCATGGTCTCACAGCTCGTGAGTTCAAGCCCTGCGTCGGGCTCTGTGCTGACAGCTCAGAGCCTGGATCCTGCTTTGGATCTTTGTCTCCCTCTCTCTCTGCCCCTAACCCACTAGCATTCTGTCTCTGTCTCTCTCAAAGGTAAATAAATATTAAAAAAAGAAATTGGAGTAGTGGTTGCCTCTGGTTTGTGTAAGAATTTACTGGAAAAGGACAAAAATGACATTCCACAAGTATGGGATGTTCAGTATCTTGAACGTGGTGGTCTTTGAAGGAGTGTATACATTTGTCAAAAATTATCTATTTCTATACCTAAAATCTGTATATTTTATTGCAATAAATTATGCTGCAATTTAAAATATGAGTTTAGGATTTTAAAAAATATTATCTATGAGAAAAATTTATCCAAATCCACATTTCACCTCATTAAAAACATTTCTCTCCTAAAACACTGAGTGCCTCTGTCAGTCAGGAACTAGTGTTTAACACTGATAATGCAATGCATTATCTCTGTAGGGAAGGAAAAACTTTTCCTCTACCCTCTTAGGTTTGGAGAGTGAGATCTGCAAATTAACGACAAGAGGTTAATAGGAGATAAAAGTTTGTGTACATACAGAAGCCAACAGAGAAGTAACTGGCTTATCTAACGGTTAAAACTGAAGGCATATATATATAGCTAACATAGTAAGAGAAAGTTACTTTAGATCACTGCTGTCAAGAGAGTGCAAATTACGTATAATTTTGATTTCAAAAATACATGATTTGCTGAAATGCAGACAAGAAAAATAAATTTTATAAAATAAATATGTCTTCATTATCTATTCATAAATCTTTGCTTCATCAACAGAACCTCCAGCCATGTGCAAAAATAATAAAATCAGTCATGCGTAACACATTTTGCCAACTTGCAGTCATCTGAAATTCATAGCCTCACACATATTTTTCCATTTTGTCATCGTGAAGGCACATTTTTTCAAGGTAGAAAATACTACATATGTTATTTAATGATTTGTTATTTGATTTATACCTTTCAAATAACTAGACAATGGTATTTGGGTCTCAGTTTTTACTTATGCCTGGGGCTCTGTTCATGTAAGGAGAGAAGAGATAAGCACTCCCATATGTCTGTAACCCTGAGACCTGCTCCTCTACTGCCAAGAATTACTTGGTTGGGACTTTGTAGGACAATCTTGTGTTTGCTTTGACGGGATACGTCTTGCTCTCTTTGATATCTCTAAACTACTATGCGGTGAGATAATGCTCTTCATTCTTCCCATGGTCTTTTTGTTTCCTGTGGGTAACTATTGGCCAATGCAAATACATGCTGAGTGGGGAAGGAAATGGGGCTACAGAGAAGGAAACTTCCCCCACTTAATGGCTTTCTGTACTCCAGAAGCACAAGTAAACAAATCATTATATATGAAGAGAATTACTTACAGAGCAAGTGAACCTCCAAAGGTTTCCCAGCCACAATGGAGATAATGTTTTCCATCATTATGCACAGAATTTCAGTTCCCATTTCTTCCTCTTCTTTCTCTGACCTGAACATGGGTTTTTTTTCTATGCCTAAGAAATTGGAGCCTTGACAATGACTTCCAGTCTCCCCTTGCTCACCATTCTTATTTCTAGAAAGCCTCAACAGAAAGTTGAAAATTTGTTTTTTCTTCTATCTTGGCCTATATCAAATTCTTAGGCAGGGTTTCTACCTACCAATATTCTGTGTAACCCTGAAAAAAAAAAACAGTACAAGATTTATTTTCTCAATTTTAAGTGTAAATCATTATGAATTTTCTCCACTTTTCCAGAATAGTGTCATCTGATCGAGAATAAGGAACAGTTTCTCTCTCTTGCTGTCTGTATCCCTACCCCTACGTATTATATATCCTGTCCCCATATATTCATGCTGCTGGCCTAATATTGTTTTGTACTAGCAAATTCACCATTTCTTAGTGGGCAGTACATCGCATAGAACAGAGAGGGAGCCATAAGATGCTGGATCTACTGAGAAGCTAAAGAAGCTTACTTTAGGACTCCTCACTTGCACACATCCATTCAGAGCCTTAGAAAAGGCCCTACCCATGTGGTCTCATGGTCATGCATTGTGAAATTTGCAAAAGTGAGGCCACTACCTCTCTATAATTTGACTTCTCCATTTGCATGTACACTTCTATTAAGGTGATGTTGAAATGACTATGGGCACTTTTTTTTTTAAAACAAGCTAAGGGAGACTTGAATTGGGATCCTTCTAGTTTATGTTTAGTGGGATATAGTTATGTGGTTTGCAATCACCTCCATCTACAATTAAGTCATTGCCAACTTTCCAGTGAACGAGCCTTTCTTTTGTTCACTGTGCAAACTCAGCCAGCATGATAATCTGAAGGTCAGGGCTGGAGATTGCACCATGGCATGACGGTGTCATAATTTTTTTTCTCATTCATAATTAGTAGTTAGTTACATATCTAATTTTAAATGTATGAATGTGTATGCTTTATCCTAAAGAAGATCTCCAAATTATATAAAGTCCTGACCCCGTAAAACTCAGATATTTCTCTAATAGATGGATGTTCAGTAAATGTTTGGTGCAGGAATGAATGACCTTCCATGATCAGATAAATTTCAATTCATCTGATACAGCACCTTAATTTTATTAAAAAATTAAAAATTTAAGATAGCAAATTAAATGCCTGAATCTTTAAATACCACTTCAGTATATCAGGAAAAGGTTAGAAAAAGCATACACTTCAGAGTCAGAAATGAATTTATATCCTTCCTTCTAGCAGCTTAAACCTGGTCAAGTTACTTAATGTCCTTGCGGCTCATTTTCCCCATCTGTAAACTGAGGAGGATAATACTTACTTTGCAGAATCATTGTGAAGATGAAATGAGATGATATATGTGTAGCACCCAGTCAGGGTGCTGGATTTAGGAAAGTGTCGGAGGCATGGTGGTAAGGGCCAAGAACACAGACTCTGAAATCAGATCACTCCGTTTAAATCCTGGCTTGGCAGCTAGTTACCTGTAACGATACAGGACAAATTGTTTCCATGCTTCTGTGTCCTCATCCTTAAAATGGGAATAAAAATGATACCTGTGTTATAAGATGGTTATGAAGATTAACTGAGTTAATATTTCTAAAGCACTGAGAATGGCGCCTTTGGCATAAGGTATGCTATATAAGTATATATTAAATTGTCAGCTATTTATTTATTGAAAATCTTTATTCCACTAGACCAGAACTGTTCTATTAGGTGCATGTTATAGAAGAATAACCATAACATTATCTCTGATAATGTAGGAAGTTTATTCTAATTAAATCCACACTTCATTGTTGGGGGTTTCTTGTAGCTGCAGATTTATAGACAACTTTTTAAAGAGCTAAAGTTTTGAATCTACAGCAACATGTTCTACCTTGTTATTATACATAAGGACCCCAATTATACTACTCGGTTATAGCCTTCAAAAGTATTTTTGGTAACAGTTAAAGAGTTCCAACACACACACACACACACACACACACACACACACACACACACACAAACACACAATTGTTTTCTCTGGGATCCAAGAAAGTTTAATTAAAATGCCAACATGATCAAGCAAGCTAAGAATGTTTTCTCATTATTCCAATTAAGAGTCAGTAAGATTTGATTAATATTATTCTGACTGCTTTGGGCTCTGGCGGATCTGTATATTTTCATTCAGTTATTCAACTCTAGCATATCCTATTAATTATCTTTCTCTCTGCCTTACTGTTCTTCAATATAATCCTTTTTTCCCCCCAAAATGGCCTCAGGAGCTTTTTCTTTAAAATAGTAAGAATTATTTTAAGTGCTACAGTTAATTTTAGTCAAAACCTTAAATACCCTTTTGAGTTAATTCATATCTCAGATTCTTCCTATAAAAAGAATATGTGAGTTTTAAAAAATGGAACTTTCCCAGGCTTGATATAATTTACTATGTAATTCAGTGTCTACCAGAGAATTAAAATGATTATTTATGTTCCCCAGACTCAGAGAATTAGGGAAACATTGAACTGTGCTGATTTTTTAAAACACAGTTGGAATTGTTTTGTAATGCTTCATTTGTATGCAGAAAGCCCAACACATATTAAAATAGGTACACGTCTGTGTTGGTTTCAAAGAAATGAAGGTGAACCAGTTTATCATCAAAGCTAATATATTCAATACCCACCCCAAAATTACACAAATTGGTACCATGTCTGAAATATTAAATGGACGGAAGTCTAAAATCCAAAGTTATGACTCCCAAAGAAATGATAACTCATTCTTTTATGTATTTGCAATATTAAATTCTTGGCTTTAATATACAATTCTGAGTAGGTGTATGAAATGGTTTTCTATGGGGAAAATGCTTAGTTAGTGCTCTCTTTCAGTCTGGTAATTTTGCTGGTATTTTTAAATATGTTATGATACCCAGAGGTTTTGGAAATGGTCATATGTTTTATAAAAATATGAATAAATGTGAGTTAAAATTATGCTGCAATTTCTGTGAAAACCATAATTCTGAATTGAATACCTTTTGTGTTTTTAAACCTCACCTGCATAAACATGAAAATTAAATGTGGGTATTAAAAAGAAGGGCGTCTATAGTTATATTCTAGTTCTTTTGTGTAATCAGTTTCACAGTAATGTATGTTTGTATACACACACAAGTTTTTGGTTCCTGTTCCAGGGGGAAAAAAATCGCCCCCAAATTACAGTGATATTAAGACATGATATACCAACATGATTTCATAAACAGTTCTTGCCTTTTAAACTTGGGTTAGTTTGGTTTTTAATTTTTTGTTTCTTTTGTTTTTGTTTTTTTAATTTTTTGATTTAAGAATCAGAAAGAAAAAATAAAATATACTCACTCTTCCCCATCTGCCCATTACCACTGCAGGTGGAAGCCTGGTACACCTGGTTCATTCCACCCTGTGATATGGATTTATGTCCTAGGAAGGTAGCATTCCTGACAGCGATTTTATACACAAAACAATGCTTTTCAGCTTCATTTACCAGGCTGCATTAAGTAAAAGATGGAAAGGATTATTCTGATTTTAATTATTATCATTTCACATGATTAAAAAGCCTTAATTTATGCAGCTCTTTATTGATGACACAAAGAAAGGAACTCTAAGTGATGAAGTATATCTTATTTAAGAAATGAAAAATTAAAGCTCCTGAATGACGTTAGTGGCAAGGAAAATTCTTCCATGAAGAGAATTAAATGTAGCTTCTTGATCCGCTCTTTGATGGCAGAAGAATAAATAAATACGATGTGCTATGGTAACGGTCTGATCATTTTATTGCAAAATGGCCAAGAGCCAGTCACTGACCGTGTTGTATCCTGATTCTTTACTGCGCTCTGAATTCTTTAACTTGTGTTTCATGAAAAAATATATATACTCCTTTCTGTGTTGATGGCAAACATCAATGAAATAATTCATATAAACTGATGGATGCTTGATGTATAGTGAGTGGGTGCTTAGCAAATGATAGTTCCTGTTTCAAGACCAGATTTCAAAAACTTACTTTTTTTCACCATCCCTAACTATAGATGTCTTTTCTTTGTAAAACTCCTAGTCTACTCCTTTTGCTTACAATAAATAGCAGTGTTATCTTCATAAAATGTTCACCATCACCTTTCAATAATTCCTGTTTACTTTTGAGAGAGAGTGTGTGTGTAAGATGGGGAGGAGCAGAGAGAGAGGGGGACAGAGGATCTGAAGCATGTTCTGTGCCGACAGCAGATAGCCCAGTGCAGGGCTCGAACTCACAAACTATGAGATCATGATTGGAGCTGAAGTCAAACACTTAACCAACTGAGCCACCCAGGTGCCCCTGTTCCAAATGTTTTTTTTCAAATCAAGTTTCTCTCCTTTAAATAGGAAATATTTTCATCACTTGCATGATTGTTTTCTTAAGGAATTTCCTTTTATTGCATTATATCAGCAGCTGCTGTATCTACAAACGGCAACAGCATGTAAAACACTATTTTTCCTTAGCCTTGATTTGAAAACGTAAGATTGATTTTATTTTCTTTATAAATCTTCAATTTTGTTTCCAAGAAATAAACAACACCCACTACCCTAACCTCCCAAACACTCAACAATTAAGTTAAAACTCAGGGTTGAACATTTTGGAAAGAAAATGAAATTGTGTTTAAACTTCCAAGTTACTTAGGATTAAGAAAGTGAGAAGGGAAATTTTAAACTAGCAATTTGTACACTACCCAACTACATGTTTTCTACAAGAAACCCATTTTTAAATATAAAAACACACACAGCTTAAAAATAAAAGGATGGAGAAAAATATACCAAGACAGTAACAATTTGTTACAGTTGAACTTAAATGTGTCCCTTTTTGATGGTGCTTAATTTTAACTCCACGAATTGCGAATTGCGCTCAGGATGCACGAGTCCCTTTATCTAATCATGGGCTGCCAAAAATCTGTTTAGACATTCACCTGGGTTAATACGCATGTTATTGTTCCTCAGTTTGGGAAATGAAGCTTCAGACAGAATCCATTATCTGTGTGCATTGGTTTGCTTGAGCAATTGTTTCCCAGATGCGTATTAATTTTATTTTTCTTATTTTTAGCTTTGATCCATCTGAGTTCTATTCACCTTTGTTTAACCCAGAGCTTCATAAATGTATTTGAGCATGGAACCCTTTAAACAAAACAGCCATAGAAGACTTTTTTTTCCCTTTTTCCTTTGATCTGTTTTCTGAATTTTCTGCAGTAAACAACCATTACTAGAAAAGAAAGCAACAAAGGAATGGGAAATGAAACAATGAAAGCTGCCAGACTGACGGACTAGAATACCTGTGTGCATCTGTGAGATCCTGACTTTCCTCACCATGTTTTCCCCATATGTCCAGCACAACCAAAATCACATTCTCTGATCAAGTTAACCATCCGTTCCCAGAGATGTTAGTGAATGCTCCACAAAAAAGTTTCAAGGTCAAAAAAATTGGAATCGACAACGTAGTGATTGGGCTTCTCAGAACTTTTAATATTCGGACCTACTTTGTGCATTCCCAAGAGGCAGGACATTGCCGTGTTTCACCAAATTTATTTGTCCATAGGTCGGCTTTTTGTTAACAATACCTCAAGGGGCTTTTCCTACCAAATACACTTTGGAGAACACTGGTTTAAAATTTCAGCTGAGGAAGTGTGTGAAGACAGAAAAGGCAGGGATTAAAATGGTTTTCAGTGGTTGACCTAAGACCCTGCCTAAGCTCTGAGGTTTTGCCAACAGAAAAAAATGCAGAGAATTTTGCCTAACAATTGTTATGGGCAGTTTGGAAATCTAGGGACTTTGTGTTTATATGTCAAGGGAAGAGAGATGATATTTTCATGAAGACGATAAGGAAATATATTTCCTTAACTGAATGTGTGTGTGTGTGTGTGTGTGTTTCTCTTTTCACTTGGCCAATCAATTCAGTGCCAATTTGATTCCTAAAACAGGTGTAACACGATACAAAGGCACTTAGAGGAGTGCGTGACCTCTGAGAGTCTGCAGTCTCATTGGTGAGAGAGCCATGCACACAGCCCAATACTGTGATAACTGTAGGGGAAAAGCTGTGTCTACACAGCCACAGGAGCAGAGAAGAAGGACCCAGAGCTTGCAAAGCTTTGGGAAAGACACTCTAGAAGACTGTATGACTGGGCTGATATTTCCATTGCAGCCACTTCCACCACTGTCCCCACTGGAAGATCTTGTAAAGCGTGAAATTGCATCCTGTAAGTTTATCTTTTTTTTTTTTTTTTTTTTTTTTTTTTTGTACCTCTGACAACAGTGGCAATTTCTTCAGACTTTGAATTGAAAGCCATGTTTACCCAGTGGTAATAAAATCGTGTCATTAAGATAGTAAATGTGACCCTCCTGTGCTTTATATAGAACAAGAAATTATCTCTAATGAAGACAGAAAAAGCCTCCAAAAATGAGATGAGACTATCATTCAGATCATCTGTGTTGAAGAAATACTGAAAATCCTCTTTTAGCCGACTGCAATCTGCTGCTGAATTGAACCTTTGAACCATTGAATCATTAATTTTAAAAAATCGCATTTTGCCATCCAATTACTCAGCATTCTGTGACATGATCAATGATGTTAAAGGTTTTCAGCTCATTGTATTAATCAATTAAGCACAGAATATAAACAAAAAACAACTGTCAGCTGATCTGGGTCCACTGCTGATGAACTGCTGTTTAAAACAATTAATAATGAAGTAATCCCGCAAAACTAAGGGCAAAGGCCTAATTGATTTTTCAAAAGTAAGAACACTCTAAATGCTCAATTAGTTAATAATTTGCCTACTCATTGATTTCTTCAAGGTGTCTGACTGGCAAAATTGAGAAAGATTCTATCATCGCTGTCCTTCTACAAAAAGCTCATTTCTAGGCATCTAGGAAGGTTAGAAGATCAATTTACACTCCCATTAATAGTGTAGGAAACTTTCTCCAAGGATGAAAAAGCAACTATCAAAAACAGAAATCATCAACTAATAAAACTCTGGGGAGTACTCTATGAAATGAACCAATTTCAGGAAGAATATTAATAAATTAAATAGGGGGAAATCATGAAATGATGCAAATATCTATTAGAAATAACAGACATTTACCAAATGCAAAAGGACAAGTTTGAGACTGAGAGACTTGTGATTAAAATGCTTTTAATTGCAGGTAATGAACTCAATAAAGAGAAATGAACTTATGAGGACACTGGGACTTCCTCTAATTATTATTTTTTTATTCCCTAATTCTGTCTTTTCACTCCACAGGGCAGGTTTTGGTAATGGAAGCTGATGCATGGTATGTAGATGGTGTAATAGAGATTATTGGTGTTAAAAAAGAATCCAAAAGCATGCTGAGGATAGATCACAATGCTAACAGTATGAGTAGGAGTAGCTGACATTTACTGAACATCTGCTATGGGCCAGCCCATTTTTCTAAGTACTTTACACAAATTAATGCATTTAATCCTCACAAATTCTTATGAGAGGTTGTCTTCCCAGAGAGTAAGTTGTATTTCCAGAATTTGAATACAACCTGGTTGCAGAGTCCAAACTCTTACCTCCCGCTTCTTTATACAACCGTGCACTCTTTTAGCACTTGACATAGGCTTTCTTGCTTAATCTCACAACAACTCTATGTATCAGTTGCTGTTTTATCTAGATTTTACCAACTAAGAAATTCTGATCAAGTAATTTGCTCGAGGGCCACAGAATGTCTTAGGAAATTACAGGACTAATATCAGAACAGATGGTCTTTGGGCACAGTGTAGACACACAGGCCAAGTTTCTACCACTAAGTACCTGGTGACCTTAGATTCTTAATGGAGGAATTTTATTCCAACTCCTTACTGTTTCTTCTTCTCCTCTCTCCTCCCACAATGTTTTTAAAGATTTTTTTAAGTAATCTCTACACCTACCATGGGGCTTGAACTCACGACCCCAAGATCAAGAGTCACATGTTCCAGTGATTCAGCCAGCCAGGTGCCTCATCTCCTCCCACAATTTTAAATCAACCATCTGACAATACTTGTTTTTCAGGGGTACATGAAAATACAAGCACAAACTGCATGTAAAAATTATAAAATAGAAAGACATTTGCACAAGTAAGAATATACAGTTTTATGTGTATAAATATTCCAAGTTCATTACTGTAAATTGCCTTATAGGATGGCCAAAAAAAACGATGTTAGCTGAAAGTATTAAGCATATATTAGTTGCTGAGCTAACAGCCAGAAGATCATTTCAACCTTAAGAACCATCTGTGTCAAAGCAGGGATCCAGAGGACCAAGAAACTGGAGGAAGGAGGAAGATGGGAGTCCATCCTGAGTACAGGGGCCGGAGCTGGGACCCAGGGCCCAGGCTTTGGGCTCTAATATTAAGTCACCCATGGTGAGCAGCAGCTTCACCAATTAACACCAAGTGGTCACCAGGTGGTCCCAAAGAAAGGTTGCAAGTCTTCTTCTCCAGTCCCTCCCATCTCTTGGTTAATCCTCTGGGGAAATACAGATGCGAAGAGTGAAGCAAGAAACACATTTTAAAGAATTAGGAGCATCCACCTTTCCTCTTGGTTCATTTCTTAATAACCTTGGATGAAAACTATCTTCAATGAATAAAAGGTGAGGATCCTTGATTAGGGCTTTAAGATTCTAACCCTAAGATACGTTTTTTATTATTTATTTATTTAGGTCAGAAAGAAATTTTTTATAACTCTGTGAGAATGACTTCCTGCAGGACAGGAGGAGAAAAAGCAAACAACCATGTGCAGTGTGAAGGGAAGAATCTCCTTTTTTTCTGATTTTGAAATTGAATAGCAGCTCATGTACTATTTGCCGTGGTTGGGAAGATTAATTGAATAACTTACCCAGTGTGCCTGGACGTAGTCGGTGTTTGTTGTATATTAGTCAACCACCTCCCGCACCCCACACACAAAACCCCACTAGCTCTCCTTCCCACTTACTTCCTCATTGCATTGAAGAGATCATTGCTATGCGTGAGTATTGAATTACTCACCCAGATCAACTCTTTCTCACCATCTCCTTTCCTCCCCCTTCTGTGGCTCTTTGTAGGTCTTCCTCTCCTGTAGGACCCTCTCCAAGGGTCCTTTCCTTTTTCCCTTTAACCTTGCCCCTATGCAGTCAGCCATATGCACTGTCTGAGGGGGCGGGGCAGAGTTACATGTAATATAGAGAACGAAGAGTTATCCTGGCTTTTTGGAGTTCCAAAATTTACTCCTGAATTTCATAGTCTATACAATCACCTTGAAATTAAGTTATTTCAATTTATGAATATCAGGATTTTTCCCCCTCTATCTCTGTCTCAAAAAAAAAACTGCACACAAAAATTTAGTTTTATGTATGGAAAGTCAAACCTCAGAAATGAAGTCACAAATTGAATGTCTAACACTAGAATGGAAAACAGGTATTTGAGGAATCAGAATACTACAAGTTGGATAGCTAGCTTCTGAGAGAAGAAAATAGCATCAATTCCTAGTACATGTTTCTAAGAAGGTGTGGCACATGATAGTAGAAAGGTAGAAGGGAGGCATGACAGAAACCACAGGTGGATTTAGAGGGAATTCCGAGGTAGAGGGACCGCAACCAATGAAGCTCACTTGGTGGGCAGTCCTCCAAAGACTTCACCATGACAACCAGCAATAGCACCAGTGTGGTGAGGCAGCATTAGAAATAGTGGCTGTGTGGGACACCTGGGTGGCTCCGTTGGTAAGGCATCCGACCAGCTCAGGTCATGAGTTCGAGCCCCACATCAGGCTCTGTGCTGACAGCTCAGAGCCTGGGGCCTGCTTTGGATTCTATGTCTCCCCCTCTCTCTGCCCCTCCCTGCTTGCGCTCTCTCTCTCTCTCTCTCTCTCTCTCTCTCAAAAGTAAGTAAACATTAAAAAATAAAATTAAAAAAAAAAAAAAAAAGAGATAGTGGCAGGGTGTATCCAGGCAGAGAGAACCTGAGTCCACTCACCGGGATTTCTTCAGCTCCAGGGAGCATGAAAAAGAATCCAGAAGTGTCTCAATATCTTGAGAGGATCAGAGACATGCATGAGAGAGCACTTCAAACCAGAAGGGACCTTTAATCAGGAAAGGGCAGATCTCGAGTGAGTGTACTAAACTGTTAATAACAACAATGATGGGAAAGTACATGAAGTTTTCTTCCTCAAGGATGACAGTTCAGGATAGTGTTCACACGTAGTTTTTACCCCCTTTAAAAATGAAAAGGTTTATGGGGCGCCTGGGTGGCGCAGTCGGTTAAGCGTCCAACTTCAGCCAGGTCACGATCTCGCGGTCCGTGAGTTCGAGCCCCGCGTCGGGCTCTGGGCTGATGGCTCAGAGCCTGGAGCCTGTTTCCGATTCTGTGTCTCCCTCTCTCTCTGCCCCTCCCCCGTTCATGCTCTGTCTCTCTCTGTCCCAAAAATAAATAAACGTTGAAAAAAAAATATTAAAAAAAAAAAAAAAATGAAAAGGTTTATACCTGAGTTTGTGATCTATAGTGTTATGCCCCCCTCAATAGAATTTATTTCAAGAGATATCTAAGCCCCATTTTAGATTTACTAAAATGAATTAGAAGTTTTGTCACAATGAATTGAAAAATGGGTATGTTGAATAAGAGTAATGTCAGCGTATTAACTTTTAATATGCCACAGATAAAAATATTTTGTGGAGTGCATCCATGTTCATTGCAGCAAAAGGTGGAAATAACCTAAGGTCCATGAATGAATAAACAAAATGTGGTGTATATACACACAATGGAATATTATTTAGCCTTAAAAAGGAAGGAAATTCCGGCACAAGCTACAACATAGATAAACCCTGAGGACATTCTGTGAAGTGAAATAAGCCAGTCAGAAAGGGCAAATACTGTATGATTCCATTTGTTTGTGATGCGTAGAGTAGTCAGATTTACAGAAAAAGGAAGTAGGATGGGGGTTGCCAGGGCTGGGAGGAGAGGGAATGGGGAGGAGAGGGAATGTGGATACAGAGTTTCAGTTCTGCAAGAGGAAAGGGTTTTGGGAATGCATGGTGGGAATGGTTGCACAACCATGTGAAGGTACTTAATGTCATTGAATAGTACACCTAAAAATAGTTCCAGTGATAAATTTGTGTTGTGTGTATTTTATAATGAAAAAAAAAAAACTTTTTAAAAGATTAAGGCAAAAAAAATCTGCAGGGAAAAAGAAGGAACTTCTGTTTGTCAGTATCCACATACCCCTTCATGGAAATCTTTAAAACACAGCGCTCTTCCATATGAGGAATTTATGAGACTACCCAATGCTATATAACTGCCAAATTCACATCAAAGTCTCTTGAATCCAAATCCACTGTTTTCTCCATTAACTCTAATAAATATACATTTGAATATATGTGAGCAAACACCATATACACGGTCATACAAATACAAGTATAGTTAGCGTGTGTTGTGCTCATAGGAAACAAAGCAATCAATGCATTTTACTAAACATTGTAATGTTACCAGTGATTTGTGAATTTAAGACCCATGTCTTTTTAAAAATTTTTTTTAATTTTTTTTTTTTTTTTTTTTTTTTTTTTTTTGAGAAAGAGAGAGAGCTTGCAAGCAGGGGAGGGGCAGAGAGAGAGAGAGACACAGAATCTAAAGCAAGCTCCAGGTTCTGACCTGTCAGCAAAGAGCCTAATGCAGGGATGGAACTCAAGGACTGCGAGATCATGACCTGAGTCGAAGTCAAAAGCTTAACTGAGCCACTCAGGCATCCCCAGATTCATTTGTTTCTAAATAAAACATATTTTCAGGGTACCTTTGATGCCCCATAATTCTAAGTCGGCTTACAGACTTTGTTCTTTGAAATAGTAAGTCAGGGTTACTAAGTACTTAAATACTAAATGGTTGATTTTCATTGTCTATAAATCTACAAAAATTTATTCTTGCCTGCTCCTTTAAAAATGTATCTGAATTTCACATGCTTCTTATTTTTACAGAAGTCCAATAAAAAATCTATCTATTGTATACACACTTGAAATTGGAAATAGGTGGCTGTCATTAAAATTAGGGACTATTTTTATGCTATACAATATTTAGACATCATTAAAAAGAACTCACAGGTTCCAACAGACTGATAGCTTACGTTTAAAGTAGTACAAAGAGCAAACATATATTTATGATTGTATGCTTAAAAGCTTATTTTGCTACATTTTGTATTCATCTCATATTTTACTTTGCCATAGATTTAAAAAGAAATAGGATTTTTTCGCCCTTAAAGTCATGCTGGGAAGGGAAGTGGCATTTTATGGTGGAAGAGTATTGGCATCGGAACAGTCGTCCAAGCCCTTCTGCTGTGTAATCTTGAACAAGTAATTTTACCTCCCTTAAGCTCATTTTTCTCCCCAGTAAAGTAAGAGAGTGAGAGTAGTTGGACTGAAATATTTTTCCATCTTCCATGTTCCAAGACCTCATGCTTCTGAGACTCTGACGGGCATGCACATCAGAAGCATGGGCTACATCCAACACTATACAGTAAACCCATGCTCGTTTCCTTCAACTAAATTGGACTGAACCAGTCAGCTCAACCTGTAATTACTTAGGGCCTTCGGTGATGATGATGATAATGACAGGTAAGATTTATTGAGCACTCACTACGTGCCAGGCACTGACTATGGTAGGTTGCTTGTAAAAAACAGCCCCCAGTTTCCAATCCAATCCCGTATCTATGCTCTTTGTAATGTACCCTTGCAGCCCCTTCCTATCATGATGTGGAGTCTCTCTCCTTATTCTCTGAATCTGTGTTTGCCTTGTGTCAAATCTTGGCCAATAGAATCCTACAGGCAAAAAGATGTGCCAGCTCTGAGCCTGGTCCTCCATGCTTGTTCTCGGAACTCTGCTGCCCCCGAAGAACAAGCTCAGGATATCCTGCCAGAAGGTAAAAGAACATGTGAAACAGTTCTCCTGGTCGTGACTCCAGAAATGTGAGAGAGCCCAGCCAAGATTAGCAAAGCTTCTGCATTGACCCACAGCTAGCCACAGACACACGAGTGAGGCCCCTGGAGTCCAGCTCAGACAGCAGAACCACCAAGCTGAAGTAATTCAGGGTTATTATAAGCCACTAAGTATTGGTTAAATGTTACACAACATTTTTGTGGCAATAGAGAAATGTTGCTCTGCTCTAAATATGTCATATGATTTTCTCATTTACTCCTCACAATAGCCTTATATGAGAGGTATTATACCTACCCTACTTTAGAGATAAGGAAAGTGAGGCACAGAGAAATAAGTTAATTTGCCTAAGATCACAAAACTACTATATTTTACTTATTATATTATCAGTTATAAGATGCACCATTGTTTTATATACCACTGAGAAAGACAGAGTACAACTTATTATAAGATGCATCCTAATTTCAGAGATATCAAAATATGAAAAACAGGGGTGCCTGGCTGGCTCAGTAGGTACAGCAGGTGACTCTTGGTCTCAAGCTTGTGAGTTCAAGCCCCATATTAGGTGTGGAGCCTACCTAAAAAAAGAGAAAAGAAAAGAAAAGAAAAGAGAAGAAAAAAGAAAAAAACAGAAACAAAATGCATGTTTTGTGTTTTGGTGGTTCCCAGGGGTAGGAGGGAGAGAGGGATACATAGGTGGAGCACAGAGGATTTTAAGGGCAATGAAATTATTCTACAAAATATATAATACCAGGAATAAACCCTAAAATGTAAATTATGGACTTTGGGTGATAATGATGTGTCAGGGTAGGCCCATCAGTTGTAACACATATATCATTCGAGTGGGATGTTGATAATGGGGGAGGCTATGCATGCTGGGGGCACAGAATATACAGGAAATCTCTGTACCTTCCCTTCAATTTTTCTGTGAACCTAAAACTACTCTAAAAAAAGAGTTCTATTTTTTTTTTTTAGTAAGCTCTGTGCCCAACGTGGGGCTTGAATTCAGAGACCCCGAAATCAAGAGTTGCATGCTCTACAGACTGAGCCATCTAGGCACCCCTCAGTTCTACTTTTTAGAAATGAAGAAGAAGAAATGCATCTTAGAATTGATGCAATAAGAAATAAGTGGCACCAGCCAGGCCTTTGGGTTGGGCATTTTTACTTATTTAAATAATTTAAGGAACTTGAGTATTTAGCTGGTAGTTTGAGAATTGTAACTACCTTTTATAGTTCTCTGGAATAGATGATGTATAAGGGATCTGCCCTTCTTAAAAATCCTTTGTTAGTACTCTGAGATTTAAAAATTTTCTCTGCCCAGTGTGAACTGTGCTATATCCCTATGCTCTAATCAGGACTTCTGTTCTTTGTTGTATACTTCATTGCCTGTATTATTTCATTAACATTTCCTCTTTCTAAATCCCTCTTTGGTTGGTTGGTCTTCTAAAAATTCCTCCAATTTATCTATGTCTCTTAAAAGAAATTAGATGCTCACTTGCTAAATATAGTATTAACGAGACCTAATCACTTGTGCTGAATTAGATTAATTACCTTGCTTGTTTGGAATGTGACACTCATCAATCAATTAATATTCCGCATAAGTGTGGTTCCCTCATTGGATTCCCTAAGACAGATTAGTCTGATGATGGCTTTTGGGGGGTAGATAGACTAAGATCAAATATTGCTTCTTTCTGCCACTTGCTATTTGTATAACCTTGGACAAAGTACTTAACATCTGGGAGATCCAGCATCCTCATGTAAAAATGTATATAAACACATTTCAGCCTGAATCAGTCAAGGTTTGTTCAAAGAAGCAGAATTACTGGAGGAAGATAGATAGAGATACAAATATAGATATAGATGTGATTTATTCCAGAGATTGGATCTTGCACAATTGTGGGTTGATTGGACCATCTAGGTGAGGCTGTTGCTGTGGTGTCTGCTGTTGTAGCCCAAAGTCAGCAGGGCCAGCAGTCTAGAAGAAATGAACATGAGTGGGGATTAAGGACAAATAGGAAACTTCGAGGCTCAGGAGAATCCACAAGAATGTTCTGGATCTCCTGTTTGTCTCGCGTAGTCTCCAAGCCTCCAACATCAATGATGGGGGTATCCTGCTGGGGAAGCTGCTCCCTACATCACTTTTTTAAAGGCTGTGTAATATTTTACCATGTGAATATAGTACATTTTCTTTATCCGTTCATCCATCGATGAACATTTAAGCTAAACACACACCTGACCAAGGAATCAGTGAAACTGGAGGAGGAGACACAGCAATTGCTTGGAGTTGCTACAGATCTGGCCACTTTCTTACACCAAATAGTGAACCCACATATCTTCAGCAATGCGCACAAGCCACAACAGTGCTGGGTGTCTTGCATTTAGTGTTGTCAGATTTAGCAAATCAAAATGCCAAGGGCCTAGCTAAATTTAACTTTCAGATAAGTATTTTTTAGGTATAAATGTATGCCTAATATTACATATAAATACTTTTTTAATGTAAATATGTTTCATGCAGGATTGGGGCATACTTATACTGAAAATTATTTTTGTCTATCTGAAATTCAAAATTAATTGGGCATCATATATTTTATTGATAACCCTACCTCTTCTGGCCCTCAGAATCTAAAAAGATTATGCATGTTACTTTACTTTTACCTTCCAGTTCATACAAAAGTCTCTTGTGGGCAAATCAAAACCACAATGAGATATTACCTCAAACCCATTAATCAAAAGAAAAGAAAACAAGCATTGCTTAAAGAAGCCTTGTGCACTATTGGTGGAAAAGTAAAATGGTGCAGCTGCTATGGAAACACTATAGCTGTTCCTCAGAATATAAAAACAGAATTACCATGTGATCCAGCAATCCCCCCATATGGGTATATATTCAAAGGAATCAAAAGCAGGATCTCAAAGAGATATTTGCCTACCCATGTTCATTTCAGTGCTACTCCCAATAGCCAAGAGATGGAAGAAATGCATGTATCCACTGATGATGAATGGATAAACAAAATGTGGCTTATATGTACAGTGAAATATTATTCAGCCTTAGAGAAGGAGTGTCATAGACTCAGGGTCTGGAGTTCTCTCTTGTCCAGCAAGAAAGGGGATGCAGGATTACAAATGCAAGCAAGGCTAATGTCCGGGAGGAGACAAGAGTCCCAAATAAGGGTCCTTGCTCCATTTTTATTAAGATCAGAAGGCTTACCAACATGGTGATGGGCATGCACAAAAAGACAGTGAAATCATGAACATTAACTCATGGGCATGAGGGAAAAGGGGGTTTGAAGATATGTGGTGTTAGGGGTTAGGGTTAACACAAAACAAAGTCCTGGCAACTGGGAGCACAGCGGAAGGTTGTTTACAGCAGACGTGAGACACCACCTCTGTTTACCTAAACGGACCTAGGGAACAAGAAAGACCCAGCAAGCTACCTCAGGGTCAAAAAGACACCTTTCTTTTGCTAATTAGCCCTGCTCTGGGCAACTTTGCCCCCTCAGTGGTCTATAGCCCTATTTACCTGTTTTCCTAATTTGGTCCTTCCTTCCTGTAAAAGCAGCTTTCTGCTATTGTGCTAAATTGAGGTGGGGGGGGAGCATTTCCACCCTGAATACCTAATCTTGTTTACCTCATCTTGGATGTTTTCATGCTGAGATTCCCTACTGCTATACCTTTGTTCTATACTGGGACCTTTGCTCCAGCTTTACCTATCCTAGGGGCTTTTGCCATACTTACCTATACTGGGGGCCTTTGCCCCGCTAGTCCTATACTGGGGCCTGTGCCCCATTTACCTAATCTTATTTACCTAATCTTGTTTACCCAAACTTGGGTGTGTACATCCTATGGCTTTCTAATTCTTTATGCCTTGTTAACCTATCCGTGCAGGCTAAGGAAATTCCTAAGCTTATTCCCCACAAAGGAGTTTCTGGCACATGCTACAACTTGGATGAACCTCAAGAACATTGTACCAAGTAAAGTAGATCAGTCCCAAAAGGATGAATACTATATGATGCCATTTGTGTGAAGTATCTAAAGTAATCAAACTGATAGAAATAGAAAGTCAAAAAGTAGTTTCTGAGGACTGAGGGAGGTGAGAGGGGGAATTAACGTTTAATATGCACAGTATCAATTTTGCAAGCTGACAAAGTTCTAGAGCTCTGTTTTACAACAGTGTGAATATACTTACCACCACTGAATAGTACACTTAAAAATGCTTAAGATGCTAAATTTAATGTATATATATATATATATATATATATATATATATATAAAACCACAATTAAAAATAAAATAAAATAATCTTTTAAAAGTCCCTTGTGGCTTGCATGGATCAGAAGGAAATGCTGATCAGAGACAGAAATTCTAGAAGTATAGCAAGATTAACATTATACCAATCGTCCACACAACACAACTCATATGTTTGGAGGATTTAATTAGATAATGTACTTGAAACCACTTTGTAGGTAAATATACTTAGTATCTAATCTTTACTATAAAGTTACTCTACTTATACAGCATAATTTTCTGGCCTCATATGTCACATATTCTTATGGGAAAACCCCTCATCAGTCCTTTCCAATGGCACAATTTTAACCTCACCTTCCTCTAGTAGGGCTGAGTGCTATCCACAGCCAATGACCAGTTTAAAAAAAAAAAAAAAAAAGTGCAAGCACACTTATGTGGTTCTAGAACACACTGGTCTGTGATTCAGAGTTGAGGTCATTATAAGACCATGATTGGAATGGGATGTTCTGTCCTTCAAGAATAGGAAAATTGAATTTCCCAGTGTCTCTCAGTAAAGAAAAAATTTAGATGTCAAAGGAGCCCAAGATGCCAAGTAAACCAAAATGTTTGTACCAGAAGTAGAATGCAAGAGAACCTATCAGAGAAGGCAACAGACCCTTTACAATATGTCTGCAGTGTAAGCCATCGGTAGACTTCGTGAGCCCAGGAGAGAGGAAAGATGTTGACTTCAGGGTACCATAGCCTGGGGATGAAGGCACAGCCTCAGGCATGAAGGGCCAGATAAGAGAGGGAGAACTGCATTATGGGAAGCAGCATACTATGGAATGGAAAGAGCCCTTTCACTTTTGAGTTTCTTGATTACCTTCCTCTTCTCCATTATCTCTATCACATTCTCTTAGTCTATTACTTCTCCTAAAACTTCTTCCTTTTTTAATTCTCCTATACTTCGTTCTACTATCTTCCACCCACAAGACATAAAGAAAAATCCATTCTATTGACATCACAGTGCCCTCCCAATTATGGGCAAATGGGCTGTAACATTTCAAAATAAAGGGGAAATAATTATGGATGACTAGCACCACAAAAATGATAAAACGGTCATTATCAGTCCTCACTCTTCCCTTAGCAGCAAGTATGTACCCATATGGGATATAGTCCATGGCAAACTAGCCAGAAATAATATAATTCAGACAGAATAAATATTAAAAGATCCCCCAAATAAAGGAATATTTGTCTTCTTGCTTCTCTCCCTCAAACAGATGTTATTTCTGTTACCTGGGTGTGGTTCTGTTATCCAAGACAAAGTCTTGTATTTCCTAAAAGGTATATTCTTCTCCAGCAGAGTACCACATGCTCTGAGGTGCAAGGTGATAATATTGACAAAGCTCTATAGATAGCTTATCCTAAGGGTTCACAAAGACCTGTAGAAGAACTACACTCAACAGATTGGAGGTGCTCAATACAGATTTGATGAACAAAGGTTTGAATGAATAAGTGGTTTAAATGAGTAAGGACTTGCTCAAGGTTGTGCTATCTGGTATTCCATATGATATTTTTACTTATCTGCCATATATACCCCTTTGTTTTCTTCTACTCTCTCTGTTACAACCAATCCACCTACACCAGTCACAGCCTTCAATTTTGCCTGTTGTACTCTCAAATGGTGTGAGTAGATTATTGTGGTGGTGGTAGTGTTTGCTGTTGTTTTGGAAGAAGCCAGGTTTTACCTCGGGTTGAGTGTGAACAAAACAAAGAGAGTACCAATTTGGAGAAAAGTAGCAATGAGAACATAAGCCATCTAGAAATTCAAAGAAATCTAGAATAAGGTATTAGAGTTTTCTACATGGATTTGAAGGCAAGTGTAAGTTAGGTTCATCTAATCCTCAAGGAACTGAGAGAATCCAGCTGACATATGAATTATGCTTGGTTGGTTGGTTGCTTGGCTGATTGGTTGGTTTTAAAATTACCTTTCTTCATGAAATGGTATGATAGCCATTCCTTTTAAAACAGCTTCTGAATGCAATCTTCTGATTTAAAAAATGATAATACTTTCCAGGAAAATGCGCGCGCGCGCGCGCACACACACACACACACACACACACGCACACACATCTAAAAATCATTATGGAAGAGTTGTACACCAAACTGTTAATGATTATGTGGATATACAGGGGATATTCATTCTCAGTCTTTTTTTCTGTATTGTTTGAAGTTATTTTTTTAACTACTATGTATTACTATTGTAACTGGAAAAAAAATAAGGATCTATAAAATCTCATAAAAGAAGATTTACACCTGCCTTACAAACTTGACAAGAACATGATCACAGTAAACAATTTTAAGACACTTCTCTCAACAATTGATGGTGAAGGGGATCAGGATTTGCCACCCCAAAATATGACATTTTGACATAGGAATTATTTTGTGTTGATGGCATTGGAGTTCTTTAAATCCCTTACCTGCTTAAAAGCAGAGCTTCCCAAAGGACCTCAATTACCATAAATCCCCTCCCCAAATTCTAATCTTCTCTTCTTGGAGAGAGAAGTTGGCATCCACACCCTGACAGACATGTCACACATGATCACATCTCCTATCTTTTTTCCCAAGGACCCATTTCTCTTTCCAAAAAGTCATTTGCTTTCCCATAAGTACCCTTTCTCCCCTTCCCTTACTCCTAGTACTTAGGTATGTAGACCTCCAATTCTAACCACTCTTTGAGTTATTCATATCTGAATGCTTCCAGGGTATATGTGTAAGGCACATACTATTAAACTTCTGCTCATTTTTCTCTTCTTAATCTGTCTTTTGTCAGTCTAACTTATAGAGCCCCAGCCAATGAACCTAAAGTGGGTAGAGGAAAAAGATTGTTCTTCCCCTATAATATTTAAAGTAGGAAAACAAACAAACAAGCAAACAAAAACTTTGCTAATTATGTTATTAGCAAACTTGACCTAATGAATATATGTAAAACATTGCACTCAGCAACTGGAGAAGACATGGAATGTTTATAAAACTTCACATGTACTGAATCATAAAGAAAATATCAAGTATCAATACATTTTTTAATAATCAGTATCATACAGACCACATTAGTTGACCAGAAGATAATTAATATTAAAATCAATGACAACAAATTTTAAGTAGCCTATAAGAACAAAAAGAAATCATAATCAAAATGAATAAACACAAATATTATATAACAAAAGTTGAAGGATACAGCTAAAGTGGTATTTAGAGGGGAATTTATAGGCCCTAATGTATATATAATTAGAAAAACAGAGACCTTTTTTAAAAAGTTATTTATTTATTTTAGGTACACCCAAAGTGTGGCTTGAACTCACGACCCCCAGATCAAGAATCCCACACTCCTCTGACTGAGCCAACCAGATGCCCCGAGAAACAGAACTTAAAGCCCTAAACATCCAAAGTAAAAAGATAAGGAAAGGAATGCAATAAACCCAAAAGGATAGAAAAAATAACATAGCAAACATAGGAAAAAAATTAATGAAATAGGAAACAAATACGTAGTAGTGGCATTCAAATCAGCCAAAAGTATGTTACAGGAAAAAATTAATAAAAATGACAAGCCGCTAGAAAGATCAATCACAAAAAGAGAAAGCAAAAATAAACAATATGAGAAATTTTAAAAGAGATAAAATTACAGATGCATTAGGGATGAAAATATCACAAGGTTTTAGAAACTTTTGACAAATAAATTTTAAAACTTAAGTGAGATGACAAACTCTTAAAAAATACTGCATTACCAGAGCTGCCTCAAAAAGAAATAGAAAACCTAAATGATCCTAAAACCAATTTTAAAAATCACTCATTTTTTACCTTTCCACAAAGAAGTTCTGTGTCAGTTTTACAGTCATGATCTATCAAATTTTCATTTCACTCTTACACAAATTCTATGAAAGAATAGAAAAAGTAGGAAAATTTATCATGACCCATGTGGGTTTCTTATAGGAGACACATCTGGTTCAACTTTAGAAAATCTTGTAATGAACAGTTTCTGGCAACATGGCAGACTGGTTTATATACTGACACTTGCCCTGAAACCAGCTGAAAATTCTAGATAATGGATTTTTAAAAATCATCTTCCAAGCAACAAAGGGCTAGACAGAAAGCAAGTAATGTCCTGACCAGAGACTGAAGGTATGTGGACACACTCAGAGAGCAATAGAACATTGAAGCTAGCCTTCAACATGAGGGCATCCACTGAATCCTACAAGATTAATCTTTGGTTTGTCATAGCCTTACAGGTATAGGAAACTAGGCCCAGGGCCACCCAAAATAAGAAAAATAATAGGAAACACTTTCTCCCAAAGCTGAGACTCCAAAGGGCCTCATCTTCAAAATAAGGTTGAACTAGAAATAAAACTTCTTTTTCATACCCTCAGGTCTACAAGGAAAAGTGCCTGCCTGAAGTCGGTTCCTTATGCAAAGAGGAAAAACACTTCTAAGAAGTTTACACCATAACCAGTTCTTACACAGGTCTGCAGCCTATGTAGGTTGAAACTGGGTGGTCCAAAAAACCTTAAGCAGATAATTTTGTTTCAAACCAACCTGGGAATGGGCATAAAGGGCTGAAATGGTGTTAGATGCAGGGAAACAACTTAATGGTGATTTATATAACCAAAGGCTAGGACAGATTCTGGAAGGAGAAGGAAAAGTCCTGTGAGTCATAGATAAAGAAGGAGTTGCAGAGGGGAGAATCTGAGAGACATAATCTACAAGTAGAGGGGCTACGATAACAATAGATGGGAGATGGAAAAAAGAGGATATTAATTATTGTTGGGGACAAGAGCTATTTAAAAAGACCCCACAGACTTAGAATTTTATATATACAAGATGTGGCTATTTATAAGAATTCCATTGTTGGAAGGAAGAAGAAGTCTCACCACCCTGTGGCTGGAGACCACCTCATGCCAGTGGGTCAACACATTAAAAAAAAATGGCTTTCACTGATACCTAAATATAGATACATGTAAGATACCCTCCCCTTCAAAGCTGCCCTGGGGCAGCAGGGAAGGAAAGGGCCTCTTGCCAATCAGACATAGAAGATGAGACACTTTGGCGTTTAACAGGGGAGAGAAACATGGACTTTGAAAGGTCTTAGAAAAGGCTACTTGAAAGTGGTATTAATAATGTACATATTATTTATCTGGTAAAACATTTAGGCTCTCTAAGGGATTATAGCATTTGTGCAGAGATGTTTAACATTGAGGATTTCTTTGATAATTGAGATTTTGTTTTTAACCTTTGGAACATGTGGCAAGAATTTCTGTTGGTTGTGGAGGGGGCAAGTTCCACATAATGAGCCCCTCTCTATCTGTCTTCATAAACAAACCCATCATTTTTTCCTTGGATATTTATCAGGCACAGAGCCCAATGCGAGGCTCAATCTCATGACCATAAGATCATGACCCGAGACGAAATCAAGAGTCAGGTGCCTGACTGAGCCACCCAGGCGCCCCTCCCTGCTTTATAAGTATTATCAATGGCAAAAATGGAGCAGAGCACAAAATGAAGTCCTGCTTTTTGAGAAAATCAGTCCGTTGTTATTATTGTTGTTCTGTTATCCCCCAAGTGTGTCACTTAGTGGAAAGCCTGGACTAGAACAAGGAGCAGAGGATGAGACCATGGGAAACTAATCTGCATACAACCAAAGCCTGTGAACAGGGTGCACTAAGTAACCTATGTGTGTAGGTAGACTTTTAAGAATTAAGGATCCAATTTGTAGGTTAAGCAGTTAGATGTCAGGGGACAAAATCTGAGTGACATTGTGGTGGTATGATACTCTGGAATGGAAGAACATTTGCAGCTGGATCACCTCAAGCATTTCCCTTTGAAATACTACAATTGGCTAATTCAAGAAATAAAGGGGCTTGTGGGTGGCTCAGTCGGTTAAGCGTCTGATTTCGGCTCAGGTCATGATCTCACAGTTCATGGGTTCAAGCCCCACGTTGGACTCTGTGCTGGCAACTCAGAGCCTGGAGCCTGTTTTGGATTCTGTCTCCCTCTCTCTCTGCCCCTACCCCACTCATGCTCTCTCTCTCTCTCTCTCTCTCTCTCTCTCTCAAAAATAAACATTAAAAAAAAGACATAAAGCTTTCTTGGGTATTAAATAATTCTTATAAATTAAATAAACAAAGCTTATAAATAATGTAAGCCTAATATCTTAGATGAGATATAACTAAGATATGTAAGTTATTATTTTTTAAAGATTTTTGTTCTTAAGTAATCTCTACACTCAGTGTGGGGCTCAAACTCACAACTCTAAGATCAAGAGTCATACGCTCTATCAACTGAGCCAGCCAGGTACCCTGATAAATATATTATTTAAATAGTTAAAAGACTGTCATTCCATTAGACCAAATTCTCCCATTTATTCTTAGCATATACAGTATCAGGTAGGCACAGCCTCTGTCATAACATGAAAACACTAATTCTAAAGGTGTAGCTTTCTTAAACTTTTCTGTACGTAATACTAAACCTTCTCAAGTTGAAAAAACATTAATTCACTAAGGAAAACAGTTATCATACCCATTTCTTGATATTATTAAAAGAGATTTATGCCAGAAGAACATTGTTACTCTTCTGTGACTTATTGGACCCAATTTTTGTTCACTACATCAATGATTTCATAATCTAAGAGGATCAGCTAATTGCTTTTATGGATTCAACTTATCTACGTGATCTAATTCTTTAATCTGGTAGCAATTCTGTCACTCAAGTTGGTGTCTTTCTCTAACTGTAGAAAGCTTCACACTTGATGGGATCCTGAGAAGTAAAACACTAAATTCTTTGGATCTGATGGCTTTTGCATGTTTTTCATTCTTGGAACCATAAATTCCTTAAAATACTAATACATGTACAGTATTATAAATGTATTTATTCATCCTTATAATTTTCTTAATAACATTTTCTTTTCTCTAGCTGACTTTATTGTAAGAATGCAGTACATGAGGCATATAAACATGCAAAATGTGTGTTAATTTACCTTTTATGTCATTGGTATGCTTCTGGTCAGCAGTAGGCTATCAGAAGTTAAGATTTGGGGAGTCAAAAGTTATATGCAGATTTTCAACTGTGTGTGGGGGGAGTCAGTGCCCCTAACCCTTGTGTTGTTCCAAGAGTCAACTGTATATTGTATCATTATATATTTTATATTACTAATATATGCTAATATATGTATATATATAATTTAATTTGAATATTTCATATCTGATTTAAATTCACAACATATGGTATCATTCTACTCATATTCCCTTTAATCAGAAAATACATTTCCCTGAAGTATCTATGTTTTTTGTTCTATACCCTTTAACAGTACAATAAATTAGTCACAAACACCAACATGACTGCGTAGTAAGAGTCAACACCTTAAGTTAGCTTTTCTCTTTGCACAAATTATATACTAACAGGTTTCCAGCCTTAAAGTGTGTCAGTTGACCAGAGCCATTATCCTCCTTTTGGTGCTTAAATTGTTTCAAGTACCCTTTAAATGGGTTCCTGTGGTCTTTTGACACAACACCATTAATCTTCGGAAGCTCCCAAGCTTTCTGGCACAACTAGATGCTCAGTCTCACATCGAATCTTCCACCACAGATGTAAAAATCAACTATTTCTCCAAGGGGTGCTTTGCTTCTGGCACTAGTGTGCATCACAGAATGACCTTGCTCCTGGGCCATGTCACTAAACAGGGCTAAAAATCATGTATTTCCCCCAATGAATGGCATGGATTCTTTTTTTTTTTCCAGCTTTATTGAAGTGAAATTGATAAATAGAAATTGTATGTAATTAAGGTGTACAACACTGTGAAATAAGCACAACAATCAAGCAGATTAACAGATCTATTACTTAACAGCTACTATTTTCTCTCTTTCTTTCTTTCTTTCCTTCTTTCTTTCCTTTCTTTTCTTTTCTTTCTGTCTTTTGTGTGATAAGAGTATACATAAGATCTACCCTCTTAGCAAATTTCAAGTATACTATATAGTATTGTTAACTGGATTGTATAACTCTAGTCACTATGCTGTGCATTAGATCTCCAGAACTTTTATCTTGCATAACTAAACTTTGTAACCTTTGACCTCATTTCCACCCCACCCCTGGTCACCACCATTCAACTCTCACTTTCTATGAAACTATTTTAGATGCATATATAAGTGGGATCATGCAGTAATTGTCTATGTTTGTCATACTCACTTAGCATAACCTCCAGATTCATCCATGTTGACACAAATTGCAGGATTTCCTTCTTTTTTAAGGCTGAATAATATTCCATTGTATACATATGATATAGATATATGTACTCCTATGTTAATCGCTGCATTGCTCACAATAGCTAAAATAAGAAAACAATCTAAGTGTCTGCTGAATGAAGAAAGAAAAGTAATAAATAGTTTAAATAGGACCTCTATATTATTAGAAAGATTAACATGAATTCATGCCATAATGAAGAGAAGGACAGATTTTTGTGGACAGCTAACAGTCTCTGTCATGGTCTGATGCCTCAAAACAGTTATGAGTAAAATCAAAATTGCTATGTTACTTTTCTTAAATTTTAATATAAATGATTCTTTAAGTGTAGAAACATATATCCAAATATTGTTCTAATAATAGGAAAATAAAGACAAGTTAAAATTTCTGACATATATTAATTTATATTTCTTTAATTAAAGCATAATATATCTTTTCTGAAATGTTTCTTAGAATGTTTCTTAACTAATATTCAAAATTTTTTCAACTTAGTGAAAATTCAAAATCAACTGCAGTCATCTGTCACAAAATGGTCTCCTTTCATACCTATTGAAACCAACAAAACTGAAAACTATTTTAAAACTTTGTGGGATAAAAACAATAATTTATTTTAATTGGCTTTCTGTGGGTAGTATAATGTCAATTGTTTAGAAAACCTTTATGGCCTATCATTTTCATGTAAATTAGGTGAACCATTTAACAAACTGAATATATTATCCAAGTAAAAGTGATATGCAGTGAATGCAGTGATATGACAATGGAAATTGGTGATTGAGCACATCAATTCCCTGAGAGCCCTAAACATGTCAGTTTAATCAAATTTCTGTTTCTGCAGCAACATAAATAAGTAGAATCAGTAGAATAAATAAAGAAGGCTTAAAGATTTGATGCAGTAATGTGATTTGATTAAATCAGGCCACTAATTCTTTGACATCCCCTCCACAGACAATAGGGCCTCCTCCTCTTGAGTCTGGATGGGCTAAAGGGCTGTTTGACCAATAGAATATGATATTAGTGATAATGGGCTAATTCTCAGACCAAAAGATTGACATTTGCTACTCCCTGGCCTCTTGGACCAGTGGATCCCTGAGTTACCCCATCAGAAGTCTGATGACTGCTGGAAAAATACTGAAAATAGACCCTGAGACTACATGGAAAGAGAAAACAAGTAAACTGAGCCCAGGCTTGCAGCTGCCTTCACTATGGCACCAGATATGTAAGTGAAACCCTCATTGGACCCTCCAGACCAGACTAGCCTCCCACCAAAAACCACTAGGTGAACCCAGTTAGTACCATAAAGAGTAGAAGACTGACTCAGCAAAGTGCTGCCCAAGCTCCTGACCCCACAGATCATGAGCGCAATAAATTGATTGTTTTTACAAACAACTAAGTTTGGAATATTTGTTACACAGAAATAGATAACCAGAAAAAGTAGATCGAGTTTTGGGTATTTAAAATTTGAACTGTACTTCCAGTAACATTATAGGCTACATATCCTGAAAAAACCACCCACTGCAAGACACTTTAAAATACTGGATAAAACATTTTTTGAAAAATTATTTTAAATGCATAGCTAAGCTCACTAGGGATAAAAAAAGTATTCAGAAGTGAAGGAGCCCAGGATGAATCTGGACTAGTAAGCAGGACTAACTCTGGCAGCTGTCCAAGGACATTGGCTCCAAAAAGCGAGAGCCTTGGGTTTTAGTGGCTGAGAGTCTTGGGCCTTCACAAAATAGACAATTGGAATGGAGGTGCTGAGTAAGCCAAGAGCCTACACGGTTATACTCTGAATGAGAGACTGAATAGGAAAATATAAGCTCTGCAAAGGGATATAACTGGGAAACTATTTTTGCCCTTCAGTGAAGGAAAAGACAAAGAGATTTCTTCTGAGAATCTGTTAATAGAAGCAGTCCTCAAATGGATTTGAGGCTGCAATTCAAAATTACCTGCACGCTCCCAAAAAAGCTAAGAAATTAACTTAAAGTGGTCTGAAATTGGGAACAATTTCAGGTATCTAACAAAAATCAAGGCAGTTCGCCTCTAAGGAATAGATGCTTGATCATGATCTAGTTCACATTTTTACGAATAAGGGAAGTAGCAGGCTGGAGCGGACTTGTACCAACTTGCAAGAACCATTGTCCACACGTCTTCCTAACTCCACATTCAGCAACACCACACAGGTAGTTCGAAACTGGCTGTGATAGAAGTAGTTACCCCCTCAGAAATTGACAAACACCACCAGTTGGATCTTATTTCTGGGACTTCATTAGCACAACACTAGATAAAGGCCCATATCCATGAGCTACTAGAAACCCCACAACAAACCACAAAGAGCACAGTAGAAAACAGCACAGTTAGGCTCCTAAAGGATTCATATGATTGAATCACAAGATAGAGTATATAAAATAAGAATATTTCATATGCTTACAGAAAGGAAAGAATCACAAACAGGTGCAAAGAACAAGAGATTATGAAAAGTGATTCATGGATTTTTGAAAAAGAATTTAAGATTTTGAAACCAAAACGGTACAGTACTTTCACCAGCTACAATTCTCCTTGTTGGAGGAATCATGCTTCTGACATCTTTTACTGACAGGTCAAATGAAATTATTGCCACATTTGATGAATTAAAAACAATTCTGCTAGGGGCACCAGGGTTGCTCAGTTGCTTAAGTGTCTGGCTCTTGATTTTGGCTCAGGCCATGATTTTCAGGCTTGTGAGTTCAAGTCCCGTGTCGGGCTCCACAGTGGTAGTGTGGAGCCTGCTTGGGATTCTCTCTCTCACCCTCTCTCTCTCAATCTCTCTTCTCTCCTTCTCTCAAAATAAATAAGTAAACTTAAAAAAGAACAATTCTTGCTAATCTTTTTGGTATTTCTGTATTTTTTAAAGAAATAGATCATCTTTTCAAATATTATAGAAATAGTATATGTGTTGGTATTAATCCCCAGGTTTCTGAAAGAGTGAAAGAAGGGATAGAAATGATTTGTTCCTAATGAGACAACTCTTGGTGGATCCCTAGATAGCATTAGGATGGGAGGCTAGGCTGCAGAAAGAACAAATCTTGATTCAAAGCTTAGAACATTCAGCCACACATGTCAGGAGTAAAATTGCTGGGTCCTACAGTAAATGTATACATCATTTTTTAAGAGGTTGGCGGTTTCTCAGAGTGCATCATTTTATATCCTGTCTAGCAGTGTGTGAGAATTACTGTTGTTCCACAATCTTGCTTATATTTGCTATTGTTGGTATACTTAATTTTAGCCATCCTGGTGCACGTAGAGTGACCTTGTCTTTCATTGTGGTTTTAGTTAGCATTTCCCTGACAACTAACAATGTCGAAGACCTTTTCATAGACTTGTTGACTTTGGCCTAACTTCTTTTGCAAAATGTTTGTTCCAATCTTTGCCCATTCTTTGTTGGGCATCTTTAATTGTTCACGTTCTTATTATTGAATTACTGTTCTTTATACATTTGTATATTCTGGATATACATCCTACATATATCAGATATATGTATTGGAAATATTTTCTCCCAGTTCAGGATTTGCCTTTTTATTTTCTTAATAGGTCTTCAAAGAGCAAAAGTTTGGGGTGCCTGGGTGGCTTATCAATTAAGCATCCAACTCTTGATATCGGCTCGGATCATGATCTCATAATCATGAAATTGAGCCCCACGTGGATCCCCTCATGGAGCACCCCATGGGGCTCAGTGTTAGGCTCTGTATCAGGTTCCATGCCCAGCATGGAGCCTGCTTGAGATTCGCTCTCTGCCTCTCCCGCACACATACACATGCACTCTCTCAGATAGATAGATAGATAGATAGATAGCACAAGGTTTAAATTCTTATGAAGTCAAATTTATCCCATATTTTTCCTTCTATATTTCATGATTTTTGTGACCTAACTCAATATTTTATCTATCCCACTACTGTGGGATCATCGACTGTGATTTTAGCTTTAGAACTTTGTATTAATGTCTCATTTCAAGTAAACTTTTGTGTATGGTGTGTGATAAAAGTTGGGTTTTATTTATTCCATTACACATATCCAGTATTCTAGCACCATTGAGAAGATTGTTCTTTCCCCTTCATTACTTGGCACTTAATTGAAAATATTTGACCATATGACTGTGTGGACCTATTCCTGAACTGTCCATTCTATTCCATTAGTCTATTTTTACATCTTAATGTCAACACCCCTATCTGATTACTGTAGAATTATAGTAAATTTTCACATCAGAATGTAAGTCTTGTGACATTGTTGTCTTTCCAAGGCTTTTTGTTTTCGCTATTCCAACTCCTTTTCTTTTCCATCTTCTTTAGTATCAACTTGCCATTTCTACAAAGAGGTCTGGAATTGCACTGAAACTCAAGGTCAATTGAGAGAATTGTCATCTTAACAGTACTCACTCTTCCAACTCCTGAATGTAGTATCTCTCTCAAATTACTTGAGTCTTCCTTATTTTTCCCCAGTAATGATTTTCGATTGCAGAAATCTGGCAGAAGTTTACTAAATTTATGTTCAAGTTCATGTTTTGGGATCCTATTCAAACTAGTAATTAAAATTTATATTTCCAAATGATCATTGCTAGTATTTGAAAATACAATTGAATTTTTTTTTGTCTCATGACCTTATATCCTCCCAATTTGCTAAACTCCCTTGTTAAATGCATGCCCAAGTCTTATATGATTTTAGATACCTTTGCAAATGATATTTATATCTCTACTTCCAATTGTCCTCTATTAATATAAATGTAACATTGATTTTTATAAATAACCTTGTATCCTGAGAACTTGCTAAATTCGCTTACTAGTTCTAGAAGTTTTGGGTAGATTCCTTAGGAATTTGTACCTACAACCTACCCGCTTTATGATCATGACATGAAGATTATAGTTCTTTTCTGATTTATATATATTTTGTTTATTTTTCTTGCCTTGTTTCACAGACTAATTCTTACAGTTCAAAACTGAATTGAAATATTAAGGGTGGATATTCTTATCTTATTCCTAATCTTTTAAAAAAAATTTTTGCTTGTTTATTTTGAGAGACAGAGAGAGACAGAGCACAACCAGGGGAGGGGCAGAGAGAGAGGGAGACACAGAATCTGAAGCAGGCTCCAGGCTCTGAGCTGTCAGCACAGAGCCCCATGTGGGGCTCAAACCCATGAGCCCTGAGATCATGACCTGAGATGAAGTCAGATGCTCAACTGACTGAGCCACCCAGGCACCCCCTTATTCCCAATCTTAAGATTTTTATAAATGTGTTTCCTTTCACCATTAAAAATGTCAGTAGGTTTTGTTATAGATGCCTTCCATCAGGCTAAGGAACTTCATTTCTATTCCAAATTAGCTGAGATATTTTCTTACATGATGGTATGAATTTTGTCAAAAAAATTTTTTTAATTTTTTTTAATGTTTATTTATTTTTGAGAGAGAAAGAACAAAATTGCAAGTAGGGGAGGGGGAAAGAGAGGAGTGAGGGACACAGATCCAAGCAGGTTCCTGGCTCTGAGCTGTCAGCACAGAGCCCAAAATGGGACTCAAACTCACAAATCAGGAGATCATGACCTGAGCCAAAGTCAGATACTTAACCAACTGAGCCACCAGGCGCCCCTCAAAAATTTTTCTACATCTAAAAACACTTTAGTTTTTCTCTTTTATTTTGTTTAATATAACTAATTAAATTGATTGATTTTTAGATGTTAATATTAAATCAACCATACATTCTTGGCTTACACTATATTATACTTTCATATATTGCTAGACTTAATTTGCTAATATCTTGTGAGGATTTTCTTGGCTCTGCTCATAATTGGATGTTGGCATGTAGTTTTATTTTATACTATTTTTTGTACATAAATATATATACATGTATAATATATAGATATTTATTTATTTTATTTTATTTATTATATTTTTTTTTTAGGAGCCTAAGTGGCTCAGTCAATTAAGTGTTCAAACTCTTGGTTTCGACTCAGGTCATGATCTTGCAGTTTCATGAGTTCGAGCCCTATGTTGGGCTCTGTGCTGGCAGAGTGGAGCCTGTTTGGGATTCTCTCTCTCTGTCTCTCTTGCTTCCACTCGTTCTCTCTGGAAATTGTGAGATCATGAACTGAGCCAAAACCAAGAGTCAGATGCTTAACTGACTGAGCCACCAGGCATCCCAGTTTTCTTTCTTGTAATCATTTTGTGTGGTTTTGTATCATGGTAATGCTGATTTCATGAAATAAGTTAGGAAGTATTCTCTTCTCCTCCTCCCTAAAAGGTTTTCTATAAGATTGGAATTATTTTTTCCTAAATGTTTGATGGCATTGTGTGAAGGAATCTGTCTCTGTAGATTATTTTGTGGAAAGGTATTAATGATAAATTTAGTTTATTTAATTGATATGGGGCCATCCTATGTTCTATTTCTTCTTAAATCAGTTTTGGTAACATGTATTCAAGGAATTTATCCATTTGTTTTGGTTGCTCAATTTATTGGCATGAGATTATTCATATACTCCTTTATTTTCATTTCAGTGTCTATATCTATAATTACTGTTTTGTGTTATCTTTTTTTTTCTTGATTTAGCCAGAGGTCTTCTTATCTAGCCAGAGACTTATCAATTTATTAGGTTTTATCCCTAAAGAACTAAGCTTGGTTCATTGGGTTTTGAATTTGTTTTAATTATTTTTTTACTATTTTATATATGTGTTTTCTTCTTAGTTTTGGTTTAATTTGTTCTTCTTTTCCTAGGCTATTATGGTGGATATTTAAATTATTGATTTTTAAGGTTTTCCTACTTTACCAATAGTTATACATGTTATTGTGAGAACTATATTAACTATATCCCACACACAAAAAATTAAGTTGATTTATTTATTTTGAGAGATAGAGAGCCAGAGAGAGAGACAGAATCCCAAGCAGGTTCTGTGCCGTCAACACAGAACTCGACGTGGAGGTTGAACTCACAAACCATGGGACCATGACCCAAGCTGAGATGAAGAGTCAGATGCCCAACTGACTGAGCCGCCCAGGCTCACAAATTTTGATATGCTTTTTTTTTTCTTTTTCATTCCATTCTAATTTCTTTTGTGATTTATTCTTTGACCCATTGGTTGAATTTCCATATATTTGGGGATTTTATAGATTTCTTCTATTTTTGTCCTTTAATTGAATTTTGTTGAAGTTAGAGAAGATATTATGTATAAACTATTTTTACTCACAGTTCTGACACCAAATGTGTGTGGGGGTTTTCCCACACCAACCAATTCTCCAACTGATACCAGTAGGATATCCTACAATTCAATTCAATTGTGATGCTAAAACACCCAGAATTAACACAAACCCCACAAATAAGGGTTCAGTCCCCACAAACTGTCACACTTCACTTACCTATCATAAGTCCTAGGTTCCTATACTTATATCTGATCATCTAAATCAGAGTTTAAAATTAGATTTATATCATCTATAAATCTAATTTTCTGTAATGGCCTAGAGAAATACTTTATTTGTTATTAATAATTTATTATACAGGATACAACTCAAGAAGAGCCACATGAAAGAGATGAATAAAGCAAGATATGGGGAAAGATGCATGAAGTTTCCATGCCCTCTCCAGCTGCACCCACACCCAGCACCCGAGTGTGTTCCCCAGCCGGAGCTTTCCAAATGCCAACATTTAGATATTATTGTGGAGGTGTTCATTATGCAGACATATTAATTAAATCATTGGCCATTGGCAATGGAACTCAATCTCCTGACCCTCTACTCTCCCCAAAGGTTGGAGTGTGAAGCTGAACATTCTAACCCTCCAACCATGTCTTGGTACTTTTGGTAACCAGCCCCCATCCTGAAGCTATCTAGGGACCCCCAGCCACCAGTCATCTCATTAACATATAAAAGACACTATCAGGGCGCCTGGGTGGCTCAGTTGGTTAAGCAGCCGACTTCGGCTCAGGTCATGATCTCGCGGTCTGTGAGTTCGAGCCCCGCGTCGGGCTCTGTACTGACAGCTCAGAGCCTGGAGCCTGTTTCAGATTCTGTGTCTCCCTCTTAGCTGACCCTCCCCTGTTCATGCTTTGTCTCTCTCTGTCTCAAAAATAAATAAAACGTTAAAAAAAATTTTTTTTTTTAAAATAAAGACACTATCATTCTGGAAATTCAAGAGTCTTAGAAGTTATGTACCAGGAACAGGGACAAAGATTAAACATATATTTCCAATTTATTACAATATATGATTTCAACTCATTAAAATGTATTGACAACACAGGCAACAAAAAGCAAAAACAAACAAGTAGGACTACATCAAACCAAAAACCTTCTGCACAGCAAAAGAAATGATCAACAAAATGGGGCACCGGGGGTGACTCAGTTGGTTAAACATCTGACTTCAGCTCAGGTCATGATCTCACAGTCTGTGACTTCAAGACCCACATCAGGCTTTCTGTGTCATGCAGAGCCTACTTTGGATCCTATGTCTGCTTTTCTCTCTCACCCCCCCCCCCTTTGGCACATTCTAGCTCTCTCACTCAAAATAAACATTTTTTAAATAAAATAAAATAAAATCAAGAAATGATCACAAATGACAAAGCAACCCTGTGGAATGTGACAAAAATATTTGCAAATCATATATTCTGAACTCATACAACTCAATCGAAAAAATAATAATAATCTGATTAAAAAGGGGCAAAAGACCTAAATAGACATTTTTCCAAAGAAAGCATACAAATGGCAACAGTATATGAAAAGATGCTCAACATCACTAATCATCAGGGAAATGAAAATCAGAATCACAGTGAGATATCACCTCACATCTATTAGAATGGCTACTATGAAAAGATAAGAAATAACAAGTGCTGGCAAGGATGTGGAGAAAAGAAAACCCTGTGCACTGTTGGTGGGATTGTAATTGATACAGCCACCATGGAAAAAAAAGTGTAGAGCTTCCTAAAAAATTACAAATAAAACTACCCTATGATCCAGCAATCCCACATCTAGATATATATCCAAATGAAATGAAATCACTTTCTCTATGTGATCTCATTTATACACGGAATCTAATAAAAGCTAAACTAATAGAAAGAAAGAAAATTGGTGATGGCCAAGGGCAATGGGTGGGGTTACGGAAATGCGTGAAGGTGGTCAAAAGGTACCAACTTCCAGTTATAAGAGGAATACATTCTGGGAATCAAATGTACAGCATGGTGACTTTAACGATATTGTGTTGTATACCTGATAGTTTCTAAGAGAGTAAATGTTAAAAGTTCTCACTATACACACACACACCGAAAGTAATTATGTGGGTGATAGATGTGGTAACTAACATTACTGTGTAAGTCGTTTGATAATAGGTACCTATATCAAATCATTACATTGTACACCTTAAGATTACACAATGTTATATGTCAATTATATATCTACAAGCTCAGAGGAAATGTGGTGACATTTATTTTATGTACTAGTTTGTGACCCCTTTTAGTGAATGCTTTGTGTGGACTTAAAAGCAATTTGTGTTCTGATTTTTTGGATGAAGGCTTCCACAAATGTCCATTAGGTGAATTTGAGTAATAGTTGCTAATAGTTTAGGTCTCCTGTATCCTTACCAATTGTGACTACTTGATCTCACTCTAATGGGAGAGGATAATGGAAACCGCCAGCTATAATTGTGGATTTTTTTTTGTTTTTCTTTTAAGTTCTAACAGATTTTGCTATATGTCCTTTAAACTCTGTTATTGTTATATAATCATTGATGATTTTTGTGTTTTAAGATGGAAGAACCCCTTATTATCATGATAAACAGCCTTTATCCCTGGCAATATTCCTTCATCTGAAGTCTATTTTATGTGATACTAACATAGCTGTTCCTACTTTCTCATCTCACTGTCTGCGTACCAATATTTTTTTCATCCTTTTCCTTTAAACGTATCTACATTCTTATATATAAATTGAGTTTTTATCGCCATCAGGCAATTAGATTATGCTTTTTAATCTATTTTGACAATCTCTTTTAATTATATAACTTTTTTTCAAAATTTTATTGAAGTTCTGGTTAGTTAACATATAGTGTAATCTTGGTTTCAGGGTAGAATTTAGTGATTCATCACTTACATATTATACCCAGCACTCATCATAACAAGTGCCCTCCTTAAAACCCATCACCCATTTAGCCCATCCCCAACCCATCTACCTCCATCACCCTCAAGTTGTTCTCTATCATTACGATAGATGGTTTGTTTCCCTCTCTCTTATTTTTCCCTTTCCATAAGTTCATCTGTTTTGTTTCTTAAATTTCACATGAATGAAATCATATGGTATTTGTCTTTCTCTGACTGACTTATTTTGCATAGCATAATACACTCTAGCTCCATCCATGTCATTGCAAATGGCAGTACTTCATTCTTTTAGGTGGCTGAGTCATATTCCATTTTACATATATGTGTGTATATATATGTATATATGTATATATATGTACCTATATACATACACATATATGTATACATATATACATACATACACATGTATATATGTATATATGTATATATACATAGGTATATATACCTATATATATACACGTATATATACGTGTATATATATACCTATATATACGTGTATATATAGGTATATATATATATACCTATATATACGTGTATATATAGGTATATATATATATACCTATATATACGTGTATATATATAGGTATATATATATATATACCTATATATATACATATATATACGTGTATATATATGTACCTATATATACATGTATATATATGTGTGTGTATATATATGTACCTATATATATATATACACACACGTGTATATATATATATATATATATATACACACACACACACATATATGTACCATATCTTTTTTATCCATTCATCAGTCAGTGGACATTTTGGCTCTTTCCATAGTTTGTTATTGTTGATAATGCTGCTATAAACATCAGGGTACATATACCCCTTCAAATCTGTTCTTTTGTACCCTTTGGGTAAATACCAAGTAGTATAATTGCTGGGTCATAAGGTAGTTTCTATTTTTACTTTTTTGGGGAACCTTCATACTGTTTTTAAGAGTGGCTGCACCAGTTTGCATTTCCACCTACTGTGTAAGAGGGCTCCCCTTTCTCCACATCCTTGCCAACATCTGTTGTTTCCTGTGTTATTAATTTTAGCATTCTGACAGGTGTGATGTGGTATCTCATCATGGTTTTGGTTTATATTTACCTGATGATGAGTGATGTTGAGCATCTTTCCATGTGTTTGTTAACCATCTGGATGTCTTCTTAGGAAAAATGTCTATTCATGCTTTCCTCCCCTTAACTGGATTATTTGTTCTTTGGGTGTTGAGTTTGATAAGTTCTTTATAGATTTTGGATACTAACTTTTTATCAGATATGTAATTTGCAAATACCTTCTCCCGTTCTGTAGGCTGAATTTTAGTTTTGTTGACTGTTTCCTTCACTGTGCAGAAGCTTTCTTGAAAAAGCAAAAGCTTAAATTCCCAGTAGTTCATTTTTGTTTTTGTTTCCCTTGCCTCCAGCAATGCATCTAGTAAGAAGTTGCTGCAGCTGAGGTCAAAGAGGTTGCTGCCTGTGTTCTCCTCTAGGATTTTGATGGTTTCCTATCTCACATTTAGGTCTTTCATCCATTTTGAATTTATTTTTGTGTAAAGTGGTCCAGTTTCATTCTTCTGCATGTTGCTGTCCAGTTTTTCCAACACCACTTGTTGAAAAGACTGTCTTTTTTTCAATTGGATATTCTTTCCTGCTTTGCCAAAGATTAGTTCGCCATATGTTTGTGAGTCCATTTCTGGGTTTTCTATTCTGTTCCATTGATCTATGTGTTTTTGTGCCAGTACCGTGCTGTGTTGATGATTACAGCTTTGTAATATAGCTTGAATCGTAGAACCATGATGGCTCCAGCTTTGCTTTGCTTTTTCAGGATTGTTTTGTCTATTCAGGATCTTTTCTGGCTCCATAGAAATTTTAGGATTGTTTTTCTAGCTCTGTGAAAATACTGGTATTATTTTGATAGAGATTGCATTAAATAAGTAGATTCCTTTGGTTAGTATATACATTTTAACAATGTTTTTCTTCCAATCCACGAGCATGGAATGTTTGTCCATTTCCTTATGTTCTTTTCAATCTCCATCATAAGTGTTCTATAATTTTCAGAGTACAGATTTTTTTTTTACCTCTTTGGTTAGGTTTAGTCCTAGGTATCTTACTGTTTTTGGTGCAGTTGCAAATGGGAACGATTCCTTGATTTCTTTTTCTGCTGCTTCATTATTGGTGTATAGAAATGTAACAGATTTCTGTATGTTGATTTTATATCCTCTGACTTTGCTGAATTCATCTATTAGTTCTAGCAATTTTTCGGTGGAGTCTTTCAAGTATTCTAAATAAAGTATCACGTCATCTGCAAATGGTGAAAGTTTGACTTCTTCCTTGCCAATTTGGATGCCTTTTATTTCTTTTTGTGGTGTGATTGCTAGGGCTAAGACCTCCAGTACTGTGTTAAATAGTAATGATGACAATGGACATTCCTCTCTTGTTCCTGACTGTAGAGGAAAAGCTCTCAGTTTTTCCCCATTGAGGATAATATTAGCTCTGAGCCTTTCATATAGGGCTTTTATGTTGTTGAGGTATGTCTATATCTACTTTGTGGAGGGTTTTTTTTTTATCAAGAATAGATGCCATATTCCATCAAATGCTTTTTCTGCATCCATTGAGAGAATCATATGGCTCTTATCCTTTCCTTTATTTGATTAAAGTTGATTGATTTGCCAATATTGAACCACCCCTGCAGTGCAGGAATAAATCCCACTTGATTGTAGTGAATAATTCTTTTAATGTACTGTTCTATCCGATTTGTTAACACCTTCTTGAGAATTTTTCCATTCCTGGTCCTCAGATATACTGGCCAATAATTCTCCTTTTTAGTGGGGTCTTTGTCTGATTTTGGAATTAAGGTAATGCTAGCCTTGTAGAATTAATTTGAAAGTTTTCTTTCCACTTCTATTTTTTTCAAAAAGTTTGAGACGAATAGGTATTAATTCTTCTTTAAATGTCTTATAGAATTCCCCTGGGAAGCCATCTGGCCCAGGACTTTTGTTTGCTGGGAGGTTTTTGATTGCTGATTCAATTTCTTTGCTGGTTGTGGGTCTGTTCCAATTTTCTATTGGTTCCTGTTTCCATTTTGATAGTTTGTATGTTTCTAACAATCTGTTCATTTCTTCCAGATAACCTAGTTTGTTGGCATATAATTTTTTATAGTATTCTATTATAATTGTTTGTATTTCTTTGGTGTTAATTGTGATTTCTCCTCTTTCATTTGTGCTTTTATTTATTTAGCTCTTTTCCTTTTTTAATAAGTATGGCTGGGGGTTTACAATTTCATTAATTTTTTTCAGGGAACGAGCTTTAGTTTCATTGATCTATTCTACTGGGATTTTGTTTGTTCTTTTTTCTATATTGTTTCTTTCTTTTTTTTTTAAGTTTATTTCTTTTGAGAGAGACAGAGATAGTGTGAGTGGGGGAGGGGCAGAGAGAGGAGACAGAGAATCCCAAGCAGGCTCCACACTGCCAGCACATAGTCCAATGTGGGACTCGAACCCACGAAACCATGAGATCATGATCTGAGCTGAAACCAAGAGTCAGACGCTTAGCCGGCTGAGCCACCCAGGTCCCTGTATATTGTTTATTTCTGTTCTAATCTTTATTATTTCCCTTCTTCTACTAGCTTTAGGCTTTCTTTTCTATTACTCTTCTAGCTCCTTTAGGTATAAGGTTAGATTGTGTATCTGAGACTTTTCTTGCTTCTTGAATAGGCCTGTGTTACAATAAACTTCCCTCTTAGGACTGCCTTTGGGGCATCCCAAAAGTTCTGCACTGTTGTGTTTTCATTTTCATTTGCCTCTATGTATTCTTTTATTTCTTCTTTAATGTCCTGGCTAACCCATTCATTCTTTAGTAGGATGTTCTTTAACCTCCATGTATTTGTGGTCTTTCCAAATTTTTTCTTCTGGTTGACTTCAAGTTTTATAGTGTTGTGGTCTGAAAATACGCATGTTGTGGGGCCCCTGAGGGGCCCAGTCAGTTGAGTGTCCGACTTCAGCTCAGGTCATGTGGTTCATGGGTTCGAGCCCTGCGTTGGGCTCTATGCTGACAGCTCAGAGCCTGAGGCCTGCTGTGGATTCTGTGTCTCCTTCTCTCTCTGCCCCTCCCCCACTTGTGTTCTGTCTCACTCTGTCTCTCAAAAATAAATAAATGTAAAAAAAATTTTTTTAAAGAAAATATGCATGTTGTGATCTCAGTCTTTTTGCACTTATTGAGGGCTTATTTGTGGCCCAATATGTGATCTATTCTGGAGAATGTTCCATGTGCACTGGAGAAGAACATGCATTCTGCTGCTTTAGGATAAATGTTCTGAATATATCTGTTAAGTTCATCTGGTCCAGTGTGTCATTCAAAGCCATTGTTTCCTTGTTGATTTTCTGCTTAGATGATCTGTCCATTGAGGTAAGTGGGTTGTTAAAGTCCCCTACTATTACTGTATCATTATCAATCAGTTCCTTTATGTTTCTTATTAATTGATTTATATATCTGGGGGCTCCAATTTGGGGACATTATTTATAATTGTTAGATCTTTGTGAAGTATAGATCTCTTAATTATGATACAGTGCCCTTCCTCATCTCTTGTTATAGTCTTTAGTTTAAAATCTAGTTTGTCTGATATATGTATGGTGACTCTGTCTTTCTTTTGATGCCCATTGGCATGATAGATGCTTTTTCCATCCCCTCACTTTCAATCTGCAAGTGTCTTTAGGTCTGAAATGAGTCTCTTATAGACAGCATATAGATGGATCTTGTTTTATCCATTCTGATCCCCTATATCTTTTACTGAAGCATTTAGTCCCTTTACATTCAGAGTGATTATGGACAGATGTGAATTTAGTGCCATTGTGTTGCTTGCACAGTTGGTGTTACTGGTGATGTTCTCTGGTCCTTTCTAGTCTTTGTTGCTTTTGGTCTTTTTTTCCCCAGTGGAAGAGTCCCCTTTAATATTTTTTGCAGGGCTCGTTTAGTGATCACAAACTCCTTTAGCTTTTGTTTGTGAGGGAAACTCTTTATCCCTCCTTCTATTCTAAATAACTGCCTTACTAGAAAAAGTATTCTTGTCTGCATATTTTTCCCATTCAGCACATTGAATATATCATGCCATTCCTTTGTGGTCTGCCAAGTTTCTGTGGATAGATCTTCTCTGAATCTGACCTGTCTTCCCTTGTAGGTTAAGGGCTTTTTTCCCCATGCTGTTTTCAGGATGCTTTCCTTGTCTGTGTATTTTGTGAATTTGACTATGATATGTCTTGGTGACAGCTAGCTTTTGTTGAATTTAATGGGAGTTTTCTGTGTTTCTTGGATTTTGATGTCTGTTTCCTTCCCCAAATTAGGGAAGTTTTTAGCTATAATTTGTTCAAATAAACTTTCTGCCCCTTTTTCTCTCTTCTTCTTCTGAGACTCCTAAGATATGAATGTTTTTATGCTTTAAGGAGTTGTTGAGTTCTCTCAGTCTCAATTTGTGATCCAATACCTTTCTTTCTCTATTCTTTTAGCCTTATTATTTTCCATAATTTTATCTTCTATATCACCGATTCGTTCTTCTGCTTCATCCATCCTTGTCATTGCATCTCAGGTACATCATTTTTTATTTTGACATGAGTAATTTTTAGTTCTTTTACCTCTGCAGTAAGGGATTCTCTAGTGTCTTCTATACTTCTCTCAGGCCCAGCTAGTACCCTTAAAATTCTTGTTTTAAATTCTGGTTCAGGCATTTTATTTATATCTGTATTAATTAAATTCCTGGACATTACTTCTTCCAGTTCTTTTTCTTGTCATTTTGTCTAAGTCACTATTTTTTGAGTGATTGTTAGGAAAGCTTGTTATATTCCTGCTTCCAAGAGTAATGCCTGTATTAAGAAGTCCACTGGGGCTCCTGGGTGGCTTAGTCAGTTAAATGTCCAACCCTTGGTTTCAGCTCAAGTCATGATCTCACAGTTCATGTGATCCAGCCTGTGTCAGGCTCTGTGCTGGGCTTGGAGTCTGCTTAAGATTCTCTCTCTCTTCCTCTTCCCCTGCCCCTCCCTGCTTGCATGCATGTGCTCTCTCTCTCTCCCTCAAAAAATAGAATAGAATAGAATAGAATAGAACAGAATAGAACAGAATAGAATAGAATAGAATAGAATAGAATGGAATAGAATAGAAAGAAGAGGTCCAAAAGAAAAAACGAAGAGAAAAAAACCAGGTCATATACTGTTTGGGCCTGGTGCTTAAGGAAGTGTTTCACAGTGTGCACTCTGCTGATGTGTTTTGACTGCTCCTTCCCTCAGGTCAGTCTTCTGCAGTTTCTCCTTGCCTACAGTAGGGAGTATTTGGACCTTGTCCATTGCATGGCAAGTTTTAACTAGGTGTATTTTGGTCTGCTTGTTAAAAGAAGCTAGATAAAAAAGAAAAGAAGGAGACGAAGAAGAAGAAAAAAGAAGCAGCAGCAGCTAGATCCTATTTCCCTTAGAGCTGAAGTTTTGCAGCACTCTATGATCAGTAGACTTGGTGCTTGTGAGGGGTTTGTGCTGGTCCTCTGAGAGAGGGGCCTGCTGCACTGATTCTCAGATGAATACTTACCCTCATGGAAACGCACCTGCAGGGCTCAGGGTGGTGGGGCTTGGTGTAAGTGGCTCTGGCATCTACTGTGTGGTGCTGTTTTGCTCCCTGAAGTCAGTGATGATGGATTGGGGGGAAAATGACTTTGCTCCATTGTCTCATTCTTGGAGCAGGGGATAAATACCTGCCATTCTAGAAGAAGCAAGCAATCACCCCTTCTGTGCTCCCAGCTTCGGTCAGATCCCCGCCTTCACCTGTCTGTGTCTGTGCTATCTCCCTGCCAGGCAACACAGTACCTGTGCTTTATCTCAGGTACGTGGCTGGGTTTCAAAACTCCAAATTTTAGGGACCTATATGGCATGGACCCACACTGATCCTCTGGGGGAGGGTCTTATTGCACTGTGGCCGGCACGAGTTTGTCCCAGAAAACAGTTGCAGGACTACACAGTGGTTCAGAATTTATGCTAAAGCACAGCAAAAAGCCAGAACCAAAGTTTGCTGCCTTCAGCCAGGGTCTTTGTTCCTATGCTAGTGAATAGGGCAGCACGTTCACGCCGCCAATTCTTTTGTCCCCAGAGTGGCCATGCCACCTCTCCCAAATGGACTCCAAGAAGGGAACGTCTCCCTGTGCCACCCAGGGTATCCTCAGACCATGCTGCCCACACCTGGGTCTCTGTCCTCCTTCCCCATTGGAGCACCGCTAAACCCACCAAGCACTGCCCTGGCAATGGCTTGGACTTGTAAAACTTCAGACTTTGTGCTCCACTGCTTATACAAACTTGCGGTACTCAGCCCTTCTCCTTTTCCCAGTCAGTGGTTTTAGGGAAGAGTTTTTCTTGTGCAATCTCCTGCATGTGACTTCACTCTCTCTCTTTCTTTCTTGCTCCTCCCTCATAATCAGGGCTCCCTCCCTTCTGCAGCACCTGCAATTCTTAAATCCCCCAAAAACACTCTCTGCAACTCCTCCAGCAAGAAGCACTAATTTCTACTCCTTCTCTTCTTACCTACAAGAAATTTTTTAAAAAAGAAGAAATTAATATCATAGTCTACAAGATATATTGCACTGAAAATTTGACTCAAATGTAAGCTTAAAAAAATTGTAATAAAGTTCATAACCCTATTAGTGCCTTGAGTTATTGCCTTAAAGCCTCAAATTTTATTTTTCTAAAAATCTGTGGGGTGTAAGGGATATTTTCAGAAACAACCTTACTTTATGTGTAATTTTTTAAATGTATGTATTGTACACCTCTTCACTTTACCCATTGTTTTGCAAATTGGTTATTTATACATCCCCAAAATGTGCATGCCCTAAGGGCTGAGCTTAGCACTCTGATCTTTGTGAACCTCTGAAAATGTCATTTTCAATAGAGATTTTCTTTTAAATAAATATATGATTTCTATAATGAACAAGTAGTGCCAATTGCCAAAAAATGACAAGGAAAAAGCAACTCTTAATGTATCTATTAAAAGGAAAGCTTGAAAAAAAAAAGGAAAGCTTAGGAATATATTATTCTGAAGTCATTTAAATTGCTAGTAACTAAAATTCTAAAATTAAGTAAATTTACATAATCTAACACCACTTTTATTTCTTAAAAGAGTTATATAAGGAAATTGACTCTTTGGAGAATGTCATGCTTTGGACAATTATTTAAATTAATGTTCCATAAATCACAATTAATCTTATTTAGCAGATTAGCTCATATAATTAGTTTACATATACATGATTAGAACAATAAAATGCTCTCAGTTATGTAATTGTTTATAATTAAAATGTTAATTTACTGCTCAATTTTTAAATTTCCAAACAAAATGTCTGATAAATTTGTTTATCAGGGTGGGAGAGAAGAAGATAATGCATTTCAGTAAATGTCAGTATGGTTGAATATGTAAATCTTGGAAGTAGATATAAAGGATTTGACTCCTTTTTGACAGCATCCTAAAAGTGAAAAAGGAAAACACACACACACACACACACACACACACACACACCACACCACACCACACATCATCTCAAAAGCCTTATCCATGCAGAACACAGACTTATTAGAGTTTTGCTTGAATCTGACTTTAAAATCTATGGTAATTCTGTATCATTTGTCTCTGACAGTCATATCACCAGGAAAGAATTAATCTATCAGAGTTACTGTCTCTTCCTCTTCTTTCCCTCCTCTATATGCCATTCTTATCCCTTCTCCTTCTCTCCTTCCACCTTTCCACTTTCTTTTTGTCCTTTTTTCCTTTTTTTCTCCTAATGCCAAAAAAAGCTTACTTAATTAAACCACAGGTCCTAATACCTGATATCCTAGAATTCCATAATTAAAGGCTTCTATTTCATGGAAAAATAGATAGAAATATCTGCCCCAGCCACAGAAGGAAATAATGGGTTGGGAGTGTATGGTAGTTGCAATCCAGGCTGCTTCTAGAACCAAACAAGAAAATTCAAATACGTAAAAATTAGTCAGACTTCAACTTTATTTCATGAATAAGAATTAATACTGAAAATATAGAGATGTCATTTTCAAGTTTATTATTTTAAGGCCGTCTTTAAGGCTTTCCAGGAAGGCTTTAAAAACAATTTTACTCAATTCTCAGAAGGTAGCTCTTATAGATTCAGTTGTGTCCCCCCAAAATTTATATGTTGAAGTGCTCACCCACAGTACCTCAGAATGTGACCTTATTTGAGGATATTATATTATTGCATGTATACTAAATGTCCAGAATAGGCAAATCTATACATGGAATGTGGATTAGTGGTTGCCAAGGGCTGAGGTGGGTGGTGGGGAAGTGGGGTGATGCTATTATACAGGGGATTTCTTTTTGGGAGGATGAAAATGTTCTAGAATTGACTGTGATGACGGTTGCACAACTCTGATTATAATAAAGCCCATTTACACCTGGGTGGCTCAGTCGGTTAAGCGGCCAACTTCGGCTCAGGTCATGATCTCGCGGTCCGTGAGTTCGAGCCCCGTGTCGGGCTCTGTGCTGACAGCTCAGAGCCTGGAGCCTGTTTCAGATTCTGTGTCTCCCTTCTCTGACCCTCCCCCATTCATGCTCTGTCTCTCTCTGTCTCAAAAATAAATAAACGTTAAAAAAATAAAAAATAAAAATAATAAAGCCCATTTAGTTTTGCACTTTAAATGAATGAATTGCATGGTATGCAAATTACATTTCAATAAAGCTGTTAAAAATAAAGGCTACACTTTAAAAACATTTACAATTGACTTGTCCCATTACAAGAACTGCATTGCAGAGAAGAAGGATTATTGCTCTCACTAGATCCATCTCCTAGCTTCTCACCGCATCAAAATTATAAATGTTTATTTATAGCTAGTGTATATCCAAGACCTTCTTCAAGATTTGTCATGTAGTGTGCTAACCACACTGTGTCGCTGGAGGAGAAATGAGACACCATGACGCTCATCAAGGGAGGGAAAGTTAATCTTCTCATCAAAAACAATCAAACCTCCAAAGAGTTATTTTAACATACATTTGAAATCGTCCTGGGGAGTAAAATACTAAGAATCTTTTTGTTATTTGAGATTTTTAACTTTTAAAATATTTGACTTTTGACCTATGGGGTGCCTGGATGGCTCAGTCGGTTAAGCATCCAACTGTTGATTTCGGCTTAGGTCATGATATCACAGTTCGTGGGATGGAGCCCCTGCACTGACATCACAGGGCCTGCTTGGGATTCTCTCTTTCCCTCACTCTCTGCCCCTCTCCCACTCATGTGCATGTGCACTCTCTCTCGAAATAAACAAACATTAAAAAAAATAAAATAAAATACTTGACTTGTAATTCTGTTGTTTATAAAAGAACTAATAACCCTGCCAGTCTCCCCTCTAGAAATGTACAAATCCACATATAGTCTTTTTTCCCCACAATAGATTCTTTAACTACAGACATGTCTTTCTGAGGATTATCGTTTCTCACCAACGTGTTCAATTTAACTTAAAGAAATCAGGCATGGTGAGAAGGAGTAGGAGAGAGTATTTCTGTAGAGACCAGCATACTACAAGTGTAAGCAAGATAAAGACATGTTATGAAATCCATAGTGGTTTTCTAGTGTGTAGAGTAGTTCTGAGATTCTTTGTGCTATGTCAACATGCAGGTCTTTGAAATTTTGAGTAACCACAGGGCATCCTTTCTTCTGCGCTAGAGCTGTGTGCTGCGCAGAGGTGAAAACACAATGAATTCTCTTCCAGTGCTGCCCTCAGGTCCAGGCAGTAAGGTCCCTTGCCCTTGGCCTCATGGTTTAGAAGGTCACAGTAAATCACAAAACACTCCAACTCCCAATGGCATTAAAGAGCACGTGGGCTTCTATGTCTTTTAGGACCAGATGCTAAACAGCCTCTCTTGTGAATAACGCTATTCAGGGCCTAGGATGCTTTTCCATCTCTCTTCTTTTGTGTCCTTGGTGGTTGGGATAAAGTTGAAAATTGTGATTATAAAGCTAAAGATGTTGAAGACAGACAATGCTTCAGAGTGTAGGAAGGATTTCCTCTAAGAGTGCCAACAAATTAATCTATCAGATCCTTCCTCTCAACATAAATGCCATACATACTTGCATAAGAAAGTATCATTTCCTATCAATGTTCCAAACTGTGCTTCAGGAAGTACTTACGAATTAATTAGCATAGTATTTGCAACAATGCACATGGCAATTGATGGACATTTTGTAATAGTAATTAAAATTACTTAACTCTGCATTACATAATTTAAGACATAATATGTGTGAAGCTTGACAATCTTTATATTAGCGATTTGATAGACAATGAATTCAAGGATGGGAATAGTTTTATTTTTGTGCATGTATTTAATATGACAATTATATTTTTAAAAATGAATAAATTTCAACTTTAATAATTTTGAGTGAAAATGTTGAAGTTTATTGTTATTTGTAGTTTTGAATCATCTACAATAAAAACAACTTTTTGAAAACTTGGGAAACTTATTTTAATTTTTTGCCATTTTCTATTTATTTGTATGAAAATATATTGAAATGTATTCACTTTGAATACACTAGAATTGTTTAATCACTTATATAATTGCTATTAATAGAACATAACTCAAGGGAAAATATTATAATAACATAATTATTGATATTGCTGAAATGGAAGCAAGAAAAATAAATTTAATGGAATAAATACATAGTAATTTATGAAGTTTTATTTTATCAGTCCTCCAAACAGCATTATTCCATCAACGCAAGACCCAGACATATATAATTAATGCTTAAATTGAGTTGTTCTCACTATTTTGCTAACATTCATATAAAAACCATAGTTTTGCACATATTTTTGAGTTTATTGTACATATGTATTTGTCAGGGTAGGCAATTAGAACATGTTTTACATAATAGTTTGTTGCCTTGATTTATAACCTATGGTAAATTTAGACCTATGGTAAATAGGCCTGCATTTGCACTTCTGCTTCAGGACTACACAAGTGTTAGCGGCAAGACGGTTCCCTTATAACTTTGGGGATCTTACAGGTCATGATTTGTTTGCACCCTGTTTTGATGGTGGTGGCAACATAATCTGCCTTGTTTTCCATGGCTCTCTTACACAGAGCAGATTTGTGGTGAGATTTATATATCCACAGTCATGGTCTGCTGCACCATACGGTTCTGGGGGTTCATAGGGACCAGCCAGCCAGTGCAAGGCAGGTGTATCTCTGGAATTCTTTTATATAGACCATGGCTGCAGAGATGTACTGATACGAAGTCCAGTACTGACCAATCCACATTCACACTGAAAATGAACTTGGAATGACGATCCATTTTTGACAGTAACAGCAAGTTGCCCGCCAGGTGTCAAAGGGACACAATAGAAATATGAGCTGGAACCAGTGAGTCCCATCTTGTGGTGGTTTCATATGATCTGAGCCCTACAGTCCTTTGAATTATAACTGCCATGTTAAGTTCACCAAGTTAGTTGAAAGTGCTTCAAGACTCTCCAACCTGCTTTGTTACAAAGTCGCTGTATTAGTTTCCTGTGGCTACTGTAATAAATTAGCAACAAATAGTGGCCTACAATAGAAATTTATTCTTTCACAATTCTGGAGGCCAAAAGTCGGAAATCAGTTTCAATGAGCCAAAACCAAAGTGTCCACAGGGACATTCTTTCTCCAGTGGCTGAAAGCGAAACTCCATTATTGTTCCTTCCATTTTCTGGTAGCTGCCTGTAAGCGTTGGCTTATGACCAGATCACTTCTGGCAAGGCCAGCTGATTCCCTGTCTGCCCTGTCTTCACACAGCCTTATCTTCTGTGGGTAGTAAAATCTCCCTCTGCCTCACTCTTATAGGGATACATGTGTTTACATTTAAGGTCCACTGAATGACCCAGAATTCTTTCCCCACTTCAAGATTCTTAACATAATCACTTCTGCAAAGATTCTGCCATATAAAGTAACATATACAGGCTCTAAGGCTGTATTAGGCTCTGATATATTTAGGGGGACTATTTTTTAATCGAGACAGGTACACAGTCATTTTAATATCATAGTTTTTTAATCCTACTTTTTCAGAGTTCACCATAATGAACCTAATTCTTTTAGCTATTTCATTGCTAAGAATTACTTGTAAGATTTTACCTAAAATCATAAGTCTAAATCTATTTCTTAAATGCACATTTCAAATTCATAAGAGCTATGAATATAATAAGCCACTACTGCACATTATAGTATATGAAATTTCAAACATTCCCATTTTCTTAATAAAAACTGTTAACACAAGGCTCTGATTCTCTTATATGTTTTAACACTTAATTTAAAAATTTTCCAGACTTAAAATTTTAAGTCTTAAGGTTGAGAGTAACCATCCTAATTAACTGATGTTGTCACTATTAATGATTTAACAGTGCTCTTTTGGGGGACTACCCTTACAATGTTAATTATTCATGCCCTGGATTATCATACCAAGGTTTGCAGTACATAAATCCAAGTAATCCTCTAAATCAGTATTATCTTTACCCAGTAATATGTGGTAGGTATGTGTGTGTATGTGTGTGTGTGTGTGTGCACGGGTTTTTTTTTTTTTTTAACGTGTGTTTTTTCTTTAAGTAATCTCTATGCACCCAACAAGGGGCTCAAACTCAGGACTCCAAGATCAAGAGTCATTCACTCCTCTGACTGAGCCAGCCAGGGGCCCCATATGTGGCAGTTTTAAAAATATATCCACAAAGTCTTTGATTCTCCTTCCTTTAAAACCTGAAGCTTAACTTCCTTCCCCTTGAGTGAGGCTGGACTTAGAGCCTCACTCTTACTTCAAAGATTAGGTCATAAGAGGCATGTGGCTTTTTACCTGTTCTGTCTTGGATCACTCACTCTGGAGGATGTTAACTGACATGCTGAAATGACTCTCAAGCAGCGCCAGGGAGAGAGTGACATGGCCAGGAACTCAGGCCTCTTGCCACCAGCCAATGAAGAAGAGGCATCCAGCCAAGAGCTCCTTGAGAGAGGAGCTGTCTCCAAAGTGGATCCTTTAGCCCTGAGCCCCTGTCAAACATGCAGATGACCCTCGATTGGGCTGACACCTTGACAACAGTTTTGTGAGACACTGTGAGCTAGAACCACCCAGCTAAGTTGCTCCCAGATTTCTGGCTCTCAGAAACTGTGGGAGATAGCATATGTTTGTCATCTTTAGTCTTAAGGTATAGGGTTCTTTGTTAAGCAACTATAAATAATTCATATAACTAGAAGCAATATCCACATTTTTCTGGATACCCCTTGCATCTTAGAATTGCATATAATTAACAGTGAACAATTCATTGTAAATGTAGGCTGGTGAGACTTTGCCTGAAACATTATTTGACTCAGGATCAAACTGTAAGATTTTATGGATATATATATATATACACACACACACACATATATATGTATATATATATATATATATATATATATACACACATACATATATATGAATATATAAGAATATATATATATATATTCTTATTTTAATTACAAATAAACCAAATGTAGAATTCAGAAGCCACTGGATATGTACAAATATGTGCATGTTATACAAATGCGTCTTTGATGATTAAGAATGTTTTAAAATATTAACCACAGTACCTCAAAATAAAATATGATTGAACTTTTAAAAACTGGAAATTATGAGAGATATTACACAATTATACCATACTGCTGGGCTGAACTGTGACCCACTAAAATTTATAGGTTGAAGCCCTAACTCCCTATACATCAGAATTTGTACAGTAAAACCTTGGATCACAAGTAACTTGTTCTGCAAGATGAGCAAACATTTCTAATAAATTTTAACTTGATAAAGGAGCGAAGTCTTGTAATGCGAGTGGTACCTGACGCTGAACGTCACATGATCCCAACTGAGCCAATGGTTCATGAAATTCGATTTGATATGCGAGTGCTTTGGATTACAAGCATGTTTCCAGAACGAATTATGCTCACAAACCAAGGTTTTACTGTATTTGGAGATAGGGCCTTTAAAGATGTAATTAAGGTTAATGCAGTCGTACGGGTGGGCCCTAATCCAATCTGACTGGTGTTCTTATATGAGGAAGAAATTTAGACACACACATGAGGCACCAGGGATATGTGTGTGCACAGAAAAAAGGCCATGTGGGGACACAGAGAGAAGGCCTTCATCCGCAAGCCAAGGAGAAAGGCAGCGAGAGAAGCCTACCCTGCTGACACCTTGATCTTGCACATCTAGCTTCCAGAACTGGGAGAAAGTTCTGTTGTTTAAGCCCCTCAGCTTAGTTTGTTATGGCAGCCAGAGCAATCACATACCTTTCCAAGAAAGGCCAAGGGCAACTTCCCCATGCATTCTTTTCCAGATCCCCCAGGTCTTGCTCAAATTAATAGACAGTATTAACTTTAGGGCAATATTTTAAAATGTTGCATGAAACCAAATACACAATACCCCAAAATACACATCCCATTTTGTAATAACTGTTCTTGCCACCATGGAAACGATAAAATTGCCAATTTTTAAAATCAGATTTTGAAATATCCTGGGGCGCCTGGGTGGCTCAGTCGGTTAGGTGTCCTGGCTTCAGCTCAGGTCATGATCTCATAATTCGTGAGTTTGAGCCCCATGTCGGGCTCTGTGCTGACAGCTCAGAGTCTGGAAACTGTTTTGGATTCTGTGTCCCTCTCTCTCTGACCCTCCCCAGCTTACGCTCTGTCTCTCTCTTTCTCTCCCTCTCAAAAATAAACATTAAAAAAACAATTAAATATAAAATAAAACATTTATCTTTGGAATACCTCAATTTGAAGTAATTGTTGTGAGGAAGAAGATTCTAAAATGAGTCTTTCAAGTAAAAAGAAAGTTTGTTCAGGGCACCTGGGTGGCTCAGTTGGTTAAGGGTTAAGCGTCCAACTTTGGCTCAGGTCATGATTTCTCAGGTTCATGAGTTCGAACCCCACATCGGTCTCTCTGCTGTCAGCTTCAGAGCCTGCTTTAGATCCTCTCCCCCCTTCACTCTGCCCCTTCCCCACTCGCACACGCACATACGCTCTCTCTTTCTCTCTCAAAAATAAATAACCATAAAAAAATAAAGTTTAAAAAAAAAAGGAGGAAAGTTTGTTTGATCCAACTCTCCATTTTTACTCACCTTCTGTTATCTCATTCTAAAATCTGAGCTTTTGTTATCATACAAGATTTTTTTTCTTTTCTTTCATTGTGGTAAAATACACCTAACATAATATATACCACCTTAACCTAGACAAGAATTTAAAAAGTCTTTTTTTTCTGGGATCATTTTATGACTCTTTTATCAATTAATTGGTCCATGGTTTGTTGTTAGCCACTGAAAGTTGTATTTGTCATGTTTGAGTTTGAAATTCTGCGAGAAAAATAGAATGTTGTTTCAAAAAACAGTTTGTTTTCTACACTTTTTTAGTGTCATACAGAAACATGAAGGTTCTTACCATGTGTACACTCATTCTACATTCTGGGTTTATCTCACATCCCAGTTTTTGTTTCACATATAGAGAGTATCTCAATTTTTTAACACATCAAAGCCAGAAGGTTTTTGTTTGTTTGTTTTAAGTTTATTTCTTTATTTTTGAGGTGGGGGAGGGGCAGAGAGAGAGGGAGTGAGAAAAAATCCCAAGCAGGCTCTATGCTGTCTGTGCTGGGCCGGACACGGGGCTTAATCTCATGAAGTGTGCCTTGACCTGAGCCAAAATCAGAGTGAGACTCTTAACTGACTGAGCCACTCCGCTACCCCTATTTGGTTGGTTTTATGCTTTTGTTTTTGTTTTTTTGTTTTTTTTTTTAATTTTTTTTTCAACGTTTTTTATTTATTTTTGGGACAGAGAGAGACAGAGCATGAACGGGGGAGGGGCAGACAGAGAGGGAGACACAGAATCGGAAACAGGCTCCAGGCTCCGAGCCATCTGCCCAGAGCCTGATGGGGGGCTCGAACTCACGGACCGCGAGATCGTGACCTGGCTGAAGTCGGACGCTTAACCGACTGCGCCACCCAGGCGCCCCTATGCTTTTGTTTTTTATGCACAGTGTACCCAAGAACTCCCACCCCCTTTAAGATTTGCCTTGTGACCAGAATAGGAGGTGGCCTCATGACCCTCAAGAAAGTTGAGATATTGTGGCATTCAGCAAGGAATAGGGAAAGTAGGACTTATTGTCTTGAGTTGGGAAACAGCAAAAGGCGATTTGAAGTCATATATTGAAATTTTTTTTTTAATGTTTATTCATTTTTTGAGAGACAGAGACAGAGCGTGAGTGGGGGAGAGGCAGAAAGAGGGAGAGATACAGAATCCAAAGCAGGCTCCAGTCTCTGAGCTGTCAGCACGGAGCCTGACGTGGGGCTCGAACTCATGAACCGTGAGATCCTGACCTGAGCCAAAGTTGGATGCTTAACTGACTGAGCAACCCAGGTACCCTGATGTCATATATTAGATGAGTTTATAATACTTATCAAGTAAAACATTCAGGATCATAAAAGAGGTTACAGTATTTGCCCACTGAAATAAAACACTGATGATCTAGGAGTTGCATGATTGTCCAAGGAGCAAATACTTAGGGATCTCTTTGTTCTTCAAGATTTCTAAGTTTTAGAATATGTGACACCAAGTTTTGTTGATTATACCGAGCAGCTGATTTCCTCTTGAGCATTGCCTGTTAAATTTTACTTTCCCACGTAAATTGTAAGACACTTAAAAGTCTTTGAACCTAGGGGCGCCTAGGTGGCTCAGTCGGTTGAACGTCCAACTTCAGTTCAGGTCATGATCTCATGGTTCATGGGCCCGAGTCCCCCATCGGGCCCTGTGCTGACAGCTCGGAGTCTGGAGCCTGCTTTGGATTCTGTGTGTGTGTCTCCCTCTCTCTCTGCCCCTTCTCCACTGATGCTCTGTCTCTTTCTGTCTCTCACAAATAAGTAAACATTAAAAAAAAAATTTTTTTTTAAGTCTTAACCTAAAGGTTTCCAACAAGGAAAAGTAAAACCCACAAATGCGAAAGGACTCAAACAATGGATAAGTTAACTCTGATCCATGTGATACATCGGGTACTTATATACAACATTAAATAGTTTTATGAAAAGTCTCAGGCTCTGAGAGTTAAAAAATAATCTGGCTTTCCTCTTGAGGAGTCCAGCTCCTGGTTTAAAAAACTAATGTGGGATTTTCAGCCCTGATCGCAGCCAATCACAAAGACCCTACGTGGCAGGCCTCACTCACAAGGGAAAGCCGCCCTCCCCATGCCGGACTTGATGCAGAGTCGGTACATTGCAATCTCTGAAGGGACTTGCCGTCAAGGTCCCGGGCTCCCCTGGCTGGTCAGGCTCTTACATCTCTATCTGCATTCCTAGCTCAAGCTTCTGTGTTCCTAGGTGTCTTTATCTGAGGCCTTGGGCTGAGGGCCTCTTCAGGCGCCTCTGCCAAGTCCTTCTTATTGGGCAAAGGGACAAACCTTGAAGATATTCTTCCCCTTTATCAGTATTCAATATTCCCACCCCACCCCACCCCCCACTGCCGCCACCTGGCGTCTGTAAAAATACCACACACTTTTGTCCGGAGTTCCATCAACAGTGAGACAACCCCATACCACAGTGACCTAGCAGATCCTGGGCCAGTATGCCATTTTGTGGGGGAAAATTGAAGAGCAGGAGTTGGCACTTTGTCTGGTTGTAGCCTTTTACATGATCTCAGTAAATGATTAAAAACTTACGTTTTTGGCTTGTCGCTTTCATCAGTTACTCTGATACTAGCCTCTCAGCTCTCTTTTTCACGGCTCATTTGAGCTCCTGATACCACCTCGCCCCACCCCCACCCCCGTTGATGCATCTAGGTCATCAAACATAACAAGCAATATAACTAGTTCACCTCTGAAATCCCCTACTCTTGAGTTCGTCAAGGTGAGTCTTCCTAACAAGGCAGAATGGATCCTGAGCAAGAGTACGATGGGCAAATCTGACTACATGGTCTCCAGAGTTAAGACTTACTAATGTGGCTTTATTATTTATTGCAATGTATGGATCAAACACATTTGTATTCAAATATAAATACCAAAACCTATTTTTCATAGTCAAAGAATCTTACTCTGCCACACATGAAAATGGATATATCAGAATGTTTTCGGTTTCAAGAAAGAGAAAACTGAACACAAAGTGACTAACATAAGAAGAAGAATTTACTAGCTACTCTAAATGACAGACCAAGACATAGGGCAGGCTTTAGGCACGGTTTGGTACAAAGTAACCGGTCTGTGTCTCAGTCTTGCTTTCAATTTTTCACCCCTTTCTTTCTTTGTGTGCCCTTCTTATCCGTAAGTAGGTTCTGTGAATAAAACACAATGGCTTCAAGAGTTCTAGACTTCACATCTGTGGGTCATCCTATCTGAAGCAAAAGAAGGTCTTGGCTGTCTCAAAATTCCCTCTCTCTGATTAGGCCAACTCTTAAACCAATCATGGTGGTTAGAGGAGTTTATTGTTCCAACTGGCTTGGTCCAGGTCAGATGCTGTATTCTTTAAGCTGATGGCTGGAGTTACATCCTCCTAAAACCACATGATATCCCAAATAGAAGTCAGAGTCTATTGAGAAGAGGAGAATGGGTACTGGGGAGGTACGAAAAGATGGCAAATAAATTGTGCAATACAGAATTGACTGTACCTTTTTTATTTGGTCCAGAAATTAACATACAAACCACAAATTTTGTCACTACTCCTAGCTTGCTTACTTAGTACAACATTTTGCACAACCACTATTTCAGGGCCATATTTAAAGTGTTTCTTTACAAAAAATTGCTTTGCCATCAAATTATAAAACACATCATCACTGTAATCACTGTCAGTGGTGGGCAGGGGTGCGGGGAAGACTTTAAATTTTTAAAGTACTACTGGGTGAATTAACCTAAACAAGATTATAGCAACTTCAAAAGTGTCTCAGCCGCCTCCATTCCTAAAAATAAGTTGGTGACAGGAGGTGACTTAAAACACTCAATAAACGATAGTGTCAGTTTTATGTGGGTTTAGCTGTTCAAATCTTTGGACAAAACGAGTTGCAGGTGATATGTTTGCAGTATGTCAAAGGCAAGGGGAAAAAAGGAGCAATGACAACAAAGAGAACGGCCTCAAGACCTTCCTAATGTCTTTATTAGCCTTCCCTAAACACTGAGTACTTTCTATGGATCTAAGATCTAACAAATGAATTTATTAGCTTCTTCCAGTCAGTGCTGATGGCATGGCATTTAACCAATTTTAAATTGTCATTGGTATAAAATATGTAACTTAATTGTATTATTCTTATCTGTCTAATTCATTCATACTGAAAAGAACAGAAAGGATTTCTACCTTACAAAAAGTTTCAAAGCATACCTTAGGTGCATATAAACAAGGATGATTAATACGATCCTTCCTGGAATCTATGAAATTCAGTCAAGATGTGGCCTTTTCTCCTATAGCAACAGCTCATCTGTACATTTTCAAAAATCTGAATCAGATATATGGATGATGTTAACATCTGTAAAACAGATATTTAAACAATGTCTCAATGTGGTAGCACCGGGAATATAAAGACAAACAAGACAGTCTCTGTATTTAAAGATCTCACAGTCTACTGTTCGAGGCAAAGATGTAAGCAGAAATTAGCCCCGAGATCCCAGGAGATGGAGGGATTAGCTTTGCCTAAATGTATAAAAGGCACACAGAGGAGGTAACACTTGAACTAGATCTTAAATTATGGCTAACACTTTTATAGTTAGAAGAGAGAAGTCATGGCATTCTAAGAAGAAAGCCAAACCCAGGTTAATAAAAAGAAGCGTGGAATTTCTGGAGCAAAGGGTACTTGGATGATATCTCTGAACCCAGAATTATGTTGGAGTCTGCAAATGACACTGATTCTGAAAATGCTAAGGCTTGAGACTCAATTTTACATGAAGTGAGAGTCGATAAAGTATTTAAGAAGGGCAGTAGTGCAATTGGTTTTGCTTTTCAGAAGGATGGCCGTGGTAGAGTGTGGCTACAAAGATGGAGGCCAGCTAGGATAAGGTTTTTAAAGTCCAGGTGAGAGATAATCAAGTTCTGGATTAAGTCCATGGCGAGAGTTCAGAAAGGAGATATTTGAAAGCAGAGACGCTTCTGAGTCTACAATTAAAAAGACTAGGTAGATGAGTAAAGAAGCAACAGTTAAGATGACAAAGAACACCAGATTTGCAGCCTGGAAGAGTTGGGTGGATGCCAGGTCCTGCCATTAACTTGCTTTCTGATCTCATAAGTTATTTTACCATTATTATTTTTTTTTTAATGTTTATTTTTGAGAGAGAGAGAGAGCAGAGGAGGGACAGAGAGAGAGAGGGACAAAGGATCTGAAGTGGGCTCTGTGCCGACAGGAGACAGCCCTACATGGGGCTCAAACCCACAACCCATGATATCATGACCTGAGCCCAAGTTGGACACTCAACCAATGGAGCCACCCAGATGCCCCCAATTTTACTCTTATTATTTATTAGGTACGTATAAGCATACCTATCTAATTGGTTATTGTGATGATTAGATATAATATTTATAAGCCTCCTCCATATCATTAGTTTTTTTATGATTATTCATGATGATGATGATGATTAATCAGAGTATGAGAGAGAAGGAAATCCTGGAACTCCTTCTAGGTTTTTGACATAGATGGATGGTGTCATGGATGGTGTCATGAACTAGACAAGTGACAGAATAGGTTCTTGGAAGTAAGCATGAATTCATCTTCAGTCTCCATAAGACTCCAGGTCTAGATGTCCAGGGGACAGTTGAAAACATGGACCAAGAACTTGGGAAAGAGAGTCTATGGTTTAACATACAGATTTCAGAGCTTGTCAGTATATAAATGATTTTTTGAAGTAAAAATAGTGAATGGAATTAGTCAAAGACAGAAGAGCCAGAAAAAGCATTCTAAGAACTGAACTCACGTTAAGTGACCTTGAGCCTTGCCTTAAAAAAAAAAAAAAAAAAAAAAAAAAAGAATTATTTCTGAAGTTCTTTTAAGAAAGGTCTATCATTGGGGCACCTGGGTGGATCAGTTGGTTAAGCGATCGACTCTTGATTTTGGCTCAGGTTATGATCTCATGGTTCTTGGGTTCAAGACCCTATTGGGCTCTGTGCTGACAGAGCAGGGCCTGCTTGGTACCCTCTCTCTCTCTCTCTCTGTCCTCTCCCCCTTCTCACTCTCTTTCTCTCTCTCTTTCTCTCAAAAATAAATAAATGAACATTTAAAAAAAAAAGAGAGTGGGGCGCCTGGGTGGCTCAGTCGGTTGAGTGCCGACTTTGGCTCAGGTCACGATCTCGCGGTCCGTGAGTTCGAGCCCCGCATCGGGCCCCTGTGCTGACGGCTCAGAGCCCGGAGCCTGTTTCAGATTCTGTGTCTCCCTCTCTCTGACCCTCCCCCGTTCATGCTCTGTCTCTCTCTGTCTCAAAAATAAATAAATGTTAAAAAAAAATTAAAAAAAAAAGAGAGAGAAACGTCTATCATTTCAAAGCTTCCACTTTGTATTAGTGTAGACTTGGTTTTTTAAAATGTATTTATTTATTTATTCATTTATTTATTTATTTCCAGTATAGTTAACATACAGTGTTGTATTAGTTTCAGGTATACAATATAGTGATTCAACAATTTTGTTTTGTTTTAAAAATTTTTTAAGTTTATTTAATAAATAAATAAACAAACAAACGAGCAGGGGCAGGGCAGAGAAAGGGAGAAGAGACAGAATCCCAAGCAGGCTCTGCACCATCAGCATACAGCCTGATGCGGGCTCAGATCATGACCTGAGCCAAAATCGGGAGTTGGATGCTTAACCGACTGAGCCACCCAGGCACCCCTGATTTAACAATTTTGTACATCACTCAGTACTCACCACAATAAGTATACTCAATGTAGGCTTGCTTTTGCCTTTGGGAAATCCTTTCAGTTTGGCGTTGGCTAGAAAAAAAATGTAAAGGTGGAGCCAAAGTCCTGTTCTGGAAGTTTACGCCCATAAGAAGCTAGACTAATTGCATAATGAAAAACATCGCTGTCTTTGTTAGGGGCTAAAAGGCGACTACAGAGATAGAGTGTTAACTGGCTTTCTTTATCCATGAATATCTCTCATGAAGATATTTTTTCCCAATATGGCACAGTCTCTGGAACTTCTGGTGTATACTCTTACTTAGCAACCATATCTAGTATCATGGTTTTAAACACAATGTAGATGATAATGACTTTCAAATTTTTATTCACAGCTCAAACTTTACCCTGAGCCCCAGATTCGTATATCCTACTGCCAAATCAACACCTCCACTTTTGTGTCAAAGAGGCATCTCAAAGTCAACATGTCTAAAACATTACTCCTGATTATTTCCTCCCCCTCGACAAAACTGTCTCTTCCCAGAGTTGTTTCTATCTCAGAAAATGGCAATTCCATCTTTCCAGGGGCGCAGACCAAAAATGTTAGAGTCATCCTTGATTCTAGTCTTTCTCCCCTGCTCCATATCCAATGCCTCAGTGAATATTATTAGTTTGAACTTCAAAAGAATCTATTAAGGAGGGTACTTGTAGTGAGCACTGAGTAATATATGAAATTGTTGATTCGCTATATCATACAACCGAAATGAATATAACACTATATGTTAACGCTATTGAAATTAAAATAAAAACTTAATTAAAAATGTATATCCAGGGGCTCCTGGGTGGCTCAGTCGGTTGAGCGTCCGACTTCAGCTCAGGTCATGATCTCACGGACTGTGAGTTCGAGCCCCACGTTGCACTCTGTGCTGACAGCTCAGAGCCTGGAGTCTGCTTGGGATTCTGTGTCTCCCTCTCTCTCTCCCCCCCCCCCCCCCCCCGCTCATGCTCTCTCTCTCTCTCTCTCTCTCTCTGTCAAAAATAAATAAACATTAAAAAATTTTTTTAAATATATATCCAGAATCTGTAGAAGAAGCAAGGCTTTTGAAACTATTTAGCACCCCACACCATAAATAGCCACAGAAGTATCAATAGCCATTAACAAGACCCCAGTAATATCCTAACTGATCTTGTGTTGATAGGATGCTTCTGACGCGGCTCCCACTGATTCCCCCTCCCGGTAGCCATGTCCTCCTGTAATCCCCTCCCGTTAAATGTGGGCTGGACCTAATGACTTACTCTTAACGAATCAAACATAGTAAAAGTGATGGGATATTACTTCTGTGACTAAGATACAAGACTCTGCCTTCCATCGTGCTGAGATTTCTCTCTTTGTTCTTCATGCTAGCTAGCTCTGATGGCTAGGACTACCTGGGATGGCACTGTGGACACCTCCGGTCATCAGCCAGCAAGGAACCGAGGCCCTCAGTCCAACAGCCCATAGTAACTGAACTCCGCTCACAACTCTGAGTGAGTTTGAAGGTAGATCCTGCCCCACTTGACCTTGAGATTACTGTAACCCCAGCCAACACCTTGACAGTAACATTGTGAGGCCCTAAAGCAGAAACCTAATCCATGGCTCAATTCTTGAGCCATAGAAACTATGTGAAACCGAATGTATGTGTTTAGCTCACTAAGTTTTGAGGCAATTTGTTACAGGGCAACAGCTAACACCTCTCTCCAAAGTCAATTCTGAAATAGCAGATGACTTTTTTTAAAAGTCAAGGCACTCCTCCACTTAAAATCTTTCAACAGTTTGCAATCTCACTTGGAGTATAAGCAAAAACCCTACAATAGCTTCACATGGCCTCCTGACTTTTGTTGGACATGCAAGCATGCTCCTTTTTCAGAGTAGTTACACTTGCTCATCTGCTTGGAAGACTTTTCTCTAGTAGCCACATGTTTGTTCCTTTCCTTTTTTTCACCTCTGCTCAAATGTCTCCTTACCAGTGAGACCTTCCCTGATCACCCTATAAATTATCAATGACTTCCCCCCCTGATACTTCCTATCTTCCTTCCTTACTTTATCTTTCCTAGCATATGACCTACACCTTTTCTTGGATACTTGTGTATTGTCCTTCTCCCCTTGCTAAAAGAAAAGCTCTAGGAAGAAAAGGACTGATTTATTCATTGCTGTATCTCCAGCACTGGAACAGAACTTACTACATAGTAAGCTCTCAGTTTGTTGAACAAATGAGTGAACTTCTGGTTCTTTAGCAGTGGAGTTGGTACATTTCAAAGTTGTAAATGTTTGGGCACCTGGGTGGCTCATTTGATTAAACATCTGACTCTCGACTTCATCTCAGGTCATGATTGCATGGCTCGTGAGTTCCTGCCCCACAGTGGGCTCTGTGCTGACAAAGCAGAGGCTGCTTGAGATTCAATCTCCTTCTCTCTCTGCCCCTCCCCCGCTTGCTCTCTATCTCTCTCTCAAAATAAATAAAAATAAACTTTAAAAAAAAGAAAGATGTAAATGTTTAATGGGAGAAAAACAAGGATGGGACAGAGCCCTACTCAGGAACTATATAGCAAACAATACACAAAACGCCATAGGAATATGAATTGCTATTAACAATCTACCATTGGTTAGGATAGGAAGCAAAATTATAATTTAATGCTATTATAAGCTAGTAATTTTTCACATAAAGAAAAAAATCTGTTCCATAATCACAGACTGTACCCCTAACCTTGGCTAATCATCTTGCAAATGCATGCGATTAGTCACAATGGATAATGTGAAAGGGAGTGCCAGTAGCTCAGGCAGCACAATCCATCACCAACACAGGGGAAATAACTCAAATTTCGTGTCCTACTAATGGCGGGTCAGTAGCATCAATTTTGTATTTGAAGGGCAATCCAAACCAAATTCCCTAAAATGCACCAAAATTTTGATAACTCCTCTCTGCTAAAATGAACATCATCTAGCAAAACAACAGATTTAACATTGAAAGAAAGTGCAGCAATTGGGAAAGCAAGCGAATTAAAAGCATAAGAACAAATCATGCAAGGCAATCTTGTTGGTTGTTTTGATAGAACGTCTAAATATATGGCTATTTAAGGGAACAGTATTTTATCAAAATGTCAGAAAACCTTACTCATTTTTTATGGAATCTAACAATTTGGCTCAAATCTCCCTTCAGTACAAAAACTGTATACTGAAAATGGGTCAAAGGTACAATATATGGCCCTGTGTGAAATTACCATCACATCAATCCTACGATATAATGTTTTAAGACCGGAAGATGAATATAAAAGAGTAAGAAGAACCTCTAAAAACAGTCAGGAAAGTAAAAAGCTAAGTACATTAGGTTATCAAAAGACATTAGAGATGACAGAAAGGGATTTTTCAACTATTTGGAGCTAGAGGAAAAAAAAATGATGGGATAGGCTTACCATTTAAAGAATATAATGCTAACAGGTGATAGAACACTAAAATATTTCTATTCGGTCTCCTTCAAGTTGAAAAGGTCCAATTTAAAAAAAGGAATTATAGCCCAAGATAGTTGAGAAGATAGTAAAAAAGGGCACATAACCACTTTAAGTGAATTTAAGTCTGTAAGACCAAGCCAATTCCATCTTCAGAAGCTGAAAGAATTTGTAGATGGGATCTCAGCACCACTATTTGGTATGAAGAAAGGAGTAGAAGCCAGGAAATTGAAGGTGGCTCCATGTTCCTCTTTTTAATAGGAATATTGGAGTGTTTTGTTTTGTTTTGTTTTTCAACGTTTATTTATTTTTGGGACAGACAGAGACAGAGCATGAACGGGGGAGGGGCAGAGAGAGAGGGAGACACAGAATCGGAAACAGGCTCCAGGCTCTGAGCCATCAGCCCAGAGCCCGACGCGGGGCTCGAACTCACGGACCGCGAGATCGTGACCTGGCTGAAGTCGGACGCTTAACCGACTGCGCCACCCAGGCGCCCCTTGTTTTGTTTTAAGTAGCAGACATAGATTGTAGGCAAAATCTAAGAGTGGATTTATTAAGCATATGCATTTCAAACATCTAGGAAGTAATGTAGGGATGGTTGTGCACCAATAAAGGCTTACAAACACAAGGTCTAAACTAAACTCGTTTGCATTCTTGTTTTGATTGGGTTTGTTGCTTGTTTTCTTTTTAGGCCCAGATTTGCTAAAAAGAGCTCTTGAGCTTTGGAGGTAGGGAACTGAATATGGATTTCAATCCTGGCCTTACCACTTTCTTCCTGGGAGATTGTGGGGAATTCTCTCCCTTTTTCTGTCTGTCTTGTTTACTCATAACACTGCCTCAAGGAGCTGTTGTAAGGGTCTTGTAGGCTGATCCGAGTGAAGCGCCTCACGTAACTTTTGACACACACTTGACTTGGTATTAAGTGTAAGTGGAAATTCTCCATTTCTTTACTTCCATATTCCTTTTTCTCAGTGCGGTCCCTTTGCTCTTTTGGAGCTAGCCTATTTAAAGGATGTGTGCTTTCGGGTTGCCTTCTGTGCTGAGCAGAAAGCTTACCCAGGCAGTTTCAGCTTATGCAAAGGGGAGGCATAAGATTGCCCAACACTGCCTATATAATGACCTACTGCAAGAGGTTATCGGAAAGCCCCAGTGGCCACAGATTGAACCCCCTTCTTCAGTTTTATCAACAATAAAGCTGATCCTCTGATCTCGGGGCACCTGGGTGGCTCTGTCAGTTAAGCATTCCAGCTTTGGCTCAGGTCATGATCTCATGTTTATGAGGTGCAGCCGGTGTCAGGCTCTCTGTTGTCAGCACAGAGCCCGCTTAGGATTCTCTATCTCCCCTCTCTTTCTGCCCCTCCCCAACTTGTTCTCTCTCTGTCTCTCTCTCAAAAAATAAATAAACGTTAAAAAAAAAAAAAAGTTGCTACTTTGATCTTCATCCCAGCTTTTGTCTCACTATCACTGGGGGAAAAATTGGGGATTTGGGTGAAGAAAACAGTGTTGTCAGCCAACTGGAACCTCAACAAAGATGATTAACAACAATGATGAGAAAATTAGTAAATTGGGATAATTCTTACATATTTTACACTTGGATCGCAGTTCCTTAAATGACAAAATCTTTGCATTCTTTTGAAGAAGATGGTTAAATGTATGGTGGTTAAATAAGTAATAAATTATATACCAAAAGAGCCTTGATTTAATAATACTTAATGTTTCCTTAGCACTTAAGGAACCCTCGCTACTTAGCTAAATGCTTCATGTGTATCGTCTTATTCTTCTCTAACAGCCACTGGATGCAGATACTGAAATTCTCCATTTTACAATTGAGGAAACTAGAGCTCAAAGGTTAAGTGATTTGCCCAAGGTCACACAGTTAAGTGGAAAATCAGGATACAGCCTCAGATCTGTGTAATTCCAAAGCTTGTATTCTGACCCAGGGCTTGGCAGACTACATAGCACAGGCCAAATTCGGCCTGTTGCCTATTTTTACAAGTAAAGCTTTATTGGAACTGCCACGCATGTTTGCTTACATATTGTCTATGGCTGCTTCTGCACTGCAATGGCAGAGTCTAGCAGTTGTGACAGAAAGCACATGGCCTGCAAAGCAGAGAACAGTTATTATCAGTGTCTTTATGGAAAAGTTTGCAAACCTCTGTTCTAGTAGAAACCATTCTGTAATGTTCTTTCAATTGAGTATCTTGCCAGTTTCCATCTCGTGCATAATTTCCATCTCATGACTCAAATCTGGCCCCTCACTTAGCACTGGGTGATGAGATAAAAGCTGGGGGGCTTTCGGGTGTACTCTTTTATTCAGAAACTAAAATGTAATAAATGACCCAATGGCCCCCATAGTGTTCTTTTTTTTACTATTTTTTCCTCCCTGGAGTTTCAGCATTGTTCTCAAATCACTGTAAATCCCTTAAGTGGTATCTCTTGACAGTCCCGGATTTGACATTTTGGAAGAATTAAGACAATTCCTAACCAATACAACTATTCCTAACCACATTCAGGGTTTTTTCACTTTATATTAGGAAAAATTCAAATAGACACAAAATATATAGAGTGGACAGTTAAGTCAAATTCCATACGTCCATCACCTAGGTTCAAAATTATTATCTTTGAGGCTAATTTTATCTCATCTATACACTTTATTTCCCCCAGTCCCCACCCCAAGCCATTTAAAACACATTGCATACATCATATCATTTCAGCCATAAATACTAAAAGTGGTTTTCAACACAGACCAATAGGTTATCAGTAATAAAAACTATATACTCCTTAATATCTGCAGACCTATAAGTCTGCTCAAATTCTGGTTTTATACTAGGTCTCTGCTTCTGGCATGACAATGTATGCTACATTTTCCGTCAAAAAAGGCAGTTTAAGAGAACAGACTGTTCAAAAGTCCATTAGGAAAAGAGTTCAGAAACTGTTATAACAGTTCGTATCATGTGGTAGGAAGTGATTTCAATTACTCTACCAGTGAAGCTCCAAGGGGTCAAGAATGAGAGTCTAAGTAATAAAGGAACATGGGGGAAGAAAGAAAGCTACCCAGGCCATGATGTACCAACAAAAATAATAAATATAACATCTGCCATATATTCTTGAAAGATCCCATACCTGTTTGTTACTGAGACCATTATACATTTCCCAAGACTACAGTAATGATACAGCTGTTACTGTTGGAAGCTGTCTTTTAAGTGTGCAGGGAGAAGTTATAGTCTATCTTTTAAAGAAGCCAGCACAAACTAACCATTTGTAGATGTTCTTGAAAGCTAGAAGTGTAATTTTGCTCTATGCAAAACAACTAAAAAAGATCTGTTGTTTGCTGGCTCCTCAAATATCCCCAAACACAACCTGTGGATAAGACAAAGTTAAGTATATTGCTTACATATTAACGAAGAACACAACCTCTGCAAAGCTTTGGTAATGTCTCTGTGGGGGAATGAATTCAGCATTAATTGAGAATCAGAGATTTAGTTCGCTGGGGAGCTTGATGAGAACTGGGTAAAGATTAAGAGACAATAGTCCAGGGTTGTCAAAAAGAGCAGACAAGGATTTTTCAGGCAAGACATTCCAAGAATCTTAGGATGCAGACTGTGTGTTGATGTTTTCCATTGAAGAATTGATGGGTCTTTTGAAAGTCACACCTGTGAAGACAATGGCATAGTAAAGTCATGTAAAGTAGGGGGTTAGGTTATCTGTGGGTAGTGAGGGCAAAACAGGCATTTTAATTCCTTAGTGTCCAAACTGTGGGTAAGGGTCGGTAGTTTCAGTTCTCAACCTTTATCTTCAAGTCAAATAAGTTGTCTTCAGATAGGCTATGGTTAGGCAAATAAGCCATATATGAGATGATCTCTCCATATACATACATGTTTTTAATAGAATGTAATCCATAGAGTGTTTAATTAGTCTACTAGATTTGTGGTGAAGGTGCCAGTGGAGACTGAAAATGATTCATTATGTATTTTTCTTCTTCATTTTGGAGTTCAGCCAATCTTTCCTGTGGCTCCTGAGGTGTGGCCCTACTTAACTTTCAATATCCTTAGAGTCTTCTTAGCAACTGTAGAGAACTTCCAGTCACTGCACCCGCAATCATTCAAAGTTCAGATGGTTAACCCAGACACATCGTCAACTGTAGTAAAAGTTGGGTCTTTTATCTAATTCTCTCTCCCTAATGCTTACCCCTAATTACTTAGGACTCAGAAATGTTTTTTTTTTTTTTTTTTTTTCATTCCTGTGTTATGCAGTATTTCTGAGATGTCATGGCCATTAACACAATGAAGCCTACCCAAGAGTTGCAATGTAAGGCTTAGAATTTAGTGCTTCTACTTCTCAGTTTTAATCCAATATTTCTGCACCATATTTCTGATATTGTTGAGAGATAGAAGCAGAAAATATTCACCTTTAGCCCAGAAGGCTGACCTATACCCTGCATAGTTCTGATAAGGATCAAATACTGCTGGTTGCTACATCCTTAAAGAATTTCATGACTGCCTGTATATCTCACCAATAGTTAATATCGAACTGAATGATAAGCACCAAAGAAATCTTGAGAAAGTAGTTTTGCAAGTAGAAATTTGAAGAAGCCATTTATGATCTAATACTCCCGGCACATTCCCTCCCCCTTGATCATAACCACCAGCTTCATACAGCAAAAGTGCAGGTCCTGTCTCTGTGCTACTTAAATGAACTTACTAAGTTGTACTGTCAATGTCTCAAGAATCCTTTCTTGGCTGTCATGCTTGATGACCCTGCAACAGTATCAACAGATGATGAATCACAGAAACACTTGGGAGGTCTGAAATCATCTTGCAGTTATATGAGTGGGAAAAATCCGAAAAGTTAAATTTCCAGCGTCATTTCCTTAAGCGATCATATCAATATGGCTAGTGTTCACCTGTACTCAAGATGAGATTGTGCAGTATATATTCCCATCTACCCTTGAAAGAACAGAAAATCCAAGCTTTCTTTAGGTTGTTAGTGTTTTACTTAGAGTCTAATTCACCTGGAGGATTTGGTCTCTTAAATCGTAGGAGAACTAACTCCTGAGGTGAGACTCTTACCGATTTCTGAACCAATTTATCCTCAAGGCTCCAGTGGAGTAAGATCCTGGTTAATGTGAACATCTTCCACAGCAGCCCCTTCGGCTGCCTTACCCGACTGACTAATCTAGCTCTTCGCCCTAACGATCTTCCTCCACTAATAGACCATAGACTCTCAATTATCTGACCATCTGTTCTGTATTTATCTTGCACAACCTCTCACTCTCCCTAGTAGTCAGAGCCTGATTCCAAACCGCCAACATTTCCCTGTTGATTGGCTCTTGACTTTCATATTAATGCATGCTGTATATAAGGGACCACCAACTCTGTTCTTTTCTTGTGTAAGCAAACTACTTGCAATAAAATCCAAACTCAGCTCATCACAAATTGGCAACTCAGAAAGAATATCTGATGGGGAGAGAAGCAGGTCTCAAAGACTTTTAGACTTGTTCTTGGAGATTTCTCATTAATTTCCTCTGCTACTTAAAGAAGGTCTTGCTCCCAGGGTGCCTGGCTACCTCAGTCGGTAGAGTATGCAACACTTGACCTTGAGGTGAGTTTGAACCCCACATTGAGTGCAGACATTACTTCAAAAAAAAAAAAAGGTGCTGTTTGTTCTTTGACATTTTCTTCCAAGATGGGACACAGGACTCTTTCCTTAATTCTCCATAGTGCAGCTACACCCAGACTGAAAATTTAAAAATAATTTACTGAGTACTAAGAGTGAGAAGGTACTAACAGTGGTAGAAATAACAGAAGTAACTTGCTAAAAAATAATCATTATTACACTATGCTATTTATCTATCTCCTACTGGGTGTTTATTGCAGTAATTTCTCTTTGCCTGGTTCCTAGTCTCTGCCCAGCCCCAGGTCTGCCTCAATGGAGCAAAGGTCATTTTCTTCTCACTACCTAGAAATAAACTATGCATGACTGGACTCTTTGGGGACCAGATGTAATTCCCAAAGGAGGATGAAAATTTTCTTTCCCATCTGCATAAGCCATGTTAAAGACAAAAACTGGGGGTGTTTGACTGGCTTAGTCAGTGGAATATGCGGCTCTTGATCTTGGGGTCATGGGTTTGAGCCCCATGTTGGGAGTAGACATTGCTTAAATAAATTAACTTTAAAAAATAAGACAAAAACTGAACAACTAAGGAGAATGATTTTATTCATACTATTGCAATAGGGACAGCATCTAGATCTGAAGATGAGTTTCTCAGTAGGGTGGATTCACCCTAGACATTTTAAAGAGAGCAGTAGCTACGTGACAGATGGGGTGATTTGCTGTTGGAATTGTTTTGCAATCAGACAAAGTCTCAGTCATCTCAACAGGAAATGTTTATGTCTATGTCTAGCTAGCTTCAGAGGACACACTTTTTTTTTAAATTTTTATTTATTTAAGTAATCTCTATACCTAACATAGGGTTCAAACTCATGACCCTTGAGATCGAGTCACATGTTCTTCCAACTGAGCCAGCCAAGCACCCCAGAAGACACATACTTTTAATGTTAGCTAATCACTCATGAGACGAAGAATTAGAAATTGACTAGGGGCAAAAGGGGAAAGGTCTCTGTCTGGCCTTGTTAGTAGGTTCAGGCAATAGAGAAAAGCGATGTGTTTGACCTTGTCACATCACCTTTCCTCTTATTGAAGACAACCATAAGGTTGTCCTTAAATAACTGCAAGGGAAACAAAGCAATGGGGAATGTACAGATCTACACCTTTGTCATTCCAGATTTGATCTTGGTACTTAAAGCTCAAATTCAGCCTCTGAGTGAGAAGTTAGTTGGAAGCGGAGTTGTTTTGGAGTCTGATGGATCATACACATTTTTGAATCATATTTTGAGACAATAACTACATAGTAGCATTTAAGACTGTGGACAGGATGCATCATTTAACTGTAAGGCATAAGATTACAAGAAGGGTGAGTAATTCTTGCAATATACCCCAAATCCAGGATCCTAGATTTCCATTTCCCATCCAGAACAACATGTCTGATAGGCCATTTGGATCAACTTTTAGAGAGCCAAATAGCCTTTTCCTTGAGTTTAGTGGTTGACTATTCTACTTGGTGTATGATGTTAATCCAAGTGCAACAAGATGTTTTGGCTATGGAGCAGACGCCTCCCTGACCATCTGGGAAGAGGTTGAGAGCTAGCTATATGATTGTCTATAACAACATGAGCCAGTGAGTTTAAGCTTATTTGTTGTGTTTCTATCGCAGAAATGGTATCATTTATTACTTCTGCATGGGTTTGGAGACCTTTCTATTTTTTCCAATTTATAATTTCCATAGTGGATATAATAGCCTCCACAGCACACATAAAGGGAGAATTAATGACCCCTCTATGAACTCTCCTGAATAACTTATATTTGCCTCATTTTGAAGTGACCTTTTAAATCTCCAGTTGGACACATGGCCAACAGGTAGACTAGTGATTTTAAATAATTGGAAGTCCCAGATAAGGTTTCTGAAGATGTAAGGGAAAAAATGTGGGGAAGGCAGGTGTAGGCTTGCTACCACATAAAATGTAATATACTTGGCAGGGGGACACAGGCACTTTGGGGGGTGTAGTAATTAATAATAATAGTTGTAGTTCACCATTGGGTAGATCTGGCAGGAGGCCATAGTCATTACTTAGAATTCAACAAAGTTTGCAAGGTTAGTTGAAAAGTAGTGAAGGAGAAGATGGTTATCATAAATGAAAGTGCTGATGTGTTTTTTTTTCTTATACCTGTTATGGGGAAAGTAGAATCGTGAGTTGTGGAGATTTTTAAAAAATTTTAGTTAACATTTATTCATTTTTGAGACACAGAGTATGAGTGAGGGAGGGTCAGAGAGAGAGGGAGACACAGAATCCAAAGCAGGCTCCAGGCCCTCAACTGTCATCACAGAGCACAACGTGGGGCTTGAACTCATGGACTGTGAGATCATGACCTCAGCTATAGTCAGATGCTTAACCGACGGAGCCACCTAGGTGCCTAGAGTTTTGGAGATTTTAAGAGACATCTTGATTATGTTGGGAATTGCTGAGAATTTGGGGTTGATGAAGTGGAAGTGGTTGAATTACCCATATAGACCATTAAGGAGAAAGTCTCCCTGGGATGTGTTGAAGGCAATGGAGTGTCCACCCCAGTGGTCAGGTGAGGGATGGGTTGAGACTGTAGGGACAGTTGAAAAAAAAAAAAAAACAGAACAAATTGAATGAGAGAGTTTTGTTCTCTTTTTGTTTATATGGTGAGACAGGACAGGACAGAACAAAGAGGGGCAAAATCATTTCAAGGTATTGTGTAATAAGGGGAGCATTGGTTCCAAGATTGATGGAAATAGAAGAAACAGTTTGACGAAGAGTAGACAAAGAAGGCAGGGATTAAGCAGGGAACCCCTGGAGTATCTTGTTTTGGAATCTAGGGTTGAAGCTGACCACTTTTTGATGTTCTGTGCCTGTTTGGTGGGGCTTGGGAAAGCAGGGTACTTCATGCTATTCTCTGCTTCTCAGAGCTCTTGAAAGAGCCTTGGTTTAAGGTCTTCTGTTGGATCAGATTTCTATTTAGGTGAGGCTGCCATCTTCCTTAATTGTGCAACATGAGCTCAAGGTTGTATTCCTTGTAGATTTGCAGCAATACTGGTGGTTAGGAGGACAGAGTTAGGTCCCTTCTACTTGGATTCAGGATCAGTTTTTCAGACCTGTCTTTCCCAGAAAACTAGGTATCTGACCGAAAATCATGTAAGGGCTGAGGTGGGAACTCTGGGCAAAAACAGAATTGACCTGTTAGTCATAAGTATGAGTGTATTTAATAAGACCTGGGCAGTATTTAAGGTTATTGGATTGAATCATATTAGATCTCCTAAGGTCCAAGAGGGATAGTAGATCTTCCTGCCCTGACTGTAACTATTTCATAAGGGCTGAAGTGGGAGGAGCAAATAATGATCAGAGATAAAGGCATGACTTTGAACCCAGGCAAACGCGAGTTCCTCGGGGAATTTGGTTGTTTTGGCCCATTCCTTTTTCCAGAGAATGGTAAGAAGGATGCAGTTTTGTGAGAGTAGAAGTATCTGTTGAACATTAGTGAGTTGAGTGCCTCTATTACTAGAGGGGAACGAAGGGACTGTCCAAAGTGGTTATTCTTAGCTACAATGGTGGCAGTGCCTATTTTCAAGGAAAAGCTTCCAAACATCCTGAAAACATGCAGACTATGGTTTAGAACATATTCCTATCCATGAAACATTAAGAATTGAATAAGATCCATTTACCAGTGGAGAAATGAGACAGAAGGAGCTGGCTCTCATCCTTGTCCCACATTTACATTTTTACCAGGATTGTGTTCCTGGTAGATTGAGCCAGTGGAGGTTACCTACTCAATATGAAGGCAGGTGCACTCCCACTAATATTTGTGCAGGAGAACTTTATTTCCTTTGCCATAGTGTCTAATCTCACAGAGGTTATGGACTAAATTGCAGGCAAGAGAAGAGGACAGACCAAAGCAGGTGTGTCCAAAGCTAAAAATAAATAAAGATAGAAATCCCCCCTGTTTATAATTAGCCTTTTCAACTTTAGGTGCTACCAGTTCCTATGCCTTAAATTCCTTAAGAGTTTCTGTGTCTAAAGGAGATTGAACAAGAGGGGCAGGGAGGGTAGTTGAGAAAGAGGGGTCTTGGAAAGCAGTTGTGTTAGTGTATTTGTCAACCAAGGAGTTTACTTTCAGGAGTCTGGCTACTAGTCTGAGGTTTGATTTTAATAATTTTTCTTGGAATTCCTGGGAATTACAGATTTTTATCATGTCCTTGTCATCAATGTCTGAGGGCCTCTAAATGTTTATGTCTTTTGGCTGATCCTGTTACAGAATTACCTTTCTAGGAGATCCCATTTGTTTTATGTCTCAAATTAGGTCAAGAGTGGGAATATGAAATAAAGCCTTGATCCCAAGTCATCAGCATGAGTTAGTTTGACATAAAGGATATATTTTGTAGAAATGTAATATTGTCTTTCTGAAAGGGGGCCATCAGATCATCTTGGGTGTTAAACACTTAGAAGAAATTTTCATGACCTTATTACTTAAACTTATGTCCGGTAGCATGGGACAAATACAAACAATGAAAGACTGTAAAAGGGTTCTACCACATTCTGGCCTACTTGATGTTATTGGCCCAAGGTCACTTCAGGCTAAGGGCTCCAGAAGCATTCAAAATGCATTTCAAGAATTCATATTGATTTTGCAGTGTGATACCAAAAGAACTTCTTGGGTTAGACTCTCTCTCTCAAAATGGCTCTAAGTGCTTATAATTACATTTCAAACATCTGCTGCAATAATCAGGTCTGTGCTAGTTTTTGCAACACATGGATTGACAGACACCATCCTTACTGACAATAGTTCTGATTCAACCTCAGCATGAGTGGTGAGAATTTGTAGTTGGGAACCTTATCTGAGCTGTCACCATTATGTCTTATCAACTCGAAGCAAATGGCCATCCCCAGATGGATGGTGCAGTCTACTAAGATTGCCTTAAATAAGAATGTTGGAAGAACTGGACTCCAATGTTTCCCAGATTTTTTTTTTTTTGGCCCCAGGGTTAACATTTTCATTTTCAACAACTGGAATTGAATTTTCTGAATTAATTATTGGGGGGAGGAAAGGAGGTAGTGATAATGCTATGATGGTCTCACCTAGAGCAGAAGTCAGTCTACCATCTATTTTTACGAAGTCCACAAGCTAAGGTGATTTTTGCAATTTTAAATGGATAGACAAAAACCCCAAGAAGAATAGCATTTCATGACACATGAAGATTATATGAAATCCCAATTTTAGTGTCCATAAATCAAGTTTACTTGGAACACAGTGGCACTCATGAATTTATGTTTTATCTATTGCTACTTTCACCATAGTAGTTGTAACAGACAGTCTAGCTAGCAAAGGCTGAAATATTTACCACTTGATTCTTTACAGGAAAAATTGGCTGGCCCCTGCTCTAGCATGCTGAAGACAAAGAAAAACTCCCTCTGGAAATCAGTTCCATATTTTTACCTATTTTTGCCAACGGGCAAAATTTTGCTCGAGACTATAAAGGGCTAGACTTGTTATTTATCTTTAAAAGACATATATGGGCAAAAGGCCCCAATTCAATGATTGATTGATAAGATCTTCTTCCATGATGACTTGGTAACAACAGAATCCTTAGAAGTGCCTCCTCGGGTGCCATTAGCATGGAATATTTAGCTCCGTCTTCTAAAAACTGAGTAGTGACACAAAAGAAAAAAACCAATTTTCCTGGATTCCTGCAATAGCTCTAGAGAAGTCAGCTGGAATTGCCATACTTTCTAGTAAAACTCAGAGACAATGTCATAAAAAGCTGTGCCATAAAGGAGAAAAGGGTTCTGTTAACTCACTAGTAGGGCAGCGGGGTGGAGGCTAGAATGTGGCTGGTGTGGTATGCAGGACAGGTGATTTTGTGCTTTTAGTGTTACTGCTTGTAGTAACTTTGGTGTTTAAATTGGTGTTCGGCATCTTTGGTGTTCCAGAAGGCAATTTAAGAAGGGTGAATTTAAAATAGATATTGTTCTTGATAAATAACGAATCTTCCTGTCTCTAAGTGATCTTATTAACTTTGTAAAACAAGGAGAAAGTAAATGATCATAGGGACTAATCAGCAATCCCTGTTAATACATTATTTGTTTTTGAAAGGCTTTATTCTACTTGTCTTTCTTTCTCTGCTGCCTTCTCTCCTCCCATACATTTAAAAGTTGACTTCTTGGGGCGCCTGAGTGGCTCAGTGGGTTAAGCCTCCAACTTCAGCTTAGGTCATTTTCTCTTCGTTCATGAGTTTGAGACACTATAGGCAGTGTGGAGCCTGCTTTGGGTCCTCTGTCCCCTCTCTCTGCCCCTCCCCCATTTTGTGAGCTTGCACTCTCTCTCTCTCTCTCTCTCTCTCAAAAATAAATAACATTAATTTTTTTTTTTTTAAGTTGACTTCTTTGGGATAGATGCTCACCAATCCCTTTTCCTTTCTCACTTTAATTTTTCTACTTAGGAAAGTTCATCTTCACCTATGCTTCAAATAAAATGTTTATGCTCTAACTTAAAAAAAAATTAACCTCCAGTCCTTGCTGAAAACTCGACTGTAACAGTGCCTTCTCAACACTGCCACCTGAATGTCTAAAAGAGACTTCAATCTCAACATTCCAGCAAACACTCCTGATCCTCCCATGCAAATCGGTCTTCCTCCAGGGCTTCTTATGGTAAATGTCATCCCTATGCAGCTTGGCAAACCAAAAAACTGGGACTCATCCTTGACATCCCCCTCTCCCTCCGTCCAAATAAGCAAAAATGAGGCTCGTAGTTTCTTAAACATGGTGTCAGTCATAGATACCCACCTCTCTTTACCTCCATTCCCATCCTCCTAGTTTAAAGCTACCAGGATAATCCCTCATCTCTGGCTACAGACACCTAATTTTGTCTTTAGACACCATAATCTTTTCGTATGCTGTTTCCATTCCCCTCCAATCCCTGTGCAGGAGCCAAAAGAAGCATATAAAACTGCAACTTTTATTGTGTCTTCACTCTTCTTTAAATCCTTCGATGGCTTCCAACTGTTATTAAGGTGAACGACATTCCTAATGACCAAAGCCACAAGCGCTGCAAGATGTGACCTCTGCCCGCCTCACACGTCTCTTGGGGTGGCAATCTTCCCTCCGTTACACTCCCTGCAAAATTGGTCTTTTCTCATTTTCCCAAATGTTCTATTTTCTTTCAGGCTGCAGGAGCCTTCCACAGACAGCTCTCAGTTCAGCTACAATGTTACTCACGATAGAACCGCCTGGAGACCATTAACTCCATCAGAGATATAAAGCCATTGAGCCTCAGAAGGGTTCAGGTCCTCAGTCTCCATCCCTAAGCTCCCAGGAATCTCCTTTGAGCCTATGCAAATTTACCCACCTTGCCCTCAGAGTACTGATCTACATTTGAAGGGATATTAAAAAGAGCAGTTTTGTTCAAACCATTAAAAAAAAAAAAACAAAAAAACAAAAAAACGGGGCGGGGAGGTGGAGCTTCCCTGACAATGGGTACCTTCTTCCGTTACAGTTTTTACACATCCACCTTTAGGAGTCTTCCTTCAAGACAACCTTCCTGGAACAAGTAAGACATATTCTGCGATGCTTTGCTGTCTACTGCTGCCAGAAAGTTGAAAAACATATTTACAGTTTTTTGCTCAGTCTGTTTCTAAAATCAGTCTTTTTTTTTTTTTTTAGTCTGCCTTTTTAATAAAAGGTAAATGCATGTATAAAACTTTTAAAAATCGAATAATAAACAAATTTACAGGATGAAATGTAAGTTTCTTCACTGCTGATCCTTCTCCCAGAGGTAAGATTTCATTACTTACCGTTTCTTTATATTCTTCCAGAAATACTGTATGTATACACAGCATAAAACACACACACACACACACACACACACACACACACACATTTATTTATAGAAGTGGGGGTCCACTATATCCCTCTTTTCACCTAACTAGGAGATCAGCACACAGAGGCTTTCTCATTTCCTTACTTCGAGACTCCACTTGAAAGGAAGTGTCTTCTAGGTGATGGGATGGAGATGGCAGCTAATACCATGGTGAGAAGCATTTTGCAATTTTTAAATGCATTAAATTATCATACTGGCACCTTAAACTTACACAATGTTACGTGTCAATTACATCTCAATAAAGCTGGGACGGGAAGCAAAATGGTTTTTTGTTGTATCAATTGATAGTGCCTCTAATCACTTAGGAGAACAGTTGACTTCTCCAAAAGTCATCGGATATTATCTAACTCTCTGATTTTTTCCAGTTCAAAGGGTAAAAATTAGTATCTTGATATTTTCTTTTTGTAGGTTGCTTTCATTGCATTTCTTATTATTAGTGAGGCTGGGGCACCAGGGTGGCTCAGCATTGGACTTCAGCTCAGATCCTGACCTCATGGAGCATGAGTTCGAGTCCCGATTTGGGCTCTGTGCTAACAGCTCAGAGCCTGGAGTCTGCTTCAGTTTCTGTGTCTCCCTCTCTCTCTGCCCCTCTCCTGCTCAGGCTGTGTGTGTCTCTCTCTCTCTCTAAAAATAAACATTAAAAAAAATTATTAGTGAGGTTGAGCATTTGTTTTAATGTTTATTTTTGAGAGACAGACAGTGTGCATGCGCTTGTGGGGAAGGGGCAGGGAGAGAGGGGGACAGAGGATCCAAAGTAGGCTTTTGAGTTGACAGCAGAAACTCAAATTCCCAAACCTGAGTGGAAGTTGGATGCTTAACCGACTGAGCCACCCAGGCGCCTGAGGCTGAGTATTCTTTCATATCATACCATATATTTATCCTTTTGTGAACTAGCTATTCAGATATTTCACCTGTTTTTCTTAAGTAGTTGAACGTTTTCTCACTAATTTGTAAGTTTTTTATATTTCATTATCCCTCTAACACATGTATGTGTGTATGCACACACATACACCTAGGTGATTATATACCTGCATATAAATGTCATTTTTAAATGTGTTTTATGATTATGTATATTTTAAGTTTATCTTTTAATTTGAAAGAGAGGAAGTGTTAGCGTGAGAGGGGGAGGGGGTAGAGAGAGAATTCCAAGTAGCTCCGTGCTGTCAGCTTGGAGCCCCGTGCGGGGCTAGACCTCATAAACCGTGAGATCGTGACCGGAGCCGAAATCAAGAATCAGACGCCTAAGCAACTGAGCCACCCAGGGGCCCCATGATTATATTTTTATATTTAAATCTTTGATGTCTCTTTTATGAAAGAGAGGGATTTGGTGATAAGCAGTGAGTAATGATAGCTGGTAAGTTTTAAATAGCAATTATCCTTTTACCAAAGGAATTTAAGGAGTTTACAACGGTGATTAAGTGAGTATGTGTTTGTCCTCCCCATCTAACAACAAATTCCTTGGTGGTAGTGGCCAAGCCTATTTTATTCATTTAATTTGCCCTTAGCATTCAGAAAAGTGCTTTACACGCAGCAGACTCAGGAATTATATTCATTCATTTATTTGATAAAATGAATACATTCCTAAAATAGCACTTAATTTTAAAATTATGTTAGTAACTCATGTACATTATAAAACATGGAAAATAACAACAGTATAAAGAGAAACATAAAGAAGATGTTCAAATTTGCTTGCAAGCCATCCAGAAATAACTGTGACTAACATTCAGTGAATTGTCCTTCCTATCATTTTGTCTATGTCATATACTATTGGGGTAAAGATAGCATAGCAGACAGTTTTGTTTTTTCTGCCATCAAGTATGTATTTGGGGAACTCACCTTATCCCACACTTGTTCAGTATGTGTGTTTTCTTTTTCTTTTTTTAAAGTTTATTTTCTTTTTTATTTGTTTTAAAGTTTATTTTGTGTATGTGTGAGAGAGAGCGCACGCGCAGGGGAGGGGCAGAGAGAAAGGGAGAGAGAGAATCCGAAGCAGGCTCCATGTTTAGTTTGGAGCTCCCCTCAGGGCTCGATCTCATGACTGTGAGATCGTGAACTGAACTGTTATCAAGAGTTGGTCGCTTAATCGAGTGGGTCACCCAGGCACCTCTCTTTTTTTCTTTTAATGAGTTGTTCTAAAACTCGGTTTCCTTCCTTCCTTCCTTATCAAAGTACAACTGACACACATTACATTAGTTTTAGGTGAGGTAAGTGTATTTTCAACCCAGACTAGGTTAGTTAGTCCCTCTCCTGGGAATGCCTGGAAAGGGGATTGTTTTGTTGCTATTTTTATTTTTTACTGGGATTTTACAGTAATGTGAGGTTGATATGAAGGTGGAGCTGTTGGTGGCTCTCCAACTGCAGGGTGAATAGTTCCTGCCCACAGAACAAAGCCCACAGAGTGCAAAGAGATGGAGAGAGAGACCTGGGAACATTGCTTCAGAACCTAGATCCAGCTATGCCTGAAACAACTTCCTATTTATGTGAACCAATATGTTCCTTTTTGGTTTCACCTAGTTGGAGTTGTGTTTCTGTCACTTTCACCTGAAATAATTGTAACTAAAATAGGGGTAGTTTCGATAGAATTTCATGGTGCTATGGGCAGGGACCTACAAACACCTGATGGCTGACTTCCTCCTTTCAGAGTTCTGGAGGGAGGAGGTTAGGGATATGAATACACAAAGAAAAGAAGAATAAAATCAGAAAATATTTTTAGCTCACTGGGTAATGAATAATTCCCAAGGGGATCAGGTAAAAGTGAGTCACAGTACTGGACAGTGCCCTAGACAGAATCTCTCTCTTCCCTTGAGACTCTATATATTGCAATATTAGCTGTCAGAGAGGTTGTTTTTATTTTATATTCCCATCAGATGGGTCTGAGTTTTATATAATGAAGATTAGAGAAGCTAATTAAGTGGATTTAGAATTTAATATACAGAGGTTTTACAGCCAAACAGGCTCCAAATTGATGAGCAACTTTTCCTGATAGGGACAGACAGGAGTCATACTGCTGGAATTTTATCATTTATAATCTAGCAATGATAGCATGATATGTTCATATAGTTTTAAGAGGTAAGTGCAAGTATGAGAAATTTCAATGCACAGTCAACTGAGCTGAGAGTGGAGTTCATAAATAAAAGTTTTCCTTAAGTTTCCATACGGCAACTCAGTTGCAGTTATTTGATCGTCATGAAAGACAAATTCATGAATGGAGAAATGTTATCTATTCTTTGGCTTATTTTTTCATTCATCGATTCATTCAACAAATATTTATGGAGTGCCTGTGGAATACTAGGCATTGTTCAGGTGCTGGGCTTACAGTAATACAGAAGACAAAGGCTTTTCTTTTGTGGAACAGACATTCAGAAGCATCTCAGTTATATTGAACTGAACTTGGAATGTACATACATCTGGGCACCTGGGTGGCTCGTTGAGTGTCTGACTCTGTATTTCAGCTTGGGTCATGATCCTGAATTGTGTTGGACTCCATGCTGAGCATGGAGCTTGCCTGTGATTCTCTCTCTCTCTCTCTCTCTCTCTCTCTCTCTGTCCACCCTCCCCCCATCGCCACTCTCCCCACTCTCTCACATTCCTTTCTCTCTCTAAAACAGAGAGAGAGAGAGAGAGAGAGAGAGAGAAGATACGTATATCTGTATGATGAGGAGTGTTCACTTACAGAGAGATGAGGACAATTGAGGTAATTACCTGGACAAATAGAACTGTAAAACTCAGTCCGTGTGGAGAACACAGGCTTGCTTTTTCCTGAATTTTCTGTATGATTCCCTCAATTCTCCATTTTGCCTTCCTAGTAGAATCACTGTCTAAGAATGTCCACTGCACTAATTTTGCTGGAATCTAGAGATCCAGAGATGAAAGAAGCTGTATATATGTAATTGTAATGTGGTGTTATTAACAACGAGATGCTTTTGCAGCTTCTAATGTTTATAATGATATGTTATGGTTACATAGAAAGTTTTTCCCAGTGATTTCTTCCAGGCATTACTTCTTTGCCTGTCCAATATTCCTAGAATATAGGAGGTAATTATTAGTCCCTCGATTCTGCAGGTAGAGAAACTGAGACATTAAGTGAGTGACTTATTTAAATCATAACTTGTGACCAGATTATAAGAAAGTCTCATTATAGGCTTATAAGGGAAACCAACCATACCTGCAGTCTTTCCAGTTCTTCTGTTCTGGGTTTTATTTGAACCAAAGGTATGATCGAGATACCTCTGTACAGCCTGTAGGTTTCAGCTTCTCCATCCGGAATATGAGGCAATGGGCTAGATTCAGGTTCAGTAGGTTCAATAGGCACCGATCGTGCAACTCATGTGCCAGGTGCCTTCGGTGTTGTCATACTTAATTTAATTAAATTTTAAATTAAATTTATATTAAATCTTGCAACAGATGAAGAAATTCAGGCACCAAGCTGTTAGGTAAGTTGCTTAAGGTAACCCAGCTAAGGATAGAGTCGGTATATTAATCCAGACTTCCTGACTTCACTTTTTCCTCCATATTTTCACACTTCTTCTGTATTTTAGCATGCTATAGAGTTATACAAACTATACATGCATTTTGACTCATTGTCATATAAACTAAAACAGTCCTGTTACCCCAAATGCAGGTAACGTAAGGAGAGCAATAACTAATATATCTGAATTAAAAGTTAAAAATTTGACTAAGTTTATATAACCTAATTTTATGATTTAGCAATGTTTGAGGCTTTTGGGTGACATAGGAGGGTGTTTAGAAATGTGTTACAAAAAAAAGCACGTTACAGAAATCCAAATACCACAATGTTCAATGTGTTATCGATATACTGATTCAGAGGTTGATTCAAAGTAATGATTATTTTGTTGAGAAATGTATAACTTCAAATATATCTTCCCATTCTGTACAGCTCAACAAATGGATTTTGACATGTTAACTAACACTAAGGAAGAAGGAAGCTACTGGGTTCTTAAAAATATAGATGGAAATTTATGACTGACCTATCTCCTACTATGTCTATGATTAATAGTTAGTAATTGGTGGATAGGTTTTGACCATTATAGTTGGCACATAGGACTAAAACTTGTAATAACATAGATAGGTGCTATAACAAGGCAGGTTATTTACATCGTCTTTGGGAGGTAGGTCTCAGGCAATACTAGTATTTGAAGAAGCTAGCCACATCTCTGGTGTGAGCTATATTTCTAAATTTCCCCAAAGTCTGTTGTTTCATCTGTCATGTAATGTGTTTTCTGTGTTATTTTAAAACATTTAATTCTGCTATAAAAACAGAGAGAAAAAAAGGAGAGTAGATGACACTAGGTAGAGAAGCAAATCGCTTATGAGACATGATAGATTCAGGAAAGGAAAGGAGAGAACATGAGCAGAAAACAGATAAAAATGATGCGACAAATGAGAAAATGACTTCTAGGCAGAAAAGGATTGAAGAACTGAGGATGCACCAAATATTTATGGTTCAGTAAACAGGGGTGGCATATAAGGCACTCAATATTTATCGGGTTGAGAACCAGCTACCCACTGGCGATACCCAATCTGACCCTGCGTGTCCTCTGTCCAAGCAGCGCAGATAAGACCCACAGCTGCTTAGCAGACAAGTTGTAACTGTGCTCAGGCACAATTGTCCCTACATCCCTCTAATAGAACAAGGGAGATGCTGGCCCTAGATACGTTCCGTCTGTTGGATCTCTTTGCTCAAACTTCAGCTCTGCTCCTTGTAACTATACCAGCAGAGGGAAGATTGATTTGTCTGTTAGAAAACAGACAGACGGATAGACGGACTCCAACAGTTCAAATGAACACCATGTGGCCCAGGGTCCAGGGGGTGTTCCATCTGTCACATTTTATTCTATGTGGGTTGACCAACCCCACCTCTTTCCCCTGCTTCTCACCAAGTGCTTTATTATATTTCTTTCTAATTTTTTTTTTTTTGAGAGAGATAGAGACAGGAGGAGAGGGTAGAGGGAGAGAGAATCCCAAGCTGGCTCCACGCTCAACAGGGAGCTCAACGCAGGGCTTGATCCCACGACCCTGGGAAACCAAGAGTCAGACACTCAACCGACTGAGCCACTCAGGTGCCCCTCTCACCAAGTGCTTTAAATGAATGTAATCAACTGCGTGATTTGAGTGTCTTTAGCTGAACGGTGGGCCTTCCACAAACCTCTGTGTAACCGACCTCATCGTGTGTTTGGAGGCTACTAGGTAATTCCTCACGTGGCACGGCTGGCCAATTTTTGCCTCATATTTCTTCTTTGTCTTTACAACTGATGGTAATTACACCGGAGTGGGCAAAGAATATCCTATTTCAGAAAGATATTGGGTCATCTAAAGAGAGCATTTAACTGTCACAGCGATACATTCCAATAATAGTCTGGCTGCAGCAGACAAACAAGAAAAGAATTCATGGTTGAGCAGGATAAAATCATAGTGCTTAGAAGCTGGTTCTAGTTCAAACTCATTTCAAAAGATGAGATTTAGTGACTTGTCGAAGGTCACTATTTCTAGTAACTAGTAAGCCAGAACAGGAGCCAATGCTGTCTAAAGAGGCTAGGGGGTGATTTGAGACACGACTGCTGTTCCTATCTGGGTCCTGGGTAATGACTGAGCATGCGTTCCAGCACAAGTTATGTCATGACTAAAAATATAAACTACAGCTGTGAGTTTAATGGATTAACATTATGTGTGTTTTTTTAATGTTTATTTTTCAGAGAGAGAGAGAGAGAGAGAGACAGAGTGTGAGTGGGGGAGGGGCAGAGAGAGAGGGAAACAGAATCTGAAGCAGGCTGCAGGCTCCGAGCTGTCAGCACAGAGTCCGACTTGGGGCTCGAACCCACAAACCGTGAGATCATGACCTGAGCCAAAGTCAGACGCTTGACCGACGGAGCCTCCCAGGAGCTCCAATAGATTAACACTAAATAATGCAAAAATATACAGAGAATGTCTGTTTGTTAACAGGGTTTATAGAGGTGTCACTGAGACATTTCAAGTCCCAAAAATTGCTCTTCTTTCCCAAATGCTGTCAACTTAATCATGACATCACACATTGCCCTTTGATTTCCAGAAGACCGAACTTTAGTCAGCCTCAAGTTAGTTGATTTTAGCTGGACATTCTTGCCCAGTTATCAAAAATATTCAATTCACAAAAGCTTTTACTCACCAGCTAATGCATATGAAGAACCGTATTGGATGTTTGGAACATAAAAATGACCAAAATTTAAGCTATTGAATCAACAAACACTTTGGATTTCCTTCCATGTGCCAGACACTGTTCTAGGAACTAGAAAACCACAGTAACCATGCATTAAGCCAGAGAATATTCATTACCAATAAAAATAAGGCTTGATTGCCAGCCCAAGTATGATCTCAATGACCCAAATGGTGGTTTTCTCTTTCCGATTCCTCCTATTATTTTGGAATTTTCCTTCAGGCTTCTTGCCTAGTGGTCACAAAATACATGCTTCAGCTCCAGGTCTCCTGTCCCCACAATATGATCTCTAAAGCAGGGAGAATGAGGGTGGTGGGAGAGATATTCTCTTATAAGTATCACACAGGGCCCCTGCCTTGGTGGCTCACTGGGTTAAGCATTGGACCTCAGCTCAGGTCATGATGTCACAATTCATGAGTTGAGGCCCTGCATGGGGTGAACTTGAGCCCTGCTTGGGGTGAACACAAGCCCCAGTTTGGGTGAGCCCTGCTTCTTTCTCTCCCTCTCTCTCCCTCCCTCTCTGCCCCTCATGGGATTCTCTCTCTCTCTGCCCCTTACTCATTTGCACCCTCTTTGTCTCAAAGCAAGAAAGAAAGCAAGAAAGCAAGAAAGCAAGAAAGAGAAAGCAAGAAAGAGAAGAAAGAGAAAGAGAAAGAAAGAAAGAAAGAAAGAAAGAAAGAAAGAAAGAAAGAAAGAAAGAAAGAAAAAGTCTGTCACACAGACAATTCCCGTCCTGAGGCTTCTCTGTAGACATCCCCTCAGATTGGTGTTGACGAGGAGAACTTTCTGTGATGTTGAAACTATTCTATAGTCTGTGCTGTCCAAAATGGTATTCACCAGCCACATATAGGTAGTGGGCACTTGGGTTGTGGCTAGCATGTGGAAGGAACTGAATTTTTAGTTTAATTGTAATTGATTTAAATTTAAATACTCACATGTATCTAATGTCTACCATATTAGACAGCATAACTTCTGATTCTTTTTGGCTAGAATGAGGTCATCAAAAGTTTGGGCAAGGGAGGCTTGGAAAATGATTAGCTTTTTCAGTCTCTAAGGGAGAAAAGATTTGGGAATGGATGCTTGGCAGAAGCAAGTGTCTGTGATAAAAAGGAGATAAGACAGTGTCATAGAGCTGGTGTCATGTGGGAGACTAAGGACAGAAAAATGTAAACAAATAAATTTTAAAAGGTAGCTATCTTCAGGTTTGAACAAGCCATGTTATCTAGACTCCGTTTAGATGATTGGTCCAGATTTCAGAGTAACTTAATAGGGAGTGATTAGAGGTGGGCGTAATTTAAGAAGGCGGTTGGAAAAGCCTCTAGGAGCTAATAGTTTGGTAGAGGAGGAAGAAGACAAAGCATGTAAAATAAATTGTTAACAATAAACAGGGTGGCATCTGCGTATATACACACATATTTATTACATATTCACACACACATAGTTATACACTGTCCCTATTAGGAGGAGAAACAAAGTATTCTGGAGTGTTTCTCTGGTGTCTCCCACAAGCCTTACGTAATATAGCAAGACAAGATTGGTAGCATAGAAGCTTTGGAATGTGGTCCACCTACCATCCTTAAAGCAACAGTTGGTGCAACATAGCTTTACTACTGGACTGTGGGTACATGAATATGGTTAATGAGCAATTTCTCAGTTTCTATAGGATGTTCTAAAGTGGGAAATCACAAACACAGTGAAAACTTTGACAGGATCTCTTAAGTCCTACAACTTCAACTCCTATGATGCTCATGATGCCTGAGGGGGGATCAGCAGTAGATAGACCTGTCTGGCAAGAGGCTCTCCGGCCTGGGGTAGCATAATTAAAGCACGGTTTTTGATCTGACGCGGGGTAAGTGATGGTAAGTTTCAGACAGTATCATCCTCTATTTTTGTACATGTGGAAGGGACTTCTTGCCATTTCCTTACAAACCCGTACTGGTACAGAAATGATAATAAGGGGTCCTGTGGTTCAAAGGACTACAGCGTTGAGAGATATTTTTTCTAAAGTTCTTGCCAGCCTTAATACATTACTAGCTTGTGATCTATAATGATTTTTAATTTTCAGAGATAGTATGAGTGATTCCTGTACAAGAATGGCTGATATTGTCCATATAGTAAAACATTTCATTTCCTCTGTATTTCTCCTTGGACGAGTGATACTACTTGAGTTTTTTTTTTTTTTTTTTTAAGTTTGTTTATTTACCGAGAGAGAGAGAGAGAGAGAGAGGGAGAGAGGGAGAGGGAGAGAAAGAGAGCGAGCTGGTAAGGGGTAGAGAGAGGGAGAAAGAGAATCCCAAGCAGGCTCCACGCTGCCAACTCAGAGCCCAACTCGGGGCTCGAGCTCATGAACCGTGAGATTATGACCTGAGCTGAAATCTAGAGTCAGATACTTAACTGACTGAGACACCCAGGTGCCCCCCACTTGAGATTCTTTTTCTTAAATTCTATACTTTATATAACTTTTTCAACTGCAGTGGACAGAGGCTATGTACCAAATTGATGTTAGTGCTTGTGGCAAATTTCAAAATAGACTTGCACATTTATTTTAACTATAGACTGACATAAAGTATGTGAAAATATGCACAGATTCTAAGTTCAAATGACAATTTGTAGCTATGACAATAGTAACATGACTATTAAAAACTTCCATTTTGCCACAGTAAGAAGTATTTAATTTATTTATTTATTTATTTTTGAGAGAGAGAAAGAGAGAGAGAGAATCCCAAGCAGGCTGTGTGCTGTTGCTGTCGACCCCACAAACCTTGAGATCATGACCTGAGCCGAAATCAAGATTCAGATGTTTACCTGATTGAGTCACCCAGGTGCCCTAAGAAGTTTTTACTTTTATAAAGAAAAGGGATGATGATGATAATATCTTTGTTACTGGATAATAGTTCTTTATATAAATTCAAAAGAAATGTAAACAATTTTGCCTACTTAACACAGAGGCTTTTTTTTTTTTTTCTTTGCCTTCTAGCTGATTTACAGATTGAAAGCTACTTCATGCTGATGATGAGCTGCCACTTTTTGTAGCCATCAGTGTGGAGATCTGCATTGTTCAATGTCACCTGCCACTTTTTGTACCCATCAGTGTGGAGATCTGCATTGTTCAATCGAGTAGCCATTCGGCACCTTGGGCTACTTAAACTCAAATTTAAATTAATTAAAATTAAACAAAATGAAAAATTATCTTACCTCACACAGGCTCTATATCACGTGTTAAACACCCACTTGCAGCTGCCATATTGGACAACACAGACCTGGAATATTTCTATCACATAATGTACTAGTAGCAATGGATACTGTTGGGTTTATATGGTTGAATCTCAAAAAATGTTGGTCAGATGAAGTGCTATTCAAACATGACTGCAAGACTGTACGTTATATCATTTATTTCCAATGCGAAAGTTCTAGCCATAGATTTCTGGGAATTGGTCCCTGGGATAAACTCTGCAGGGGCCCCAGACCCAGACAAGAAAAGCCCCGGGTTCTGCATTTTAGAGGCCACCGTTTTAGCTCACCTCCCCAAAGGGAAAAATTCCCCAAGACCAACGGATGTGTTCCCCAAGAGCCTGTGTCCCCTTCCTGATTGTAGACCTTGTCCAAGGTACCCAGAATCCTTCAATTCACTGATCAAAAATTCCCAAGGCTACTTCCAGGTGCTCAGCAGGCCTCTCTCCAGAATTGTCCTCCCAAGGGAAGACCAAACAACTGATGTGGGCACTGCTACGCCAAGGAGTGGCTGTTTGAGGGTGTGGACAGAGCTTGGTTGAATGGGCTCCGGTATCCATACACGTGCAGAAAGCCCGCTTGTTTACGAATGGAGCTGGCACAGGAAGCAAAGGGTGTGGAAGTGCGTAGGCCAAGGGCTGGGGGTCTGGCTCTTTCCTCCCCGCCATGTTTCAGGGTGGAACTGAAGGCCTCTGAGATCTCTGTACACACACCTGGCCTTGTGGGTTGTTATTAAGGTATGTTTCTCAAGGTAAGAGAATAGATTATATTTAGTTAGCTTGACATATTTCTTGTAAATATTTAAACATAGAGTATTTAAACATAGAGTATGTTAGCCCTTGCAAATATTAGGGTGGGGTTGGCAGCCCCACATCGTAGAGTGATGGATTCAGCTGGGGTTTCTTGACTAGTTTGGTCACTATTGCTCTAACTGGTTACATCTAACTGGTTGCTGTCAGTGGAAAATTTCTTTCAAAAGGCTTTTGGTCAGGCGGGACCCCGATGCATCCTTTCCAGGGTTCACAGCTGGAGTTGCTGAAGGCCAGAAACAGCTTCTGAGAGTCCCTGGACCAGGAGGGGAGCCTGTTTCTTGCTCTGGGGCATTTGGGACAAATGAGGCTACCGTGTGCCAAGAGAAGGCGTGAAATCCCTTGGGGGGGGGGCGGGGATGAGGTGGGAACGTATACTCGGTTTGGGGGCCCTTGCCCTTTCCTTTCTTTCTCGGAGGAAATACAGCGCTCCTCGTCTCCCTCGCTCCACGTTCCCGGCCGGGGCTCCTCGGGCGGAATGGGCGACCTCCAGGGGCGCACAGGGCGGCTTTGTCTGCAGGGCGGCCGAGGGAATCCAGCGAGAGAGTGGCTACCGTGCCTGGAGTTTGGACGAGAACTTTCTTCCGCCCTCTCCACGAGTTACCGGACTCTCGCGGGGCGCTCACAACTGCTGCCCGGAGGCCGAGGCCGGGGGCCGGGCGTGCACCGGGTCGGGGGTCGGGTCCCGGACCAGGGCGGGCGGCGCAGATCCCGGAGCACGCTCTTCCTAACCCGAGCCGCAAGCGGCGGGAGGCGCGAGGAGGAGGAGGAGGAGGAGGAGGGAAGGAGGGGGAGGAGGACGGGAGGAGGGGAAGGGGCGGTGGCGGCGGCCGCGGGCGGGGAGGAGCCGCCGCGGGCAGTGGCCGGGGGAGGCGGCGGCGGCAGCGAGGGAGGAGGAGGAGGAGGAGGAGGAGAAGGAGGAGGAGGCGGTGCTCCGGCCGGGCCAGAGTGCAGCGCTGGGACCCGCGCGGCCGTGACCCCGCGGTTCCCCGGACGCCGAGCGCGGCCGCAGCGGACAAAGGAGCATGTTGGCGCCGAGGAGGGCCCGTCCTCCGGCCGCCATGAGGCTCCGGGCGCCGCCAGGCCCGCGCCGCGCCCCCGCCCGCCCGGGCGCCGGGCCGGCCCGCTAGGCCAGCCCGCCGCCGCTCGGCCCGCAGGCCCCGGCGCGCAGCATGGAGCCGCCCGGGCGCCGGCGGGGCCGCACGCCGCCGCCGCCGCTGCTGCTGCCGTTCGCGCTGCTCGCGCTGCTGGGAGGCGGCGGCGGCGCCGCGGCGCTGCCCCCCGGCTGCAAGCACGACGGGCGGCCCCGAGGGGCCGGCAGGGCGGCGGGCGCCGCCGAGGGCAAGGTGGTGTGCAGCAGCCTGGAGCTCGCGCAGGTCTTGCCCCCCGACACGCTGCCCAACCGCACGGTCACCCTGTGAGTAGCCCTCGCCTCGGGTCCCCTCCCTGGGGCGCTTTCTCGTCGGGCCGCCTCTCTCTGCGCAACTTTGGAGAGGGGTGCTGCCGGCACCCACGCGCCTTTGTGTGAATGAAGCTGCAGGCAGGGATGGCGCTGGGGGGGTTGGCTTGGCAGGGGCGCGTTTCGGGGAAGGCAAGTGAATCCGCCCCGGAGCCGCTTTCCAGTTCCGCTAGTTTGCAAAGTAAAAGTTTTCGGGTTCCCTGGCGCGCCCAGCGCTGTCCCGGCGCAGCGCTTCTGTGGCTGCGCGGTGCCACGTGAGGATGCAAGTAAACATGCAGTCGGCGAAGTTGTAGATGGCCCATCCTTTGCTTGGGCTTCCAGAAAACCCGGTGCTCCGTAGAAGGGCCGGTCCTTCAGCTTTTCTGCACATTAACTTACACTTCCATGCGGTTTGCATGAATAGTTTGCAGAGTACCAAAACAACACTGGGACTTGGAACGCCTGTGTGTACAATCCCCTAACCCCCAGACTGTTTCCTTGCCTTTCGCTCCCTTAGTTTTATCACACAGTAAAAGAACACCTTTTAAAATGGAGTTGTTTGTTATTAAGGGCGTGAAATACATTTGAGACGAACCGTGCACCTTCCAGCCCGGGTTTCATGTGTTTGCGCGCTCATACTTAAAAACCCGAGAATTTTGGAATTGAAAACTGGGTTTGTTGAGCCTCGCATGTCGAGGCACTTGATATTTGAGTTGAGTTTCCGACCTGGAAGGAAGAGTTTTTGGTCTCAGGACTCCATTTGTGCTCAGATACACGGTCCAGTTTTGCAGGCGTGGTTCTGCCCATGCTAGCTGGACAGTTGGAATCTTGACTTGATTTTCTGAACGATGAATTGGCTTGGAAAAGTTCAAGTATTTCTAAGGGATATTTTGTCGAACTGAAACGTGAGCCTCTCTGTCCCGTGTTCCTCTCCGTTCTTTTGGTTCGTTTCCTAAAAAAGAATCAAGGCTACCACTGTAAAAACAGGAAGGCAGGGGGAATAGCATGATTTATGAAAAGCTTGAAGTACGATTTTTAATTTAACCCAAATTAAGCAGGAGGCTAGGGGTAAGAGAAGTATAAACCTCATTACTAAAACCTTTGTTCTTCCATTTCCATTTGTTTGAATTAAGAAAGGCTTAACACAGGGAAAATGTGTTTTTGTCTATGGAGGCATGAAAATGGATAAAATAGTTTTCTTTGACTCGTTTACTGACCGTTTGGTAGTGGCAGCAGCTGTATTTATTTATTTCTTACCCAGATTCTTTGAAGTGGAAATTTTGGGATGGGACCTTTAATTACAGCCTTGAGTCAAGCAGCGAAAACCCCATGTTGGAGATATCCCTTTATAACTTTGCGGAAATTAGTCATCATACATTTGGGTTCTGAATCGGTGGTGCTCCAGCTGATTCAAGTTTAGGTCGAGTTTTTCAGAATGTCAACAGTTTCAGCTGTATTAAGTCAGCTATTTGTAAGTTGTTTTCGTTTTGCAGAAAAAAAAAAGATGGTGTCATAGAAAATCACTTTTCAGCACATTATCAGTTAAGCTGTTTCAAAGAATTCTTGGTGCCTTTAAAATGTCATAATTTTTTAAAACGTTTATTTAGTTTTGAGAGAGAGAGCATGAGCCCTAGTTGGGGAGGGGCAGAGAGAGAGGGAGACAGAGGATCCAAAGCGGGCTCCCGTGTGTGCAGGAAAGAGCCCGATGTGGGGCTCCAACTCGCAAACTGTGAGATCATGGCCTGAGCTGAAGTCGGACGATTAACCAACTGAGCCACCCAGGCGCCCCTACGATGTCCTATTAATCCAATATTTTTTGCACCTGAAACCTGTTTAGATGAAAATAATATAGAATGTAGTGAATGGGGAGAAATTATAATTCACTTAAAAATCAGCTAATGTTGTGGATTACGTTGGTTCAAGTTATATCGGACCAGTTCCCTTATTTTGCTAGGGAATACATCAGAGAGTCCTGCAGGGATAAGTGACTTGCCCAAGTTCCATAGTGATTGAGCATCAGGGTCAATGTCCCAGATTCCTGATGTGCAGTTCAGATGCTTTCTTAATTGCTCCCCCCCCCCCCCCCCCCGCCAAGGCTTTCATCATCTTATTAGTTCAACAGTTGTGTGTGTGTGTGTGTGTGTGTGTGTGTGTGTGTGTTTTGTTGTTTTTGAGTGTTTCCTAGGTAGTGGCAGCATGTTGAGGTTTAGACTAGGTGTTAATTTCCTCCGGGTGTGGCAAATTACCACACATTGGGTGGCATAAAACCAACAAATTTCTTCTCTTTCAATTCTGGGAGCTGGAAGTTGCAAGTCAAGGAGTCAGTAGAGCTATGTCTTCTCTGGAAGGGTCTTCTGACTTTTCTTGGATTGTGCCACCCCAGTGCCAATCTCTGCCCCTGTCTTCATGTCGCTTCTTTCCGGGGTGTCTCTGTGTTTCACATACTGCCCCTTCTCTTGTAAGGACACCAGTCATTGAATTTAGGGTCCACCCTAAGTCCAGGATGATCTCATCCAAGGATATGGAACTTAATTACATTGCAAAGACCCTCTTTTCAAATAAGATCACTTTCAGGGGTACCAGGGGTTTAGAGCTTTGGACCTCTTTTGAGGGCATACTGTTGAACTCACTACAGAATATAAATAAAGCATGGTCTTTCTTTAGGAACACACAGGCGGTAGGAGAGAAATATTCATGAATTCAGAACAGTATGGTAAATGCTCTAATCCTGGAGTGTACATGTAGCAAAAGGAACCCAGAGGAGGGCAACCAAAGCCCCCTTGGGACATAGTTGGTGGGATCCAGGATCTGAGGATCCTGAGCCAATTCAAGAAGGATGAGATGGATACCTGTGAATGAAAAAGGTGATGAGATGAGGGGGGAAGAAATGCGGGGTTGGTCTGTGGTAGACTCCCTACTTCCCACCCCATGCCCATGGGCTTGGAGGGTGCAGTGTTGGCTTGCTATGCGGTGCAGTTTATATTGCTGGATGTCAAGGGCAAGTGTCTACTCCCTGGAGTGGTCCAAGGGGAGCCCGCATGTGCCTGGTCAAGGACAGACAGGCTTTCTGGTTCTGGTTTGAGTTTTAATTCCTTAGGTGTGGCCAACCATTTTCAGCTGCTGCAAGGAAATTTGATGGGGCTTGCAAGGATAGCAAGGATAGGATAGAATTTTTTTCTTTTTTTAAATAATGAAAAATAAGGTAATTTCTGCCTTGGTGAATGAACTAGGCTTCACCATAGCCAAGAGCTCAGACCCTTCAGCTATCTTCGTGAACAACATCATTTTCATAGCCTTGGTTATGGAGAGGTCCAGCAGAAACCCTCCGCGTGACCACACTTGTTTCATGTGTCGTGTAGTCTTTTGTATTAATGGAGTAAATTGCATTTATTATTTACAGCCAGATTGAATTAAAATTTGACTTTTAATGTTTTTGTTGGAAATATATATTACTATTTTTTAAAAATGTTTGTTTAGTTTTGAGAGACTGCAAGGGGGGTTGGGACGGAGAGAGGAGGACAGAAGATCGTTCTGAAGCTGGCTCTGCATCGACAGGCTGGCAGCTGCAAGCCCGACGTGGGGCTCCAACTCACTAACCTGGAGGTCATGACCTGAACTAAAAGTTGGATGCTCAACCAACTGAGCCACCCAGGTGCCCTGAAATATAAGTTATTAACTTTATTCCTGTCTTATTTGATATTTTAAGTTTTAAAAATAATGAGGACTTCAGTTATAGAAAGTTTTACAAATTTACCTTGCTTTTCAGATTTTTTTTCCCATAATGCTACATGGAGATTCTAGGTAATTTTTTTTTTTTTTTAATTTATGATTTGTCATGAATCGTACCTTAGGGACAATGTCTAGATGTTTCTCAGACTTTTTAAAACAATCAGATAATGCAGAAGGTTTGGTTTTTACTTTACAAAATGTTTGTTTTTGCTATCAAAGACCTGATTACAGACATCAACCAGTGTGCCCAGCTCAGTGTCAGGGAGACAAAAAGGAATGCTGTATTGTTTTGAAACCTAAACCTGGTTGGAAGAAAGGATTTGCACAAAAGCAGCATTTAGGGAACAATTGCAGACTGTCTGTAATTAAGTAATAAATCCTGTACTGCCAACTGTTTAAATGCTTTAGGAAGTCTGAAAAGATTGGAGATCAGTTGGGGCCGCGGACGCCCTGGGAGATTTTCTGTTTTCCTGGAGAAGTTTGGACTTGAGCAAGGCCTGAGGGAAGGGAAAGATTGGATTTTGTGCGGGCATCGGGGAGTTACTGACAGGGGTGGGGACGGAGTGGTTCTACTGAAGCAGGGAGGTGGTTTTCAGAACCACTGGTCTGTACCAGGTATGTAATACCCAGGTGTGGTGGAGGTCAAGTTAGAGTAGGGGAGCGTGTGCAGGTGGGGAGGAGGAGGCGGGGGTGCGGCCCAGGCAGAAGCTCCCTGGAGCAGTGGCGGAGCCTGGTGAAGTGGGGGACGCAGAGGGGGGAGCGTGCGGTCGTAGAAGCCAAGGCATGTTCAGGTTTGAAGGAAGGAATGGGTGCCCGTGTTGAGAGATGCTGGGGAATCAGGACCAGGAAGGCCAACGAGCTGAGCACTGGATTGGCCTGCTTGGCGCTTTGGTGCCCTCTGGGGGTCAGAGGCCACGAGGGCAGGTTGGGGTGGCTTCAAGGGAGAAGGGGGTGAGTGAGGATGGTGGTGGTAGCATCTAGACGAGGAAGAATTTCGGTGCAAAGGAAGGTTTCTTAGGAGCAAAGGACCGTGAGAGCACATCGGAGTAAGCTGGACAGTAACTTGGGTGTGGGGCACACGGTGGATGGAAGATGAGACGAGCTAAGCGTAGGCACAGGGTTTTGCTGGCAACAGGCACTGTTCATTCTCGAAGAAGGCGGTGGTGAGGCAGGAGGGCTTTGGGAGTGCAGGTGGGTTGAAGTGGGGGTTATTTTATGTTCCCATAGACATGGGGGCAGGGTGAGGGAGGAAGGAGAAACAGGAGGCTGGCCTTTGGAAGCTGGGAGAGCTCGCTCGCTCGCTGGGGATTGTAGAAAAGTTAGCAGAGTGGAGTTGTGTCCTTTTCTGCCTTGTGATCAAATTCGAAGGCACATAGATGACCACAGTTCTTTCTCCAGTCGCATTCAGCCCAGAGGTGTAAATAGTTGGGATTGGCTCGGCTGCTTCTTGCCAGGGCAGTGCCACAGCGCGAGAGAGGCATAGGCTGTGGCCTGAAGTTCTGTGTGTCAAGGGTTAGGTTTTTATCTTTGAATTCGAGGCCATCCAAACCTTTTGTAGCCTTATTTCCCAATACTTGCCACCAATTATATTTTCTTCACATGCGTATCACTTGAGGCACTGTTAATACTGTAGGCACTCTGCTGGGTGCTAGGGGTGTTCAGGGATAACGTGAGACGTGATTCTTTCGTCTAAGGATCAGTGCTATGTGCAAAGTCTCTGCGTAACCCAAGTGTGCCTCTCATTGTCCCCTGACTTGGTTTCCTGTGCATCAAGGGTAAGTCTATTGCTCTTGCCTGGAAATCCTATTCTGGTAAATGCTGGGTCCTTCACAATCCAGCTCAGCTGCTGTGAGTTTTTTTGTCACGCTTCTGGCTTTGGATCCGTCCCTTCTCTGAAGCCAGGTAGTGCTTAACTAACTGTGCTCCCATATCCCTCTGTGACACTTTATATGACACTTGCTCTCGTAAAGCACGTACCCTTGAAGGGAAGGACTGGGAAACCTGTCTTAATACCGTGCCTGGACTGTGGGGTGCGAATTGTTCTTAATGGGCATGAGTCATACTGGCAAAGAGAATACTGTATATGTGGTACGACAAAAGGACAGTGGAGGGATGGAAGAGGGATGCGAACTCAGATTTTCACCCTATTATGGCAAATGAGAACACTTATTTATTTTTAGTTTTTTTTTTAAATGTTTTATTTATTTTTGAGGGACAGAGCGTGAGTGGGGGAGGGGCAGAGAGAGAGGGAGACACAGAATCTGAAGCAGGCTCCAGGCTCCCAGCTGTCAGCACAGAGCCCAACGCTGGGCCCGAACCCATGAACTGTGAGATCATGGCCTGAACCAAAGTCAGACGCTTAACCAACGCAGCCACCCAGGGGCCCTGAGAACACTTATTTACTTAGGTCCGCGTTTCATGGCCGTAGGATCCCCAGTTCAAGAAGGGTATGTGAAATTTGTTTACAGTTACATTTGACAGTAGTGACCTTATGTGTCTGGTGACTGCACACATAAGGCGGCGTGGTGGCAAGTTGCTCAGAAATAGTGCAGAATTTTGGGCAGCCTTCGGCGTTTGGTCCATGAACGCAAACCTTAAGTTTTTTTCCAATAGAATGGGAAGCTTTTACATGATCCAGACTCTGAATCTTGTTGCTTCTTGCCTGCTTGGAGCGCTCCAGCATCAGGAGTGTGTGAGAGAGGTTGGTGGGTTTGGCAACAAACCAGAAATGAAAATACCAGGAACAAAAGAGCACAGGAATGTTTGGAGATCCTTGTCCCAGTTCATCCACTTTTCCCAGGAGCCTGTAAAGATGGTTTTAAAAAACAGACAAAAACAAAAACAAAAACAAAACACACCAAAAAACAAAACAAAACAACCCCCCCCCCAAAAAAAAAACCCAGAAGTAAAAGCTCTCAGAAAGTCAGAAAATGACAGTGTGAAGTTTTAGTGTATGTAATCAGTGATTTATTACTATTACTCTTTGCTATTTAGCTGCCTGTCTGAAAGCCATTGTTTTCTTTATTGGCTGCATTCCTATGGAGGGGTCTCCAATCCAGAAGACACAGCTAATTTATTGTTGGGTGAACATTTTCCTTGTAAATAGGCAAAAATTAGGATACAGAGCTCTTTTACATTTTAGTAGCTTGTTAAGTCAGTTTTTGCAAAGGTAAGGAAGCTATAGATGCAGGCTTGCTCAATGAGTTTTTAATTGTTGCCAGACTAAATTTATTTTAAAACTTAATGTAATTTTCATGCTTTGTGGTTTAGCTTGCATTAATGTTCCTGTGCAATTTTAGTCTGAGGAGAGAGTTTTAGAGAAAGTAAGCATCTTCTCCCAAGGTTTTTTTTTTTTTTTTTTCTTTTCATGACTAAACTTTTCAGAAATTTCTGGTAGGGGAATATCCTGCGTGTTGGCGTGGGGTGAACAGAGATGGAGTGGGCATCTCACAGAAGGCCACTTTTCAGTAGCATGCTGAGTACGTGGCAGATATTGGGCTGTTCACCCAGGGAAGCATTTCTTGTCCTCAATTCCCTCCTGCTCAGGGTCTGAAGGGAACAAGAGGAATTGGTGTAAGAAGTCTGCAGAACAACCCCTCCCCCCAGTGCTCTGGTCTTCTTTTTCCTTTCTGTAAGTTGCAAGCCCAGGCTTAAATCTGTGCATTTCCCCATACAGCGGGGTCTGTCCAAAGACCCAAATCTACTTTTGATGCTTACTGTTCTGTACTGGCATTCTTTTTTTTTTTTTTTTTTTAAGTTGATTCTAGTATCCAACTTTAATAAATTTACCACATATTCTTTCTTTTTTTTCAACATGTTTGTTTATTTTGACAGAGAGAGAGAGAGAGAGAGAGAGAGAGCACAAGTGGGGAGAGGGACAGAGAGGGGGAGAGAATCTTAAGCAGGCTCCATGCTGAGCACGGAGCCTAATGTGGGGCTCAATCCCACAACCCTGGGATCATGACCTGAGCTGTAATCAAGAGTTGGATGCTCAATTGACTAGCCACCCAGGTGCCTCTTGACCACATTTTCTTATGGCAGTGAATATTTGGGTTTCATTATTCATTTCGTTGGTTTAAAAATACAAAGAAAACTATGTAAATTGTATATAGGAAGAAATTATGTTCCCTAGTGAACTGTAATCTTATAAATCTTTAATAAAAGGGAAGGTTAAAAAAAGTTCCTTGAGATCAAAACTGGGAAAGAAAAGGAAAAACAGTCTTTCAGATGACATGATCTTGTTTTGAAGAGACCTAAAATGGGATTTGATATTTGCTGAAGTAATGTATTTTTTTTTAATTGATGTTTCTATACAATGTTATCAGTTTCAGGTGTACAACATAGCGATTAGACAATTCTATACATTATGCAGTGTTCCCCACAGTCACCATCTGTCACCATTCAAACTTATTACAAATATTATTGGTTATATTCCCTATGCTGTACTTTTTACCCATGTAACATTTTATACCCGGAAGTATGTACTTCTGAATCCTTCTCACCTGTTCTGCCCCTCCTTCCTTTGGCAACCACTAGTTCTCTGTATTTATGAGTTTGTTTCTGTGTTTTGTTCACTTCTTTCTTTAGATACCACATAGAAGTGAAATCATACAGTATTTGTCTTTCTCTGTCTTAGTCACTTAGCATAATACCCTCTAGATCCATCCATGTTGTTGCAAATGGCAAAATGTTATTCTTTCTATGGCTGGGTAATACTTTATGGTTTATACCACATCTTCTTTATCCATTCATTTGTTGATGGATGCTTAAGTTGTTTCCATGTCTTGGCTATTGTAAATAATGCTACAGTAAATATAGGGGTACATATGTCGTTTTGAATTAGCGTTTTTGTTTTCTTTGGGTAGATACCCAGCAGTGGAATTACTGGATCATATGGAATTTCTAGTTTTAATTTTTTGAGGAGCCTCCTAGTGCTTTCCATAGCGGCTGCACCAGTTTACATTCCTACCAATAGTGGAAAAGGATTCTCTTTTCTCCCCTTCCTTGCCAGCACTCGCTGTTTCTTGTCCTTTGATACTAGCCATTCTGACAGGTGTGAGGTGACATCTCATCATGGTTTTGACTGCATTTCTCTGAGGACTAGTGATGTGGAGCATCTTCTTGTGTGTTGGTCTATTCAGGTTCTCTGTCCATTTTTAATCAAATCATTAGGTTTTTTTTTTTGTTTTTGGTATTGAGTTGTGTGAGTTCTTTATACATTTTGGATATTAACCCCTTATTGCATATATAATTGGCAAATATTCCTCTCATTCATTAGGCTACCTTTTCACTTTGTAGATGGTCTCCTTTGCTGTACAAAAGCTTTTTAATTTGATGTAGTCCCAATGGTTTATTTTTGCTTTTATTTCCCTTGCCTGAAGAGACATGTCCAGAAAGACATTACTAAGGCCTTTGTCCAAGAGATTACGGCCCATGGTTTCTTTTAGGAATTTTATGCTTTCAGGTCTTACATTTAGATCTTTAATCCATTTTGAGTTAATTTTCCATTTGGTGTAAGAAAGTGGCCCAGTTTAATTCTTTCACATGTATCTGTCCAGTTTCCTCAACATTTATTGAAAAGTCTTCTCCCCATTGTATATTTTGCCCCCTTTGTTGTAGATTAATTGAGCATATAAACATGGGTTTATTTCTGAGTTCTCTTTTCTGTTCCATTGATCTATGTGTATTTTTGTGCTAGTATCCTACTGTTTTTATTACCATAGCTTTGTAGTATACTTTTTCTAAAAAACATTCTAGTGTAATTAAAATACAGTATTATATTAGTTTCAGGTGTTCAGTATAGTGAATCAACAATTCTGCACATTACTAAGGGCTCATTACGGTAAGTGTAGTTTCAAAATCATTTTAAAATCGTTTTAAAATCGTTCTCAATCTGGTATGTGATGCCTACATCTTTGTCCTTTTTTTTCCTCAAGATGCTTTGGTTATCTGGGGTATTTTATGGTTTTGTACAAATTTTACGATTATTCTAGTTGTATGAAAAATACTATTGGTATATATATATATATATATATATATATATATATATATATATATTTTACGTCTGTTTATTTTGAGAGAGACAGAGACAGCATGAGTGGGGAAGGGGCAGGGAGAGAGGGAGAGAGAGAATCCCAAACAGGTTCCATGCTGCCGGCACAGAGCCTGATGCGGGGCTGGAATTCATGAAGCCGTGAGATCAGGACCTGAGCTGAAACCAAGAGTCAGATGCTTAACTGACTGAACCACCCTGGTGCCCCCTGTTGGTATTTTGATAGGGATTGCTTTGAAACTGTAGATTGCTTTGGACTGTATGAACATCTAACAATATTAATTCTTCCAGTCTGTGAATGTGGAATTATCTTCCCATTTGTGTCCTCTTCATCAATGTCTTACAGTTTTCGGATTACAGAAGTTTTATCCCCTTGGTTAAATTTATTCTTTGGAATTCTTTTTGCTGCAGTTGTAAAAAGGATTTCTTTATTTCTCTTCTCTGTTACTTCATTATTAGTGTATAGAAATGTAACAGATACCTGTATGATAATTTTGTATTCTGAATTTTACTGAATTCATTAGTTACAATTTACTATTGGTAAAGTCTTTGGGACTTTTTCTATATAATATGTCATCTGCAAATAATGACAGTTTTATTTTTTCCCTACCAATTTGGATGCCTGTTATTTCTTATCTGATTTCTATGGCTAAGACTTCCAGCGTTATGTTGAATAAAATTGTAAGAGTCACCTCAGTGTCTTGTTCCTGATTTTAGAGGCAAAGCTTTCTGTTCATCATTGTGGGTTTGTCATTATATTAATATTTATCAATATGTAGCTGTATTATATATACACACACACACACACGCGTATGTATAAATAAAATAGGGCTGTGGGCCTCTATTATATTGAGGGATGTTCCCTGTAAACCCACTTTGTTAAGAGTTTTTATCATGAATGGATATTGTACTTTGTCAAATGCTTTTTCTGCATCTACTGAGATGTTTTGATTTTTATCATTCATTTTGTTAATGTGTATCATGTTGATCTTGTGGATATTGAACCATCCTTGCATTCCTGGAATATATCCCACCGGATTGTGGTGAATGATCCTTTTAATGTATTGTTGAATTCAGTTTGCTGGTATTTTGTTGATTTTTGCACATATGTTCATCAAGGATTTTGGCCTGTACTTTACTTTGCTTTTTTTCTTTTTTGTAATGTCTTTCTTTGGTTTTGGTACCAGCATAATGCTGAACTTGAAGAATGCATTTGGAAGCTTTCCTTACTCTTCTAATTTTAGGAATAGTGTGGGAAAGATAGTTGTTAACTCTTTAAATGTTTGATAGCATTCACCTGTGGAGCTGTTTGATTCTGAATGTTTATTGGGAGTTTTTTAATTATATATTCAATTTTGTTACTAGTACTCTGTTTAGATTTTCTGTATTTTTCTGACTCCGTGTTAGAAGATTGTATGTTTCTAGGAATTTATCCATTTCTCCTAGGTTGTCCAGTTTGGCATTTAATGTTTTTGCAGTAATCTCTTACAGTTCTTTATATTTCTATGATGTCAGTTGTTACTTCTCTTTGATATCTGATTTTATTATTTATGTCCTCTTTTTTTCTTGACGAGTCTTGCTAAAGGTTTATCAATTTTATCTTTTCCCAGAACGAGGACTTTGGTTTCATTGATCTTTTCTGTTGTTTCTTTTGGAATCCTTTATTTCTGGTCTGGTCTTTATTACTTCCTTTCTTCTAACTTTGGGCTTCTTTTTTTTTCCTCTCTAGTTCCTTTAGGTGCAAGTTTGGATTTATTTGAGATTTTTCCTGTTTCTTGAACTGGACCTGTATCCCTGTAAGCTTCCCTATTAGACTGCTTTTGCTATGTCCCAAAGATTTTGGTGGATCATTGTGTTGCCTTCTTCATTTGTCTCCAACTCTTCTTGGATTTCGTCTTTGATTTCTTTGACGCATTGGTTGTTTAGTAGCATGTGGTTTAGTTCTAGTGGCATTTTTGATGATTCCCATCCTGTTTTTAAAAATGGCTTGCGTTTGCATTCATTCAACAAAGTTATTCACTGCCTACTCTGTTTGTTGTAGACTTAGGTGGATTTCTGTGACTTTTTATCTCTGGGCATGACTTTTTCTTTGGCCATCAGACCAGTTTTATCCTAGTCCTGTATGCTTGTATCCCTTTCTGGAACTCCATTTCTTGCCCTTAAGCTGTCCAATATCTCTCCTACCAGACTTGACCACTGGCTCTTTGTGATGTGATTTAACCTGCATCTCCCTCCATTGCTGTGCTCTGCTAAGAGAGCTAGAGATGGCAGGGGTGGAAGGCGGGAGTGGGGGGTAACAGGTGGATTTGTAGAAATTCTTACAGGCATTTCTAAGGGAAATTTGTAAGACTGGCTTAGGAAAACCTTGTGAGAGGGGCTCATAGACCTTTTTGTTCCGTGACCACCATTGTTTTCCCTCACGTCCACCTGCCAGGCACAAAACCTTTCCAAACCTAGTGTGTCTCAGATCTCTTGTGGTACATAATCACTTCCATTATTTATAGCGATTCTTTCCAAGAACTTTCATGCCATGACCTGTATAGGTAGTGATGATGTTTGTGTGAATGATGCCCCAGGCTCTGCATCCCAGCCCCAGGGGTTGAGGGGAGCAGTTCTCTCAGCTTTCTTATAATCTGGTCGGTGCATTTTTTTGTGGAGGCTTTTCAACCTTGCATTGAGTCACCTGGGAGCATTAAAAGTTCAGATGCCTGGGCCACAGACCTCTGCTCTGATTGAATTGTTCCAGAATGAGGCCTAGATGTTGGTATTTTTCACACCTCTGCAGGCAAGTCTGATGTCACCTGGGTTGAGAACTTGTTGTCTAGTAGCCTAGCGACCTGAGGGTTAACCATCTTGACCAGCTGTCATCCGCTGCCACAAAAGTAGAGAAAAGAATAGAGGGACACATTGGGGACAGCTGCCTCACGTGGGAGGGAGGGAGTGTTTTAAGTGGAGCAAAGATGGATGAAAATGAGGAGACATTTAGGTAGCTGAGAGCTTTAGGGGGCCTTATTCACAGGAGACAAGTGACCATTTGTAAGGTAGGGAGTGATGTGCTGCAGGTGGATTTAATGTCAGGTCGTGGGGTTAAGGACAGTTAGGTTGTAGCAGTATGTTGTGGCACCAAGTGAGCCGAAAGGGCCTAACAGCAGTGAGCGTTTGTCCAAACCAGTATTTAAGGGCCTGGTACTCTGGTGGAGCCCCCTGCCTGAGTGTACCTTAAACCCATTGTTTTAGATTTAAAGTAGAGATTTAAATCTGGTTGTAATGCATTATTAACATAAAATGATGGAGGAATGAGGAGAGGCCTAGTTTCCCAGGTATATACCTGCTCTGGGAATTTTGGTGGGAGGGAGGTCTTACTAGTTAAAAAAAAAAAAAAAAAAAAAAAAAAAAAAAAGTCTTATTTTACTTTGCTCTGACGTGTTTACAAAACTCATTTGTGTTCGACCACCTTCTCTGTACACTTTTATTTTCTAATACCATTTTCCCCACTTGATACTCTTGAGATTTTTAGAGACCTTCTAATCATCTGATAACATTTTAAGTTAAAAAAATTTTTTTAAGTTTATTTTGAGGGGGAGAGAGAACATGTGTGTGCATGTGGGGGAGGGGCAACAAGGAGAGACAGAATCCCCGGCAGGCTCTGTGCCATCAGTGATCAGCTCACAGCCCGTTGCGGGACTCCATCTCACAAACTGTGTGATAGATCATGACCTGAGCCGAAATCAAGAATGGGACGCTTAACCGACTGAGCCACCCAGGCTCCCCTCATCTGATAACATTTTAAAAATTATTTTCTTGCCGATTGGGTGGGACAATGGAGGCTGGACGATGGGCATCCTTGTCATATTCTTGGCTTTATAAGTGATGGGCATGTTGGGCAGACCAGGACAAGAGATTTTCTGTATCCTAGGCTGTGAGCCTGAACCGGCTCTTATAGGAGGCACTTGGTAGTTGCTTTTAGCTCTTTATCAATTCAGATGACTGACCTTCCTGTTCTTAGTTTAAATAAAATGTATACATCTTTTGACCCCCCCCCCTTTCTCCGCCACCCCGATATTTTGCCTTAAGTTTAAATTACATAGTGTTTGAATTGGGCATATTTGAAATCTTTTTTTTTTTTTTTTTTTTTTTTGGTTGGTTGTTCCAACCTGCCCCTGTGGGAGTGGGGCAGGTCTACAGAATTCTATATTCTATACAAAGAAAGCTAAATTATCCAGACCCTTAGAATCTTAGAGTTCTTGCTCAACCTTTTTAGATGACAATGCCATGAGCATAAAGGAAATCTTTTGGCATAATTGCTAGCTCTACGTGAAAAAGCGCTGCTTCCTCCCTATTTAAGAATGGTCTTTGCAGTCGAGATGTCCCTGTAAAAGAGGAATAAGCACGCCGCCTACCGAGGCTGGGGAGAAGTAGAGAAGCCCTGGCGTAATCGAAGCTCCCCAAGCCCCCTGCCTCCCACTTCCCACATCCCTAGTACAGGGAATAATGCACAGGATGTGATTGTGAATTAAATTCACTCCCCATATGAGGGCATTTCGGAATTATAATACCTAGTTCCGAATATGTGACCTGGCCTCATAGGTCTAGAAGGTCTGTTCTTTTGAGGTCACAGACCCTTGTTTTGCTCCTTCCTTCAATTGTAGCACCTGGAGTACGGACTTGTATTGCACATGCACTTCTGTGATGGCCTCTTAGTGTGGGCTGGACCAACAGGGCATTGTAGATTGTGTTTGGGACAGCCCTTCAGTCTAAACCCTCCTTAAATTTAATCGAAGGGAACTTAGAGTGGCCTCAGAGGTGTAAGTGTGATAGCGATTCTTTAATGCAACTGTTAAAGTTTTTTTTTTTTTAAGTCTGTTTGAATCTAAGTCTAATTAAATTGATTCATTTCCCATCAAGATAAGACTTAAAAGCATCCTTTGTTTTATTGTGCAATGCTTCCCAGCTTTTTTCTCACGAAGAGGCAAAGAGAAATTGACGAGTGTTGTATTCATCTCCAGGACCATGTTTAAGACAGATGTGCTTTCTATTAGATTAATCTTTTTTTTTAACCTGCCTTTTTTTTTCTTTTTAAACAAGACCAAGCATAAACTCTCCCTTAATGCCCAAGACTCGACTAGAATTCTAAAGTCATTACAGTACTGTGGGCCTGCAGTTCACCTTCACAATGCCCAGCTGCTCCTTCGTTCCTTGTGACTGGGTCCCGCCTCTCCTTTGCTTGCATTAAGGCAGGCGTCATACTGTGTGGAACTATTTATAATCCTGTCTTACCAGATTGTGAACTCTTGATGGTGATACTTATCTCTGTGTCTTCAATGTCTCCCCCATAAGCGCTCAGTAAATCTTTGTATAAAGAACTCTCATTTTCCCCCACTCGTTTTTAAATTAAGTTTTAAAAATGTTTCTATTTTTGAGAGAGAGAGTGTGGGGGAAAGACAGAGAGGGGGGGATACAGAGGATCTGACATAGGTTCTGTGCTGACACCAGAGAGCCCGATATGGGGCTCGAACTCCTGAACAATGAGAGCATGGTGGAAGTCAGAGGCTTAACTGACTGAGTCCCTCGGGCGCCCCTTCCCCAGTATTTTTTTTTTTTTTTTTCCTTAAGTAGGACTGGGAACAGAATGTTGCATCATCCTTAAGAGGGATGAATCTATCATGGATAAGCTTCAGGTTCTTGAAAACAGAATGCCCAACCTACAAGATTAGGGCTTAGACTCCCACTCTTCATTTGCTAGTGAAAAATGTCTTCCCAGATTAGTTTGTCCACCTCCCTTCTTGATCCCACTCCCCACTACCTCTTGAGAAGCCCATCACTTACCTTTCCTGTGTTTTGAGTTAGTCTCCTACTTTGTGACGTTTCTCCTAGGCATACACCGCCATGTCCTTTTCTCCTCTCCCCAAACACCCCCTTGTAGCACCATGTTGGAGGAGTCACTCTCTTCCTTCACAATATAGCTTCTTGAAAAGGGGTTTGAATCCATTGTCTTCATCTCCTTACTCTTCATTTCAGTTTCAACCCATTAGCGTCTCGTGTCTGTACGGAGCCCAGCCTGAGTCTGTCTAGATGTGGAGCCCAGCCTGAGTCTGTCTAGATGTAGACATTTTCCGTTCACCACCATGTGTGTTGACTTCTGGTTCTTTGATGGCCACCACCTGTTATCAGGCTCACCTAATGATTGGATCTTGGCAGTTCACACAGTTTGTGCCATGAAGCTCTTAGGAAGAAATGGTTAGCTTGGCTGTGTGGTTTCTCTGTCAAGATAGACCACGGAGAGCCTTATGTCCTAAATAATGCTTTTTGAAGTGCTGAGAATGGGTGTCATCTGATCTGAACCCATGAGAAATAGAGATTGTCCACTTGAGATTACTGCCATTTTAAAGCACCCTAGGTACCTGTGTGACCAGAGTTTTCAGGGTTGCTTACTTAAATAAACAAAATTATTGGAGTTCCTGCAGGGGTGAAGTTGAAACACTTATGCATCAGCTCGGCTAGAAGTTAGCAACCACAGACCGGGACCCTGAGCATAAAAACTTTGTCAGACTTTCCCTCGTTTAAGCTTTGTGACGTTCTCAGGTACTTGAGTTAACGTTTCCATCTTTTCCCATTTGAGTGATTTTTTAAACCTTTTAAATTGTGGGTGTCCTGTTGGCACTGCGTGCGCAAAGGTGAGGGGGGATTATGGAGGCCTTCTACGTGGTCCTGGTACGTTGAGTAGTACTGGATGGTGGCACCTTTCAAACGGAAGGTGTAGGGGTCGTGCAGTCCGGGAGTACCAGGCCCCTGTTGTGCCTGGAAGACATATCTGGGAGGTGAACCTAATCTGGCCCAGTCAGGTTCCCTCTCTTTTAAACTTCTTTGTTTTGCTAATCTATGAAACTGAGCCTTAGTGGTTATATTTTATTCTGACCCTGAGGGATTAGTTTTAGTTTAGCTTAGGTTTGGTTATTTTTAGGAATGCATTTATTTTTCTGTTGGGAGGTGGCGGGATAGTAAAGTCAATCTAGAGATTCTGGTCGTCTTGTTGTCTTTCAAGAGCATGGGAATTGGAAAACACTACCAAGCCTTCTGATGAAATTAATTTGATAGACCTGCTGCTTCCAGGTTGGATGTCGCCTAAAGATTTATGATTGAGTTACATGGTTACAAACTGTTTCTTTCTGTTGCTGGTTTAACTTTCTCCCAAAACCGGTTTGGTAATTACCAGGAAGTACTGGAGAACAGGAGAACCTTAAGCTGTCTATAGAGCCTTTCAGCCTTCAGAACTACCTTTATATACAAGAACCTTTCACTGAGTTATGAGTTGTAATGACGGCCAGCATTCAAATGTTTCTCATGTACTGGGTACTGTGCGAAATGTTTCACATACCACAGCTCAATCATGAAAACCAGTTCATGAGGTTGCTGTGGTCCCGCCCCTCCCAACATCTGACAGGTGTGCCAGCTGAAGTGTGGACAGGTAAATCGATCCTCTCAAGTTACAGGCTTTGTAGGTTTCTGGCATCTGTGTCCTCTGGGCCTAGTATCATGTCCATAAAAGATAAAACAGACAACTTAGGTGCTCACTTAGGCAGTGGGATTGGGGTTAAATCTTTTTTTTTTTTAATTTTTGAAATTTACTTATTTTTAGAGAGCAGGGGAGGGGCAGAGAGGGAGGGAGAGAGAGAGAGAGAATCCCAAGCAGGCTGTGAACTGTCAGCGCAGAGCCCAATGTGGGACTTAATCTCACAAACTGAGAAATCATGACCCGAGCCAAAATCAAGAGTCAGATGCTCAACCGACTAAGCCACCCAGGCGCCCTTGGGGGTTAAGTCTTTGTCGAACAAAAGATATGGGACTTCTTTACTTTGAACCATTTCTTTAGCAGTGGCTGGCTGATGAGATAACAAGGTAACTGAGAATTCTCACCTGGTGCATATTCTGTCTAAGGAACTGTTGAAGGAAAGAATTTTAATGTCCTATTTTCCTATCATCGAGTGGTTTTGGGGGGTGACTAGGGCGGTGGCACTTAGGACGGCCGTGGAGTAGTATTGATGATTAAATAATCAGTCCTTTTCTTGTCTGCATTCTTGAGGTTGGAAATTGTACCCTGGAATGCTAATTGACCCTGTCTCAAGCCTGGCTGCCACGTTCAGATGAAAGGAGTGATAGCAAAGGGAAGTAGCTGCATTTGGGTAGGTTTCCACTTTTAGGGAGGGTCCACACCTACGTGTCACAGTTGCGCTGGGTAAGCAGGGCACTGACATTCTTATTCCCTATTTGATAAGGACGACCAGAAGGAGGGTACAGAAGAAATAGCAATGAGACCGGATGGCTGCGTGGGTGGCCTCACAGTAGCTTTGATACCAAGCAGAATGGTGACCCGTAGCCAGTCCTCACTTTTCTGGCCCTCCCTTTCTTGAATAGTAAAATGGGGTTTTGAAGCAGATGATCTTCAAGGGCTCTTGAACTGTTAAAGTTGTATGACTTTATATATCCCACTAAAGCAGACCAAACCTGATAAAATCACGAGGTAGATTTAAAAATCCATGCACGTTGAATGAAGCTCAAATTGTTTTATTAGGATTGATTCATTGTATTATAATAGGTGCAGCAGCTGTTTTCTTGGGGGAGGGGGTGTAGTATTGGGTCTGTTCAAGTCCTGAGTCTGGTCTGTGTGGTTCCTGAGCTCCTGGGCGTTTTTTCTTTCTTTCTTTCTTTCTTTCTTTCTTTCTTTCTTTCTTTCTTTCTTTCTTCTTTCTTCCTTCCTCCTTCCTTCCTTCCTTCCTTCCTTCCTTCCTTCCTTCCTTCCTTCCCTTTCTTTCCTTTCTTTCCTTTCTTTCCTTTCTTTCTTTTTTGAGAGACAGAGAGCATGAGTGGAGAAGGGGCAGAGAGAGAGGGAGACACAGAATTCGAAGCAGGCTCCAGGCTCTGAGCTGTCAGCACAGAGCTCGACACGGGGCTCGAACTCACGAACTGCGAGATCGTGACCTGAGCCTAAGTCAGACGCTCAACCGACTGAGCCACTCAGGCGCCCCACCTGGGCGTTTTCTTACCACTCCTGGGCCTAGTTTCCCCTCACCGGCTGAGACCTGCCCTCTCCCTAGGGCTACTGCCAGCCTTGGGACCGTGCACTCCCTTTCTGTTAATTGGATTTCTTTCTTGATTCTTAGTTCCCATCTTTAACATCTTGGTAGACTTTGTTAGCATCTGAACTCCAGTTGTCTCTTTGTATAACCCTATTCCTTCCTCTGTTACAGGAATATAGATTTTTAACTTCCCAGCTCAATGAATCGGCCAGCTTGCTTGTCTGAATTTTTGAGTCTCAAAGGAATTGACAGGGTGTCCATAATGTTTGGAAACCTCATCTTACTTTCTTTTCTTTTCTCTTTTCTTTCTTTTCTTTTCTTTTCTTTCTTTCTTTCTTTCTTTCTTTCTTTCTTTCTTTCTTTCTTTCTTTCTTTCTTCTTTCTTTCTTTTTTTTTTCTTTCCTTTCCTTTCCTTTCTTTCTCTTTCTTTCATATATTAGAGAGAGAGAAAGAGCCCGAGTGGGGGAGACACAGAATCTGAAGCAGGCTCCATGTTCTGAGCTGTCAGCACAGAGCCCGACGTGGGGCTTGAACCCACGAACCCCAAGATCATGACCTGAGCCGAAGTCAGATGCTTAGCTGACTGAGCCACCCAGGTGCCCCTAGACTTTCTTTTTAGCATAGTGAAGATACCCTTCATGACATCATACACAAGTCACGTATTTTTTCCTTTTGTCTCCAGACTTAGTGCATCTTTTAAAAGATTTTTTTTAATGTTTATTTATTATGAGAGTGAAAGAGTGTGCGAACAGAAGCAGGGGAGGGACAGAGAGAAGGAGAGACAGAATCCCAAGCAGGCTCCTGCACTATCAGTGCAGAGCCCAATGTGGGGCTCAAACTCATGAACTGCAAGATCATGACCTGTGCCGAGACCAAGAATCTGACACTTAACTGACTGAGCCACCCAGGCGCCCCCAGACTTTATGCATCTTACAGATTGTGTGCCACACAATTATTTTCTTGCTGGCATGCTCTCCTACCCTTTACGGCTTTGCCTGTATTACCACATATTTTTTTATTAAAAAATTTTTTTAATGTTTATTTTTGAGAGAGAGAGACAGAGTGCAAGCAGGGGAGGGGCAGAGAGAGAGGGAGATAGAGAACCCAAAGCAGACTCCAGGCCCTGAGCTGTCAGCACAGAGCCCGATGTGGGGCTGGAACCCACGAACTGCAAGATCATGACCTGAGCTAAAGTCAGACGCTCGATTGACTGAGCCCCCCAGGTGCTCCACCACATATTTAATACAGATCTTTCAATGCCAGTGTTCTGGCTGATGCTGTTTCACGGCAGTCCCCACTGACTCTGAATACCTAACTTCTCTCTAAGTGGGTAGGCCAGCTTCTGGTCATGATCCCTCCACCAATTATAAAACTACATTTGGGGTCATAGTTGTCTATGATCTACTTCTGCACTGGGGCCAGTATGACAGATTTCTTGAGTGTCTGCCCTGGTGAATTGGGAATAGCCATCAGGAGTGTCATGTAAGTGTATCAGGAAAGAGCTAGGACTCACTCATGGGCTGCCGTGGGCCTGGGATGGGGACCACTAATGAGCTGCCTGGGGATGGGGAGGTGACGGCACACATGCCATTGTTTGCCAGTCGCCCCGGAAGCCCAAGACTCTTAATCATTTCTTTTTTTTTGTAATCTTAGGGTCATATGGCTTTTTGTGCATATCCATGTTCTTTACTGTTTGAGAGCGTTTTCAACAGCTACTTTAAGAGTGGCTTGGCATACATTTATAACAGGTCTCAGGAGATTTCTTACTGGAAGAATTATTTAGATTCTATACTTAGTAGTAAGCTCTCTCCTTGTCAAAAATATTGATTTCACTCCTCAGTGATAGTTTCTAAAATGTACTTTCCAAATATCTTCTAATAGAGTGGCTCCTAGCATTTGGACCAGCAGTCTGAGGATCTTTGGGAGATTATACTGGAGGAAAATGCTGGTTCCCATATATTAAGAACTACAAATTAGTGAAAACAGACATGATCTATTAGAAATATGGGGCAGTAATAACAGGCAATGTCTATGGAGCGTGCCAGATCCTGTCCTGTGTGATTTGAGTGTTGTATTAATTCATACAGTTCCCTGATGATATCATGATTCTGGTCCCTCTTTTGTGTCTGAGGATGTGGGCATGGAGGCTTATTGATTTCCCTGAGGTCACTAGCCAGTAAGTGATGGAACCGGGACAGGAGCCCAGACAGCCTGACTCTAGAGCTCATGTATGTAACCCGTGTGTTGTAATGGTCAAGGGGCATTTCCAGACCTTCAAGGGAAGGAAACAGATTCTCAGTCGCAAATGCAAATTAGAATTTTTAGGTACCACTTTTCACTACTTAGATTCAAGTGTGACTTTGGTAGGAACTACTTCATAGCTGACGTGTAGACTTAAATCCCTCCTTCCCTCCACCCACGTCCGCTCACTCTGGCCTCGCTGCTCTTGGAGCTCAGGTGCTCTGCAGCCCAGTGCCACCTGAGCAGAGGACCCGCCCACCCTGTGCCTGGACTTCTGACCTGTGTGCCAACTTACCGGTGTTGATTTAAAGCACTCAGTTTGTAAAATTTGTTGTGCAGCAGTAGAAAACTAATACAGAACTTTGAGCGGTTGTCTCTGTTTGAAAGGATTTTCCCCTTCCTGTCTGCCCTTTGAATTTCTACTCCCTTAAAAAAAAAATATATATATTTATTTTGAGAGAGAGAGAGAGCTTGTGAGAGTGAGAGCAGGGGAGGGGCAGAGACAGGAGGAAGAGAATCTCAAGCAGGCACTGCGCTGTCAGCATAGAGCCCGATGTGGGACTCGAATTGTTGAACTGTGTGATCGTGACTTGAGCTGAAACCAAGAGTCAGACACTTCACCAACTGAGCCACCCAGTTTTTTGTTTTGTTTGTTTTTTTTACACAAAGTTCAGAAACGCTTGATCATTCTGCATTTCAGCAACATTTAAACTGCATTGTGTTTGGATCAGTCATGCACCCTTTTCATCGCACTTTACATTTAGACCACAAGGATTATTTCTACACGTGAATCTAGCTGTGTATCCTTGGTGTCCCTCCTAGCACAGAGTAGGTGCTCAAATATATTCTCAAGTAATGTGTAGTAGGTCTGTCAGGAATTTTAACTTAAAAATCAAAGATTCAGAATTCTGAAAGGACCTCAGTATGGTCCCAGGAGAGAGCTCTCTATTTGATTAAAATGCCAAATAACTTGCTTTTATTGTATTCATAAATATTAAATGTCCAGTGTTCTTTATGATGTATAGACACCTTGAAAAATGGGCTCCCTTTTCTCACGGAGCTGGTGTGTTCATGAGATAAGATGAAGTGTTCTTTAATAAACGGTTTTTCATTTTTGGGCATTTTAGACGTATATCTAGACTGACATAAAAAAACGTTTAGTTTTTCTTAACCAACTGCTATTTAAATACATGTAGACTTCCTGCTTAATGCTAAAGCATAAAAATAGATGATTTCCCTTTTGTTTATGAAACTGCTGAATAAAGAATCTGAAACAATTATAAGAAGGAACAGTCCTGAAAAAATGTCAGGTCTTTGATTAAGAATGAGTGGAAACTTGAAAGGTTATTTAACGAACCATTTGAATAGTTAAGCATGACCATATGCCCAAGATGACACCTGTTGTCTTACTGTAATTATTAATGGCACCTTGTTTTATTCTCAAGTGTCTGTTTGATGATAAATTATATTGTGACCCTGTAATAGTATGTTAGCAGTTGATGTCTTTGACTTGCTGTCTCCTTTTAATAATCCTTCACCTCCCAGAGATTGAAGTTGGAAGTTGTACAGCATCCGCTTTCAAGAAGGCAGGCAGACTATCCTGAACTTCCTCCCGGACTCGCCAAATCTGTGGAAGCGATATTAAAACTGAATGATAAAAACACCCACGTTTTCATGTCTGTTTGGAAACTTACAGGGTTTGTTTTTTTTTTTCTTTATCATGGAATTCACAAATTTTATTAGAATACGCCTGGGTGTGTGTGTGTGTGTGTGTGTGTGTGTTTAAAATTGATTTGCCTGGCATGTGGTTAGTTTTTTATAAGTCTTCAAACTGGAGATATCCCCCCCCGCCCTTTTTGAGGGGTTTATATATATATCTTTATTAGACATTACTTTTTTATTGTGGTAAAATACACATAACATCTCTAACCATTTGTAAGAGTATAATTCAATGGCATTAAAGACATTTGCAGTGTTTATAACCACTGTTACTATACCTGCAGCATTTTCATCCTTTCCAGTGTAAACCCTGTACCCATTGCATAACTCCGTAAACCCCCCTTCCCCTGCACCCTGATAACCTCTGTACTACTTTCTGCAGAGATCTTTCCTTTTACTTAATTGTAGTCATTTTTATACCTGTTCCATTTTTTTTTTTTTTTTTTTAGTTTTATTTTTAAGTAATCTCTACATCTGACGTGGGGCTCAAACTCACAACCCCAGCATCGAGTTGCATGCTTCACACCGACTAAGCCAGCCAGGTGCCCCCACTACCTGTTCCTTTTTTTACCCTCTGGAATCTGTATTACAAATACTCCAGATTTCATGATTTGCCTCCCACTGGTGTCTGTCTTGATTTTTATTTGCTGAATTTAAAAAGTCAAGCTATATGATCTCACTCATATGTGGAATTTAAGAAACAAATGAGCGAAGGGGGAGAGAGAAAAAGACAAACTGAGAAACAGACTCATAACTGTAGAGAACAAACTGATGGGTTACCAGAGGGGAGATGGGTGGTGATGGGGGGGCAGGAAATAGGTGATGGGCATTAAAGAGTAATCAACATCACTATTCATTAGGAAATGTATATTAAAACCATATTTAGTTACCACTGTGCTAGAATGGTGTAAATAAAAAATATTCTGGGTGCTCCTGGGTGGCTCAGCGTCCGACTTTGGCTCAGGTCATGATCTTGTGGCCTGTGGATTTGAGCCCCGCATCGGGCTCTGTGCTGACAGCTCAGAGCTTGGAGCCTGTTTCGGATTCTGTGTCTCCCTCTCTCTCTGCCCCTCCCCTGCTTGTGCTCTCTCTCAGAAATGAATAGATATTAAAAAAAATAAAAATAAAATTCTGACAGCCCCACCGGTGGGGAGACTGTGCCACAGCCCTCACACTGTGCCAGTGGGGGTGCAGTATGGTACAGTTGCTCTGGGAAAATGATTTGGTAAGTTTTTTATGAAGTTAAACATGCACGAACCAGCGATCACACTTCCAGAGAGTCAGTTACTAAAAGAAATATGTTCACACAAAAACCTGTCTTCGGATATTTGTAGCAGCTGTAGTCCTATCACCGAAATCTGAAAGTTTCTCAAATGTCCTTCAGCTTGGTAAATGATAAACCGTGGTCCGTCTCTAGCATGGACTGTTACTCAGCAAGAAAAAAGGAACAAACTACTGACATGTGCAACACAGATGAATGTCCCAATATGTTAAAAAAAAAGGCGGGGACTGTGATGATGAGTTATCACCTATAATACTCCCAAGGGTTAGAAATCATCTTTCTTGTAGCTCTCCTGGTTTGCCTACCCACCACACATATGGAATAGCATTTTGGGTGCTGGAAAGCCTTTGCGCTAGGTTGCCTTTTATTTGGTTACTTATGTGTTTACCTTTTCCAAATTCAGAAAATGAACAAGCAATTTAAATGGACACTTTACCAAAGGATATTTATCAATGACACATAAGCATATAAAGAGAAGCTCGACATTTATACTAACACAATTACAAAAGAGATATGTCATCATACCTACTAGAAAGGCCCAAATCAAAATGACAATATCAAACTTAGAGGGTGTGGAACAACTGGAACTAAGCGGGGCTATAAAAGGCTACGACCACTTTGAATTTATTAATGCCTAAACCCTATGACCCAGGAATTCCAATCCTAGATATTTAATTAAGAGAAGAAAACTTACGTCCACAAAAAGTATGTACGTGGTCTTCATCACTTAGTGAGGAACCGGAAGCCCAGACACTGGTCAACAGGGATAGTAAACCAATGGAGGTGTGTGTATTTGCATGGTAGACTCCTACTCAGAAATAAGGGAGAAATTATACAGCAGTGTAGATGAATCTGAAATAATTATGTCGAAGACACAAACTGTGATAAGCATTCCCAAAAGACCAACTTAATTGATGGTGGGGGAAGTCAGAAAGTGATTTCAACAGGGTAGAGGGCAGGAAGGAATTTTCTGAGAGGATGGCAGTGTTCTCTGTCTTGTTTGGGTGGTGATTGTATATAAAGGTGTATAAAACTCAAAAAGCATCAAACTGAATACTTCTGTACATTTTATTATATGTATGTTACAGCTCAGTAATAACAAGGCTAGGATTGTGCATTAAAAGTAAGTCAAGGTGAGGTGCCTGGGTAGCTCCGTTGGTTAAGCGTCCGACTTCGGCTCAGGTCGTGATCTCGCTGTCTGTGAGTTTGAGCCCTGAATTGAGCTCTGAGCTGACAGCTTGGAGCCTGCTCTGGGTTCTCTATCCTCCTCTCTCTCTGCTCCTCCCCCACTCATGCTCTGTCTCTCTCTCAAAAATAAACATTAAAAAAAATTTAAAAGACTTTGAGGACCCCACCAAGCATGTCTCAAAAGAAGAACAACCATAAAAAAGTGAGAAAAGTAGGTCAGTCAGTGGTTGAAGTTATACCCAGGGCTTCTGTGAGAATTGATTGGACCATAATACAGTCTTGTAAACAAAAAAGGGATGAATCAGTTGCAGACTTTCGAATTTGCTTAGAAGAAATATTTAGACAGCATTTTGGTCTCAGGGACTGTGAAGTTAATATTGCCTTGTCTGCTCATTTTGTTAATGGGCTTCTCCCTGAGCTTAATGATTTATTAAAGAAACATAAAATAAGACGGGAGATCACTCCCCTTTCTGAGCTCCCAACATCTTGCTGAGCATTTTGAAAGAATATTAGAACAGAAAAAGGGGTTATCCAGCAAATAAACTCATGGCCCTACAATTCTAACAACTACAGGGGCCTTGACCAAACTTTAGAACTAACTTTGCACCTGCCTCTGTTGAGGAGATACTTGTCAAGACTATAAGCAAAAGGGACATTGGATAAAGGACTTTGCCCTCAAACAACCTGATTGTCCAAGAAGAGGAAACATTCCACCTTCAGATTCTCAAGATAACACTGATGGGGCTGAGGATTCATCTGGTAAGCCACTCCCAGTAATTCCTATAACTCATCAGGGTGAAATGAAACTTGAAATAAATGAGAAATCTGCACTGTGCTGGTAGACACCAGAGGTATTCTTTCTCCTTTTAACTCCACCATGGTACAGCAAGAACTTCTTCAGAGTAATAAAATTGGTTTGGTGTTAGGAGTCACGTCCAAAGAGTTCCTTTATCAGCGCCCTTAACTTTGGCCCTTACCCTCTTCTCCGAAAATCATGCCTGTCTCTTAGGAGACACTGACTCTGTCAATCTCCTGGCAAGTTACCTACTTCCTAAATTCAGAGGTCAAATAAATTTTGTCTTCCCCAACCGTATAAATCTGTTAATTCAGTTTTTTGGACATGGGGGTCTGACATTTGACTGTTTAGGCGAGGTTCGCTAGTGCCTCTGTCACCAGCCTGCAAGAGACCACTGTTGAGCCCTCCCGCCACTCACAAGTTCAAGCTGTCCCAAGAACAGTGAGGGGTTTGAGCTGAGCACAACTATGAAGTGGGCCATGGCAAGAAAAAGGGAAACCATGACCACTCCAGAGGACCCAGTGGCCAGAGAGAACAAGGGAACAATCCAGAAGTCTGCTTCTAATGACCTGTGTCAAAAGTTGATAAGAAACAAAAACCCAGTGAATCACCAAAGTAGTAATCAGTAGAACTTTACTGTGCACACACCAAAAGGCTGTTTGCCAACCATCAGCACTCAAACCAAAACATGGAATAAGGCTCCAAGGTGGCTTATATCGCATGAGGGCAGTGAGTGTTCTTTACAGTGATTGGTTATAGTAATAGAATTTTCTTAAATGTAAAGGAATTGGTTAGTGGTTACCTCATGTCAGTTTTGGGGAATGAGGTTACTTTTGCTTATGAGTTTCAAATGCAGAGGCATGAAGTGACCCAGGTTGACCTGGAGCTTTCACTATTAATAACATTTTACCCCTTCATCAGTTGCTTTTTCTGTGTGTGATAAATGTATTTTAAATCTGACCATTTGACAGTATGGTGCCTATATCATAACCCACTGATCTTTTTATATGGGTGATTTTGACTTTTTTTCATCTTTAGTCTTGATAATATAATTTGGGTATCTACGAAGATCAGTTTTCGTTTGTACTTTTTACTTGGTTAATTTAAAAAGCTCCCCCTGCCCAATTTTGGTTTAATCATGTATCTCTGGAAGTTTAACTGCTTCCCTTATAAATGAGCTGGCAGCTTATGAGATCTGTTGGCTGCTTGAGTGATAGTTCTCCATGACACCTGAATGAATCCCACCAACCTCTCCTAAATGTTAAATTCTGAGAGGTTTAGCATTTCTGCTGCCTTTAATTACTCTGACTGCTGTATAATATGCAATCGTCTACTACAACAGCTTTTTTTTCAGTGCTGTATCATAGTGAAACCTTAATGTGTAAACATTAAGCCGCGATTAAGGATCCAGACTTAAAATTCAACCCCAGTTTGTGTGTATGCCAGCAATGACAGCTACTGATAAATTCTTAATTTCTTTTCCTAGCAGCTGGAAATTTCTTTTGATACCAATTTGAAGATGGTCCTAACTTTAGAAGGGTGAAAATGTGGAAAACAGTATCTTAGGACACTTCTATTGCAATATTAAAAGAAGAAAGCGAGATGTATTCTGGTAGAATTTTGGATTCCCTTCTGCCCCCTAAATTACATAAGCCTCAGAGAGAAGAAGTAATGAGAGCAGCACTGAGGTTTTTACTCCTCATTTGTAACACTGGAAGCTGGTACATTGTAGGTGCGGGTGAATTCCTTAAGAAGGATCTTTGCCGATCCTTAAACCCAACTGTATTTTTATTTTATTCATTTATTGAACAGATATTCTGGGCATCTTGCCAGTTGGGTCCTCTGGGAAGCACATGCCAAGTGCTTAGACGGGGTTAGAAGTAGAAGATTTTTACCGATTGAAATACAGTACATGAAGGGAAACGAAGCAGAAGTGGGCCTGGGGATCCTTCAGACTGGGATGCAGGTGTGGTCTCTGTGAAGGGAGAGGGGAAAGGGAGGACGACTGGGTAGACTGCGGTGCAGCTGTACCGCAGTCTGGGCCGCCCTGGTGTAGAGATTGCCCACTGGCGAGTCTGTGCTGGCCGGGAATGGAGAGCCTTCTGGGCCCCGCTGTGCTTTGTCCTTGGCTGGCATTGCCTACAAAGTGGCAGCCTCTGCTTAGAAACTGAAGCAGGTCCTCTGCACAGCTGCAGCTGGAGTCTCTCTGCTCACTGGCCTCCTATGCAGGGTCTCTCTTAGAGGATGGTCTGAGGAGTGCGTCTCCACAGCCACGAGAGCCCCTTGCCGCGTACCAGGAGCTGTTGTAATGTTAACTCTGCCACTTGGTTTGAATCGGAACCTGGACCAGTCGCCTAACTTGCAGATTTTAGCTTTGGAGAAAATAATGCCGATATCGTAGGGTTTTCGCGAAGTCTCACCGCACAGTGGTCTCACTCACACGTTCGGCGTTCTGGTCTGTTTCCTGTGGGGACGTGGTGATGGTCAGGTTCGAGAAGGTCCCTGTGCGGGTTTCACCCGGTCATGGCAGACACGGTAAACGCACAGATACCTGAACGGTAGTCTCCCGGCATGAGAGCTGCTCATGAAAATCAGGTGATGCGGCAGTGTTGCGCGCAAAACATTTTTTCACGCACCGGAGCTGTGAAGCCTGCCACGCGGAATGTTTTCTGCAGAATTGAATGAACCAGTGCGCAGGGTTCGGAGGACACATTGGCGAACAGACTAATGATACTGCGGACAAAATGTGCACAGCGCCTCTGGCATGCCGACTTAGGTGTGATTTCAATGTAAAGGGGACTCAGATTGATGAGTTTTGCAGTCTAGTAGATACTTATTCTTACTTGCTGGGAAGAATTAATTTCGAAACGAGCACTGGATGTTTCATTTGCTGGGAAACCAAAGGATAAACTGGGACAGACTGTGCTAAAACGGGGGTTGACAGACTTTCTCTTTTTCTGTAAAGGACCAGATAGTAAATATTTTAGGCTTGCCTGGCCGCCACAGTCTCTGCTGACACCACTCACCTGCGCCGTCCTGGCATGAAAGCTGCCGCAGACGACATGTGAACAAATGGGCCTGGTTGTGTTCCGATAAAATTTTGAAAAGATTGAAATTTATGTTCCATAGGATTTTCATGTGTCGCAAAAATACCATTCTTTTGATTTTCTTTCAACCATTAAGAATATATAAAATCCATTCTTGGAGCCTCCCGGCTGTCCAAACAGGTGGTGGGCTGGATTTGGCCACCCTGTGGACTAGAACTTTGAAGAACGTAGGAGTAACCGGATTTCATTAGTGGGATAAATGAAGCAAAGCACTAAAATTCACTTTTGAGGAGTTAGCATTTCTGATTTTAGCTTTTTGCAGGTGCTCCTAAATTTTTAGGACATCTGCCGATTGAGGTTAGTGACTCAGAAGCTTAGCCTAGCCATATTGTCTGTTTTTCTTGTATTTGATAAAGATGTAGCAATAACAAGTATTACTCTACATAATAAATCTAATGCAGAATCAGTTTGTATTACCAGTTTGTATTGCTTGAGCAAATCAGAAATGTCAAGCGATGGAAAATTTTAGTACACATATTTAAAAACCATACCTTCGGCCCTCTGTATGTCTTTGATCTTTCTGTATGAATACCTGAAAAGCTCTCTCTCTCCCTCCTCTGCATGGTATCCCATTTTGTGGATAACTAACCAATCCTGTATTACTGGAACCAACCTAAATATCCAGTCGTTAAGCTTTATGAATATAGTGCAATGAATACTTTTGTTCTATAAATATGCAGTTGCATAATTTAACATATAACATGAAATGTATATTGCACAACTGCAAGTATGTCTTTAAGATAAATTTCCAGAAGTGGAATTAATGGATCAAATACTGTATATGCATTTGAACTTTTGCCTTGCATAGTGTGATTGTATTGATTGATACCAAATTTGAGTGGCTGTTTCCCTCTGAATATAAAGTGTGTTGTCACATTTTTGTTTTTGCTCATTAAGTGAATTATGGTATCTTGTTTTAGTTTTAATTTGCATTTCTGTCATGATTGTGGTTGTATATCCCTTCATATGATTATGATCCATTTGTATTTATTTTCCTTGAACTGTCTTTTTATGGCCTTTGCTAGTTTTTCTATTGGGGATTTTTTTTTTTTTTTTAAGTGCTTTTTATATGTTTGAGGAATTAGTCCTTTGTTTTTGGTGGTAGTCCCAAGTATTGTATATCTTTTAACTTTGCTTATGATTTTAAAAGTACCAACGTTTAAAAAATGTAGCCCTGTTTACTCCTTTTCTTAGTTCTTTAAAATCTTTAATTATTATGACTTGTAAATCTGTCTGCCCCCCCCCCCCCTTTTTTTGTCTTTATGAGACTGCCTTTGTTTTAACTATGACATTCTCTTAGTCTTCTCCCTTTTTTTTTTTTTTTTTTAATGTTTATTTATTTTTGAGAGAGAAAGAGACAGAGCATGAGTAGGAGAAGGGCAGAGAGAGAGGGAGACAGAATCCAAAACAGGCTCTGGGCTCTGAGCTGCCAGGACAGAGCCCCACGCGGGGCTTGAACCATGAGCTGTGACATCATGACCTGAGCTGAAGTTGGACGCTTAACCGACTGAGCCACCCAGGCACCCCTCCCTTTCTTTCCTAAGGATACTTGTCATTGGATTTAGGACCCAAACTAATTAAGGATGATCTCATCTCAAAACTTTGAACTTCATTACATCTGCAAACATCCTTTTCTTTTTAAGGTCACGTTCCTAGGTTTTGGGTGGATATATCTTTTGGAGAGCCACTGTTCAACCCACTACAAGAACTCCATTTGATTGTTTTTCTGATTTTTTTTCCCTCCAGTGTTGACTTCAAGAATTCGATTCCTGACGTTTGATCTGAATATTTAAAGCTCTTGAAATATATTTTCAGTTCTTCTCAGAAGGAAAATTATTCTGTGCCTTCTGCCATACAGGGTGCAGGTGCTATGAATAGCATAGCATTCCATTCTGGGACTTGGAATAGCAAGTGGCTGAGAACGTGTAATACTTAATTTTTATTTTTTTCTACTCCATAAACTTTTGATTTTTTTTTTAAACATGTCTACGTTAAGTCTTACTCCTTTTTTCATGTTTCAGCATAAATGGTATATTGAACTAACTTGCTATTGTGTTCAGTGATAATGGGCATCCAAGTCTTCCTGCAGTGTTTAAATTCAAGAGGCATGAGCCCAGAATAGCGCTCCTAAGCATTGTCTGTAGATATGGTAGTGTTATAATATTGTTAGTATAGAACAGAAATGGGTATACATAAGCTTTATAACCTTGGTCAAGTTTTATACTTTTTATTTAGTTACCTCCTGGAAAGTTTGAAGTTTCAGAGATGTCAGCAAAAATATTGATTAGAATGGGTTTTAGGTTTATAATGATACATGATATTATGCCTTTGCTAACTTCACAGTCCCCAGTCTCAAAATTGAGTATAAAAACTGTCTGCAGAGTAAATTTATTCACACTGATCCTGTTTTCTTACACAAAATCCTTAAACACATCAAGTTATGTATAGACTGACTATATTAACATGAGGTTGTAAACTGTATTTTTAAGGTTACAGTTATAACTTTTTAAGTGTGATAAAATGTCTTCCTTTTTACTCTTCTCAATAAAATCTATCATTTATTGTACTAAAAGCCTTTATGACTGAGCAAAATGACAGTCCTTTTGCTGAAGCAATACTGGATTGCAGTGAATGTAATTCAGCCAGAGCCCTGGATGTTTTTCACAAGCTACTTCCATATTTGGGTTTCATTCTTCACTCAGACACAGGGTACTGATGTCACCAAGCCTGTTACCTGTTAGATTGTGTCATTTTCCTTTGTTTCTTTAACTTTTGGTTTATCGGTTATAAATTCTCAGACACTGTAAAGTTCGTCAGTTTTGCTCATTGAAACATGGATACAGAAATTTAAAAGGGGCTAGAAAAGGATCTGGGTGGTCACTCTGGTCTGATTTTTTTTCCGTCTTAAAGGTGATGAAATTGAAGTCTAACTAGAGAAGTGAACTAAATCATTTATTGCTGGTGAGGTCTCTGTTAAAACTCCGGGCTCTGGATCTCTGCACCATTGTTCATTGGTCTACTTTTAGTGCCTATTTATAGTGCCTGCTAAGTTGCAAACTCTCACTACGTAAACATTTCTTGAATATAAATAAATAAGCATGAGTCTTTAATCTCAAAGCTTCAAGTATTCCTTCGGTTTTTATTTCTCAGATATAATTCTATGCAAAATTAACGCAATTTCAAGCTATACCTGCTTATGAAGATTCTTATGTTTATCATCAGGAGAAAAAAATATTTAATAATATTAAATTATTAATAAGAGGAGTCTTATTAATAAGAGGAGTCTGCTAGATGTTTCAAAAAAACTACAATTATAGGGAATAAGAGAGAAACTAATAGAAGCCTCATCACTAAGGTAGTGATCCATTAGGATGTGTTTCTTCCCAGTCTTTTTTTTCTTCTTTTTGATCTCTGTATAGATTCTTTTCAGTCAGCGATATCACTTTTGGTGTTTGCTTCTGAACTGAGTGTAAGCATTTTCCTTTTTATCAAGTTTCCTTTGAAAGAATTCTTTTTTCATGGATGCATGAAATTTTGTTTGGATGTGCCATCATTTAACTCTTCCTCTTACATAATGTTGACATGAGGTCGCTGGATGGATATCCTTCTTGTCGGATTTGGTGACATGTTTAGGAGTGATGTTTTGGAGAGTAAGGTGCACCGCCAGGCTGCTTGAGAAAGCTGGTTTCAGTGACCTTTGTGGCCAAAGGTGGGCAAGACTTAGTTTGCTTTTGCTCGAGCCAACCACCTCACTTGCAATTTTGATTGGAGAAAATGGTATTGTATTTTCATGGCAGTTTATTTGACCACCATGTTTTCTTGGTCCCGATGGTTGATGCCTTGTCTTTGCTTTAGGAACAGCTTTGAGAAACAAGAGGTTACATGGTAATACACTTGGATTGCAAGAAATATTGGAACGATGGTGGAAGGGGCTGCCTGGGGGGTGCAGTCAGTTGAACGTCCGATTCTTGATTTCAGCTCAGGTCATGATCCCAGGGTCGTGGGATCGAGCTCCGCGTTGGGCTCCACGCTGAGCATAGAGCCTGCCTAAGATTCTCTCTCTCTCTCTCTCTCTCTCTCTCTTTCCCTCTCCCCCTCTCTCTTTCCCTCTCCCTCTCCCTCTGTCTTCTCTCCCCCACCTGTCTCCCCAGCTTGCACTCTCTCTTTAAAAAAAAAAAAAAACAACCAGAAACAAAAAAATGAAGGAGGATGTGCGACTTAGACGCAGGGAACCGAATCTGAAATTTGATGAATGCTCGTTGAGTGTGTCGTGCATTTTCTGATTTCCTCCTGGTGTTTATGAGTAGATATTATTCTTCCTGTTTTATGTGTGAGATGTGGACTGACTTACCCAAGATCAATGTAACTTGAAAGCAGTAGAGCTGAGTTTTAAACACGGGGATCCTTGACTTGAGAGGCTCCTAATAATCATTCCCAAAAAAGGCTCTGAAATATGAACCTGCATGAACAGGGCTTTTTTTTTTTTTTTTTTTTTTAATTCCACTTACATCAAAAGAAATTCAGATGTCAAATGGCTATTTTTGTTTGTTTTAAGACAAATAATCAAAGCTGCTTCTTTTAGGGGCACCTGTGTGGCTTAGTGGGTTAAGCGTCCAACTCTTAATCTCAGCTCAGGTCTTGATCTCAGGGTCATGATTTCAAGCCCTGCATTGGTCTCCATGCTGGGCTCCATGCAGGGGAAAGCCTGCCTTAAAAAAAAAAAAAAATTCTTCATTTAGAATAATAAAAGTAGATAAAATAAAAATGAATGCCTGAAATCGTATGACCCAGAGGCATTCTGATATTTGTATATACACAGAATTGCTGTGTTGCTCTTTCCAGGAGGGAGGGGCCACTGCTCAACCTTGTGCCCATTGTGAAGAACGTCCCTGAAGTGCGGCATGTGTGTGAGGTGCGTGACGTGAAGTGTGTGATGGAGAACTTTCTTGTCCATGAGGCCAAGAGTGACTTTCTTGACCTATGTTGGTGTGTGTTGAATGTGGGGCGTAGAGTAGAGATTTTCTGGGTTTGTGACCTGATTCTGGCATTTGCTGGTGTAACTTTGGGCCATTAACCTAACTAATTCGTCTCTACCTTGGTTTTCTCACTTTATTATTTGATGTCCCCATTCCTCCAAATCAAGTAGCTTTAGCATTTTCACTTTATGGAAAATATTTATTGGTATTTTAGCTGCCAACGGTGCACAGTTACAATGCCTGGAGAGGAAGCAAGATTGTGTACACACAAGTGCCTTCTTGGCCAGGTTCTACTGTGGGGGTGGCTTGACTGACTTCTTGCAATAAGTTCTTGTTTTTAGGTTGTATTTTTATGAACGTTGTACCTGATACGTGACATAGAATACTGTGATACAGGTGCCTGTGCCCTCTGTACGTGAGGATGTGCAGAAAGCTTATTTTCACACACAGAGGCGCAGTACATTTGCATACCGTTAAATTACAAATAATATTCAGCATTGAAATAATATCTAGAGGTTGCTTTATCTCTTTGTAAGATCAGTATTTTATAGAGTGGTTACACGTTTTTTCTATTAAGTTTCTAGTTTTTAAATAAGCCTTCAACTTACATAAATTGGTTTAATTATATAAACGTATGTGCTGTTCTTCTCATATTGAACTTTAGAGCTATTTTGTGTTCACTTCTCTCCCTTTTTACTTTAAAATGATGGGAACAATTTAAGAGGCAACAAGACGTGTGCGCAAGTTATTTTAGGTAGTTTCTCAGAGAGAAAGAAGGTCCTGTTTTTTTCAGGCATCCCAAAGATTATTTGGGTAATAAATGACTTTCTAGAATTTCTCATAGGTTTAAACATAGGGAACTAAATTATTTTGATATTATTGGTGTATGTATATTCCACAACTTACGTTTTTTTGTCTTTTGTTTTTTCCCTGTCATTTTTAGGATTCTGAGTAACAATAAAATATCTGAGCTGAAGAATGGCTCATTTTCTGGGTTAAGTCTCCTTGAAAGATTGTGAGTATTGTTTATTATCTCTTATTGTTATTTCACTTACTGCATTTTTTTTTTTGCTGTTTATTATGAGCTTTACTTGAGTGAAAGATAATACTAAGTGCATTTTCATTATAAGACTGTTACTAAAAACTTGAGTTTTCCCAACATTTTATTTCAAAAAATTTCAAGAATTTAATGTCAGAAAACAATTCGTTAATTAGATGTTGGCAAACTTGCCGAAAAAGGGCCAGATAGTAAATAATTTAGGCTTTGTGGGCCATATGGTCTCTGTCACAGTGCCTCGTTTTCTGCCATCGTAGTGGGAAAGCAGCAAGGGACAATAAATACATGAATCATTGTGGAGGCAAAATTATTTGCAATGCAGGCTGAGGTCATGGTTTGCTGATCACTGGTTTTTGGAGCATAGATGCTATTTTGAAATTCTTTCATGACGTGTATGTCTTATAAAATAAGTAGAATTTAAAAAATACATCAAGGGGGGGTAACTTTTGGATAAACTTTGATATTTTATTGAATGTGGTAATTTTGTTTTGCTTAGAAATTATGGGGCGCCTGGGTGGCGCAGTCGGTTAAGCGTCCGACTTCAGCCAGGTCACGATCTCGCGGTCCGTGAGTTCGAGCCCCGCGTCAGGCTCTGGGCTGATGGCTCGGAGCCTGGAGCCTGTTTCCGATTCTGTGTCTCCCTCTCTCTCTGCCCCTCCCCCGTTCATGCTCTGTCTCTCTCTGTCCCAAAAATAAATAAACGTTGAAAAAAAAAAAAAAAAAGAAATTAGGTCTAGTTTTGCTTATGATCAGATATAAGTAGCACTAATTTTTTTTTTTTTTTGCCTTGGAGTTTGCACAGTGAATATTTAATTTGTGTGTATTATGAATGATATTTCTGGTTCTTGTTTCAAATTCCCTTATTACTCATACATTTAGGATAACATCTCAAGACATTTTTTTTTCTTTTTTTCTTTTTTTTTTGAGTACGCTTCATGTCCAACGTGGGGCTTGAACTCACGACCCTGAGATCAAGAGTCCAATGTTCTACCTACTGAGCTTGCCGGGCACTCCTGGGATAACATTTTTTCAGATGAATATAAGGCATAGATCTATAAGGCAGCTGGACCGTGAACCTCTCCACTTCTGTTGAATAATAGACTTTTCCTTATTTTCTTAGTTCTCTTTGCTTTACTTTCTCTATTTCTGTGTGGTCTTTCTTGACCGTTTTACCTAGTAGCTTCTACAGTCGAACGTCCACAGGACATTTATTGCTCTGATCACTGATGTGTTATTTACGCATATACCTAGAGTTTTTATTTATCCTTTTAAAAGTGTCTGTTCTTTTCATTCATCATGTGTCTTTTTTTTTTTTTTTTTAATATTTATTTTTGGGAGAGCACAAGTGGAGTAGGGGCAGAGAGAGGGAGACAGAGGATCTGAAGTGGGCTCTGTGCTGACAGGCTGACAGCAGTGAGCCAGATCTTGAACTTACCAACTGCAAGATCATGACCTGAGCCGAAGTCAGATGCTTAACTGACTGAGCCACCCAGGTGCCCTGATTCACTGATTTCAAAGCTAAAACCTCTATAGTTTTTGTAATTTCCATACCAACTCCTTGAATAATCTCTTGATTCTTGCTTTCTACCGTTTTCAGAGCTCTTCTCAGTTTCCCTCTCTACCAGGTCACCTAACTGACTCTGGACACCTAACTAATGTCCTCTGTCTCTGTGTGTCACTGCCCCCTCCTTGTGATGGAATCCAAACAATATCTTGCCCTTCCTTTATGTCTGTCAACTCTACCTTGTATTCTTCTGTGGTTTTCTTCACTGTAAGATTCTCCTTATGGATTCTGGTTTGCTTTGGGTTCTCCTCATGCTGTCTGTGAAGTATCTAGGTAGCTTCTCTTGTCAGACTCTGCAGAGACTTTGGGACTTTGTCTTGGGCTCTCAGTGCCTCACACACAAGCTGTGTGAGTGCAGTGGTTGTCTTTGGGCTGCCATAACAAAATGCTGTAGACTAGGTGGCTTAAACAACAGAAATTTATTTCTTCCCAGATCTGGAGGCTAGAAGTTCAAGATCAAGGTGCTGGCAGGGTTGATTTCTTCTAGGGCCTTAAGGGAAGGATCTGTTCCAGGCCTCTCTTGTTGGCTTGTAGATGGCTGTGTTCTCCCTGTGTCTTCCCATGGTCTTTCCTCTTTGTGTGTGTCCACATTTCCTCTTCTTACGAGGACACTAGTCATATTGGATTAGGGCCTATGCCAGTGACCTCATTTTAGGTCGATGACCTTTTTAAAGAACCCGTCTCCAAATCCCAAGTCCCATTTTGAGATAAGAGGGGTTACGACTTCAGCATAGGAATTTTGGAGGACACGATTCATCCTGTGACAATGATGTAGCATTTTTGTAAGTTTACTTATGTGTGTTTTCCCTGCCTGTTTGCTAATTACTCTGCCTTGGAAGGAATGACAAAACAGAAAAAAAGGATTCAGTGTTTGGCTGTTGAGTTTCAGAAGTCCTAGTCCAGTATAGAAAGAGATTTGGGAAAAGATAACATAAGAGAAATTTCCTCCTTTCCTAGATACACATTCTGTGGGCTCAGTGGAGAGTTAGAGGGAATGTAGAAAGAGGTTGTTTATGCTGGCGGGTCTGAAGAAGGGGTCTCTGTCTTTGCTTCCCCACCCCTACCAGGTTTAGGGGAAGGACAGGGAAAATGACCATATAAAACGAATGGATGGTTCTGAATCTAAGGGCAAAGAGCCTCTGAGTCCTCTTTCCTGGAGAGGAAGCAAACCCCCAAATTTCCCAGGACCCAGTGTGATCTAGAAGCAGAACTGGTCACACAGCCATTGAGGCACATGGGCTAGGTCATTCTGTTAGAGTTTCCCAGGGAACAGCAGAATGGCCCTTGCTGAACACAGGGATGGGTTGTTCTAAAAGAAGGTAGAAGGATCTGGGCTACTTCTGGGGAACTCAGCCTAAGACATAGCTAGCCACATAAGTGACTTAAGGTCTTTATGAATGACATCATTTTCAAAATTTTCAGAGTTACTTGAAAATACAGTGTAGCTGATTTTATTCCTTCACTGGTCATTCCTGGTGCATCTCTCCTTGTGTCTTCCCCCTGTGAACCCGAGAGCCTTTTGTGCGCCAGCACTGGAAGGAAAGCCACTGCCCCAGGGACCCTCAACCAGTGACCGAGAGTAGATGGTGGGTAACCACCTGACCACCTCCCCTCTCAGAAGGGGTGATGCTCTCTGCTGTGCCCCAGGGGAGATCTCCTCACCAGTGCCCCTTGTATTGGCTTCCTTCTCATTAAGGGCTGGCTGGGTTGAATTGACTGGAAGATATGCCCCAGAGGTTGAGGAAACCTATAGGCCAAGCTGTCCCTGGCAGTTCTTTTGAAGCATAGCTTTTTTTTTTTAATGTTTATTTATTTATTTATTAAAAATTTTTTTTACCATTTATTTTTGAGACAGAGAGAGACAGAGCATTAGTAGGGAGGGGCAGAGAGAGAGAGAGAGAGAGAGAGAGGGAGGGAGGGAGGGAGGGAGGGAGACACAGAATCGGAAACAGGCTCCAGGCTCTGAGCTGTCAGCCCAGAGCCCGACACGGGGCTTGAACTCACGGAGACCGCGGATCGTGACCTGAGCCGAAGTCAGACGCTTAAACCGACTGAGCCACCCAGGCGCCCCTTGTTTGTTTATTTTTGAGAGAGAGACAGAGAGAGACAGAGGGTGAGTAGGGGAGGGGCAGAGAGAGAGAGAGAGAGGGAGACACAGAATCCGAAGCAGGCTCCAGGCTCCGAGCTGTCAGCGCAGAGCCTGATGTGGGGCTCGAACCCTGTGAGATCGTGACCTCAGGCAAAGTTGGACACTTAACCAACTGAGCCACCCAGGCGCCCCTGTTTGAAGAATAGCTTCTTAAGAGGATTAATTCTCACTCTCTCTCTTTCTGATATATTAAAACTGGCCTGGGTACACATATTCATTTTAGAGTATTGTGATTCTTCTTATTTGCCACTATTTAGTCTAATTACTGACACTAAAATTACATACCAGAGAATGTAATTCCCACCACTTTCCATTCCACCCCAAAAGATGGGTCCAGGTCATGATGGCATCTCTTTGTAGCTATTGCTAGAGCTAGCCTGAGCCAGTAAGAGTGATGAGGGGTATTTAGCTGTAAGAAAGAGGTATGGCTCCTAAGGAATTACAGGAGGAAAGAATTCACTCTTTTTTCATGACTTTGTGCTTGGAGATAATTTGTGGACCTTGGGATATCCTATCATGGTTGAGGGTCAGCCTGAAGACCAAGTTGACATTCTGAGAAGGGCAGACTCCAGAGGTGGTTGGAACTGACCACTTAGCCTGTCCTGTGTCTTGATTTCCCTTAATGCCAGAGAATTTCCTTTATTGCTGAGGCCTTTTTGAGTAGAAATTTCGGATACTTCAGTTAAAAAGCATCTTTTCTGATACGCTTGGCATTCTTTCCTAAAGGAGTGTGTTCTTTTTCCAAGCACTGTTAAAATACTCCTTTGATTTTGTTAAAGCAATTCTTGTGCACTTTTTCATTTATTTTTTAATGACCCAACATATTTAGATTTAGCTATAGACCCTAAAGTTAGACTCCTGTTCCCTAGGGAAGCTGTGTTTGGTAAGAAGAGGAGAGATGTTAAACGAGGGAATCTGACTATAATATCGTTTGGCAACTGCCTGGATTATATGACTATTAGTAAGTATTATATAATATGTCAAGGCGTGTTTATTATTAAAGGAAAAGTGTATCTTTAAATCATATTACAGTACTCCGTTATTCATGAGAGGTATAATGTAGAAACACATGTAGTACATCATTGACCACAAATTTATGTACTGCGGTAGCTAAATCAGTACTTGTGTAGATGCGGTTTTAAAATATGAAAAGGGAAACCTATGTTTTAAAAAATGAAACTGACATATATTGTTTGCAGAGCTTTTTAGCTCCAATTAGGGGCGCTTGGGTGGCTCAGTGTGTTAAGTGTTTGACTCTTGATTCTGGCCCAGGTCTTGATCTCACTATTTGTGGGTTCGAGCCCTGTGTTGGGGGTCTGTGCTGACAGTGCAAAGCCTGCTTGGAATTCTCTCTCTCCCTTTCTCTCTGCCCCTACCCTGCACAAGTGCTCTCTCTTTCTCTCTCTCTTTCAAAATAAATAAACGCTTAAAAAAACACAAAACATGCCGATTGAATTTCTCCCGAAATATTGTTTCTCTTTGAGGTGTAGGATTGTGGACAGTTGGGCTAGGGGGAGATAGGGACTAAAAAGTTGGGCCTAATGATTAATTGTATTTTCTGGGGATAAAAAATGATTTTTATAATGAAAATTTATAATCATACAGAAAAATTTAAAGAATCATGTAGTAATTCTCCCATATCACCAAGTCACTTAACCTGCATGTTTGCTGAATTACTTGAAGGTCAATTGCAGGCATCATGACCCTCTGCCTGTATTAAGAATGTAAGTGGTTATGAATGCGATGCAGCCGTCTCTCTGTTGCCTGAGTTATGAATATCATAATGATTCTGTAGCTAACCGTAATTTACCAAAAAGATTTTTATAGTGAAGGTCAGCTAATGGAATTCTGTCTCTCAGCTATGGTTTGCTTTTTAAAAAATTTTTTTCTTATCCATTTATCATCTGTCTTTGTCCATTTTGGCTGCTATCACAAAATACCACAAACTGGGTAGCTTGCAAACAACAGATTTATTTTTCAACAAACATTTAGTTTTGGAGGCTGGCCGGGAGGTGCAAGATCAAGGTGCCTGCAGATTTATTGTTTAGCGAGACAGCTTCTTGGTTGACTGTCACCTCACTTGGTGGAACGGGAGGAGGAAGCTCTCTGGGGTCTCTTTTATAAGGGCATCAATCTCATTCATTAGGTCTGTGCCCTCATGACCTAATCACCTCTCAGAGGCCACACCTCCTAATTCCATCACTTTGGGAGTTAGGATTTCAATATGAATTTTTGGAGGACACAGACATTCAGACCATATCAATTCCATCTATACTCTATATTGTGTGTGTGTCCCTCTCACCGAATAGACAGACATGGACTCTGCCCTTGTGGAACTTCTGGTCTCTCAGTGAAGGTGGTTTAAGCAATCAGTAGAGAGACCTGAGGGCCACATCAGGGCAAGTAAAGGACACTGTTGTTCAGAAGATATTTTTTTTAGAAACAGGAATGCTGTTCAAGGTGTAAAGAATGAGTAGGAGTTATGCAAGAAAACCAGGATGGAGGTAAGGGTAAGATGTTGGGGGCTATTGGATGTGTATCAGTGACAGAGCAACCACCTGCCAAGGTCTAGAGGTGAGAGAAATAGGACTCTTCATAGAAACATCTTGAAATATGACTAGTAATATGAAGAGAGAGAGGCCAGATGAGGGTTGAAAGCAAGGTCTGGGACAGCCTGGGAAGTCAGAGTTAGGGTAGGAAGAAAGAGGGCCGGGCCATGGAGGACCTTGGAAGTTAAAGAGTTGGACTTCATTCTGAGGGAACTAGAGCTTTCAGATGTTTTCTCCAGCACAGAGACACATTCAGGTTTATGCTTAGGAAGATCACTTTAAATGGAGAGTGGATGAGAGAAACCAGGGCACCAGCCGGAAACTCGTGTGGGGGTCACAATGGAGAGGAGGAGAGAGAGGTGCATGGCTCTGTGCGTCATTGGAAGGCTGGACGATAGTACATCTGATAACTTTTTTTCGTATTATAGAATTTATCAAACACAGAATTTGAAGGAACATTATGTCCAGCACCTTGATTTAACCATTATCATCTTCTTGGCATGTTTGCTTTATATGTCTCCCTCTTGCTCTAGGTGTAAATTAACTCAATTCCTTCAGAAAATCTCCACTGTATCAGTGAGAAAGATGGGTTTAAATCCTGAATTCTGGCTTGGCCACTTATTAACACCAAGAACTTGGCCTGATTTCATAATCTTTTTTCCACATGAGTGTCTTCATCTGTAGCAACAGTCGTGTGTCCTAGGATTGGTTGTGAATTCTTAATGGGATGACAGGTAACAGACAACAACTTGCTGAAATTAGTGACTTGTGTAACTGAGGAGCCCAGAGAGTTAGAGCTGGACTTCAGGCTTAACTGGATCCAGGGGCTCAGCATTAATTCTCTTTTCCTATCTTTTGGCTTCATTAGACAGGCTCTTATTTCCTTTTTTTTTTTTTTTTTTTTTTTTAAATAGTCTCAATGCCCAAATGGGGCTTGAACTTATGACACTGAGATCAAGAGTTGGGTGCTCTGTTGACTGAGTCAGCCAGGCACCCCCTAGCCAGGCTCTTATAGAAGCAAGAGGGCTCTAAGGTTACCTCTTGACCTCTAATCAAACCACTGGAAATGGCCATTCCCTATCCCCGTCTGTCTCTTCCTCTCTACCGCAGGCCCTAGGTTTAGTTGGACCAGGGTCATGTAATCATACCATTTACTGAGACCACAGTGTTTGAAGAATCTGGATGGAGGTTGATCAAGTGCCATACCTGGAAGGGTGGTATTGGGGGCTCTGGGGCACTGTCCGTCCTATATGGTGTGTGAAAGAAGTAGGTCTGTGAGAAGAGCAAGGGAGAAGGCGGCAAAAACAAAACAAAACAAACAAAACAAAAAAACCCCAAAAACCAAAACTAAAAAAAAACCCAAAAAACCAAAAACCAAAAAAATGTTTAGCACAGTGACTAAAACATTAAATGATTGATAGCAGTCATAGTTTGAGTTCTCATTGTTAAATTCCGGAACCTTTCATGCTAGCTCTCCTTTCTCACCTCCATCTACTCCAAAGTTTTTTGAATTCCTTTTTTCCTTAGGAATGTATTTTATTTTTTTCTTTTAACTTAAGTTTTTGAATTTTTGAATGACTAAGCCTTTCCTTTTCTGCTGTGTGCCCTCAAAATGGAGCAGATGGGTAGAGTGTCTCCTTAGGTTTCTGCACTGATGTTAACACTTGGCTGAGTGCTGGTGGGTTTCACATTACTGGGCCAGTATCTTTTTTTTTTTTTTTTTTTTTTTTAGTCAATTAATTTATTTTCAGAGAGAGAGAGAGAGAAAGAGCACAAGCTGGGGAGGAGCAGTGAGGGAGAGGGAGAGACAGATCCCAAGCAGGCTCTGTGTCATCAGTACAGAGCCCGATGCGGGGGGGGCTCGAACCCACAAACCGTGAGATCATAACCTGAGCTGAGATCAAGTCAGACACTTAACTGACTCAGCCTCCCTGGTGCTCCCATTGGGCCAGTATCTTAACCTGAGTTTCCCCAGAAGCTGGTCCTGAGATGAAGTTTGAGTTCAGGTGGTTTATTTGAGAGGTGGTCCCAGAAAGCTCACAAATTAGGGAGGGAAGGGAGGAAGCCAACGCCTGGTGCCTTTGTGAGCAGCTTTGTTGCAGGGAACTGAGCCTGGACCCGGACCGCTGGGAGCTGCACGGGCACACATCACCCTCATTCCTCTGGAGACAGAGGATTCTCCCACTCGCCTCTCTCATGGGGCAGGAGCTCTTCTCGGGCCAGTCACACCCTTCACTTCTGACTTCCCTGGAGTGGCCCTTAGGAGCTAGCCAGGAGAGAGCCCACAGGGCAGAGAGGCGTGTGGGGGTAGGTACAGGTCTGGACCCTGCTGTCACAATCTGCCTTAGTATCCGTCTGCCCTGGGCAGGAGTTTGGGGATAAGGGATGCTGGGGGCATGGCGTTTGTAGTTGGAACTTATTCTCTCCCTGATTTTCTGTGGAAATCGTTGCACCAAAGACCTCTTTTTCACTCCTAGTTTAGAGGACCCAAAAGCTGGCTGGAAGTTCCAGAAAAGGGTAGGATTCGTGAATTGACCTGAATATCTTTTGAAACTTTTATTATCATCCAATTACATTTTGTGAAGCTACCTGGCCTTTTCAGATACTTTGGGTTACTTTATTTACAAAAAAAATATCTTCGAGGCTATGGTGCAAAAAACCAAAAAGGTCAGCTGCCTGCTTTGGCAAAGCAGTTTTCTTGTGGAATATAACGTCTGAGCTCTGATTAATGAAATACTCTTACTTAGTAATGGTAATCCAAGCATAGATTTTTTTTTTATGTGTAATAGTTATTTTTTAAAAAGGGATTGCAGGGATGCCTGGGTGGCTCAGTCAGTCAAGCATCCGGCTTCGGCTCAGGTCGTGATGTCACAGTTCAGGAGTTCGAGCCCTGCATTGTACTCTGTGCTGACAGCTCAGAGCTCAGAGCCTGCTTTGGATTCTGTGTCTCCCTCCCTCTCTGCCCCTCTCCTGCTTGCACTCTGTCTCTCTAAAATGAATAGATTTAAAAAATAAAAATAAAAAAAATAAATTAAAAAGGATTGCGGATTACTGGGGTGGTGGTGGTGGTTCAGTTTGAGTTAGAAGAACCTGGCTCTGATTTTGGGAGGAGGGTAGAATTGAAACTGTTCCTCCAGAAGAGTACCTGATGTGTTACAATGGGAGTTAAGACCCAAGAAAGGCAGAACAGAATTTGCTGGAGAGCATGCTGCTCCCAGAATTCACAGACTGCATTTCCAGAGAAGTGTTACTGAGAGTTTCTGGTCAGTGTCTGTCACCCCATATTAAACAGCATGGAGAGTGTGGGAGGCCAGTGTCAGCGACGTATCAAGAATGGCGGACTTTGGGGCCAGTGGGTGGCTCAGTCGGTTAAGCATCTGACTTCAGCTCAGGTCATGATCTCACGGCTTGTGAGTTCGAGCCCTGCATTGGGCTCTGTGCTGACAGCTCGCAGCCTGGAGCCTGCTTTGGATTCTGTCTCCCCCTCTCTCTACCCCTCCCTGGCTTACACTCTGTCTCTCTCAAAATAAACATTTAAAAAAAAAAAAAAAAGAATGGCGGGCCTTAGAGTAAGTGAATGACTACTACCCATGTTGTGCATAGGGCCAGTCTTATCAGGATGTTTTTGTGGAATTTCCAGAAAACCTGTTCAGAAACTAACCCCAGCTTTGTAGCTGGTATATGGCAATAGTTGGAATGAGCTGTTGGAAAAAAAAAAAAAAAAAAAAACCAGCATGTTATGAAGCAGGCCAGATCCCAGTTTTCATAGCTGATGGGACAGTGAAATTGAATGTGCCTTCCTTCACTGGATGGAAGAAAATCCGTGGCTCAGCGTTCACTACATACAGTAAGACTTCCTCGGGGGTCTTTTCTTAAACACAAGTAGGCAAGGGAAGTCACACGCTTTCTGAATTAGAGCAGTTTGAAAAGTCAAACGTAGGGTTCTCCTCTAATTTATAGACTGCCTGGGCTCAGGCTAAAATCCCATGATGGAGCAATAGTCATAAAGATCCCAGAGACCCGTCACCTCAGTGTCATGATAACAGGTGGCACCAGTGGTCCAAGATCTACTTCCAGGAAGGCCTTTTAAATCTCCAGTAAGTAAGGGACTGAAGGATCCTTTGAGGTGGCACCTGCCCTGCTAGGTTTTATGTTGGTGTTGCTCTGCATTTCTGTCCTGTTTCCCTAACTCTGTGTGCATCCCTGTGCCACGTATAATTATGTCACATGTGCAAAGGGCAGTGTTGCCATCGTTAGGGGAAGAAGGAAGAAAGGAAGGGTGGGAGAAGTTGCAGAGAGTTTCTGTCCTTTGTCTGACATCCGGTGCCCTGAGAGATGACTGGAAACCACTTGGGACTTCAGTGGGCAAGGTTATGAGTGAGTCTGGCTCGAGGGTCTGGCAAAGCCCAAGTGTGGGCCAGCCGACTGGCAGGAATGTAGTCAGGAAAAATGGGCTGCTCTTCTGCTTTTCTAAGTCCTCCTGTAGTTGACTGTCAGCTGTCTTTGAGGTCTGTGTGAACATCTGTAGGGGGCAACTTGAGTCCCCAGCTGGGCCCAGGCACCCACTGGAGAGCAGCAGCCTTATTAGCAGGTGGCTCAGATCCTCTCAGGTGGAGGGATGTGGCTGTGGCGTTCACCACTGGCCCCCAGTGGCGATGCGCTGGCATGGCGTGGCTGTGCACTTGACCCTGGGAGTAAATTGTGCATGCCATCAGCTGCCATTCATTGCCTTGGGGGCTGGTGGATCTTTGCTTTGAGATATATATTGTGAATTATCACATTTTTATTTTACAGGAACCTAACCATAGAAGCTCAGGGAGGGAAAACTCTGAAAAACCAAATGACATGAACGTTAGAGCGTGTATTTTTGAAAATGGTTTTTAAAAATTAAGTTTAATTATGTTCCCACATATAATCTCTGATTTTTTTCGATAACTGAAGTATAGCATACTAAGGAAGAAATTGTAGAAATAATGTATAGGATTGTAGCTTAGCCATAACTTTGAATGTGAATAGTAATAAGGACATACATATCTTTTTTTGACATATGCCTTTATTGTATTCACCAAAAAAGTGATTTTGGAAGCAGATTTCTTGAATTTGAATTCTGGCTCTACTCCTTACTGCTGGGGTTAACCTTTTTGGCGTTAATTTCCTCCCATTGTTGTTTTCTGTATAGCAGGTAAGTGTAGTTTGCCTAACTATTTGTTGCAGTGCTGATATATGAATAACTTTTATTTCTAACAGGGACCTCCGAAACAATCTTATAAGTAGCATAGATCCAGGTGCCTTTTGGGGACTATCATCACTAAAAAGATTGTAAGTATTTGAATTGTTTGCCTATGAATTTAAATTCTTCTTTTTAAAGTAACTGTTAACCTACTTTAAGCTTTACCATGATTAAAAAAGGTGGGTTTTTAACAATTTTTAGTTAACTAGCCAGGACCGTGATGGGAGTGGGGGGGCAGAAAAGAGTAATAGAAGTCGTGTAAAAAGTGGTTAATTTGTACAGTAATTTGATTTGTTTCATGGGAGATGGTTGTGTCCTTCATATGCTAATAAAATGATTACTGGCTTTGCCAATGATCATAATATGTAATCTGTGAAGGAAGGATTTTAAGTTATAACTGCATTCAAGCTCCATCATATATGCATATCAGTTGAGGCCCCTTTCTATTAATGATTCAAAGTCTTACTATTAGCATGTATATTTTATCTGTGTATTATTATTTCAAAACCTACAGAGCAGGTTTTTAGTACTTTTGAGGCTAAATAACTCCCCTCACCCCTTATTTTGCTGTTTTCACAGCTGCCCTGTGAGCTCATATTTGAGCATGTGAGCTTAATTATTATTAAGTACTGGCTGCTTACCATGGTCTGACTTCCTGGGAAGAGCTCACAGACTCTTGGGGGCAACTAGACAATGAAAATATACCCTAACACAGGCACATGTGAGCTGTCACAGATAAAGTTATAGCAATAATAATCCACCAATGACAGGAGCGGCCACCTGGGAGGGGAATGGCCTGTCACAGGAGCAGTTGACCTTCAGATTTGACCTGGCTCCTGAGGGATGAATAATACATACTGAGGAATAACAAAACGGGTGTTCTAAGCAGAATGGACAATGTGGGAGAATATGTCTCTTGGGGTTGAGTTCTTTGGCCAGAGCATGAAGTATATAGCAGGAAAAGACGAGTTATGGAAGTTGGGCTGGTCATGGAGGGATTAAGTTTGGCAGGCTTTTGATGACCTGCCACATTAAAGAACTCTGAATCTCTTCAGACAGGGCAGGCTAGGAGTGCCTGGGTGGCTCGGTCTGACTTTGGTTTTGGCTCATCACGGTTGAGATCGCGCCCAGTGTGGGGCTCTACACTGACAGCACAGAGCCTGCTTGGGATTCTCTCTCTCTCCCTCTCTTGTCTGTCGTCCCCCGCTGCACTTTCTCTATCTGTCAGAATAAAAATAAACATTAAAAAAAAGTGTGGGGCTAGGAGGACTTTTTGAATACAGAGTTGACATCATATTTCATGATGGCAGGAAGGAGAAACCGGTTAAGCACAGAGTGGTGGGACAAAGGATATTGGGGATGAGACCTGCTTTCATTCCTCCCTCTGTCCCTCTCTCTCTCTTTTTTTTTTTTGGTTTTATACTCTTTATTTTATTTTTTTTTAAGATTTAGTTTTTAAGTAATCTCTATACCAAATGTGGGTCTTGAACTCACAACCCTGAGATCAAGAGTTGCATCCTCTACGGGCTGAGCCAGCCCCCTATCATACTCTTTTATTATTTAACATTTTTAAGGTATTGAGGGTGCCTGCTCATTTTTTTTTTTTATGTCTTGTTTTCCATATTATTTGTATAGTAAAATCAGCTCTGTTTGTTCTTAGTTGAATCATGTCACGACTTAAATGCTGACAGTGACCTTCCCTCCCAATATTTTTGACGTTCGGGTATCTATCATTTCTTTCATTCAAAACTCGTTCCTTTTTACAGTCAGAGCCAGTTGTAAGAGTTGGCCATGCTACTTTTGCATATTAAAAAAAATTACTTTTACAAATAAATTTTTTTTTCGTCTAAAACGTCTCCTCTGAAACCCTTCCTCTCAGTCTCCTCTCTTGGGTTTCTTAGTGTTCAGAATTCTGGAAGATGAAGCATAGTAGGAGTTAAAGGATTCTCTCTTTCTTCATTCTGTAAAATTGTTTAAAATCTCAGTCAGACTCTGTAGGAGGAAATTTTATTACCATGGTTTTCGTTGAGGGCCCTAGATGGTGGTTCATTGTTTTTATCAGCCATGCGGCACTCAGGACGCCCAGGGCTGTCTGGAGGAGGTCTTGCCCTGGTCAGTTTTCTTCCTCGTGCACTTTGCTCTCCATTATTTTCCAGTTAGGCTTTTTAACAAGACAAGGTCAGAAAAACTGGCCCTTCTGGAGTAGGTCAGTGGTGTTAATGGAGACTGGAGTTCTGGATAAGGAAGATAAGCATTGGAGGGGAGGGGCATTACGTGGGGCATCAGAGTTGCAGAGGATCAAGGTGTAGAGTTAGGTTTCCAGCCCAGGAAAAGTAGTAACTGAGCACAGCAGTGGATCGGGTGGTGAGACAGAGACCACCATCAGTTCCGTTAAACAAAAATGGAGTCTGTTGTGGGTGCTCAACAGTGAGCCCAGCTCCGAGATACACAGGTAACTCAGGATCCCTAGAGGGGTTGGCAGACTAGTGGAATCATATACACCGACCAGGAGCCTGGATGTGGGCTTGGGATCTTCTTAGAGCTGGAGCAGTAGCTACAGTGTAGCTCCAAGAGCTTCTAGGACTCAGCCGTTCCGACCCAGGCGAGGGTGTGGAACTGGCCATTGAAGGGCTGCAGGCACCTCTAAACCGGTCCACTGGGGAGAGGAGCAGCAGCTTAATACGCTTGTTTTATTACTGAGGCACTTTCTTTGTGCTTCTTACCAGGTGCACACGGACACCATGTTTGGATGGGTCAGTTTGAATCCAGGTGTAGGAACGGGAGAGTCCTCAAGTAGGAAGCAAGAGAGCTGGTATTAGACTCACCCTATCAGAAATCGGGGCGGAGGCTGACCATCTTTGTTTTATTTTTCCCTCCTGGCGATTCTGATGCTAAAGTTGGGGAACTTCTAGAATAGCTTTCCCTCCAGCTTTTTTTTTCCCCTCTGCGGGTGGGGTGTGACCTCATACTGCCAGATAAGACAGCTTCTCTCCCTCTGTGATTGACACCACTGGATCCCAGCCTTTTGGGAGGGAAGCTCTTTTTTAGGAAGATAAGTGCTAATAATATCTCCATGTAGAGATGGGAATTGAAGGGAACTTGACTGTGAATAAAAAAGCAGTTTCATCAGGCTGTTTTAAGGATAATGCAGAATATCTTAGATTCTCTGTCTAGTTCTTTATCCTTTAGTAAATAATTTCTCAAGTACTTCCGTCCAAAATAAATAAATAAGTTTCTTGATTGGTAGCATTTAATTACTAATATTGTCCCCTGCATTGCCTGAGCATTTCTTTATTGCATTACACATTAAGTAGTCTCTTGTGTTCTTGCCCAGGAAGGTAATTGCCATTTATAATAATCTTCCCACTAGAAGATACATTCTTAATTTCAAACAGCTGACTTGTAATGGAACTTACAGTGTACGGTTTGCTGGCTGAGAGCATCCTGTATGCAAACTCAATGAGAAACAAACATATTCTGTGTTAGTAATGTTTGCTAGTTGCTTATGGATACAGGAGCTGCTTCTTATGAGGCCCTAAATCATTCATTTCAATTGTGCATCTCCCTCGACAGCCACACATAAAGTGTTTTTGTAAGTGTACCGTGCCTTTGCCTTTATTTTATAGATAATTTGAATCAGGAAGATTAAGTGGCTTTCTGAAGAATAAACTACCAAAAGTAGGTAAAACCCAGACCCATTCAGTTTGTCTTTTGCTTTATCAACACATTCAGGCTGATTCTCCATCTAAATGGAAACCCATTATCAATACCTAAATACCATTTTAAATAGGTATAGCTATAATGAAATTGTTTCCCAAAGAATCAGTGGTAATTACACCAGTTAAAGCTCAGAAGAGAGACAAGATAATGAATAGAGCCCAGAAATGCTTGCTTAAGCAACAATTCACAAATGATGCCTAATTTTCTTAAACAGTAAAACCCAGAAATAAAAGGAAAATCGGCTGGAATAAAAAAAGTCCCACAGGATTAAATACTTCACTTTAACATTGTGAGGAGCAGGGTCCTGGAGCCCAGCAGGCGCAGATAAAGTTTCAGTTTTGAACCGCTTAAGATTCTTTTATCAAAAGTTGCTGTAAGATAGAGAAGGCAAAGCTGTAAAGTCAGGGAACCTCAGGATTACCTAAGCTAGCTTTTGAACTATCTAAGGGAGACACTTGGCGAGTAAGTACCTGGTTCAGATGCTAGATCCTTACCATTTCTAATTTCTAGTCTGGCTAATAAAGTTTCTGCTGTTACCAAGCATACGGTTGAGAAGTATCCAACAGTTTTAGTTTAGAAACGGCTGGTGCAGATTCTTTCTCTAAAGAGTAGCTTAGAGTGTGGCTCAAAGAATAGGTACTTTTCCATTACAAAGAATAAGACAGACATTGAAGAAAATGTGTTAAAAATATTTCTGGAAGTTTGGTTTAGAACCTTGTTCAAACCCTTTTGTCAACATCCAAGGGGTGAATGGTTCCAAATCTAAGAACTGATAAAAATTAAGATTCATTGTTTTAGGGTTTTCTTATATATAGTTTACTAAGTCTTGTGATGGAAAAAATGCTGAAAGCCATGCTATGTTATTTGAAGGTTACAGAAATTGTCAGTTATTATCTCCCAATTAAAATGCGGTTTCCCACGGGTGCCTGGGTGGCTCAGTTGCCTTTTCAGCATCTGACTTTGGCTCAAGTCATGATCTCACAGTTTGTGAGTTCGAGCCCCGCATCGGGCTCTGTGCTGACAGCTTGGAGCCTGGAGACTGCTTCAGATTCTGTGTCTCCTCTCTCTCTGCTCTTCCCCTGCTTGTGCTCTGTCTCTCTCTCTCTCTCTCTCTCTCTCTCTCAAAAATAAATAAATGCTTGGGGTGTCTGGGTGGCTCAGTCAGTTAAGCATCCCACTTTGGCTCAGGTCATGATCTCAAGGCTTGTGAGTTCGAGTCCCATACGGGGCTCTGTGCTGGTAGCACGGATCCTGGAGCCTGCTTCAGATTCTGTGTCTCCCTCTTTCTCTGCCCTGTCCCGCTCACACTCCTGTCTCTGTATTTCTCAAGAATAAATAACATTAAAAAAATTAAAAATGAATGTTAAAAATAATTTTTTTAAATGTAATCTGATTAAAAATGTAAAATTGTATTCACTGTGGTGTGAGGAAAGAACACAGTGCAGAAGAAAACAATATCTACTAAACATTTTACGTAGATAAAAAGGAAAACGTTTCATGGACTGAGGAGGAAAAACATATTTAGAGGAGTAGTATTCGACCGTAACTATTAGTTAATAGTGAAGGGAAAAATAACTAGGCTGTTAACTAGCTATTGCTGAAGTAATTTGGCTTAAGACGAATGAAGATAGTCTGTGAAGTAAGAGCTAATTCCGTTTCTCCATACACTCAAAACTTCTGCTGTTTAAGGAATGACATTAGAAAGCAGTAAGTTTCAGGTATTCTTGAGGAAATAAAAGTTCAAATATTTTGGTTATTTGCCCCTTTATTGTCTGTTAGATGTTCGCTGAGACTGAGCTCTGTCCCTAACTTCTCCAGCGTCGTGAACTGTGTAGGCCATCTAAGGAATTCTATCACAGACAGTAAGGTAGATGGAGGTCTCCTTTTTACCACTCCAGTTTTATCTTGAGTCTTTTATAGGAGTAAATGGGGGTGCCTGGGTGGCTTGGTCGGTTAAGCGTCCGACTTCGGCTCAGGTCATGATCTCATGGTCCGTGAGTTCGAGCCCCGCGTCAGGCTCTGTGCTGACAGCTCAGAGCCTGGAGCCTGTTTCAGATTCTGTGTCTCCCTCTCTCTCTGCCCCTCCCCTGTTCATGCTCTGTCTCTCTCTGTCTCAAAAATAAATAAACGTTAAAAAAAGAAAATTTATAGGAGTAAATGCTTGAAATACAGAGGGCACCTATAATTAGACAGCGTGTAGTCTGTAAGTGCCAGAAATAAGTGAAAGCAAGACTTCGTTTTTCTCAGTGCTACCCTTAACTCACTTGAGGTAGGTAAACTTCTCAGAGATGCTGAAAACATCTTGTATGTCACCTGGGTGCTGTTCCTGAATATTGAATGTATGAAATCTTCATTAACCAAGAGAACACATTGAAGATATTTTTTCTTTCCCCTTTCTCCTTAGGGATCTGACAAACAATCGAATAGGATGTCTGAATGCAGACATATTTCGAGGACTCACCAATCTGGTTAGGCTGTAAGTACGCTTTTCTATTAAAATGTAAGAAAGCATGTGAACTATTGCCCAGATATTTATAGATACCCGTGACATGTTTAATAGTAAAGTAGCAACTGTTGGGATTATAGAAGGAGAAGCAGATAGCTGGAAATTCAATCCTGGAGACATATTGTCCTCAGAACTTAATACTCTGTTACTGTGCGCACGCACGCATGTACACACAGAGCCACACAATGTGGTATGTGCCTCAGAGGACATGTTCGTGTGGAGAGAGATGGTTGGAAGCTTTGCCAGTCTGGATAAATTTCCTCGAGGAGGTAAACGTGAGCCAATGGTCCAGAGATTGTAAAGATTTGGTTAGTTAGAAAGGAAGAAGCAGAACAAATGATGCATGAAAGTGGAAATAGGAGCAAAGCCATGTCAAGGGGAAGGCCACTGGTGTGAAGAAATAAAATAGCCATTTGAATTGTGATGCCTCTGACTTTGTGATTTGGGGTGAGTTAACTTTTGTGAGCTTTTCGATTATTTTTCATCGTTAATATAGGTTAATATACCTCAAGGTTATTACAAAGATGAATTAAAATTTGAATTGTCTGTATCTATCTCAAAATTTACATACGATATAAATGCAGAAGAACTTTGTATAAGCCATCAAATGCATTTTTTTTAATTTTTATTTTTATTTTTTAAAATGAAGAAGAGGTTCTGTTTGGGAATAACTAGAAGTAAGGCCGATAATAATAGAACTTTAATTTTTTCTTAATGCTTTTTTATTTTATTTTTTGAGAGTCAGAGATAGAGTGCAAGCAGGGGAGGGGCAAGAGAGAGAAGGAGACACCAAATCTGAAGCAGGCTTCAGGCTCTGAGCTGTCTGCACAGAGCCCAGTGCAGGGCTTGAACCATGAATGCGAGATCATGATCTGAGCATGATCTGAGCCCAAGTCACGTGCTTAACCAACTGAGCCACCCAGGCGCCCTTATAATAGAACTTTATATGGGAGCATATGAGAAGCAGATAGAGGCTTAGATCCGATTTAACAATAGGAATCCACTGAAGGACATTTATCTGGGAAGATGGCATAAAATCCTATTTTAGAGAGTAGTAATCTGGGAATAGGGTGCAGGATGAAATTCGGGATTTACAGTAGAAGGTCTAGTTACGAGGGTTGTCTGTGTCTGGTTCTGTCTCTTTGTAGCTTTTCGGAATGTTTCTTCAACTTCATTCATGTTAACTTTGAAAAAGCTGTTGGGGGCTTAACCAGGGAGATGAGTTCACCCTAGCAGGAAGGAGGGGACTTAGGATCACCTGTTTAGAATACCACAGAGGATTCCTGTTTCTTAGCAAACTCATAATACTTTTCAGTGAGCCCTTTAATTTAGGGGGAGAGGTATACGGCCAATATTCCTGTGTTGAAATAGAAGACTGATTTGGTGTACAGCTTTACTCATAACTGGAAATCAATGAAACCAATTGCATTTTTCTTTTATTGAGGCTGTATCACAGCACTTTTATTTCAGTGCTTTTATTATCTCTTCTTGAGGGTTTTGTATTTTTGGTTTTTGAGGACTGCACAGGAATTGGCAAAATGAGGCATTTATGGAGAAAAATCCGTTATATTTTTGGATAGCTATGACTCAAGTAACAAAAAAGAGTCTGGAGTCTACTGTTTTCATTGACTTTGGTTCCAGATGGATTTATAGCTTCGGCAAAAGAACTAGAAGGGGCAGTCTTTATGTTAGGGCGTTTCCTTACTTCCTTACTGTTTGTTTGTTTGTTTGTTTGTTTGTTTCTCTCTTTCTCTCTCCTTTTCTCTCTCTGTCTCTCTCTTCTTTCCTTCTTTCTTTCTTTCTTTCTTCTTTCTTTCTCTCTCCTTTTTCTTTTCTTTCCTTTTCCTTTTCTTCTCCTTTCTTCATTTCTTTTCCTCCTCTCCTCTCCTCTCCTCTCCTCTCCTCTCCTCTCCCTCCTCTCCCCCCCTCCTCCCTTCCCCTCCCCTCCCCTCCCCTCCCTCCCCTCCTCTCCTCTCCCCTCCTCTCCTCTCCCTCAAAAGCTGAAGTTTTAAAGCTCAGGTACATCTCTTACATTTTTAATTAATTCTTTGATACCTGTTGTGAGAATTTACAGGACATTTATTCAGGTGAATTATTCAAACAGAAGAATAGCGCTACCAGGTCTCCTACTTTGAGATTTGATTGAGATAATTTTGTAGCCCATGTAGTAATAGGTCTTTGTGGCTTTTTTAAATGCAACAGTTGATGGCACATACAGAAGTAAACCTGACTTAACATCCTTTAAATACTGTTCTAAGAAAAATTGGCAATTGAGGTAGCTTCTTAATGTTCAGAAATGCATTGTAATGGAGATGCCTATAATAATTTGGGTTGACCTAGGTCTAGAGCTGTGGATCAAGAAACTTTGGACAAGTATTCTATATGGGCAACAGCAATTTCCCAGTTTCTAGGCTGAGCCACCCTGTGTGCTGGTTGTGAAGGCTAAAAACAATTCGTGTTTCCCCCTGGGAAGAAAAACATACTTAAAAAAATTTTTTTTCTAATGTTTATTTTTGAGAGAGAGAGAATGCGCTAACAAGGGAGGGACAGAGAGAGGGAGATACAAAATCCGAAGCAGGCTCCAGACTCTAGGCTCTGAGCTGTCAGCACAGAACCTGACACAGAGCCTGATGCTGGACTTGAACCCATGAGCTATGAGATCATGACCTGAGCCAAAGTCGGACACTTAAACGACTGAGCCACCCAGGAACCTGAAAAACATATTTAAAAAAAAAAAATGTTTATTTATTTTGAGAGAGAGAGAGCACGCCAGCCTGGGGAGAGGCAGAGAGAGAGAGGAGAGAAAGACAACCCTATGCAGGCTCTGCGTTGTCAAGAGATCCTGACCTGAGAGTTGGATGCTTAACTGGCTGAGCCACCCAGGCACCCCAAAATAGTATTTTCTTAGTGTAACAAGTGGAAAACAAATTTGATTAGCAATGGGGCACATAGTGCATTTCTTACATAAGATCTGTCTCCCCCCCCCCCAAAAGACCAGGTGTACAGAAGAAGGGAATTCACAGTGGATCACTCTTGTAGATATTTCCTCTGCTGCTGCTTCAGGGGACTCTCTGGGTTGCCCTGGAACTTGGCATCTGGGACTGGCTGGGCTTCTTAGCCAAGGAGGCTGGAATGGAGGCCTTTTGCCAGGGAGGCCGGATGAGACCTTGGCACACAGACTGTAGCCTTCTTGCCCTGGCTTCTCATTGTTTTGAAACAAGCTGTGGCTTTAGAGGCTTAGGTTAAGAATTCAAAAATAACTTTAAATAGTCTGAGGCTTCAGTGGACATGGATGTGGAGGGTACAATTGATTAATTCTATCTGTGGATCTCAGCCTTTGTTGATGGAGAATTTCTGGGGAGTACCGTCTCAGAGAAGTGAGGGCTTAACTTCCCAGAGGTTCCCACCCTATCCCGCTCAACAGTGGAAATAACCGGCAAACCGAAGATGAGGAGCTGAAAATGGATACTATATTTAAATTTTTTTTTAATGTTTATTTATTTTTGAAGGCCAGAGAGACAGCGTGAGCTGGGGAAGGGGCAGAGAGAGAGGGAGACACAGAATCTGAAGCAGGCTCCAGGCTCTGAGCTGTCAGCACAGAGCCCAACCTGGGGCTTGAACTCACGAGCTGTGAGATCATGACCTGAGCTGAAGTCTGACAGTCAACAAACTGAGCCACCCAGATGCACCGTGGACACCATATTTAAAAGCCAAACCAGAGATTTTTTTTTTTCCCTCTGAATTGCATTGTATATTTTCATTATAAGTCTCTCTCCTTCATTTAGGAGGTTAATTTCCAGAGAAATTGTTAGGAGATCAGCAAATCAAAAGCTTTCTCCTTTTTTCTTTCTTATGAATTTTGATCAATTTAAATCTGGTATTTTTTTTCCTAAGAATTACACATTTAATATTTTTGTATCAGAAATAATTGGTAAGTGGTGTTTATGAAAACTTCCTTTATACAACTGAACAGTTAGTGATGTCATTAAGTAATAAAACCATTTAGAGACCTGAAGGAAAAGTTAAGCCTCCTTCCATCACCTCAGACATACCACTGCGAGGTCGCCTGTACTCACTACGTGGCTGTCTTATTTTCATATTTTCTGTTGCTCCCACAAATGTACGGGCATGCATATAGGGCTTTAAATGTGTGCTGTACTCAGCAGTTTACTTAAAAAAAGTACCCATATATCATTAATCTGTTTTCAAGGGGGTACATGTTGTCGTAGTCCTTGTTTGTTAATAGTTACAGAATATCCCTAGTGTAGAACTGATTATAATTTAGTCAATTGTTCTTCTGTTGAAGGAGATTCTATTTGATTGCATTTTCCCTTCCTTTAATCCATTGGCCCTGGTAAATATCCCTGTATATACACAGGTGATGTATATATTTAACTTATAGGAATTCAGATGTATCTGTTTAGCAAAAAAGTAAGTAAATAAAAATTAAGACATTAAGAAACAACAATGCAAGGGTGGGAGTGGGGGATGGATGGATAAGTCACCTGCTGTTCCATTCAGGGAGCTGATAGACTGGGGAGCAATGACTTTGCTGTGCCGTTGTCATTCTCAGTTCCCTTTTGCTTTTTCTGTGTAAGCCTCTCCGAGCTGGAGTGTGATTGTAGTGTTTTAAAACACGTGTAAGTTTTTATGGTCCCCAAACCAAAGCCAGTCACTCTGTTTGGTGTTCAGCCAGTCTGTTTGAACGCTGGAGGAAAAATTGGTTTGTGTTGGGATTTCCTGGAAGGATGGCATGTCTCACCTCAGTGTGATTCCTTCCTCTGTGATTTCCAAGAGGAAATCGCTAATAATAACTAATAATTAGAATAAAATTACCTAATAATTAGAATCTAATGATCCCTGTAAGGTGCTTTTATTTTGTTTATACTTAAATCCTGTATTTATAGGATAGAGCTTTATTTCCAACTTACTATTAAGGAATTTTTCAAGCTTGTAAAAAAAAATTAGAGACAATTATATAAGGAATTTCCATGTAGCCTTCCTCCTGTTTTAACACTTAGCAACTTCATAACCAGTCTTGTTTTAGTTATGCCTTCCATCTCTTTTGCCTTCCTGCCTACATTGGTTTAAACAGATCCAAGTAATCATGTAATTCCACGTAGGATAGCTTCATACAGGTACTGTTGTTCATTTTAATTGCATGTAGGTTACTTTTTTTTTTTATTTTTTTATTTTTTAATGTTTATTTATTTTTGACAGAGACAGAGACAGAATGCGAGGAGGTTAGGGGCAGAGAGAGAGGGAGACACAGAAGCAGAAGCAGGCTCCAGGCTCTGAGCTGTCAGCACAGAGCCCGACGCGGGGCCCGAACTCACGAGCTGTGAGATCATGACCTGAGCCAAAGTCGGATGCTCAACCGACTGAGCCACCCAGGCACCCCGTTACTTTTTTTTTTTTTTTAAGTTAATTTCAAGAGGAGAGAGAGAAAGAGCGCGCGCGCGCTGGAGTGAGCACAGACATGCAGGTGGGGGAGGGGCAGAGGGAGCGGGGAGAGAATCCTAAGCAGGCTCCACACCCAGTGCAGACCCCTGTGTGGGGCTCGATCCCAGGACTGTGACATCATGACTTGAGCCAAAATCAAGAATGGGATGCTAAACCCACTGAGCCACTCAGGTGCCCCTAGGTTACTTTTTAAAAATATAATAATGATTTACACTTCCATCTGTAATACCCTTTTCAAAATCCACATTCAGTATCCCTTCTGATAGGCCAAAAAAGAGAAGGGCATCTCTTTCATCATTCTTTTAATGGCAAATCTCCTTTTTTGTTTGTTTGCTTACATTCCTAGGCAGCTCTCCTATGAGAATCTGAACCCTTTTATCCAGGCCTTTTCTATCAAAAATTCGTATATCATATTTAAAAGCCAATCCAGGGAGGTCTTTTTTTTTTTTTGTTACTGAATTTCATTGTATATTAATTTGTGAAGGATTGGCATTTGTGTCATATTAAGTCTTCCCATCCAGGAATACACGACTGCAGATGTCACAGGAATGGCTGACCTTTCCCGGATCAGTTCTGTCCCCTCTCCCCACCAGGGAATCCCATCTACCTGATTGTCCACACAGGAGGGATTCAGTCCAGACCCCAGTGAGAGGCAGGCTTTTTCCCAAGTCTCAGGGCATCTCCTTTGAGAATTCTAGGTCTAAATTGTATCTATTCTTGATAGTACTATAGACAGAGAACAGATCTTCAGATCTTATGGGGGTTGACCTTCCTGCCATTTTTCCGGTGCCCTCAGTCCTGATTTAGTATTCAGAGCCTCCTGAAGTGGAGTCCACATCCCGAATAGTCAGCCACCACCACGGAGCACCTACTGTGTACCACAGCTTGTTACTAGCTGCCAGGGGTACCCTGATAAATAAGACGCACAAGTCCTGCTGCTCCCGGAGCTTATGGTCAAGCGCGGAATACTTCTGGGTTTACCAAACCACTCAGATTGTAGCATGGGACGTTCTGGGTTTAATTCATACAAAACTCAGCAAGGGTTAGGTATTTATTAAAGTCATCTGATACAAGGGGAGGAAACAAAATAGGTTAAGTAATTTTCCCAAGGCCCACACTGAATTATGTCCGTCTTAAACCCCGGACTCTTTCCACTCTGTTCACATTTTTTATCCGCTTCCTGTGGGTTGCTGCTGATGATTATTCAGATCATCCTTGTCCTTGTCCTTTTCTGGTTTTTAAATTTCTGCTTTCTTACATGATGCGGAGTTAACATACGAAGACTGATTTACTTAAAATGAGAGCATGACTAAGGCTCTACCTTATTAGTAAGGTAGCTTTTAGATTCGCCTGGTATTTGGTAGAAAATCCTATGTGATAGTAATAACTTTAATTTTATTACTTGAGATAGGCTGAGAACAAAGTTATTCATCCTTGGATAAAGTATTTACTACTTGCTCCTTTTTGTAAGATTTAAAACAACTTTCATAAATTCTTTATAACATTACTCAGTGATTATAGGACACTTTAGAAAATTGTGTAAAATGATACATAATTGTATTTTTTATATGAAATTATTTCCTTTTTTTTTTCTTTTTTCTTTCCCAGAAACCTTTCAGGGAATTTGTTTTCTTCATTATCTCAAGGAACTTTTGATTATCTTGGTTCATTACAGTCATTGTAAGTAAGAAAAAATTTTTTTTCCTGTTTTGAAAAATAAATCTTGATTTTTTAAGAATTAAAAACAGTTATTATATGGTTTAAGAGACTTCATGGGGAAAATGTGAAATTTTGCAAAAGTTAGATTCTCAGTTGAGAGCATGAATTCTCATTGAAAAGCATACTATAAACCAGAGTAATGTGTTTCAGACTGGGACAGCCATTTTCTCCTTAGAATACTGTCTCTATATTTAGAGTAAATAAATGGGCAATTCATTCTCTTTCACTTTATTTTCAAATTAGAAAAGATTGTTTGACTAGTTGAATCCTCAAAGTATAAAATATCCTTCCCTATGAAAGTCTATTGTGAAGAATATTTTATACTTTAGGGTTTTACTTTTATCTTGTAACCCTTTCCCCAAACTGAATTCACAACTAATTACTGAAATTTCTAGGATTGTTTATGTAGAATGCCTGCTTTACGAAACCAACGTAAGATCATATTGACATAGCTCTCTGTAGCTTTAGAATTGGCTGATCTTTTTTTTTCCTCCCAAAACAGTTTTATTAACTGAGATTGTATGGGAGTTCCTTTTGACGGTAATTGTATTTCCACATTAAACCATAATATATTTCAAACTGTAAGTTATACTAATTTCTATTGGAGATACAGTTAAATATAATGTTTTTCAAATCTTTATTGTGTATAATTTATGGGGTTGATTATTTTTCCAGGGAAAAACGTCTTCTCTTGCAGACGCTATCTGGTGTATGCTGTCTTCTTCCCTACTGTGCCTTGTCTTCTCCATTTTTTTTTTTTTTTAACCTTTCCTTCCCTGTCTCTTCTCTGCCCTTCTCCTTTAATTTTCTAGGTGTACTGTTTAGCAGTTTTCACTGAGATGTAGCTAATACTTAGGCATTCGTCTGGCTCCTCACCATTATAGATATGGACACATGTATCCACTTGAAGAGCCACCGTGGATCAAAGTCTGTCTCGTCTTTCTTTTTGTTGCCATTACCATTGTTTAGTGAATGAAAACATCTCTATTTGGCATATGTAGTAGGCTCAAGTCAACCATTTCTGTAAGTTTAGAAATAAGGACTACGGAGAGTAATCTCTGGCTTTTGAGACCTTGGGCAGTAGGAATGTAGGAGGTATTTTTATCCAAAAATTGGGAAAAATGGCTAGTGTTTTTACCTCCGCGTGCTGGAAACCAACCAGAAAGTGGTGCTTAGGGGTTAGAAGTCAGTCCAGTCGTCCTTCCGTAGTGTTTTCTAAAATTTACTTTCTCTTTTGTGTATCACTCATCCCACCTCCTTTTTTTTTTTTTTTTTTTTTTTGCCAGAATTAATGAGATGAAGCCTGTGCTGATGCACGGTCCGTGCTAGGAACACACATGTTATATTTGTTCTTTGCACTTTGATTTATTTGTGCAGGATGTGTTAGGTTCTGTGTTAGTTGTATCTATGTTTTGTCCCCCTATTACATAATGTGTTCATGTCCCCATGCTTTTTGATGAATGGGTAGAAGTTTGATAGGCCCAGAAGGTGGAGGTTTGCTATTCTAGACCCTGGGATTCAGGAGCCTGTTACATAGAAGAGGGATGATGTGTAGATTTTGTTTGCATACCAGCTTTGATCTGAAGCGGTCAGTCTCAGGATTAGCAGCGGGGGAGAGCTGGGGTCAGCCATTCCTCCTGTCCTCTCATTAGCAAGGAGAACACAACCGGTGGGTGGTTTGTGCCCCAGGCATCCCAGGGTGAGCACTGGTGTGCTTGTCAAAGCAGAAGCCAGCAGTATAAAGCAAACATGCCATTTTATTACATTCACTGTAATCACTAATTTGAATTTTGTATGTTACAGAGAGTTTCAGACTGAGTATCTTCTGTGTGATTGTAACATACTGTGGATGCATCGCTGGGTAAAGGAGAGAAACATCACTGTCCGGGACACGCGGTGTGTTTATCCTAAGTCTCTTCAGGCCCAGCCAGTCACGGGTGTGAAGCAGGAGTTGTTGACGTGTGGTAAGAGAGAAAGAGAAAGAGAGAAAGTGTTTGCCATATTTTACTTGCTGCTGTCTTTTTCTTGACAAACTGTGAAGTCCTCTTCACACTGTGATGGAACTGATTACAACCGTTACTCTTCATGGATCTGATAATACATATTTAGTGTATGTGAATAGTTAAGTCAACTGGATAAAACAGTTTTGGATGGGTGTTTAAAGTTCTTAGGTTTTGAACGGCTTTCTGTACGAAAAGCAAGTTCAGACAATCTTCAAATTTTCTATCAGTTGGCAAATCAGGAATTTGATAGTAAAAAAAAAATCTGAGGTTGCAATCATACTACTTGTTGGTAGGAGTGTGAATTAATAGAGCCTTTTTGACACATACTTTGGCAGTATGTATCAGTGTTCTCAAAAATTTGATACAATTTAATCCAGTGATTCTAGAGGAGGGTGTAATTCTTAGGAAATGATCAGCTATGTTAGTCAGTATTTAAGTATAAGCATATCTTCAATCCTCAAAAATAGGGGATTGACTGAATTACTTGTGACACATCTATTTATAATAATGCAGCTATTAAAATTCATAATTTTGAAGAGTATTTGAAGACTTGAGGGAAATACAACATATTTATTAAAAGAAAAAGAAAAAAAATACACATAAACCGAAAATATTCCTTAAAATGGTAAGAGGAGATTCCAGACTTTGTGTCTGGAAATAAGCAGTTCTATACTTGTTTACATTTTTTCTTTATTATCTTTATTGTTGTAGTTTCACAAGTAAAATATACTCATTAGATGAAAATTAAGATTTGTGAAAAGAAATAACATATACATATATCAAATCATCATGATGTACACTTTAAATATCTTACAATTTTAAACATGGGTGGGAAGAATAAAATAAACAAAAATATATTATAGTTCTGTCAGTTATACCTCAATAAAGCTGGAAGAGAAAAGACACTAAAAGAAGCAAACCTATGGGGTGCCTGGGTGGCTCAGTTGGTTAAGCATCCAACTTCGGCTCAGGTCATGATCTCATGGTTCGTGAGTTCAAGCCCCACCACGAGCTGTGTGCTAATAGTGTGGAGACTGGAGCCTCCTTTGGATTCTGTGTCTCCCTCTCTCTCTGCCCCTCCCCTGCTTGTGCTCTGTCTCTCAAAAATAAATAAACACTAAAAAAATTAAAAAAAAACAAACCCCAAAAAGCCCATGCTTGCATTCCCAAGGTAGCTGTTGTCAAAGATAACTCAGTATATTTTCTTCATCCTTTTCCTGTGTTTTGACCAAAACCTCATCATACGCTAATAATATTTTGTAACTTTTTAAAACTGGAGATGAGGTAAACCCATTTCCTCATCATATAAAAGAGATGCATACCAGTACATGATACAGATGCAGCTGTAACTTGACCGCTTCCTTATTACTGCGTATTTAGTTTGTTAATAATTTCCAAGGATTCATTTCTTTGTATGTGTGTTTGCGTATGTGCTGTTACTCTTTAGGATAGACCACAACTTGGACATCTGGTGGCTCAGTTGGTTAAGCATCTGACTTTGGCTCGGGTCATGATCTCGTGGTTCGTGGTTTGAGCCCCACATTGGGCTCCATGCTGTGCGGAGCCTGCTTGGGATTCTCTCTCTCCATCTCTCTCCGCCCTCCCCTCCTTGTGTTCTCTCCTCTCTCTCTCTTTCTTTCTCTCAAAATAAATAAATAAACTTAAAAAAATAAAAATAAAAGAGAGGATAGAGTACATACAGGTAACAGTAGTAGACAGTGGACTAAGTATTCTAAAGGCCTTAATGAGCCCATGGTATTTGTGTATAGTTTTGCACTATTTAGAATTCCTCCCTGTTATTTTTCTGACTGGAAGGAAATATATCAGCTTTTATTTTTTTAATCTTTTTTTTTTTAAAGTTTATTTATTTTGAGAGAGAGAGAGTGCACATGAGCAGCAAAGGGACAGGGAGAGAGAGTCCCAAGCAGGCTCCATGCTGATAATGTAGAGCCCGACATGGGGCTCGAACTCACAAACCATGAGGTCATGACTCAAGAGTTGGACGCTGAACCACCTGAGCCACCCAGGCACCCCATATCAGCTTGTTAAAATGATGATGATATGTGGGATCTTAAAAGATTTTTCTTTCCCTTTTCTTTAAATGTTCTAAGTTTTCTCAGTGAGTCTTCATCACTTATGTAAGCAGAAAGCAGTGGTTTAATCAAAGGTAATGCTGTCTTCTAAATGTATTCTAAAATTGTATGTCTATCAGTATTTACTTATCACCAGCTCCATTCTCCAGATTTAAGTATTATTTTACAATTTGTTTTCTTAGTAATTGCTTAGATACCACAAAACAGGAACAACTTTAAATGTCAGAACTGATTATGAAATGGTTTCATTTTAATTTTACTAATTTTGTTTTCATTTAGGAGCCACTTATCTCAGTAGGAGCCTTGTTGGTGCTAGCATGAAAATGCTGGTCACTGGGGAAAATTTGTTTTTTTCATTTAAAACATTTTAATTAGAATTTCTATCGCTTTGGGGGTACCTGGGTGGCTTAGTTGGTTAAGCATCCAACTTCAAATCAGGTTGGGATCTCACAGCTCGTGAATTGGAGCTGGAGCCCTGTGTTAGGCTCTGTGCTGACAAGCTCAGAGCCTAGAGCTTGCTTTGGATTCTGTGTCTCCCTCTCTCTTTACCCCTCTCCCGCTTATGCACACGCTTGCGCTCTCTCTCTCTCTCTCTCTCTCTGTCTTTCTTTAACATAAGTAAACGTTAAAAATAAATTTAAAAAAATTTTGTTTTCATAATAGAGTTTTTTCTTTCTGTGTATATTTATTTTTGAGAAAGAGAGAGAGAGACACACGCGGAATCTGAAGCAGGCTCCAGGCTCTGAGCTGTCAGCACATTGCCCGATACGGGGCTCAAACTCATGAACCGTGAGATCATGAGTGACCGGAGCCAAAGTTGGACGGTTAACTGGCTGCGCCACCCCAGCGGCCCCCCCAAAAAAGAGTTTCAATAGCTTTTAACTCTGGAGAGTGAATATAGTGTGGTATCTGTTTCCTGAGTCTTTGTTTTATGGTCTGCAGATCCACCCCTTGAATTACCATCTTTCTACATGACTCCTTCTCATCGTCAAGTTGTGTTTGAAGGAGACAGCCTTCCCTTCCAGTGTATGGCTTCGTATATTGATCAGGACATGCAAGTGTTGTGGTATCAGGATGGACGCATAGTTGAAACTGATGAATCTCAAGGTATCTTTGTGGAAAAGAACATGATTCACAACTGCTCGTTGATTGCCAGGTAAACTTTTTTAGATGAGGAATCGTCTCCGTGGATTTTCTGTATTTCAGAATTGAAGTGTTAGAATTTGAACTAACATTTTATCTTCTTGCACTTAAAAATACAAACATTTGGTTTTCCTTTTCCTGATTGTTACTCATTTCCGGAAATTAAATAGCTACCTTTGTCATCCAGTTGTGGAGCAGAAAAGTATAGGAAGAAAGGGAAACACTGTTAAAAAGTTGGAGACTGTTTTTGTTAAAAGTTTTAGGAGGAAAAATGTAAACTTTTTGTACCAAACTTAATTTCTAACCATTTACTGCTGCTAAACTCAGATTTTCACATTTAGCGATCACCTAATTTTCCCCGTAGGTTAATGCTACAGTTTAAGATACTGTATTTCCTTTCTCTACTCCATCAGTATAAAAGATTTAACACCTGTCCTGTTAACCCAATGACTGGTATGATCACCAAAATCATTGATTTGAATGAGCGTTATAAAGTATAAAAAAACAGAGTGAAAATATATGATATTATCACTATATATTTTATTTTGGTAAAATCTTAACCTGTAGGCATTGAATTTTCTTTTTTCTTCTCTCTTGTGTCTCTCTCTTTTTTTCCTTCCTACCAATTTCGTTCTTTTTTTTTGTTTTGTTTTTTTGAGAGAGAGTGTGTGTGCACAGGTGTGAGTGGGGGAGAGGCAGAGTGAGAGGGAGAGAGAATTTTAGCAGGTTCCAAGCCCAATGCAGAGTGCATCGTGGGGCTCAGTCTCACAACTGTGAGAGATCATGACCTGAGCCGAAATCAAGAGTCAGATGCTTAAGCGACTGAGCCACCCTTCTTACTATTTATTCTTCCTACTTCTATCTATTTAAGAATAGGTCTGTAGTTTCCAAACTCTTTTAGAGCAACTTAGGGTAATATCATTGCAGATTCAAAGAGGTGCCATTAAAAAAAATTATCAAGAAAATAAAGGCATTCTGACTTGAGAATTCTGTCTGAGAATTTCTGGGATAGAATATTCTATTTTACAATTTTTGTTTCCCTCCTGAGATTTCCTGTCTGTTTATTAGAAGCATATTTTTCTTTGTGTCTTCTAACATATTTATAATAGATGCTTTTAAATTCTTGCCTGCTATTTCCAATATCTAGGTTATCTTGGAATCATCACCACTGTCTTCTTTGCTTTTGAATATGTTTTATATTTTATTATTTAAAAAATGTTGAGGTGCCTGGGTGGCTCAGTTGGTTAAGCATCTGACTTTGGCTTGGGTCGTGATCTCATGGTTTGTGGGTTCAAGCCCTTGTTGGGTTGGACTCTGTGCTGATGGCATGGGGAACCTGCTTGGGATTCTCTCTCTCCCTCTTGCTCTCTGCCCCTCCCCCACTTGCACCATCTCTCTCAAGATAAATAAATAAGAAAAAAATATTGTTCATGTGTCTAATAATGTTGGATTCTATCCTGGACAGTGTGAATGATTCACTATAGAGAAGCTGGCAAAGTACAGCCTATGGTCCACACCTGGCCTGATGGGCCTGTGGGCTAAGAATATTTTTAACGTTTGTGAATAGTTACATAAGTACCAATATAATATTTTCAATGTTGCTTCTTGGCCAGCTAAGCCTGAAATAATTACTGTTTGGCCTTTGAAGAAAAAGTTTACAAACCCCTGACTCTGGGTTCTCTTCCATTTGCTTGAAGTCAGCTGGTTTTTGTTCCCTCAGGCATTTAGTTTGGCTAAACTCAAACTCCTACTTCTGTCTTTTCTGTGCTGGGCAGCATCTGAAGTCTGCTTGGTGCCCACTCTATCAGGGGCCAGTTAGAGATCCGGGTAGATGTTCTATGCAGAAGTTTGGGCTTCCAGCCAGGTTCCTGTCTACCTCTGTCCTCTGATTTTTCAACAAGTAAGACTGTGAATTTCTATTTGAGTGGGGCCTGTCCTTGGGTAAAAGCCATTGAAAACACTTTCCTGGTCTTACTCCCTGGTGCTGATCCCTTCTTCCAGGTGTCAGCTTCTCTCCGGTTTCTGCTTGCCTTGGATCACTGACCGTGTGTTGAGATAGGCGTCATGTTGTAGTTTGTTCAGAGTGTATAATTGTTAACTGCAAGGAGGGTAGTTTCATAGGAGCTGCCCTGCTCTTCCCAGAATCAGAGGTTTATTTTATTTATTTATTTTTTTTAATTAGGGAGTGAGATTGTTAGAAAAAGTTTAAGCCCCAGTGAGAAGACTAATTGTTACCTCACTTGTGTTGTGATAATTTCACAAGCACTGTACATATGTTAAAACTCATGGAGTTATGTGCTTTAAGCATTTTTTATATGAATAGACAATAATTGAGATATGATATAGCAACAATAACATATTAAAATATATAGAACCTTTTATTAAATAAAAAGGCTCTCAATCATTTAGTACTCTTTACATTTTGCAATTATAAAGTAACTAGATTAACTTTATACATTTATTTCTGCAGGTCATACTTTAAATTCTTTGTAAGCAGGACCAAAAATTAATTCTAAGGTCAGCATCCTTGCCTAATAGTTTTTTTGGGAGGGACACTTGACTAATGTGAAAATCTTTCATATGAAGTCCTTTACCCAAAATTTGCCTCCGAATAGTAAAGGAGTTGCAGGAAAAGGAAATGATGGTTATCAATTTGGTTAACCTGAGATACTTGTTTGTTCTTCCGTGGTTTTTCTCATGTTATCCATTGTCCCTTGGTAAGAATCAGAGTTTGCACTTTTCCTCAAAGATAAAATTGAAGCTGCTTCTTCCTCCTTAAATCTCCAAATATGCTGCCTTGAGGATTCCCAAAAAGTTTATTCTGATAATTGGTTTAAGCATTGAAGGTGTTGCTAAAGGTTATCTTTAAAAGCATGTTGGCAGAATGTGTTAGGACCTTCGCTCCCAGCGGGTGTGCTGAAGTGCCCTGGGACATCACAGTGAGTTTACAGAGGTGCTGTGGGGTGTTGTAAGTTTTTTCTTTTTTTAAACTTTATTTATCTGTGTTTGAGAGAGAGTCGGGGAGGGGCAGAGAGAGAGGGAGACAGAGAATCCCAAGCAGGCTTCACACTGTCAGCACAGAGCCCAACATGGGGCTCAGACTCACGAACCGTGAGATCATGTCCTGAGCGAAACCCAGAGTCAGGTTCTTAACCGACTGAGCCACCCAGGTGCCCCTGTTTTAAGGTTTTGAAGAAGCGTGGGGATACTTGACATTTGTTGGACCAACTTGAGGCAGTTACAGTATCATTCGATCATGCTGGATTCCTTTCTGTGGCGCCATAGTTTAAGGGTACCGAGTTTTGGGTGATTAATATGGTGCAAAGCAGGTACTGTGTGAAAGTCATTGTGGAACGTGAAATAAGGGTGTCGTTTGATCTGTATCTGACATTTGGTTAATTTTGGAGTGCTCAAAAGACAGACACAACCCATCAGGAAGTAATTGTGGTCATTGAAGAATGAAATATTTACCTCGGATTGTTGTGCATTATTTTTTCAAATGGCTGTTAAGATATTAGGACATCGATACACAATTCTGGGATTTAATTTAGTAATTGGACCATTGTAGGTATTTCTTTTGGGCTTAGGGCTCTGTAACATTTTCTTGTCAGTGAAGGTGCTGTGAACCAAGAAAGTTTGGGGACCTCTGGATTAGAGAGTGATTGGTTATTTTAGAATGTGGTTATTTAAATTTAATGTAAGGTACTTTTTGTGGACTTTATTTGGAGTATATTTAGTACTTTTAGTACTTTATTTGGAATATATTTATTACAGTGTGTTGGTTTGTTCACTGACTTAATTAACAAAGATGATAAACATTTTCTTTGATTCAGAGTAACAGTGCCTCAAAGTCTTTATTAGAACATATGATGTTGTATAGCCATTAATGATTTAGGAGAGTGGAAAAACGTGTATTAACTTCAAGACATAATTTTGTCAGTTAATTAAAATGATACATCCTTTATGTCTAATTATCTCTTAATTTTCTATTTACATAAAAGCATAGCATAGTGGGTCATATGGTGGGGAGAAAGGCTAATTGAAGGTTCTGACATTTGCTCTTTAATTAATAGGTTTTATATTAGAGAATTATGATTTCATCTTGAAAATTGAATTTACTGACAGCTATTTAGAAATATAGCTGTTTTATAAATTGAAGTATACCTTTACATGGAAAACTCCTTTTGTGAAAGCATTAGTTGGTAATTTATTAAATCTTTGTAGAGACTTAATGAATTCTTCCCACAAAGTATTTTACCTTAAATACTTTCTTAATTGTTCACTTCATAATATTAATCTCCTTCCTTCATGCTTGACTATTTTCCTTCAAATCAGTGGAAAGGTACACGTAACCTGGAAACGTCTCCATTAGTTTTGACAAAGAATGTGCCGCCATGTTTCTGCCTTTGCACTTAGGCTGTTGCCCTGCCTGGCTGCATCCTGGTTTCCTCTTTCTGGTGGGAGAAGTGTCAGGCATGATGTCCCATCTCACTGTCACTTTGTTCATACCTTTTTTTTTTTTTTTAATGTTTGAGAGAAAGAGAACGAGGAGGGGCAGAGAGAGAGAATCCTAAACAGGCTCCGTGCTGTCAGCACTCTCTCTCACTACTGTGAGATCATGACCTGAGCTGAGGTCGAGTTGGTTGCTTACCTGACGGAGCCACCCAGGCACCCTGTTCATACTTTTGGTACAGCTCTAACCCTAGTGTTTTCAGGAGCTTTTTATCTGTTCATCTTGAGTTGCTGCTGAAATACTTAAATGGAGGGATCATTTATATATATATTTTACATATGTACATATATATGTACACATATACATATATATGTATGTCTATATATATATAAATATTTAACATTTATCCTAGCATGGTGAGAGGGGCATGTGAGGGAGAGAGAGGGAGGGAGGGAGACAGGATCTGAAGCAGGCTGTGTACTGACAGCAGAGAGCCCGACGGCGGGGCTTGAACTCACAAACCACGAGATCGTGACCTGAGCCAAAGTCGGGTGCTTAACCAGTTGAGCTACCCAGGCGCCCCTGGAGGGATCATTTTAAATTTGTTTTTAATCTGGCAAGTGCTTTGCCCACAGTGTGTATTCAGACGTATTTGCTAAGTGAATGATAGAAGCCTGATTGTCTCCCTTTTTTGGTCTAACCATATTTTCTCTCTTTTTAAAATCTTTCTTCATGCAGTGCCCTCACCATTTCTAACATTCAGGCTGGATCGACTGGAAATTGGGGCTGTCATGTCCAGACCAAACGCGGGAACAATACGAGAACCGTCGATATTGTGGTATTAGAAAGCTCTGCACAGTACTGTCCTCCCGAGAGGGTGGTAAACAATAAAGGTGATTTCAGGTCAGTGACATGGAAAGTGCTGGAAAAGTGATTTGCCCACATCTGTTTTTATTCCTAAAGGTGCATCATGGTCTCCTGTTCTGAAGAAGAAAATTTGAGAAATACATGCGTGTTCATATACATATCCTTACGTATCTAAGGACTACCCTTTAGAACAGTGATTCCAGACTCATTTATGAAGATTAAGAAAAAAAGGTGCCTGCATTTTATCTCAGATATGTGGATTTAACAGCCTCTGCAGGCAGAGTGTTTCATGTTTGATAGTTTGTTGTAAAAGTTAAGGACCACTACTTTAGGGAAACGTTTTGGAAATTCTACTAAAACTGTGAAATCCAGACAGGCTAATGGTATGTCCTGTTTTTTTTCAGGGGCTCTTTTATGGATGAACTTTGCTTCATATTGCTAAGTTACTTTTACCTATTGGCAGTTTAGTAGGCATGAGAATTAGGAGAAACCCATGTCCCCTTTTCCTCCCCAATTTGGTTTTTCTGACAATTAAGCCAGAAGGACACTGGGGAATGAAAGCTTTTCAGATGGCCTGAAACTTTCGGAGCCACTGGTGGTGGACTCTGTGTTGAGATAAGCAGAAGGAGTGTGTTGAATACCCAGTTTGCATTGTCTTTGATTGGTGCTCCTTTTGCCCAACTTTTAAGGGTAAGAAAACCCTTGGATATTAGTCTTTTAAACCCAAGGTGAAGAAGCAATGCAACGTCTTTAGCTCAGCTGCTTCTTCATGGCTTTTTAAAAAAACTGTCTTTTTGTCCTTTAAAAAAAATCTCTCTGACCTGAGTATATGGAAATTAGCATTTTATTATTGCCAAGAGCTAAGTCCTTTATGTAGATTAATTGTTAACAGATAATATTTACACTTTATACTTTAAAGCAAAATAGACAACATTTGGGAATTTTGTTCTATTCTGCATTTTTTATTACGTGCTCATGATGTTTTCTATTTATGGTGGATTTTCTCTTCCTACTCATAATCGGAGTATTTTACAAATTTAAAAATAGAAGAATCTAATTGGAGTATTTTGCAAATTTAAAAATAGAAGAATCTAATTGGAGTATTTTGCAAATTTAAAAATAGAAGAATCTAATTACTTAACTGATTAATGAATTAGCTTTCGACACTCCTTAGTATATTACACGATTGGACTTTCACTGCATTAATAAGATTTAGTTTAGTGTTGCTTAGTCTGTTTATGCAGATTTCAGTGATGAATTATATTTCAGCATGACTGATGCTGTAATTTATCAGTTCCTGTGTTACAGGTCAGCTGTAACTTTTATTAAATATATTCACTTCAGTCTCACTTTTGGAGAAATGGAGCTCAAATGACAAAGATTTCTCCCAGCTGTTAGTGGCAATCCATGCCACTTGCATAGGGAGCAGTTTCTCCCAGATAAATTCATTCGTGTGTCATGTTGGAGGTCTGCTGGGCCACCCCCAAGTGCAGAAGTTTGCTAGGAGGACTCGCGTGGACTCAGCTTGTCATTGCGGTCACAGCTAAGATGCGTTATAGTGATGTAGTAAGACACATAGCAGGATAACCAGGGGACGGACCTAGGTGCATTCTGGAGAGATCCACGTGCAGGCTTCTTCCTGCTCTTTCCCTCCCATGAAGATCACACACAGCATGTTCCTCCTTCAGCCATGAAAAGGCAGCCGCCTCTATGCAGCGTTGTTGCTCAGGGAAGCCCGTGGGAAACTCAGCACACCGAGTTCTTATTGCTGGCCGTGTAGGCACCCTCTGCCTGGCATGTACCAAAATTTCAGACTCCCAGGAAGAAAGCAAGTTTCAGCATAATCCCTGCGGTGTGTCCCAACAGCCTAGGCACGGTGAACAGCCCTCCAGTTCACTGTTCGTGGGAATACTGCAAGTCCCAAATACTCCCAAGTCCCCAGTTGTCTCAGCAGGCCTTTCTAAGGAGAGCCATCCTGGCCCTGCTGTGGTGACTCTTGTCTGCACATCTGCTGACTCTGTGCCATATGTGGGATTTTCTTTTTTAAGACAGTTTTCCTGTGTGTTTATAGCAATATTTAGAAAATTTTAAGGAAGTATGCTATGGTATTAAAATATATGTGGCTGATGGTTTAAAACAGTTCGGTTCATGCTAACCTTTTTTGTAAAGGCTTTGTTCCGAGAGGAATTTGTTTCTTCTTGATTTTTCTCTCTGATTATACGTGACCTGTTGTCACCCTTGATTTTCTTCCCCTATTAGTTGTGTTCCACGTGAGTGTTTTCATACAGTCTTGTCTTCGTCTCTCTAGATGGCCCAGAACGTTGGCAGGCATCACTGCGTACCTTCAGTGTACTCGGAACATCCATGGCAGTGGGATCTACCCTGGAAACCCGCAGGATGAGAGAAAGGCTTGGCGCAGATGTGACAGAGGCGGCTTCTGGGCGGATGATGATTATTCTCGCTGCCAGTATGCAAATGATGTCACTAGAGTTCTTTATATGTTTAATCAGGTAACTAGAGAGTCTTCACGTTGACTGAGGTGGTTAATTTATTTTCGTTGAAATGCCAGGTGTGTGTTTGTGTGTGTTTTAAATACGAGTAAAGCACAAGGATTTGGTGTTTCCATTCAGTTGCTCTGTCTTGGGGATTAGGCTTTGTCACCTCAACCGGTATTCAAGGCCCTCTGTGGTGTCGATTTTCCTTTCCAGTCACTGCCTGACTCAGTGCCTTTGTTTGAATATCTTTATCATCTATATTCACTAGACCGAATTCCCAGCCATCCTTCAAATCCATCTGGGAAGCCACCTGTTGGGTTCCTTTTATAATCTCTTTGTCACGAGTGATTCCTTGTTATACTTGTACTCGTATGTCTTTTCTTGTATTCTCTCCTGTGCATCCTTTTAAACCTGACCACGTTGTAAGCAGCGGGAACATGGCCTCCCTGTGACACATTTTCTTGTGCTCCTTGGTAGCTGTTATACCCTTGGTGTAATGGTTGGTGCTGAGTTGTGTTTAAGTCAATAAATAAGCAAATGTAAAACATTACCGGCAGAGCATGGCAATATAGATACATGTTCAGTAAGTGCTTCATACTCTCGTGCATTGGGGCTCCAGGGGAGTTATTGATCCCTCCCAGTTGGAATACTCAGGAAGGGCTTTACTAAGCAATTGGAATCGAGTATGTGTAGAATTTGGATAAGCAGAGAAGAAGAGATGGTGTTGTGTGTTTACCAGAGGTGTTTTCATGTATTACTATGTTTCATTTAAAGTTAAAAAAAAAATTTGCCTTTAGGTTGGTTACCATTATAATTCCAGTTTTCTCAGCTTTGAAAAAGCATTTTAAGAAGGTCCTGGTGATAAATGATAAAGACTTTGAATTCATTGCCATGTTTTGAATGCAAAGATAAAACGCCAGATTTTTTGCCTTTTTAAATACAGATGCCTCTCAATCTTACTAATGCTGTGGCCACAGCCCGACAGTTACTGGCTTACACTGTGGAAGCTGCCAATTTTTCTGACAAGATGGATGTTATATTTGTGGCTGAGATGATAGAAAAGTTTGGAAGATTTACCAAAGAGGAGAAGTCCAAAGAGGTATTTTTCTGGTTCACATTTGTAGCATATAGCATGTCAACAAATAGTCATGTGGTAGAGTTGAATCTGTAGTTTGTATTTATTTAAAAAAAATTTTTTTAACTCTTTTATTCAGTTTTGAGACACAGAGAGAGACAGAGCATGAATGGGGGAAGAGCAGAGAGAAAGGGAGATACAGAATCCGAAGCAGGCTTCAGGCTCCGAGCTCTCAGCTCAGAACTTGACGCGGGGCTCGAACTCAAGAACGGTGAGATCGTGACCTGAGCTGAAGTCGGACGCTTAACCGACTGAGCCACCCAGGCGCCCCTGAATCTGTAGTTTTTAAAGAAAAGTTTACTTATTTTGAGAGAGAGAAAGAGAGAGAAAGCAAGCAGGGGAGGGGCAGAGAGAGGGAGAGAGAGAATCCCAAGCAGGCTCCATACTGTCAGTGTGGAACCTGATGCGGGGCTCAAACCCACAAACTGAGATGATGACCCTGAGCCAAAACCAAGAGTTGGACACTTAACCAGCTGAACCACCCAGGCGCCCCTGAATCTGTATTTCTAATTTTTTTTTTTTTTTTTTAACATTTATTTATTTTTGAGACAGAGAGAGACAGAGCATGAATGGGGGAGGGTCAGAGAGAGGGAGACACAGAATCTGAAACAGGCTCCAGGCTCGGAGCTATCAGCACAGAGCCCGACGTGGGGCTCAAACTCACGGACCGCGAGATCATGACCTGAGCTGAAGTTGGCCGCTTAACCGACTGAGCCACCCAGGCACCCCCTGAATCTGTATTTCTAAAGCATCTTTATGTTTGCTCTATTTTAATTAAGTGTACCTTTTAATTTCCAAAGTATTGAGAAATGTATGCTGCATTTACTATAGTAATCTGTTGTTAGAACAGAGGTGAACGATCCGTTCTTGGGAATTAAGGTATCGTGATAGAGCAGAGCCAGCCTGTGAGAGAGCAACTTCCTGCCTCCACATTGTGGGTTGGCTAGAACTATTCCCAGGGATTCTGGGCTTTCTCCTGTCTACACAGACATGTGCTTATCCTTCTCTTTCTCTTCCCCCACCACCCAGTTTCATTGAGAGACAGTAGACACTCATCAGTATATAAGTTTAAGGTGTGCACCACGATGCTTTAACTTACATATATTGCAAAATGACCATCACGATAGGTTAGGCTAACATCCATCTTCCCATATAGATACAATAGAAAGAAAAGAAAGAGAAAAAGAAAAAAGAAGAAAACAAATTTCTTCACGTGATGGGAACTGTTGGGATTTACTCTAATAACTTTCCTATATACCATGCGACACTGTTAGCTGTTTTCATTTGTGCGCTACATCCTTGGTACTTATAACTGGAAATTTATACCTTCTGACCACCTTCCTCCAGTTCCGCCCCCTGCCCTCCCAACCCTCTGCCTCTGGTAACCACAGGTTTGTTCTTTTTCTGTGAGGTTTCTTTTTGTCCACATGTAAATGAAATCAGGCAGTATTTGTCTTTCTCGGATTTATTTCACTTAGCATAATGGCTTCAAGATCCCTCCATGTTGGAATAAATGATAGGATTTCCTCATTTTTTAAATGGCTGAATATGATTCCTTTGTGTATGTATATATCACAACTTCTTTATCCTTTCATCCTCAATGGATCATAGGTTGTGTTATTATAAATAATGCTGCTATGGACGTGGGGGTGCAGAGCCATCTTCAAGCTAGGGTTTTAGCTTCCTTTGGGTATATTTCTGGAAGTGGAATTTTAGGATCATGTGGTAGTTCTGTTTTTAAATTTTTTAGGGTCCTCCATATTGTTTTGCATAGTGACTGTACAAATTTACATTCCTACCAAGTGCACAAAGGTTCCCCTTCTCCATATTTTTGCCAGTGTTTTCTTGTCTTTTTGGTGGTAGCCATTCTAACAAGTCTGAAGTGGTACCTCATTGTGCTTTTAATTTGCATTTCCCTGCTGACTAGTGATGTTGAAGACCTTTTCATGTACCTCTTGGCCTTTCATATATCTTCTTTGGAGAAATGTCTATTAGATCCTTTGCTTATTATTTAATTGTGGGTTTTTTTTTTTTTTTTTTTTTTTTGCTGTTGAGTTATGGAAGTTCTTTATATATTTTGCATATTAACCCCTTACCAGATAAATGGCTTGCACATATTTTTTCCCATTCTGTAAGCAACTAGGTTGTCTTTTCACTTTGTGGATGGTTTCTGTTGCTATGCAGAAGCCTTTTAGTTTGATGCAGTCCCACTTGTTTATTTTTGATTTTGTTGTTTGTGCTTTAGATGTCATATCCAAAAATTGTTACTAAGACCTATGTCAAGGAGCTTTATTTCTGTCTTCTTGGAGTTTCATGGTTTCAGGTTTTCATTTAAGTCTTTAATCCATTTTCACTTAATTTTTGTGAGGAATGTGAGATAGGGGTTCAGTTTCTTTCTTTTCCATTTTAATATCCGGTTATCACAACACCATGCATTGTGAAGAGACTGTCTTTTCTTCATTGAGTATTGTGGCTCCCTTGTCAAATATTAGTCAACTGTATAAGCTGGGCTCTTGTTTCTGTTCCATTGGTCTGTCTGTATTTATGCCAATACCATACTGTTTTGATGACTATAGCTTTTATAGTATAGCGTGAGATCTGCAAGTATGCTGCTTCCTTCTTTGTTTTTTCTCAATATTCTCTTGGCTATTCAGGGTCGTTTGTGTTTCCATGTAAATTTTAGGAGTATTTTTTTCTACTTCTGTAAAAACTGCCATTGGAATCTTGATAGGGATGGCATTGAATCTATAGATATCTTTTGGTAGTGTTGACATTTTAACAATATTCTTAGAGTCCACGCACATGAGATACCTTTCCATCTATTTGTATTTTCTTTGACATCTTTCATTGGTGTCTTGTAGTTTTCAAGGTAGAGAACTTTCACTGCATTAAATACATTCCTAAGTATTTTATTGTTTTTGAAGTTATCGTAAATGGAAATGATTTCTTTAAAAAAATTTTTTTTAATTAAAACATTTTTTAAGTTTATTTATTTATTTTGAGAGAGGGAGAGAGAGAGACAGACAGACAGTGAACAGGGGAGGGGCAGAAAGAGAGAATCCCAAGCAGGTTCTGTGCTGTCAGCCCAGAGCCTGATGACAGGCTCAAACTTACAAATTGTGAGATCATGACCTGAGCTGAAACTAAAAGTTGGACACTCAACTGACTGAGCCATCCAGGTGCCCTGGGATTGATTTCTTTATTTCATTTTTATAAAATTCATTGTTAGTGTGTAGAAATACTACTGAGTTTTAATGTTAATTTTGTGTCCTGCAACTTTACTGAATTCCCTGATAAATCTAACAGGTTTTTTATGTTGTTAGGTCTTTAGGATTTTCTGTATATAAAATTATGTGCTCTGTAAATAGAGACAGTTTACTTCTTTGTTGCCAATTGTGGTACTTTTTAATTTTTTTCTAGCTTGGTTTTTGTAGGTAGGACTTCTTGTACTATATTGAATAAGTGTGGTAAAAGTGGGTCCTTTTGTCTTATTTATAATCTTAGAGGAAAATCTTTGAATCTTTCACTATTGAGTATGAGGTTAGCTGTGGGCTTGTCATCTATAGCCTTTATTATGTTGAGATACATTCCTTCTATGCCTAATTTGTTGGGAGTTTTTATCATGAATAGCTGTTGAATTTTGTCCAGTGCTTTTTCTGCATCTATTGAGATGATCATATGGTTTGTTTTTATTCCATTCATTTGATATATCATATTGATTGATTTTATATATGTTGAACCATCCTTGCATCCCAGAGATCAGAGATAAATCCCACTTGATAATGGTGGGATCTTTTTAATGTACTGCTGTATTTGACTTACTAGCATTTTATTGAGAAGTTTTGCATCTACATTTATCAAGGATATTGGTGTGTAGTTTTCTAGGAGTGTCATTTTCTGGTTTGGTATCAGGATCATGCTGACTTTGTAAAATGAGTTTAAGAAGAGGAGGGAACTCTTCAGTATTTTGGAGGAGTTTGCATGTGATTGGTTTTAATTCTTCAAATATTTGGTAAAATTCACCAGTGAGACCATCTCATCCTGGGCTTTTTTTCATTGGAATATATATATACACACACACACACACATATATATATATATATATATATATATATATATACACACCCACATACATATATATATATATATATATATATGTATATATATATATATATATATGCACACACACATATATATACTTATACGTGTATATACATATACACACACAAATTTTATACATATATATATTTTATTTTTAAACATTTATTCATTTTTGAGAGAGACAGTGTGAGTGAGGGAGGGGCAGAGAGAGAAGGGAGACACAGGATCTGAAGCAGGCTTTAGGCTCTGAGCTGTCAGCACAGAGCCTGATGTGGAGCTTGAACCCATGAACTGTGAGATCATGACCTGAGCCAAAGTTGGACACTTAACTAACTGAGCCACCCAGGTACCCTGGAATGTTTTAGATTACTGATTGATTCTTCCTACTAGTAATTGGTCCATTCAGATTTTCTACTTTTATCTGATTTAGTCTTGGTAAGTTTTATGTTTCTAAGAAATTTTTCATCTAGGTTGTCTAGTTTGTTGGCGTATAGTTTTTCATTGTTTTCTCCAGATCCTTTGAATTTCTGTGGTGTCGGTTGTAATGTCTCCTTTTTCATGTATAATTTTGATGATTTGAGTTTTCTTTTTTTCTTGGTTGGTGTAAGGGTTTATCAGTTTTGATTTCTTTTCAAAGAACTGACTCTGTTTTGGTTAATCTTTCTATTGTTTTTTTGTTCTCTATTTCATTTATTTCTTCTTTAATTGTCATTATATACATTTTTTCTTCTGCCACCATTGAGCTCACTTTGCTCTTCTTTTTCTAGATCCAGAAGGTATAGAATTAGGCTATTTGGGATTTTTCTTGTTCTTAATGTTGGTGCTTATTGCCCTTAACTTTGCTTTTAGAACTGCTTTTGGTGCATCTCCCAAGTTCTGCTATGTTTGTTTGTTGTGTTTCCATTTTCGTTTGTCTCAAGAATTTTTTTGTTTTTTTGCTGCATCTCCCAAGTTCTGGTATGTTTGTTGTGTTTTCATTTTTGTTTGTCTCAAGAATCTTTTTTTTTTTTTTAAGATTTTATTTTTTAAATAATCTCTATACCACATGTGGGACTCGAACTTAGAACCCTGAGATCAAGAGTCACATGCTCTACCGACTGAGCCAGCCAGCCAGGTGCCCCTCAAAAACTGTTTTTAAATTTCCTTTAATTTCTTCTTTGATCTACTGATTATTGAGTAGAGTGTTGATTTCCATATGTTCATGAATTTTACAGTTTCCCTCTTGCTACTGAGTTTTGATTTCATGCCATTGTATCAGAAAAGATACTTGGTCTGATCTCAGTCTTCCTGAATTTGTTAAGACTTGTTTTGTGGCCTGATATAAGGTCCATTCTAGAAATTGTTCTGTGTGTACTTGAGAGAAATGTGTATTCTTCTGTTGTTGGGTAGAATGTTCTGTATATGTCTGTTAGGCCCATTTAATCTCTAATGTTGTTCACATATACAGCTTCCTTTTGATTCTCTGTCTGGGTGATCTGTCCATTGTTGAGAGTCAAGTATCAAAGTCTGCAAGTACTATTGTTTTACTGTTTGTCTCTTTTTCTGTTAGTTTCTGCTTTCTATATTTGGGTGTTCCAATGTTGGGTGAATGAGTATTTACAGTTGTTAGATCTTGTTATATTGACCACTTTATCATTTTATAATGATCTCTGTGTCCTTTTACCACTTTTAAAGTCAGTTTTGTTTTTGGTTACCATTTGCTTAAAATGTCTTTTTCCATCCTTTTCTCTCAGCGTAGGTTTGTCTTTAAGGCTAAAGTAAGTCAGCATATTGTTGGATCTTTTTTTTTTTTTTAATCTACTGAGGCATTTTCTTTCTTTTAATTGGACAATTTAATCTTAAAAAAATTTTTTTTTATGTTTATTTCTGAGAGACAGAAAGAGACAGAGCATGAGTGGGATAGAGGCAGAGAGAAAGGGAGACAGAGTCCAAAGTAGGCTCCAGGCTCTAGGCTCTGAGCTGTCAGCACAGAGCCCGGCGTGCGCGGGGCTTGATCCCACGAACCGCGGGATCGTAACCTGAGAGGAAGTCGGATACTTAACCGACTGAGCCACCCAGGCGCCCTGGACAATTTAATCTTCTTAACATTTAAAGTAATTATTGATAGGTAAGGACTTACTATTGTCATTTTGTTAATTGTTTCCTGGTTGTTTTGTAGATCCCTTATTTTGTGATTCTTATCTTGCTGTCCTTTTTGTTTTTTTGATATCTCTTGGTATCAGTATATACTGTTTTGACTTCTTTGTTGTATTTTTTGGTGTAATTAGTATAAGATTTTTCTGACTGGTTGCTATGAGGCTCACATAAAATATCTTAAACTTATCACACTCTATTTTAAACTGATGGCAACTTCAGTAGAGTTTGTAAACTTTGCAGTTTTACTTCTCCTCTCCCTCACATTTTAGGTTACTTCTGTTACTATTTATACAGTACAAAAAAACACATAGGGATGCCTGTCTGCCTCGGTTACTAGAGCATGCGGTTCTTGACCTTGGGGTTGTGAGTTGAAGTCCCATGTGTGGCATAGGGTGTACTGTAAAAAAAATTTTTTTTAATGTAAATTATAACAGATTGTTGTCATTATGGTTGTTTTAAGTATATTCTTTTAACTTTTAAACTAGTTTTAAGTAACTTATGCCCCACTATTACCATATTGCAGAATAGAAAATTCCCATGTATTTGCTATTACCAGTAAGATTTACACTACCTTTTTTTTAAAAAAAATAAAAATGTTTATTTGAGGGAGAGTTAGGGAGGAGCAGAGAGAGAGAGGGGAGAGAGAATCCCAAGCAGACTCTGCACTGTGAGTGCAGAGCCCAATGCTGTCTCCGTCTTTTGAACCATGAAATCATGACCTGAGCCAAAATCAAAAGTCAGATGCTTTTACTCACTGAACCACCCAGCTGCCCCAGCCATTATTGCTTTAAATATACTTTCTCTTCCTTTCTCTTTCTTTTCTCCTTTTGGAATTCCCAAAATGTGAATATTGTTTTGCTTTGTTGGTTTTTTTTTCCCCCCATTGTGTCCCATAATTCCTGTAGGCTTTTTTCACTCTGTTTCAGAACATTTTTGCTCCTCTGACTCTGGAATTTCCAGTGTCCTATTCTCTCTAGTTGTTGATTCTTTTTTCTGCATGGCTGAAGCAACCTTTGAAGCTCTGTTGAATTCTTTAGTCATTATATTCTTCAACTCTCGGATTTCAGTTTGTTTGTTTTTTGATGGTTGCTGTTTTCTTGTCAGACTTCTTATTTTATTCATGTGTTGTTTCCCAAATTTTATTTAGTGGTGTCTCTCTTTTCTTGTAGCTCAGTGAATTTCCTTAAGAGGAGTATTTTAAATTCTTTGTCTGACAGTTCTTGGATCCTCCATTATTGGAACTCGATGAGTTTCCTTTGGTGGTGTCATATTTACGTGACTTTTTGTGATCCTTGATTCCTTATTTGAGTAATGGGGCTTCTCCTCTAGACTTACCAGTTTTGTTTTTTCACTGGTTAGCTCTGTTTGGGTTTCTGGGTGTGTCTGCTGGTAATGGCCTTGGGCAAGTGGGACCTGCTATTATCATCTTCTTTTGGGCCAGGCGGCTCTTAGAGCTCTGAGAATGGGTACAGGGACTTGTGCTCCTGGCTTGGTTGCCTACCCTGCTGAGGCTTTGTGGTTGCGTGAATTCTCTGGTCAGATTTACTAGATTGGTCTGGACTGGATACCATATTCCGGGGTAGGTGGGGCCATGGGTTAGCTTCCCTCCAGGGAGAGCCATCCTTATTGTGAGTTTTAGTCACCCAGATCTTGTTATATTGCTTAATTTCTTTCGTAATATCCTGGAAAAGGAGACTATTTTTTGGAACTTTTTTGAAATTCCTAATGATTGTAATATGCAAGTTAGGAAAATTTGGTGACTTTGAAAATGAGCACATTTTGGGGTACCTGGGTGGCTCAGTTGGTTAAGTGTCCAGCTTAGGCTCAGGTCATGAGCCCATGGTTTGCGAGTTCAAGCCCTGTGTTGGGCTCTGTGATGACGGCTCAGAGCCTGGAGCCTGATTCAGATTCTGTGCTTCCCTCTCTCTCTGCTCCTCCCCTGCTCATGCTCTGTCTCTCAAAAATAAATAACCATTAACAAAATATTAAAAAAGAAAAGAAGAGAAAACAGGTATATTTTAATATGGCCATGTTCTTAAAACTGTGCTTGTCAACATGGTATCCTTTATGTGAAAACATTGACAACCACCATTTTCAGAATGAATGAGCAGAAAATAATGTTTCAAGTAAGTTTTTAGATGCAGATTAATGTATTCTTAAACGTTAAGTTTCAAGCTACTTGAGAACTAGTGGCTCTTATGTGATAGAGTCAGTTACACAAAAAGGTTCCGCTCCGTCAGCACACTGTCAGCTTGGAGCCCGATGGGGTGTTTGGACTCATGAACTGTGAGATCTTGACCTGAGCCAAAATCAAGCAACAGATGCTTAACCGACCGAGCCACCCAGGCACCCCTCATGTTTACTTTCTAGTAGCGTTGCCCTGTGTGGTTTTCCAAAGTACACAGCACACAGCTGTGTGGAAACACTGGACTGAACAAAGTCTAATGTATTTCTTGATGTAGGACCTCCCAGATTCATCAATAATGTTCAAAGGTAAATACCATCCCTAGTTCTTCTACATCATTTAAACCAAGGAACTTTTTTTTTTTCTCTTTTTAGTACACTGCTTATTAATATCTTGCATTTTGGTGGTAAGTTTTGGAACTTGGAACTACAGCCCCAGTACCCTACGTGCTTTATTTGATAGGATGTAGTTACTAAAGGAAGAAAAACAGTTACGTGTATTTATTTATTTATTTTATTTATTTTTTTTATTTTTAATTTTTTTTTAACGTTTATTTATTTTTGAGACAGAGAGAGACAGAGCATGAACGGGGGAGGGGCAGAAAGAGAGGGAGACACAGAACCGGAAGCAGGCTCCAGGCTCTGAGCCATCAGCCCAGAGCCCGACACGGGGCTCGAACTCACGGTCTGTGAGATCGTGACCTGAGCTGAAGTCGGACGCTCAACCGACTGAGCCACCCAGGCGCCCCCAAAAAAAGTTACATGTATTTAAATGAGACTCAGGTCAAGGGACCACTTGATAATGAGGTAACATTTTGGTGTTGCTCTCTGCACTTCAGACCACAGTTTTCTTAAGAGCTGTCTTGCTACTTGATGGTCTCTCTGGGCCACAGCCTACTTCCGGTGGTAAATTTTCCCAGTGGTGGGAGAAGCTGTCTGGATTCTGGCTCTGTGGTAGTGCTGCTTTCCATTTTGATGATAATCACAGGTTGGCTGCTACATGATGAGAAATCATTCATGGAAGTGGGAATGGTTTGAGTCCCGGGAATAAATGGCATATCTTCTGGAATGTGGACATTGAGAAATACTTTGCCAATATATAATGCCTGTTTGTTCCCACGCTGCCTGTTTATTCCCACACTGCCCTGTTTGTTCCCACGCTGCCTGTTTATTCCCACGCTGCCTGTTTATTCCCTCACTGCCCTGTTTGTTCCCATGCTGCCTGTTTGTTCCCACGCTGCCCTGTTTGTTCCCACGCTGCCTGTTTATTCCCACGCTGCCCTGTTTATTCCTACATTGCCTGTTTATTCCTGTGCTGCCCTGTTTATTCACATGCTGTCCTGGTTTCGCCTGAAGGAGCTTTGTGCGCATCTCAACTCGTGAGGAGTCACATGGTGCCCAGAGGTGTGCGTTCCCCCACTGCGTGCAGTGAACTGTCTCCACTTTGGTGTGCTGTCAGGTAGATGCATCTTGTTGAGGACAGGAAGTGCATAGGGTTTCATGAGTTACTTATTAACCTGAGGCCCTTCCTTTATTTTTGAAATGGGATGATATTTGCCCTCTTTAACTTGCAGTGTTTGTGTGCACAAGTGAGAAAATAGAGGCGAAACTGTTTTGCGGAATCATTGAAAGCTATGTTATACTTTCATAAAGTTAGGAAATTTAACATTCTTATCTCCGAAGCTGAGAAGTAGGTTCTTTAAAAAAAAAAAAAAAAAAAAAAAAAAAAAAATCACCAGAGTGCTTTAATTACTTAACTGTCACTTTCACTGGTGACATTAGAGGTAAAGTGTGAATTAACTTTGGAAACAAATGATGGCAAATTATTAAGTATAAATAGGAGAAACAGAAGAAAAATATTTAGGATCGAATAATTGAGGTACAAATGTACTATCATCACCTGTGGTCGTGACAGGCATCCTATCAGATTCTCTGGAAAGTTAAAGTATAGGCCATAGCTGTCACCATTTATTAGAACAGGAAAAAGAAATCATGATGTTTAAGGGCTTCGTTTTATGTTAATTACCATGAAATTATTCTAAGGTATCCTGAAATGCATATGGCTTAGTTGGACAAATAGTTAAATTGATTTTTTGCATTATATCCAAAAAGTTACTCTGTTATGAATAATTCATAAGGGAAATATTGTGAGGCAATTGCTTTTTAACCTATGATTGAGTCTAGGCAGCTCAGGCTGGTTCTCTGTGATCTTAAGGTGGGTGCTGAAAGCTTCCCAGCCGTCAGATCCAAATGGTGTATTTAATGGACTCTTTTTTGTTTTAATATTTGTTTTATTTTTGAGAAACAGAGAGAGCACATAAGGGGCAGAGAGGGGGAGACACAGGATCCCAAGCGGTCTCTGTGCTATGAGCACAGAGCCTGATGCAGGCCTGGAACTCACGAACTGTGAGATCATGACCTGAAAGGAAGTCGGATGCTTAACTGACTGAGTCACCCAGGCGCCCTTTTGGTGGGTTTTTTTTTTAAAACAGCTTAAGGTTGTCTGTCAGGCAATTTAAGTGTCTGTTCCGTATTTACACTAGTGATGTCTCTTATGAAAACATATGTGCATTTCAGAAGAGGAGAATGTATAAAGATCAGATTTGGTTATGCATAATAGTCCTTCTACTGCTCTGGTTTTAAATTGTAATTAATTATATATTTAAAATTATATATATATGTATGTATGTATATATATCTAAAATTTTTAATTTTTTAGTGTGCTCTAGTTTAAAGAAATTTTTTTAATGTTTATTTATTTTTGAAGGAAAGAGAGACAGAGTATGGGCGGGGGAGGGGCAGAGAGAGAGGGAGACACAGAATCTGAAGCAGGCTCCAGACTCTGAGCTGTCAGCACAGAGCTCGACGCGGGGCTCGAACCCACGAACCGTGAGATCATGACCTGAGCTGAAGTCCAATGCTTAACGGACTGAGCCACCCAAGGCGCCCCAGTGAGCTAGTTTTAAATGTCTGAGCGAGGCATGCACCCTAATGCTAGTTTACCACAAAGTTCATTTGGCACATTTTTATGGCCAGATCTTTAAAAATGTAAAGTTCTTTCACTTCCTTATCTTAAAATATAATCACTTCTGTATTAACCATTTTGTTTGTTTTTCAGTATTACTAATGTTTTTTCCTTGATTTTTGTCAGACTTTACTGTTAAGCTTTTCAGAGATGGCTACCCTGGCTTTGTTACATTGTTTCTGAAACTTGAGTGTATATCTCAATCCCCAGAAGGTTTGTGAAATAGAGCGGTGGCCCTGCCCCCTCAGTTTCTGATTCAGTCTGTCAATGAGGAGGTCTGAAAATTTGCATTTCTACACTGTGCCCAGTGTCCTGTCTTTGGCACAAGCTTTGAGAAGCACTATAGTATCTTCCTTTTCTATCCCTGTCTTGCTTAAAAAAAAAAAAAAAAAAAAAAAAAATGTGTACTTTAGTCTTAACTTCCTAAAAACTTTTCAGAAACTTTTTTTTTTTTTGGAAAATTCTAAAAGTGTAGGAGAGAGAATGTTATCATTAATACCCGTGTTTTACCTTCCACCGGGCTTCAGCATTTTTCTGTATTGACCAGTTTTGTTTCATCTATCCAGTTCTTTTGTCCCCACTCCCCCACTCTCTTTTCCTTTATCTTTTTCTTCTTTCTTTCTTGTTTTCCTTCTTCAGTGCTGGAACATTGAATAGCAAATTCTAGATGTCCTACCTCATCCATAATTTTCCTGAAATAAAAGGAACTTTAAAATAAAACTATGAGGGGCTCCTGGGTGGCTTATTGGTTAAACGCTCAGCTGTTGATTTTGGCTCAGGTCATGCTCTCACAGTTCGTAACATCAAGCCGGGAGTTGGGCTCCATGTAGACAGTGTGGAGCCTGCTTGGGATTCTCTCTCCCCCTTTCTCTCTGCCCCCCTCCACCTGCACTCACATGCACGGTCTCTCCCTTTCTGTCTCTCTGTGTCTGTCTCTGTCTCTCAAAATAAATAAACATTCCAAAAGATAAAGTAGAACCGTGATACTGTTATGTGTTACCCAAATGAGCTCTGAGACCTTAACACCATCAAATATCTAGTCCTTGTTCAATTTTCCCTAATTATGGTTTTTAAAAATGTGCATCTTGTGTCTGGTTACCTTAAGGAATTCGTTCACATAATTTTGCAGTTGGTTATGTGGGATTTTCTAGACATAGGTCACCAGTGAATACAGTTGGTTTATCTGTTCCTGTTTAAATTGTATCCTTTTTAAAATTTTTTCCCTTTCTGGTTGTCTGTTAGTGAGAACCACCAGAACAATGTTGATTAATATTGATGATGAGGAGTCTTCATGGGAATAGTCTAATGTATCCTTATGAAGTGTGATATTTGTTTGCTTCTGTTAAGTGCCTAGGGGCAATACCAAGGTAAGGGGCTCGCTTTGAAATTAGTTCTCAGCTTGAGGTTTTTTAGACCTCAGGAATAATGTGATGCCTGACCTTAGTCCTGTGTGATCAGCTGTGTTTACGAATTGCCAGGGAAGAGATTTTTCACCTCCTACTTTGTGCCAAGGTCAAGACAGTTTACATTTTGCTTGCTGGTTCGCCCTGACCCTGGAGGTGTCCCCTTTATGTTATCAGCTTAATGCAGTGATCTCCTTGTAGGCCTGCCTGGAAATCAAAACATAAGCCACGGCCATCAGAGTTCAACCTCAGAGCTTCTTGGATTCCTGCTGCTGTTTTGCTGTGGGCCTCTGGAACAGTCTTTATTGTCTGACTGGTCAGTGGTGCCTTTCTTTCTTTCCTGTCGACGAGTTTTCGCTCAGCAGTTTTCACTGTTAGCAGGGGAATCTTCCTGAGTACCTAGTTCTCCATGCTCCCCCAATGGGAGATGCACAGAGGTTTGTGTAATCAGAAAAAAACAAAATGAGCTTCCCTCGGGAGAATTGTAGGACTCTGAGGAGTTAGGCTCTTCCGTTTGTTGTGAAGGTATGGCTGAGGGGGCCACCGATCGAGGTCCACGTCTCTAGTAGTGTTCCTCATAAAAGCAGCTTTGCTGACCTGGAGGAAGCGTTCTCCCTTTGTGTTGATAATTGTGGTATGGTCTTCACTGCCTCGCCTAGAAACATACCATTTTTTCCCGTGTGACAGAAGCTGTGCATTGATGCATAGTTTTTACTTGTGTATCTTTTTCTTATACCTCTATATTTCCCACTATTTGCTTTCTTAATTTATTAAAAAAAAAATTTTTTTTTTAACGTTTATTCATTTTTGAGACAGAGCATGAATGGGGGGAAGGTCAGAGAGAGAGGGAGACACAGAATCCGAAACAGGCTCCAGGCTCCGAGCTGTCAGCACAGAGCCCGACGCGGGGCTCGAACTCACGGACCGCGAGATCATGACCTGAGCCGAAGTCGGACGCCCAACCGACTGAGCCACCCAGGCGCCCCGGCTTTCTTAATTTAAAAGAATAATCCTTTTTATTTTGCTAAGCTACCTCAAATCCGTTTTGTAAGGAAACAGAATAAGTGGGACATTTATTCCACATAACGTTATTCTCAGCCTCCCCCCCCCCCCCCCCCACTTCTCAACTGTTTCCCCGGATCCCCCATGGTCATCGTCCTCCTCTTCATTATCTTCTTCGCTCCTTTACCACAATAAAATCAGATCTTTAATCTTTGCCACAGGCGCTGATGATTATCACAGTGAGACTCTCACTGAATATTGACTGCTTTACTAAGCAAACTGCGAAACCTGCAGTGGGATCCCGAGGCACTCAGGACACCGAAGCTAGTTAAGAGGGACATAAATACACCTTTAAAACTTGGCTTTCACAGTGGAGTAATCCCTTTGTTAAAAGTATGCAGGGCAGGGGCGCCTGGGTGGCTCAGTCGGTTGGGCGTCCGACTTTGGCCCAGGTCATGATCTCGCGGTCCGTGAGTTCGAGCCCCGTATAGGGCTCTGGGCTGACAGCTCGGAGCCTGGAGCCTGTTTCAGATTCTGTGTCTCCCTCTCTCTGACCCTCCCCCGTTCATGCTCTGTCTCTCTCTGTCTCAAAAATAAGTTTAAAAAAATGTAAAAAAAAAAAGTATGCAGGGCAGTAACACAGTTTGAGATAGGTGTGATCTCAGTATTATACATAATGTGTAACTAGGAGAAAATCATGAGGACTTCTTGAACTTAGTAATAATACCAGCTGCTGCCCTTATTCCTGTTATTACCTAGTCACGTTTGGAAGGCACGTCATCCCTTTACAACCTGTCACCATCTTAGCTGTCCCCAAACAACTGCCCAGCTTGCTGCCCTGTCCCACACACGAGTCTGTAATTCTTGATTTTCTGGTTATTAGGTTTAACGGGTACCCCCTGCTTCCTTGTGCTTGGAAATGCAAACTGGGGTGGGGAGGGCTACATCCCTTGGCTTTTCTCAGAAATGACGTGAGTTGCTTATTGAAGATAACTTTTGTTTTCTTAATTTCCTACGGCATGAACCCTTCTGAGCCTTCTCATAGAATTCTTGGTCTCATTTTACAAGTGAGAAAACTGAGTGTTGGGCAGGCTCAATAACTGACTCGTGGGCATTTAACTGGCAGGTGACAGACTTGAAGTCTCAACCCAGGAGTGTGTAACTCGAAGGCACATAAATACTCTGTCTTCATTGTCCTACTATTCTCCTACATTACAATTAAATACCAAGTTTAGGTTATGTATCATCTCGTGTGTTTCCTATGCTAACGCATCAGACATTCATGAAATTTACAGGTGATTTGATCTGATTCTGATCAGAATTCCAAACACATATATTGAGAACATGAAATATTCTTATGACAATTGACATTTAATGCTTTCTTTGTTATTAATGTGGCATTTCCATTTCTTTACCCTTTTTATCTTTGATAATGCGCGTTCACACATGTTTTTATTTGAGCTTCAACCATTCACTGTGACAGGTGGGAGAGCAGGTGTGTGATTCCTTCTGACCCTTTTGTGGCTGGAGTGGCCTTTAGGAAATGAGGTCAAGGAGAGATCCAATGCTTTTTAACGCTCGTTGCAGTTGCCAAACTGTCTTGGTGTGTCAGATTTTAGGAATACTTTTTTAATCCAATCTAATTTTTCATGCACTGTTACCCTTTTTGTGTCCTTCTTTTGCCACTGTGACGGATTCAGAACTGCTTCCGTAACCAAGCTACAGAAGTTTACAGCATTTTATGATCACCTGCTCTGGGGAGTATTTTGGCAACAAATTCCTTTCCTGAGTTCTTAGCCATTTGGAATGAAGTAATGAGAAAGATAGCTTATTCTCAGCTAAAGCAATCATTCTTGCTAGCTATATACCTTCTTAAAGATACTTCTTTTCTTTACAGTTATTAGAACACACTAAATTCCATTACTGGCATTATCTGGTGGCCATAGCAGTAAGTAGCTTTTTGATCATGCAATAATTAAAGTTTCTCAGTAGAGATGATGTATCTGTCAGGTCTCCTGTTGGATCTTCGTAAAGTCTATGTGTTTAAAACTTAAAAAAAAAAAAGTATAAGACAAGTTGAATTGTAATGGTGCTAATCTATGAATACTCCATATTTATTTCTGTAGTACCTTAGAGACTGTGTTTTCTTACGTATTATCTTTTAGGTGTTTGCAGCCAGTGGGAATTTTTTGATAGCCATAGAGCATCTTTTAAAATCCACAGTAGGTAGGAATAAGAGACACAAACCTAGCCAATTTATTCTGGCTACTCTGAATTCCTGTTAAAAATTGTCAGTTACTATTCCAATTGTCTGTATAAATAGCTGATTGACATGTTCAGTAATTGGCATATCGGAGTCATTGTCCCTTTTTTTTTTTTTTTAAAGTTTATTTTATTTATTTTGAGAGGAGGAAGGGCAGGGAGAGAGAGAGAGAATCTCAAGCAGGCTCTGTGCTGTCAGTGTGGAGTCTGGCACAGGACTCAATCTCATGAACCATGAGATCGTCAGTAACCTGAGCCGAAATCAAGAGTTGGACGCTTAACTGGCTGAGCCACCGAGGCACCCCCGCCCCCCACTGCCTTCTTCATAGCTCCAGAAACAAGAGCTTCTGTTAGAATAAAATCTACCCCCCTCACCTGTTTGTTATTAGGAATATATAGACTATATACTAGGATGCTAATGTTCCATGAATTGTATAAAATGAATAGGCTCTGGGTCGCATTGGGGTTGATTATAGGCCTAGGCCTTTCTGGTTCTCAGTTGATCTTGTTAATGTGTTGGGTTTGGAGGGAAATGCTCTTTGGGAATGTCTGAGTCCATTAAAATAGAGTGTTTGGATTAAATTCCCTTCTCTTCATTATATATCACTCTGGTAGTTTTGCAGTTATCACAACTTAGTCACTTTTAAAACATGTGTTTACTTGTTCTGCATTTTCCTCAGAGATTACAAGCCCCCTAATAGACCTTGTATAGTTTCTCTTACCGCTGTGTCTCCATTGCTCTGGACAGTGTCTGGCTCACCTTGGTTCTCAATAAATATTTAGTCAGTGAGTAAATGGAACTGTGTAGCTATTGGCTTTTATACCAAGAGTTCTACTAGTGAATAAGGGTATAAATATAAGTAAGACATTGTGTTGTCTCTGCCCTTAAGATGTTTACATTGGAAAGAAAATAAGGAAAGAGTTGCGATATAGTATGTTAGAGGCATTAAGAAGCCCATAAACTATTTTTACTTGGATGAGGTAGCAGTGCTTTAGAGAGTAGAGAGAGACAGTTTTGCTGGATGCATTGTCCTATTTACAGATGAACATAGACTTCAGTTATTTTTAGGGGCACTTGGGTGGCTCCGTCGGTTAAGCACCTGACTTCGGCTCAGGTTGTGATCTTGCAGCTTGTGATTTTGAGCCTTACGTCGGGCTCTGTGCCGACAGTTCAGAGCCTGGAGCCTGCTTCGGATTCCGTGTCTCCCTCTCTGCCCCTCCCCTGTTTGTACTCTGTCTCTCTCTCTCTCAAAAATAAATAAATATTAAAAAAATGTTTAACTGCTGAGCCATCCAGGCTGCCCTGAACATAGACTTTAAAAAGGCACTCCTCTTTTTAAGTTAAATTAAATTAAATTAAATTTTTGTTTTTTGTTGGGGTGTAATTGCCTTGAAACATTGTATTATTTTTGGGTGTACAACACAATGATTCAGTATTCGTATATATTGTGAGTCGATCACCAAAAGTAAGTCTAGTTCATATCCATCACTGCACGGTTACAAAATTTTTTTTCTTGTCATGAGAAGGATCTCCTCTTTCAGCAACTTTGACATATGCAATAAGTATTTTTAACTACAGCCCCCACGCTACGTCCCATGACTTATTTGTAACCGGAAGTTTGTACCTTTTGGCTTCCTTCACCTATTTCGCCCACCCCCTACTCCCTCCTCTGGCAACTCCCTGTCTGTCTTCTTGGCAGTTTTAAGATTCCACATAGAAGTGAGATCCTGTGGTATTTGTGTTCCTGTGTCTGACCTGTTTCACTTAGCATAATACCTCAACTTAAGTTCCAACCACGTTGTCACAAATGGCAAGATATCCTTCTTTTTTACGGCTGTGTAAAATTCCAGAGAGTGTGTGTGCACGTGCACATGTGTGTGGACACCACGTTCTCTTTATCGTTCATCCATCGATGTACATTTGACTTGCTTCCATGTCTCGGCTACTGTAAATAATGTTACAGTGAATGTAGGGGCGCGAGAATCTTATGAGTTAGCATTTTCATTTTCTTCAGGTAAAGTGGAGTTGCTAGACCCTATTTTTAATTCTTCAAGAGACCTCCATACTGCTTTCTAGAAGTAAGTGGCTGTGCCAATTTACGTTCCCTCCAGCAGCGCACAAGGCTTCCCTCGTCTCCACATCCTCGTCAGCTATCCCTGTGATAGCCATTTTCACGGGTGTGAGGTGACATCTCATCGTGGCTTTGATTAGCATTTCCTGGATGACGAGCGATGTTGAGCACCGTTACATGTACCTGTTGGTCAGTCTGTGTGTCTTCTTTGGAAAAATGTCTATTCAGATTCTCTTCCGAATTTTTAATCAGATTTTTTTTTTTTTTGCTATTGAGTTGTATGAGTTCTTACATAGTTTTGCATATAAATACGCCCTTCCTCTTTAACACTCCTAGAGCTATCTTGAAAGAGGGGCCTATGCTGGAATTGAAATGTTAAACAAATAATGGAGCGATAAAATACAATAATGAGGACAGCTGACCAGGCATGGTTTTAGGAGCCTTGTATTTATCATAGGAACTTAATCTTCACAACATTCAGAAAAGACAGGATTGTTATTATCTGCCTTTTACAATTAAAGGAAGGCATAAGAGGGTAAGTGTCCAGCTCAGCTAGAGGTCAGGACTTGAAGTCCTACTCTTCACCCCTGTACTCACTCACTTGCCTCACCCATCGTGTTCCAGCGCTGGGATCCAGTGCATTTCCACAGGCTTGTCTTCTTTGTGAAGTGAACTGTGGGTGGGATGGACTGAACATTTTCTAGTCCCACCTCAGTCTCATAATTATACATCTTGGGAAGAGTATCGGATGCAGAGCAGGGTTGAACAGCTCATCTGGGATCTTCTGGGATGACGAAAAGACATTTGCTAAAATAGCCTTCACTTTCTCGCTTGGCTTTGGGGCTTAACGCCTTTGCTGTTTGTTTCTTGATTAGAGGCCCAGCCAGCTTGTAAATCCTGTGATCCTACCTCTGGAATGTTTTTGTAGTTGTTTCTGCCATAGACCTCCCTCTCAGGAACATTTTGCTTGATAGCAAACCCCCTTGACACCAGTATGTCTCATTAGCCTGGGCTATTCAATGCATTTCTCTGACATGGGACATACAAGTCAGTGTCGACCATAGTTAATGGACATTTTTGGTGGCATTGCCTGACAGATGTTTACATCTGTAAGTCATGGACTGAACTTAATAAAAGGAATTCAATAAATAAAACAAGTGGTGGAAAAGTACCTCTTAGGATCCATGTATTTCATGGCACTGGATCGTAAAGCATTCATTGAACTGGGAGGAACCGAAGAGGTTCATTCGAGGTCATGGAAACCGCATGTGCAAAGACCCATCCAGTGGCCTGGCATATGCGGGGAACTCATGATAGCTGGACATTCCTAGGGTTTTGGACATGACAGGATACTAAAGAGGTAGCCGTGTGTATTTCTTACTAATAATACTGAGTTAACATACAAAAAGAGGTCTTTATAAATGTTTTTCCAAAACGTTGAGATCTTTTTGTTCTGGGAATTGTGTGATATCTTTCCCTTGTCCTTGATTAACTTAACTGCCTTTTCCCCCCTTATGAAAATGAGTACCACATGTCATTCTTTACCAATGAGTTGGTAGTTATTCAAGTATACTGTTTTGAGCTAAATGTGTTTTTTTTTAAGAGAGAGAGAGCGAGAGGCAGAATGTGAGCAGGGGAAGGGGGAGAGAGAGAGAGAGAGAGAGAGAGACAGAAACACAGAATCTGAAGCAGCCTCTGGGCTCTGAGCTGTCAGCACAGAGCCTGACCCGGGGCTCGAACCCATGAGCCGTGAGATCATGAGCTGAAGTCGGATGCTTTAACTGACTGAGCCACCCAGGCGCCCCTGAGCTAAATGTTACCCGCTGGTCATAACTGAATGTGCTATTCATATCTGAAAATGCTTCAGTCAGAAAAAATAAAGTGCCTGTTGGGTTTTCAGGTGAACATTTAGACGGAAGGACAATCTTGGTGTCTCATTGTGATTTTGATTATGTAAAACAGCCTGTATTGGTTTTAAAGGTCTTCCTCTTCTCTCCTGCACACCTGCTAGCTAGGTGATGTGATGGTTGACATTGCAAGCAACATCATGTTGGCTGACGAGCGTGTTCTGTGGCTGGCACAGAGGGAAGCTAAGGCCTGCAGCCGAATTGTTCAGTGTCTACAGCGCATTGCTACGTACCGATTAGCAAACGGAGCTCACGTTTATTCAACAGTAAGTGTAACACTGTCCTAGAATTCTAAGAAAAGAAATTCATTGAAAGCAACTTGAACTTATAAAAGATAGTTTTGGTTTTTTTCCTCATGATGTGGGTATTTTCTGTTCCTGCTGATTATTACAGAATTTCCAGTTCTCTAACATTTTAAAAGCTCATTTCACTTTTGAGTAATCTGTTTTCTTGGTAATTAGAAAATACTTTCTTAATTTGCAGTTTGAATGGTTATCGCCATTTAATTTGAAAGACAAATAAGCACACTGTAGGATTACTGTAACTGTCACATGCACCTCCCAGCTGATACTCTGTTCTGGGCCCTGAAGGATGTTCTGAGAAAGTGTCTGATTGTTTGCCCAGGTTCCAATTTCAAAAGAGAACTGGGGAGCGCCTGGGTGGCTCAGTCGGTTAAACGTCTCACTTCAGCTCAGGTCATGATCTCACTGTTTGTGAGTTCAAGCCCCACGTTGGGCTCTGGGCTGACAGCTCAGAGCCTGGAATCTGCTTTGGATTCTGTCTCTCTCTCTCTGTGCCCCTCCCCTGCTCACACTCTGTCTGTCTGTCTCTCTCTCTCTCTCTCAAAAAATAAATAAACACTACTAAGAAAAAAAAATTGAAACAGAAAAAGAGAGAGAACAAGGAGGCCCTCTAACCTTTGTGCACTGTTGACATTTCCAGTAAGTCTCACTCTTGGAATAATGAGTATTTATATTTAATAATCACTCATCATATTAAATTTTATTTGTGCTAAATTGAGCAGCTCTAAATTTCTTGGTGTACTGCTGACTTTTTCTACAAATGTGGTAAATATGATAAATACTCTGTCATTCCCTTACTACTCATACTCTGATCTCTGGTCCACGGTTCTCATTTCCTAATGATTTTAAGTCGATTCATAGAATACTCTCTGCTTCCTCCTAGGATTTTATACAATTCAGGGTTACTGTTTTTCCAGAGGTTGATGGGATCTTTTTGATGATACTGTGTTTTATTGTTCCTTTTGCTCAATTAAGTTTAGGATTACTTTCTTGAATAGTAAATAAAATGGTGGGCCTACCATGGCTACTGACCTGACAACATACTTCAGGGTAATTTCTCTCTCAGACACATGACCTTACTGGAAACTGGCTTGCCATATTTAAAAAAAAAATTTTTTTTTAAATATTTATTTATTTTTGAGAGAGACAGAGACAGAATGCAAGTGGGTTAGGGGCCGAAAGAGAGGAAGACACAGAATCCCAAGCAGGCTCCAGGCTCCAAGCTGTCAGCACAGAGCTTGACGTGGGGCTCTAACTCACAGGCCATGAGATCATGACCTGAGCTGAAGTCAGATGCTCAACCGACTGAGCCACCCAGGTCCCCACACCATTTTCGATGACCACATTTGGTCTTCCTTGGTCATTTAGATCTATTTTAAATTCCTTGCCTGAGCCTTACTAAGCTCAAAGAACTTCTTCGTTTCTCTAAACTTCATTGGTTCTTTGGAGAACTCAAGGATATAATAAAGGTACATAGTGCATTTGCCCTCCTTTTATTTTATTTTATTTTATTTTATTTTATTTTATTTTATTTTATTTTATTTTATTTTATTTTTTAGTTTTACATTAATGCTTTTTATTTATTTTTGAGAGAGAGATACAGAGCACAAGTGGGGGAAGGGCAGAGAGAGAGAGGGAGACACAGAATTCGAAGCAGGCTCCAGGCTCTGAGCTGTCAGCATAGAGCTGACGTGGGGCTTGAACTCATGAACCATGAGATCATGACCTGAGCTGAAGTTGGAAGCTCAACCACCTGAGCTCAACCACCCACCCCCAGGCGGCCTGTCCTCCATTTCAAAGGGTAGGAAAGGTTCCCGGAAATTGTGCATCTACTTATCAAATGATACAGCTTACAGGGCACCTCAAAAATGGCTGTTTTCTTCCTTTCAACTGAGGTTTCACATATTTGTCTTAATTATTTGTGTCTTTGGTCAATAAAAAAATGGAACATACTTTGTTAACAAATACAGTTGGGGGCACCTGGGTGGCTCAGTTGATTAAACATCCAACTTTTGATCTAAGCTCAGGTCATGATGTCACGGTTTGTGGATTCAAGCCCCACGTTGGGCTCTACGCTGACATTGCGGAGCCTGCTTGGGATTCTGTGCCTCACTCTGCCCCTCCCCTGCTCTCTCTCTCAAACATAAATAAGCTTAAAAAAATGCAATCGAATTTAGTAAGAGTTTTCACAATGTGACATCTGGGTTGCAAAAGCTAATGCAAAAATTTGTTAGTCTTGAATATTTGAGGGAGCACCAATTCTTTTCTTCCATACATATGGTGCTTGGCACATTCTACTTTGCCTTTTATATTTTTTAATTTGTATTTTATCTTCCTGATAGATTTTACACACCTTGCACATAAGTTTTACGCTTAAAAAAAATTGCAAAAGAGGACTTTGTCCATACATGGGACTTAAAATGGGACCTTGCCTTTTTTTTTTTAAGTTTCTTTTTTTTTTTTTTTAATTTTTTTTTTTTTTTTTTTAACGTTTATTTATTTTTGAGACAGAGAGAGACAGAGCATGAACAGGGGAGGGGCAGAGAGAGAGGGAGACACAGAATCTGAAACAGGCTCCAGGCTCTGAGCTGTCAGCACAGAGCCCGACGCGGGGCTCGGACCGTGAGATCATGACCTGAGCCAAAGTCGGACGCTTAACCGACCAAGCCACCCAGGCGCCCCTTAAGTTTCTTTTTAAGTAATCTCTGCACTCAACTTGGGGTTCAGACTCATGATCTCAAGATCAAGAGTCACATGCTCTACCGACAGAGCCAGCCAGGCGCCTTAGAACAAGGCAGCTTTTGAAAGTGTATTTTCCAAACCCCAGCACTCCTCTTGTGTTACTAAGCGAGTCCACTGATTTCTCTAGCTGATTTTTTTATAAGACACACTTTTCTTTAAAGTTTATTTATTTATTATTTTATTTTATTTTTTAAACATTTTTTTTTAATGTTTATTTTTGAGAGAGACAGAGTGTGAGCCGGGGCGGGACAGAGAGAGAGGGAGACACAGAATCCGAAGCAGGCTCCAGGCTGCGAGCTGTCAGCACAGAGCCTGACATGGGGCTCGAGCCCACAAATCGCAAGATCATGACCTGAGCTGAAGTCAGACACTTAACCAACTGAGCCACCCAGGTGTCCCTATTTTATTTATTATTTTAATTCTTTTTTTTTAAAGTTTATTTATTTTGAGACAGTGAGCACGAGCAGGGGAGGGGCAGAGAAAGAGGAAGAGAGAGAATCCCAAGCAGGCTTCCACACTGTCAGTGTAGAGCCCGCTGTGGGGCTCCATCCCACGAAGCATGTTCCTCAGTTGGTATTTTTCTAGATTAGGATATCCTTTTGTTTCCAGCATCTTTTTTTTATGTGCCAGTTACCTACACAGTGTCTTTGTTATGTAAGAACTTGAGTTTTTTGCCTCTAGCTTATGTACAGTGTTTTGTGTTTGAAGACTCTTTGAAAGTGCTTTTCCCTCATGCTGTAAATCTTTCATAACTCCTCTTTGACTTTTGAAGTATTCACCCAATATTGCTCTGGAAGCTTATGTCATCAAGGCTGCTGGCTTCACTGGGATGACGTGTACCGTGTTCCAGAAGGTAGCAGCCTCTGACCGGACAGGCCTCTCTGAGTATGGGAGGCGGGATCCAGATGGAAACCTGGATAAGCAACTGAGCTTTAAGTGCAATGTGTCAAATACGTTTTCAAGTCTGGCCCTAAAGGTATGTTACATTCTATAAGCATTTAAGACTCTTTATTGTTAGGTTAGAATACTCAAAATGGTTTGCTTTGAAGAATCACCTAAGTAGAAGTTATTTTGGGGGTGGGGTAGGTATTGGTATTGTTTTTTGCTGTTGTTTTGAAAGAAACTCAGACCAGGAAGGGACATGTAATGCCTCTCATGGGCCTAGACACTTTTGCCCTTTGGACCCCGTCTCCATACAAAAATATCAAAATTATATTTTATGACTGCACTGGTAAAAAGATGAATATATTAATACATATTAGAACATTTTCTTTGACCTGAAAGTTCATTTTTATGCTCCTGATTTTAAAGACATGAGAACATTTCGTAGACCTCCTGAAAGTATTGTGTGTCCTTGGCTCTGTGCCTCTTGGACCTAATGGAAAAGCCAGCCTTGAGATTGGGCATTTAATCAGGCAAGCTGTATATCAAGAGTTTTGGCAAAGAAGTGCAAACATGTGATGTCTTCAGAAAATGTGTGTTTTGTTGCAGCAAGCAAAATGAAAAGCATTTTTATTGAGTTTTAAAATTTGGGGTTTAGATGTGTTTCATTAAGACTACATTGAAGCAAATAGTGGAGGTCCAAGTCTAACACCCTAATGAAACCACATTTTTTTCATTTAGCTTTGCGTGGCCACGTGTAGCTGTGTTGTCTGTGGATTTTAATGACACAGGACTTTCTTTGTTTCTGGCTTGTCCCTGAATTATATCACAAACAATATTCCATTCACTTTAATGGCTGCATAGTAATTGATCAAATAGGTGTTAGGTGTCCTGGTACATTGTGGGCATTCAGTAAATATTGAATTAATGAATGAACGAATGAATGAATACGGGCACTCAGCAAATATTGAATGAATGAATGAATGAATGAATATGGGCAGTCAGTAAATATTGAATGAATGAATGAATATGGGCACTCAGTAAATAATGAATGAATGTGTGAATACGGGCACTCAGCAAATGAATGAATGAATGAATGAATGAATGAATATGGGTGCTCAGTAAATATTGAATGAATGAATATGGGCACTCAGTAATGAATGAATGAATGAATGAATATGGGCACTCAGTAAATATTGAATGAAAGAAAGAAAAGAAGAGAAAACAAAGAAAAGAAGAAAAAAGAAAGAAAATTAATATATTTTGTTACACCTTGCTATTGGTGACCTCCATAAGGAGAGCCAGCTTGCTGAATTTAGAAGCAGTCCAATTTCCCCCACTTCCCAGGACAATCTCAACCAGGCCAGAATGTCTAATGATAATATATTTACTTGATATACTCAGAGGAAAATTCGCAAGATTTATTTGTTACTCTTGGTTCTGTGAGGGTACTCAGTGCACCCAGCATTGCTTCTGCAGACCTGTTCCTTTCCTTGTTGTGTTTTTCATTGGTAAAACATACCACAGAAGGCAGAGAAACAGCATCGCACACACACCCGAGAGAGAAAGGCATGTGCCTTTGAGGAGCACTTAAAATTGATGAACCCTTCTATCTTAGATGATCAGAGCTGGTAGAAAGGGATTACAAATGATGAAACCCTACATTTCATCAATTTCACAAGCTACCCCTCCGGGTAAGGAGAGTTTCTACCTGCCAAAGTCTAAAGCTTTAAATGAACACACTCAGATTTGTCAATTTCATGCTATTCTATCCTTTTAAGATCATCTGTGGCCAGAAACCAAGGACACATTGCACTATTATTCATGCTTCTTTGGTGGACATGATTAAACCGAGTGAAAAGGGAGTCTGTCCTTCGTGACACAAAATTAGTTAAAAATTGTAACGTCAACAGAGCAAAATGCTTTAGACTTTAACAGGAAACTAACTTTACATTTGTAACTTTGCACTAGGGCGGTTTTTACTCTTTACGCATGTCTTTTTCTTTTTTTTTTTTTAAAGCCTTGCATATACGAACTAGATACCATGTATATACCTTTGAATGGGAGAATATGCTAACATACAAAGTTAAACCTATAACAAGGAAGTTTTCCGTTAGCAATAGGAGCTTCTTGAATTGCTTTTTATGTATTTCTTCAATCGCTGTCCTTCTGTCTTTTTTTTTTTTTTTCCAACGTTTATTTATTTTTGGGACAGAGAGAGACAGAGCATGAACGGGGGAGGGGCAGAGAGAGAGAGAGGGAGACACAGAATCGGAAACAGGCTCCAGGCTCTGAGCCATCAGCCCAGAGCCCGACGCGGGGCTCGAACTCCCGGACCGCGAGATCGTGACCTGGCTGAAGTCGGCCGCTTAACCGACTGCGCCACCCAGGCGCCCCTGTCCTTCGTCTTTACTACCATCACAGCCTGGTTTGGACTTCTAGATTACCCAAACCGTTGTGGCTTCCTCTTTAGTGTTTGGGTCAACAGGCTCTTCCTTAAAAATCCATCCTCCTTATATAGATTGTCTCCCTAGGGCTGGCATTCAGCCAGCATGTAGCAATTCAACCATGACAGTAAAGTACTGAAATACTTTCCTACCTTCTACCAGAGAGCTGTCGTGCCAGTTCCCTGAGCGGCTCCTCAGCCCTGCTGGGCCTTCTGGGAACACCTCCTAGCCTGTCCACCCTTTAGTAACAAGTTCCAGGGCCGCAGAGCAGAGGGTCTCCAGGAGTCTTCCTGTTTGCAGAGGCTGTTCAAGTTGTCCGTGTCCATGTCATTTCACGCGGTTAATGTTGTTACTAGCATTATCCCTGGATCTACCCAACATGGAAATTGACCTCGCCTATCCTCTGATAAATACTCTTCATGTCTCTCTGGAGGCTGGCTGCCAGGGAGCTTCATCCTCTGGCATTTATCTGCCCTCCTGCCCCATCTTTCTTCCTGCCTCCTTTCTTCTGTCCACTAACAACCAACCCCCCCATGGTTCCTCTCCCAGCTATTAGGCCAGTCTCATGCTAATTCTTCTGCTAGGATTCCTGGCTCCTCCCCTTCCCCTTCTCAGCAATTTGGTTGTGCATGCAGAAATACGGCCTTCAAGAAATCTTCCCTAATACCGTCCTGTCTGTCCTCTCCCACCCTTATCTCCTTTATTTCTCCTCCGTACTTTGTCGCACTCTGCGCATCTCTTTGTCATTGCATGTTACACACAGGGGCCAAATGGTTTTCTCACCTCCTATACGGGAGGCTGAAGCTTGCTTGAGGGCAGAGTGCTCGAGTCACCAGTGAGCACCAATGCAGGCCGGCCAGGTGGAGACTGAATTAGCTGTCCTTGGACTCTTACAGCACCACATCTGTTCTTTTTTCTTAACCAAATGCTTCCTTCTCCTGTCGGTGCCATAACAGATTATATTAGCTCACCCAACAGTATCTGTTTTTCGATAATCTGCTAAGAGCTTTTAGAAATTGCTGGTGTTTTGAATTCAGTTGTAATGTAGTCTGGAAGAATTGGTTCTTTAAACTTTCCTCGCCTGGAATTTAGAAATCAGTTTTTCTTGCGCATCCCATATTTCCCTTGTCCGAGACCCCAACTAAAATTCTCTAACTTTCCACACCAGTGGTGTATGTCTTCGGGCCCCCTGCCCTCCTTTCTGCCCCCTTTCCCACCCCACTCTCTTTCCCACTTCTGCCTTGCTACTCTGTTTCTAAGAATCCATGCAAATTGTACCTTCCTTCTCTTCCTGAGAATTCATCACCGCCTGTTTGTTCCATAGTGCTTCCTCTATTCTCCAGAATAATTCAAAGCTGATACTATGGTGAGCTGAGTTAGACTGAGAAGCCATGGGATATGGTGACAAAGAATTTGGTCTCTGCAGCCAGACGTTGTCTTTCTGCTCCCTAACTTAACAGCTGTGCAAACTTGAGCAAGCACCTTCACCTCTCTGAATGTCAGTTCCTCATTTGTTACATAGGCGTCAGGAAACAGTAGCTAAGTCAAAGGGTTACTTGGAGGATTAAAGGAGGCAAATATGTAGACATTTACAGTAGTGTCCAGCATAGAGTAAGCCCTTAATAAATGTTAGTTCTTATTATTGTTTTATTGTTGTTATCTCTCCCCTGTTCGATTATCAATATTTGAGTTAGTGTCCATGGCTTATTCATTGTTTATCTCCAGATCCTGCACAGTGCCCAATACAGAGTAACAAAATATCCAATAAATACTGTTGAATAAAATTTAACAGCCAAAGCTTAATTAGCAAGGAAAGTCAGTTAATAAAAACTTCATTCTGAAGTCAAACGTAATTCCTGTTAATCTTTAGCAGTGAGATAATCAAAAAGTGGTATGCAGTTAATAACTAATTATTCACAAAAAAATTGGAGTGTATCATATCTATCTTTAAAATCAAGGGAGTAGATAGTTAAGACAGTATGAATCAATTAGTATTTTCTTGTTTTAAGGCAGGTGGTGCCTCTCTGACTTATTCAAATTTGTGTTAGAATTCCACAGAATTGAACAAAGTTAGGATTTCAGAAAATTTTAACTTGCTAATTACACAGTGGCAGACGTTCAGGTTGTTTCATAAGGAAAGATGTTAAGATCCAATGGAAGTATTGGAGTTGACATCCTTTATGATACTTAACGTTCTTCTTGACTTAATATCTTGTAAATAGGGAAATATACATGAATTTTGCCAATACAATAGTAAGAGCTCTGTGATAACATTAATTTTATGTGTGCTCATATTTGGTTGATTTTTAGTATTGAAATTAATACTAAAAGTGAATTGTAGAAGTCAAAATATGATGAGGTTCTAGATTATTTCTGGGAAGTCAGTTACTTGAAGACATTTTCTGTTTCCCCAGACTCCAGATAACCATTCGCCACACTGCGGTAGTAAGAGTAATAAAAATACCACCCACAGTGATGTGGCCTCTTATGCTTGTCATGGTCATGATCCCATGCGGTCCTTACAACCGTTTGTTTGAAAGATCATTAGCTGCCTGTGACAGATGAGACCCAGAGAGTATAAACAAAATTGTGCAGTGTTAAGTGGCCACTAAGTGGTGAGGCTGGGACCCGTATCCTGGTTTCTTATTTCAGATCCTATGTTCTTTTCCCCAGGGTTGGCATATGATCCGCAGTAATAAAAATTAGACGCCAACAACATATACGGTATTTCCCAAAGGGTTTTAAGAGAGGTTTTTCTAATTTATTAGCTCTAATTGCCCATGTGTATATCTTTCTATTGCTGCAATCCATACATTTAAAAATGAACAGAGGGTTAAATGGAATGACAGCGGCAAAAGGTAAAAATCATGGTAAATGTAACAAATGAGTGTTTCTCATTGATTGTTTTCATTAGATTTACAGCTTTGCCATAATAAGTGATCACTTCTTTTAAGGAAATTAAATATACAAATATTATATTCTTCCTATAAAAATCCAGACATTCTGATACAGATTTTCGGGTACCCCTAACCGTCCCCTCTCCATCCCAGGTCACCTGTAATAATATTTAACAATATTCCTTATTGGACTTTAAAGGATATTTCAGAAGCTACAGTATATACAGCCTTGAATATGTAGCTTTCATCTGTCAACGATCTGTTCTTACTCCTCTGAGTTTTTATTATTTGCTGTTGTTTGGATGGTTTTGCAAGTTTAAACTTGGATAGAAAACATTTTCTCACTGCTAGAAATTATAGATGTCATTTCCTTTTTTTCAGCTTTCAGAAAATGTCAGTATGTCTTCTTTTTAAAATTAATTTGATATACCATAAGTAATGCTTACCCAGAGACCTGTGCTTTTTGAGTCATTTTGTGTTCACAACAAAACTATATTATTGAATTTTATAGTTCTCAAGTTTTAATAAATGTCCAGTATGTAACGCTTTATCAGGAATTTGACCTTTTAACTAATCGATCTGTTGATGTATTTCCCTTTTTTCTGCACACCTATTTAAGATAAAGTTATATACATAGTAGAAATTTACTAGATTAGCGAGTGAATTTATAAGAAACTTTGTTTCTCTATCAGGTTATATTTTTAAGTGAGAACAGTAGAAACCTTTTTGTGTATTTTTCTTAGGCAAAATTTTTTTTTTTTTAATGTTTGTTTATTTTTGAGAGAGAGAGAGAGAGAGGACAGAGCATGAGCAGGGGAGGAACAGAGAGAGGGAGACACAGAATCTGAAACAGGCTCCAGGCTGTCAGCATAGAGCCCGACGCGGGGCTTGAACTCATGAACTGTGAGATCATGACCTGAGCCTAAGTCGGCCGCTTAACCAATGGTGCCACCCGGGTGCCCCTCTTAGAGTATTTCTACCAAATACCTTCTTGGCATCTTCAATTCAAAAGAAATATTCAAACTTCCAGTATTCAAACTTTTCAAAATACTTTATTCAACAGACATTTGTGTGTGTCCAGTGTGCTCCAAGATCGTTCTAAGCACAGCAGTTAAAAACTAATTTTAATCACTTGCTTATTTAAATAGATCCTTTTTTAAAAATACAATCATGCCACACAGACTTTCGTTAGTTTTACAAACGATGGGTTACTTTTACCAATACAAGTGCCAGGAACTATTATTAGTAGTAGAGGGTCCAGAAACATAAGGGAGATTATCTGTACTCAAAAATCCTGCTACTCTGGTTAAAGGGGCAGACAGTGAGTTACACTGTGAAAAGCGCACATATTAGCAATGAGATGTGTGTGCAGAATCCCGCATGAGGCCACAAGAGGGAGCAGCTAACTGGAAAAGCAGTGTGATAGGGAGTCCTGTAATTAATCATCCAAAAAAGCCCCGTTTTAAGGATGTCTTTCTCCTGGCTGTCAACCACTCTTAACCCTGACCCATCTTTGATCTTGCTAGAAATCAGATTTGCCCAGTTCAAGAGCTGGCCAGACAAAAAATGGTAGAGCATTTCAGCAAGGGGTCCAGGCACGTACAGCACACACAGTGGCATGAAACACATATGAAATCTTGAAGATCGAAAAATTCAAGGTGGAGATATAGGGGATTTTAGAAGATGAATTTGAGATGTAGATTTTAGCCAAATTATATGATGTACTTACAATTGGGGGCAGTGTTCCCTAAACGTTGGAGAGCCAAGGTGTTCTTTAAAATAACAAGGTCAGATGTATATATATATTTTAATTTTTACTGTTATTTATTTTTGAGAGAGAGAGTGTGAGCGGGGGAGAGACAGAGAGAGAGGGCTCGAAGTCGTGAACCATGAGATCATGACCCGAGCCGAGGCCAACACGTAACCAACTGAGCCACCCAGGCGCCCCTGAGATGTATTTTTTTTTTTAATTTTTTTAATGTTTATTTATTATTTTTGAGACAGAGAGAGACAGAGCATGAACGGGGGAGGGTCAGAGAGAGGGAGACACAGAATCTGAAACAGGCTCCAGGCTCTGAGCTGTCAGCACAGAGCCCGACGCGGGGCTCGAACTCACGGACCGCGAGATCATGACCTGAGCCGAAGTCGGACGCTTAACTGACTGAGCCACCCAGGCGCCCCTGAGATGTATTTCTTAAGAGGAAATTCTGTTGATAGCGTGGACATTGGATTGGAGAGAGATTGATGCCAAGAGAAAAACTCTGTGGTAAATTCTTAAAATAGGGATTTTTTTCAGATGGTTAATTATTTGCCTGCCTGGCATATGAATTTATTTTTTATTGAATGGCGAGTAATTTATAATTTAAAAATCCTATAAAACACTCCACGATCAGCCAGCATGACTAGCTCTTCTATTTGTTACTGTGTTTTTTCCAACAGGATGTGTTTCTTAGTCTCATGGATACTTCTGCTAAAATGAGAGTTTGTTTGAATCTATTTCTATTAAGTCTGTAGAATTTCTTTTTTTGTTGTTGTTTGACAGTTCGAATCCGTCATAAATCACCTTTAGAGTTCTGTAAGTCCAAATTAATTAAACTCAGATTTGTGATATGCTGCATTGGTGCTTATTTCTGTAATTGATCATTATAAAATTGATGCAAAGAGTGATCACTGAGATCCCTGATCTGTTTGATGCATCGACTTCAGCAGTATATGTTACCATGGGAAAATTCACTTTGTAGTTGGAAATAATTCCTTATTTACTACTTCAACTCTTTGAACTATAGTTCCCATTTCTCTTTCTTCTATGCTTCTTTTCCTCTGTGCTTTTGTGTGGTGTTCAGATACTTCACTTAACCAATAAGTTGTTTTAACTATTAAATTTCATAGGTATACATTTTAAGAAACGGTTCGTATACAAATAGGAAACATTTGTAGCTGTCTAAAATATTCTTCCTGGTTTCTGCATGCTAATGTGGCAACCTTTCTTTGCTTTTGTTTTTGTGTGTATTCAGAATACTATCGTGGAAGCTTCCATTCAGCTTCCTGCTTCCCTTTTCTCACCAAAGCAAAAAAGGGAAGTCAGACCAACTGATGACTCTCTCTACAAGCTTCAACTCCTCGCGTTCCGCAACGGAAAGCTTTTCCCAGCCACTGGGAATTCCACAAATTTGGCTGATGATGGAAAACGGCGTACGGTGGTTACCCCAGTGATCCTCACCAAAATAGGTTTGTTACGTAGGCATATGTTACCCTGGAGTTGCTGGACAATGTGACTTTAATGATATACTGTACCTAAAAGTGCTTAATTCTGTTCCTTCTCATTTTAATGAGTCACTAGTGAAAAAAGACACTGCAGAGTACCCATTAGAGTGTAAGCTGACATTTTATTGTTTATGAAGTTTGTTTCAGAAATATTGTTATTTCCCGTTTCCTCCAGATGGTGTGAATGTAGATACCCACCACATCCCTGTTAATGTGACACTGCGTCGAATCGCGCACGGAGCAGATGCTGTGGCCGCCCAGTGGGATTTCGATTTGCTGAATGGACAAGGAGGCTGGAAGTCAGATGGGTGCTATATACTCTACTCGGATGAAAATATCACCACCATGCAGTGCAACTCCCTTAGTAACTATGCAGTTTTAATGGTACGGCAGTTGTTAACTTTATGCACATAAACACTAAGTTTCCTCCTTTTTTTCCCTATGCGTAGTTAAATGAAGATTTTTTAAAAAGAACTTTTAACATAAATTGTTACCTATAGTTAAGGGGTGATACTTGGTGTAATTCTGAGTTTATTTATTTATTTTTTTTTTTAAATTTTTTTTTTTCAACGTTTATTTATTTTTGGGACAGAGAGAGACAGAGCATGAACGGGGGAGGGGCAGAGAGAGAGGGAGACACAGAATCGGAAATAGGCTCCAGGCTCTGAGCCATCAGCCCAGAGCCCGACGCGGGGCTCGAACTCACGGACCGCGAGATCGTGACCTGGCTGAAGTCGGACGCTTAACCGACTGCGCCACCCAGGCGCCCCTAATTCTGAGTTTAAAGGGAAATTAAGTTACTACGAAATGCAGTGTGTGGGATTGAATTTGGTTACAGGGATTTTCGGTAAACTTTATAAGCGAGACAGTTCAACTAAACTTTGACCTTCTGAAAATTTGGAGACATTTGGGTCTACACAGTCTAACTCTTCACCAGGAAAGAGTGACTCATTTGCCCAGAGATACACAGTGGATAGTGAGCGATTTTCCTTTTTTGCCATTTCGCACCTTCTTTCACTACACATCATAATTTTTAGACTCTTCAATTTAGAGTAACAGTGGCAGTTTCTGTTCAGTGACTGTAACTGACGGTATTGACACAGTTAAGGCCTTTTCACCTTTAACGCTAATCAAGCTGCTGTTGTTTTCTGTTACTTACCACTGTTCCTACCTGTCAGTCTTTGGTAGCCAGTTTCTTTAGTCTCAGAGAAACTAAAATGTATGGATGTATATCAATGTGTATATGAATGTGTAGGAACAGGTCTTATTATTAGTGACTTACCTAAGTGGGTCGGATTCCTGAGCTGATAATTATGAAATTAGCCATGCTATTTATATTTTTTATATTACAGTATATAAATGGAGTAGTACACATGGATTTGGAGAACAGTAGAAGGAATTGCTTACGAATCTGAAAGGCATTTCCAGGAAGTCATACAGGACTAGCCTGGGAGTGAGGAAGCTTATGTTTATGTTCCTGCCCCCAGCTCTGAATCTGTTATCTAGATAATATTTTATCAAAACTGAGTGATCTCGAAACATGATATATCTTTAAAAAAATTTTTTTTTAATGTTTATTTATTTTTGAGACAGAGAAAGCACGAGCAGGGGAGGGCAGAGAGAGAGGGAGACACAGAATCTGAAACAGGCTCCAGGCTCTGAGCCATCAGCCCAGAGCCCGACACAGGGCTTGAATTCATGAGCCGTGAGACCATGACCTGAGCTGAAGTCGGACGCTTAACTGACTGAGCCACCCAGGCACGCCAAAACATGATATATCTTAATTTTTGTAAATTCTTCTTTTCTTAACAAATGTGCATTTACCACTAGACGTGATCTTGAAGCAAGCTTGAAGTAGGATAAATTTTCCTGAACTCCTTTTTTTGTTTTTTTCTTTGTACCTCTGCTAAGCATATACTTACCCAGCAGCTGGTCAGACACGTAGAGGAGTGACTATATTGTTCAGCAGGGCGTAAAGATGGTCTTTCTGTGACCTCCATTAATATGTGGGTTATTTAGCTTGGCTGATGGTGGATAGAGTCTACACTAGTCAGACTCAGCCATATTTGTTTAAGTCATTGATCCTTTTCTTGTGCATGGTTCTTGTTGATAAGTTTAGGCTTCTGACAAATAGAAGATGTTTGATGTCTGTAAGTCTGGTGTCTGTAAGTTCACATTTTATTATTTTGTAGTAACCTTTCACATTAAAGCATGAAGCATTAATTAACGTATGAAGCATTTTCTTTCACTTTGAAAGTGTTGTCATTCAGGTTTTGATTATAAAATAACATGAAACTAGAAAGTACTGGAGGAAAAATACTAGAGATACAGCATTGTCTGAACTTTATATAATAATCAGAAAAAGTTGGGTAAAATAAATGAAACAAAACACACAAAAAGCATTTTATAAGCTTCACTGTTAATGACATGAAACTGCACGTGTGAAACTTTTATTTTTACTTAATACTAGTTTAAAGCATCTATTTTTAACTTCCTTAGTTGTTCTTCTAAACTATTTAAATTGGTATAATCCTTTTCTAGAAAGAATAAGCTATTTTATCTTTCATGCTTTTCATCTTTTAAAAAATGTAATACACAGTTCTTATTTAAAGCTAAAATACAGTATTGAGATATTTTTCTATTTTCACAGAATATCCCTTTCTTTTGCTTTTTAAAAATATAACTGTGCCATCTAGAGGCTGCAAAGTGAAATGTATCTGAAATTATTGACAAAATTATAATAAAGTTAGTATATGGGATTTTTAGAGTTGCTAATTAAACATAAAGGCAGAGCTAATTAAATTATACCTATTCTTAAGTAAATATATGTCTAAGATAAAAGTGGTGTCTTCAAAATAATGGAAGGCAGCATCTTTTTTCCTTACCTGACACTATTTTGAATAATAGATAAAAATCCTATTTTTCTTGAAAACTGTCTTAAAATACATGGCTTTATATAGAAAATCTAAATTCCTAATTTGGCATTAAAAGTCTTTTTTCTGATCTGGTTTTTTATTAAAAATTTTTTTTTTTCAACGTTTATTTATTTTTGGGACAGAGAGAGACAGAGCATGAATGGGGGAGGGGCAGAGAGAGAGGGAGACACAGAATCGGAAACAGGCTCCAGGCTCTGAGCCATCAGCCCAGAGCCTGACGCGGGGCTCGAACTCACGGACCGCGAGATCGTGACCTGGCTGAAGTCGGACGCTTAACCGACTGCGCCACCCAGGCGCCCCATCTGATCTGGTTTTAAATAACTTTGTATTTAAAAAAATGAGACAGAAAGAATATATTGGTTTGCAAATCTAGAATAGATACCGTAGTTTGATTTAGTAGATGTCCTATGGTAACCAATCGTGTCTATCCTCAGTCTTGATGGGAGAGAAAAAAACTTACATAGAAATTGGGTTTGTTGGAATTATATGATCCGAAAAATAGGAATTGAGGCAGGAAGATTCCTAGAAGTTGGGGTGAGTAGGAGACAAAAAAAACCTGAATAGCCAGGAGGTGATGAGTAGGGTCAGACAATTTACATAGCACTTAATACTTTAGTCGGTGATAGGCACAAAGATGTGTAATAACCTCAGTGCCTTGATTCCTTTTTGTTACCGTATTCACACAGAAATACACGAAACTAAAGAGTACTCATTTGTTTTTACGTCTTTCTAGTGAAGGTTTGAATCTTTGTTTGTATAAAACTTGCTGAATGAAAGCAAACTACAGCTTTGTCTACTCTATAACTGAACGTGAACATTAGCACCGTTGGTTTTTTTTTCTTTATAATTCTTAAATAGGTTCTACATTCACACAGATCAAATGTTTTGATTATTTCTGCACATTAACGTAGAGTGAAAACTTGACCTCCACCCCTCTCCCCCATCACAGTCATTCTGCACAAAGTAGGTAACCTGTCACTAATAAAAGTTTCTTTCCTATTGTTGAAGAGATGTTCATGTATGTTGAAACAAAATGAATAGGTAGTCCTCTTTTCTTCCATTTGTACATGAAGGCTGCATGCTACAGATGTTGTTTCAGGCCATGCTTTTTTTCTATGTATCTAATGATGATGATGATGATGTCCATGGAACAGTTTATCTTATAATAAAGATATCTTTATGATGATACCTTAGGATGATATGATTCTGGTGGCTAATTTTCATTAAGTGCTCATGTATTGGGCATTCTTCTGAAGTCTTTACGTGCATCAACTTATTTGGTCATCAGAGCTACTCATCAGAGTATTAGTCACAAGGTCTAATACTATTATCATTACCCCCAGTTGACAGATGGAGAACCTGAGGCATAGCGAGGTTAAGCACCGCCCAACTTGATAAAGTTAGTGTCGCAATTGAGGTTTGAATTCAGAGTCCAGAAATCTGTGTTCTTAATCACTCTACTAAATCTCCTTTCAGAAATCTTTCTATATCTTCCTCATTCTTTTTTACTGTTGAATATTATTTATGCCCCTACCATGATTTATTTAGGTATTCCTCCCTTTTGTTTCTAGTAATTGCCGTGCACAATATTATTTTGCACATTTAATAGAAAATCTGCAGGATAAATTTTCTAAAGTGGGATTGGTAATCAAAGGGGACCAGTTGTGTTCCGTGGAGGTATTGGGCAGAGTGCACAGATAGATCTGAAGTGTCTGGCTTAATGACATTTTTATGTGAATATGCACATTTGGCTACCATCAAGATCAAGATTTTTGCTCGAGCACTTGTTAGCTCTTCTATGCTTCTTTTTAGTTAATCCCACCATCATCTCAAGAGATATCCCCCCACCCCCTTATGTCTATCACCATAGATCAGTTTTGCCTGCTTTTCAGCTTCATAAAATGGGAATTTTACAGCATGTACTCATTTATATCTGATGCCTTTCCCATCATTACATCTATGAAATGCATCTTTGTTTTTACATATGGCAGCAGCGTATTCTTTTTTATGCTACATAGTTCTTTGGAGGAAAATACCAAAACTTGTATGTTCTACTCTTTATGGGCATTTGAGCTGTTGCTAGGTTCAGGCATTCAAAGCAAGCCGCTACGAGTATTCACATACTTGGTTTTTGGCAGACAGAGGCACTCAGAAGTGGGATTACTGGATTGTATATACCCGTATATTTAGCTTTGGTAGCTAATGCCATACAGTTGACCAGAGTGGTTATTTTGGTTTATAGTCTCACCAGTAATGAGAGTTTTCATTGCTCCACATCCTTGCCAGTGGTTGCTAGTGTTAAGTCTTTAATTTTAGCCTTTGGTGGGGGTATTATGATATATCGTTGTGGTTTTAATTTGTCGTTCTCTGTTGACTAGTGATGCTGAGCACCTCTCCATTGTCTTGTTGTGAGTTTGGGTATCCCCTTATTGTGAAGTTCTTGCTCAAATCTTGCCTCTTTGTTTTCATTATCTTTGGCTTTTATTTTTCTCATTCAGTTTTATTGAGATATAATTAACATGCAACACTGTGTAAGGTGTGCAGCATGACTAGACTTCCATATATTATGAAATGATCACCACAGTAAGCTTAATGAGCATCTGTTATCTCATATAGATACTAAAAAAAGAAAGAAAGGAAAGTTTGAAGCTCTACTCTCTCAGCAGCTTGCAAATATACTGTTCAGTAGTGTTATCTTATAACTGGACGTTTGTACCTTTTAACCATCTTCAGCTGTCCTCCCTCCTTCCATGCTCTGCCTCCAGTAACCACAAAAATGATCTCTGTCTGTGAGGTTGGTTGGTTTGTATTTTGTTCATTTATATTGCTTTGTTTGTTTTTAAGATTCTACATATAAATCTTGCCTATTTTTAGTTTGGTATCTGTTTTTTTCTTATGATTTATAGGAATTGCTGATATGAATTGTGAATAGGAGCTCTTTGTTGGATTTATGTGTTTAAAATGTCTTCTCCCAGGGGCTCCTGGGTGGCTCAGTCGGTTGAGCGTCCAACTCTTCATTTCGGCTCAGGTCATGACCTCATGGTTTGTGATATCAACCCCCGTGTCAGGCTCTGCGCTGACAGCACAGAGCCTGCTTGGGATTCTCTCTCTCTCTCCCTCTCTTTCTGCTCCTCCCCTCCTCGTGCATGTGCTCTTTCTCTCAAATAAATAAAATTAAAAAAAAAAAGTATTTTCTCCCAGGGCATGCATGCCTTAATGAGTTTGGGCTGTTGTAACAGAGTACTGTTTATATAAACAACAGATTTCTCACAGTTCTGGAGGCGAGAAGGCCAAGATCAAGGTGCCAGTAGATTCAGTGTTTGGTGAGGGCCTGCTTGTTGGTTCATAGATGGTGTCTCACATGGTGGAAAGGGCAAGGAAGCTGTCTGTGGTCTCTTTTATAAAGGTGCTAATCTCAGTCATGAGGCCACGATCCTGTCCTAGTCACCTCCCAAAGACCCCACCTCCTAATACCATCAAATTGGGAATTAGGATTTCAACATATGGATTTGGGAGGGGTGCAAGCACTCAGTCTTTAAAAGCGACTTTTTCCTTTTTCTTTTAATGTTGTCTTTTTATGTACAGAGTTTCTTAATTTTTCTAAAGTTTTGCTTTTTATAGTTAGTGCTTTTTATTTCCTCTTTTAAAAAACTCTTCCTATCTCAAGATTATGAAGATACTGTTTGTTTTCTTTAAGAAGCTTTAATGTTTTTTATCTTTTACATATAGTCCATGATTTCGACTGGAATTGACCTTTGTATATGGTGTGAGGTAGGGGGAGCAAAATCGTAACATTCCTTTTTGTTCCGTAGGGGAAAAATTAAAAGCAGCATAGAAGTCATATCCTTTATTAATTTTTCATTTTTTATTTTAGAGCTGCTTTTAAATTTTATTTTTGGTGAGCTTTTTAATACTTCTTTGTAGTCTGACAAACAGGATACCCTGTGGTATTTTCTTTGAACTTGATTCCATTGTTCAGATCATGGTGAGTTTACATAATTACAGATTGATAGTTAATCTTATACTTTTTTATTTTTTTATATGAGGGAGACAGGGAGAACACAAGTGGGGGAGGGGCAGACAGGGAGAGAGAATCCCAAGCAGGCTCCACCCTGCCAGCGCAGAGCCTGACGTGGGGCTGGAACTCACAAAAAGATCATGACTTGAGCCGAAACCAAGAGTCAGACGCTTAATTGTCTGAGCCACCCAGGTGCCCCTATAATTACTCTTATTATTAATATAATGACAATGGATTATTTAAAACTGCCGCTGATTTTATATTTAGTAAGTCTTGGGCTAGAAGTAACATGCAAATATATGAATCTATTTTTATCAAGTTAACAAAGATTTTCAAAAACTCTTCTTCTTCCCTTTATTTGGGTCCTTAATCATCATCTTTGTGTGGGGTTTTTGTTGTTGTTTTTTTTTTTTGTTTTGTTTTTTTTGGAACACCTTCAGGTGTTTGGATACCTTCTGCCTGCTCTGGCAAAGTTAGCTTCTATGAAAAACTATACTTTTCACTTCCTTTCTCCATTATTTTCTTAAAATTTGTACTGTAAAGAGTGAACAGTATCACTCTGATGGTCTGTTATGTACACTTGCAAATGTTGAGTTTTTCTCTCCTCGCAGGTGCCTCCTGGTGGTCATATTTGGGCGGTGTATTAGTGATCTTTCTGCTGTTGTATCACAAAGCTTATGTATATAACTGAAAATAATTTTAATTCAGATTTGTATTTTGTTGCTTTAGATATTTAACTTCTATACTATCCTAATCTCCTCAGTTGTCTCAGTAGTCTTATATTCTTGTATTTTAATGCCATCAAGATAGGAGGATTTCTTACCTTATTTTGTTTCCTTTATACCTGACATCTGTAAATCATGGTGGCCCAGAGCAGTCAGCTGCTTTTTTTAAATGGTTATATACTAAGTGGTTCATAAGTACCTGCAGAATAGCCTCAATTTCTCCCTTGGCCCTCAAAGCCTAAAGTTAACTGTTTACTGCCTGGCACTTTACCCCTTTCCTTGGTCAGTCTCTCAGCAGGAGTTCTTTTCCATTTGGGCAGGTCAGTTCGTTGTGACCATCAAAAATGCCCCAGTAGGGCACCTCTGGGTGGTTCAGTCGGTTAAGTTGTAAGATCAGATCCCAATCTCGCAGTTTGTGAGTTCGAGCCCTGTGTCGGGCTCGGTGCTGATGTGCGGAGCCTGCTTGGGATTCTCTTTTTCCCTTTCTTTCTGGTCACACCCCCAACTCCGGCTCTCTCTCTCTCAAGATGCGTAAATATGCCCCAATAGAAGCAGTGCCCTGTGAAACCGGTGACAGTAGCACCTGTGCCTTTCTCTAGCTATAACTTGGAATTAGAAGAGTCTTTGCCCTTTATTTCAGCCTCTAGTTTCTTTCATCTACTGTGTTTTATTTACTTGGCTTTTGAAAATACTAATTGCTTTTATTTTTTAAATTTTATTTAAAATATTGTTTGTTTATTTGAGGAGAGAGAGGGTGGGGGAGGGGCAGAGAGAGAGAGACTCCCAACCAGGCTCTATGCTGCCAGCACAGAGCCCGACGCAGAGCTTGATCTCACCGTGAGATTGTGACCTGAGCCAAAATCAAGAGTCAGACGCTTAACCGAGCAAGCCACCCAGGCTCCGCGGTGCTGGCTTTTAAATGTAATTACTATACACAGTATATTTTGAGAACTGAATTGGAAGTTTGAAGTTTCATTAGCTATTTAAAAAAAAAGAAATTTTTTTTTTAATGTTTTTATTTATTTTTGAGACAGAGAGAGAGCATGAGCAGGGGAGGGGCAGAGAGAGAGGGAGACACAGAATCTGAAGCAGGCTCCAGGCTCCGAGTTGTCCGCACAGAGCCTGACGCGGGGCTCGAACTCATGAACCGTGAGATCGTGACCTGAGCTGAAGTCGGACGCCCAACCGACTGAGCCACCCAGGCTCCTCAAAGTTTCATTAGCTATTATGCAGCCACCTGTGTTGTTACTCTCAACAAGGCCCATGGATGGCACGTTTGCATGCCCCCCACCGGCTCCTACCCAGACCTTGTCAGGTGATTGGTGGTGTCTTCACTGTATAGTGGGGTAACTCTTCCGGAATCACGTAGCCAGCACGTAAGTGGGGACGTGTTACTGAACATTTCCTAGAGGAACGTACAATGAGTGGTGCATGGAAGGAGTCTGAAGACCAAACCCTGGCTACTGAAAGCTTATCTTCAGTTATTCATCGTGCACTGGAATAGTAGTTTCCTGTAGAAATGAAGAAGAAACGTGTGTGCTTTTATTAGCATCTAACTGGCTCTCGTTGCCCCAGTGTGTTTTTGAGTTTTCCCATTGATATTCTGGACTAGTGGCAAAGTGTGAACACACTGAGGCCCTGTGCTCTTGACTAATCTCATGGGCATCTCACAAGGGCTGGTTGCTCAGACTTTGTGGCCATAGGACTCTTCTCTTGTATTTTCTCTTTTTGGTACTTAGTTTACAGCCTGTCAGCTCTCGAGGGCTGGGACTGTGTTCTGCGGTTCGCTGAATACCCGGGGTTTGGCGCAGCTCCTGGCCGTGGCGGGTACCCAATTAACGTTTGTCAAATAAATAGATGAATTGCAGGTTTGAGACTCATCACAGCATAGTGGAACACTCAGACTGGAATTCAATTTCCCTTGTTGCATCTCCAGTTTCCTATTAACCGTGATTTTTGTCAGGCTCCGTGAGCCTCTGTTCATCATTTGTTACGGTGAGGGGCTTGTTAAGGTGTTCTGAGATCTTTTTAGATCCATAATTGTATTGTGTCGGCTTCCCATCCTTCTGTGGGAAAATTTGCCCCCTTTTCCATCTAGCTTTTCTGGATGTGTCCGGCACCTTCGGATTAAAGATGTGTTTCCTGTGAACTACTTCCTGCATCCAGCTGTCATTTTGTAGCCTCCAGAGTCTGTCTAGAAGGATCATGTGGTGACAGGATCTGGTGACTCTACAGCTTGGGCTTCTACAACCCTTATCGTCTGGCATGGTGGCTGTGGCCGGCACGGAAGCTGCATTCCCAGCCTGTTTTGGTCCTTTACGAGGAAGAAGCCTTATGTGTCTGCTGTTTGCATTGTAGTGGGGGCACTGTCTGCATCGTGTTGGAGAACACAGACTTGGCAGCCACATTCTCTTGGACCTAATCCTCACGGAACTTAACCTCTCTGCTCCTCAGTTGTTCAAACTATAAAACGGGGCCCGTGATTTGTGTACCTCATAGAGTCAACTTGGTGTGGAGTGCTGGCCTAGTGCCTGGATTATCATAAAAGCCAAATGAGCGATTTGCCGTTATTTTACGGTATTGATTTTTGAGCGCTTCGCTCCCAAAACCGTGTTGCCTTCACCGTCCTCAGACGTTGTTGTGATCTGATCGTGCATCCCTCTCCCCTGTGACTTGCATTTCTTCACGGGCAGGACCCATGTCTGACCCCTGTGTCCCCAGCGCCTTACACGGGGTTTAGTCCACTTGTGTTTGCTGGCCTTGGAGCTAAGCTTGCCTGCACATGGTTGGGAACGTCTGTCTGGGCTTGGCTGTCTCAGAGGTGCTGCTGGGCTGTGCCTTATCACAAGGCTGCTGCTGTCTGTCACCCTTGTAGCAAAGTCAGTATGCAGATTTGCAAAGCCGACGTAGAACAAGGTACGTGTGTGCGTGTATGTATGTATGCATGTGTGTGTATACACAAACACACATACGCGAACACACACAGCCTAAGTGCACACACCGTAGTAGTTTACATGGTGGGAGTCAGAAAGGCAGAGTAAGGTGTGAGGAGAACAGCATGAAACATTGGTCCTCGAATAAAATGAAGACGTCATAAAGGTCAGAGTGTTTTAGTCTCTGGAGAACATCTCCGCGTGTCCAGAACAGTGCTCCCAGAATGGTCCTTCCTTTTCTCCCCCCAGGATTTGACGGGATCTGAACTCTACACCCAGGCATCCAGTCTTCTGCACCCTGTGGTTTATACCACCGCTGTCATCCTTCTCTTGAGCCTCTTGGCGGTCATCGTCAGTTACATATACCATCGCAGGTAAGAAGGGGAACTGGGTGAATGGAGGACTGTGACTTGGAAGGTGTTTTACACCTTGCATGAGGATAAAGCTGAGTTTCAACACCGTGCTATCCTTCCAAAGTAAGAGCAGTTCCTTGAGAACTCATCAAGCCTCCTTCATTTCATGCAGTTTGAGACATAAGTAATTAGTCCATGCGGTGGTAAATTCATCTTTTATAGCATCCAGTCTGTTTGTATCTGGGAAAGAACATGGGAGGGATGTGTTGGAGGCGGGGAGGTGAGGCTTGGGGACAACCGTGGGTGAGGTGAGCCGGAGGCCTCTTACCCGTAGCCGTGTCGTCCAGCTCCAGACTGCGGTGGTCATGTCTGTTTTAAGACTTTTTGCAGGTTGCGATATTCTTTATTTTAAAGATGGCATTTGTAAGAAAAGTTTGTGGCATTTCAGTGTGGGATATGGTTTCTGTTAATTGGAGGCAGAGCTACAGAAAGTTTTATTTTATGGTAGGAACTAGAGGGATTTGCTAAGCAGAAATTCACTTCACAAGAGGTTTTGCCAGAATGTATTTTCCTTTTTAAGCTGGACATATATGGCATTTCTTGACATTTAGTTAAGAAACAAAAGGAGATTTTGATGTTAAAAAAAGAAAGATTTCAGCATTTTGTTATGAAAGGCCAGGAAGAAATGCACTGGGCATTTAGACGCGTTATCCTAGTAGGTCAGAAAAAGTAGGATTGGCACCTTGCAGAAACCTCTAGGAAGCAAACAAGTAATCCCGCCGTCAGAAGACATCATAACTAACAGAAGCCCAGATATTTCTTATTATGGAGAATTTGTTTAGCCTTTCGTGGGTGCAGTAGTCCCATAAACGACTTGTCTCTTTTGGTCATAAAGTTGAATGTTAAGACACTGTATTGACTTAAATGTCTCAAATCCTGTGTGTGTGTGATAGTGTATGTATTCTAAGTAAAATGTTTAAGCATGAAACATTTACATTTGCCCTTTTGTGCTGCTGGAATTGCTAACTTGTGGATGAATATCATAGTATCCTGCTTCACATAGACTAGCCTGAATATTAATGTTTCTTTCTTTCAACAGTCTGATTAGGATCAGTCTCAAGGGCTGGCATATGCTTGTGAACTTGTGCTTTCATATTTTCCTGACCTGTGTGGTCTTTGTGGGAGGAGTGACCCAAACCAGAAATGCCAGTATCTGCCAAGCGGTAAGTCAGAATGAAAAACTGGAATGGGAAAAAAATACTGGTATTAGAAAGTAATTTCATGTTTTATTAACTGTAAAAGGAAAAAATGCTTCTTCAGGTTGTTTTTTCTTTAACGAAAGTTAAGCCAAGTGTCACTTACCAGATTTCAGGTTTTGAACTCTTCGTTCACAATTGAACACATGACTTAGGGAGCTTGTCTCTTTATCCTTGGGAATTCATTGCTACTTGTTATGTCTGTTATGGTAGCAGACATCTATTAAAAAAATTATAGGACCCTGACTTCAGCTAAGAGAAAAGTGTGTTTTCTGACAGAGTTTTAAAAATTATTTCACCTATTTATGACAAAAATAGGAACTTCAAAAAGATTTAACTGGAAGATATAAAAATCAGAAACTTGTGAGGTGTGGTAAATATGAAAAATTTAAAAAATATTCAACTTTTGGGGCTCCCGGGTGGCTGAGTCAGTTAGGTGTCCGATTTCGGCTCAGGTCATGATCTCGCGGCTCGTGGGTTTGAGCCCCCCATCGGGCTCTGTGCTGGATCATCAGCTCACAGCCTGAAGCCTGCTTCAGATTCAGTCTCTGTCTCTCTCTGCACCACCCCCCCTCTCTCAAAATATAAATAAACATTAAAAAAGCATGTTTAAAAATATGCAACTTGTAACTTCAAATAAGTAAATTATTATATGTAAGCTTAGTACAGTATTCTTGTAGGATAAGTATAAAAAAAACAAAATTATTCAACATATGAATAGACATAAAATTCTCCGTATTTCCTATATTTGCATATTTTTTTCTGTATGCATGATAGCAAGTGGTGCCATATCATAATTAAGAGTCCAGACTGCCTGGATTTGGATCTCAGGTTTACTGTTTACTGTTTTGATGGACAGTTTATTTAACGTTTGTTTTTTTTAAGTTTATTTATTTATTTTGAAAGAGAGCAAAAGCAGGGGAGGGGCAGAGAGAGAAAGGGACAGAGGATCGGAAGTGGGCTCCATCCTGACAGCAGAGAGCCCGATGTGGGGCTTGAACTCACAAATTGTGAGATCATGACCTGAGCCAAAGTTGGACGCTTAACAGACCAAGCCACCCAGGCACCCCTAACTTTGTCTGTTAATTGCAAAAAACATATAACAAGAAGATACACCCTCTTCGTAAACTTTTAAGTGTACAGTTTAAATATAAGTACAATGTTGTATAGCAGATTTCTACAACTTTTTCATCTTGCATGACTGAACCCTGTTTTAGCATGACTAAAATGCTGTATCTGATAAACAGCAACTTCCTGCTCCCCTCTCCTCCCAGCTCTGGGCCACCTCTGTTTCACTTTCTGCCTCTTATGAGCTTGACCACTTAGATACCTCATCCAAATGGACTCATGCAGTATTTGTCCTTCGGCAACTGACTGGCTCGTTTCACTTCGTGTAAAGTCCTTCAGTGAGGTTCATGCGTGTTGTAGCATGGGATAGGATTTCCTTCCTTTTTATGGCTGAATAGTATTCCATTGTATGGACGCACCACATTTTCTTTATCCATTCACCAGTTGATGGACATGTAAGTTATTTCCATCTCTTGGCTGTTGTGAATAATGTTACAGTGAACATGGGGGGTGCAGATGTCTCTTTAAGATCCTGTGATTTCAGTGTTTAGCTTTTCTGTGTGTTAGTTTTCTCACCCATAAATTGAGGATAATAATTGAGTTACCAGATTATGTGATTATTTATATATGAAAAATCCTACAGTAATTCACAGATAAATTATTTGAAGTAATGGGAAGGTTTAGCCAAGGGGGAACATACAGGAGTTTGATGCTAGCTTGCAGAAATAGAACTCTGAGAAAACATAATTAATGTGAAGGTGCCATTTATGTGGCATCGGAGAACATCAGGTACCAAGAAATAATGAAAGATGTTCGCGATTTACAGGCAAAATTGTAATAAAGTATTAAAAGAAGACCTAAGTGGGGCGCCTGGGTGGCGCAGTCGGTTAAGCATCCGACTTCAGCCAGGTCACGATCTTGCGGTCTGTGAGTTCGAGCCCCGCGTCAGGCTCTGGGCTGATGGCTCGGAGCCTGGAGCCTGTTTCCGATTCTGTGTCTCCCTCTCTCTCTGCCCCTCCCCCGTTCATGCTCTGTTTCTCTCTGTCCCAAAAAAAATAAATAAATAAAAAACGTTGAAAAATTAAAAAAAAAAAAAAAAAAAAAAGAAGACCTAAGTAAATGGAAAGATATACTAGGCTGAAGGAGAGGAAGTTTTAATATCAGAAAAGTGGTGGTTCCTCTGAAATTAATATATACATTAAATAATTTTTTTTACGAAACTCAGTAAGATGGTTTTTAAATCTACATTAAAAGCAAAGGACCGAAGATAAAGATAGTCAGGACTTTTCTGCACGGGAAGAGTAGAGCAAGAAGACTGCCCTTCTGATCATCAGAGCTTGTGAGGCTCTTGTCATGAACACCGAGGCATTTGGTGTGGGGAGAAGGACACAGACCAGTGCAAGCAGAAGGGAGACCCCAAGGCAGACCCATGTGGAACTTTGGTGTGAGACTGAGGCTGCACGCCTCATCAGTTAGGGAAAGAGAGACCTCTCTGCAGTAAAATAAAAAGGAGCTGGTGGAAAAACATTACAGTTGTGCCTTATAAAAAAAAAATGTCAATTCTGGGTGGATTAAAAACTAACATGGCCAAGCCAAAATGCTAAAATTCATAGTAGGAAATATCACCATTCTTGGGATAAGGGATTTCTTAATTATGACACTAAAGGCATTGACTAGAAGAGAGATAATTGTAACTGAATTAAAAATAAGAGCTTTTGTCAATTAAGATTCCTTAATGAAAGTGGAAGGACAAGCTAACAAATTGGAAGACGCTGTTCCTTTTTTTGTTTGTTCTTTTTATTTATTTATTTTTTACTCTCAATTCGGTTAACATACAGTCTAGTCTTGACCTCAGGAGTAGATTCCCGTGATTCATCACTTACATACAACACCCAGTACTCATCCCAACAAGTGCTTTCTTTAATGCCCATCACCCATTTTCCCCTCTCCCCTGGCCTCCACCCCCCCCCATCAACCCTCAGTTTGTTCTATTTAAGAGTCTCTTATGGTTTGCCTCCCTGTCTGTTTTTATCTTATTTTTCCCATTTTCCCCTCTCCCCTGGCCTCCCCCCCCCCCCCCCCATCAACCCTCAGTTTGTTCTATTTAAGAGTCTCTTATGGTTTGCCTCCCTCTCTGTTTTTATCTTATTTTTCCCATTTTCCCCTCTCCCCTGGCCTCCACCCCCCCCATCAACCCTCAGTTTGTTCTATTTAAGAGTCTCTTATAGTTTGCCTCCCTCTCTGTTTTTATCTTATTTTTCCCTCCCTTCATCTATGATCATCTGGTGAGTTTCTCAAATTCCAGATGAGTGAAATCCTAGGAGACCTGGAAGACATTCTTCTTAATACATACCACCAAAAGAACATTAGGATAAAAAATACATTAAAAACTGTAATCAATGAGAATGTCCCAACCGACCCAGTAGAAAAAGTGGTGAGAGTGGACAGGCTTTTCATAGAGGAAAATGTATACACTGAGGGAGTCCGTATACACGGGAAGAGGTACTCAGCAGCATGGGTGGTCATGGAGATGCAAATTAAGACAATGCGGTAATATTTATGCCTTTTCCGTCAGCAGAAATCAAGCCTGACACTGCCGGGTCATGAAGAACATGTGGGTCCACATGTTTTATACATAGTGGGTGGGAATGTAAGTGGATGATTTGGGGAGGCTTTGCCATCTGAAGTTAAACATGCACACACCTTGAGACCCAGCAGCCCCACTCCTGGAATCAGAGAGTGAGCTTGCCCGTAGGCAACAGGCGCACGTGCGCGTGTGTACGTACATGTGTAGGAGTATACGCATGCACATGAATATTCATAGCAGCGCTGTGCACAATAGAAAAAACCTGGACGCAACCCAAATGCCCATCGGTGAGAGAGCGGATGAATAAACTGTGATATCATACAGCAGTCAGAACTAATGAATTACAACAATGTGTAACAATATGGGTAAGTCTTAGGAACATACGTGAAAAAATTAAGTCCCATAAATTACATCCACCCCGCCGTCTTTTTTTGTAAAGAAAAAAGTAATATGGGAACAGCTCGCTTTTAATGGAAATGTGTAGATGTGGTAAAGCTGAGGAAGGAAGGCAAAGAGATGGTAAACATAAGGTATAGGGTGGTTACCTGGGGTGAAGGGGATTATATTATTTGATAACAGGTTTTGATCAAGGTCTCACCTTTTGATCAAGATTCCTAGATGCTTGCAAACAGTAACTAATTAAATAAAAGCAGGCCATGCTTGGTCTCGTCATTAGAATGTGTCTTGAACCTAAGGCTGGCAATTAATCTAGTATTGTAGAGCTGACCTCCAACTGACAATAGGAGTGTGTATAAGAATCATGGAGAGGATTAAGGAACTCAGGAGTACCTGGTATACAGAAGGTGCTCGTAGATAGTAGCTATTATTACTGCTGTCACTAGTGTGACAAAATCACCTCTCAGCTGTGCAGAATGTTTCTGTTGTAGGCCATTAGTATACATTGAGAAACAAACCTGATTGGAGCCTACGCCAGGTCAGATAATGGGACTTGGGTCAACTGAATCCATGCACAGAAGATAGTCTCCTGTTTTCTCAGTCCTTCCCCGCTTCTGATTTCTCTTCATCTTGTTTGGAGGCCTCAGTTTTACTGTTAATGTTTGAGAGATACCGTCCCTCCCCTCCCCTCCTCTCATTATCATACGGTACTTATTACATTTCCATCATGCCTCCGAAACTGCAGTCGGCTGGTGTTTACCTGTTTACTGACTCTGGACTCGATGCTCTGCAGGGGCAGGAATCCCCTGGATTTGATTCACCCGTGTTTATCCACAGATCGGCCCAGGACCTGACCCAGAGTAGGTGATACTAGATGCTTAGCAAGTACTTACTGGGTGAACGAACAGAAAAAGGCCTTTGTTTACAAATAGTAGAAAACATTCAACCCTGGGGCCATCCTGAGCATGGGCTGTTAGGAGCGTGCCAGGTGGTAGTGGTAGTCTCCCTTTTGTCTAAAAATATTCATTGTTTTCACAAAGCAGACACATTTATTTCGCTAAGGAGATGAATAGAAAGAGGCCTTTGTGAAGATGACTGCCTTTCGTTGCCCTGAATGACATTTTATACCATTTCTAGAAAGAAAAGGAGACGAATATGCATGGAGTATCCGGGGCCTCTACACTGAAGGTCCATTACGTAATTATTTATTTTTTAAAAAGGGAAAGGCAAGTCTTTAGTGTTTTCGTATGTCGAGTTCTTCTGTTTTTACAATGTTCTCCCCTTCTTCTATGAAAGACATTCTTGCTGCTTCTGACTCAGACATGCCTGGTTTTGCTTTGCTGTTGCTATAGTTCAGTCAGGAGCCAGCTGAGCAGGGGGGTTGGTAGAAGGCGTGCAGGACTGGCCTGGGGTTCTGGACACTAGTAGGTAGGTTCAAATTCGGTGTCTGCCAGAATGACTAGTATGACTACCCGCTTAACCTGGTAGGGACTTAATGCTTCTTCTGTACAATAATGGGTTCGGCTAATTAACTTAAATGATCATCAAGGTTCCTCCAGCGGAAACCCTAAGGTTCTAAAACGGAACCCTAAGGTGTACGTATCTTACATGCAGTTTGATATGTGTACCCGATCGATGTACTTTTATGTTTCTTATCTCCCTTTTTAGTGCTCATATATTTTATGAGCGGCAAGAACAGGTTCTAATATAGGTTCCACCCCACAGTGATTGGTTGAGGTTATTCAAGGTGCCACTAGGCACCAGCCAGGTCCTTCCCACTCTGTGTTCCAGGGGGTACCGTGGGTACATTCTATAGCCTTTTACTCTCTTTGGCAGAAGGAGTCGAAGGAGAATAAGAAGCTGAGTGACAGAGGAGCCAGGGCTGTTGACTCCCAGTTGGAAAGGTTCTGGGTTCTGGGTCATGATGCACTGCCGGATAATTGTTTGATAATTAATCTTCTGTCCTTGGTTTCCCTGGTTTTCCTTAGAAAAGATTTGGCTGGATCTTACCTAAGTCCCCTTGTTCCTCTACCATTCCATCCATGATTTAATCTATTAAGCACAGTGCTGGCTGACCTTCTCTGGTGTCCTTTTGTATCTCTTATCTAGAGTTCTTCTGCAATGACACGTGAAATGCATTGGGGAAATTTAATCAGTGAATATTAAGAGAGTCGACTTGCCAACTACTGCAAATGTGTTATCTTAACTTTCACGTTAACCCTGGGAGGTACTTCTTACTCATCTATTTTATCAATACAGAAATTGAGTCGTAGGGATTTGAAACAGCTTGCCCCAAATCAAGGGCTGTTAGGTGGCAGAGGTGTGATTCAGATGCCAGTCTCTCTGACTCGGGTGGCCCTCCCCCCTCACCACTGTGCTTTACTGTTCAGTGAAGACACACAGCACAATAGAAGTGGCATGGGACTTGGAAGCCAACAGGTGTGGTTGGGACATTAGGAGGATAAATGGAAGCACGTACAAATTGTCTAAATACGTTTTTTGGCACATAGCAGGCATTCAGTAGTGGAAACTATTATTATTTCGTATGTATTCATACATTATTATATGAATATTAAAGATAACCTTTTCCACACTTGCTGTACATGCTGTAATATCTTAGGTTTATTGGTGGTTAAAAATATGGTTGTTATAATGTTTGGTCTCTAGTTTGTGAGTGTGGTTAGGTAGCCTATATATAAAGTGCAACTCTTTTTTTCTTTCTTTTTAAGTTTTTATTTTTTTATTTATTTTGAGAGAGGAAAAGAGAGAGGATCCCAAGCAGGCTCTCCAGTGTCAGCACAGAGCCTGACACGGGGCTCGAACTCACAAACTGTGAGATCATGACCTAGCTGAAATCAGGAGTCGGACGCTTAACCGACTGAGCCACACAGGTTCCCCTAAAGGGCAACTCTTTAGGATGATTATTTTATATCCATTTTACAGCTTTGGAAATTGATATCCTGAGATCAGGTGACCTCACTAATCATTTGCATGCCCTATAAATTAGATTACTTATTCCCAAACTTTACAAACTTTCCCCTTGTATTTCTAATTTTTTTTAATGCTTATTTATTTTTGAGAGAGAGAGAGAGAGAGAGTGTGTGTGTGTGTGAGCTGGGGGAGGGCAGAGAGAGAGCGAGACAGAATCTGAAGCAGGCTCCAGGGTCTGAGCTGTTAGCACAGAGCCAGACATGGGGCTCGAACTCAGGAACCACAAGATCATGATCTGAGCCGAAGTTGGACGTTCAAGCAACTAAGCAACCCAGGTGCCCCTCCACATGCATTTCTAACGCATGTGGAAGAAATTTGACAGTGAGATTGTATTTCAAGGGTCTGATAGAGAGTACAGTAGGAAGTACCCCATTCCAAAAGCTAGGAATACCCTCTCTGCCAGTTCTCAGTCTCTCCTTTATTCCAGTTCTTGTGGAATATCAGGGGATTTGCTTCCATGATGGTTACTAGGAGACATCAGGCTCCTAAAATTCTGCTATTGGTAATATTTGACTGAAGGCTTCGGTAATTTCAAGCATGAATACTTCTGGAAATTTTGAAATGCCGTAGAAAACACTTCAAAATCTAAAGGTTGAGTTTTCCCTCTTGGATCTAAAACAAGAAAATGCTCCATCCTGCACCTCCTATGTTGAAAACATTTTTACTCCTATTTTTTAAACTTACTTCACAGCTCAGTCTCATTCTTCTGACCTCAGCATCACTCGTAAAGCCTACCATTGTGATTTGTCTTGAATGTTTTGGCGTCTGTGTACCAAATTCATTTATACTATTTTTACGTCTAGTATTTGGTGTGACTCCAGATAGCTTAAGGTTTATTTTCTGCTTTTTGTTCCACTTTCCTCTGTAAATTTTGCTTTTACAGTACAGTCAGTAAAACTAATGGAAGCCAAGGAGCCACTCTTCTCCTTACAAAGAAAATCAATCTGAGTTTTCTCATTTGGCCAAGCTGGATCCAGCCTGCCGGCCCGTCCCAAGTCAGTGTAAGGACGCAGGTTTGGTGATGGCAGTCAGATCGATTCTCTTGAGATCGGAGAGCCATCTTTTTAGAATGAAAAAATTTTTCTTGAAGACTTTCATTAATAGGATGTTACCTGTGATAATTGTTTAAAAAGGAAACATTAAAATATGGTAGTTAGACAAGAAAGCTGAATTATGTCCTTGATGCCCCAGTGACACACTTATTTTTCTTAAAATGGATTTTAAGCCTGTCTTAGCCCCAGTACATAGCCTCACCTAGAATTTGATCTTCAACTAGAGTTGCTTCACGCTCAAGTCACATGGTAAACATACCCTCCATCACCCCTCTGAGGGAAGAAACTTAATTAGTGTGACCATTACATGTGCTACAGTTAACCTGCTCTTAAATGGGTACCTATTGTGTCTTAAATATTGTAACCATATAGTCCCCACAAAATTGCTAGAGATGGTTATTGATAATCTTCCCACTCTTCAAATGAGGAAAATTAATTTAGAGAGGTGACATTATTTACTTAAAAGCACACTCTTAATAGTCATAATTAAAATACAGATACCATTTTTCTTGATTACTTACCATATGCCAGGCAATGTGCAAAATGCTTTACGTAGGCTCTCTTAGTTAGTCTCCCACTACTTTCATATCTCTCTCCGTTTACCAACGAAGAAACCAATGTTTGAGATGTTATGTGACTCTGCTAAGGTATCATAGCAGGTAAGGGGTGGATCCTGGTTTTAAAACCAGGCAGAAGTTGTTGATTCTAGACCTCACCCTCTTAACCACCAGTGTATTACCTTGCTGTCTTACCGTTACCGTATATAGTAAATACTTCTGAATTAGAACAACTCCGTTCTGTCACACTAAAGCTTATTCTCTGTGTATTGTGACTTTCACTCTCTGGTTACCCTTGCCTTCTACATTCTTCCTTAAAACGGGCCTTTGAAACTGAACTCTAATTTATGACATTGCATCCCTGACACACACACCTTTGGTTTAAAGATATTGAAAAGCCAATTCTGTGGTGTATGAAGGGTTTTCTTGGGTATAAATTGTACGTAGTGTGTGGGCCTCCGAGATCCAAATGTTGGTTTGTCTGTTAGGGGACATAACCCTCTGTCACATGTCTGTTAGGGTCCTCTGTTTGATTCATGGTTAGAGGAACTGATCTTTAGAAGATACTGTCATACTGGTTTTGAATCATATTTTTGGAAGTTACTTACCAGTTATTTTTGGTACACCTTGGTGGCAGCTACTACTGGGGAATTTTTTTTTTCCTTTTAGCTTACATATAGTCTTCAATCTTCTTTCTAGATTGGAATAATTCTTCATTATTCCACTCTTGCTACAGTACTATGGGTGGGAGTGACGGCTCGAAATATCTACAAACAAGTCACTAGAAAGGCTAAAAGATGCCAGGATCCTGATGAACTACCACCTCCACCAAGACCAATGCTCAGGTATTTGGTATCTTTGTTCACTGTTTTATAGTAAATGTTCATGAAACATCAGTTTAGCTGAAGCTTCATCATAACAAAACAATTCTGAGTAAGTTTTGGGGAGTCCCTAATGGACTTGGAAGCCGGGCTTCCTGGGTTTGGGCACTGGCTGCACAGCCGTCCAGCTGGAAGCCCTTCTTGAGGTTGTACCCTCCCCGTGCCTTCCTCTCTGATCTACAAAGCGGGAAAAAATAAGTGCCGTAATGTGTGAAGCGCATCTAATCGGCTCTAAGAAAACGTTAACTGTTTTTATTTCCTTGAGGCCATGTCAGAGATTTTTAACCTACGTAAGTGTGTTTCAATTTAATGATTCCCTACAAAGGACAACATAGTTTTGGAGTTACACCTTTCTTCACAATTATAAGAAGAAAATAATGGATTATCATGCTGGATGAGTAAAAATTGACCAATGGTGATTGAGTTTACTGAATGCTGGCTGTGTACTTGGCACAGGACCAGAGACTTAAGCTGTCCTGCCTTTGAGGGGTTTACAGTCTGTGTGAGGAGACCGTAAAGAACCAGCTGCAGGCTGTGTAAGAACGTTACACAGTGGAGATACGGTCTTTTGAAAGTGCAAACAAAGGCACCATTAATTTGGGGGGATGGTGTTAGGAAGTATTGACCATTAGTGATGATCCTTCATTAGGGATTAGAGCAAAGGGGAGAGGGGACACTCCAGATACAGGATTATGTGGTGAGTGAGCTGAGGAAATTTCAAGAAATGCAGTTTGGCGGGAACCTACGGTACGTGGTGGAGAGTTGCCAGAATTCCGAGTGAAAGTTCCGCTTCAGGCCTTTGGAAGCCTTGTTAAAATGTGGGCAGCCATTGAAGACTTACCTAAGGGAGTGGCCTGACTGGTTATCTTTTTAGAAGGACAGCTTTGCATTAATATAGAGTAAAAATTGGAGAGCCTGAGAGTAAGGAATTCTGCTGAGGTCATTAGGGTGGTCCCCATGAGGACTGAAACCAGAACAGCATCATGGAGAAGAGAGGGTGTGTGTGTTGAAGACAGTTGAGGCAACTTCTCTAGGGTTGATGGCCAACTGGATTTAAAATGTGTGGGAGGGAGAGAATTCCAAGATGGTTACAAATTGCTCTAGTTTAGTTTGGCACATGGTGCTTCTGTCAACTGAGAAAATAATATAGGAAATGTAGAATGGGGGCGGGGCAGGCAAGCACAGGGGAGGCAGGCTCACTAGTACTTTTTGTGAGAAGTGTACATTTTTGGAAACCTGGTACTCAGTAGGGAAGACGTGCTAGGCATTTTACAGACAGGACAGGAGACATTTTCCATGTGTGGTGATTGAAGACAAGGATAATGAACCAAATCCCCCAGGGAGAAGTTGGTTAAAAAATGGTCCTGGGGCCATGTTGATTTTTTTTTTAATTTTTTTTTTAACCTTTATTTATTTTTGAGAGAGAGACAGAGTGTGAGCAGGGGAGGAGCAGAGAGAGAGGGAGGCACAGAATCGGAAGCAGGTTCCAGGCCGTGAGCTGTCAGCACAGAGCCTGATGTGGGGCTCGAACTCACAGACCGCAAGATCATGACCCGAGTCAAAGTCAGACGCTCAACCGACTGAGCCACCCAGGCGCCCCAAGGGCCATGTTGATATTTAATAAATGGGCCATAGCAAGTAAAGGGAAGAACTGAAAGAGAATGCCTGAGAACATAAAAGATTCAGAGAGTGAATGGTTCCCTGGACGATGAAGGGACAAACAGGAGTGCTTGACCAGAGTCAGGTTACAGGATGCGAGTTGGCACCTCTGTCACTTGGGTTAAAAGAGCTGAGAGATGGTGTTTGATGAAGAGATTTAGGGATCCCATCCTTCAGAGCTATTCCTTCCTATTGTTAGGTTCTGAGAAAATAAATAATAACCCCAAGTGTTAAGTAAAAGTTTTGAATACAGTAAAACCTTGGTTTGCGAGCATAATTCATTATGGAAGCATGCTTGTAATCCAAAGCACTTGTATATCAAAGCGAATTTCCCCATAAGAAATAATGGAAACTCAGATGATTTGTTCCACAACCCAAAAATAGTCATATAAAAGTGATTACATTACTGCAATATAATCCAAAATAATAAAATACAAAATATAAAGAAAAATAACCTGAACTTTCCCTTGAAAACCTTCGTGGCTGGTGTGAGGGAGACAAGCCAGAGGAGGGTTATTGTGTCAGACGACTTTCACTATCACTAACAGATGTTGACTACAGTACAATATTAATAAACTTTTGTTATGTACTGTATTTAATGTAACTGGCCATAAGGCAGCAGAGGAAGGGGTCTATATCTGCAAGCAGCTTGACTTAGAATGAAACAAAGTATTCCTAAGTTTAGTCTTGTACGGAAAAGCAAAGTACTGTCTGTAAGTGCTTTGAAATGACAAAAAATACACTGGGCCTGTTGTGGGTACTTTCTGATGTTCTGCAAAATCACTGATCTCTGCCAAACACAGCAGCCTGAGACCGAGCATCTGAGCATGGGAGATGATCACCCACAATTCCCCAGCAAGAGAGAGAGAACCATTGGCTCATTTGTGATCATGTGACATTCGGCATCACAGACTACTCGTATTGCAAGACATCACTTGTTTATCAATTTAAAATTTATTAGAAATGTTTATTCATCTTGTGGAACACTCACAGAGCAGGTTACTCACAATCCAAGGCTTTACTGCACTGCCTTTATCCAGCCAGCTCAGGAATGGGGCTGTGTCTCTAGAATTGGCAGATGCAGAGTTAAGATTCTGACTGTACCCAGCAGGATGCGGCCAGGGCACAAAGTTCCTGTTTTCTCTAATCAGGGAGCTCAAAGAAGCTCTGGTCAAGAAAAGAAGTTTCTCTTGGTAGGACTCACCACCACTCTGTCTCCCTCAGTTCCTACTGTACGATCCTTTTTCTTGCTGTCCCCAGTGAGTCCATGGGAAGGAGGTCAGGAAGGGCCTGGGCACTGTGTGAGGCTGAGATGGGGCACCTTCCTTGCCTCAGTGACTAGGGATAAGCATACACAGCAGTGAGGTGGCCTGCAACACGCAGGCATAGGCAGACATTAATCAGTAGTTAATATTATTACATATTTTGTGTGAACTGTATGGCATAGTGAGACCTTAAAGTCCATTTTGTAATGGACTGACTTACTGGTTTGCCTGCTGAATTCCTGTGGAAAGAGTAAAACCCTACCTGCAGTATCTCTTCCTGTCCACAGGGTGGCAGAAGCTGATCAGCTTTCCTCAAGTGGAAACGTGGTAGCCTACTCAAAAACTATCCAAACACAAATTTAAAAATTTTTTAAAAAGTTATTGTTAACAAAGCAGCCTCCAAAAGTTAACCTCCAGTTTATTATTGGAATAGGAATAATAATTAATCATTGAGGAAGGACTATTGCAGTACCGAGATACTGGGATGTGTGTACCTTAATCAATGGGAATGATGAGCTGACATTCACGTTGTCCCTCCTTCCAGATTCTACCTGATCGGCGGTGGCATACCCATCATAGTTTGTGGTATAACAGCGGCCGCGAACATCAAGAATTACGGCAGTCGGCCACATGCACCCTAGTGAGTGTTTTGTGTTCTCTGCGTACCTGACCCCAGTTGCTTCTCTTTTAATGCTTTCCCAGGCCCTGACTCTGTTGCAGTTCCTGGAACAGTTGGTTGCCATGCAGCATCTGAACTGGTTTCCCATTTTCTTTCCTAGTTGCTGGATGGCGTGGGAACCCTCCTTGGGAGCCTTCTACGGGCCTGCCAGCTTCATCACATTTGTGAACTGTATGTACTTCCTGAGCATATTTATTCAGTTGAAAAGACACCCTGAGCGCAAATATGAGCTGAAGGAGCCCACGGAGGAGCAGCAGAGGCTGGCGGCCAATGAAAATGGCGAAGTCAACCATCAGGATTCCCTGTCTCTGTCTCTGATTTCGACGTCAGCGTTGGAAAATGAGCACACTTTTCATTCTCAACTTTTGGGGGCCAGTCTTACCTTGCTCTTATATGTCGCCCTGTGGATGTTTGGGGCCTTGGCTGTTTCCTTGTATTACCCTTTGGACTTGGTGTTCAGCTTCTTTTTTGGAGCCACGTGTTTGAGTCTCAGCGCATTCATCGTGGTTCACCACTGCGTCAATAGGGAGGATGTTAGACTTGCGTGGATCATGACCTGCTGCCCCGGCCGGAGCTCATACTCCGTGCAGGTTAATGTACAGCCCCCCAGCTCCAGTGGCGCGAACGGAGAGGCGCCTAAGTGCACCAACAGTAGTGCAGAATCTTCATGCACAAACAAGAGTACATCGAGCTTCAAAAATTCCTCCCAGGGCTGCAAGTTAACCAACTTGCAGGCTGCGGCGGCTCAGTGCCATACCAATTCCCTGCCTTTGAACTCCACACCTCAGCTTGATAATAGTCTGACGGAACATTCAATGGACAATGATATCAAAATGCATGTGGCACCTTTAGAAGTTCAGTGTCGAACAAATGTGCACCCAAGCCGCCATCATAAAAACAGAAGTAAAGGACACCGGGCAAGCAGACTCACCGTCCTAAGAGAGTATGCCTATGACGTCCCAACCAGCGTGGAAGGCAGCGTGCAGAACGGCTTACCTAAAAGCCGGCCGGGCAACAATGAAGGACACTCGAGGAGTCGAAGGGCTTATTTAGCCTACAGAGAGAGACAGTACAACCCACCCCAACCCGATAGCAGCGACGGCTGTAGCACGCTTCCCAAGAGCAGCAGAAATTTTGAAAAGCCTATTTCAAATAGTAGTAAAAAAGATGCCTTAAGGAAGCCAATTGTAGTTGAGCTTGAAAGTCAGCAGAAGTCTTATGGACTCAACTTGGCCATCCAGAATGGACCAATCAAAAGCAGTGGGCAGGAGGGCCCCTTGCTGGGTACAGATAGCACCGGCAACGTCAGGACTGGGCTATGGAAACACGAGACTACTGTGTAGGGTAGCGGCGGTGGGCTTCCTGGGCACAAATCCCTACAGACCGTGTTGTCCACATTCCTTGAAGCCAGTACTGTGTAAAAACAGACTGTTTGCAGCCACCTTAGGGATTCAAAACAATTTTGAATAAACTTTGAAGTTTGGGGTCTTATTTTATATCCCCCGATTGTTGCTTTTTTTATGAATTAAAAAGAAAAACCCTCTAAAGCATCGTTTTCATTGTCAAAGCACCAGCAGGACTTTGAGCATCTGAAATGTAATTTCTTGGAATCTGTGTATCTACTTAACATTTCAGGCTTGTATTTAATATAATAAATAGGTGTTTGTCATTGTTTCAGTCTCACATTTTTTTTTTTTTTACTGTTTGTTTTTGAGAGAGAGAGAGAGAGAGAGAGAGCACGTGTGAGCACAAGTGGGGGAGGGGCAGAAAGGGAGGGAGACACAGAATCTGAAGCAGGCTCCAGGCTCTGAGCTGTCAGCACAGAGCCCGACTTGGGCTCAAACTCCTAGACCGTGAGATCATGACCTGAGCTGAAGTCAGATGCTTAACCAACTGAGCCACCCATGTGCCCCATACATTTTTGTATTTTATAATAGAAGCATGTAGTTCTATTTTAATTATGTTTATACATGGGGATATTTTAATGAGAATTCTATGTAAATCAATTAGCAGACTCTTACATAATTAACTCCACTGATTATGACATATAAATCAAAGCTTGTTTGGATTGATGTATTTTATAAATACAGTTTTAAATGCTACAAGTTTGTAAAAAGATCTCACGGAATTTTTTTTTTTTTTTTGAAATGGAAATGCCTCAAAAGCTCTCTCTAAATTGAATTACTTTGCCTTATCACTTTGGTCCTCTTAATATTGTTTTGTCACTTTTGTGGCTTTTCAGTGATTTATATTTAGGTTTAATTTTCTTAATCATTCCTTCCCCCCCCCCCACCCCCCAGCACATACATTATCCTTGAATGTAAATGAAGTACAACCATATAAGTCAGGTTCACATTCACTTACTCTGAGTTCTACAGTATTGGCTGTTCTGTTGGCTGTTACTTTGTTCTCAGATAAAGTTCCTCAGGTACTGATCTTTAAATTACATTCTGAGGGCAAAAGCTGCTCTGATCCAAATGTTCCCCTTGGTCATTGATGCACTGCGGTGCTTAACCATCTCTGGTCCTTAGTCTCAATGGAGTCCATTCCTGGAACTCTTTTTTTTTTTTTTTTTTTAAGTTATTTAATGTGTTGCATTATTTTAAAGAATGTTAATTTCAGCATAGTTCATGTGCCGTGTTGTATTAGTTTACATTAGTATACATTACTCAGTGCTCATAATGATAAGTGTGTTCTTACTCCCCTTCACCTACTTTAACCATCCCCCCACCAACCTCCCCTCTGGTAACCATAGTCATTTCTCTGACTATTTCACTTAGCATTATACTCTGTAGCTCTTTCCATGTTGTTGCAAATGGCAAGATCTCATTCTGTTTCATGGCTGGCTAGTATCAAATTATACATGTATAATATAATCACAGAGCCCAACGCAGGGCTCGAACTCACATGCTGTGAAATCATAACCTGAGCCGTGTGTATATAATGTGATATATATACATGTACACACATTCATACCACATCTTCTTTATCCATTCACCTATTAACGGACACCTGGGCTGCTTCCATAATTTGGCTATTGTAAATAATGCTCTAATAAACATAGAGGGATATATATCTTTTTGAATTCGTGTATTCATATTCTTTGGGTGAATACCTCTGTGGTAGAATTACTGGATCATATGATCATCCTATTTTTAATTTTTTGAGGAACCTCCATACTGTTTTCTACAGTGGCTGCACCAGTTTGCCTTCCTACCAACAATCCACAAGTGTTCCTTTTTCTACATCCTTGCCGATGCTGATTGTTTCTTGTGTTTTTGATTTTGGCCATTCTGACAGATGTGAGGTGATACCTCATTGTGGTTCTGATCTGCATTTCCCTGATAAGTGATGTTGAGCATCTTTTCACATGTCTGTTGGCCCTCTGGATGTCTTCTTTGGAGAAATGTCTATTCATGTCTTCTGTCCATTTTTTAATTGGAGGTTTTTTGTTTTTTGGGTTTTATTTGGTATTGAGTTGTATCCGTTCTTTATATATTTTGGATACTACCCTTTATTTGATTTATCATTTGCAAATATCTCCTATTCAGTAGGTTGTCTTTTAGTTTTGTTGATTTTTTTCCTTTGCTGTGCAAAAGGTTTTATCTTTTCTTTCCTTCCTTCCTTCCTTCCTTCCTTCCTTCCTTCCTTCCTTCCTTCCTTCCTTCCTTCCTTCCTTCCTTCCTTCCTTTCAAGAGAGAGTGTGACGGAGCAGTGACAGGGGTGGAGGGAGAGAGAGAAAGGCCATCTTAGGTAAGCTCCATGCCCAGTGCAGAGCCTGATTGCAGGGCTTGATCTCACAACTGTGAGATCATGACGCAAGCTGAATTCAAGAGTCACTTAACCCACTGAGCCACCCAGGCACCCCTGTGTGGGAGCTTTTTATTTTGATGTAGTCCCTGTAGTTTATTTTTGCTTTTGTTTTTCTTGCCTCAGGAGAGATACCTAGAAAAATGTTGCTGTGGCCGATGTCAGAGAAATTACTGCCTCTGCTTCTAGGATTTTTAAGGTTTCAGGTCCTACATTTAGGTTTTTAATCCATTTTGAGTTTATTTTTGAGTATAGTGTAAGAAAGTGGTCCAGTTTCATTCTTATGCATGTGGCTGTCCAGTTTTCTGAATACCATTTATTGAAGAAACTTCTTTTTCCATTGTATATTCTTGCCTCCTTTGTGGAAGATGAATCAGCCATATAATTGTGGGTTTATTTCTGGCCTCTCTATTCTCTTCTGTTGATGTTTATTTCTGTTTTTATGCCAGGGTCATACTGTTTTGATTACTACAGCTTTGTGGTGTATCTTCAAATCTGGGACTGTGATACCTCCAGTTTTGTTCTTCCTTTCCTGGATTGCTGTTGTCTTCAGTTTCGTCAGTGTTTTATAGTTTTCAGACTGTAGATCTTTCACCTCCTCACTTAAGTATATGCCTAGGTATTTTATTATTTTTGATGCAGTTATAAATGGGATTGTTTTCTTACTTTCTCTTTCTGCTACTTCACTTTTAGTGGATAGAAATGCAGTGTATAAGTTAATTTTGTGTCCTGTGACCTTACTGAATTCATGTGTCAGTTCTGGTAGTTTTTTGGTGGAATCTTTCAGATTTTCTGTATATAGTATCATGGCATCTGCAAATAGTGAAAGGTTTATTCTTCCTTACCAATTTGGAAGGCTATTATTTCTTTCTGTTGTCTGATTGCTGTGCCTAGGACTTCCAGTACTATGTTGAATAAAAGTGGTGAGTGGACATCCTTGTCTTCTTCCTGACTTTAGGAGAAAAGCTCTCCATTTTTACCCACTGAGTATGATGTTTGTTTTTCATATATGGCCTTTGTTATGTCGAGGTATGTTTCCTGTAAACCTACTTGGTTTTGAGGGTTTTTATCCTGAATTGATGTTATCCTATCCATTGTAATGATCATATGTTTTTTTATCCTTTCTCTTGTTGATGTGATGTAGCATGTTGATTGATTTGCAAATATTTAACCATGCTTACATCTCAGGAATGAATCCCACTTGATCATGGAAGATGATTTCTTTCATGTATTCTTCAATTTGGTTTGCTAATACTTTGTTGAGGCTTTTTGCATCTTTGCTCATCAGAGATAGTGATCCATAGTTCTCTTTTTATGTAGTGTCTTTATCTGGTTTTGGTAGGGTGATACTGGCCTCATAGAATGAGTTGGAAGCTTTCCCTTCTCTTCTATGTTTGGAAAAGTTTGAGAAGAATAGTTATTAACTCTTCTTTAAATGTTTGTTAGAATTTACTTGTGAAACTGGTCCTGGACTTTTCTTCGTTGGGAGTTTTTTGATTACTGATTCAATATCATTGCTGGTAATTGGTCTGTTCAAATTTTGTATTTCTTCTTGGTTTAGTTTTGGTAGATTATATTTCCAGGAATTTATCCATTTCTTCTAGGTTGTCTAATTTGTTGGCATATAATTTTTCATAATATTCTGTTATAATTATATTTCTATGGTGCTGGTTATTATTTGTCCTCTTTCATTTCTGATTTTGTTCATTTGAATCCTTTTCTGTTTTTATGATTCTGGCTAAAGGTGTATCAATTTTGTTGATCTTTTCAAAGTACCAGCTTGTTTCATTGCCCTATTGTTTTGTTTTTTAGATATTATATATATTTGTCTAATGTCTAAATAATATATTTGTCTTATTTTTAGTTTATTTCTGCTCTAATATTTATTATTTCCTTCCTTCTACTGGTTTGGGTTTTTGTTTGTTCTTTCCTAGCTCCTTTAGGTGTAAGGTTAGGTTGTTTGAGGTTTTTCTTCTTGATGTAGGCCTGTAAACTTTTCTCTGTTGCTATAAACTTCTCTCTTAGAACAGCTTTTGCTGATCCCAAGGATTTTGGACTGTTATAGTTTCATTTTAACTTGTGTCCATGTATGTTTTGGTTTCTTTTTGATTTCTCAGTTGGCCCATTCATTGTTTAGTAGTGTGTTATTTGACCTCCATATATATGTGTTCTTTCTAGATTTTTCCCTGTGGTTAATTTTTAGTTTCTTAGCATTGTGGTCAGAAAAGATGCATGGTATGACTTGCATCTTTTTGAATTTGTTGAGACTTGTTTGGGTGCCTAATATGTGATCCATTCTGGAGACTGTCTCATGTACACTTGAAAAAAAATGTGTATTCTGTTGTTTTCGGATGGAATGTTCTGAATATATCTGTTAGATCCATCTGGTCCAGTGTGTCACTCAAAGCCATTGTTTCCTTGTTGATTTTCTGTTCGGATGATCTGTCCATTGATGTGAGTGTGGTGGTAAAGTCGCCTACTATTACTGTATTGCCATCTATTACTTTATGTTTGTAATAGCTGCTTCTTGTATTTGGGTGCTCCATGTAGGGTACATAAATATTTACAATTGATATATCCAATCGTAAATTGGATTTGTCCCCTTATAATATGGTGCTCTTCTTTGTCTCATTACTTTTTTTTTTAATTTTTTAAAATGTTTTTATTTATTTTTGAGAGAGAGAGACACAGAGCATGAGCAGGGGAGGGGCAGAGAGAGAGGGAGACACAGAATGTGTGAAGCAGGCTCCAGGCTCTGAGCTGTCAGCACAGAGCCCGACGCGGGGCTCGAACTCACAGACCGCGAGATCATGACCTGAGCTGAAGTCAGACGCTTAACTGACTGAGCCACCCAGGCACCCCTCGTTACTTTGTTTTAAAGTCAATTTTGTCTCATATAAGTATGGCTACCCTGGCTTTCTTTTCACATGCGGTTACATGATAAATGTTTCTCCATCTCTTTACTTTCAGTCTGCAGGTGTCTTTAGGTCTGACCTGTCTCTTGTAGGCAGCATATAGATGGACTTATTATTATTATTATTATTATTATTATTATTATTATTTTATCCATCCCTTCACCTTAGGTCTTTTGCTCGGAGCGTTTAGTCCATTTACATTCAAAATAATTATTGATAGGTATGTGCTTACTGCCATTTTGTTATTTGTTTTATGGTTGCTTTTGTAGTTTTCTCTGTTCCTTTGTTGTCTTGCACTCTTCTGTCATGGTTTGCTGGCTTTATTAGTGATTGACTTGGATTCCTTTCTCTCTTTGTCTCCTGTTGTTTAGTTTGTTGTTATTTTGTTGCTCTTATTACTAGTTTTTGATTCGTGATTACCATTAGGTTTGTATATAATATGCATGTAGCAGTCTATATTAAGTTGATTGCTTAAGTTTGAACCCATTTTTTTCTAACTTCTCTTCCCTCCCACATTTTAGGTATTTGATGTCTTACTTTACATCCTTTTATTTTGTGAATCCCTTGACTTACTTTTGTAGATATACTTATTTTTACTGCTTTTGTGCACCCTATTCTTACTACTACTTGTGGTCTTTCCATTTCACACGAAGAGTCTCCCTTAACATTTCTTATAGAGCTGGGTTAGTGGTGATGAATTCCTTTAACTTTTGTTTGGGAAACTTGATCTCCTCCTATTCTGAATGGTAACCTTACTGGATACAGTATTCTTGGCTGTAGTTTTTTTTTTTTTTTTACTTACAGCACTTTGAGTATATCATGCTACTACTCCCTTCTGGCCTGTAAAATTTCTGCTGAAAAATCAGCTGATAGCTTTATGGGGCTTCCCTTGTATGTAACTGCTTTCTTTTCTCTGGCTGCTTTAAAATTTTTCTCTTTATCACTACTTTTGGCCATTTTATTTTATTTATTTATTTTTAAATGTTTATTAGAGAGAGAGAGAGAGAGAGAGAGAGAGAGCAAGGAAAGGAAAGAGAGAGGGAGAGACAAAGAGGAAGAGAGAAAAACCTAGTCAGGGATTGTGGTGAGTGGTCAGCACAGAGCCTGATGCAAGGCTTGATCTCCTGAGCTGTAAGTAAGATCAAAACCTGAATCAAGATCAAGAATTGGACCCTCAACCAACTGAGCCATCCAGGCATCCCTACCTTGGGTCATTTTAATTACTATGTGTCTTGGTGTGGACCTTCTTAGGTTCATTTTTTGGGTGCTCTCTGTGCCTCCTGGATCTGGATTTCTGTTTTATTCCCCAGATTCAGGAAGTTTTCAGATACTAGTCCTTCAAATACATGTTCTGCCCTCTTTTCTCCTTCTGAAATACCTATAGTGCAAATGTCATTATTCTTGATGGTGTCACTGAGTTTCCTAAGTCTATTTTCATTTTTTGTTACATTTTTCTGTTTTCTGTTCATCTTATTTGCTTTCCTATTCTTTCCACCAGGTTACTAGTCTGTTCTGCTTCTCCTAGTCTACATTAATTTCCTCTAGCGTATTATTAATTTGAGCTACTGAGTTCTTCATCTCTGATTGGTTCTTTATGTTTTCTCTCTTTGTCAAGGGTGTCACTGAGGTCCTCCACTCTTAAGTCTAGTGAGTATCTTTATGACCCTTACTTTAAATTCTCTGTTAAGCATATTACTTCCTCCATTTCATTTAGCTCTCTTGCTGTGATTTTGTCCCTTTTTTTTTTTTTCATTTGGGACATATTCCTCTGTCTCCTTGTTTTGTCCAATTCAATTCTGTCTGTTTCTGTGTGTTAGGAAAGTCAGCTTTGTCTTCTGCTCTTGAAAGTAGTAGCTTTATGGAGAAGAGGGCCTATAGTGTCCTGCAGTGCAGTCTCCAGAACCTGGCACTTCAATGGTGTCTCCTGTTTGTGTTGCATGCGCACACAATGTTGTGGCTGAGCCACTTTTTCCTTCAGTCATCTGCGATGGTTCTCTTTGCCTGTTGTGGGCAGGTTTTGGTCCCTGTGTTGTTAGTGGGCCAGTGTGGTGCAACCTTGGGCTTAAGTTGGACCAAGTATTTGCCAGAGATGCAATAGCACTGGATTGCTGGGTGCTTTCTTGGTCTTATCTCCTGAGAAGTTCTCCTTGTTGCATAGGGCCCGCAGTTCAACAGAACAGGTCCAAATGTCTGCCTTCACCTCTGGGGCTGTATTCAGACTAGTGTGTGGTTATCTTCTCTCCCTTGGGTGGGAGTTACTTTGGAGTGGCGCTGGCCCCTTTCAGAGCTGCTTGCCCATTGGCAGGCTTGTGGCACGGCTTTGGATGAACTCCAGACAAGAGTGAAGTGGAGGGGATTGATCTGCAGAAGAACATGGTGGTGGGGCACATGGTGCCCATTAGGTCTGCCCTGGTCTCCTGTGAGAAAGGATCGAGGCAGGTCAGGTGGAGGGAGTGGGTCTGCAGAAGTACAAGGTGAGGGGTGGGGTGGAGCAGAGGGTGGGCTTTGTGCTGATAGCAAGCCTTGTGTGGGTCTGCTGCAGGAGAGGACCCGTTCCAGGCCTGGCTGCAGGGGGTGTGTCCACAGGGAAAAACACTGGGTGGGGCATGGTGTTAGCAAGTTAGGTAGTGAGTGTTGACACTGTGCTGATTCTCACAGGTGTCCATGTATCTAGACTGGGGTGCAGGGCAGGGAAGTGGCACTTGCCAGCTTCTTTGTTCCTGGGAAAGTCTCCCAAAGATCCCTGCTCCTCTGTGATTAGTCATGCTCTGAGATTAGTAAGCAAATCTCTCCCGTATGCCCCAGGAATTTTTCAGACTACTGCCTCTGTGCTGTATCTCAGTAGGGCTGTTTGCAGTTCTGTCTTCTTAAGGGTGGTGATTCTATCCTGTGCTCTCATAGAGCCCAGACTGCTGATTTTTAAAGTTCTGAGTGTTAAGCCCTGCTGGTTGTAAGAACTCAACAAATTTGGCCTCTTGGTGTTCAAAGCCAAAAATGGGGATTCATCTTTCCCAGGCAACCTCCTTGGTATGAGAATGTTTCTTTGCCCCTCTCTACACCTGTGGTGTCCCTCCCTCCTGTGGACAGTCCTGTGGGTGTATTTAGCTCCTGACCTTGTCTCTGCCCTCCTACGCTCTTTGATTGTTGCCTCTTCTCTACTGTGGAGAGTCTGTTCTGTCAGCCTTCAGGTCCTTTTCTGGGTTATTTACACTGATGTGGCTGTATCCGGGGGATGAGGTGGTCTTAGGGCCCTCCTACTCCACCATCTTCCATGAAAGTTCATTTCTGGAACTGTTTTGAAGGTCAGATAGGGTCTGCCCTGACTCTGTGCATCCGGTCCCTCTGATAGGTGAGACAGTGCTTGAGAAGTGAGGCACAGCTCAGATCTGTTTGTGACAGCTGCCTAAAGGTTTGAGTCAGATCAGATTCAAAGTGTACATTCAAGAAATACTGACTCAAGTTTAGCTTGATAAACCCCAAATCTGAGAGATGTACCACTTAACTTCTATAGAGTAAATATCAGGGACACCACAAGATCACTTACGAGAGGGTAAGTGTTCACTTGTCATTGGATTACCGCATTAGAAATAAATTATTTTGCTTTGCAATAATAAAACTGGTAGTTCTATTTAAGCCTTTGTCAAATGTCAGTTTTAGAGACATTCTTTTGGTGGGGGAAGCAAACCAATGGATAGATCCTGACCAAATGGATGGATTCAACACTTGCACGTTGGACCACTGCCTGGCCCAGGGTCTCCTGGTAAGTTGATATATGCATGTAGGATGACGTGTAGAAATGGTAAAGATAAACTAAAAAGGAGTGAATGGAGTGATAATGCCTACTTCTTTATTGCTATTTTAATTTTGCTCTTGTATTTTGTAAAGCATCAACAATGTGTAACGTCTTTCTCTGACCCATAGGTTGACTCCACATAGGGAAAAGAACTTTGTTCCTCTGCTTTTTCCTACCTCACAGGAAGTGAGGAATTTCCCCTCCTGGAAACGTTCACCATTCAGTAAGCATCTGTTAATTTAAATATAACTTTGTGTAGATAACAGAAGACAAGAAGGCTGGGCCTAGGGGAGGGGTGGAAGACAGAAAACATCAAATACTTGGAATAAAATGAAGATTATACTAAAAATATTTGGAATGTGTTGATATTCCAAGCGTAGAAAGTGATGAGCAATGACTTTGTGCATTATACTCCTAGTATTTGACTGAGTTAACATTTGATGTTTGCGTGTAGGAAATGAAGAACACATTGTATCCCCTTACCTTTGTCCTTTTTGATTTATGGCTTGTGGCTGGTGGAGGTTTCTTTATTTTTCACAGGAGCATAAAACTGTTAAGAGAGGTTTCAGTTTTCTCAGAGAATTGGCTCATTCATTTTCCCGATTCAAAAATGTTGGCAAGTGAGGCTCAAAGAATTTCTGCCATGCTGAACATGCTGGCGGGTTGCGCCACATCTAGGAGCATGACCTGTTTCCTCATGCTGCGGCCACCATGCTTTGCAACACATCGCGTAGCTTCTCTGGAGGCAATCACTCAAGCCCTCACAGTGCTTATGATCTGTAGTTTCCCCAAACTTTATTCTCATCCCAGTTCTTTTGTTTGCGTTTTAATTTCATAATAAGGTATAACTGGTCATGTTCTGATTAAGGAAACACACCTGATTTACTCTTTTATTCCACGGAAGGTTTTTAATGTTGTCACACACTGTGTAATATAATAACATGATGTTATTTGCTAGTATTAAACGCCAACCTCTGATTTTAGGTAACAGTTCGAAATCAGGTTTGTGTTTGAGTATTTGTGTGACTAGATTTATATACATGTATAAACATATATTAATATTTCAGCTTGTAATCGGTGGCGACTAATTAATTTCTAGATAACAGGAATTTTTGCACATGCAACTTAATGTAACTTTGTATCCATGTTCAATATATTTCTATAAATAGATAGAATGTTACAAACAGATGGCAACTTATATATAGATGCTTAGGCTTAGATTTTGCTCATTATTGAAAAATAAGAAAGTTAAAACATTTAAACCTATGTGTTTCAGGCATTGAGATCAGAATGCCTAAGCTGAAGTTGGTTGAGACCATAAAAAATGAGGAAGTAAAAAAATTAACAGAAAGCATTTCAGCTAGGAGTTAAACTAAACCATCAAGAAAAGTGAGGCCTACAACAGCAATCCAAAATTTAAAGCAAATGTTCATTGTCTTTTTCTTTTCAGATTCCCAGAATCATCTAATTATTTTAATATTCATTCCAGTGCTTTCATCTGAGAGGCGATTTGATTATTTATAGCTACTTATGGTAGTGTTTCCCAAACTTGGGCCGTTCCATCATTCTTGCCAAGATTTTGTCATATCTTCCTAATATTTATAGTAATACTGTCATATGGGTCAACTCACCTATTTTTCAATGAAATACAAGTAACAGTAAATCCAGTACATTTATTTGGCTAAATGAAGCCAGCTCCTCAAGGAGAAATGTGTAAGTGTCCGTTCTGTGTGTTCACTTAGTTACTGTAGACTGACTCGCCCTGTCTTTCCACCTTCTTGGTGAACCTGGTGCTGCACGTGATGAAACCCCCAGCAGCCCTTGGACGTAGCTTTCCTTCAGCTTCTTTTCACTGGGGATGTCAGTGGCTCAAAAGTGGATACCAAGTGTGAACTTACAGGACCCCCGTTATAGTCAGTGACAGACCATTACCTACGCTTTTAGAGTTGGATGCTCAGAATTAATTCCTAGCCATAATCTCATTAGATTTTTTTCAGCAAACTTTTTCAGCAAGCTTTATATTGTTTGAAATATGTATTGTCCTTCTAATTGTTATGTCTACAAAACAGTGGAAGAAAAGTGTGTGTGAGTGTATGTGTTTAATCCATTACTGCTGCCATTATCCAGTTTGAGAAGGTACTGATGACAATTCTTATCAGAATATTCCAGGCATTTTGGGGACCCCGGGTGGCTCAATTGGTTGAGTGTCCGACTCCTGATTTGGCCTCAGGTTATGATCTCACAGTTTGTGAGATCAAGCCTCGTGTTGGGCTCCCTGCTGACAGCACGGAGCCTGCTTGGGATTCTCTCTCTCCTTCTCTCTCTGCCCCTCCTCCCTTGTCACATGCATATGTGTGTGCACTCTTTCTCTCTCAAATAAATATATTTTTTAAAAGAATATTCCAGGCATGTTTTTAAAAGTTCAAAATGTTTCTAGAGGGTTCTTGAGACACATTCACTGTGTAAAGAATCCAGCTAATCAGAGTGTTCGTATGAACAAATATATATGCAGAATATGATTGGTCACAGAGCCAGGAGTAGTCATGAGTTCCCAAAGTCATGGGGACTTTGAGTCACGGGGACTTTGAGTCATGGGGATTTTGAGTCATGAGTCAAAGAAGATTGGGTCTAGGAAGATACTCTACACGAAAGTAATGAATTTCCACTACTAAGCAGGTTTGTTTTGTTACTGGTATCCATTCCTATATAAGACTGAGTAAAAATGTTTAGTGGGCAACCATGATTAACAATTTTTACTGCTTAGTTAAGTATTTCCTTTTAAATTTTGTATTTTAAGAATGTACCTTTTAGTACCTTAACACAGTAAGGCTTTCTTGCTGAAGCAGTGGTCTGGTATGTATGTTACTAGCCTGGCAGCGCTCCTCAGGGGTTCTTACCCAGGCTCTGCCCGCTCCAAGTCCTTCCTCAGAGAATGGTTGGTAGCACCGGGGAGGGTTTTATGAATCAGGCCCAGGAGATGGCATATGTCATTTCTGCCCCAGCCCACTGGCCAGAGTGCAGTTGTGGCCACACCTAACTGCAGAGTAAGCTGGGAAATGAAGTCGAGCTGTGTGCCCAAGAAGGAAGAGGAGATGGTTTGGTGAACAAATAACCAGACAGCCACAGGAATAGATTCCCAGGATGTACACCAGTGAACTTTATTCCCACCTGTCTTCCTACCTGTTGAAAATCTTACTTTTATAAAAGCACTGATCCATTATGAGTTCCAAACAAAAATGTTAGATTTTACATCAGTTTGTAAATTACATAATGGCCAACAATTTTTTTTTTTTGAATTTACATCAAAATTAGTTAACATACCATTTAGCCCCCCCCCCCCCCCGCATATAGTGCAACAATGATTTCAGGAGTAGATTCCTTAGTGCCCCTTACCCATTTAGCCCCTCCCGCCTCCCACAACCCCTCAATCATATGACTTCACTCATATGAGGACTTTAATGGCCAACATTTTTTTTTTTTTAGTGAATGCTTGTTTATTTTTTATTTATTTTTTAATGTTTTTTTAAAATATGAAATTTATTGTCAAATTGGTTTCCATACAACACCCAGTGCTCATCCCAAAAGGTGCCCTCCTCAATACCCGTCACCCACCCTCCCCTCCCTCCCACCCCCCCATCAACCTTCAGTTTATTCTCAGTTTTTAAGGAGTCTCTTATGCTTTGGCTCCCTCCCTCTCTAATCTCTTTTTTTTTTCTTCCCCTCCCCCACGGACTTCTGTTAAGTTTCTCAGGATCTGCATAAGAGTGAAAACATATGGTATCTGTCTTTCTCTGTATGACTTATTTCACTTAGCATAATACTCTCCAGTTCCATCCACATTGCTACAAAAGGAATGGCCAACATTTTTAAAAGAATTCAGTCAATAGGGGGAAGTTCGGTATCCTTTCTGATCTGCGTCCTTCATATTCTTATTTAACAATGATTATATTGCAAGGCGCTTCTGCCGAAATTGAACTATATTTACAGTTGTTATGTAATCAATCCCCAGAACTTTTTGGTCTTGCAAAACTGAAATTCTACACCCATTAAACAACTCTCCATTTTACCTTCTGCCTGGTTTTGGCAGCTACCATTCTACTTTGTTCCTCTAAATTTGATTATTCTAGGTACCTCATGTAAGTGGGATCATACAGTAATTGTCTTTTTGTGACTGGCTTATTTCACTTAGCATAACGCCCTCAAGATCCATCCATGTTGTAGCATGCGTCAGAATTCCTTCCTTTCTAAGGCTGTATGCTGTGTGTATACATGTGTATACATTCCATTGTATGTATGTTCCACATTTTCTTTACCTGTGTGTATCTGCCGATGGGCATTTGTTTGCATTGCTTCCATCTTTTGGCTTTTGTGAATGATGCTGCTATGAAGACCAGTATACTACACATAGATATTTGAGGCCTTGTTTTCAATTCTTTCGGATTTATATCCAGAAGTGGAATTGCTGGATCATATGGCAATTCTATTTTTAATTTTGTAAGAAACCACCATAATATTTTTTCCTGAAGCCTGTACCATTTTACATTGTCCCCAATTGCACAAGGATTTCAGTTTCTCCATATCCTCATCAAAACTTTTTTACTTCTATTTTTGATTCTTAGGAGCCTTCCTAAAGGATGTGAGGTGATATCTCATTTGGGTTTTGATTTACATGTTGCTAATGATAAGTGATATTGAGCATCTTTTCATATTTTTGTTGACCATTTATGTGTCGGTGGGGAAATATGGAGGTCCTTGGTCTATGTTTTCATTGCATTACTAGGTTTTTTTTGTTGTGGAAGTGCAGGTGCTTTATATGTTCGATAGTGAACCTTTATACAATGTATGATTTACAAATATTTTCTTCCATGCTGTAGGCTGACTTTTCAATATGTTGATTGTGTCCTTTGACACACAGAAGTTTTTAATTTGATGTCCTATTGATCAATTTTGATTTGTATTCCTTATGCTTTTGGTATTATACATGCCAACCTAATGTGATGAAGTTTTTTTCTTCTAAGTGTTTTATAAAGTCTTACATTCATTTTCATGTGCCTGTTGGCCATTGGATGTCTTCTTTAGAGAAGTGTCTATTCATGTTTTCTGCCCATTTCTTCACTGGATTATTTGTTTTTCGGGTGTGGAGTTTGGTGAGTTCTTTATAGATTTTGGATACTAGCCCTTTGTCCAATAGGTCATTTGCAAATATCTTTTCCCATTCCGTTGGTTGCCTTGTAGTTTTGTTGATTGTTTGCTTTGCAATGCAGAAGATTTTATCTTCATGAGGTCCCAATAGTTCATTTTTGCTTTAATTCCCTTGCCTTTGGGGATGTGTCAAGTAAGAAATTGCTGTGGCTGAGGTCAGAGAGGTCTTTTCCTGCTTTCTCCTCTACGGTTTTGATGGTTTCCTGTCTCGCATTCAGGTCCTTCATCCATTTTGAGTTTATTTTTGTGAGTGATGTAAGAAAGTGGTCTAGTTTCATTCTTCTGCATGTTGCTGTTCAGTTCTCCCAGCACCATTTGTTAAAGAGACTGTTTTCCATTGGACATTCTTTCCTGCTTTGTCAAAGATTAGTTGGCCATACTTTTGTGGGTCCAATTCTGGAGTCTGTGTTCTATTCCATTGGTCTATGTGTCTGTTTTTGTGCCAATACCATGCTGTCTTGATGATGACAGCTTTGTAGTAGAGGCTAAAGTCTGGGATTGTGATGCCTCCCGCTTTGGTCTTCTTCTTCAAAATTACTTTGGCTATTCGGAGTCTTTTGTGGTTCCATACAAATTTTAGGATTGCTTGTTCTAGCTTCGAGAAGAATGCTGGTGCAATTTTGATTGGGATTGCATTGAATGTGCAGATAGCTTTGGGTAGTATTGACATTTTAACAATATTTATTATTCCAATCCATGAGCATGGAATGTCTTTCCATTTCTTTGTACCTTCTTCAATTTCCTTCATAAGCTTTCTATAGTTTTCAGCATACAGATCTTTTACAACTTTGATTAGGTTTATTCCTAGGTATTTTATGATTCTTGGTGCAATTGTGAATGCGATCATCAGGGAAATACAAATCAAAACCACACTCAGATACCACCTCACACCAGTCAGAGTGGCTAAAATGAACAAATCAGGAGACTATAGATGCTGGCAAGGATGTGGAGAAATGGGAACCCTCTTGCACTGTGGGTGGGAATGCAAACGGGTGCAGCCGCTCTAGAAAACAGTGTGGAGGTTCCTCAAAAAATTAAAAATAGATCTATCCTATGACCCAGCAATAGCACTGCTAGGAATTTACCCAAGGGATACAGGAGTGCTGATGCATAGGGGCACTTATACCCCAATGTTTATAGCAGCACTTTCAACAATAGCCAAACTATGGGAAGAGCCTAAATGTCCATCAACTGATGAATAGATAAAGAAATTGTGGTTTATATACACAATGGAATACCACTTGGCAATGAGAAAGAATGAAATATGGCCTTTTGTAGTAACGTGGATGAAACTGGAGAGTATTACGCTAAGTGAAATAAGTCATATAGAGAAAGATACCATATGTTTTCACTCTTATGTGGATCCTGAGAAACTTAACAGAAGACCATGGGGGAGGGGAAGGGAAAAATAAGTTAGAGAGGGAAGGAGCCAAACCATAAGAGACTCTTAAAAACTGAGAATAAACTGAGAGTTGATGGGGAGTGGGAGGTCAGGGAAAGTGGGTGATGGGCATTGAGGAGGGTACCTGTTGGGATGAGCACTGGGTGTTGTACAGAAACCAATTTGACAATAAATTTCTTAAAAAAAAAATAAATAAATAAATAAAATAAAATCTTACATTCAGATCTTTGATCCATTTTAAGTTCAGTTTTGTATTTCTTTTTCATCTGTTAGCATTTAATGAACCTCCATCTATTGTGGCTTCAAGCTACCAGGACACAGCAGCACCCCCCCTCCTACCTTTCCCTCCCTTCCCCCCCCCACCCCCGCCAAATGTTTAATTTTCTCTCCAGGTCTTGTACTGAAGAATTTGGCCTTCATGATGACAGGCTGTTTTGGGAGCTGTCCCTTCCCCAAAACTTTGTAGTAGTCCGATTGCACGAGATCAACAAGAGGAGCAGCGCTGGTCTTCTTTCTGGCAGCATTTACATGTGTCTGCTCGCTGACTGAGGTCCACAGTTTATCAAGGTTGACAGTTAGGCAGAAGCTCTGATCCCTCTCTAAGTGGTAATGCCTCATACCAACTTTTCCACAGTAACCCAGATGATATTTGTCAAAGTTCATCCTATAGTGATGCATTACCCTGGCCTCCTGAGTGCTTCTGGTGTTTGCTGATGGGCAGCCGTGGCCTTGACTTGCACGGCCTGCCGGTTTCCAGGTCTTCCACAGTCTGGTTGGCAGCCCAGATGAAAGAGCCATTTTTGTGTGGTTTGTAAGGATCCAACTTTATTTCTTTGGCTTGTGGATATCCAGTTTTCCCAGCACCATTTGTTGAGGAGACAGTCCTTTGGATGTCTTAGCACCCTTGTTGAAAGTCATTTGACCCTGAATCTGAGGGTTTACTTCTGGTCTGTCTGTTCCACTCCATTGGTCTATATCTCTTATCTTTATGCTAGTACCGTACTCTTGATTACTGTCCTTTGTAAAAAGTTTTGAAATCAGAAAGTGTGAGACCTCCAGGTTTGTTTGTTTGTTTGTTTTTTGAGAGACAGAGCATGAACGGTTGAAAGAGAGAGAGGGAGACACAGAATCTGAAGCAGGTTCCAGGCTCCGAGCTGTCAGCACAGAACCTGACGTGGGGCTCAAACTCACAGACCACAAGATCATGGCCTGAGCCAAAGTGGTACGCCCAACCTACTGAGCCACCCAGGTGCCCCTGGGTTTGTTCTTTTTTTTTTTTTTAATTTTTTTTTTTCCAACGTTTTTATTTATTTTTGGGACAGAGAGAGACAGAGCATGAACGGGGGAGGGGCAGAGAGAGAGGGAGACACAGAATCGGAAACAGGCTCCAGGCTCTGAGCCATCAGCCCAGAGCCCGACGCGGGGCTCGAACTCACGGACCGCGAGATCGTGACCTGGCTGAAGTCGGACGCTTAACCGACTGCGCCACCCAGGCGCCCCGGGTTTGTTCTTTTTTTGACATTACTCTGTTAGTTAGCTAGGGCTACCATAGCAAAATACCACAGACTGTGTGGCTTAAACAGCAGACTTTTATTTGTAGTTCTGAAGGCTAAAAGTTTAAGATCAACGTGTGTGCAGGTTTTGTTTCTTAAGTGGCCTTTCTTCTTGGCTTTCAAATGATCTTCTTGCTCTGTTCTCACATGGCCTTTCCTCTCAGTATGCACATCTCTGGTGTCTCTGTATGTACTCAAATTTCCTCTTACGAGGACATTGGTCAGATTGGATTTGAGCCCACCTACAGGCCTCATTTTAGCTTAATCACCTCTTTAATGGTCTTCTCTCCAAATATAGTTATTTTCTGAGCTATATTGGGATGTGGTGGGGGGGGGAGGGTAGAATTTTAACATGAATTTGGGAGGGTACATAATTCAGCAGATAACAATTACTTTGACTATTTGGGACCCGTTGAGATTCCATATGAATTTTAGGGTGGATTCTTCTATTTCTGCAGAAAATACTTTTAGGATTTTGATAGGGATTGCATTAAGTCTGTAGATCATTTTGAATGATATTGACATCCTAACAATACCAAGCCTTCCAATCTATGAACACAGTATCTTTCCATTGATTTGTGTCTTTCTAAAAATTTCTTTTGGCAGTGTTTTTTAGTTTTCAGTGTATAAGTCTTTCACTTCCTTGGTTAAATATATTCCTAAGTATTTTTATTCTTTTTGATGCTATCGTGAGTGAGATTATCTTCATAATTTTATTTTTGGATTGTTCGTTGTTAGTGTATAGAAACAACTGATTTTTGTGTCTGATATTATTGTATCCTGCAACTCTGCTGAATTTGTTTATTCTACCAGGGTTTTTTTATTTTTTTCCCTCAAATCTTTAGGGTTTTGTCATATATATTCTGATCTTAAAGGAAAAACTTTTCCATTTTTCTTCACCTTTGGGTGGGATATTAGCTGTGGGCTTTTCGTAGATGGCCTTGATTATGTTGAAGTAATTTCCTTCTGTTCCTAGTTCTTTTTATTATTATTATTATTTTGTTAATGTTTTTATTTATTTTTTGAGAGAGAGAGTGAGTGGGAGAGGGGCAGAGAGAGAGAGAGAGAGAGAGAGAGGGAGACACAGAATCTGAAGCAGGCTCCAGGCTCTGAGCTGTCAGCACAGAGCCATGAGATTATGACCTGAGCTGAAGTTGGACACTCAACCGACTAAGCCACCTAGGCGCCCCTGTTCCTAGTTCTTTTTTACATTTTTTTGTTAGAAAACGTACTTAATTTTGTCAAATGCATTTTCTGCATCAATTGAAGTGATCATGTCTCCCCCCCTCTGCCCCCTTCATTCTGTCAATGTGGTATATTGACACTGGTTTTTTTGTATGTTGAATCACTCTTTCATTCCAGGAATAAATCTCACTTGGTCATGGTGTAGAATCCTTTCAATTTTTTGTTGAGTTTTTGTTGCTGGTATTGTGTTAAGTATTTTTGCACTGATACTCATACAGTCTTCTACCTTTTAATAATGATATTGGAATAGGTGTTTTGTAGATACTCTCTGTGATATTAAGAAAGGGTTTTTTTTTTTAACATTTTAATTAATTTATTTTTTAACTTACATCCAAGTTAGTTAGCATATAGTGTAAACATGATTTCAGGAGTAGATTCTTTAATGTCCCTTACCCATTAGCCCATCCTTCCTCCTACAACCTCTCCAGCAACCCTCTGTTCTCTATATTTAAGAGTGTCTTATGTTTTGTCCCCCTCCCTGTTTTTATATTATTCTTGCTTCCCTTCCCTTACATTCATCTATTTTGTATCTTAAATTCCTCATAAGAGTGAAATCATATGATATTTGTCTTCCTCTGACTAATTTTGCTTAGAATAATATAATACCTTCTAGTTCCATCCACGTAGTTGCAAATGGCAAATGGCAAGATTTCATTATTTTTTATTGCCAAGTAATACTCCATTGTGTGTGTGTGTGTGTGTGTGTGTGTGTATACACATACCATATCTTCTGTATCCATTCATCCATCAGTGGACATTTGAGCTCTTTCCATACTTTGGCTATTGTCGACAGTGCTGCTATAAACATTGGGGTGCATGTACCTTTGAAACAGCACACCTGTATCCTTGTATAAATATCTAGTAGTGCAATTGCTGGGTCATAGGGTAGTTCTATTTTTAGTTTTTTGAGGAACCTCCATGCTGTTTTCCAGAGTGGCTGCACCAGCTTGCATTCCCACCAGCAGTGCAAAAGAGATCCTCTTTCTCCACATCCTTGCCAACATCTGTTGCTGCCTAAGTTGTTCATGTTAGCCATTCTGACAGGTGTAAGGTGGTATCTCATTGTGGTGTTTATTTGTATTTCCCTGATGATGAGTGATGTTGAACATTATTGCATGTGTTGGTTGGCCATCTGGATGTCTTCTTTGGTGAAGGGTTTATTCATGTCTTTTGCCCATTTCTTCACTGGATTATTTGTTTTTTGGGTGTTGAGTTTGATAAAGAAAGTTTTTAATTAAACAAAGTTAGCTGAGTTTTTACCATGAATGAGATTTGGATTTTATAAAGTGCCTTTTGTTGTATTTAAATGCATGGATTTCTCCTTTATTCCATTACTATAGTCAAGTACATTGACAGAATTTTGAATGTTAAACTAACTTTGCATTCCTGAGTAAATGCTATTTGGTCATATAATATCTGCATTTTATGTATTTTATATAAAACTGCATTTTATGTGCATATGTACTTTTTGGGTTTTTCATCGACATTTACTAGAGAAATTGGTCTAGGTTTTTCCTTATAGGGTTTTAGATGTATATTAATTATCCTGGCCACTTAAAACGAATTGTGATACTTCAGTCATTCTCTGAAATTTTTGGAGTTTTTGTAAGATTGGTTAGTCTTTTCTTAAATATTTGAAAGAATTTTGGGGTGAAGTTATTATCCTGGTCTCAAGTTTTCTTTCATGGGTAGTTTTTAGTTACAGATTCAGTTTTCTGAAAGATCTTGAACTATTAAAATTTGTCTCTATTTTCTTGTTGTGTAAGATGTATTATTTTCTGAAAGAGTCTGGCCACTGCATCAGAGTTGACAAATTTATTGTCCTAAAGATCTTATCTTTCTAATATCCATCATCCCGTAGAGTATATTATACTAATCTCACCTATTTCATTCCTGATGATGCTACTTTGTATTTTCTCCATTTAAAAGATTCTGTTGTCTTCGAGGTTTGTCACTTGTGCTAACCTTTTCAGAAAACCAACTCTGGTGTCACTCATTTTGTCTGTTTTGTTTGCTTCCTACAGCTATTGCCTTTGTTCTTCATTATATCTTCTCATGTTTTTGTGATTTACGGTGCTGTTCTTTCTCTGACTTTTTAAAACAGGTTCCTAACCTTCCCTTTTTAAAAAATCTGCTATTAGAAGGGCACCTGGATGACTCAGTTGGTTAAATGTGCAACTGTTGGTTTTGGCTCAGGCTCACGGTTGGTGGGTTCGAGCCGTGTGGTGGAATCTGTGCTGGCAAGAGTCCCTCCTTCTCTTTCTGCCTCTCCCCTGCTTGTGCGTTCTCTCTCTCTCTCTCTCTGTGTCTCTCTCTCTCTCACAAAATAAACATTTTTTAAAAATCTACACTTAGAGCTATGTAGTTCTCTGTGAATGTTTAGAAATAATGAGAACCAAAACTTTGTACAAATACCTTTATTTTTTCTTTTTTGCTTATTTTAAATAAAATTATAGGCAACTTCTGTTTACCCTAGAGTCTAGTGAGCAACTGATGTTTAAAGTTTCTTCATTATTTCTGTTTTTAACCCTTCCACTAAGTATCTTCTTACCTGCTGAAGTTTCATAACTTCTCATTTTGTGAGTTTTTTCTTTTTTTTCATTGCCAGTAGACATTTATGGGGTGAATTCCATGGGGTTAAATGTCTAAATGTGCTTCCATATGAGGATACATTGCCTGAGAGACTCTTCAGTGTAGGCAAAACCCTACAAGAGTATCTTGCTGTAGCACAATTCTAACTATGATTCAGGCGACGTGCAGATGATTTTCTCTCATAAAATATCCCCTGAAATAGTTCAGTTTTATGAAAAAGTAAAGAAAACTTTGTAGCTTTAGAATTATTATAGGGAAAGAAAACCCAGAAACTTTAAAAGAGGGAGTGGTTTGAGTCAGATTTTTTTAAAGTTTATTTTCCTTATTTTGAGAGAGAGAGAGCGAGCATGGAGGGGCAGAGAGAGACTCCCAAGCAGGCTCTGCACCATTAGCATGGAGCCAGATGTGGGGCTCGAACTCACGGACTGTGAGATCATGACCTGAGCCCAAGTCAAGAGCCAGTCGCTTAACCTCCTGAGCCACCCAGGCACTGCAGATTTTTCATTATAACTTAAAAGTTCTTAACATTGAATGCAGACTATGTTTGAGAAGTGGTGTTTTATGAGACTTCATACATTGTACTGGCTTCAAGGTTTCATTTGCAAGCTGACACCATGGCAGGCCTGGAAGGTTTGGTTGGTTTTATTGACAGAAGGCCTTGGTGCCTACAGAGACAGGAATTTGCAGCCAAGATTACCACACAAAACTGAGTCCCCCAGAGCGATATCCACAGGAAGAAATCTACCAACTTTTAGAGATAGAAAGCAGGGGAGTTTATCAGTCATGGCCTGGGCTCTGGTTTATCTCCTCTGCGAGTGTATAACCACATGGGTTGGTATTTAAATCTTTACTGCCTGCATCCTTCTATGAATATCCTCAGCCAGAGATGGTAAAATAAATGTGGCTTTGCTAGATGCCACTCCAGTGGATGGAAGAAGCTAACATAATACGTGCCTGAAAGTACACATTCTCAATGACCTATAGGATTTAGGAGTCCAGATGTCAACCGTCTCTTAGGTATTCAGCACTGTGCTCTCCCAACACTTTGGAATGACCTGCTATAGTTGAGTTTTTGCACCCCTCCGTCTCACTCTCGTCTACAGTGGGTACCATCCTCGTGTAGTGTGATCTCCTGGCCGTAGTTAATTACTCCAGGAATGGGTACATGACCCAAGCCAAAGCAGGCCGTCTCTTGGGGAATTTGAACTAAAGAGAAATCTCTTCTAGTCACTTGATTGGTAATGTAAAGACTCAGGATCCTTTGGTTGTTACATATTCATTCATGTAACCCTGCAGCCAGAGAGAACAATGCAGAAAAACGGGGGGGAGGAGACAAGAAACAGAGTCCCAAAGGCTTCTGTGAGTGCCTGGGTTTAGAAATTTCAAGTTTAGCTGCATTCCCTACCTGTGAGTTCTGTGCCATACATTCTATCTTTGGATCTCCCTCTTCCCCCACTACCTTCTCCCCCTACCTCGACTTTGGCTGAGGTTATAGTTCATCCCAGAAGAGTTCAAACTGATATACCAATAGAGCCCCCACCTCATTTTTTTTTGTGGGCTCTCAGGGATTACACATCTCTTTTTTTTTTTAATTTTTTTTAATGTTTATTTATTTTTGAGACAGAGAGAGACAGAGCACGAATGGGGGAGGGTCAGAGAGAGGGAGACACAGAATCGGAAACAGGCTCCAGGCTCTGAGCTGTCAGCACAGAGCCCGACGCGGGGCTCGAACTTGCAGACCGCGAAATCATGACCCGAGCTGAAGTCGGCCGCTTAACTGACTGAGCCACTCAGGCGCCCCACACATCTCTGTTTTGATGGAATGTTTGATGGAAGAGATATTCCAGATCTGACAATCAAATGCTACAGTTTCGTTTTTGTGTAAACACTCTGATTCGTTCTCCTTATTTGAGTAGAAATGCCTAATAATGTATTTACATAAATTATGGCACCATTATATTGTGGATTTTATAAATGCCTTTAGCTATTACACTATGAGGGAGAAGTTGAAGGATGAGAAAATACATTTCTTTAGGCAAAATAGAGTATACCAACATCACCTATCACATTTACTATTCTGCAGGTGACGTTTGTGCTCCAGCTAAAATTACTCTTTTTCATACGAACAGAAGATTGGTTGAGTGATAGTTCTTCATTCAAGAAGGCACAGTAAAACTGACTGAAAAGCTTTTCAGAAGCAAAAATACTCTCCTAAAAATATTTTTGTGTTCTATAGAATGTTATTCATTTAATATTCACCTTTGAATATTGAAATTCCTTTTGACTCATTAAATACATTCTGTCACCAAATAGAAGACAAGCTTTAAGAATTTAACAATTCATGAGGATCTGTTTATAATTTCATGTTTCTGCTTTAGGGAAATAGTTATGTACAGGATGTTAGAATGGAACTCTCCATGCCTCGGTTTCAACTAAGGTGATGATTCTGTGAATATCAAGATACTGAATGGGGAGAAAGCAGTGCATGCAAACTCTGTAAAAGAAATGTAAAGGCACCTGTTCCACAACTCTGTATCTGTCTGACAGACTAAGGATCAAAGAAGAGGTCTGATAGCTCTTTGTGTGGGGCCTGGAGAAGAGAATTCTTTGGAGGCCTCTTGCCATCCCTGGAGGGATGGAATTTACTCTCTAGTAGAGTGCTACCTTCTTTACCTCGAGCCTGGTGAGAGAGACTTCTGTGAGGAAACAGGGAAGGCTACTATGTATTCCCCCAAAGATGTCCGCATCTTTTTTTTTTATTAAAATTTTTTTTTAAAGATTATTTATTTGAGAGAGATAGAGAGCAAGCAGAGTAGGGGCAGAGAGAAGGAGAGAGAGAATCCCAAGCAAGCTTCACACCATCAGCACAGAGCCCGATGCAAGACTGGAACCCATGAACCATGAGATCATGACCTGAGCCAAGGTCAAGGCAGGCACTTAACCGACTGAGCCATCCAGGTGCCCCATAGGTGTCTACATCTTAATCTCTGGAACTAGTGAATATTTGGCAAACAGGACTTTGAGCTGGTGAAATTATCCTGGATGATCCAGGTGGGCCCAGTGGCATCACAAGGATCCTTTTGAAAAGGAGGCACAGTGGTCAGCCAGAGGTGATGTGACGATGGAAGTAGAGGCCAGACCAGTGTGGCATGAGCCAAGGAATACAGATAGCTTCTAGAAGGTAGAAAAGGCAAGAAATGGGTTTTCTCTGTTTCTTCAGAGCCCTTAGAAGTAATGCACCCCTTCTGGCTCTTTAATTTTTAGCTCAGTGAAACTGATTTTGAATATCTCCTCTCCTGAACTGTAAAATAATAATCATTTGTGATAATTTGTCACTGTGAAATAGGAAACCAATGCACAGATTGCTGCTTGGGTGACAGAGCTGAGTGCTGCTGTTGTGATAGAAGTTGAGAGGCACAGACTCGGGGGGGAAAGATGGGTAAGTATTTTCTGTGCATTGGATACAGACCTCACAGTAGACCTTGCTGGCAAGAGGTTTCTGTGAGGCCTGTCCAATACTGCCCTCTGTGGGAGTAGGGAGTCTCAACCAGAAGAGTCTGGAAGTAGGCCATAGACTTTCTGTTGTCAGGGAAGGAATTCCAAGTGACCATATGCGTCCGTCTGTGTCAAGGAAGCTGCAGCAGCGTTAGGCCCAGAGAGCTCAAGGCCAACAAAGGACAGTTCCAGATCATGTGAAACCTTTTATAAGCCCTTCCCCCAGCACGTCAGTTCTGACCGAAGTGAAAGCCACTTCTAGATAAATGGGGGAGATGAGATGCGGCGATGGAGAAGCTGGCTACCATCTCTTTCTCTCTGCAGACTTGGACCTACAGTAATACCAGCAACCTGGAAGAAAGCAGAAGATTGGACATTAAAGCAAAGTCACAGCTTTGTTACCTTGAGCCGCAATTTCTAAGTACCTAGTCAAGAGATTTTAAGAGTATAAAGGGGACCATAGAACCTTCCAGCACTTTCTGTTTCTCACTAAATAAAGTATAAACACACAGGCGCCAAAATACACTTACATCTTCTAAATCTTATGAACATTTTCAAACATGGAAAAAATTAGAAATAATATTATAGTGAACCCCCCTGTTATGGATTGAATTATGTCCTCCCTCCTCCCCAAATTCATCTATATTGAAGCTGTAACCTTCAGTGTGACTGTATTTAGAAATAGAACTTTTTGGAGGTAACTAAGGTGAAATGAGGTCATGAGGATAGAGTCCTGTTCCCTTAGGGTCGTACGAAGATGAACAGAGAGATCTCTCGCCACATGCATGCACACAGGAAGGCCATGTGAGGACACAGAAGGTGGCCACCTGCAAGCCAGGAAGAGGACTCTCACCAGAATCAACCATGCTGGCACCTTCATCTCAGACTTCCAGCCTCCAGAACGGTGAGAAAATAAATAGCTGTTGTTGAAGCCACTTGTCTGTGGTATTTTATTATGACAGCCCCAGCAGATGAATGCACTGTCTGTCCATCCCCCATGTTCAGCAAATGTCACCATTATGTCGTGCCTCCTTCATCTGTTCCTCTTCCTTCTTCCTCCTTTCCCCCTTTTCCGTTAAGGATTATTTTACATTAAAATTGGACATCATGTCACTCTTATCTCTAAATATATCCGTATATGTCTGTAAAGAACAAAGATGACACACAGCCTAACCACTGGGGCACAGAGCATCACTGTTCATGAGGAGAGGACTTCCCGCACCTTCTAGGTACGCTGGACATTGATTTGAGTTGTGGGCATGTGATTTGCTTTCACTGCCAAAATGAGAACAGAAGTAACCCGTACCAGTTAGCTATTACTGTGTAATAAACCACTCCAAAACTTAGTGGCTATAATGCAAGCATTATTTCTCATGATTCTGGGGGTTGGATGGGCATGGTTGCGGCTGGATGGCACAAGAGGCCTTCAGTTGGCATCACCTCTTTGTGTCACGTGTTCTCTCATCTCTCAGCAGGCTAGCTCTGGATTCCTCAGACAGTCGTCCCACAGTTCCAGAGAACTCGAAAGCAGAGCGTAAACTTCAGTGCCCAAGCACTTTTCATGCCTTTGCTTCTGATGCATTTACTAAGATGTTCATTAAGTCACATGGGGAGCATCTGGGTGGCTCAGTCGGTTAAGCGTATGACTTCGGCTCAGGTCATGATCTCGTGGTTTGTGGGTTCAAGCCCAACATTGGGATCTGTGCTGATAGCTCAGAGCCTGGAACCTACTTTTGATTCTGTCTCCCTCTCTCTCTGCCTCTCCCCTACTCACGCTGTCTCAAAAACAAACATTAAAAAAAAATTTTTTTAATAAAATAAAGTCACATGGGCAAGCCCAACTGCAGGGACCTGGAGAATGGACTCTGTCTCCTGATGGGAAGGGCTACAGAGTCATACTTCAAAGGAGTATGACTCTTCCTGATGGGAAGACGTTTTGTGGCCATTTCTGCAATCTACAGGTAATGTGTGGCTCTTCCCAAGATACGATTAACTGAGGGCTTTGTTTTGAATGTATGTAGTACATTTGAAAAGGCCAGATAACAAATTAACAGTTGGAAATTGGTAATGGAACAAAGCAAAACAGGATTAACAGGAAGGGAAAGAAGTAACAGTTTCTAATTGTTTATTGATAGCATATAGAAAACAATACATTTTTATGGATTGATCTTGCAAATTTGCTAAATTCACCTGACAATTATGCTAACTTTCTTGTAGCTTCTTTAGGATTTTCTTTTTTGTATGAATGTTTATTTATTTTTGAGAGAGAGCATGTGTGTGCACCAGTGGGGGAAGGGCAGAGAGAAGGGGACAGAGGATCTGAAGTGGCTCTGTGCTGACAGCAGAGAGCCCATGTGGAGCTCGAACTCACAAACCATTGACGATTCACCGACTAAGCCACCCAGGTGTCCCAATTTGTTAGGATTTTCTGTATATGTGATCCTGTTACCTGCAAATAAAGACAGTTTTAATTCTTTCTAATCTGTATGTGTTTTCTTTTTCTTGATGTCATTTCCTATTTTAATGGAAAAGCATTTATTCTTTCACCATTAAATAGGCGTTAGGTGTAGGGGTTTTTTTTTTTGGATGCCTTTTAGTAACTCTAAGTTGTTCCTTTCTTTTTTCTTTTTTCTATTGAAAATTCAGTATAGGATAAATTTATTACAAGGGACTCATAATTGGAATCACAGGCATGCAAATTTAATTCCCACATTCAGAGAACTATTTAACAAAATTGTCAGGAGATTAGCCCGAATCTACCTTGTCAAAATGAGATAAAGATATACTTTGAAATGACGTGGTATGTGTAAAGACCAGTGGCTTACTACATATATTATGGGCCAATCCCTTTTATTTTATTTTATTTTATTTTATTTTATTTTATTTTATTTTAATTCATCTTTTTAAATTTTAGTTAACATACAGTGCAATATTCATCACTTACATACAACACCCAGTGCTCACCACAACACGTGTTGTCTTTAATATCCATCAACCATTTAGCCCATCCCCTACCCTCCTCCCTCCATAAAACCCCCCGGTTTGTTCTCTGTCATTAAGAGTCTCTTGTGGTTTGTTTTCCTCTCTTCTCTCCCCCCACCCTTTCCCATGTGTTTATCTGTTTTGTTTCTTAAATTACACATATGAGTGAAATCATATATTTGTCTTTCTGATTAACTTATTTCACTTAGCATAATACATTCTAGCTCCATCCACGTCATTGAAAATGGCAAGATTTCATTCTTTTTGATGGGTAATATTCCATTGTGTATATATACCACATCTTGTTTACCCTTTCTTCACTTGATGGACACTCAGGCTCTCTCCATAATTTGGTTATTATCAATGATGCTGTAATAAACATCAGGGTGCATGTACCCCTTTGAATCTGTGTTTTTGTATCCTTTGGGTACATCTATAGTAGTGCAATTGCTGGATCGTAGGGTAGTTCTATTTTAGTTTTTTGAGGAACTTCCATACTGTTCTCCAGAGTGGCTGACCCAGTTTGCATTTACACCAATAGTGCAAGAGGGTTCCCCTTTCTCTGCATCCTTGCCAACACCTGTTGTTTCTTGTGTTGTTAATTTTAGCCATTCTGACAGGTGTGAGGTGATATCTCACCATGGTTATTCCTTTCCATTCTTAAATGGAAATTTCACTTTTTCTTTCCTACTGTAAGCATTTAGAGCTATAAATTCATCTTCAAACTCTGCATTACATGGATCCCCTAAATTTTTTTTCTTTTAAGTCCTTTTGAAATATTTTCTAATTTTCTTCATTTCTTTTTTGTCCCATGTGGTGTTTGGAAAGGATGTTGGAAGATTTTTCCAGATATGACTATTATTATTGATTCCTAATTCAATTCCTTTGTCATTAGAGAACATGCTTTGTAAGTCTTCAGGCCTTATCAATTATTTGTTGTTTTGTTTAGCATGTGATCTCTCTTATCGAATGTTTGATGACCATGTGTAACAAATGCACATTTTAATGCTGTTGGGTAGAATGTTCTATACATGTAAGTTAGAGTAGTTAGATTGACAGATTTTTAGGATGTCTGTATTCTTATTGATTTCTCTCTACTTGATCTATTACTTGTTCAGAAAGGGATGTTGAAATTTCCAGTGATAATATTGAACTTGTCTACTTTCTGTTTTCTCATTATATTCTTCATGTATTTGAAACTATGTAACTAAGCATATAAACTTAGGACTGTTGTGTCTGTTGATGACTTGATAATTTTATTATAAAAGATTTGTCTTTCTGTCTGACTACTTTTAAGATTTCTATCATTAGTTTTCAACAATTTCATTATGTGTTGTGCTTTTCCTTGTGTATGTATTTCTTGGATCTATGTGTTTATTGTTTTTATCAATAAAATTTGTGAAATCTGCAGGCTATTCCTTTGATTTATCTTTTTCTTACACATAAGTTAGAACAATGTTGTCTAAAAATCACTGAAGTTCTGTTCATTTTTTGCCTGTTTTTCTATCTGCTCTTCAGTTTGGATAGTTTCTAATTCTATGTCTTCAAGTTCACTAATCTTTGCTTCTAAAGAGTCTTATCTCTATTAACCCCATCAAGTTTTTCACTTCAGATATTGTATATTTCATCTCCAGGACTTAATTTAGCCTTTCTTTATATTTTTTATTGTGTGTGTGTTTTCCTTTAAAATAAAATATTGAGCATATTTACAGTACCTCTTTTAAGTCCTTGTCTGATAGTACCATCCTATGTCATTTCTAAGTATTTTCTATTATTGACTGATTTTTACCCCCTCATTCCTGGGTGGCATTTTCTGGCTTCTCAGTCTGTTGATTTTAATTGAAGGCTGTACGTTGTGATTCTTTGTTGTTGAGTGTTAGATTTTGTTGTCTTAAGGAGCACTGGAGTTTTTTTTCTAGCAGATGGTTAGATACATGTGGATTTTCTTGGTACTTAAAAGCTGGCATTTAAGGGCTTGCATAGACTTCACTGTAAGCCTGGTTTACCCCTACCATTTAGTGATAACTCTCAGGTCTCTAGTCTTGGTGGGTATTGAGACCTCCCTGCTGTGCCTGGTTAAAACTCAAACATCTCTCAGGTCTATGTAAGAGCTCCTACAGGGGCACCTGGGTGGCTCAGTTGGTTCAGCATCTGACTCTTGAATTGAGCTCAGGTCATGATCTCATGGTTCATGGGTTTGAGCCCCGTGTCTGGTTTGGCACTGACAGTGCAGAGCCTGCTTGGGATTCTGTCTCTCTGCTCCTCCCCCCACTTGTGTGCTCTTTCTCAAAATAAATAAAATATTTTTTTTAAGGGGTCTTAAAGTTTCTCAATTGGTCTTTTCTGACTGTGAAATTTAACCTTATGCATACATAAGTTAGTGTTCAGTTATAGTTTGGAGCAGATCCCCATGCAGATTCCTGGAGCTCTTTGTATGCTTCTCTCATCTCTGGTTCTTTATACAAATGCAACCACATGGCTTTGCTGACTTCCAGTCTTCATGAACTCAGTGGCACACCTGTGTTCTGCTTGGGGTTCTCTTTTCCAGCATAATCTATGAAGTGCCTCCAGGCAGAAAGCTGTGGTGACTGTATCACCCTTCTAGATGTTTCTCTTCCTTTAGAGATTGTAGTCCTTGGCTGCATGTTCTATAATGTCCATAAACAGTTTCACATGTTTTGTCCATGTCCCTACTTCTTTATGGTGGGTAGACAAATCCGATCTGTTACTCTAGTGTTGCTGGAAGGGAAGCCCTCTACTCCATTAGTTTTTAAGACAGCTGATAATGTTGTTTGTTAAGTCCCTCTAGAGGTAGCCAAGGTATATTCAACTGTTTGCTCAAAATATATTTTCTATTCATGAAATGCAAATTTTATCAACTCTTTGGAAAATTAGAAGAGCTGATTGTGATAAAGCTACAGCTCTTAAGGTAGAAACGGAGCTGTTAGTAGCTATTAAGCATGTTTCTCAGTTAAAGAGACAAAACCATATAATTAAGACCATTAGATCGGTTGAGGAAGCATTGTTGTGCATCTCTGCAATTTTGTTCTCTTCTGAATTTGACAGAACTTTTTTTTTCATTGTCCATATACCTTGTAATAATGTCACTGATTTTCATCATTTTCAAAAGGCTGAACTTGATTATATTTTGTAGAACTATTAATTCTTGGTTTACACAGCTTTTAGAAACCCGTAGTTTTCTGGATCAATTTTTATAATTTGAAGTGATACAGATTTCTTTTCTCTTCTTTCTTTAGCTTTGTTTAAAGACCCTGAGGGGACATTGATTTGGAATTAATTCACTTATTTAGAGAAATCAAAGAGCCTGCTAGAAATTATGTTTCTTTTCATATTTAGTATAGAAATCCTGTTTTCATGGAGTTTGGCAATAGTGGACCCCTCATAAGTAAAAATATAGAAGGCTAGAGCTTTTTGGACAAACAGGAAGAATCTTTAGAGTTAAAGGAGCCCATATTGTTCCAGATTAAAAAACAACAAAAACAAATATAAGTATAACATGAACTCAGATAAGAGTGAAAGGGAAGTTCAAATGGATGAAAAGATAATAAGACAACAAGCAACAAACAGCTGCTATAAGTTATAGCCTGTTGTCTGCAGTAACTTCTGTCCTCAATTCTGAGGAATAGAAAACTCTGGGAGAATCAGAGTTGGGTAAATTTTCAGGAAACAGCAGATGTTGGTGAAGATGAGGAGAAAGGGGAACTCTCTTGCACTGTTGGTGGGAATGCAAACTGGTGCAGCCAGTCTGGAAACAGTGTGGAGGTTCCTCAAAAAATTAAAAATAGAATTACCCTATGACCCAGCAATAGCACTAATAGGAATTTATCCTAAGGATGCAGGAGTGCTGATTTGTAGGAGCAAATGTACCCCAGTATTTATAGTAGCACTATCAATGTTAGCCAAATTATGGAAAAAGCCCAAATGCCCATCAGCTGATGAATGGAAAAGAAGATGGTATGTGTACATACACACACACACACACACACACACACACACACACACACACACACACACATAATGGAATGCTACTCGGTGACAAAAAAGAATGAAATCTTGCCATTTACAACAACATGGATGGAACTGGAGGGTATTATGCTAAGTGAAATAAGGTAGAAAAAGATAGATATCATATGTTTTCACTCATATGTGGAATTTGAAAAACTTAACAGAAGACCATAGGGGAAGGGAAGGAAAAATAAGTTTCAAACAGAGAGGGAGGCAAACCATAACAGACTCTTAAATACAGAGAACAAACTGAAGGTTGGTGGGGGTGGGGGTAGGAGGTGGGGGTAGGGGTGGGAGGTGGGGGTGGGGAAAATGGGTGATGGGCATTGAGGGGGGCACTTGTTGGGATGAGTACTGGGTGTTGTATGTAAGTGATGAATCATGGGAATCTACTCCCAAAGCTGAGACTATACTGCCTACACTATATGTTACCTAACTTGACAATAAATTATTTAATAATAACAATAAAAAATAAAAAAAGAATGAGAAGCCTCCATACACTGTGAGGCATACCCACCCTTAGAAGATAAGCCAAATCTTGACTGGTCAACCAGTTGAGATACAACGAGCCACTTTTAGGTTTAGACAGTTCGTTATAAACCACAGGAAGAAGTCAGAGGGGCTGGCTCCTTGTTCTACTCACCAAAAAGGACGACACCCAAACAAGAGACAGTGATTGCAGGATTAGTTGCGGGTGCCCTGTCCGGAGCTGCCTGTCCATCAGAACCCAGGAGATGATGAGACACTGTCTCGTAACATCTGTGCAGGGAGACAGAGAGGTGTGTGAGAGATGACTGCCTACCAGCTCCTTAGAGGCCGCCCAGCCTCTCTGCGCTTCAGGATGGTGTCCTGCCAGGACTCAAATAAGTGGCAGCTCGGGCTTTGTTTATCCGGATGCCTGCAGGGTCACCGGGGGGGGGGGGGAGCTGTTCCCCTGTGTGAATTGGCAAACTTGGGTGGATCTAAACAAAACTCTTAAACAGATCATTGATGCAAAAACTAAGATGATCTGTGAACATCTAAAGAGAGAATGAGTTGAAGATGTGATGCTGACAAGGTCAAATTTGATATAAATGAATGTGTCATCATGACTTCTGTTCTAGGAAACTGGCCTTCCAGTTTGGTGAGAGTGGGACCTGGCTTAGCAGAACTCTCCAAAGAAAAACACTGGTGAGTCAAAAAGACCCGAGGGTTTTCCTGGATAGCTTAGTGTGAATGTATGGTGATCTGAGAGTCAGAACAGTACGTAGGCCGGTCGCTTCTAGCATTAGGATGTATGTTTCCAACCCCATGGATAGTGATATGTTTAGTGTAACTCATGTTACACCTGAACAGTCACTTTGAAGACAGTTTAGGTTCAGGAGACGGGAAGCACGTTAAAAAGTAAGGGTTTCCTAGGCTAGAGGAGAATCAAGGATTAATCAATGGATTATTCGTAAAGCCCTATACTGTATGCTAGATATCATGTTAAGTGCTTTACATGAATTATGAATTAAAGTCTCACGGTGCCATATCGAGTACTTACCCTTATTCTCCTCATGTTCCATAGGAGACAATGAAGAGTCCATAAGGTTAAACAGCTGCACTTAGACATGTTCCTAACTGGTGCCTGAGCTGGGATTTGAACCCAGGACTAATCCCAGGTCCACACTCCTAACGTGTACTGTAAAATCTCACTACAGTTTTCCAATATGTGAAGGGCTTTAGTGTTTAAAAGGGATATTATGGACTGAATTGTGCCCCACCATCCCCACACCCCATTCACATGTCAAAGCCCTAACCACCCCCCGATCTGACTATATTTGGAAATAAGGCCTTTAAACAGGTAATTAAAGTGAAATGGAATTTAGACTTCAATGCTCAGCAGTTGGTAGCCTAGATAATCTTTAAAGTCTCACACAATTCCTACCTCACTTATCTCTGCTCTCTGTACCCACTGAGCTTTTTAAAAAAGATTGTTGTTCTGGAATAAGTTTAGATTTATAGAAAAGTTGCAAGGATAGTACAGATAGTTTCATTAAACCTACAGCCAGTTTTCCTTCATATTAATATCTTACATTACTATGGTATATTTGTCATAACTAATGAACCAATATTCCATTGATCTTTTGAACCCTTTTTTTTGTTTTTTAGAAAAAATTGCAATTTTATTTTGTCTTTAATCAAACTGAAGTGTTTCTTTGCTCTGAAAATGTCGAAAATACAAATGTTGGCTCTGAAACTTTCAACTGAGCAAAGAAATTTCAAGGCTAAAGCAAAAATTTACTCCCCAAATTTCACACAAGTGGGCAGAACAAAGGCTATAGAATCTTGAGAATGGGCAGATACCTCAAAATAGTAAGTAGTGTAGAATTTAAGGAATAAAGTATGTGTCTGAGGGGATAAAAACAAGACAGCTGCTTCTGAAACTCTGTTATCAGTCAGAATGTGACTAGAATGAATTTAAGGTTAGAGCAGAATGTTTGTTTTGGTTTAAAAACATAATGGGAAAGACAGATTTTACTTTGCTAAGGATAACATGATTTCTTCCCCCACTTTTTTTTTAAGTTTATTTTTATTTTTGAGAGAGAGAGCTAAAGAGCAAACAGGGGAGAGGCAGAGAGGCGGGGGGGAGACAATCCCAAGCAGACTCTGGGTTGTCAGCTCAGGCCCCAGTGTGGGGTTCAAACTCACAAACCATGAGATCATGACCTGAGCTGAAATCAAGTGTCTGATGCTTAACTGACTGAGCCCCTTAGGTGTTCCTTCCCCCACTTTTTTAAAAAACTTGCCTGGTGCAGAAGCACATGAGTAACTTCCTGACTCTTCCTTTCATAGTCTTTACAAATTAAGAATTTTTAGAATTAAAAACTATACAAGGAAGTATATAAAGAAAGATTTTATCCTGGGGTTCATTTGTTTTCCTAGGAAATGATCACTGGACAAATTAATTGAAAAAAATTATCAACTGTCTCTCTTAGGTCTCGGCATGTTGAAGACCTATCCTCTTTCCTAAACCCACTTAAAAAAAACAAAACAAACTACTCGGTAAAATTCCAAGTTTTCCAAAGATACTAAAAATGTATTTTCCACTACAAACTGCAACCCCAACAAGTAGATTTTGATGCAACTCTGTGTCACAAAAGAACCAACATGGTAACATAAACTAAGCTCGTAAAACCCACACAAAGGAGGAAATGGTATGTTTAAATAGCAGCATCCATTTGGGCATTGGATTATGTAACACATACTGAAAAAGTAAAACCTTCTGCCCATTGTAGGAAACTGTTTTGGACATTTCTCAGTTTGGCAGCCCTTCTTATCTTGTGAAAGGGTGAGGCTGTCTCTGTTATTTTCACTTTGTCACAACAAAGATGGTATCTGTCCCCATACTGTCATAACTGGACATGGGAACATGTGCACTAAGTCAGAGGAGAAACAGATTTTAATTCTACACAGATCTGTGCAGTAGCTAAGAAGGAATAATCACAATTATAGATGTGTAATTGGTGAGGGCCTTAATGAGTGATTACAGATAATATAAAAATATTTTTAAATAGGTAGGTGGAAGAATCAGCATTAACTAAGAGACAAGAAGGCAAGCAGCAGATTCCATTAAACGAAGACAATGAAAAGGGATGATTTGTGCATTAACAGGACAAAAACATTACCTCTAACCTCATCTAGATATAATTTTTATTAGTCCTTAGATGAGGAGGGATTAGATATTAATAACCTCTCCTAACAATTTACTGTATTTATGTTTACATAATGCAAATAGTAACTTGACATTAACTATTGAGTAAGTAGCAGATAGTTCATTCTATACCAGGTTCAGTTTCAATTCATCCTTGTAGTAGTTTTTGAAATCCCAAGACATTGAATTCCTCAACAGTGGTCAAAGGCAGTATCTCAACTGTGTAGATACAAACTGACCATTCAGCCAATGGCTATGGATCAGACCAGGTGAATGGCCTTCACTCCAGGTGCTACCTGAGCAAAGCATACATACATGTCTTTGGGACATAGCCGGACATTGCCCTGACTTCGTTTGTCTCCGATCTGTGTTTTTTAAAGTGTGGTAGGCTGATCATCTGTATCAGAACTCCCAGAGTTTAAAACACGGATTCTGGGGCCATGTCCAGATTTAATGAATCAGAATTTCTGGGGATGTCCAGGAATCTACATTTTAAAGACACAATTAGCCACTTTGAATGAGTGAAAACTACTGTCTTAGACATTAACATTAATGGGAATGAATTCTATATAGAAATTTTATAGGAAACCAAAAGATAATTACCGGTTTTTAATGTTTCCTTAGTAATGCTTCTATTTGTGTCTATAGGTGATTCTTAGGAAGGCTTATTTGGGTGTTGAGATTATTTATAGTATGTTTATGGAGATCATTGTAATTACCTACCTGAGGACCCATATGACATGACCATACTGTATATCTGCAGATGATTTTCAAATTACTCAAGCAATGCGTAAAGTAGTTATATGAAAACTTAACTGGAATCGTACAACCGAGACAAATCTATTTTGTCAATTCCCACATTTCTCTACATATCTAACAACCACCTACATACTCTCATGGCAAATTATATGCGGTTTTTTAAACCATCAGTGTAAATTAGAGTAATAAATGTAACCAGTTACTGTCACTCTACTTAGAATCTAACAGATAATATTCTCAGTATTGCGATCACTAGACACCGACAGTTATGCTTTGTGCCTGTATAGCTGGACCAACATAGGAACCAAAGAGTGTTAATTGTTTAATTCCCTGACTTGCATAAAAGAATCTCTACAGGGTGATAATATAAAAACAAGATCTATTTTTGAAATCTTATCTAAAAGTGGTGGTGTTTTATTTTAGAGAAACTAAGAAAGCTAAGCTAAAGTAAGAAAGCTAAGAACATTATATCCCAGGAGTATGGTGTGATGATTACAAGGGTAGACTCTGGAACTGGACAGTCCACACTCCACTCCAGTTCTACCCTTTCTTAGCCGAGTGACCTTTGACAAAATATTTAACTGCTCTGTGCTTCAGTTTTCTCATGTGTAGAATGGCAAAATAATTGCACCTCTCTCATTGGTTTGTGGGATGATTACGTAAGTTATATACGTAAAGGCTGAGACCAATGTCTGGTACGTAATAACACACTCGAAGTTAGCCATGATTATTATTATTATTATTTTACTTTTTATTTTTTAATACAGAGAGCATAAGCAGGGGAGGGGCAGAGGAAGGGAGAGAGAGAATCTTAAGCAGGCTCCACACTCAATGCAGAGCGTGATACAGGGCTCAATCCCATGACCTTGGGATCATGACCTGAGCCGAAATTAAGAGTCTGATGTTCAGGTGACTGAGCTAGCAAGCACCCCAGCCGTTATTATTATTAATCTATTTGATAACATGCCAGAATTGTGTCCCAGGTCATTCATCTGTTTTTGGTACTCCTTTTTGCTCTCACCAGTAACTTGAGGGTTCTTTTTTTTTTTTAATTGAGCTATAATTGATATAACATTATATTAGTTTCAGGTGTACAACATAATTTGGTATTTGTATACAGCCCAAAAGGATCCCAACAGTAAGTCCAGTTAACATCTATCACCATACATAGTTACAATTTTTTGCCAGTCTTGAAAATCATGAGAACTTGTTTCAAGATCCACTTTCCCAGCTACTTTCAAAAATATAGTATCATATTATTAACTATAGTCACTGTGCTGTATGGTACCTCCCCATGACTTACTCATTTTATAATTGGAAATGTATACCAATTGACCCCTTGACCCATTTTGCCCACTTTATACCACCCACCTCTGGTAACCATCCATATTTGCATCTTTCTTTTTTAAAATTTATTATTATTATTATTATTATTATTATTATTATTATTATTAAGTAGGCTCCATGCCCAGAGCCCAACACAGGGCTTGAACTCTCAACCCTGAAATCAAGACTTGAGCTGAGATCAAGGGTCAGATTCTTTTTTTTTTTAATATATGAAATTTATTGTCAAATTGGTTTCCATACAATACCCAGTGCTCATCCCAAAAGATGCCCTCTTCAATACCCATCACCCACCCACCCCTCCCTCCCACCCCCCATCAACCCTCAGTTTGTTCTCAGTTTTAAGAGTCTCTTATGCTTTGGCTCTCTCCCCCTCTAACCTCTTTTTTTCTTCCTTCCCCTCCCCCATGGACTTCTGTTAGGTTTCTCAGGATCCACATAAGAGTGAAAACGTATGGTATCTGTCTTTCTCCGTATGACTTATTTCACTTAGCATAACACTCTCCAGTTCCATCCACGTTGCTACAAAAGGCCAGATTTCATTCTTTCTCATTGCCACATAGTACTCCATTGTGTATATAAACCACAAGTTCTTTATCTATTCATCAGTTGATGGACATTTAGGCTCTTTCCATAATTTGGCTATTGTTGAAAGTGCTGCTATAAACATTGGGGTACAAGTGCCCCTATGCATCAGTACTCCTGTATCCCTTGGGCAAATTCCTAGCAGTGCTATTGCTGGGTCATAGGGTAGGTTTATTTTTAATTTTTTGAGGAACCTCTACACTGTTTTCCAGAGTGGCTGCACCCGTTTGCATTCCCACCAACAGTGCAAGAGGGTTCCCGTTTCTCCACATCCTCGCCAGCATCTATAGTCTCCTGATTTGTTCATTTTGACCATTCTGACTGGCATGAGGTGATATCTGAGTGTGGTTTTGATTTGTATTTCCCTGATGAGGAGCAACGTTGAGCATCTTTTCATGTGCCTGTTGGCCATCTGGATGTCTTCTTTAGAGAAGTGTCTACTCATGTTTTCTGCCCATTTCTTCACTGGATTATTTGTTTTTTTGGGTGTGGAGTTTGGTGAGCTCTTTATAGATTTTGGATACTAGCCCTTTGTCCAATAGGTCATTTGAAAATATCTTTTCCCATTCCGTTGGTTGCCTTGTAGTTTTGTTGATTGCCTCCTTTGCTGTGCAGAAGCTTTTTATCTTCATGAGGTCCCAGTAGTTCATTTTTGCTTTTAATTCCCTTGCCTTTGGGGATGTGTCAAGTAAGAAATTGCTATGGCTGAGGTCAGAGAGGTCTTTTCCTGCTTTCTCCTTTAGGGTTTTGATGGTTTCCTGTCTCACATTCAGGTCCTTTATCCATTTTGAGTTTATTTTTGTGAATGGTGTGAGAAAGTGGTCTAGTTTCAACCTTCTGCATGTTGCGGTCCAGTTCTCCCAGCACCATTTGTTAAAGAGACTGTCTTTTTTTCCATTGGATGTTCTTTCCTGCTTTGTCAAAGATGAGTTGGCCATACTTTTGTGGGTCTAGTTCTGGGGTTTCTATTCTATTCCATTGGTCTATGTGTCTGTTTTTGTGCTAATACCATGCTTTCTTGATGATTACAGCTTTGTAGTAGAGGCTAAGGTCTGGGATTGTGACGCCTCCCACTTTGGTCTTCAAAATTACTTTGGCTATTCGGGGCCTTTTGTGGTTCCATATGAATTTTAGGATTGCTTGTTCTAGCTTCGAGAAGAATGCTGGTGCAATTTTGATTGGGATTGCATTGAATGTGTAGATAGCTTTGGGTAGTATTGATATTTTGACAATATTTATTCTTCCAACCCATGAGCATGGAATGTTTTTCCATTTATTTATATCTTCTTCAATTTCCTTCATAAGCTTTCTATAGTTTTCAGCATACAGATCTTTTACATCTTTGGTTAGATTTATTCCTAGGTATTTTATGCTTCTTGGTGCAGTTGTGAATGGGATCAGTTTCTTTATTTGTCTTTCTGTTGCTTCATTATTAGTGTATAAGAATGCAACTGATTTCTGTACATTGATTTTGTATCCTGCAGCTTTGCTGAATTCATGTATCAGTTCTAGCAGACTTTTGGTGGAGTCTATCAGATTTTCCGTGTATAATAAATATCATGTCATCTGCAAAAAGTGAAAGCTTAACTTCATCTTTGCCAATTTTGATGCCTTTGATTTCCTTGTGTTGTCTGATTGCTGATGCTAGAACTTCCAACACTATGTTAAACAACAGTGGTGAGAGTGGGCATCCCTGTCGTGGTCCTGATCTCAGGGAAAAAGCTCTCAGTTTTTCCCCATTGAGGATGATGTTAGCTGTGGGATTTTCATAAATGGCTTTTATGATGTTTAAGTATGTTCCTTCTATCCCGACTTTCTCAAGGGTTTTTATTCAGAAAGAGTGCTGAATTTTGTCAAATGCTTTTTCTTCATCGATTGACAGGATCATATAGTTCTTATCTTTTCTTTTATTAATGTGATGTATCACATTGATTGATTTCTGAATGTTGAACCAGCCCTGCATCCCAGGAATGAATCCCACTTGATCACGGTGAATAATTCTTTTTATATGCTGTTGAATTCGATTCGCTAGTATCTTATTGAGAATTTTTGCATCCATATTCATCAGGGATATTGGCCTGTAGTTCTCTTTTTTGTTTTTTACTGGGTCTCTGTCTGGTTTGGGAATCAAAGTAATACTGGCTTCATAGAATGAGTCTGGAAGTTTTCCTTCCCTTTCTATTTTTTGGAAGAGCTTGAGAAGGATAGGTATTATCTCTGCTTTAAACGTCTTGTAGAACTCCCCTGGGAAGCCATCTGGTCCTGGACTCTTATTTGTTGGGAGATTTTTGATAACTGATTCAATTTCTTCGCTGGTTATGGGTCTGTTCAAGCTTTCTATTTCCTCCTGATTGAGTTTTGGAAGAGTGTGGGTGTTTAGGAATTTGTCCATTTCTTCCAGGTTGTCCAATTTGTTGGCATATAATTTTTCATAGTATTCCCTGATAATTGCTTGTATTTCTGAGGGATTGGTTGTAATTCCATTTTCATTTATGATTTTATCTATTTGGGTCATGTCCCTTTTCTTTTTGAGAAGCCTGGCTAGAGGTTTATCAATTTTGTTTATTTTTTCAAAAAACCAACTCTTGGTTTCGTTGATCTGCTCTACAGTTTTTTTAGATTCTATATTGTTTATTTCTGCTCTGATATTTATTATTTCTCTTCTTCTGCTGGGTTTACGGTGTCTTTGCTGTTCTGCTTCTATTTCTTTTAGGTATTCTGTTAGATTTTGTATTTGGGATTTTTCTTGTTTCTTGAGATAGGTCTGGATTGCAATGTATTTTTCTCTCAGGACTGCCTTCGCTGCATCCCAAAGCATTTGGATTGTTGTGTTTTCATTTTTGTTTGTATCCATATATTTTTTAATTTCTTCTCTAACTGCCTGGTTGACCCATTCATTCTTTAGTAGGGTGTTCTCTACCCTCCATGCTTTTGGAGGTTTTCCGGACTTTTCCTGTGGTTGATTTCAAGCTTCATAGCATTGTGGTATGAAAGTATGCATGGTATGATCTTAATTCTTGTATACTTATGAAGGGCTCTTTTGTGACCCAGTGTGTGATTTATCTTGGAGAATGTTCCATGTGCACTCAAGAAGAAAGTATATTCTGTTGCTTTGGGATGCAGAGTTCTAAATATATCTGTCAAGTCCATCTGATCCAATGTATCATTCAGGGCCCTTGTTTCTTTATTGACCGGGTGTCTAGATGATCTATCCATTGTTGTAAGTGGGGTATTAAAGTCCCCTGCAATTACCACATTCTTATAAATAAGGTTGCTTATGTTTGTGAGTAATTGTTTTATATATTTGGGGGCTTCCGTATTTGGTGCATAGACATTTATAATTGTTAGCTCTTCCTGATGGATAGGCCCTGTAATTATTATATAATGCCCTTCTTCATCTCTTGTTACAGCCTTTAATTTAAAGTCTAGTTTGTTTGATATAAGTATGGCTACCCCAGCTTTCATTTGACTTCCAGTGTCATGATAAATAGTTCTCCATCCCCTCACTTTCAATCTGAAGGTGTCCTCAGGTCTAAAATGAGTCTCTCGTAGACAGCAAATAGATGGGTCTTGTTTTTTTTTATCCATTCTGATACCCTATGTCTTTTGGTTGGCGCATTTAGTCCATTTATGTTCAGTGTTATTATAGAAAGATATGGGTTTAGAGTCATTGTGATGTCTGTAGGTTTCATGCTTGTAGCGATGTCTCTGGTACCTTGTCTCACAGGATCCCCCTTAGGAAGTCTTGTAGGGCTGGTTTAGTGGTGATGAATTCCTTCAGTTTTTGTTTGTTTGGGAAGACCTTTATCTCTACTTCTATTCTAAATGACAGACTTGCTGGATAAAGGATTCTTGGCTGCATATTTTTTCTGTTCATCACATTGAAGATTTCCTGCCATTCCTTTCTGGCCTGCCAAGTTTCAGTAGATTAATCCATCACTAGTCTTATCAGTCTCCCTTTATATGTTAGAGCATGTTTATCCCTAGCTGCTTTTAGAATTTTCTCTTTATCCTTGTATTTTGCCAGTTTGATTACAATATGTCGTGCAGAATATCGATTCAAGTTACGTCTGAAGGGAGTTCTCTGTGGGATTTCAATGCCTTTTTCCTTCCCCAGATCAGGGAAGTTCTCAGCTATTATTTCTTCAAGTACACCTTCAGCACCTTTCCCTCTCTCTTCCTCCTCTGGAATCCCAATTATGTGTATGTTACTACGTTCAATTGTGTCACTTAGTTCTCTAATTCTTCCCTCATACTCCCGGATTTTTTTTATCTCTTTTTCTCAGCTGTCTCTTTTTCCATAATTTTATCTTCTAATTCACCTATTCTCTCCTCTGCCTCTTCAATCCAAGCTGTGGTCACCTCCATTTTATTTTGCATCTCATTAATAGCATTTTTTAGCTCCTCCTGGCTGTTCCTTAGTCCCTTGATCTCTGTAGCAATAGATTCTCTGCTGTCCTCTATACTGTTTTCAAGCCCAGCGATTAATTTTATGACTATTATTCTAAATTCACTTTCTGTTATATTGTTTAAATCGTTTTTGATCAGTTCGTTAGCTGTTGTTATTTCCTGGACATTTTTTTGAGGGGAAGTCTTCCGTTTGGTCATTTTGGATAGTCCCTGGAGTGGTGCGGAACTGGGGGGCACTTCCCCTGTGCTGTCTTGAATAACTTGCGTTGGTGGGTGGGGCCACAGTCAGACCTGATCTCTGCCCCCAGCCCACCGATGGGGCCACAGTCAGACTGTTGTGTGCCTTCTCTTCCCCTCTCCTAGGGGCAGGATTCACTGTGGGGTGGTGTGGCCTGTCTGGGCTACTTGCATACTGCCAGGCTTGTGGTGCTGGGGATCTGGTGTATTAGCTGGGGTAGATCGGCAAGGTGCACGGGGGCGGGAGGGGTAGGCTCAGCTCGCTTTTCCTTTGGTGATCCGCATTGGGAGGGGCCCTGCAGCACTGGAGGGAGTCAGACCCACCGCCGGAGGGAGGGGTGGATCTGCAGAAGCACAGCGTTGGGTGTTTGGGTGCAAGCAAGTTTTCCCTGGCAGGAACTGGTTCCCTTTGGGATTTTGGCTGGGGGATGGGCGAGGGTGATGGCACTGGCGAGTGTCTTTGTTCCCTGCCAAGCTAGCTTTGTCGTCCGGGTCTCAACAACTCTCCCTCCCGTTGTCCTCCAGCCCTCCCGCTCTCCGAGCAGAACTGTTAACTCATGACCTCTGAGACGCTAAGTCGCGCTTGCTGTCGGAACACAGTCCGTCCAGCCCCTCCGCTTTTGCAAGCCAGACTCAGGGGGCTCTGCTTGGCCAGCGGGCTGCCCCTCTGCCCTGGCTCCCTCCCGCCAGTCCGTGTAGCACGCACCACCTCTCCGCCCTCTTCCGTGGACCTCTCGTCTACGCTTGGCTCCAGAGAATCCGTTCTGCTAGTCTTCTGGTGGTTTTCTGGATTATTTAGGCAGGTGTGGGTGGAATCTAAGTGATCAGCAGGACGCGGTGAGCCCAGCATCCTCCTACGCTGCCATCTTCTTCCACATCAAGGGTCAGATTCTTAACCAACTAAGCCACCCAGGCACCCAAGTTCTCAGGATCTCTTGAGGGTTCATCTTTCCTCTCTCATCCCACACAATGCCCCCCCCCCCAAAAAAAAAGATTCAAGCTAACTATTGACTTAAATGCTAAACAAAGATTCTTGGGTCTGTGTTTTGTTTTTGTTTTTGTCTTCTTTTCCTCATAGATCATAAGGTTGAGGGCTTGGGGCTGGGAAAGAGGAAAGGAAAGGCAGGATGGTGACTCTGGAGGGAAAGAGCTGGAAGAAGGGAGGGAACGAAAAGGCCCTTCATCTGGAAATGACCCGTGATAAGCACACCATCCAGTGTGTTCACCCATCAGTGGACCTCCCAAGACAGAGAAGCTACTCTCCAGCAGTCCTGAGCACCTGGAAGCTTCTGCTCACAGGCTGGGGAATCTGGTCATCCTAAGTGAGTTTGGGACCTTGAAGGGAGAATGTCAAACTTGCAGACAAGGTAGAAGTGTGTAGAATCAGTGGGGAACTTCCCTAGGAATGGAGCAGTAGGCATACAATGGCTGTTGTGATTCAAATATGTGAATCTTTCTCCATAATAGGAACATGCTAAATTGGAAAAAGGTCAATGTAGAGTTTGGGTGGTATTAATGTCCACATTCTGGAATTATAGGAATTACACAACCACATTATTTAATTATAGAGCAAAGTTTTGAGTATGGTTTAAAATATCAGTTCCTTCTCAAGTAATTCTTCTCTCACGAATTTTTAATGTCCCTCTTAAATGAATCATTTTCCTTTATCCTTTAACAAAAACAGTTTTTAAAAAATTCCTACAAATTACTTTCTCATGACATAAATCTCTTCAACCTCCCACCACCAGTTACCATGTCTCATAACTTTTATTTGCATTTTCCAAAATTACTGATGACCTTATCTGCACAAGTCTCATCCATTGTTTTCCTTGACTTCTCAGAAGTATTTGACAACAAATCCCTTGTCTACTTTCTTGAAATTATATTTCCTTAGTTTCTACAATATTGCAGGGTATCTGAATCAGTTAAGGATCCAGCTCTTTATTTCAGCTCAGATCATGATCTCATGGTTTGTGAGTTCGAGCCTGACGTCAGGCTTGGGGCTTGGGATTCTCAGTCTGCACCCCCCCGCCGCCCAGCTCTCTCTCTCTCAAAATAAAAAATAAACTTAAAAAAATTTTCCATAATATTTCAGCATGCTAATTTCCCTTCTTTATAATTCATCTATGATATCTTAGGGGTCATCCTTGGCCTCAAGAAACTTACAGTCTAATGCCAAGCCCAACATTTTGGCAGACATTGCTAAGTAGCTGGCCCAATCTCAGTGCATAGACTACTTCTCCCCAGCCATTTCCTTCTACACATCCATTAGTAAATAAGTGTAAATCCCAGCAGTACCCGTTAAGCAGTAAAGAAATGTACTATAAGAGCATGGACAGAGGAGAAGTAATTTGAATGGAGGAGATGGGGAAGCTTTATACAGGAGATGACACTTGGGATGGAGATCTAAGGATGGAGAAATTTCACTGGCAAGAAGTGGAGAAAAGATTCCACATGGATAGAACTGCTTGAGCAGTGACCCAGAAGTAGAAGATGTTATATGTTCTGAACTGTTCTGGGTTGAACTATCACGGGGATGAAACGGAAGATATGAACTACAGTAGATTGGTGAGGACAGGGGGCACATAGACCATGGGTGAATGCTATGGAAACTGAACTGGCTTATGTAGATATTGTAAAGGGGCCATCACAATTTAGGGACATGAGAATGTCACTATTAGAGTTATGTTTTAGAAAAAGAGCTCTAGTGTCAGTGTGGAGAACACGTTCGTGGGTAGAAGAGGTTGGTGGTGGGATATCTGTTTATTTTCTTGTGTATCTCATTCAGCATCGATCATACATTGCCCTCTTGGATTACGTATCTCTTCTGTGCTAAATATTTATTCCTTGGATTCCAAGATAAACTATTTAAGACAGGGGACACATCTTGTTTTTCTTTCAAGCATACTATCACATACACAGAAGTTATCACCCTGCCTTGAACATTATCATAATTTTCATTGTTCTTAACTAACATTGATTGAGCAGTTATGTGTTAGACACTAATGCAAAGTCAATGATATATACTATCTCATTGAATCCTTGTGATTGTCCCCATTTTATAAATGTGTAAACAGGGAATTAGAGAACTTAGTCCTTTGCTCCAAATCATATGGTTGGTAACCAGTGGAACCAGGATTCAAAATAAGTTCTTTGTGACTCCAAAGTTATTAACAACATTATTAAATGGACTTTCCATAGTGGCCAATCAACACATACTTTTGAACGATTGGATAAATAAAAATGGTGGGTCACAAAATAAATTGTTTTGATTTGATTTGATTTGTATAGGCAGTAAACATATTCATTCATATTGGGAAGATATATCCTGTGTCTGAGTTGTACACGTGTGTCTATCTAATATTTTCAAATAATAAAGTTAATAATAGTGGTAGGAAGTATTACTTATATGAATGAACATCATGAAAGAACCAGATAGTAAATAATGTCAGTGCTCTACCCAGATCCCATAATTCCCTTTTCACTGTTTCTGTGTGTCTCCAGACTTCAGTGTGCTCTTATTCCCATCATTCCTAAGCTATGGCAATTAGGGGGAGGATTTTCTTCGGTCTACTGGACACTTCTTTCAACACGTGGGAACGTAGTCCCCCCCCCCCCGCCACCCCCCCACCAGGTTGACCCTTCTGCAATACCTAATACCAATGGAGTTTTAAAGTCCTGCTTTCTTGACTCAGGAAAACTTTCAGGGATAATTTTTTTCTTCAGAGTTCTCTGTGGGGCTAGGCTGTGTGATTTTGCTTGAGATCAGACCCTTATTTGTCTTCTGCCCCCTCTCTGTCCTTTTTCCTTCAGCCTTTTTTTGTTGTTGTTTTCCCCCTTGATGAATCCCTTGCAGGTGAACCTTCATCTCAGGATCTGCCTTCTGGGGAAGTTGACCTGGGAAAATTGTACGTTAAAATCTAATAAGTCTGCTTATTTTTTTCTTCTTTCTTTTCATTGTTTAACATGGTGTGTATGTCTTTGTAAGAATCAGTGACCAACATCACATGCAGTGATTTGTTAGGATGCCTTCTCTTATCATATGACTTTTTCTGAGATTTTATTTGACCTTTGGTACTTTTTGTAGCAAACAACGCAGAAAAGTTTTCTGCTGAGTGTGTTCATGAACAAAAGTGCAACTTATGTGTGTTTGTTGAATGGAAACTAGAAGTTGCCTTAAAAATTCCACTATTGAATTTTTAGGAGTTTGAAAATCTAAGTTCTTAAGTTGTATTCCAAATATAGCCAATGTGCTTTTTAAAAATGGGTACATTTTGAATTCACATGGTTCAGATAATTCTGTTTCTTCCAGCATTATGAGCAAAACATTGATATGTTTTCTTCCTTCATTTCCCAAGCTGCGCATTTTATTTCTTCCAGCAGGACCATGGATAAGCAAATCATTCCAAATTTAGCACATTGGAAATGTCTCATGTTTAAATCATAGATGTTTTTATGGCTTGTGTGCCTTTTGCTAACTTTATCTCCCGCTTTGCTTCAGGTAACATTCTGAATGCTAGCAGTTTCTTGTGCCTCCAGACTGGTGATGATGTTCGGCTCTCAAAATGGCCAGGTCATAATAAATACACTTTAAATAGAGCTCAGTAGTGCTCATGATTTGCAAACTAACTGGCTCCTCTCCCTTCCAGCCTTAGTCTGTAAATTACTACATTGTATGTGATTAATGTGGCCCTATCAACACCCTAGTCCTGCTTAGGTGACTAATTTGGGATAGAGTTACCTAACCTAGAAATTCTCCTTGAACTTGGAGGGAAAACAGACATGGCAGAGGCTGGGGGATTTTAGTGGAAGAAAAGATGTATTTTCTTTCTTAGTCCTTTCAAAATACATAGTATTAGTTATTTCCTGTATCTTGGAGGCTACATACAATAAAGTCTTACAGTAGAATGGATGCTGTTGTACGAAGTGTTAGCTGATGCCCCCTGTATCGAAAGCCCAGTGTGTGCTAACGCAGAGAAACCACTGTAGGATGGAGAGGCAGGTTAAGGGAAGAGAGTTGATACCCAAAAATGAACAAGGAGAAAACTGTCAGTTTCTAGGGCCTGTTGGATGCCAGGCATGAGAGATGAAACTGATAGGGCAGGACGTGAGCACAGGCAGGGGTGAAAGGGAAGGTGAGACAGGGACAGAAATGAGGCAGGAAGATGTGGGACTTTTGCAGTATTCTGAGCTGAGCTGGCAAGGGCTTCCTTTCGATGCCTTGGTGTTTTGATCTGTGTTAAAACTGTGGGACCAGGCAAACAAGTACTATATTAAAATCCTCTTACATAATAGTTAAGAGTGATTCACTCTATAATTGAGGGGCACTGCAGTAGGCAATGAGGTTACAAATAATAATAATGATAATCAGCATCATTGTGATAATAATAGTAATAAAAATAGCTTACACTTACATAGGGCTTACTCGTATGGTGTATGTTATGTGCCAGATACTTTTCTAAGGGCTTCACGTATATTAGCTCCTTACAACTCTTTGAGGTGTAACCACTGTTTTTGTTTATTTTTGTTTCTCCGTTGTTACCATTTTAATGCCCATCTTGTGGATGGTGAATCTGAAGCACAAGAAGGTGAAATGCTTTGCTCAGTGTCACTCAGCAGGTGAGTGGTAGAACCAGCATCCAAGGCCCAGGAAGTCTGGCTTCAGGGTCTGCACAAAACTGCCCTCAAATAATCTGCTGTTGGGTGGAGAGGTAGGAAATGCATTAACCGTGTAAATGACCATATAACTCACTTTGTCCTAAATATCGAATTAGTGTTCTACACAGTAGATGACTCAGGGGCCTGGAGCTGGGAGAGAAGCTTGTATGTGGCTATTTGGAGAGATGATAAGAAATGAAAGATTCAAAACTCAAGCTCAAACTTCTGGGAACAAGAGGCATTCATTGGTGACCTAACTGAAAAATCTAGGAGTGCATCTGGCATGCGTGCATCCCAAGGTGTAAATGATGATATCAACAGTATCTGTCTTTCCTTCTGGGTTTCTTTTCTTCTGTCGGCATAATTCTCAGCAAAGTTCTCTTCATGCAAGCCAGGTTGCCCCTACTGGCTTCAGGAATACATTCTGCCAGCTTTATACCCCCAGTAATGAGCTCTTCCACCTCCATGTTTCTAGAAGCAGTTCCAGGATGGTCTCAGGTTTGAATTTCCATGGATTCAGTGATGTATCTGCTTCCTGAGCCAGTCACTGCATGTGGGCCTGGGTTATTTATGCATCCCTTGCCCAAGGGTGTGCCTCCCAAAATTATATGGATTAAGTGTATAGGAGAGGTGGTTTTCCAAAAGAACATCTAAATGCAGTTGCCAGAGAGAGGGGAGATGATGGCCTCTAGGAGAAAAGAGGGCAAAACATTAGATCTCTTGCCCCTGTATTACCAGGTGATATGTTGACTAACCAAGCCAAGTACCCAGACAACTAGAAAAAAAGAAGCATGTGAAGGTATGAAAACCAGTTGGGCAGTCAGAGAAGGAGTCCTTGATGGAGAAATTGGGATTAGAGTTCGATTTTAAAGATACATTTGAGAGGTAAGGCTGGGAAACAGAGAAGACAGAAGTCTTCTTGGTGTATGGAAAGACGATACTAAAGCCATATAAAGCAAAACAAAATATGTTCTGAGAAGGGCAAATGTTCAATATTACAGGAAGAAAATGGAATAGAGTCGGTAAATCTTAAAAGTTTGATTTTAGCCAGATTATGGAGAGACCTTGAATGCCAGCCTGAGAAATATTTAAAATTTTTTAAATGTTTATTTTAAGAGAGAGAGAATGAGAGCTTGTGCATGAGCCAGGGAGGGACAGAGAAAGAAGGAGAGAGAGAATCCCGAGCAGGCTCTGCACTGTCAGCACACGAGCCCAATGTAGGGCTCGAGCTCATGAACCGTGAGATCATGACCTGAGCTGAAGTCAGATGCTTAACTGACTGACCCCCCGGTGCCCCTTTAAATTTTATTATGTAGGCAATGGATAGCCACTGTACATATTTCCTCAGAGAAATAAAGTAAACCTGACACTGATTTAAGAAGATTAATCTAGAGAGTTGGTAGCACATCAGGAATCCACAGATCATTTACTAGTTTTCTGATAGGCGGTATCCATACATCTGAGATTTGTTAGAGGAAATCACACAGTGGGGCAGATTGCTATATTGATAGATCCTGTTCGTCAAACTCAAATGGATACACAGCACTGCTTTCTTTAATAACTAACTCTCTGGAATAAGTATTTTATACATTTTCTGCCTTGTCTAGACTCTCTTTCTCCTGCCTTTCCAGTCTTTCTCAACTCTCACTGCCCCATCCCTGTGCAAAGGTGCTTCCATTCCCCCCTGGACCATTGAAATACCATATTCCAAAGTGATTCCCCCTTTTTTTTGTCTTTGCCCCATCTTGTGGCTCTAGTCCAAATACAAGGTGCTAGGAGTGATATGGTAGAGTCAGTGTTTCAAAAACAAGTTAGTGAAGTCCCAGAGGAAAGGAAAGGAAAGAAACAAAAAGGTTGGTAGAAGGATACTGAACATGCTTTTAGGCTGAAGAGATGAAGCCAGCAGAGAAAATTATGATACAAAGAAAACCAAAGGGGCTAAGTATTGGAGCAAAGGCCCAGAGCAGAGAAGCATCATGGTATCTCAGCAGAGACACCTGTTACACCAAAATGGGGGAAAAGGAGCAAAGACTTAGAAAGTGTCATAGCTGACAAAACGTCAACCCTACCTGTGCCGGTAGCTTCTTAACCTGATCTCAAATCTGGGGATGCTACAGAGGTGAGTACGTACTGGAGGAATGTATTCAGTTCTTTGTTCAATCACCGTTTAGGCCTTTCTATGCTTATTGGGATGTAACTGTGACCCGCTGAACATTAGCGCCTGTGGAACACAGGTTGTACTGGGAACTGGGAAGCTCCTGTCAAATTGTAAGAATCTCCCGGGAGATCTAAGGAAGAGTACAGAGTACCGTGCATGGGGAATCTTTTTAATTTGTACTCATTTTTCCTTGGTGGTCTGTTGTCTATGCCTGAGTCACGGTGAGGCCCCAAACCCACAGATTCAGCTCAGCCTTGGCCAGGCTTTGTGGAGTAATGTTAAGTGGTGCTAACATTTAGCTTGTTGGGGAGCACTGAACTTTAGGAGCAGGCAAAGGGGCTGAATCCAATTACACTGTCTATAAGAAGACAGTGGGGTAGTGTTTTGGCACGTTTCTTGGAAACTTACTGACCAAATAGACAAAAAATTAAGTGTACTAGAAGATTTGAGTAACATAATTAATATGTCCTTGATAATAGACTTATACAGAAATATAAATTAAAACATACATAGAAATTTTTTAGCATTGCTGAGTGCTCATCAAACACTCATAGGCCATAAAAAAGCTATGTGATAAAGAAGTTTGAACCAATAAAAGAATCAACTTAACAGGAAAACTCAATCACATTAGAAATCAGTAACAAAAGGAAATCTGGAAAGCTGGCACAGATTTGGAAACTAAAATCATAATATTAACCCTCGGGGGAAAGGACAAATAATGATAAATTGATAAAATAACTAGAATGGATTTACCAAATTATTATATGACAGAATTTATGGAATATAGCTAAGGCAGTGTTCAGTGGAAAATGTATAGCTTTAAAGATCTTTACCATAGTAAAAACTGAAGTCAAGTAAACTGATTGTTCAACTAAAAAAGAATCAGTGATGTGCAATGTTAGACCCAGATAGGAAATAAAACAAAAATTACGACAATAAGTTAACATTTATATTACAACATTTATTGACCCAGGCATTGTTATTGATGCTTAACTCACTTGATCCACAAAAATAAAGATACATGCAGAGATCACTGAGTCAAAGTATTAAAGAATATTAATCAAACCAAAAACTAAAATGGTTTATTTAAAAATGTTAAAATAAGGGGCGCCTGGGTGGTGCAGTCGGTTAAGCATCCGACTTCAGCCAGGTCACGATCTCACGGTCCGTGGGTTCGAGCCCCGCGTCGGGCTCTGGGCCATCAGCCCAGAGCCTGGAGCCTGTTTCCGATTCTGTGTCTCCCTCTCTCTCTGCCCCTCCCCCGTTCATGCTCTGTGTCGCTCTGTCCCAAAAATAAATAAAAAACGTTTAAAAAAATAAATAAATAAATTAAAATGTTAAAATAAATAAGATCTTTTAATTTTTGCATTGCCTTTCAGCAAATTACCAAGGAACAGATAATTCCTATCCTAGTGATTTATTTCAGGAAAACAGAAAGACATGTCCAATTCATTTATTTCCAGTTTTATTAAGAAATAGTTGACAAACATCACTGTGTAGGTTTAAGGTGTATAGAATGATGGTTTTGTTTAGACCCAATTCATTTTATGAGACTAGAAAAACCATTCTTCCAAACATGAAGAAATGAGAAAGAAAATTATAGACCCTTTTCACTTGCAAATAGAAGTGCCTAAATGCAAATGAGATATTAATCCTACGATGTAACAATGTATCATGATTAAGTAGGGTTTATCTCAGGAATCCAAATATGGTTTATAACTGAGATTCACTCCACCAAATGGATTAAAGAAGAAAAATCACATGTTAACGAAATAGATGCTGAAAGTGCATTTGATAGCATCCAATTCCTATTTATGATTGAAAAAAAAAATCTGGACAACTAGAAATAACTGGAAATTACTTAACTTGATTAAAGCCTACTACAAACATTATGTAATGCCATTTGATAATATGAGGATACCTACTCCCATCATTACTCTTCATCATGGTCCTGACTAGTTCAAAGAGATTAAAAGAGAGAGAGAGAGACCAAATCAGGATGCTACACTCCATAAAACCTAAATGTTTTTAGTTGCTTAAAAACCCCAAGAGTTTCTTTCTTTCTTTGGTTTCTTTTTGGTCATTTTCATATTAAATAATACTCTCTTAGAAACAGTCTTTAAAGTGTATAAACAAAGTGTCTTCATGGCATCAAAATGTTACTCCAGATCAGGAGGGACACCAGTGGGAGGCGTGTGACTGCAGAGGGCACAGCCCCACTGTGTGCAGGGCTGAGGATGGGCGTGCTCTGGAGGCCCACTTGGCTGGGAGCCACCTTGGGGAGGAACACCCCCGCCAGCAGGACCTGGAACCCTCTCCTCTGCTGCCCAGCCTGCGGCTCAGACCATTCATTTGGTGTCACTTGCCTGGAGTGGACCCCTGGCCCCTGCTGCTTTCTCTCACCTGAGGACCCTTGGGTCCCCACCTCATCTCCCTGAAACGGGTCTGCTTCTCCTTCCCAGCCTGGGCACCGGGCAAGGCCAGGAGAGGAGCAGGGAAGCCCACCCAACAGGACAGTCATCGCAGGCTGCCTGGGACCCTGGGGGAAGAGTCTCAGGCTGCCCGATGGGGTCTTCATACCCACAAGTCAAAGGCAAGAACAGAAAGGTGACAGAAGAAAGAAGAGACACGAAAGTCACCACTGGAAATGTTCAGGAAGCAAACACGCCCTCTCAGACCCTTTCACACACGGTGGCTGCGGAGCCATCTATGAAAAATGGCCCTCTGGTCACCCTCTGCCTGGAACCAGACCGCACAGCTCAGGTGTGGGGTCAGCCAGACTGAAAACCAAAACCAAAGGGAATCAAGAAACTCCAAACGTCACTCGGAAATGAGTGTTTCTGTATCCCTGCGATACCTAGCAGGCCCCGGTGGACTTCTCCACGAGACCTCTTCCCTGAGGCACCTCAACCCCTGCGAGCTGCCACACCTAGGCCACACACTGTCTCAGGAGCTCCCACTTGGGAAGATCAGGCTGCTAGCTGCCTCTCTGCACTCTGTTTATGGAAATCAGAAAACCCTGTGGGCCTTAAATCACCCTGTTCTTGGCCAAGTGTCCACTCAGGGGGGAGCCAGGGCGGTGACAGCTGCCACAAGTCCCCCCAGGAGCTGCTGTGCCACGGACAGAGGGTCAGGGCCTGAGGCCGGGCTTCATTGATGTGACTTGTGGGAGAGGGATGGGAACTTTCCCGCCCAGAGGAGGCGACCTGGGCGCCCAGTTTTCAACAGATGCCACCAGATTAGGACTCATACCCAAATCCATGTCAACTCTTCAAATCCTGCTGCCTGGAGGAGGTATGACCCTCCCGGGACCATCACAAACTGGGTGAGTGGGCAACAGAGAGGAAGACCCACTCCTGGGGCCCTACTTTGGCTGTTGAGTCCAGGGTCCTTCTCTTGGGAGAAGCCTGTTCTCTCCTCTGGTGACAGAGGCGTCCGGTCATCTGGGAAAGGCGGCACAGGTAGGGAGGGGCAGGGCTGGGCAAGGCTGCATTTATAGCTCCAGATGAGCAGGAGGTTGGCCCCACCTCACTAGGGCCCGCAGGCCAGGCCTCTCCTTACACTCGGTGGAGTTTCCTCCCGTTGTGCAGGTGGAGTCTGGCTCTCAGCCCCCTGGGCAGGTGGTCAGTACAACTAGGAGCATGTCCAAGGTCACAGAGTGCCAGGAGGTGGCGCTGGTCACTCCCAGCTCTGGGCATTTAAGGCAAAGCCTCCAGGAGACAGCGCCAGCCCTGGGAAGCGGGGAGGGGGAGACTCTGGGAGCCCCCGCCCACCAGTCCCAACGTGGCATTTCAGGAGCCGCTGGCTTTACTCTGGGACAGAGTACAGGCGCCCAGCTTGTTCTACAGCGTGCTCCGAGGTGGTTCCCAGGGTGGAACCAAGCGCACCCTGGCCCCACGTGCTCAGACACAAAAGGGTCAGTGGTCCCCCGCACGGCGAAGCTCAGCTCCCTGTGTCAATAGCGGCCGGTCTGCAGATGCCTCAGCACCAGCTGCAGGAGGTCGAGGGTGGTGAAGTTGACGCCCACGGCGGTCAGGCCCTTGAGCCAGTTGCTGGGCCCACGCACGGCGCCCTCCTCCCCCACGGGCGGCAGGCGATGGAGGCGGGCAGGTGTCCCGAGACCCCGGCCGTCCGCCTGAGCCACTCCCGGGCGTCCAGAGGGCGCCAGGAGGCCGGCGGGAGGAAGGACGGGGCGGGCGCAGGCCCGGGGGGCGGGGCTGCGGGCGGCCCCTGAACTCTGCGCGGCCCGAGCGTCTCCTAGGTGTAGGCAGCGCCCCCAGCGCGGTGGGCGCTTATCGCGTATCCGTGGTCGACGGCCTCCGGGCCCACTTCCCGGGAAATGCGGCTGAAGACGGGAAAGATGGCGCTGTATGTTGCCCTTGGGGTTACGGCCACCCTCGCTCCGGCAGGGCCGGGGGTTGGGTCCTCGAAGCCGCGGTCGCCGCAGCCGGGGCGCGGGCGAGGAGGCGGGCCCGGGGGGGTGGGGTGGGGGGTTGGCAGGGCTTCCCCACCGCAGTCCGAGCGGCGGCCGCGGCTGCGCGGGGCTCCTGGAGCGCGCTCCGCTGGGGGGCTGCGCGGGGCCGCCTGAGCTCCGGCGCCCCAGGCTGAGGATGCCGTCGTGGAGGCAGGTGCAAGGTCTCCTTGGCCAAAAATCTTTGTGAAGACACTTGGAAGGTGATTTTGGTTGGGCCCACGGGGGAGATACCGCCGTTTTGGCAAGAGCACCGGCCGGAACCCAAGGCAGGAGGGAGCTGAGAACTTGCCTGTGATCGCTGTCCCACGAGACAGCTGAGGGCAGGACAGCGGCCACCACGGCTTCGCCTCCACAAGTTTATTTCTTGCTCACACTAAACGTTCCTTATGGGTTGGCAGAGGGGTCGGGCTCGTTGTCCCTCGGAGAGGGAGGCTGATGGAAAAGCCATCATCTTAAACATTGCCAGTCATTACGTCTAAGGGAAGATGACAACTTGGGAAGGTCTGGCATCCACAATTAAATGCTGTGGTTCCAAAGCAACAATGTCACTTGCTCAAAACTCAGTTGGCCAGAAATAGCCACATGGCCCCACCCATATACTGGCAAGGCAGGAAGTGGAATCCTATTAATGGACCTAGAAAGGGGAAGATAGGGAAATATCGGTGGGCATTTCTAACAACTCCCACAGAGGCAAGTTCATAGGAAATGAGGAAAGGACACAAAACTATCTCCTTGTAGATTTATGAGTTTTTACGTAAACCAACAAGAAATAAAAGAAAACCACTAAATGATTATGACTAATAAGATCTTGTGGCAGTGTTGCTGAAACATCAGTTTAGAAAAACAAAGAGTGGTACTCAGTGTCACCTGCTCTTGGTATTTGATAAAGTAGATTACTTTCTCCTCCAAACACTCGATTCACTTGGCTTCTATAGAACGGTAGCCTCCTAGTTTTACACCACCTTCACTGGCTGCTCATCTTAATTTTCTTTTTTCATCTCCTCTGCGTCTCTGTGCCTTCTTAATGCTGGAATACACCAAGATCAGTGCTTGGACCTTTCTGACCTATTCTCTCTTCCTTGGTGATTTCTTCTAGTTTTTTTAAGTTGATACGGCAATGTTATGAATTTTATCTCTTGGACAGATCTGGACTCTCAACTCCAGACTCACATATACAACAGTGTATTCAAATCTCACTTGAGTGTCTGATGACATCTTACTGATCCCCTTACATAATGGCATCTAAAAGATTAAGGGAGTTTTCTTCCCTTGATTTGTTCTTTAGGAACTCTTCCCCATTTAGTAAAATGACAACTGCATCTTTGAAAACCTTGAAATCATCAGTGACTCCTCTCTCTTCAATACTCCACTGCCCAGTTGTCAACAAATCCAGAATGTGACTCCTCATACCTCCTCCATTGCCACTAATTAGTCCAAATCACCATCATCTCTTGTTGTGCCTCTTGAAATAGTCCCTAATTGGTCTTCGTTTTCTACTCTTGCCCCACCTACAGCCTGGTGTCAACATAGTAGCCTAAGTAAACCTAACATCTAGGTCAGTTATGGTATTCATACAGTGGTTTCCCATCCCAGTCAGAGACTGTGCAAGGCAGTGTGTAAGAGCACAGGCTCTAGAATCGGACCCAATCAGTCATGTGACCCAGCTACCTGATCTTGGGCAAGTTACTTAAGCTATTTGTGCTGTGGCTTCCTCATCACTCAGGTGGGGTTGTCGAGAGGATTAGGTAAATTAATATGTATAACGTCCTTGGAACAGTGCCTGGCATATGGTAATGCAATATGTGTATCAGCCGTTATTTTATTGTTATTGTTATTTTGGTAAACTCCAAAATTCTTAATTTTTTAAATGTTTTATTTATTTTTGAGACAGGGACAGAGAATGGGCAAGGAAGGGGCAGAGAGAGAAGGAGACACAGAATCTGAGGCAGGCTCCAGGCTCCAAGCTGTCAGCACAGAGCCCGACATGGGGCTAAGATCATGACCTGTCAGACGCTTCACTGACGGAGCCACCCAGGCGCCCCAAACACCAAAATGCTTAAAATGACTTTTAGGGCTCTACACTTCCTACCTACCCCAAGATAAGCTCTGTGGTAATCAGGAACTTTTGTCTGTTTTCCCAGCACATAAAATAATGTCTCAGTTATAGCAGGAGCTCAATAAATATTTGTTAAGTGAATTAATGGATAAAAGAATAAATGAATTCAAAGAGGGCTGATATAAAGAAGAGCTCAGAATCTAGTCCTTATTAAATAATACAAATTACACCACAAAGAAGGACTTTTTAGTTGATATCATGGAAGAAATTTGCTTTTCATGTGAAGAAAGTTAAAATTGATGTTTTTGAAGTCTATACCACTTAGAAAGCTACACTTAAAAATGTGACTTTCTAAATAAAACACTGAAGCACATACCCTAAAAGTTAAAAGTGGGTTGAGCAAAGTTAGCAGAAGGAAGAAAATGATAAAGAGTAAAGCAGATATAAATGAAATAAAGAATAGAAAAACAGTAGGAACAAATCAACAAAACCAAGAGTTAGTTCTGTGAAAAGATCAACAAAACTAACTTTGAGGAATCTTGGGCAAGGAGAGCCAAGAAGGAAAAGTGATATTTTCTGTTAAACTGAGTAGAATAGGATTGGTGATATTATAATTTGGATAGTAAAAGAAATATGACTTTATTTTATACCCAAACCAATGAAGGGGGCATACTTATTATTGTGAATAATTATACATAAGTAGGATCATAGTATACATGCTGGTTTAGAACTCATTGTTCTTCTTTTAACAGTATGTTGTGGACATGCTTCTTTGAAGTAAATGTATACATGTAAAAAATTTTTTTTTTTTAAGATCTCAAAAAAAAGAGTGGGTTGTTGGATTCGGACTGCAAGAAAATGAAGGATTTTTTGGCAGTGAAGGTAACAAAACAACTTACCAATTGGGGACCAGGAACTATATCTGAAACATTAAAAACCATGGGGATTATTACCTAGAACATAATAGAAGTGTCTATTGATGTGCAGTTAAAATAAAACAAAGTAGAAAATAATGAACAGACGTGAATTGGTAATTCACAAGCAGGGGGAACCTAAGTGCTTTTAAGTATCAGAGATTCTTATGCTTACAAATAATCAGAGAATTATAAATTAAAATAGTAAAGATATAATCCTTTATACTCCTCAGATGGATAATACAAGGCTGAGACAATTTTTTATGCTTCTGAGATTGATAATTAGGAAAATAGCGAGCACTGGCGATGGGAATGAAATGGGAATTCTCATATTCTGGAGAAAGTATAAACTGGTAGAAACCTGCGGGAGAGAAATCTGGCAGTACTAATGAAATTATATATGTGTATCTCCTAACACTCCCACAACCCTGTTCTTGATTATAGACTTCTCTTCAACACGTCTAAGGATCCCTGTTTGCATCACAGTTTGTGGTAGCGAGAAGCTGGAGGAAACCATGGCTGAAGAAAGAGTAAGTAAAATGAGACAAGGGCACCCAAAAACCTGTTATCTAGGATGAAGAAGCAATAATCATACAGCACCTGTGTACATCTTGAAAGTGATATTATTGAGTGGAAACTAATAGGGAGAACCTGATTTATAGGTCAATATAATTTATATAAAGTAAGACTGTATATTTGTAGGAGTAGGAAAGGAGGTCAGCTCATAGCCATACTACTGATTCTGTTTTTTAAACGTTTTTATTTAATTTTGAGAGAGCACAAGTGGGGGGAGGGGCAGAGAGAGAGGCGGACAGAGGATCCGAAGCAGGCTCTGTGCTGACAGTGGTGAACCTGATGCGAGGGCTCGAACTCATGAACCATGAGATCACGACCTGAGCCGAAGTCAGACGCTCAACCAACTGAGCCACTCAGGTGCTCCCATGCTGCTGATTCTTGTTCAGTGAGTCTGTGCCTGCTCATTCCCCAGTGTGAGTGCGTTGGCCTCCAGGATTGGGCTGCAAAGGCAATACCTGATATGTTTATTGTGGAGGAAGGTGTGAAGACTGTTGGGGAGACAACTGCCCTTTAATGCAACTAGCACACCTGGAAAGAAGGTATAGGCATCCCCAGAGTCCCTTAACACAGAGCTCCTTCAGAAGTGTGCACAGATTCACAGGTGATTGGATTTAGGGCCCAAAAAAGACATTGGAAGCCTAGAAGAAAAATACCTTCTTACACCTAAGTAACTAAAAGGGGCAATAATCCAAAATCTTTACAAACAGCATCTTCTAAAACCACTACTGCGGTGTCTTAGAGTTTCCACATCAGACATTAACCATAGTCTTTGGCCTTTGTCGTTCTTAAAATACAGCTACTATCACTTGAGCTCTTACTATGCTTTGGGTAACGCAAGCCATTAGCCACAGCTTCTGCCCAGATTTCAATAAAACCAGTGTAAACAGTTCATAAATTGCCCAGTATACTTGTCAGGATGTGTCTTTGCCAGTGTGATCTTTGATTTATCTGCCTTGTGTTACAGATTTTAAATCTGCAGTATTCTAGGCAGGTCCCAAATTATAAACCAATTACACTTCAGAATTTATTTGGTGACCTTATGGTTGGGAAATGAGAATGTCTTTTCACATGAAAAGAATGGTATAAGTGGTATAACCCACTTTCCTGGGCACTGGGTTCAAAGCCAGATTTTGGAAGCCTGACATTTATACTTAGCTTCCCTGCAACACTCACAGGTTTGCTTTATATGCTGTAACGCACCTACCCTTGTGCGACATGGCCCGTAGGGAAATAGGCTGTTTCTTGCGCTACAGAAATACTGAGGAGGGATTGCAGGCAAGGTAAGTGGTTTCCCTAAACCACTGGATCTCAGTCCTATCTGGGTATTGAAATCGGCCCTAATCATTTTCCAGAAAGGACCATGGAAATCCTGGCAGGTAGGTTTGGGTCGGGTGCAGCAGCCTCACATGTGATGCTGTTACACAGCCGGTTACCAGGCAGCAACACGGTCATTCAGTCCCTGTTCTCGTCCTGCTCACCTAATCTCACCTGTGCTGCAGGACCACCAGGCACCCTCTGGCATCTGAAGTCCAGCATGCAGGTGGTTGAAAGCCTCAACCATGCTAGTTTGTGGAATCTAACGCATGCCCAGACTGACAAACTCCCATCTATGGCCTCACCTTCACTTGGTGTGGCTTATATAACTTTGAGATTCTCGTGAACGTGACCCCTTCTTTTGTCTTAGTAGTAGGTGATCAGGATGTCGACTTCTGCTCTGATGAACATAAACAAGAAAAGTCAAACCACGGTGTCTGAAGGAGGAGAGAAGAGGTCGGATCTTGAAACGGGTTCTGTGGGTGGCCATGCTGTCCTTTGCTCATTCATTCATGCAAAGTGTCAACATATGCTTAGTGGGGGTCTGCTCTGGCCAGGCCCTTCTCTAGCTACAGTGGAGCTACGGTGGGGGAACAACACAGATGGAAGTCTGTTTATATGTCAGCAAAATGTGTAAAACATGCTAGAGGGCAGGAAGTGATAGAAAGTAAGTTAGGAAAGGGCTTAGGGAAAATTCTGGGTGACATGTCTGGGATGGTAGAAGACTGTCAGAAGGGGCCGGAGGGGCCTGAGTGGGGTGTGAAGGAGAACCTGAATAGAAGTAATGAGAAATGAGAAATGAGGTTTACTCGATTTTGAACCACCCCTCCCACCACTTTACGGGTAGTGAAAGGACACGATCCCTCCCGCCCCCCATCGCCCTCTCCAAGGCTTAGAGCCTTCACACCAAGACTAAAATGGTCTAGGCTCCTATTGCCCGCATCCCTCAATAGGGCACTGTGCTAGTCTTACCTAGGACTTCTCTAGTTTCTTCCTCACATGCCCTGTATCGCCCCGTTATTTTTTCCTCTCCCTCTTTAATAATATTTCTTGCTTCTATGAAGATGAGAATGGCTACATGTTCGAAAAAAACCAGTCTAATTTAGTTCTCACTGAGGTGCTTGTCAATAAGAATAAATTTTTAACTGATGTAGCATCACACACTGGGAGGAACAGAGTTCTGGAACTGTTGCCTTCACCTGGGAGCTGGCTCTGGGGTCAGGGGACCTTAACTGGTTGTTCACCATATTTTCCTTTTGCTGACTCTGGAATCCATAGGCTCAAGAGCATCAGGACCTCTGCCTGGTGTTTCTTTGATGGAGCACGTTTGTTGGCAGGAAGGGCCACATAGGGCAGGCTTTGCACAGAAACCTCACGTGTCAGCTGGTGCTGGTGGTTTGCTGTCTGCAGCACTCGCCAAGCTGAGGACACCCCTTTGGTGAACTTAGAAGCCCGGCATGGCCTTCTGAAAGAAAACTTCATGGAACGCCCTGGGCCTTTGCTGTTATGGCCAGTGAGTCGGAGTGCACGAGGTGGGGGAAGCAGCTGGGGTCAAAAGCAGAAGACAGGATAAATGAGTCTATGAAACAGCAGGCCAAGATTTCCAGGGGAACTGCTTCAGCTACCTACTGCTTTGAAATGGAAGGAAGAAAGCAGACCAGAGTACACGGCTCAAAGAGAGCGAGAGGTGACAGAAGGATCATTCTCAGGAGCCTTATGAGCACCGAAATAGGTTTTCATTCAGGATGACCCAAACCTAGATTTAGAGTCTGTCAGGGTGCTGAGTGGCTAAGTCAGTTACGCGTCTGACTTCATGATCTCACGGTTCGTGGGTTTGAGCCCTGCATTGGGCTCTGTGTTATAACTCAGAGCCTGGAACCTACTTTAGATTCTGTGTCTCCCTCTCTCTCTCTGCCCCTCCTCTGCTCTCTCTCTCAAAAATAAATAAACATTAATAAAAAATGTAGAGTCTGCCGTCACCCCACCCCCCACCTCTCTTTCTCATCCATCCATTTATCTATCAATTCCATCTATCGGTTATCCATCTATCTACTTACCTGCCCGTGAAAAGGAAAAGTCAATCCACATTGTCTGGAAGGAAAGGAAATAGGTCGAATCCTAAAATCTGTTCTTTTGGCATTCAGACTGTAATTAAGAGATTAGAGGTTCAGGGGCACCTGGGTGGCTCAGTTGGTTTAGTGTTTGACTGTGGCTTAGGTCATGATCTCACAGTTCATGAGTTCAAGTCCCGCATTGGTCTCTCTGCTGTCAGCACAGAGCCTGCTTTGGATCCTCTGTTTCTCTCTCGATTCCTCTCTCTCTCTCTCAAAAATAAATAACCATTAAAAAAAGAAAGAGATAAGAGATTTATTCATTTTGCCAAGAAATACACAGACACACATATACACATTATTACTTTCTATTAGAATCAGAGGAACGCACACACATTCATAAAGACCCAAAGTCACTCTCAGGGCCCAAGTGAAAAGTTAAGAGTTTTAACTAATTTGGCTTTAAACTCAAGGCTTCCAGTACAGGTTAACCGGAGGGCATGAGGGGCATTGCAGGAGAGCCGGCATTGGAGCAGTGAACACCGGGAGTGAGGACAGCACCCTGGAATGAAGACATATCACGGCTTCCTCCTCCAGGGGCTTTTGTGAGATGTTAGCAGGAAAAGAACTTGGTGTTTGCAATCTAAAGCAGTTTGGGGAAAACATATGAAATGTCTGGAAAGACTTTTGATAATATGATACAATGTTGGAAGATCTTGAAAAAACATGCTGAATTGTATTTCTCATTGCTCTCAAGAACTATATTGCATAAAGCACTTTAAATTTAGATTATTCCCAATACTTTATGACAGATTGAGGTAAGAAACTTGATCTGATTGATTCCCATCGTACTTCCCCCCGCCCCCCACCCCGTGCAACATACTTCTCATTTAGACTTTCACCCATTCAATTGTGTTCCTGAACTTCACCTAAACATGTGATATTGGCTTAGCCATTGGGCGGTAAGTGGCACAGACACAGACACGCAGGCTGGAGAGCTGGTGACGCTTACATGTTGTGGCAAAAGAGGTACTCTGAGTTTCGCTTGTGGTACCTCTGAACACGGACTCCGAACTCCTGAGTGCCAGAGAGGGAAGTTGAGGTACAGTAGAGTTCTGCACCCCAAATGGGAAAAAAAAAAGTTCACAGGTGGTTCTAAGGAAGCTGCTTAGGAGACTGCAGTGCTAAACCTTTCCCCCAAACCTCCTGTTGAAGTCCCTGGCAGATAAGGCGAGACCAGCCTGCATCACTCACTAGTTCAAGGCAATGTTTTAGATCCAGTGTACCTGGGTTTGGATTCTGGCCTGCCTCTTACTAGAAACATAGTTTTATGTTTGTTTGTTTGTTTGTTTGTTTGTTTTAACATTTATTTATTTTATTTATTTTGAGAGAGAGAAAGAGCCTGAGTGGAGGAGGGGCAGAGAGAGAGGGGGAGAGAATCCCAAGCAGGCTCCACGCCGTCAGCACAGAGCCTGACGTGGGGCTCAATCTTACAAACTCGATCATGACCTGAGCTGAAATCAAGAAGCAGATGCTTAACCGGCTGAGCCACCCAGGTGCCCTAAGAAATATAGTTTTGAATACGTTTCTCAATGTTTTTGAATTGCCGTTTCTTTTGCCATGATTGTGGACTTAGTGACAACAAACACAAAGCTTATGGCCATGTGTGTGGCACAGGGCTTGTTTACTAAGAGGTCCAGTGGGTAATGCTTCTGTTTATTGTTGTTGGCTCTTCATTCATTAGCATCCATCCTCTTCTGTGTCCCACCTTACCCTGTGACCGACTGGTCAGGTCCTGATAGACAGGAAATGCAGGATTCCTGGCTTGCAGTGGCTTCAGTTTTCAGCCATAGACCACAGAGTCCTCATCCATCCTATTTCTCCATTTGAGCTCGTGTGTTTCTGTAATTTCTTGTATATTAGCTCCATGGAAGGAAGACCAGCCTTTCTTCTAATTTGTTCCTTACCGCACCCAGGGGATGATTTTTCTCTGTGCTTTTTGTTAGTGGTTGTGTAGGTGGGGATTTTATAGAACACTCTGGCTTAGAAAAGAAAAAAAAAAAAAACTCAAGCCCGCATGCTGCATCAAAACTTCTCCTCCCAGTAATCAAAACCTGACAATGTTTTATTTCTGTATCACATTGCTTTTACACCTGTCGGCTGAACCACCTGGGATTCTGTGGTTTAAACATTTCATTTTCCTATAAGTATGAGATATAGTGAAGCAGCCACAACAAAAACAGTAAGTTACATGCAATGAACACTGTACTGAAATAGCAAATGCTGTGCAGCCCCAGAAAGTATAATCTCCAGGGGTCAATTCACATGAAAAGTTGACTGATACCTTATGAGGGCCTTTAAATATCAATGGTTCTCTTTTCCAAGAGAGCAAATTTAAATCCTTCCTAGATTTTAATAGTTTATTTTGAAGTACTCTGCTTGTATATAATTTTTATAGACCAGTGAAGGCTTTTAGGTAAAATACTCCATCACTTTCAATTCCATTTATTAAATAAATATGTATGGAAACCCTACTAAATTCAGAGGGACTAATCCAAGCCCTGTAGGGACTCCAAAGATTTCTTGTTTATAAACAACTTCTGTGGTTTCTTCTCTACATAATATATCACCTGTTTTACATGTAAATAGAGGCTTCTTTTAATTATAATACATCTAAATCACAATTATAGCTCTTTTTTTAATTTATGGTATTTATTTCCCAGTGTGAATAACATAGTTTATAAATCAAAGTAAAAGGTTATATTCAATTACGCAAACACGACTTTTCCAAAAAGACAAGCAACTGGACTTGAAACATTTTACTTCAATTCATGTGTTATTGAGTAAGTATATTTGGAGCACCTACTATGTGCCAGACGCTTTGGTAGTATCTGGGATATGAATAAAACAGGATCCTTTCTAGGGACTCAAAATCTATTAAAATGCAAGTTGCAATAAAACATGGCACACACCGGGACAAGATGTATTTAAAGTGTTAAGGAGGTTACTAGTAAGAAGTTACTGGTAAGAGTTGGGGGGTGATCCCTTAATTTCCTGCTCCAACTCTCCAAATAATCTCTGGCCCTCCACATCTCCCAGCTGATGAAGCCAAAAACATAGAGGTCATCATCCATGAACTGGCCCTTTCCTTGATCTCCCTCATTCAGTCCATCAGCTGGTCCAGCCACACCCTTCCCCTAAATTTTGAACCTGCCAGTTCACCTCCATTCCCACTTTTCTCCCAAATTCAAGCAGTTGTGCACTTTCCTCGGGTCTTCTCCAGTAACCGGTTCCCCTGGTCTCCTTTCTTCCATTCTTGCCACCCTACAGTGCTTTCTCTGCACAGCAGTAAGTAGCGTTTTAAAAACATACAAACCAGGGGTGTGTGGGTGACTCAGTCGGTTAAGCGTCCGACTTTGGCTCAGGTCATGATCTCACGGTTAGTGAGTTCGAGCCCCATGTCAGGCTCTGTGCTGACAGCTCACGGCCTGGAACCTGCTTCCGATTCTGTGCCTCCCTCTCTCTCTGCTCCTCCCCTGCTCACACTCTCTCAAAAATAAAAATTAAAAATAATAAATAAAAATAAAAACTACAAACCAAATCATGTTCTGTCTCAAGCTCTTCAGTGGCTTCCTGTTATGCTTAAAATAAAACCCAGCCCCCAGCCAAGACTTCTAAGACTCAACCTGAGCTGTCCCATGCCGTCCTCATCTCTCTCCACTTTCCTCTCGGCTCCAAGTCATAACAGCTGTGACATGTACAATCGGTGTGCCATCTTAGTGCTGCAAGTATCTCAACCTTCTTTCCATTTCTACATAAGTCTAACTTGCTGTCGCCTCAGAACTGCTGCATGGAACTCGCTCTCCCCAGATATGCTCATGGATGGCTCCTTGTTTTCTTGGAGACCTGAGCTCAGGAGTCCCCTCCCCACCCTGGCTCAATTCACTCTTTATTTCCGTCTTCACAGCACTTACCTCTGAAATTGTGCTGGCCTCTCATTTGTTTATCTTTTCTTCCCAATCCCTCCCCACTCTGGCCCTCCACACACATATACAAACTCACAGATGAAAGCTTTGTAAGATCAAGGATCTCTTCTGTCTTCTTTGTATGTATCCACCCAGCACTTACCGTTTGTTGAATGCATGAACGAATGATTTCAGAGGGAAAATGACATTGGAACTAGGTAAGATCTCATCAGACCAAGATGATGGAGTGAGATTCTAAAACTATCAGCTATTGCCTAGTGAGAGAGACACTTAAAGGCAAGGAACTAGCAACACCATGGTTAATATTCCAGTTGGGAACAACTTCCTGAACGCAGGCATAGTATATGGATTGAAATATGCTTCACTTAAGGCAGAGCCAGACTAAGACTGAATACTAACGTTTGGAACATGTTTTGATTTTTTAAAAGTTTTGACTATTGGAACTGGTGTCTGCATTCAGAAATAAATCTCATGGATTATATCTTTCCAATTATATCTTCACTGTCTGGTATTTTAAAAGTGAAATGGCAATTTAAAATTTAAATGCTTCTTTTGTATGTGATTGGGAAGAGGGGTCATGAGAGTTCACTGACAAATACGTTGATATATGTGGAACATACTCCATGACAAGATCGCACATTGTTTACAAGAGTCTTGGAAATAGAAGCTTGTTACCCATCACCGAAGCTTTTTAACATAGGCCTTAAACCAACAGTGACAAGAACCTGGAGGAAATCAATCCCTACCTTTACTAAATTGTCTGGAGGCCATTTTTGTTCTTAATTGAAACTTTCAAGTTTTCTTATGATTTATGGAGGAACTGGAAATAAATCAGCTTCCATCTTCTCGTTGTCTTTATGGGGAGTTCACCATTTTCCCACCCATCATGAACATTTGTCAGGTAATTATGGAAGCTGGCCTCTTATAAACCAACAGTGTTGACCTCTCTAGAAACCACAAAATTAGAACGTGGACAACTTAATGAAGAGGTTTTTTCTTTTTTTTTTTTTTTTCAAATTAGCATTTACATTTTCCCAAGAAATGTGTAAGCATAATAAATGTCTGGTGTCAATGGCATAGACATTCTTATCATCTGAAGTCTAATTATTCTGTTTTCTTATTTCTAATAGATAGTCACTGCTAACTTGTTCTGGCTTCTGAAGGTTTGAATTGATCTCTGCATCCCCTCTATCCACAGAGCTCATCTGTTTTCAGAGTTGGACATCCCTTCTGCCTCAATGATATCCTGATTTCCAGGCTAGACTTCTTACCCAGGCATTGGGCCCATGGTTTCAAGTGACCATAGGACATTTTCATGCAAAAGATCCACCACCAAATAAAATACAACAAACCCCAACTTAACCAAGATTCTTCTGCTATCCATATGGTCTATCTTTCACCCCCGCATCTCCCACATTCTCTCTCCGGTATGCCTATCCACCGTTCCCTCATCCCTTCCATTCAGACTGCAGCACAGGCTTATATATTATCTCTTGGATTCCTTGCTGCTAGTCCCATTGGATACACGCTTGTACACATTTGATCATACCTGAATCAAATCAACAATGTTCTCATCTGTCTCCCTGCCTCTTATTTCTTTGTTCCTCATACCCAGATACGTTTTCAAAGACAATTTTCGCAGCGTAACCATGACTAGAAAGGGATCCATGAACTCTTCACTTACCGTGAGAAGATTAGTTTCACATCATCTGTGATAACAATTCTCGGGTCACCTGGGTGGCTCAGTCGGTTACGCGTCCTACTTCGGCTCAGGTCATGATCTCACAGTTTGTGGGTTCGAGCCCCGCATCGAGCTCTGTGCTGACAGCTCAGAGCCTGGAGCCTGCTTTGGATTCTGTGTCTCCTTCTCTCTCTACCCCTCCCCAGCTCAAGCTTTCTCTCTCTCAAAAAAAAAAAAAAAAAAAAAAAAAAAACACTTAAAAAATTAAAAAAAAAAAAACAATCCTCAATAACTTACCACTTAATGCCCCACCTTTTTTTTTTTTTTCCTTTTTGTGAGCTTGCAATCTGGATAATCCTGTCTCTTTGCTGTCTTCTCTCCAGCCTTTTTTAGGTGGTCCTCTATTATTTCTGTCCATGGCCTTCTCTCTTCTCATCAGTTATCAAGATTATTTTTTTCTTCAAAGCACTTTTGAAACCTCATCTCCTCAAATAAGTCTCCCCTGGACACTCAAATCCCTCTCCACCTTCCTTTGTCAACAGGGTACTCTCATGTATTGTTTTGTGTGCTGGGGGTTGTCTCCTTCATAAAAACTTGAATTCTTGCAGGGTCAGAGGTGTTATTTTCTGCTGCATCGCATCTATGACAGTGCTAAGCCTTTTAAAAAAATTTTTAGTAAGTATTTGAGGAATCATATAGCAACAGAGAATCTTCCATGAGGGCTGGGGTCATGCCTTCTCTGTTCCCGGGTTATGTATTCAGTAGGTACCACAATGCCTGGCACATGGTAAGTGTCCAGTATACATTTTGTGATTGAGGGAATGAGTAAGAAGAGCTAAGTGCAGTAAAAACCCTCCTGTGTCAATTTTTATAGCATGCATTTAACAGGTAAGAGCAATCAGGAGAAAGGATACCTGAGGCAGAATGTCAAATCCAAAGACACATATCCATAGGTTAAAGATAGAAGCTATGGCATGTATATGTTAAACAACTAGCATAGGAGAATGAATCATGACAATCAGAATGCAGGCATCTGTTGAACCCCCAAATGCTTTGAGATTTCTGCAACCTTTGGTCTGATATAGGGACAAGGTATCATGGAGCAAAGATGTACAGTTGCTTCAAGCAGTGAGAAAGCAAGGGGGAGGAGTGGAACTGGTTCACACCATCAGGAAGCAGGTGGATGTGCCTGTGGAGGGATCAGTGCAATATGTCCTTAATAAAAATGATGTTTTTTCCCCTCAATTTTGGGTTAGGTCCCCAAGTTAGGAGCTGTCATTCCATACTCTACTATGGCATTTTATTACAACTGTAATAAATGATTTTTTGTTTGATACATTTCTTTAATATCTGTGACAGGTGCAAAGTGCAAGCTTCACATAGGCTTCTTGTATCCTTCATGTGTAGAATGGAGCCTGGAGCAGGGCAGGTGTTCCATATATATTTGCTGAGTGAATGAGGAAATCTAGGTCTATGGTGAAACAAGCACACGCATGTGTGTATGTGTGTGCACTCGTGCATGCGAGAGACACAAAAATAGACCCACAGGATAGACCTGAAGACTCCAGGAAGATCTCAGAAGAACCTTCAGACCCATTAAGAGAATGGAAAATAAGTGCTAAGAAAAAAAAAGTAAGAGTTGACATTGCAAAATTTAGAGCTAAGAATGTTGCAGGATGAGGCAGTTCTGTGAAGTGAAAAGTGCCCATGCCTAGCTGTCTCTTTTCATTTGCATCTGTGAAATGGGGACAACAGCAGAATCTCCTTACATTGGTACCAATTGGGGTTGCATCTGTGAATCACTGGACCCAGTCCCTGGTTCCTACACAAGAAATTGCTTATCCTTTGACAATTTTCTTTTAATTCAATGAACTTATAGGCTACTCTTTCTTAAGGGAATATGATGAAACAAATTTGAGAAAAACGAAAAAGCAAGACAGAGCACGATGTAACAGAATGGATTGTACATGCTCAAAAAAGATTCAAATCCTTGGAAAAAGAAACTAGAAAATGTTTCCTCTGATTTCGACCCATCCTAAATACTTTGTGTGTGTGTGTGTGTGTGTGTGTGTGTGTGTGTATGTGTGTGTACAATATATATCTATATCTGTCTCTTCATCCATAGCTCAGACTGCATCTGTCCATAGTTGTCCATATATTTTAATTAATGATAGATTTTTTGCATTGATATATAAATAAGTAAAAAGTGAGATTTCATAAAACAAAAAGTTGAAATCATCTCCCTTCTCCGCCTTCCTTCCTCCCTCCTTTCCTTCCTTCCTCCCTCCCCCCACTTCCTTCTTTCCTTCCTTTATTGAAGTGATCAGATCAAAATAAAATAGGTTTTTCCTTTTACTTTGGAATATCTTCTGCAGTTTTGATGAACTTAAAATTTTGCTTTAGGTACTAAGGGCCATAATCAAGTTTTTAAAGAAAGCACCAAAGTAAGTTCTGCTGACCTCTACATCTGGCAGGTGTTGGGCATTTTTCTTTATTCACAGTCTGGGCAACATTAATCTTTGTGGAGGGATCCTTCTGTGCCCCACGTGCCCAGTATGATGGCATGAAACATCTGTGCACTCTTGACCTTCTAATAGGAAGGTGGAACACTCAAGGGTCCTGAAGATCCTTCTATAGCTTCCTGCTGTTGAATTCATTAAGAGAAGATGGTAAAAGTCAACATAACTAGAGGCCTCATCCCTAGGCAGATCAAGGAGTGGGGTGCTCTGAGCTTTGAGCGTTGCTACCATGTCACTGACCCCTTTATCAGATGACTGGACCTGGACGCAGAGCTACGGGGTCCAGAAGTAATAATGGCTATAAGTTGCTGGTTTCTCAAATAGCATTCCCCACTGAAAAGAACCAGGAGTCCTTGGAAAAATAACTGATTCCAGCTCTGGGACAAGGAGTGTACAAGATGAGCCTACAACATCTTAAAGCAGAAGGTAAAAAGTAAAGAAATGTATGAAAAATGAAAGAAACATACCATTAAGGACACAAGACATAGGTCAAAAGACATGCTACTGGCCAAATATGTGACAAGTTGAACATCAGGATGAATAGTGACAGTAATGAATTAAAACCCACCGAGTAAAAAATATCTGAGTTGGGGGGCTTCTGAGTGACCTCATAGGAAAACGGAGGGATCAAACTGAATCTTGGGCAGGGATCTTTTCCTGAAATATAGAGTCAGGGACTCCAGATTTCCCTCCTGGAATTAAAATTATTGAAAAAATGTTGGAATTAAAAAAAAAGATCTTTGCGGTAAAATTGTCTGCATCGGTCCAAACCTCTTTTCAACCATGGTCCCAGATGAAGCTGCACTGTGCTATCAAGAGAACAATGGTTAGAGGTAAAGCTTAGGAGAGGGGGTGAAATGTGAGCAAAATTTGTGTAAGAAGAGCGCTTGCCTCTTAATGGATTCCATTAGGATTTGCCATTTAGCACTGAGACAACGATAGACCACTTACTGCACATTTACCTTGTGTTGGGTATTTTGCGGATGTCATTTAATCTTTGCAGCAATCCTGTGAGGTAAATTTTATTGTCTTTATTAATCTCCTCTTGTAGAGGAGCAGACTGGAACACTGAGAGGTCGAGGTCAAGGTCACGCTCAGGCCATGCAGCCAGTAGGTGGCCAAGCCAGGGTTTAAACCCAGGCAAAAGGATTCCCAAGGCCAACCTAGGCAGTGCACCATTGTTGGCTCACCTCTGTAACGGTCAGAACCTATCCTGAGGACAGGGGCTACCAGTGGACTGATTATATATAACCGGGCGATCTTTTTATGATCCAGACAGAGGAGTGATGTCTTTATTCACTTCTGATGGAAAACAAGTGCGTGTTTTCTCCTGAAGAATGAAGAACGCCAATAAAGGCTTCGGCACCTGAAATGGCCTCTGTGATAATTTACTTTATTTGCAGTTTACCTGTCACTGACCTACAACGGTAGCATCTGGCTTTGCCCACTGAAAAGCAGGGGCTCGTGATTAACTGCCTTTGACTATTCTTTTCCCAGAGCCGTCTGCATCTGCTGTGCTTTGCACTGGAATTTCTGAAGCAATTCCCCCTGACATGAAAATTAGGTTCTATACAAACAAGAGTTTCATAGCAAAAAGGGAAATGAGTGAGGTCACGATAATTTAGCACTAGATTTTCAAAGAAGCAGAGCCCCAAATAAGACATGGACTGTTTGGATAAAGTCCCCAAGACAGACAATACTTTGACGGGGGAAATTACTTTCCTTTTCTGGTTTCTCTAAGCATCTGACGTTACAGACCACACTGTCGGTGCATGTGAGCACAGGGGAGGCACCTAACAGAAGTCAGGGAAATCTTTCTGAATTCTTGAAAGAAAAGGACTTGTCAAGGCTAGAATATGGAAGAGGCAATGTGTTTTAGGTAGAGGAGGAGCATGAACAAAGGAATAAAGATGTGGGAGGAAACCAGTTTAAGAAGTTTGGAATGCCAGTGGGAGAGGCAGAATGGCTGGCCAGGTAGGTAGGAGGCAGATCTGGGAAAGTTTTGTGCATTATGTAAGTGAGTCTAATTTTATTCCACAGGCAAAAGGGAGCCATGAAAAGATGTTAAACGGAGTAGTAGCATGGTTATTTGCAGATTTTAGAAAGCTCTCTGGAAGCGTGTTGTCCATTAGATTGGAGAGAACAAAATGGAGCAAGAGAGAACTAGTCAGACTACTGGAATGACCATTGTGAGAAAGGATTGTGGCTCGAACTGAGGCAGTGGTACCGAGTGCAGATGGGGTGGATATAAGAGGTCTTTAGGAGTTTGAATCTATATGTGTGGTGACTGATTAGATGCAGAGGAAGGGAGAAGAGTCAAGGAGGACTCTTAGGTTTCTGACTTGGACACTAGGAGGATGGGAGGGACTTGTATATCTGTCTGGTAAGAGCAAAGGACCAGGGATGGTGGAAAATGTTGGCTAGAAAGCACGCGTAGAGGCTGTTTGGTATTGTGAGGTCTTGGAGAGGCAAGAGGATACGGGGTACCAGTGCAAATAGAAGCATCACATCTACAAGATGGGAGAGCAAGGGACAAAGAGGGAAGCAGGTGCAATAAGTCTGTACTGACACACTGGATGGAGCAGCAGTGCTCAGAAGATTAATGACTTCTTAAATTTTTTCTAACAGGTAACAGACGAAGTTTTGGCTAAGCATAAGGATCGAGTGTTAGGTGGGAGAGAGGTGAGGGGTGGTGAGGGTATGAACTGTTGCAGACAATAGAAAGGAATGTCGCCTGGGAAGAGGCAGTGTGTCGGCTGGACGGGTTAGTGGCTTTGAAAAAGCTGAAGGAAGGCATAAACTGGTAGTGGTACCATTCTGCTCAGTTCATGTTGCATAACTCCACCCTATTGTGTTACACCCCGCTATTGTATTATAACTCACTATTCTTAAGACCACAGTGATGCCAGGGACCATATTTCATTTAACTTGGAGAATCTTCAGTGTTCAGAACAGGGCATGACCCGTATTAGATGCTCAATATACTTTTGTTGACTTGAAATTTGTGCAGCTATAGAGCAGTAGACATGAAATACTATTAGCAAACAGCACTTTTTTCCCCCAAGTGCATTAAATGGCAGTACCTTGGAGAACTCTGAAAGTAGAACAGTCAATATTTTAGGATGGTTCTCCCAGGAGTGACAGTTCTCTGTATGAACAGGTGTATCTGAAAAGACCAATTTGCTGCCAATAGTCACTTTCCTGCTGCAGACTCGGGGTTTAATGATTTAAGGCAAGACAGAGCACCTGGCATTGTTTACAGGGCTCTTTCTTCACAGTGACAATATACAAGAGTCTGTGCAGGGATTTCAGGGAGAAAAGTGAAGGGATTTGGAAAAAGTGATAAAAAAGGATAATGAAGGAGAAGAGTGAGCTGAGGACAACTGCCGGTTGAAAGTTATTGATTGACACCGTATATGCTGCAAGGCAAAGAGCACAGAGTGGAATAAAACAAAACTAAACAAAACAACTCCCCCCCGCCCCCCACCAGCCCCACCTAGGTCCTAGTGTTATCTCAGCCTCCAATTGTATGATCTCCAATGTGACCTTTAGGCAATTTTCTGAAACTCAGTTATTTTTGTTAGCAAAGAGGGGTCACACTTCTTGCATTAGATGATTCTTGTAATAGATGTTTTTGGGAGCTGCCCAGCACTTCACAAATGTGTAGTGAAGGCTACAGATAAGAACTGTGAGGCTGAGCAAATGTGCTTCCATGGGGGCTTCCATGTCTGCCTCACTGCCTTCCCTATGCTTGTGCCCCCACCCAGCCCAATCTTCTGTTTCTCTTCTTCGATCCTTTCGGAATGAATTTTATCTCCATAAAATCCTTACATAGAAGTGGAAAGTTAAATATAATGTAGTATTTACTTCCCAAGGTAGCCTTTGCAGTGTATCCAGAATGATCCTTGACACACCATCTTTCCAATTCCTCAAAATTTGCAAGTCGGGGGTAATTTGTCAGTGCAATCCCATGAATGTGTTTTGTTCCAAGCCCTGTATTAGGTGCAGAGAATGAGGTACAACAGGGGAGATGAACATAGCTTTTTCTATGCTAATGTTCATAATAAAGTATAAAATACTAATAGAAACACAGAGAAGAGATTAATTTTATCTGGGTGTTTAGAGAAAGCTTTCTAGAAGCTGTGCTATTTGACCTGGGCCGTGAAGGATGAACACAATCAATACAACTGCGCCAGATATAGAAGGGAAAGACCTTTCTCAGGTAGAGAAAAACAGCATGGACCAAGACCTAGAGGTAGCAAGGGGAGTGTGTGGAGTGGACAGGTGGTGTAGCCGCCAGATTGTTCATTCTCCAATGGTAAATTCTCACTAGAAGTAAAAAAAAAAAAAAAAAAAAAAAAAAAAAAAATCAGATGTGGACACAAGAGCCTTAAACATGGGAATTTCCATCGCTTTGGGAGACTGATGGCTACCAGAGACTCTAGAATCATGACAGGAAAGAGTAGTGAAAATCCCTGTTGCACATACATGAGCTGTTACCAGGAGTGACACACTGAAGCTGGTGCGCTGAAATCGCATTGTTTTGTGGAAAATCCCAAAGACGGCTGCAGATTTGCTGTGATTTAGGAAATGACTAACAAAGGAGAAGAAAGGAGCACGTGAGTTGGTGTTTTACAAACTGACAGATGGACACACACTTCTAATCACTGGAGATGTTGAGATATCTGTAAAACGAATGGAAGCTCACCTCTTCCTCCTGAATTCTTCTAAATCTCATGACAATTACATAGCTACAGCTTGTTTATAGGCATCAGAGGGGAAGCTGGATTTAACTGCAGGCTCTGCTACTTAGATGTGGGCACATGGCCAAGCTATTTGAGGTCTATAAGTCTCATTTGGTTCATTTGTCTGAAAAGATGGGAATAAGAATACGTACTTGGGGAGCCTGGGTGCCTGAGCCGGTTGAGCGTCCGACTTCAGCTCAGGTCACGATCTCGAGGTCTCTGAGTTTGAGCCCCGCATCAGGCTCCGTGCTGACAGCTCCGAGCCTGGATCCTGCTTCAGATTCTGTGTCTTCCTCTCTCTCTCTTCCCCTCCCCCACTCATGCTCTGTCTCTGTCAAAAATAAACATTAAAAAAAATAAACAAAATAAAAGGATAAGTACTTATTTCACAAGGAGGTTCGTAGGGCAGCCTGCAGAATGGCTGGCATCTGCCATGTGCTCAAGAAATGGTGCTCGTTACTATTCTTGTCTTAATTCTATTGCCTTACCTCTATATTTAATAATTATGATGGTTTAATTTGCCCAATTTCACCAGCAGATCTCCACCTGTGTTTTAAAGATTGTTGTTCCCATCTAACTAGCCTCGCAGAGCCAGAGCTCCTGAATAGGAATTGTTGTGGGTGATAATTTTCTTGTGAGAAGCCAGGTGATGAACCGTGCTTTACCTATTTTATAGATGCCCACACTGAGGTAGAGACCTTGGATGTGCCCCAAGAAATTCAGACTCTGAGCTAAAACTATAATTAAATTCCTTCAACTCCAAGCCTGCAGACTTTGTCATTTGCCTCTGCAATCTTGTCCGTGCCACCATATGTCATCCGAGTGCTGAAAGGCACAACTTTCATAAGGCTCTCTGTGCACCATGCTACGTCACTGTGGCTAGCATCCCACAAAGAGTGACTCCTTTAGAAAAATCCAACTGGAGAGGAGTGAGGGTAATAACAATACAAGGGATTGTAATTTAATCACATCAAACCAGAGAGATAGCATTTACCGTGATCAGATGGTAATGGTAATGGTAAAAGAAAAGAGTAGTTCATTTTTGTGGCGTCAGAATTGGATTTTCCCAAGATCAAAACAGAGCTCAATTCTTTGGACTCCCGATGATACTATCACTAACAGAGAATGCCAGGAGCAAGAACAGAAGCCACTGCCTGTTGAATAGCTTTCCCCAAAATTTATTGTCCCATTTATGGATGTGAAAATCTGAATTGTAAAAGGAATGATGTATGTCTCGGTTAGATATGGTCTTATATAAGATTTTTCATTTTGGAAATTTATTAATATTCCTTAGGCAATTCATCCTTCATGAGAGAGGCAGTGGTGGCATGGCACTTAATAAGTTTGCAGCAACATTAAGCTCTATTGATCTGAAGTGGTCTATCTGCCTTTTGCCTTGATAGTTTATTACTGTGATTCACAGGTAGCAAGATGTACAGTCACCCAGTTTCTATTGACTATGCTAGAAAATGTATTACATGTCATTGAATATATTGCAAGTCTTGGGGATAATTTACACAGTATATTTTGTTTTTGTATATTAAATTATTTTATCCTGGCATTAATGTCAGTACATAAACACATAGACCAATGCTCAGTGAACACTGAACGTATGAATGAATGAGTAAATATCTCGTATAACATAAAAGAAAATAAGTCGTGGATTCAAGTTTTCTGCTTGAGAATGTTTAAGGCCTTTGGTCAAGGAGAATCAGTTGGGTTGGTTAGGCAGCAGCTCACAACTTCAGATCCTGATGTACTATTTTGGTTGCGTAGCCTACTTACTTGATCGGAGTTGGAAGAGCTGATGGAGTTAATCTGAGTTAGATTTCCTGAAGCAGCATGAGGAGCTAGGGAAGCCAAAGTGATAGAATGAGATCAGCAATATAAAGTAAGATTTGTGAACTGGGGCGATGGAGTGGGGCGGGGCACCTGGGTGGCTCAGTCGGTTAAGCGTCCAACTTCTGCTCAGGTCATGATCTCACAGCTTGTGGGTTCCAGCCCCGCGCCAGGCTCTGCACTGACAACTCAGAGCCTGGAGCCTGCTTCAGATTCTGTGTCTCCCTTTCTCTTTCTCTGCCCCTCTCCCACTTGTGCACTCTCTTGCGCACTCTCTCTCTCTCTCAAAAATAAATAAACCTTAAAAAAACAGATTTATGAACTGGGACCTTGGTGGGACAGATTTTCTGAAACAGATTGACTATACTTTAGTAAGGTTCTAGGAAATCACTCTGAGCATGGTTGGGTGTTTGTGGTTGGTTTTATTTATTGATTTATACATGGTTATGTTCTATCAGCTGAAAGTTTATCAAGTCAAGATGAACTAAAAGTATTTTAGGATTTAATTTAAATATATAATAATAGTGGAAATTATTAGACAAAGTTCTAGGTTTTTCCATGGATTATCTTACTTAAACCTGGTATTATTACTACCTTCATATTCCAGTTTACTGAGATCTAGAGAGTTTAGTTATCATGCACAAGATAAAGAAAGTGGTAGACTCAGAGCTTGAGCCTTTGGAAGCTGACTCCAAGGTTTGGGCTCTAAATAGGGAGTCTCTAGAAGTGGGATGTACCTCGGCATTGCCAGGAAGCATTTCCTGATATTTTCTACCACATATATGTGGTTCCCCAGCATTACTGGTGGTCATTTCTATGATAGTAAGTAAACAAATAAAATATTTTTTACCCTCAACAAACAAAAAAGATCATCCTCCAAACATAATTCTACCATTCACCATCTCTCTATGTTAAGATCTTCTATACTTGCCATTTTGTGCTGATGTTTGCATTCATTTATTCATTAAATATTTTGTTGAGAGCTCACAATGTGTCAGATACTGTTGTAAGTGCTTGGATTCCATCATGAATGAAACTGACAAAGATTCCTGTCGTCATGGATCTTACAAATCTTATATTCCACCAGGGGAGATAGAAAGTAGAAAAGAAATAGAACATATAATAAGAGGGTTTATTAAAAGCTGGCCATTACTATAGCTACAAGAAAAAGATGAATAAGAAACATCAGGTGTGCCTTGGTCAGGGGGAGGTTATTTAAAATAGAGTGATTGTCATATGTGTTGTTGAGATGATGTTCATTAAGCAAAGATTTGAAGGGGGAAGGGAGTGTGGCATGTGTGTTTAGGTGCAATGATGTTCGTTGTGTCCAGGAAACTCGGTCATCCTGCCTAGTCAGGAGACTAAGGGTGAACCTGTGCTCATGGGTGAAGTCAGAGCTAAATGTTGTATGTGCAGTTTGGTCTCAAAACCTTGGCCTCATAAGACTGTTGAGAAAACTGAAGGTGTAACCTGTCATTTCTCAGTGACAGACTAGCTTTGCCTTCAGGTGGTCGCAAGCTCATAAACTCTGCGGTCAGCATGAGCCATCAGGATGGGCCCTGCTCCAGGATGACACCCACTCTGCCTAACATGGTGGTTTTCCATCTCAGATCCCCAAATGTGGGGGGTCAGTACTCCAGCCTCTAGCGGCAACTCAAGGTACTGTCTTCCTACCCCTTCTCCACCTCACCAACCCCTTGCGACTCCCCAGTATTCTGACTTTCTCATCCTTAACATCTCACGTGAGATGTTAAGACCTAGGATAGTATTAGATCTTGGTGCTTCGAGCTGGAGTTTTTCATAGAAGTACATTCACTCAGAATGGAAATGCTAATGAACTTCTCAGCAGAATCTCTGATTGGCATTTACCTGGGTCTGCAATTCAAAAAATATAAGATGGATTATTACTTTGCAAATGCAATATGGAGGACTAAATATTTCAAAATATAGATTCCTTGGAGGAAATACCTGTTCACCAGATGAGGTGACAGTTGACAGTTTTTTATTGCTCTTCCCTTTCTTACTTCAAGTTTGGCCTTCAGCTAGGGTTGGCTATTTGTCTGCTGGACCACAAAATCAGGATGAAAGCCAGCAATGACAAGAAAATAGTCATAACAGGATCACTACCTTTTTGAGGTTGGGTTGATAATCCAGGAGAAGAGTTTTTTTGCTTTGCAGAAACTTTCATACCAAAACTAGCCTACTTGACAGTGAGTTTGTTTCACTGCAAATAGTTATCAAATACCCGCAAAGCCTCTAAAGAATGCTGACACAGGCCTCTGCTCAGGGCCCTGTCAGCACTTAGTACAAGGCAGATGGAAACAGATCTTCAATTATTTATAGAATCTTTTGTGAATAGAGAATGTGCGTGTGCGTGCGTAAGTGCATGTGTGTGTGTGTGTGTGTGTGTGTGTGTGTGTGTGTTTAGTATTTTGAATATGGATCTTTGATCAAATCCTATATTTGAGTAATTTAGGGTAAAATGGAGAGCTTCCTTCTCAGATATGGTTGAAGACATGGTAGCATGGTTTAATGGAAAGGGGAGAGTTTGGAGCCTAGCAAAGACTGGGCTTATACACCAGACCATGTCTTAGACTGACCTGCGTTGTGATAATGGGAAAATTGCTTAATCAGGTTAAACCACAGTTTCCTGATTTATAAGAATCAGTATTGTCATAGTTCCCACCTTGAAGGCTTTTTATGAAGAGTAAATGAAAGAAGATATGGGTAATGAGGTAAAGAAACCTGTGAACTTGTCCAAGGCCCTTGATTTACAAATAAGGAACGTGTAGCTAATTTGTTTTCAAGGTGCAAACCTGGGACTCCATTCATATGCTTAACTATGAGCACACTGGTCTTTCTGCTACAACATGCTGGAGGAAAGAAAAATATTTCTAAACAGCACATGTTACATAATATAGCTATGTAGAGCTCAAAAGAACCCACATTCTCTATTTAATTCTAAATATATAAAGCTGGATTCCAACAGGCTAAAATCTTAGAGGAAGTAGCCATACCCAACTGGGTTTCTAAACAATGCATTTTGGTTGAAGTATGGGATAGTGGCTTGACTGGTGACCTCCAAAAAGAAATGTCCTTGACTGATCCCCAGAACACACACATGTGACTTTTTTGGAAAAGAAGACTTTGTAGGTGTAATTAAGTTAAGGATCTTGAGATCAAGGGATCATCCTAGAACATCCAGGTCTTAAGTCTAATGAGAAGTGTCCTTATAATAGACACACAGAGGAGAGACACAGAAGAAGAAGAAACAGTGTGGTCATGGAGGTGGAGATTGAGGTCACAAAATGCCCAGAAATGCCCACAGCCCTCAGAATCTGGAAGAGGCAAGGATCTGAATTTCCTATAGAGCCTCTGAATGGATCATGGCCCAACCAGCAGTTTGATTTTGGCCCTGTGATGCTGATTTCAGACTTCTGGCCTCTGGAGTTGTGAGAGAATAAATCTCTGTTGATTTAAGTCATCAGAGTTGTTTTAATTTTATGGCATGTTAACGGCAGCCCTAGGAAACCAACATAGGACCTCAAAAACTCTGAGATAAGGAACTGAAAGCACACTGAGTGCCAGCTACAATGTGATGCACCTGTGCCATGTGGAGAGGGCAAGCATGCCCTAGTTTTAAAATCTTTGCTTGCTCGCATTCAATAGGCCTTTTGAAATTCTGTACTGGGGCTGTGTGTCTGGGCACATTAATTCAACGAGGATCAGAGAAGCACAGGATGCTTGCCTTTGAGTTACTTAAGTCATTGGTTAGTGAAAAAACCAAACAACAAATCAATTAGAATGCAGCATGCTGATGGCTGCGATAGAAGGGGTGTATGAGTGCCGTGAGTCGCTTGGAGAAGTGAAGCTCAAGGCCTGATGGGGACAGGCCACCAGCACTGGCTTCTGAGAGTCACTGATGCCTGACTGGGGTCTGACCTTGTTGGCTTAGAGACAGCGTAGTTTTTTTCTGACAGGAGGAGCAGGGCTGCTATTTTCCCCACCCTAGATATGGAGGTCCTGAAGGGTTTTCTATTTATTATCATGTCGACTCCCTGTTTTCCATGACCTAGTATGTCTGTATAAGGAACAGTGTGGCTGTTTGCTGGGTTGAGATTAACATTACACAAAGAAGTGTGTCTGACTAACTAACACATGTGAGCCAGGTGTTCTGGAAAGATAAGCTCAGAAGTGGGTAAAGTCAACGTCATGGGGATGGAGGGACTTCAAGCTTCCATTAGCCTGTGGGGGCAGGTCCAACTCCACATTTGACAACTCTGCCTGTGGCTTCATTGTTCCTGCCTCTGAGGCCCTGCCCACCACTCACTTCCCTCCTTGTGCAGCCCCCTAACTCCCATGCTGGATGGTGGGACTGAGCAGGAGACAGGGAAAAAAATCTCTTCTCATGTGTGACAAGCCCTGTGCTATGTTCTTTACATATATGATCTCACTTAGCCCTTACCACCTTCCTCTGGGGAACGTATCACTATTCCCATTTTTTCAAAAGAGAGAACACTTTTTCCTAAAGTTGAGAAGCCTTTGGAGATCTGGCTTTTGCTTATTTCTCCACCTCCAATGCTAGTTGCTCTCGGTCTCGTGATTTATACTCCAGCTATGCCAAGCTGCTTCTAGCTTTTCCATGCTTAGTGCAGTGGTTCTCAAAGAGTGACAGTTTTGTCCCTAGGGGTAAAATTTGACAATGTGCAGAGACATTTATGATTACCACAACTGAGGAAGAGGATGCTACTGTCATCTAAGGAATTGAAGCCAGGGATGCTGTTGGGGTGCCTGGGTGGCTTAGTCGGTTAAATGTCTGACTGTTGATTTTGGTTCAGGTCATGACCTCATAGTTCGTGAGATTGAGCCCCTGGAGCCTGCCTGGGATTCTCTCCCTCTCTCTCTGCCCCTCCCCCACTCACGTGTGCTCTTGCTCTCTCTCAAAATAAATAAACATTTAAAAAAAGCCAGGGATGCTGCTAAGCGTTGTGCAATGTACAGGACAGCCCTCCTCCCCTGCAGTAAAGAATTATCTGGCACAAAATGCTGGGAGTTCCAAGACTGAGAAGTCCTGCATTAGTGCTTATCATTCCCTCTGCCTGGTTTGTTCCTTAGCTGGATGTGTCCTACTCATGTAAGACCTAGCAGCAGTGTTGCTTCCTCTAGGAAGCTCTTTCTGATCCCTCCAGGCTGGGCTGGGGGCCCCACCTCTGTGCTCCCACACACAGCCTAGGTAGCATTATATTGTTAGCATTTCTACACTGTCCTGCTCATGAATTGGCAGGAAACCATATTCCATCCACCTTTATATCTCTAGGAGAGAGTGCACAGACCTGGCAGTTTGCTTAAGATATATTTGTTGGATGAATGATGTGGGACTTATACACTATAAGAAAGAGAACACGAGGGGGGATTGAGATAACTGGTCTCAGCACATAGTTTCATTGGCATGAAAAGAAAATGGTGGGAGCTGCTGCTGCCGAGATGCAGACACACTTCCTGCTGTTTTTAGCATTGGTTTCCTAAACCAAGAGAGAGAAGAAAGTCTTGGAGAAAAGAAAAAAGTAGCAGAATATACTAGATGCATGTCATTTCCTCCTTAACTCCTACCTCCTCCCCATGTTGTGGTAATGACAAGAATGGCAAAAACAACCTAACAAAAATTGGGGCTGGCTGTTGTAGCTTGAGCAGCCATCAGACCCAATGGCAGAAGCATGGAGAAGTGGCAGGTGTTTGTGCAAGACACGGATTCAAGAAAACCTAGTTGGCCCCTTCCTTGCTTCTGTCAGAGAAACTCAAGAGACAGTAGCACTTGTGCCAGCTGCCAAAGGAATTGGCTGAAAGCAGGAGATATTTGAGGCATCTGACATGCTATTTCTTTTCAAGAGAGTGTCTGTGACAACCTTCAAGCTCCCTGGCTCCCTTTGGCACTTGGAAGCAATGGCAGTCAAAGGAACATTGGGGACCAGACTTCATTGCTTTTTCTCTGTGCAATCTCAGGATTTAGAGCAGCACAGGCATGAATGAAAAGGTGGCTGGCTGTGTGTTTTAGTTAATCTCTTCTACCTGTGGCAGAAGATCCAAAGACGAGGAAGCAGGACTTCGTTAAACATGAGCACTCAAGAGCCTCCCCAGGCTTGAAATCTGGCTCCAGCATTTCCTACAAGATTTTAAATGTATGAATCTTTAGATGATGTTTTTTTAGATTTTAAATTCATTTTTGTTTATAAACAGGAGCTTACATTTGAACATGAGGTGATCGTTGGAAACTCTTAATTTAGTGTAGAGCAGCCTGGTGGGAAAGACTGACGACGATGGGTGTCTTTTCTTCCATGCTGATTTTTCCCTCTAATTCCAAATATTCCTGCTTTCTAGTACTCATCCAAGCCCCTTTCTTCCTGAAGGAAAAATACCATAGTCAGGAAGATTATTACAAGACTAGCCAAGGCAATTCTTTCATGGATAATATGCTACATGGAGCAAACATTTTCCAGCAGTCTTGAACACTCAATGATTATACAGATTTTGAGTTCCTTCCATCAGAGAGGGTGTTGGACAGTGTGACACTGGAACTGCATGCTGTCCATCTCCCATGCAAGGGACCATCTGTCTTTGTTGTACAGCCAACCCTGAAATTATTACTTCCTTGGACAGCATGCCACATAATCTTTCCCCTCCTGCAGCAACCAAGAAACCAGAATAGGAGGGGCAAGGACTGAATGCAGACACAGCAGAGTGGGAGTCTAAAGGAAACTGGAGAGTTTAAAGTTTTAATAAAAGATTTAAATTTTCATGTGGTTAAAATCTCCATTTTGTCCTTAGGATAAATACTTTAAAAATCCCTATTTATCTCAAGGTTATAAAAATATTTTTCTCTATTTTCATCTAAATGTTTTGAAGCTTTGTTTTGTATTTATGTTTGTAATCTACTGATTATCTTTTTTTTTGTAGAGGTGATCTAGGTATTTATTTTTATCTTTATCCATATAGCTGACAAATGATTCCAACTTACTTATATTAGTCTATCTTTTGCTCAGGGGCATAATTACTACAAGTTTCAAGTATCCTCACTTTTAGTGGACCCTTCCAAGACCGCAGAAAGAGTTTTTGCACTGTGATCACACAGTCATATATTTCTATAAATCTTCCAAAAATATTTTTGTATTCTTTTTCTTAAAGAGAGCAGCTGTTCTAACTTGTATAAACTTCAGGCTTTGCTAAGCCTGGATGCATTTGGTGCCCAAGGATTTTTTTTTTAATGCTGTCTTGTGGTAGGCAGAGTAACAGCCCTTCAAAGAGGTCTGCATCATAATCATCAGGACTTGTAAATAAATATGTGAGGTTACATGGAAAAAGGGAATTGGTGTTGCAGGTGGACTTAGGGTTGCTAATCAGCTGACTTTACGATATGGAGAGTATCCTTGATTACCCAGGTAGACCCAGTGTAACCACCAGGATCCTTAAAAGTAGACAAGGAAGACAGAAGAAGATCAGAAGGCAGAAGGAGATATGACTCCAGAGAATGGTGAGAGACAACATTGCTGGCTTTGAAGTTGAAGATGAGGTGACAAGTCAAGGAATGTAAGTGGCTTCTAGAAGTGGGAAAAGACAAATTGATTCACGCTTAGAGATGCTAGAAACAAGCATAGTACTGCTTATTCATTTATATTGGTTTGATAAGACCCATGTTGGATTTCTAAACTATTGAGATGTAATATAAATACATTTGTGTCATTAAACCATCAAGTTTGTGGTAATTTGTTATAGCAGTGATAGAAAACTGATACCCTGTCTGGGCCATATAGACAAGGGTTTGTTTCTGTTTTTTTTAATTCCTTTCCAGTTGTCTTTCCTTCCATTCCTGTGCTGATACTAGATTGTGTCAGTTACTGCAACTTGGTGATGATTCTTGATTTCAGATAGGGCAACTCTCTTACCTTCTTCTAAAATCTTTTGTCTTCCATAATGAAATTTACACTTGGCTTGTCATTCCACAAGGCATAATACTACAGAACAACAAATCAAAGCCCTGTGAAATTTTGATTGAAACTGCATTGTATTCAACAAGTTATTTGGCCTAAACTGACATTTTAAGATATCTATTTTTAGTTTTTTAAGGAACCTCCATACTGTTTTCCAGAGTGGCTGCACCAGCTTGCATTGCCACCAGTAATGCAAAAGAGATCCTCTTTCTCTGCATCCTTGCAAACATATGTTGTTGCTTGAGTTATTAATGCTAGCCATTCTGACAGGTGTAAGGTGGTATCTCATTGTGGTTTTGATTTGTATTTCCCTGATGAGGAGTGATGTTGAGCATTTTTTCATGTGTCACTTGGCCATCTGGATGTCTTCCTTGGAGAAGTGTCTATTCATGTCTTTTGCCCATTTCTTCATTGGATTATTTGTTTTTTGGGTGTTGAGTTTGATAAGTTCTTTATAGATTTTGGATACTAACCCTTTATCTGATATGTCCTTTGCAAATATCTTCTCCCATTCTGTCGGTTGCCTTTTAGTTTTGCTGATTGTTTCCTTTGCTGTGCAGAAGCTTTTTATTTTGATGAGGTCCCAGTAGTTCATTTTTGCTTTTGTTTCCCTTGCCTCTGGAGACGTGTTGAGTAAGAAGTTGCTGTGGCCAAGATCAAAGAGGTTTTTGCCTGCTTTCTCCTCAAGGATTTTGATGGCTTCCTGTAATACATTGAGGTCTTTCATCCATTTTGAGTTTATTTTTGTGTATAATGTAAGAAAATGGTCCAGGTTCATTCTTTTGCATGTCGCTGTCCAGTTTTCCCAGCACCACTTGCTGAAGAGACTGTCTTTATTCCATTGGATATTCTTTCCTGCTTTGTCAAAGGTTAGTTGGCCATATGTTTGTGGGTCCATTTCTGGGTTCTCTATTCTGTTCCATTGATCTGAGTGTCTGTTCTTGTGCCAGAACCATACTGTCTTGATGATTATAGCTTTGTTGTATAGCTTGAAGTCTGGGATTGTGATACCTCCTGCTTTGGTTTTCTTTTTCAAGATTGCTTTTGCTATTCGGGGTCTTTTCTGGTTCCGTACAAATTTTAGGATTATTTGTTCTAGCTCTGTGAGGAATTCTGGTGTTACTTTGATAGGGATTGCATTGAATATGTAGATTGCTTTGGGTAGTATCGACATTTTAACAATATTTGTTCTTCCTATCCAGGAGGATGGAATCTTTTTCCATTTTTTGGGTCTTCTTCAATTTCTTTCATAAGCTTTCTATAGTTTTTAGTATATAGATTTTTCACCTCTTTGGTTAGATTTATTCCTAGGTATTTTCTGGTTTTTGTGCAACTATAAATGGGATCGATTCCTTGATTTCTCTTTCTGTCACTTCATTGTTGGTGTATAGGAATGCAACCAATTTCTGTGCATTGATTTCATATCCTGCAACTTTGCTGAATTCATGAATCAATTCTAGCAGATTTTGGGTGGAATCTTTTGGGTTTTCCATATAGACTATCATGTCATCTGTGATGACTGAACGTTTGACCTCCTCCTGGCCGATTTGGATACCTTTTATTTCTTTGTGTTGTCTGATTGCAGAGGCTAAGACTTCCAATACTATGTTGAATAACAGTGTCGAGAGTGGACATCCCTGTCTTGTTCCTGGCCTTAGGGGGAAAGCTGTCAGTTTTTCCCCATTGAGGATGATATTAGCATTGGGTTGTTCATATATGGCTTTTATGATCTCGAGGTATACTCCTTTTAACCCTACTTTCTTGAAGGTTTTTATCAAGAAAGGATGCTGTATTTTGTCAAATGCTTTCTCTGCATCTATTGAGAGGATCATATCGTTCTTGTCCTTTCTTTTACTGATGTGATGAATCACGTTAATTGTTTTGCGGATATTGAACCAGCCCTGCATCCCAGGTATAAATCCCACTTGGTTGTGGTGAATAATTTTTTTAATGTATTGTTGGATCCGGTTGGCTAATATCTTGTTGAGGATTTTTGCATCCATGTTCATCAGGGAAATTGGTCTATAGTTCTCCTTTTTAGTGGGTCTCTGCCTGGTTTTGGAATCAAGGTAATGCTGGCTTCATAGAAAGAGTTTGGAAGTTTTCCTTCCATTTCTATGTTTTGAACAGTTGCAAGAGAATAGGTGTTAACTCTTCCTTAAATGTTTGGTAGAATTCCCCTGGAAAGCCATCTGGCCCTGGATTCTTGTTTTTTGGCAGATTTTTGATTACTAATTCGATTTCCTTACTGGTTATGGGTCTGTTCAAATTTTCTATATCTTCCTGTTTCAGTTTTGGTAGTGTATATGTTTCTAGGAATTTGTCCATTTCTTCCAGATTACCCATTTTATTGACGTATAATTGCTCATAATATTCTGTTATTATTGCTTTTATTTCTGTTGTGTTGGTTGTGATCTCTTCTCTTTCATTCTTTGTTTTATTTATTTGGGTCCTTTCCTTTTTCTTCTTGATCAAACTGGCTAGTGGTTTATAAATTTTGTGAATTCTTTCAAAGAACCAGCTTCTAGTTTCATTGATCTGTTCTACTGTTTTTTTTGGTTTCAATAGCATTAATTTCTGCTTTAATCTTTATTATTTCCTGTCTTCTGCTGGTTTTGGGTTTTATTTGCTGTTCTTTTTCTAGCTCCTTAAGCCGTAAGGTTAGGTTGTGTATCTGAGATCTTTCTTCCTTCTTTAGGAAGACCTGGATTGCTATGTACTTTCCTCTTATGACCGCCTTTGCTGCGTCCCAGAAGTTTTGGGTTGTGGTGTTATCATTTTCATTGACTTCCATATACTTTTTAATTTCCTCTTTAAGTGCTTGGTTAGCCCATTCATTCTTTAGTAGGATGTTCTTCAGTCTTCAAGTATTTGTTACCTTTCCAAATTTCTTCTTGTGGTTGATTTTGAGTTTCATAGCATTGTGGTCTGAAATTATGCACGGTGTGATCTCAATCTTTTTGTACTTACTTAGGGCTGATTTGTGTCCCAGTATGTGGTCTATTCTGGAGAACATTCCGTGTGTACTGGAGAAGGATGTATAGTCTGCTGCTTTAGGATAAAATGTTCTGAATATATCTGTTAAGTCCATCTGGTCCAGTGTGTCATTCAAAGCCATTGTTTCCTTGTTGATTTTTTGATTAGATGATCTGTCCATTGCTGTGAGTGGGGTGTTGAAGTCTCCTACTATTATGGTATTACTATCGATGAGTTTCTTTATGTTTGTGATTAATTGTTTTATATATTTGGGTGCTCTCACATTTGGGGCATAAATGTTTATAATTGTTAGGTCTTCTTGGTCTGTAGACCCCTTGATTATGATATAATGCCCTTCTGATCTCTTGATACAGTCTTTATTTTAGAGTCTAGATTGTCTGATATGTTTGGCTACTTCGGCTTTCTTTTGTTGACCATTAGCATGATAGATGGTTCTCCATCCCCTTATTTTCAATCTGAAGGTGACTTTAGGTCTAAAGTGGGTCTCTTGTAAACAGCATATAGATGGATCTTGTTTTCTTACCTATTCTTTTACCCTATGTCTTTTGATTGGAGCATTGAGTCCATTGACGTTTAGAGTGAGTACTGAAAGATATGAATTTATTGCCATTATGATGCTTGTAGAGTTGGAGTTTCTGGTGGTGTTCTCTGGTCTTTTCTAATGTGTTTGCCTTTGGTATTTATTTATTTATATGTATATATTTTCATCTTTTCTCCCCTCAGAAAGTCCCCCATAAAATTTCTTGAAGGGCGGTTTAGTGGTCACAAACTCCCTTAATTGTTGTTTGTCTGGGAAACTTTTTATCTCTCCTTCTATTTTGAATGACAGCCTTGCTGGGTAAAGAATTCTTGGCTGCATATTTTTCTGATTCAGCACACTGAATATATCCTGCCATTCCTTCTGGCCTGCCAAGTTTCTGTGGATAGGTCTGCTGCAAGCCTGATCTGTCTTCTCTTGTTTGTTAGGGACTTTTTTTCCCTTGTTGCTTTCATGATTCTCTCCTTGCCTGAGTATTTTGTGAATTTGACTATGATATGCCTTGTTGGTGGTCGGTTTTTGTTGAATCTAATGGGGGTCCTCTGTGCTTCCTGGATTTTGATGTCTGTGTCTTTCCCCAGGTTAGGAAAGTTTTCCGCTATGATTTGCTCACATAACCCTTCTACCCCTATTTCTCTTTGTTCCTCTTCTGGGACCCCTATGATTCTGATGTTGTTCCTTTTTAATAAGTCACTGATTTCTCTAATTCTTAAATCATGCTTTTTTGCCTTAATCTCCCTCTTTTTGTCTGCTTCATTATTCTCTATAAGTTTGTCCTCTAGATCACTGATTCTTTGTTCTGCCTCCTCCATCCTTGCCTCCGCTTCATCCATCCATGATTGCAGCTTAGTTATAGCATTTTTAATTTTATTCTGGCTATTTTTTACTTCTTTTATTTCTGCAGAAAGGGATTCTAATCTATTTTCAACTCCAGCTAGATTCTTATTATCATGATTCTAAATTCTGGTGCAGACATCTTGCTTGTATCTGTGTTGGTTAAATCCCTGGCTGTTGTTTCTTTGTGTTCTTTCTTTTGGGATGAATTCATTAATTTTGTCATTTTGGAGGGAGAAAAGGAATTAATGAGGTAGAAAAATTGAAATTAAGAAAAAATTGAAATTAAAAAAATATTAAAATTAAAAATTAAAAACACACATACTCACAAAAATCGAATAGATAATGCTAGATCCTAGGTGTGTTTTGGTCTAGGTATTGAAAGTGGTTTGACAGATTAGAGGGAAAAAAAGCGGGGGGAGAAAAAAGGAAATCATTTGAGAATTTGAAAAAATGAATACACTGAAGTAGACTAAAATGACATGATGGGTGTAAAATAGAATTTGAAAAAAAATACACAAAAGTGAAGAATATAGTAGAAAAAAAATTAAGGAAAATATTTTTAATAAAAATTAAAAATAAATATGAATTTTTTTTTCATTTTGTGTATTTAAGAAAAAAGGAAAGAAATAAAAAAAAGAAAAAAGATAAAAAAAGAAAAAAAATCGTTTGAAAATTTGAAAAAGCGAATACACTCTAGTAGACTAAAATAAAATGATGGAACTAAAATAGAATTTGAAAAAAAATTACATAAAAGCAAAAAATATAGTTATAAAAATTAAATAAAAATATTTTTAATAGAAATTGAAAGTAAAAATGAAGTTTTTCTCTTTCTGCATTCAAGAAAGAAAAGAAATGAAAAAGAGAAAAAAAGAAAAAGAAAAAAAGAAATTGTTTGAAAATTTGAAAAGGTGAATACACTGAAGTAGACTAAAATAAAATGATGGAAGTAAAGTAAAATTTGAAAAAGTTTACACAAAAGTAAAAAATATAGTAATAAAAATTAAATATTTTTAATAAAAATTCAAAGTAAAAATGAATTTTTTTCTCTTTCTGTATTCCAGAAAAAGAAAAGAATTATTAAAGAAAAACAGAAAAAAGAAAAAAAAAGAAAGAAAATTGAATAGATGAACCTGGTAACAGATTGAAGTAGGACTGAAATTGCTTCGTTTTCCCCTAGAAGTCAGACTATGATGTGCTTTATAGTTCATAAACTAACCAGGCGGTGAGACTTGTGTTCTTGAAGAGTGAGGTTGGCCCAGTTGGGCGGCGCTAAGTGTAACAGCTCTGCTCTCCACTAGGTGGCGCTGATAGCCTACTTGGGTGGATTGTTGCAGTGCTCGTAGGTGCGTATGCGCATGCAAGGGAGTGGTGAAAATGGGGCCACCCAGCTACCCAGTCTATTCTCCTGGATCAGCAATTGCGCACCCGTCATCTGTCTTCAGCTCTTGTCCACTCCGCGCTTCTTCACTCTCCGTGACCAGGTCCCAGGCAGTACCTCTCTCCTGAGTTTTGTCTCAGATGTGGCTGTTTTTCCCGTCCCCTTACTTCCAAAGGACTGCGGCTTTGACCCGCTCTGCCCTTCCATGGGAGGTCTTACCAAGCAATGGCCAAATGAGCAATGGCCAAATATCGGCTGCACCCAGGTACACCCATGGGACCCTGTTGTTGCCTGTGCCCCGAGACTGCGGTCAGGTGCCAGCCCATCCGAGAAAATGTTCGCGAGACAGTGTAGCAGTAGCTTTTCAGGAGTTATGGAAAATCACAACACACATCTGGCACCAGGCTTCACCCTCAACGAACTTGCCCCAGCACCAGCGAATGTGGCTGCCTTCTGGGGTCTGCTGGGACCAGGTGGCTTCAACAGTCTGTACCAAATGTCCTTCCAGCAGTGGAACTGCTTTTCCCCATGTGGCCCAAGAACCTCCCGGACCCCAGTCTGTTCCTGGGGATTCGCCCTTCCCACCAGAGTACCGCCAGGTATTGAGCTGTGGAGTTGCAGCCTTTGTGCTCCCCTTGTTTATAGTCTTACTGGAATTTAAACCCTCTCCTTTGTCCTTTCTCCTTTCTCCCTTTTGGAGTTTAGTCCCTGTGCCTGTTTCCAATTTTCCACTTTCTCTCCAGCTGCTTTTGGGGAAGGGTGCTTGTCCCATATTCTTACCCCCCCCCCCCCAGTCTCTGTCCTCTCTCCTCCCACAAAAGTGGTTCCCTACCTTTCGTGGCTTCTTGCTCCCTGAGTTCAGCTCTCCATGTTGCGTACCTGCTGAATTCTGTCTCCATTTATTTTCTAATTGATTATTAGCCGTATAAGGAAGGCTGCTCAATTTTTTTTTTTGGTCAATTTCATCTAGAAACCTTGCTGAATTATCTTAGTTCTGATAGTTTGTTGGCAGATCATCTGGGAATTCTTATAATTATATTGTTTACAAATCTGGACATAATTTCTATTATTTCTCAATTATTACATTTTTTAAGTTTATTTTGAGAGAGAAAGAGTGGGTGTGCGAGTTGAGGAGGTTCAGAGAGAGAGAGAGAGGGAGAGAGAGAATCCCAAGTAAGTTCCACAACAAGCTTGGAGCCCTACTCAGGGCTCCATCTCATGACCTCAAGATCACAACCTGAGCTGATATCAAGGGTCAGATGCTTAACTGACTGACCCAGGAGCCCCTCACTTCTTACATCTTATTTCTTTATCTTGGCTAGGGCTTTGTACATTGCTGAATGTAAATGATCTTAGTTGTATACTTGTTTTGTACTTTTGTTCTAAGAAATCCCTTTAATGTTTCGTTGTAAGGAAAGAAATATAGTGTGGTTCTTTTAATATGTAACTTTTATTAAGGTAAATATTTTCCTTATTTTTTAGTTTGCATAGAGGTTTTCTTCATGGTATTATTTTTTTAGGTGATTTTTTTAAAGGTTTTATTTAATTCTAGTTAGTTAACATATAGGGTAATATTGGCTTCAGGAGTAGAATTTAGTGATTCTTCACTGGCTGAGATAATTATGTTTTTCCTTTAGTATGTTCTTCTGGTACTATAGTAATAGATTTTCTTTGCTCTCCTGGGATTAACCCATTTTAGTTATATTTTTAACACACCATTACTTTTGTTAGACTTGTATATGTTTAAAATTTTGCCTCTATATATTTCTAAGTAGTTATTTTTTTAAAATTATTTTTGAGAGAGCACACACACAAGAAACAGCAGTAGCAGAGAGAGACAATCCCAAGCAGGCTCTATGCCTGAGGCAGAGCTCGAACCCACAAATCCTGAGATTGTGACCTGAGCCAAAGTCAAGAGTCAGATGCTCAACTGAGCCATCTGGGCACCCCTTGCTTTTATAATTTTAAATAAGATTGGCTTAAATAGTTTTTTCTTGTGCTGTTCTGTTCTGTTTTAATACCAATGTTACAGTAACCTCATAGAATGAGTTAGTATATTTCTTTTTTTAATATTCTGTGATGCAATTTACATGAAACAAGGATTATTTATTCCTTGAATGGTTAATAGAAATCATCTCTAAAATCACGTAAACCTAGTATGTTTTGGATTTCATGGTGTTTCTCATTTGTTCAGCTCTGCCCTGTAGGTCTTATCTTGGGACTTAGGCCGAAGGGTCAGATTTACTTGAGATATACTGTTCTCACAGGAAGGGAGGAGCAAAAGACCAAACCAAACTGTGCAAGCATGTGTATATAGCATCTTCTTAGAGGTGGCAGGGAAAACTACTGTGCCTGCCTAGGGTATCATGATATTTGCTTAGCAGTTGAGTGGCAAGTGTTGAGAAAACAAGAATAGAAATCTAGATAATGGAAGATCCACATATGTGGTGGCAAAACTCATAAAACTGACACCTGTGGTCACTTGGAAAGACACCTACATAATGAGCTTACAGTTCTTTTTTTTATATAAGATTTTTTTTTGAGAGAGAGAGAGAGAGAGAGAGAGTGCAAGCATGAGCAGGCAAGGGGAAGAGAGAGAGAGAGAGAGAGAGAGAGAGAGAGAGAGAGAATCTCAAGCAGGCTCCATGTTCAGTATGGAGCCCAATGTGGGGCTTGATCCCACGACCCTGGGATCATGACCTGAGCTGAAATCAAGAGTCAGATGCTCAACTGACTGAGCCACCCAGGTGCCCCTGAGCTTATAGTTCTTAAGGAAGGGATTGAACAGTAATGTTAATAGACTTATATTGCTTATTATTAATTACATTTTGCAAGTTATTTCTATAGTTCATAGACTATGTTATGTTATAGATTGTAAGACACACCTTTATTTTATGTACTACTCAGAAAGGAAGAGAAAACTCAATTAAGCTCTCCCATAATGACTTTTTATTGCATCAGTTATGAAATGCAGCCCAGTGTCAAAGATATTAAAATGAGAAACAAATGGGCATCTTATAATCAATAAAATATGGTGCAAAAAAGAGATGAGCTAAGGAAAAAATAGGCAGTTATATGCAAAAATGAAAAGGAATAAGATCTACAAAGCCAAGGTCCTGCAGAATTGGAAAAGTCAATTACCACTGGACTCAAAGGAAGAGATGTTGTTTCAAAAGGTTTTGAGAGACAAAGACCCAATGTGACTTCTCAGTTGAATGGAGTGACTCAGCTTTAAGGCAGAGATCAACTTTGAGTAGAAGAAATGGCCTGTCTACTAAGCTTTACACCTCAAGTTAAAGAGAGAGGCAGGTCTGTGGTGAAGAACTAAAGAAATAAATCTGTGATCCAAATCTATAAAATAACCTTAAATATAGTAAACAGCTCATGGATCTCACTAGAGACAAGTAAATCAGAAGCATAGTAATTCTTTGAGAGAGTTTGCTGCTAAAGGATTCTTGAGCCTTGCCTAAAAGATAACCTCACTGTTCAGGGAATCTCAAAACAGCCCTCATGCAGGAAGTGGACCATATGAGCTTTGCAGTTCTCAACGAAGGCATGCTGTCCAACACCCACATTAGATGTGGCCAACATGGATTAAAAAACCAGAAGATCCTAGATTCAAATCAAGAATTATGAAGAACAAAGGGCAAGTGAGTTTCTCCTGAAAAGAGCAGAATTGGGGTCTTTCAAGGAGCTTCACCTCTTCTGTGGTAGAAGACCTTCACAAAGTTGACCCAGTGGTATTTCAGAATTGGTACAGACCAGTGGCTACTAAGCGTCTTCCAGTCTTCCTTTTTATGATTGGAAGTGTCTACATAGTTATTCTGTCCCTGTCCCACCACTGCACATTGTATGCCGAAGTGGAGGAAGGTAACTATCTTTAGTTCACAAATGCTAATATAATGAAAGCTACATTCAGAAATGGAGAGGTCACCCAGAAATCCTGGACTTGGAGTTAGTTTCACTGCAGATTGGATCTCTGGGTTGCCTCCTTGGGCAAGGGTGAGCATGTTCTGTGTGAGTGAAAAAGAATGAATTACATATTTGGAAACCATAAGTAGGGACATTTGCTGTGACAATGATAGGTATCTATCAAACCTGGTTTTCCAGCTGACTACATTGGAAGACCATTTTGGTCACTCTCTCGTATTAGTGGATCCATATGACTGGAATTCTGGCCAATAGGATGTGGGTGAAAAGTAACATATACTAAACCACTTGTAGACCTTTCCATCAAACACCCCCCCCGCCCCCCCCCCCCCACCCCCGTAAACCTCTCTCTCCCTTAAAGGAATTTAGAGGGTTTGTATTGAAGTGGGAGGAGCCCCTTTGAATGACTGTGGAAACCAAAACAGAGAACTGCACCCTCAACCCAGCTCTCCCTACACCAGTAACTATGGTTGAAAGTGAGCAATACAATTTTATTGTGTTCAAATGAGATTTTGTTTTTCATTTCTAATTGCAGAATAACTTAGCCTAGCCTAATTATTACAATCAATCAACTTCTCTCCATTGGATTATGCTTACTGGGCTTACCATATATTCATACACATTGTCCTACTAGAAAATATCTTTCTCTTGGCCTCAGAACCTCCTCCAGTCCATCTCATTGTTCTCTATTCAAAGAACAACTTCATGAGTCTGCTTTATTCAAAGTGTCCACCCCTTTTCACTCCCATTAATTCTAAACCCGATGGTCAATTCTTTGTTATTTTTAAATTTGAATTCCCAGCAGCATTTGTGATGGTTGACTATGCCCTTTTACTTTGGTTTTCTTCCTCCTGTATTGGTCATTTTTTTCTCTACCTTCCTTACTGGCTTCATCCCTTCACCAGATCTCAAAATATGGGAGTGACCCAGAAGTTCTCTCAGCTCCCTAAATCACACCCTACATAATCTTATCTACCTTATGCTGCTAAAGTGTACCAGATTGATGAGTATGGAACCCAAATCCATAGGTTTATTGCAACATGCTAATCTGAGCCCAAGGTTCATATATTTAACTGCTACTCGTTGTCTCTGTGTGGAGGCCTACTTGGTATCCCAAACTTAACATGAACAAAGCAGAACTATTGATAGTCCCTCTGAGCATATTTATTCTTCCCCAAGGTTTCCTATCTCTATAAATGGTATCACTGTCCTCAGGCCCTAAACCTAAGATTCCTCTTCGACTCTTCTGTGATTCATTCTTTCCTCACAGCTTTCAGTCAATTGACCATTTACCTCACCATCACCACTAACCAAACTGTACTTCAAGCCACCTTCATCGTTTGGTTTGAAATTGCCTCCTGGATTGTCTTGTTTTCTTTTCAGTCTCCTCAGAAAAGCCACTGGGATCTTTGGAAAAGATAAATCAGATAATATCACTTTTCTGCTAAAAGTCTTTAGGAGTCTCTGATTGCACTTAGAATAAAATCCAGATTCCTTGGTTTACCCGACAGTGTCTTACACAATCTGTCCCCTATTGAGTCTCCAAACTCATCTCTCCCATTTGCCCCCTCACACACTACATTTTAGTCTTACTGCTCTTATTATTGTCACTCAATCGTGTCAGGTTCAGTCCTACCTTAGGGCCTTTGCACTTCCAGTTCCTCTAGTAGGATTTCCTTTCAGATCTTTTCACACCTGCTTTCTTTTCATCACTCTGGTCTCTGTTTAAATATCCTTGTCTCAGAGAAGCAAATAGATAATTCCTGAGTTATTTTCCATCCCCTTAACCAATATTGTCTTCATAGCATGTATTTGGTTCTGAAATTATAATTTTTCCTTACGTGTGACCAATTTGCTCTAAAGAGGTTTGACTATATCTTAATAAGCGATACACTTCCAATATTTTAGCTTAAATCATTGTGTTATTATTTATAAACAAGGAAGCTGGATATTTAGCCTTTCTACCAAGAAATCTTGAGCAGGAGCTAGATAACATGAATGTGACAGGAATTGAAGAGAAGTGCTGACTTTTGTGGAGAGAAACTTAATAAAAAACATTGGTTCAAAAAATTAATTATAATATGCCCGCGTTTGAATGCAACCTGATTATGGCTCCATTTCAATTTACAGCCAAGATTCTGGTGCAACTAGCACTTTGAAATGCCATGGCAACATCGCCTGCTAGAGCATCTTGTTCTTGGTGAAAATGTTTCTTTTTTCTTCCTAGTTGCTTAGGTACCACTTTCATTCACTTGCAGTCAAGTCTTTGCCCTCCAACATATCTATTTTCATGGGTAGTTCACCCTTTTTAAACACTCATCCTCCATGCAATAGAGTGTGCCTTCTCATCCTTTAAAGAGATAGCCATGCCGACCTTCTGCAGTGGAGGTTTTAGGTCTGACTTCAGTCCTCACTTCCCTCTGCTGATCCGTAGCACCCAACTATTGTCATCTCTTACTCATGTTCCTGTTCCTGCTTTTATCCCTCCAATCCTGATGAACACATGGCTCAGTTTTCTCAGCCCCAGTTTTCTCTGGCTGGCCAGGAAATTCTAAGGATAAAAGAATAGTCTAGTCACCAATCTCCTCTTGTTACAACACTGTCACCTGTTATTCTTGTTTATGATTCCTGGGCAGCTCCTACTGAGCACACAGTATGGAGGTTAAACCCATAGATGAACTGACTTTTAGCATGTTGCCCCCAACCAGAAGACTTGGGACCTCATGATGGTAAGGGGAATTAAAGTGTGCTTGGTAGTTTACCAGAGGACTATTCTGTACTCCTTTCCAAGAATCTAAATTCCTGCCATTAAAGCCATTCATGAGAAAATGTGGCAATCCTGTGTTGGTGAGGATGCTTTTGAAGATGTCAACTGAGCTTCAATTGGTCCATATACCTCCTGGAGAAATAGTGTGCTTTTGGACTTCTTCCTACTTGACCAACCCGCTTGGCAAAAGTCCTGGGAGACCTAATCTGAATTAGCACTTATCCCATCCTTTGGAATAGATCAAAATCTTATAAGAATGAAATTTAAATTTGAATAATAAACACACCCATCTGAAGGGAAAAATTCCTCCTCTTCTGGAGAAGGAGGTCTGTATTAATTTGTGAGGCCGTCATAACAAAGTACCACAGACTGGGTGGCTTAAACAACAGAAATTAATTTTCTTACAGTTCTGGAAGCTGAAAGTCTTAAATCAGAGACTGAGATGGTTTCTTCTCAGGCCCATGGGGGAAGGTCTCTCCTAAGATGCTCTCTTTGACTTATAGATGGCCATCTTCTCCCTGTGTCTTCACATTGTCTCCCCTCAGTACATGTCTGTGTCCAAATCTCCAGTAATATTGCATTAGGGTCTATCCTAATGACCTCATTTTAACTTAATTACCTCTGTAAAGACCCTATCTTCAAACAGTCACATTCTAAAGTTCTGGGGTTAGGACTCCAATATATGAATAGGTGGTGGGGTATTGTTCATCCCATAAAAGATATTTAGCCTTTAAAAAATGTTTATTTATTTATTTTGAGAGAGAGCAAGAGAAGGTATGAACAGGGGAGGGACAGAGAGAGAGAGAGGGAGAGAATCCCACATTCTGTCAGCACATGCTGTCAGCACGGCGCCTGCTGTGGGACTCGATCGCATAAACTATGATCTCAGATCATGACCTGAGCCAAAATCAAGAGTTGGATGCTTAACCAACTGAGCCACCCAGGCACCCCATCTTTATCCTTTTGAGAAACATTCCATTGATACTCACCTTCTGTCTTCTACATGACTACCTGTAGCTAAATGAGTGCATGAATATGAACACCTTAGTTAATTTCTGTCTAAGAGCATCTGTCTAAGAGCATGGCCTTTGGAAGTCATTCAGACTAGGTTTCAAATCCTAGTTCTGTCCTTGCTTTTGGTGTAAATAACTTACTTAAGCTTCCTTACCTAAAGATTCCTCAAATGCAGAATGAATGTAACATTTTCTATTTTATATTATTGTCCTGAAGATTAAATAAAATTACATACTGTTTAGTACACTGTCTGTTCCAGAAGTAAGTTCTCAATACTTAAAAACTACTCAAAATAGAAAGCCCCTGGGAAACTGAAGGAATGGTAGAATCATCTTCTTTTTTGTAACTACATTAAAACCAGTGTGGGAGATATCTGAAAGACACCTCTGTACCAAAATTTGCTACTCTAAACACACCAGAACCTTGCAGATGTCCCAAATACCATGTGACCCCTGGCCAAGGTTTTCAGCCACAGAATCTTCTTCTTGGTCATCCTCAATGGAATCTCAAGTCTCACAAGAAGTTAGGACTGATCTTTCTCTACTCAGAGTTTCCTGGGGGTGTGACCAAGTAGTGGCAGCCATTATCTCCCCCTCAGTTGCCAAGGACCATGGGTGGTTTTAGGCACAGCTGCAGGATAATTACAACCACTTTTTAATTTGGTCCAAGTTGAATAGTTTGAGGAAGATCATCAGGTATTGTTTCATTCCACAAATCATTCTAATATGTTAGCAGAGGAAAATGTCATCCATGAAGTAGATACAAGTAGAGAAAACTCCTAGCAGTCCAGATTTGTTCTCCATTATATGGAAGATCTGAAAGGACTTCCACCCTCAGGATACTGTCATTCTAAAATCTTACTGTAAATTTGACCTTGTTGGCTTTGGCTTTCCTAGAGCTCTGTAGAAGTGAAGGTGATTAGCATACAGTTTGAATCACTTACCCTTTCTGTTATTCACTGGGCACAGTTTGAATGGAAATCATTTGCATAACTGAATTTTCCCTTCTTCAGTGTTATGAAAGGAGCTCCTCGTTGTAAGATATTCCATAGGGTGAATTATCTTAGTGGATTCAGTGTGTATGAAAAATTAACAGATGTTTGTGGAAGTCTAAATCTATTTTGCTTTGTTTAAAGATGTGATTTAAAGTCATCTGTCTCCAAATAGCTCCTAAATGATTCAAATAAATATCTAGTCAACCACTGAGCATTACTAAGGGTAGGTCGTGGCCAGAGAAAGTATGTATGCCAAATTGTATTTTAATTTTTCAAGGAAATGGATGATTTCCATTGTTTGAGGTGTTTACCATTTCTAAGGGAAGATTTGAGCCTGTGCCTATGCTGAGCTTTTCTGTAGCTTCTAGAAAATTGAGGAGATGAATTTGCCCGCAGGAACAGTGTTCTATATTAGGAAACGTGCATATTGGCAGATGGTCAAGGGAGTGCTACCTAAGTGTAGAGAGCCATTTAGGACTATTCAAATTTAAATCTCCCCTTTTGAGCTCAACACAGTGGAGCAATAAACCCATTTGTTGCATTTATGCTTGGCTGAAGTCAGAGGAAATGTAATATTGGTATTATCTACTCTTGTTGCTGTAGACGTACATATTTGCATATAGGTCATTGTTTAAACATATTTGCATAGCAATGAAAGTATAACCTCTAACTGAATAACTTAATGGAGATAATAACAACATTTGTCACACATCTATTATAGAATATTTACCGTGTGGTAGTTGTGCTCAGAAACAGTGCTATATAATCTAGGAGACTCTTCTACCATCATGGCATACATTTCCATGGGCTATGCAGGCCAAAGAAATAGATGCTGAGCAGTTTTACATTTATAGAAATACGTACATTTCTTTGAAAACACATTTCTATTAGTTACTCTATAAAAATTTCTGAAGCAAGCAGTTTAAAAATGGAATAGTTAAGTACTTCTAAACCTTCTAAAATTCCAAAAGTCGTTTTGTATGCGATCTGGCTATAACTCGGCACTATGCTTTGGACTTTTTGGGAATTATAGAAAAATAAGCAATTGTGAAGTCCACACTTAATCAACTAAGAGATTAATTCCCCATTTACCTCCCTTCCTGAGCTAAACTGAGACATTTTCTCTGATGTTTAGTTTATTAGTGATTTTCTTACTGTAGCTTGTATGGTGGGGCAAGGGGAATTTAATATGTAATTAGATTATGACAAAATTTTAATCTATACTTCAGAAATGCAAATATTAGTGGAGCTGAAAGGAAACTTTTGAAGACTTTCTAGTGCAACTTCATCACTAGGTACGTAAAGAGAAAAAATGACTTGTATAAGGTTAAGTCACTGATTAATGTCTGAGCCAGAAGACAAGACCAGGAGAGTCCAGACTAATTAGGATAATTAAAATTAACAGCAAAACAAGAAATATTAGTAATTTTCTTGACAAGATTTCATTCCATCAGTTTTATTTTTTCACAGAAGCAAATTTTATCGAAAAATAAAATTTCGAATCAATCACCCTTGTGTTCATTGTAAAATCATGTAAAATTATATACATACATTGAATTAACTAGAATTTATGAATATGTAAGGATTTCTTACACAATACATACATAAAACATACATCAAAGCATTTGTGAAATGACATGGTTTTCTGATGTTGCTTCCCATGGACCTCCTTCTAGGCTTTTTCTCTGAAGGTCAGCACAGCGCTGCTAAACATCCTCTGCAGGGAGTAAGAGCCTGAGCTTGCCTGAAGGTTGGAAGGTTCAGTTAATTCTATGGACACTTGATAAGCATAAAGTAAGAATTTGGACTCTGATCTAGTCATGTCTGTGTGTGTGCATATGTGCTGTCTGTGTGCCTGTTTGTGTGTTTGTGTGTGTTTCCTCCTCCCTTCAAGGGTGAATAAACGAAATCTCTAGCCAAAGCATGATTATTCAGAATTTCAGAGTATATAAAGACAAGCCCAAGGTAGTAAACCAGTCCTCCTACCCTCCACCAATAACGCTTTTTAATCAGATATTTTCTTTATGTTAATATTTGTATTTTATTCCACACTTGGAATACATTTGGGGTGTATGTGTATATCTTTTCCTTTATATATCTTTGTTTTCTCATATGGGACTGAAAGAAGAGGGAACAAAAGTTATATGTTATGATAGCTTCCTGAAGGATTGATCCTTTTATCATTATAACCTATTCTATGTCTCTAGAAACAATTTTTATCTTAAAGTCTATTTTGTCCAATATCAGCATTGTCACTTGACTCTCTTTTGTTTATTATTTGCTTGCTGTTCTTTTGCTTTCTTTTTTTTTTTATTACTTTTTTTAATGCTTACTTATTTTTGAGAGAGAGAGACAGAGAATGAGCAGGGGAGGGGCAGAGAGAGGGAGACACAGAATCCGAAGCAGACTCCAGGCTCTGAGCTGTCAGCACAGAGCCTGACGCAGAGCTTGAACCCATGAACCGTGAGATCATGACCCTAGCTGAAGTCGGATGCTTAACTGACTGAGCCACCCCGGCGCCCCTGTTCTTTTACTTTCAACCTATTTGTGTCTTTGAATCTAAAGTGTGTCTCTTGTAGACAGTCAATAGTTGGATCATGTTTTTGTATCCATTCTTCCAAAGTTTGCCTTTTGATTAGAGTGTTTATTCTATTTACATTTAATGTGGTTCCTGATAAGATAGGATTTATATCTATTGTTTTGCTATTTCTTTCCTGTATGATTTGTTTTCTTTCTCTATTTCTCCATTACTATCTTCTAGTGTGTTAAACAGATATTTTCTATTGTTCCGCTTTAATTTTCTTGTGGTTTTTCTCATATATTTTGGAACAGCAACTTTGGAAACCAAATCCTCCCCCACTACCTAGAGTCTGTTGTTTTGCTGTTTGTTGTTTGTTTAATGACTTTCTGAACTAATTTTGTAATATTTGTATGCCGTGTTGTACATGATCACTATAGTCTCTGCTCAGTTAGCTTAGTGATCAACTAATGATTGGACGAAATTACCTTAAATCCTATCAGCAATTAGTTGTCACTCTTTGCCAAGGGACTCTGTATAGTTTGTTGTGTCATGCCTTCAACACTTTGGCAACTTATAACTTCACCTTATCTTTCCCTTACTACTTGCAAAGAGCCTCAAGGTTAGTCAGGGGTGAAAGCTTAGCATTTTCCCAGATCTTTCTTGGCAGGGACATGGCCTTCTAGATCCCCAGGAATATGCCAGAGATTTTCAAAACCCTCTATAGACATTTCATTCCCTAGAATTTTTGTTTCAGTTTTTTGGGAGGCCTCTTAATCCCAGCTTATATCCCCAGCTTAGGCAGCTATGATGTTAACAATTGCTGCTGATTACTTCTGACAAATGCCCTGGGATTAGAAATTTTCCCAAGGATGGGGTGCCTGGGTGGCTCAGTTGGTTAAGTGTCCTACTTTGGCTCGGGTCATGATCTCATGGTTTGTAGGTTCGAGCCCTGTGTTGGGCTCTGTGCTGACAGCTCAGAGCCTGGAGCCTGCTTCGGATTCTGTGTCTCCCCCTGTCTCTCTCTGCCCCTCCCCTTTACGCTCTGTGTCTCTCAGTCTCCCAATGATAAATCAACAGTAAAAAAAAAAAAAAAAAGAAAAAAGAAAAAAAAAGAAATTTTCCCAAGGAGTCATAGCTGAGTCAGGTTACCTGAGGACAAACCCTGTGACTGGGGCGTTTACAAGGGAGCATCAGAAAGGTTAAATAGCGACAATTCTGTGGGGATGGGTTTTTTTGCAGTGCTTCAAATCCATTCTGCCCCATCCTGTGTCTCTTAGACTGCTGTTTTTTCACAGCTATCATAGTTGTGAGAATGCTAGTTTCCAAGGCTACTGAAGAGCTGGAAAGAGGAGTATGGGAATGAGGTTAAGTTAAAGCACAGTAAACTCACCTTTCTTACCATGATTTAGCTGTTTTTACTTAATAAACACTCCTCATATTGTGATAAGCCTTTAGTTAATACCCAGGGTTCTGAAAAGTTGCTTTTAAAAATAGTTTGTCAGTTTTCTCATTGCTCTTATGGAGAAATGGAGTTTTGGAGGTCCTTACTCTGCAGTGGAAGTGTTTCTCCCCTACTTTTGATTTAAAAAATTTTTAAAAAATGTTTATTTATTTTTGACAGAGAGAGAGACAGAACATGAGCTGGGGAAGGGCAGAGAGAGAAGGAGACACAGAATCCAAAGTAGGCTCTGGGCTCCAGGCTGTCATCACAGAGCCCGACACGGGACTCGAACTCACAGACTGCGAGATCATGACCTGAGCCAAAGTCGGACACTCGGCCGAATGAGCCACCCAGGGGCCCCTCCCCTACTTATGATTTTAAGGCTTAGCTTAGACATTATCTTTTCCAAGAAGTCTATCCTGAACTTCTAGGATGGACTAAATACCCTGATTTTGAGCCCTCATTGCATCCAGGGCATATCTTTCTATAGTACTTGTCATATTATGGTGAAATCATGTTTCTCTGTTACTGTTTTTCTTTCATTAGTCTGTAAGTTCTTCAAGAACAGGAACAGTGTCTCATTATTCTTTGTGGCCCCTACTCCTTTTGCAGTGTCTGACTCATTTAGCTTATTTATTCAGCTATGTTCTCTTTCTTTAGGTGTATGCCAACTTCCCTCATTCTAAGATCATTCAAAGCAAATAAAAATATAATAGTAAAGGTTAAAATGAATATTTGGGTGGACTTAGAGATAGGGAGATTACACTTAGGGCTAAGATTCATACTTCATATGATCTCATAATAATTGTTAGGTTTAGAATGAAAGTTGGCCTTGAGATGCCTAGGTACAGACCTCTGGAAAACTCTTTGGTTTCAAATATGGAGTTATGATTATAAAACAGAAAGGCCGAAAAAAGTATTATAACGTGTATCTCCAAATACGTTATCCTTTTTTAGTGGTGACTGTAGGAATTGGACTTATTGCCAATAATATTTCCCCAACACAGATATCTCTTTGGAACCAGCTCTTTCCAATGTAGTTCTATTACCAAAAGTACCCTGCATCATCAGCCTTAGTTCAGGTTGAATTTGCCCCATTCCCTCTGCTCAGTCCCTCCCTTCAAAGGATGAAGATTTACTTATATCAAAGTGATAGGACTGAAATACATACTGCCTGAGGACCACATTCTTGGTCAAAAGGGGGTCATGGGAGACAGACCTGTAAGCTGCTCCTGGGGGCTTTTTCTTTAGCTGGCGTGTCAAGAAGCTCTATTTGGAGTGGCATGGCCAGAGTGGCTAAGTACCAGCCTCTTAATTTGTGGTACTGAATGGAAGGCAAAGAAATTAAGACAAAGTTAAACAAATAGGAAAAGGTGTTTGCAAAGAGATTTAGTTTCTTGCTCTCACACCAAACCACATGCTTATCTACACAGGAAGGGTACAGTGGTATTTTAACAGGTATGAAGCCCTTTGAGATGTTGATGAAATAATCTATAATTAGGTTCTCATTATTTTTTTGCAGTCTTGGCATTAAGCTCAGTAATTCAGAGCCTCGGGCCTTTTCTTCATGGGAAAAAAATGGAAAAAAATATAAATTAACTCTTTCCCCCTCCAGAGGAAAATTCAAAGGCTGGTGACTCAGGGTCAAAAGCTTTCATTTTAATAAAGATGACCCCTTGGCCACCTGCTGTTCCACAAGTCTTGAAAGAAACAGTTGCAATTTTTAGGACAAATTCATGAGATGAACCTACTGTCCCTTTGAATTTCCTTTTTAAAAAGTGAATAGTTTATAAACATAGTGTTATCAAGTTGCTTAATTTCCATTTCTTTTGAAATAAAGTTTTCTTTAAAAAATGATAACATTTGGAGCAGAATTCTCCCCATGAACTTTGAAACTATAATGAAACTGCTTTTAGGTGAAGGATTAAGGAAATGCTTTTTATTAATAACATGAACTGACAGGAATTGGGGAGTTTTAAAATTCTTTCTCATTGTTAATGGTAAGTGAGTCTAGGTGAAGCAGGTCAGAGCCAGCTAAATTTAGAGCCAAGTCTCCAATTTCTGTAAAACAGGATTAAAAATTGGAATAGTTTTATGTCTAGAATATCCTGAATATTTTTCTCTCTTTTTATAGCAAAGACTTGGTATGTTTGATTGACTGGTAACTTTTTTTTTTATCTTGGTATACCTCAAAGCATAAAACAAAGAAATTTTAAGCAGTAAACAATCTATTTTGACTTTATTAAGATCCAGAAATAAGACTAAAAATCAGGAAGAAAAGAAGCAAGAAATATTATGAGAAAGGAGAACATACAGCTAATCACAATATTCCAATTTTCTCTCCCATGAAAGATGATTACATGGTGACATTTATCAAGTTCAGAGTTTACATGGTACTTGTAACAAATCCCAATTATGCTCTCTCCATACCTAGTAGTAATCCATAGGTATTGGCAAATGACAAACTTGAATGACCTAAATAGTTTAACTAGCTCACAAATCCATGGAATTTCATTTCTCGTGTAAGGTTGTGAAAAGAGATTGCTACTTCTACAACTCAAAAAGAAGTGTGGTGGCTGTTTTAGATTTGGCCAGGGCTGTGTCCTTCCTAGAATTTATAAGTGCCTGGGCACAGGGAGTGATGGTGCGAGTCCATATGCATGAAGGGCAAAAGCACATCCGTATGTAGAATTTTGATGAGGGAAGGAAGAAATGAAAAATACTAGCTTAATTCAATAACATGCCTCAGATCAGAGAGGAAGGAGATTTGGGGTACAATGTCCTTGTTGTAAATTACATTCCAGCTCAGTGTCATGCACTCGTGGCTGACTATACTGAAGAAAGGGATAAAATGAATCAGAAGGCACCTACGTGGCTCAGTTGGTTAAATATCTGATTCTTGATTTTAGCTCACATCATGATCTCACAATGGCAAGATTCAGCCCTATGTCAAGCTCTGTGCCAGGACGTGGAGCCTACTTAAGATTCTCTCTTTCCCTCGCCTCACTCCCTCCCTCTCTAAAAAAATTTTTTTATATATATGTATAAAAAGAAGGGCAGGCTCATCAAATTCTCACTAAGAAGTGGGAGCACCAGAAGCCGGGCACCAAGACCCATGGAACTGAGTGTAATATGAAGGTGGTGAGAGCCTGTCTTCCCTTCATTATGGAGATGACATCTGACAGCACTCCCAGCTAAGACTGATGTCTTGGGACAGACAAGTTAAAAGAACTAAGTTAAAAGAAAAAAAAAAAATGGGACTAATTTCCAAACAGAGGCAATGTCGGGCTGACGATAAGAAGGTGGAAGCAAGAACCAAAAGGCAAGAACAGAAATTGCACATCAACATCTTCCATGTTTGACTTGAGCCACTGTAGTTCTCTTAGAGAGATGTCCTGGACTGTGGTGACTGCTTTGTGAGACTCTGAGGCCTTGCAGATTATTAGAGAGGGAAGGAGCAAGAATAACCATGGCATAAGCCACCTTGTATTTGAAAGGACTAAAATGCTAAGCACTCAGGAAATACCTCTGAGGAGCCCCAGGAGTTTATAAGGATACAATATTCAATAAGGGGAACTGGTGGTCTTACAATCATGGGTGGATGCAGAGTCAGAAGAACACAGTGTAAAACTCTGAATGCAATCCTCATTTTATCACCAGTAGGGTTGAAGCCAAGGGAGAACTTTCTAGAACGTAAGGAAAATTGTCCCTCAATCCCTACAAACATTAATTTTAAGGAGAAATAGAAACTTGAAAAAAAAAACAAACCCTTATGTGTATAGTTAAAGATCACTTTCACTTATGTTTTGATGCATTTTTCACTAGGGCTGGTTTTAGAGGCCTTATTACCCTCACTGCATATATGAAGGAAATGGGCCTCAGTTTCCTCAAGTTGGCTAAGGTGCCAAAATTTATGAATGGGAGAGTTTGCATTAGCCTGCAGAGCTAGTGAGTTGTTCTCTGAGAAGTGATGTTCCAGTAAACCCTTTTGAGTCCTAAATGCAAAAATCTCATTTGCAAGAGGGCAGGTACTCTGTTTTAGGCTTTAGGTTAGGGATGAACTTAAACATTGCAACAAGAAAGGGATATTTACAAAATCAAATTCCAGATTTATTAAGCTGTATCCCAAGTTCTTTAAAAAGAATAACCAAGGGGCGCCTGGGTGGCTCAGTCGGTTAAGCGGCCGACTTCGGCTCAGGTCATGATCTCGCGGTCCGTGAGTTCGAGCCCCGTGTCAGGCTCTGTGCTGACAGCTCAGAGCCTGGAGCCTGTTTCCGATTCTGTGTCTCCCTCTCTCTGACCCTCCCCCGTTCATGCTTTGTCTCTGTCTCAAAAATAAATAAACGTTAAAAAAATTAAAAAAAAAAAAAGAATAACCAAAAGCACCCACTTTCCTTTTCTGTACATTGGAGCAGAACCAGTGGGAGCAGCAGGTGTGTGGGGGGCCCCCTGGCAGGACCCTAGAGCAGAATCGGGGTGGGACAGGCATTGCTTGGAAGAGCCCGAATCAAAAATTATCTCTTAGAAACAGAATCCTTATTCCAGGTACTTGTCCTCTGGGGAGGACACCAGAATAACCTAGAGATTGAGGAATTTCAAAGAATTATCAGGTCAAGTTTTTGTTTGTTTCTGCTTTTTGATGGTGGCTGGCTCAGGTGAAGCTTTGTCAGCACCACATAGGTTGCCCATCTCCTCAGGAGTCTTGCAAAGCCCCATCTATCCCGACCACTTTCTATCCTTGGATGACATCTAGTTACCTAGCTTCTCTCTGCCGATGTCTGTCATAGGTCTCTGATTGGCTAGTGTTGTGGATTCAGCTGGATGATCCAGAATGACTTCACTCACATATCTGGTGGGAGGCAAGCTGTCAGCTGAGGCATCTCCCATCTTCCTCCATATTGTGGAAATTAATAATGGGAAACCACACTAAAGTGGAGTTGGGAAGCTGGAAGGGGAGCCACACAGCTTGTCAGTTGCAGGAAGAATTGTCAATTACAGGCCTGGACAGGGAAAAGGTACACATTGCCTCTCCTACAAGAAATGGACCACCCTTGCAACTCAGCCAATGAAAAACCATCATCTTAAATTCTTGCTTTTTTCCAAGGGGCCTTTGTTCAAACAGCCTCACCCAATGTCCTCCTTCTTCTTCATAAAATACTGTTCCTCTCCTTTGCTGGATTTCCCATAGCTTGCTTCTTTTGTGTTGCAATTCTCCACTATTCCTGGATGAACCGATTTTTGCTGGTAAAATAACTGACAGTTTTATTTTTAAGGTTAACAGTATGGACTCTCACCCTTCAGCAGCCTAGCTCAGGTTCCTCCCCATGTCTTCAACTGCAACAAGAGAAGGAAAGTTCTGACAAGCAAGCACTTAAACCTTTGTTTGCTTGCTGTGTTCTCACTGAAGTTGACAAATCCTCCTTTTAACTCAAACACCATCAAGATCCCACAATATGTGCTGAGGCAATTAATTTTTAGAACTCTTACCCATGAAATTTTCAAACAGACATTGGTTAGAGAAAATAGTGCAATGAAACTCTGTGTAGGATCCAGCTTCAATAACTAATTATACAAAGTATGTCTTAATTCTACATAGTCATTTTAAATTGTATGCCATGGCATAGTCTGCTGCTTCTCCCCCAGATCTACTCACCTCTGCTTCTATCATAATAAAAGCCTGGATTTATAGTTCAAAATAGAGATTAAATTTTCCTTTCTAGGTTATAGCTTGATGTGACCACATGATTCATTTCTAGTCAATGCGATATGAGCAAAACTTGTAGATATGTCCTAGATGGTATCACTGGGCATAACTTCCAGGAGTGCCCTGTAACGCAAGGTATCTCCTACCCTCTTCCCCTCCAGGTGTCTGTTTTGCAGACAAGGAAAGGAAGCCGTCTTGTACCAGAGATGCAGGCCACACCTTAAAGATGGAAGAGTAGCAAAATAGTAAGCGTTCTGACCTCTGAGGACTTGGCAGAATTGAACTGCTCTATCAGTTTGGATTGTTACATAAGAGAGAAATAAACATCTATCTAGTTCATGATATTTGGCTCCCCAGCTTAAACCACAGTTTACTTGGGTCTCCTCTAGCAGCATAAAAACCAACATCCTAACTAATAGTCTTGATGAAATCCCTATGTTTAGAGAGCAAAAATTGCATCCGTATATATTACTGTTACTTCTGTGATTTGATGATGGCCCTTGTACTTTAGCTCGACAATTACATTACAATTTCTCCTGTTCTTATTTAGTAAATATTTCCTGAGTGATTATTATATGTCAGGCACTATTCTAGATGTAAGGACTACATCAGTAAACAAAAAGAGACAAAAATTCCTGCTATCAAGCTTATATTCTGTTACTGACTGAATGTTTAATTTTTTTAATGTTTATTTTTGAGAGAGAGAGAGACAGAGTGCAAACAGGGGAGGGGCAGAGAGAGAGGGAGACATAGAATCTGAAGCAGGTGCCAGGATATAAGCTGTTAGCACAGAGCCTGACGTGGTGCTCAAACCCCCAAACTGTGAGATCATGACCTGAGCTGAAGTCGGACGCTTAACTGACTGAGCCACCCAGGCACCCCTTACTGATTTTTTTATCACTCCATCCCCATTCCTTGTTTTTAAAAGTTTGTTTATTTGTTTTGAGACAGAGCAAGCAGGGGAGGGGCAGAGAGAGAGGGGAAGAGAGAGAATCGCAAGCAGGCCCCCCACTGCCAACTAGAAGCCTGATGCAGGGCTCGAACTCATGAATCCTGAGATCGTGACCTGAGTTGAAATTGAATTGAATGTTTAACAGACTGAGATACTCAGGCATCCCTTCCTACTCCCATTCCTATATTGAAACCCCAAACCCCAGTGTAATAGTATTTAATGGTGGGGCCAGTGGGATGTAATTAGGTTTAGATGAAATCATGAGGGTGGGGTTCACATGATGGGGTTACTACCCTATAAGAAGAAGAAAGAAGAGAGATCTCTTCACTTCTACTCACAAAGGAAAGGCAATATGAGCCACAGCAAGAGGACAGCTGCCGATGAACCAGGAAATAGACCCTCACCAGGAACTGAATCTGCCAGCACCTTGATCTTGGACTTCCCAGCCTCCAGAACTGTGAGAAATAAATGTCTGCTATTTAAGCCACCTGTCTAAGGTATTATGTTATAGCAGCAGCCCAAGCTGACTAAAATACATTCTAATAGGTTTCTACTTCCTGTTTTAACACTTTATTACCAGGTCATTGATTTATTGAGCCAACAAGTATGTATTGAGTACCTAACATGTGTCAGGCTCTGCTCTAGGGCACACAGCAGGTGAAGGAGGCAAAATCCTTCTGCTCACGGGGGCTTACATTCCAAAAGCGGAAACAGTTGGACAAGCAAAATCAATAAGTCTTCCTAAAATACCTTCTATTACAAATAGTTGATAAATGCTAGGGAGGAAAGTAAAGCAGGAAAGGGGGATGGGACACGGGGGGAATGGAATGTTATATTTTAGCTGGGGTCATCAGAGACCACCTCACTGAGAAGGGCATGTTTGAATAAAGACATGAAGGAGCACTGGAGCGAGCCAGGCAGATGCCTGAGGGAGAGGCAGTCCAGGCTGCAGGAATTGCAAGTACAAAAGCCCAGAGGGGCTAACATGTTCTGGAAGCTTTGATGAGGCTCTTGTGGCTGGAGCTGAGTGAGCCAGGAGGAACTAGTTAGTAGGTGATAAGATGTTTTAGGGCTTTCTAAGGTCCGGTTTTAGGGCTTTCTAAGCTCAGCCACCCCCGGCTTAAAAAACAGGCATCTTTGTCTCATGCTCGCAGTGTTTCTTTTTCTATATTATTCCTTCTGCAGTTATTATCCCGAGAAACCACGCATCTGCACGGGCCTGTGGGCAAATGCTGTTGTCTCGGAAGCGAGGCATGATTGGTACTACAGGAGCAAAATCAGATTTGGTGATCTGATGGGTGAACGTGAAGCCAGACAGGTGGGCAGGAGTGAAGAGGTGAAGCATGGGAAGGAAGCAGGAAGTGAGGGCGTCACAAGGGGAATGGCTTTCGAATGTCAGTGGTGAGCTGGGTGAGGGACTGGCAGCTTCTTACTGGGCCGGCTCTTCGTGATGAGTGGGATGTCTTGCTCAGAGGCGTGCTTTGTTTTGTAGCAAATGTTCAGGTTAGACCTTGCAAAGAGAAGAAAAGAAAACATGCTGACTACGAATAGTTTGCATATTTTGAGCGTGCAGCTGAGAGCAGCTGAGAGCATAGAAAGAATATGACTAAAGCGAGTGAAAGGCTGGGCCAAAGCCCCTCTGGTGCCCTGGTTTTAAGAGATATCAGCCGATTATAATAGCATTATAATGAGAAAGAACATCCGCCAGAGAAGTGAGGAGTGATGAGAGGTAGGTCCACGTGTGGTCTTATTAGTCTTCCACCACAGGAGGTCTGGAAGAGTTTAAAAGGCCTTTCTCAGGGCGCCTGGGTGGCTTAGATGATTGGAAGTCTGACTTCGTCTCCCGTCATGATCTCAGGGCATGGGTTGGAGCCCTCGTTGGTCTCTCTGTTGTCAGTACAGAGCCCTCTTTGGATCCTCTCTGCCCCTCCCCCATGCTCTCACGCTTGCTCTCTCTCAAAAAAAATAAAAGTTAAAATAAATAAATATAAAACTTAAAAATAAATAAAAGGGATTTCTCACAATCAGAGAAAGGAGAAGAATTTGAGATCGTATTAAAAGGACGTTTTGGTGCCGCATTCTGGGGAGTGCCCTGAGTATAGATGACCTTCCACTACTCCCCTGCTGACCTTGATTGGAGCCCGTGTAGGAAATAAATACAGCCGTGGCCCATCCATGTTCTATTTCCTGGCCCTGGTTGGCAATGCTGCTTGGAGGGAACCCTGAGCTATAAAAGGTGCATCTGCCCCCCCACCCGGCAGCGTGGATTGCCCACCCTGCCCTAACAGATTGGATTAGTCTGGTTGGAGCAGCAGAACAGGAGGGCGACTATGCAGCATAAAGACTAATTTGGGTTAAACGGAAAGTATCGCCATATCTTCTATTAACTCTGTTCTATACCTCCTGTCTTTCTGAACTGCTGTTTGACTAGAAGATGGAGACTCCCAACAGAATGGAATAGAATATGTGGCTGATGTGTCATATCCTCTGTGAGCATTCCAGTGGAGGGTGGTGGTTTCTGTACTCCATATTTGCCATCTACACTACTTAGAGAAAGGTTTAATTGTTTTATTTGGGGTGCCTGGGTGGCTCAGTTGGTTAAGTGTCTGACTTCGGCTCAGGTCATGATCTCACAGTTTGTGGGTTCGAGCCCTCTATTGGGCTCTGTGCTGATAGCGTGGAGCCTGGAGCCTTCTTCAGATTCTGTGTCTCCCTCTCTCTTTGCCCCTGCCAGTCTCACGCTCTCTCTCTCTCTCTCTCAAATAAAAATAAAAAAATAATTAATTGTTTTACTTACAAATTTCAACCAGTACCCTTCACTTTAAATTCAATTAAATTATGATTCAATTTGTGTCAAATCTGAACAAATTAAATAATATATTTATAGAAAATCATCAGGGTCAGAACCCTCTCAAATAAGGTGGTAAATATGCAATCTCATAAGCAGAGATATTCTTTGTGTCTGCTAGAATTTTTTATGGAATTATACATGTGAAAAATGTGAAATTTAGGTAAGTGGAATTAAAGAGTAGAAACCCATTTGTGTTGCCACTCTCACACCATAACTATAGGAGACTTTAATACTTCCCTTACAGAATGGACAGATAATCTCAGCAGAAAATCAACCAGGAAACAATGGCTCTGAATGACATACTGGACCATATGGACTTAACAGATATTTTCAGAACATGTTATCCTAAAGCAACAAAATACACATTCATCTCAAGTGCACATGGAACGTTCCCCAGAATAGATCACATATTGGGTCACAAATCAGCCCTCAACAGGTATAAAAAGACTGAGATCTCATACCATGCATATTTTCAGATGAAAATTGAAATCAATAGTACGAAATTTGAAATCAAATATAAGAAAAAATTTGGAAAGCCCTCAATATGTGGAGGTTAAAGACATCCTACTAAGGAATAAATGGGTTAACCAGGAAATTGAAGAAGACATTTCAAATACATGGAAACAAATGAAAATGAAAACATGTAGCAAAGGCAGTCTTGAGAAGAAAATACATTGCAAATTAAGCCTATCTCAAGAAGCAAGAAAGGTCCCAAATAAAGAACCTAACCTTACACCTAAAGGAACTAGAAACACAGCAGCAAAGAAAGGCCAAAGCCAGCTGAAGAAGGGAAATAATAAAGATTAGAGCAGAAATAAACAATATAGAATCTAAAAACAAAACAAAACAACACACACACACACACACACACACAAACAAAACAAAAAAACCAGTAGAACAGATCAATGAAACTAAGACCTGGTTTTTTGAAAGAATAAACAAAATTGATAAACCCCTAGCCAGACTTCTGAAAAAGAGGACCCAAATAGATAAAATCAAAGATGAAAGAGGAAAGATCACAGCTACTCTCCTTCAGTATTATGTCTGCATCTATCCTGCTATGGGCATTTGTAGATCGATCACTCTCACAGCTGTGTAGCTTTCCTGGTGTGAATATACTACAGTTTCATTATGCATTACATGTATTATCTACCTTTCATAAATACTTAGGTTGTTTTCATTTGTGTGAACACAAAAACCCAACTATGTTGGGTGTTTAAGTAGGAATGGATTTGCTGGGTCATGTGATAGACATGGGTTTAGCTTGACAGATATTGCCAAAGTTTTGTACAGGGTATTTGTACAAACTTACTTTTCGAATGGCAGTTAGGACAATTCAGTTGTTCTCCATATTTTACCAGCATTTGATATTGTCTGTCTTCTTAAAATTTAGCCATTGTGTTGAGTGTATAGTAATTCTGTCCTGTAGTTTTATTTTATTTTATTTATTTATTTATTTTTTTAAATTTTTTTTTTTCAACGTTTATTTATTTTTGGGACAGAGAGAGACAGAGCATGAACGGGGGAGGGGCAGAGAGAGAGGGAGACACAGAATCGGAAACAGGCTCCAGGCTCCGAGCCATCAGCCCAGAGCCTGATGCGGGGCTCGAACTCACGGACCGCGAGATCGTGACCTGGCTGAAGTCGGACGCTTAACCGACTGCGCCACCCAGGCGCCCCTCTGTCCTGTAGTTTTAATTTATATTTTCCTGAAAACTAATAGAATCTTGTCCCATTTCAAAAAGAAGTGTATATAATAACAACTTAGGTTTTGTTAAGTATGAGGCAAGAAAGTTGCCCTGAGTCAGACACACTGAGGCTGTTACATGGAGGTGGCACACTTTTGGTTTCATGGTGAACCTGAATACAAAGATAAAATGATTGGTTGTGGGAGGTCATGTTTCTCTCTGTTCCAGTAGACGTTAAAGCTGAACACTTGAAGGTAAGTACAGAAGAGATTCCAACAGCGTTTGGCATCCAAATCCATTTCAATGCCTAGTTCAGTGGTGTCTTTAAAACGTAAGCCTGCTGCTTGGTTTTTCTTAAACTCTCAATTTATTTTAGTATCATCTCGATTTTCTTAAGGTCATGATCCACATACACAGATATTAATTATGGATGGTACTTTTTTTTTTGTAGTTCAGTAGAGCCTGAATTAATAAAAAAGTGATTCAACTTAAAGAAAATTTATAATATTAAAATCTGTTACATGAATATATGGCAGAAATAATGGAAATAGGACATGAGCATTCTTATAATATTTAAAGAGAAATGGAACCTTAATCAGGGACATTAATCTTGCAAATGGAGGACCCTTGGTGTTGTACCTCTTTCTGTGGTCTGAAGTTCCTTGATGTATATTCAATCAGGGACAAAAACGGTATGTTGGTAATGGTGGTTATGATTCATAAAACCTTGAAGACTACATTAAATGCTGTCCATATGTTACATCAGATATATTGCTGCTTTCTGAGGAAAAGTCTAATTTTACTACAATTTGCTTCCCAGCGAGAGCTCTGGTAGCCTTTGATCCAAGTGAAAGTTTGGTTAAGTGCTTGCCTCCATTTTTACAAAGTGTTAGCCTTAACTCCTTCCCATCTGATGTTTACATAATATAAAAACCTGTCATTCATTGAAGATTTACTGTGTTAAACATGTTATATTTCTTGTTTCATGTAATCCTGCAACAACCCCATGAAGGAAGTATTGTTATTATCCCATTTCACAGATATAGAAACTAAGGCATATAGAAGTTGAATAACTTACCCAAGGTGACTTAGCTAGTCAATTTTGAAGCTGACCTTTGAATTCAGATTTGGCTGTGACAAATACTAGCTTTGTGCCCTCAGTAAGTTGTTTTAACTTTCTAGGTGTGTTTCTTCTTCTGAAGAAATGAGAAAATACCAACGATATTGGGTAATAATGAAGATTAAGGAAGATGATAGCTCTAAAGGGTTTAGTATGTACATGTGAGCATGACTTGAGCAAGCACTCCACATGACAGCTAGTGTTGTTGTTGTCTGTAAGTGTTATTACCGTCAGTAATCATTATCGGCCAGGTGGATTTCTAGGTGCTCACGACAGTTCTGCAAGGCAGTTATCATTATCCACTGTTGAAAGAGACTGAGTAATGTGTCCATTGTTTTATCAATTAAATGTGAAATTCAAGAAGTTTTCCCTTCTTATATACAATCCTGTAACCGTGTCTCTTCATTTCATAGGTATTATCTCCGGTTAGCTACTCAGAATCTTTGTATTCTAGGTCAGATCAGAGCCCACTTTGAGCTCTCTGCTTCCCAGCTCCAAACAGAAGCCCTCCTGAAGGAAGATGAAATTGTGGAGAATGGTGAACGGAGCATGCCTTCTGTCTCCCTCCTAGGAGATCTGCATTATAACCTTATCACGCTGTGCCACCAGGCTGTTAAACATCTAGCATTAGCTTATTTAGCCTTTTGGGAATTGCTTTCCTGGAATTATTGTGCAGCTTTACCTTTAACTTCCATGGAAAGTCACTTCAAAGACCTTTTGAAATTTATCATTGCACTTGCCTCTGAGAACATTGCCGTCCATAGCACTTGGTGTCCCATTAATAAAGTCTCACTTGAGATGATTTTCCGGGAAAAACTTATGCTTGTGCTAAGGAACTAGTAAGTTTCATTCTTTCTAATACTAGGAATTCTGTAATTGCTTGTTTCACAATTTTTAGTAAGAAAGCTCAGAATCAAATTTCAACTTAACTACAATAATTATTTTGACATATTTAGGTTGTGATATTGTAATAGGCTGCTGGAACAGGAGGATGTTTGAAAACCGAAGACAATACAACTTAGTGAAATCTTTCTTGAGCATAACTTTTATTTTGGAGTCATTCTGGGTTTATGGAAAAGTTTCAAAGATTGTATGACCTGCACAGAAAAAAACTTGTGTGATAGTTAACACTGTGGTACTGAACATTATTATTATTATTACTTAAACATTTTTTTTTTAGAGAGAGAAAGAGAAAGAGTGAGCACGTGCACAGAGGAGGTGCAGAGAGAAAGGGAGAGAGAGAATCCCAAGCAGGCTCCACACTCAGCACAGACCCCACTGCAGGGTTTAATCCCATGACCGTGACCTGAGCTGAGATCAAGAATTAGACGCTCAACGGACTGAGCCACCCAAGCGTCCCATTATTATGAATATTATTATGTATATGATGGTTCCTATTACCACATGATGTGGTGGTTCAGGCTGCAGTGTATACACAGTTACACTGTGTGGTTGTTTACATGGTTAATCTGTTCATGTCAGTACTCTGTGTATTAGTCCACACTAAAGGTTTACACTACTATACAGATGACCCTTGAGTAATACAGGTTTGAACTGCATGGGTCCACTAACACGTGGGTTTTTTTTTTTATAAATATAGTACAGTGAATGTATTTTTTTCTTATGATTCTCCTAATAACATTTTCCCTAGCTTAGTTTGTTGTATCAATACACTAAATAATACATATACAAAATATGTATTAATTGACTCTGTTATCTCTAAGGATTCCAGTTAATAGTAATCCATTAATTGTTAAGTTTTTGGAAAGTCCAACGTTATACATGGGTTTTTGATTGTGCAGGGTATGATGCCCCTAATCTCCATGTTGCTCAAGGGTCAACGATACTGTGTATTAGTTCACACTACTGGAGTTCACATTTGTTCACACTGCTTAGCGGTTCACACTGCTCCACAGTGTATTAGTTCTCACTGTGTGTATTAGTTCATGTCCTATATACTTCACATTACCACACTGGGCATTAACTCACACCGCATGCAGTTCACGGTTCTACACTGGGTGTTAGCTCACACTGCGTGCAGTTCACACTGTTACGTTGTGTGGTGATCCACACAGCACATAGTTCAGTGATGCTGGGTTTGGCACTATTCTATACATGCAGGACTCAAGAGCAAACACAGCTCTTTAAAAAATTGATAATAAGAAAAAGAGAACCTTGCCAAATTCATACTTCTTTTTTTTTTCCTCCAAGTTTTTATTTAAATTCCAGTTAGTTAACATATAGTGTAACATTAGTGTTAGGTGTACAATTTAGTGACTCAGCACTTCCATATAATACCCAGTGCTCATCACAAGTGCACTCCTTAATCCCCATCACCTTTTTAACCACATACCTCCCCTCTGGTATCCATCAGTTTGTTCTCTATACTTAAGAGTGTGTTTCTTGGTTTTCCTCTCTTCCCCCCACCCCATGTTTGTTTTCTTTCTTAAATTCCACATATGAGTGAAATCATATGGTATTTGTCTTTCTCTGACTGACTTATTTCACTTAGCATAATACTCTCCAGCTCCATCCATGCTGTTGCAAATGGCAAGATTTCATTCTTTTTTATGGCTGAGTAACAATCCATTGTATATGTACCACATCTTATTTATCCATTCATCAGTCAGTAGACAGTTGGGCTGTTTCCATAGCTTGGCTATTGTAGATAATGCTGCTATAAACATCAGGGTGCATGTATCCCTTCAAATTAGTGGTTTTTGAATCTTTTGGGTAAATACCTACCAGTGCAATTGCTGGGTCATTGGGTAGTTCTATTTTTAACTTTTTTCGAGGACCCTCCATACTGTTTTCCAGACTGGCTGCACGGGTTTGCATTCCCATCAACAGTGTAAGAACGTTCCCCTTTCTCTGCATCCTCGCCAACACCTGTTGTTTCCTGTGTTGTTAGTTGTAATCATCCTGACTAGTGTGAGGTGATATCTCATTGTAGTTTTGATTCATATTTCCCTAATGATGAGTGATGTTGAGCATCTTTTCATGTATCTATTGGCCATGAAAAATGTCTATTCATGTCTTCTGCCCATTTTTTAACTGGATTGTTTTTTGGGTGTTGAGTTTTATAAGATCTTTATATATTTTGCATACTAACGCTTTATCAGATATGTCATTTGCAAATATCTTCTCCCATTCTGTCACGTGCCTCTTAGTTTTGTTGATTGTTTCCTTCACTGTGCAGAAACTTTTTATTTTGATGAGGTCCCAATAGTTTATTTTTGCTTTTGTTTCCCTTGCCTCAGGAGACATATCTAGTAAGAAGTTGCTATGGCTAATGTCAAAGAGGTTACTGCCTGTGTTCTCCTCTAGGATTTTTTTTTTTTAATTTTTTTTTTCAACGTTTATTTATTTTTGGGACAGAGAGAGACAGAGCATGAACGGGGGAGGGGCAGAGAGAGAGGGAGACACAGAATCGGAAACAGGCTCCAGGCTCCGAGCCATCAGCCCAGAGCCTGACGCGGGGCTCGAACTCACGGACCGCGAGATCGTGACCTGGCTGAAGTCGGACGCTTAACCGACTGCGCCACCCAGGCGCCCCTCTCCTCTAGGATTTTAATGGCTTTCTGTCTCACGGTTAAGTTTTTAATCCATTTTGAATTTATTTTTGTGTATTGTGTAAGAAAGTGATTCAATTTCATTCTTTTGCATGTCGCTGTCCAGTTTTCTCAACACCATCCAAGTTCATACTTCTAAGAGTCTAGTGGACAGAAGTTATTTTTAGCATTTACATGGTTTTTCTGCCAAGTCTGTAAGTCAGGAGTTCAAGATACAACTAAGCACCATGTATGCTTCTACCAGAAAGTTCTGCTGTGAGAGCTCCTACTTTTATTTATTTATTTTAAAAAATGTTTATTTATTTATTTTGAGAGGGAAAGAGAGAGAGAGCATGACTGAGGCAGGGGCAGAGAGAGAGAGGAAGAGAGAGAGAATCCCAAACAGGCTCCACACTGTCAGTGCAGAGCCTGGTACGGGGCTCATCTCACAAACCCTGAGATCACGACCTGAGCCGAAATCAAGAGTCAGATGCTTAACTGACTGAGCCACCCAGGTGTCCCTAGAGAGAGCTTCTAGTTTTAAATCATCTAAGTTTGGCCTAGGTGAGGCTGTTTTTTAGAATAGCATTGAGGAACAAATTAAGAAACCATTACTCTTGGATTTGTGATGATCCACGTGGATAATGAGACTTAGCCACAACATCTTAGGGGTCACTCCCTATCATGCGATCTGGCTTTGGCTTTTCTCTGTCCACTGCATTGGTCATGGCCAAAGTCTTGTATTGCAACTCCCAAACAGTGGCTTCACCCTCAAGAGGTCATATATTTGTTAATAGCTGATACAGTTTGGGATGAAAAATAGAATAGAAAGTGGGTGTAGTTTTATTACTATATTCTTCAGATCTATCTAAAGACCTTGTGGGGGCAAAGAGTCCTAAAAATGCCTAGGAAGATACTCCGATAACCAGAAATGGTGTTGTGTTCTGGACTTACGAAGGTCAGAGCTAATTGACGCAGTCTGCTGAGCCTTCCCCAGGTACGTGACCACACGACCCTGACTGACCATAGACTTCATGGCTAAACCCAATGGGTTGAGAGAACAAATACAGGGAATGTGGGGGAGGGATTCTTATTCCTACTCGTGCAGTCCAAGAGGAGGAATTTTCCTTAAACAGTCCTGACTTCTAGCCTTGCCCTGATCGCCTCAGGCAGTGGGGTGCGTTGCCTGGTCGGTGTCTGATCATTACTGGTATAACCCTTTTGGGCCCTGTTTCCACATCTGCTCGACACAGTCTTGCTAGGTAAGCGTGTCTTTCCTGCAGCTCAAACCTCAGCAAAGCTGTAGTCAGGTGGCCCACTGTTGCCGCACACCTAACCCTGCACTGCAGACCAGCTTTTTATCAGCCTCTATCTGCCTGAACCCTCCGTATCTTTCGAAAATTCATAATTCATGCAGTGAGATTAGCCTTCCAAAGCCACAATGCTTCATATCATTTAACTGTAGTTTTAATTCTGACTTTTTTGTCTATGATTTGTATATGGTTAATATCTGTCTTCCTAATTAGCTAATAAGTTTCATGGGGAATGAAGGGGTGAGCACACATATGCTTCTGATCCTTGTATTCCTAGTGCCTGGCCCAACGTCCCAAGTTCATGTGTACAACCAGTCAAAGGAAATGAATAAATGAGTCTCAGAAAGCCTTACATTCTCTTTGGGCCTGGCTGTCGTCCCCTCTAGTAGGGTCCCTTTGCTGAGGTCTGTAAAACTCACGTGAGCATCCTGCCAAAGTTGCCAACTCTGAATCAGTCCCTGGACCGGTTTTCAACCCCCACAAAGCCAACCACACATCACAGCGCCACCACCCGGGTTGAGGCAGCACTGTGTAACTGCATCCTGTTCCAAGGGAAAGTGCTGGTTTCTTTTCTTTTGCTTCTCACTTCTAGCTGTGGGCTTATGTTTTTATTGAGAATTCTGGCCCTGAGCTGCCTTCTCTCCAATAGCCTTAGCATGCCTTCATAAACAAACCTATGTGCTTTCTCTGTTGCCGGATGCCCCAGGAAATCCCTGGGTCTGAGACTGCATTGCAGGGGCCATGAAACCCAAGTTGGCTGACATCCTCTTACCTCCACCCCCAGCCACCGTGGGGGCTTAGGAGCAGTTGGAGCAGGTCTTGGACACAGCTCGGGAAAAGTTTTGTTTTTAGACTTTCTTGGAGGGAGGTGGGAGTATGGCATAGGGGAAGAAAATATTTACAAATAGAAAAGCCAAAGGGTTGCCGCGTCTTTCTTTCAACTATTGCTTTTCCTAGTTGTTTAAGAGCACAGAGAAGATTTTTCTCTCCTCTCTTGCCTGGGTTTTCCTAGGCTTTATTGTTTCATTTTGACACACTCTTTTCTTCAGTGCTCATCTCTGAACGCTTCCTGAGTCTCCTTCCCCTGCTAACTATTTTATAGGAGGCAGGAAAAGTCAGCACGAAGAAACAAACAGCACTGAGTGGCTTGTGAGAAGCCTGCTGGTTTTGGCCACCTGCTGGAAGGCGGTGAGGCTGAGCCCAGCAACACTTCCTTAAAAACAGAGCCATGTGCCTGCTATCCAAATCAAAGGTGCTTATAAAAAGAATTCCCTCTTTTGGGTCTGTTTGTTTTTTTTTTTTTTTTAACCTCTCCCAGCTCCAGGTCCTGCTGTCTTTCTGCTGTCACGAGGGAAGGACCCATGGTTTTATTCCTGCTTTGAATGGCAAAAACTTTAAATTGTAGTACCTTTTCCTGCTCGGCTGGCTGAAGCCAACTCTGCGTGTGGCTCCCTAACCCAGCCTGGAGCTGTTAGCTACAGCTTTACCTTCCGGTTTCACTGACTTTTCCAAGATCCAGTGTTTTCTCCTTCACTGTAAAGGTAATACATGCTTCCTGAAGGACATCACTACAGAAATATGCAGAGGGAAAATAATTCATCCCAAGTCCCACCCCCAAAGACAAACACTGTAAACATGTTGGTACATCTCCTTCTAGACAATGTTTAACATGCTTTAGAATTGAAAGATTCCTGGCTTATGCTCATTATATCTTACTCATCAAATATTGTGGATTCCCAAGGGAGATTTTATTTTATTTGATTTAAAATTGTTTTAATGTTTTATATTTTGCTTTTGAGAGAGAGAGAGAGAGAGAGAGAGAGAACATGAGTGGGGGAGAGAGCAGAGAGAGTGGGAGACACAGGATCTGAAACAGGATTCAGGCTCTGAGCTGTCAGCACAGGCTCACCAACCCGGAGATCATGACCCAATTCGAAGTTGGCACTCAACCACCTGAGCCACCCAGGAACCCTGGGGGATTTTATTTTGAAGTATGAATGTTCTAAGGGAAAGAGAGAAAAAGGGGGAAAAACGCTGGACGCACAAGATGCAAAAGCTCTCAGTGTAATAGTATTTCATCTTTGTGAACTCCCAGACTGGGGCTTAGTTACAATACTGCACATTTAGATTCATCTATTAATTAGGAAGGGACGTGATGAGTCAGCAACTGATCAAGAGCTAACAACTCACCCCTCTGAGATGAATAGGTTTTTAGTGCCTTCAGCTACTTTTCCAAAAACTTCTAGTGTCCAATAGGCTGAAAGGAGTTTACTTCCAGACATCTGAATTCTCTGAGGAAGCAAGTAAATTAAGAGAGGGCAGACTGTTTAATAATGTGTAAAATGGAATATGGCGCCCTCTTCTGAGGCACATACAGGCCCATATGGGCACTTGGCATGGGGGGCCCCTGGAGTCTGGCCTCTGCCCGGCTTTCCTTCCATCACCACCAGGAAGGTAGGACCTGTGCTGCCATATATGGTGTGGCATGGAATGAGGAGTCAGGGGAACTCAGTTTGAAGGTCACTTTCGGATGTTATGTGTTTGCCTTGGTCCGGTCATTCTCCCTTGGCAGGTTGGCACGTTCCCTAGCACAATGGGTGGCACAAAATGAGATAGTCCCTGATGTGCATTATGGGCCACACATCCCAGGTACAAAGCAAAATTACATCTGTAGATGTTGCAGACACACATTGGATTGGCCTGTTCTCACATCGCACCTGAGGTCTCACAGACCTGACTTCCAAGAAGGTAGAATCAGCCATTGATTGGAATCCTGAACCTGTTCCTCCCTAAATCTGAGTGACCTTGTCCGTCTTAATTTTTAAACCTCCCTTTACTCCTTTGTTAAAAAGGAATAGTCACGTGTACCTTTGGCATTGTTAGGAAGATGCAATGGAAAACAGGATCAATTAATCACTAATTAACTCAACAATGATTTATTAAGCACTCATGACATGCCAGATACAATTCCAGGCATTGTGGGCAAGCAGCGAACCAGCAGAAGAAAGTCTGTGGTCCTGTGGAGCTGTCGTGGGTGAGGGGGAGGGAGACAGGAAAGAAACAAATGAAAGTATCAGTGCTGTGCAGACAATTGCAGTGGAGTGATGTGATAGAGGGTGACGAGGGAGCCACTCCAGTCTGGGTAGTCAGGGAAAGTTTCTCTGAGGAGGTGACATTCAGGCTGAGATGTAAATGACAAGAAGGAGCCAACCATGCAACAGTGACCAGGAGAAGAACATTTCGGGGAAGGGAACATAAGTGCAAAGTGCAAAGTAGAGAGGCGATGTGATTGGCATGTTTAGGACCTGGAAGGAAGCCAGCATGGCTAGAGCTAAAAGGTGAAGTGAAGGTTCAAGAAGTATGAAGACCGTGGGTCACAAAGAGTCTGATAAATCAGAGGAGCACTTTGGACTAGGGGGAGACTACACAGCTCTTGGCTCAAAGGCACTCTTGACTGAGGCACTTGTCTGTGAGAATGAGGAACAGAGAAAGTTCTGGGGCAATCTGTTTCTCTGACCCTGAAGGATGAAGGTGAATGTGTTGTCACACGTTGCCATGCCAGACGTTTCTGCAGTGGTGAGTGTCTGTCTATGTCAAACAGAAACCCTGGGGGAGAAATGGGCTCTCCCCAGTCTTCAGAGGAGACACCATCAGTCATGGAAAGTGGGAAATGACAGGAGATCGCCATTAGGTTCACAAAAGGAACCTTAAAATAGATTCAGTTAGAGATGCAATTCAGCTCCAGGCAGGTCCCTCCCGTCTTGAAGCTCAAAAGTCTCCTCTGGGAGGAAATGTGGGGAGAAGAACTGCAGGCAGAGCAGATGGCTCGATGAATAGGACCTCAACACTTGAGGCTACTCCAAGAAAGGGCCTCTTAATTAAGGGGGAAAAAGCCCAATAGCCAACCGGTTTGCCTCCCATTATTAATTGTTTTATTCTTCCATTTCTGAGTTGCTAACAGATCCATCCTGGGCTACTCAGGTCTGAGAGGCAAAGAATCCTGTTCTGCGTCTTATTTACAAAGTCCCCTGGAGCTGCCCCCAGGTCATTTCCCAGGATTTCAAGGAAAGGCTAATGTTCCAGATGAGAAGTAATTACAGCTCTTGGTTTCCAACTGTCCAAGTGGCAGTTCCGATGGTTGATTGGCTCTGCTGTCTTGGTTTCGTTTCCTGAGGCTTTTTCTACATCATTCCACTCCCTCTCCTACATCCGAAGGAGTTTTCAGTCCAGCAAGCTCTGCACTTTTAGGTTACTTTGAAGAGTGGGTCTATCATCAGGCAACAACTGATTTCCAAGCCTCTCCAGCCACCTCAGCTGGTTGTAGGGAGCTGGATGTTCATTAGCATCTGTGACATTTTCGTGACCATTAATGAGGTCCATCTGAAGAACTCAGATCCAGAGTCAGTGAAAATTATTCTGTGTCCTAGGAGGTGATTGGGAAACTTCCAGGGTTGATTTATCTCCTTGTTAAGACAAAAGGAGCATCAAATATGTCCCAAGATGACAGTATTCCTTGAAAAGAGGATTCTCTGGAAGCTTCGGGAATAATATCTTAAAAACACTTTAAAATGGAGAATTTCAAACACATACAAAAGACTAATGTTACAAAGAACCTCTATGCACTCTTTGCTCAGTCTCAACAATTACTAGCATTTTGCCAATCTTTTTTCTTCTATTTCCACACATTCATTTTTCTCTTTGCAATTGTGAGACATCATATCATCTCATCCTTAAATTCTTCAAGGGTTATCTCCAATAGGTAAAAACATTCCCCCATGCTATTGTTGCAAGTTGGGTTCCCTGTAAAGCAAACTCAGATGAGGAGTAGCAGGCAGAAAGCTTATTAGGCTTTTCAGGATTAGAATCCATAGGAGGGAAGGAAAGGAAACAACATTGAGCTGGTAGGCAGGCTCTATAAAGGACTCAGCTGGCCCCCATGGAAAGCTACAAAGCTGAGGACTTCTCCGTTGTCTGGAGTCTAGGGGAGGAAGTTGGGCCTTTATACTCCTATGATGCTCCCATATTGACTGTGCTGTTCCTAGGAAGCAGGTATAACCTTGAAGTAGGTGTCTCTCTTCAGCCAATAGCAATTTGAGGGCAGTTTCTGGAGAGGGCACATAGCAGGGGGCTATTAGCTGGCAGTACTCCCAGCAGCATAGAGAATAATCTTTAACTTCCCCAAGGTGGATCAGGGTGGCCTATGTAGCACCCACTACAGACATTGTTATGTCTAACAAAATGAACAGTGATTCTTTACTGTTACCTAGTATTACCTAAACAAGGTCCATGAAAGGAAGAATTATGTTAAGTTAAAAGACTCCTTTAGAACAGGTTTATTATGAATTTTAAATATGCAAATGAGCATTGTGACTTTCCAAGAAGGTTCTTTTTTAATTATTATTACTTTATTTCTTTATTTTTGAGAGGCAGAGACAGAGTATGAGTGGGGGCGGGGGGCAGAGGAAGAGGGAGACACAGAATCCGAAGCAGGCTCCAGACTCTGAGCTGTCAGCACAGAGCCTGATGTAGGCCCGAACTCATGACCTGTGAGATCATGACCTGAGCCGAAGTCGGGCGCTCAACCGACTGAGCCACCCAGGTGCCCCATTTCCAAGAAGGTTCTTAAATGGGCAACATTTCTAAAATTTATTTGACCACCTTACATGTTTCTGGTTTTGCTTTTATTTTTATGTTTTGGGGCATAGGTCCAAAAACAATGTCCTGGAGTATTTAATAAACAGAGAAAGCTGTAGTTTTTATTTTACTGTGCTTGAGAATAGCTAAAACCAAGACTATCTTTGATGGTGAAAATGCTGAACGTTTGGAGGGGAACTACAGTAAGAATAATAAAAGCAAACTCTCCTTGATGATACAGTCCCTTCCAAGACAGCTACAAATTACATGAACATTTGAAGATATTTTGCAGTTGGAACAGGACACGTGCTAAAAATACTGTGCGATTCATCACATCCACAACCTTTCACTGTGGAGCTTTTTGATATGGTCATTTCTGCACATTGGAAGGGCGGCAGAAAATGTGGTAACTGGCGAAGAGTCTCTTTGTGGATGCTGTGAAGTTATTTTTCAGTTGTTACAAAGCCTCATTTATAACTGCTACCCCAATCTTAGGAGGTTGGTTTGGAGACCAAGGAACTGGAAAGAAGTAGTATTCTAGGGTTTAGTGAAAGGTTCATAAATCAATAGTTTCCGGTTGTGCATACAGCATGGCATCAGGCATTGGAATTGAAAAATGAGAAATATAGTTTGCTTCCCTAAGAATTTATGTTGAAACGGAGAAGGAAAAGACAACAAATACAATGGAGTGAAACAAGTAAACATGTATGAAGTGCAGTTTTCATTTTGTTCTATGGTTGGTTCTCTCTTGGGCTTTTTTACTAACATTACCTCAATAAATATGAAATAATATTATGCAATATTATGCAATAATAATATGCAAATATTATTATTCCTATTTCATAGAGAGGTAGAGAAAATTCTTAATCACACAGGTAGTAAGTGAAGTTTGGAAACACAATCTGGATATTTTGATGGTAACTCTATTGGGGCTCTAGTAGATAATGATTCAACTCACTGAGGGTTCAGAATCATGAAGGAATTGAAGGGGAGAAGATGGGGTGTCTGGAATGAGGGATACAATTGGCATAAGATTCTCTTGGTTCCATGATTTAAGGTGTTGGGTCCCCTTCTCTCAGAAGTGAGATACTAGACATACCTGTAGGAGTTTATGATCTGGGAGTAATAGTTATCTCTCCACATCTATGGGAGAACTTTGGTGTTTTCCAAATACGTAGAGGTTGCTATACTGGTCCATTTGAAATGGGCCACTATGGCAAGAGAACATGGGTCTGAGACCAGATATTACTGCTTTTAAATCCTAGGTCTACCTGCTAGTAGTGTGTTTCCATTCATTACATTCAGAACTTTAGTTGTTGGATCCATAAAATGGGTGTAATAACGCCTACCTCCTTATAGGGTGTTTGTAGGGAATAAATGATGTATTGTTTATGCTTGACACTTGGCTGATACTCAGTAAATACCAATTTTCTTTTGTTATCCATCATTAAATAACTTTTCTTCAGTATAAGAAGTTGTTAGTATCAGGAGCACTGAATAGGCTTTTCAACAAAACCCAGAATTCCTGGCCTTCTCCTTCCCCTCTCCCATCACATTTCCTGGGAATCCATGCACCAAACACTGCTATAAGGTCTGCTATGTATTCTACTGAATGATTTTTATGTATTGGTACATGAGTCTCTGAAAGATTCATGTTTCTCTGGTTTATCATATTAAAGTTCTCTCATTCAGTAGTGAATAATGACAGTGGAAACTATAATTTCCTGGGTGTTTACTATGTGCCAGTTAAATATTTGACAGACAGTAACAACTTTATGAGACAGGTCCTCCCATGATATATATTCCCATTATAGTGATGATGCTTTTGAGTCTTGGGTCAAGTAAATCGCCCCAGATCACAGAACTGGTAAGTGATGCAGTAGGCCTTGAAACCAGCTATTTTTTTTAATGTTTATTTATTTTGAGAGAGAGAGAGAGAGAGAGAGAGGCAGAGAAAGAGGGAGAGAGAATCCCAAGCAGGCTATATGCTCAGCATGAAGCTCAACCCAGGGGTCTATCTCATGACCATGAGATCATGATCTGACTGATATCAAGAGCCAGTTGCTTAACCATTGAGCAACCTAGATGCCCCCAAAGCAGCTATTGTGACACCAAAGTATAGAGGTAAAACCTTTGAGTGACAAAAAGCTTGTTACATGGACTCTTATGATACTACTAGGCTAGGACTGCTTGGGTGTAATGAAAAGAGAGAATTGGCCATTGTAGTACCTGGATTTGAGTCTAGTCTCGCTATACTCTGGACTAACACTTTGGCCGGAAGTTCAGCTCAAGTTTGTGTCAGCCAATAAATGCAATCTCTTTCTCCCTCTGACACTGGTTCTGTTGGCCAGTTTTCTCATGTTGAAGATATTGTCTAAATTTGACCCAGGAGATTTGCCAGAGTTAATTTTGGCTTAGTTTTTCCTAAAACTTGTGATCACAGAGAAAGAGACTATGTTTCCACAAAACCCACCAAATTTGGGTCTCCAAACTAATCACTATGGTCAGGAGAATGGAGAGTGCTCAGTAGCTGGCCAAGGTCATATTCCCCTAACCCTTGGGCTTGGGTAGAATGGAGAGTAGGGTAAATCCTGTAGAAAATACCTAGAATGGCACATTGTAAGAGGGAAGCTTAATAAACAAGATTACTTATATACAAGGCTTGTCTTGGATGGATGCAACATGAATAGATTCTGTACCCACCCACCTAAATTTCTAAAATTTATAGAGGCCTTAACTGTACGTACACAGTCCAGATGTTCTCAATACCACCTTACTGTCTCAAGGCTGTGCCCTTGAAACAGCTTCTACTGTGGGAATGGTGGGCAGAAATTACCTTCTAAGGACAGGGGATGGGGTTGAAGAGCCACTCATTACCCAGGTCTAGCTGGTGGGTCAACCAGCGGTCATATCCTCTCAATGATCTCCTCCAACATGAAGTAGGTCATTTCTCTCTAAACTCTAGCCTCTTCATCTGTGAAATAAGAATAATTTTCCTTGGAAGGTTGAGGTAAGGGAAGAAGGAAATAATAGACCAGAAGGAAAATATTTTGTAAACTTTACAGGCCTATGGTAACACTACTCCAGCTAGTATCTCTGCAAAACCTACTGTTTCTCCAGCAACCTTTGCTTTAACATAGGATTTAATTTAGGTGCTTCCTTGCCATTCAGTAATGGTCAGTCATGGGCTACACTAAACTAATTAAAATACATGCATGAGCAGTAGAATATATATGCTCACATTGTTTATCTTGAAGAGAAGTAAAAATGAAAGCATTAAAAAAATCTGGGATACTGCTATTTGTTTCTCACGTCTGCCAAATTCTCTGCCAATGTACGGTTTAATTTCAGGTTTACCTTAAATTGTCTCAGCTAAAAGGTAAAAGCTGGGTAACTAGCTTGTGGATAAAAATAAACAGAGGGTTGATACAAAGGGAAAGTACAAAGCAAGAATAAAAGCTCAGGGACATGGAAGTGAAGACTGAAGCATGAGCAGTTCATGCACTTTAAGGCAAGTCGGGACTTTGCCTAAGGTTATAAACCAAAGGGACAAAGTGCTGCTTCCTTATCCACGTGATTAACCCTTAAAATTGTATCTGACTATAATACCCCAGTTAAGTGAACCTTGGGTGCTTAGCCTCACAATAAGAAGGGAAACTTGAATTTCTGCAATTTCATGCTCTAGCCAAAGAATTCAAAAGCATATCCACAAGAAAATCATCTTTTGAGAATTTTCCAGGTGATGAATTATATTCTCTGGTTCTGTAGCTCTAGAAGGATATTAAGTTCACTCAGGAGGTTGTGTGTGTCATAACATGGTAGCCTTTGCTTTCAGACACCTAGAATTTGCTAGGTTCTTTTAATATCAGAAAATGAAAGACTAAAGAAATGAAGAAGACAAATGACCAGGTACTGTGGCTGTGAATAAAAAGACCTACCTTCAAATTTGCATTCAGTCAATATCATTCAAAGAGTAAATGAGCATCGGGCTCCATCCTAGGTGCCAGGGATAGAGTTTTGAACCAAATATTGTTCTTACCTTCACGAAGCTTATATTTATCATGTGAGGGAGACACATAATAATGTCACATAAATGGTGATCATTACGATGAAAAATAGGGCAGGGAGATTAAGAGGGCCACCTAGGTGGCTCGGTTGGTTAAGTGTCCAACTCTTGATCTCAGTTCAGGTCTTGATCTCAGGGTCGTGCATTCAAGTCCTGTGTTGAGCTCCTCATTGGGTTTGGAACCTACTGAAAAAATAAAAATTAAAAAAAAAGAAGGGTGTTGAGTGCTCTTTTAGAGGGAGTGGTCAAAGAAGAACTCTCTCAGGGGTTAATATTTGAAAAAAGTCTTGAAGGAAGTGAGAGAACAAGACATGAATTTTTGGGAAGAGTGCTCCTGGGAGAGAGAGAATCGTACGTGCAAAGATCCTGAGCCAGGAGTGTACTTCATTTGAGGAGCTAATAAGGAGGCCAGGTAGTTAAAGAGGATTAAGCCAAGATAGCAGGGATGATAGATAAATAAATTTGACACAAAGCTAGAGGCTACATTACATGGGGCCTTATAGACCTTGGTAAGACTTTCACTTTTACTGATGTGTAGTAGGCACCTATTGGAGGGCTTGAGCAGAGGGATGACACGATATGATTTATGTTTTAGAAAGATCACTCAAGCTGTTCTGTGGAAAACGGTGAAGAGTAAGGGGAGAAATGGGGAAATCAGATGACTATTACAGTAATTTAGGATGTACATGGCTGCGGTGAGAAATGGTTTTATTTGAGATATTTTATGAAGGCAGAGCCAAAGGATTTGACCTGGCTTTCCTGCTGTAGAACTCCAGTCACATAGAGGGCATTTTATTTAGAAGATTTTCTTTTTTTTTTTTTAATTTTTTTTTAACGTTTATTTATTTTTGAGACAGAGACAGAGCATGAACAGGGGAGGGGCAGAGAGAGAGGGAGACACAGAATCTGAAACAGGCTCCGGGCTCTGAGCTGTCAGCACAGAGCCTGACGCGGGGCTCGAACTCACGGACCGTGAGATCATGACCTGAGCCGAAGTCGGACGCTTAACCAACCGAGCCACCCAGGCGCCCCATAGAAGATTTTCAAACATACACAAAGGTAAAGTGAAGAGTGAAGTGAACTCTGTATCCACCACTCAGATTTTACAATTATTAAGATTTGGTCATGGGTGAGATGGGTGAAAGAGGTCAAGAGGTACAAACTTCCAGTTATAAAATAAATAAGTCAGGGGATGTAATGTATAGCATGGTGACTATAGTCAATAATATTGTAGTGCATACTTGAAAGTCACCAAGAGAATAAATCCTAAAAGTTTCCCTCACAAGAAAACAAAAATTTTTTTGTAATTTGTATGGTGACATTTAGTAACTAGATTTATGGTGATGATCATTTTACAGTGTATATAAATATCAAATCATTATGTTGTACACCTGAAACTAATATAATATGTCAATTATACCTCAGTGATAATAATAAAAAAGATTTTGCCAATCGTGTTTTGCTTGTGTCTTCCTACAACTCTTTTTTTTTTTTCTCTTCCTAGATATTCAAACAAACCCTAGACATCACATCATTTTACCCATCAATACTTTGGTATGTGTCTCCAACAAATCAGAACTTAAAAAAAGACAAAAATAAAAACACAAAACCCCACAATATCACACATGAAAGCCCACAATATTCACCTAACAAAGTAGACAATAATTATTATTTTTTTAAGTTTATTTATTTATTTATTTTGAAAGAGACAGAGATAGCATGCAAGCAGGGGAGGAGCAGAGACAGAGGGAAAGAGAGAATCCCAAGCAGGCTCCATGCTGCCAGTGCAGAGCCCCATGTGGGGCTCGAACTCATGAAACTGTGAGATCATGACCTGAGCAGAAATCAAGAGTCAGACACTTAACTGACTGAGCCACCCAGGCGCCCCACTAATAATTATTTATTACCATCTAAAATCAATGTGTCTTCAAGTTTTACTAACATTTTTCAAAAATGTATTTTTAGAGTTAGTTTGATCAAATCAGGATCCAAAGGAGGCCCACCCATTGCATTTGGTTAATGTGCCTCATACATCTCTCTAATCTATAACTGCCTACCTCCTCCCAACCTTTCATGTAGTTATATTTAACATTTTTTATTTTATTTTATGTTTTTATTATAAGACTGTACTTTTAATGGCAATTTTAGGCTTATAGTGAAATTGAGAAGATGCAGAGATTTCTCATATACCCCCTGTGCCCAACACAATGCACAGCCGCCTCTGTTATCCACATCCTCGGTGCGTTTGTTACAGCTCATGAACCTGCATTGACATATCATAATCACTCAAAGTACTTACTTTACCTTAGGGTTCACTCTTGGTATTGTACTGTCTATTAGTTTGATCAAATGTATAATGACATGTATCCATCATTATGGTTCCATACGGTGTATTTTCACTGCCTTAAAATTCCTCCGTGCCCTATTCATCTCTCTCCACTACCCCAACCTCTTGCAAGCACTGATCTTTTTTTACCATCTCCATAGTTTTGCCTTTTCCAGAATGTCATATAGTTGCAATTATGTGTGTAGCCTTTTCAGATTGGCTTCTTTCACTTAGCCATGTGTATATAAGGTTCCTCCGTGTCTTTTCATGGCTTGATAGATCACATATTTTTAGTGCTGAAAAATATTCTGCTGTGTGCATGTGCCACAGCTTATTTAATCCATTCACCTACAGAAGGACATCTTGGTTGTTTCCAAGTTTTGGCATTTATGAATAAAGCTACTATAAATGCCCATATGCAGGTTTTTTATGGACATAAGTTTGCAGCTCCTTTGGGTAAATACCAGTGTGTATGATTGCTCACCATATGGTAAGAGGATATCTACTTTTGAGAAATTGCCAAACTGTCTTCCAAAGTAGCTGTACCATTTTGAATTCCCACTAGCAATAAATGAGGGAGAATGCCTGTTGTTCACATTCTCATGGGTATTTGATGTTGTCAGTGTTCTGAATTTTAGTCATCCTTTTATTTATCTCTGCCATTTTGCTGTTGTTGTTGAGAATCCTGAGTCATTTGCTCTATAGAATTTCCCATATAACTCAGTTTGGCTGATAGCACCAGGTGGCATTTGAAAAATGTTTCTTTATCCTCCTAACTTACTGTAAAACTGTTAGCTAGATCTAGCGGCTAGAATAATTCATAGACGACACCATGTCCTATCTATATCATTGCACTGTCAACCTAAATAAAGAGGTAAACTGAGGCAAGTTTGAATGACAAAAATTGAGTTTATTTGGGGATAGCAGAGGAATTACAGTTCAGGTCACACAAACTATGGCAAGCTACAGGTGTGTCTTTGAGGGTTTAGGGTCTGGTGTTTTTATGGTCAGGGAGTGCAAAGAGAGGGGAGTTTAGCTAGAGTTCAAGCAGCAAGTTTATTGGCTTGGGGGTGGGTGGAGGTTCTTGGTGGTGTTCATTGGCTGAGGGATGTTTTGGTTTTCTATAAGTCAGGAATTAGGGGGAAACCAGTCTGTCAGTCTGTTAAGTTTCATTTTCTTGAGGACACATGCAAGAAATTCTCCATTTTCTATCCTCCAGTTCCATTTGAGAATGAAATCCTTTCACAGCATGGCGGTTATATGATGGTCACCTTAGTGAGGTTGAACAGCCTCACCTTAGTGAGGTTAAACTTGGTCAGTGGTGTAGTAGGCCAATTATTCCCCCACTTTCCAACGATGTCTGCACCCTACTCCTGGAACATGTAACTCTGTCATGCTACCTGGCAAAGGGTAGTTTGTAGTTGTAACTAAGGTTACAGACCTTCCAATAGGAGGAGCCAGGATTGTCCAGGTGGGTTCAGTTGAGTCACATGTGCTTTAAAGGCAGGAAACCTTCCCAGCCGAAGTCAGAAGAAGCAGGAGACAGATGCAGAATGAGGTAGGGGGGAAGCGAGAGAGACTGAGGGCATGAGAGGTGTGGTGTGCCCTCGCTGGCTGTGACCCATGGGGTCCTGAGCAAGGCTTCTGGGGCCAAGGGCAGCACCAAATCCAAAGCTTATGTGGCCAACAGCTTGAATGAACTAGGAAGCCGGGTCTTTCCAGAGTCTCCCAGTTATAGCCCAGGCCGGCTGACACCTTGGTTCTGGTCTTCTAAAATCTGCAGCCGGGAGACCAGCCAAGCCCACCTGGACTCTTCACCCACAGAATGGTGAGGTACAAAATGTGTGTTGTTTTAAGCTGCTAAATGTGTGGTATTAGGACAGGGATAGATCACCAATACAAGCGGATGCAGGTGTTATGAGTGGGACCCATAACGTTCTCAGGGACTCGCGCCTAGTGGTTTCAGCAGCTGTTGATAATTGTTGTTCAGATCTCTTGTCATTTGCGGTTACAAAATGCTGGTATTTTTTTGTTTTTTTAATCATTCCTTCTGCATTCATTAGCTGGAATTCTTCTCTAAGGAAGAACTTTATCAATAATTTAGTTTCCCTGAAAACATTTGGTATACAAAAAGCAGGATAAATGCCTGAGTTTTTTCTCTTCATTAGGCTTCAGAATATGGGGATGGTGGTTTTGCTACAATTTAAGGTGACCAATTAGGGTTTTCTTGGTTGTTGTTGTCATTGGTATTATTATGAATTCATGAAGTGTTATTTATTTGTGTGTTTTGACCACATTGCTGTCATTAATTTCTTTTTGGTGCTTAAACGGTCCCATCGGTGGCCCACGGAAAGCCTTTCAAATTTAATCCTGTGTCTTTTTGTCAACGCCTTATTATTTATGACAGCATTCTTTCTGCCACCACAAATTATCCAATGTTGATGTTGTGTATTTCATGCCCCAGACATTACATTGGTTGTACATTTCCCCGAGAATCCTTTGTTTTTTTTTGGGGGGGGCGGGGGTGGTGAGGAATTTAAAGACCACAGTCTTTCCAGACAATTATTTCCAATTGGGAGACAATTATTTCCATTATCCAATAATCCTTTGTCTCGCTCTTTCTGCCCCTCCCCCACCCTCTTGCTGTCCCCAAAATAAACTTTTTTTTTAAAAAAGAACCTTTTATCTTTAATTTTCTCATTAAAAAAATATGTGTAACACCCACACACAGTTTCACCTATTCCACAAGGTTGTTTGGGAAGTGAAGTACATTTCTGGATATTTGTGTTTTCAAAAGTTGCTTAGCAATTGTTTTTATCTTTGAAGAAAGAAGCAAAAACAAAAACGCTCTATTAGTTTCTTAAGGCTGCCACAACCTGGGTGGTTTTAAATAATAGAAATTTATTGTCTCATGGTTCAGAGGGCCAGCAAGGTATTGGTGAGGCCATGTTCCCTTTGAAGCCTGTAGGGGAATCCTTTTTGACTCCTCTTAGCTTCTGGTGGTTTATGGGCAATCCAGGGCCTTCCTTGGCTTGGGACACATCACTCCAATCTTTGCCTTCGTGGTTAATGTGGCATTTTCCCTGTGTGTCTTTGTGTCTTCATATAAGGTTGTCTTCTTATAAGGATACCAGCTGTTTGGGATTGGAGGCCACCTTGCTCTAGAGTGATCTCAACTTAGATAATCAATCTGCAATAACCCTATTTCCAAATAAGTTGATGTTGTGAAGTTCTGGGGATTAGTACTTCAACCTGTCTTTGGTGGGCATGGTGCGGGGTGGTTAGAAGCACAATTTAAACCATAAAAGATGGTAATATGCAAAAATCAACCCTTGAAACAAGTCCCAAATGTCTTCTCAAAAAAGAATAGGGATGGAGGTGGACCAAGTGGAAGAAGGTTCTGACTCTTCTGTTAAGAGGGTCTGAGTGAGCAGCTTCCCAACAGAACTGCCATTGCTATGTTGAGTCAGTGATTGGCCATCTGCCTGGTTCCTCCTCTTCCTTTGCCAGATCTTTAAGTTTGCTTGTTTTTTCCTGCACAGGTAAGGGACTTTTAGGGAATAAGTTAGTGGTTCTTGTGAATAAATCAGCAGAGAGAGCCCAAACAATGAAAAGTTGTTCTTTCTTCCTAAAATGAAAAAAAGATGCTAAGTTATTTGTGATTATAACAATAATGCAGAACAGAAAAGTATAAAGGAGAGGCCACCAGATACTTGGGAAAGAGATGTTTACTGTTAACACTTTGGTGAACACACTCTTATGCCTGTTGTGTACCAGTGTGTATCTCTCTGTGTATGTGCATGGCTGTGCACATGCATGTGTATTTTGAGTCAATTAAGAATGCATATGGCTGGTAGCAACAGAAAACCAAACTAGGGTAGATTTAGTAAGCAAGTGTTTCCTTTTCTCACATTTCAGGAACTCTGGAGGTAGGCTGCTATTGATCAAGGATTTAGTGGTGCCAGGGCTAAGACTCAGCAATTCTCCTGTCCTATCCATTATGGTTTCACAACGGCTGCTGCAGCTCTAGCCATATTAGTGGTAACCCAAGAAAGAAGAAAAAGAAAGAGCTGTTATCCCTCTTCTTTTGTCAGGAAAGTGAAAGCTAGTCCTGCAACCATCCTGTGCCCTCCCCCGCAGCCAGCCTTTAGATCCCTCATCTCATGTTTGTTAAAGAATCACCTGTTTCTAGTTATGTGGCAGACTGGGAATATAGGGAACAGGATAGCTTAGATCAAGAATTGGAAAGCTGTGGTTCCTAGCCCAAATCTGTCTGTTGCCTGTTTTTGTAAATAAAGTTTTATTGGAACACAACCACACCCATTGATTAACATATTTTCTATGGCTGCATTCACACTATAACGGCACATTGTGATGGCAACCATACAGTCTATAAATCTTAATCTATTTATCATCGGGTCCTTCAGAAAAAAATTTACCACCTCCTGGCTTAGATCAGGAATGATCCATCTACTGAAATACAACTGAAATCAGTTGTTCCAAGCAAAAATGTGTTTTGTTAGCAAGGGAGAAAGTGGGAATGGATGTTGAGTAGGCAATTAAACATGTCTATTGCCACGTTGGTGATGGAGGTTGGAGGTATCATAGGGACCAAAAGGACAAAGTTGAACTAACCTTTGCAGGAGCCATGGTTTCTCTCTTAATCAGTCACTTACTTCAACGTTTTCTTCTGTTTGTGGTTTTTATTCCTCCTGGATTACTCTGTAACCCAGCCCTTAGGTAGCAAGCACTTCCTCTGCCATCTTTGAATATTTTACTTCTGAAATGACGAGTGCTTTGAAGAAAACTTATGTGGGGTGAAGACCTGGAGAGTGACAAGAGGCCTATTTTAGAGAGGGTAGCCAGGGAAGGCTTTCACTAGGAGGAGACTCTCCAGTCTGAAGGAAGTGAGGCAGGGAACCGTGCATATACCTGAGGAAAGGATTCCAGGCAGAGAGACATGCAAGCACAGAGGCCCTGAGGTAGAACTTTGGTTGGAAGCATCAAAGACAAGGACATCGAGCAAGGAGAAGACTGATATCAGAGAGCTGGAGGTAACAGCCAGGTGTTAGATCACACAGGGACTTGTGAACCATAGAGAACTTGGGGGGTTATTCTAATGATGGTAAAAGGTTATTGGAAGATTTTGATCAAAAGTATACAGTGCTCTGACAGATACTTAAAATGATCCCCTTGGATTACTCTGGGGCAGAAAACAAGTTTCCATTTATAAACTATAGAAATAAATAATTTGCTGAGTTGTGAAGGTGCTTTGTAAACAGTGAATTTCTGTTCATTTAATAAGTAAATATTGAATAACTGTTATACTGTGGGCACTTTTGGGCTTTGGGGATAGAGTGATCAATGTGACATAAGTCCTGACCTTGTAGAATTTATAATCTAATAACGGAGGTTTAGAAGTAAACAGACAATTGTAAAGAGTGTAGTCAGTTCTATAAAAAGGGTAAACATGGGAGAAGCCACACAGCTCAGACTTAGGTGGTTGGGGGAAGCAGGAAGATATGTTCAGGAAGTTGTGTCCTGAAGGATGGGCTGTGGGGTAGAATGCGGCCAAGGCTGCCAGGGAAAATATAGGATGTCCAGTTAAATTTGAATCTTATATATACAATGGATAATTTTTTAGTATAGATAGGTCCTAAAAATATTACATAGGGCATACTTCTACTAAAAATTTTATTGAAAATTCAGATTTAAATAGGTATCCAGTGGTTTTTCCTTCTTAAATCTAGCAAACATGGAGGGTGCTCTGCAGGAGGGTTGCAAGTATTTGGGTAAGCGTAGAGTCCAGAGTTGGAGACAAGAGTTTTGAGAGAGGTAGTCCGGACCAAGTAGGTTGGGCCAAGCAGGACAAAGGGTTTTAAATAAGGAAGCGACCTGCTCAGGTCTCAAATTCAGGTAAAAGCACAATGGCTCTAAATTACAGATGATGAAGTGGGGGTTGGGCAAGGGAAATCATAACTTGAAGAGAGGAGCTGTGAATGGGTCCTTGCTAGGCACGTTTTTAAATTATTTTTTCATTTCTTTCATCTTCCTTTGAGGAGGGGCATATTATATGCTTTCTCATTAGTCCATGCTAATTTTAATCCTAAAGCAGCTGGAAAGAACTTTGGAAAGAAGCTTCTCTAACAAGAAATGAAAACAAGATTTCACAACAAGAGAGCTTCACCCTTAGGAAGCTCTCAGAACGTTTTCACAGGAATTGTCTCCTTTGCCCTCAGATAGCTCCCTGCTTTCCATTTGAGTGGGTGAAGTTATCATGTGTCAAAACTTCATCTCCCGCTGTTGCTCATTCCACCCGCGGGAAGGGATCCGGAGGGTTCTCTGACAAGTAGGACGCTGAGGCCTTCTTAGAGGCCAAGAGGACAGCCCGGTGAGAAAAAGGCCACGCTCTCTCCAATGGTTGGAGAAAGACGGCCCTCTGCTCTTTGGCAACGTCCAAACTCATGCTTCAGCCTGACTTTGAAACTGATTCATGAGGGCCGGATGAAATTTCTTTGGAGATTTAAGTGCAAAAGGGAATTTCTCATCAAATGCCATGCCACAGGACACAATAATTCTGAAGCATGGTTCCCTTCTAGTAATTTTTCATTCAAATTATCTTCCTGTCAGAATTTGCTGGCCTATAAGACTCATTTTTCTTAATCCAAATCTTGTCCTTTTTTCTTCTGTCCTTCCACTTCTTTTCAGTCACCCACCTCAACCTTCCAGTTTTTTTACTTTTTTTTTTTACATCCATTTGCTATTTCACTCATTAAATATCATCGACTATCTACAATGAAGCCTACCTCTGTTCTAGTTCCTGAAGAATAAAAGACTGATCAAAGAGTATCCTTTTCCAAAAGATACTTACAGAGGCTGGGGAAAGAGAAAGTAAAAAATGAGTAATAATTATTATTATAAAATAGTAAACAGTAAAAAAAATTATTATTATTGTAAAAATAATGATAATAGTAACAATCTAGTAAATGCTTACTAGGTGCTAGAGACACTTCTCAGAACTTTGTATACAGTCACTCATTTGATATTCACAAAAATTCCATGAGAAAACTGCAATTAGCATCACCAGTTTATGAGAAAACTGAGATGCAGAGAATTCCCCGGATGATCTCGTGGTCTCAAGATTAGTGGGAGAACTGAGCAGAGACCAGCACTCTGGCTCTAGAGTTTGTGTTCTTAACAGTATGCTTTATAAGTGTCTTTGTCTTCTGTGTCTTATTTTGTTTAAAGACCGTTTTCTGTGGGTATGTATGCCATTGTGTAAATACAGAGACAGCAGTAGCTTATTACTTGATGATAGACCATCTCCCACAGGTCAGCTATGCCAGATAGACATGGCACAGACAGACGTTTGGGGGTCTTCTGTAACAGAAATTGAAAACCATGGAATGAATGGTGTCACCCAGAGGAGATGTGAGATGAAGAGCCAGGGTGAGAGTAAAGTTCTGAAGCCTCAAGATGTTGAGGGTGGGCAGAAGGAGAACCACAAATAAGGCAGAGAAGGAAGGGTGTGCGGCGGGGGAAGAACGGGAAGAGAAGGCCATGGAAGACAAGAAGTGGAGTTTCTTTTTTTTTTTTTCTTTTTCAACGTTTTTTTTTTTTTTTTTTTTTTTTTTATTTATTTTTGGGACAGAGAGAGACAGAGCATGAACGGGGGAGGGGCAGAGAGAGAGGGAGACACAGAATCGGAAACAGGCTCCAGGCTCTGAGCCATCAGCCCAGAGCCCGACGCGGGGCTCGAACTCCCGGACCGCGAGATCGTGACCTGGCTGAAGTCGGACGCTTAACCGACTGCGCCACCCAGGCGCCCCAAGAAGTGGAGTTTCAAGGATGGAATCCATGTCATCAAATGCAGCAGAGAGATCCGTTTCCTTTCCTTACCTTCAGGTACAAATAGCACTTGACAAAGCTGAGAAGATATGCTTTCCAGCAACTCGCCTGAGGCGACTCCTGCTCTCCTCTGTCCCCGGGCTGGCGCTCTCTTCCTTTCCTTAACTGGGTTGGGCACCTCTCCCCCTCAGAAATGCTTTCACATGACTGGAGGCCATCTGGCCTTCAACAGACTTCCACCTACTCCATCCTGTCTGGATAAGCCCACTGGACAAAAAGGCAAATGAGCCCTTTGATTTTGCTTGTGTTGGGAGTTTGCTTTTGATGGAGGAAATGAGATTAAGTGACTCACCCCCAGAGCAGAATGGGCTGGACTGAACTTGTGTGAAGGAGAAAAAGAGGGGGAGAAGATGGAAGTCTGAAGAGGAATTACAGTGCTTAAAGGAGAAACAGTGGGTAAATTAGGTAAAGAACAGATGTTCGCTTGAAGAATGGTGGAATGTGACCATTCCAATCTTAGAAGTCCTTTGAGGTTACTATCACACTTCTCTAAAAATTCTCAGAGAGGCTTATTTGACTGTCCATCTTTCTTCCAAAATTCCACCAAATATCCTTCAGGTATAGTGCTGGCACAAAGACCTTCAAGGAGGAATGGACGAGTCACTATGTTCTTCCTCTGAGGTCAGGGGATGGGGATGTCCTGATTTTACTTTAGGAATGACGACAGAGAGCAGAAAGGGGACCAAACTCCTACTGATGATCTCTGAACGAGGCCCAAGTCTCTAGAGGAGACCATAGCTTTCAAATCTTTATGAAATTCAAAACACATTGTACCTTTTTGCATTTTTTTCATTTTGGTTTTCCTTTGTATGTTCCTCATAGTGTTTAGTAATAAAAACATCCAGTCAGAAAGACACACATCCTTGCTTTGAGAAGGAAATTGGGGTGGCAGGAAAGTAGAGAGGTACTGTATCCAACTCTGCAGCCAATTTTGAGGGAAAAGACATCCCACAGATGCTGGTGGTAGCAATTTAAAATTGGAGTCAGGGAACTGTGAGACCCAGGACAAGGAGAAAAAGGCAAAAAAGGAGAGCTGAGAGAAAAAAAAAAGTATCGATAATACTATAATTTTATATTATTGAGGGGTTGCAATGCTCCAGGCACTATTCTGAGTGTGTTACCAATTTTAACACCTTTAATGCACCAAATAATTATAGGTGCTATTTGTCCCTCTTACTAATGTTACCTAACAAACCTTCCCCAATTTGAGTGGTGTGAACTAATAGCCCTCGTATTATGCTCACAGGTTCTGGGAGTCAGGAATTCAGACAGGTCACAGTAAACACAGCTTTTATCCACCTGCAATGGCTGGAGCCTCAGCTAAGACTCAAATATCTGGGGGCGGAAAGGGCTGAGACTCGAGGATCCGTTTCCAAAATGGCTTCTTCACTCATACATTTGGTTCCTTGACAGGGATGGATGGTTGGCTTGAAGTCTGGGCATAGCTAGGCCTGTCATGCAAAGTGCTTCTTCTACCAAGCCTCTCCCACATGGACACCTAGGGGAAGTTGTAACTTCTCTTATGGCACTTGGTGATCCAGGGAAGAAGGTGGAAACTTCATAGCCTTTTATGACAGGAAAAACACATGGTGTCCCTTCCATGGGACTCTAGGGGTAGAAGCAGACATCAGCCCTCCCAGACTCCAAGGGAAGGAACATGGACTCCACCTGTTGATAGGAGATGTGTCAAATGATTTGTTGCCAGTTAAAAAATGCGACTTTTCTTATTACCATATTACAGATGAAGAAAAGAAAACTTGGGGAAATTGAATAATTAGTCAAAACTGGTCTAGCCAGTATGCAGCAGAAGTATGCATCAAATCCAGACACTCTGGTACCAAAGCCAGTGTTTTTGTTTTGTTTGTTTACTGTCAATAAGAAATTGACCTCTTTTAAAAAAATCCAAATGCTGGCATTGTCCAGAAAAATCTAACAGGTTTATTTATAATTGTTATAAAGTTGAACCATGGCACCTGTTTACTGAAACATTTGACTTGCATTAATGCTTTATGTCTCTGCATGTATATTAAAAGTTCAGACACAAATGAAAATGGAAAAACTACCAATACATGATTTCTATCCCCTATTTTTCCACTTGCAGTCATATATGTAGGTACTTTTGAACCCATGGAAAAATATTTAATATTCAGAACTACCAAAAATAGGAAGAAGATAATTAAAAACAAATTTTTTTTTTTTTTATTTAACGTTTATTCATTTTGGAGAGATAGAGAGGGACAGAGCATGAGCGGGGGAGGGGCAGAGTGAGGGAGACACAGAATCTGATGCAGGCTCCAGGCTCCGAGCTGTCAGCACAGCCAGACGTGGGGCTTGAACTCACGAACTGTGAGATCATGACCTGAACTGAAGTCGGAAGCTCAACTGACTGAGCCAGCCGGGCACCCCGAAGATAATGTTTTTTAAAAGAATGAAATGGGGCGCCTGGGTGGCGCAGTCGGTTAAGCGTCCGACTTCAGCCAGGTCACGATCTCGCGGTCCGTGAGTTCGAGCCCCGCGTCGGGCTCTGGGCTGATGGCTCAGAGCCTGGAGCCTGTTTCTGATTCTGTGTCTCCCTCTCTCTCTGCCCCTCCCCCGTTCATGCTCTGTCTCTCTCTGTCCCAAAAATAAATAAACGTTGAAAAAAAAATAAAATAAAAAAATAAATAAATAAAAGAATGAAATGTTTCCAATCATAGTGGATTCTTAAGTATGTTCTCCATATATGGGGCAGGCTAGCTGATGTCTTTTGGCATAAATGTTACACGTTTAGCATGAATGGTTACAAATTGTATAACTGAACTCAAGGGTTCACCGTGTGGGATGCATTAAATTGAACACAACATAAGGAAGTGTTGAAAGCAAAGGGTTTTTTTTTTTTTAATTTTTTAAGTTTTTTACTTTTTATTTTTTTAAAGTTTATTTTTGAGATAGACATGAGCGGGTAAGGGGCAGAGAGAGAGAGGGAGACACAGGATCTGAAGGAGGCTCCAGGCTCTGAGCTGTCAGCACAGAGCCCGACGTGGAGCTCAAACTCAGGCACCACAAGATCGTGACTTGAGCTGAAGTCGGATGCCTAACCCACTGAGCCACCCAGGCGCCCCAAGGAGGGGATCTTGGTATCAGAATGAGCTAAAGGTAACTTTAGGGCGACTCGAGGGGCTTTTTGCACAGGTGTTCAGCTCCAGTCAGCTCAAACCTGCTTGCCTAAGGGGGTATTTTGTGGTAGCCATAGGTCTTCTTGGTAAGGGCTGCTTGTTCCGGGAAACGGATGTTCTTTCCCTGCTTTAGTTCCTTCCCCCTCTTTCCCTCTGCTAGTAGCTTGTAGCCCTCTTATCCCGGTGACGACCCATTGGGTTCTAGCTAACATCATCTTCAGAAAGGCTCACCAGATGGGCCTTGCTTGCCTCCTGCAGAGCACCAATAGCTGCCGTCAGGCAGTGCAGGTCTGTTTTGAAGCGCGGAACAATTTCTCAGCCCAGACACTGGGAAGGAAGTTTGCAAATCAGAGGTCAGCGTGCTTCTAAAAATGGCTAATTTGGCGGAGTGCCACGGCCCCAGGCCTGTAAGGATGAGGTTTCTTCAACCTTCCTATAGAGGGTGGGCCATTGTTGGGAGCGGCTCTTGGACCCCGTTGCTACCTCGTTGCCTTTACCACCAGTCAATCTGTGGGCAGGTGTGTGTGCTTTGTATGAGCATGGTACAGAGATCTTACCCCCTTCTCATTTGGGTGGAGCTCCTCCAGCTCCAAAGCCAGGGATCTTTTTTTTTTTTTTTTTTTTTTTTTAATTTTTTTAATTTATTTTGAGAGAGGGAGAGAGAGGGAGGGAGAGAAAGCAAGCACAAGCTGGGGGTGGGGGTGGGGGGATAGAGAAAAGGAAAGACTGAATCCCAAGCAGTCTCTGTGCCATCAGTGGGGCTCAAACTCACAAATTGTGAGATCATGACCTGAGATCAAGGGTCAGATGCTTAACTGACTGAACTACCCAGATGCCTCCCCCAAAGCCAGGGTTCTTTTTTTTTTTTTATGTTTATTTTGGAGAGAGTGAGAGACAGAGCATGAGCAGGGGAGGGGCAGAGAGAGAGAGAGAGAGAGAGAGAGAATCTGAAGCAGGTTCTAGGCTCTGAGCTGTCAGTACAGAGCCCAATGTGGGGCTCAGACTCACAGACAGTGAGATTGTGACCTGAGCTGAAGTCGGACGCTTAACCAGCTGAGTCACCCAGGCACCGTAAGCCAGGGTTCTTAACCATTGCATCAATGACCCCGTCAGTACTGATAACTACCTTACTCCAGCGCTGGCTGCCGCTATTGCTGTTATTATCACGATGGCCACCATTTCTTCCATGAGTGACTACTGCTGTCTCTACCACGTGATTACTACCACCAGCACAACCCCTGTTACAGTAACTGCTTCTGCCGCCAGCAGCCGTTCACTGGGTAGAGTTGGTGACACTCACGTCAGCCCATGTGAAAAGTGTTTTACGTGCAATATTAAAACCTTACAGCATTTCTGTCAAGAAGCTAGTGTCCCACTCCTCTTTCTCAGAATGGGAAGACCAGGTCAGAAGCTAGGAATTTGGAATTGGACAATAGGCTGTGGAGCCTGGGCTGTCAACCACCCTCGAATCCTGCCCCTCGAAGGCTGGCTGCCCTGGGAGGTCGGGGCTAGCCCCTCCCCCGCCCTGGTTTATTCCCAACTCGGTGCAAGGTGCTGTGTGGTGTTGGAAGGAACAGTGCTTCCTGTAGTGTTGGTCTACAAAGAAGCAATGTGAAGAGGCAGTTTTGCTTTACTGATGGGGAGAAGGTGTGGGTGATACAGAGTTGTCGAATAGAGGGGGCAGGTCTCTGGGACTCGTCCTGGCCGCTGCAGAAGTTATGTGCCTTTGGGCAGTCACTTCCTGTGGCTGCCTTCTCATTCTCCCACTCTTCAGTTAGAGGGGTTTGTAAAGCCTCTTTCAACTCTGGTGTCTCATATCCCAGGATTATGCAGACAGTAGGGAATAGGGGAGAGACGCAGCCTTCCTCGAGACACCTATGTTGGGAGCAGCTTCTCAGTGTATTTGGTTTTGAAACCGCTTGAAAACCTGAAGTTGAACAAAAATCAAAATGGCTGCACTAATGCTTCAGTGAAGCTCGATTTAAAAACAAAAATTAAGTTTTATTTATTTATTTCGAGAGAGACAGAGACGATGCAAGTGGGAGTGGAGCAAAGAAAGAGGGGGAGACAGAACCCCAAGCAGGCTCCGCACTGCCTGAGCAGAGCCCCATGCAGGGCTCAAACTCCTGAAACCACTAAACTATGACCAGAGCTGAAACCAAGAGCCAGACACTTAACTGAGCCACCCAGGCTCCCTGAAGCTCTATCTTTAAGTAACGTTTCCCTCTCTTCTGCAAACCTCCTCTCCTCCTTCTCAGCCTTTTGTTTCAAGCACCCAGGACCACCCTAAAGACAGGACAAGGGAGCCTGGCAACAAGTACACAATCCTGTCAAAACCAGCCAGATCCTGTATTTCCCTACAAAACCCCTCAGCCCGTTCCTTGCGGGGTGTGAGGGAGCTTGCAGTTTCGAAGGCCATAGCCTCTGTACCCCCCTTTGTCCAGCAAGGCAATAAAACTATTGTTCCTCTTTATCCCAAACTTCATATTTTGGCTCCGAAGCACAGAGGTCAGTTTTTGACAACAAATTTGGTGACCACGAAGGGACACTGTGTGGTTTGATCCATTTCTGCACCAGCTTGCCCTCAGGAGGAGCAGAGAGCTAGAAACACCCTGTGGAGGCCAGACCACTGAGGACTTCGTTTTCTGTCAGGCGGATTGCTCCCTGGTTCCAACTCTGTTCTAAAAGCCCAAATGAGTACTTTGAGGAGCCCATGGGGAGCAGATTCTGGGACTGCCTCAACAGCCACCAAATCCGTTTCACTCTGGGGACCTTCCTGTGCCAGCCCTGCTCGTGGCTGCCCAAATTCCCAGTAGCAGGAAATTTCTTTGGGGAGAAGAAGGCACGTAGGGAAAGGGAAACATAGCCACTCCTTGGCTGTAATTGGGGGTAAGTCCCCCAGTGTGCACACTGAGGCCCCTTGAATCTTGCCTGTAGTTCAGGAGAAAATGGAGGTTCTCAGGTTGCAGGTGCCATACAGCTGTTGGCCACAGGCTTGGTGGGACAGAGGAAGCTGGAGATTTCTTCCTCCCATTTGATTGCCTCCAAATAGGGGGTTTTGATTTGGTGCTCTCAGTGCATCTAGGTAACCATTTGATTGAGCCCGTGGAACTCTGGTTTTGGGGAGGGGACCAGAATACCAGCTTGGCATCAGACAGCTGAGCTTTGGGCCTTGATTTTTATGAACAGCATGCATGGTTTTTGTATGTGACATAATGTGGGAGGTGCTGCTTCTGTTTCACCTAAGCATCCCCCTAGGGAGAATCTTAGCTGATGGGTGGACCTATAGCTATGATTCTATGTCAAAAAAGAGATTGGTGTTTTACCGTAATGCTGCCTGGCCCATGTATGTTTTGGAAAGTGAGGAAAGGTGGCCACTGAATGGAAGCTGGAATTATTATACTGTTATTATAGTTGGAGTTCTTTTGTCAAAGGAATGGGAAAGAGATTCCATATGTACAGGCATTTCTGCAATTGCAGAACAAAGATGGTGTACAACCAGCAGTAAGTTGACAGTGCAAAGCAAATTGCAACCTTCGTGTTTGACGATTCTTGAACCCCAGAATACAAAATAAAAGAGGACTTGTTAATTTCGAGTGTAATGATTCCTTTTAATCCAAATTATGGTCAGTCAGCCCCTTGCACCACCACCCTCAGCAGCCCCTTTGCGGCCACAGGAAGAAAGAACTAGAGTTGAGGCTGTTTCTCCACACCTCTGTCCTTCATTACTAGGTGGAAGGGCGGAAAGAGGGTGCAAACAAGAGGGACCCCCATACTATGACCTGGGAATGGGTATGATCTTTCCCTTAAAGACCCAACAGGGCATCCAATTTGGACAGGGCCACCTGATGTGGGGGCAGGACAATTTCTGTTGCACCAGCTACCTGTTGGAGTGAATGGGCAAGGCCAACTGACTACTTATTACTGGACCCACAGTCCATTCTCTACCTCAGATTTGTTAAATTGGAAATCTCAAAACCCTTCATGTCAAGATGATCCTAAAAAACCTTATAGCCTGATATGCCAATTTAGATCCCAAGGCCCCCGAGAATACATAGCTGGTCAATCAGGCTGACATCAGGCAAAAGCTAAATAAGTTGAGGTTGCCATGACTCTGGGGCTGGCCCATTTGGTGGTGATGGCTTACAAGACTTATAATGCTAGGGAAAAACAAAAGGCAAGGCTGATTTGAGTTTTGCTGTCAGCACCTGGTAAAAGGGACACAAACAAAATGGGCAAGTCAGGACATCTCAGGTTAAGCAAAGACCAATGTGCATATTGTAAAGAAGAAAGGCATTGGAAGTGAGATTGCGCAGTTTTATAGACTGGGAAAGGAAGGCCAGACTGAAAGGTCTGGGAAACAGATGGTCACTCGCAGTAAAGGATTGGACAGGGATAGTGAATGAAGGGACCTGGGGCTTCTGGTCCCTATTAGAATAGCTCTACAGGAGTCCTGGCTGCAATTAACAGCGGGTCCCAGTTGAAAGACATCTTGGTGGATACTGGAGTAACCTGTATGGTCTTAAAATAGTAAGCTGGCAGGGCACCTGGGTGGCTCAGTTGGTTAAGCATCCGACTTTGGCTCAGGTCGTGATCTCATGGCTGGTGGGTTCGAGCCCTGCGTCAGATTCTGTACTGACAGCTCAGAGCCTGGAGCCTGCTTCAGATTCTGTGTCTCCCTCTCTCTCTCTCTGCCCCCTCCATGCTTGCACTCTGTCTCTCTGTATCTTAAAAATAGATAAACATTAAAAAAATTTTTTTAAATAAAAAATAGTAAACTGGCTTCATTAAGCCCTTCTATGTCCATGATGGGCATCACTGGACAGGCACAACAGCAGTCTCTGTTACAACCACTGGAATCTAAATTAGGTGAACAGAAGTTGAGACATGGCTTTTTATACAAGCCTGACTGTCCAATTCCTCTTTTCAGGCAAGACCTTTTATGCAAATTAAATGCCCAGATAGCTTTCTCACCTGGGAAATGCCATTTGTGGTTACAAGTTCCACCTGAAAATGCCTTAAAGCTCCAGCTCCTGCCGATAAACCAAGAAGACAAGGAAGAAGGCCCAGAACCATCTGATATCTATGAACAAGTGCGCACCACTGTTTGGGCACATGGGAATATCCGGGTGAGCTAAGTCAGCCACTCTGACAGTAGTATCATTAAAAGGAGTCAAATGTCCTTGTGTTAAACAGAATCCTTTAAAGGAGGAAACATTAAAAGCCATACAACTGAGTCTCCATTGGTTTTTTACATCATGGACTGATTAGCCCTTGTCAGTCTCCCTGCAACACTCCCATTCTACTGGCGAGGAAGCCCCATTCAGAGGAATATCACTTTGTTTAAGGTTTAAGGGTTTACCAGTGAAATAGTTCAGGATATCCATCCTACAGTACCCAATCCGTGCGGTGTGTTGAGTGTACCGCCAGGAGACTATGGATGGTTTATGGTGTTGGACTTCAAAGATGCCTTCCTTTGTATTCCTTTGGAAGGTGAGTCTCAATTGCATTGGCTTTTGAATGGCAAGACCCAGAGGTGCAGGTAAGAATCCAACATTGTTGGGGTGTGCTCCCTCAGGGCTTCAGAAATTCATGTTAGGTCAGCCCATTGTTATACATGTGCCCCACTAAGTATTAGTATTATGAGAACAAAAGGGGGAGAGTGCTATTGGTTGACTGCAGGCCGAATGGGAAAATAGCAAGCACTTTCTTTTGGATAACCCAAATGTCACTTTCAATACCGAGAGCTCTTGAAATTCAGCCACTCTGCTGCCTTCTCCTTTGAACCAGTCTCTCTCTGTAATTTTTTGGAAGTTCTTGCAATTGTGTACTCCAGCACACTTGAGTTATCTGACCAGCCATTGACGCAGACTGATTGGGACTTGTTCACTGATGGCACTAGTCTTCTTGATCCAGACAGCGCCGAGCAGGATATGATGTGATGAGTGGCTAGCGTGTTATGGAAGCAAGAGCGCTTCTCTTAGCCATGTCATTATGAAAGGCCAAATTATTAGCCCTCAAGGAAGTACTACCAAGATGTGGATTCCCTACTTCTATCCAAAGTGATAATGGATCATCTTCCATTGCAGCAGCAATTCCATAAGTAAGGTCTTGGGCATTAAATGGAAATTACATGCATCGTGGAGGCCCCAGTCTATGGGAAAAACAGAAAACAATGAATCGTACTTTAAAAAGGACCATTGGAAAGCTGTGCTAGGCAACACACCTGATATGGGATCAGACCAATTGCTCTTCTCTGCATCTAGGTGACTCCCCCCCCCGGAAGTGGGCTCCAATTAAGCCCCTATGAAATTTTGTATGGTAGACCATTCCTAACTCCCCAAGATAGCAGGGAGGGTATACATTTGGTTCAGGAAACAAAACTAAAACCGTCCAATAGTTGAATCAGTTATTAACTTTGCACAAATGGAAGCATCACTGTACCCTTTTAAGACTGGTGACCAGGTGCTACTCAAAAGTTGGAAAGAACAGGGCCCAGACCATCAGTTGGAAGAGAAGTGGAAAGGACCCTACAATGTTCTCTTGATGACCCATACATCCCTCAAATTGGCAGGAATAAAACCTTGGGTGCATCATACTTGAGTTAAACAAGTGATCTACACCATATATTAAGTCAGACAACCAATCCCAGTGGGAAAATCAACCCTTGGGAGATTTGAGATACTTATCTAAGAAAAAAATAGGTGTGTAATGTTATTTACACTTTGCCTTCTACTTGCCTTCTCTGCTGGGTCGAGAAATAATTCTCTAGTTCACATTGCTCAGACATGGGCCTCATCTGCACAGGCTGTTGAGTGCTGGATTTGCCTTCCAAGAACAGAGTCAACCCTGGATCACTGTGACTCATTCATACATGCAGTAAAGAACTGTATCTGACTCCCTAATGGACACTGGACTACTGATAAGGTTTCCCAATCCCAAGTGGTGATGTATAGGGCCATAATAATCCATTATATTCATAAAAGCAATTTGGAATCACATGGCCTTAGATTATAAGTTGGCCAAGCAAGGGAGTGTCTATGCCATTGCAGATACATCCTGATGTGCATACATAAATACTTCTTCCCAAGCTGAGACTATTGTGGAACAAATTTGGCAACAGGCCACCTGGTTACAATAATCTCTAGCTCATCACCCTTCTCTTTTGGAGGGAATGGGTGCAGGTCCTACTGACCAACTTGTTCTTAGCTCTTTTCTCATGGATCCCAGATGGGCCTAAATCCATCTTCTCAAACATTTTTTTTTGTTTTGTTTTCTTCTAACTCTTTTATTTCTGGTCTCAGGTCTATATGCACTGCTAAATAAAGGTCATCTTTTATTGTCTCTTTATGTCTGTAAACACACCCTATCTATGTTAAGAGGTAGAAAAAGGTGACTGGGAAAAACACTCCTGTAGTAAAAAACACTCCTGTAGAAAAGCCTCCTGTAGTAAAAATCCCCTGACATGGCCCCTGACCAGCAGGAAGCAGCCAGATGAGTAGAGGACACCCCTCTTCCGTAGTACTGGAAAGCATACAATGACAGCGGGGGAACTGAAACCATTTAAAAACATGAAGTTGAACAAAAATCAAAATGGCTGCACTAATGCTTTAGCGAAGCTCTATTTTAAAGCAACCTTTCCCCTCTCTTCTGCAAACCTCCTCTCCTCCCTCCTCAGCCTTTTATTTCAGGCACCCAGGACCACCCTAAAGACAGGACAAGGGAGCCTGGCAGCAAGTACACAATCCTGTCAAAACCAGCCAGATCCTGTATTTCCCTATAAAATTCCTCAGCCCCTTCCTGGGGGGAGGGAGGGCTGGAGGGGGCTTGCAGTGCTTTGAAGGCCGCAGCCTCTCTAGCCTCCTTTGCCTAGCAAAGCAATAAAGCTATTGTTTTTCCTTGTCCCGAACTCTCTTTGTGTTCTGTTTTGGCTTCAAAGTCCCGGGGTTGGTTTTCGACAACAGTTTGAGTGAATCCAGCTTGTCTGGGTCTAACATTGGATTGGGATCATAGACTTCTTGCCCATTGAAAAGTATTCATCCAAAAGAAGTGCAGGTGGGGAACAGGTTTTAGGGTGTTTACTACTCTGAAATTCGAGATGCTTTAGTCCTGAAAGGTTTTGAACAAAGTGCAAATTATACAAAACCACGTGACTTCACGAACATTTTAATGAATATTCTTCCAGTAATGAAATTACTTTGGATAATGCATTTCTTGGATATGTTTTACGTAAGGAGGTAAAAATAGAATTGTGCCAGTTAAAAAAACAAATGAAAATGAACTACTAAATATTTAAAAGATCTAAACAATGATGACACTTATTTTTTGTTTGTCTTAGCATTTTATTGGATATCTTCTTCAGTACATCTGTTAACATTAATGTGTGGGAGTTTATGCAAATAAGCACATTATTAAGTACAGTTCACACTAAGGTAGATTTGCTGCATTTTTCTACTCAGAGGTTTAGGGTGTACGTGTGTGTGCAAATGCTGTGTCTGGGTTTTCTTCATTGATAGCTTCAAAACATTGGTGGGGCAGGTGGGTGACTCAGTCAGTCGAATGGCCAACTTCAGCTCAGGTCATGATCTCGAGGTTCTTGATATGAGCCCCATGTTGGGCTGACTTCTGTAAGTGCAGAGCCCACGTCAAATCTTCTGTCCCCTTCTCTCTCTGCTCCTACCTTGCTTGTGGACTCTCTCTCTCAAAAATAAATAAACATTAAAAAAATGATTGTTACCAAGTAGCATACTTAAAAGGTCAGTCTGTGATCTAAACTTTAGTTCTGCTTTTTCTTGAGTGGCTTGCAGTTTTTGGGTCAGATTATAATAAAAACAACCATGGGGATTATTATTGAATGTTTATTTTCCACCAGATGTCACACTAAACGTCCTTTATTTAGGTATTCCAAGACTGCTTATGGGGTAGGTATTATTATTTTCACCGCCATTTCACAGATGAGGAACCTGAGGGTCAGAGGCATTACATGAATTTCTTTTTTTTATGCATTTTTAAAAATTAAGTTAATTTTTGAGAGAGAGACAGAACGAGAGAGGAGGGGCAGAGGGAGGGGGTGAGAAAGAATCCCAAGTAGGCCTCGCACTGTCAGCATGGAGCCTGATGCAGGGCTTGAACTCACAAACCATGAGATCATGACCTGAGCTGAAACTAAGAGTTGGAAGCTGCACCGACTGAGCCACCCAGGTGCCCCCACGTGGATTTCTTAAGGCCACACGACTGCCAGGAACCAGAGAGCCAGAATATGACCCCACCTCAGTCAGAATCTAGAGCCCGAGGTCCAAACTAGCACCTCAAGTACCCTTTTAGATCTGCATTATTTGTCCACAGATCTGGGAGTAATGCTCTGCTGCTTTTCTCAAGTTTGTAGTTAGTGGTCTTTCTTCTAGATTTACCATACCAGCTGTCTACTGTCCATGAAGCCAAGGATTGCAGAATGAATGTCCCGCTGCCCCACAATTCAAATGTTGAAGCCCTGACCCTCAATGTGGTACCTTTGGAGGTGGGGGCTTTGGGAGGTAGTCAGGTTTCCTTGAGGTCATGAGGGTGAGACCCTCAGGATGGGATTAGTGTCCTTAGAAGAAGAGGAAGAGAGAAACAACCCCATTTTCTCTGCCATGTGAGCACACGGGGAGAAGGCGGCCATCTGCAAGCCAGGAAGAGGGACCTCAGCAGGAACTCAATCTGCTGACACCTTGATGTTAGACTTCCTGGCCTCCAGAACTATGAAAAACAAATGTCTATTGTGTAAGCCGCCTGGTCTATGGTATTTTGTTATAGCAACATAAGCTAAGACACCAAGATTTGAGCTCTCTCTCATGCGTAACATTCTTTCCAATTAGAATGTCTCAGCTCAGTGCACCTGGCCCCACACCTGCCTCCTCTCCAACTCGGCAGACCCCTCTTTAGCAGCACCTGCTACTCTGCACTAGCCCTTTGGAACTCCTTGTAGGGTCCCCAAGGTCCTCACTGCCTCATGCCTGGTAAACTTGTGCTCAGTCACATCTCATCCTAAGCTGCTCATCTTCTGGGAAGCCATTCCAGATTGATTTCCCAGATAGCACCTCACGTTCCCTCCACCGTGCTGACATTCCAGTCTACATCTTCAGTACTTCTCTAACAGTGCTACCTTCTCTACTGCAATTCTTATTTTTTATTGTACAAAAAAAACCCACCCCACATAAAATCACCCAAACCATTTCCATGTGTGCAGTACAGTATCATCAGCCACATGCACGTTGTTGGACAACAGGTCCTCAGAACCCTTCCATCCTGCATAATTGAAACTCTACACCCATTGAACAGCAACTCCCTACCTCCCCTTCCCCCAGCCCTGGGCAACCACCTTTCTCTTTTCTATTTCTATCAGTCTGGTTCGGACTAAGTGGAAACATACAGTATTTGAGTATTTGTCATTCTGTGACTGGCTTATTTTATGCTTACGTAATGTCCTCAAATGTCATTCATATTGTAACATATGACAGGATTTTCTTCTTTTTAAGGCTGAATGTTTCGTTGTATGTATATATCACATTTTCTTTATCCATTCACCAGTCCATGGATTTATTTTTTTTAGGTAAACACTTTTTTTAATAATTGACTTTTATTTATTGAGATAGAATTGACATACAACATTTAACCGTATGTGTAACATGTAAGTTTAAGGAATAAAACTGGTTGGTTTGATACATTTATATATTGCAAAATGTTACCACCGTAGCATTGGCTAACACTTCTGTCACATAATTAGTCTTTCTTTTTTTGTGATGAGAACTATTAAGATCTAGTAGTCTCAGGGGCCTGGGACTCCGTTGGTTAAGCGTCCGACTTTGGCTCAGGTCATGATCTCACGGTTCATGAGTTTGAGCCCTGTGTTGGGTTTTGTGCTGACAACGCAGAGTCTGGAGGCTGCTTCGGATTCTGTGTCTCCCTCTCTCTCTCTCTCTCCCCCCCCCCCCCCCCCCCGGCTTGTGTTCTGTCTCTCTCTCAAAAATAAATAAAACATTAAAAAAAAAAAGATCTGGTAGTCTCTTAGCAGCTCTGAAGTTTATAATGCAGTGTTTTTAACTACAATCACTATCTGTGAATGAGATCCCTAGGACTTATTTATCTACCAGTTGCAAGGTGGTACCCTTGCAGGTTTATAATGGATCTCCAGTTCCCCTAATCCACAATCTCTGGTATCACCATTCTACTCTCGGATCTTATACATTTGGCTTTTTCAGATTCCAAATTTAAGTGATATAATACAGTGTCTTTTTCTGACTTCTCTGCCCTAAAGGTCCACCTATGATGTTGCAAAGGACAGGATTTTCTTCTTTCTCATGACTAACATTCCACTTTACGTGTGTGTCTATACCACATCTTTATCCATTTGTTGACGGGCACTTAGGGTGTTTCCAGGTCTTGGCTATTATGAACCATGCTAGATCAACATGAGAGTGCAGCGATTTCTTTGATACATCGAGGGACCTGTTGCAATTAATTTGGATGTGGGCCATCTGCCATATTAAGTCCATTGATGGGAATGACCATCTCTTACTCCACTTTGTATGACAGGTTCCTAGCACAGCATCTGACACATGAGAGACTTGATAAATATTTGGAAGAATGAATTTAAATTTGAACAAATGACAAAATTTGGGAAAAGGATATGCTTCCAGCAAAAGTGCAGATTTTTTTTTAATTATCACAGTAGGGATTTGAAGAGAAATCTGGAACAAAGAAATAAAAAATTAATTTTGTATTTTGCTAAGCTTTAAAAATCACTCCCCAAACCACAATGATGTAACCACTTTCATAAGTACATTAATACACTTTGGGCTAGTGTTTCCTGCCTCAAGGAAATTCCCTTGCCAAATTGAGAATTATCCTTAATCCCCTGAGCTTATGCCCCACTACTGACTTTAAAAGCATTGTACACAAGTCCAGACAGAAGAAAGTAGCCCTTTCAGTTCATCTCCTTCCACCATTGTTTTAATGCATGCTGGAACTGGTTCAGCCTTAGAATTTAAGTGTTTCTATAAGCTCTTGTCAGCATTTTAAAAGATCTCTTTGGATACAAGTAATTCCTATTAAAAATCCAAACATAATTTTCTATTCAGAAAAAAATGAACCCTATAAAAATTCACTTCTCCAAAAAGATAAGATGTCAGCATTTAGGAATTAAACGTCCGGTACTATCTGAGACTGTTAAAGCCTTATGCTTTAATTTTTTTTTTTAAAGTGCTGAAGGTGGATCTATTTCAATCAATTCTCACATTTCTGTCCTATGACCAGGGGCTACATTTTGTCAGGAACCTGGCTGGTGCAAAGATCTCACTGGTGTTCAAAGAATGAAAAGGGAAGAGAACTTCCCTTGAGGATTCATTTAATGTGTACCTGGAGCAGTAACCCCCCTTGTGAAACAGGTATCTTGTTCCCATTCTATAGATTATAGCGAACAAATAAAAACCAAACCTAAACTGCTCAAAACAGCAACATGTGTTGTGTAATGAAATCCATAACTTCGCCTTGCAGAAGCAATCCTCAAACTGAACTGAGTTGTCCAAGTAGCAAAGTTGTATTTCTTTACCTAATCCTCAAAGTAAACTGAACTGAGTTGTGCATCAAGTTGTATTTCTTTCTTTTTAAAGAAAGAGTGAAGTTTTTGAACATTGGGTATAGTCACATAAACAACAACAAACAAACAAACAAACAAAAACTTTTGAAGCAAAAGTCTTCATCGGTATTTTTTCCCAGTTAGTTTCAGTGTGAGGCATTCCAAAGAAATTTTCTTTTGTTCCTTGGTTTATATGTGTTTTACAGGGGCTTGAGTATGGGGTCTATAGATTCCCAAAGGATCCTTGAGTAGAATGGCAAGGTACTATGAACTTGGATGGGGAAATACTGCATTTTTAATTTCATTGATCTCTAGATAAAATCAAACAGGTCTTTCATTATGAATTTTGGCCACATCCGTCAGTCACATTAGCTGTACTATGACCTTGTCATCAATTGAAATCACAGCTACTTTTACATTACATTACAACTATGGAGGTCCTGTAATACTTTGTCTATCACCACTTTGAAGCTATGGTAGTTTCATAGCTACCATTGTATATTGTTATTTAATAGAATAATAAAGAAGCACATGTATTTTGTATCACAAATTTGTTGCTTTAATATTTGCTAACTGTATTTACAATGTAACTAGATCCTTTTACAACCTTATGTATGTCATTTCATGAATTTAAAAATATCATTCTGAGTCTATTCTACAATGGGTCTATGGCATATAAAGTTCTCCCAAATCTTTGCTGTGTGTTTCATCCTCAGTGTCTCCCTCCATTATTATTTTTCCTTTCCTTCACCTTCTCTTTCCTCTTCATTATCCTTTTTTTTCCTCCTATGACTGTTTATGCTAAATATGGAGATTCTATCCAGGCTTCTATACTGATAAATGATGAAGCAAGTTTCCTTGACTCCATTTACCTACTCTGACCCTATTAACCTTCTCCTTTGAGAAGGCTTATTTACTTGAGTCTCAAGCATTTGGAGAGAGTGGAAAACCCAACTGTCTATGAATCCAGTTCTGTTTTCTCTTCTGAGATTTTGTTAAATGTACCACATCATGCCTTACATTCAGGAGTATTTACTCCTTTAATAAGAGGGAGAGACCGAGACTTTATACCATTTCCCCAATGTAACTAAGATTACTACAGCATCTATCAGGGAAAGAACAAGAGAAACAGGGATGGGGATACTGGCTGTTCATACTTTGTTTTGCTTACTAACAGTCTAGGAGAGGAGGATGTGAAAAGAGCTTCTCATCTTTTGTGTGACTCTTTTGTAGAAGTTCAAATATCCCAAATACACTTCTTACTCATTTTTCTCCATGCCATCTATGTTTATATTAAGTTCTTGTGTCTTATAGGCAATAGATAAATACTTCCATGTCATTCTGATTTCCCTGGCTTCTCTTCATTTTCTTTCAGCCAAGAGGGCTCAAATGTTATCACTATTCCAGTGACTTCAGGAAACCATTTTTTTTTTTAATTTTCAACGTTTATTTATTTTTGGGACAGAGAGAGACAGAGCATGAACAGGGGAGGGGCAGAGAGAGAGGGAGACACAGAATCGGAAGCAGGCTCCAGGCTCCAAGCCATCAGCCCAGAGCCCGACGCGGGGCTCGAACTCACGGACCGCGAGATCATGACCTGAGCTGACGTCGGACGCTCAACCGACTGAGCCACCCAGGCGCCCCAGGAAACCATTTTTAAAACATGGGTTAGGAGCATATAATGCTGTGTTTCCATGGAGCTTAATTTAAGCCAATCCTGAAATCTGAAACACAATCCTACAATGACTTCAAATATGGGTCTGTATTGGTATTTTTCTCTGTAATCTTTATTTGGCTATTCAATGGCAGAGTCATCTCTGTTCAAAATTTGGAAGCTTAAACTACAATTTAAAATCTATTATTTACAGGGCTGGAATTGGGCATGGGGCTGGAAGTGTGATCTGCCCTCAGGAAGCAAATTATGGTGGAGCAAAGGGAGATATGAAAGACAGCATCTAGAGACCAAGGTGAGATTCAGACAGACAGGGAATGAACACTAGCTTGAGTGAGTGATGAAAACTGAGAGATTCAGATACAGCACCAGGACAGGAGGCAAAGCTTGGGCAGAAACCCTGAAACACTTGCACTCAACAGTGACCACTTTTTATAGGCATTTGAGCTTTTCCAAAGCTGGGGATAGAGAGCTATCAAGGACATTTGGAAATTTTCTCCCCATGTAACTTGTATGTTCTAATGAGTAATTACATTCCTTTCTGTCTTGATTCTTTTTTAAAATTTGTATTTGGGAAGTGCTCTTGTAATAATTATGGGAGCATGGAGCTTACCTGCATATTTGAGTGTCAGTGAAGGTACCCATGCTGCTGTAATGGACTTGGAAAGAGGGATAGTGGGTAGGAGATAAGGATAGAAAGGAGAAGGGGGGTCCATATTATGTACTGTTCAAGATCTTATAAGATATTCTAGATCTTATAATAAAGACTTTGGGTTTTCTCTGAGCATGTTGGAGAGCCATCTGAGGGTTTTAGGTAGAGGGATAGTGTAATGAGGTTGACATTTTTTGAAGGGTCTTTCTAGCTGCCGTGTTGAGAAGGGATTATAGGAGTGCAAGAACAAAAGCAAAGAGATCACTTTGGAGTCCATTGCAACCATCCTGGCAGAAGATGATGGTGGCTTGGAATATGCTGGGACAGAAGGGATGAGAAGTCTTGTCAAGAGAACTTGCTGATGGGTTAGATGTAGGGTATAACAGAAAGAGAGCATTACAGATGATACTAGGGATTTGGAACTGAGGAACAAATAGAATTGAGTTGCTGTAGACTTCAATAGAAAATTCCAGAAGGAACAGGTGTTGGGAAAAGGATAAATCTAAAGCTCCTGAAACAGTGACATAGTTACCTTGCTCACCATTTATATATATAAATGTGGAGGGTTCTCCAGAATTGCTATATAGGAAGAATTCAGAGACCACGCCCACCCACTCTAGAGATGGACGTGAAGCTTGGAACTACTTTTCTTATCACCTTACATGAAATTAAGACAACTGTGCAGGGGTACCTGGGAGGCTCAGCTAGTTAAGTGTCCAACTCTTGATTTTGGCTCAGGTCATGATCTCATGGTTAGTAAGTTTGAGCCCCATGTCAAACTCTACACTGACAGTGCAGAGCCTGCTTGGGATTCTCTCTTTCTCCCTCTCTCTCTGCCCCTCAGCCCTCTCTATCTCAAAATAAGTAAATAATAATAATAATAAAGAACAAAAACCTGTACAAATTGTAAAGTAAAATGCTATTGGAGAGTTTGGTTAGCTAAGCAATTCTTTGACACCAGCCCAGCCCAGTGGGGAGTTTGAAACTCCCACTTGTTGTGGGTCTTTTGATCTTCCTAGAAGTAACCACCTCACTGACTTTCTTAGAGTTTTGCTGAAATTTGCCATGACTCTTTCACCAGAACCGGAGGCATGGAAAATGTTGCTACCAGGTAGTTAAATGACTTTGTGTGAGGCCTTTGATGAAGAAAGAATCACCAGCATATCCTCCTTTATCAGAGAGGATTTGGCCTGCCAGCAGAAACCATGTTAGCTAATTTAATAAAAGGAATCTATTACATGTGTTTATGAAGACATTAGGAAGTGCAACCAGAAGATAAGGGAACCTCAAGAATTTCAATTGTGGGAAGCTGCTACCAAGCCCAGGGTTGGAGGGATGAAGAGAGGAGCTAAGCCATCTGCTCAGTGGCAACTGGGATGACAGACTTCAAAGCTTTGTAATATCCCCATGTGGATTTTAATTGTCCTTGTGGTGGTAGATGCTTTAAACAAAGAGCCAGCAAGAGAGGGAGACCTAGGAAGACCATTCTGTTTCACCAACACTCTTGGGGGAGAAAAATCCCACCTGCTGGAACTGGCAAAGGAAGACTTTAAGGGGAGAGAGACTAGGCAATCATGAGGAATTAATTATGACAAAATGAAAATAAAATAGAGGTGAAGCAGTAACCTACAGCACTAGTTATTTTTTAATTGTTTTTATTTATTTTCTTGATTCACTGTAATTTTACTTGCAAATAGCAAGATGAGCTCTAATATTCTTTCCATTTATTAGGTGAATAGATATATTTTTAAATATAATTTATTGTCAAGTTAGCTGACATACAGAATACACAGTGTGCTCTTGGCTTTGGCAGTAGATTTCCATGATTCATTGCTTACATACAACACCCAATGCTCATCCCAACCAGTGCCCTCCTCGATGCGCATCACCCATTTTCCCTCTCCCTGCCTTCCCTCCATCAACCCTCAGTTTGTTCTCTGTATTTAAGAGTCTCTTATGGTTTGAGTCCCTCTCAGTTTGTAAGTATTTTTTTTTTCCTTCCCTTCCCCCATGGTCATCTGTTAAGTTTCTCAAATTCCACATATGAGTGAGAACATATGATATCTGTCTTTCTCTGACTTGTTTCACTTAGCATAATACCCTCCAGTTCCATCCATGTTGCTGCAAACGGCAGGATTTCATTCTTTCTCATTGCCAAGTAGTATTCTATTGTATATATAAACCACATCTTCTTTATCCATTCATCAGTTGATGGACATCTGGGCTCTTTCCATAATTTGGCTATTGTTGATATATTTGATAGCACAAATTGTTGATATATTTTATATCTATCTATCTCTATCTATCTATCTATCTATCTATCGTTGATATATTTGATAGCACAAATATTGGGATACATGTGCCTCTATGCATAAGCACTCCTGTATCCTTTGGATACATTCCTAGTAGTGCTATCATTGGGTAATTCTGTTTTTAATTTTTTTTTGAGGAATCTCCACACCGTTTTCTCGAGTGGCTGCACCAGTTTGCATTCCCCCCAACAGTACAGTATTAATTCTTAAGTTTAGCTTTCCTTTCTGATATTTTAGACCTTGATTAGAAGTTCTCACTAAAATAATCATTTGCTTCTCCATCACCAGTTGTTTTTAGAGATATGAAAAGCCAACCTCTTTGTTTCTCTTTCATATTAAAGTCATTGGTTTTGCATCTAAAAGAACACCTACCTGGACAATGTGAATGATATTCATTCCTCTACAAGCATCTTACAGATTTGCTGGATAAAATCAATATGGAGTCTGGCATTCAGAGATTGACAGGTTATATTTTGCAAAATCATTTATTGCTAACAACTGTTGGATTTCTTCTTTCTTTCTTTCTTTCTTTCTTTCTTTCTTTCTTTCTTTCAGCAGGACTTTAAGGAGACACTAAAGTCAAAACTTTGGTAATTCAAAATTCAACTCCATGATTTGTAATTGTTATAGACAAGCCAGATTTGATTTGCTGTCTGCAAGTCTGAAGTTTATAATGCATGTAATTTGATTTTCTTTCTCTAGAGATATTTTATCTATCTGATATGAGTCTTTATCAGCCTAAGCAAAGTACAAATTTCCATAAAAGTTATTGTGAAGAATCCTTTACTTTTAAAGAATGTTAGGAAGTTGTTAATTTTAAAAGGTAGTTGTAGCATGACTGTTAGACTAAAAGTATAAATTCTAGAAAGGTTTCTAATTTTTAATTTTACTTTTTCTCATATTAATTTGTGAGCTGTCACTGATATTTCCCATGCTAAATTTTTGAAAATTCATCAAACTGCAAGTCATTTTCAGGTATTCAAATTTGTATTTTAGAAATATTTGTGTCTTAGTACATCAACTGACTAGTTCAATAATTAAAACTCTACAAATTGCTCAGTGCTAATAACCTCTTAATGTGGTAAGTATTTTACATTTTTCACATTTTGCTTTTGTAGATATTATCTACAGCCCTATGGAAGGGTTCAGGGGCTTTACCCTTTTAGAATTATGAACACAGCAGCTCAAAGAAGATAAGTGACAGTGGTCATTGTGATAGTGTGGCACGAACACAGGTCAGTTGATGTAGAGCCTCTGTCTTTTTAAAGATGTCTTATGTATGCAGCCCAGCAGAGTAAGTGGCAGAGTAGAGGTTCAGGAATTGTTGGCTATACTCGATTGACTGTCCTGTACTTGGCACACTGTTTGATTTTAGAAAAAAAATGCATGAAAACAGGGGAATTGCCTTGATTCTCCTAATATTCTTTAGTATATTTCAGAAGTAGTAAAATAATAATTTTCAAAGGAGCAAATGAACCCAATTTACCTGTCCTGTTAATTCTGAAGGTTGCAAGTTATGAAGATGAGGTTCAGAAATTTATGAAATAAGTGAGTGCATAAGGAAACATAGAATAAGAAGTCTAAGTGCTTTGCATAGTGATTTAATATGAAAAGGCAATAATATCTTGCTTCTTTAGAACTCACTCTTCATTGGAATGATTGCTTAATTTTTCTTCTAGTTAAGATAAAATTCAGTTCTCCATAGAGGCAAAGTAGATATCCTCTCTGCCATGATTTTTGTAAAGGAATTTCTTCTCTTTATTCCCTTCCTTAACCCCCAGATTTCTATGCATCATCATTAGCAGTAGAATTGTACATTCTGGTTGGTACAATCTATAAATATGTATTGACATCTAATTCTGGGTCAGGCACCATGCATGTGAATAGTAGAGAACAGGGCACATTCCCTGCCCTTGGAGATTCAGAGGGACCCTCCATGGAATTCAGTAGCTTTGTCATTATTGCAATAACTGCTTTCCTATTCATCCTCTCATTAATTTCTCACCAGTGTCTTTGAGGATGATACTAGGATTTTAGTAGCAGGTTAGTGCTGAGGTTAAATAGGCTTAATGTCTCTCAGAGATGAGGTGAGGTCTACACGAGTGTGCTCCGACTCGTTTCCAAAGTGGTGGTTATGGTTCTGTTGTTTCTGTGTGGAAGCCACAGAAAGCCATCCTCTCCTCTTGGGAGATTTTGCCCTCCCCTTGCCTCCATGGCTTCCACAATCTTCACCCTAAGGGAAATAAGATTCTTCCTCCCTCCTCTTCCCTTGAGAGATCTGATAAAATGAGCATGGTGTCTTCCAGGGGTTCCTGCCTTGGTCTACTGCAGGAGATGGAGAGGCAGAAAAGAACCTTGCATTTTGTAAGCTCCTTTGCAGCTGCAGTTGTGAATATAATTTATTTCTACCAATATGATATACTCACCTGAGATCTGAAAGATAGAGTGAGGCACAGGTGATCTTTCCATGGCTGCTATTTTCTGTTGTCAAGCACAGCCATGGTACTGGTTTTCACATAGCGGTGTTCTGATACAGAGCCAACAGCATTGGAGGGGTGATGAGAACCAGGGATTGGGGCATGAACAAGATCCTAGTGTTTCAGTGCTGGCAACCTATCTCTGGATTGCAGCCATAGTATGTTGCTAGAACAAAAAGTTCCAGCAGTGGCTATGATTTCTGCCTTTCTACAACCTGAGGGGTAGATACTACTGTGATTGTTTCCATTTTATAGAAAGGGGAAACTGTAGCACAAAGAGGTTCAGTAAATTGCCCAATTCTCACAGCTAGTAAACATTTGGGACAGGTTTTCATTGCCTGGTTTCAATGTCTACCCTTTTATTCTTGCTACTCCGAGTTATTGAATATATGACGACTAAACACAAACTACTATCTCAATAAATTGTATGTCCACAGAGGTTTTTGAAGAATGGAAGAATAATAGGAAACTCTGCTTAATAAATGCTAAGTAGCTAAGCAACACCTTCAGCTTACAGACAGAGTTTGAGGCCCAGGTAGTGCAGAGCTGTGTCAAACTTTTATAGCTAACGTATTGGGACTGAAGTGCCATGATGTATTCTGATTATGTGAATGTTGTTGTTTTGATTCTAAAACTGGTGTGAGAATCTGAGGAAAACTTTAGACGACTTAGTGAAAGAAATCTAAACATACTCACACATGCATACAATCTTTTATACACAATTTACTTTATGGTTATAATTGGCTTCTCAGATTTAACCTAAACCTCTTTTGGCAGCGTGGATTCCTTCTGATAAGTGCTTTCCCACCAACTATGTGTAGCCTTTGTAAGGGTTGCTTTGATGGACCCAGCATTTTACCCCTCCCTGTATCCATGGCCTTTGCCATGTGACATGTGACTTAGCAGTTCCTGTCACACAAAAAAGGGAGTATAATTTCCCTATCCCTTAAATATAAGTTTGTCCTCTGAAATGTGGTGGAGGTGAAGGTAGGCCAGTTCTGGCCTTGGCATATAGAGACCTTGAGTGTTTCTCATGTTCTCTTGTGTCTCTGTAAACATGAGAAAACGTTTGGGCTAGCCTGGTGGAAAATGAGAGACATGTAGAAAAGAGGCACATAAAGCTGAGGCCGTTGGACTTCACCCAACAGTAAGCTAATAGTAGATATGTGAGCAATTTCAGCCAATAAGAAGAGCTTCCTAGCTGACCCTGAGCTAACGCTAGATGCTTGTGTAATCACCACTTCTTGGTATATGCCACTGAGACTCAGGATTGCTTATTATCATTATGATATAGCATTATAATGGCAATAGTTAACTGAAACAGTAGAATTACAAATGTAAATACTATGCCTCTGTTCTGTCCAAATTGTTGATAATGGCCAAAAGCTAACCCAATCAAGGACTTGGGTCTGGGTGAGGAAAAATGGAAAAAAAAAATTTTAGTAATCATTCTGATACAGAATGTATGTTTTTGTCCCCTCCTCAAATTCATGTGTTGAAATTCTATTCCCCAAAGTGATAGTATTTGAAAATGGGGCTAATGAAAGGTAATTAAGTCATGAGGGTAGAGTCCTCACGCTGAGGTTAGTGCCTTATAAGAAGAGATACTAGAGTGCTTGTTTTTCTTTTTGTTCTCCTTCATGTGAGGAACAATGAAAAGGTGCTAGTCTGTCAGATATGACCCAGGCCGTCACCAGAACCTGGCCATGTTGGCATACTGACTTTGAATTTCTAGTCTCCAGAACAGTGAGAAATGAATGTTTATTGTTTGAGCCATCCAGTCTATGGTAGTTTGGGTCTACAGTATTTTGTTATAGCAATCTGAGCTAAACACACTCATTCTAGTTGAAGGACTCAGATGAGATTGTTAAGTAGTTTCTGATATCTGCATTCAAGAATATGCCTTGGCTTCTGCCTCTTTGACTCCATGAGCCACATTTATTGATCCAATAAAGTTACTCTGAAATTAGCCCAAGACATTTTCTGTTTGCTCTTCTAAGTTTCTACTGCTTTGTTTAAAATCATCCACAAATTAAGTGGCTGAAAATAATCATTTAATTCATGATTTGGAGGGGTCAGGAATTTGAGGATGGCTCAGCTGGGCCATTTTTACTTGGAGTCTTTCATGTGGTTGCAGTCACCCATCAGACATTGGAATACCTAACAGGGTCGGATTTCCACGATGACTCATTTACATGACTGGTCATTTTTGCTGGCTGTTGACGGAGAGTTCAGCAATGTTGCCTTCCAGAATGACTACCTTTGGTGTTTACAATCAGTCCCAGGGAAATTGGACTTTTACATGGTAGCTGGATGTCCCCAGCTGGACATCCCCCAGAATGTCCCTAGAAAACCAGGCATGGATCCCCACTATGGGAATAAGGTCCACAAATGTTGGTATGTTTTGAAACGACCCCATTCTTCCCTTTAGCCACAAATTATTTTTACCACTCCACTGATAAAATATGCTTTCTCCTTCCCAAACTTCCCCCTAAGTCTTTACACTGGGGCCTGAGGTTCAGGCTCTGAGTCAAGGAGCTTATCATTTAAGTGAGCTTTATCATTTAAATCCATGTGACTCCATGGATTTGGTTTCTTGATTATAGTTTCTATTAAGCTAAAAATCTTGGAACTAAGGGCAAGTTGTCTGCTCCTAACACACCCAAGATACAATGCTGGTATAGAGATAGGACGGCTGTGGTAAACAGTCTAGTTCCAAAAAGGGGGAGGTGAGAGGCATATAGCAGTCATGGGTTAGCTCTGAAATCCAGATGGATGTGAACCCTCAGTTTGGTTAGGACCTGATTTTGCTTCCTAAAACAAAACTTATATTACTGCAATGAAAGCAATTGATTGGGAATTTATTTCATAATGAAGAATAGAAATAATATTTTTTCATATAAAAATTATCCCTACTTTCTGAAAAAATGTTGAAAGATCTAAACTGTCCTAATATCAGTTTGGTTAGGTTATAATGAGGTGGTAAGATTGTAGAGAGCACATTGAGGTACCGATGTACAGGTATCTTTGATATCCATTTGATTTTGACTTTTATTTTCACAGGAATAGCATTGAAAACCCTGAATTATAAAGGAATAAGAGGCAAACCGAGTATTTATTCATTTTCATTATGCTTCATTATGCACTTTGTTATGTGAGAGTGGTTTGAAACACCACTTATGAAACACTATGATATTTCCAAGACTCTTTCTTTTGGGCTTGAATTTATGATTTCATTTCCTTTGTCCTCAAATCAAAGGGTATCTTTCCAGAAGTTTCATCATTGATGCTATGTATGTTTGCAAGAAAAAGACTTATGAATCCTTTTTCCATCTCAACAGAAGTAATTTTCGGCAGACTTTTGTAGTATTTTTGAGTGTCTACAGACTTCTGACAAATTGACTAGATATTATCATTTCAACATTAGTCTGCTGAAATGCTTCCTCCAGCATTGGAAAGTTTTCACAAATTTGTGATTCTAATCTCTTCCTCCAATGTGGCAAGCTGGCCAGTGGAATCCACAGTTGTCCAGCAGCAGCATTCATAAAGGTGACTGCAGAGTTTCCAATTAAATGATTTACTTCATTCTTAAGTGCCCAGATAGCTGCCAGCTGAGCCAAGACATAAATGAACTCCACCCCTTCCAACTGTTCTGGGAAGATGATTTACTTTTCTCATAAAACATGTAACTTCTGTCCAAATTTCAATCAAGTCCTTCAAAACTCATCGTCTTTTACACCAGGGAGCATCTGTGTAGAAGATGTCTTTGTATTCAGTCTCCTCCTAACCAAAACCACATAAGAGGCTGTGATTCAAAACCTAGCTCCGATGAAAGAGCCCAGTTTCAGGGCAGCAGACAACGAGCCCAGGGCCGGAGGTTGTCTGGGATTTCAGGACAAAGCAAGGACACCCTATGATGTATAGAGCTCCCTCCTTCATGAAAGCAGAAACATAAATGAACATCATGTGTGACATGTGACACATCTGTAGAAAGCACCACGAATTTGTGTGCCTGGCAAATAAACACTTCACTCTTTGAGGTTATCAGTTGTATCCCCAGTTTCCAAAAAAGGCTTCTTAAAAAGACACTTTTCGTAGATGTATTAGGTAGAAAAGAAGTTTAGATACTGGAACCACTGGGAGGCCGTGGTAGTTCCATCCAGTTAATGCTAAAGGAGAAAAATGAGGCGCGTTACTATCTGAAACATATTAGAAGGGATGCTGGCAGTTTGGGGGAGGATGATATTTTTGATAGAGGCAGCACTGCAATTTTTTGAATTTGGCCATTTCTGGATCACATGGTTTTATGGACTGAAGTGTGTGCCACCAAAATTCATATGTTGAAGTTCTAACCCCAAGTGTCTCAGAATGTGACTGTATTTGGAGATAGGGTCTTTAAGGGTATAATGAAGGTAAAATAGGGTCATTAGGGTGAGTCCTAATCCAATAGGACTGGTGTCCTTGTAAGAATATGAGGACACAGGGGTACCTGAGTGGCTCAGTCAGTTAAGTGTCCAACTTTGGCTCGGGTCACGATCTCACAGTTTGTGAGTTCGAGCTCTGCATTGGGCAGAGCTGTGTCTCCCTCTCTCTCTACCCCACCCTGCTCGTGCTCTTTCTCGCTCTCTCTTAAAAATAACTAGGCATTACAATTTTTTTTGAAAGAATATGAGGACACAGACATTTACAGAGGGAGCACACAAGGAGAAGACAGCCATCCATAAGCCAAGGAGACAGGTTTCAGTATGAAACCAACCCTGCTGACACTTTAATCTTGAATTTCCAGTCCCCAGAGTTGTTAGAAAATAAATTTCTATCGTTTAAGCCACCTAGTCTGGCACTTTATTATGGCAGCCCCAGCAAACTAATACACATGGATTCTGTAAGATCTTACCAATCATGTGATGCTTTTTTTTTTTTTGATTGGCAATGTGATAAGCATTCTTGGAAGATGCTTCAAAATTAGATGTTTTGGTTAGAGCAAAGCCAAGTTTTATTAAAGTTAGTCTTTTCAAAGTGGGGCTTCTTCTCATTGAAACGATCTATAATTCCTGCTGTCTTGACATGATGATCACTGAACGTATTTCTGTAATTATGTTGACTTCAGGACACACCCACATAAATGAACCCTGTGGCCTTTGTGTCCCATCTTGCTCAGGAAGAAAGCAAAGTCAAAAGATACCTAAGCTTTATCCTACTGGCTATTTCCAATTGAAGGTAAGGTAATCCTGATGAAACTCAAAGAGTCTCTAATTATAATGGCAAGGTATGTTTTCAGTAATTTTCTCAGTAGTAAATTATTCTAGGCCTCTTTACATAATGAATGGTTTAGTGAATTGTTACAGGGCCCAATCATTTGAGAGAAGAAGGAATAAAAAGGGCCCCAGAGAAGACACATATGCTTCCCAAAGTAGGTTCTGGAAGGGACCATATCACTTCTCACATTCTATGGGTGAGAACTAGACACTCGGTCACTCACACCTATGTGCAGAAAGGCTGGGAATGTCTTTGACTGCACAGCCTCTTCCAGTCACAACACTGTAGAAAGGGAAAGAGGTGACAGAATTTGGTGGGGGGCTGGCTGGTCTCTGCAAAAATAGCTACCACCAATTGAATACTCACGGTGTGCTGAGTACTGCTCTAAGCCCTTTGGTTTCATATGCCATTTAATCATTGCAGTTCGTTCAGTTTGGTTAGTTTTCCTAGAATGTTTATGACAAATTGAGGTAGAGAAATTAAATCAGTGTGCTACACTGCCACAGGTAGGAAATGAGAAAGGATCTTAACCCAGCCCAGGTAGTCTTTATGAGACCACCTCTTAGTGTCTGAGTGTTTGGAAAATGTGGTGAAAGGTATTTTCTCAGGAAAACAACTTCAACATCAATTGTGTCTTCTTTCTATCCTACCAAAATATTCCTAATTTTCCAATAGTTGAGTAAATTCCATGTCTTAGTCCATTCAGGCTGACACAGTAATGATACCATAGATTGGGTGGTTTATAAGAAACACATATTTCTTTCTCACAGTTCTGAAGGCTTTGAAGTCTAAGATTAAGGTGCTGGCTCACTTGGTGTCTGGTGAGTGCCTGCTTCAAGTTCGTAGACCTCTGTTCTTCCCCTGTGTCTTTACATGGTGGAAGTGAGGAGAGAGTTCTCTGGGGTCTCTTTTATAAGGGCACTAATCATATTCACGATGGCCATGCCTTATGATCTAACCAATTCTCAGAGGCCCTACTCTTAATACCATTGTATTGGAGGTTAGGTTTCAACGTATGAATTTTAGGGCGATACATTCAATCTATGGTACCCCAACTCTTAACTATATAATTTCCTTAGGTCACTAGCCTACAGGAATATATTCCTCTGTTTGACTCCCATAGGACTCTGTATCATGCATCTGGTTCATTTACATATTTAATTATTGAGTTTCTTATTGATTCATTCATTATCCATTAGCCATATTTTTTTTTATGAAATTTATTGACAAATTGGTTTCCATACAACACCCAGTGCTCATCCCAAAAGGTGCCCTCCTCAATACCCATCACCCACCCTCCCCTCCCTCCCACCCCCCATCAACCCTCAGTTTGTTCTCAGTTTTTAACAGTCTCTTATGCTTTGGCTCTCTCCCACTCTAACCTCTTTTTTTTTTTTTCCTTCCCCTCCCCCATGGGTTCCTGTTAAGTTTCTCAGGATCCACATAAGAGTGAAACCATATGGTATCTGTCTTTCTCTGTATGGCTTATTTCACTTAGCATTACACTCTCCAGTTCCATCCACGTTGCTACAAAGGGCCATATTTCATTTTTTCTCATTGCCACATAGTATTCCATTAGCCATATTTTAAGCATCTTTTTTTTTGTTGTTCCAGTCATTATGTTAGACACTGGTGATATACTGAATAGAATATGAATTGTGCTTCCAAGTTTCATAGTCCAAAGGAATGTGTGGGAAATAGAATAGAATAACTTCTATTGTGAAATTCTCTTGTATGTGCTATGTTTTACCAGCAAATTGTTGGATTATAATTTCTATTACTCCTTCAGTCCCATTATGCCTAGTTTGGTGGTAGACACATAACAGGAGCTTTAAAAAATGCCTGTTTTTTTTAAAACATGAAAATTTTATTATTATTTTTTAAAATATAATTTATTGTCAAGTTAGCTAGCATACAGTGTATACAGTGTGTTCTTGGCTTTGGGAGTATATTCCCATGATTCATTGCTTACATACAACACCCAATCTTCATCCCAACAATTGCTCTCCTCAATGCCCATTAGCCTTTTTCCCTTCTCCCCTGCCCTCCCCATCACCCTCAGTTTGTTCTCTGTATTTAAGAGTCTCTTATGGTTTGCCACAAATTTTATTATTTTAACTAAAATGTATTTTAGAATAATATTTCAGCATTGGTTTGAAAACACACAAATAAATGATAAGCTACTCCATCAGCATATAAGGAAAGTTTAGTTTAATAGCATGGCCAACATTTCTTGTACCGTATAACTGCTTCCAGGGCTGGTCAATTTCCGCAGGTTTAAGTTTGAGTGGAATTTGATAATAGGAAGTAAGCTATTGGCACGGAGAGAGAAGGTGTCACACAATGCCCATCCAATTTCTAACTCACTTAAATAAAATGTCACATTTGGTCACCTTTGACTGAACTCAAAATAGCTCATATATTGCACCTAACTGACAATCAATGCTAACTTATGATATTTTTGTGTGTGAGAGAGGAATAATATAAAGTTCAGCCCATTTATGGCACACCATGTGCGTGCATGCATGCACACACATGCGTGCACACACACAGAATTAGAGGGGAGAACAGGTGTTCAATTGTAAATTTGAATCCAAAGTCTATAATCCATTTTCCCCAGAGTTTGGGAAATTTTAATAATTAGTCTATCTTACAGCAAATAGGGAAAGGAAAGCTAGCTGTGCTGTAGTTCCAACGATCAATGCAAGAAGTGAGAAAAACTTAATTAACCAACAAGATTGTGTTCAATGCCTGGTATTTTCCCCACTGGAAGTGATGGAGTTATGGAAACAGCCTCAAAACTCAAATTTTAATTTACTGGATTTTTGGGCTTCTCTTTGAGAAATGAGATAACTGTATTTGAATTTGAATAATCACTTTTGTAATGAATGTCTCTGTTGGCGAAGTGAAAATAAATTTTGATACATCGATTTGTATAGGTTTGGAGAAGTAATCTTTTATCCTTATACACCTCAATTATTAAGACAAATGAATATTTTGTTCAAATTAATTGAATGATTAATTATCCTAATCTTCACCTTAATTTTCCTATTAGTAATTTTTCTTGTTAATATTCTTAGTAGGATAAGGTCATCTCTTAGATTTATTGTAGTTGCTGTTCTGGGGGGAAAAAGTCTTCCACAGCAATACAAACTATTTTCACCATATTTACTCATGCAGTGTTTGACTCTCCATTCCTTGACCAAAAACAAATAATAGTGTTTTAAACTTTTATCTATGGAAAAGAAAATCAAATATTCTCCCCCCAAAAATTCTCCTCCCTGTAGGAGATCTCAGGAAAATCCCCTCCATCAGATCTGAGGCCTCAAACTGCCATCAGAAAACACAGGTTCATTCTCAGGAGAAGCAGATCAAGTGAAGAGATTATGATTCTTGTCGGTTTTTAAGCAAGGTGTGGTAGGCAGCCTTCAAGATGGCTCCCAATGATCCCCTTCCTGGTCCGTGCATGCTTGTGTAATCCCCTCCTTTTGAATTTGCTGACCAGCCTCTAACAAATAGAATATGGCCAATAGATGGGACATCAGTCCTGAGATTGGGTTCCAAAAGATTTTAATTGGAATCTAGAATTTTTAACATTTTCCCTTTAATACCTTATAGAACAAATTATTTCCCTTAATTGAAGGTCATAAGTTTCCAGATTAATAAATCCCACTTCATGCCCAGCAGAATGAAGAAAAAACACCCACACCTAGGCCTATCGTCAAGAAAATGCAGAACATTAGCACTAAAGGGAGAATTCTAAAAGCTTCCAGACAGGAATAAAAATTGCCAGTCACATATGATCAGGAATTATAATGGCATCAAGCTTCTCAGTAACAACACTGGCATTTGGAAGACAACAGAGCAATGCTTCAAAGTCCTGAGGAGAATGAATTCTAACTGGAACCACATTCTCAACCAAACCATAAATCAAGTCTGAGCGTGGAATAACGTTTTCTGGCATGCAAAGAGACGTCCGTGGATTCATTACCGTGGCCTCTCACTAGGTGCATAGGGGTAGATGAGAGAATAAACCAAAAAGCATGACATCCAGAAAACAGAGGGTCCCTGAGAGTAGAGAGAGGTGTAAAAGAAGAGGAGGCCCATTATGTCTGCAATGCAGCCAGCCAAGGAGGGGGGGGGACCCTGTTCCCTGTGGGTGACCAGCCCCACAGACATGTCCCCAAGGAAAAAAGTGGATCAGGTTTCAGCATGTGTGACCTTACTGAGAAGTGTTTTGGAGCTCTGACAGAGTTTGAGAATGCAGCAACGATCGACACAGAGGGCGTTGAGCAAATCGAACCCTGGTCTCCCTTAGGAGGAAAAAATTAAGGGCAGGTCTATAACTACAAAATCAGGAGAGAGCAAAATAGGTTTCTTATGTTGAAATGAGGTGGTAAATATCAGAAGAAACAGCTGAAGAATTGAAGGTGGTGACTCTAGAGGTTAGGAAGTGAGGGTGGGGAAGAATGGGAGAAGGGGACTGCCTTTTTCTTTCTGTTTTTTTTTGTTTGTTTGTTTTTTAGTTTTTGTTTTTTTGGTTAAACCAGAGTCATACCCTTTGACTCTTAGAATTATGCTCTGATAAAAAATGAGGGTAAATTTCCAGAACTCAGATTTTATGAATGTTACAGAGCCTCACCCCGTCTTCCTCCTCCTTGTGCAACCCTTGCCTTGGCACCCTGGAGACCCTGGGGCATTCACCTTCTCACTGCTAGTGTGTGGGGGGGGAGACCCCACAAGTTCCCACCACTAATTTGGGGGTACCGCTCCTTTTCTCCGGGTGCCTCACCCCCTCCTTCCTCTGTGTATCAGGAGAGCTCCTAGGGAAAGGGGCTTACATAGACATGGCTTTCTATCTCTTCCCTTTCCCTCTCTAGAATTTCCCAGCCAGCCCCTGGCCGGCGCTCAGCGCTCAGACTGGGGTCACTGGCAGGTCTCACTAATGATTTTTCCTCTTCTCCAGTTTGTAGCGGTTTGAAAGCTATAGACCTCCTGTCTAGTCAGCCTCGGTCTTAGCGCACCTTGGGAGGTTTTCTCGCCTGTGTTCTGTCTCAGCCTGGTCTCTGCCCTGGAAATTGAATCGTCCTTTTGCTCATTTGGCCTTTTTAGTGAGGCTTCATCCCATTAGGATGTGCTAAGGCGCCTTGTGTGTCATTGATTTCTACATGAATTCTGGAGGGCCAGGCTGTTAAGCAAACACTGCTCACTGAGTTCCTCTTTTGAATTCACTCCCAGGAGGGAAGTCGGCAAACTCCTGTGGAGGTCATTATCACCGCAGTGCGGCTGTGGTTACTGGGATAGAGGCAACGGGAATGGGTGCAGGCAGGGGCTTTCGGCCAGACATTCTTCTTCCACGTTCTGGAATACTGAATCTGATCCAGTGCTTCAAACATCAAACTCTGGTGTGGATTAGCAGGGGGGTATTCTCTCCTTTTGCTGTCTACTTCGTAAGCCCAAACTCTTAGAATGGGCTGTGACAGGGGTAAGGGCTGAGCGCTATGGGAAGGCGGAGGAGACGCACCTCGTTCAGCCTCGGTGCATCAGGGAAAGCTTGCCTCGGCGCGCGTGTCTAGGCGTGGACTCTGCGTGGAGCTAGAAAGATGCACGGTAGTGAGCTCTTGAGCTAGGCGGGAAGACAGCTAGTTGTAAAATAATGGTAACAGTCACGCCAAAGGTGACTTCTTGCCTTCACGGAGCATTTCACATTTTATAAACCTGCCTCCAAATGCAGGATTATCAAATAGGCCAACAGCCAATGTGGGGTCCGAGGAAATGAGCACAGTCCAGCTTTAGCAAGTTTACCAACAATTTTGCCACAAGAAAATCAACGTCATGTCTATTTTAATTGCAGATTTTTTTTTTTGAGGGAGGGGAGGGGCGGAGGAAGAGGAAAAGAGTCTGTTAAGCAGGCTCTGTTCCCATCAGGGAACCGTCATGGGGCTCAATCACGACTGCAGGATCATGATTTGAGCCCAAATCAAGAGTCCCACACTAAACTGATTGAGCCACCCAGGTGTCCCTTAGTTGCAGATTTTATTTAAGTTTTGGGTTTCGTAGTTTGTATTGATTTCATTTTGTAGAACATGTAGGATGAGAAGTAGCTGAGTGGGAGAGACACTATAAATTAAAAAAAATTTTTTTTTAAATTTATTTATTTTGAGAGAGAGAGAGAGAGAGCACAAGCAGGGCAGGGACAGAGGATGGGGGGAGAAAATCCCAAGCAGGTTCTGCACCATCAGTGCAGAGCCTGATGTGGGGCTTGAACTCATGAACCATGAGATCATGACCTGAGCTGAAATCAAGAGTCAGATGCTTAACTGACTGAGCCACCCAGGTGCCCTGACACTATGAATTTTAAAGTGTCTAATCTGGTCACTTTATATATTTTTTTCTTTTTTTAAATATATTTTTCTTATAACAACCTTGAGAATAGCTGGATAGGCTGAATAATAAAACACTATTGTTGTTGTTATTGTTTATCCTTGCCACGTTCATAGCTGACCACGCATAAGTCAGAGAGCTGCTAACGGACTTTATCAAAATCACACTGCTGGGCTGCAGACCAAAGGCAGAGGTTGGGGCTTGAGCTCAACAACCACTGAGAAACGATGACCTATGACAGGGCCAAATCCTTTTTCTACCATATGATGAAATTCTTTAACCTCATTACCTTCAAATGGAGTAAAAATATATATCCCATAGAGTTGTATGAAGACTAAATAAGATAGTGTAACAACGTTTGTGTCCAGACAAGGGCTGGCTTCAAGTTCATGTTTAATCAATGATAGTCATTGTCATTTCCTAGTTCCTGGGTTCAGTGTCTTGTCTTCTATGCCACATGTGAACAAGAATCTGTTAGAAGTGGCTGCCTGGGTGGCTCGGTCAGTTAAGCGTCCGACTTCAGCTCAGGTCATGATCTCTCGGCTCCTGAGTTCAAGCCCCGCATTGGGTTCTGTGCTGACAACTCAGAGCCTGGAGCCTGCTTTGGATTCTGTCTCAGTCTCTCTCTTCCCCTCCCCCGCTCATGCTCTCTTCTCTCTCTCTCTCTCAAATATAAATAAACATTAAAAAAATTTTAAAGACTCCGTTAGAAGTGATATAGGATGGTCAGGAACTAAGTATTTAGTTCGCTGTCAGCACTGTAGTGCCGCTAGGGACCCTGTGGTGATTTTGATGATTCTGGTGATAAACTTTGGTGCTCTGTGTCCCACTTCTTCCATTTTATAGAGAGGGTTGAAATAGTTGGGGTAATTTATGAGTTCAGATCCTAGATAGAATTCTTGTAAATACCCATGTTTTCCAATGAATCTTTCCTCTCTGGTTGATTTAATCAGCATGCAGTGATCAGGGTAGAAGTTCTGGGGCCAGTATGGCTAACTTGGAAACCAGGCTTTCTTTACTTTTGTTTTTATTTATTTTATTTTATTTTATTTTATTTTATTTTATTTTATTTTATTTATTTTACTTTATTTTATTTATTTTATTTTATTTATTTTACTTTATTCTTTTATTCTATTCTTTTATTTTATATTTCATCATGATAAGTGTACTCTTTAATCCCCATCATCTATTCCACCCATAACTCCACCCAACTCCCCTCTGGTACTTTCTCCTTACATTATTTCTACACCCAACTCTTTACTTTCTACTTGCTTTATGTTGGAGACAGTATGAAAATGGTCTGTGCCTCAGTTTCCCTGTCCATAAAATGAGAATAAGACTGGCATCTACTTATTGGGTGGTTGAAGGAATTAAATGAGCAAATACATGTAAGTTGCCTTTAAAAGTACCTGTTATGAAGTAAGTTTCAGTGTTAATTGAATTTCAGTGTTAGTTGAATTCAGTGTTAATTGATCATATGCCAGATCCTGTTTTAAGCCCTGAGCTATTACGAATGACCAAGATAGACAAAGTATGTCTGTGGACCTTAAGTTCTAGTGTGAACAAATAATTAATGCTAGGATTCTGAAACTCTGAGATGTAGTAGGAGGACATGTTTTCATGCTGCCTGGTCTGAATGGAACAGCAGATGTTTTCAGTGTTCCTCTGGGTTTTGCCAGATCATTCAGAACCCTGACGTTATTTCCTGCAGCCTGTGGGTAAGGCTTTAAATTTTTCCCTCAGGAATAACTTTCCACAAACTAAAACTTGTTGACTTCATAATAAGCAACTTCTTTGTAAGAATCATTTTATGGAGGTCAGATAAAAAAATGTGTTTGCTACAAGGCCAAATATTAGACATGTCTAGTTTTGAGTTTAGCGTTAACATGTGGGGATGAGGTACTTGTTTGGGTTAGGAGTACATAATCTTTGTCTCATAAAATTTGCATCATGCTAAATATGACTGAGGGTTCATTACTGGCAAAACCACTCCTTCTTGACAAAGGAATGCGAAAGGAGATAACATCTAGTATTTTGAAAATCCAGATTTAAGTGTCTTTCTTGTTTCTCCTATAGTATTTTTTTTCTCCTACAGTATTTTTATAACAACTGCAATCTACTTTTAACTGCTGTGCTTCCCCTAACCTGAGGAAGTTTTTCCCACTGAATTGCAGGCAGAAATTCAGCAGCGTTTAAGATTGAAACATTGTCTTTGTTTCTGCCTATCAGCACACACACAACAATGAACATAAACTCGTGAATAACTTGTGATTATCCAAAACCTAAGTCACTGATGAGCTCATTCTGTGTAGACTAGACACATCTCAATTTCAGAAGAAAGCACTTGGATAATTGACAGGTAGAGTCGCAAATAGACATTGTTACTTTGGCAACAGCATACTACCACTTTCTCTGTGTCACCTGTCACACACAGAGCAAGAAATTATGCGCTGTGATAACAGAGAGACAGTGACTCTCTGGGATTCTCTGGGAGAGACTGAATTTCATGTAGTTTGCATATTTCATAGTGATCGAGATGCAGAATGTTCAGGTCTATTTGTAAGTACACACATAGGCCTTCCCCAAACGCGGAAGGATTTGGAAACGTTCAAAACTATCATCTCAGACTTCAAATTTAGAATTTAATTAGCTCCCTCATAATGGCCACTTGTGATATTTCTTGTCAAAATCCCTTCGGGGAAATGCACCCTGATCCCTCATCCTTCATCCCAGTGCATGTCTTGATAAATAGATTTTCCATGATTTAGCATAAATTCCACCCCAAGTCCCCATCAAACCCCAGCCACAATAGTGGAATTCGAATTGGGGTAGAGAGTTTTGCTTTAACAGATAGGAGTGCTATTTTACCAGTAAGCACTGGTAGGTCTTTACAAAAAGCCTTGTACTATCTTGGAGGTTAAGTATTTTGAATAGGTCCCTAGGTAATATTGTAGCTCTGTGAACACACTATTGGCTTCCTACAAATGATCACAAGTTCATTTAGTCCATATAGGTAAATTTTGTGTTTCCAAAAAGTTAAGAATCTCATTAGTCCAATTTTAGGGAACTTTAGAACGCACAGTTTTGTGGGGAAATGATTAGTGATTCTTCTGTTGATCATCGTGGCATCACCTGCCCTCAACACTTAAACAAAGGGTAATGCACTAATGTTCTTTAACAAGGTATATTCTGGTTTAAAATGTTGGCATGGAATTTTCTATTAATCCACTTTGAGTGGTGTCTGAACTCACTGAATGGCTTTATTCAAGTATAGTTCTTTTTCTGAATTAAGCAAAACAGTCACTTGTGAAACAACACCTCTTTTGACATTTAAAATGGTATGTAGGGGCTCCTGGGTGGCTCAGTTGGTTGAGCGTCTGACTTCGGCTCAGGTCATGATCTGGAGATTCTTGAGTTCCAGCCCCACGTCGGGCTCTGTGCTGCTGACAGCTGAGAGCCTGGAGCCTGCTTCGGATTCTGTGTCTCCCTCTCTCTCTGCCCCTCCCCCACTCACACTATGTCCCTCTCTCCTTCAAAAATAAATGAACATTAAAAAAAATTTTTTTTAAATGGTATGTAACTGAAGGAAAACATACCCTCATTGAATTTATGTGTTAAAATCCCAATAATAGCACCTGGCAAATTGATGTGTCTGGGTATTTGTTTTTCAAACCAAGTATTTAGGGGCTGAAACATAAGAAATCCTGGCTCACATTTATGAGTGCTGACCATAATCTCAGGCATTGTTTCTGGACTTATATTGACTTCTTTAATACACACAGACCTTATGAGATACTTATACTTATTATCTAAATTTTGGAAATGAGATAACTGAAACTTATGAGTTAAGGTTATACACCTAGAAAGTGGTTCAAAGTTAGATTCAAGTTACGAGCCAGGATGCAGAGTCAGGTCCCTGCCTGTAACCAACCACAGCATGAGCCTCTTAATATAAAATGGGGGTTGGGTATAATGTTGGCCACTAATTGAAAACTAAACTATTAGAAAGCTCCTTTTATGTACTCTGACCTTTCATTTCTCACTCTGTTGAGCCTGCAAATGGCCCTGGATGTTAGCTGCATATGTTCTAGGGCAAAACTGAAATCCAACTCACATATAAAAATTAATTATTTCCTATTTATCTTTGCACTCATGGAACCTTTCTACACAGGAAGTCAGTCACTCAGCCAGTCCCATAGTGTAACCATAAAGAAGGGTTCTTCCACGTCTTCCTCTGGCCACACTTATAGTTCTCATCGCTGGTAACAATTCAGCAGGAAGGGTTCATGTTCCGAGAAGAGCACACTGGATGGAGACAGGCACGTTCCTGGCTCCAAGTCTCAGTTCTACATTTAGCATGTTCTACGTCAGGCATGAAATCGAATTTGAGTAACATAGATTCTAGTATAAATTTTGCGAAGAGCTTTTTCCCCTCTAGTTTTGTTTCTTCACTTGAATAGTAAAGAGACTGAATCAGATGCTTCTGTCGAGTTTGGAAAATCCTCTTATGCAATTGAATTATCACACTGAGTCACTCTTCTCTGTGTCAGTATACAAAGCAATGAGGTATGTCTTCATTTCCTTTTTTTTTTTACATTTTAAAAAATACTTATTTATTTTTGAGAGAGAGAGAGAAACAAAGAGCAAGTGAAAGAGGGGCAGAGAGAAGGGGAGACACAGAATCTGAAGCAGGCTCCAGGCTCTGAGCTGTCGGCACAGAGCCTGATGTGGGGCTCGAACCCACAAACCACAAGATCATGACCTGAGCTGAAGTTGGACACTTAACTGACTGAGCCAACCAGGTGCCCCTTTGTCTTCATTTCCTATTGCTGAATAATGAATTAGCACGAAAGTAGTGGATTATAACAATGTCCACTTCTTTTCTTTTTGTTAATTAAAATATGTTTGACATATAGCATTGTGCAAATTTAGGTGTATAATATATTAATTTGATACATTTATATATCATAGTAGGATTGCCATTATCATGGCAATTAGCACCTCTATCATGCTACATAATGGTACTTTCTTAAATCATTAAGTTCTAGTCTCTTTGAAAGTTTGATGATTGTAACAAAATATTGTTGTCAATATTCACTATACTATGCACTAGATCTCCAGGGCTTATTACTACTCATTATTACTTTGTACCCTTAAACAACATCTGCCCTGTCCCTACACTCTCATCCCCTGATAACCATTTGATTTTCTACTTTTATGAGTTTGGCGTTTTTAGATCCCACATATAAGTGATATCATATATTGCTTGTCTTTGACTTATCTCATTTATCATGATATGATCTCCATCCAAGTTGTTGCAAATGGCAGAATGTCCTTATTTCTCATGGCTGAATAATATTCAGTTGTATATATATTTATCACAACTTTATCCATTTATCTATTGATGGGCACTTAGGTTGTTTCCATATCTTGGCTGTTATGAATAATGATGCAATAAACTTGAAAGTATACTTATCTCTTTGTTATCCTGTCTTCATTTCGTTTGAGTACATAATCAGAAATGGCATTGCTGAGTCATAGAGTAGATCTCTTTTTAATTTTTTGTGGAACGTCCATATTGTTTTTTTAATAGTGGTTGAACCAATTTATATTCCCACCAACAGTGTATAAGGCTTTCCTTTTATTTACATCCAACATTTGTCATCTCTTGTCTTCTTGACGATAATCATTCTAACAGGGTGAGGTAGTTTGGATTTGCATTTCCCTGATGATTATATTAGATGTTGGCCATCTTTTCATGTACCTGTTGACCATTTGAATGTTTTCTTTGGAAAAATTTCTATTCAATTCTTCTGCTCATTTTTCAGTTGGATGTTTTGCTGTTAGTAATTGTATGAGTGCTTTATATATTTTAGACATTAACCCCTTATCTGATATATGGATTGCAAAAATGTTCTCCCATTCAATAGGTTGCCTATGCATTTGGTTATTTCTTTTGCAGTGCAGAAGCTTTTAAGTTTGAAGGAGTCCTACTTATTGATTTTTGCTTTTGTTATTTGTACTTTGTGTGTCATATTCAGACAATCACTGCTCAAAACAACATTCCTTTCTTAGGACAGAAGTCTGCGTAGGGATCTCTTGGGTTCTCTTCTGAATATCTCAGAAGGCAGACTGGGCTCTCTTCTGGGGTTAAGAGTCTTCTTTCAAGCTCCCTTCTGTTGACAGAATTTAATGTCTTGTGGTTTTATGAGTGAGGTTTCCACTTTCTGGCTGGCTCTCAACTGGGGCTACTCTCTGCTCCTGAAGGCCACCTGTGTTGACTGCCACGTGGCTCCCTCGGCAACAGGACAATTTGCTCCTTTAAGTCCACTAGTAGAATTGGCTAACTTTTCATAGCTCAGACATCTTTAAAAAAATCTTCGTTGATATGTTTAAATTTTATTTTTTAGAGTAATCTCTATGCCCAGTGTGGGGCTTGAACTCACAACCCCTGAGATCAAGAGTCACATGCTCTCCCAACTGAGCCAGCCAGGCGCCCCAAACTCTGACATCTTTTAAGGGCTCACCTGAAATAAGTGAAGTCCATCAAGTGAAATTTCTTTTTTGGTTAGCTCATAGTCAACTGTTTAGGGATTTTAATTACATCTGCAAAATCCTTTCTGCTGCATAACGATGTACATCATTATATTCACAGGTCCTGCTTATAACCATGTGGAGGTCATTATACAGGCATATACATCAGAGTACATACTTACCTATACTTAGAGACCATCTTAGAATTCTTCCTTCCAAAGAGTGTGGGTAGAAGGAAACTAAAATCTTGTTCAGTAATAGAGACTACCAATTGGAAGAGAGCGGGTCACATTGGAAAAGAATGTATTTGTGTCTTGGCTGCCTGGAGAATTTATATAAGAGCCTGCTCAACTTAGAAAAAAAGAGTGTGTCAAGTTCCTGAACATGTTGCTCTAAAAAAAATCCCTGTTTTGAGAAATTCTGATTTTGGATCCAGAATGTCTGCATTTGAATCCTAGAGTCACAACCTAACAACTGTATGGCCTTTGCAAATTATTTGAATTTTCTTGGCCTGTTTCCTCATCTCTAATATAAGAATTTGCCTCATAGAGTGTTTTGAAATTAAATAAGTTAATATGTCTGAACTATTTAAAAGAATAATGAGCACATAATGATTAGCACATGAAGCTTCACTTGTTATGGTAGTTAGTTAATCAACATTTGTGTAACACTTTGTATGGAACAGGCACTTTCATAAGAACTCTGTGAGGTAGGTGCTGTTATTCCCATTTTATAGATAAGGAAACAGAGAGAATTTAAGTAACTTGTTGGCAGGTATGGACTTAGGATCTGAATCCAGTGATCTGTTTACTAATGGAGTTTGCTGTCAGAAAAAGACAATAGGTCCTCAGGGGACTTGAGGAAATTTGCCTGAATTCAGTGCATGGGCTTAGGTCACTGGGAGTTGGGGGTTGGGCACTGGTTATGGCTCAGCAAATGGATGGACATTAATGCCCTTCCCAAATCAGACACTCTGGGATGAATGGTGTGCTTTAACAGAAACAAAGTAAACTACAGGAGGGCAAATGGTTGTACCTAGTTCATGATTGGATTATCAACAGCTGAAACTAAGTTTTCCTTATGATTGATGCTTGCAATTGACTCAATGTTTGTATGGCCCTCCAAGCCCTGGATTCACACATGGAAATCCTAGCTCCCAATGTGATGTATTAGGAAAGTAATTAGACCTAGGTCCTGAAGGTAGAGCCCTCATGAATGAGATTAGTGTCCAGAGAGCTCTTTTGGCCTCTCTCAGTCACATGCGAGTATAAGGAGAAGGCCATTTTCAACAACCCGAGAGAGAGCCCTCCCAGAACCCAGTCCTGCTGCCTCCTTGACCTGCAGCTTCCAGTCTCCAGGGCTGTGGGAAACAGATTTCTGATGTTCATCAGCCACCCAGGCTATGGTATTTTGTTGCAGCAGCCTGAGCTAAGACAGTGCTCAGTGAAAATAATGTAATGTATGAAGGTAAGTTCAAGACTTGACCTTAGGGAAGTCCAAGCTTGAACACCCTTGGTTGAGCATAAAGTGTGCTGAAGGAATGAGATTGTCTTCTTTCAGGAAATCCTAGGAGCTGCATGGAGATCTAGAGCAACAGCAGGGGTTAAAGAGATAAAACATCAGATGCTCTGGTTCCAGATGGCATAAAATGGCCTTGACTGAGCTTAACACTGGGTAGAAGTATTTTTCTTTCTCCTCTAGTAAACCTTAAGTTACCACTGCCAGTTCCCATCACCACAGTGGAGAGGAATGGCACCAGGCAATGCAGTTTCTGTATAGCCAACCCCCAACAAAGCAACAAATAGGAAATGGGGGCTTCCAGTGGGTGCATCATATCAGCCAGTTTTCCTTCACTGAAGAATTATTGAGCAGGGTAGGACTCTAAGCAAACTTTAAGAAATTTCAGGGTCATCTGGTCATATGAAGATGAGGTAATTAACTTTGGAAAGTTATATATATGCATATATATGTATATATGTATATACATATATAACATATATATATGCATACATATGTATATATGTGTATACATATATACATATATACACATATATACATATATATGCATATATATATATGTTAAAATATGAAATTTGCCAATTTGTACCCCAGACCAGGGTAAGAGTGGGGTACTAAAGGTCAGGGTGGTTGATGTTGGAATTTCTGATGCCATGATGGCAAATGTTATTTCAAAAGAAATTGAAATAACAATTCTGTCAAGTGAGTCAAATTCATAAAACAATCAAGATCATTTCCTAGCTCTTATGTGCTCCCAAACCAAAATCTTCCATGTCGCCAAGTTTTTAGGCCCCCAAACTCAGAGTTAATAAAATAGTAAGGTCCCATAGGAGTTAAATGTCTTTATCTTTATCATAATTCAAAGCCCAGACACATTGGAGTGCCTGGGTAGCTCAGCTGGTTAAGCACCTGACTTGATTTCAGCTCAGGTTGTGAACTTATGGTTGTGGGATTGACCCCTGCATCAGGCTCTGCACTGAGCGTGGAGCCTGCATGGGATTCTCTCATTCCCTCTTTCTCTTCACCATCTCCCTGTTCTCCAAATAAATAAGCATTTAAAAAATCCCAGACACATATTATTTCACTGAGAAAGTTTGCTAAACAATATCTCACCTATCAGCTTAGATAGATTTTATATTCTAGTCTTTTGCTAGGATTTGGTAAATTTGGTAGGGTTGTCAAATTTATTATCATGCTTCAGGCCTTCAAAAACACAGCAGGGTAACCAGAAACAGTGAAATGTCTCATATGAAGTTGATTTCAAGACCTTAACTGATATCAGTCTCCTATTTTCTTATTTTTCATGTCCAGCTTGATGTGATGCCACGGGGAACTTGTTAACTCGGCAGCGTTTATCATGATTCTGTTTTGTTGTACAACTACAACAGACTCTTTTCCCCCCTTTTAATCAATAAGTAAAACAGGAGTGGGGGAGAGGGAAGAGGAGTCATGTTAAATTAATGGTTTCTGACTTATGGTGAAATTCAGCTCAAACATTGTACTTGTCCATCTGAGGTGGCCTCTTCCAGGAGCAAAATAGTTCCAAATAATTCAATTATATTGATCCTATACATCATGGCTGCTATTTTACCTCTTCAATGAGAGAAGCAAAATAGTTCCAAATAATTCAATTATATTGATCCTATACATCATGGCTGCTATTTTACCTCTTCAATGAGAGAAGACACAAGAAGCATTTCAATCCATCAAAATTTATGTTACTTAGAAGATAAACTTTTACAGGCAGGGTGATTGCAAGTTTTGGGGAGGAGAGGTTGGCAGAAAGAGTAGAAGAGGAAGGAACATATTGGAGGCCTATCTAACTAGCTAGCTAGGTGCTGGACATAAATTATTTCATTTAACCTTTCTTATAAATGAAGGGGGTTCTAAGCTTATTTTGCAGATAAAAACAAGGACTGAGTACTGCCATGGTTGAGAGAGCCTGAGTAGTAATTGACTCAAGGTCCCTAGTCAGAAAGTGGCAAATGTGGTTATAGACTAAGGTCTGTTTTACATAAAGCCCAATCCAATCTTTTTCCTTCTTTCTGCAGGAAAGTGCAGGCCACAGTTCTCTTTCTCTGGGTTTGTTTTTATAGTAATGGAGTGTGGATTTGCTATCATGGCCTATAGTGAGTATTTTAGTGAAAGTTTTCCACAGAATGGGGTATCAAGGTATTTGTTTTGATTTCTGCTCTTAACATTCCTTCTCTTCAAATCAAATAAGATTTGAGGAGACAAGACCCAACTCAGCTGACACAAACCTACATTTCCTTTTAAAGGAAGAAAGAATGAAAGAATTTATGGATAAAAAAGGCATCTATGAGATTAAAATGAGTTGTGTGGTGTAGGAAATACTGAATCTTTACTTAAGGTTCCTAAGTAACTATGAAGAGAAAATTATCTGAATTCTGCGGAACTCAGAGTAACACAAAGTCTTTTAGCTCTATCTTGTCTGTCCTGAGTAATCCCCACAGCTACATGAGAAGTAAAGTGACATATTGAAAAACACATAGCTTTGGAGAGAGAAAGGCTTGAGTTTGAGTCAAGACCAGCACTGACAGCTCCTTGTGTCATTTACTTAATCTGTCTGGACTTCAATTTCCTGATATGTAACACAGGCATGATAATGCCTACCTTGCAGGATTGCTGGGAAGATTAAATGGATTGTGTATGTAGAAAAAAATTGTGCCTGGCTCATAGCAGACACTCACTAAGAAAGTTAGATCACCATGTTCAACTTAAATGTTCATTAATAAAGGAAATACAAATTGGAAAAAAAAAAACATGGAGGGAATGGGTTGAAAAAGCAGTGTGAAAATGCATGGCTCTTCCAAATGTGACCCTCCTTTGTATAGTTACAACTATATTCTATTCAATATGATTTATCTTCTCCTTGGAAGGTCCATAATCTACAATGTCAGAATGTCTGAAAAATCCACCATTAGATTTCTTTTGGCTCCTGAAGGCTTTTTAGGAAATGACATTTTAAGAGAAAAGGATGGTGAGGAAACTCGGAGCAAGGAGGTGAATCCATAAAAAACCCGTACCACAATTTACTAAGACCAGCTCTGCTCCAAAAATCCCATAGTAAAGCACATTGGAACCTGGAACACTACTAAGCCAAGAAACGCACTACCCTTGATTTCATTTTGAGAAAAGGCCAATCAAGAAAAATGAGTCAGAAAGAGCTACTATTCTCAGTGGCCTGAGCCAAGGCTTCCTTTTTGCTATTACAAACCATTTCCCCCCTTGCAATCATTTCCAACGCAGTTTTACATTCAAATGCTTTTCTTTTTCCTGATCTCCTTGGAACAACAATATATGAAATCATTCCAGGAGGGAGAGCACCTTCTGTGAGGAGATTAATCTGATATGTGATAGAAAGAAATGGAAGATAATAGGATGACATAAAACCTGATCATTTCTGGAAATGAGGTAGGTTTTATATTGTAGTTAGAAATGGGTATTTAGGACCTTGTGAATGCACTGCCCAAGCAGTGACTCACTCCATTTAGCGTGGATACCTGGAAAGTTTAGTTCAGATATCATTATGACAAAGTATAATTTTCCCAGGCTGTGGTGTTCACTCTGACTCAGCTGACACAAACCTACTACATTTCCTTCACTTGGGTCATGACTAACACACACAATGAATTGAAACAGTTATTTTGCTGTTCCTCCAAACAAACACCCAAGGCTGTTATCATCATAAAGGGTACATTTGGCATGATACATTTACCAAAACAAACACACAAACAAACAAAGCTCACTGTCACACCTTCAAGTAGGAATACTTAAGTACTGCATACATAATCCCTAGGTAATAACATATTAAATTGGTTCTTCACATTCCTTACCATGTATCTCCTCTCTAAAGGGTGTTTGGAATTGGTATCAAAACACTTGAAAATTAAATGATTTGAATCGAGACTAATAAAGTTCTGTATAAAACAGAAGAACATGGCCAGAAAGCTTTATTGTGTTGACAGTGTTAAATTCAGGAAATCGTTTTGTGTTGTCATATAGACACGAGCGTATGTTATGATAGGATCATGTTTTTCAGACTTGTTAAAGCTATGCCTGGCATTTTGAGAAATTTAAAAACAGCTCGTTGAAAGCATAGGATTCATTATTTTGAAAATGAAGCTGTTAAATTCAAATAATCAGCTTCCAACTAGTCATTATCCAAAATAAGAAGACTCTAAATTAATTGAGCCATTCATTGGGATGTTCATAACCATTGTAGAGATGAAGAAAAATAAATTTAAGTATTTGATCTGATAATGCTTAATTGAGTTATTTATTTGAAGCAATTTCATTTTTCCCAAAGTTCAGCATAGTGGCTTACATAGTAGGTACTGAAAAACTCTTTATTGAAAGAGTGGCTGGATGAAAAAAAAGGAGAGAAAATATGTTATTTTGAAAAGAATGCCACAAGATGAGACTCTTGATGTCAAAGGAAGTAAAAACTCCTGTTAAGAAGGATGCCTTGTCATGGGATGCCTGGCTGGCTGAGTTGGTAGAGCATGTGACTGTTGATCTTGGGGTTGTGAGTTTGAGCCCCATGTTGGGTATAGAGATTACTTACAAATAAAAAAATCTTAAAAAAAAAAAAGAAGGATGGCTTGTTTTTTGTTAGAAAAAGACCATAATGGCAGTTTTTGATAATGGAAAGAGTTGTCTTTCCTCTTGGGTGTGGTTTGAAAGTTATTCTCTGCGTAACCAGTCTCAGAAAATTCATTGTTACTCGTAACAGCTCTATTGAAGTGGGGGTAGCACTGAAAGAAGGCTTGGGAAGGGTGAAAAAGAGGAGAAACACCAGGAATCTGGAGAGGATCTTGAGAAACTGGCAGGAAATAGGATCCTCAAGGAGGGCATGACCAACAAAATTTTTCTCCATGGTGGGAATGGATTTGAAATTTTAGGGGAGTGAAGTCTAGTGTTTAAACTTGCATTGATCATTTCTATGCTTTGGTTTCACTTCTTTCTCTGTCACCCCCAACTTTAATCAAAAGGCTGCTACACTCTGAAGTATTGGGATAGTGTTTATTTTGGCAGAATGAAGGAACCTTAGCCTGTTCAGTGTGGGGCAAAGCGGTAAGATAATGGTGAAAATAAAAAGATGGGGTTCAAAAGAGGTGGTACAAGGCAGATATTCAGAAACCATTGGAACAGGAAATCTGAGCAATGAATACAGAGGAACCTAAATCTACTCTTGATCTTGGGAGATTTAGGACAGCCTGGCCTAGGAGTTGGGAGGAGGTGCTGATACATGCTTTTCTCCCCACTACAAACATCCACCCATGTCTGTGCGTTTTGTCTCCATCAACTACTTGTAATCATCTCTTCCAGGAAGATCTAATGAAAAGGACCATGATCGATACAGATAACCACTGCCAAGTATTCCAGTCTTCTGGCAGCAAAGTATTTGTTCATTTGATTTCCATTTAATTAACTAGTAGGTGATGAATATATTTTGGTATAGTTGCCTAGAAGTAGAGGTTCTAAATGAATCAGAATGATCTGATTCATTTTGGCCAAGGCATGCCCTTTATCTTACTTTATATATGGTTGTTAAGTAACTCCTTAATTCTCTCTAACCCTGTGAGCATATTGTCTTATGATCTATTTAACACATCCTCAGTTTCTTTTAGCCACTGCTTCATGCTGAGAGCATTCAAGTGCTTAAATCTGTATCTGAAGCCTGTGTCTAGATCTTAGAAAGAAGCTGGGAAAATATTTTGTATGGACTACTTATCCCTGGTTGAGGTTAGGGAATGATGATAGAGATGGGATTTATGTATATTGTGTGTGTGTGTGTGTGTGTGTGTGTGTGCACGCGCGTGTGTTGGATCTATCAAGTTTTTGGAGTTTTATTCTAAAAGTAAAGAATATTTAAAGTATTAGGCAGTCTCTGCAGTAGTGGGAGCCATAGATACAGGTTTCATTCTTCTGTTTCCCTCTGGGTCTAGCACAGAGTATGTGCTCAACAAATGTCTGCTGATTTAAAGAGCCAGAATTTTCAGGATATATGAGGTCACTTTTTCTTTTTTTTCTGCAGGGAAATCCCCATAGAGCTTTGCTTATCTATCATGATAATTTGAACCTGGTAACCAGCCTGACATTTCTAGATCACTATAAATTCCGTCAGAGACAATTACTCACTTGGCTCTCTCTCCAGTCTCTTTCCCCAGAGAGTAATGCTTGAAACAGTGGCTTAGCCAGTGGGCAGCTCTCAATGGCTCAGGGAGTAGACAAGGCCACCTTTTCCCTAAGAGGATACTTTCTCTCCCTTGATTTTAAACTGATCTTCATTCTGGTTCATCCTTTTAGTGGAAAGAAGCACTTAAAACCCAAGTTTGAATACCATTAAAAAGTTTTCTTCTACCAATATGACTAGATTTGGTGCTTTCTTTATAGAATTTTAAGTAATTTAACTGTAATTAGGGATATTTTACTCAAGTGGGGTGAAGCTCAAAGAGCTGTTCTCACCTCTAAGTGGGTGAATCCATGATGCTTGAGTATGCAAGACTTTGTAATGAGCTTCTTCCCTTGGGATGCAATTGCCCTCTTGTCTTTACTACAAAGCAGTTTCTTAAAAAGGGTGAAAGGGGAGGGTATGGGGATAAGTCGTGAAAATATAAAATCAGATTTTTAAGATCATATTTTCCATATGCTTCTAAGACAAATGGAAACCTCAGTTGGCCAGACTGCCATGTGCAGACTTCCCCAGGAATATTCTATTGAGCATCAAATGTAGTATTCACCAAGGACACTTATAATTGCAGATTTTGTACTACATTATCAGCACTGTACATGAGGGGAATAGGAAGATAATGGAAAACAGACTCTGTAAATGAATATTGGATGTTAATAGGAATTCCCACTCAAATTATGTTTTATTCAATTGTTGAACGTCAAATTGCATTATTAGGAGGCTCAGAAGACATATGGGGAATATGGGAGAAGTAAGGTGGAAGGGTAACTTATCAACCAGGAGAAACTCAAAAGAAATTAAGACCCTGTAGTTAAATCTTTTTATTTTTAATTCCTTAAACTTTTCTAGGCAATTATATAACAAGTCTAATACTCTCCATTTTCCAAAAAGTCTAGAAGAAAGATTGAGGGTGGCATGATTACTTTTGTATCCGATGGCAGGCCTGGTTATTACAGCTCTCTAACTGCCTGACAGTACATTTTTCTGATTACCAGAGCTCCTTTCCTGCCCCCAAACACCGTCATCGAATAATGCTGAAATAAAGGAAAAGAACTACCACAACAGAAAGCTTAGGGAGAAAATTCCAAATTGATTGATTTTTTATACTTCGAAGGAATTTCCTGGACTGGAAATGAATTTGGAGTGTCTTAAGAATCAGCCAAGATCCTCAGAGGTTAAAAAAAAAAGTGTCGTAACATTTTGAGAATTTTAATCACTGACTAATTGATTACTATCCCCATCCCCATAGATCAAAAGTGTCCTCTTTTTTTTTTTTTTTAAAGGGAGACCTACACAGAAGCATGAACTTTGCCCATTTTACTAAGGTTTAGAGAGAAAAGTTTTAGAGAGAAAATAATCAAGCTGATACAGAAAATTGTATGCTGTACACATACAAACGTGTGTGTATTTGTCTACAGATGCATGTATATGTATACGTACGTATGTATGTATGTGTGTGTGTAAATATGTATATAGATGTATATGTAATTTCCTTCACTGCATTTTATACTGGTCTTCTTTCTCTAGGCCAAAGATTCCTAGCCACATTTACCGTGTAAAATTGGTTTATCATCTTGAAAGCATCCAGGTGGCCTCACCTCTGCAGATCAGAATTAATTACAAGGAGATGGTCTCAGGGCTGACCAGGAGCCTCTTGAGCCTAACTGAGAGCACACGTCTCTCCAGACACAGATCCAGTGATCTTGCTATGACCACCTTTAAAGCAAAATGCTCTCTAAATAAAACATCTTTCATTGAAACCAGTTGGTAAACACTATTAAGTGTATTCTAGTAAAGGAAATAATATAATCTATGACAAAATGTTAATATAAAGCAAGAAGGAATGTTCAACATAATAATAGACCCCAAGACTTCTTTCTGCTATTCAATTTCTTTTTCACTAGTCTTGTATAACTCTTCCTGTTTTTGTATCTTCAGAGTCAGATACACAACGTGATTTAAAGAGCTTCTGCTGGTGCTTGAAGCTTTGGTGGCACATGGCCTTGAGCACTTTTTCTGGCTCTTTGAGTCTTGGGAGCAAAGACTCAGCAATTCTGACGTGTGTTGCAAAGTCCCACACCGTCTGTTCCCGCAGGCAGTGGATTTCATTAAATGCTGACTCTGCCATCTCAGGTCATGGGACTACTTGCACCGTCTTTCTATCACCCCTGTTTTGATCACGTTTTCCTCAAAATCAAAACAAAGATGAAAAAACAATGAGAATTTGCCTCTTATCTAGAAACCTGGTTCTAGTCCATACTTTTTTCCATGTGACCCTGTGACTCAGATATTGTCTGCAGTTCTGCATCCTTGTGTCTGGCCTTTGATCTTATTTTCAGGTGTCCTCAGACATTGTATGTGAAGGGGGGGTTTCTGTATCCTGGGTTGTATTTCTTCATTCCTCTAGGAAGCCATCTGTAGCCCTCCCTTCCCCAGCTGGTTATCTAGATTATATGCCTTTTTGTTTCCATCACTCAATGTTCTCATAACTTGCCCTGTAAAGAAATTGCCTGCTTTGTGGTCTGTCATCCCTAAAAGACAGGATTTTCTAAAAGCAGGATCTGTGTTTTATGTTTTGTTGTATCCCATCTTCTAGAACAGTTCTAGTTATAGAAAATCTGCCTTTCCCAAACATTTTAGACATTTAACAAGATGCCATAGCTTTCTACTAAAAGGAGCATTGCCTTATTTTTTTTTACATAAACACTAAAATTATGGTCTACGAATAGTCAACCAACCATACAGACCAATAAAACAGTTGCTGTGTGATCACAAGGCAGTGGTTTCTCCATTTTTGATTGGACAACAATCAGTTCTAAGAGTAGTTGGAAGAGTGGTTGAGCTGACCTCCTTGAGGACATACTAAAGAGAGGCTCTGGGGAAGGTGAGGGAGCCAGGTCAGTACTCCCCTCTTTTTCCAAGTGTCCTTGTTCTGTGGTCTTGCATATAGACTAACTTTTTTTTTAAGAGGCAGACTTCAAGAGGAGTACAGAAAGAAAATCAATAAGGAGGAGGGAACCAAGGAATCAAATTTTCATCAAGTGAAGAAAAATGCCTTGAAAGTGCTATACCGTTTGATACAGCAGCCATCCACAAGAAACGGGAAGAATTGGCTTCTTTTTAAAGATAGTAGATATTATCATTCTTGGCTGGGCAACTCTCAGCTCAGATTCCACATTTTCTCTGCCAGTGCCTTTTCTACTGAGATGAAAACAACATCAGGAGATATGGAGGAATTCTGAGTTCTGGAGCCACTGCCCAAAGCTATTGAGTCTGGGAACATCTGAAATGCTCTTATTTGGTGACTAAAAGTCATTAGAGGGCCCTCATTATGTTGGTGTCTATAACTCAGTAGTTCCTTCCCAGACTTCTTCTAGCATAATCTGAACTGATCACCCACAGTCCATCAATATGGATGACATGGTACTATGTTCACCCTCTGAATGTTATTTTGGCAGCAGTAATAATAATTTTTTTAAGCACCTATGATGTGCCAGGCTTAGTGATATATGCTTTTATATATGCTTCAGTTTGTCCTCATGACAACCTTTTTTTTTTGCTAAGTACTTTTATCATTTTACAAAAATTGAGCAAGTAGCTAAGATTTAGACCATCATTTATCTTACTCTATAATTTGTGTTCTTCTTACTCATCCAGCATACTTTGTGACATTTCTTTTCAACTAAAAAATGGGCATAAGTCTAGAACATTTCTGCTACTTCACAATCAGACATTCTTATAACAGTTTTTCTTCATCTTTCATTACCTTGGGATGGCTTATCTGGGACATTGTTTAAATCATGACCCCTTCTAGCTCTTTTATTATTTGAGAGGCATGGATTTGTTGGCAAAGAAGCCAAGCAAAAACCAAAAATACAAAAAGATCTCAAAGTCAGCCAGAAAAAGTTTAGTCTCTGGTTGTACATAAGAGAATCACCATTGCAGCCCTTTACAGTTTTACAATTGTGTTAAGTACACATTCCATTGCATAGCCTCACAGTCATATTGACAGAGAAAATATGCAGTATTAGTCTCATTCTAGAGATGAATAAAATTAAACTCAAAGATTATTTACCAAAAGATTTAAATCCATATTTTCAAAAAATACATATGAAATGCTTACTATCAAGTCTCTGCTATTATGGATTTTCTATGCTAGTGAATGAAGATAGAAATTAAGGACAGAAGATAGAGTCAGAGGGAGATGGTGAAATTGGGAAGGTTAGGATTGGAATTTAGAGCTAAGATCTTCAAGCTGAGAAGGGTTCTGCTCTGTAAAATCTTAGGGAATGGTGATGAGAGCAGAAGAAAGAGCAAGCTCAAGGGCCTTGAGATGAGATCAGTATTGGCAACTTTGAGATCGAAGGCATGAGAGATACACAGTAGTAAGGAAGGCAAGTGGGAGCAGTTACTAGCAAGATAATAAGGCAGGACCTGATTCTAAGAACTTTCAGAAGACAAAGTATTTATTCTACATGTGAGAAGATTTTAATCATAGATCAATGGATTAAGAAAAAATTCTATTTCCCCCAAAGATATCTTAAGTGTATCTAGTCTTGGTCCTTGGATCCAATGGAAACTAAAGCTTTTGGTTTTGTCCAGTAACTCTGCTTTGTCCACTAAGGACAATGAGTGCAAGGCTTATTAGGCTCCAGCTACCTTGGTCCCTTTTTCATTTCTCAAATATGCCAGGTTCATTCTTGACTCAGCTTTTGTATAAGTCCATACAGAAGGTTCATTCTTGACTCAGCTTTTGTATAAACCCATACAGAATGCCTGAAAGGCATCCCTTCCTTTTTGTCCTGGCCAACTCCTGTTTATTTATTTGGTCTCTGCTTGAATGTTACTTTTGCAGGGAAGCCTTTGGTGATCCTTACACTAGTCCAATTCCTCTGTGTTCCTCACAACACAATTGTGATTCTTCTGATGTGTAGTTATCTGTTCAATGTCTATCTCTCCCACTAAACTGTAAGCTTCCTCTGATGGCTGGTTTGATGGGTCAATTTGGCTAGACAATAGTCCTTGGTTATTGAGGACTAACCTAGGTGTTGTCCTGAAGGGACTATGTGGATATGGTTAACATCTACAATCAGTTTTAAGTAAAGGAGATGGCCCTCAGTGTGAGTGGGCCTCATATAATCAGTTTACAGGCTTTAACAGCAAAACTGAGATTTTCATGAAAAAGAAGAAATTTTACCTCAAGACTGTAATAGGTAAATAGATTGTGAGTGGACATAGAAATCACCCTGCTCCTGCCCAGGAGTTTCTAAACTGCCAACCTACCCTACAGATTTAGGTTTGTCTGCCCCCAGAAATCATGTGAGCCAATTCCTTACCAATTTCTCTCTAAGGCAAGGATGGAGCGGATAGATAGATTTAAGGCAGGGCAAGAAGATGATTAGGGGGACTCGGTATGATGCAAATCCAAATTTTCATATTAGTTTCAATCAGAAGTCCTTAGCATTTGAAGGTCACTTGTGGATTTAATTCATGGAAAATGGCTTCCTCTTGTAAGGCATTCCAGCTCAAAGGAGTGGCAGGGCTGAGATGGGATTCAGGTTGGTATCAATTTCTCTTTTAATGCTTTTTTTCTATGTCCACCCCCTCCTTTTTTTTTTTTTTTTTTTTAGATTTCATTTAATTTTCTTGCTCATGCTACAGAATTGTGTAACATTTTCCTATTAGACAAGAACATCTGCCTATAGTTACAGGCACTGTCAGAAAGGCCTTTGAGATTAACATATGCCCAAAGCAAATTTACTAGTTTTGCATAAGTTAAAAATCATACATTAGTAAGAAAAATTAAGCTAAAAAGTGACATAGTATTGGGTCAGGTCTTATCAATCATGAGAATTAATGCTATTATTCTCAAACTGCTACAGAAAGGAAGAAAAAGTTATTTGAATACAAATGAAAAATTTAAATTATTTAACAGGCTTTCAGTTTGACTCTGAGAGGACCACAGTTTTTTGACAATGCCCCAGAAGGGAGAACAGCTCCAACACTCAAATTCTTGGCTTTGTGTAATGATGAATCCATGATGACTTGGGCTGTCACCATCCACCTATGCTGCCGAAATAAGCTATTTAGCCAAAATAAGAATTAGTATAATTTATGACTTTGTTTTTACAACTGGGACAAGGAAAGAATTGATCAAGTAGCAATCTATCAGTCTTGCTCAAGGCCTTGCTGTTTCTCCCCCTTAAATTAAAATGAAAACCATGAAGAATATTGATTGAAAATCTTCCAGATTCTATTTAATTCCCAACCCCATCTCAGAAACTGTGATCACTTTTAAAGGTAAAATTGATGGCTTATTAGATGTTTTTTGTGGGGCTATTTCATTTCTTACTTGCCTTCATTATCTCTGCTTGAACATCCAGGTAAATTATATTGGTTGGACTGTTTGTGCAGTCCACTTGGGCCATGTTGGAAATAAACAAGTATTTATTGAATACCCTCTGGGGACCTACCCCTGGCATACATCCTTTGCAGGGCACACGGAAGAGACAAACACAATTCCTGCCTTCATATACTTGCACTCTAATGGTATGGACATGTCTCCATTTAAAAATTAAAACCACAAAAGGAAAAATGACTGCAGAGTCTGAAGATTTGGGACCTAGTGTTGACTTTTTCTCTAAGCAGCCATGTGGCATTGATTAAGCCACTGGGCCAGGTTGAACCTTGGTTTACTCAGATAATTTCTATGACTCCTAGGTTAAGCACATGACCTTAAGGAAGTGTTTTAAGAGCCAGCACAGAAAGACTGCTGTAGCAAACAAGGTTGTCTTGCTTGGGAAAAGTTGGCCAAACACAATTACATAAATGTTTATTGAGCACCTACTATGTGCAGGGTGCTGTATGTATCACTGATACTATATCGAGATATATGAAATCCATACCAGTTCTGTCCTCAAGGAGATCATAGAATAGTACTACAGATGTGTAAGAGTCTGGGAGTCAGGACTAAGGGTTTGACCTCTGGAATATATTTGAATCTACTTTGACATTAACTAGCTGTGAATAGATAATGCAGTTAATTATCTCCTTAGAAAAGTGTAAGAAAGTTCCTCCCTCATAGACTCATTGAAATAAATAATTTAACTGATTTAATGGACCAATATTTATTGATTGCCTACTCTACATCAAAGACTAATAGAGCTTGGTATATCTTGGTGAACAAAACAAAGATATCTGTCCTCATTTGGCTCAGCTTCTGGGGGAGGAGACTGAAACTAAATGAGAGATGTAATAAGGAAGTAGGTTGTATAATATGTGACAAGTTGATAAATGGTATGGGAGGAAAAGGAGAGTAGAACAGGATAGAAGGAATCTGGGAATAGGGACTAGGGAGGGGGCTACAGTATTAAATATGATAGGCTTCATGGAGGTTTGAGGAAATGAGGTGAGAAAGGTTGCCAGCATATAGCTTAGGATCAGTTCAGGGACAGAACACAGCCAAGGCAGTGCTCCGAGGCAGGAGCAAGTATGACATGTTGAAGGAAGAGCAAAAAGGCCAGTGTGACTGGAGCAGAGTAAGTCTTGGGAATAGTTTTAGGAAATGAGGTCAGATAGGCAATGAGAGGGAAAGATTAGTTTGTGTCGGACCTTTTAGCCGTTGTAGGAATTTGGGATTTTTTTTTGTGAGGATAAGGGGGTGGGGGCATTACAGAGTTTTATTAAGGAGTGACATAATCTGACTTAGGTTGAAAGTACAATCGTAAAAGTACGGGAGGAACAGGAGTGTGGGCAACTATAAAAAAGGGAGAAGGATCAGGAGGCTATTGCCGTCTTTCAGTCAAGGGAAAGGAGGTGGTAGGAAAGGGTTAGATGCTGGGTTTATTTTAACAGAAGAGTCAACAAAATTTTCTGATGGCTTATAGGTGGGTTATGAGAGAAGACACAAGTCAAGGGCAGCCCCATAGCTTTATGCTGAATAAATGAAATTTATAAAGCAGAGAAAGCATGTGAAAGCATTGAAAGCACTTAGCACATTCTTTGGTGCACAGTAGGCACTCAATTAAGAAATTTAGGTAAATGATGTTTGGAAACAACTTGCCAGTCTGCCTGTTTTTGTCTTTGAGATGTTACTTTATATACCTCTTACACCCTACACCTTCCCTGACTTCCTCTGGGTGATGTGCCTCTTTTATCTTACCCCATAAGCCTTTCCAACTCCTCCACATAGGCTGATTTTACATTAAAGTTTATGAAAACACCTTCAGAAAACAAATGGTGGTAGGAAGATTGAAAGAGTCCTCCCATTTGTTCTGAGATCAGAAAACACTTCCATGAAGGAGGCAACATGGGAGATGAGACTTGCAAGAATGGCTGGGATATGAGGCCACAGTCAAGGGAATAAAATGAACAGCATCAGTTTTCATGCTCCCTGGACTGACAAGTCAATGCAGGTGTCCACTTCACATTTCAGGTTGCCATTCATGGCAAGCAAGGAAGAAAACCAACTAACTCCTCACTTGAGATTTCTGTTCCATATCCTCTTGTCTGGCTAAAGAAGGTCACTTGATCATGAGGGAGGGAGCACTGTCATGCTTCCATCCCATGAACGTACTCTCTCTGCCTGTTGCCTATGTTGTAAGAACAAATTAATGGCCCTGTTTATAGGTTTTTTTCTGTGTATGTGAGTGAGGTGATGATGGTACTAAAATATAAAATATGTTGTGTTTTTCCATTATTTCCTTACTGACTTTTCTAGATTTTCCATACTGCTCTGAGGCAAGGTATGGGAATAAGAGGAAACTGGGATTAGTATCTGCACATCACAAGAAGATAATCAAATTCTAAGATAAGAATGTTGCATAGAGTTAGCTAATATTAATGTGTGTACATATGGCTTATCCTCTCCCTGGACATCTCATTACATATTATGAGATATATACCGTGTATACAGTAGCTATATTCCACACAAAACTCTATTAATGGGCAGGCCCAATAAAGGCATACATCTTTATTAATTTATGATGCAACACTATAAATATGGTACCATTAAAGTAAGAAAATAAAATGCAAATGTATGCATTTATTCACAAAATATGCAGAACCAATTAAAATATAACCTCTTTTTAATCTATTCCTATTAAAGGATTTTTTCTTACCTGGAGCAGATTAGGTTTTTATAAAATGTAAGTTCAAAAATTTCAGTAAAAGAGGTTCTCGTTTTCTGATAGCTCACTTGCAGCAAGCAAAGATATTCTTCCTTGCAACAATGAAGAGTTTCAAACTGTGTTCAGATTAAGGTTATTCTTTCTTGCAAATTATTTATTCTGTGTTCAATATGCATGAATGTCTCTGATGTGATTGAGGTTGTAAAAATGAATTTTGGATATTGCTTTGAAGATTTTTATGATAGAAAAGTACTTTTTTTTAAAAGTGTGAATGTAATCAAGGTACTTCAAGGTGGCCTGTTGGGAGTCTTCTTATAAGTAAATGAAGCACAGTGACATTCATTTCAGGGTGGGTGACCTTAAGAAGTACAGAGAAACAATTGGCATCAGAAGGTTTTGTCCACCATTTTCAGAGTGTATCTAGATATAGGAATGAAAGTCTTCAGCTCCTAGGAGGGAAAATTTAATAGTAAGTCAGGAGTCTCATTTTGTAGGAAACTGAGATCCCAAGCAATCTATTAGAGCAGGGACCAAGAGTGCATATGGGGTCAGAGCTCAGGCATATATAAGGCATATGATGGAGGTGGCCTGGCATGAAAGGTTATGTATCTTGGAGATCAGGAATGGTAGACTGAAGGAGTCCTGGAAGTCTCTATCTAAGGTCTAGGAATTGGGTATGATGGATCTGCAGGTTGTCTCAACAATGCTAGAGAAGGAAGGATTAATGAGGAACAATTATGCTATAAGCTCCAGGAATATAAAGCCTATTACTCTCCTAGGCTGCTGGTAGGAATGCAAATTGATATAATCATTCTAGGGGGAATTTCACCCTGTAGTATGTATTAAAAGATAAAAAATGTACCTACTTTCCACCTCAAATGTTTAATTCTGGGAGTTTTCTTATGAGTAAATCATGCAAGTACATACAGATAAAATGTTCAAAGATATTCACTGGTGTTTATAATAGGAAATAACCAATTAAAAGAAAAGCAAGGAGGAGGGAATAAAGGAAGCAATCTAAATGAATTATAGGATTTTGGTAAAGTAACTTATATTTTCCTTTGCTTGAAAAGAGCTTGACTGACCTCAAAGAACTTGATTGATCTCTGCTCTTCTCACTCATCAGTCTGCCTACCTCTTTCCTTTTTACTTTTCAAATAGTTGCAATATTATTTATACTGAAAACCTTTTCAAGCCTGGGTGAAGTGTCTTTTACATGCATTCCCACAACTTTCTAATTCCTCCTCCATGTTGATTTTTGTCTTATTATATACTAAATTCCTGGTCTATTTCCCTAATATTCAAAAACTAGGGTGATGTTAAAACATTTTCAAATGAATATAAGTAGAGCAATTCTATCAACAAAGACTAGTTCATAATAAATATCAAAGGAAGTTTTTTGTACCAAAGAGCAATGACACTATATGGAAACACAAATAAACACATAAAAAAATGCCACGAGCAATAGTACATATGTGGATATATGAGGCTGTCTTTTTTCTTCTCTTAACTTATAGAAGAGCCACTTTATTATTCAGAGCAAATTAATAATAATAGACTTTGGAAATTATAGCATACGTAGAAGTAAAACCTATGACAATGGACCAAGAAAAGGAGGTGAATAAGAGAAAGTACACTTGGCAAGAATCTTACATTACACATAAAGTAGCATAACATTACTTTTAAGACATTACTTTATGAAAGATCTGATAAATTAAGGATGTGTATTATAATCCCTAAAGCAATAATAAACTCCAGTCCTAATAAAAAAATAAGACACAAGACTAAAAAGCTAACAGTGGTGTTAAAAAGAAATACTTAGGTAAGAAGGACTGATTTACCCAAGTAAACATAGCATAGGAAAATAAAATGAGCAAAGAGCAGATGGGAGAAATAGGAAACTAATAGCAAGATGACAGCTTAAAATATTCAAGCATATCAATAATTACATTAGGTGTCAATGGAGTAAACACTCCAATTAATTGGAAGAGATTGACAATTGGGAATTAAAAGCGAAATCTAATTGCATACTATTACAAGAGATGCATTTTAAACATGAAGAACAGATTGGCTAAAAGTAAAAGAATAGGAAAAGGTAATGCCATGAAAATACTACACAAAAGATACTCAGAATGATTATATCAATATCAGACAAAATTGATGTCAGGATATCGAGTATGACAATGGATACAGAGAGATATTTTAAAATGATTAAAGTGTCAATTCATCATGAGGATATAATAATTCTAAAAGTGTGTGTGTACCTTTTAATTTAAATGATTTTTTGATCATTCTTGTGGAACAAATATTTATAACAATGTTGTAGAGATCCTATAAACATTTGTAAAGCTGATATTGCCATTGTGCCAGAATGTATCGATTGCCAGTGTACCATTTTTTAAATGTTTATTTATTTATTTTGAGAGAGAGAGAGAGAGAGAGCACACTAGTGGGGGAAGGGCAGAGAAAGGGAGAGAGAATCCCAAGCAGGCTCCATGCTGTCAGTGCAGAGCCTCATGCAGGGCTCAATCTTATGAACAGTGAGATCATGACCTGATCTGAAATCAAGAGTCAGATGCTTAAGTGACCAAGCCACCCAAGTTCCCTGCCATTGTGTCAGTATTAAAAAGTATTCTACCTTGTATCTTTAATGAATTTTTATAACCACTTATACTGAACCCATTTGAGCATCCTGTAAATGCTATAGCTTCATTAAACTGTTGCTAATCATATACTTCCAATGTGTTCAGACTGAACAACAACCAGAGAATAAAAACACCACAGTACGTCTGGTTACGTTTTTAAGCAATAAAAAAAAAAGTATGTATGCACCTAAAAAGAGCTTAAAATAGACATATCCACAGTTATAATTTGTGATTTTAACATTCCTCTCACTAATTGATAAAACAATCAGACAAAAAATTTAGTAAGAATAGAAAAGAAACAATTCTATCAACTATTTTAACCTTATTTATATATGTGGAACACTGCTCCCCCAAATTGCAGAAAAAAATTATTTTCAAGTGCATATGGAACATTTATAAAGATAGATCATATGCTGGGCTATAAAAAAGTCTAAGAAAATTTCAAAGAACTTATGTTTTCTGATAAAAATTAGAAATTAATAAAGTAGATATCTAGAAAATTCTCAACTACTTGGAACTTAAGCAACATACTCCTAAAGTAAACTATGTATCAGAAGAAATCACAGGAATATGTAGAAAACATTTCAAACTGAGTGGTAAAGAAAACACTATCAATATTTGTGAATACAGCTATAGCATTGTTAAAATTTTAAATGCTTATATAAGAAAATAAAAAAACGTTAGAAATTAACCCACTCTGAGAAATTAGAAAAAATGAGCAAATTAAACCCAAAATAAATTGAAAGGAGGAAAAATATGACTAGAGATCAATGAAATGAATAAAAATGAAGATAATTAATAAAATTCAAAGTAATTTCTTTGAAAAGTATAATGAAATTAAAAAATCTTTAGGTGAACTGATCAAGATATAAAAGAGAAATATTTATCAATATCAATAATGATGGGTATCACTATAAATCCTTACAGGGGTTTAAAGGATAATAGAGGAATAATATGAATAATATAAATAACACTCTGACACTAAATTTGGTTATTTAAGTTAAATTAACCAATTCCTTGAGTGAACATATTTTAATAGACACAAGGATAAAAAAATAGAAAATCTGAATAGCCCTATATTTGTTAAATAAATTGAATTCACAATTTAAAAGCCTTCTCAGAAGGAAAATACCATATCCAGATAGCTATATTGGTGAATTTAACCAAACATATAAGGAGGAAAAAATATTAATATTCCATAGACTCTTTCAGAAAATAATAAAGCAATACCAACCTGACCATACTTCATAAGAATGTTTATCATTGGTGGCTCAGTTGGTTAAGCGACTGACTCTTGGGGTGCCTGGGTGGCTCAGTTGGTTGAGCATCCTACTTCAGCTCAGGTCATGATCTCACGGTCCATGGGTTCGAGCCCCATGTCAGGCTCTGTGCTGACAGCTCAGAGCCTGGAGCCTGCTTTGTCTTCTGTGTCTCCCTCTCTCTCTGCCCCTCCCCTGTTCATGCTCTGTCTCTCTCTGTCTCAAAAATAAATAAACATTAAAAAAATTAAAAGAAAAAAGCAACTGACTCTTGATTTCAGCTCAGATCATGATCTCTCTGTTTGTGAGATCAAGCCTTGGGCTGGGCTCAAAGTTGATAGCATGGAGTCTACTTGGTATTCTCTCTTTCCCTTTCTCTCTGCCCCTCCCCTGCTCTCTCTCTCTCTCAAAATAAATAAGTAAACTTAAAAAAAGAATGTTTATGTCCATGAAATACCAACATTCCTCATGAAAGTATATAGATAGAATATTAGCAAATGATTTCAGCAATATGTAAAAAGCATAATACAGCATGACCATGTGGAATCTATTCCAAGAATATAAGATTGTTTCAATATCCAAAAATTAAAGTAATTTAATTGAATAACAGAATAGAGGCTAAAAATCATGTAATAATTTTAGTAGATGTAGGAAAACGTTTGAAAAAGTTCAACACACATTCATAATAGCAAGCTGTCAGTGAACTAGGAATTAGGGAGAACTTCCTCAATCTGATAAAGGATGTCTTCAAAAAAATCTCAGCTGACGTGATACTTAACAGCGAAACCAGAAATCCCTTGGTCCTATATTTTAGAATGAGGCAAGGACATCTCACTAGTTCTATTGAATATTGTACTTCAAGTCCTAGCCAATGTAAGGAAGGAAATGACCACAAATGCATACAGATTAGAAAAAGAAAAATGAAATTGTCTTCATATTGAACAGACATAGTTTTCCAAGTAGAAAATCCCAAGGAGTCTACAAATAAACCACACACACACACACACACACACGCGCGCGCGCGCACACACACACACACACACACACAAATAGTAAGTGGATTCAGTAGTGTGCCAGTACATAGAAATTAATTGTATTTCTATTTATGACCAATGAATAATTGGAAAATAAAATTTAAAATACCATTTTCAATAATATGAGAATATAAACTATTTATAAATAAATGTAATGAGTAGATGTGAAAGACTTGTAAACTGAAAACTCGAAGATAATTCTGAGCAGACAATGAAAACCTAAAAAAGGGAAGAGACACATCATGCTATTAGATTGGAAGATTCAGTGTTAAGATATCATTATCCCTAAAATGTTCTATAAATTCAATGCAACCTCAATCAAACTCTTTGCAAGCTTTTTGATAGAAATTGACAAAGTGATTCTAAGAAATTATATGGAAGTGCAAAGGACCTAGAATTACCATGACAATTTTGAAACAGAATGAAATTGGATGCCTTACACTACCTAAGGTCCAGACTTACTACAAAGCTACAGTAATCTACAAAGTGTAGTTCTGGCATAGGTGTAGACAAAAAGATCAATAAATAATAGAGACTAGAAATAGACTCATGCATACAGATCACTTGATTTACTACGAAGGTGCCAAAGCAGTTCAATGGGGAAAGAAAGTCTGTTTACCAAACAGTGCTGTGACAATTGGATATCCACATGAAGGAAAATGAACGTGGACTCCTACCACACGTCTTACACAAAAATGAACTCAATTTGAGTCACATACATAAACATAAAAGCTAGAGCCTTTAAGATCCTAGGGAAAGAAACCAGAGGAATGTATTTGTGACCTTGGAGTAGCCAATTAATTTTTAGACAGGAAAATTGAAATTAGTAAGTTTCTGCTAAATGACAAATTGAACTTTATGAAAATTTAAAACTTCCATTTATAAAAATGCACTCTTAAGAAAATGAATATGCAAGTCACTGAGAGAAAAATGTTTGCAATACATATATCAAAGGACTTACATCCGGACCATAAAGTTCTTATGAACAACCCAATTAAAAAATACAGAACATACTTGAACAGATTCTTCATAAAGGAAGAAATACAAATGGCAAATAAATCTATTAAAATGTGGTCAACATCGTAATTATCGAGGAAATGCAAATTAAAACTGCAGTGACATATCACCACACTCCCACTAAAATGGCTATAATTTGGCTGAGAATAGCAAATGTTCATGAGTATATGGAGCAACCGGAACTTACAAACGTTGTTAGTGATATTGTAAAATAATGCAACCATCTTAGGAAATGGTTTGTAAGTTTCTTCCAAGCTTAAGCATTTACCTACTCTATTGTCCCAGCAATTTAGCTGAGAGAAACCAAAGTTTATGTCAATGGAAAGACTTGTACAAAAATATAGCAGCTTTCATCATAATAGTCAAGAAGTGGAAACGGCTCAAGTATCCGTCAACAGGCGAATGGATCAGCAAGTTGTGGCATATTCACACAGTTCAGCAATAAAACTGAATACACTACCGATATGCTCAGTAACATGGAGTATCTCAAAAACATTACGCTGAGTGACAGGAGCCAGACACAAATGTGCGCTTACTGTATAATGCCATTTATGAGAAGGTTTAGAACAGGCACAGCTGGTGTATTGCAGTAAGAACCAGAATAAGGGTATCCTCTAAAGGGGGAGGATTTACTCTGACAGGGCACATGGGAATTTGCCATAAGTAAGAAATATTCTATATCTGAATACCAATGTGAGTTATATGGTTGCAGTTTGTCAAAACTCACAGAACCATTTGGCCAATGTTTTTGCATTTTACTAAATGGAAATTACATTTCGACTTTTTTTTAAAAAAGAATTTAATTATATAGTTCCGTTAGTGACATATTATTAAGCAAAATTTGTAAAATTTATAAATTTAAAATAATCCCTTTATGTAGACAAGTATTTTATTGGTCAAGATTTATGATAAAAAAAACAAACAATTTATTTAAAAATATTTAGTATATATACACAATGGAATACTACTCGGCAATGAGAAAGAATGAAATATGGCCTTTTGTAGCAATGTGGTTGGAACTGGAGAGTGTTATGCTAAGTGAAATAAGTCATACAGAGAAAGACAGATACCATATGTTTTCACTCTCATGTGGATCCTGAGAAACTTAAAAGAACACCATGGGGGAGGGGAAGGAGGAAGAAAAAAGTTAGGGAGGGAGCCAAACCATAAGAGACTCTTAAAAACTGAGAATAAACTGAGGGTTGATGGGGGTGGGAGGGAGAGGAGGGTGGATGATGGGTATTGAGGAGGGCACCTGTTGGGATGAGCACTGGGTGTTATATGGAAACCAACTTGACAATAAATTTCATATTAAAAAAATAAAAATAAAAAATAAAAATATTTAGTCTCATGCCAGCTCTTGGGGAAGGTCAGGGACTGAGGCTTGCATGCCACACAGTCAAGAGTGAAACAGAGAAGCACCGAGCCACACACGGGACTGTTCTAGGTGAAATTCCACTGCCGGGGCCACCTGCTGCCTGGCACATCCGAGGGCAGGGTAGAACCTGCATTAAAGCTACCCTAGGCAGCCAGATGTCTCCCCCACTATAGATTCCAGGAGATTTGGTTTTCCTGTGTGAAGCTGCCATCTCACACTGTTCACTTCCCTCTTGCAAGATGTATGTAGTGCAATCTGCTGAGTGAGACCCTCACGGCGAAAGACCTGGGAAATATCTGGTTTCTGAACAGGAAGATATGGTTCAGTCCCAAAGGGAATGGGAGTGGGTGATGATTGAGCTAATTGAGTTCAAATGCTTTGTACACATTCTTTTTTTCTGTGCAAAAATTTAAACAATAGGAGTAGCACATGAGTTCATATATAACATATGTAAAAACATTTGCTTTTACAAAAACAAAATTGGATTCACTGTATGTTATCCAAAGGGGAGATGCAAAGTCTTGCCAGTTATGACAACCACAACTCTGGGTGTTTTTTTCTTACCTTAGCTGAATGACAATCGCACCTTGGTATTTTATGACCTACGGACTAAGTAATATATCTAACCCACCAGTAGCATACTCCCAAACACAGCCAACAAGAAACTCAGTTCTGCGGTTTGTCATGGGCTGTTTGTATTTATAATTCTCTTCCTCTATCTACTGTGTATTTCATGTTTCATTTTTCTTCAAAAACACCTTGGCTGGTTTGGGTTTTTCACCTAGAGGAATAAACAAAGCTTGCCGCTCTGAGGTATTTGAGTCTTTGATGGACTTTCCTATATGGGTTGCTTTGGTCTTACATTAACATTTTATAATGGACTTGGAAACATTAGAAGGTACTCAGAATGATCCCCAGTGATCTAGAATGCTCCTCTTTGCCCTTACTCTAGAGGAGCAATTTTCCATTGGTTATTATGGTTAATAACCCTGTCTATCCAGTAACCTGAGGATCCCAAAATGGCCATATGGCAGTTTTAACTTTAAGTTCAGTGGAAGAATTGCTCTCTTGGGCACTCAGACCTATAATTAGCAGAGCTTGAAGTCCTAGAGACCATTAAAATTTTTTTTTGTAAGTAGGTCAATAAGTGAAACAGTGCAAGTTGCTATGCCTCACCCCCCTGTTTTGACTATGAGAGAAACAGCATGGTGTGTTGATTGCTTGTTCAAAGCATACTTGTATCCTCAGATTCTCAAAGTGACATTTCCAAGCTGGTATTTCTCTAAGTCTTCCATAGGCCACTGCATCATTCTTTAAGGTTTACTCTTTCTTAGTGAATCCAAAGCTATTGCTAATAGAAGTGTGACTAAGGAAAAACCAATCTACATTCCCCATGCTCTCAGTCTACTACTGGGTAGCAGGCTCATCATCCTAAGATGTGACAGTATGTCAAGTTTAGAAATTGACATTGCTGTTGAAAAGAGTGAAACTTTGCTCTTTTAATGGCCAGGCCAGATGTAGTGAGGAGAAGTTCGTGTTTTACACATAAACAGTTTATGTTCTTGTCACCTTGGCCATTTTGTTTATGAATACTTTGAGCAACTACTCAAAATTGCCATGGCTAGAAAAACGGGTTAAATGACCCCCATGGAAGAGACCATTTTTTAAGCCATATCAGTAAGTCTCCTCTCTTCCCTTTCTCCTCCCCCACCACGGGGGTTCTGTGATAACCGTTTATATGGCCATGTGTACTCATACCCTGAACTTGTTAAGAGTGGTTTATCCATATATTCTTTCACAAGTCTTATTACCAAATGTTCAAGCTTGTTTTTTTTTTCTAATATTCTGCTGTCAGCCAATTCATTTAGCCATTATCCAGGAATTGGTGTAGAGACTCATCTCCGCCCTTACTTCCTTCACAAGGGACCATGTGATGCACTGCTTGTCGTTTTACCAACTAGGAGCACCTGGCTTCAACCAAATGAGGTGATGATATCATTCCACTCCCACCTCACCATATTATGCAGAATCTTCTGTAAGTCATTTTTTTCCCTTAGTCAGTCATTGGAACATTTTTATGAGGACAGAGATATAGATTGACCAATATGTGATAGCATGTTAGAAGTAAGCACATTGGTAGTGAGAGTGAATTCTGCAAATTACTTGCGCCTCTGAAGATCCCCTTGTATTTGGTCTTGTATATACAGCTTTGCCAGATCATGGATGCTGCTGGGAATACCTGGCTATAGTTTCTTTCAGGGTGCACAGTTATATACCCTTTCATGGTTAGCTGTTCAGTCTCTACAGAGATCCAGTAGCAAGCCAAGAACTACTTTTCAAAAGAATAGTAACTTGCCCAAAGTGGGGTGGATCTGCTCCCCAACCTACCATGATTCTCTTTCTAAGCCTGGCAACTGGCTTCATGGAGCATCATTGTCAGCCACAGACATTTTAGGTACCATTGGATCTACCATGTAATAGGGGTAAAATGGCAGAGTGGCTTGGAATTCTCAAGTCCCTCTTGAACCTGGTAGCTGTATTGGTAATTCAGTAAGTGGGAACAGTACATCCACCCGAGATGTGTTATGTTTCCAAAATTGAAAGGCTACTAAATATTGCATTTTTTAGTGGTTAGAAAGTGTGAAATATAACAACTTTTCTTTCAATTTGGAGAGGGTGTGCTGTCATAATTTAGACCACTGTTTATGAACTAGGATATGGGAATTAGATGTAAATCTTAATCATCTCTTTAGCATACTAGAGTTTGGGTATTTTTTATTTGTTTGGGTTAGTTTCTTTGTTTGGGTCATACAAATGAACTAGGATCTTAGTGGGTTACCATATCTATTATTTCTAAGGATGAGGCCATCTTGTGTACAACTTGAGGGGATACTATTCCCCTGATAAAATGCACTGTATCAGCCAAAGATCTCTTTGGGTCAAGCTATCATCTTTTCCATTCTAGTCCTGCTACAAATTATTGCAAACTGTGCCATCTTGTCTCTGGTGGCTAGGTGCCACCATGGGATCTCATCATTTTCACTGTAATAAGGGGGTCCATTCAGTGGCAGTGCCTCCTACCTTTATCCTTTACCTCCTCCTTTTATCCCAAGAACATTCATTTCTCCAGGAGGATGGTGTTCTGCTGACCATTTACTTCTCAATGCAGTGAAGAGAATGTTCTCTCAGGACTCTTGGGGGATATAGGGAAGGGGTAAGTGGCTTACTCATGATAGAGTCACTATACACATTCACTGTCATTAAGTCTATAATTTCTTTTTTACATTATTACAGAAGTCCTGATGTCTTAATTTCATTTAGTGCAGTCTATAGTTGAATACAGATTTTAGCCAAACAACAATCAACCAGAAACACCATTAGCTATTCCACTTGGCACAAAGAACACAGAATTTGGGGCAAAAATACCCACATAAGTAAATTCAGCCCAATCTAAATTCCCAACTCTACCTTCCTTAGAATCTAGCCCTACATAATCCTCCAGGCTTTTGTGCCATATATTGGCAAAACCTTGCAATTTTTTTGGTGTGCAAGCTTTCTCCTCTCAAGCCTGACCTTAGTCTTCGACTTCCTACTCCTGGGAATGCTGGAACCTGCTTCTAGTTTTAGACTACGAGGCCATGAGAGTTGGTAGATTTGAGACAGGAATTAATTACAGGAATCAGCTTCATTGTGGGGGCGGGTGGTGGGTGGAGAGGAGATGCTTCTGCTGGCAAAGGAGGTTTAGCAGAATTTGGAGGTTTAAGATGTCCAAATCATTGTAGATGTTTTCAGAGTCTCATTCTTTCCCAGTCAATACCCCAGTTCTTGTGTAAGAGACCTAGACAAGGCTAAGAATTTAACCTACATGGCATTTCAGTAACCTGCTGATCAAATTTTTGGTCTGATGATAGGCTTTATCATCCCAGCAGTGGGAAGAGGTAATATATATTAGGATAGTTATAAAAACTCCTTGGTTCCCTGCCTGTGTCTTTAGTCAAGAATAAAAAACCATGAGTTTGTGATTTAATTTTTAAAGTTGTCCCATGCAATTAGAAGTAACCAGCCTATTTCTCAGACTTCATGGTGATGTTTCTTGGCATCCCTTCTGCCAAAGCTTTATCCTCAATAGACACTGCTATCCAGGAAACCACAGAAAATTCCAACTCGCTGTTTTGCCACTTTTTGCAATGAGTGACTCGTGTTGCATTCTCTAATGACAATGAATAGTCAACTGCCTTCAAACTCAGGTCAGTACCAGTTGAGATCTCCATTTCTTTGAGTGTCTGTCACCTGCAACCACTTCTGTCAATAGTTATCCTATTTGTCAGGATATTTACCTAGAAATAATATATTTCACTCTTAGTAGTTTAAGTAGATAGGATTTTAAAAAAGAAAAACTGGTGATGCTATTACAAATAGGTAGCTTCAGTATTGTTTTTCTGTGGAGGTGGCACTGGAGAACATAGGGAACAAAATGCAGATGAGTCATTACCAGAAAAAAAAACACAGCAAGGAAACATCCATGACACAACAGACTGTCTCAGCAGGAATCTCACTGCTGCCAGTGACCTTAACTCTACACCTGTACTGTCATGGGCTAGACGCTAGAACCTCCGGTTTTGCTGACCCCAAAGTATCAAGTACTTCTTGCCATTATATTTGAAAGAAAACCTAGTCTCTCCTCCCGTCAACAGTACCTCACTTTACTTTCTTTCACCTTTGAAATCTCATGTGAAACCAAACCCACATGCAGAATCCAGGTTACTAGATTTCAGAAAGTTATACACGCCGAGTAAGTTACAAATATATTTTCATAGAAAAGCTCTCCAAGGCACACATACAAATGTTCGTGACAATTAACTCTGGCTGTAATGGTGTCAAACATATAATCTCTTTTGCCTATTTAGATCTCTTGATTCTCAATAGTAAACATTTTCCTTACGAAATAAGAAAAATTGATTTAAAAAAACTTAACGAAAAACAAAAAGTAAAGTGGTATCTTTTATTTTTCAAGCACCATGACCGTCAGATTAGCAGGTATTTATAACAACACATTGAATTCACTCCTTTAGAGCCAGAGGATCCACATGTCATTGCTGTAGTTTATTTTCTCCCTAGAAGTTTACTGCTAAATTGATTCAACAAACAGTAAGACATTGCTAACATATGATTATTATTGTTCTAGATTATCATTGTTCTAGATTATTATTGTCTAAGAATGAGACACGTATTTCCTATGGGGATATGTTGTCTGGACACAAGGGTAGATAACACAAAGAAGTGTAATAAGAGTTATCAGTGCAAAAATTGGCCAGTATACATGGGGCTCATACAATATGCACACATGGGTTTGCAACAGAAATAGGACCCTTTCTACTAAAAAGAAAAAAAATGAGGCATTAGGACAGACATCAAAGAGGTTGTTGATTATTTTGACCTTAATCTTGAAAAGTAAATAGATATTTAATGTGTGGACAGGAGGCTGATGGAAGAACATGAGTAGTACATAGAACAAATACCATGTCGCCCTCTCTGGGAAACACTTACTTTAGCATCACGCATCACTTTATGATTCTGCTCCTTGGCCCCTTGCAGAAAGTAACAGATTTGTAATCATCATAATTAATTCTCAATCAGAGAATTACACTGAGTCATCTTGAGGCAGAAGTGTGAGATATGGAAAATCCTCACGATCATGCTACCAATAATTAAAAAGACAGCAAAACACTAAATCTAAGAGCTTTCAGTCCGAAGCAAAGCACACCTGGTTTAGATTCTGGTTCCGTCAGGTACTATCTCATCTTGGGAAAGTAATTTCATTCCTCTGAGCCTCAGTTTCCCATACTTATAAAGTGAATATCTAAATAGTACCAACTTCTTAGGGTTGAGGAGATAAATAAGATAATGTCTATGAAGTACATACTGTTCAGTTCCTGACCTGTAATAAGTACTCAATACATATTAGCTAATACTATTAGCTTTATATGACTCGGTTTTCATTGTGTGGCTCCAAAAATCTAATCAGTCCTATGCTATTTATTATCCTATGAAAATTTAATTAACACCAGACAGCACTTAAGATTAATTAAGAAAAGAGATTACTTGAGAAACACAAACACCCTCCAGGTAGACATGGGTTGTGTTTTTTAATTAATTAATTAATTAATTATTTTTTTCCTACTGGTATTGCTTGAACTGACAGATTCATTGTAATGTGACTTTCAGTGACATACATGGAGTAGATTATTTAGGGATGGGGTAATCAGAAAGTCATGTTGACTGGCTCTGAGAAACTACGGTACAGGCATCAGCTGTGCACGTGGTGTCAAGCTGAGGTAATTCAGCACCAACCCAATCATTTAAAAACTTATGTTGAACCCTCAACTCAGTAAGAAGAAAATGAGGCAGATAATTAGCAATTGGACAAAAGTATTCAAAGTGCTGAGTTCTCTTTCCATTTTTTTTAACTGGGTGTGTCAGAGTCCTGTGCATTCAAGGCCATGGCTGTAGAAGAGATTGTTGACTAAACCGATGTTCTTACACGAGATTAGATCTAAAATTATCTCAAAGCATAAGAAAGAGAGACAGTTTGGTTAAATTGGGAGAAAATGGATTGTCCAGTGTTTTCTATGCATTAGCAAAGAGGCAGTGTAGCACGGTGTGGTGAAACCAGAATGTCTGGTTTGTACTCCTTGCTCATTCATTTTTTACCTATGGGAACTCGAGCAAGCTTAATTTCTCTTTGCCTTAATTTTCTTTACCATAAAATAGGAGTAGTACCTCGCAGGACTAAAGGAACTAGTACATGTAAAGTGCTTAGAATAGTATCTGGACCTAGTAAGATTTCAATAAACATTAGTTATCTTTATTTGCTATGTGATCTTGGCCTAATTTTTTCTCAAGTCTCTATTTTCTCCCATGTAAGATGGGGATAAAAGTAAAGCATAACTAAGGTTCTCCCTGAAAAGGAAATGAGAAAGTGTATGTAAGTGTATAGGAACACACACACACACACACACACACACACACACACATGCACATATTCACTCCTAACAAAAGTAACAATTGGTCCACTCTGCTCTCGGCAGAAATGCTGCAAAGAGCTCACACATCCTCTCCAAGAATGAGGGACACAGGTGCATGACCTTTCTAAAGAAAGAGCCAAGAGCTGGTGGTGGAGGCATTCTCTAGTTTTAGTTTAAATATGTTAAGTTTAAGGATTAGCCATTATTCTGAAACAATGTGATTCCTCATTCTCTGAGACTCCATCTAAACAACTACCCTAAACTTCATTATCCAAATGTTAGGATGACATTATCATTCTGAAAACCTTGCTTTATTTCATTAGTTTATTCTTGTCCTTTGAGAATTTTTTTTAATTCCCTTTATCTTATTTTTGGTTATAATCTCTTGCAAGACATTTCATAGAAAATTGTAAATGAATGTTACAGATGAAATGTGTCAGATGATTTTTAAATAAATAGAATTTAAATCTTTCCAATATAACCTAAGCTCCATTAGACATGGGATTGGCATGACAGACCAGGAAAAGTGGAGAAAGCTGTGAGTTTCAGTTTCTGTCCCCCATCCCACATATATTTGTCACCTCCCCAGTTGCCCATGATTGGTGCATGGGTTCCTCTACTTGTCATATTCAGCCCAGTTTTCTCCTAAACTAGTGCATGTATCTGTTCCTGTTTATTGTCTCCTCAAAACTTACCTGCCAAAGGTCTTCTCTCAATTCCTAGACTTTTCAAGCAGTTGGAACTCTTTTGATGGAATTAATGTACAAGAAGTTGATAATGTCTAAACATAATGTAAAAATAGTATGATAATGTGACATCCAGATGATGTTATTTTATTTATATTTTTTATTTTTGAGAGAGAGAGAGAGAGCATGAGTGGGGGAGTGGGGCAGAGGGAGAGAGGGGTTGGGGAGAGACAGAGAGACAGACAGATGGAGAGAGAATGAAAATCTTAAGCAGGCTCCATGCTCAGCGTGGAGCCCAATGTGGAACTCAATCCCATGACCTTGGGATCATGACCTGAGCTGAAATCAAGAGTTGGAAGCCTAACCGACTGAGCCACCCAGGCACCCCTAGATGATGTTAGTTCTATTGTAATAGGAGAGAGGCAATGCCTTCAACATAACTCATTATTAATGATGGATGTTTTAGATTTAGGAAAATCGTTTTGGAGGAAAAGTTCATAGTGTTGTTCAAATCATGTAAACTCCTAAGAAAACTTTGCCCAGGGAAGTACGATTACAGGGAATAGAAGAAGGAATCCAACCTCCATGTGGCAGCCATGTTATGTAACACTTAACAGCAATGGAGTCCTTTTTTTTTATTTTTTATTTTATTTATTTATTTATTTATTTATTTATTTATAATTTATTTATATGTAATTTATTGTCAAATTGGTTTCCATACAACACCCAGTGCTCATCCCAACAGGTGCCCTTCTCAATGCCCATCACCCACTTTCCCCTCCCTCCCACCCCCCATCAACCCTCAGTTTGTTCTCAGTATTTAAGAGTCTCTTATGATTTACCTCCTTACCTCTCTGTAACTTTTTTTTCCCCCTTCCCCTCCCCACTGGTCTTCTGTTAAGTTTCTCAGGATCCACATATGAGTGAAAACATATTGGTATCTGTCTTTCTCTGCCTCACTTATTTCACTTAGCATAACACTCTCCAATTCCATCCACATTGCTACAAATGGCCAGATTTCATTCTTTCTCATTGCAAGTAGCATTCCATTGTATATATAAACCACATCTTTATCCATTTGTCAGTTGATGGACATTTTGGCTCTTTCCATAGTTTGGCTATTGTTGAAAGTGCTGCTATAAACACTGGGGTACAAGTGCCCCTATGCATCAGCACTCCTGTATCCCTTGGGTAAATTCCTAGCAGTGCTATTGCTGGGTCATAGGGAAGATCTATTTTTAATTTTTTGAGGAACCTCCACAGTATTTGACAATGGAGTCCTTCTTAAGGGCCACACACTTAATGTGTGTGTTAGCTACATTAATTCTCATAACAACTCCATAGAGTACGTAGTGTAAGTAGTCTTATTTGTGAACAAAAAAACTGAGAGACTCTGTAAGTGAGGTTACCCTGCTAGTTGTCCTGCAGACAAAATGCAAAACTAGGCTCTCTAACTCAGAAACCTTGTCACTTTCCTCCTCTGTTTTATGGCCTCCCAGGAAATAGCTCATTCGATCCCCACAGAAGCCATGAACTATGTCAGTGCTATTAGTTTCACTTAATGGAAAGAGTATTTGCCCAAGGTCCCTCAGCAAGGAAGCAGAATTGGGATTTAAATTCAACCCCGCCTGTTCCTAAAGTCTGTGTTATTTCCACGAAGCAAACTGCTTCTACCAGGCTTCCCTGTCCCTTTTGCATCTCCAATTTCTCTTGCAATGATTCCTTTACAGTTAAGTTGACACAGACTGTGTTTCAGGCAAAATGGCACTTGTACTATTTAGTCATTCATTTTTCTTATGACATCGGGCTATGGGTGGGGTCTAACGGCTTGAGGATATTTTCCAGAGTGCTTCTGGCAAAACAAATAATTATGGCATCTTCTAGCATTTAGGTTGCCTAATGGCCAACTTAAAAAACAAAAGGTGACTTTACTCAGATACAGCAATGCCACTGAGGCTCCTCTAAAGTGACCTAATGTCTTGTAATTCCACGTGCCATTAAGGAACAATTAAAGCAATCACAGTAGGTTTCAATTCTCTAAACATTGCGGTGCCAAGTCACAGGTCTTGATTCCCATTTCATTTGTTTTTAGTGGCAAGGCAATCAGGGCATGGATCTTTCTTCTTTCTTTTTCTGTTCCTCATTACCTTTCATATCCCCTTGCCATTCAAAGGAAATAGGCTCCTGTGACCATTCTTCAGGAAAAAAAAAAAAAAAAAGATTAGGGTGATACAAAGGTCTTAAGGGTGGAGGTGGTACAGAAAATAATGACGACAGAATAATCCAAAGACATTCTGATTTCCAGAATGGTGTTCTCTTCCTAAATCCCTCTTCTCAGCTCTTCAACCACGATTGACTGAATTAGCCTTTTCTTACACTGAGGGAAAAGGCTTAAACAGAAAAATTGCTCTGGGAAAGGAAGGCTCATTGATGGGAGCATAAATGATGCCTTGCATCAGATTTTTTTTTTTTTCTGAGAGCAAGTTTTTTTAGGGGGAAAGAAGACGGGAGTTCAAATTTTTGAGTGTCTCTCTGCCCTACCAGCATTCAGATAAGCTACTGGATATTTAATCTTAAAGAAACTCCTGTGCACTAGGTATTTACCATCTGGATTTTACAGTTGATGGAATTAAAGAGGTTCAATGACTTGCCTACAGGTGTATAGTCAGAGAGGTTCAGAAGCAGTATTCAAGCCTTACTCCCTAAAACTGGACTCTCTCTTTGGAGGTCATCACACTCACAGTTAACTTGTATTAACAAATACTTAATGATCAGGGCACGGCTTTTGATAGTGGATATGAAAAGGGCTACGACATGAATTCTGTCCCCTGTTGGAAGAGATTGGAACATTTCTCCTCTGAGTCTTGTTCCCATTTGAAGGGATCCTATTAGGTTAATACTCTTGATCTCCTGCCCTGACCCTCAGACTCTCACTGTCCTTCTCCAAGGCAGAGGAGGGGCCTCCATGACTAGTGAGTTAGGGGAGTAAATATTGAGCCCAATTTATAGCCCTCTTCTGTTTTGGGAACTGCCTGCTGGCCAAAGGGATGTATCCTTCCTCATCTAGTGTCACCCATCTGGTAATTTTAGGCTTAAAAGCCCTGCCCTTGTGAATAGGGTTGGGTTTTCAGTTCTGCTTGTGAAGGGTGAGTAGGTTTACCTCTAGGGTGTAGGGCTTACTATTAGCAATCCAATAAAACCTCTCTATGCCCTGATGTTTTTCAATATCAACTTGAGCTCTGTTAAAGGCAATAATTCACACTTCCAGTCTCTGTCTGCCTGACTGTTGCCTTGTCTCTCAATTAGTTGCAAAACAAGTTACAACCCCAAACCCTCAGTGGATTCCATCTCACAGGAGGAACCAAATGTAGCCCATGATAACATTGCATCTGTCATTACCGTGTGCTAATTCTGTAGAATGAACCTCACATACAGGGCTGACTTCTTGGACTTTGATAATGTAGTCTCTTAATTGAATAGCTGTGGTTTCTGAAATTCAAAAATGTTAGCACACTTGTCTTTATCAACACAAAGGATTCTGATTAAGAGGAACATCGGATAACTCAACCTTATTTCTCAGGATCTAGGGAAACATATTATCCACCTTTTAGCTAGGAGCTTTGGCATCTGGAAGACATTGTCTTTTTTGGTATCTCACCCTATAATCACACTTATCCACAAGATGCCAAGTGAAAGCAACAGAATCAGCCACATTTATTGTAAATCAAGCAACACATCCAGATGATTAATTGACATTTTCCAATGTTCATCCTGCTGTTTCGCTGATTGGGTAGTGAGGCCATCTTTCCAAGAAGTATCTTCTTTAAGTAGTTACCCTGAACATCAAATATACAGAGAGTGGCAAATGTTGGCTATTATCTAAACATTTTCGCAGGTATGTTTTAGTAGACAGTGCAGGTTAGTACTCATTTTTTAATCTAATTATCTAGGTCATTCAGAAAATCTTAAAATTCTTTCTTAGGCTGAAATACTCAAATGACAGCAGTTGTATGGCTCTCACCTGAGTTCTTAATTCTGTGAACTTATTTGGCCATTGTTGGAAGGTGATTCTAAAAATAACCAAAGCTTCAAAGGAAGGTGACTGAAATCATAGGTAGATACTTAGTTATATCAGAATCAAGCCATCTGTTCTTTTTTAATCTGCTTGTTAAGTGGAGCTTTGAAGCTGTATCTGTTACTTCTTTTCAAAAGGCAGGCAGTAGAGGAAATACTTTTAATCAGAACTCAATTCTCATGTATTTTACTTAATGGGTTACCTAGGTAACTCACCAGTTCTCAGTGACCCTTAAAACTCACATTTTTATCTGGGAAGAGGAAAGCATTATTACAGTTGGAGGATTTATAAAGATGCTTTAATATCTCTGGCTAAAGAGAGTCTGCAGTAATCTTTGGTTTGGACATTAATATACCTTTACATTGTGAATTAATTATTCATACATTTATTGAGCATCTATTATGGTCTAAGCACTATATTAGACATTGAAATTGAAAAACTTTAACATATTTTATTGCTCATTTCCTTGTGATTTAGAATTATGCATATATTATATAAAAACTACATATATGTATGTATGTGTATATATGTGTGTGTGTGTGTGTGTGTGTGTGTGTGTGTGTATATACATACTGTATATATGCATACATACTGAGCCGCATATTGCTTATAACTTTTGTTAAATATGTTGTTTAATCTTCGGTGTTTTATTTCCTATTCTCAATTCATAGACACCAGGTTCATCTTCTTAAACACCAATTTTGCCAAGTCATTTCCATGATTAAAAACCAACACTGGCTCTTTTATAACTTGAAGGATCAAGTTATAATTATTCAGTCTGTCATTTAAAACGCTTCTGGTTCTAATCTATCTTTTATGCCACATTTTCCATAAGGACCCTAACAAAACCTTCCATTGTAGTCAAACCATTTTCCCCAAGATGTTTTTTGGTCATTCTCACCATGCCTTTTGCCCAAGGCCTTATATTTTCTAGGAATGTCCTCCCATTGTCTTCTGCCTCTCTTAACTCCATCTTTCCTTCCAGGAAGAGAACACTTTATTTCTTCATACAACATGTCTCTGATTTTTCCTACCCAAAGTGATTTTTCCTGAACATGGATGCGAACACTTTGTCACTTACTATGTATGATACTCGTTTACACTGTTGTCTTTCTTTTTTTGTCTAGAGACTGTGGACCATATTGTAATGGAACTGATTCCCCTAACTCTATTTTAAAGCCACTCTTGCTATTTCATAGGCTAATGAAGTCTTACTTCATCTAAATTGCATTTGTCTGATAAGAAAGGAATATGGTCTTGTACATTCTTGCCTCTGTATATCACCAAGCACAGTACCTGGCAAAGAATAGGCTGTCAGTAAGTAATTTTCTTTAGTGTGACAGCAGGTACAGTAGAAATGGTACTGGATTGAAAACCAAGAGGCTTGGGTTCTTGCTTTGGCTCTGTTAGTTGTGTCATCTTGGGAAAGTCTCTTGTATTTTTTTGGACCTGTTTCATCCACTGTATAATGAGAGACTTGATGACTTAATTTTTAAGTCCCATTTCAGAGCTACCAGTATGTGGTTGGTTTGGTGATAAAATTCTTATTTTTCCCTCCACAAATACTGGAGTTAGTAGAATTTTGTATAGCTGCATGAAACTTGTAAGGGATTGATCGTTCTCATGGAGCAAGGGAAAAAAGGTAGTGAGGTGTTCCAGGGCTGGTTTAGATACCTCTTCTCTTTTTGCTCTATCATCTTAAGCATTTGGTTTTCTCCTTCTCAGTCACAAGATGGCTGCTGAGCTTCTAAGCTATTCATTCATGCTCTGTAGTCAAAAAGAAAGGGAAAGGGTGAAGGGCAAAATTTATGTCAACTGAGCATGTCCCCTTTTACTAGAAAAAAAGTAGTTTTCCTAGAAGCTCCAACTATAAGACTTTTACTCTCACCTTCCAATTAATTGTATGGTATGTGGTTACCCCTGAAGGAAGTCAAGGAAATGAAATTTTTAGGTAGGCATGGCCATCTCAGTAAAATTAATCTCAATCTTTCTCCTTTGCCTTTGCTTGCTCTCGGTCTCTCTCTCTCTCTCTCTCTCTCTCTGAGAAATGGAGGATAAATTAATAAGGTCTTTCATACTGTCACATAAATATCTGTATCTTCATATCTTTACATTTTGTTGATTAATTACTGTAATGAGACAATCTGCAAGCAAGTAAGAGCCAACAAAACATTTTGAGGAGAGGAGTTGAAGGACTTTGGACAATTTAGTTTTGGGCATATGCTACAGTGAGTCTCTTGATCTTTGGATTTTCTTTTCTAGAAGGGTCTATTATATTTTTAAATTATAACTTCATTGATATGTAATTTATGTGCAATAACCCACCTTCATTTAACATGTGTAGTTTGAGCTTTGAAAGTTATATTATACTCATGAAACTACTACTAAAATCAAGACACCAATATTGCCATCATACCCCTCAAGTTCCTCCTGCCTCTTTGTAACCCATCCCATTCCCCACTCCTGCTTTGGACAACCACTAATCTGCTTTCTTTCACTGTATGTTCATTTGCATTTCTAGATTTTTGTATAAATGGAATCATTTGGGATCTACTCTTTTGTGTCTGGCTCCTTTCCTTTAGCATAATGATTTTGAGATTCATCCATGTTGTTGCATTTATTGAGTTCATTCCTCTGAATGACTGAATAATTTTCCACTATATGGATATTCCACATTTTTTTCATTTACTTGTTGATGGCCTTTTTGTTGTTTCTCATTTTTTACTATTATGAATAATGCTACTATGAACATTCATGCAGAAGGATTTGTAAGAACATATATTTTGATGTGTTCTTGGATAAATAAACAGTATGTAAGAATTGTTTGCTAATGTAAGTCTGACTTTTAAGAATCTGCCAACTTATTTCCAAACTGTTTGTGCCATTTTATATTCCTATCAGTAATACATAAAAATTCGAGTTGCTTCACGTTTTTGGTGACACTTGGTATGTTCAGTCTAATTTTAGCCATTTTGATGGGATTAGAGTCATTGGATTTTGTTTGTCCATTTTGATCTGATTATGTCACTTAAATTTATTTCCAGTAGCCTATTTCTGTGATACTTAAGTTGATTATCTTTTTTTTTGAAGCAGGCAAATCATATTATCTGAGAATAATTATAATTTTGTTTCTTCCTCTTCAATTATATAATTTTAAAATTGTACATCTTAATGCAGTGTTAAAACCTCTATACTTATATTAATTATATTAGAGGTAATGAATGTTCACTATTTGCTTATATGATATAACACTTAACTTATTCCCAATCGAATGGCAATTTATTTAGTGATTCAGCATTTGAGATAGGTACTTTTCATCATAATAAAAATTAAGTCTTTGAAAATTGTTGACAAAAGGTTTTTTTAATCATAGCTGCATGATGGATTTAAAAAAATCTTTTTGGCATGTAATGATGTGATTTTATCTCAATTTGATTCAAATTCCTCAGATGAACTCTTTCTGAGTACATATTATTATAAATTGTCATTTGGTATTACTTCATTTATAATTTTGTCATAAGTATTCATAAGTGATATTGATCTTTAACTGCCATGTTTTCATATCAGCATTATACTCTCTACAGAAATCAATATAGAATCTTTCCACTGCATTCATGGTCTGAAATAATTTATATATCATTGATATATCATTCCTTGAATGTTTGGAAACTCATCATATAACCTTACATATGCTTTTGGAAGAAAATCTCTAACTTTTGTCAATGTATTCCACAGTTGTTCATCTTTTAAGGTTTCCTGCTTCATGAGTTTTTATTGTTTTTCACCACCTCCTGTTCCCTGTGACAAACACACAAAGTCATTCATTTCATTGTATAGTTAATTTCATTAGCACGGGGCATTATTTCTGTGCTTAACAATTAGGAAAAAGTCCCTGTATCAATGGTTTGGCTCGTTTCTCTTCCCTAGTTTCCTGCATTTTGCATTTTCTTTTATTGGATTATTTGTTATTTACTATTTATTAGATTTTCTTAGTTTTGTCAAAAAATATTATTGGATGTGTTTATTCCTTTAGTACTTTTGAGAGAGTGCAAGTGGGGGAGGGGCAGAGAGAAGAGGACAGAGGATCTGAAGCAGGTTCTGCACTGACAGCTGACAGCAGGGAGCCCAATATGGGCCTTGAACTCATGAACCGTGAGATCATGACCTGAGCCCAAGTCAGACGCTCAGTTGACTGAACCATCCAGGCGTCCCAGTACTTTTGGCCTTTTAAAAAAATAAACAGTTTGACTTCCTTTTCTCTACCTAACTTCAGGTAGTATCTGTTCTAGTCTCAAGTGTCCCTTTGCTTGTCCCCACTCATAGGTGTTTGTGATTGGGGGAAGGAGCCCTTAGGAGGGTGAAGGGTCAGAGAAGATACTGTGTCATTCTTTCCAGTCTTGTCCTGCTTAGTTTCTGAAGCTTGATTCATCTGTTTTCTGCGGTAAATCTTAGGTTTCCTGATATCTCACTTACACCTAGCATTCATTCATTCATTCATTCACTCAACAGATATTTTGAAAGCCATTTTTAAAACTGCAGACACTGTAGCACTGGTCATAAGCAAAACAAACAAATTTTCTGCCTTCACAAAGTTTATGGTTCAGTAAGAAAGAATAGTAATCATCAAGTGATAATAGTGAAGTGTAATGAAAGGTCACGTTGAGAAAATACAGAGTATTATAGGAAATCAAGAGAATGTAACCTAGATCAGAGAGCACATGTTTTATTTCTGATTTTCGTTCTAATCATTTGTTACCCATAACCTCCAGGAAGAAGGCATCCACTGGTTTTTATGAGGCACTCTGAAACCATGCAAGATTAAGTCATGTTTCTCATCCTCGGGTTATTTTAAATTAAGCCACTTGGTTTGGGAGGAAGAACTGAATCAATAAAGTCAATTAATCAGTATTATCTGTGCTTCAGGTCTAATGCTAACACATCCTTAAGCAGAAGTAAAACTAAATGTAACAGTAGTGAGATTATAATTGCAGTCACCAAAAATAGGAATAAAAAACACTAAAACTGATTACATAGCCAGGGGGGGTTGTGTTCAAACATAATTTATGAGACTGTTAGTCTTCATATGGATAAAACCAGCATGGCTGTGTTGGTAGAATGAGGGAGAAAGCAAAGAACAACATATCCTCTTTCTACCCAGTATTACTGCAGCTACTGAACTATCAATATACAGCATTTTTCATAAAGCATTTTTCATAAAGCAGCATTTTTCATAGAGCTAATGGTGGGAGCAGCACTCATTGATGGAGTGACCCACCTGTGATAAGTGAAATGTCTCAAATATGGCATCCAAAAAATAATGAAAGATGTTTCAGCAGGAAAACCGGGCTACAGAATGGAATATTTAACATTGGTAGGGTTTACAGAATGCAAAGCTCTGTTCTTTCTTCTACATTCTGAACCTGTGGAGAAATAGACATAGTAGCCAGGTAAGATGTAAAGTACAATATTTCCTTATTCTTGAGAAGTCACCTTTTGGATTTGGAGAAGTCAACTTTTGTGGGGGTCTCCTATAACCTCCTACAACTCTAGACTTTGAGACTCAACTGGGGATGAATGAGCGTGTGCAAAAGCTCCTAAGTTAGACCACAGTGTTAGATCATGCTCCCTTGGGCATTCTTGAGTCTGAGAACAAAGGGTAAGGGCTCACTTCTCGATGACAACTTGTAAGAACGTGAATCCTGCCCCATGGAGAAGCACGAAAGAATGAATATCAGAAGCGCCTGTGTGGTCAGTTAAGTGTCCGACTCTTGATTTCAGCTCGGGTCATGATCTCACGGTTCGTGAGTTCAAGTCCCACATTGGGGTCTGCAGTGACAGCGCAGAGCCTGCTTGGGAATCTCTCCCTCCTCTCTCTCTGCCCCTCCCTCTGCTCCCTCTCTCACTCTAAACAAACAAAAACAAACAAACAAACAAACATTCAAAAAGAGAATGAATATCAGGGCCTCATTAGCAATCGAATAAATCCATCTCCTCTCATGAGAGGCACAAGTATGTGCATAGAAATGGCAAGAACTACTTCCCTCCAAAGCTTCTTTGAGAAGATGGAGGTGTGGGGAAATTTCTCATTGCATGAGTTGCTGCAGGAGAAGGAGAGACTGGTTCTCTTCAAGTGTATGTGAAAAAGTATAAACATAGAGAATGAATGTGTAATTTCTGGGGAAAAGTCCTGAAATGGAAAGTCACCGACATCTTGAAGTCAGTATCTCAGTTGAATGAGTTTTTAAATGTTCTAATTGTTCTCCAATGCTCATGTGTTTAACAATTGAGAGAAAGGCGATGCCATTTATTTTTAAATATGTTCATAGTGATGGATTATATTTTCAGTTTTTCTATAATAAAGTGGTTCCTGAAAGCCCTTTGCTTGGCAGACAGAAGAATATGAATTCCAAAAGGACAAGGATTTACAGTGAACAACAAATCAATGCATAGACAGTTATTTGATGCCTACCATATACCAGACCTTATTTTATGTGCTGCAAATACCCTGGTGAACAAGACCAAGTCCCATCCTTCTAAAAGTTTTTATTTTTTAAAAAAAAATTTTGAGAGAGAGAAGCAGGGAGAGGGAGAGAGAGAATCCCAGGCAGGCTCTGTGCTGGCAGCACAGAGCCGGATGCGGGGCTTAAACTCACAAACCATGAGATCATGACCTGAGCCGAAATCAAGAGTCCAATGCTTAACTGACTGATCAATCCAGGCATCCCTCTTCTAAAAGTTTTTAATTAGTATGGGGACAAACAGTAAAAATATGAGCAAACAAAATGCATTTCAGGGTACTGATAATTGTTAAGATGAAAATAAAATAGGATTAAGTGAATATCTGGAGGTGTGTTATTCTATGCAGAAGGAACTGAAGATATAAAGGTTTGATGTTTGGGATTGTAAGACCAAAGGACAGTAGGGGCAAGACCAATAACCTAAGTGATAAAGCAATATGGTGTCATGAGAATTCCAATGGCTTGGAAAACCCAGGTCCCATCTGAAGGAGCCGAGTGTCAGAAAGAGGAGCCTAGTGCTGATGGATATTTGGAGATTTTTTTTTTTTTTTGTCCATGAGAAACTGAAAATCCATATTGTTGAGAGAAACCTTCCACTCTACAACCATTTTACAGTGTTTTGGACCAACAACAAATAAAAACACACAAATATATGTCTGAATTGAATCAGTGGGCTTCCAATTTCTACCTTTCCTCATAAACCGTAAAGTTTAAGGGAATTTACAGATCATAAAGTTCAACCTAAGCGGTAAATATATGAGAAAGCTGGGGCCCAGACAGTTTAAGTGATTTAACTATTGATGCACAGCTGAGACAGTTGTTCAAGCAGGTTTAAAATGTGCTTTTCAGAATTCTTTCTGTTACAAAGCATTGTCTGATACATGTCTTATTTTCTCTGACTTGGGCCATGAATTATATTCCAATGTATCATAATCTTGATTATTTTGTTTCCTTTCCATATACAGATATCTGGGAGGGGGCAAACCAAACACATCTCAATTATGTGTAATAATCATAATTATTACTGGCATAATGGGTTGGATATTTGATGTTGGGACAGCATTCAAAAGAGCCATAAAACAGTTTAGGTGCAGGAGTATTGTATCACCTAAAAAGTAACTGAATCTATTTAAGGAGTCAAAACTAAGAAAGTCTACCACTTTGAGGTCAGACCCTTTAACATATGCTTTTACTAAGGGGAAGGCTACAAAGTAATGTCTTTAGGGTCAGAGTGGTTGGTTAGGGAGATTCTGAAATAGATACAGTGTCACTTTTCCACTTTGTTGGCTGTTCCCATTCTCAGAGATGGCTTTTTATTATTGTATCTGATGGCAGAGGAAGCTGACATAATAGCTGGTGAACAGTATAGAGCATCAAGAAGGACAGCTTACCCTAGGCAAAAAGTGCTCTTGGTTCCTTTGTAATCATTTTGCAATTGACTTTATTTATCACTGAGGCAAATGTTGGTTTCCCAGTAAATTCCATGTCTGTTTTGTTTTTTGTTGTGTCCCCACTCATCAAATGAGTGAAAGAATAAAAACACAGAATAGTACTTAGCTCCAGTGGCGGGAGGGGGGGGGGGGCGTCTTATAAGTAGTTTAGCATCTGAATATCCTGGAGATAGAAAGACTTTGTAGTGAGCAGGACAGAGACATCAGTAGAACTGGAATGGAGAGTTTCTTTGGGACATCTGCCGGCCCATTTTGATTGGTCCTGTTAGGAAAAGTTGGGGAACAATGAGGCATATAATTCAGGAGGCATGGATACTAGTACTGTGGATGCTAATATTGGTTTAGGTCTTAATTATTCGGTATCTGTCTCTTATCTTTCAAATAGAGCCAATAACAGTATAAAATGTGATGCCAGACCAACAGCTTTAATGATGGGCTAAACCAATTGCTAAACCAATGCCTAGTTACTGAAGAATCTCAGTTAATATGAAGACTCATGTATGGGATGATGCTTGGGAGTTGGTTCTTTTAATCAGTGACATATATGTATTTATTTTCATAGGATATATATATCTGATATATATATCTATATGATATATAGATATAGATATATAAGATATGTATACATAAGATATATATATCTCAGACTAAATATATATATCAGACTAAATACATATACATATGTGTGTGTGTGTGTATATATATATATATATATATATATATAGTGTGTCTGTGTGTGAATGTGAGTTCTTTCATATATATATGTGTGTGTGTGTGTGTGAAACATATACATATGTGTGTGTGTGTGTGTGTATATATATATAGTGTGTGTGTGTGTGTGTGTGTGAATGTGAGTTCTTTCATATGTGTGTGTGTGTGTGTGTGTGTGTGTGAAATACACACACACACAAATATATATATCAGACTAAATCAATGCTGCTTTAGCGAGTAGAAAAGAAGGCCGACTGGTTACTATATGCATGGCCTCCCAACTGAGTCTAATCTTGGTGGAACTACCTTAGGTCAGTGTGATCTTGCTTGCTTGCTTGCTTGCTATGGCTCTCAGGTATCTAAAATGGGTCCAGGACACTGATTTACAGTAACTAAGCTCTTAAGAGATTGGTGTAAAACTGGTTTGGCATTCACTGTTGGTTGGCTGACTCAATAGCCACCCTTCTCCCTAGCCACCCTTCCAGTAAGGATGGCCATTGTCACCATTCTAATAGATACGAGCAGAATCATCTAGCATAGGGTTTCCAGGAAGTTTTTGCTTTCTCAATTAACAGAGACAGATTCAACAGGCATCCCTATTGCCTTTCATTCCTTATCTTTCTTTCTTATTGCTTGTTTGGAATGAGGATATGACACTTGGAGGCATAGCAGCTGTCTTGTGGCCATGATGTTGCCCATCTAAAAAGGTTTCTCCTGAAGACTTTCTCTTTGGCTTGAAGACGGCAGCCTTCTCTCTGTTGTTTCACATGAGCTTTTCTCTGTGTCTCTTCCTCATAAGAAGAAATCGATAATCCTATTAAATTAAGGCCCCACTCTTCCTTTAACCTTAATTACCCCTTCAAAGGCTCTATCTTCAAATATAGTTACATTGAGAGTTAGAGCTTAGATATATGAATATTGGGGGGACATAAGTCAGTCTGAAACATCATCACAGACCAGCAATAACCTGTTCATGGACTGGCACCAGCAACCCTGGAGCCATACTTTGTAATCACTGTCCCAAGATGCAAGTGATTAATTCATCCGTCTTAGACTGGTACTTCCAGAATTCTCATGTAGTGAGAAAAATACACCCCTATTTGTTGCAGCCTCGGTGCATCAGGTTTCTCTTACTTGCAACTGAAATATTTCAAATGGATATAACCAGAAAGCACATTTAAAAATTTACATTAGGAAACATAGCTGACTTGAGAACAAAGCCAGTTACATCCATTGGAGAATTCGTGCATTGTTTGATTACTTTGTATTCCCAACATCCATTCCCCCTTTTCTGATAACAGACTTTCATTTTACTTTGGGAATTCTCCTACATTGCATGCAGTTTTCACAGGACTGTCAGTCAAGGTGCTTTGTCCTCCTCCGCACAAAGGAGTCAACCCAGTACAGGCCTTTTCTGTCTCCTTGATTAACTGTTAACCTTTGACCTGCAAACTAAGAACACTGTTAGCAGAGTTGGTTAATTCAGAAAAGTAAAAGAGGACTATGAAATGCACGTGATGAACAGGTAATAATAAAAAGGGAGGCACTTGAGGCATCACCACAAAGACTGCCTTGTTTGAGAAGCCTCTTCGGCTGATACCTACGCTTGAGGTGCTTTGTCTTGTGTGTCTACAGTATTTGGTACAACTTTCCCCAGAGTGATTTTTGTATCATGTAGTAGATGGATGTTTGTGTTTCTCCTGCCCAGTTTGTCAGCATAGTCCATAAGAAGGAGAACCAGGTCTCTTAATCTGTGTATTTCTAGTACCTAGCATAGTAGGGATGCTAACAGGCATTTATTAAATAATTGCTGAATGAACGAACTGATTATTTCAATCTTATCAGTTTCATTGTGTTGATAAATTCAGTCAAGAAAAATGATTTAGCATCCAGCACACATCATGGAGGCAGTGGTAGGGGTATGAACATGGATAAGACAGAATCCTGACTGAAAAACTTTGTGATCCAGGAAATGGAGAGGTACAGTAAGATAGCAGACCCTGGAACAGATCATAATGATACAATAGGCCTAGGCAAGTGCAAACAGTATTTATTCATTTATCCTTGTGACAAGTAGTATCTCTGTGGTATTATCTATGAGCCAGGCATCAGGACCAAATATGTACTAGCTATCGTGGAAATCAACTTTTAAAGCACCTTATGGAGAGGACAGAGAAAGCTCCTTGGAGAAGGTAACATCTGAGCTGAACCATAAAGAACGAGAAGATAATTTGAAATAGCTGCTGAAGAAGATAAGAATTGGCCAATGATATAATGAAATCCCATTGAGCATATTTGAAGTCTCAGATGATGTTTGAGACAATACTTCATTGTAGCATCCATGTGCGTGACTGTGTGATTTTCTTCAATGTTCAGCTACAGAGTCTTAGAAACCAAGAAATTGGACGGATTTTAACATTGACCCAATCTTAGGAATTTACTGGGTGGATCATAATAAAATAATGCCATTGACTGTGCTAATGAGATAATTAACAGGTCCAGGGTAGGTAGGACAGAACAATCAGGAAGAAGGCGACAAAAGACGAAGGAGCCCAAGGAATTAGAGAGACTCCACAGTTTCGAAGAACTGATGTATGTGCTTTTTATGCATCATCTTACATTGTCCTTACAACAACCTTAAGAAGGAGACAGTTTTAATATCTGCTTTTTTTTAGATGAAAAGAAATTGAGGTGGAAAGTCCAGCCACTTATCTGATATCATACACTCCATAAATGATGGAGATGACATTAAGATAGGATCCAGGTAACTTCAACCCAGATCCTAAATTTTAAACTGTGCTAAGTGGGAAGTATATTAAATCTTAAAAGTAGAAAAAATAAAAACAATTTGCTCATAAAACCATAGTAATGTAGAATCACTGCATGTTCTCCCAGAAGTAATGCTAAATAAGCATTGGCAAATCTTGCTTTTACCCATTTTGCTTTCCTCAATAATTAGGCTGAAGTGTTTTACATTATTGAAATTTCTCCACATCTGACCGCCAGCAACATTTAACATGGTTCAGCATAACACTGCAATCTTACGGCATTGTATTCTCGGTACTCTTGGTATAAATGGCATTAACTTATGCTGGACATGTGATGATATGTTTGGCCAAATAACAATGTCCTTTGTCCATTGAATTCTATTCTTATCATGATGAGGATCTATTCTCATTTGGGTGAAGACTTGGAGACACTTTAAGAACAACACAGTGAAAAGATCTTTCTGGCATGTTCCTCTGAATGAGGACTTGAGAATCCTTGGGGAGCATCCCATTTATACCTGAGAGTCCACTCTGTAATTGTGAGTTCTTTCTCCTCCATGCCATGTGCAGTAAGAGAATTTAGGTGAGCCTAAAGACCTGGACAAATGGGTTTTTTAATTGCTAACTTATTCTGTGTTGGCTATTGCCTATCAGGCTATGGCATTTCAGTTATATATAGAACATCTCTAGCTGGGGCTTGGGGTACTGCTTTGGAATGATCCAAGATAGTATGATAAATAAAAACACAACAGAGGCACAAGTTTTTCCTTGGAATATATCATGTGAGAGCATTTGACCTGATGCAAACACATACTGAAAAATGAAACCCTCAATTGTGGTTAGTCCTTCATTTACAATTTACAAATACCACACAAAAAGAAGTTTAGGCCTTGGAGGGGATTAAGTAATATTGCAATAGAAAGTCGTCAAAAATTAGAAAATAGCCACGGAAAATTTGTACTTCCTTCCTTTGTAAAATCAGCTTATTTTGTCACTAACTTTGTCACTTGTTAAGAGTCCTGCCATCAAGAAGGATTGACCTAATTCTGTCTTCCTCTTCTTGTCATCCCTTCTAGAGAGAGGATGGGAGGAGAAGCACATTTACTGTGTTAATTAAACTTATTCTTTATCCACTGAGCACTAAAGGAATACTTTTCTCTATTAATTTTGATTATGTAATTGTTCATTATGGCTATTACTAAAATCCTTTTTCCCAACGGTGTGAGATTTTTGATATCAGCAATAATAATATGCTCAAACTTATATTTAAATTAAAAAAAAAGTGATTTTCTTAATCCCTAACATCTTTCTGCTTGGCTGCAATAAATTAGGATAGAGAGTGCTGTAATATGAGGCACTTTTTCTTCAATGATATAATAGACTGCCAAACAGTATAAAAGTTGACCTTGTTTCTCTAATGCAGGATAACCACTCTCCGGGGTCCTTATCATCTTTTTATACTGAAGGAATAAAATTGGTTTTTTTCCCCCCAGAAGCATTCTGATTGTTTACTTAAAAGTAGTGTTCTCAAGGCAGATGTCAGAACTAGTTAGGCAACTAAGTCAATTAAAGCAGATACTCGCTGGGACATTATCTTCTCGAGTCGAAGGCAAGGAAATGTTGAAGTCTCAAAAGAAGATTTTTTTTTCTTTCCACAGTTAGGATGAAGGATCATATAATCCACGGATATGTTTAAGTTGACAAGGCTTTGACAGGTGGAGAAACGGAGGCCCAGAGAAATTGAGGGAATACTCAAGTTCACCCAGCTGGCAATAGGAAAAGACAAAGATCCTTGTCTTTTTTGGCTTCCGGTCCAGCTCTCTTTTTGGTGTACCGTGACTGACCTAGTTATTTGTGGAGCATGTTACCTCTGCTATCTCGCTATTGCAGAGAGACTGCTAAAGACGTGTCAACTCTACCCTTAGATTCACATTGTATGAGGATAAAAAGCAATGACTTTTTTTTCTCTCTCTCTCCAAGTGAAGGATCTTCCAATGAATGCTTGTGATGACAGGATTATGTGTCTGTCACTGCTTTCTGAGGCTTAATCCTCTGTGATCTTGGAGCAGTGACTGCACATTGAAAGTTCTTACATGATGTACTCCCCCTGAGCCAGGCTCCCCTGGGGAAAGCAACGGTGCTTCGAGCTTGAGGTGACTTCTTGGGTGACAGCTTTGGTTCTTGTTTACCTTATTATACCTGCTTCTATGTGATAAGTTAGAGGGGCTTTGTTTAAAGGTTTCCTTTATGATACAATTCCTGCTAACCAATTTCTATTTGGTTTTCTTCTCTTTTCAACCTCATTTCCTTTGTATATGAATCAGTAAATCAGTTCACAGATATTTATTAAACATCTATCAAGGACATGGCAATTGTCCATGGATTTCATTAGGAGAAATATGACATATAACCCCTACATTCAATAAAGTCAAAATTTAGCAATTCAGAAAGTATGTTCGGAAAGATATTAACCAAGAGACATACACAGGCAAATATATCTGTGAAAATTTGAATTAAGGTAAACTGTATATACTCAGGCCTGGAGTATGCTAATATGGATTGTAATCCTTCCCAGGGGAACATATAACGCAATGTTTTCCAAAGGTGATGAACCATTTCAAGTTATTTTGTATGGAATAATTCAAAAGACTTTATTTCCTTCAAAGACACTTTGGGAAATATTCCATAATTTGAGATGTATTAAATACAATGAAAGTGTGTTATCAAAATCCTCCTCCATGTTGGTTAAATTTTGTGCATTTTCTTGATGGAAATTCCTTGGGTTTGGAATAATGTGTGTGTTTGGAATAATCTAAGATGATCCAGGGGTGTTCATATTCCTGGGATACACAGATTTTCTAAGAAGTACCTGAGAAGATGGATAGTTTTAAGGGAATCATTTTCTAGGTCCTCAATTTCCACATGTGATTTCTATTTTCCCACAAAGTGATCTTGGAGAGAATGAGCTTGGTTTTGAGAAATCCCACTTTCTTTTCATGACAGGCCTTCTCTTACATTACAGAAAAAATCCTGACTCTAAACCATCTAGATTCTCTCCCTAGTGCATTGCCAAGGGGTGGAAACCTTACTCCACACCAAAAGAAAAAGACAAATGGAAAAGTTGGTGACATTGTTGAGAAGGGAATGACTGTAATGTCTGGGTAAGTTTTTTGTTTTTTTTTTTTTTTGCAAGGCAGATGTTTTCAATTCAACAATATTGCAGGAGTACCTAATTGACTAATTGTCTGATAGATCATCAAAAATAATTTTTGATGTGATTGCTCTGTGACATTTTTAGAAAATACATGGACAGAGTTGAAGAATTAAATGGTCTTCTGAAATCAAACTTCTTCCATTTCCATCCATTTATTTAGATGAACAGTTTTTTTGCTGTGCTAAAATCTGTAGAAGATAAAAAGTAGGGATAGAATTAGTGCCAAACCTTATCTAATTAATATAATGATATTTAGAGTAATGATAATGTGTAGTCTTCATTGTTGGATATAAGAACCATATAGGGAAAAAGCCCTGGCCTCATCCGTTTAATTAAGAAATTATTACCAGTAATATTTTACTTCTGTGTTAATAATTATGTATGTTCTTTAAAATGAGCACAATAATATTTATAATCATAGCTCAATACAAAAATAATATTTAATACTTAAAGCTTTATGGTCACTGGATTTTTAAAAATAACTTACTTTTCAATTTACATACAGATTTTTGTTATTAAAGACTTCCAAGCACAAAACATATATATATATATATATATATATATATATATATATATATGATTTGTATTCTCCAATCAATACTAAGCCATCATACATAACCACTTCTTAGGGTGTTTTATTCTTTTTTTAAAAAATATTTTTAGGGGCGCCTGGGTGGCGCAGTCGGTTAAGCGTCCGACTTCAGCCAGGTCACGATCTCGCGGTCCGTGAGTTCGAGCCCCGCGTCGGGCTCTGGGCTGATGGCTCGGAGCCTGGAGCCTGTTTCCGATTCTGTGTCCCTCTCTCTGCCCCTCCCCGTCATGCTCTGTCTCTCGCTGTCCCAAAAATAAATAAAAACGTGAAAAAAAAGGAAAAAAAGAGGGGAATGTAGTGGAGGGAGAAGGGAGATACAGAAGACAGAGAGAAAGAGAGACATATAGACAGATAGAGACAGACAGAGAGAGACAGACAGAGAGAAGACAGATGAGATTACAGATAGAGAACATATACAATAGAGAGATACATACAGACAGAGATAACATATATATACATATACATTCAATAATATATATACATACATACAATATATATACATATAATACATATATACACAATATATATAATGTGTATATACATTATGTATATATGTATATACATAAATGTGTATGTATATATATGTATATATATTTGGATGAAATTCTGTGGAGGAGTTAGAATGGAACTGCTTATGAACGTAAAGGGAATGGAGAATGATGTGAAAGTTTTGACTGCAAAAGAAGAGTGCACTTTTATTTATTAAATGAATGATTGTGGTTCTCAACTGACTTTGGATAGATTTTACAGAGCACTCTGACAGGTTAATTAAAAAGTGACAGTATTTGTAATTTGCCAGAAATTATACCTTTTGCAATTGGTTATAAATTAATGATGGAATTTTAGTTGTCAGTTTATAGATGCACAGATTTTTCATAAATCTTTTTTATGGAACAAAAAGGTTTAAAGACCACTGATTTAAGCCGTTGTCCATGATTATTCTTCTACCGTCATAATTCCCTCATTTACTTGTGCATTTGCAATTTACACCATGAATTTTAATTGTTCCTGGATTTTTCTTTTGGACTGTGATTTGTATTCTCCAATCAATAATAAGCCATCACACATAACCACTTCTTAGGGTGTTTTATTCTTTTTTTAAAAAATATTTTTAATGTTTATTTATTTTTGACAGAGAGAAAGAGAGTGCGAGCGAGGGAGGGGCAGAGAGAGGGAGACAGAATCCGAAGCAAGCTCCAGGCTCCGGGCAGTCAGCACAGAGCCCCGTCAGCACAGAGCCCGAACCCAAAAACTGTGGATCATGACCTGAGCCGCAGTCGGTCGCTTAACCGACTGAGCCATCCAGGCGCCCCGGAATGTTTATTCTTAAATGGGTATTAACGCGTGTTTTTCAGGGTCAGCCTTGAAAATAAAGCAGCCAGTTATTCTGACAGCAAAATGCGTTTCTTTGGGAATGACAGAGGGAGTGCAATTCAGGAGCAGGTTATGGCAAAACCATAGGCAAGTCCAGAGAACAAAGCAGAGTAACACTACTTTATGGAGAAAAGGGTGGAAGCTGGGAGAGGCAGCCGTGAGTGAAAAAGTACACTGGAGGCAAGTGAGAGCGCCATATGGTGAGGATTTCTTATTGGCTAAATTGTGGCAGTTTCTCATTGGCTGACCTGTTGCTAGGTGAGGAGAAATGCTTCTTCCTGCTGGGAGAATAAAGTAGGCTTATTCCTATTAGGGTCTGCATGATAGCTCCGCCTTCAGGGCTCCCAACCCCATTTTAAATGAGGTTTCCTTTATTCAGTTTCACAGGGCAAAGTGTTGATCTCTTTCATGGACATGCTTAATGTATGTTGTCATCCCCTTCGTCCCTTGTCTCTGAAAAAGATGTGAAATGTGAAGAGCTGGCTTCTGGAAGTAGTCTCAGGTATTTCGAGAACTGAGGTGAAGTAGGATGAAGAATAAAAGAGAGAATGCTAGTGTTTGCTGACTGCAACTTTGGACAGGTCATGCTACTTGTTACAGCTTTAACATTTAATTATCAGTCAGATCCCTTTAGCACTACAATTATTTATCTTTTAAATTAAAAAAAGAATACTTCTATGAGACCTACCTTAACAGATTTTAAAGTTTTTATTTTTTAACTCTCATTTTAATTTCAGGCCTTGCAGAATGAATTTTTATATACTCTTCATTTAGCTTCACCAAACGTTAATATCTTACATGACAGAGTATATTTGTAAAACTCAGGAAATTAACATTGATACAATACTGTCATCTAATCCAGAGACCTTAGTAAATTCCAATTATCGGGGTGCCTGCGTGGCTCAGTCGGTTGAGCATCTGACTTCAGCTCAGGTCATGATCTCGTGGTCTGTGAGTTTGAGCCCCACATCGGGCTCTGTGCTGACAGTTCAGACTCTGGAGCCTGCTTCGGATTCTGTGTCTCCTTCTCTCTCTGCCCCTCCCATGCTCATGCCCTGTCTCTCTCTCTCTCTCTGTCAAAAATAAATAAACATTAATAAAAATTTAAAAAAAAAATTCCAATTATCCCATTAAGACCTTTCTTTCCCCTGGTCCATGAGCCAATCTAATCTCTTTTTGTATTTAGTTATCATGTCTCTTTAACCGGAACAGTTCCTAAATCTTTTAAACACTGAGAACAATTCCTATGTCTTTTTTCTTTATGGTATTGACCCATTAGAAGAATACTGACAAAGACTTTTTGCTTGACCAAACTTTAGTTGGGCTTCCTGAACTTTCTCCCAGTCCCTTCGTTCCTTATGAAATCCAGTTTCAGCGAGAACCCTACTAATTCCGTTTAACCAGAACCCCCACCTTCAATATCTGGTCACCCTCTATATCTGATCAGGTTCTTCACCCCCGCCATTCTCCAGGTGATGTCTGATCACCACGGCTTGTCTTCAGCAAAAACCCTTTTAGGTCAGTTGAGCCAGAATCCCCTCTTACCTCTGATGTTTCCTCTTAGAAGTTTTCCATTCACAGACTCCCTGCCCTGCTCCTTGGCTATAAATTCCCAGTTGTCCATCCAGTGCTGGGAGATGAATCCATCCCTCTCCACTTTTCTACAAAATCTCACTGTGGTAGTCTCTATTCCTATTGCTATGTTCCTGAATAAAGTCTGCCTTACCATCTTTAAAAATGTCATGAACTTGGGGTGTCTAGGTGGTTCAGTTAAGGGTCTGACTCTTGATTTCAGCTCTGATCATGACCCCAGGGTTGTGGGATGGAGCCCCCCCCCACCCCCCCCCCCCCGTTGGGCTCCACACTGAGCATGGAACCTGCTTGGGATTCTATCTCTCTCTCTCTCTCCCCCCTTCTGCCCCCATGCCCTCCTTCCCCCTCCCCCACTCGCATATGCACTCTCTCACCATAAATAAATACAATGTCATGAACTTTTTTTTTCTTTAACAGTACACACCAGTTATTTTGTTGTCTGGGTTGGGTGATCTTTCTTCATGATCAAATTCAGGTTTTATATATTTGGACAGAATGTCACAGAAGATGTTGTAACCTCAGAATAGCCTATGAGGAGGTATCTGATATCAATTTGTCTCATTACTGTGAGGTTAACTTTGATCGATTTGTTAAGGTGCTCTCCACCAGGTTTCTCCAATGAAAAGATGGATGATTTGGGGTTGTTTATTAACATAATTTTTCTTTACAAATAAAAATCCTCCATTTTTCTTTCCTTTCTTTCTTTTTTTTTTTTTTTAAACTCATCAAAATGTATAGGATCAGAACTCAGGGTGGTTGGTGTTCATCTCTGACTTCACATTTCTTTCTTTACCAAGAATGTTAAAATGTTATTTAGACTTTTCATGATGAATCTCTGCCAAACTACAGATTTGACAGCATGACATGTTAAAGAATTTATTTGCAAAAATACATAATTCCATATTAAGAGAGATAAGCTCATTCTATTATCCAATTTTGTATTTTTTAAAAAGTGATTTTTTAATCAGAAGACAAAGGTTGAGGCCTGCTCTACTTGTAATTAGCTTCACGAACTTTCTGTATTCTTGTATTTCAATTGCCTCTTTTAGGGAATCAAAATGAGTTAACCTTACAGGGAGGTCCTGTGACATTCAGAAAAGATAACTGTGTAAGTGATGTTGGGCCGTGTTGGGTGTCTGCATGTCTGAGACAGGAAGATGGGGAGAGATGCTCAAATGCTCTGTATACTCTAGGCACCGAACTCTCCATAGATTCAGCTTCAACACTATTGGAAGTAGTTAGAATCACCAGAAACCGATTGGCCAAATAACTGTTGTAGACTCTCTTTCACACACAGTCACATACACACACCCCAAACTACATTAAATGCAGGTATAAAGAGAAAACTGGTGCTGGAAACAAACTACTCTCCATTAAAGAACCAGCCAGGTCCTTAGACATCAGAGGTCAAAGGTAGTATTGCTACTCTCTTTAATGGCCTAGGCTGTTTCATATCACCTTACCCTGGACTGCCTTCCTTCTAACAACTTCTCGCAACTGCATTTCTACAACTCTAGGTAATTATTTTCCTATTTATTACTGAAAAACTCCATGCAAACACACCAATTCCAGTAGCTGTGACTCTCCACTTTAAAAAGTGGTCATCGGGGGCGCCTGGGTGGCTCAGTCGGTTAAGCATCTGACTGCAGCTCAGGTCATGATCTTGTGGTTCGTGAGTTTGAGCTCTGCATCAGACTCTGTGCTGACAGCTCAGAGCCTGGAGCCTGCTTCAGATTCTGTGTCTCCCTCTCTCTCTGCCCTTCCCCGGCTCACACTCTGTCTCTCTCAAAAATAAATAAACATTAAAAAGATTAAAAAAAAAGTGGTCATCAGACCCTCTTAGAGCTTCCCAGCAATCCCTCTAACCTTCCCCATCCCTATGATTTCCACTGTTGTCTATGCTGTGTTCTTTTCAGATGCTTGAATTTTTTTTTTTTAATGTTTATTTATTTTTGAGAGACAGAGAGACAGAGCATGAGCAGGGAAGGGCACAGAGAGAGGGAGACAGAATCTAAGGCAGGCTCCAGGCTCTGGGCTGTCAGCACGGAGCCCAACGCAGGGCTCAAACTCACAAACTGTGAGATCATGACCTGAGCCAAAGTCAGTCACTTAATGGACTGAACTACCCAGGCTCGCCAGGTGCTTGACTTTTGTAGATAAGGGGACAAAATACTGTCAGATATTATCTAAGAAAATGTCTTCCCTCATTCCCTCCAACTTATTTCTTTAGTTATCCCCTGTACTGTTCATTCATTTATTAATCATTCAGCAAACATTTATTGGGCGCTTCATAGAAACCAAGCACTGTTCTGGGAGGTGGAGACTTGAAGATCTCATGGTGTTTATAGTCAAGCTCAGTAGATGAAGGCAAAGCCATCTCCCTCAACTTTCTATGAATGTGGTCTTTAACCATTCCATGCCCATTTCCATGTGCATTATAACATGAGCGTTGAAAAGAGTAAACAGTTATAAAAATAGATTATAATTACTGGGGGTTCTTTCACTGTATGGTTACTGTTGCTAAGACAAATGATCCAGGTGAAACCCATTCAGGTAGTCAAGTAGGAGCACAATTACATGTACTTACAGAGTAGCTGTTTTCTATCTCCTGACTCTGCTTACTTCCCTGATTATTGTTTTTAGTCTCCAAGAACTTCTCCATGTGTACCACATTTTCCCCAGAATGAGTCATTTAACAAACCACAATGGCTGCATGTCGCTACTCCGCTTAGGGAATGTCCAGATGGTACTCCTTTATGAGCTCACATTGGCTCCTGGTGGTTGATGGGTCCTATACACTTTCCATATGGAAAAAACACTCTATTGGTATTTTTCCAAAGGACCACTTTCTTCATAAGCAGTAAAACACCTTAGATTCTGATTCAGTGGAACTGGAGCAAGACCCAGGAAACAGCATTTTTAACACTAGGGGGTAATCTCATTGTCACTGTTCAGTGCTGTCAAACTCAGCAGAATGCTACCATTAACTATTGTGTCTTTTTTTTTTTTTTGTATCCTTTGTCCCTATCATAGTGTCATAGTGTCTACAACTCTTTACTCCATTTATTCATTCATTTATTTATTTATTTATTTACTTATTTAACGTTTATTTATTTTTGAGAGAGACAGAGGGCAAATATGGGAGGAGCAGAGAGAGAGGGAGACACAGAAAATGAAGCAGGCTCCAAGCTGCCCAATGCGGGTCTCAAGCCCACAAACTGCGAGATCGTGACCTGAGCCGAAGTCAGACACTTAACCAACTGAGACACCCAGGTGCCCGGACTCTTTACTCCATTTAAGTGGCTGACATTACGTGGGTATAATCTTAGACTTACTCCGTATCCATGTCTCTCAAGTGCTCAAGAAGAAAACTAAGTTTACCTTGAAACATGACTCTTGAAGAATTGCTCAAATGAAGACATTTGTCTCTTGAAATTGGTTTTCAAAACCATATTGTTTTTAATGGAGAAAAAGATTGAAAATTTGATGCAGTCATTTACTTTTTTGTTAGAAAACCACAGATCCCAAGTTCTGCCATTCTGTTTTATTGCCAGTAAAGGCCTTGTTTGAGTAGCACAGGCTGAGGTGAGGTTCACTTACAATAAGAACCTGAAAGAATCAGTTGACAGTGAATGGATCTAGATTTGGGTTGTACTATTTATTCCTTCCTATGGGGTTTTCCTTTTGCACTTTCCACTAGCATATTGTTAACAACACCTAAAACCATTAAAAATAGAGCCCATAGTTGGCAAAAAAAAAATCATTGTTGCTATTTTTGTATCTGGAATCCAAATCTAATGGACTTAAGTGGGCATGAGTTCCAGTTATTTAAGCATGTTGATTTCATGTGTGTGCCTGTGCAGAATGCAGCGGTTGCCATGGCATCTCTGTGCATGATTTCAGTGAAGGTAGTGCTGATTGAATCTATAAAAAGATGAGCACAGAAAAATATGTTTATAACAACCATTTTCTGATGAAATTGTTAAGGCAATGCCAATCTGTGTTGTTTGTTTTGTTTCAGTCCATATTCCATTATTTAATGTTTCTTAAAATTGTAGATTTTTAGACTGCTATAAGGTTGATTGAAGCTCTTACTAATGATTTATCAAATCATAATATTCTTAGCTTTTATGCCTGTGCTATGTCTTTGAAAAAGAAGTGTGTAATCAAATTTTTAGATATCAAATGAGACATCTGGCTATCTAAAACAATTCTGTGTAGTTTTGTATGTAAAGCTAATACTCTCCCTGCCTTCCCTTCCACTCCCCATCATGAGTCTGAATGACAGGCTGAATTATTTTAAGTTTGGTTTTAGAAGTCTGAGGTCTGATTGAGTTCTACCATTATCTCTGGGATCTTAGGCAAATCATTCCTTCAATCTGGACCTCCATTTCTTCCGCTCTAATACTGAGACGGTTGGCCAGGATGATTCTAGATTCCCTCCAGCTCTTAAATGTAATTGTGTGTGCGTATGTATATAAACATATATTGTTACATATCAGATTTGCTTAAAGGCAGGGCCATTTTTTTTTCCATAAAGCTAGCAGTTCACATTACATATATCTCAACAACACAATTTGTTGAAATTAAGAAAATGGCATTTGGTTTCCCTCTCTATTCACAAATTTGTCAGAAAATTCTAGGGCCAAACACTGTAAAAAGAGACATGATATTGAAGTAAGACAAAATGAGCTGAAATTGAGCTCTGCAACTGCTGACTTGAGTCAATCAAGATAGGAGACTTCATTTTGAATTTAGATAAAAGTTCAATGCTATGTTAGAAATGATGGCACATGGGGTGCCTGGGTGGCTCAGTTGGTTAAGTGTTTAACTCTCGATTTTGGCTCAGGTCATAATCTCAACAGGTCATGAGTCTGAGCCCCATGTGGGACTCTGCACTGACAGAGTGGAGCCTGCTTGGGATTCTCTCCACCCAACTTCTGCCCCTCCCACTCTCTCTCAAATTAAATAAATAAGACTTAAAACTTTAAAATAAAAAAGAAATGATGACACACGCCACACAGGGTTATCTCTCAAATGATTTTATAGAATGAAAAAATTTAGGAAGGATTTTCAGAAAAAGAGGGATTCACAATGAGGGGATCTTATATATTTGGAACATAGATCAAGATTCACTAATTTTTGAATCGAAAGTTCTCCTTCCACTGGAAGAGGAACATACTTTTGGAGACACAAAAGTGAGTGGATCAAAAGTTCATCTGAAGTATCTGTTGAAGTAATGCATAATGTCTTAGACTGGGTTACTGAGAAGCAGACTCCATGATGAAGAATTGTATAGCAAAATTTTATTTGGGCATGCTTTGGAAGAGAGATACCTGAAAGGAAGTAGGAAGTGGGGAAGTCAAGATGGGACAAATGGACCTGCTTGTAGATGCAGTGAAGTTTTTAGCTGAGATTCTGCAGGGAGTTCTGGAGTTTAGATGGTCCTTAAGATTGGGCTCACAATGAGACAAGAGGGATGAGCCTTTACATTGTCATCAGCCAGTAATTGGCCACAGGTCAACATCTGAGGGGCAGTTCCCTGATGCTGAACGCAATGCCTAGTGAGCAGCACAGCAATGAGCCTTCAGCCACTGATAGTTTTGGCAGCAGGGGAGGAGTGCACTGGCTCTGAAGGGGGATCCACAAGGAGCACATAGTGTTCACTGTACTTATTCAATCCGTATTAAGCAAAGTGTACTTTATAAAGTGGTCGTCACACATGAATTTTCTGTTAAGATAAATTGGTAAACATGTTGTCCTAGAGAATCATACACCATATCACGCCAGAAGTTCTGTTAAGACCTACCAGAAAAGAAACTTGTAAAACTAAAGTGTTCCACCTCTTTATCATACCACAGAAATCTATTTTGGCACAACACCAAATAACAATATGTAGAATTAGATTCTATATATCATTCATTGGCAAATGTTAATTTATAAATAAATTACTAGGGTGACTACTCTTTAGTAGTGTCAGTACCTAGAAAGTATTTTATCATTTCAACCACTCTTCAGAATGAAATATAACACAGGCACACACACACACACACACACACACACACACACACACACACACACACTGTACATGTGTGCATTTATCATTCTTCCTCTACAATTCATGACTTGGTTGACTTGGATGGGTAGAAAAAAGACCAAAGTTAACTCTGTATTTAAGTTTAGATTGTCTTTACCCCAGATAAAAACTTATCTATCCATTCATACATTCTTTTGTTTATTCAACCATCCATTTATTCAAAAACCATTTACTGTGTATCTGAATATCTGCTATAGAAGCTAGAATGTGAGCTCCATGAAAGCAGGACCTTTTTCTACCTTGTTCACCACTTCTAGTGTCAAGAACACTATTTGGAGGCACAAAAATATTTGTTTAATGAATGAATGCCTGGTGGTTGTATGTAGGCACCATGCTAGATGCTGGGATACAAAGAAGACACAGATTGTGTTTCCAGAGGCCACAGAGGCTTGTCTCTAGTGGGGACCTTCAGAACAAGGAAAGATTTAGGATGGAACTTACTGTGTAAATAATTTCAAAAATATTACCTGTGCTAGTTCCAAAAATCTCACGCAGATAAAATATGCAGTAGGCAATTCCCTTCTCATACATACATAATACTTGAGAGCTTGCAGTAATAATCCTTAGTTGCTGTTGTGATATCATTCTTTAGGGCTGCTAGGATGGGTGAGGATGGGAAGGAGACAGAAGTAGGTGGTTAGAATTGGCATCAGCTGTAGGAGAGTGGCAAAGTCATTATGTCTAATGCTGCTCTACATTCTTTCTAATTCTTCGAACATGTAGAGAATTTAGGAAGAGTGAATTATAAGATTTGGAATCAGGCCTAAACCATAGGTTGATAATGGAATTCTTGCTGTAGTTTTTCAACCCTCTGGCTAGTTCTGGGGCCAAACCAGGCTAGCACATCTGCCAGCACAGTGTCGTCTCAAACTGCCGACCTCATCTCCTCCACTCTTTGGCTCTTCTTGAAGAGATCTCTCCCTGCTCAATTCTGCTAAACTCCTCAAAGCCGACAGGAGCCTGGCTTTGGGTTGTCAGCAGCCGATATGTTTAAAGACAGATGGCTTAGGATTTGAGGGAATGAACACCTGTAGTCTGGTCAATGCCAGGAAATATTCAAAGGTAAAAATGAGAAGATGGTTGGCGATATAGCCTGTGTATAAAGAAATGAAATGAATGGCAATTTTATTTGGTCTGACCCAGTATTGTCTACATGTTTTTAAAGGTTTTTTTTTATGTTTGTTTTATTTATTTTGAGAGAGAGAGACAAAGAGTATGAGTGGGCAAGGAACAGAGAGAGAAACACACACACAGAATCCAAAGCAGTCTCCAGGCTCTGAGCTGTCAGCACAGAGCCCAATGGGGGACTTAGACCCATGGACTGTGAGATCACAGTTGACCTGAGCCAAAGTCCGACACTTAACCTACTGAGCCACTCAGGTGCCCCATCCACATGTCTTTAGATGAAAATTCACACACTCTATTAGAAACCTAAAATCTGAGTTGGAGATCTTTTTGTTACTCCTGATTTTTACAAGGTCATAACTTCAATTTTCTTCATGCCATTTGATATTATCTCTCCTTCTGTCTGATTCATAAGGATAGGAAGTAAAAGGTCAGCAAGTTTGGTTTCATTTTTTGTTTTTCATACTGCCTCAATATGTTGAACACTTTTTTTCTGGTTGATAACATTGGTAATTTTTTGTCCTCTCTATTTTTTACTTATTTATTTCTACTTTATTCAATAATAAAGCTATAGCCACAGCCCTATGGTAGCTTCCTTCTCTAGAACAGACTTTGAATCAGACAGCACAGTTGATTGCTTCACTTTAAATCTCAAACCTCCTGACAGAACTTTGGAATCAGTGAATATTGCTCTGGATCTCATTTCCACATACTTGTATACACTCAAAATTTGGACTCCATATGGGCTCCGTATGTAGTAAATATTCTTCATAATGCAAGTAAAAAGATAACTAAAAATATAGGTTAGAATTCAAAGAGATACCATTGCCTTGGTACAAAGAAGAACATTTATGAATGTTCTAACAGAACTGTATTCAACACAGCCTACTTGAGTCTTGGGATAAAAATGAACTTTGACTTATATTTGTCAAAGGTTCACCACCCTGTGCTTTCTCAGTTCCTCTAGCTGGTGGATAGCTAAATCCAAAAAGCTAACACCTTAATCTGCTATCTTTGAGTCTCCTCTGACTGGTCCTATAATCTTCTGTCTTTAAATAAGCTCTAACTTAAGAAAAAACAGTCCGCAAAACAAGACTTCTGCAGCCATCAAAAGAATCTAGACACTCAATTTTTCTTCTCAGTGTTAGAAAGCCTTTTGCTCCAGCAAGTCTGTGGAAATTACAGTTGTCAGGAGGCATCCTTATTCCTTTGGCCCTTGTTCATTTCCCATTGGAATGGTAGTTTGGAAAGGTAGTTCCAGATTCCAATCTGCTTTTTCCCTCCAACCCTATGCCTTCCATATATCTTTTTCTGGGTCATAAGAGAAGGCAAAATGAACAAAAATCATTCAATTTCTTCTTGTGTCTTAAGAACTAAATACCTCCTGATCAGAAAATATTTTCTTGACTGACAATGTGGGATTGCTAAATACTTTTCTCAGCATGTCTTACTGGATCATATTACCTTCTTTCCTAACCAATAGCTAATTAAAACAGAGGCTTACTGTTGAAAATTGAAATGATAGAGGCCCTGCAGTTTGAAGACATCTTAAAAACTGATTATCAGTTGCTTGTTTCCTAAAACAAACACAGTAATTTTCGAAGTATTTTCAACCAAAAGAACAATCCTAAACAGTATTGGAAGATTTTCTCACAGATTCATGAGCATGTATCTTTAAACACATTTGTAAGGGGACAGAGTGGGGAGTAGAGTGACATCATTAGCTGCGATTTAAAAATATCTCAAGGAGTTTTGTCTAATAATGTAATATTGAATAAGTGAAACAAGATGAATAAAAAGACTAAAATCTGTGCTGCTCAGTCTGAAATGGTCCACAGGGAAATCTCAGAGCTTCAGTCTTGACACGTAGGTCCCTTTCCCAGTGAGGCAGCCCAGAAAGACAAACAGCACAGACTGCAATCTATTGGTCTCGGTTCAGATACTGACTCTGCTATTTTTTAGCTGTGTGATCTTAGGCAAAGTACTCAATCTCTCTATGCCTTTTCTGGGGGGAAAAAAAAAGGAAGGGAGTGGGGATACGCATAGCACCTACCTCATAGGATCATTATGAATCTTATATTTTGCTAATATACATAAGGCACTAAGAACCGTGCTTGGCAAGTGCTGAATGCTCTGTAAGGACCCTCTAACTATTGTTAGACTTAATTTAAAAAAATGTAGCAATAGGGGAACCTGGGTATCTCAGTTGGTTAAGCATCTGACTCTCGGTTTTGGCTCAGGTCATGATCTCACAGTGCGTGGGTTCAAGCCCCGCCTCGGGCTCTGCGCTGATAGTGTGGAGCCTGCTTGGGATTCTCTCTCTACCCCCTACCCCCTCTGCTCCTCCCCTATTCTCTCTCTCTCTTTCTCTCTCAAAACAAACAAACAAACAAACAAACATGAAAAAAATGTAAAACTGTAGCAACAGTTTATTAGGAGATGGGAATTTGCTGTAATTAAAATCTAGTAAGTCAGCTTTAATTTTTACCCAATATTAACTATTTTCCTTCTGTTAACACTGATGTTTCTTGGCTTGATTTTTTTTTTCTTGAAATTTAGAAAGGAAGCCCATCATGCCTTGCAGTGAGAAGCAGGGAAACGTAGCTTTTCCCAGTGCCTGCTTCCTCCTGTCTTCATTTTGGATGAGACTTAGTTTAAGCTCAGGTCTTTTGAAGGGAGTCCTGAGCTGTAGCTAAGCTTCTGATTGCTGTTTACAGGGTGACCTCAGGTGGTTCTTCGTCTGTGTGGATTCTAAGAGCGAAGGAAGTCCAGATCTGCTTTCACATAAGAGGAGCAAGGAAAGCAAGATCAGAATCGCTGTAAGAGTAGGTTTTCCCATTCCCTTTCTGTCTCCTTCGATGCCCAGTCTTTAAAGCTAGGTCACATGGTTTATATATGGAGGCTTTGCATAAGACTTTAAAAAGAATCAGACACCAAAAAGCATTGAAGATGCCTTGCCTGTGGCATAGACTTGGACAAGCTAATATAAGCAGACTTTGGTGGCAGTTGTTTTTGATCTATTCCTTATGGTGATGATGAGGAAGAGGAGGCAGAAGATAATAATACCAGTAGCTACTATTTAATAAGTCCCTACCATTTGGTCAACACTAATATACTAGATGATTAACTGTGTTGAATGATTTAGTCTTCACAGCAATCCTGGGAGGCATTATCCCAATTTCATGGGCGAGAACAATGAAATTGAAGAAGCTAGTAGCTTTCACAGAGTGACACAACCAGTGGCCGTCCACCAGCCTCTAAAGCCCAGCCTCCTCTACCTACTAACATCATTTATTACCGATTAATTACCCACTTACACATTTCTGCTTAGTCAGAGTGCCTTCACAGCCTCTGAAAATCAAGATCCCCATTGTTTCTTTTATTTGTTTTTCTTTACTGCTTGATCATAAATTCAGGTTAATATAAACTGCCTTTGTTGACTCCAAGGTATTAGGTTACTTGATGTTGTTATTCTAATATATGCCCCTTCAAGATATAGCTACAGAGGAAAAAAAGACCTTGCAAAGCTCATGCATTTCCAGATGAGTTTATAAATAGAAGCAACATCACCCAGTCTCTTGAAATAGAGAGACGTCAGGAGAGAAAGCATTTTCAGGCCTCTCTTGCCTTGACCAGGTCACTTCTTATTGTGTCCTTATTGGTGAGGGAAAGCAATTGATACCCCTGTCTTTTGAACATTTACTGGATGCTGTTAGCCTCTGCCCATTCATCTCCTTTTAGTAGCCAGATAAAGCCGTACTAGCAGGTTGGAAGAAGACAGTGGGATGAATTTAGCCCAGTTTTATTTGATTCAACAAACATAAGCAAATGATGAGTCAGTCTTTAAGTCCAGAAGACTATAGAGTGCATTTACAGCTTTGGGTCATATTTAACTTCACAGCAGTGGTAATACAAATTCAGTGCAGTCTTACACTGAGTCATACAATAAGGGGGTGTGACCTTATATATAAGATGTACATTTAAAAATTATTAAGTTCTTTCTACTTTTTTCAAAAGTCAAAACAAGACATTTTCTAATAGCATTTTCTGGCTTATTCCCCATCTGCAATTTGTGCAGTAAGTATGTGTCCGTTCGCCCCTTGTACTCTGGGGTTATTTGTTGGGGATTCATGTGAGACAGGTAACTGAATGTTCAGGTTTCTGACTAGCTACCTTCGTGACCTCGTGCATTGTAATTGATGGGACCATGGTAGCAGAGAAAGCAGGGGCTTTGAAGATAGAGGATATGGGTTTAAATCCTATTCCATATTTTATTATTTCCTCATCTCTAAAAAACATGTAAGAATCCTGACCTTTCATGATTATTAAGAGTTAAGTGGGGTGGGATATATAATAGCCCAGGCTGGTGTCTGATATATATATTCATTTCTTGATCTAGGTGTGATCTCTCCTTTCCTCATCACTGTCCACTTGTCTGTTACTAAGGAACATCTGAGATTCATATTCATATGAGAACACACATTCCAAAGGTGGAGTCCAAACTTGAAGTTCCGTGTCCACTGTTTACTAAGTCTTTCAACCTGGAGCAAGTTTTCTTTAACCTCTTTTGAGACCCTGATTTCTTATTTGTAAACTACTGATGATAATAGCATCTGGTGTTTAAGGTTGTTTTATATGAGGTAATGCATTTCAAATGTCTAGTACATAAGAAGCATTTATACATGTTTGATATCAACATTTTTTATTTAAAAGAAATTTTTTTTACATTTATTTATTTTTGAGAGACAGAGAGAGACAGAGCACAAGTGGGGGAGGGGCAGAGAGAGAGAGAGAGAGAGAGAGAGAGAGGGAGACATAGAATCCAAAGCAGGCTCCAGGCTCTGAGCCATCAGTACAGAGCTGGATGCGGGGCTCAAACCCATGAACAGAGAGATCATGACCTGAGCTGAAATCAGACGCTCAACCGACTAAGCCACCCAGGCACCCCTGATATCAACATTATTAATGGAAAAGATGCCCACTTAAAATGGCCCTATCTTATCATAATAACAAATAATGGCCTCTCATGTGGCAAGTGTGGTTCTAAAATCTTCTATTTGCATTAAATCATACCATTCCCTTAATAACCTGATAGGTGGGTATGGTTATTTATAAACATGCCCATTTTTAAGATAAAAAAATTGAGGCCAAAAGAGAATAGCTTTCCCAAAGGTCCACAGCTAGGAAATGACAGAGCTGGGATTTGAATTCTGACTGTTGTGTTTCAGAAGCCACATTCTTAGTCATTTGCTATAGCTTATCTGTTGCATATGCTATTTTGAAACAGTTCAGGGAGGTGTATAGAAATATACCAATGTTTCTCATTTTATAATGAAGAGGCTGAGGGTCCCAAAGGTCAGGCTTCTTGGTGAAACTGCTTCTCTCAATCCTTGAGACAATAGAGCCAAATCTTCCTTTGGAGCTCCCCAAAGAACTCTGAAGAATTCCTGACTGCCTATTTTCTGTGCATATGGGGACGAAAGGGAAGGAAATTGCCTTCAAATCTCATGTCTTGTTTTAAAAATTCACTTTGGGGGCGCCTGGGTGGCTCAGTCGGTTAAGTGTCTGACTTTGGCTCAGGTCATGATCTCACGGTTTGTGAGTTCGTGCCCCGGGTCGGGCTCTGCGCTGACAGCTTGGAGCCTGGAGCCTGCTTCGGATTCTGTGTCTCCGGCTCTCTCTGCCCCTCCCCCACTTGTGCTCTGTCTCTCTGTCTATCAAAAATAAATAAAATGTAAAAAAGAATTTTTTTTTTAAATTCACTTTGTTTAGCATTTTGCTCCATAGTGTAACTGTTTGTTTAAATGTAAAAATCATATTTTAAATTTCTTAGTGTTGAGTATAGTGGATGATCCAGGAAGATGTGTCATGTTTTTCCCATGGATTTGGTGTCTACCTGTTTAAAACTTGGCCTTAAACATGATGTTATCAATGCTAAATTATAGGGAATCTTGGGCATCAGTGGACCCTATCTAACTTAATATCAGCTTCTGAGACCTTTTTTCATACAATGAAGATGTCACTTAATGGTATACTAGAGAAGAGCCAAGATAAGCAAATTACCCTGGCAGCCATCCTGGTGAAGAAATAGCTCTTACACTGAACTCTTGAACCCATACATTGATCACTGGGCAGAATAGTAATTAGCACAATTGGAGTCATTGCTCATCGCATTGCTTACGGTGGATTAAAGTAGCTCAGGACTGGTGAGCAAATCCCAAGTCATACACACTCCTTCCCTCACCTTAGCACACCAGCTGTGCCAGATAAGTGGGGCTCTTTGGATGCTGTGGTATTCCTCACACCTCCCACCTTTACCCATGCTATTTTCTTGCCTTGGAATATCTTTGACAAGTTCAGAACCCAGCTTACATGAATATGGGCTTTTCAACATCCAAATGTTGAATGGATCCAAATGATTCTCACTGAAGAGAATAATGGGATTATTTAATAATTTGATACAACAAATGTGTATTGACTATTCGTTGAGTGTCAAACATTGTAAAAGGCACAAAGTAAATAAGAGGTAGAGCCTGTACACTTCAAATTCAAGTTAATAAATAGCTGTTTTTACATATTATAAGCTAGTGGCTTTATTAGATGTCGAGAATACAAAGATAAGCGAGATGTTTTCCATGACTTAGAAAATTTTATAGGTTGTCAGGGGAACCAAACATGCAAATAAAAAAAAAACCCACATTAAAATATAATATTATCTTATATAGGCATGATATATCCTGGATGAGGTAGGTGGAGGAAGAGTCTAAACACTGTATCATAGAAGGATATAAGGGCTGGATCACGAATGAAAAATGTGTTTTCCATGGAAAAGCTCTGTGGAGGACTTCGCAGGGAGAAAAGAGTATGAGTACTGTGTCATTTAGCGGGGGACCCAGGGAAAGATTTTATACCAAGAATCATAAAAACCATTAGAAAGATGGAAGAGCAAAACTTAAGACTTTGGGGTTTTGGTGATGCCTCCATATCTATGATTGACAGGCAATTGCTGCTGTATTCTCAAGATTAGACACCGGAACACAGGGAATAGAACTCAGCTGCCATACATATTCACGTCTGTATAGCGTCCTTCTGTGGACCTTCCTCATGTGGCCACCATGCAAGAAGAAAGGCTTCTTGTTCCCCTTCCACCTTCCAAATCTTGCATTTCTATCATATTGGAAGAACCGCCAATATTCTGTATTCACGACTATACCCGCAGAGGAGTCTGTAATATATTGTTTTTAGCTTTCCATCCCATGCAATATTGTATGGGAAGAACAACAGTAGGGGTGGAAATGATGCTAAGGCTCAATACGTGATATCTCACTCACCCAACATACAAAATCCCTTTATTACACAAGAGGAAGTGGCTTTTATGTATCAGGCACATAGTACAGCAGATAGGAGGATGAGTGATGCCTTCAGGCTATTCTCTTTGTCAACACAAGAAAAGCTAGTTTGAAAGAATGTTGTGCTACCTCCGGGTAGAAATTTAAAAGCTTTCTTTAGAAATTTCAAAGCTTTCTTTATAGGCAATGAGAAACAAAGAAACAAAGAAACCGGTGTGGGGGGTCTTTGGTAGAATTTACCATTCTGTCGAAGAAAACTCTTCTTCAAGAATCAGAGATTTAAACACATCTGTGGCCATTGAGGCTCTGGGTCTTTAAAAGCAAAAGTATTAGAAAGGGTAATCAATAAGTACTTTATACAATTTGAACCGAACCCTCTAACTACTTACAGAGAAATGTTCCATTTCATGCCAGAAAGGCTGTTTGGCAGATTGTACTGTTGCAAGTAGTGAGAAAACATAAGTCACCTTGAGAGCTGATTGAATATAATCAATGATTAATAGCAAATTTGTGGCTCTTTTAATGACCATAGCTAAGTCAAATCAAATTGAACCATAAATTCGGGTGCTCTCTGGAATTAGGTCATGTAAAAGTAAGCTTTATGAAGAAGAAAAATCAATTTTGTAATATTACTGTGATCAGTCTCATAACTCACAATTTGCAGTTTTTCACTTGGAGCATTTTGACTACTCCTTTTGCACATTTGCATATGTTTAATTGGGGTGGCAAAGTTGTGTAGATAGAGTTAACAGCCATACATTGTTTTTTTTTTTTTTTTTTGGTTGATTTTATTTCCACTACATACACTAAAATCAGCATGGGTTCAATCACTTAAGAGTAGTGATGCTTTAATTATCATTTCGATGAAAGATATAAGGAAGTAGACTAGGTTAGCTCTCAGTACCAAGGCCTCCTTGAAATTAGGTCATTTCAGGGACACCTGGATGGCTCACTAGGTCAAGCGTCCAACTCTACACTTCTTTGACTCAAGTCATGGTCTCAGGGTTCATGAGTTAAAGTCACTACCAGCATAGAGCCTGCTTGGGATTCTGTCTCCTTCTCTTTCTCCCCGCCCCCACTTGCTCGCGTTCTCTCTCTCTCTCTCTCTCTCTCTCTCTCTCTCTCTGTCAAAATAAATAAAAGTAAACTTAAAAGAAAAAATTAGTTCATGTCAGGTCTTCTATGGTTCCATCAGGATAAGCTTAGCAAAATTGTAATCATGTTGTGAAAAGTATGCTATTGATGTATTGATCTCAAGATTTACTATAACTGCATGGGGTACTATCTCTGAGGCTATGCTGTCAATTTCTCGCTGAAGTTCTGGAATAAACAAAAACGGTCCTTTATGGAGCCATTAGCCAGTACAGAAAAGAATAAATGTTGGGGTGGGTAGGTTGGGGGAGAAAAAAATTTGTAGCAAATGCACCCCCAACTGTGTGGTTAAATTCCACTGAGAACAGTTCTAATATTCCTGGTCTCACAACTCCCAACCTATACCCTAAAATGTCTTTCTAGAGACTGCCATGGGCACAGGCACCAGAGAAAAAGGCTAGATGATCTGCCAGTTCTCTTCTGCGTTCAGCGCAAAGAATCAGAGGCTTAGAGTCCAATCAACAAAAGGATTAAGGCATTGAGAGTAGAGCTGAGAGAAGGAGGTGGGAGACTGAGTATGTAAAGGTATCTATATCCCAGTGGCAGTCATTCTTCACCTGTCAATGTATGGAATGGTATAGAGAAAAACATACTCCTTTTCAGTCAGTCAGATGTGATACCAATGACTGGTATTTGACTGAAAATTTTCTTAAATAAGTTGTGGTCTTACAACCACCAAATTGGAGCTCATTCAGTAGAGACAGAAGAATTGGGTTTTCAAATATCCTTGAAAGAGCCAGGAAAACTCTTATCATGTAGAGAAAATGGCCTTCAATTTTCTGAATTAGTAACTGCACGCCCTTCAGATGAGTTGTGTACTCTGATTTGCCAGGTTCCATACTCATTCTATATGAAAGACACCACCATTCATCCAGGTGCTCAAACCCCAAGGATCGGAATCCTCCTTGGCACCTTTCTCCTTCTCTCACTCTTCATCCATTATCTAGGAGATAGTCTAGAGTCTATCTTCAACATATATCATGAACTCTATCCTTTTGTTGACCATTACCACCCTCATCCTAGCCAGTAGACTACTACATTAGCAGGCTCTGCCCTGGTCTCTCTTCTTGCACCAGAACCAAAATTTTAAATGTAAATCTGATCATGTCCCTCCCTGACTGAAAACCCCTGAAAGGTTTTCAATCTTAAGTAAAGTAAAATCAAAACCTTTAACACACCGCTAAGCCACAAGGGTCTTGCCTCACTTACCTCTTCCAATGCCAGCTCCTACTATTTTTTACCTCACACTGACCTCTTAGTATTGTTTTGAGCATGTCTGGAATGTGCATCACTCAGCGTCCTTGCACTTGTTTATCTCTCTTCTTGAATGTTGTTCCCCCAGAAATGTGCTCCTGCACGCCATTCATATGTCTGCTCAAATGTCATCTCAGAGAAGAATTCCCTTGTCTCCTATTTAATGTCCTCCACAATGGTCACAATTATTTCTTTATTCCGCTTTTATTAAACCCTTATGGCACATAAATAACTGACTTGACACCATAGCTTTACTTATTTAGTACTTTTTCTTATCATTTGTAAACTCCATGGGGGTAAGAACTTGACCTTCATTACCTGGAATGGTAGGTGGCACACAGTATGTAATAAATGCCTACTTAATAAATAAACATATATATATATATATATATGCTCATATATATAAACATATATATGTATATGTATTTATAAACATATATATGTATATGTGTATATAAACATACATATATATGTATGTGTATATACATATACATATGTATGTATATATGTATGTATATGTACATATACGTATATACACATACATATATACGTTTGTGTTTATATGTATATGTATGTATATGTATATGTTTATGTATATGTTTATGTATGTATATGTTTATGTATGTGTTTATATACACATATACATATATATGTTTATAATATATTAAACTTTGTTCAAGTTCAAGTTCATATATATGTATGTGTATATATAAACATATATGTGTATATATATATACACATACATATATATGAACTTGAACATATATATATATGTATATATATACACATACATATATATGAACTTGAACATATATACATATATATGTATTGAATATATATACATATATATGTTTATATATACACATACATATATATGAACTTGAACTTAAAGCCTGTTTCATGACTATATGTTAACTACTAAGATTCTTGTAAGGAGTCAGGTTTCAGAGCCATGTCTTAGATAATATAGCAAGAAAGGCAACATATTACATAATCTCCCAGCATAATTTAATTATTCTGGTTGTTGCGATTGCATTGAAAAGGCTCCTCTCACCACGGAGATCTAGAATAACTAGTTTATGTTGATGAAGACACAGAATATTATCCACACACACAGTCATGCTTAGATGGACTTTGATTTATTTCAGAAATTAAGTATTGTTCATGCTTGCCAGATTTGTCTTTACTTTTCCCATCTCCAAATATCAGAGATTCTCTAATTCCAGGCTCAATACTGATACGGTATTATATCTTTCCTTTGTTTTCGGTTGGAGTAGTACCTTAGGAGTTCATTCTGTCGTAGACAGCTTAAAATAGAGTTGCACACAAGATCACAGCAGCAATAAACTTGAAAAGGCTTCTAACCATGGCACAAAGGGAAAGGCACAGTTCAGAGGGAAACTGCCGAGAACACACAGAAGAGAATTTACCTTCGACAGAGATGTATTTTTAGAAAGTTTTCTATAGCAGGCTGGGGTATGCGAAAGCATGACAAAATCCATTGCCCCACAACAAATGTATCATTCCTGGAGGCAGAGGAGAAAGATACTTGCATATGGTGATTTTTAAGGTTCCTAAATAGTTTTTTGCCATTAGCTTTTTATAATTTTTTTCAGAATCATTTTCACTTTGTGTTTAGGCTATAAAGACCAGAGCCAGTGTTTCAGTGCAGTGCTGGTGGGAGGAAAGAGGTACTGGAAATTAAGCTAGAAGCCCTAGCTAGATTTGTGTAGTTTGCTCTGCTAAAGTTACATGACCTGAAGCAAACTATCCTGTGTGGTGGATGGAGGCGTGTGTTTGCCCCCTTGTCTGTTTGCCCTTCTTCCTGGGCACACAGCCCAGAGTAGTACCTTATGAAGGGCCTGTGACCACTGTTCTCATTGTATTAGTTTGCTAGGGTTCCCGTCCCAAAACACCACAGACTGGATGCCTTCAACAACAGACATTTATTTCCTTACAATTCTGAAGTCTAGAAGTCCAAGATCAAGGTGCTGACAGGGTTGGTTTCTTAAGAGGCCTCTCGCGGAGCGCCTGGGTGGCTCAGTCAGTTGAGCGTCCGCTTCGGCTCAGGTCATGATCTCGTGGTCCGTGAGTTTGAGCTCACGTCCGTGAGCCATCCGTGTCGGGCTCTGGGCTGACAGCTCAGAGCCTGGAGCCTGTTTCCGATTCTGTGTCTCCCTCTCTCTCTGCCCCTCCCCTGTTCATGCTCTGTCTCTCTCTGTCTCAAAAATAAATAAACGTTAAAAAAAAATTAAAAAAAAAAAAAAGAGGCCTCTCTCCTTGGCTGGAAGATGCTGCCTTCTCCCTGTGTCCTCACATCTTCTTCCCTGTATGGTTACCAGTTGTATTGGAGTAGGGCCCACCCATATGACTTAATTTTAATTTAAAGTCACATACTGAGGTACTGGAGGTTAGAATTTCAACATATGAATTTTGGGGCGGGGGGGAACACCATTCAGTATGGTCACCAGTGGTGAATAGAAGTGATGGGGCATAACTTCCATCTTGTCCACCTAAAAGATGTTTGTGTGCATGTAATTACATGCAGGTACATATGTACTGTAATCATTTTCTTTCCTTCTCCTCTCTTCTCTCTTTCTGGAACTCCTGTTATTCAGATATCGGGGCACTTAAACTAGACTTCTATTTTTCTAATTTTGTTTTGTTTTGTTTTTGTTTGTTTTCTAGAAGTGTCTCTCAATTTTATATTGAAAATCTTTTTATTTTTTATATATATTTTGAATGTTTTTGAGACAGAGAGGGAGAGAGCACAAGTAGGGGAGGGGTGAAGAGAGGGAGGGAGACACAGAATCTGATGCAGGCTCCAGGCTCTGAGCTGTTAGTACAGAGCCCAATGTGGGGCTTGAAACCAAGAACCATGAAATCATGACCTGAGCCGAAGTCAGTTGCTTAACCGACTGAGCCACTCAGGTGCCCCTTGAAAATCTTTTTAAATGTTGTATATTGAATTTATCATACCTTAAGTTTCCAAGTGCTCATTTTGGCCTCTGTGGCTTTTTGTTTCGTTCAATTCTGTTCTTGATTCCTGGTTACAATTCTTTCTTCAGGGACTGGTGGAATCCCACATGGCCACATTCATCAAAGACCCCCTTGGGGGGTGATACCTTGACTGCCAGCATTCTCAGAGCTGAGTGGGAGAAAGGGGTCCAGTGTCCACTGTGCACAAGTACACACAATTCTCCCATTTTCACCGTGGTGGCTCCAACTGTTGCATCCACACGACTCCGGAAACAGAATGCTACGGGCACCAGTGACAGTCACAACAAAGTTTATTGCATCGGGACCCATCGGGACCAACACTTTTGATCAGAGTGCGGACTCAAACAGCCAGGTACAGAGTTTTTATAGCCGATCACATCGTTTTATCATCACCTGGGAACAGAACAAAGAAATAGTTCCCAGATGAGTTAGAAACAGTTCCCAGATGGGGTGATTATTTTAGACTTTCTGCCATTAAGTCGCAACCAGTTGATCTCCTTGACCCTGCCTCTGATGCTCTTTTCTTTGAACTTTTGTTTCCTTAATTGGTGAAGCCTAATTTACAAGAATATGAAGCGTAATTTACAAGAGTAAAGCAAGGCTGTTATCTCTTAGCCTTCAGTGTGAAAACAAAGCTGTTATTTCTCAAGCTACAGTGTCAACACAAAGCTGCTATCTCTCAAGCTACAGGTTAGCCCGACACTACAATTTAACCCTTACACAACTGCCTTTTATATCTGGTATCTTCCAGTCCAGAGATCCTTTGTTTTATCATCTCCCAAAAATTAAAACTCCAGACTTTGCTGAGGTAGGGGAAGGAAGACACCTAGGAGGACATTCTGGGGAAAGAGAGCTGATGATAAGTTCATAAACTCACTTTCAATCCGTTCTTTTTTGCTTCCCATGATCCACCCTCACATTGAGAGGTAGTCGATACTACCTTTGGGTTGTTTGTGAGTGTTGTGTTTTCTTGCCCTGCTCTTCTCATCCATGGAGACTTAGGTGTTAAACAAGGTTTTCTTTCCTGTTGTTATGGTAGAGTTTCAGCAGCGAGTAGAAGCGAGTCTGCAGTTGCTCTCTGGAGTGGAAAACTATGATCCTCCTTTATGGGTAACCTTACCTACACGGAGGGGTCAGGATCATCTCTAGCTTTCCCCAGAGGTTAGACAGTCACTCTTTGTATGACCCACTAAAAAGCTTTCATAGTTAGTTTCCCTGCATATGATAGGGGATGATCAATACCTATAAATTAGGGAATCTGAGAAGACCAAGTGAGGTAAGGTATGTAAAGTTCATAGCACAGTGTCTGGTACCAATTACCATGTATTTCACACTCAACGATGATCAGCTCCTTCAAATCCTTTGGAATGAGGTCATAAAACAATTTTTAAAAGACAGACAAAGGTTAGCTCCTCTTCCACTCGTAACTCTGAGGTCCTCCCTCCCAAAGGTGATAAATTTCTCTCCCTAGGATTATAATGTCCTCCCGCATTCAAGTCAACATCAGAAAGGCTTTGTTATTTACACTTGTTTTATACAAATTAAGATTCTCAGTATTGGCAGTGATGTAAGATTTAGGGAAACACAGGCCCAACCTCAGAGACCTCATAGCTGAAAGCCGGGAAGTAGGTTTTTACTGTTTGGGACACGCTTCGTCCAGTTCCATGTGGGCTAGTAGAAACTCTGTTATCAAGAACATAGATTCCCTTCTGGGAAACCAGAGGCTGTGAACCTGCCCGTATTGACATGCTGTTGGAATTTGTGCATTTGTTTTTGATTTTCTCTAATTAAATCGGAAGTGTTTTCTTCAGGTGAGGCAGGATTCTATTTCCTTTCCTCTACTGCACATTCTGGGTAGAGGGAATTTGGTTAGACAATGATGGAGGATCCTGAATGTTTTTGTTTCCCATCTTCATACGTCCAACAAGAAGCCAAGCTTCAAGGTTCAGCTCTGTTCTCCATGAACTTCCCACAGTGCTGTCCTCCAGTCTGAAGTGCTCTGTCTGCATAGCTCCTTATTTGTGTTCTTCTGGTGCCTTTCATCCCTTCTTACCTTGATAAAGAGATGCTTCCCTTCACCCCACCCCCAGTGGCATGCCTTGGAGTTCCTCTGTGGGATTAAACACGTTCATGCAAATATGACAACAGAGAATATTTTCACGAATCCTGAGGACCTGACCCGGGTAAGAGCTGTGTCCTCCCTACTCTGTCCTATGTACATTTTTTTAAAGATTTTATTTTTAAGTAATCTCTACATCCAACGTGGGGCTTGAACTTCCAACCCTGAGATCAAGAGTCAACATGTTCTACCAACTGAGCCAGCCAGGCATCCCTGCCCCATGTTACATTTTATCTCCCTGACAAACTTGCATTCCTTGGAACCAAAAATCAAGTTTATACACATTTACTCAGAAGAGTGTTAACTCTTCTTTGATCACAACAGTGAAGTAAGTACGTTGTGCCATCAGGGTTTTCTGAACCGAATGCAGTAGATGGAATGATTGGGCCTGATTTCCCCCTCCCCGAGTGTAATAGCAAGTGCTGGACATCCATGGTGTTCTCAGCCTCATGGTAAGTGAAATGTGTTTCCCCAACTTTGACTTCAAGCATGACCCCAGGGATGCTGGTACAATCAGGATCTGGAGGTCTTTTGTGTAGTTGGCTCACCCTCTTGGGCTTCTGGTGCCATAAGAAGAATGTGTTGCAGAAAGCTTTCCCCCAACTCCCAGCTTAGTGGCTCCAGCTGACCCATGCTGACTCTCAGATGTCATGGGACCAGCTCAGCTGACGGGCAGATGTATGAGGGAGAAATACATGTTTGTTGTTATAAGCTTCTGCGTTTTATGGTAGTTTGGTATGCACCGTCACTGAGAACATTGCAGACTAAGTCTAGTAGTCCTCAACAGTGATATACATTGTCAGCTGCTAGTATGGCTGAGAATGTGGATTTATTTTTTTGAAAGGTCTTCATGTTACATGTGATCAAAGTACTATGTAGTTTCCTGTCATCATTATTGAATGATGGCACTATTGAATGCCTTTCCTACTTAATGTCTCTCTTATTTAATGGCTTTTTCTGCTGATCTCTCAGTTCTATGAGGTCAGCAATTATGTCTGATTTATTTCTTACCATACCCCAGTGGCTATCATGAGATCTAGTACATAGAAAATACTCAATTAATATTAATAAAATCAGTGAATAAATAGAAAGTTGATGGACAGAACCCCATGATAGTTGGAAAAGCTATGTATTCCTCGCCAGAAAAAGGAACAGAAATATGCACGTGAACTCGGCATGTAATATAAAAGAGCCCATAAGACTTTAAAATCTGTCCAGTTCTTGGGCTGAAAACTTAGAACTCATGATTAGGATAATGTGGAAACATTTCAGATACAAGAGCCTGAAAAGCCCCTAATTTTTGCTGCTGTATTTTAGGCATAAATGTCTATATACATTGGCAAGACTCAGTAATTTTCCAGGGGACAGATTATTTGGCCAGATGAGTCACTTTCCCGGTCATGCTGTGTATCCTTCTGTAAGTTATTTCATCTTTTACTCATCAAACAGGCTAAGAGATGGGCCAGGAACAAAAGGAAACAGACTCAAAGGTCATTTTTCTAGGACCCAGAAGGAGAGATATTATATGACCAGAGAAAGGTAACAATATATACAAATGATCATCACCACTGAAAATGTAAAGCATTATATTTAGTGAGTGTAAAGCTGTATGCCTGGAAGAGAAGAGAGAAGAGTTAACAGTAGGGTGGCTCTTTGAGGGTATTTGTATCCACACAGAAAGAGGGCAGAATGTTCTCATCCTTAATTTCCAGGTTGTGTCTCTTTGAAGCAGGCTATTCCCAGTCACGCTGGGAAAAAGTAAGGCAGCTCAGCAGGCTGAGATGGGGCTGTTTGTTAGAATTAAGTCCATTTAAATTTGGATGGGAGGAAAATTCATGTGTGGCCCCATGGAAATGGAGAGGGAACTTTAAACTTGGGTGGGATGGGGTTAGGGGTGGGAATTCCAATGGAGGATGAATGGAGTGCAGGCCTGGGAGTGCTTTCTTTTTTCAAGCAATCTTCTAATTATGCAGTTTGTGGTGAGTCATTTGCTCTTTCTTTTGTGTCTCAGAATTATCAGGTTTGTGGTTTGATTTTTACTTCCATGGTTGGGAGTCTTGTGATTTCTCCACTTTTAGACCACTCATTGTGACTCTCAGGGTGACTTGGGTAAGGTGAACAAAAGAGATAGGGTAGAGACAAAATAGATGCACAAACTGAAGCCACAGGGAGACATATGGTCTGTTCCCAATGGTGTGACTGAGCCAGATACTTCTCCTCTCCAGGAAATGCCTTTCCCATCCCTTGAGATTGTAACCTTCATTACTTACTTACCTTGTTCCTGTCAAGATGATTCTTCATACCATAGGTGCATGGGAACTGAGCCATCTACTGAGCAGCATTGACCGAGACATTCAAACTTATGTAAAACTTTACGGTGTTAGTAAGCCAGAAAAGAAAGAAACAAATGAAAAAGAAACTTCCCCTTTCATCTCAGACACAGAGTGAGAGAGTGAGCAAGTTTATGGAACTGGCTGGTGTTCTGGCTATCTGTAGGCTTAAGTTTGTATTTCAGTATGAACAAAGGAAATGAAAGCCATGTTGAAAAGAGCAGCCTTTTGTACTGGACCCAAATACTAAAAAAGCTTGTCCACGTTTTGTTAAGTTTACAAAATACTTGTATTTTATCACTAGAAAAATTCCCCAAATGTTTTACATAGTAATGTCTTATTTAAATTCTGTGCTTGACCTAGCAACACAATAAATGGCAAATTTCTATCAAATCTATTTTCTAGATAACTGGGAAATATATTGTGTTTCAGTTAAAAAATGATATCTCATGTAAATCTTTTAAAAATTCATCAAGTGCAGTTTTGCCTCATTGGGCAGATTGCATTGAATACAAGTTAATCTTTCCTCAATAACCAATCATTATTCTTATATTCACATTAATCATAATTGGCATGCTTTTCTTCTACCTTTATTGCTGATTGTCAGCTCTTTTTCTGCATGTGTAAACTTTTCTACTTAGTTTCCTATACTTAAGAAAGGGTCAGATGAATAAGTTGTTAGGATGGCATGTTAATTAAGAGGCAGTAGGATATGGGGTGCCTGGGTGGCTCAGTTGGTTAAGCATCTGACCTCGGCTCAGGTCATGATCTCACAGTTCATGGGTTTGAGCCCCATGTTGGGCTCTGAGCTGACAGCTCAGAGCCTGGAGCCTGCTTCAGATTCCGTGTGTGTCTCTCTCTCTGCCCCTCCCCCATTACGCCTTGTCTCTCTCTCTCTCAAAAATAAATAAACATTAAAAAATTTAAAAAAGGAAAGAAAGAAAGAAAGAAAGAAAGAAAGAAAGAAAGAAAGAAAGAAAGAAAGAAATCAAGAGAATATGAATTAAGATCCAAGGGACCTGACAATAAGGAAAGAGATTTAGAATGTTTAGCCATTGTCTGTGAGAACTTTGCTATTTACTTCTTGAGTTTTCAAAATCACATTCTTGATATGTGAAGTTCACATTGTATGTGCCAAATACATACCTTTGCATGACATACAGAAAGGTGTGTGTGTGCTTATATGTGTGTATGTGTAAAGGGGTCCAACACTGCATTGTGGAAGGAGCATGGCCGTTAGTCAGCAAACAGACCCTAACAATACTCCACTTATAACTGTGTGACCTTGGGAAACTTCCTTGTTCTTTCTGAGACAGGAAGTTACAAAAATACTAATTCCTTAAAAAAAAAAGTTACAGAGAGGGAAGGAGGCAAACCATAAGAGACTCTTAAAAACTGAGAATAAACTGAGGATTGATGGGGGTGGGAGGGAGGGGAAAGTGGGTGATGGGCACTGAGGAGGGCCCTTGTTGGGATGAGCACTGGGTGTTATATGGAAACCAATTTGACAACAAATTTAATATAAACTATACTAATTCCTTTTCTTCTTTATAAAGACACATTGGCTAGTTCTTCTCTCTGTATCTAATTGCCAAACTCATTGCTACTAGAAATATGGACGTTGTTTGCTGTTATAATTAAAACTGGCAAAGTGATTTCTTTAAGTTATTTTCTGCCAGTTTATTTGTTTCAACTACTTATGTCCAAGAACTGTAAATACATGGCAGATATGCCATCAGTTTTTCTTTCATAAATGATAATGATTCTCTTTTCCAATGAGCCTAGATGAAGCCTTGAGCCCTTCCCAACACACGGCTGGATTGCACAACCAACCCACCAGCACTGGCACATAGGATGAAACCCAAACCTCTGATTTAGTCACTGGAATGACGATTTCCAAGATCATGATAGTTTTGACTGGTGTGGAAACAGGTGCATTGAGAAGTAGACAGAAGAGCTTCCCCTAATGTGTTAGTGGGTAGTGATGGGAGAAACCTGAAGATCTGTTTTGGAACAGAAATATGCGATAGCAGAAGGAGCACAGCAAGGGTCTGATGAACATTTCCCATTACTCTGGTCAGCATCCTCAGTCACGATGCCAAGAAAATAAGCTTGCTCAGCCCTGGCACTGGTAACAAGTCTATCAACTATTCTTAACAGCCCTCAGTCTGAAAGAGTGCTGTGTTCATGTTCATCTCATAATTTATATGCCTTTATTGTGATTTTTATCATTCCGGAGGGAATGCTGTCCATTTTTCAACCCAGTCGAGTGAACATGCGTGTATTAAGCACCTACTGTGTGTCAAGCATGCAAGTCACACCAAGTCTGTGAGGTAGTCCCAGCTCTCACCGGGCTCATAGACAGGAGGAGATACATACCTGTGGATGCATGGATGCTGTCCACTGTGATAGGTTCCATGAGAGAGGAAGAGCACATCCATTCATTGATTCTTCTACCTTTCATCCTGTCCAGAACTCAGTAGGCATGTATGTGGTCTAATTTCCTAACCAGAGTGAACTCAAACGTCTACATCTTAGACATGCCAACCAGTAATGTGCATGTGCTAGCTTAAAACAAATCATTTTCATCAGAGTCATCCCCTTTAAAAAGTCAGTCAGCCCTGGAGGCTAAACAGACTCTAGTATCTGCAATGTGCCATTTCAGAAACGAGTTCTGTAGCTCATTCTTTTGGAATAATCTTTAAATTTATTTGGCAAGCCTATTATATCCAGGGAGTGAGCGAAGTACTGGGAATACAGAGAGAAACAAGATCTATGACTGCCTGAGCTGCTGGGTCTAGGGAGATAACTAACATGTAAATAAGGAATTAGCATAAAATGGAGGCACCAGGAAGCCATGGCATTTGAGTCGATACTGGATGGATGAGCAGACATTCATCAGGTAAAGAAATGAGATAAGGCTATTCTAGGAGGAAGAAATTCAGAAGAAATGGCAAGTCAGTAAGCACCAGGGCAATTTATGAGCAGGGACATGAGTTATCTGTTGTGCTAGCACTTGTGAGGTGAGTGGGGAGACGGCAGGAAGATGGAGGAATGAGTCAAAATCGGATCGAAACTGAGGTTCAAGTCATGAGAAGTGTTGAAGTGCATGTCAAAAAGTTTAAGTTTTAACCATAGGTAAGGAAGCTGCTCAGGAAATATAAGTATGGCAATGATCTAATACTAATGGTCAGCATTTGAGCATATCTGCTAGGTTTTCAATGAATCCTCATGAAATGACATTGAGCTGGTGTCTCTAATGTTATCCCCATTTTACAAGGTATAAAACTGAAACTTAGAAAGGCTAAGTAATTGTTTTAGGGTCATTAAATGAGTGAATGTCAGAACCAGGACATAAAGGTTTTTTCTCCTAAGCTCCGAACCTATGGAATGGAAGAAGAAAAGACTAGAAACAAGATGTTTTAAGGGGAAATTGCAACTTTTCAGGCAGGGGATGAAGACAACTGGCCCCAGAGCAGGGGGATGGGGTGGGTGTGGATGAGATAGAGGCTCTGGTATGGTATGTTTCAAGGATAGACACCCCTCTGCCATTCTAAAAGGCAGTAAGAATCCCATGTCCATTATTTTACATTCATTCCTTTTTAAATTTTAAAGCACGGTTGCTGACTTGACCATCTATTTGACTATTTGCAAAGAGAACATACAAGGATAAAAATTCACAACCATTAAGAAAGTTAAAATGAAAAATATTGGAGTCCAATTCTAAAGCAGAAGTCTAAAATGACCTGAGCAACTTCAGTGTTGCTGGAATCATGCATGGTCTGTTGAGTACAGTAACTTTCTCAATAATTTTTTCATTCAACCATCACTTATTGAGGACTTAACTTTATCTTAGGCCCTGTGCTCAGGGATGGGGATAGAGCGATGGGATGTAATTTGGCAAGAACCAAATGGAGAGTCTTGTGTCTCAGGATGTAAACTCTCCACATTACTTGGAAAATAATAGTAAAGGAACAGTTATTGTTGCAGTGTGTAGGTGTGATGTTTTTGCTAAAATATTTTAAAGATCCATTCTCTTAATACCTTTTATTCACATCTCATATTTCAGGCAATGTTATTACGAGAAGAAAGGTCCCCATGATGTATTTTGCACATTTATCAAAGAACAGATTGTAGCAAAAGACTCTGCTTCTGTGACAATAGCTTTGATTAACACCTATCAAAATAGAACCATCATTTGCTCACTTAAGCATTTGTTAAATAACTCAATCTGCTACTGAATTAGAAGCCAGATGCCTCTATCTCTGCACGTGCTGAGAGGGCAGTTGACACCTCCCTCTTCCGCCCCAAGCCAGGAATGGCCTTTGCCTATAGAATGTGTCAGGCTGGTAAACCAGCCTAAGGTTCTAGGATTCTACAGATTGAGGAGTTTTCTCTAGAGTGGCCTGTGGTATTTCAGTGGTTGGTTCCATGCATCAGGTAAAAGATCCTGTAATGGTTACACCCATCAGAATGGTGCCTGTGAGGGGTGATGCCATACTTCGAGGGTAGGCCTTCATCACCGAGGCTGAACACTATGTCATCTGCACAATAGAGTGAAAATCTGGATCAGTAGGTCATACTGATGAAAGGGACCAACTTCACAGAATCTCATTACAAGTGGTGCTCAACCCCTGACCAGTCCATGACTAGAACACCCTATACTAGTATTCATTTTTAGAAGATCTGTAATAATGAATACCTGCTTTCTTATACTTGGCTAAGGTCTGCTTGTCATGTTCATCCTGATTTTGTTCTCCGAAACCAAAGAGAAAAAGTTCATCATCATGACTAAAAGATAGCGCTTGGGGAGCCTGGGTGGCTCAGTAGGTTGAGCATCCTACTCTTGATTTCAGCTCTGGTCATCATCTCATGATTGTGAGTTTGAGCCCAATCCCCAAGTTGGGCTCCATGTTGGGTGTGGAGCCTGCTTTAAAAGAAAAAAAAAAGATAGCTCTCTCCTGTCTGTATCAGGTCTTCTTTTTCTTCAATTAAGCAACTGGATTTCCTGTTGTTCTTCAAGTAACACCATTTCCAGATCCCCTCATTATCCTGAGCACTTTCTTCTTGACTCACTCCAATTCTTCAGTATTCCTAGTGAAAATGTGGTACCAAGAACTGAATTTAGCACAGTACCCTAAAAGAAATCTGTCCAGGAAAAATTATAAGGCAATATGAATTCTTTACTGTTCTATGAGTAAAATCTAAAACATCCTTAAAAAAAAAATCTGACAGCCATATCTCCAGTTTCTAATAAGGAACACTCTTGTCTTACAGCCTTTGCACTCACTCTTTCTCAGTCAGGAAGGCTTTCCTCAGATAGTCATGTGGTTTCCTCCTCACTTAATTCTGTCCATGAGTCACCTCCTCAGTCACCCCCACGGAAGTAGGGTTCCCCCTTCACTCTCTTGCCCCCTGCTTGGCTTTATTATTTTCTCATGGGACTATCATCACCTGATATGTAATTATTTTGTGTGTGTGTGTGGTCTGCCTCCTTCACAAAATGCATGCTCCAGGATTCAAGAGACTGTTCTCTGCTGAATCTCTCTGGTACGTGGAATATAGAAGACAACCAATAAATGTTTGTGGGCTAAATGAAAATTGGGCATGTGATCAACTACAGCTTCTAGAACCTTTCTCATGAAATGCTGTCAGATTAAGTCTTTTCCCATTTTTCACTGGCAATAACTTGTTTTTCTAATTAAAAAATAGCATATTTATTGCAAATAATTAGGCAATATAGGTAAGCAAAAACCCTACTGAAATTCTCTTGTTTCTACACAGAATTTTAGTATATAGTTTTCTAGACTGTCATTCATGTATGTATTACTAAAATTAGATAATTTTACATATTTTAACCTGATTATTTTTAATGTGTAGTCCCTTAGCAGAAAATATTCTTAATAAGACCATATAATATTTTACTATGCACGTATATCATAATTTAACATAACCTACTTAACTAGTCATCATTTATTAGAAATGTAGATTATTTCAGATTTATTGTGAACTTAACAGTATTGCATCAGACTGTGTGTTAGCCAAATTTATGGAGCATTCATAATTATTTCCTTGATATAAGGATTTGTGCATCACAGAGTATAAAATATACAATATCGCTAATAAGTATTACAAATAGACACAGGTAAATTTTGAATGCTCAAGTATTTTTGGTTTTTAGCGGTAGGGAAGAAGACGTAACGTGTACCACTAGCAAAGTGTAAACTGACTTAGCGTTTCTCATAGGTATCATTATACCTACCAAACAAGGAAAACAACCTAAGTTATAAGTTCCTTCTTTTGTTTGTAAAATGTATAACTTTTTTTCCTTGGCCTAAAGGAAAAATTAAGTATGTTTTTTAAAAGTTTGGTCCTTCTGTCCTGCTGAAGTTTTTAGCTTTTGGAATCCTGAGTCTGTACCTGATATAAGGGTCCCTACTCTTAACTTTGTACATCTGATGAATAAATCTTCTGAGTCTTTATTCACAATAAATAGATTACAAAGTTTTGAATGAGCTATGCCAAATACAAAGTAACCTTGTAAGCCATTAAGCACTTCATTAAGGGTTTTGAGATTTTTGTTTTAGTGAAGACTGATGGAGAGAAATGAAGTAACTTTTAGTAGAGAGGTACAAAGAAAAACAGTTTTTAAAGGAATTTAAAACAAAATAAAATATAAAGGAAGCCTACACAGGTAACAATGATCTGTTCCAATGAAGAGAAGTTCCAAGCATGACTCAGTATTCAAGTACCCTTACTGATGTTTCTAAATCGTGCCGTTGGCTGCTGAAGGGCTTCTGTAAGGCAAATGCTGATTCCTATCTCCACTGAGGATAAAAGAAGACACTCAAATTAAAGATCAAGGTTTTGATAAGAAAGAACTCCTTAACAGCACAGAAAGTCAAATATTGGACTATTCTGCTAATGAAGATTCTATAATTCTTATTTTTAAGAAATTAAATAAGTTGATTATAGCAGTTAGCTATAGGAATAGCTAATTTTTTAGTAATTAGCTATCTACTAGTAAAATAGTAATTTGTTGTCTCTCACAGTCTACAGGTCTGGATCAGGCCCGCTTATTGGCTTGCTTATGTGTCTGCAAGGACCCCACGGGTTTATTGGGAAAATGGCTAGTCTAGGGATTTCTATGCCGAGATGATTCAGTTCTGTTCCACGGGATCCCCCACAGGCTAACACAGACTTCTTCTCAAGGACGAGGAAAGGTTCAAGAGAGGAGAAGTATGAAGGCACTTTTTTGACATTCTTTGTGCATCATTCATTAATGTCTCATTGTCTACTACAAGTCACATAGCCTAGTCAATGAGGAAGTAGGTTACCACAAGGCAAGGATACAGGAAAATATAAGAAGCAAAAACAAAAACAACAACCTGGGGCCATTAATGTTTCAGTTATTCATGTGGGAGTGTCTAGTAAAATCTTGGGTTCAAAGCAGGGCCCCAGTAGTTGTTAATTATCTCTGAGTTAATTAGACTAATGTTCCTTGATGGTTTTGGCATAGTCACACCTGAAGGCAGAATGACCATTTGAGGTGTCATCTGAGCTTATGACTCTATGACCTAGAAATTAGTTTTTCTTACACCATAAAACTAACAAGATTGGTATCTATGTTTACAGTAGTAATATATTATGGCCCAATTTTAGCATCTTATAATGGACTTTTATCGATAACAGGTGTTCTTAATGGTCTCATTTGATCTTAAAACCTAGCGTCCAATATGATGTGTTGTTTTTTTTAAATTTTTGTGTTTATTTGACTGCATTAGAAGGTTGAAAAAAGGATACATCTGTCTAAAACTACCATGAAATGTACTCTCTTCAACTTGGTCAAAATTGTTACATGTGGGTCTCAACAGTAGGCAACGTCTGCTGAGAATATATACAATATAAATAAATGTAGTATTCCACAGTGGGCAAAAGAACACCAAAAGAAGATTTATAAATAAAGTATCTGAAAAACAATGTGTTTGGAGAAGCCAAAGGAGATAGATGCTGACTAAACACATTTTTTAAATTTCCCAACATGCATGCAAAAACAAACCGGAAGTATTCTTGGAGAGCTATGTATGTGTGTGTGGAATAAAGAAGAGATGACTTTCCTTGCTCGCTGGGCTTTGGTTAAAGGGTGGGTGAATTTGACTAGATGATATGGTCATTAACTATCTGGACTTTGTGAAACTACAGCACTTGCTGATGGGATGAGAAAAGATATAAGAGAATTTATCAAGTCCTCGGAGGCAAAAAGATTGCTTTACACCTGCCTCAGTCTTACAGCTGCCATTGTGGCTGTTTGTGCAGTAAATTGAACTGCTTCCTCTCTCACTCTCTCTTTCTCTCTGTCCTGGGGCATCATAGTGATAATTAACATATGTCCATTAATTTCTATTTTCCCTGAAAAAATCCTTGGTAGGAGTCAGGTCACATAGTATTATTCCCATTTTACGGATGAGGGAATGGTGGAGGAGATAAGGTCAAGTGACTTGCTCAAGGTACATAGGTAGTTGGGGCTCTTTTTAATCCACCTCAAGGCTTACCTTTCTACAGTTCACTCTTTGTTTCTGTATGGGTTTAGGACCACAATCACTCCACTCCTTGTGAAGGCAAATGATTGGCCCCTGGTCAATTTATGGGAGGGAAGTAGAGGTTCAGGAGAATCAAGCAAGAGATCGTTGAATAAATATATTAAGAAAAGAAAACAAGATCAAGGTAGGGAATATTATGGGAATTGAAAACAGGCGGCCCAAGAACCAGCTGTATTTCTTTGTTTGACAACTTCATTTGATCTGTACAATCATTGGAAGCATAATTTGGCAGATGTTTGATTGCAATATAAACAGATTAGCACCTATGGCTTATTATTTACATTTTTATATATTGCGTTGCTTGTTTGACTTCTGCAGATATTTGGTATTGCAACTCTGAATCTGAATGTAAATTCAGAAATGGCAATAGCGCACTTTAAAGAGCAGGTCAAGAATGTTGTATCCTTTTAGGGCAAAGGACGTTGGCTGGTTCTTGTGACTCTGGTTGGTCAGGTGGTCCGAGAGCAGCTGCATGGGTCGGAAATGGCGTCTGAGCAAGACACCCCTGAACGTGCATATTGAGGATGAAGCCTCTGCCGCGAGTCTGCGCAGAACAGTCGCCGCACCAGAGTGGGGTCGGCGTGGCATTTGTCACGCGCTCCCATCTCCCTAGAGGGATTAGAGCTGTTGAAACACAATATGTTCCCTGAAAACTGGCTCTAAGAGGAGAAACTGTCATCCTAATTATATCACAGAAATTTGGGGACCGTGCTGATCACCAAAGCCAGTAATGAACCCTCAAGGACACATCGTGGGTGAGTTGAATTTAATCACCGTTACACCTCAGCTTTGCGCTTTTGAGATGTCTCTTCACCTAACCCTATAAAACACTGGGGAGAATGGATCCCACTTGGCTGAGGGAAAAAGAAAGCCTTTCAGTACTAACTGCCTATGTTTTGCAGACTCTGCTCCAATATACCGTAGAATAGTCTTTGTAGATATTGTACAAAAAATAGTAATTGGATTCACGAGGATGGCCCAGATTTTTCTTGCCTTGGACCACATTGGATAGCATCCTCTTCTAAATCATGGGTATCTTTTCTGTCCCGATCAGTTATTCCCCTCATGGTTCTTCAAGTCATTTGGCTAAGACCACTCAGCTTGAAATAAATCCCCCCTGACTTTCTCTAAACTAAAACATTAGGAAATGGGCAGGAAAGGAGGAGGGAAATAAATTATTCTGCTCCCAATGACAGAGACAACTCTTACACAGCACTTACCATGTCTGCAGCGCTGTTGGAAGTGGTTTACATGCATCAACTCCCTCAATGCTCAGAGCAAATCTATCCCCAATTTACGACTACTGTCTCCATTTTACAGGAAACTGAGGCACAGAGAGATGAAGTGAGTTATCCAACTGTGCACAGAGAGTAAGTGACAGGCTGGGATTTACACCTGGACTGCCTGTCCCCTGAACTTCTGCTCTTGACCTTTATGTCATTCTTTTTTCCCAGGTGAACTGGACAAGTCACCCAGAATTTTTCTACTTAGTGTCTTTGCTCAGGCTCCTCTCTTCTGGAGTGTCCTTCCTCAGATTATCTGCCTGTTGAGGTCAAGTTTAATTATTATCTCCTCTATGAAGCCTTACCTAATTCTTGCTAGCCTCTCTGTTCTTTTGCCTCCTCTGTCATAACACTTATCCTTTGGTGTTTTCGTCATTCTGTACTGCTCTCTCTCCTACAAAGTATAATCAGCTCCTTGAGGAAGAGAGCCACCATGTCACTTTTTGTATTTGTGTATCCTCAGTGTCTTGGAGAATGTGTGGTACCTAGTGAAGAGTATGTATTGTATTGGACACGAATGAATGAAGATACTTGGAGATGCTTATTAATAAATAAGAATAGGCTTTATGTTTCCTTTAACTTTATTTTATTTAGTGCCAATCTCTGACCTAAGAGGAAGTATTTTTATTGGATACTTGTTAGACACTCTGATGACTCTAGGCATATGGGTCCCTGCTTATTTTAAAGCTCAATTGAAATGAAAAAATGGACAACCTTGACTTAGGTAAATATAGGTAACTTCTTTGATCTTGAGTCTGTTGTTTCTGAATCTTAATTATCTTCAGTAAATCAGCAGCGGCCTGTGGGTTATTAAATGGCAAAATAAATGGTTTGTTGTAGTTCCTTTATGAATCTCACAGAGTATCTGCATTCCCATATTTCATTAGATGCCATTATTTTACAGTAATTGCTTAATCTGAAATAATGACATGTGCAAATTATGTGAGACCCCATCCATTGATGTTTCTCTGAGCACTTATGGTGTTAGTCTTCTTTTAATTATTTTCTCTGCACCAGAGTGCTCACTATTTTCTCTGCTACCACGCTGGCTATTCATGGCTGAACAAATCAATTATTAAAAGGAAACATGCTCCTTTTGTGCATCTCCTGAATGTCTTAAAAATCTCATTATTTGATGAGTGACTTGTAGAAATGTTTAACTCATCCTGTTTGACAGATGTCATGTGCTCAACAAGTATAATGAACGTGCTCTCTGGTACTGAGAAGATTGTGTTTGCAATGGTTTTACTCTGATTTCAGCACTGCCAAGGTGAGAGGTTTCTCTTTTAATCACAGCCATGTTTTGGCTCAAAAGTGTTGAATTGTTTGACCTTGATAACTAGCTCCACAGAATATACTTTCAAGGTAGAAAAAGAAAGAAAGATTTGCATCAGGTCAAGGTTAATTGTAGCTGGTATTTGCTTAATAATTTGTCTCCTACCATTCTGGCTTATGATATAATAAATGAACTATTTGGGGGAGAAGGAAGGTCAATGTTATATTCAATTTACTGCAGCAGGTGAGCCTCCAATTGGGGACTTAATTTGAAGAGGATTTTAACAAAGCAGAGGTGCCTTAAAAATGTCTAGGTTAACATAGCACATTTAAGGAATTACTCCTGTCGATGGGGGTTATTTTATGTTCAGAAAAGGAAACTTCAGACATAGGCTCAGTGACCAAGGGCTTGGTCTTCATTTGAATTCTTGTGAATTTTAAAACTTTTTCTCTCTGCATTTCTAAAAGCCTCTCAGGCACGTGCCTCTCTAAGGGTTACCACAATGCTCAGCAGCCAGCACATACTGCTGTGCACATCACACCTTCTAGCGATGGCTTTTTTCTCATACGTGGAACCTGCTGGGTGATCCTTTAGGACAGAGATCCTGCCCTGATAACACTACTTGCAGCTCCTAGTGCAACGTCTGGGCCACAGTAGTCATTAGAAAATAGCAATGGGATTAATTACTTTATTAATGATAATAATACTGCCACAGTAATGGTGACAAAGCATATCTTATTGACTCATTCTTTTCCACAAAATATAAGAATTCCAGCTCCTTTCAAATTCAAACCCAGTGTTTGTGTCCTGGGAGTTCCTCGAGGTGTTCCTTATAAACTTCTTAATCTTATTTTTCTTCACCAGCCCTACATTAACTCAACCTGATGTTCAAGTTAAAGGCGTGTTTTTCACTTCCCCTCAAAGTCACAAACGTCCCAAATAGTAACATAGGGCTGTTTTTCTGAGGATACTCACAGTGCTGAAGGCATGCCATGTCTGTTGTGCAAGTGGAGAGAGTCTCTTTTTGCTCCCCTTTGCCATTGTGGAAATAAAGATAAACCATATCATATTTTTTTTTCACAAAGTATCCTCGTGTCTCACCAAGTTCCCCCACAGAGCAGCTTTTTATCCTTACCTGAAGCTCCTTTCTCCATCCATCTTGGGGATGTGTCCGTGGTGCTGGTCTTCATACTAATATCTGGTTTCAATCTCAATTTTAATGCTGCCTTCCTATCTTGACCTCTCTCCAGGGATCAGCTTAAATAGTTCCCTTTTTACTCAGACAAAAATATAATTTTATTTCCTTTTTAGCTACTTTTCTTCTTTCTATCTTCTTTCATTCATGCAGTCATTTATTTAACACATGGTTATTGGATCAAGATTATGTACCAAGCACTATAATAGATTCTGGGGATAAACTGAAGAACAGCACAGATAAAATTCCTATCCCTCTGGAGTTCGTAATTCTGTTCACTTGAAGATGCCCAGATACGCTTTAATCCCACTTAACACTTAGCTTGGATTCATGCTAAGTCCTAAAACATGACATATGTTTTTGTCTTTCTTGTTAAAACTTTAATGTCCAGAAAACTTCTTCCCAATGTTTTAATTAATTAGGGCAAGGCATAACTTCTGTAATTTGAGGATTTATAAACACTTTAGGAAGAGGCAGAGAGTAAGAAGGAGGAAAGCTAATTATAAGGACCTTCTTTAAAGCAAAAGAGACAAGAAGAGGTATATAGGGAGATGAGAAAGACATTGTTTGATCATATGATTAGGAATAATGATCTGAAAAATCCTAACCAATATGAGGAAATAGAAATAGTCTCAGTTAGGAACCTAGGAAACAGAAAGGAAGTGGTATGTGGAGAAGAAGAATAACAGAAGGAGGTGGGCCTCAGAGGTCAACTATAATGTAAAGGCAGTCCCTCCATGGAAGTGTTGATTAAGTCTGTTCAAAATCCTAGAGTTGGATGAACTGTCTTAGAAAGAACATACACTTAATGGAATGAATTTTAATTTCCAGCAAACAAAGCCCAAATTCTTGAAGTATTTTGTTTAAAAAACCCCACAAAAATAGATACTTGAAAACAAGGTGACCTATTGGCCAACAGTCCCAATCAATCATGGAGAGATGCCATTTTTCAAGAGTGCCTCATCAAGAGAACAGTGACTAACTGGCTCAAAGTATAAATAGGAAACATGATCACCCATGAGCTGATGAAGTTCCCCAAGAACCAAGGGTATGAGATCCAAAAGGAGCTTCTTTTAAAAACTGCTGTTATAACTGCTAACATTTTCCTCTTTTGAAGCCTCTCGCCCAAATGGGAAGATGGAAAAATCAATCAACTAAACTGCAGGAGACAAACCTGAATGACACCAAAGGTTGAATTTTTCCTATAGTTGACTCTTGGAAGCTGCTCAAGTCACTGATCACTCCAAGAAGTAGGCCATGGCCCTGGGCTGAGAACCATCAGTCAAACCTCCTAATGACCATGTCACTGAAGGGAAGCATTACATGGAACTCAGTGCCAAGAATACTCTTTATGCAAATAAAGTGTATAACCAAGGATAATCACCTAAAGGAAAGCTCTCAGGATAATATTCATCCCAGAGAAGATTTTGTGGGTGCTATTAAAGAAGATACGTTAAAACAATACATTTTTTTCTAACATTTTCCATCAAATTTTCCCTTTTTTTTTTTCAGAAGGAAAACAGATCTGGTCCTAGAAAGAATATAACACAAATAAATCTTCGGACCCCACATGGCTCAATGTACAGAATCACAAGAAAGAAACCAGGTTCAACAACCAAATGGTAATATAAACTTTTCAGCGACTTAGATGAATGTGATAAGAGGCCAACAGAGTAATTTAATTTTTTCTCACATTGTTCCTTCAGATTTGCAGTGTGGGCCATTTCTTTCTCTGCCTCTATATGAAAACTTAGATTTGTACCATATCTTTTTCATCATCTTTACTTCTAACAACCATCTCATTTTGGCAATTAAAATGCCCAGTCAACAGTATAATGATCAAAACTCTGATCAGGTAACACATGCAGAGTTATTCACCTCCTACCACCTTGCACTGCTTCAGATCTGGAAGCCTCTCTGGGGAAAAGGAATGTGATTGGCTTCTGCCGTCTTTGATTAGATCTTTGCCTTCTCATTGCTGGGCTCCTGACCTGGCAAGGTACATTTAGGGAGATAATGGATTAGGAGAAAAGGATCATAGCCTTATATGGCAGGGTGTTCACCATCTGTCCCTGGCTTTTCTGCATTTCAGGGAGATTAGGATTGGCTCATTCTCTCAGGACCTGTACTGTGCTTCTCAGAATAATAAAAATGGTATAATAGAAAGTAAATGTCTGGTATTTTTTCAAGTTTTGGTCACATAGTCCTAAAACCCTTGGAATCCCTGAAGTCATGAGTATCTTACATATGCTAACAAGAGAACTGATTGGCGTCCCTAGATAGTGTCAGAGTGGGAACTGGTCACCAGATAGACCAAGGCCAATTACAGAGTTGGAATTTTTAGCTCCTTATGCTTCCCCAGGGAAAGGTGGGTAGAGATTGAGTTCGATCACCGATGGTCAATGATCCAGTCAGTCATTGCTACTAATGAAACCTCCATAAAAAACACCTAAATGATAAGGATTCAGAGGACTTTGAGGGCAGTGAACACTTTGAGGTGGTGTAAGGGCATGGAAACTCTGTGCCCAGTTTTCCATACCTTCTCTAATGCATGTCTACCATTTGATTGTTTCCCAGTTGTACCCTTTATAATAAAAAAAGGGTAACAGTAAATAAAGTGTTTCCTGAGTCCTGTAACTCATTCTAGCAAATTATCAAACCTGAGGAGGGCTGTGGGGGAACCCCTGAGTTTGTAGTCTGCTGGGCAGAGATGTGAGTATCCTGGGTGCCTCTTTTATGGCTGGCATCTGAAGTGGAGACAGTCTTATGAGATTGAGCCCTTAAACTTGTGGGGTCTGTTAGACCTGTTTCTTGAGCTGTTCTAGTGTTCCAGGACTCACATGGGTCTTGTCAGAATGGGCCAGGATAGCTGTGTGAGCATCCAGAGGGCTGAGCTTTGACCATAAGTGGGGCTCTTTGCATTGTTAGGATGTCTGTGTAGATGGAGCATGGATGTGAGGGTGTCCATCTACTTGTTAATGAAGTCCCTCACAGTACAGAATGGAGAAGGAGTGGCACAAGAATGGGGCAGGCCATGGATTAGGACATGGCCTGCTCTCCCTTCTCCATTCTGTCTGGGACAGAACTTTAAGGAGTCCATAGGCTAAATTCAACCCTGGCCTTGCAGGTTTTACATTTGTCAAAGTAGGAAAACAGGACATATTTTAACTGTTTTTGGTTTGATTTATACTTAAATTTTTTTCATGTTTATTTATTTATTTTGAGAGAGGGGGAGGGGCAGAAAGAGAGAGATTGAGAGAGAGAGAGAGAGAGAGAGAGAGAGAGAGAGAGAGAGAGAGAGAGAATTCCAAGCAGGCTCTGCACTAAGAGTGGAATTCAAGCCCATAAACCATGAGATCATGACCTGTGCTAAAATCAAGAGTCAGGTGCTTTCAAGAGTCAGGTGACTGAGCCACCCAGGAGGTCCTTGATTTATACTTTTTAAATTGAGACATATGGCATATGGGCTCTCCATGTGACTCGTACCCTAGGTGCATACAAGTTTTGGATGCACCCGGAAATATGTGTAAATTCTATTGTCTTCTTTAGTTGGGACTTAAGGGATCTTCTGTGAAGGATTCCTACAGAAACTGGATACCAGTCTCACAAAATTATTATCCTTAGCTCCTTAGCTCCACGTAAATAAGCTATAATAGGTTCCCTTTTGTAGCTTTTATCCATGGCAACTCACCTTTTAATAATATCACCTAATATAGTGTATGATATACTTAATTTTTTATTGCTTGTCTTCCCATCCTCTGCCCACTACCCTGTACCATCCCTGCCTTCACTGGGATGTGACTTCTCTGAGTTATGTCCCAAAAATTTAAACAGTGCTTGGAACATAGTAGGCATACAATAAATATTTGCTGAACAAATGAATATATATACATATATATGGACATAAATACAGTTAAATATTCTTTAGGTATGCATTAGCTAATAAGACTGACGATAATTTTATTAGCTATATTTTTACATATCTTACAAATTTTCTATAGTACATACATCTATAAAAATAAAATAAGTATACTAAATTATAATGGATCTTCCTTATCTTTAAATGCTTTTATATTTCTTGGATAATGGATATTATTGTGCACATTTAGTAGATTAAGCAAAGCTCTTAATGGTTTCAGCTTGTGAAATACCTGGTGAGTCTCATGCTCTCCGTAGGGCCTTTGTACCTGACATGACATGACTGTTGCCCATATGAGATAGGTTTTTGTTTCCCCTTGCCCATAAGCCAAATAGGATATAATACAGGGCACAGCTGCCTTGTGTTCATAGACAGGCAAATAATTAATTATTTTTCGGGTGTGGAGTTTGGCGAGTTCTTTATAGATATTGGATACTAGCCCTTTGTCCGATATGTCATTTGCAAATATCTTTTCCCATTCTGTCGGTTGCCTTTTAGTTTTGTTGATTGTTTCCTTTGCAGTAAAGAAGCTTTTTATCTTGATGAGGTCCCAATAGTTCATTTTTGCTTTTAATTCCCTTGCCTTTAGAGAAGTGTCAAGTAAGAAATTGCTGTGGCTGAGGTCAGAGAGGTTTTTTTCCTGCTTTCTCCTCTAGGGTTTTGATGGTTTCCTGTCTCACATTCAGGTCCTTCATCCATTTTGAGTTTATTTTTGTGTATGTTGTAAGAAACTGGTCTAGTTTCATTCTTTTGCATGTTCCTGTCCAGTTCTGCCAGCACCATTTGTTAAAGAGACTGTCTTTTTTCCATTGGATACTCTTTCCTGCTTTGTCAAAGATGAGTTGGCCATACATTTGTGGGTCCAATTCTGGGTTCTCTATTTTATTCCATTGGTCTATGTATCTGTTGTTGTGCTGAAAACGATAGAAAGCTTATGAAGGAAATTGAAGAAGATACAAAGAAATGGAAAAACATTCCATGCTCATGTCAATACTATCCAAAGCAATGTACACATTCAATGCAATCCCAATCAAAATTGCACCAGCATTCTTCTCGAAGCTAGAACAAACAATCCTAAAATTTGTATGGAACCACAAAAGACCCCGAATAGCCAAAGTAATATTGAAGAAGAAAACCAAAATGGGAGGCATCACACTCCCAGACTTCAGCCTCTACTACGAAGCGGTTATTTTGTTTTAAATATGATGTTCTGCAGACGTGGAACTGTATTTAAGTTGTCTTCATGTTAGAAAACTAGCTAATGCAGACTTGTCATTGTTACTTGAGCTCTTTTGCGTTTTTTAAAACATTGATTACTCAAGAAATAAGGAAAATATTTTTCAGTCTGCTTGCTTGGATATTTCATAGTATGCAGGGGAAATATTTTTTTTTTATGTTTCAGTAATCTCAATTCCAGTTTTAATGGAATCCTATAACTCAGACTAGATTGAAAATCAAAACACGAGCATATTTTAATCATGTGCAAATATTATTCAATCTCATGCTACTCTAGAAAAATTATGACATTAAAAAGTGTGTAAGTCTAGCCCACAAATCACCTCCTTTATGAAACTGACTGTAATTTCCTCATTTGAAAGAAGTGTCATTTTTGTAAAACTCTGCGATATGTGCCCAGAACCAAAGTGGATTCTGCATGTAGAGGGGAAAGCAAGAGCACTTCCCATCAGAGAGTGTATGCATAACAGGTTTCACACACACACACAAATACATGTTGTTTATTATAGCGGTGGATGAAGGTTATGAATATAAGAAGAATGACACCACTTATAGGTGGTGTAACAAACATGCTGAGATTTCTGAGAAGTAGATATTTATGGTTTTAAGCTGACAAGCATTAGCTACACTCAGCATGAGGCAGCCAGAAGAGGGAGGCGCCACACGCGAGGCCCTGAGGCCTCTTGGAAATTTGCGGGGAGGTCAGTATGGCTCTGCCATACAGTGCGTGGTAGGTTCTCTGGGGCGGATCTTTTTAGAAGCTTCCAGAGGTAAAACTGTCAAATGCTGTGCTGAGAAACACTAGGATAGAGAATGGAGCCATCTATTTCTGGAATGTGCCCATTGCGTTTCTCTAACTGCATTTTATTATATAGTCCATATGGCAGGAGTGGGGGGCACAGAGGAGTTGATTCAGACCTGGTGAGTGTGTCCTCTAATTCAGCCATACCTAGGAGTGTTTTCCAGTGCCTGTTATGTGCCCGATGCTGCTCGAGCACTGACAAGAATGATATTAACAATAACAGCAGTACCTAAAAATTACATGGTTTTGCCGTGTGGCATAACGTTTCTTGATATTCTATGTAGCTTTACTACGTGCCAGAAACAGTTCTCAGTATTATGTTTACTAACTCTTTTAGTCCTTACATCAAGCTTAGGAGATGAAGTATTCTTATTATCCCCATTTCAGAGGTGAAGAAAATGAGGCACAGAGAGATGAAATAATTTCCCCGCGGTTACGCTTTAGAAAGTAGCAGAGCTGGAATTCAGACTCACATCTTCTCTTTGCAGTGCCTCTGTTCTTAGCTGCTGTGTTGTGTTACAATATGGATTGCATCAACGCTGAGGGGCCAGTGAAGACACCAGCAGAGCTGACTACAAATAAAAAGGAATAAAGTGCCAAATAAGAGTGTGATTTTGGAAAGGTCGAGGGTTGGCAGGAGGCTCTGAGTGGTAGGAGAGGAATCTGGGGATACTTTTCATGTTAGAAATTGTAACAAGCTCCTAATAAAAAGGAGTTTCAGACGTGGGCCTGATGGCGAACACCTCCTGGACGTCAAGTATCCTAAATCAAGGTCAGACCCTGCGGTCATGGTCAAACAGCCCCACCAAGCCACATGGACAGAGGCGGGGTTCATGCCTACCACAAGGTAGGAAGACACTGAGTAGAGGTTTGTTGGAGGATTGACAGGAGCCGCATCTTCCTTCCTCATAAGCGATTAGGTAACGACAGCGGCGCTTGGTTCCTGCTGCAGATGACCAGCTGATGGGCGGATACGTGACTGCACCTGTGCTGAGGCCTGGCCTCAATGACTAACAATATCTTCAGCATCAGGTATGATGATTACCGTGAAGAGCATTCACATAATCCCCAGGTATTAAATCATTTTAATGCCTTGGAATTCGTTTATTTGACGCATACTTTTATAAAAACGATTTTGCTTTTGCTCAAAGTAATATATGTTCACAGTGTAAAAAATTAAGTGGTCCTATTAGGTAGTAGTTGATAATGAAAAACAAGTGTCTCCTCACCGAGTTGCTCCCTCCTTCCGGTTTCCACCTCTACAGAGATAACTAATTTTTTTAATATTTTTTTATTTTTGAGAGAGAGAGAGAGAGAGAGAATGCAAGTGGGGGAGGGGTAGAGAGAAAGGGAGGCACAGAATCCGAAGCAGGCTCCAGGCTCTGAGCTGTCAGCACAGGGCCCGATGAGGGGCTCGAACTCATGAACCATGAGATCATGACCTGAGCCGAAGTTGGAGGCTTAACCAACTGAGTCACCCAGGTGCCCCCAGAAGTAATTAGTTTTATTTTTATCTGCGTCTTCTGGTATTTACCCTCATATAGCTAAGTAGTATGCATACGTTGCTATTTTTTTTTTTCCATTTTAAATATTATCCTTTGGCTTCTTATGAGAGAAGAGGAGGCTTTAACTTTTGTTTTTACTTTTTTTAATGTTTTTTTTTATTTTTGTGAGAAAGAGAGACAGCATGAGCAGGGAAGAGGCAGAGAGAAAGGGAGACAGAATCCAAAACAGGCTTCAGGCTCTGAGCTGTCAGCACACCTCTGTGGGGCTCGAACCCATGAACCACAAGATCAGGACCTGAGCCTAAGTCGGAAGCTCAACAGACTGAGCCACCCAGGCATCAGAAGCTTTAACTTTTTAACTTCCTCCCTTTTCCTTCCTCCTATACATGCACATACACACCCTCAATTAACACTTCCCTTCCCCCTAGGCTGGCAATACAGTTACGTTACAGCTTTTGGTTAGATCAATATCTTTGTTTCCTTACTATGAAATTTAAATGTAATTCACAGTTTTCCCATGTGATTAATTATACCATGGATCTTATCACGTATTGTTCCCTCTCTTGCACAACTCTGCTTGGAGTAAATAATTGTCTTATTTTTTAATTACTTTATTTTCTCTGTATCTATCACTAATTCCACAAAACTTGAAAGTTGTTTTTAATATGTTCAAACTCATCAAGTAGCATATCATCTTTTCCCAAAAGAAATCATTCCTCAGTGTCTTCTTTTCCACTTTCGACTGACTGATGTGTTGGCCTCCTGCATCTGGGATCATTCCATCACTTTTCCTGAGAACTCCCTCTCTTCTTCGTGGGTTCCTTTGGTTCCTGAATCCTATTTTCTGATTCATATCTCTGCTTTGTGGTGGTACATTCTTTGGTGGCTCCTTGAGAAGGACTTCAGGAAAAATTTTTGAGGTATTGTTTATCAGGCAGGCTAGGCTATCATGGTTTCTCAACCTCAGCACTATTGACATGGGCGCCAGATGATTCTTTGTTGAGGGAGGCTGTCCTGTTCATCACAGAATGTTTAATGTCATCCCTGCTACCTAGATACCACTGCTAAACATCCCCTGGGAATCAATGTCAACTCCCCGGTGGTTGAGAACCACTGGGCTCTCTAAACATATTCATCTCCAAACCTCAGTTGCTTAATGAACAAATGTTTGGCTTGTTCATGGTATATGTGCCATGTGGGTTGGCACAGTACTCTGTTCTTCATATTAATTTATATAACTATTCAGGAACCCAGGGTGACAGACACGATCTCATCTTTTATTGGCACAATAATTATATTCTAAGGTCTAGGGAGCTGAGAGATTGGGAAGCAGGGCAATTTTCACTATCTTGGTTCAAATCTTGTAGACTTTACTTCTTCTCATATTCTAATGGCCAGAATTATTCACATAACATTCTTAATTTTAAGGAAGAAAAGGAAAAATGATCTCTATCACATCATACAAATCTGAAAATATCTTTATTTTACCCTTATCTAGTTAATAGTTTGGCTGGGTTTAGAATTCTCTACAAGAAAACAATTTTGTGGTATATATATCATTTCACAGATGAAGAAACACCTTCAGAGAGGTGCAGAACTAGTAAATGGTATAATTGGGAATGAACCAACTGCACATCAGAGGCAATATTATGTGTTCATTGTACTCATTTCATTTTCCTCCTGGGCACATAGATAAACTGCGTTTGCCAGCTTCCTTTCACTGGATTTATCTCTGTGACCAAATTTTGGCCAGTGGAATGGGGCAGAAGTGATGTGTGCCTGGTCCATAAAAATATTCCATGTCCAATTCTCTATGATTCTCTTTCTTCCCTCATGGTGAACCCAGAAGCCATGAGTTGAACGACAGCATCATTAAATGGAAAGAGCTTGAGTGTCTGAATGATGTGATGAAGGAAGAGTGCTCCTCTAACCTTAGTGGACGAGGAATGATTAAGTAATAAACTTTTGCATTGAACAATAAATTTCAGCTCCTGAGGTGTTGAAGTTCGTTATTTTACCAGCTGGTTTTATTTCTCCTGACTAAGGGAGAAATGGATCCTGGAAGTAGAGTGCTGTCATAAGACAGTAGCAAGAGTCCTATTTGACTTAGTGCTCTGGAAACAAGTGACAAGAAACTCAGAACAGAGGTGGAAAGATGGTGACCATGTTATGCAGTGGCAAAAACATCTGATAAAACTGTTTCATATAATAATGTGGAAGATAGACAATATACCTCCTATGCCAGCAGCTCTAGGGAAAGTGATTGAAAAGAACTTAAGTGTTAGTCTAGAAGTTACTAGAGATGGGAATTTGCCAGTTTGCCAGCAGAAATGAAAAGATATAAAAAAGAGTCCAGAAATATGAAACCTTTAAGGTTGGAAAAACCTTTTTTTTTTTTCCCATGCCACAGATGACACATTTGAGAAATACTTTGAGCAATTAAATTCCATTAAGATCTACCCTGGGCAAAGAACAGGTTAAGGATGTGGCCCATTTTAAACTGATAGCCTCAAAGCAAGAGCCATTCTACCAAGAAAGAGGCAGGGAGTGATAAGTCAAATGAAAGGGATTTTAGAGCCATGTTTGGAAAAGAGCTTTTAGATTAAAACCCAACAAATTAGATATAGAAGGAAGTAACTCAATAAAGGCCATATGTAACAACTCCACAGCCAACATACTCAACTGTGAAAAGCTGAGAACTTTTTCTCTAAGATCAGGAATAAAACAAGGATGTCCACTCTTACCATTTCCGTTCAATATAGTACTGGAGGCCCTCGCCAGAGCAATTAGGTAAGAAAAAGAAATAAAAGCATCTAAATCAGAAAGGAAGAATTAAAATTGTCTCTATTTTCAGATAAAATGTCCTTGTATATAGAAGGCCCTAAATACCAAACCAAAAAACCTGTTAGAACTAATAAACAAATTTAGTAAAGTTTCAGGTTGCGTAGTCAACATATAAAAGTCAGTTGCATTTCTATACACTAACAATGAACAATCCAAAAAAAAATTAAGAAAATAATCCCATTTACAATATCCTCAAAAATACTTAGGAATAAATTTAACCAAGGAGTTGAAAGATCTGTAAAGTGAAAATTGTAAAACAGTAATGAAATATACTTAAGAAGACATGAATTAACGGAAAGATAGTGTACGTGGATTGGAAGAATTATATTACAAAAATGTCCATACTACCCAAAATGAGCTACAGATTCAATGCAATCCCTATCAAAATTCCAATGGTATTTTACACAGAAAAAATCCTAAAATTCTTACGGTACCACAAGAGACCACGAATTACTGAAGGAATATTGAGCAAGAAGAACTTAGTTGGAGTCATCATACTACCTGATTTCAAAATATACTACAAAGCTATAATAATCAATGGTACTGTAGTTTTATAGTAATCAATGCCACCATGGTACTGGCATTAAAACAGACATAAAGACCAATGGAACGAAATAGAGAGCACAGAAATAAGTCTACACGTTTGTGGTCAACTGATTTTCAACAAAAGTGTCAAAAACACGGAAGGGGAAGGGACAGTCTTTTCAACAAATGGTGATGGGAAAACTGGTTTTCCACATGCATGGGAATGAAATTGGACACTTTTCTCACTCCATGTAAAAAAATCAACTCAAAACTAATTGAAGACTTAAATATAAGACAAGTTATAAGGGCACCTGGGTGGCTCAGTCGGTTGAGCGTCGACTTCAGCTCAGGTCTGATCTTGCAGTTTGTGAATTTGAGCCTTGCATCAGGCACTGTGCTGATATCTCAGAGCCTGAAGCCTGTTTTGGATTCTGTGTCTCTCTTTCTCTCTGACCATCTCCCGCTCACACTCTGTGTCTCTCCCTCTCAAATAAGCATTAATTTTTTTTTTTTTAAAAGACCTAAAGTTATAAAACTCTTAGAAGAAAATATAGGGAAGCATCTTCTTGACACTGGTCTGGGCAATGACTTTTTGGATAAGACTCCCAAAGAATAGGAAACAAAAGCAAAAGGAGGCACTTGGGTAGCCCAGTCAGTTCAGTGTCTTATACTTGATTTTAGCTTAGGTCATGATGTCATGGATCTGGGACTGAGCCATGTGTTGGGCTCTGTGCTGGGTGTGGCACCTACTTAAAATTCTCTCTCTCCTTCTCCCACTGTCCCTCTCCCACTTACATGCATGCACATGGGCACACATGCACTCTCTCTCTCAAAAAAAGAAAAAGGCAAAAAAAAATGCACAAAATGGATTGCATCAAACTAAACAGCTTCTGCTCAGCAAAGGAAAAATAATCAACAAAGTGAAGAGACAACCTACAGAATGGGAAAAATATTTGTAAACCATACATCTGATAAGGGATTAATATCCAAAATACATAAGGAACATAATAGCAAGAAAACAAATAACCTGATTATAAAATGGGTAAAGGACCTGAATAGGAAATTCTCAAAAGAAGATGTACAAATCCCCAACACATATATGTAAAGATGCTCCATCACTAATCACCAGGGAAATACAAATCAAAACCACAATGAGCGACCACCTCACACCTGTTTGAATGGCTATTATCAAAAAGAAGAAAGTAAACAAGTATTAGTGAGGATGTGGATATATGGATATATTGAATGCCTCACTTACTATCGTGATGTCCCATACAACATTACTTTTGTGTTACAGTTAAGAAATGAAGCATTGGCTCTTATCTTTGGAATTCACTGCCTTGCCATGTATCCATTCACCCAGAAGCAACTAAGCATATTGATTAGTGGAATGGAGTATTGAAATAATTGACAATACCTTCATACTTGGCTTGTGTCCAATCCAATGAGATATATTTTTGGAGCATCTGACCAGTTTATGATTCTCTTAAACCCAGAATATAAAGACCTTGGAATTAAAAGGGTAGAAAGAAAATACCTTCTTGTCATTATTATCCCTAATGATCTGCTGATAAAACTGTGCTTCCTACTCCTGCAATGCTTGGATCTGCTGATTTCAGGTCTTAGTTCTTCAAGGAGAAAGGGTCTACCAGGTATACACTAAGGGTTACATTGCCTAGAAGCTGTGGGATGTCAGCTAGTCATTTGGGTTCTTCATACAAGTGAAATGACAGTCAAGAAAGGGAGTTACTTTTTTGGCTGGAGTGATTGATCCTGATTATCAAGGACAAATCGGGTAGCTGTTACACAATAGAGTCAAAAGAAAAATTTTAAGAACCCAGGGAATTTTATGGGAACCCCTTTTAGTATTTCAATGTCTAAATGTCATGGTTAATGGAAAGCTGAAGCAACTCATACAGTCAAGACCACTAATGTTTCATTCCCTCAGGAATGAAGGTTTGAGTTATTCTGTTAAGTAAAGAACCATTACTATCTGAGAATTTCACTGAGTGCATAGGGAGCATGGAGCCACGAGTTAGAGAATAGAGGACCATGGTAGCCATGCATTTTCTTTCTTGCGTGTTTTGCCTAAATATTTACCAATTTCTTTTTCCCCCTTCGTCATTGTGTTAAGGGTGCTGGTGCTAGTTACCTTATAATGTAGTCTTTAAAGAAGGAGATTGTAACGAACCTACAAGAGAAATGAACATCATCCAAAGATGGATGCAGTTACTAATAAGACTTTGGGTTTCCTTATTTGGAGAGAGGATGGACATATCATTATTTGTATGAGGAATAATTGGATCATATTCCACAGAAGAATTATGTAGTCTCATTTTTCTAAAGTTTAAATATGTGAATAACATTATATACAGACCCTGAGTATCCAAGGCAAACAGTACATATATTGTTGAATCTCTGCACCATTCCTGCCCATTTAGACCCTCCCGCATATCCAGGATCTGGTTTATAGAATAGCTTTGCCAGTGACTGGCATTCATCCAAGATTTGGAAGGTGAGAGGGAAAGATAAACCATTATTCTCTGGCAGCAGCTCCTGGCAGACACACGGGCAGATAGCAGATGTGAAATTTGCAGTGGCTTCCTGGTGGACTCCTGCAGAACACCTGCTTCAGTGCTGCAGGCAGTGTAGTCCATTGGTGTCAACTTTCCTGTTCTTTGTGAGTTCCTAAATATCAGCTGTAGTTTCTTGACCTTTTACCCTCCAATCTTCCCAAAAGTTTGTAAGCATTTAATTAACTGCCTTACTTCTCTTCCTACTTAAAATAGCTAGAGTGATTTTTGATCTCCTGAGCAACAGCTGATAAATACCTATTTTTTCTTGTTTCTCCACTCAACCACTCTACGCCTGTTCTGTGTTAGCTCTGTGGGATGTGATTTAGGAGACCAAGTAGAAGAGAAGTCATAGCTATATCTGGTAACCACTTGCTATATAGCAGAGCACCCCAAATTTAGTGGCATTCAACAACGACCACTTTATCATGCTCACAAATTCCATGGGCCAAGAATTTTGGCATGCCACAACACCCTGGCTTGTTTCTGCTACATCACATCGCGGCCTATCTGGGAAGATGCATAATCTGGAGGGAACCCCATAGCTGGTTACTGAAATCATCTGAAGGATTATTCATTCATGTGTCTGGCACTTGGGCTGAGAGGACTTGATATCTATTACTATATCGTATGTAATGTCTGCACTATTGTGGACTAGAGTGTGCACACGTGTTCTCACCATGTGGCTTGGCTTCCTCACAGTATGTCAGCCTCAGAGCAGTTAGACTTCTCACATGGTGGCTCAGGGCTCCAAGTGTAAGCAAGAAAACAAAATGGAAGCTGTATCTCCTTTTACAATCCAGCCTCAGAAGTCATACGGGGTCACTTCCACGGAACTCCATTAGTCAATTATTGTCAGATGGCCATCAAGATACAAGGGGAGGCATATAGACTTCGGGCTTGATAGGAAGAGTGTCTAAGAATTTTGGGGCCATGTATCAAAATTTTCATACCATCTGATCGAGAAGTCAGAGCTCCTTTATTTGCAGTTGTAAGTCCTCCTACTTGGAATGCCCTCTCAGCGTCTGAGACTCAACACAAATGCTGACCTGACACCAGTAGAATAGTAGTCAAGTACCCTGATCATGAAGCCAGCATCTCAATGCAAATCCCAGCTCCATCACATACTGGCCAAGTGAACACAACACATACTTACTCTATCTGTAATGGAGTATCTATACCTGTAAGAAGATGACAATAATATCTAGTTCAGAAGCTTGGTTTAAGACTTATAGTGCATTGAATAGTAGTCCCCAACAAAAAGTATTGTCCATTGGGAACCTGTGAATTTAACCATATTTGGAAATAGGGTCTTTGCAAATGTAAGGAAGTTAAGAATCTGTGACGAGATCTGTGTTAGAAGGGCTCTAAATCCAATAAGTGTCTTCATTAAGAGATCAATTGTGCTTCACATAATAAGTGCTGTATGAGTGTTAGTATCTTTACTTAAATTATCCCCCCTTCCCATCACTCAGTCCTACAACTTTTATTTCATAGTTCCTATCAATTGTTCATTTTTTTCTTACTTGTTTCCTTCTTATCTTCCTTTGTATGCTGGAATATAGGCACCTTGATGGGAGAGTCCTTGTCTTTTTCATTGTTGTGTCCCAGTCTCTTACAACATGAAAATGGGTATTAGACGATCACTATTTACTGAATAAATGGATAACCAAATGGATCAGGAAAGAAAAAAACAGAAAAAACAAATGCTAAACTACATGGTCAAATGGATTTCAAATGGGAAGTGCACAGTATGATGGAATAGTTAAAAACCTTCATGAAAGAGTTTGCAATTGAGGTGTGACTTATGCAGAATGAAAGTTCAGTGCGGGGAAAGTCTACTGAAGGTCAGAAGCACGTGTTATTTCACCTTTATGTTCCTACTCCACCATATGAGTGTCTGGCACATAAAATACCCTCAAAGATAATTTTTTAATTTAATTGAATTTAGGAAAGTGAACATTCCAGAAAGTGACTAGGATGAGTACCCTATAGAAGAATTCTATGAGGAATGAATAGATAAGTAAAACAGAAACATTCTGAACCCATTTGCTTGACTGAAAGTAGGATTGAAAACCCTTTTTGTACTTAATCTCCCACAAATTGTTTACTACCGATTCCATTTTATTTAGAAGGAGCTTCCCTTCTGGAAATATTCCCACCAGGAAGAGCAGCTTGTAATACTGACCTAAACTTGACGCCTGGTCCAATTTTGTCCTTGTGAAGATAGATGAATAGCGTTCCCAGTCTCTGTCTCAGAAACTAACAGTTCAAGTGGTCTGCTCATCACATCTTCCCTCCATCCTGTGCGTCTGAACAAATCTACCCTTAAGTAAATGAGGCTGTTGTTTTTTTCCTTTTCTTTATCTTTTATAGTTCTTTCTCTTGGCTGCACATATGGTTATTGCTGCATGAGGAAAAGCAAGCCACAAACTCTTTCTATATATTTTTTGGTGGCTCCAAGCTATTTATTTTTAGAACCTATTTCATTTTATCAATAGGTAAGTGAATTGCACTGATTTTCCAACTCAATTTCAAAGCATTTTACCACACTCCTAATTTAAATGTTCTTTTATTGTTGTGACAGACCAACAGACCATTTCCTTTTTTTTGGTCTCAGTTGTGCAATGACCTACATGAATAAAACTACTTTAAGAAGATGCCATAACGAGTAATTAGAATTGTAAACACCTTAAATCATCACACACCTCAGAAAATCGCTCTCTAGAAAAGGCAAACATCTTCCAGAAACCCTATGTAAAAATGAAATCATAAAAAAGAAGCATTAGAGTAGATAATAAAACATAAATACTTCTGCTCCCGAGTATCCCCCCAACATTCTGCTTTATCTCACACCTATGATAAAATGGTGTTGAATTTTAATGAGAAAAAAAATTACTTACAACAAATTTAAGTTTAGACTCTTTGTCTTCCAGTTGCCTCTTTTTGCTTTTCAGTTTCATCATCTGCAAAATGGGGATGGTTTTGTTGACTGTCTCTTGGGTTGTTTCACTGATACATAATTTTGTGTGTTGTTTCATCTCATTTCTTGACACTCTATTAACATGGGGATACTTATTAAAGGGAAATGCATATACATGGCCTTGAAAAACAGAATTAGTCTAATGATTGGCTTTATTTATTTATTTATTTATTTATCATTTCAAAAGGCACTCGCTAAGTGTACCTGAATTGAAAAGAATGAAATTGGTCTTTATAAAATTCTGTAGAGTGGGTCATCCTTGGGAGTTGCTTTGCAGAGCATGAAGCGGCAGGCTGGCAGGGATCCACAGAGATGCTGCTTTAATTCGCCTGCTGGGCAGCCTCCACCAGGGGCCATGGCAGATCTGCCTGAGCACCTCATGCCTAGGCTGGGCTACAGTGATAACCCCTATTCAACAGAGCCATCACACGCGCGCACACCTTTTACGAGCTTATTTCTCTCCAGGGCCTTTCTTCAACACTCCGTGCTTCTATAATTAAGTTAGGTACCGAGAGAGCTATATTACTTTTTTTTTCTACCACTGGGATAGCACTTAGTTGAGTCCTATGTTGTTTATTTTAGATGGAGGCAATGAGAAGCAGAAAGCCCAGTATACTATCATCTCGTCTCAGATTTAATTGGCGAATTCTCCTTTGGATTGAACTGCATCTGTTCAGTGAAATTGTAAATGGCCACTTACCTCTTGGAACTGACTCATTTTTAGTCCGTTTTTTTCTATGTCTTCCATAATAGAACAGTAAACAATTCAAGGGCAGAGTTATTTGTTCTCTTTGGTTTCCTCTAGTGTTTCACCTAGCATCTTCCAGCACATACCTACAGTCCTATTTAAATAACAATTATCCCACACTGAGTCAGAGCAAATAATAAAACTCACTGCAGATTCATTTCAAACCCCAGTGATCGGAAGGTCAAAACCTTGGGGGAAAAAAAAAACAACTAAAAAACAAATAACTCCCTCTCTCATAAGCTCCAATAACAACTGTACATGCCAATGGCAGAAATAGTGTCTGAAATATTATTATCACTTCAACTCTCAAATTACTGTTTGATGTTAATTTGGAGGCAGATCTGTTACATACCTGTAGCAATCATTATATAGTAATTAAGAAGAGTTCACAAAGTAGTAGACCCATTTCCAAACATTTTGTTTGGGGAACATTTAGTTACCTCAACTAACTCATTTAATTCTTACAACAATCCCATGAGGTAGATACTATAATTATGTGCATTATAAAGATGAGGAAACTGAGATGTGTGGAGGTTAGGAATTTGCCCAAAGTCACATGACTAAGAATGGGATCAGAGAAATTTGATTATAGGTCATTTGGCTCAAAGCTCCCAAGTTTTTGGCAGGCAGGCTCTACACAACAAACCTGCATATGAAAATATAAATGTAAGGAGCAAGTTTTGAAGTGTCCTCTCAATTTTCGTCCCTAATCATGATACCCATTTCTTTGTCCCTGCACCATGTCTAACCTTATGTCCTTAAGGGAAAGGGGAGGGAGTAGGTCTAAGAAGTTATCATACAGGGAACTCTCCTGTCCATATAGAAGGAAGAAGAGGGAAAGGAAGGTGTAGCTCCAGTCTCTCTGGGAAATTATGGAGAGATGAAGGAGACAAAGTTGGGAGAAACACAGAGTGGGAGAGACTGCCTTTGTGTTCCTAAACCATGGAAAGATCCCTGAAGTTCCCACAGGTTCCCCTAAACTTCACACAGGCTGCAGAAGGCTTGGCAATAGTGATTACTAGATGGGTGACCCTTTAATCAAAGCCACCACTGCAGGTGGACCGCCCGTGTCGGGGTCAAAGTGGCAGTGATAGCTGTTCTGTAGGACCAAGGAGAATGGAAAGGAGGCATCAGCAGCAGGGACCCTCAGGTCTTGTTCAAGCTAAGCAACAGTGAGCAAGAGGTACACAAACTTCAGACTTTAGCCAAAAATCCCCCCGCACATCTACAGAGAAGATCAGAGCATGTACACCTCAGGAGTGCAACTGGGGACCAGCAAAGCACCAGGGAATCCCCACTTTTGCTAATTTTTAAAAAATGCTTGCTTATTTATTTAATTATTTATTTATTTAGAGAATCCCAAGCAGGTTCCACACTGTCAGTGCAAAGCCTAATGGGAAGCTTGACTTTACAAACCCTGAGATCATGACCTGAACCAAAATCAAGAGTAGGACGCTTAACTGACTGAGCCATCCAGGCGCCCCTGCTAATTTTTTAATTAAGAAAATTAGAATGGGATTTTTTTTTAAGTCCCATAGTAACATGTGACTGCCATTTTGAAGAGGAGTGACTGGACGAGGGATCAAACCTGAACAAAATGGAGTCATTTAAAAGAGATGGGTTACCTTAAGAGATGCCTTAAATTATTCCATTATATCCTGACTGAATAAAATTTGAAGTTTTATTTCCTTCTACTCTTGGATTGGGACTCGAGAAAGATTAAATGAAACAAAATAAATAACTACCTTTTCTTCACTCTGGTGGTGTGGTATCTTATTTTTCTTCAAAACAAGGAAGGTTCTGCATTAGTTTCTCTTTTATGGGCTGAGTTTATTCCCTTTAAACTTTTTTTCTAAGGGTACACATGGGTTTAGAAATTAGTTCCTGCTCTAGGTTGAATGGGCTCCAAATATCTTCAATCCTCTTGAAGAATGTTACTGAAACAATGGCCAAATTTCCTAAAATACTAAGTAAATGATAATTACTTAATTAAAAATTAAATAATTTGCTACAAATTCTAAATTTTTCTGAGTTAAACCACAGTTTAAAATTAATTGATCCTACCGTTATTTAATGTATTACTTTGGTTATCAATTGCTGCGTAATAAGTTGCCCTAAAACTTAATGGCTTAAGATAACAATGATTTATTTGCTCATAGGTCTGTAATTTGAGAAGCATGGATGGATGGAAATCATGCTGTTCTTGCCTGGCCACGAATGAGGCCTGTAGACAGTAGATCTGGGATGGCTTCATTCAATGTCTAAGTACTTGGTGTTATGTGTTGACTAGAACTTTTTTTCTAGGCAGTCTCTTCTTGCTCCGTAGTCTAAGATGAGCTCACTTCCACTTTTCAAGGAGTGTCCCAAGAAAATGAAGGGGAAAACTTCCAGATCTCTTGAAGCCTTGGTGCCAGAACTGGTACAGGTTTGATTTCTCGAGATTCTACTGTCACATCAAGTCAAAAGGCCACTTCAGATTTGAGGCTGGCCAGAGAAACACTACCATTTCATGGAAGGAACAACAAAATATCATAGGAGTGTTTTTTCAGTCTACCCCAAGGACCTTCCTCCCATTCTGGGGTTTCCTCGAAATTGAATTCAATATATGGTTTAACCTCCAAAACACGTAATTATTATTAACTTTTATATATTCACTTTTGATTTTTATGTAATTTCATATATAGTTTTCTGTTATTCTTTATTCCTTGTTCCATTAAAAAATCCATATAAGCTCATTTTTATTCTACCTGAAGTACTTCCCTAATATTTCCTTTAATGTGGGTCTGTTCTTAATTAATTCTCCCAGTTTTGTTTATCTGAAAATGCTTATATTTTACCCTATTTTTTTTTTGAAATCTATTATTCTGGCTTGACAGTTATTTTCTTTCAGCTTTTTAAGTATTTGTATCCATCAACCTCTGACTTTCATGATTGCTAATAAGAAGATAGATGTCAGTCTTAATTTTGTTGCTTTCCAGGGACTATGTATTGACTGCCTCTGATGCTTTTACATTTTTCCTTTTACTTTGTTATTTTCAGCAGTTTTGCTCTACGTGTCTAGATAAGGGTTTTATTGTAATTACCCTGCTTTCGTCTTTCAGAACTTCTATCTGTAGCATGGTATATTTCATAGTTTTGGAAAAAATTTTCCAATTTTTCTTGATGTAAGTGTTTGTTAACTTATTGTCATAAGCAGAAAAAAGGTATGTCATATAGAGACTTATAATTAGGATGTAAAATTCACAAGAGATTGCCATTCTTATATTAGCAGCCAAAACAGAGCAGAGAAGCATATTATTTTAACTCCTCAGAAATCTTGAAATTATAAAAAGCCTAAATCAACTAAAATATAGGATATGATTAACCTCTCTTAGCAGAGAAAATGCCCATATGTCCCCCCCCCCCCAAATAATAGTTGAACCTTCATTAAATATTTAATGACCATAAGTGACCTGAAATGACAGATTAGAATTTGGGGACCTCTTACCTCAGAAGGGGTCAGCACCTTTGCACCAACTATTTCCTTTGTTCTTCACCGAGTGCTTGGATATAGTTTGTCAGCCAGGATATGGAATGTGAAATGGTGCTTCCCCAGTTGTAAGAAGGCCCAGAGGTAGCTACGTTCCTTCCTTCTTTCTTTCCTCTCTGTGTTAGTTTCCTGAAACAAATGACCACAAGCTTGGTGCCTTGGCACAATCTCTTACAGTTCTGGAGGCCAGAAGCCCCAAATCAGTTTCACTGAGCCAAAAGCATGGTGTCAGCAAGGTTACACTCCCTCCAGAGGCTCTAGAAGGGAAATTTCTTTGCTTTTCCTGCTTCTAGAGCTGCATTCCTTGTGTTCCATGGCTCACGGCCCCTCACCCCATCTTCACAGCCTGGAGTGTAGCATCTTTAAATTTATCTCTTTCTACTGAGCTTTCATCCCTCCCTCCCTGTCTGCATCCCCCCCACACCTCCTCACCCTACTTCTCCCTTTGCTTCCTTCCTTCCACAGATAGTGCATGCCTGCCATGTGCTAGGTGATGTACTTGGCTTTTATGTAGAGCTTTGTAATCACACAAGATAAAATATATGTGATCTCATGTGATCACTGCAACTCATTGAGATACAACTGTGATCATTATACTTCTAGATAAAGGCACTTTTCTTCTAAATAATAGGTCAGGGTCTCTAAATTCAGGTGTCAGGTTTTACATCCTCTGACTTTTCCATCCATACCTATGCTAGCCTTTTCCTTACATGGAAGATTATACTTCCAGATAGCATTGAGCTCAGTTTGACTTGCCGTTAGATGGTTACAAACATTGATAACTTTCTTCTGGTTGAGGGGCATGTTCCATTCACTTCAGCATTTCTAGGTCTAGAATAGCATTTTTGTCATATTAGCAGCTGCATAATGTTTGCTAAATTAAAGTAATATTTTCCCTCATTGGTTCATTCCAGAAGCACAGGAATATTTTGCAATCAACCTGGAGCTCCTCTTTCCTCTAGATAAATCACAAATCACATCTGGAAGGCTAGTGTTTGTTCTCTGACCAGTGCACAAAGGCAAGATTAGAGCAAGTCATTCTTGTCTCTCTCTCCACTCCTTCCCCTGTTTCTCATAAAGGGAAAAGGAGGTTTATGTCCAACTGTTAGGTGAGAAGAGCTATTACCTATTGCCTCTGATGTGTTCCTCAAAAGCTAACATCCATTATTTGTTTTAAAATTATATCCAGATTTAATTTATAGAAATATGACTGAAGGGTGACATGGAGAGGCCAATGCCACTGAAAGAAACATTTATCACTTACATTTCCTCATATAAGGAACCATGTCACACAGGGCCACAGAGAAGCATCGGGGTAGTCAGAGTCCAGAAGACCTGGAGGGAGGGGAACATTGGCCAGAGCCTTTGTTGGAGTTTCTGCGGGAAAGACAAGGTCGGGCAGAGTCCACAGTATAGGCTTGGCCAGTTTGAATAATTCCAGTAGGCTTTGGCTATACGATGGTCCTAGTTGCCTGGTATTTGGCTCTGGGATGATTTAGGGCAGGGGAAATGTTGGCTTGGTAAGAGTCAGATTAGGAAGTGGCCATAGATCCAGAACTGATTGGTTTGCAAAGAAAGGTGTGCTCCTAGGTAAGAGCCCTGGGAAGGGAAGTCTTTAGCCCTGGGAAGGGAAGTCTCTCCCTGGGTCTATAAGGCTCCAAATGCCACAGCATCAAGAATATAGAAAATAAGAAAATATAGTTAATATAATTAGCCCTGTGTTGAATGGATGACAGGTAGACAAATACAGAATCTAAGAAAACAAAAGCAGGATGTCCTTCCAGGTCCTCCTTGGCATTTTGGACATGCTGGTGTTGAGACATAGCACTGGCTTGTACCCCTGGTCTCCCAACTGCAAATAAATTCAGAAAGTCTTGCTTCTGACAAGCCTGGCCGATTCTCTTCTTGCATAGTGTCAGAGATTGTGTGTGTTTGTGTGTGTGTGTTTGGTTTGTTTTCTACTACTTTCATTTGAGTGGAGAAGTCATTATTGGACAATTCCAGAAATGACAGGTAGAAGATGCTACTATTCTCTAATTTAGTCTTTTCTAGAGAGTCAGAAATAGAGCTGATCCTTTGCTTTGTGTGATTTTATACGATATATTATTGGCCAATACCCTGGGGAAGTAGGGTGAGAAAATTATAGATTTGGGGACTTAAACTTGACCCTGTTAGCTATTCCCTTGTCTCCCTCCCATGCATACCCCTGTTTTCCATTTTTTTTTTTAGTTTTAGAGACAGAGAAAGTGCGGGGGGGGGGTTGGGGGGAGAGAGAGAGAGAGAGAGAGAGAGAGAGAGAGAGAGAGAGGATCTTAAGCAGGCTTCATGCTCAGCACCAAGCTTGACATCAATCCCACAACCTGGGGATCATGGTCTGTGCTGAAATCAAGAGTCAGATGCTTAACTGACTGAGCCACCCAAGTGCCTCCTTGGTCTCCATTCTTAATGCCACTATCTTACTTCTGGTATTCATCACATCACTCCTGAATAATTGAAGTAGTGACTTTATAAATTCTCTGTCAACCGTATTGACTTCATGATCAATACAAATTAGCACATGCCTTTGTGACCTTGGTTCTACCTCTCCACCATGTCTGGAACACTCTCTTCCTACACAGGCCTTTCTAGAAGTTTATTTGAAAACCAAATCAGATCCAGCTAAGTCATATATGCCTCATCCAGGAAATCTTTCCCAGTCACTCAGTTATGCAGTGAAATCCTTTTGCTCAAGTTCACCAGCTAATACTATATGTTTCATATATGTATATAGTTTCATTCAACAACTGGTTTAAGTCCCTGTGTGCTAGGTATATGTTACAATCCATCCTTCTCTATTTTTTGGCTTCCAGCTGGTTTGTCAATGGAAGGAAGCAGTTCTACATGGAATAGAGGAAAGAAAGTGGGGTAGGGTTGGTTTTTGGCCTCTGGCTTTCTCCTTGCGGGACTGCTGCGTTCTGGTGGCCACAGCTCTTACTGAGCAGACTTCTACAATGGCAGCTGTTATCTCTGAGTTCTGGTGTTGTCCCCAACTTGTGTACTTTCAGGCTTGACAGTGAGAATGTCTCTCCAGTGCAGTAGCCCAGAATCTTTTCCCTTTAACTTCCTGCATGGTTACAAATTGTCCCTTTATTAAATGTGTCATGATTAGCCAGTTCGAATGTGCTCTTTCTTGAAAAGACCCTGATATTTGGTGCATGTCTTAGCATTAGAAATGTAAATTGAACCAAAAAAATAATAAATTGTCTTCCATTCTCCAGGGTCTTGGTTCAACACTATATCATATAAAATCAAATAAAACAAAAGAGTTTATACTTTAATGGAGGATGCTTAAAATAAACAGGGTAAATAAACAAAATCCATTGTAATTTAGAAAGCAATTGGGGCGCCTGGGTGGCACAGTCGGTTAAGCGTCCGACTTCAGCCAGGTCACGATCTCGCGGTCCGTGAGTTCGAGCCCCGCGTCGGGCTCTGGGCTGATGGCTCAGAGCCTGGAGCCTGTTTCCGATTCTGTGTCTCCCTCTCTCTCTGCCCCTCCCCCGTTCATGCTCTGTCTCTCTCTGTCCCAAAAATAAATAAACGTTGAAAAAAAAATTAAAAAAAAAAAGAAAGCAATTAAGTGCTAAGAACAAAAAAAAAGTGAAGAATGAATGAGAGTCAGAAACTAGAAAATATTTATATGAGCTCAAATTGCCAATCTTTGAGGAGGAAACTTTATCTGGTTCAGTGCTGTACCCTTAGCTGCTAGAATTGTGCCTGATGCATAGTAGGCTCTCAATAAATATCTGTTAAATGAATGAGTACACACATGCAAATGCATTCAACCACTCATTCAACTAATGTTGATTGAGTGCCTACTCTGCTGGGTACTCAGGATAATGTAATTTACATGACAAGAACAAAAGTTCTTGCCTTTAAGGACTTGACTACTAATATCCTTTCTGTCTAACAATACTATAATTTCTTCAACACTCACTTCCTATTCTGAGCTTCTTTTTTATTCTTAGTACTTACCGTGGCCCATTACACATAACAAAATAAGCAGCGAAATTAGTCAAGACTCTTACATGTGAGTGACCCAACCGATTTTAATGACAATGTAGATTTATTTTATTGACTCATAGAAACAAGTCAGTACAAATTTAGTTCAGGGTCTGGCTTTCAATAAATATTGGACATTGATCTCTTTCCTCCTCCTGGCACTCTTCCTCTTTTCCTCAGTGCTAGCTTCATTTTCAGCTCTTTTTTGCCAAAAGATGGTAGAAATTTGTTTCTGTGTGGTCGTCTCAGGCTTACAATCTGCTGCATTGTAAGTGTCTGCAGAGAAAAGTTTCTTTCCTGACGGTTCCAACAAAAGTTCAGTGTATGTCTTTTGTTGACCCACTGTGGGTCCCATGCCTATCTTTGAATGTGTGATTGTAGCAGAGAGATGGGGATCTCTGACTGTCCATTGCTGGCTAGACGTCACCTCTGGATTCAGTAATGAGGTCCAAACCACGCAAATCACTTGACCTTACAGAAAGTCCCAAGGAAAGTTGGATTTGTATTACTAAAAAGAGGAATAGAGGATGCTGGTCAAACAAAAGCAACAGATGTCCCAGATACTTAAGGAAAAAGCTTTATACTTTATATAGTAATATTCTAGTTAAAGCTTCTAATTTGGACTAACTGGGAGGTAGAAATTTTGGCTACATTTGTAGTAACATTTCAAAGAAGTTTCTGTTTCTTTTAAATGAATTTCATGTGGGTATGTAACAGAACAAATTTCCTAAGCTTTGCTTCCATTTCCTTAAGGCTAATTGCTGTAAAGAATACATGGCAAGAGTTTGTAATTAGCATATGCTTTATCTGTGTAAGAGAAAAAATGCTTCTAAAGTATTTGGGAATGAATGAAAATGGAGTTCTTTAAGTGGTTTTAAGCACTTTAGAGCAATTCTTCTTACACTGTTAATTTACATGGCCAAATTATTACAGATTCTGACTTAATGAGGTGTTAGTACATATGCAGATGACATTATCGAGTTTGCTTTAAATAATCCTCAAGGCATAGTGTTTCCTTTACTACTGGTAGAGTTGTGCAAATGTTTGCTGTATCTTTCTGGAGCAAAACCTTGAAAGATTAGCCCATTTATTTATTGAAATCACATGAATCTAGTTTGAATCATAGACTTTTTTACTCAAGACAAAGTAGGTCTTGCTCGTTTTAGACCTCTTCCTTTACCTGCAGATTTCCTTTCTGTCTCTTGGAAACATGTATCTCTAAGTGTGGCCTCTAATAGTGTCTTTAACGCACAGTCCCTCAACTACTACAAGAAAGCAAGAAACCAAATGCAGAAGTGGAGAGTATTTAGAAACTTTTATAGCAATTAAATATTTTTTGTAATATCTGAATACCAACTCAAGGGGTTCATCTTGTTGAACATGGTATAGACTAGTGAGATGTTTTGAACTTGTGTCATGAATCACTTTTGCCACAACTGCATTCAAATACAGCACAGTAGACCGCACTGTGCTATCAGAATGTTGGACCACGTATCATTTGTAATGGATTAAAGAAGGAAAAGAAAAGAAAAAAAAGAAAAGAAAAGAAAAGAAAAGAAAAGAAAAGAAAAGAAAAGAAAAGAAAAAAGAAAAGAAAAGAAAAGAAAAGAAAACTGGTCTCTTCTGCCAGATAGTTTGAAAAGAACAATTGTGCCAAAAAAAATTGTTTGAAAGCATCAGAAAGCTACAAAGACAGGAAAGAATTATTCAGCCCAAATGTGGAAGAAGATAGCATAATGTAAGACCTCGAATGATCCTAGTCATTTTTGTATGTGGGGTCTGGAACCCCCAAGATATTACACAGACATTTGAGGAACCGACAATGTGACTAATGGTCAGAATAAGGATTAGACAATATAAATAGACTTACTGATAATCCAGATAATGGGTTCCTCAGTTATGGAATTTAAAAATGGCTATGCTTCAGATATTCTAGAAATAAGATAAAATTGGGAATTTTGTCAGAAAACTGAAACATATTTTATATAAATGGAAATTATACAACTGAAAAATGCAACAACTGTATCAAGAATTCAGTGAATGGATTTGTCAGCAGATTGGACTCAGCTTGGAAAGAAAATTAGTGAAGCAGGAATTGGCTCAGAGGAAAGCATACAGAATGCAGCAACAGGGAGAGACGACACTGGTAGAAAATACACCACACAAAATGTAAAAACACCTGAGATACAGTGCAAACATCTGTGTGCATGGAACTGGAGTCTCAGAAGGAGAAGGGAGAGACAATGAGGCTGAGTAATATTTGAAGAGAAAATGGGGGAGAATTTTTCCAAATTGACAAAAAGGTTTCAAGCCATGGATTCAAGAAGCTCCATGAATCTTAAGCGGGATAAATACAAAGACACCACACTGAGGTGTATCACAGTCAAATTGCTGAAAGCCAAAAAAAGAAAATCTTCAAAGTATCTGGTAAAAAAGAATGTTACCTTCCAAGAGCAACAGTTTGACTAAGCAGATTTCTCCACAGAAGTAAGGTATGAAGAAAGTGAATGAGATGAAATTTCAAATTGTTAAAAAAAATATCACCCAGTAGTTCTATACTCAGTGGAAACATTCTTCAAAAATAATAGCGAAGTAAGGGAATTGTCAGATAATCAAAAAATGGGAGAATTTATCACCAGCCTGTGACCCCAGAGAATACAAGAATATTCTGCAGGCAAAAGGAAAATATTCATGGTTAGGAGCTCAGAGTTGCAGGAAGATATGAAAAGAAATATAAATGTAAACATGTGGATGAGTCTAAATGAATGTTAAGGGTGTAAACTGATACAATTTCTTATGGGGCTTGAAATACATAGAGAATTAAAATAGCAATAGGCATGTTTTAACAGTTGAGAGGAGGGATAAATAGATATAAAGGTTAAAAGGTCTTTGCATGTCCAGAAAAAGAAAAACTGTACTTATTTACATTAAAATCTGAAAAGTCTGGCACAGTGGGTCTCAATCAAGGGTGATTTTGTCTTCCAAGGAATATTGGCAATATCTGGACACATTTTTGATGGTCACAACTCAGAGGATGTGGCTGGCTTTCAACCTGTAGAAGCCAGGGATGCTGCTAAAATCCTACAGTGCTCAGGAAAGCCTCTCTCATAAAAGAAGATCACCTGATCCAAACTGTCAATAGTGCTGATGTTGAGAAACCCTGATTACCAAAGGATAGAGTCAAAACATGGCACTCAGGCTAGTGGAGAAAGCAAAGGTGATAAAAATAATAAATTCACATGGGGACAAGAAAAAGTAGAAAAAAAGGAAGAAAGATCAGGTGAGACAAATAAAAATTAAATCAGATGATGTTAAATTATTATCAATTCTATCAGTAATTGCATTAAATATAGATGGACAGACTCTGCACTTTAAAAATTAGTGTATTACTGGATAATAGAAGCAACCATGTGCCATTTACAATAAATGTACCTAAAAAATTGCAGAAGGATTTAAAGAATGCTGAATATATTTCTTGAAAATTGAATGAATAAAAAGATATTTCAGCATTTTCCTGTTGCTTCTAGAAGCATTTGTACGGAGTTTTTTCTTTTTTTTCTCTTTCTCCTCCTCCAGACATTTTATTCCAAGACGTTTTGCACTATGACAGTTAGTAGTAATTGCAGATTCAATTTTGTGATAGATTACTGTCATCATATTTCACTAGACCTGAACTTCATGAGGACAAAGATTAGGTTTGCTTTTTATTTTCCCGATATAAGCAGAACATCCGCCATGGTGCCCAGCAGACGGCGAATATTCTATATATAGAATGACTTAAAAATGTTTGTGGCATTCCTTTATCCCTATAGTTCTCTAACTTTTGGGTCTCAGATCCTTTTATACTATTAAAAATCACTGAAGTTTCCAAAGAACTTGTTTAGTCATATCAACTAACAATTTCCATATTAGATATTAAAACAAAAAAATTAAATACCTTTATTAATTCACTTAAAAATAATAAACCTATTCTGTTAACATAAATTATGTATTTTTGTGAAACTAACTATATTGTCAAGAAATTTCATGAGAATAATAGCATTGTTTAACTCTTTGGAAATCTTATTAGTGTCCAGTTTAGTAGAAGACATCTGGGTTCTTCCATCTGCTTATGCATGCAGTATGTTGCAATATGTTATTTTGGTTTAAATACATAAAGAAAAGTTGATATTGCACAGACATTTAGTTGCAAAAGGGAAGAGCATTTTAATAGCCTCTTCAGAAAATGGTAGATATTATTGTTTGATATTACTTTAAAACTTGACGAGTAGTAATTTTTTTAAAGGTTAATTATAATATGCAGTTGGAAAACATATCAATTACATCTTCATACTCTGTTACTTTAATATCTGTGCATCTATTTTGTGGTTTGGATGGATCTTTTCTCCATGCATTGGATATCTGGAAAAACGTAATTCATCAAATTACGAAGATCTCTGAAACATTGATACATTTCATTTTACAGTGTAAAACATGCATTAATTAATGTAACAACCAATGTCATCAGAAAATATTGGGGCATGATGAAGCTTAGATACTATGTCAGGTATGAATTTCAAAAATTCTAATTTTCATTTGGAAGCTCAAGATATATCATTGGCAGCAATCATTATCAGTTGCCTTCTTTGAAGTAAGAGGCTCATTTCATTCATTTTGAGACAATATCTGCCACCTACTGAGAAGTCTGAATAATCATAGTTTGTCAGTCATTTTTTTCAAGTAAAAATGTGTTCTGGGTTAAAAAGTTAAAAAAGCTACTTCAGCTCTCACTCAAATAACCACACAAGTACTTTTCCCGGAGATAACTGCTTCATTCAGTAGATGGGAGAAATACTTCATGCATATTTCCCATTTTGTCAAATAGAAAATTCAAAGGACATGTACTGAGGGATCAAGATTTGATAAAATTTAAAAATTTAACTACTTCAGGGACATTCTTAACTGAAACTAATTCTTTTTTTCTTCTTCTTGAGAGTGTATGGCAGTAAAGAACATAATTCCCAGCTGTTAGGTAAACTAATAATAAATTTTATTAGAATTTGGTGATTTGGCATTAATTTCTACAAAGGAGCCAATAGTTTTACTCACCATTGCTTTTGTATCAGAAAAAGTGCCAAGAAAATGCTTAGATTAATGGTTTTCACCTCCTGAATTCTCTGACAGAGAGCTTCAGGGACTGTGGGTGGTCTCACAGACCACAGTTTGAGAAGCATTGCTTTGTATGTGCATGTTGGGTGTAACCATCAAGCTGCCTACTTATCTCCATGCAGTTCTCACTTCCACATTTGGGAATACCTTCACTTAGGAATACTCTTTTCTCTCACTTCTGCCTTTTTTCAATGTGGTCTTATCCTCTCCAAGCTATAATGCATTGACTGACCCTCAAAATGGGTTGGATTACTCCCACTCTGAGTCCTGACACTGTTTTGAACATCTTGTGGTATAATTCTACTTTGTTCCTCCAATGTTCTTCTAATTAATTCTTCTAATTGTGTCACCACTATTATACTCTGAGCTTTCTTTTTTTTTTTTTTTTTATGATACATTCTTTTTTTTTTTTATAATTTTTTTTTTTAACGTTTATTTATTTTTGGGACAGAGAGAGACAGAGCATGAACGGGGGAGGGGCAGAGAGAGAGGGAGACACAGAATTGGAAACAGGCTCCAGGCTCTGAGCCATCAGCCCAGAGCCCGACGCGGGGCTCGAACTCCCGGACTGCGAGATCGTGACCTGGCTGAAGTCGGACGCTTAACCGACTGCGCCACCCAGGCGCCCCTATACTCTGAGCTTTCTAAAGGGGGGCTCTGTGTGCTGTTTATCTTTGAAAATCACTTAGTGCCTAAGTAAAGGTTCTGCACATATTATATGTCCCACATAAATACTTATTACATTGAAATGAATTAAATATGATTTTGCTAAACCTCATGGAATTATCTCTCAGAAATTAATCTTAAAAACCTACTTTTGCTTTAAGTTAGCTATTTTTATCTTGACCCCTAAAAAATATAATTGAGACTATTAAACACAGTGACCTGGGTGATTTAATGCCAAATTTGATGATTTTACTAGAGACAGAGTATTTTTTTATTCACTCACTCATTTGTATTCCTTCATTAAGTTTAGTTTTTAAACAAGAATTTATTATGTTCTTACTATGTGGTAGCCATGACAGATATGATGGAAAACAAGACATAATGCCACATCCAAAGGGCTTATATTTATTCAGAAACTATGTCATGACCATCTATCAAGTGTAGTGCCCTCTCTAGTCATTTACTAGACAGAGTTCCTCCCATCATGAAGTGTATATAGTGTCACTAAAGAGATATGTATATCAAAAAACTAAAATATAGAGATGCCTGGGTGGCTTAGTTGGTTGAGTGTCCAATTCTTGATTTTGGCTCAGGTCATGATCCCAGAGTCATGGAATCAAGCTCCATGTGGGGCTACATGCTGAGCATGGAACCTGCTTAAGATTCTCTCTCTCTCTCTCTCTCTCTCTCTCCCCCCCCTTCTGCTCCTCTCTCCTGCTTGTGTGCTCTCTATCTCTCTCTAAAATACAATAAAAAAGCCAGTATTTTGGACACTGTCCCAGAAATAGGAACAGTAAATGGTGGCAGCTCTGAAGAGGGAGCAAGTAATTCTGCCTGGAGATGAGAAACGTTTGAACTAGATCTTTATTAAAAACATTATAGCTGGAAAAGGAGACAAGCACAATTCTTGCAAAACCCCGTGAAAGAAACTTAGAGATATGATCATCTGATGATTAAAGCCCATAGGGGCAGGATCAGAGGGTATATGAAAGAGAATGTTAGGAGAGGAGGTTGGAATATAGTTTATTAGGTTTAGATTATTCCAAGCTTGGTAAAACATCCCAAGGAGTTTGAATTTTAGGTATAAGCATTAGGGATCCAATTCAGATTTTAAAAAGGGATAGTGATGTGGACACTTCTGCTTCTTTGGTAGATAAATCTGATGACCAATTAGTAAATAATGAGTAGGTAGATAATGCAGACAGAAGACTGAATAAAGCCACATGCACAATTTTAAGTCAGAAATGATGAAACCCTCAAACTAATATATTAGCAGTAAAGAGTGAAGAAAAAGAGCCAGATTTAAGAGGCATTTCTGAAACAAAAAGAAGTGATGTGACTCAGCAATCATTTGGATCATGGGAATGAAGTAGATGTAGGAGAGGAGGATGACATCAACATTTGTACATTGGGAAATTAGAAAAATGGAGGTGCTACTAATCAAGATAAAAAATTCATGAGGTGGAACTGCTTAGCAAGATGGGGAGAGAATTTCCATTTTAGATACAAGTTAAACTTCAGGGACAAATAGTCCTATGTCCCCACTCTAGTTTTTCCAACTATTGTACTGATGGTTCCCAACAATGATGGTTTGACGCACAATTTTTTGATTTTTATGATGGTGTGAAAGCAATATGCATTCAGTAGAAACTCTAGTATGAGTTTTGAATTTGGATCTTTTCCCAGGCTAGGGACGTGCAGTACCATAACCTTCTGGTGATACTGGATAGCCACAACTCCCAATCACCCAGCAATCATGATGGTCAGCAATGGACCCACTGATAACCATTCTGTGCCCATAAAAGCATTCTAATTTTTACTTTCAGTATAGTATTCAATAAATTATATAAGATATTCAACACTTCATTATATGATAGGCTTTGCATGAGATGATTTTGCCCAACTATGGGCAAATATAAGTATTCTGAACATGTGTAAAGTAGGCGAGGCTAAGCTATGATGTTTGGTAAGTTAGGTGTATTACATGCATTTTTGACTTATGAAATTTTCCTTTTTTTAAAGGTTTATTTTTTGGGAGAGAGAGAACAAGCAGGGGAGGGGCAGAGAGAGAGGGGGAGAGAGAGATTCCCAAGCAGGCTCTGCACTGTCAACACAAAGTCCAACGTGGGTCTCATTCCCACGAACCGTGAGATCACGACCTGAGTCAAATTCAGATGCTTGACTGACTGAGCCAACCATGTGCCCCTTGACTTATGAAATTTTCAACTTACAATGGATTTACTGGGACATAACCCCATTGTGAGTCAAGGAAGATCTGGATATGATATTTTCATTTAATCTCTAAAGTGAATAAACTCACTGTGCAGTAAAAAAAAAAAAAAAAAAATTGCCTTTGCCCCAGGAGGGGTCTGCCCTTTGTTCCTGGCTTCTGAGAGGCAACCTTTTAACTTTTGGAATTCCCCAAGTAATGGAATGTCTTTGTTATTCATGGCAGGTCCCTGAGAGCACACCTTATAGTTTATACTAAGGAAGTGACTCTTGGTGGACCCCTTGGAACATAGGGTATACCAATCAATCAGGTATACATAATAAAGCCCTAATTTAAAAAAAAAAAAAGGAGCACAAAACCTCATGTGATCTTCCAAGATTGTTAATACTCTGCTTATATTGTCACCTATGAGTGGCAGAGGGTAAAGTAGGTTGAGGACAGCTTCTGTTGAGAAGCTTCACATGTAACCCTTCTATACTCGACCTTATCCATCCTTCCTTTGGCTGTTTCTAATTTGTATCCTTTCTCTGTAATAAACCATATCTTTGAGTATCATCACTCTCCATGAGTTCTTTGAGGCTTTCTAGTGAATCATGAAAACAGGTTGATTTGGGAAAGCTCCTGAATTTGTAATTGGTATCAGAGGTGAGCATTGACTTGTGTGAATTTCCCCCTCTAACTTTGTGGTTGGATCCCAATTCCTTATATTTGACTTAAAAGTCCTGGCACATTTGGTAGTCTGGAGAACTATGCCCTCAACCTCACGGTTGGCTTAACTCCAAGTACTCACAAATGCATGAGGATTAACTAATTTATTTTACAAATGTTTGCACAAACTATATAGCAGACAGGGGTGTGGCAGTGGAGATACAACAGTGAAAATATATGTAGGCTCTGGCCTTATGAAGTATAGAACCCAGGAATGATTGAAGTCAAGTGTGTGCAATGAACCAAATGTTGGTGCCCTCCCCCCAAATTCCTATGTTGAAATCCTAATTCCCAATGTGATAGTATTAGACAAGATGGGGTCTTTGGGGGGTAATTAGGGAATAATGGTGGAGCTGTCATGAATGGGATTAGGATCCTTAGCTCTCTCAAACTTTTTCTGCCATGTGAGGACACACATGGCCATCTTCTGCAACCTAGAATAGAGTCCTCCCCAAAACTTAAACATGCTGTTAGATCTCAGACTTCCAGCTTCCAGAACTGTGAGAAAAAATTTCTGTTGTTTATAAGCTACCCAGCCTATGGCATTTTGTTGTAGCAGCCGTCTGTGTATCGATATAAATATGGGTGTCATCAACAGCAAGATGGTATTTGAATTCATGAATACGGATGAGGTCATATAGAAAAGGTTTTTAGACGGAATCCTTGACTCAAGAAACAAAAGGTCTCTTTCAGCTCAAAGCAAAACAAACAGTCCTAGAATGGAAGAGGCAGCTTATTCTATACTTGCTTCTTACCTATAATTGAGTGTAACACTGAAACATGTGATCTGAAGTCATCAAAACAATCATTTATTCCCAAGTGGATAGGTAAAGGAAGCCCAAAATTGATGCTTCCTTAAAATGTTTGTGGGAAACATAGGAAAAACACATATACAGGGAGAGAACTCTCCATGATGAGTTGATAGGAAGTTTCATTTTATTTTTTTCTGATAGGCCACACATCACTTGACTATAACATGTTGCAGTCGCAAATACACCTTTGGCCCCAGTGATCTTCTGGAAAGAACAAACTCACTTTTAACATTTGAAATGGGCATGTGAGCAAAAGCAAATTTTCTGAATGTCAAATAAGCTTTTCTGCTTTGAAAGTAGTTTAGCATCTATTTCTGATCACTTTATAAATGTCAAGCACAAAAATAAAAGAAATTATCATATATTTCATACCCAAACACAGTGCAATAAAAAGGAAGCCTGGAGAAAGGAAGTCACAGCCAAAATTTCAGGTGAAGTCAATTTTTTGCAGGTGACTTCATTACTGTTGTTTCCTGTGTGGTTTCCTGGTACTTATATTCAAAAGCTTACAATAAGCCTGTAGAGTTCTTATGGTATGGACAGAGGTAGCAGGATTTTATTTCTCAAGATAAGACATGTGAAAATAGGTAATCGACTAAGCATCCCAAGTGGGGTGTTGTCCTTCCCTCCTTGTCTTCATTTATTCCTTATTATTAAGTACTGCTTCAGCCCAGTTTAACAAGTGGCCTAGAATATGAAAACACTCTTGGATTTTATCTTAAGCACAAAACAAAACACCTCATGAAAATGTTTTTTTTTTTTCTTTAGAAAATCAATTGCTAGAGTAGAACAATACTGGGAACAACTTATGATTCATCAGACAAAACACCACTGTCTTTCTAGTATTGGAAAATGTAATGATAACATATTTTTGAAAAGAAGACTCTTTGTGCGATGCATATTAACCACATTTTCAGCAAACTGAAGCATTGCATATGCTAATAAAGACAAAACACTTAGCATTTCCCATTGTATTCAATGGTGTCAGTCAGCCCTAAAGGTCTCAATGAACACAGGAAGTGTATGCGGTGAAAGGGAGATCTCTACATTGTTTCATACCTTTCACTATCTTCTCCACTACAGAAGTGGTCTTTGTAGGGTTTTCTCTGCTGTGTAAACCTATACATCTCAATGCACTGATTGGTTTTATTGAAACTGGAAGATTAAAAAGGAGACAAATATTTTAAATGCACAAGATATTACTATATTATGGTATTTGTTCAACAAACATTTGTAACAGGGCCGTGTATTAAATTCTACATAAGGAGGATTCGAAAATGAAAACCCTAATTGCCACAGGACCAGATCCTCCCTGGGGCATGAATTCTTATGGCCTGCCTACTCTGGTTTCATGCCCATAGTCAGAACTAGGATTCAAAATGGCTCAAAAAACAGTAGTTTCAGCTCAAATAGGTAGAGTTTGTCACTTTGCTGTGTCACATCTACTAGCATTGCTTTTGAGTTTTATTTAAGATATTATAAAAAGAAATTAGAGGTTCATACATTTGTTCACATTTTACAAGTGTATTTAAACAATATTGTTTTTAAGGTTCTTTTGTTATAACCTTTTCATCTTTTTGCCTTTTTCCACACTCATGTACACACGGAACAATGTGTGTTTATATGTTTATATGATTCCATTGATTTTTTTTTTACAAAGGTATTGCAATAATCATTGATGACCAAACTTAAAATATTATCAGAGCTGATTTTTAAAAAATTTAAGGGGCACCTGGGTGGCTCAGTCAGTTAAGCGTCCTACTCTTGATTTTGGCTTAGGTCATGATCTCATGGTCATGAGGCAGAGCCCCATGTTGGGCTCGTGGAGCCTGCATAAGATTCTCCTTCTGCCCCCTCCCCAAATAAAAAATAAATAAATAATAAAAATTAAGAAATTGCAGAAGTAATGTTGATATACTAAATCATTGCTTTTTTACTTTTGATTAGCTAGATTTTATTCAAAAGAGGATAAATACACATGGAAAAAAATGAGGAAGAGAAGAAAAGATCAACAATGAGAAGGAGATATCCATTCCCCCCCCCCCCCAGAACCCTAAGGTCTGTCTGTTTCCCAGAGGCCATCACTGTCAATAGTTAATTGTGCCTCCAGAAATATTCTATGCATATAAAAACATATATAATATATGCAATGCCTTTTTAAAGTTTGAAATAATTTTAGATTTACTGAAAAGTTGCAAAAATAGTACAGAATGTTCATGCATATCTTTTACAAATTTTCCCTCATGCTGACAACTTGTGGAAAAATGGTACAATTATCACAACCAAAAAATTAACAGCAGGTCAATAATAATAACTAAATGATATATTTAAATTTCAGTGATCCCTGCCCCCAGTGTCTTTTTTTCTGTTCTAAGATACAATCTAGAATCCCATAATGCTTTTAGTGGTCATGTCTCCTTACTTTTCTCTAATCTGGGACAGTTCCTCAGTCTTTTCTTTTATTACTTCATGTTTTTTATGAGAACTGGTCAGTTATTTTAGAGAATGTCTCTCAATTTGAGTTCATCTGATGTTTCTCATGATTAGATTGTATTTATATATTTTGTCAAGAATAGCATGTCTGTTTCATATCAGCAGTACATGATGTGAACATATCTTGATACTAATGTTACATGTTGATGTTATAAAAATTTAACACAGATTTCAGTATATTACACACATCTCTTGGACCCAGAAATGTATGGCAAACTAATCTTCGACAAAGCAGGAAAGAATATCCAATGGAAAAAAAAGTCTCAGGGTGGCTCAGTCAGTTAAGCATCTGACTCTTGATTTCAGCTCAGGTCATGATCTCATGGTTGGTTCCTGAGATCAAGCCCCATGTGGGTGTCTGTGCTGACATCGCAGAGCCTGCTTGGGATTCTCTCTCTCTCTCTCTCTCTCTCTCTGCTCCTCCCCCACTCACACTCGCATTCTCTCCCTCAAAATAGATAAATAAACACTTAAGAAAATAGACAGTCTTTTCAGCAAATGGTGCTGGGAAAACTGGGCAGCGACATGCAGAAGAATGAACCTGGACCACTTTCTTACACCATACACAAAAATAAACTCAAAATGGATGAAAGACCTAAATGTGAAACAGGAAACCATCAAAATCCTACAGGAGAAAACAGGCAGCAATCTCTTTGACCTTGACCACAGCAACTTCTTACTACACATGTCTCTGGAGGCAAGGGAAACAAAAGCAAAAATGAACTATTGGGACCTCATCTTGGATAATTTTTTAACTTAGCATTTTATTTCAGCATATCATTTATCTTTATGTCAATATAGTATTCAATTGCACTATAGGCCATAATTTATTTAACTGGTCTACTATTGTTGAATATTCAGGTTATTTCTGGTTTATTTATATGAGAGAGAGAGAGGCAGAGCATGACCAGGAGAGGTTCAGAGAGAGGGAGACACAGAAACCAAAGAAGGCTCCAGGCTCTGAGCTGTCAGCACAGAGCCTGATGCGGGGCTCGAACTCACAAACTGCGAGATCACGACCTGAGCTAAAGTCAGATGCCTAACCAACTGAGCCACCCAGGTGTCCCATTTCTGGTCTTTTAAATTAAATTAACTTAACTTTTTAAAAGTAAGCTTTACACCCAAGATGGGGCTTGAACCGTGACCCCAAAATCAAGAGTCACATGTTCCACTAACTGAGCCAGCCAGGCAACCCCTGGTCTTTTTAATTCTGAATAACAGTGCTAGAAAAGACATTATTTTAAAAGCATTTGTGCATGTTTGCATGTAGGGGAAATTTCCAGAATTGGAATTGCTGAGTCAAAGTTGATGCGCATATTAATTTTGATTATATTGACAAATTTCTTGATAATTTACATACCCCTCCTTAGGCAGTAGCAGGGGGCTTATTTTCTCACGTTCTGGCTAACACTTTTTAATCTTTGCTAATATGATAAGAGAAAAGTGCTACTTTATTCTTGTTTTAATTTACGTTTCTTTTATGATGTGTATCTGTTAGTAAACTATTGCAGTTTTATGTGAAATAAGTCAAAGAAAGACAAATACCAGATGATTTCACTCAAATGTGAAATTAGGAAAGAAAGAAAGAAAGAAAGAAAGAAAGAAAGAAAGAAAGAGAAAAGAAAAGAAAGAAAAACAGTCTTAACTATAGAGAATAAACTGATGGTTACCGGAGGGAAGGAAGATGGGTGGCCGATGGGGGAAATCGGTAAAGGGGATTAAGAGTACGTTTATCATGATCAACACTGAGTAATATACGGGAGTGCTGAGATACTGTATTGTACACTGAAAACTAATAGAACACTGTATGTTAATTATACTGGAATTAAAAAACAAAAATAAAAATAATTGCATTTTTTGTATACTCCACTCTTATCCTTTGTCTGTTTTGCTACCAAGTCTAGCCATTTTCATATTAACAGGATTCTTTAAATAGTAAGGCAATTAACCCATTGTCATTTAGTGCAAAGGTTTCCTCACTATTTTATTTGGATTCTGACTCCCTTTGTAGCCCTCTCCTGTGATAGGTAATTGATTTTCAAATGGCTATTGAGCAGCGTGTTTCTCAATGTCAAAGATCTCCCAAAACCATTCTATAAAACTACCTGTGGTCATAATATGATATAATTCCCTCCTTTTTTATTAGTAAATGTTTCTTGCTTAAAGCCCGTCATTGAGTTAAAATGTGTAAGATGATTTAAATGTGGTTTTTGACTTACTTGCTTGTTTTGCTTTAAGTCCGAGCAGTCATACTCCCAAAGAGTCAGCAAAATGGTCACAGTTTTTATCTGTCAGAACCTTTCGCCATTACATTCACATACATTTTTGGTCAATTTATTTAGTACTGTAATTGACTCTAGGCTCAAAACACTTATTCTTCAACCTGTGCTATGGAGTAAAATGGAATAATGGCTGCTTCCCTGCATATGTATGTACATATCTATATGTGTATTTTTAAATATGTAGATATTTATTTATTTATTTATGCTTATATTTAAAAATACAGAAGTCATAAGCTGACACATGTGCTCTCTTGGATGTCAGATGTTCCCGTCCTGGAAAAGACCAATAATTTTCTTGTTGGTTTTCTTCTTGTAATGTTGTCCAAAGTGAAAGTGATTATTGCTCCAAAAGGATCAATCCAAAAGGATTAAGGAAGTATTTTTGCTATCTGTTTTGTTTGTTTGTTTTATTCTGAGCTATGTAACCTTCCAACATCCTACACTCATAAGGGCTTATTTATTTTTGACATAATAGGTGCCAGATATATCTATGCTCGGTTTCTGAATTTGAGGCCAGGAAACATTCGGTTACTGAAAAGAGAGCTCTGTTGGAACTGGTTTAATCCTGGAGTAGAGTCATGAGATTCAATGTTGGAGAGTGTCTACGTGACCCAGGGATGTCCAGCCCTCCCTCAACACCAGCCTGCACAGCCTCCCCACACCTGGAGCCCTTGGCATGCGGCTGACAGTTCAGCCCGGTCCCAGGCTCTAGTAGAAACTCTGAACTTAGACAAGAAAAAGCTCCATAGCTCTGAGTCAGTGTTTCTTAACTTTAGCTGCTAACGGGGATGGGGGGCTAGAATTTGGTATTGGTACTCAGGAGGGCAGAGACCGCAGTGTATTATCATATGTGACTCAGATGGCAGTTGGCACTTCCCAGGCCCCTCAGAGAGTTGGCTAAATTTGCTTTCAACTATAACGTATGTGGCCCGACAGCAGACACGATTTCCCTACACTTTCTAGGATTTCTTATAGTTGACACCTTCATGTTTCTCTCGGTAGTCCTGTACTGCTGGTTCTGTTCTTTGTCCAGAGAGCACACATACAAAAAGTCCGTTTCCTTCCCTTGTTCCAAAAGAAAGCCATGCAAGCGTTTTGTGACTGTTTTTTTAAAAATTTTTTAAAATGTTTATTTATTTCTGAGACAGAGACAGAGCATGAGTGGGGGAGGGGCAGAGAGAGAGAGAGAGAGAGAGAGAGGGAGACACAGAATCCGAAGCAGACTCCAGGCTCTGAGCTGTCAGCACAGAACCCGAGGCGGGGCTCAAACTCACCAACCACAAGATCATGACCTGAGCTGAAGTAGGTCGCTCAACCAATTGAGCCACCCAGCTGCTCCTGTGACTATTTGTATATGGGGAGAGGAGTGTCATTGAGATGGGTCACATAGAGAGATGTACTCACAACAGTCCTGTAAGTTTTATATATGCAAAATTTTCATTTTAGAAATGAGAGTCTTGGGCCCAAAGAAGTTAAGTAAACTGACTAAGGTCATAAGATTAAAAAAATGTGTCAGAGTCAGTATTAAACCCAGATACTTCTGAGTATCTTATGCTATCTATTACTAATATTTGCCTTTTTTCAATCATCATGTTTTACCTTAATGGGATTGAGTAGATACGCATGGATAAATGTATAAAATTAGTTTTGAATGAAAAGAATATAAATATATAAATGCAAGAGAATATGGTTCATTTTTGCAAACAACACTGAAGTAGACTTTTAAGCTTAATGGAAATCTAAGGGCATCATTTTTTTAAACAATTAATACACAGCTCCCTAGGCATCTCCAGAGCTATAAAAGGCTATGTCTTTTTTTAAAAAATTTTTTTAATGTTTATTTATTTTTGAGACAGACACAGACAGAATGCAAGTGGGTTGGGGCAGAGAGGGAGGCACAGAATCTGAAGCAGGCTCCAGGCTCCGAGCTGTCAGCACAGAGCCTGACTCGGGGCTGGAACTCACAAGCTGTGAGTTCATGACCTGAGCTGAAGTCGGACGCTCAACAAACTGAGCCACCCAGATGCCCCAATATAATAGGCTATGTCTTAAAATGAAAGAGAAAAAGATAAAGATGAACTGGATCACCAAAGAGGCATATGTTTGAGTATTTTACCAGCCGTAGCCCACTTAATTTATGAAACCAAATAATATCCCAGGTTTAGATGAAAGTTGTGCCTATTAAATAGCAGAATGAAACATGCCTGCGAGTATCAAGACCCGCAGGGTATCCTGACTTATAGTCAACATAGTGTACATTGACTTATACATCTTTCCATGTTAAAATATTTAGAAATTTCATCAGTTTGAGTACTGTGTGTAATTTTCCAACGTTTCTGTCCTTACATAACTTTTGTCTTTGATGGAGTGTTTTTTTTTCTAGCGTTCCCAGGAAAGTGAAATATTTAACGCTGTAGATTGATTAATATTATAAACAAATGTAATTTATGTAGAAATGCACCAGCAAATGATTCCTGTGCTCATCTTTGCATAAACAATGTACTTGTTCTGTTATGGGATTTTCCTTTCCTAAATAGAAGTCTCCCTGGGCAATAGACAGCTGTTTCTATAGGATGGTAATTAATGTTTTTCCCCCATTAAAAAAGAATGCTTTGCATACTTTTAAAAAAAGATTAGCACAAGGATTCATGTTATTTCCTAATTTTAAACCAGCTTTACTGAAACATGTTAGATATAGATGAGATAATTATACAGTCCAGGAATATCCTGCAGAAAAATATGTGGCTCTAAAGCTGTAGTTTCCAACCTTAGCGTGCATCAGAATCACCTAGAAGGTTTGTTTAAATATTCGGTTTCTAATTTATTAGGTATAGGGTTAAGCCTGATAAATTTCACTTTTAGCAATCTCTCAAGTGATTCTGATGTTATTGGTCCAGGGACCACGCTATGAGAAACACTCCCCTAAAGGAATGACGGTATTTTTCAAATAAAGATATCATATTGTAGACATCCAAATGAATGTCTTTAAGAATTTACACTTCTTTTTCAGCTTTATTTTATTATTTTGAGAGAGAGAGACAGTGTGCCCATGCGCACAAGTTGGAGAGGGGCAGAAAGAGGGAGAGAGAGAATCCCAGGTAGGCTCAGCACTGTCAGTGCAAAGCCCCCATGCAGAGCTTGAACTCACGAACCATGAGATCATGACCTGAACCAAAGTTGGACACTTAACCAACTGAGTCACCCGGGTGCCCCTAAACCTTTATACTTTGTCTAGTAATGATGCCATGCTCAAAATCTCTGGAACATTTCTCACTTGGAATTGCTTTGGGGGTCAGTTCATGAACCAGGTAAGAAAGCTATTTCCCTTATTTAAAAGTCACACACTGGCCCCTGACTTTTCCTCTGGCTTCTCATGTTTCTAATAAGGAGGGAGTCTTATTGAAATACAAATTTCTGATCTTTCTACTCATGTCCTCCCTTACTCTTTTGCTAGGCCAGCTCAGGTTCTTGCCCACCTCTCAGTTCTAGTATGTTAGCTTGAACCTAGTTGGATAATTTAATCAGGAAAGACCAAGGCCCCTTTTAGACTCAGGTTGCACTCTAAAATCCACCGTTGACACTAATAAAGCTGAGGTTTTGGTCTCTACTTAGTTGTAGCACTCTGGAGTGGAGATAGTATGAATAATTGAATTTTTATCTGAAACCCCACCTTGAACCTTGAACCTGGCACTTCACAAGTTTTCAATGGCATTTGAATGGTAAAGCAAGGAACCAAACTTCAGCTTTGTTTTTAATTTCTCTTCTCTATGTCCTGCGTTGTGTCCTTCTCTGCTTTCAGTGGACAGTATTCATGTGGGTGCATATGTTCAACTCACAAATTATTTATTGAAGTCCTATCAATCCTAAGGTACTATTCCAGATTCTTCAAAAAATTACAAGAGTGAATTTAACACAGTATATGCAAAGCACTTATGTTGGTTCATGGAAGAGAATAAGAAGGAAAAGGAATGCTAGGAAGTGGTGCTATTGGCAGCCCGAGCAAAGAAATCTGAGGTGCAAGAGGTGTGAGACCGTATGCAACTGATAAGCTAAAGTTTGCTGTTAGAAAGCGGTATTTGATATGGGCACTCATTGATGGTAAGTCATTGAAAGGAAGGGAGCTAGTGGGATTTGTAATGAGCAAAGGAAATTGTATAAGAAAAAAAAAAAGGCAGATGAGTTGCCTGGGTGGCTCGGTTGGTTAAACATCCGACTTCAGCTCAAGTCATAATCTCATGGTGTGTGATGAGTTGGAACCCCCACCCCCACCTCAGGCATCAGGCTCACTGCTGTCGGCATGGAGCCCTATCATTTAGGATCCTCTGTTCCCCTCTCTCTCTGTCCCTCCCTGGCTTGTTCTCACATTCATATACTCCCTCTCTCTCTCTCCCTCCCTCCCTCCAAATAAATAAATGAACTTTAAAAAAAAGGAAAAAAAAAGTAGAAACACAAGAGAGAAAGATTTTAGGAGAGTTACTTATGTACACCCAGAGGTGAGAAAGTCTGGAGAAGAATGGAGTGAATGGTAGATAAGGAGATTCTCCACCTACATCCCACCCACGTGTCCAGCTGTGAGGAATTCCGCCAAAAGACAGCCTTCACCTGTCAGCGCCTTTAAGGGCTGCCACATTGCAGGGAATGGCCTTGCCCAAGGTCCCACTCATACCCTGCGGGAGGGGGGTGGGGGGAGGAGTACAAAGTCAAGATCTTTTAAACTTGATGAGGGACACTCTGATTGGTGGCAAGATTCCTTTTGAGTTTTCTGTGAAGACGGCCAAAGCTTTGTGAGGCTGGCATTCATTTGACTTCTTTCCCTGCCCCATCCTTCAGGATACAGGTGTTGGTCCCTAATAAATGTCTTGTGAATTGATACCTATGCTCGGAGGATCTGGAATTCCAGAGTGAGGCAGGTATTCCTTCCTCATTCTACAGACAATCAGGAATGACTCGAGTCTATCTTGAAGTCAAGTGATATGCCTGGAGATGTATTTTAAGAAAACAAATTCAGCAAGAGTACGTGGAGAAGAGAGTAAAGGAGAAGAAACTGGAATAGAGACAGGTAAAAAACTTTGCTATAGACAAAGAGGGTGTACTGAAGGCCTGGAAGCAGACGTTCAAGGAGAAATGGAGTTGAATGTGAGTGACATTGAGAAAGAAGAATCTGCAGAACTCAGGAACTGATAGGATATGAGAGCTGAGGAGTGAGGGAGAGGAGAATTCGTTTTTTTTCCTAAGGTTCTGAACTTGAGGGCCTATAAACGTTGTAGGGCTATTAATAAAAATAAGGGAGTCAAGTAGTGTTTGTAGAAAGGACGATAACCTATTGTTTGTCCTTTCTGGTATGTTTCTGCAACTCACCTTACTGCAGGTGTCCTGCATATGGGAATAAATTAGGTCATATTAATAGTCACGACCAGAATGGCAGCACCAGCCCCCATGTCTCCTCCAGTTATTTCTTCACATCCACAAGATCATGTGGTCACTAACAGATTTTCCACGTTCTAGTGCTCTGGCCCTCCAAAGAGAAACACACGGCCTATCTAAGACGCTGAATTCCAGAGCTCTGAATGCTGCAAATCTACCCCACGGCGCTGAATTTATCGTTTCAAGCATTATGAAGTACGCAATATAGTAGTGTCTCTCACAGGGTTGTGCGAACATCACCACTACTTCCAAAACTTTGGGTGTTTAAAACGAATTAAGTAATTAATTAATTAATTTTAATAAACCTTATTTTTTCCAAGCAGTTTTAGGTTCACAACAAAACTGAATAGGAAGTATAGAGAGTTCCCATACGTTTTCTTCCCCAGCACATACATGGCCTCCTCTACCATCAAAATCCTATACCAGAGTGGTACATTTGTTACAATCTATAAACCAACATCGACACATCCTTATCACCCAAAGTCCTGAGTTTAAGTTAGGTTTCACTCTTGGAGGATGGTCTGTGGGCTCTGAAAAATGTGTAATAATATGTATCCACCTCTTATAGTGTCATACAGAGTACTTTCACTGTCCTAAAAACCCTCCGTCTGCCATTTCTTTATCCCTCCCTTCTCCACACGCTCCTGTCAACCACTGATATATTTAATGCTTCCATAATTTTGCCTTTTCCAGAATATTATATAGTTTGTCACATAGTATGTAACCTTTTCAGATGGGTTCTTTTCACTTAGTAATATATAGTTAGGTTCTTCCAGGTTGTTTGTGCCTTGTAGCTCATACCTTTTTTGCACTAATATGCCACTGCATGAATGTATTGCAGTTCACTTTTTTTTAAGTTTATTTATTTACTTTCAGAGAGAGAGAGAGAGAGAGAGAGAGAGGGCTGGGAAGAGGCAGAGAGAGGGAGAGAGAGAGAATCCTAAACAGGCTCCACACTGCCAGTGCAGAGCCTGACGCTGGGCTCGAACCCACAAACCAGGAGATCATGACCCGAGCATCCAGGGTCGGATGCCCAACTGACTGAGCTGCAGTTCATTTTTCCATTCACTACTGAAGGACTTTGTGGTTGCTTCCAAGTGTTGGCAATTATAAATAAAGCCTCTATAAATGTCCATCTGTAGGTTTTTCTGTGGACATATTTTCAACTCATTTGGATAAATGCCAAGGAGTACAATTGCTGGATTATATAGTATGTTTAGTTTTGTAAGAAATTGGTAAACTGCCTTCCAAAATGGCTATACCATGTTGCATTCCCACCAACAGTAAATGAGAATTCCTGGAGCTCCACATATCTGCCAGCATTTGATGTTGTCAGTGTTATAGATTTTAGCTATTCTAATGGGTGGATTTTGGCAATTGTAATAGGTGTATAGTTGTTATAATTTACAGTTGTCTGATGATATATGATGTTGAACATCTTTTCCTGTGCTTATTTGCCATCTGTATGTCTTCTTTGTTGAGATGCCTGTGTTTAGATCTTTTTCCCACTTTTTAATAGAGTTTGTTTTCTTACTCGGAAATCTTAAGAGTTCTTTGTATACTTGACTAGCAGATTTTTATCAAGTATGTGTTTTGCAAGTATGTCTGCTTGTCCCCTAGGCTTGGGACATGTAGTGTCTTCTTTACCCATAAATAGGGAATCTGTAATTATTAACCAAAACTCCCTAGCCCCTGGTGACCTCCAATCTACTTTCTGTTTGTATTAATTTTCCTATTCTAGGTGTTTCGTATAAATGGATTCATATAACATGTGCCCATGTGTGTCTGGTTTGTTTAATCCATGGTGATGTTCTCAAGCAGGTGTTATAACATCATTCCTTTTCAAGGCTAATATTCCATTGCATGTACATATATCATTTTGTTACCTGTTTGTCTTTAGATGGACATTTAGGTTGCTTCCACCTTTTGACTATTGGAACCATGCTGTGATGAATGTGTAAGTTTCTCTTCATGTCCCTCTTTTTAATTTTTTTGATTGTATAATTAGGAGTGGAATTGCTGAGTCATGATAATTCTATGTTTAGCTTTTTAAGGAACTGCCAAACTGTTTTCCACAGGAGGAGCTGCACCATTTTCTGAATTCCTTCGTGTTTGTTCCTGTGAAGGTGGCATAATGCCCTCCCCTTTGCTCTTCTGACTCTGTCAGTATGGACCCTGAAGGAGCATATCAAAGCCATGGACCTCAAAGTCTCCCTCTCTCCTCCGTATGTCCCAGACCTAGTTCACAAAGAAAGTTGGGGAACAGTAGGCTATTTTGAAAATCTGTCATTTCTGAACTGGTGGGCATTTTGATACTGCTATTTGAGACGAAGGTAGTGTAATTTTGCATTAAGGATTTTAACCTTTTAGTTGGCAATTTACATTCACGTGACATTTATTGTCCACCTCCCGTGGCACACATTCTACAGCAATGAGGAAAAACAAATCAGTGAACAAAAGGAATAAATTCTATAATTGTGGCGCTTATAGTTCAGTATATGAGGCAGAAAATAAACAAAAATTTTAAAAACAAGTCACGTTAGGTTGAGGTTAGTGTCATATTAAAAAGTGATGTGATAGGGGCGCCTGGGTGGCGCAGTCGGTTGAGCGTCCGACTTCAGCCAGGTCACGATCTCGCGGTCCGTGAGTTCGAGCCCCGCGTCGGGCTCTGGGCGGATGGCTCGGAGCCTGGAGCCTGCTTCCGATTCTGTGTCTCCCTCTCTCTCTGCCCCTCCCCCGTTCATGCTCTGTGTCTCTCTGTCCCAAAAATAAATAAACGTTGAAAAAAAAATTTAAAAAAAAAAGTGATGTGATAGAGAGTACCTTAGTGAGACACTATGGTGGACAGGGTGGCTGATGAACACCTGTCTGAAGTGACTCTGGAAAGGTGACTGGAAGGGTGGGAGAAAGTCAAGTACGTGAAGAAAAGGTTGTGGGGAGACATTGTGAGGCCTAAGGAACAGCAGAAGCAGAGTCTTTAAGATAGGGAAGATCTTGGCATGTTTGAAGTACATAAAGGTCGGTGGAGAGAATCACAGTGAACAAGCAAAGAGAGTCACAGGAAGAGATGGAAGGGCAGGCAGGACTCCACAGAGCACCAAGAGTTCAGGGCTTGGCGGCATGTGGAATTCATTCTGGGGCCATGAGGACGTTCAGACAGGATCGTAACCTGATAAAATCCCAGTGTGATGTGTGTTCTCAGTACTGATTCTTCTGCCATTGTATTCAGGATTCCGGTCACGCCCATGGTGGTCACACTGTCCTGGACCTTCACGGGAGAATTCCATCAGGTTCAATCTGGTTTTTCTCTCTCCTTTTCCTTGAAGAATTGGAGGGGTGTTTTAGAGTGGTGTTCCTGGTCTACTGTTAAAGAACATGGAAACTTAATGGTCTTAGCAACCATCGTACTCTCTCCCAAAAAGGCATCTTCCACAACTCCAAGACACGAGAACCAAATAGGACCAATAAGATTACCTTTAACATTAACTTGGAATTGGGATCCAGGGCTTGTAGCCAACTGGCTGCAAGTATGAAGCTAAAGTCATGGTGGCAGCCTTAGGTTCATATGCATACCATTTCAAAGAATGAGAGAGTCAGAGAGACAAAGAAGAAGATGAAGAAGGAGAAGGGGAGGAGGAGAAGGGGAGAGGAGGAGGAGGAAGAAGAAGAAAGAGGAGGGAGGAGGGAGAAGAGGTGGGAGAGGATGGTGAGGGGGGAGAAAGGAAAGAGGAAGAATGAAATGCATAGAGCAAAGCAGATACAAAGGTTCATAAGGGAGAGACTCAGCCCTTGGTCCAGACTCTCATGTGACTGTCTCCACTTTTCCTTAAATTCCTGCTCTTCTTTCCATAGGACATCTCCTTAGCTCACCAACAAATTCTTAAGTTTTGCTTAAACCAGGGTAGTAGGTTTCTTTTACTTACTACCTTTATGGGAAAGAAGCCAAGGGGAAAGCATGATTGGAATAAAATAGATGGGGGTAGTTTACTAGGGACATCTTTAGAACATTTTTATGCATAAAATGTAGGGCTTAGTCCACTTAGAATTAGGGGAAGGAAAAGGAAAAGGAATGTCATATAGCATCAGTAGGTCCCCATATTTATGATGATGTCCTGCTCAATTTTCACAGTCTGCTCGAACTCTGCTTTCTCTGAACATAAATTAGAAGAAGGGATAGAAAACAAAAGGGGATGAAAAACAAGATCTTCTCCCTGGCCTGCCTCATATGCCCATGAGTGTTCACTTTGAGTGGTAACTGGAGAATTTACTCACTCTTCCTATGCACTACTGTTATGATACCAAATTGCCACCTGGTGTTCAGATTACTGCTTTGTGCTCATGCCTGGAACTTGACACAACTTTCATTTTCAGTTTAGAGTTTGAAATAGCATGATTTGTCTCTTTTGGGGGAAGTTAGAGTACAAAAACTTCCATGCGCATTATAGATTTTGCTTCTCCTGTGAAAGTCCCACCTTATTCCATGAGGGATGTAAACTGTTCAATCGTGTGTACATATGAACATGCATGTTTTCATCCTTTTTTCATACCTAGTGCCAGAAAAGGAGTCATTGACCCCAATTCTTGGACTTGAGACACCATTGTCTCACCGTTGTCATGTGAATAACCACATCACGGAACGTTACTGATATTTTATATGATCTGGAAACAACATTGATGAAAAATGTGTACTGTGCAAGTATAAAGGAAAACTGATTTATGGAGCAGTTATGTCTCTTCAGGGCACATTCGTGTCAGCTACAAGATAACTTTAGTTTTAGGGAGTTTAATAGTGGACAGGCAAGTGGGAGGAGTGTTACGTATGGCATATTGTTTTTACCTTTTAAAAAGTAATTTTGTAAGGTTATGCCAATGTCAAAAGAAGTTCACAAAGAAATACAACTGATATTAATTTCAATAGCTTAACATATTCTTATCACTTTCTTTTTCTGTGTTCTCTGACAGTACACAGTGATACATTTACCAACTGGTAATCATACCGTAAGATGTTCAAGTTTTTAAAGTGAATATTATACAGCAAATACTTCTCACCACTAATATTATATATATGATTCCTTTTATGTACATAAACTTTTAATTGAAGTAAAAAGTGCACAGAGAGGGGCGCCTGGGTGGCTCAGTCGGTTGAGCGTCTGACTTCGGCTCAGGTCATGATCTCACGGTCCGTGAGTTTGAGCCCCTCATGCTGACAGCTTGAAGCCTAGAGCCTGCTTTGGATTCTGTGTCTCCCTCTCTCTCTGACCCTCCCCATTCATGCTCTGTCTCTCTCTGTCTCAAAAATAAATAAACATTAAAAAAAATTTAAAAATGCACAGAGAAAAGTACAGCTCAAATTTTCACAAAGTAAACATCCATATAACCTGCACCCAGGTCAAGAATCATAACATCACCAGCACTCCAGATTCTACCCTAGTGTCCATTCCAGGCACCAGGCACAGCCCTGGTAAACCACTACTCTGGCTTATACCTCTCCTGATTAATTTCGGCTGTATTTGAACTTTGTATAAATGGAAGCATATAGCACTTATCATATCCTTTCACTCAATATTGTTTCTATAAAGTTCATCTATAGTATTGCATGTACCTGGCATGCTCATTTTTATTGTTGTATAGTATCTCATTCATTTTATTTCATTATATAGACAGAGAACGTGAGAGGAGGAGAAGGGCAAGAGGAGAGAGAGAGAGAGAGAGAGAATCCCACAGAATGACACAGGGCTCAATCCCATGACCATGAGATCATGACCTGAGTGGCCATCAAGAGTCAGATGCTCAACTGACTGAGCCACCCAGGTGTCCCTACTATTTCATTTAAAAATAAACCATAATTTGTTTATCCATTCTAATATTATCAGTTGGGCCTATTATTAGCAATGCTGCTATGAACACTCTTACACATTGTGTGGGAACATTTGATTCTTTTCCGTGTGTATACACTTAGGTGTGGTTACTTCTAGATAAACTGTGACTGATTAAAAAATAATAAGATGGTGTAATATACTCCCAAATTTAATGCTGTTTGCAGTAGGCACTTAATAAATGTTAATTGAATGAATGGACCTATACAGATTACAAATAGGCAATTTTATTTTATTATTTCTTTAATGTTTATTTGAGAGAGAGAGAGAGAGAGTGAGGGAGGGGCAGAGAGAGAGCTAGATACAGAATTTGAAGCAGGCTCAGGTTCTGAGCCATCAGCACAGAGACCCATGTGGGGCTTGAACTCATGAACCATGAGATCGTCACCTGAGCTGAAGTTGGATTCTTAGCCAACTGAGCCACCCAGACGCCCCTGCAAATGGCTGGCTTTAAAGGCAATGATGTGTTTAAACATTAGCATTTATCTACTTAAATATATAACTTTGAAAGCTCTTTTCTAATTACAGTTCTTAAAATTGGGTTATTTTATCATGAATCCTTTGCGACTTTCTCCTATTCCTTTGCTAAATTGAGAACTGGACACCAAGAGAAATATGATAATATTGGATTTGATTCTGCTCAGGTAAATTTGCCCAACACCTCGTGCCACACTGTGTATGTGTAAACTTCTCCCTACACAAAAATAAGATAGTGTACAACACGACGTTTTACAGATCCACAGGGTCTCTGCTGACAAAGCAGATGTCTGCATTTGCAGAGAAACCTATGGAATGGTGCCATTTGGACAAATCCTCCATGGCCGCCTGCACTCTGCACCCTCATCAGCATTTGTAACACAATTTCATTGCTTTTGACTTTGCAGGCGGATTTTTGATTTTAGTATCAGCTCGCACATCTGTCCCTTTGGAAAGGTTTCACCAGCAGACTAAATCCCTTAAAGCTGGCGGGAAGGGACTGCTGGCTTTCTGCGGACTGTGTATGGAGAGCCGACTGAGGGATCCAGGTTTGAAAATTGGCTCCTATCTTCTTGTGATGTGTCATTTTGCAAATGGCCCAAAGTGAAGCAAAAAAAGATCATAGGTTCTGCCCTTTTGCTCTTCTGTTTCTTCTGCCATGCTCCTGAAGCAAGTAAAATATGATGCAAACCATGTAACATATGCTTGTTTCTGAAACTTGTGCAGAATTAGAGCTCCTTCAAGAACTGTGTCTTTCTTATTAGTCTAATCCTCACGTGGACTGACTGATGGCTGCCATCTTGTCCCACGCGCTCAGGCTCATGCCCTTCAGGTGGCCTCCCCTCAGATATTCACATGTGCTCAAAGTATCCGGGAGACCACCGCAGAGCAGGACGGTGGAGGTACGAAGTCTAATTAATGCCTTTTGGGCAGGTGATACAAAGGGTGAAGCTTTGTAAATGAACTAAAGGGAGGGACAGGGGCTGTTTCAAGTGGAGAATGTATGCTTCCCTGAAAATACGCAAATACATTTTTTCTTTTTTTAATTTTTTAATGTTTTATTTATTTTTGAGAGAGAACGCGAGCAGGGGAGGGGCAGAGAGATAATGAGACACAGAACCCGAAGCAGGTTCCAGGCTCTGAGCTGTCAGCGCCTTGTGCACACTTTGTGCACACACGACACACGTACATGCCTACACACATACACACATGCATATCACATACAGTTTCTCACTCGTGCATAAACATGTTCCCTCCAAAACTGCTGGGGTTGGAAGAGTAAAATAGTTTGCTGCTGGACTGTATTTCCTGGGTCCTGTTTTATCAGTCCTATTTAGACCCTCAAAGGCTGATGAAGATTTAGTAGAGTATTGTTCCATGGACAGGAATATTTAGTGAGTGAGTGTGTGTGTGTGTGTGTGAAATTATTCCATCACACTCACACTCTCACCTACACACCCAAGGATGACTGATCTGAGAGAATCCATTTCAGCAGAGATGGTGACTATTTTGTGAAACTAGAACTAGACTTGAAAGGGGGAAAAAAGGCCTAAATTAAGGAGTAAAAGGCATGTAAATAAATGAGAAACAAGTTTGCAGAAGTCCTGATTTGTTTAAATCCTATTTTGTTGATTACTCAAATCACAAGTAAGGAATATGCACTATCTAATATGCATAGTGATAATGATGGTAAGTTTCAGTATTTAAGGGGAAATAACCAACGAATCCAAGTTTCATTATAAGCATTGGGATTGTTCTAGGAAGACACATGGAATTTTATGATGATTCAATGATGATGGTCCTTGGTTTTCTTCCTAATCTATCTCCATGAACATCCCCATGGCAGACACACATTCTCTGCTTCTTCCACCCCCACCCCCAATCTTCAAGCACCTTTTTTTTTTTTTTAAATAAAACTGTTGCAGTTGGAGAAATAGGGAAAAGAGGTAGATTTTAGAGAAGAGTGTGAAATATTTCAAAGTGTTATAGTATTCTGGGCCTGACATCTATCTTTTGGTTGTTGATACATCTTATTTCACTATAAAGATTGCATTTGAAAAAATCTCATACTCCTTTAACAGTGATTTTAAAGTAATTAAAGGATATCTTTTAATATGCATGTGTTTTTCTCAAGTGTTGTATACAGGTATATTAAATTTACATAAATGATTTAATGTAGGATTCATTTTGTGTCTTCCTTTTTTTCCAGTATACTCTAAGTTTTTAAGATCAATCTATATTGCCAAGTTTATAACAAATTTGTACCTTCTAATTACTGAATAATTCTCTGTGATATGCAACACCATTTTTGTCTTTCTGCTCTCCCCATGATGGACACTCAGGTTACCTCCAAATGTTTACGAACTCAAATAATGCTTTGAACCAATCTATATGGAGTGTATAAGAATTTTCCAGGAATATACATCCCAGACTGGTATACTGTGGTATGTAAAAATATTTTAAAAATGTAATATGCAAATACATATACAAATGTATGCATTTACACATGTAAATATATCATTATATTTATATATTATATACGTAAATATAGTCAGATAGTGTTGGATTTCTTTCCAGAATTTCTGTCCCAGTTGTCTTCACTCTCATTAGCAGTTCATAAGGTGAGGGTCTCCATATCCTTATGAGCACTGGGCAATATCCAACTTTCTGATGATTGCCAGCTTAAAAGCTTTAATGTGATATCTTATTGGTGTCTTTTTTTTACCTTTTTCTGGTCGCCAGTAATTTTGAATGTCTTTTGAAACTCTTTTGAGCATGTGGGGTTCCTCCTTCTGTACACTGCATGTCTGTTTCCTTTGTCCATTTTCTGTGAGCCTTCTCCAGCGGATTGTAGCAATCCCCTGCTGCTTTTAGATATTGGCACCTTAGTTTAAGACATTGTGCATATCATCTTCTTCCCTTCATCCATTGACTCCTTTGCAAACTTCCTGAATTTCTAAAAATTAAGAGTGACAACCTCTTGCCTCGAAGACTGTGATTTTGAAGTGTTGTTGAAGAATCCCTTTAACCCAGCACATGTTGGAGAAGGGAGAGTCTCTATCCGAGCCTCAGCAGAGACCTGGAGATATATGGAAACAAACTTACAGCCAATTCTCAAGTCTGTGTAGATGCCTCACAAAAAAATCTATGCCCTCTCCTCCTTGGTGGTAAAATATGCTTAAATATGGGAACAACAGCCAAAAAAGTCATTTCTCTTTGTGAATGAAATATTAAGCGGTTGTCTGTTGGAATTCCTCTTGAGCTGTGGCTTTCCCTATGGCAGGAGTCCCCTGAGCCATATTGGCACCCACCACTCCCATTCATTGAGAAGAACCCTTCCAAGAAATGAAGATGCTTCTATTGACTGTGTTCTCTAGGAAATATCAAAAACTGAAAGTCAAAGCTAAGCGTATTTGTATTTGGTCATTGTTATTATGGATATACTGTTCATTCTATATTCATAGATCTTGGCATATATAATAATGCAAAAGAGAATGAAATATTAGAATGTTCTATTTCTAAATGAAGACTGGGAAAACATAAGCTCATGATGTTGTTTCTAAAATCTGAGACTATCTTTAGCTGATTTTTCTGGAGACCAAAATAGCATTACTATCCTAAGGCCTGCATGAAATGACTCCCTCAGTTAAGTTCTCTTTTGGCATTGAGTACCCTAAGTTGGCGAAGGAAAGATATTATCCCCCATGAAAGGCTATACTTGATTAGTGAGACACAAAGACCAGGAAGATACATAGTTGAATGAAAAATACAGTAATGTAAGTTTAAGGGAGTTACTGTTGCCGATAACATGTTTAAATATACAGAAGTTGCTTCTGCTATGAATGCTTCACTGTTTCATCTCCAGAGATTATTTCTCACATGTATTACAGTGCAGGTTTTTGCAAGCCTTTTAGCTTATAAAACTTGAGCTTTTTTTCTTTACATTCATTTTCCTATTCGCAGACATCCACATTTTATACCCGTTTCCTTTTGACTAAGCATGTCACAGGAAGTTACCCTAATCTACTGCCTGTCAGGGATACTGAATTACATAGCTCTATAACTTTGGCTTCCTTATGAGTTACTTATATGGCATATCTTTTCAAAAGTGTCAAAAACACTGAAAGTAATGTTTCTCATTGCATTTCCTAATACCTATCATGGGTTAGAATGTTAAAATAGAAATCTATAACTATCATTTCTACTCAAAATAATTTGGACATTTAAAAAATCCCAGATATAGGTTTGAATCCATAAGTAATTTTTTATTTTAAATAGTTTAACATTTTTATCATTGATCTAAAAGTAGGGTTGGCATGTTAATAGAACCAATAAACATTTAGAAACTGGACTCTTTCTCCTGAAAAATGAGTATCTTCCAGGTACAGGAATACTTGCTAAAATGGTAACAAAATAAGATATTGTATTTTGTCACAATGAACCCTGATCACCTGAGCTAATAAACTATCGTGAAGTTTATTTTTTAATTATTTTTATTTTTTAATGTTTATTTTTTAGAGAGAGACAGAGCATGAGTGGTTGAGGGTCAGAAAGAGAGGAAACACAGAATCCAAAGCAGGCCCTATACTCTGAGCTGTCAGCACAAAGCCCAACGCCAGGCTCCAACTTATGAGCTGTGAGGTCATGACCTGAGCTGAAGTTGGATGCTTGACCCACTGAACCACCCATGTGCCCCTTACCATGCATTTTAAAAGACCATGTATACCAGACTCTTACTAGGCCAAATTGAAGATCCTTTCTTACACAATACACAATGAAAATTACTTAGTCAAACATAGACTTATTCTGTGCCATTCAATTGCTTTCTTTCTCTTTCTTTCTTTCTTTCTTTCTTTCTTCTTTCTTTCTTTCTTTCTTTCTTTCTTTCTTTCTTTCTTTCTTTCTTTCTTTCTTTCTTTCTTCTCTCTCTCTCTTGTGTGTGCAAAAAGATGGTTTTATTAAAGCATGGGGACAGGACCCAAGGGCAGAAAGAGCTGCCTCAGGATTGTAATGAGTGATTGATTATATACTTGGGAGGTAGGGGAGATAAAGTCAAGGGGAAGTTTCTAAAGGGACCATTCACATGTTTTTAGTGCCTGATAAATATAACCACCATGAAACCCTAGTTTTCCATGAAACCCTAATGCTTAAAACCCCAGTTTTTCCCTGACAGACTGCACAGTGAATGTCTTCAATAATGTTCTCTTGCTTGACAAAGACCTTTTTTGTTTTTTTAAAGCTCTAGAGGTCTTTGTTATATTCCTTGATGCTCTTAAGTCAAGGTATTTTTTGTAATCATATAACACAGAAAAAGCAATATAATGATCTAAAAACTTTTAGTTTGGTCATGATTAAATACTTTACTTCTTTTTCCAATGTTTTCAACCAGTTTTTATCCACATGTTGATGGCACTTGTCATTGGAGAATCTTCAGTTGTGTCCTTTACCATCTTTCTCGACTTCTCTGCCTCTCTTCACAGGAAACTTCTCCATGATGAAATTCAGCAGCTCAGATAATATACTGGCACTCAGATAATATATTGGCAATGAGGAAACTATTATGTTGTGCCTTTACAATACCACTGGTAATTATAAATAGTCAATGGGATTATGAAACTCATCAAAATAAGCAAGAGATAGTATGCATAATGACAACAAAAGGGATCATAGTTATGGAATGCTTACTATTGACTCATCATGCTATGGAAAAAGTTTCCTGAAGTCGGCTCTTTTAATAATCCTCGGAGGTAGCCGTCATCCTGACCTGCATTTTAAAGATGAGGAAACTGAGGATAACCACGACAAAGACTAAATCTCTATTCTGGATGATTTCATGAACCAATTAGTCAGGGAGAAAGCCTGATTCCCAAGGCCCCTTTATCTTGATAAAGTCCCAATGGTTCACTTTTGCTTTTCCCTTGCCTCCAGAGATGTGTCTAGTAAGAAGTTGTTACAGCCGATGTCAGAGGTTGCTGCCTGTGTTCTCCTCTACGATTTTGATGGTTTCCTGTCTTGCATTTAGGTCTTTCATCCATTTTGAATTTATTTTTGTGTATGGTATAAGAAAGTGGCCCACTTTCATTCTTCTGCATGTTGCTATCCAGTTTTCCCAACACCATGTGCTGAAGACACCGTCTTTTTTCCATTGGATATTCTTTCCTACTTTGTGGAAGATTAGTCGACCATATAGTGAATGGCTACATTTAAAGATGAGTGTTGTGTGGAGCTTGATTGAGGACAGGGATGGCTAATTCCTGATGATGGGTTACACAGGCTTTCACCTAGTAACACATCCAATCTGCTTATCACTTTGGGAGCTATAAACCATACAAAACTCAGACTGAGAGAAAAAGTATGGCAGAGTCCTTGAGAAAGCCTAACCAATGAAGATGGGTAGAATGAATTATGGTCCCTATACACTATAGAATATTCTAGTGCTGTTAAAATAAATAATCAAGTTATACCAGTTAATTTGAATAAGCCTCTATGACTGGTATTGTTAAATGAGAAAGGTAAGATAAAAAAACAGTGTTTAGGGGCGCCTGGGTGGTGCAGTCGGTTAAGCGTCCGACTTCAGCCAGGTCACGATCTCGCGGTCCGTGAGTTCGAGCCCCGCGTCGGGCTCTGGGCTGATGGCTCAGAGCCTGGAGCCTGTTTCCGATTCTGTGTCTCCCTCTCTCTCTGCCCCTCCCCCATTCATGCTCTGTCTCTCTCTGTCCCAAAAATAAATAAACGTTGAAAAAAAAATTAAAAAACAAAACAAAACAAAAAAAACAGTGTTTATAATGTATTTCATAGTTTACAAAGCAGAGAGACATCTCCCTATACATGTATATTTGTGTGTGTGTGTGTGTGTGTGTGTGTGTGTGTGTGTGAGAGAGAGAGAGATAAGTAAGAAAATTATAAACCAGGTGTTAACCTGAGTTACCCTAGCATGATGGTATGGTGGTCATGGTACAGAATGTAGTTGGAAGAGGAAATAGAATGAAAAATAAGAGAACATTAGGGGCACCTGGGTGGCTCGGTCGGTTAAGCGTCCGACTTCGGCTCAGGTCATGATCTCACGGTTCATGAGTTTGAGTCCTGCATCAGGCTCCGTGCTCACAGCTCAGAGCCCAGAGCCTGCTTTGGACTCTGTGTCTCCCTCTCTCTCCGCTCCTCCCCTGCTTGCACTTTGTTCCTGTCTCTCTCTCAAAAATAAACATTAAAAAAAACTTAAAAAAAAAAGAACATTAGATACTAAGAAACAAAAGTACCCCAGCATGTGCCCCACTTTTGTAAGATAATATACATGGGTTGTTGTGGGCTGGATCGTGTCTTCCAAAAATGATATGTTGGAGTCCTAACGTCCTATACCGAAGAATGCTAGCTTATTTGGGGATAAGGCTTTTCCCATCAAGTTAAAGTAAGGGAAAATCAAGTTAAAGTGAAGTCATCAGGGTGGACCCTACTCCAGTATGACAGGTGTTATAAAAAGCAGAAAATTTGGGGGCGCCTGGGTGGCGTAGTCGGTTAAGCGTCTGACTTCACCCAGGTCACGATCTCGCGGTCCATGAGTTCGAGCCCCGCGTCGGGCTCTGGGCTGATGGCTCAGAGCCTGGAGCCTGTTTCCGATTCTGTGTCTCCCTCTCTCTCTGCCCCTCCCCCGTTCATGCTCTTGTCTCTCTCTGTCCCAAAAATATATAAATGTTGAAAAAAAAAGCAGAAAATTTGGGCACAAAAAAGACGATATGAGAAGACCTAGGGAGAAGTCGGCTGTCTACAGGCTGTGGGCTGCCCGAGGCCAAAGGAGCTATGACAGAGGTCTGCTTCAGGTCCTTCCCTCAGAGCTCTTGAAGCATCCAGCACTGCCAGTCCCCTGCTTTCAGACTGCTAGCCTCCCCAGCCATGACACAAAAAGTTCTGTTATTTAAGGCACTCAGTTTGGGACATGTTTTTACAGCAGCCTTAGGAAACCAAGACAGGGGTATATCCGTTCAAAAGACATTAGGGGAGAAAGAGGTAAAGTTTAACTACCTCCATTTGTGGGATCTTTAGGATACATTGTCAAGTGGAAAAAGAAACAGTATTAGGAAAAAAACAGCATTAGTATTACGAAAAAAGAAACAATATTAGGAAAATGTGGGCAGTATGCTTGTATTGAAATGGAATAATTAATAGACGGAGTTGAAATACCAGCTTTAGTACTTATCAGTGCAAACTTGGGGAAGTTACATCAGTTTTGTCATCCATTCAATGGGGCTAATGATGCCATCATATCAAGGTTGCGTGGGGGAATAAACGGACAATGATGCACGCAGAGTTTTGATGCCTTCTTTGCTGCTCAGGACCTTGGCATTTGCTCTCTCCTATGTCTGCAAGTTTCTTGACATAGGTGACTCTTCATCCTACATCCTATATCACCTCGGATAGTTTCTCCTGACCATTCATTTTCCCCTTCATTTTTTCTATCACATAGCACCCAGTTTACCTAACTCAGAGCACTTTTCCCAACCTCACGTTATTTCTTTGGTTTGTGATTTATTCTACTTCTCCCCCAGTCCACCTGCTCCATGAGGGCAAGAATTATTTGTGTTCTATTCACCACTGACTCTCCAGTGCTGAAGACATTTGTCAGGCACAGAAAGGCAATCAAGAAATATTGTTGAATGAACATCTGAATGGACAACAGTGCTCTGTACTGTATTTGCCACATAATAATTACAGAGCAAATATTGGCTATTTTTTCTTCTTCTTATTACTATAGGTGTACTAGAATCCACATGTGGGGAAAGAGAGGAAGATTTTTTCATTCTCCACCATCCCTATTCACCCAGACGTGGGAAACATCCTTTTCCCTGGCACAGAGACAAAATTTGATCTGAGCCCCGTTTTAATTTCACAGAATCTATCCAAAACTACTATTAGGGAATTTTAAGGCAGGAAAATAGCTCACCAATAGCCTGCAGGTGTCCCTCCACATAATGTGAACCTATTTGGCCCAGGTAGTTGTCAAAGGCATAATTATGTTTAATATAAAATAGGAATCAGTGTTCCTTACCCAGAAATGTAGCCACATCCCATCTGGAGAATGATATGGTAGTTGCTGAGAAATAGTATATAGAAATAATAACCTTTGGACAGAATGTTAGCACAATGTGACCAACAAAGATGGTCAGAAAAGGTGGCTTGGGCAAAATGGTGGTAGACCACGTGACTTCAGAGCAGCTCAGTACTAGGCTTCGTTCAGTGATTTTTCTTCCTCCTGTAATTGATGCCAGGGACACATGACAACTAGGCACATACACCTACATAGCATGTCCCCAGGGTTCAAAATATGTCAAATTGAAAAAAATGTTTATTTATTTTTGAGAGACAGAGCGTGAGTGGGAGAAGAGCAGAGAGAGAAGGAGACAAAGAATCCGAAGCAGACTCCAGGCTCTGAGCTGTCAGCACAGAGCCCGACGCGGGGCTCGAACCCACGAACTGCAAGATCATGACCTGAGCTGAAATTGGCCGGCCACTTAGCCAACTGAGCCACCCAGGTGCCCCTGTCAAATGTTTCAAAACACTAGGTGGTGGTTGGGGCCATAGAGATTTCAGACATTCCTATTTGCGCTCTTGTTGAGAACTTAGGCGACGGGGAGATGGCTACAGCACCAAGAACACCTGCTGGGATTCTTACCTATGCTTAGAGAATGTTGCCACCCCTTCACTGATCTGCCCATTCTTCTGATTCTGGAAAAACAATCTATCTAGCCTTACTTCTGTTTGACACTGCCTTAACAAGTTGAAAATTGTAACATTGTCCCTGCCTTCTTCAAGCTAAACATTCCAAATGATTTTGCAATGTTTATTTCACTGGAAAATAGAGGAGAAATTAGCCCTCAGTCCATTCAAGGATTGAATTCATTTAGAACCTGAGGGAAGAAGGTGTGGGGCTCCTGGCTTGTAAAGGTGCAACATTTGGCAGAATGGCCTTTACCAAAGCCACGCACAGGTCAGCTTCAATTCCTGAACACATCCTTGGATTTTCTAATACCTTCCATGGGCCCTAAGGTGGGTACTTACAATGAATCCAAATTGAAAGATCATGTGGACATTTTCACATATAAGTCCTTTTCCACATAATCAAAATATTAATTTATGTATCATCCATTCAAACGTGTAAGTAGACATTAAAATTGATTAGATGATTTATTGATTTCATGGGGCAAAGGCATCTGCCAAATTGGCCTTGTATTCTAAATTTCATTTTAAAAATACACTTTACAGGGATTTTTGTCATAATTTAACTAGAATTTGCCAAATTGCATTCCACACTTGTTGGTTTGTGAATTGGCCCAGATACACAGAGGCCAAGGAGAGACTGAAGAAAGAGGCAGACCACTGCAGGTTGGTAGGTGACAGGTTTAATAAAGGGACTTACATATGAGGCTTGCCTTGGGCAGCCACAAGATGAGTAGATCTCCACACTCACCTGCCAGGATCTTAGAAGTTTATGTAGTGGCCTTAACTGGGTTCTGTCACATGTACTGTCCAGATGGTCTCAGCAACACCTGATTCTCTCAAGGCTGCATCCTTGAACCAGCTCCTAGTGTGGGCACAGTGAGCAGAACATACATTCCTAAGACAGGGGAGAGGGCGAGGCTTCCTATTGCCCAGGTCCAGCTGGTAGATCAACCAGTGGTCATGTCCTCTTGATGACCTCCTTTAACAATGATACACAAGTGGCTTTCAAGATATTAATAGATGGGAATGCAAACTGGTATAGCCACTCTGGAAAACAGTATGGAGTTTCCTCAAAAAACTAAAAATAGAACTACCCTACGACCCAGCAATTGCACTCCTAGGCATTTATCCACAGGATACAGGTGTGCTGTTTTGAAGGGACACATGCACCCCCATGTTTATAGCAGCACTATCAACAATAGCCAAAGTGTGGAAAGAGCCCAAATGCCCATCGATGGATGAATGGATAAAGATGATATGGTATATATACCCTGGAGTATTACTCGGCAGTCAAAAAGATTGAAATCTTGCCATTTGCAACTATGTGGATAGAACTGGAGGGTATTATCCTAAGTGAAATTAGTCAGTCAGAGAAAGACAAAAATCAGGTGACTTCACTCTTATGAGGACTTCAAGAGACAAAACAGATGAACATAAGGGAAGGGCAACAAAAATAATATAAAAACAGGGAGGGGGACAAAACAGAAGAGACTCATAAATATGGAGAACAAACTGAGGGTTGCTGGAGGGGTTGTGGGAGGGGGGATGGGCTAAGTGGGTAAGGGGAACTAAGGAATCTACTCTTGAAATCATTGTTGCACTATATGTTAATTTGGATGTAAATTTAAAAAAATGAAAAATAAAATAAAAAGGTAACAAATAAAAAAAGATATTAGTAGATATTCCTTGGGGAAAAAAAGGATATTATGATATTCCATGTTCCTCAGAATTTCTGATCTCCCCATCAGATCATGTGACAAAGGGTCCTTTAAAACTAGAGTTAGGAGCACTTGGCTGGCTCATTTGGTAGAGCAGGTGACTCTTGGTGTAGTGAGTTTGAGCCCCATGTTAGGTGTAGAGATTACTTAAAAAAAAACAAACTAATATTAGAAATTCTATACTATATTACTATCTTAATTTGTTTATTCCCCAGAAAAATACATTCTACATGAATTTCCTGGATGTACAAAAAGGGGTTAAGATTAGTTTTATTGGTCAAAATACTTTTATGGTACTTTGTAAACACTGAACTCATATATTTAATATTTTCTAGACATAATACTTCACTACATATTATATAAAATTTTTCTTTTTTATTATTTTCCAATTTGCTTAGTACTGTTAATTCTTGGCATAATTTTAACACCAACTGTAATGATATTATGGCAGTATATTATTCTTTTTACTGCTTATTACATTTGAGATATAATAATATTTAATAGTTCTTTCTGTTTGTGCTTTTTAAACATAATTATATAATTCCTTAATATAGACTTTTATGTGAATAATTAAAAGTTTTCTTTTTAATTTTTTTTTTAATGTTATTTATTATTGAGAGAGAGACACACACACACAGAGCATGAGCAGGGGAGGGGGCAGAGAGAGGGGGAGACACAGAATCTGAGGCAGGCTCCAGGCTCTGAGCTGTCAGCACAGAGCCCAATGTGGAACTGGAACTCACAAACTGGGAGATCATGACCTGAGCTGAAGTTGCTCGCTCAACCAACTGAGTCACCCAGGTGCCCCAATAATTTAAAAGTTTTACACACACACACTTACATACTCTCATTATGAATTAGTGGAACACTTAAGTTAGTAAGACGCTAAAGGGAAATACTACCCTTAATAAAACAAAATATACCAAAAAAGTTTTAGGAAAAAAAACCAAACAAACCATGAAGGTCTTCTGCATCTCAGTTTAAAGTGCAGACAACTGAATGCCTCTAAAGTTAAACAAATTCCTTAGGAAACAATAAAAAACAAGTGCTTTGGAAATTTAACTATTAGCTTTTCTAATCATTCTGGTGTTTATTTATTTATTTAATCAAGGTGGTAAATTAAAAACCCAACTTGGAAGCCACACTTTGCTGATGGTATGAAAGTGTTCTTGCTCTTTCCTTGGAGGAAAGGTATTATATAAGTGCCCCCAAACAAATGGATTTCATATTCTGTACTTTCCATTTTCCTTGAACATTGTAAACACATTGGGGGCCATTTAAAATACAATTTTGGTGGTTTATGCAGCTGGACCATCTTTATGGGGAAACCATCTTTTTGGAAAAAAAGTTTTTTAAGCTTATTTATTTTGAAAGAGAGCAAAAGAGCACAAGCAGGGGAGAGGAAGAGAGAGGGAGAGAGAGAGAATCTGAAACATCATGGAGAGAACCTGATGTGGGACTTGAACTCACCAGCTGTAAATCATGAACTGAGCCAAAATCAAGAGTCACTTAACCAACTAAGCCACCTGGGGGACTTGTAAACCATCTTGAATTGAAGTTCTTTTGGTGTTTTGGTATCAAATTACTTTTGAATGGGTCTCAAGATGGATTTATCATTATTAAATCATTAAATCACAGTTTGATAAGGAGTGAGGAGTTTCCCAGGAGGTGGGAGTTTTCATTAGAAAGCTGAGAAAGTCCTGGAAAATGAGTTGGTCACCTTACTTTCAACCATCTTCTGAATACATCCTGGGGAATTTGAGTCAAGACCTGATCTAGAACTAGTTGAATCAGTCTTCAGATTAAGTTGGGTGACAAGAGCCTTTATTATCTTTAAGGGGGAAAAAAGTGTTACTCCTAGTTGCCATAACTTACATCATCTTCTCATTTTTCTCTGGGAAAATTCCAATTCTCAGTTTGTCAACATGGCATATCAAGTACCTCACCATCTGGCCTAGGACTTCTTCTTTGTCCTTCCCTCCCTTCCCACAGGACCCCCACCAACCCCAACCACACACTCCTTAAGATACTCCAAACCTGCGGAACATTAAGGCATTCTCCTTCGAGACCTGACACAAATTATTCTTTCATCCAGCCTCCTTCTTTCACTCTCTCCCTGCTTCCCTCCAGTCAGCATACTTTTTGTAAGATAGCTCAAGTATCATTACCTCTGAGTAATTGTTTTCGTCTTCTTCAGGAAAAGCTATCTCCTCATCCTTTAAGCTCAATGAATGTTCAGTTTATATCTTCATAATATAATTGATCATGTAGTATTCCAAATACATTTAATTTAAAAATACCTTCTTTATTAGATATTTCTCAAAAACAGTGACATGACTTATTTTTATCTCCAGTGCCTAATCTCTTGCCTGATGCACAATAATATTTGTCCAGCGATCATCTTAGATTGATATACTTTTTATTTTTTTATAAACAAATGAGAAACCTGAGGCTCAGAGAAATCAAATGATTTTCTCTTTATTGATAACTAGGAAGCGACAAGGGCAGGGCTTGAACCAGTCATCCAACTCTAAAGACTATGCATTCATTACCACTTCTATTGTATACATTGATTGCCAATAGGACACACTCTCAACTCCCAGGGAAGAATTCCTGAAAGGGTCAGGAGAAATATATTTCAAGAGAATAAGAAAGGAAGTCCATTGCCTTTTGAGGCAAAGATCTGAACCACAATAGAATTCCTCAAAGGGATAATGGTCCATTTGGATGAGAATGATTTTGTACTAAAAGGAATCCTTTTTTTTCTGTCTTGCATATTTCAGATAAATTTAGACCAGTCTTATTGATTTAGGTCCACTTGCTGTGTCTTTGATTACTTTAACCAGTATATATCTCAAAACAAATCTTAACATAAACTGAAATAAGATTTTGTTTGTAATATCCTTTGTGCATATAGAGGGAGACAGCTCTTCTGATAAATCAGACCATTCAATTAACATCAATTTAAATTAAAGTCCATGGTTTGTCACTACTTATAAGGTTTAGTTTGGTAATATACTCTACTTTCTTCAATCCAATTTGATCTTCGAAATTAAGGTAAAAAATCAAAAGATTATCAATGTGTAGCATTACATGTACCTCAAGCCAATTTTAAGAGCTAATATTTTGTCTGAAATGTAGATAATTTCAGGAATATAGTCAATTTTTAAAATATTGAATTAGTGGTGAATTTTCACTGCTTTAATGAGACATCAATGTTTCTTGTTTTGCTGGGATTTATTCTGTGTGCCTGGAACAAATTTCCAGACTTTTCAGATGCTTTGTTTCTCTCGCAATTAGAATAACTAAGTACTTAGTTGTCATGGAAATACTCCCCTCTATAAAATTTTTTAAAACAGAAGCTTTCTTGATTTGTCTCTCTTGCTGAGCAGGCAATTACTACTGCTACCTTTATCCTCCTTTCTTTGTGATTTCCCCAGTACCTACCTATGAGATTTTGTGTAGCAGTTTTCATGGTGCCTGATCTCTAGATGAAAATGTCTCTTCATCATGAGAAGCGGTAATAATATTCAGATGGTGTTCTAAGCTTTAGTAGTTGACAACAATCATTGAAAAGGTGCAGATGTGTAGCTGTGGCATTGTTATGTTGGCTGCTTTTAGTGTAATTCAGTCTCAGAATATTCTAGTAGTTACTTGGTTGTAGACAATTGTGCTCCCCAAGGTAAATGATGGCTGGTCCTCAGCAGCACGCACTAGCTGGCACACGTAGGGCAGAACCCTAATCCCACTCATCTCAGTGAGATTTCACCCTTACTATTTGGCAGGGTCAATCGATAAATATAAGTCGACCCTTGAACATCAGTGTGAACTGCACAGCTCTGCTTGTACTTGGATTTTTTACAGTACAGTAAATGTATTTTCTCTTATGATTTTCTTAATATTTTCTTTTGTCTAGTTACTTTGTTGTAATAATACAGTCTGTGATACATATACAGAATATGTATTAATGGGCTGTTCATATACTGGTTAAGGTTTCTGGTCAATAGTAGGATATTAATAGGTAAGGTTTTGGGGAATCAAAGTTACATGCAGCTTTTTGATTGCAGAGGGGTCAGTGTCCCTAACCCCCATGTTGTTCAAGGGTCAACTGTATATCACCTGTGAATTTCTCAGGATAGACACTGTTAAAACAAGACAACAGGCCCAAAGTGAAGTCACTAATGCAAAGCACCATGTCACCAAACTGCAACTTAATTACAGTTTTGGCCTCTCCCAGAAATGGAAAGTGACCTTGCTGTAATCAATCTATTTTTTTGCCTGTTATACTTCCTTGTTCTTTTTCCTTTCTGCCTATAAAACTCCTTCAATTTGTATAGCTCCTTGGAACTCCTTCCTATCTCCTAGATGGGATGTTGCCTGACTTATGAATTGTTGAATAAAGTCAGTAAGATCTTTGACATTTAGTGAAGTTGATTTTTGCTTTTAACAGCACTTAATAATTATTTGTTCAATGGATGAAACACTAAGTAGATTCTGATCCTTTATTCTGAGGTGGGGAGTGGGTTGAGGTTGGTGAGGCGTTGATCTTACAGAACTGTGGTTTAGTAAAAAGAGAAGGAAATGTAACCCATTAGTTTTCCTGTATCATTTAGTTATGTATTTACTGAGTACCTACAAAATATAGATACTGTGCTTGGTGCTGAAATTCAATGGTGACATCATGGTCGTGAGGCAATAGCTCAGCATAGTGCTTACAGGTACAAGATATGGAGCCAGCTTAGGTTCAAATATAGACATTTTTCATTTATTAACTCTGTGGCCTCAGTTTTCAATTTCCTCTCTTGTAAAACTGGTTGCACCTACTCATAGGGTTGCTATGGGGATAGAATGATGCCATATTTGTAAATATTTCTGAACAGTGCCTGTAACATAATAAACACTGTGTTTGTAAAATATAAATAAAATAAGACAAAATATGACCAAGAGAGGACACTTTCTACACTCATGGAGTTTGTGATCTTGGCAATAATTCTTCATTGGCTAATATCATTCCCAGGGTACAGTATAAGCACCAAATAAAACATGTCCGCAAGGCAGCTTTTGATAGAGTAAATAAGAGAAGAACAAGGGAAAATTGAACAGGAGAGAGAGTTCACCAGCACTGAGATGCTCTCCAGTTAAGCTCCCATGCAATTTCTCCTATCTTCCCCAGGCTCTGGAAGGGAGGGAAATACACAGTAGATATAATGAGTGCACAAAAATAAAGGTATGAATCACGGAGGTGACCTGGCAGGTACAGACACATCTCATTCAATGTAGTCGATGTCTTTGTAGATACACCAAGGGTCTTTGAATCAAATTATATTTCCATTGTCCCAGGAACATTTGTTGTTTAAAGGAACCTATGGTAAATCCATTTATAAGAGGACTAGCCATTAACTTATTTATTTATTTATTTATTTATTCAGTATTTATTTAGTTTTTGGCTTTTGCATTGGATTTTGAAGTCATATTTTATTAACTAGTTTTTCCTGGTGTAGATTACCTTATAATTGGATTTTTTAAAACTTTTTGAGATCAGGTACTCTGTTTATCCTACCAATATGAGCACTTGACATATGAAGGCATTCACAACTATTTGTTGAAATGAATATGACTACAGTATCATCTAAAAATATGAAAATTTTCAAAAAATATGAAATATGTGAAAGTTTAGGTTATGTTATTAAGCAGTAAATTTGTCTTCAAATTTATAATGACTAAAAAATGTTCTAGAAAAAAATTCAAAGATAGAGAATATTTTAAAAATTAATTGAACACAAATGTATCATCTCTAAGTTACATAAGGAGATGAGCCTAGGCAGCAAAGTCTCAAGAGTCACAGCTATCCCTGATTTTATCCCCTTCTTTCCTTCTTGGGCTGCTAATTTCTTTCTTTTCATAGCACCACTTGGCTACTTAATATTCTGGAATTAATTCAGGGGCACAGCATGTGGATCTAGATTCCCTTCATATTAAAATAAAACCCGAAGAGAAAGCTTGAGTCCCCATGGAGAGGGAGACCAAGAGCCCCACACATTGTTGGGACTTCTGTAGAGACTCTGAAGTTGAATGTAGTTTTCAATCCAACAGAGTATTCAACTCTACTCACTACTCTCATATATTTCCCAATTGAACTCTCTTTCCTGAGATTCACATGGCCATTGAAAACTTCTTCAGACTATTGGAAACTTTTTCTTACCACTATACATTCTCTAGCTCCTGACATACCTAAGTCAACAGAAGAGTTCATCCCCGGGGGGAAAAAGTAGAAGCCCTCATATAGAAATCCTCTGAAATTCTTATTGCCAAAATTCATTGCATGGACACCCATGCTTCTCATCCCCTCTGCCACAATTGTGGCCTTTTTCTTAAAAGACATCTTTGTAACAGCTTTATGGATCATATGTTGGTCTGCTTCTTTAAGAAGATTTCCACAGTGATTATTTCTTTCTCTTCCTTTAACTATCTTTGACTTATTCTTCTGTACTAGTTTCTTCTTAACAACATTAGAAATTCCTACCACTCAATTTCTTCTTAGCCACAAAAAAAGGCAATGATTTTGGACTCCATGCCTACTTTAGTTATAATTCCTGTATTCACTGCTAACACAGCCAAGAGTCTTTGACGAGTTGTATATTCTCTCTCTTCTATCTTTTCCTCAATTGAAGGTAACTGATTTTCCTCCAGCCACTCTAGTAAAATGTTTTTCCAAGGATACCAATGATGACCTTGTCACAGATCCAGTGGAAAAATTTCAGTTGTTATCTTGCTTGATTTCCATGCAGCATGTGACATTGTTGACCTCTTCTGAGGCATTTTGGCCTTGGTTTTCCTTACTTTGCACTCTTGGATTTCCTTTCTACTTTTCTCTGTCTCCTTCCCCTTAAATACTCTCTAAATGTTGCTGTTTGTCTTTCTGTGCCCTTGACTTTTATTCATTAATGGTAAATACTGACTCTCTTCTGTATGCCAGGCACTGTCTAACACCTGCTTCACTTCTTTCTCTGGACACTGTCCCTACTAATGCCATCCATTTCCATCACTTAAATTATCATCTGTGCCAAGTGCTGCCAGACATAGCAAATAAAAATATGATTCATAATAAAAAATTATTCATTGTTTATCTGTAATCCCAATTTAATTGTGCATCATATTTTATCTGGCAACCCTAACTGTATCAGAAGTCACAAACTCAAATGTCTTCAGGAGCCAGTTAGTTAATAAAAAGTATAAGAAAAATAATGATGGGGAGTAGGGTCAACTAAAGAGCCCATGTCCTATCAGAAGACCTTCAAATTCAATTCCTTTCATGCATCTGGAGGCAAACAAATCAGGTCTAAGGGCCCCATCTCATCTAACACTATATGTTTGAAACTTCTAAAGTCTATGTGCTAATGATTCCTTCCAGTCCTGTGTATACAAGTGTTTTCTAGATATCACCACTTGGATATTCTTCTGGTAACTCAAGATGTATGAAAATAAAGCCTCTATGCAATAGCCAGAGGTATCAATCTATAATACAGTTTGGATCGTGCCACTTTCCTACTTAAATCTTTAACCTATTTTTTTATTGCTTTCAAGATAAAATATAAACTCTCTGATAGGGTTTATAAGGAGTTTTATGTGTCCTTAGGTTAGTGCCCTTACTGTCATCTTTTGTCATTATCATCCTCATTCCTACCACTTAATGCTTAAATCCTAACCAAACAACCCACTAACCTCAACAGACCATTTCCGAGACTCTCCTGGTGCCCTTCTTTCTGCCTGGAGTCCTTCTCTCTGTGAATATCCACTCTACCTACCTCTGTTGTCATGTGACTTGCTTTGGTGAATGAGATATGAACAGAAGGGACATATATAAATTATGGAAAGAGATATTAAGGAAAGTGCATGCTCTGCCATACCTGATTTTCTCTAACTCTGTGGTTGTAAAAGCGTATGTTTTGCTTGGGTCCACAGGACACATGAAAGGTAAACCATGCTTCTTTGGGTTAGTGCCTGTACAGGGACAGTTCCTGATTGAGTGTACTGCACATCATAGATGCTTGGTACAAAATCTCAATTATAGTCACAAACAACCAGAAAAAAACCCCAAACAACCAGAAAAAAAAAGTTTTGTATCTCTCCATATTTTTAAAATATAATAGACTTTGTTTTCTTCCAGCTGAGTAGACATGTGGGTCAACCTATGTATTGGTAAATAGATTTATTGTTTGAGCACAAACAGTGTTTAGTAAAGATAACAGTTCTATGTGAACCAGAAAAAGAAAGTGCACACATTAGTAACCAAAGGAATACTGATTTATTTGCTTTCCTGTGTTACTGTTACAAAGGAAAAAGTATTTGTGTATAATGGGGCATTCTGTTAATGAGAAGGTGTGCCTTAGAGTAAACTGGATAAATTCTGATGCCAAATTGTGAGAATTTTCTTCATTATGGTTAAGTCCTTCCTGTACCTGTTTATCTACAACATGTGATGCTATCAACTAAGTTACAGTGATTGACTCATTTATTATCAAACTTTTCTGAATTTCTACAATGTGCAGAGAAATTTTTTTATGAGGACCCCCACAATAAGGTGATGCAGACTAAAGAATATTATTCAATGTCTTTTAGAACTCTGATCTGCAAACCCATCTGATCATCAGACTTGATGGGGAAGATATTCACACACGAGATGCTCCAGTCCCAGTTTAGATCTTTTGAAGTCTTGGAGCTGGAAACCACTTATTTGAAGCTTTTCCTCCAGAGGAGCAGATGAAAAGCTTAGGGGCACTCATATTTCAAGACAAGATACAGTTTCATTATTAAGCAGCTTTCATTGTCTTTGGATAATGATAATCTCTCTATCAGTTAAAGAACTAGAAAAATACACGAAGAATTAAAACAATGGATAGTCATTCTATCAATTGAAAAAAAAAATGTTCAAATTTGGTAAAAAGTCTGTCTTTGAGATGAGAAGCAGAATAAAGATTTGTGATGTACTGAAGAGATTGACTTCATCACCAAGGTGGAGAGTTAAATAGTAACAGGAAAAGAGATTCTTGGACTCACTTAAAAATGAACAAATCTTTAGTGAAAATCTAGTGCGTGCTGGAACCTCAGTGTGAGTCATAGGGGACCTCAAGATGAGAGAGTGTACTTTAGCAGTAATTTGACTACACAGGAACCAGACAGACATGAGTTCAAATCCCAGCCCTGGCTTGCAAGAGGCATGACTGAGTGAACAATTTAACCACTGTGACACTTAAGTTTTCAGTCTATTTAATGGATGCACTTTCTCTCTCGTAGTATTAATGTAAAAACCAAACGGTACAAAATATATAGTACAGTACCTGACTCACTGGCAAACTGATTTTTAATTAGGATGAAATCTTGAAATAGTCACACGAAGAGGATGTACATAATATATAAGTGATTTTAACACAAAATAATAAGCCCTACTGTGTATTGTAGCAGAGCAAATTGCAGATAAATGATGAGAGGAGGAACACCTAACTGTGTCACTCACGAGGGAAATGGCACCAAGTGAGATATGCCACATCGGGTATACTTGGAATTTGTGGTAGGCAGAATAATGGCCACCCAGGCCTTGCTCCCTAGATTCTACAAATGTGTTCCTTTATATGGTAAAAGAGATTTATGATTGTAGACAGAATTAAAGTTGTTAATCACTGACATAAAAATAGGGAGATTATGCAGGATTATCTGGGAGAGCCCAATGTAATCACAAGAATCCTTAAACACACAAGGAGGCAGAAGAGTCAGTGTCAGAGTGATACAGTGTGGGAAAGATTCCACCAGACATTGCTGGCATTGGATGGAAGGAAGCCGGCCACAAGCCAAGGAAAACAGAAGGGCTCTAGAAGCTGGAAAAGGCAAGAAAATGAATTCTTTCCTAGAGCCTTCAGAAAGAAATGCCACACTCCAACACCTTGATTTTAGCCCCATAAAACTGATTTCAGACTTAGGACCCCAGAACTGCAAGGCGATACAATTGCATTTGGTTAAGCCACGCATTTATGGTGATTCGTCTCAGCAGCAGTAGAAAGTCAATACAGAACTAAAGAGCTGTTCCTCCTGAGTGGGCTCTTTAGCCCCACAAGTACATGGGGTTGTGAGACACTGTGGCTGGTGGGAACCGTGGCACTTCTGTATGTTTAGAGCACAGTGGCAAGTAAGTGAGTGTTAGGATGTGGTCAAAAACCAAGAGCAGGGAAGAGATTATGGAATGACAGACCCATCCTTCAGAGGAAGCTGGGCTTTATCCTCAAGGCACCAAGGAATCCTTGAAGGGTTTTCATGATGAATGAAGAAGATGACAATCCACAAATGAGAAGAAACCATTGAGAGTGAAGAAATTTAAGTTTCTTCATTTAATGTACCAAAAATAGATCATTATTTCTTTTGGAGATGTGATCTGAATAATAAACCTCACCCCATTTCTTAATTCCAAGTTTCGTCTTCTGCTGTTTTCTGGAGTATGTACTCAAATGTTCATTTGCATCATTTTGATACTTTGTTCCCTTATTTACGTGCCTTAGAGAAAGCATCATCCTAATATAGAACCAGATACAATGCAGTGGCATTTTTATTGTCTCTTTCATTGCTCCCTTTTGATGATCAGATGTCATACCTAGAAGTGGAGTCTGGAAGCTAACTACCCTCCGTGCAGTGCCGAAATAATCCAGGAGAATCATCTCACAGGCTGGCTACACCATCAGTTATCTTTTTTACTGAAGAGAGAGAAGTGTGCATTGTGGTGTAGAAGAAAAGGTGACCCCAGAAACAAGAGAATTTTTCATCCTTTCACTCAATAGATTTTTAGTGAGGTGCTATTTTGTGCTAGGCACCAAGCCTGGCACTGGGTGTCTACTGGTGAAAAAGCCAAATGTGATTCTAGTCCTCTAGGACACTAGTGTGTGTGTGTGTGTGTGTGTGTGTGTGTGTGTGTAGATGGATATTAAATAAGCAATTACTTGCAAATAATATATATTTACAGCTCATGGCAAATGCTGGGAAGGAAAGGAACAGGGGACTTTGAGAGAGAGAGAGGGAAAGGAATAGGAAGATGGGGATGTGTCCTTTAGCTTGGGCACTCAGGAAATTTCTGAGGAAGTGATATTTGCAGAGAAACCTGAGGTTGGGAAGGGACAACTCAGCAATAGAGAGCAGAACTTTCCCAACAGAAGGAATATTGTGTGGAAGGTCCACAATTGAAAAGAAGGCCCTTGAGCTTGAATAAGTCAGGGGCCAGGGGCACAGACCTTGAGGAGGCCAGGACGGTCAAGTGCCCACAGTCTCCTACATTCTTGACTACAACTGGAACTCAATGGGCAATCGTGGTCAGGTTGCTCAAAATTTCTGGACTTGTGGTACTTTGTTAAAGGAATTGATTAAACTTGGTGTTCTCTAATACCCCGAATCAAAAGCAAAAGAATGATTAATTGATTCCATCGTCACATAAAGAGTAAAATGATAAAGGGAATGTCTGTTTAGATTATTGAAAAAGCCTCAGTTTTTAGCAAATATTTGTTGAGGACTTAATTTATGCGGTGTGCCAGGAGGAACATGAACAGTGAAATGCATCAGCATCTGCTCTCTGGGAGAGGCTGTTACTTCTGTTGTGCTCTTGTGGCTCCGTAGGCTTGCTCGGTAGGAAGAGTCCCCAAATACCACCACCCACAGACCACTTTTAAGGGATCACTGAGAAGCTCAGCGCAGCTTCTGAATATCACAAACCTACCCTAAGACCTCAAGATGTTGCTTCTGACTTCTTAAGCCTCCTGCCCACAGGCTAGATACGATCACCTTGGTTATGCCACACTTGTGAGAGTATGGGGAGGGTTTGGCCGGATGTCCATGGACACTCTGGGGCTCAGCTTCCCTTCCCAAATCTTGTTTTCAGAGTGGAGAAGGTGAAGAGCTGGGAGGACCCGGTCAGTGTGGACTTGACACACTCTGTAAATTTCCTGCAGTGTCTGCTGTGGGCAGAGGATTTAAAATAACTAGATACAGCAGAGGATGATTTCTGGAGAAAACCATGTGATTCTCTCCAACACCTAAACACATCCCAGAAAAAGAGAATCTGGATGGTGGGTGGAGAGACTGCTAACTGAAATGCCTAGAGAGTGTGTGTTCCTTGACATAAAGAGGGAGAATTTAGCTTGAGATTATTCAGACAGGAATGTCAGGATCTAAAGTTAATCTTTGACATTCCAATTTGTCTTGCCCCATTTTCATGCCCGTCATCATGTGGCAGGAGGGAACAACGTCCAGCTGCCTCTGTGGCTAACTTCTGCTTGAAGCAACCTTTGAAATGGAGCCTTTGTTCTTGTTGTTCATTGTTAAATGATTGCCACGTATGGGGAAATTAAGAATAGCATTTCTGTAGCAGTCCTCACTTGTGTTCTTGTCAAGCTAAAGAAAGCTCTCGTTAAATGGATACGAGGTGACTTAGGCGAGGTACAGCCCTCCGGGGCTAATGTCTAAAGTCTTGGTTGCCATTTGGCTTTCTTTGTCTTTACAGTTTTATTTGCTGAAATGTTAACTTTCTTAGTATAATTTCTTAATTGCAAATAAATATGCTTCTGGGGAGGAAAACAGTATTGTGAGTAAAATTAAAAGTAAATATATTAGATGTATGAGAGCAAATGAATGTTAATGAAGGCAATTTCTTTAATATTATATGTATAGAATCTCTCTGTGTATATTTATATTAATATTTAATATATTTTATATAATATGAATATAATTGTCCATATGTAACATGGAGGTTGGTTTTTTTTAATAAGAGCTAGGACTAAAAAATTACAAAGACCTCATGTTGCTATTTTAAAGTTGCAACTAGATGTTAGATTTTGATGTCTCAAAATTTGATCATCCTGCTTGATAACTATTAATCTAATTTATTTTTTGATGACATTTTCCTAGATTTTAAAAACTAGCTGTCACAACCCGGATGAACTTATCCACAATAAGTGCAGAACCAGCGAAGAAGGAAGAAAAGCCAGGATGAGGCAAGTTTGTGCTTCAGCAAACAGAGCTTCAGCTCGGGTCCCCAAGAAAGTTGTCAGAAGATCCACACGACCACATCTTATGGGACTCAGGGAAGCTGGGTCTTGAGTTAGGCATACCAGTAAGAGTCTTTAAAATGGATTGATACACGACGACATGTATAGAGTAAGATCTGGTAAATCATAGTCTGGGTATTAATTGCTCATTCTTTCCCTTTTTCCAAGTATTTCTGAGATGGGGCTGCCTCCCGAGAAATACAGTTGCATTTAACCCCGAGGATAATCTGATCTTTTTATACTTTCGTGAGAGTTCTATTGATTGTTTCCTCATCTGAGAGGTAGATGGAAATGTGGGAAACATGTTAGAATTTGCAGCTGGCTTTTTCTTTAGTCCATCATGGAGTCATGTGCCCTAGTGGGAGGAGGATGGAGCATTGACCTTCCCCAGTAGATACTGCAAACATTTGTTCATTATCATCCAGTTACAGAGAACACTGAGAACATAGCTGTACTTCGGAAGAAAAAAGTCTTTTCTTTCCCTGAGGAACAGGGAGGGTTCTAATATTTCTGCTGCTCATAATCTGGGCCAGGTGTGATCAGAACCTTCCTGATCATCCATCAAATTTCAAAGTTAGAGACAAAAGGATAATAAGGGCAGGGATATAAGATATATCCTGGGTTGGGGCCTGGGAGGAAGAGACTATGGAAGGAGACTTTTAATAATCAAGGTCCTGGAAAGTAGTCTGAAGGCAGTGCTGCGTACCGGTGCGTACCCGGTGGACCGAGAGGGTTTGCTGTGGGCATTCAAGGCCAGATCCACCTTCAGGACTTTATCCATCTAAGCCTGTGAATGGCATCTTTTACTGTCTGCATCTAAACCAACGGGGCAGCCCCTCAGGAAAGAGAGGGGCCATCAAGGGCTATTCAGAGAGGGCAGTCTGCAGTAAGAGCAAGGGGAACCCTGAAACTCAGTGGGGTGCTGGGGAGAGCCATCTGCACAGAGGTTGAGCTGAGCATGCCTCAACAGGAGCAGTGGGGTTTGGATGCCTCTGATAAGGCTTCTTGCTCTCCCCTGAATAGCTTCAAATAGCTTTCCACAAACCCTCTTCTTGCTACACACACAGGTAGTGTGCTGATCAGACTCAATAATACTCCAGGTAAAGCTTGCAAAGTGGAGCCCTTTTACTGTGTGAAAATAGCAAAGTGTTCTGGTCTGTGTGTTGTGCCTTCAGGAGTAGAAGAGAGGACAACCCAGAAACGACAGAGAACCATTTGTCCTTTTTATTCAACAGATTTTATATTAAGTCCTGTTTTTCTCTAGGCATGGAGGCTGGCATTGGATATCCATTTGTCCGAAAACCAAATTTGATTCTAGTCCTCTTGGAGACTCCAGGGGTGGGTGTGTGTGTGTGTGTGTGTGTGTGTGTGTGTTTTGGGACATGGTCATTAAACAAATACACACACAATATTTACAGTTTGTGATGAATCCTGAGTAGGAAAGGAACAAAATGCTTTGAGAGAAAAGACAATGGGGGCAAAAGAGAGAGTGGTCTAACCTTCCACTGGGCAGTCAGGATCTTTGCACTCACGAAGCATCTTTTCCTGTTAGAATGTTCACATTGTGCTTCTTGGCTCTATTATAATTTTATGCACTGCTGTTCGTTAGTTAAAAATGACCTTTAATCCCAAGCATGGTTTGCACTCATTTCTAACAATCTAAAACCATTGCATTTTCATTGGTTACCAAAAACAATGATTATGTTTTACTCTTACCATCTGCTTAGTTATTGATCCTTGATGATGTGCCATTTGCTAAATTTCTATTAATTAAAAAAATAATGTTCTCCTGCCCACCTAGCATCACAAATGGTCTCATCAGCCTTATTCTTTTGATGAAACTTACTGTAAGCCCCATGGGCCTTTAATTCATTGGACAGATGGATCATTTTAAATTGTTCTAAGATCTAACATATAAAGATATGCAAATTACTAAGGTCTTTTTCACACACCATCACATTTAAACCTCATTTCTTTGCATAGAAGACTTGCTACTCCCATCTTACAGAAGAGAAAACTAATGGTCGAAGAAGTTAAATATCAACTGAAAGTTAGACAAATATCTCTGGCAAATGTAAAAACCCAGCTCGCCCAGCCCTCGGGTCAGTGATGGCTTACCTTTTGGTTCCACTTTCTCTGCTTCCTATGCAGGTTTATTTTAAAGACCAGTTAACTTTCACACTTTGATTATTCTCTTTTTGGACTCATTTCCCTTTATCAGTTTAGCTGGTGATTCCAGATTATGAACTGCTCAATGGAGCCAGTTGCATTGGTAAGATACTTCATCTCTCTTTACCTCACTGTTTTCTTCTGTAAAATGGGCACTTGGTAGCACCTTCCTCATGTAAGTACTAAATGAGATAATTCATATAATATATATCATATATGATATATATTTAAGATGTTTTCAAAAGTTCTGCATAATAAGTGTTCAGCAAAGGCTAGTTTAGTTTTTAATCTTGATCTCTCAATATTACAAAGCCAAACATGGCTTTGCAATGTCTAAATAGGATAAAAGATGCTGATATTCAAGAAAGAATGCTACACATTATGGGCTATCTCTTATTCAGTATAGATCCCTCACCCCTTAAATGCCATCAAAACACCCAATCCTAAAAGCGTATGAACTGCATAAGAAGGAGCTGAGTCATGGGATCTTGACATCTGAAAAAACTCCAGATTCCACTTGCCAAAGTCTGTGTTGAAACTCTTCTTTGGAGGGTTCCCTCAGTCCCTGATTTACCTTCAGAATGACTCTGAATAGTTCAGATAGAGACTGGATTTGGACTGCTGAACTGGCCCCATCATCAAATGCTGGTTTCAGTAAGTGCCCTGGCTCGGAAGTCATAGGCAGGGACACTACCTACCACCACCCAACCCCCACTTTTCCAGAAAAAAAAAGGGATAAGACAAAAATACCCCTTCTTTCTCCTCAACTTGTCTTCAGTTTCTGACCCTTTTATTATTTATTAAAACATCCCTCCAAGTGATGCCAGTGGATGCTTAAATTGTTATGTTTTAGAAATGCTAGCCAAAATGGTAAAGGCAAAGTTGGAACGATTGATTAAAAGGAGATGTTTGAATTAGCAGGTATTTATGACATTCCTACCCACTTTTGTCCTAGGAACTCAACGGACACCACATGTATAGAGGACAAAAGCGAGGTCTGTGAATTTGGTGACTTCTGACTCTGCATGTTGGCTTTGCCAATGATCAGACTTGCGATCTCAGGGCACTGCTGTAAAGGTGGGTATCTTCACTTGTTACAGGGAAATCTACTACCTTGTATGTGGTTGTTAAATGTAATAAAAAGTGCCAATTACATAACTTGGCATATAAGAGGTGCTCAAAAATGATACCTCTTATTATTATCTGGAAATACCAAGCATACATAACTGTAGTCTGAAAAATAAACGATGTAAATATTCAAAGATAAATCTTAAATATGTGAACAGAGTTGCTTGTTAACCTTTATAAGAAGGTTGCTCATGACCTCTTTGCTCCTACATATAATGGATAAATTATTTTAGGCCTCTGTGTACTTGACATCTTGTTACCTCTTGTTGCTGTAGCCACTGTCTCCCTGGAAAATTCTCTTTTCTTGGTTTCCATGGCTCAAGACAGGCCAGAATTCTGACAAAATGCATTTGAAAACTGTCTCCAATCCTGCGCTGAGTCCTGGTTCTTCAATAGGACAGACTACTGTGATTACCTTCTACAGGAGGAGCTATGAGGTAAGGTAAGATGGAATTAGCAAATGCACCCTCCCCTAGCCCGCACCTTGTGATTTTGGGGGACTCTTTCAGTTTCCTGTATGATCAGTTGATATAATAATCACTCTTTAGGAGTGTACTTTTGTGTGTGTGTTGATTGTGCATACAATTGAGACATATATTTTTCCCATCTACCTCGTAATGACATGACTCTACAGTTATAATGAACCTCCTTATTTCAAGGTTGGATTTTTGTACCTCATTCACCATGTTGAGCCAGGGTTTAACAGTATTTGTATTGTGCAGGATTCTGCACTAGAATATTCCCTTATTTTGGATAGAGAAGGAGTACAAGATTAGCAGCATGGGCTCTCCAGCCAGATTGCTCAAATTCAAATGCTGACTCCAATCACTACAACTGTGTGTCTTAATTTCCTCATCTGTAAAATGGGTGTAATAACAGTATTACCTCATAGGATTGCTGTGGGAATTAAATTTGTTAAATAATGTAATGTCTTAAAACTGTTCCCAGTACAGAACAAATACCTAACAAATGCTATGTGTTAATAATAGTCTTCCACATATGCTCCCTGGACAATCTCTTCCATTTATAGATGACCTTTATATTGATTGCTCCAACCCAGTCCTTCTCATTCCCACCTCACAGTTGGATATATTCATCTGGATGTAGCCCTGGAGATGTCTCAAACTCACCACATGCAAATCAAAAGACATCATTTCTTTCCCTGAAATGCCTTTACTTTGTGACTTCCCCAGTTCAAGTCATGGTACCATCATCCAAGCAGCATGCAAGCCAAAACCTGGGCATCATCATGACCCCTTCATCATCACGTTTACTGGTCATCATGTCTAGTCTTTTAAATATCTTTCCAGTGTGCCTTTTTTTCATCCCCACTGCCTCTCGCTTAGTTCAGGCCATCATCATTTACAGTTTGAGCACTGCAAGACCCTTGCACATGATTTCCCTGCATGCAATGTTACCTGATTCTGATCCTTACTCTTCATAGGTGCCATAGTGAGGAATCTAAAGCCAGAATCTGAACATATTAATCCCTAGATTGAACCTTTCAAGGAGCTGCTAATGTCTCTGACTAAAGCCTAAACCCTTGGTTTTATATTTACATAAATGGCCAAAGTTCACCTCTCCTGCCACAGAACTTGGCTCTCCATACCCCAGCCCAGGCAACAGCTCACAGTTCTCTGGATGCACTATTGCCTGTCTCAATCCCTAGTACTTTGCATATGTGGTCTCTTTCCAAGGGAACATTCCTGTCCTTTCTTCCTTTTCAAGTAGTTAATTCATCCTTGCTCATTAGGATTTGGATTTGATGTTAGTTCTTCTGCGAACGCTTCCCTAACACTCAAGATCAAGTTAGGGGCTCTTCCTAAATCTTTCCACACATGAATCAGCTCTGTGTGGCACTTGTACTGTAGCATAGGGGATAAGCTTACTGGCTATGGAGCCAGACTGCCTGGTTTGAATCCTGGCCCTTTTGTGGCTTGAGGAGCTTGGATCACTTAAACTCTCTGTGCCTCCCGGAAATATTAATAGTACCTCCCTAGAGTTGGTTGAGAAATTGGCCACAAATTCTTCCTCTCCCTGTATACAGTCTTTTGTAATTTGACCTTATAATTTCCTCCATCAAAGGTAAATTCTTTCTGCCCCCTTGAATCTGGGCTGGCCTCGCAACTTGTTCAAGCCGACAAGACAGTAGCAAATGGGTACCAAGCAGAGGTTTGAGAAGTGCTGTGCAGTGTCCCCTGTTTTCTGTTGCTGCTCATAACAACTCTGCAACTATCACCAAATGAAGAAGTTTGGGCCAGTCTGCTGGATGATGAGGGAGACATGATCCTGGTGTCCCCACTACTCCAACTACATGACATGTGAGATAATCATATCACTGCCAGCTGACCACAGATGCCTGGGTATGCCCAGCCAAGCATGTGCTATATTGGCAGACCACAGAACTGTGGCTAACCAAATGATTGTTATGGTAAGCTGCTAAGTTTTGGGCACAATTTTATATGGCAAAACTAACATATATGCTCTTATGGGGCTATGAGGATTGGATAAGTTAACGCTAATGTACAAAGCTCACAGTCAGTGCTATATAAGCATTCGCACTTCTTACTACAGCTGCTTACTTGCCTGTGTGGATTCACCCCTAGACTGCCAGCTCCTTGAATGCAGGAATTCTGTTTTTCCTTCATTACATCCTCTATATCACACAGTGCCTGGCTTGATACATGTTGAATGATGAATACACATTCCTGAGATCTAGTTTATAGACACAGGTCCTGCTTATACATGAAGAAATCAAGGTTCATACATAATGAAATACGCGCATTCACTTGTGCATCTCCCCCAGCGTGACCACTCTATATTATTTTATTATGCCAAACTTTTATCTACAAAGAACACTAGATTTGATAATATCAAAATTAATTTACTACCGACACTTTCCCAGTATAATCCTGTTGCTATATACGCAGTCGTGCTGTCCCACTTATCCAAGTATTCCTTTTCCTAAGCGGGAGAAAAAGATCTTTGAAATAATTTATGTATTTTGTTGTAGCAAACTTCGGTTACATATGAATGAATGAAAGAGAATATTTCAGTAGGTGTTCCAATCACTGTGGATAAAATTTACGTACTTGCCAAAACTCAATAAGGGAAATAAAAATGACTTGTCATATCAGACTACTTTTTAATTCAATAATCTAGCCACCAGATGATCTTAAGTCTTTACCCCCGCATCCTCTACCCATGCCCCAAATTCTCATTGACAGCTGAGTCTGCTTCTATGACCAAGGATATACCTTTCATTGGATTTCCCCAAACTCTCCCCAAATCGGAAAGTGCATGTTTGTGAGCACTTACCATCCCAACATAATTGGATTTTAATTCTTTGCTACCATTTGTTATCATCACCATCTGAAAGATTCTGGACTTCTGAAAATCCAGTGGCTGAGACTTTGAAGGTCTGTCTTTTTTCCTCCCTTTTGTCCATTTGTTGACAGGTTAACTAACTCCTGAACTTGAACATCAAATACTTCATCTACGTTGACAAGTGTGTATGTGGCACTTTCACTATTCGGTTCTGACATATTGTCAACCTAGTTTTGAATTATCCAGGCTCAGCACTGTGACAATTTTTTTTTTACCTTAATGTGAAAAAAAAAGCTTCCTGTTTTCCCTACAACCTTTCTAATTTATACAAAGAACTTTACTTTTATGAACACATTTTAAAACAAAATGAATTTAACACATTTCCCCCAAATGTTAATTTGTTGAATAATCTTAAATATGCTAGTTAAATAACTTCCTTGTCAGTAATATAAGACACTACTTTGTGTATGCACACATAAACAAAGAAATGCAAATTTATCCTGCTTTTTTTTTAAAGAACTTGATCCATTTGAATCAGATATTTGTAGAAAAGCGATTTAGAATGAAATTTAGTTTTCAGCTCTGACCAACTTTTGATTAAAAAGAACATGCTAGAAACACATTAATTCAGTTACAATAAAGTCTTTGGACAATTTCATTCAACCTGTTCTAATAGATAAACTAGCAGATTCTTATTCCCCACAGACCTATTTTTAGTGTAAAGGCTGTACAGTAAGCAATTAAAGAAAATACAAGGATAAAAAGTATAAAGTGGCTTGGAATTTAACAAACCTCTCACCCAATTAGAACATACAGTTCAAATATAGAACCTAGAGATATGGAATGTAGGTAAAACCTTTCCAGAATTAACTTCATAAATGACACTATAAGTTCCAGAGCTCTCTGGTTAAACTAAATCTCTGTTCTGAAGCAAATCCCTTAATCATGCCTCCTGCCACAGAGAGAATGGAACCAGTGGATTTCCTGAAGTCCACAAGTCCGGGGAGATGTGCCTAAATGATATAATAACTTTACATTTATAATACGGACTTATCCTGCATGACGAAGTTGCAAGGCAAATCTGAATTTTGGTGCTTAGAGAACTGTAGTTAGTTTGGAAGCTGTCCAGCTTATATAAACTTGGCAAAGCTTACAGCACCAAGTGCTAAAAGATGTCAGATGATGAAAGTTTGTGTCCTGGCTGCATCCCATGCTCCTTGTGAAAATTCGAGTAAGTCTCTTACTTTCCATTGGCTTGAGTTTCTTTGTCTGCAAAATGGGGGTGATGAAATCTGGCTTGCCTACTTTGCAGAGTGTAAAGACCAAATCAGCTAGTGAATGTAGAAGTTCTACAGGAACGTCAGAATTAGCCTTCTTGCCCTAAAACGTTTACCTCATTTTTGTCTTAGCACGGCATGTTGTTAATACTTCTTTGAACGTGAAGATCTCAGAGTAGGTTATTTTCCTTGATTGCTATAATACTGAGAGATCAGGAATTACAAAGAAATTTGCAGGTGTAGTCAAATGACTAAGGTTGAGGATGTTTGCTGCTTGAAACCTAATTAGGCAATAAACAATTCTATCCGTGTGAGTAGGGACTGGCAGAAAGTAAAACAGGGTTGCCTCCTTGTTGGGGGTGGGAGACGCAGCGAATTGGTTGTGATTTTCACACTAGCCTCCTCTCGTGCCCAATGAGCTCCGATTGCCTCCAAGCTGCCCAAGTAAACTACAGCAGTGTCTTATTGAGGAGAGCATCTCACAGTTTAATCTGCATACCTGGAACCACTTGAGGATGTTTTAAAATGAGGATACTGATTCAGGAGGTCTGGGGCAGGCTGAATTTCTGAATTTTTGATGAGCTCCCATATGATGCAGATGCTGCTGGGTTGACAGAACACCATACTCTGATGTAGACTGGTGATTTCTCAGAGTGTGGTCTTCAAGGTGTATTAGTCGGCTTGGATGTCACAACAACACAATATAGACTGCGTGGCTTAGCAGTGGAAGTTTATGTTCTCATGGTTCTGGAGGCTTACAAGTTCAAGATCAAGTTTCCAGTAGGATTTGATTTCTGGTGAGAATTCTCTCTTACTGGCTTGTAAAAATGGTTGATTTGTCCTCACATGGCCTTTCCTCTGAGTGATCTCTCTCTCTTCTTCTTATAAGGCCATCAATCCTATCTAAATTATGGACTTTAGTTGATAATAATACAATGTTGGTCCATTACCTGTAACAAAGCTACCACCTTAATGTAAGATGTTAAAATAGGGGAAACTGGGTGGTGGTGGTGGGGGGGGAGAGGGAGTGGAAAAGGAGAATAGGGGAACTCTGTAAACCTAAAACTGCCGTAAAATATAGTCTATTAATTAAACAAAAATTATATTCCAAGACCTCTCTCCCAAACTCAGTGAATCCATCATGGAGGTTGGAGCATGGATGCTTTCAAACCAACCTTTTAGGTGATTTTTGTGTATGATAAAGTTTGAGAACCATCAGGTAGAAACTTAAAGCTCCAGTCTTACATCAAATGATGTGGTTTTCACATCTCAGCAGCACCTCTTCACAGATGACTGATCTTGGGCTACTTACCCTCTTTCAGTCTCAGTCTTACTTTAAAATCAAGGCAAAAATAGCTCACATAACTTCTCCGCATATTAAGTGATATCATGGTGTAGAGTTTTAAACACAGAACATTCATAGTACACTTCAATAAACATTCACTGGAGAAATTTTGCTATTATTATTTGTTATTGGGGCTTTCGGAAAAGACCAGGCAATAACATAGGCAATAAAAGATCAGGGCAATAATAAAAGTAATCCTAGATACTTCCACAACATTTCAAGGTTTATATGTAGCTTTCACTTTCATTACCTGACTTGATCCTGACAATGACCTTGTGAAGCAGAAATTCCCCTTTTAACAGATGAGGAACTGAAGCTTAGAAATGATCAGTGATTTTCTGAAGGACACAGAGCTGGGAAATGTCAGAGCCCAGAGCATCTAAATCCTAGTTCATGGTGGTCGTATGGTGTAGTAATTAAGTTTGAGGACTCTTGAATTCGACTGGAGGGTTCAAATCCCAGAGTTACCGATTGCTACTGGTGTAAAATTGGCAAACCAGTTCACCTCTCTGAGTCATAATTTCTCCACTAGTTAAATAGGAATAATAACTGTCCTTACTCTGTAGTCTTTTGCAAAGCTTAAGTGAAATGATGTTCATAAAATCTGAGATTAAAAGCTGGCACATAGTGAGTTTACTATTTTCTGCATTTAAAAAAATATGTTTCTTGAGGCACAACTTGTATCCATGTTCCTTGAAGAGTAGCCTAAGTTTATTTGCAGAAAACAAGGGAATCTTTGTGCGTATGACTTGGGGGGCTGGGGTGGGGTAGGGACTGGGCTTGCTATAGCTTCTAAAAAGGAGCAATGGGCTGGCAACACATGATCTGGCATATGAATCTCTTCTCTATAACCATGTGGGACATCTGAAGTGCCAGTAAGGAGACAGTACAAGCAAGACAGTCATCCTGGCCCTTTAGTCCCAAATATCAGAGATGACCATAAAAGTGGCAACAGAAAGATGACGTTCCCTGTGATACTTGGCAATGACTGAGGATTTCTGTAAGGGGGTTCTGGAAATGAATTTCATGGTAGCCAAGTTCCCACACAATATTTCGGAAACAATATATTACAAACTTATTGAGCACAGTGTGCACTTTACCTGATTTTGTTGCCTTCTTTACAACTCATCTGGGGACAGACACTTGGTTGTATCAAAACAGACAGATGCTCGTTGGAAAAGATTTGAGAAGAGAGTTGGCCCAACAAAATGTTATGTGTATTTTGTAGATGGAAGACAAATTGTATATTACTTCCTCTTCATTACAAAGGAAGGTTTGGTAGACCTGTCCTAGAAAATGTAGTGCTGGCATTTTTTTTTTTCCTTTGAGTCATCAAAACTAAATATAATGATGACTGCTAACTACCACGATGTTGATGATAGTGATGGTAACTCTTCCTGAGTTTTTCTTGTGTGCCAGGAACCATTCTAAACACTTAACATATGTTGCTTCGTTTAATCAATCCCAACAGTTAACTGAAGTTGACATTATTTTTTTACATTTTATTGATGAGAAAGGTGGGTTAAGTTATGAGCTCTTGGACACACAGCCAGTAACAGTTAGAACTGAGATTCCCACCCAGGCCTCTGGACCCCAATCGATACACAAAGGCTATGTTAAATGTCCTATGATAAAAAAAAAAATGATGGAACTTAGAACTGGGCAGGTGTTAGTGATTATCCAACAGTAGAAGTTGTGAGAATGTTTTCTGGAAAGAGTTGCCATTGAATTAGAGATTCTTGTGTGCCAGGCACAGCACTAAGCCCTTTACAACTCTCAATTACCTTAAATCTTCACAACAAGCCAGTCAAATAGGCCCCATCTTTATCCCATTGTTGTAGCTGATGTGCAACAAGTCACCAAATTGGTAAATAGTGGAACTAGCATTTGAACCCAAGCATTGGCAGGGTCCTCCACTAAATAGGAATAATAACTGTGCTTGCTCTGTAGTGTTTTGCAAAGCTTAAATGAAATGATGTTCATAAAATCTGAGATTAAAAGCTGGCACATAGTGAGTTTACTATTTTCTGCATTTTTAAAAATATGGTTCTTTGAGGGAACAACTTGTATCCATGTTCCACGAAGAGTGGCCTAAGTTTATTTACAGAAAATATGGGAATCTTTGTGCATACGACTTGGGGGGGGGGCTGGGGGGGGGTAGGGGCTGGGCTTGCTGTAGCTTCTAAAAAGGAGCAATGGGCTAGCACCACATGATCTAGCACATGAATCTCTTCTCTGTAACCATGTTAGCATCAATCCCCTTAACCACGAACCAAAGGAAAAGTGAGAGACCTCACAATAGAGGGAGTGAGTCACTTGTGGGATTGGGGTGGGGAAAGGGCAAGGGAATGTCATTGGAGACCTTGGAGTAAGGGGCAGGATTTCAGCTGGTGACAGTGTGTGTATGGGGGGGGGGTGTGGTGTATAGGGAGAGTGGACGGTTTTGCAAATATTTAGAAATGGCTTCAACCCAAGTAATGGCAAAATGATGAGCATTTGAGAGTGGGAGGGAATTTGAATTCGTTTTGCCCAGAGAACTGGTCAACCTGACCTTTCTTCTTAAAAGAGGATTCACGCACTTGACTCTTGGCAACACAGAAATCAGCATTTTAATTGTGTGTGTGTTTTTTTTCCCAGGATGTAACCATGGCCACAAGAGGTTTATTGGTTTGTCTTCATCTTCCCAAACATTGCCAGCAGGCCTTGATTTGCTTAAGAGAGCAGGTGACCTACTTGATGAATGCCCACGGGGGTGGTGAGGGATACCTCCAGTACTGCTGCCTGGGGGTCCTCAAATGAAACCTCCCCATGGAAGCTTGTACGAAATGCCTCCCAGTTTCCTTCCAATACCCCCATCCCCCCGCTCCCACAAGGTTATATTCTTCATCTAGGCCTTGTCCCCACACACCTTGGTGTGCAGAGCCAGCTTTTCCTAACAGCTAGCCAAGTCGCATGACTGGTTCTAGCTTCAACTGGGAAAGTTTCCTGTCTAGGAGTTCTAGGAGTTCCTGGCGCTCTGCCCGGTTCTGGAGAAGGGCATCTCCTTGCGCCTCCCTGCTGGTGTCCTTCGCACTCGGCCTAACTTTGTGCCCCATCTCCAGCCTAGCTGTCGGAGTTGAACCCTCCGAGAATCCACCTGCGCGTTCTTCGCTAGGCGCCGCGCGCAGCAAAAAGGGGTCTCGGAGGCGCCTCTCCTAACCCGTTATCCCCTCTAGTCTCAGGTCTGGCTGCTCCGTCGCTGGAGCCACCGCGCCAGCACCCCCCTCCCCTTCCCTCCACACCCCCCCCCCCAAGCTGACTGGGCAGCAGGTGGCAGGGGCGGCGCCGGAGCGCGCGAGGGGAGGGGGCGCCTCGCTCTCTGGCTCGCGGTGAACGGCGCCCGCTCCCAGGCTGCCCGCGCGCCCCCGCCGCCCAGCGCCGCGCAGCGCCCCCGGCGCCCCCCGCCGGCCTCCGCCGCACCTGCAGCCCGCTCCGCGCGCCCTGCCCGCCGCCGCCGCCGCCTCGCGCTCCCAGCGCCGCGGAAGCCCCGGGCCGAGCGGCGAGTGCGCTCCGGTGGCAGACCCGTCGACACACGTCCCTGCGCCGCCGACTCTCGAGTCCCGCTCCTGCACCCTGCGTCCCCGAAGATGAATGTGAGGAGGGTGGAAAGCATCTCGGCTCAGCTGGAGGAGGCGAGCTCCACAGGCGGTAGGATGCATTGAGCATGCGAGCGGGCGCCCCTCTTCCCCTCCTTCCCTCGCAAGCTGAGACGGGGACCCCTTCCTGGGCTGGGGACGCTTGTTGGCTTTGCTGCATGAGAGACAGCCACGCAGGCGGGACTGGGAAGGGGGGGGTGGGAGCGGCGGGAATGGGGGTGCCAAGGAGAGGGGGTGCACGCGAGGTCCAGGTCGGGAAGAAGAGCTGTTTGAAGTGCGTGTGAAACTCGCCGGTGGCGGGGTCCCCTGCGATCCTGTGCCTACTTTTGCCTTCTCTGAAAATTTCCGATGTTGTTTATGCATCTGCCAGATGACTGCAGACCACACACACTTCCTTCCCCTAACACCTGGGGATAACAGAGCTGAAACAGTATTGATCCTCAGCCTCCACTTTTCCTAAATGCTCCCTAACATTTCCTCATTAAAACTCTGTATTTTTGTTCGCTGGTAACATACAGGCGGAATGTTTCTCGGGTCAGATTCTTCAGGAGGAGCGTGCGCCTTGTTTTATTGCCAGCCTCAGTTTAGCGTGTTCAGAGAAAATGGTCTTCAGTGACACCTGGAAATAATTTATATACGGTACAGCCTTGGAAAGGTACCGGGCACTCTTGTGCAAGGTGTTTGCTTTCAGAGTATCGTGTGTTCTGCGAAAGCCAGGAAAGGAGTTTAGTGGGATCCATCGTGAAGCAGGGGATGAGACATGTCCCACCCCAAGCACCTTTGGTTGAATCGGTTTGTTTTTAGGTGACTTCCATGTCTACAGTTTTTAGAGGAGCCATAAATAGAATGAAGGTGGCTGCAGGAAGCTGAGACTAATAAAGAGATGGCTATTTCCCAGATGATAGAAGATGAGGGGTCGCACATAAGGCTATGGCACAATTTGGATTTAGAGGATGAAAAACTTGGGTTTGAGGTTGCAAGGGAAGAGATCCACATTCTACCCGTTTATATCCAGGCAAATAGAATCACTTTGGACAACTTGAGTCTGTCACTCCAATTCGGACACTGAGAAATGGACATTTTGCCTCTCTTGCCTCCCCTCTGGTAGTTAAGGTCATTGTAACTGGGAGGACACTAGTCTTACTTGAGCGTGAAATTTCAAAGAGAAAAAGTCTTGGTCGTTTGTAGGCCGGAAAAAAAAAATATGACCATTACCTTTTAAACTCCCAACTTTGACCTATCCTGTTGTTTAGTTCCTGTTCCACTTATGGCAAGAGTTCACCGATTATGAACCAAGAATGTCTAGGATATATTTTGTGAGGGATACTGATAATTGTTAAGAAATTGATTTGTTTTCCAGAATGGCATTTTAAGTGGAAAGGGCTGAGTAAATTGTTAAGTTTATAGGGTCTCTGTCTTTGCAGAGACCTAAGAAGAGGGTAGAGAGTTAGCTGTCCTTTTAGGAACTGTACTCATGCATAACACAGTGGTGGGGACTTGAAGATAGATCAGGAAGAGAAAGTCTGGGAAACTGGGTGGCTTACATTATTCGGCTCCTCAGTGATAACAGCTTTTTGACTGGACCTAATCTTTAATTGGCCGGATGGGGATTGAATGAGCGTGTCCAGTCTATTCACAGTGCCACAGGTGGCCATAATCTCTGTGTGTTAGATAAAATGGAAAAAAAAAAGATGAAGTCACATCTGGGGAGTATGATACATTAAAAAAAAAAAAAAAAACTTAGTACTATCTTTAAAATCAGCATGTGTTCATTGTTCACTTGGAGAATAGGAAGATGCTGGTTTATATCTTGGTTAAGGTGAGACCAAAAGTGAAGAGTTTTCTGGCTTGAATGGATTTGACACCTGTTTCTTGAATTGTATTCACATGTTTTTAGTTAATTGTCGTAGAAGGAGAATAAAGACTGTGATACATCCTTCTGTTCTTGTTGTTACTGTTTCAAGGTTAATATTTGAGAATGATCCACTGAATGTGGAGTCTCGATTATTTCCACCAAATATATGCTGAAGCTCAGACATAGGATGCTCTTTAATAATCCTGGGATAAGACAAGATTGTCATTTGTAAAGGTTTGGACTCTGCCTTCCATTCTTTTTAAAACAATAGACTGTGATCTCTTGTTTCCTTTCAAATAAGTGAGACATTTGCATAACTTCTGAGGTGACCATGATGGTTTTCCCTTGAATGTATGCCTCTTGGACAGAGGTTCATAAAATGATTTAATCAGAATTTGGACATTTTAACTGGAGGATTAGACTGATAGGAATGTATGAAGATGAGAGGGAAATGAGGAATTAGAGAAGAGCGTGTGTGTGTGTGTGTGCGTGCGTGTGTGTGTGTTGCACGCACGAGGGCATGTGTGTATTTTATGACCTGACTCTAGGGCCAGAATACTATGAAAACCAGTTTTGCTGAGAGACAAAGGAGAAAACCACATGAGAGGAAATGTAGGAAGGATGGGAGCAGGGTTGAACTGGGCTATTAAAACTTTATAGTCCTGTAGCTAAAAAAGTTTATTCCCTGCTCTCTTTCAGCAGGTAATGCATTTAATATGCTGATGACCACTTCTGAGTTCCTGTGATTAAAACACTGTTCATGCTACAGAGGACAGAAAATGGACTCTTTGTAAATAAGTACATACAAGTAGAAAAGGTTTCTTACAAACTGTAGTGCTCACTTTTAGCCTGCCTCTCATCAGCTTCCACGTTAAATCAAAAGCCTGCCCAGAATATAGTTTTCATGAAATTGATTATTATTATTTAGCTCCCTGGCTATGAAATGAAACATAATCCTGCTACCAGTGGAGACACAGATGGAGATGATAATTCAACAGTATATTTGAAAGAGAATCAGAGATAAGGTCAGAGTTAAAAAAAAAAAAACCTGTAAGATTTTTCATCGGTGTCCTCAATTTGTGCCATCTAACTTAGGGATGGCATATGTTGTGTGAAGGCGTCTACAGCTAAAAGTGGGGAGGGATATGCATGTACGTTTCAATTGTTGTTGGAAGAGGTCATCCAGAGGACATGACTGTGACTACTTGTTTGATCCACCAGCTGGACCTGGGCAGTTGAAGGCTCCTTACTCCCTCCTTGCCCTTAGAATGTGTGTTCTGTAGCAGGAGCTGTTTTCAAGGACATAGCCTTGAGTGAGAAAGGTGTTGTTGAGGCCATCTGGATGGTGTACATGAATGAGCCCTGGCAGGACTTCTCTATCAACTTTTACGTTTCTAGCGGGCAGGGGTGGAGACCTACTTGTCTTGCAGCCCTCAAGGCAAACCTCATATGTAAATTCCCTTGTTTATTGCATCTGCTACCTTCCAGTCTGGAGTCGTCTGCCTCTTTCTTCTCTGTCCTCCATGTATGGGGACCAGTTTCAGATTTCACCCAGGAAGGTCCTGAGTTTGCAAACCAGCAATACTGGAGTGAAAAATCCCTGCGATTTTGTATTGCTGTTTAATGGTTGTATGATGGCTTTGGCTTAAGTTGTGTGTTATTAAGCATAAGGCAAATCCAGATTAGTGATTCCACACAGTTACTAGTGAAAAGTCTGTGGATTGTGAGTAGCCCAAGAAAAGCTCTTCATGACATAGGCATTATCCTGTTTTCTTCATGTCGTTAAATCTCAGAAGGTACTAAGCAAATGACATGATGGAGTGTTAAAATTCAACACCCTCACCCCCTCCCTTTACTGCGCTTTTTTTTTCTGACCAATGCCTATGCAAAGTTTCATAAAATAAGGCTATGGGTCGTTTGGAAATTAATGAGCCATTTAATATAAAATGTGTGTGCACGATTTCTGCAGAATTGTAGACTACATAGTGGTTGAATCTTTTTTGAAGATATATTTCTGGGCTTAAAGTATATGGTCCTTCTTACTCTTTTTTTGGGTCCTTTTATTTGTTTTCCTTTTCCTCACTGGTTTTCCAGAACATGTGGATAATATTGCTTTTCAATATTTCATAGCAGAGTGTGCTTGTTTACTTAATAGCCTCCCTTCTTATTCCAAGCAGACTAAAGTGTGGGGGGGGGAGGGGGAGGGAGAGACAGAGAGAGAGAGGAGGGAGGGAAGGAATAAGGATGGGAGAATGTGTACATTTTGTTCAGTGGGTCCATACCATCCTTAAAAGTGTTTTAAGGTTATATAAGTACACCTGTCACTACAAATTTATTCACCCTTGGGCGTTGAATCACTTCTGTATTAAAAAAAAAAAAAGACAACTGTTCATTTGGTTAAATGTCCTGATGGTCTTAATTTACATCACTCCAAACTCACAGTGATGCTTCATGCTATTTATCAACACTCCTTAAAAAAACCATGAACTTCGTGAGAGCAGAGCTGTTGTGTTCTGCCCACTGTGTATCCCCAGAATCTAGCACAAAGCCTGACGTGTTAGATTTGCTCAACAACAGATATTTGTTGAATGAAGTCTCCCTTGGATTTGGTGACTGTGTTATTCTGGTTCCTCCTACTCCTCTCAGATCTCTTTTTCTGACCCCTTTTCTTTCTTTGTACATTTTATGCAACTTTTCACACACTTCTGTCTCAGCTATCTTTTCTGTCTACATTCTCTGCTGAAACAAACTGTGGTTTTGGTGCATCTCTGATACCGAAGTCTCCTTAATCTGTGGTTCTGGCCTGATCCCTTTCCAGTTCATTTCCACGCTCTGCTGGTCAGAGCTATTAGCAAATTTCACCAGCACCTCAAAGTCAGTATGTTAGAAAAGACCTATTGTCTCTTCAAAGAACAGTTGATTTTCAAAATTTTGTTAACGGTAGCATCATTTTTTGAAGCCTACAGTTTATAAAAAAAAACCAAAGCATTGAATTGTCTATGGTACTTAATCATTTCCTCCCCCTCCTTTCCATGTGGAATCAGTCACCAAGCCCTACTGATGCTTTTCTAGCTTTGTGTCTAGCTCCCTCTCCAGTTCCCATCACACACACAAGGTTATGTGCTTATCATTTCCCAGAGTATCATGGTTGTCGCCTATTTGTACTAAGTGCCTCCCCACTCGAAACCAACCACATTCACTAAAAACTGACTTGAGTCAGATCATTCACCCGTGCAAAATCTTTTAATGTCTTCCCATGACTTATAGAACTAAAAATACTTTTTCTAGCTTAGTAGTCCCGGCTCCCCCAGTATGTTGACAGTCTTCCATCCCAACACTGTCTTCCATGACTCTACCTTGACCTGCTAAACTGGACTAATCACTAGTCCCCACACATATCTCAAGTTGTACCTACTGTTTAGAATGAACTTTCTGCCTGAACATTGCCCACTGAACATTGTTATATGTTTAACACTAAACGCATCCTTCAAGACACATTGCAAATGCAGTGTCTTCCTTGTGCAGCCTTACTGAATTTCTCCCTGCCTCTTCCTCAAAGAATTCTGCTTTGAATTTTCCTAGGTCATTTTTCCTTTATTTTGACCTATATCTGAATGACAAGACAGAATAAACTATGCATATATGTCTCATTTGCAGCTATTATATGGTAAACCCTTGATGGTGAATATCATACAGGAACTACCCATTTTTGTGCACCTAGTAAGTACTGGCACAGCGATTCACAAAAGTTGCTTAAGGCACAGTTACTGGATTTAAACTGTGTTGCCCGATGATAGATCCAGTAAAGACCCCAAATTATCGATTGCTTGTTAAGCTGTCTACTGGAAAGTGACATTCTTTTTGGGTTGTCTGTCTTTTCCATTCATTGGGCCAGGTCTCTACAGATAGTTTATAGGGCACCAAAATAGTACCTGTCTGCACTGTGCATGCTCTTGCATCCATAATGCATTGCTATGAGAGTTTGTGTTTCCAAAGAAGGGCTTAATAAATACTCAGTGTTTTCTGTGTATTTAGAGCAATAGTCAGTGTTGTCTTTGGATGTTGTTGCCGTGACTCTCTTTTACCCTTTATACCTTCCAGGCCTACCACCTCTAGGATCAGTAGTCCGAGGGGCCCCCAGCGAGTAGTTATCACTTCTTTGGTTCCCCTACAAGTAAGAGCTAAGATCGTGAATTAAGTATTCCCTTTGAATCATGATTGTAACAGTCTATAGTCTGAGTTCATGCTCCAGAGAGCGGCCCTTCCTAAAGGTTCCAGGCCCCAGAGCCTGAATGGCTATACCACCGCATCTACCAACATTATTATCCTCTTGGCTATCATCCTCATCAGGTGGTGAATCTTTTCATTATAGCAGTGACTGTGCTATAAAAATAAAAAAAACAAAAACAGAAATATCATTCAATGTCTACATGTCCATTTCGTCAGGTGCATTTTCTTTCATATCAGATTTCACAGAGAGAATCAGGCTACATTGGAAGTGGATCCCATGGCAGGGCTGAAAAGAGACGGGGTTCAGCTCTTTTCCTCTCCCCTCTGTGGATGTCTCCCTCTCTTTGTTCAGTCAGTGCACTGTGGGCAGCTCTAGATGTGTGTATATGCGCATGGCATTAGGAATTCTGAAAAAAGAGGCACACACTGTTGAATCACAGAAGTTCTCCACATGCTCTGCCAATCGAAGGAATAATTTGAACAGAGATACAAGTACAGAATTTGCCGTATTGAGCAATTGGCCTTCATGCTCATGTTATGGGCTGATTTTTTCCTTCTGAACAAACACAGCCAGTGTGGCTGAATGGCTCTCCCACTGGAAATGCCCTTTTGGATATATTTAAATACCCTTTGGATATATTATTGACCTTTTAGAAACTTCTCTTCCCCAATTACTTATTTAGGTAAAAACAAGTAGTCAACCCATTTTGCAACAACAGTCTGTAACTTTTTGGTTTCCTGAAATTTGGATTGGCTTAGGGAAAGGTCCCTTCATGTACTCAGGCAGAATCTTCTCATGAATAGTGAATGAAAAGTCTTTAGGGAATTAGAACTGGCATTTTTTATAGGTCTTTAAAAAGGTTTTGGAGGAAAAATAGACTTTCATCTTTAGACATCAACAGTTAATATTTTGAAGGATCTTTTGAGCAGAGCAGTATATTTAAAAATGACATTATCTGCAGCCCAAATGGGAATCAGAATCAGTTTTGACTGATATAGTAATACCACAATATTTATGACTATGCACCCCCTCTCACATCTTCATCATGGTATTGTCTGTGCATTGTATTACAGATGCTGAGGTGTCCCCAGGAATGTCCCCCCAATATGCTTATTATTTTTTAATAAGAGAACATAGGACTTCCAAACGCCTTCATGAGTTTCATAATAAAATTGGGAGAAAAGAACACATGTAACTATTAAACCGATCGACTTCCCAGAATGGGTATTCTGCCAGGGGCTTTATTTTCAGTTGTAACTTTTTGTACTTTGTTCCATTAGACTACCATAAGAAACTACTTACAAAAAAATGGTCTTGCCAGACCATTTATCCATGTTTTGTATATGGTACATGCTCCAAGAGAAGTGTTTCATGAAAAAAAGTATCTTCTTTTGTGTTCATACTTAAGGTGGAAGTAAACTCTTGTACCCAGCATCTCATCCCAGTGGAAGAGGGTTCTCAGGACTTGTTGCTTTTGCAGAGAATTTGACACAAAACAAAATAATATAGAACTAACAGACATTTCAGAAATAACCCTGCAAAGCCAGTCCCAAGAACAAATTTAACTTGGAGGGTGGCTTAACTGAGAAAAATTTTAATTAAATTTGGAAAGGTAAGAGCATGTAAAATAGCCATTGAGTATAATGTCATTGTTCCTCTTTCTCCATTTATGAAATGCTGGTAATCATTTCCACTCCTAGACTACAGGAATGGATTCTGTAATGATGACATGAGTTTAATTCAGCAAATATTTACAAAGAAACTTCTTGGTGCAGGGATTAATGAGATGTGGAGTTGGCCTTCAGAAAGGTTACTGTTTATTCAAGAGATATTTACGGAGTAGGTACCAGGTGTGTATAGCTGAGTAAGGGAGAAAAGAAATGACTAAACATGTGTATTTTAAAATGTTCAATGCTATAACAGAAGTAAGGATGAAGTGAGATGGGTGTTGAAAAGCAAGATTCCATCCAGTTGGCATAGATGCCATTCCTTTCATGTGGATACAGTGAAGGCAAACAGTGATTTTGAACTTGACCTTTCTTTCTCTGAGGTCTTACAGAATAAAGCTATTAAAAGAATGGGGCTCAAAATTCTGTATTCATTCTGTTGCCCGGCTTCTTCCTGTCTTCTGTTTTCCATCTGTAATATGGGTTTGTTTGTCAACCACTTAAAGACATGATACCTAAGCCATTTGAAAGGTTTTTTGAAAGGTGTGATGTTGGGAGTCTATGAAGAAGTGTACTTTTTGTTATAATACAAATATGATTTTGAAGCTCGGTGAGTACAAAATGAGTAATAACTTCTGTTTAAAGATGGTCATAAAGGAATTGAAAATTTCCAGCTCTCTGATTGCCAGTTTAGATAATGTCCTGGTAACGGCAGAGGCATTTCAAATTAGTGTCAAATTTTTAAAATCAAGGAGACTGTCACTCTAATTTTTAAATGTAATTCTGTAACATCAATCATTTATCATAAGCATATTGCACCTGACCTAATATTGTGAGTACTTGTGAAAGTCTGATCTGCTAGACCTTTCTTCCATTTTGTCCAGCGATTCTTTAATCACTCTTTCCATACTCTATTTCCCCAAACTCCCTTTAATTGGAAACCACATCTCTCCCCACTGAGATGCACAGTGTTATTGCAATCTGTTCCCCGTTCCCTCTGCTCTCAAGGTCCAGTTTCATCATTGTTTCCTGCCGAAGCTGTGATCAGAGGGTTAGTGCAGGCTCTGAAACACAGGTGCCTTACATTAATTTGAAGGTGGTGAGGAGGGAACCTTGGGGAACAAGTATGAAATCCTGAGCATTCAGGACCAGGTATTGAGAAACACGGCAAAAGAAAGATGGACCCTGCAGAATATAGCAGTACACAGGGGCACAGAGTGAGGGAATACTTCTGCCATGTCTTGATAGAATAAACTCCGTTTTTGATGGAGGCATTGTTAGATACTTTTAAGAAGGCAAAAAGTCTAAACTGCAAAGCTGACAAGTACTACTGGCCCTTCTGATGTGATTTAAGTACCAGATTTGCAGCTGAACCCTATAAAACCTTCCTGGTTAAAGTTGTGGATGTAGATGCCAAATGAAAATTAGTCATTAAAATAACTTTCAAAATTGTTCAGCTCGCAGGATACGTACCAACAGTGCAGAAACTACAAACACTAACTGGGGAAGATTGAATGACATACAGATGTAATTTGTCAGAAACATTGCAATTTAAAACACAGTTACATTTATTTTTGGATCCCTGAGCATGAGATTGTGGCTTTTCATAAATATATTAGAATTGAATTTCAGATCTCAAGCGGTGACAGTTATAACTTCAGTCTTAATGCAATTTGTTTTGATAGTTTTATAAATAGTTTTTAGGATGTTATTCAACAATCATCCATCTAAAACATGTTTAACAGTTACCTACTATAGGAGAGACACTGCTGGTAAATATTTCAGAATATAAGAAGGCATATTAGCTGTTGAAGGTACAGGAATTAAGCGTTTAAATCCTATCTTCTGTCTCTGCCCTAGAATTCTACTTGAGCTGAACGGTGTAATGATTGGGTAGAGCACATTAGGTTACCTCATTGTCAAAGGCACTTGCTAAATACCTTCACAGGACCCCAGTGTATGTCCTTGATGGAGGATATTGGCATGTCCTTGTCTATTATGAAACAATAAGCTGAAGGAGCACAGAGTAGACCTTCCATGATCACAGGATTTGTTATTAAGCGATATTGGTTTCAGAGTCACTTGAAATACAGAACAAGCATTACACAGAAAACCAGCATTAACCCATAGACTGGGTAATATCACTACTCTCTGTATCAGTAGGGGATTCTCCAAATGTGAGGCAATTTATTCTTTTGTAAAACATATACCGGGCATCTATTATTTGTCAAGCATTGTTCTGAGTACTAGAAACATATATTAACATCTATTATTTGTCCAGTATTGTTCAAAGTGCTAGAATACAGAGATTAAAACATCCCATGGGGAATGCTGAGTCCAAGAGCCTGACATGTAGGATGGTAATTAGCATGTGGCAAGTCCTGTGATAGCATCCAGTATTGAGTGCTTTGGAAACACAGATATGAGTCACTCATGCAGGCTGGGAAGGATCAAAGAATGCTCCCTAGCCTGGATGGGGCAGAAGGATGAGAATGAGTTTTCCAGGGAAAGGCAGCAAGTGGAGTGATGGATGCTTTGGGTGGGGAGAGCTCTGATTCTAAGGCTGGTCCTAAGAGAACATGTGCTACAGTCAGGGAACAGAGAGAAGTTCTGTGGGTTGCAGTTAAGCTGGGGAGAAGAAGGGAACAGTGAAATGGAAGCTGGAGAAGGAGGCAGGGTCAGGACATGAAGGCAGTGGGGACTACTGATAAATTCCAGTTAAGAGCACAGGGGGATCTCAGTCGCACGTTGGGAAGATAACTGCGGTGGTTGACAAATGGCCACAATTGGGTGAAAGGGCAGTCAAGCATACTGGCTAAGGTGGGATAGCAGCTGAGGCGTCTTGAACATAGTAAAGCAGCAGTGTGACCCGGTGAGGACTGGAAGGTACTCGTGAGTAAAATAGAGGACAAGACCAGCAGGAGCTGATGACAGGTGGGAATTGGGATTGGAGGAGAAAGAGGAGCTCGGGAGAGCTAGATTTCTGGGTTGGGTAGCTGGTGGGTGGCATATATTTACCAAGATGAGAGATACAGGGGAGGTTTTGTTTGAAAGGAAGTGAAATCAGTTTGGGGACTATGAAGTTTAAGGCCGCCTTTAAGGATGACTTCCTCCTTCAAAATGGAGATGTCCAGTAGTTACTGGGCTATCTGGTTCTGGAACATGAGAGTGAGATGGGATTATGCAGACAGTGGGAAGCCAGTTGAATTTAGTGAGGAGCAACAGAATGAAACACATTAATTTTGCATAGCTGTGTAGGACAAGGATGTCATTAGGAGGCTGTTGCATTAGTCCAGGAAAGAGAAAACATTTGCACAAACTTGAAGTGGGAATGTGGAAGAGTTGCACAAACTTAAGGAAATGGGAAGGAGATAGATAGGGATGGGTACCTCGTGGTGCCATGATGAGAAGCAAGGAACACAGGAGGAAAACAGGTTTTGGAGGGAAGATAACATGTTCACTTTTAGAAATATTGATATCAACTGGGAAAGAATCCAGGCCAATTGTCCCAAAGGCAGTTGGAAATGTGGCGTTCAAGTTTAATTGATTTCAGAGAAGCGTGCTTTTATTGAGCATCTAGTGCTATGATGGGTATTTGCAATAGAGAGATGAATGAGGCATGGCCCTACTTCCAAGAAGCTGGCCAGAAAACTAAGCTTGGGACTCATGTGCGGGAGTCCATTGCAGAGAGCAAAGGTAATTGAAGATGTGACCCTGGATAGGAGGCAGAGTCTAGGATTAGTACCATGAAGAATATGGGTGAGAGATGGATGTAAAACCCGGAAACTGTGTCCCAGCTGGAGAAGAAATGGGAGAGGAGAATGCCATGGAGGTCAGTGGCTGGCACATAGATGGTCCATACTTGCCAACAAATGGGGAATACAAGAATTTCAAAAAGCCACAGCTAGTTTACAAAGTGAACTGTTACAGAACATAAATGGTGGATGGCACATAGATGGTCCATACTTGCCAACAAATGGGGAATACAAGAATTTCAAAAAGCCACAGCTAGTTTACAGAGTGAACTGTTACAGAACATAAATGGTGGATGAAGAATGGGGTCTCAGAATTAGATTGTGGAGTCAGAAGTAGGATTCAGATGCTGTGTCTGTTCCCGTGTGACCTTAGGAAGCCACACGGCCTTTCTGTAACTTAGTTTCTTTATATGTACCTGGAATATTCTTGCCCCATTTACTCCACTGGCTTTCATCTTCACTTATTCAGATCTCCATTAAAATATTACTTCTCTGATGACTTCATCTAATGTAACAGCTCACCTGTATCTCCTTAGCCCTTACCTTCTTTTACTTTCATTCATAGCTTTTATATAATCCTTCAAAGAAAAAAATGTATGGACGAGGCTCCTGTACTAGAATATTGCTTATATATTATAATATTTGCATATGTATCTATATCTTGTATATATTCAGTTTTTACTATTTCCTTATTAAAATTCACTGAAATGTGTGCTGAGTGGTGAATCAATGAAGAGAATCCAATTTGACAGATTGTACTAGGGATGAACTGAACAAATGTGTATAAAGGGCTCAGTGCAGTGCCTGAAAAATAGTTAGAGCCTGATCATATGGGCTCATTTAATTATTTTAGCTTGAGAAAAAGTTATTTTAATCTTGAGGATGGGAAGTCAGGAGGGTGGTGAGACCAGCAACACATGGGAAGTTCTGGAAGGAGTGGGTTTTGAACATGGAGCACTTGCTCTCTGGAAGGGGTAATCTTGTCCTCTGGTGCAGGAGGCAGGGGAGGCCACACTGGTGTGATCTGCTGGGGAACACCCTACAGAGGGGCTGTGCTGTGAGCTGGGCATTGGATGACCAGTGAGGCTTAGGTTGCCAGGGAACATTTGGTAGGTGGCAGGAAGGGATTTGTGGGGACAGCAGTTTGACTGGAGTAGATGGTTGTCTGAGAAGTGCCGAGGCTGAGAAATGAGATTAGGGAGAGTCTCAGAAATGTGAATTTGATTCTGCAGGCAAGAATTCAAGATTTCGCCAAAAGATGGCACAGTGAAAGTGACACCCTAGGAAGATTTGTCTTGCCCTGCTCTACAGGAAAGATTAAGGAAGGGGGAGTGTTCAGGTTGAATGGTCAGTTGAGGAAATCTTGCATTTGCCCAGACTTTAGTAGGATTGGCCAATTTTGTAGAGGTGTTGACAGAGAAGAAAATGAGTTTCGCAGATTCTTGGGGCATCCTGGATGGTCTTTGAACCATCTTTAGTTCTGTCTTATCTTTGATTGGTCTCTGATGGTCTTTGATTGAATGGGGGCACGAAGTTAGGTGGGAGATCAGAGAAGGAAAAGCAGAGTCAGGCATGTACTCCTAAGCAGGCTGTATACTCAAACTTTGGTGACTGAATAAAGGCCTTTGCTTTTGGTGCTAGGAAGTCATTATCCAGAAGACAGAAGAAGAAGGAGAAAGAGAGAGAGAGTGGGAGGGAGGAAAGTGTTTGTATGTAGGGTCAAAAGTTCAACTTATTTGGGGTTCTGGAGGGATATCCTGGTAAGACGGATACCAGATAGTTTTAAAAATCCTTTTTATTGATAAGTACATTCAAGCTCAAAGGGGTTAAGCAACTTGCCCAAAGTCACACAGCTAGTGATCAGGATAGTTGAGATATTACCAAGGCGATATTAATTGATACACAGCCTGTATTCTATACTCTTTTCTCTCTCCTGCCTGGGCAGGGCACTCTGGGTTGACCTGATATGGTCCTAGGAGGGCTGGGCTCAGCTCAGCAGAAACTCTGCCTATTATCCAGTTAGATGGTAAATGGGGTAAAGGACAGATGACCTGAAAAATCTCCCCGCGGATTTCTAGATCCTATGCAAGGTAAAGATCCAAAGCCAGTGCCCAGTCCTGGTGGTCCTGTATGGGAAGAGGGAGCCTTGATAGCCGACCTTGTGGATTGGGAAAAAGAACCATTGGTACTTGAGGAGTTTGAACGTCGATGAAAGTAACCTGCAGGGCCTCTCTGAGCCTGAGCTGAAGGGCTGGCGGAAGTGACTCACGTAGGCAAGCTGGCTCCAGGTAAGGGTCTGGGGAAGATGAGGATTGAAAGTGCAGCGAGCGCACAGGGGAGCCTTCATTGAAGGATGTATATTATTGCAAAGATGATTTTGATTCAGAGCGTTCTCCTTGCCTCACTGCATTCCTTCCCCTTCTGCCACTGCTTGGTCCTGCATCCACATCATCCAACCCAGTCTGTTGACACAGGGCACAGGCAGCCTTGCTGAGACTAACCAACTGAGAATATATAACATTACTGCAAGCAGTGAACTCCAGCCATCCTCCTTCCTGTCAGAATAAGTCGTGAATCCTTTTAATACTGTTCCTTAATGAATGCAGTTTTCGTTAATTGTTTGGTGTCTGCCAACCCAGAGTAAGGAGACCATGCACAATTTCAGGACCCACAGGGACGTTCAAATATTTGTTGACCAATGGATGGCGAAATGTCTTTAAGTTTACAAATGAAACGGTCAAATATTGTTGTATTGTTGTAACTATTAGGTAAGCCTTATAATTCTGCCATCGTGGAATGCCATAAGCAAACGCTTAGGGAATTCAAAGAAAGTCTTTTTCTCTGGGTCTCAAGGTACATTTCACTCAACTTCACTCCAGTCAACACATTTATTGAATATGTATTGTAAATCAAACATTGTTCTGGGTGCTTGGGGGATACAAGTGCCTTCTCTGTCCTCACAGATGGCTAGCAAGGAAGAAAGACCTTCAACAGCACATTAGCAGCATGCTGAGAATATTAGAACAATGAGCAAAGAATGCTATAGGAACATATGGGGAAAAATTGAATGTGTTTTAGGAGTCAGAAAATGACTCTTTAAAAAAGTAGAAATTAATCTGACATCTGAATGACACCTAAAGACAGACAGACGCAGGAGCCAAGAATATTCTTGAAGACCCGAAGAAAATCTGAAAATAGAAAAGGGCAAAAGATAGTGCTGAAGAGGCAGACGGGGCCAGATGGTTGAGAATTTGAGGTTTTTGTTAAGGATTTGAACTTTATCCTACGGCAATGAGAAGTAATTGGAGGTTTTAAGCAGGGGAACAAGTTAACCAAATAGCCACATCATATCTGGCTGTGGTCCCTACACTCAGCAAAAAGCATAGGGCAGTTATGCTAATTACCACCAAACCATTGGTCATGGCCTTTGAACTGCTTGCTTTTGTGGGATCTGGAATTATTTTCTTCTGTACTTTTTTTTTTCCTCATTTACCTTTCCTTGTCTGCATTGCCTAACCTCGCAAATATGACTTTGGTCTGTTATTTAAAACTCCTTGCTAGCCTTTTGGTGTCTAGAACGTGGCAGTCTCCAAAGTGTTTTGCCTTGTATCCCCATCTGTAAAATATTTTGAATGTACACCTCCATTTTTATCGATCTAATCATAAATTATACACATGTACTTTAGAGGTGTGTGTCCTAATTATTAGTAAAGCTTAAATGCTTTCTTCAATAATCATGCTACAAAGTAATATCAAATTCAAAAGGTTGGATCCCCATGACCTCTTGTGCAAGCATTTCTATTCATCCTTGACCAGTGTAAAGAGGGAAGTCTAACATACTAGATTCTAGAGCCTAGAACAAAGCAGTGCATGGCAAATAACTGTCACGTGGCAATGTGCACGGTGCAGTTTTATCAACAGTTAGCTTCCCTATAGTTGTGTGTTCACTTCTAGAAATACCAAGTGTTAAATGATGCTTGCCACGCTGTTATTCACGATTCATCTTTCCTCATTGTTCCAGGCCATTTGAGTCTGTTCCCATCACAACTTAGAGTTCTTTGCATTCTTCAGTCTCTGTCTTGATTGGTCTCTGGCATACTCGTTCTGCATTCTGAGTTTCATGCATGATAGATGTATCGATTCCAGAGAAACCCCAGTCTCTGTATACAAATACTCAAATACATACATGAGACATACGTGAGCTAGTGCCCCATAAACTTAAAAAGGTATGCAGTATAGGCGAGCAGCACTAACGTCTGGGCGTTCTCTTCACAGCCACAGAGAGCTCATCTGTTGTTCCTTCTATTTCGTGAACCCATGCGGTGTGGGTCTGACTCCTGCTGATTTGTGGGGAACCTGCGTCGACATTGTCTACCTAACTGTGATGCGTAATCACATACCCTCTGGTGGAAAGGTTCCTGCCAGCCTTCACGAGAAGGGATAGTTTTATCAAAAAAGACTGAGGCTTAAGTATTTAAAGATCCTAGAGTTTGTGCATATTTCAGTGCCTGGCACTTAGGGAATCGCAGTGGAGTGAAGGAAGAGCTTGGCTTGAGGTGATGAGCTAGGATGACACACAAAAGCCACTGTGGTAATATGCGTTAACGTTCTGATTTCATGATGGCCTTACTGATGAGTGAAACAAACCTCTCCGGGGCGCCTGGGTGGCTCAGTCGGTTGAGCGTCTGACTTCGGCTCAGGTCATGATCTCGCGGGTCATGAGTTGGAGCCCCGCGTCGGGTTCGCTGCTGTCAGCGCAGAGCCTGCTTCAGATCCTCGGTCCTCTTCTCTCTGCCCCTACCCCCATGTGCTCTCTGAAAAAGAAAATTAAAAAAAAGGTTTTAAACAAACCTTTCCAAGTCACACCTTAAAATATATGGATGGCAGTCCTGTCCTCTGGAATTTAGACTCCATCAACATAGATGTTGTCTTGTTCGCTGTGTATCCCGCATACCTTGAACAGAGCCTTCCACTAGCAGAGCTCTCCAATATTTGCTGAATGAATAAGCCATCACAAAAGCCTGTCTCCTGCTTGCTGTCCGCTGGGAGAGGGGAGCATGTCGCGCTCAGATCACTGTGATTTTAGTGCTAAAATAGAGGCACGAAGTCCTAGGGAAGAAAAGTTGCAGGAATAGCTACCTGCCAAGAGAAATTAAGGAACCCTTAAGGAAAATAGCATCTCAATGAGATGTTGAAGTGTGTCGAGGTTTATTCAGCGGATGAGAGAGAACAGGATTCCAAGGTCGTAGAAACAGCCTGTGCCAAGGCTCAGATTTATGTGAAAACTCAACCCACATTCAGGGAACAGTGAGAAAGTCCATGTGGACTGCATATTGGCAGTGTGGGGAGATGTGTCCACAAGTAAGTCTGGAAGGGTAGATGGTGGTAGATTGTTTCAGATGCCTGCGCATATGACTGAAGAGTTTAAATTAAAATCTGTGGGTAGTGGGGAGCCATTGAAGGATGTTGAGCAAGGGAATGACAATTAATTGTGTTTCAGAAGGAAATGATGGAGGTAATTCATAGAACTCAAGGGGACTACTTGGAAAAGTAGTGCAGACGATGTGGCATGAGAGATCTGAATGAAAGCAGTGTGACAAGTGTAGGGGAGGCATTAGGCTTAAGAGATGTATGGCAGTTAACATCGACAAGTCACTAAGCCCTGGAATGAGGCAGGAAAAGAGGTGCTTGAAAAAAGGCCCACGTGTCTAGCTGTACCCTTCAGTGAGAATTCTGGACGATACGGCTGCTTTGGGACCTGAGGGTGAGGTACTGGTGAGGAATGTAGGAAAAAGCTAGCTGGCAGCTGAAGGTGTGTATCTAGATCTTAGGAGGGACTAGCGTACAGATTTAGAAGCCAGTGCGTTTCAGGTAGAGCCATGAGAACAAGGGAGGTCACTTAGGGGGAGAGCAGAGCTCAGAATGGAATCCTAGGAGGCACACTATCGTTAAGTGGCTGCACCAGGGAGAAGGCACAAGTGAAGGGGTCAAAGGTGGACCACGTGAGAAGGTAAAAGGAATGACAGCCAAGAGTAGTACTGTGGATGCCAAGGGAAGGAAACTTTTCCAGCACTTGGTCAATTATCTTAAGTGCTTTGCACGGTTAAGTAAAATGAGAACTGAAATGATTTGGTGATTAGGAGGTTGGAGCGATTTCATGGGGCTGAAGCCAGACTGCCATGGGTTGGGGTGTGAGTGAGGAAACACAAGCAACTCTTGCACGAAGTTGAGTTGTGAAGGAAAGGGGGTGGATAGGGTAGTTGCTGGAGGGACTAACTTCTGTCAAACAGAAGACACTGGGCATGGACCTTGGGGAGTGGAGAGCAATGGTCTGAAAACACCAGAGAGAATCGTTTTTCTGTTTATCACCATTGTATTTGTATATACCATGTAAAACACTTCCTGTGCTGCAATGCAATTGTCTATTTAAATTTGAATAGACTTATAAAAATATACTTGTACTACTTATAAAAATATGGAAGAGTATAGAGAATCATAAGCACCGGAGGATTTTCTACCCCAAATTGAGAGTTGATAATTTTACAAAGTATTTGCTTCCAACCTTTTTTTTACATAAAAGCAATAAAATGCTAACAATAGGGTTGGCATCCATTTTGCCACCTTCCGTGTTCCCTTTCCTATCTCTTTTCCCCTGCTTTAACAACCACTACTATGAATTTGGGGTGTATCCTTTCAATTCATTTCAACATCCTTCTGTCTGCACAGGTGGGTATGCATGAAGAGTATGTCGTATGTTTTATGCATGCCGTAGTCCACTCAGCCTGCCATAAGAAAATGCCCCAGACTGGGTCACCTATAAAAAACAGGAATTTATTGCTCACACTTCTGGAGGCAGGAAGTCCAAGATCAGAGTGGCAGCATGTTTTGCTTTGTTTTTTAACACATATTTCTTTTTGAGAGACATAGAGTGCCAACAGGGAAGGGGCAGAGAGAGAGGGACACACAGGATCTGAAGCAGGCTCCAGGCTCCGAGCTGTCAGCACAGAGCCCAATGTGGGCCTCGAACCCATGAACCATGAGATCATGACCTGAGCTGAAGTTGGACACTTAACCGACTGAGCCACCCAGGTCCCCAACCAGCATGTTAGGTGAGGGCCCCTCACCTGAGTCACGGACTCTCATTGTGTGCTCTCTTGGTGGAAGTGGCTGGGGAGCTCTCTGGGGTCTCTCCTATAAAAGTATTCATCCCACTCATGCAGACTCCACTCTCATGACCTAATCACTTCTCAAGGACCTCACTTTCTAGAACCATCACCTTTGGGGGCTAGGATTTCAACATATTAATTTTGGGGGACACAGACTTCAGACTGTAGCAATGTATGCATTTGGAAATTTACACAAATGGTGTGTCTTAAGATTTTTTCACTTAATACTATGTCTTAGAGATCTAGCCGTATTGATATAGGTCACTCTTCCAAAGTGCTGAATATTGTTTGTGCAATATTTGATTGCCTGTTGGTTTCCCCTAAGAGACTGAGTAGTCTTGGTCCAGGGATGGTTGGTTGTTCATATTTGTATCATCAATGCCCAGATATTTATTGACTAAATGAATAAGTAGGCAGGTAGACAGGTGGAACTTGGGAAGAAGTATGGGAAGGGTAATGGGGCTCTTCTATGAAACAGCAGGGAACAAGTTAGGTTTTGAGGAGACGTCATGCTCAACATGATCATAGTCTGTGAAACAGAGTGTCATTTTCTGAGAAGAGAGTGGGGGGATAAGAGTTTGAGCATCATGGTATAGATTTATAACTTTATTTATTTTTTAATTTTTTTAATGCTTATTTATTTTTGAGAGAGAGAGAGAGAGAGAGAGAGAGAGAGAGCGAGCGCGAGCATGAGCAGGGGAGGGCCAGAGAGAGAGGGAGACGTAGAATCTGAAACAGGCTCCAGGCTCTGAGTTGTCAGCACAGAGCCTGACACAGGGCTTGAACTCCGGAATGGTGAGATCATGATCTAGACTGAAGTCAGACACTTAATAACTAAGCCACCCAGGCGCGCCTAGATTTATAACTTTTAACTTAATCAGGGAGAAGATTATCCCACACAGTTACTATTTCTATAAGAGTTACAGACTTTAGACTCTTCGTTTTGGATTTATGAATGACCAGAGCTAGAAAACACTATTTAGCTTCTGAAATACTGATTTTTTTTTTTTTTTGCCCAAATCCCTCTTTCCTAATTTATATGTTCCTTTAGCATTGGGTGGAGATGGTTCATTCCTTATACAGTATTTCGTGATTTAAATCAGTCTTAAGGTTTTGGAAAGCATTCATCTACTTGTCACTTGGACTCTTACTACAGATATGTTTTATGCTGGATGTGACGAAGTGAGCCATTTTATGTGGTTTAATCTCTTTTGTATCTTAATAATCCACCATGGCTTACATGCAAGGCCATTTTTAAGTTTCACAGTCTGTGTCTGAATATTGTGTGGCCTTCCAGAAGTGTCCAAGGGCTCCAAAACACGTTTCAGGGGCTTAGGTCTTTCTAGGCCAACCTGACTATGTCATGCATCACTGATCCAAACCACAGGTTTATTCTCAAGATTCAAAGGGAAAAGCAAACTTTAATATAGTTCAACTAATATATATTGGATGTCTACTCTGGACTAGGCATTCTTCCAGGTGCTGAGTGGGCGAGTGGAAAAGAATCCAAAAATGAAGATCATATTCTTGCTCTGTTCATTATACTTGCAACCTACATGGGCAGACTGGTTGGAGAGGGCTTCATGATGTTTTTGCCCCAGTAGGTGTGAGGGCTCAGTTTTAGAGTGTACCTATAGAACTGCGTTAGAGCCTCACATCCATAATCCTGTGTGCCTAAGTAGAATTGTTCCTATCCTACAGATACAGGGATTGAGGCTGTAAAAGATTAAGCAACCTGCTGCAGGTAACACAAATGTCAGAGCATACATATGACAGATTTCAGTCCCTGTCCATCCACCTCCAAAGCCTTTGTTCTTTCTGCTCTTCACGTCAGTTTCCCAAACTTATAAAGATGACTAATAGGTCTACTGTATTAATTAGAAACAAGATCATGTGAGTTGAATATTAAACATGAAAATAAAAAAAAAAGGGAAATTGCTGATGTGTAACTTCTTCTCTAACTACAGAATTGCAAACACACTGTCTTCAGATCTTGGTGGGACGTCCCAGCTCTAGAGTGGGACTTGTGGCACTCCTCTCCAGGAGCTCCTGCTTTTGCTTTCTTCCTAATACCCAGACCTCTTCTTTGTTCTGATGCTTCCATCGGGTCCCCATGGCAAAGAGGATTTTGCTGATGTGACCAAGTTAAGGACCTTGATATGGGAAGATTTTCTGGGATTATCAAGTGGGCCCAACACAATCACTGGAGTCCTTAAAGGTGGAGATCCTTTCCTGGCACTTGTTGCAGAAAGGTTTTGCTAAGGAAGAATGGTGTGAGAGATACAAAGTTGAAGATACTTTGAAGATGGAAGACGGGGGCTGTGGGCTGAAGTATGTGGGTAGCCTCTAGAGGCCAGAAAAGGCAAAGGAGATCTTCCATAGAGCCTCCAGAAAGGACTCTAGCTCTACCAACACCTTTGTCCAACGTCCTATTTCTGACCCAGCCGACTGCAAGATAATAACTTTGTGCTTTTTTAAGCCACAAGTGTGTGATCATTTGTTATAGCAGCGATAGACGCTGAATATACTTGTTCATATGGTTATCTTATTATTTCACTAATATCCTATAATAATATAAACAACAAACTTAGAGAAAGAGCCTTGCCAAGGATATATGTTTTCATAAAGCTTTTCAGCATAGGCTCTTAGTCAGTAGACTCTAGTAGGTTAATGCACACAGCTTTGGTTAGATGGAAGCATGCTCAATCCTGGCCTTGAAAATAAAGTTCTAGGAACACAAATTGTTTGATTTATCCTTCCTGAGTCTCACTTTGTTGTTAAAATGAGGGTTATTGAGCATTAGTAACTAGAAAGTGCTTATCCTGGTGCCTGGCACACATTGGCTGTATAAACAAATGGTCAGAGTGACAATGAAGATGTTCTAAAGTGTTGAATTCCTATCAATTATTTGAATAGCAAAACCACCTCCTTTATTAGAATCCACGACTGGGCTCTGGGGCAAAGGTATAATTTGTCTCCCACGAAAGCTAAGCTCTCTTCCTACAAGAAATAGAGAACTCTATCATAATGGGAAGCAGGCCTCCCTGATAATCACTCTCAAACCCTGGAGTGAGGCTGCCTTGTTTGAATGCCAGTTCCATCACTTATTACTTGTGACTTTATTGTCCTTACCTGTTAAATGGGTTAATGATAATAATGTGGATCTTCTGGAAGTATTGTATAAGTTAGAATTGTATGAGGTAATGCATGTAAGCTTTTAGCTATAGCAATTATCCAGTAAGTATTGGCTATATATATATATATATATATCAAGGAACTTAGGTAGTATCTTTATTAAATCAAAAGTAATAATTTCTATAAATCATTTTCGATGTATACATTCTTTGGCTCACCGTGTATAAGAATTAATTTATATAAATCTTTTCCAACTTATAACCTCTTTGGTTGACCATTTACCATTTGGTGTCTTCACTATCCTAGGGTTTGGTGGTGATAAAACTCTTTTAAAGATTAGGAAATTGAGGATGAATGAGCTGAAGTTATTTGCCCAAGGTCACAGCACAAATGGGCTGTAACCTGGGTCTTCTAGCTCCAGTGTCTTTGTTCTTATTAATCCAACAAACGCCTGGAACATGACCTATGTACCAAGGCACTATGCAGTTTGCTGGAATGCAGCAGTCACTGAGGTTGACAGCCTCTCTTCTTACTATGGCACCTTTTATTTATTTTTTAATGTTTATTTATTTTTGATACAGACAGAGTGTGAGTGTGGGAGGGGCAGAGAGAGAGGGATACACAGAATCCGAAGCTGGCTCCAGACCCTGAGCTGTCAGCACAGAGCCTGACATGGGGCTTGAACTCACGAACTGTGAGATCATGACCTGAGCTGAAGTCAGATGCTCAACTGACTGAGCCACCCAGGTGTTACTAGGTGTTACTATGGCACCTTTAAACATAGCAGGCCTCTGGATATTAAAACAAATTATTTTCATGAGTATTACCAATGAGAGTTCATGATGGTCATTGGAAACTATATCAGGGACACTAAACCTTCCTAGAGACATTCCTGAAGAAATAACATTTAACTGGAAGAAGAAGTAAGAGTTAGGTTGGCTGTAGAAGATGGGAAAAAGGAGTTCCATGCAGTGGGAATCCCATGAGTGAAAGCCTGAAGGCTGGAAATGAAATGCCATCTTTGAGGAGTTGAAAGAAATCCCGTATGGCCAGAGTAGAGTGATTGAAAGGGAGAAGGATGAGAGATGATGCAAGAAAAAGGCATCCTAAAGATCATTGACCACCATCTTAAGGACTCATGACATTTCTTAAGAGGCAGCAGAAGCTACCAATGGGGAAGCATGATCTGATTCTTATTTAAAAATATAACTGGGGGGGGGGACCAGATTAAAGAGGAGTCATGGAGGGAAGAGCAGAGGTGAGGGAATAGAGAGAAATCCCTGGGCCAGTGTCCCGAAGAACTCTTTCTGTTGTGAGTACAGAGGTAATAGTGTTAAATTACAACTGATGTATCCCAGTCAACACTGACCTTTATGAAATTGATACAGAGGAGGGCACACCGCTTCCTTCAGACAAGAGGAAAAACCATTTTTGTTTGTTTTTAAACCAAAGACCTCATCCAAGTACCGCTTGGCTGACTTGTTTAGAAGTAAACAGATAGAAATAGAAATTGTCCTCCTTATCTACAAAAATTATTTGTAGTTAGATAGCTATTTAGTCAGAAGAACTTCTTTTTTTTTTTTTCTTAACAAAAGCTGATTCATCTTGGAGTACATTTGTATCTACTGATTTTCTTAGCATGTGACATGCTGACACCTTAAGTTGTTGGTCTAACATAGAAGAATCTGTATTGCCCCGGTGGATGACCTGGTGGTCAGTTATACCCATGCCTGGCTCGCTCCTGTAGCACTCTGGGAATAAGTGATTCCTTGCAGGCAAAATGCTGGAGTTGCAGGACTACTCAGTTCCTCTGGCAGTGCCATTGTTACCTATGAGTATGGGTGAGACAACGAATGGGAGACCGAACCACTGTATTGAAAACTTCAATAATTTGGTTAGGAAGTTGTTAAAACCCAGGTAAATGAAAGGCTAAACAGCAATTTCAGGAGGTGTTTTTAAATCTTCAGATAGCCAGCAAAGGCAATGCATGCTGCACATAGTCTGAGAAGCAGGAGCTCATAGTGGCTGGAGGCTGAAGAGGAAGGTTTCCTGGAAGAGATGGGCCTCTTGAGTTTGAGAACTGGCAGCATTTGGAGAACATAAGCCAGAGGGAGCGGTATTTCACGTGGGTAGGTGGGTTGAGAAGGTGGGATGGAGTAAGGCACATTTGAGGGCCAGTGAGCAGGCCATGGCATTGCTTGAGGATTAGTAGAATTTTCTTTGTATCAGAGATCAGAGAGTAATGCAAAGTCATGGGCCACAGGCAGTGGGTGGTGGTGGGGACTGGCAGAGAGGAGTGTGGCAGCTGTGAGAGGGAGGGGAACTTGAGAGAGCGTCTATTTCATTACAGTCCTACTTGATCTTCACCTTAAATAATGCTAAAATAGAAGTGCCTGCGATTGAATCACACAAGGCATTTGGAAGTAGTGTCCTTGAATTTAGTTAAAACTTGACTTTCGGGTTGTAAAAACATTGTACGAAAAAACCAGTCTCTTCTGCCGTCATTGTCATGTTTGGGAGCATCGTTATATGGGATTGAGAAATGCAACCAATGCAGTATTTTCCTCTTTTCATTTATAGAACTCAACTACTGAATCATTGGTATGTAGCAAATGTCATTTTCCCTCTGTACTTGTAACTGATTTTGTTTGTCTCCACTCCTGACCCCTTTTGCACAAGGCAACATTAGTGGATTTCTTAGTAGTTTGATTGACCTCAATTTATATTATATTCATTTCCATGTCATTCTTTACCACTACATGATGAATCTGCTGTATCATTTTTCTTTGCATAGCAAAATGCTTGGCACAGTAAATATGTCTTGATTGAATGAAAGGAGAATTGACTCAAGTATTTCCTGATTAAACTTAAAACCATGAAGCATATAACAGAAAACCCCTTTTTATTTATTTATTTTAAACATTTTTTTAATGTTTTTATTTTTAAAAGAGAGAAACAGAGTGCAAGCGGGGGAGGGGCAGAAAGAGGGAGACACAGAATCTGAAGCAGGCTCCAGGCTCTGAGCTGTCGGCACAGAGTCTGACACAGGGCTCAAACTCACGGACTGTGAGACTATGACCTGAGCTGAAGTCAGATGCTTAACCGACTGAGCCACCCTGGTGCCCCCAGAAAATCCCTTTTTAAAGGCAAAGCAAGAATTTCCTTAGTGCCTAGGAACCCAAAAGTCTTTACCAATTCAAATATTTATTGATCATCTGTGGAATGTGTAGGAAATAGGGACACAGCAGTGAGTCAGGAAGGGTCCCTGATCTCCAAGAATATAGATGCTTTTGGAGGAAGGCAGGTGATAAATGGACAAGAAGATACCGGCTAGCAATTCTTGCTGTGAAGAAAGAAAAGAGGTTCTTAGATGAACTGAGAATATGGCCTTGTTGGCCAGAGAAGACTTCTCTGAAGAGATGAGATATGAATAGAGGCCTGGATGATAAGAAATTGTCATTTGTGTGACTATCTAGAGGAAGAGCTTTCCACACAGAAGACACAGCTTTGGCAAAGACCTCAAAACAAAATAAGTTGGGATTGTACAAAGGTCAGAAACAAGGACAGGGAGGTTGCAGCGTAGGGAGAGAAGCGGGGAGATTTGAGGGGAGTCAGAGAAGTAGATCATGCTGAGGACCTTGGAGGCTAGAAGAAGGTGTTTGGATTTGGCTCTAAATGTGATAGGACACTGTTATGAGAGCTTTATGCAGAGAAGTGACAGGATATAATTTACATTCAAAAGCATTCTAGCCAGCTTATGGGAAATGCATGATGAAGTGGAAAGAATGGAAGCAGTGATATGAGTTATGAGGTTATTGTCATATCCCAGTCAGGAGATGTATTGAGTTTGGAATGTCAATGGAGAGTAGTAGATGGATTCAAGATGTACCATGCAGATGGGGTTGACCAGATGTGCTAATGAGTTGGCTGTGGGAAATAGACGGAGAGAAGGTAGGGATGACTTCTAGGCATTTGACTTTAGCTCCCGCATGTGTGGTACCATCTTCTGGACATGAGGAAAACTGAGGAAGGGATTGAAAAATGAGTTCAGTTTTGGATATAACTGTGTTAGTGTTATCATGTCCTAGATATCCGAATGGAGATTTCAGGTAGGGAGTTGGTGGATGTTAGGGCTGAAGATAGAAATGTTTGAGTCGTACGTATTTTATGTAAAATTGGGATCGAATGACATCATTCATGGCAAGATCACGGATAGGATTTTAAGACTATATCCTGGTACTCCTTAATATTGAGAGGCAAGGCAAGGAAGGGCACAGCAAACATTAAAGGTAGTAGGTCAGAGAGAATACAAATAAGTAGAGTGTGACATCACAGATGCCAAGAAGGAGGCAGTGTTCAGGTCAGCGCTGCTAAGAATTTGAATTAGAGAAGTAACAAATAATCTGCTGAATAAAAGATTGAATAAAAGTAAGTATAGTATTAAGAAGAATAAAGGAAGTAACATCAAAGAGGCTGAACATGCAATACTAAAATGTCTTCTAAAACTGGCCTTAAAATTGGAAGTCCACTGATTGAGGACGACACTTATCAGGGTATAAACTCTAAGTTTATAAAACTGGGGGAAGTGAAAAGATTAACATGGGATAGAATTAACCTCTAGAAAGGTGCATTTAAGTGAATGAGAGAAAAGGGACAGTAAACTGCTTGGTAGATTTTCAACTGTAATTTTTTATTGGTGTCTCAGTGTATTTACAATCCATTGATAATTGTTCAGCAAATATTCATTTGTATTTAGCACCATTATTGTGTTTTGTCTGTTTTGGTATGGTTTTGGAAATTTGTATGTTCATTAACAGTTCTACGTACCACACAAATTGAGAGTCAATTAAAAAAATACTTCACCAAAGTAACCATTTCAAGAAGGATAGATAGTCTTTAAAGAAGTTATGACTCAGTGATAATTTATCTTCATCACTTCCTTCTGTTCCTCACAAGGGTCTCTCTTCCACATTCTTCACACAGTGTATGGTCAGTTTATGAATTTGACATGTTTTGAACTGTAACAGAAATCTCCACTATAGCATCAATTATGAAGTTGATTTGTTTTCATAACAAGAAATATGGCCCCAGATTTTCCCATCCTCTTCTACAATCCCCAGCATGCAAGTATTTATCCTTGCATTCATTGGTGCATGGTTACAAAATGACTTCCACGTTTTTCCAAATACAAAAAAACAAAGTATTTACTTTTGTCAAAGTATAAATTCCCATTTATAGTTAGTGAACTCACTCCTTAGGTCTAATTTGGTTAACTGAAATTGCAAGGATGATTGGGATGATTGCCCAAGGGCTATAGATAGGAATGCCATGATTTATCTAGATAAACCAATCATGATTCATTCTAGGAACCAGGAATATTGCCATTTTAATTTTTTAAATGTTTATTTATTTGTTTAGAGAGAAAGTGTGTGTGAGCAGAGAAGGGGCAGAGAGAAAGGGAGAGAGAGAGAGAGAGAGAGAGAGAGAGAGAGAGAGAGAGAGAGAATCCTAAGCAGGCTCTGCACTGTCAGCGCAGAGGCTGATGTGGGGCTCAGTCTCACAAACCATGAGATCATGACCTGAGCCAAAATCAAGAGTTGGATGTTGAGCCAACTGAGCCACCCAGGCGCTCTAGGAATATTGCCATTTAATACATAATTATATTTCTGTTAGCAAGCACCAAAAGGAAGGGGATTGGCTGTTGGGTAGTCTATAATACGGACTTTCATTATTCACCCATTTGGCTGTTCTATCCAGGCATCTTTAAAATTGCTCGACCTGTGTGGAATGTTTTCACCCTCTCCTTGGGAGTTACCACCCCAAGTTTCGTGAGTTTATTCAGCCATCTGTTAATCTAAGATCTCTGGGTGACTGATGGTCAGTCACCTCAATCATATCTGAATGTAGATTTTTATAATTGAGCAAGCTGGTTAAACTTTAACAGGTCCCCAGTATCCTGAATACAGTTGTGAACTGCTATCGGACTCCCATTTGGAAAAGGAGAGAGTGGGAAGAACATAGTAGTCTACAGTCTACAGAACGCACACCTTGCTGGACAAGAATGGGACTATTAAGACAAAATTCTCTACTGCAACAGTAGACTAAGTTCTTTAGCCAGCCATTGGACAGTGTTGGTGATTTGCTCTCTGGGAGGATCTTTCATGTCCAAATTTCCCTTAGCTGCTGATCCTGCTTTATAAGATGTTATTTGTATTTCTTCAGGGTCAACAACTGAGTAAATTATGGGTAGGGATGCCCTTCATGTGGCTGCATAGATGTAATGGCAGAGGTCCAGGTAGTGAAGTTGCAAGACCACAGGATTGGCTTAGAGATGGGTGGCTAGATTTTAGGTTTCCTTGGAAATACTTTTCCCTTAGATAGTAGGCCTCCAGTCTATTTTGTTTCCTGAAAATTTCATGCTCTGATTACACAGGCAGTTATCTTGCTTGGACACAGTCTTAAAGTCAAAGGTTCTTATTGCTTAGTTTAATGGCTTCTGCCCCAAGAAAGTGAAACTTAGTACCACTATTATTTCTGTTTTTGCTGATGGAGATCCACATGAAGTGCATGAGAAAGGGGCGGTTCCCAAATCTTATCAGTCTTACTTCCTGCTAAGTGCCAGTTTCCCTTAATCTCTCAGTTTAGCATGAGGTATAAAAGTATACTTTGCCCATCCAACAACACTCCAAATTATGGGACTCACAGCACCCAAAGTGCTTCCTTTATCATAGGTGTATTTCCTTGATTTTTAGTTTTTCTACTCTGATGTAGGTTCATTTCTCCTGTAGGACATTTCCGAAGATGGAAAGATGTAGCCAACATACTTATTTTTCCTAATACTACCACCTCAGTGGGCTTACAGTCTGTAAGCAAAGGTAAATTAGGTGAGAGTTCGGCCAAATATTTTGCCCCCATCTGATAAGGGTGTTGAATGTCCGAGCCTGGACCACTTGGGTCTCCCCTGTTATTAAACCAACTAACTTCATTCAGCTAATCCACATTTTAGTACCTCTAAGACCCAAATTCTTTAAAAGTTAGTGATATTTTTACCTGCAAGGAATAGTGTGTGCTATATCTGTCTGATAACAGAATTTGAGGTCATTCCTGGGTGAGTTTTGTAGTTGACCATAAAGAGAAGCTATCTTGTTTTTGCCAGTTTCTCCATTCTGCTTGTAATTGCAGCCTCATTTTATTTGGCGCGCGCTCTCTCTCTCTTACTGGGTGTAGTGTTCATAAAACTATCCCTCGAGATACTTCATCTTCCCTGGAAAAAGGTGGCATCTGACCTAAGTTATTCCAAAAGATGTTGCATCTACAGAAAAGGAGTTTGGAATAGAATGACACATCAAAATCTGTGTGTTAAAAAAGTGCACATTTGAATCCTAGCTCTGTAGCTTACTAGCTCTATGGGGTTGGTTGAATTTTTAACTTCACTAAAGGTTGGTTTTCTCATGTGGAAAATGGGAGTGATAGTGGTTTGGGGCCTGTGTGTGTGTGTCTGTGCCTGTTTTACCTAAATAAGTAATATGCATAAAGTACCAATAAATCTTAGTTGTTACTATTATGAATAGCTGGACCCCTCTAGCATGCATGTAGGCGAGGGGCCTAAGGGGAGCAAGCCTGAAGGAAAGAAGCCATATGAAGTGTCTCTTGCTTCCACGTAGTTGAGAAATATCAAAGACCTGGTCGAGAGCAGAAAGGAGAGGAGATGGCATAAGAACAATTTAGGTTGCAGAGAAGAGAATCTACAGTATTCAGTTGACTGTTTTGACTCAGAAGATGAAACGGAGGAAAAAGCTTTGATATTGACAACAAGAAAGAAAATCCTGATTCCTGATTGGTCCCAATTCTGCTCAAGACAGAATTCTGGCCAAGACAAGCTGGGTAACAAGTAGGTCATTTGGGTTGTTATTTGTGGAGTCTCAAAGCCCAGCTTTTCCCTGGCATAGCATTTCCTTTGATTTCTAACACTGTGATCAATGCTAACTACCACTAAAGGTGGTAGTTCTTTGAAAATAACAGACTAAATATTTCATAAATGAATTTTTCCTTTTACAGGTAGAATAGAGTGTTGATGGCAAGTACACAGATGATGTAAAATATTGATTGTTTCTGTTAAAAAAAACCCCAACAACTGTAATGGCTTAGGGAAACGTGCTCATCGAGAATCTCTGCTGAATGAACCTGCACCCTAAATTGAATAAGTACAGTCTTCCAAGTAAATAAAGCCAATGGTTCAAGGGAAATGCAGCCCAAGATTGCTTAAAACAGTGGGATTTTTTTCCTTTTCTTCAAACATTTTTCTCCAATATTGATGCTATTACATAGAAGGTAATTGGAAAAACAAAAACTAGGCGGTAACATTTTTTTCTAAGATATAATTTTCATCACTAGATAAGGGATACAGGAGATTTTTATTGGTTCACCTGGAAGCCCCACAGGACAGTGCTGGGGGAAGCAGATATTTTCAGAATTAGACAGTAGTGGTATATGGATATTCACCTTTTTACTCTTAAATCCATATCCAAAAACACAGAAATAGCACCCTTGTTATTAGGTTGACCCTATGAGGGTGGAAGGGTATTTTACCCAAGCATATGGAATCAGTGTTGCAGAGACACAGTGAATCACACTGAATCAACTGGCAATGGGGAGCTGTGTAGCTGGGAATTGGCTGTATAGAGCAGCTGGGGCTGTGGGGCACAGTCTGATGGGGAATCTTCTCTGCAAGGGGACAGCACCAGGCCTTGCACACCAGCACAACAAAATCCGCACCTGTGGTTATTTACAGAGGGCAGGCAGGACCATGGAAAAACATCACTAATATGGTGGAAAGCACCATTAGCAAGTTTAGGAAAATAAAGGACTTAATGCAGGAGTGCCAAATGGTAGCCTTTGAAATTCAGTATCCGATATTAACAAGCTGCAATTTAGACAAATTGTAGAGAAAGATGGTCTGTAAATTTTAAGTCATCAGCCCCCTTCACAATGCCTGGCACAAAGTATGTACTCGATAAATGTGTGTGGAATTGAAATCAGTGTATTTATGTTATGTGCATAAATGTTTGTACCTCTTTCCGAAACTGGAGTAGGAAGGTGGTTTGTGGCTATAGGAGGAAAGTCAATGAAAAGGGTAAATGATCAACAAGAAGGCTGAGAGTCAGAAGGACTTCCTGGATTTAAATTCCGGCTCCTTAACTGTATGATCTGAGCAGGTAATATCTCCTCTTTGAATTCATAAGCATTGCCAAATAGGTGTAGTAATGTGTACCTACCAGAATTGTTAAAAAGATTGGATGAAATATGTATGCAAAGTATCTTGTGCAAAGTCTGATTTTCAGTAAAAGTTAGTTCCCCTTCCTTATATGTTTCAGTTGTGTGTCCCGTCATTACCTTTACTGAATTAGTCTAAAGTAGGAGTCAGCAACCTCTCTGGCCAATTTCGGCCTGCTTTTCTAGATAAAATTTTATGTTACGTATTTACATAATACATAAGCGTGTGTTTATGTATTGCCTATGGAAATACCGTTTTTACATGACAAGGACAGAGGTGAGCAGTTGTAACAGTGTCCTTACAACCTGCCAAACCTAAAATATTTACTCTCTGGTCCTTAACGGGAAAATTGTGCTGATCCCTAGTTTAAAGCCAACGTTTTAATAGGTATCAAGATTAAACTGGGCTTATTTTCTTCCTTTTCTTCTGTGTATTGTTTTTAAACGTGTATTTTGTCTCCCAAAGAAAGAACCTTTTATTTTTGGCAACTTTACTCTGTACAGCTTTGAGCTCTGTACAGTTTGTTATTGCTTCCTCCTTCCTTCCCTCCTCCCTCCCTCCTTTCCTCCCTCCTTTCATCCCTCCAGTCCTTCTTTCCTAGAGAATAGGTATTGAGTGCTCTCAAAGGGCTGGGGACAAATTGCTGAAGAAAGAAAGTAAAGCCACTGCTGTCCTGGAGTTCACCAGGGACCCTGCCCATATATATAAATAACACGTGAACAGAAGTGTGGATAAACAACCTCTGAGAAAATTAACACATGAATATTGAAAAGTATGTGGTTTTAAAGACAAGGGTGTGATGAATACATGGAATCAAGATGGGCTGGGGGAAGGTCAGGGGAGCCCTCCTTCGATGACCTGTGAACAGACTGAATGAATAAACGAAGGGACAGCCCAGCTAAGAGCAAGGGAGCATTCCTGGCACCGGGAGCAGTGGGGGGCAGAGACCTGGCCCTGAGAAGGAGCTTGGCATGTTCAAAGGCTTAAAGAAAGCCAGCATAGCCACAGTATGTGGGTGCTCATAAAGTTGAGGTCAGAGGGTATAAATGGGGCGTGTTTCAAAGAATTTTGCATATCATGATGGAGCCTACTGAACTGTTCTCCCCCCATCCCTGTGCACACATCTAGGCAGTGATCAAGTTCTGTCCATTCTATGTCCCTGATACCTGCCAGGTCCACGCTTTTTTACCAACCATCTTCACAGCCATCACCGTCTCACTGGCTGGCCTCTCTCCCAACCATCCTCTGCAGTGCTGAGTGCGTGATAGTTGTAATTCATTCTCCTGCTTAAAACCCTTCCCATGACTTTTGGATTCGTCCCAGATGGTTAGCTTTGCACAGGCCTTTGCTTCACGCTCTGACCTCTGCCGTCTCTGGTCTTGTCTTCCTTCTCTGAAGCTCTCAGGTTCTAGTTCCATCAACCTTTCCCTCCATCTGCTTTCCTCCATCCCCCCACCCATCTTTCTCCCCCTCTTAATATTATTTGTCCAATTCCTACTCACATTTCAGTTTTCGCTCAAGTGTTTTCTCTTCTGAGAAGCCTCCCATCCACATTGCTGACCATTCTGATCCCTCACCTGCCTTGATTTTCTTTGTAGCCCTTATGGCCACATGACCTATTATGTTTCTCTGATAACTTTTGTTATCTTTCATTTCTCTTCCTAGAATGAGGACTCTCTGATAGCAAGGCCTTTGCTTCCTTTACTGCTGCATCTCTGGCACAGTACTTTGTGGAATATATACCTCCGTATTTTTTTTTGCTAAATGAGTGAATAGTCTAAGCCACCATCATCTTCCTGGACTACTGCATACCCCCCACTCTGTCTTCTCCAGTCTACTTCCTATGTGATATTCAGAGGAGAATTAAAAATATACATAGAAGATATGTGAGATCGTCCACAGCCTGAAAGAAGTCAGTGTGTCTTATGGGAATAGAGGGTATATATGTTATGTCATAATGTAATAATATACAATACATACAACATGATATCATGTACACATTTTTTTCTAAAATCATCTTTGTGATGGTCTGTCTGAATACGTCTCCACTTCATCGCCTTCCATTCTCTGCTTTCTCTGCTAAGCTCTAGTCACACAGCCCGTGTGACTTGGCTGTGCCTGGCTCCTTTCGGCCTCAGGATCTTTGCACACGTAGCTCCTTTGGCCTGTGCATCGCTGGTCTTGCCAGGGCCGGCTCCTTCTGTGCTCCAATGTCCACTTTAATGCCACTTTCTTAGATCCCCCTTTCTGTGGAGCCCTGTTCCTCCCAGTACATTCTAGTCCTTCATTTTCTTTATTTCATTCACAGCTCTCCTGTTTGACTTTAAAAACTGTGTTTACTTGCATGCTTATTGTCTGTTTCCTACTACCAGATTATAAACTCCAGGAGCATGTGGACAAAAACCAGAACTGATTTCTTCACTATTGCATAGCCAATACTTGGCACAGTGACTGATGCAGAGGAAGTGCTCAAATGTTTGTTGAATGAATGAATGAATGGAATTGCTCACACACTACTGTAAACAACAATGGGATTCTCCATTACCCCAATGACATAGTAAACATGAGGACTGTAGGGACAATAACATAGTCATTTCTTGTCCCCTGTGCCCATAACAATATTTAGCACATAGTAGGGACTTGATAATTATTCAGTATGATCATAAAAACATGACCATGTTGAAAAACCAGCCATGTGTGTGATGAGCAATAAGAAAAGACTGCAATTGTACTTAACAGCACAGATTGGTGGCTAGATGGAGAAGTGATAAAGAAATGTCACCACGCTGTTTTTATACAGTAAGGAGATCTTTGTGGGTGAATTGGTGCTTTGCAGAGGATGTGGAGTTTTGAGAGGAAAGCATGCACCTGCAGATGGAAAGAGTGTCTTTCTGTAGAAGAGCAAGAATTAAAAAGAGGGCATTTGCATCAAATGAACGATGACAGTGAAAAGTCCCAGTCTGTTCTGAAGGAGACTGGCAGGCTGTGACTGAATTGGGAACCATGAAAATGCTAATAACAGTTGAATTAAAAGATGGAACCCGGCACCTCGTTCTAAGGGACCCCAGTGTTGCTTATGGTATGAGGGTTCTGGAAGGTAGAGATGTGCTACAAATCCCAGACTCAAGATGTGTGTCTGGGTAGGTATGTGTGTTTGCAGACACACTTCTAGCGGCTTTCAGAACTTAGGAAGACTTTTAGAAAGTCCATCACAAAAAGTCAACTAGGTGCATCTCAGGACTGAAGGTATAAAAAATATCCATTCTCTTTTTACGTTAAGGCTCAGGTGCTTTTTTTTTTTATTATTATTATTTTAGATTATACTACTCACTTTATTATTTTGTTTTGTTGTTTTATTTATTTTATTTTTTAAAATGATTTATTGTCAAATTGGCTAACATACGGTGTGTAAAGTGTGCTCTTGGTTTTGGGATACTTACGCACAACACCCAGTGCTCATCCCAACAAGTGCCCTCCTCAATGCCCATCACCCATTCCCCCCCCCCCCCATCAACCCTGTTTGTTCTCTGTGTTTAAGAGTCTCTTATAGTTTGCCTCCCTCCCTCTCTGTTTGTAACTATTGTCCCCCCACCTGCCTTCCATTCACCCGTGGTCTTCTGTTAAGTTTCTCAAGATGCACATATGAGAGGTCAGGTGGTTTCATTGCATGTGTAGAAATGTTGGAAGATACTGGTCAGTTAAAGTGAGAGAATATAATAACCACCTTTCTGGTTCTCCTTTAAGCCACTGAAACTTTTTGCAGATTGTATAAATAGATGCCACCCTATGTACAGAAAACTAGCATCTCGTCTAATTGACAAGTGCATGAGCATTTGCAGAAGATGTTAGGGGTTGGCTGTCTTTTTATAAGCCTGCCTTATTTTAAATCTTAATTTAAAAGGCAACAACATCTTAGCAGAGACTGTATTTTGAGATACTTTTTAAAAGAAGCCTTTTCAATATGAAGTTCCCAAAATTGACTTAAAAAAATATATCAGTTCTTTGTTCAGACTGTCAGCTCATTGAATGCACTAAGAAAACTTTAAATTGTCAATACATAATAAGGTTTCTTTTCATTTTTATTTTGAATTGCTTTTTAATAAAATGGATAGCCGATTTCAGCTAGGTTTTAATTAAGGCATTTTATTGGTTGAGCTAGGGTAAATCATAGCAAATGAAGGGCTTTTGCTCGTCAAAGACACTAATCACGAAATGAGCTTTAGAAAAAGTTCAAACCTACATGTAATAATAGTTCATATGACTTTCTTAATCCGAGGAAAAGCAAATTAAACACAGGAGCTGTAAAGTAACTGGCCGAATAATCAAGTTCCATTTGCTTTTAACCCAGAGTGAGCTAGATTGAGAGTAATGAAAAGCCTCTCTTATGTAATTTAGTTCCTTATGGCTTTGATTTTTCCCAAATTGCAGCTTTACTGAAGAGCAGGCATCTGTAAATGTCATGCTTAATCATGGTTGTTTTTGGAAATAAAATCTGTAATTTCAGAATGAATTTTGGGGAATCTCTGGGGCTTCACAAACTGCTCCTAAATAAGACACATTTAATTCTATGATGAAACCAGGAGACTTGATTTGTAGAAGCATCTAGTCTGCCTGGGCTTTATTTTTGGATTATCTTAAAGAGATCCAGATTTTCACGAGAAATCATTGAAGCCGCTTGAAATAAAAACACTCTCATGGATGTTGCTTGTGTGTGTTTTTTTTTTCTTTAAAAGTTATTTTTTGAGTTTTAGTTTGATAATAAGCTGATGTCATTTAGACCTACAGGCAGTGTATCTGGATAGATGTGGAGGACCAGAACTGTCTGCTCTGAGGGTCAGAAGGGAAGATAGGACCCTTATCTCACCTTCGTCTCCTCCTCCTGGGGAGGGTGGGTCATTGAGTGCTGTACTAGAGGAGATCATTGTGCTTCCTCTGAGTTCTCCTCTAGGCTTTGTGCCTTCCACTTGCCCCCAGCCCTATGCCTTCAGAGTAATCTTCATTTCCTTATTTCCCAAATGAGTATGTGCTCTGGGCCAGACATGGTCACAGGGGTTGGGGATACAAATAGGTTAACCCTGCATGCAGCTATTACAGAGAAAAAGGTCAGGACAAGAGTAAATACAAAGTAAATTAATAAACCACACATTTTCAGCCTGGGATGAGGACTGGACAGAAAGTAGCTGGATTGGAGGGGGATGGGATTGACTTCTAATGGGTTTTCGGGTGGAATTTCTCTCAGGACATGATGTGCATCCAAGGCCAGAAAGATGGGAGGGAGCCATTCAAGTAAAGACCTGGGGAAGAAAATTATAGGTGAAAGGAGAAGTTTGGTGTGGCTTAGGAACTCAGAGAAATTTATCTGGAGGAAGGCGAGTGAGGGGTGGGGTAATGCAAGGTTCAAGAGGGTTGAGTATCATCAGTGCCTTAGAAGGCTTAGCAAGGACTTTGGAGCTTATTCTAAATTTAGTGAGAAACCATGTCTATAGTCTCTCATAAAGCACTTTAGTGGTACTTTTTTCATTTCCTTTCAACAAACAACTACTGAGCATTTACCCTGTATTACATAGAATTCTTCCCTCATGCGGTTTACCCTCCAGGTGGGAGATGGACAGCAGTCTAATAGCACATAAATTCAAGTTTATCTGGACTAAAACCCAAGAAAACCCATCTCACAGTAAACAAATATGACAGCACCTCAGACTCTGGTGTAGCACAGCTGACTACACGTCTTTGCTCAGCTTCCGTGTTCCTTTCTTAGAGGGAACCTCATTAGGATGCGACCACCTTATGACTGTTGGGGACCCTCAGTTCAGACCATTGGATACTGTGCACCTTTCACTGTTTAGTTTTTGCATTCTGTGACTGCAGACAGAAACTGAAAAGGATTATTTTTTTTGACTGACTTCATATGAACATGACCCCACATTTTATAGGATTGAGTGTTGAACCTGATTTATTACATAATGATGGAGACTTGACCACTGAAAGGATCGACATGTTGACCAGGAAGCCATGATCTTGTTGGGGAGCTCAGGGCACAACTCCTTAAATGAGGTGACACCTGAACTGAGACTGGAAGGGAGGGTCAGCATTAGCTAGGCCCAGACAGGAGGGAAGAGTGTTCCAGGCATGGGGATCAGTATGTGGGGAGCCCTGTGTCAAGAGGGACTGAAATAGGGCAGCTGGGACTTGGAGGGAATGTGGGAAGGCTGGACTAGAGCCAGTTTTATAGAGCTGCTATAGACAGATGCAGTAGAAAGTCACCCCAGGGACACATGACTGTTTTGTGCAGGCTTTCACATGTTCTGAAGAAAAGAGGCATTAAAATAATAGAATTGTCAACCTTGCCTGGGTTTCTTTTTGTTTCTTAATATGAGGAGAGACTTTTGGAGCAAGGAAGAGCCACAGAGAGTGTAATTTAGCTGCCTGTTTAATGGGCAAGAAAACTTTTTCACTAGAGTTGAAATGATACCTAACGTCACACTCAGTTAACCCGGTGTTTTCCCAGTTCTCCAAACATACACTGGAGACAATTTAAAACACGTTTATATTTTAGAAAGTTTCTTTTCTTTTTCATCATTTTCCGTTTCATTGTTTCTGTCATGGCAGACTCCCTCCATTACTTCTATTTTGAGTCTGAGGTTGGGGAGTTACATGGAAAAATACTGCTCTTGTCTGAGGAGGGCTTTTACAGTAAAGAGAAAATGTTCGCTTCATCCGCATGAAATCAGCAACTATTAAAAGCCTGTTTCTGTCAGGTTTTGGTGAGGATTGGCGAAATAGGAACGCTTACACACTACCGTTTGCAGCGTAAGCTATTATATCCCTTTCGAAAGCGATTTGACTCCAGAGAATGCAGCTGAAGACTCCCGGGCTCTGAGTCCAAGAAGGTCCATTCCTGAGTAACAACCCTGGAGCCGCTCTTGCGATTGTGTGCAAGAGACGTGTTTAAACCACTCGTGGCGGTGCTGTTTGTCATGATGGAAACTGACAAACGGCTTCTGTGTCCCACCATCAGGGGAGTGGATGCAGGCGCAGTGGTACATGAAAACACCGGAAGGAACTAGAGCTTCCTGTGGCAAAGTGGGTAAACCTTAAAAATACTATGTTGATTGAGCTACAAAAAGCAAGTTTCAGGGCATGGAAAAGCATACCTTTTATGTAGCATGTAAAATTGTTTTGTAAATAGGACCATGTTATTGTTTTGGGATAATTGCATTACTGATAAATGTGAAAAGAGGTGCATGGGTTTGGTATATGTCACATTTAGTCACTCTCAGGGAAAAGTATGGGTATGGCTTTTATAATATGTATAATATTTTTTTTATTTTTCTTAAGTTGGGAGGTAGATACAAATATATTCTTATTTGGGTGTGCATGTGTATGTACACATGTATGCAGTTTTACATACATAAAATAAAAAATAGATAAAATCATTGTCACAATCTATATACAGTATTTTTCTAAACTTTTCAAAAGTAATAGAACAATCCTGCCTAGGCCGCTCAGGCTGCTATAACAAAAATACCATAGACCAGGTGATTTACACAACAGACACTTACTTCTCACAGTTCTGGAGGCTGTAAGTCTTAGATCAAGTGGTTGGTGGACTTGGGGTCTGGTGAGAGCCCACGTACAGATTCATAGACAGTGGTCCTCTTACCCTCCTGACCTGATCACCACCTAAAGGCCCCGTCTCAATATTGTCACAATTAGGAGTTCGGATTTCAACATACACATTTTGGGGACACACAAATATCTGGGAACATTGATGCAGGTTTCAGCTGGGAGGCATCCACCCTGACCTTTACGCCTTTAGCTTAGAGCTGTAGCTCCGCTGTGCTGCACAGTTCTAGGGGGCGCTAGTACATCAAGGTTGCCAGGAGTCAAAGGATTTTTTCTGTATAAGGCCAAGTGGATTAGTTTTCTGGAATCACTGTAATAAATGATCACAAAGCTGGTGGCTTTAAAAAAAACAAAACCATATTCTCTCATAGGTCTTGGGGCCAGAAGTGCAAAATCAAGGTATCGACGGGGTAATGCTCCCTCCAGAGGTTCTGGGGGAGGATGTTTCATTGCCTCTTCCAGCTCCTGATGCCTGCCATCATTCTTTGGCATCCCTTGGTTTGTGGTTGCATGATTCCAGTCTCTGCCTCTGTCTCCATACCACCGTCTCCTCCTCTGTAGGTGTGTAACCGCCCTCTGCCTCCCTCACATGAGGACACTCAGGATATCCTCTATGCCCCACTCAGAAAAGCCAGGACAATGTCCTCATTTTAAGATTCTTAATGACATATGCAAAGACTTTTTTTTCCCAATAAGGTCATATTCACAGGTCAGGACATGGCTCTGTCTCTGGGAGTCATTAGCAGACTGCTACAGTCAGAGAGCAGATATTTTAGGATTTGTGGCCTAGATGGCATCTGTCACAACTACTCAACGCTGCTGTTGTAGCCTGAAAGCTGTAAGTGATTTTTTTAAAAAAACGAATGAGCTGGCTATGTTGCAATAAAACTTTATTTACAAAAGAGGTGAGGGATTGCATTTGACTGTGTGTGGTACTGAAGTTTGTAAGCCTGGTGATCTGTGCAAATGAGTACCGTATATGGTGGGTGTGTGGCACCTACTGGGATAGGATTGATGGTTCATTATCAAACCTATTCTCTAACGCCAATGGGAGGGGACTGATGAAACCACATACACACATAAATATGTCATAATACATTTCAAGTTTTCTGGGAAGGTCTTTCAAGAATCTACCAACACCATCCCAAATGTTGAAATCATTACTCTGTGACGGTTGCACCTTTGAAGCACATATGGAAGACGTGCAAGATTGTGGTGATACAATAAGTTTGGCAGAAGACTTTTTGAAAGAGCCTAAAGGAAACTGCAATCAGGTATAAGCCTTCATCTGACACACGTGGAGCCAGAGACTGATGTCATCTCAACGCACAGTTGAGAGTTATCCCTGTTTCTGGGCTCCTGCTCCCTGGGTAGCATGTCAGGGCACCAACCGGGGGAGACAGGATGACCCCCTAGAGAGAGTTCAGGCAAAGTGGGATGCCAGCATTGTTCTAAATGCAAGGTCCCCAGTGAATATTGGCATGAAAGGAATCCTGTCGAATCCTTTCATTCCTGGCAGCTTTGGGGCCACTGTGGAAATATGTAGCTTCGGTTTCTTCATTGTGCCCAATGCTTATGCATAATATTGGAGACGCAAAATAGTGATCAGAAATGCAGTCCTAAATAGCATTTCTAGGTAAAAATTAATAGCTAACATTTACTGAGCATAACTGTGCCCCATATACCGTGTTAAATAACTTGCAAGTTACTTACTTGTGCATACTTTAGTGGTTTTCAGTGGGAGGGACGGTGCATATTTATTCCCCAAAGGACATTTGGCAATATCTGGAGACATTTTGTGGTTGCTCTAGTTTGGGGGTTGGGGGCTGTGGGGCTACTCATGGCATCTGCTGGGTAGAGGACAATCATGGTACTAAAACACCTAGAACACACAGGACAGCCCCCTACAACAAACACTGATCTGAACCAAATGTGTATCGTGCTAAGACTGAGCATCTTTACTGTCACCCAGTGAAATACACTGTGTCCCTGTATAATAGATGAGGACACAGGCTTAAAAAGTTTATGTTCAAGAAAATTCAGTCTGATTACTATTTTGACTCTTAGTTTTTATAGTGCATTGCTTGTCTCGGTCTGGATATTTGTGTCCCCCGCAAAATTCACATGTTGAAATCCTAATCCCCAACGTGATGGTGCTAGAAGGAAGGGCCTTTGGGAAGTGATCAGCTCATGAGAAGGGAGCGTCGTGAACGGGATGAGTGCTCCCTCCCACCACAAGAGGACACAGTGAGAAGGCTCTTTCTAGGAACCAGGAAGAGGGCCATCACCTGATCATACTGACGCCCTGATCTTGGACTTTCAGCCTTCAGAAGTGTGAATTTCTGTTTATAAGCCACCCTGTCTGTGGTATTTTATTATAGCCTCCTGAACAGACCAAGACATTGCTCAACCTAAAAGATATTTGCTGAGACATAGGTTCCGTGAGCCAGTTTTTGAAAATGTATGCCAACTGACTTCTAAGGAAAGCAAAATAAATGTTAATGGAGCATCTAATTTATGTTAAGCATGATACTGGATCCTGCTATATACATCGTGAGTGGTTCCTTTGCAGTTTCACTGTGTCCATTTTCCAGAATAGAAAGCCGAGGTCCAGAGACGGTTTACTTATTCAAGTGCATTGTTGTAAGTGGAGCAAGAATTTGAATCTAGATATGTCTGATTTTAGAACCTCGTCGCTTGTTTGGCACAAATCTGTTCTCTTATTGAGAGCTGAGGCTAGAGAGGGAATTGAGTAATTTTTTATTCCTCTTCATTCTTAGTGCGGAGTCCTTATGACAGGATTGTTTTAAGCAGTGTACAAGATATCTGAAATTGTGGACCATTCTTGGACTTCTCTGTTTCCAGCCCCACACGTTGTAATTCCTTAAGGTACAAGATAGCAATGACAGCAAAGCAAGGTTTGGAGAAAACACATTCTCTGTTTTAAGCGAGTGACTTTAAGCAAGTCACATTTATTTGAACAAACTGCAGAATGTATTTTGAAGATAGAAGACAATAAAATTGTTTAATTGTTAAAATGAAAATAAAATGTCTTTGTTTGAAATATATTGTGAAAGAATGAGACTTCTGAAATTTATGATAATGAGTAAAACTATTGGGGCATAGGCATTAGGGTGATATGGAATTCATATTACTTGAAAGGGAAACGTTTACATAACTTCCTAATGGGTCTGCCATTTATGATTCAATAGTTCTTCTCCCATTTAAAAAATAAATTGCATATTTCATTATGGCCTATTATCTTTCTCTCTGTTGATTTGGTAAGATTTCTGTAATTTACTCTATATTAAAAAAAAGAATAATAAACAAGTTTAATAATGTCCTCAAGCCTCTTAGCACTTATTTTTTTCCCTTTTCATGGCACTATTTTTAAAAAGTATCTGCATTCTTCCTAAACTTATTCTAAATACCCATTTCTGTTTGAGCTTTGAAAGACCAATTAATATTGAAGTGGCAACATTTAGTCCTTTCTGTACTAATCTTATTGGTAATACAATTCATGTAGCAATGAAAGCATTTTTTTTGCATGTGATTAGTAATATTATATTACTTTTTGCTTGAGATGATCTTGAATCTCAGTTGTTTATTATTTTACTTGTTTATCATTTTACTTCCAGACCCAGTATATCTGGGTGTGTTCCTTCTATGACCTGCATTCCCTATATCAAAGCAATCCTCTTTTGAGAAGTAGATGACTTTGGAAGGAGTAAAGAAATGACAGTCTTTCTGTCCACAGTTCTATCAGGTTTAAACATACTGTGCGTGTTACAGACATAATCACAGATTGAGATGGTATGTTTAATTTACTTCTTTCCGCCCTGAAGGGTGTTAGTACCAATTGTTAGCACCAGTAGCTATGTGATAAAGTAGACCCTGAAAGAAAAATTGTCATTCTGGTTTACATGGTAACCATGTGCCGCCATTTTGCTTAGCCATTAGACATGATGGGTAGGAGTCCAGTTGGTACTTCTTCCCCCGATTCCTGGTACTTGGGACATACTAAGGATGCACTGCAGCAGTGATGTTATGGTTTCCATGTGAAATAACCTCTTTTTATCCTTCCCATGCAAGAGAACATCTAGTGGCTTCCCATATGTGTCTGAATTCACAGTTATCTTACTTCTATTAAGTCTCTTCCAATCTAACCTTCCTCAAATCCTTCTAAGCTTCAACTATGTTATTCTGTGTCCTGGTTTCCAGATAGCTCTCCATTTGATAACTTTTTTCCTGCCCACCTTTCCAACTTCATCTTACACTATTCTCATATTTGTCCACTTCATTACAGCCAACTGGTCTCACAGGGCTTCGCTTGCTACCGGTCTTTCTTATTGGCCTCTTACTTGCCATTTCCTTAGTCTGAAATCTCTTCCTTTCACTCTGTCTCTGGCTCTGTATCTTCTGGGATTCAGTTTGAATGCCACCTTTCTAGAGAGGCTTTCTGTGTATACACAGGGGTACCTTATCCTTCTCTCAGACCACCCTGCTCTTTTATATTACAACATATTTGAAAATATGTCATTTTTACTTTGTTTCCTTGTTTTATTGGACTTTATTAAGCTATAAGGGCCATGAGGGGAAAACTTTGTCTACTTAACTCCTATATAGCCAAAATTATTCTGTGTTCATAACTAAGTACACTGAAAAGCATTTGTAAAATAAGTAAATGGCTGATGGATGGTGTCCTCTGCATGATGGGAGGAAATTCCCTGTATTCCTGAAGGCCCAGCCCCAGATCTTAAATGATACCACCTGAGCTGCTATAATTTCTTCTAGTTCCTTCCTTCTTTGCTTAAAATTTTCAGAGAGTCCTCATCCCACTCCTTTTTTTAAAAAAATGTTTGTTTATTTTGAGAGAGAGCGTGTGTGCACATGTGCACAGGAGAGACAGAGAGAGGGAGGGAGAAGGAGAGGGAGAGAAATAATCCCTAGTAGACTCTGCACTGTCAGTGCAGAGCCCAACATGGGACTCGATCTCACAAATCCTTGAGATCATGACCGGAGCTGAAATCAAGAGTAAGACACTTGACCGACTGAGCCACCCAGGTGCCCCCTCATCCCACTCCTTCATGTAGGCTCTGGTGAAAGCACATACTTTTCAAGCATTTCAAGAGCTTAAAGTAGTATATCTGCTGACTTATCAATGACCCAATACAAATTGGAATGTCACCCAGAATCCTGTTATAATTGTGGTTCTATCGAATTTGTAAATTAGCTATGGTTAGTTGTATCTAAGGCATTCCATGAGACTTTTTTGATGTGTGTCCTTGGGTAGATCACTGGGCTCTAGGAAGGGAATGGGAAGAGGGCTTGTTTTGGACATAGAAACTTCCAGGATTTGTCAACCCATATTCTTTAATTTGTGTTTTTCATGTGTTCTCTCTCTCTTTTTTTTTTTAATGTTTGTTTATTTTTGAGACAGAGAGAGACAGAGCATGAACGGGGGAGGGTCAGAGAGAGAGGGAGACACAGAATCCGAAACAGGCTCCAGGCTCTGAGCTGTCGGCACAGAGCCCAACGCGGGGCTCGAACTCATGGACCGTGAGATCATGACCTGAGCTGAAGTCGGATGCTTAACTGACTGAGCCACCCAGGCACCCCCATGTGTTCTCTCTTTGAGCCTTCAAATGGCTCCCTTTAGGAAAACAATTTTGTTGAGGGAATATTGGATCAAGTTTGCAAGATTAAAGCATGAGTATCACTAGATTTCATTTTACCAATTGCAACTTCTAGTAATAAACACATTTATCATCATTTTGATAATAAAGGCAATTTGTTTCATTTTCCAAATTTGAGCACTGTTAAGTATGTAGAAGAGAATGAAAAATCACCCATCACATCAGCCCCCATATTACCTCTGAGAGCATGAACTTTATCTTGCTCAGCATTCTCTCTCTGGCACTTGATGTGCACTCTGGCACTCTGTGCACTCTGATGTGGGCACGTGACAAATACACAATAAATGTTGAATAAAGAACCTGTACATTGCCCATGTCAACAATTTGATATATACTTCTTTATGTATGTGAATGTAGATAATTAAGACCGGTGGACTGCCTAAGGTGTAGGCAGCAGGAGGTGGTGCATTGTCTGTAGAGAGTTCAGTGATAATAATCATACCAAGAAAAATGGGTCTGCATTTTGTTATCACTATGCTTGGGTAATTCTAAACAGTGGCAGTGATAAAATAGTCCCCTCGTAGCCAGACTCACTTCCACATCCTCACCTGATACCCTAAAGGGAAAGAGCACACGGTATGTTAAACTTCATCTCAAGCGTTTTTCTTCTTTTCTTCTTTTTCTTTCTTTTTTTTTTTTTTTTTTTTTCTCTTTCTTTTTCTTTTCTTTATTTTTTTTTATTAGCGAGAGAGAGAGAGAGAGAGAGAGAGAGAGGGAGAGCGCGTGTGAGCAGGGGAGAGGGGCAGAGGGAGAGAGAGAGAATCTTAAGCAGGCTCTATGCTCAGTGGGGAGTCTGATATGGGGCTTGATCCCACAACCCTGGGATCATGACCTGCACCAAAATCAAGAGTCAGATCCTCAACCACCTGAGCCACCCAGGCGTCCCATGGTCCCAAGGATTTTAAGTAATACTTTGTCGAAAGCAGTTTTCTGCTAAATACTTTTACATCTTTTGGTGAAAGCATTTGGCAATGTATTTCAATAACCTTGAAAGTATTCCTGATCTTTCAATCTCTCTTCTGGGATTCTACCTGAAAGGTAGCATGAAATGCAGATGAAAATTTATGGGAAATGATGTTCATTCCAGCATTATTTACAGCAAAAGTGTAGACATAACTTAAATGTTGAACACTGGAGAAATAAGCTACTTAATCATGGTGGTGGTGTGGACTTAGTCATCCTCATAAGGTAGACTCTTATGCAGACATTAAAATGACATTTATGCAGCCTTTTAAAGTGATGTATGAAAAACTCAGTATTTTTTTTTTTTTTGAAGTGGATCTAAGCATGAAGCATCTACTAACTGATCAGAAGTATGTGCAGTGGGGAACACCCTAAAACAGAAACTTGGCAGAAAAAAATGTATATTTTCACTGAGAAGAGTAATAGTGGAATACTAGAAAGGTGCAGATTTTTGCTAGCGTATCAGTTTTTTCAGCATTTCTAGGAACTAAACACAGCATCAGAAATAAAAACTTAACATGCGATGATTACAAGGATAGTACATAGAAAGTATAGGTATGGAGAAGTTTTAACAATGACTTAAATAATGCAGTTAATGAGTGAAATGTGCAAAATTCCCGTTCTCAGTCTCTTGATGGCGGTCGTGATCCTGCTCAAAAAAACTGGCAGTTTCAGTGCGAGGCATCAAATCTGCTCTAACTTTGCGGATCGGTACCGCTTTCTCCCTTACCAGGCATGAACACCTCGACCTCGGCTGATGTGAAGGCGAAGGTGATGGTTACTCATTCAGGAAATGAATCAGGCAACCAAGCAGCTCAACCACTTGTAGGAGGTTTACATCAGCCTTATTAGGACACTGTGGTTACCTGTTCACACTAGTGCTTTTCTTTTTTTTCTTTTGAGATGCCTCAACTTTTTCCAATTATTTTTCATTCCGATGTATTTCCATGACCCATCAGCAAATTTCCTTAGTGTGAATTTTTTGAATCCAGAGTTTCAGAAATGATAAGAATTTGAAATATCGGCTTCATTTTCCCCCCATCACTTAACAAAGTTGTTGCTATTAGGGGTGCCTGGGTGACTCAGTCCGTTCAGCATCCGACTTCTGCTCAGGTCATGATCTCACGGTTCATGAGTTTGAGCCTAGTGTCAGGTTCTGTGCTGACAGCTTGGACCCTGGAGCCTGCTTTGGATTCTGTCTGCCTCTCTCTCTGCCCCTCCCCATTGTACTTTGTTTCTCAAAAGTAAACAAACATTTTAAAAAATTAATTAAAAAAGCTGTTGCTATTAGAAAACCAACTGAAGAATTCATGATTAAATATTGATTTAATACCTGTGTTGTGGTTTATGGGGCAAAATAATGATGAAATATATGTTCCTGGCCTCAAAAGAATTCTAAGTGTTTTAGTCAGATTACTGAAAGTCTACATTCTAAGAAGTTTTCAACAGTTTCTCTCTTGTGCTTTTTTTTTTTTTTTTTTTTTTTAGTTTATAATTTTCTTGCCCTCCAAACTCTAAAAGACAGAAAATGTGTCTTTTCACTTTCCTATTTCACACTGCCGTGTGTTGCCTAGGACTTATTTATAAATGAGTTAACACTGAATTATGACTAGGATAAAGTTTTAAGAACTTCTTTGTGTTATATAAATCTTTTACTCTTTGAGGATTTCTACAGCAGGGGAAAAAAAAAAAAACTTTGACACTTGGGCTAGAAGAAAGTGAAGTTGAAGATCTCATGGCCAATTAAGTTGGAATGTAAATTAGAAGTTTGCTTTTAAAGGTAGGCTATCCTTTTGCTGTCTTATCAAAATTCCCAAAATACTAGAATGTTGGCCAAAGGGAAAAATAATCTTCTTATTCCTCAAATCCCTATTTCTGCAGCTAATGCCCTTATTGTCATTTTGAGGATTGTAAATATACTTTCAAGAAACGAAATGTGGCTGAAAGGCATATTGTTCCATTATTTTAAAAGTAAAGCATATATTGAAAAAATCTTTTACCTAGAGTTTCACATGAACTATCACACAAGATAGGCTGGAGAGTTCAATATAAGAGAGAAAGAGGCACAATCCAATCTGTATACTGTAGCCAGGGTATAAATAAATATTGGCATGTCATTCCCAAGATTAAAAAATTTCAGTGACTCTCCATGATTTTATGAAACAAGCCCCAAATAGTTAACATGGTCATGAGGCCCTGTATTACACATCCCCAACTGGCCTCACTCACATTAACCTCTGCCACTCTCCTCTCCTCTCTCTATGAGTTCCAGCCAACCAGATCTTCTTTTATATCCTAGAATGGGCCATGTTACCTCTTACCCCAAGTTCACTGCAAACACAAGTTCTTTTCCTGGAGCTTCCCACCCCTTCCCTGGCCACCACCTGTGTGTGTGCCTATACTTGTTCTTGTCTGGTTCCCTAGAACCAGATCCCCTGAGATATGAACTTACAACACCTCACACTGTTTCTTCAAGTATGTATCACAATTGTGAGTAAATCATTTTGTTACTAGAGTTAAAAATGCCTTTCCTCTCCCTGAGAATGTAAACTCTAGAATAGTCATTATGTCTGTCTGGATCGTATTTTAATCTTCAGTTTTAAATGCCAGCAAATAGTAAATCCTCATATGTAGAATGGAGGAAATTGTAGGCCCTGGTGTATGGGAAAGTCGTAAGGAGCACGTGAGACAGCTGCTGAAAGGGCTTAGTGTAGATTATGGCAAACAGACTTTTTTTTTTAAGTTTATTTATTTTGAGAGGCAGAGAGAGGGAGAGAGAGAGCATGAGTGGGGGAGGGGCAGAGAGAGAAGGAGAGAGAGAATCCCAAGCAGCCTCTGTGGCTGTCAGCATAGAGCCCGATGTGGGGCTTGAACTCACAAACTGTGAAGTCATGACCTGAAACCAAAACCGAGAGTCAGACGCTTAGCCAATTGAGCCACCCAGGCAGCCTGCAAATGGACTTATTTTAAGACACCTGGAGCCCTGGATTATTGGTGGAGTTGACAAAGCTTCACCAGTACACGCTGGACAGTCTTCCTGTCTACCTGTTCACTGTTTCTCTAAGGATGCCTGGGTGATTCAGAGAGGACACCATAGAATTTATTAGTAAGCAAAGTTAAGGCACTTGGATACCAAGATGGGAGATATGGATCAATCCATCTGAGCTTTATTGAATGTTGTTAGATGGTCACCATGTGGAGGAGTACAGGGACAGGTCTGTTCCCATTCTGATCTGAAGGCAGATGTTATAGGCCACTTCCTGAGACCTTTTTGCTTCTGAAAAGCCTAGTTAGTTTGGTCATATTCCTGTTATTGTGATTCTCACTCTCTGACTCTTGCCTAATGAAATCCAAAAGGTATTAATAACAACATTTGAGCACCTTTGTTATGCTGGGCCCTAATCTAAGTATCTTAAATGTATGGACTTATTTAATTCTCAGAGTGATTCTATGAAACAGGATTATTACCGTTCCTAATCCCATGACATTAGAGTGGTTGCCCTGGTTACACAGCTAATAAATGGTGGCGCTGAGGTTTGAATTTAGAAAGTGTAACTCTTAGCGGCTCATGCTTTCACCACTGTGCTGGGCTGAAGAAATGGTTCTAAAAGCAACCTGTTGTTCATAACACTGTGAAATCTGGATTCCAACAGCCATTTGAGAGTTTTATCCTCTCTCCTTATCACATATCAAGAGAAAAAGAAATGGTGAATCAGTTGTCCCTATTTGACCAAAAGTGCCCTCATCTTCCTGGATCTTTGCTCAATCAAGATTAATTGTTCACTAAAACAAAGGGGAAAAAATGGGGGGTGTGGAGGAGGACTATTCAGGTTAGCAGGGTGTCTATACCAAAGACCTTCCACTAAATTCTTCAACCCACTCATTTTCTAGATTAGAACTGGGGAAAAAAGGTAGTGGTTTACAGTAGAAAACAGTAGGAGAATGTTAGGGACAGAAGAGAGAAGACCTAAGAAAACATGGCTTTGAGGGACAGGGCACAGTGAGAGACAGCTGCAGAAATAAATCATGGAGGAGAGCAAGGTGGGGGACCTTTGGCGGCTTTAAGGAGCAACAGGGAAGAGGTTGAATCCTAAAGGATCAAGACGTTTAACTCAGCAAGTTCTCTGTAGTAAACTGTCAAAGGATTTCAGCCGTACAGTGTGAGAGGAAAAAGTTAAAGTTTTCCTTGAAAATTAAAAACAAACAAACAAAAAACTACCACCTTGGTTGGCAGAGCTCACACCTTCACAATGTCAAATAACAGGGCAGTACCAAACTTTTATTTAAATTATTTATAAGTGATAAAATAACACTAATCAGAGTATGAATTTTTAATGTTTGCTGTTGAATATTCTATAATTCTCTGCATTATGTCTTTGATGACATGGTCTGCTGAAAATGGAAAATTCCATATTATCCTGATATTTTTATTCAGTTACTTCCTTGTAATTTGTTGTTTTTTTTTTTAGATAGTCTTAGTCACAAATGATGTACCTGTTATTTTTGTGGTGCTTCATTTGAGATAGTTGGGAATTGATGAGCTATAACTAATTAAATGTAAGCAAGTTTCTAAGAAAATTTAAGCAAATTTCTAAGACATTGCATTAATAAGTGGCTTTTCATTGTTTTTATTTTTTTATTCAAATTGTCATCTAGTTGACAACTCTTCCAGACATATATACGATAGAAGTGTAGGATGCTACTAGAATAGATTCTTTTAGGCTATGAATAATGCTAACCAGGATCCTAAAACAGGAAATAAAGGCAACCCTTAACAGGCACACAGCAGCATGAAAAATTCAATTCAAATGTAACCCGCTACAGCACTATATGTTGGCCAATAAAAGTCTCACGCAAATATAGCTTTATGGATTCAAGGAAGAGTTGTTAGTTTTAACTGCATTTTAACAACCAGACCACATAAAGTCTATGGTCTTATCTTTGGCTATAGAATATGATCTGTTCTCCAAATGACTAATCTGTTAAATTCAGCAATTATTTATTCAATACCTACTGTTGGAACGTCTAACTCGCAACATGCAAATGTTGGATTGCCTTGCCATGAGCGCTTTCTTGTGTGTAATGAATTTATCTAAGGAGAAAATTAGAAATGAGGGGATGAGAAAAGAAGTAATTTGAATGTCATAAGAACTCAAAGAAAAACTTCAGACCATTCTGATTTTATGCGTTTTACTTATTGGTGGCAATTGATGTACTTCTTGAAGTCTAGCGATTTTATAAGTCTAAAGAGCCTCGATGTTGAAACAAATACTATTAAAAACAAAAAAAAGCATGTCAAAAGAAATGTTATCGAAAACTGTTCCGACATCTGGTGTTCGTTTCATAAGTGGAGGAAAAACAAAACCGAAGCATAAATTGGATTGTGATTCCTGGCATGGATATGCAGTGGCATATATTTAGACTTTGGATATTACTATGAAGATGTTCTGCTCTTGTAATTCATTTGTGAGTTTTGCACAAATAAAAAAAAAATATTTGCCTCCAGGTGCCTGGTTTAATATGAGATCCCTTTTTGCTCATAAGTGCCCTTGCTCACTCTCCAGGTGTTTGTTACTTCAACTGCATGAGACTTTCTGAACATCCTTTGTGTCTGGGTAACTTGTGATTGGTAAAATGTAGGTGCATGGCACGGATCCCAGAAATGAGCCTGAAACGGCATATTGACTTTTGAAATAAGCAGGTATTTTCTAAGTCAGTGGTCCAAGACTGTGGCAGGATCACCTGTGGAGCTCCTGAAACTAGAAACGGGCTGGCCCCTCCCCAGACCTGGGGAATCAAAAGGTCTAGGATGGTAGGACTAGGCCATCTATTTAGTTGTCATCGTTAATCTTCTCAGGTGAATCTCACTCACAGCTAGCTTTGCAAACCACTAGTCTAAATAATTAACAGTTGTGCATCACTTTATAATTTATAAAGTAGGTCACAATTTTTAATCTGTTTTATAGACTAAGAACTCAAAATTTAAGAGAAGTGAAATGATTACCTAGGATTATTATTTTTCTTTTCACTGTTAGGGACCTGACTTTTTTTATTTTTTTTAATTTAATTTTTGTTTGTTTATTTTGAGAGAGACAGTGCAAGTGGAAGAAGGGACGGAGAGAGAGAATCCCAAGCAGGCTCTGCACTAATAGTTAGTGCAGAGCCTGACGTGGGGCTCAAACTCACCAACCTTGAAATCAATACCTAAGCTCTAATCAAAGGTCAGACACTTAACCAACTTAACCACCAAGGAGCCCCAGGGACCTGACTTTAAATCTAGACTTCTGATGCAGAGATGCTGGTTTTTCCCCCCCTTTTGACCAGTTTTTTTTTTTTTTTTGGCCATAATATACATACAGAAAAAAATGGCTCTGTCATTTTGTATAGCCCAGTGAATTCTTATGAACTGAATACATCCATGTAACCAGTCCCACAAATGCCCTCCTATGGTTCCCATCCAGTCAGTGACTGCCCTGCCCTCATGAGAGTAATCACTATCCTGCTTGTACCTGCATTGCATAGATTCACCTGTTTGTTTTGTATTTAGATAAACAGAATTACGTAATATGAACTCTTTTGTCTATGGCTTCTTTCAATGATCATTATATCTGTGAAATTCATCCAAGTTGTTTTGTGCAGCAATAATTGATTTGCCCTTATTACTTATTATATTTCCTTGTGTGAATATATGACAATCATTATCTGTCTACTACTGATGAAAATTTCCATAGTTCCAGGTTTTATCCATTGCCAACAGCACTCTCTCAACATTCTAGTGCATGTCTCTGGTGAACATGCACTTATTTCTATTGGGTATATTTCTTGAAAAATACTGAGCCTGTGAAATTATAATTTTGAAGGTGTAAATTGGCAGACATCACTTCTAGATTTTCCCTTCCAAACCTTCCTCTTCTTTATTATAATTCTCACCAGCACTCCCAACTTTATTAATGAAAAAAGGAAAAGGCAAATTAACTTACTCCAAGATATAGCATGTCTAGTAATGCCTAATCTATTCCAAGGGTCACTGGCTTGATTTAAAAGGACAACTTTCTGATTGTGGAATTTTAGGGCATAGGAGAATTCTAGGCAGAACTAAACAAATTGTTTTCTCTTATTTTGGCATAGAGTTGGGTTTGGGCCCCTTGGGACATAATTTTATGAGGAAATACAGAGTAATTTATTGGCTACTGACTGAGTAATCATCGTTTGACCATGTATACTTAGACAGAATGCCTCTAGGTCCAGGTCCATTCTGCCAAGTAACACTGATCAGAGTATGTCAGCCTGCTCGGACAGTATGTTCGTTTGGCTTCAGTTATATCAGCAGGATCCATCCTTCAGGTGTTTGATTGCCCCTGAGTCCTTACCAGTGGATCCGAGGGGTGCTATGGACCTTTCCTATGGATTCTCTTGCATGGACCTTAGATCCTTTAAGGTTCATTGATATCATAAGTCATATTGAATATTTCCTGGTGCCTCTAAGGAACCAGGGGGGGAAGTGTGATTGATTAATGGCAAGTGCATGGGTTTTCAAACAGGGAAAAAAAAAAAAACGAAACTAGGCCTCAGTTTTCTGGAGTATAAAGTTGGAATAATAACATTTCCATGAGATTAAGTAATATAATAGATAATTATGAGTCTAAAACAAGTATGAGCCTAATACAAGTTTCTGGTACTGAATAAATGATATCATTATTCGCTGCTAGAGGCCGAGGACTATATCTTATTTATTCTTATAAATAGTATCTAGGAGGAGAGCACCAGTAAATTTGTTTTTTAATTTTTTTTTTAATGTTTATTCATCTTTGAGAGACAGAGAGAGAGAGACAGAGCATGAGTGAGGAAGGGGTAGAGAGAAGGAGACATAGAATCCAAAGCAGACTCCAGGCTCCAAGCTATCAGCACAGAACCCGACATGGGGCTTGAACTCATGAACTGTGAGATCATGACCTGAGCCGAAGTCAGACGCTCAACCGACTGAGCCACCCAGGCGCCCCGGCACCAGTAAATTTTTTTAAAAGTTTTTATTTTAATTCTCGTGAGTTAACATACAGGGTTATATTAGTGGCACTGGTAAATTTCTTAGTGGTGTTGTGATACCTAAGTCCTGCTGGCTGGCGGGTAACATTCTCATGAAAAGAGGAAGCTGCTAGTTTTCCCTGTCGTCTTTGCCTTTCTGGGTGAATACTGAATTACTAACAAAACTACAATATCTTTAAACTCTCCAAATCTATTCCCTATAAGAAGAACATTCCCAGGTAACAACATCACAGCTAGGGGATTCAGGTTGAGTTAGGCTATATTTGCCTGAGAGTCAGAGTGTTACTTTGGAAGTATAGAAAAATGATGTTAAGGATGTCATCATTAGGAGCAGATATTATTTAAATTCAGATTTGTCCAAATCCTCAGGTTTACCTCTGGTCAAGCATGTTAATAAAACCAGCAGAACTATTTTAATTGCTTTTTACCTCCATGTCTGGGCTTCAGTGTTAGGTATTAATTTTCTTCTGAGTGGTATGAATGGTCACATCTGGAAAATGGATGTCGGCTTTCATTTAGGAAGTGACCATCAGTAGACTGTGCTTCTATTACTATGAATCTAAATATCACCAGCAATTCTGCCACCAAAGTACCAATAATTCTACCATGAATACCACCCCCAATTCCAGTATTACTGGCAACTCCATCACCAATGTCACCAGCCATTCCAAAATGAATATTCAAACTGACACTAGGCCTCAAAAAATATGCTAGGCTCTCAGAGTCCACACAAACCAAGCACGGTTCATGAGTTTACTGACTACATAGTTTAGTGAAGGAAAATATATCATAAAGTTGGCATTATTCAATCCTACCTGGCCTACATGGCCCCAGGTGGCCTTCATCTTGAGACACGTACTCTGCCCCTCACACGTTTTTTTTAATTTTTATTTTACTTATTTATTTTCTTCAGCCACACTAGCTTGTTCCAAGTACCAGGGTTTTTTATACTTAAATATGTTTGCATATTCTGACCCCTCTGCCTGGAGTAGTTTTGTCTCTGATCCTTAGGGGTTGAAACCCTTCTTAGGTCTAAGCTCTTAGTTTAAATGTCCCTTCCCAAGAGAAATCTTGTCTAGCTTCTTCTCTACATTAGGACAGTAGGGATAACTGCTCTTACTTTTCCTGCTTGATCAGTATTTGAGGAAATGAGTGTTGAGTGCCTAGCATGAAGATTGCAGGCAGCCATTGTTACTATTTGTATAAGAATAAAACTGCACTGGTGATCCATTGGACTGAAAATGAAAAACCAAACTGGATAGAAAACTAAAGCTCAGGAGACTAGAAGGACCCACAAGAGAGATGCTTCAGGTCAGAGATTAGGAAGAAAGCCTTGGAGCGTTTATATGAGCCACAGAGAGTGAAACTTTAGACCCATTTGGAGGCTGGAACACAAGCCCTTTAGAAGGTGATGGATAGGTATAATAGTATGGTTAGTGAGGTGGAACAGAGTGTACAAAATATGAAAATAGCAAAGGGAAAGGTATATAATTAACTACTTCTGGCATGATTATAACTGAGGGTAAAAACAGTCTTTATTGATGAGAGTGGCTCTTAATCACCATTACGTGTCCCGGCCCTTTCAGAGTCTCGTGTATCTTTCTGATTTCCTTTTATCTCCTGTTCCTCCTCGGTCTCACAGGCTTTGGATACAAAGTTATTATGGAAATATGGACTTGAAGTTTCAGCCATCTTTACTGCAACTAATTCCTATGAGTCTAGGCAAGGGGAGTCAGGATTTAGTCAACAGTTCTATTTTTGTTGTTGTTTTGTTAAAAGATAAAAATTATCCAACACACTTTGCATAAAGTTCCACAGAGAATATTCCTAAGTAATTATTCTGGCCCAGTTTCTTCCCTCTTTTCTTTAACTTGTTCTGTGTATGAGTCAGAGCATTAAACTCATCTTTAATTTAGCCTTATTCACAGTCAGTTTGGTGTAGTGGCATTAGGAGCAAAGATCATGGAGCCAGATGATTTAGCTTTGAATCCCAGCTCCTGGTTATGCTATGGTTGAGAACTTGGGTAAGTCACTTAGCTTCTCTCTGCCTTATTTCAATTATCACCACTCTGCAAAGTGGTGATAATAATCATACTTAATAGTACATAAGCCACAGAGTTGTTATGGCAATCAAATGAAATAAGGAACACAGACCAATTAGAGCAGTGCTTGGCACATATTAAGGACTGTTGAAATATGAGCTATCGTGATTGAACAACTAAAAACACTAGAGGGGGAATTTTAAGTTTTTGTACTTGTCCAAGGTTTAAATTGGAAAGTCCCAAAGTAATTGCAAAGACTGTTCTATAAGCTCAGCACATATTCCACCAAATCAACTGGTTTTGATCATCAGCTATGTTTTCTTTACGGATTAGAATATATCAAAGGTGGTTCCAGCCTCTTTTAAGCTTTTCTATTATATAACCTCATCTATAATAATAACCGTGTTGGTTAAGGAAATCATTATTCAAAGGACTGAATCATCTACATGCAAATGAATTTAGCATAATTTCCTTAAACATGGTAATCAGTAAAAAGAGAATATTCATTTTTTTCATAAGTCTGTGTCTGAAACAATTTAGCTACGTAAATGGGGGGAGGGGCCTATCCACCGTTTAAAATCTCTCTGTGGCACCTTTATGAAGTGAAATTCTCTGTCCCCAGCAATTATCATCTACCCTTAACATAGCATTTGATATGTATTTTATCTCTAGAGTCGGTATTTTTTACACAGGAAAGCCAGTTTTCTATTTTTTTTTTGAAAATGTTTTACTTTGGCTTTGTCCTGAGACTAGCAATTATGTTAGTAGCTTGTTACTTGGGACGTGTTTGATCAAGATCAGGGCTTTCAGCATATTTTCCTTATTGTGTGACTTCAGTTTTTTGAATGTCTTCAACTGTTTGTCTGTATTTTGAGAGAGAGAGAGAGAGAACCATGCACACAAGTAGGGGAAGGGCAGAAGGAGAGTGAGAGAGAAAATCTTAAGTAGGCTCTGCATTCAGCGTGCAACCCCTTGTGGGGCTTGATCCCATGACCCTGGGATCATGACCTAGCCAAAACCAAGAGTCCGACATTTAGCCAGCTGAGCCACCTGGGCACCCCATCTTCAACTGTTCTGATTATGCATCTCCACACAATAATCATTTGAGCACTCATACTCTATAAAGCAAAAACACTTAGGGGCTCCTGGGTGGCTCAGTCACTTAAGTGCCTGACTTTGGCTCAGGCTCAGGCTCAGGTCATGACCTCGCAGTTCCTGAGTTCCAGCCCCCCATCAGGCTCTGTGCTGACAGCTCAGAGCCTGGAGCCTGCTTCAGATTCTGTGTCTCCCTTTCTCTCTCTGCCCCTCCCCCACTTGCACTCCTGTCTCTCTCTCAAAAATGAATAAACATAAAAAAATTAAAGCAAAAACACTTATTATACATTTATCTTACTTTCCTAACATAATGAACATTATAAATATGAAAAAAAGAAAAATAAAAAGGATAACAGGAAATGGCTAAATGTAACATCCCTTTCTGTGTCCTAATTGACTGGCACAGGTGTGGAGTACGTTACTTCACTTTGTGTATCACTGATAGTTCAGGAAGTCTTTAGAGGCATTTGAAGTTCGTAAGTATCACGTGTCCTGATAAGACACAAAAACCATGATGAAATTCTTCGCTGCGGAAAATCTTTGGATTCACCGATTCAGCATTCATAGTTTTGATCTAAGCTTTAGTTAGACCCTGTCTCCCACACCCATGGGAGTTGGTTATGTGTCTCTGACTCTGGCAGCAAACCCATGGCTTACTTTCTTTGTAAGAATACATTAGGATTAAGTGTGGAAGAGGCACTTTAAGTAGATTTTTGTAACTGAGGAGTCTTCTCTGATGTTAGAGAAATTGAAGGATGTTTTGGAAGGCAGCCTTGTTGAGACAGTGGGATGGTCTGTGAAAAATTTTGTGTTGTGAACAAATAATTTCTGAAGATCTCCTTTTTGTTTTTCTGGCATCTATTTAGAGCTTACCTTCAGCGAATTGGAAGATTTTCCTGTGTTCACCAATATATATAACATAGCTTTTCGCAGACACGACTATCAACATCAAACCTGGACAATTATAATCAGTGTTAGTAGAATTTCCAAGCTGTTGATAAAAATGCTGTTTTTAAAACTGCCTGAATCTTAGTCGTTTCTAACTAATACAGAATTGGGGTGTACTTGAAAACTGCTTCCTTTTATAATAGTAAGAGAAATCTGAATCCATTGGCAACGTGCACATGAGAAAGAGATTCTAGATTGTTGTGAAAGTGAGTAATGAAAATGGAAAACTGCAGGCATGTAAGGAGGCACAGGCTAATGGATCTTCAAGGGGTGATGCCTGTTCGAACATCGGTGCCGGGACAAAGACACATGTTGTATGTGGATGTTCAGGATGCCCATTAGTAGTATGTGGATGGAAGCAGACGTATTTAAAACGTAATATTCTTAGTACTTTGTACAAACTAGCAATCTTTTTTTATTGGAAGGAAATGTTTCCTCCCCCTTAATTATTCCATCTGAATATCCAGTCCTGACATTTAAAGCAAAGCACGTTCAAATTTCCTTTGAAATTTAAAGTTTGTGCTAAATTAGGGTTGTTTGGTGGGAAGTGAGTGTTGCATTTGTTAGGGAGATTTGGTTATAAAAGTTTGATTGACTCAAGACTCTTCAAGTGGGTGAATAGAGCCAGTGGCAAGAAAATGACAAGTAGAAGTTGGTGGGAAGGTGATTCATTGCCATTTCCTGTAGTTCCTGGGCTGAAGGACAAAGAACTGTGGATCAGGGGTCAAGAAATGAAGTTGTGGCTATTTCTTTTAGGATTTTGCTTGAACGATGAAGCACAATGCTAAACCTGTGCCAAGTATGGTGTCTATATTTTTCTTTTTTTTAAAAAATTTTTCGACGTTTATTTATTTTTGGGACAGAGAGAGACAGAGCATGAACGGGGGAGCGGCAGAGAGAGAGGGAGACACAGAATCGGAAACAGGCTCCAGGCTCTGAGCCATCAACCCAGAGCCTGACGCGGGGCTCGAACTCCCGGACCGCGCGATCGTGACCTGGCTGAAGTCGGACGCTCAACCGACTGCGCCACCCGGGCGCCCCGCTATATTTTTCTTCATGGACAGAATGGTGCTTAGCTCCACACAACACAGTGGCTTCCCTTCCAGTGGTCAATGATAGCTGCTCAGTAAATGAATATCGAATGGAGTTAGGGAGGACTTTTCTAAAACATGGTAGATTGCTCCAACTATTTCTTCCTCCAGATCCTGCTTCCCTTTCTTCTCTCTTCCATTTATATTTATTTATCAAGCTCAAGTTATGTATGAGGAATTATGTAAGGTTACCGGGCTTGCTCTCTTGGAGCATATATTCTTTTTTTTTTTTTTTTTTTTTAAATTTTTTTTAACGTTTTTTTATTTTTGAGACAGAGAGAGACAGAGCATGAATGGGGGAGGGTCACAGAGAGAGGGAGACACAGAATCTGAAACAGGCTCCAGGCTCTGAGCCGTCGGCACAGAGCCCAACACGGGGCTCGAACCCACGGACCGTGAGATCATGACCTGGGCCGAAGTCGGATGCTCAACCGACCGAGCCACCCAGGTGCCCCTTGGAGCATATATTCTGATGGCTAAAATTGAATCAAAGAAGGTAAACAGGTTGAATAATTACAGATCACGACAAGTGCCGTGAAAGAACCGATGAAGGAGCTACGTTGGAAAATAACACGAGTGGTTGGGGGGATATGGTTCTGTGGTCAGCAGAGCATCTCTGAGATGGATACTTGAGTGATGGGCTGGAACAGCAGTCGTTGAGGGCTTGATGGAATCAAGTTCTGGAAAAAAGCAGTAGCTGTGGTGATGACATTAGCTTTCAGATCTGGAGGAGGAGTGGTATGCCTAGAAAGTAATGAGAAATCAGACAGGAGCATTTCTTTTCTGTTGGTTGTCCCTCAAAACAAATTTCAAGACCGTGGTTTAAGGTCTTGTCCTAGGTTACCTGCTTTAGTTCCCCTGCTGGGTGGTTTTCTGTCTAGACCATCGTGATATTGCTATCCACCCTTGCTGCCAAGCCAACCTGGTGTCCACATTCACCGTGCACTTGTGTAAGCACTTATTCAGTCAGCAGGGATTTTTCTAGCATTTACCAAGGCCAGATACTGTTTGGGGCCCTAGGGAAACAGGAGACCAAAAGACAGGCAAGGCTGAGGTCGGGGGAAAGGAGGCAAAGGATGATAAAGAAGCAAAATACGAGTCAATGGAAATTGCCATGCAGAGACTTCAAAGAGAGTAATATGATAGAGGATTGGTGTGGAGGGGGCACTTCAAATGACATCTTAAAGTGAGAAGAGCCTGCCAGAAGTCAAAGGCCTGAAGTACATGGGCCCTTGGATTAGTTCCAGTGTAGCCCTTGCATCACTCTGACTCCAAGTTATTCCTACAGGCAGTTTCTTCTATTCTATTCATTGTGAGACAGGCAACACAGAAAGCCTCAGAAACTCAAGACTTGCTAAAAATGATGATGATATAATTTATTGAGCATATAGTATTGGCCGGTATTAGCTGGGTACTTTTACATGAATGACTATCCCTACAGAGCAGGGTTTATCTCCACTTACAAAGGAGGCAGTGCTATCTTAGAGAGGGAAAGGAACTGGAGGTCATAGAGCCCATGAGGCTCAGGATTCAAGTGCTGGCAGTCTGGCCATAAACTCGAGCCAATCCTGGGAACTGTTTGCATTGTGGTGGGTGTGTGGGTATGTTGGGTTAGCCGGAAGGAAAGAATGTGGACCTGTCTCCCCACATACTTCTCTCTGGAGCTTCAAAATGCATCTTTGCCTCTAGAGTGGAAATCGAAACCATTCGTTCTTTTGATGTCGATTAGTGTGGTAGGTATGCTGTTTGCACATTTGGATATGTGAAGAAAGTCTTATACAGACAATGATTAATATTTGGGAAGGGAGGCAAATATGTCAAGACATAGGTTTCACAAAATTTCAGATCTGTTAGATTGCATGTGGAAGTGATACAACCTACTTTTGAGTCTGTTGTGTGTGAAAGAAGACTGAAGAATTGTCTTCTCTCTCCCACCCTCCTTCCCCCCTCTGTCTCTCTCTCTCTTCTCTTCCTTCCCATATATTTGCCTGTTCAGAATATCAAAATCCAGAGCCCCAGCTGGTCACCCTGGGGGAGAATTATTAAAAAAAATCAGTTATATGTGTTCCCTTTTGAGTTTTCTATAGGTAACGGGCCAGACTGGCGGAACTGACCTTGCCCCTGACTGTGGGGCAGGAAGATACAGGTCAGGGAGATCTCTAGCTTTACTTTCCTGCTCTGGCAGTGCTGTTTCCAAGGCCGAGGGGCACTGTAGCATTTAGAACTGAGCTCTAAAGCGCAACCTTTCTGGGACTGCTATTCACCATCACCTTCTTTTGAAACGGAGTATTATGTTGCACAGTAGCTTGTCCTCAAGAACTGGCCAGCATGCTATCAGCAAATGAAAGCACAGATGCTTTACCTGTGGAAAAAATGACCTGTTATTGTTATGGGTCTTATTGTCATCCTAAAATATATCTCCCTGCATCTCCCACAGATAGGCTATATCCTTTCATGCCACAAATAGCAAGTAGAATGAGGGGCTCTCAGCTTGCCAGAAGTCTACAAAGCAGGCTTAGTTTATCATTCACCCACTTTTGAGTTCCTTCTGCCCTGTTCCCAGCAAATGGCGATGTGACCCATCCTGAGATATGTCTAACCATCGAACTATTTAATTCCTGGGGAGCTTAGTCCAAACAAAGGAGTTTCTGTTTAGCCATTAATTTGGTTACCTATCTGTCCTCCATTCACCTCCTTCCTTGATCGGTCAGTTGGGAGGTTGTTTAATGAGGTATTGAGCGCTTACTATGTGGCAAGGGGTTTGTTAGCCAGGGACACAAAGACAAAGACATTATGGAATGATCTGCGCCCTATTTTCTTTACACTTATAATCCAAGAAAGGATACAAAATGTAGATAGTTGATGGCATTGTAGAATGACACTTGCTATAATGAAAATATGTACCGAGTTAATTAGGATCATTTGTCTGCCAGAGTGGTAGACAGAAAAAGGTGAGTTCTCTGCTTTAGATCGAAACGAATACAGGAACAGTAGTCCCTCGCACTTGGCTTGTGTATCTGCGATTTTAGAAAACATACTAAAAACCTCTGGCAGGCGAGTCTAATACCCTTCACCTCTACAGATTGTTTGTAGTTTTGTCTATTCAAGGTCCTTTGCTTTGATGTCCACTCAGTGGCCTTCAAATGTTATTCCTTGAAACTAGATAACTTAGAAGGTGTGTGATGAGTCTGTTTTTATTTTCAAGTTTCTTATTTTAATTTTTAAATGTTTATTTTTGAGAGAGGGAGGGCAGGGGAAAGAGAGAGACAGGGAGGGAGGGAAAGCACGAGCGGGGAAGGAATGGCAGAGAGAGAGGGAGACACAGAATCCAAAGCAGGCTCCAGGGCCTGGGCTGTCAGCACAGAGCCTGACATAGGGCTCGAACTCATGAACGGTGAGATCGTGACCTGAGCCAAAGTTGGAAGCTTAACCCACTGAGCCACCCAGGTGCCCCTCTTTCGAGTTTCTAAATAACTACATTAAATGAATTTCAGGGAAAACATCAAATACTCAAAAGTTTTGTCAAGCTTTTTAAATCTCATCTTTATCAATGAGAGGCGGCGTCTCAGGACATGCGCAGCATCTGCTTGTCCCTGGTGCGAAGTCCCTGAGACCCTTATTTAGGAGAACCTCCCACGAGGAGGCTTCCTGTTCCAGTTTTGCTCCTGATCTCCCCAGGTACCGAAGCAAAGGTGAAAGCTTCCCGAAGTCCACACTAGTTCAGACACCCTCTGCTCTCTTCCTGCAGGAGCCAGGGACTCAGCCATTTGAAAGGGACTGCTCCAGGCTGCCTTTTGGCGCAATTTCTCAGTTTCTATTTTAATTCTGCCTACTCTCCTACACGCTTCCCCTTCTTCCTCTGCAGGCTTTTCCTCTGCCCATCTACTTGTGTCTCCACATCCTGATTCTACAAGCTCCTCTCCTCCCGATCTCCTGGAAATGCACACACATTCTTTAACTTCTAAACCTTCCCCTAAAACATTAGAGATCAAATAAGTGTCAAGAATTGCTGAAACTCTGTGTGTTTGCGTGAAGCCACTCCTTTCACTGTCTTTTATATCTTTTTGAGTGGCTGCTCAAGCCATACCTTCCAGATCTGAGTGTTGTGTGACATTAAGCAAATTAATTACTCTCTCTGAGCCTCTATTTTCTCATGCACGAAGGCAAGACGGTAATACCCATTTAATGGGGCAGTTGGGCATTAAATAAGCTGATGTTGTTTATGTACTGAGTACGATGCTTCCCCCCCGATGTCTATTAATTATATAATAATTCTGAAAAGAAGCTAACATTTCAGATATGTACTAATATGTACTTAATAGCGGTTAGTAGTTTGTATACAAACAAGGACACTGAACTGTGAAAGTAGTAGGTGCAATTTCTGTTTAATAAATGTTAGTCTGTTAGTAGATTCAAATCTGTGTCAGTGGGAATCAGCATCAGTTCTTTTCCATGAGTGTGCAGACCTGTGGGAAGAGCCTCTTCCGTGTTTTACACAAGGCTTTGTGTGCTCATGGGGTGTGGGATTGTGGCCAGTGAAGTGGCAGGTTCCGGGATCTCTATGAGCATTATTTGTTTTATATGAAGCGGCAGGAAAATACAAGTTTGGGCCAAGGCAAGTTAACCTCGTCAAAGGTTTTAAAGCCGAATGGTGATGTTCTCTGGAAAGTGTCACAAACGGTGGCCATCCGAAACTCACCTAAAAGCAATGTTTAGAAAATTTAAGATATATAAATGAACTTAAATTTGTACTTCTCTTCAGGCACCTTGCACAAATGCAAATATTTTTTTTTTTTTAATTTTTTTTTTCAACGTTTATTTATTTTTGGGACAGAGAGAGACAGAGCATGAATGGGGGAGGGGCAGAGAGAGAGGGAGACACAGCATCGGAAACAGGCTCCAGGCTCTGAGCCATCAGCCCAGAGCCCGACTCGGGGCTCGAACTCACGGACCGCGAGATCGTGACCTGGCTGAAGTTGGACGCTTAACCGACTGCGCCACCTAGGCGCCCCTAGAAAATTTAAGATATATAAATGAACTTAAATTTGTACTTCTCTTCAGGCACCTTGCACAAATGCAAATATTATGCTGCTTTGTAACTTTACATATTAGACATTAATCTGATGATTTAATATTATTTCTAGTACAAGGGTCAGAAGCCCTTGTAAACCCAAAGACGGTGATCTAGTTATTATAGGATATTTTCCTAAACAGATTTGAGGCCATGTTTTAGTTCTTCATTATCATTTTATTAATTGAAAATAATATTCCTTTTGCTTGAAGTACCGTCTCCCTTTCATTGCCCTCCTATTCGTTTCCTGAACTTTACATACAATTGACTATATTTATACTAGAAAAAAATGATTGGCTGCTTGATATTGGCTCAATTATGACAGTACTTTTATTCTTTTGCATTATTTTGATATGATAAGTTAATTTCTCTTTGAATAATGTCTTCCGTGAAAAACAAATAGCTAATATATTTGTAAAACAAATACTAGTCAAAAGAGGGCAGCAAGGTTTCTCTAATGTGAAATAAAGGAATTTCTTTCAGAAGAAACCTAGGGAATTAAGAACCGGGAGACTTTTGAAGTACCACAATATGCAATAGTGGTTAAAAAGTTAACCACTTTCCTAAAGAAAGTGTTAAATTTAACAATTTAACATCAGACAGCTTTCCACAAAGAGGCAGGCATCCTTGCAAAAGGAAGAAGTGGGAAACTACTAGTGAGCAAGGATTTTATCCTTTTTTTTGCCACTTCTGGCTTACTTTGGTCTTTGGGGATTTAAGGAGCAAGAGGTTAAAACTATAGGGTCGTTGTGAAGTTGTACAAGCTGACAGCCTCCCTGAACTGCACCATATGGAAAAGCTCAAGGTTTTGGAGACAAAAAACACACCTGAGTTTGAATTCCAGCATGTCTGTTTACAGAGCAACCTAGGTCGTTGTCTAATAGCATCATTATCAGCACTACTACCTATTTCCATACTGGAAGAAGCATGTACTTTCCATAGAGAAAGTCCTTCAGGTTGGCTTATCCTCCTCCCTTTTCCCCCCTTACAAATAGAGAGGGAATCATTTTGTTGAGAAAACTTAAGTCAACTACAGAACAGTAGCCGAACTACAGGCATGATTCATAAGCCAGAAATGTCCAACCTCAGTCGGTTTTTAAGATGAAGACATAAAAATAACTGGATGCTGACTTTCCAGTTTTCAAATTGACTGGGGTTAAGAATAAGAACAGATATTAGAGACACTGGTGTTCTTACATTGGTAGTAAGATGCAAATTTGGGAGGCCAGAGTACATGGGTGGCATGGAGCATCTTAAAATTCCATTCCTTTTGCCATAGTAATTCTATTTAAAAAAAATTTAATGTTTATCTTTAGTTTTGAGACAGAGACAGAGCATGAACAGGGGAGAGGTAGAGAGAGAGGGAGACACAGAGTCAGAAGCGGGCTGCAGGCTCTGAGCTGTCAGCACAGAGCCCAATGCGGGGCTTGAACTCGTCAACTGCGAGATCACGACCTGAGCTGAAGTCGGATGCTCAACCCACTAAGCCAGCCAGGTACCCCTGCCTTAATAATTCTATTAATTTGCTTACAGAGATATTTGTCTTTTCTTACAAAGCTTCATAAATGGAGATTTCCATTAGGCTGGTTTTAAATGTTTTGTTTTATTATTATTATTATTTTATCTTATTTTACTTATCTTTTTTTTAAAAAAAATTTTTTTTTCAACATTTATTTATTTTTGGGACAGAGAGAGACAGAGCATGAACGGGGGAGGGGCAGAGAGAGAGGGAGACACAGAATCGGAAACAGGCTCCAGGCTCTGAGGCATCAGCCCAGAGCCCGACGCGGGGCTCGAACTCACGGACCGCAAGATCGTGACCTGGCTGAAGTCGGACGCTTAACCGACTGCGCCACCCAGGCGCCCCTACTTATCTTTTTTAGAGAGAGCACAAGTGGAGGAGAGGGGCAGAGGGAGAAAGAGAGAGGAGAATCTTAAGCAGGCTCCACACTCACTGCAGAGCCTGACACGAAATTTGATCCCATGACCCTAGGATCATGACTTGAGCCAAAATCAAGAGTTGGACATCCAACCAAGTGAGCCACCCAGGCACCCTTCCATTAGCCTGTTTTTAAATAATAGAAAAATATTATACAGTGAAACATCTTGTGGCCATGAAGCACAATGATTTAAAGAGAATGCTTAATAACATGAGAAGTCTCTTGAGGCCATATCCCTTGCAAAAAAGGTGAGGTAGTCAGCTATGCCTAGAGTATGTTCTCAGTTATGCCTCCGAAAAGAATATATGCATTATCAAAGGCAGGAAAAAAGACTCAGATGGCAGCACTGACTGTCTTTCCATGGTGGAATTAGAGATGATTTCTGTTTTCTTCTTTATACTCTTTTATGTTTTCCAAGTCCTTTGCAATGTGCATAGAATAATTAAATATTCAGGAAAAAAATCAAGGAACAGATGAAGTCAATCCATTGAGTTGAAGAAAACTGGTCAAGAAATCTAAGTGCAGGGGGAACCTTTCATTCTACAGCCAAGCCCCCTGAAGGCAAAAGACAGGATGGTCACATCAGCTCCTGGTCCTGGAAGGGCAGCTCCCAGGCTGGAGCCCTCTGCCAGGGAGAGGCTGCTGAGGGGTACGGAGGAGAAGAGCTGACAAACATTCCTAACATATAGTGTTTGCTTAGTTTAACCATGATTCCTCTGGGCTGCAAAATAAACTCAGAGTTCACCTATGCCCAGAAACTGTTGTGCCTCACAACTAAGAGCTGGGATTTTTAGACTTTTCTACTCCTTGTAGGTGTGCAGTTTTTTTTTTTTTAAGTTTATTTATTTTTTTTTTAGTAATCTCTACATCCAATGTGGGGCTCAAACTCATGACCCTGAGATTGAGAATCATGTGCTCTTCTGACTGAACCACCTGGGTGCTCCTGAGATGTACAATTTTTTAAAAAAGTGGAGAGTCATAGCATGGCATGAGCTCCTGTTTTCATTTTGCAATACAGAGTATATTGGGAGTAAAGAAAAAAAAACTACCATCTATAATCATAACGATTTTGTAAAAGAAAGAGCTCTACTGCAAAATGTAGGCAATACATCATAATCTGAGAATGAGACAGTATTTTAATCGCATACATTATGCCCTGTGAAAACCTCATTATATGTTTCTTTTAATTTTGTAATAGATACATGAAAACATCACAGTGGACCATCATGGGTCCGGGGATTCCCACTTAAGGAACCACTAACTGATATTTGGCTAACTCCCCTATAGCCTCCTCACTTCATTTGAACAATGATCGCTGTGCCTTTTGTAGAAATGAAGGCACTGAGGTCAACGTGGTATAAGAGGAGCATTGGATAGGTCTGACCAGATTTTATTGTACTTTCTGCAAAGTCCTCATATTTGTGTTCATAGTGTCCTGAACAAAAAGAAAACCAAAGAATTGATTTAAATATAGAAATTGCTTAAGGAATGAGCTAAGGTTTAACATAGTAATTCTATTAAATAAATGGTAATTTTGTTAAATGTTAAAAACATTGCTCATTGTCATTTTGGGTATTGCTAGGGTTAGCTAGGAGAGACTAGGAGCCTGAATCTACAGGAAAGGTCTATGCTTCTTACAAGGGGGACCATGGTAGATGAAAAGATGCTAACCAATGGTGGGGAATGATACAAGCTTAACTAATATGGGTAGAAGTTGCACAAACTCTTCTGTTCACAGAGAGCTTTGAGCAGGGAACATGGTGACCTTCTAGACAGAGACACAAGCTTCTATGGCCCTCATGTCCCCATCTGAGAGTCTGTGAGAGGCTCTTACCCTAACTCTGTTAGGGAGTCTCTCTCAATGCTCTCCTACCACATCCTAACTGTTCTGAGTCCAATTCTTTGCCTGTAACCCCAGAACATTCCTGTGTCTACTCTGAGATTGAATGACTTGGAGATACATCTGTAGACCTTACATCTCTTTGCTGGGCTAAGATCTCCTGCCTAAGAGCTATTCTTTTAAAAAGAGAAGGGGATTAAATAGAACCAGGGTCAGAGAACTTCTGGTGACCCAGGGGGAATGGTGATTTGTATTAAAAATGCTCTACTTTAGGTCAAGAATCCCAAAAGTTCTTGTTTGACAGTTGAACTTTAGTTCAGTTTGACATTGAAACGTGGGGAAATTAGGAGAATAAATCCAAGACACGAACCACTAGGTTACTAGGGAATGTTAAAAGGTAACCTGAAGTAGATTAAAATTTTTAAGAGTTTGAGCAAAATTGGATTCAAATTGGGCAGCATCCTATCTAGAAAGGAGCTCCAAGGAGCTGTGCCAAATGAAAGACTTTTATGGGAAGAAGAGAGCAGGAACAAGGAAGTTATACTAGACCAAAAAGCAGGTTGGTTATGGCAAGGCCACTTCCCTTTAGGAGAGAGCAGGGGTCTGCCAGGCAGATTACGTAACTAGTGGTGAGCAGGTGATTCCCGATTGACTGGTATGAGATTCCATTTCTGTGAGAGAGCTGACACTGGAAGTTAAGTCTCATTTTGGTGGCATGGGACCAAGCATAAGCCACACCATTTGGGACCTGTGGTTTGTTTTTTTGTTTTGTTTTGTTTTTTTTATAGGTCCCTCTGATACCTTCCAGGGAGATCCCATGTGACTTAGTTACACATTGAATTAGAATGGTAACTTAGCATTTGCTTTTTTTTTTTTTTAATTTTTTTTTCAACGTTTATTTATTTTTGGGACAGAGAGAGACAGAGCATGAACGGGGGAGGGGCCGAGAGAGAGGGAGACACAGAATCGGAAACAGGCTCCAGGCTCTGAGCCATCAGCCCAGAGCCTGACGCGGGGCTCGAACTCACGGACCGCGAGATCGTGACCTGGCTGAAGTCGGACGCTTAACCGACTGCGCCACCCAGGCACCCCACTTAGCATTTGCTTTTAATGGAGTTCCTTTTCAGTGTGCTGATTTTGATCCTAGTCAGTGTGTTTTTGCTGACCATTAATGGTTTTGATTCAAATCTAGCAAATTAATGATGTCTGAGGTTGACTGGCCTCTAACAGATGGTCTGGTCTGCATGTGGCCTGTTATATTACTACAAATTTGGGAGTGTTCGAATGCTAAGAATCCAGATTCAGGCTCCCAGTAGACAGAAGATATTTGCTTTTATCATGAATATCAAATAAATGAGTAGTCCCACCATTTTTTTCCTTTGAACTTTCACTCACTTTTTATGATGAAATATACATTAGAAAAATTAAAAGTGGCTCCATGCTGTCAATCACTTAAAAATCCAGTACGTTCCTTTTTCAAAGAATTTCATGAGGCAGTCTGCTTCAAATCTATTTTAACTTTATTTTTTAAAAATAGCATTTTATTTTATTCTGTGGAGCAAGGGTATATTTGGCTCTACAAGTAATTCTGCTTGAACAGTTCTTACTTTCTCTCCACTTGGTTTTGGAGAAAGGAAGGCTTTTCTTCCTTCCGCTATTTCTGGTTACTGCATTTCCTCTTTTAAAGCTCTGCCATGTCAGGATTTCTTCACCTGGATCCCCCAACAGGGTTCAGGGTTTCAGTAAACCTACATAAGAGTAAAAATGACACCTATGTTTTACCAACTTCCAGCTAACTGCAACTTAGCAAGTCCTTCCGTTATGGATATAAGCCATAGAAATTGTGTGCAACTCCGTTACTATAGATAAATCATACGTAGATCATAATCATAACATCACATTGTCATTTTTGCATATTTGATTAATAGTTCCAGTAGTTATTGGACACATTTCTACATATTCATAGTTGATATTTTTATAGCGAAGTGTATTTCTGTGTCACAGAAATATTCTTGTAATGTTTTGATAGCTTTCCCCAATATAATTAGTTCCCTTTATAATGCTATGTATTTTATTTATTTAAACCTGCTGTTCTGAGAAGGGGGTCCATATGCTTCATAAAACTGCAAAAGGAGGCCATGGTTCAGAAACTATTGAGAATTTAAATTGCTTTTTCTGAAGTCTCCTTTTTCTACATAAACCATAGTTTGAATGTCCTTTGCTTATCCTGAAATGCTCCCTAAATCAACAAGCTTGTATTTTTTTCAAAATCCTATGATCTAATATTGCATGTGAAGTAAAAGCATTTTTAGTGCCAGTTAGAAAAGTGAATCAGACATTAAATTAGCATTTACTATAATGAAATCAGACCTGTGTAATTACCAGTGTGCAATTACACTCATCTGAAAATTTGCTGTGTTTCCCTTTTCAGCATCAAATAATCAAAACTCTTATTTGGCTGTGATGATAAGATGTTCTTTCTCCACATTCTGAATACAGACATTGATTTTCTATGACAAAAAGTCTCTGTAACAACTTAATTGATTAAAATATTTATTAGGCGCTTATAATACACTAGACACTGTGCAAATAATATTCATTGTTATTGGTATATGAATGTTTAATTCAACATACAGATAGAGAGTACTAAATGCAACATGCCCAAATCACCATAGACTATTTTAAGGTTGAAAAACACTATGTCAGAAAATAGACAAAGAAAAAAAATCACACACAGAAACACTTATTTTTGCATATTTATTTGTCGTGAGTTGAATTCCAGAATTAAAGCCTAACTTGCTGTTGGCTCTTCGTGACTCTGTACCAAATGAGGAGGCAGCTAGCTCTGTTTGCAGTGATTGGTTAATCAGAGCAAGAGTCTCCCATTTCCATTGTGAGGGTTGATGTCAAATCGCAATAAAAGGCCTGAAGTTGGGTGTCAGATGGACCCAAGTAGGCATCCTGGCTCTATAGCTTCCTAGTTGTGTGACCTTTTTAAAGATGCATCTTAGCCTAGATTCCTTTTCTTTAAAATAAGAGTAATAGAGTCTGATTTGCAAGGTAGTTACGGGAATTAAGAGTTATATGGAAATTACCTGCCACAGTTGTCTGCCACATAGTGAGTGCTTAACAAATTCTAATTGTTGTGATTTGTTGTCAAAACTGTTCAATATGCTCCCTTCCTAGCGATAAGAATTCAAGAATTATGTCAAATCCGGAACTCAGTTTAACTCTTATGATGCCTCTTGTCTTGGGGAAATACAATTAAGTTCAACAAAAAAATACACACACACACACACACACACACACACACACACACACACGAGTCAAATGGAAAATACCAAAGGGCAGTAGAAACAAATGCTAAATGTTGTGGTATTTATTTAGATCATTTGGAACCCTGGCACAAAACAGAACAGTTAAATGAAAAGACCATTTACAAATATGTGGGTAAGTTTGCCACAGAATGGTGCCTTACTGAAAGAGTAGCACAACTTGAAGAGCCATCACTGCCCCATGAAACCAGGACAGGAAGCCGTTTCCAGAACCTGGAGAGAGAGAGGGCTATGGTGGCACTGTGGGAGAGTGCCTCCTGATAGGAGTTCTAGCCTTGTCTGGAGGAGCACAGCTCCTCTCCTTGTTCCCAGGGAGGAAGCCCAGGAAACCTATATCCTAACCTCTGTCCCCACCCAACCAAAAAGGCGCCAGAAGTCAGAAGGCTCATGAACCCAGGTAAAGCAGTCTATATGGTCAGCTTGGGGGAACAGGATGGAAAAGGATTGGGATTGGATTGGACAATCCCATAGAGATTAGTCAGCAAAATACTGTTAGAGGCATTTAGGAATTCAGAGGAGAGTACCATAAGGATTTAGTATAATCACAGGAAGCTGACAGTGAAAGCTGGCTCCTATAAATAATTTCTGCTTTAGACATACACGTGAGTACTTTTGAATTAAGTGTGACACAACCATTCAGCTATAACAATTCTACCAAATTATATGGTTGGAAGGCCCCCCTGAAATAATGGTGCCGTTTCTTCTTGTGGCTGAACTCCTTAGTCCTCGCGAACGTGATACAGTTTCACCAAAGCCCAGGAGTTTTGCCTTGCAAAATGCTCAGGAGATGTAGAGAGAGTTTAGCAAGCAGATTACCTTGCGTGAACAGACTGAACTGATGCATAAGGAGGTAGAAATTTCAACTAACTTGACAATAGTTCTCAGCCTTGTTTTTCTCCCTCTTCTTAAATGGCCAGGTAATCTGCTCAAAGATAAGCTCTCTCTGTTCTGGAGCCTGCTCAAAATCTCTCACTCAGCTGCCATTGATTACTCCTACAAGACCTATTCATTTGAAACTTTCTATTGATCTGTTTACAGAATTCACTTCAGGACTTCTTTTTGTGACAAGGATGCATCAACAAGGGATTCCTTTGGGTCTGATTTATAATTTTTTTTGTGGTTGGTAAGGCTGTTTATATGTTGGAAGAGATTGTCCCAAATGCCTGCGCTTACCACTGTGCGCAATAGAATAATTCAGACTTTCAGCAGCCATTCAGTGAATCCTTTATTTACCAGACATTTTCTCAGTGACTGTTTTGTGCCAGGCACTGTGTTATTAAAGATGCATTAGCTAGCTCTAAGAGGTAGCTGCTTTTAATTCTAGTAGATTGATAATACTCTCTTTGCATTGTTCTCTTGAGATAGATTCCCAGGCCTTGCTTAGGCTCAGCGGAAAAGAGCTATGTTACTGATGAGACCAGTGACAGGATTGGACATGAGGCAGTGATACTTTTAGCTCACCTGCTTGGCCGTTGTGTCTTTTAGATGTCGTACCACTTCTTTTCAGTGAGAGGAAGCCTTCGTAGTAACAGGCAGGTTCACTTCAAGTATGTATTACTTCCCACCCAGAAGGCTCTCAAAATCCTTGTTGAATAAATTAATGTAAGGACTTAAGTACTCAAAGGAATTAGCCTTCTTGAGGATAAGGTGTCCTTCTCCCTTCTTCCTACTTTTATCATATTTTGCACAATGGGAGTGAAAAGTCACATGTAAAATGGTGGATACCTTTCTGTGCCTCACATTTCTGGAGATTGTCACTAATGATATCTGTGGATCTGTATATGAATATCGAAACTAATGGAGTATATTTAAAATCACAAATGACTGAGATCAAGCTCCGAACTACTTCCAAGCAGAATGTGAGAAACAATTATAAAGTGAAGAGTAGGTTACATTTACTGGATGTGCTCTGTACTGGCTTCGTAGAAAAGGTTGATGATATATATATTTGCCCCTCAGTTAGAAGTAATGAAACTTTGGGGCACCTGGGTGGCTCAGTCGGTTAAGTGTCCGACTTCAGCTCAGGTCATGATCTCGCAGTTGATGAGTTCGAGCAGAACTCTGATCAGAACTCTGATCCGTACTGCATACTAATTACAGACATCATCTCATTTAATCCTACCGATGAATTTCAAATGTGGTTACCTCTCTTACAGATGAGAAAATGAGTTCAAGAAAGGTTTCTAAGATTTTGACTTGTCTGAGGACACATAGTAGGTACATTGTAGTCCTAGAATGTGTACCCAGATCTGGCTGACAAAGAAGTCCACATATTTACATGCCAGTGTGTCCAGAGCATTTTATCCTTTAAATTTAAACGCCTTGTTAAATGAATTAAACAAGAAGGCCATTAGACTGAGCTTCAATTAATGTCAGCAAACCACAGGTCTGAATGCCTCAGGGTTACAAAAACAAAACCTAAAGACAACCAGTCACTAACAGCCAACTAGGTTTTAAACTATAGACAGTTAATAATTTCCTTGCTTTGCTTCTGCCTTTTCTCTATGAAAGCCTCTCTGCCCAGACCCTACCAGTAGGTGTTCTTAACCACGGATGCTTTGGCACTGATTTGAATCGAGGTTTTGCTCAAAGTCTTAGAATTTTTAATATGCTTCAGTTTCTCTTCTAACAACCTTTTGGATGGCTTGTTCTCTCTGGAATCGTGCCTATTGCCTTAAACCATGTATGGTGTGTGTGTGTGTGTGTGTGTGTGTGTGTGTGTTATATGTCTATATGTGTCTATATATGTCCATATCTATATATCTATAGAGAGATCCAGATACCCTATAGGCATTTGAGTTCATATTTCCTGCCCTACAAGAAAAACATAATTTGTTCATGGAAAGAAGTATTCTTTTATTCCTGAAATAACTTAAAGGGCTCCCAGATTATACAAAGGTAAATCCTGAAAGGTAAATTCCCAAAGGGAGAGGATTAGAGGGCAGGAGCTGAATTATTTTGCATAATAAAGTGGCAGTTAATTTGGATTGACCTCTGGTAGTTTGAGAAGTCTGGGCCTCCTAAATTTGAAAGGAAATACAGGATTGGGAGGGTTTTGGGGAGGATAATGGCCCAAGGCAGCAGGCTGAGGTGTACTGAGGGGAATGGGCTGGGAGAGAGAAATCTCAGGGAGACTTGAGTGGGTCAGAGAATAGAATTTAGATTGGTTGTGTGTGTGTGTGTGTGTGTGTGTGTGTGTGTGTTGGATTCTGCCTCCCTGTGTCCTTTCCAGCTCCCAGGGACTGCTGGGGTCTGACTCACTGTGGAGAAAGGAAGGGCCCTCCACCCAGCATGTGGGCTGGGCCCAGCTTCACAGGAAGGGAGGATGGAGGGCAGGGTCACTGCGGATCTAGCTGGGAGACAAAACGGGGTTAGAAATAATGAGAAAATGTAGGTTACCTCCCACCGCAATGCTTAGAAGTAACAGCAGTAACGCTGGATTTCCCCAAGCAAATGGAGACTGGAGTCATGTTGCTTGGATATTAAAGAAAACTGTGACCCCAGAAGATTGGAATACGTGGGGGCACTTATTTTGCAGGCTTTTCAGTGGCTGAAGGAAGCGAAGAGTTGCTTCTCCTCAGATCCTTTTGGGAACTCCTACTCTTTCTCCCCATTAGAACATTTTAACAAATACTCCTTTTGCTGTCAACATATTTTATAAACACCCTTTGCTGTCAACCTGTTGTATAAATGTATGGGCAAGGAAAGATCGGGTCCAATTGGCTTTGATCATTTTTCTTCATGGCACTGTGTTCTGGGGTGTGATATGAGATCACCTTATGCTTTATACCACTCTGCTCTGGCGGATATTTTCCAGATTAAGCTCTTCCGAATGTGTTTCAAGATGGATTCTGATTATCCCTCAATCAGCAGCCAATTACCTGTTCTTTTAAAGATCTCAGCACATTTGTGTTTTCTTGAGGACATAGAACTAAAGTCAGTTCTAATGATTACCACTTCACTGAGGGTGAGCCAGGCACTGTTCCCAGTGCCTTAGTGTTAACCATCAAATCTCTAACCTTGCAGTTCTTATTTCCATTTTGATGGTAAAGAAACTGAGGGGTGGACAAGTGATTTCTTTTGACTGCGATGTCATAGCCGCGATCAGCAGCAGAATTAGGGCATAAACCCAGGTGATCAGATTCCACTCCAAGCCTATACACAGCCTCGTGATAAAATGAGGTTGGGTTAATGGAAATGGTACAGTTTTGATAGTCTCACTTCTTGTGTTCTGGCCTTAAACTTTTAAGGAAGCACCTTTGCTGCTTTGTTAGATGGTAGTTAGGAATGAATGCATTCGAATGTCAGTCTTTGGGAACTTAAGTTGGGGAATACACATGGTAGTATTACCTACAGGAATTCACAGGCCAGAAAGGCTCATTTTCCCTTCCCCTCTAATTATCCCCAGAACAGTTCAAGGCTTCTAGGTAGGAAAATTTTTTGGCTAGATACAGGGTTCTCCTGTTTTTATGAAGAGTGAAAGATGATTTAAAAACTAAGGTAATAGGCAAAAATATAAGCAGGTGCACTTACTAGAGATAATGATCTGAAAGGCTTTTTGAAGATCATTGGAACACTTGAAAATGTGTACCATCATTATATAAGGGTACAAGTATGCTTTTCTTTTCTTCATTCACTATGAAGAAATCATGGCTGTAAAAAGTCAAGAACAGTGATCTGCGACCCCCAAAACCAAGAGCACAATACACACACTGTATGTTAGCCAATTTGACAATAAATTATATTAAAAAAAAAAGAGTGATCTGGGTAAGAAGATTGATTTTAGACTGACAATACCATGAAATTTGAGTAATTCTAGAACTGTGGTTTCTGCTGTTGAGGGAATCTTTACTTATTCAGGTTGATTTGGTGAGAGCCATTTTTCAACGTGGGAGTTTGGGCCTGGTTGTGGCTTGTGCTATGTGACCCTCCAGCACCTCCACTTTCTTGGTCTCAAGCAATCTCAGCTGCTTCAGAATCATTGCCCTGGATTGGCCAGTGTTGACCTCCTCAGTGGCGTGGTCTTGTGTAAACAACTGGAAGAATAACATGGGTCTGCTGTAGAAATTATGTCACCCTCACGTGCGCATTTAGGATCCTAGAGACAAAGAACATAATGGTAGGGAATTTGCAAATTAGATCTGATTCTAGTGATTTATATCAAGAATTTGAGATCAAAGGTAGTATGCCTGCTCTCTCCAACCCCTCATTCTTGGTGAAACTTTTTTTTTTTTTTATAAAAGATGAGACCTATGCCTACTTCCACATTGGATGGGTTATGTAAATGTGCCCTTTCCTCAATTTGTGGCACTAAATTCATTACATTCAATTCAACAATTTATTACATCTCTGTTGTTCGCAATATATCATGGCAGACCGTGATTTACAATTTCTAGCATAATCTAGTGAGAAAGAAAGACACATACATAATTCTTTTACACGTTAGCACTATAATAAAGTTGAAAGCAATGTAATAAAGGATTCTAGGCTGAACTATAGATAGAGGTGGTATTCGATTGGGAGTTTTGCTCTTTCTGAAGCAGAAATATAGTTTGACCTGTGTTTCTGGACAATGGACATTTGTAGTGACTGTTGCCCATGGGTCGAGGCAGCATATTCTATACCTTCTTTTTCTATTTCTCTGAGCCCTCCTTTTAGGTATTAAGCATTCTTAGCCTTTAGTTTTGAACTCCTAAACAAGAGGACATTAATACCTTTGGCTTCCCACAGCCACATTACCTTCCTCTGGGGGCCTCTGTGTTTAATATGGGAATAGTAGCTCCCCACTGATACTATGGCAGAGAACAACAAACTTCTCTATGGTAGTGGAACAGCTTCCTGCTTCTGCCCCTGGATAAACACACAGCATCTGGTTTGACCTGAGTCCCCCTTAGGGAATTAGGGAGAAAGCAATTTTACGTAACAAATTTCAATTAGTGGTGCTAATGGAGAAGACTTGCTGTGAATTGCCTGAATCCAGAGATGATTTGCAAACAGTCTCAGTTCATGATATTTGTACCAATTTCAATTTAAGCTGCTGATTAACACTATGTATTTATACATGCAGAAAAGCAAATTATTTCAATTACCAAGCCTCAGGAATGCAACTCTGCAAGCTTTATTTAAAACCACAATGCAGCTGTGGCAATCATTTCAGAAACAATTCTAGTTTCATGTCATTTGTTTTTGGGTGTGAGATTTATTTTTCATTAAGTTTGTCGAAGTCACTTTATAGAGAGAGGTATTTTTTTGTGAGTTTGTGATTAAAACCTTTCTAGTAGTTATAAAATGGTGTTATTTGTGGGGCACCTGGGTGGCCCAGGCAGTTAAGCATCTGACTCTTGATTTCAGCTCAGGTTGTGATGTTGCAGTTCATTAGTTCGAGCCCCACATTGGGCTCTGGGCTGACTGTGCGGATCCTGCTTGGGATTCTCACTCTCTGCCCTTCCCCTGCTGTGTTCCTCCCTCTCTCAAACATAAATAAATAAACTTAAAAAATAGTGTTATTTCTTATATGTTGATGTGAAATTTGGAAATCAATACAAGGAGTTATGGGTTTGAGGTCGATCTCTTTTTCATTGGGCCTTTTCTTTTTTCTTTTCTTTCCTCTTCTCTCCTGTCCCCTCTTCTGTCTCCTTCCTCCCTCCCTCCCGCTCTCCCTTCCTTTTTTTTTTTTTAATGTTCCTTTCTTTTTTTTAATTTTTAAATTTTTATTTATTTATTTTGAGAGAGACAGAAAGAGAGAGTGCAAGTATGAGTGGGGGAGGGGCAGAGAGAGAGAGAGAGGGAGACACAGAATCTGAAGCAGGCTCCAGGCTCTGAGCTGTCAGCACAGAGCCTGATGCAGGATTTGAACTCACAAACCATGAGATCATGACCTGAGCCAAATCTGGACATTCAACCAGCTGAGCCACCCAGGTGCCCCCCTTCCTTTGTTTTTGTTGATGATGGAAATGATCAGGAATAGTGAGTGATTGGGCCTCAGTAGGTTAAGAAATGATTGAATCATCTATTGTTTCTTGTGAGGATCCACCTTTCAGAAGTCAAACAGATGAATCATCTGAAAAGAAATTCATTAGTTATTTGGGATTTTTTCTCACTTCTCATGAATGAGTGCTTCTTTGATGTATGTTTACTTAAATTGTTGAAATGTGAGACTGCAGGAAAAAAAAACAGTCTATTTCCATTTATAACTCCTTTGGATAAGGCATGTGGATCCATCACTAAGTGCTGATTAAAAAAAAAACTTTATTTTAGTCATTCAGTTAGTTTCTTTTTTTTTAATATGAAATTTATTGTCAAATTGGTTTCCATCAACACCCAGCGCTCATCCCAACAGGTGCCCTCCTCAATACCCATCACCCACCCTCCCCTCCCTCCCACCCCCCATCAACCCTCAGTTTGTTCTCAGTTTTTAAGAGTCTCTTATGGTTTGCCTCCTTCCCTCTCTAACTTTTTTTTTCCCCTTCCCTTCCCCCATGGTCTTCTGTTACGTTTCTCAGGATCCACATGAGAATGAAAACATATGATATCTGTATTTCTCTGTATGACTTATTTCACTTAGCATCACACTCTCCAGTTCCATCCACATTGCTACAAAAGGCCATATTTCATTCTTTCTCATTGCCACGTAGTACTCCATTGTGTATATAAACCACAATTTCTTTATCCATTCATCAGTTGATGGACATTTAGGCCCTTTCCATAATTTGGCTGTTGTTGAAAGTGCTGCTATAAACATTGGGGTACAAGTGCCCCTATGCATCAGTACTCCTGTATCCCTTGGGTAAATTCCTAGCAGTGCTATTGCTGAGTCATAGGGTAGATCTATTTTTAATTTTTTGAGGAACCTCCACACTGTTTTCCAGAGTGGCTGCACCAGTTTGCATTCCCACCAACAGTGCAAGAGGGTTTCCGTTTCTCTACATCCTCGCCAGTATCTATAGTCTCCTGGTTTGTTCATTTTAGCCAGTCTGACTGGCCTGAGGTGGTATCTGAGTGTGGTTTTGATTTGTATTTCCCTAATGAGGAGCAACGTTGAGCATCTTCTCATATGCCTGTTGGCCATCAGGATGTCTTCTTTAGAGAAGTGTCTATGCATGTTTTCTGCCCATTTCTTCACTGGATTGTTTGTTTTTCGGGTGTGAAGTTTGGTGAGTTCTTTATAGATTTTGGATACTAGCCCTTTGTCCGATATGTCATTTGCAAATATCTTTTCCCATTCTGTTGGTTGCCTTTTAGTTTTGTTGATTGCTTCTTTTGCTGTGCAGAATCTTTTTATCTTGATGAGGTCCCAATAGTTCAATTTTGATTTTAATTCCCTTGCCTTTGGAGATGTGTCAAGTAAGAAATTGCTGTGGCTGACATCAGAGAGGTTGTTTCCTGCTTTCTCCTCTAGGGTTTTGATGGTTTCCTGTCTCGCATTCAGGTCCTTTATCCATTTTGAGTTTATTTTTGTGAATGGTGTGAGAAGGTGGTCTAGTTTCATTCTTCTGCATGTTGCTTTCGAGTTCTCCCAGCACCACTTGTTAAAGAGACTGTCTTTTTACCATTGGATATTCTTTCCTGCTTTGTCAAAGATTAGTTGGCCATACTTTTGTGGGTCCAATTCTGCAGTCTCTATTCTATTCCATTGGTCTATGTGTCTGTTTGTGTGCCAATACCATGCTGTCTTGATGATTATAGCTTTGTAGTAGAGGCTAAAGTTTGGGATTGTGATGCCTCCCACTTTGGCCTTCTTCTTCAATATTGCTTTGGCTATTCGGGGTCTTTTGTGGTTCCATACAAATTTTAGGATTGCTTGTTCTTGCTTTAAGAAGAATGCCAGTGCAATTTTGATTGGGATTGCATTGAATGCGTAGATAGCTTTGGGTAGTATTGACATTGTAATGATATTTATTCTTCCAATCCATGAGCATGGAACGTTTTTCCATTTCTTTATATCTTCTTCAATTTCCTTCATAAGCTTTGTATAGTTTTCAGCATGCAGATCTTTTACATCTTTGGTTAGGTTTATTCTTAGGTATTTTATGCTTCTTGGTGCAATTGTGAATGGAATCAGTTTCTTTATTTGTCTTTCTGTTGCTTCATTATTAGTGTAGAAGAATGCAACTGATTTCTGTACATTGCTTTTGTATCTTGCGACTTTGCTGAATTCATGTATCAGTTCTAGGAGACTTTTGGTGGATAGACTCCAGTTAGTTTCTTTTGGCATCACTTTATGAAAGTCCAAATCGCCGGCAAGTAGGATGTGCCAAACTGAGCTGCTCAGTGCCCTGCATACATCTGTCAGAGAAGTGAACTTCTGAATTTATGTCTACTAGCTTTTTCTCTGTGTTTTCTCTCACTGGAAAGTAATTAAAATTGCTTTTGTGAACTCATCTTGTTGGGGCTTTGGATCTTTGCTCTAAAGACTTCTTTTTCAGCCTGAAAGATTTTAGGAGGCTCCTTCTTTCTGACAAATCTGAAGTCTATCTGTGACATCCTTTTCCCAACATCAGATATGTGGATAAAAGTTGACATATGAGAGTGGGAAAGAAAGATTTCCTAGTCCCTCATCTGTTGAAAAACGTATCTCTTTTAATTAAAAATAGAACTGCCCTATGACCCAGGAATAGCGCTACTAGGAATTTATACAAGGGATATAGGAGTGCTGATGCATAGGGGCACATGTACCCCAATGTTTATAGCAGCACTTTCAACAATAGCCAAACTATGGAACGAGCCAAAATGTCCATCAACTGACAAATGGATAAAGATATGGTTTATATATACAATGGAATACTACTTGGCAATGAGAAAGAATGAAATCATGCCATTTGCAGCAATGTGGATGGAACTGGAAGGTATTACGCTGAGTGAATAAGTCAGTCAGAGAAGGACAAATACCATGTTTTCACTCATATGTGGATCTTGAGAAACTTAACAGAAAACCATGGGGGAAGGAAAGGGGAAGAAAAAAGTTACAAACAGAGAGGGAGGGAGGCAAACCATGAGACTCTTAAATACAGAGAACAAACTGAGGGTGGATGGGGGGGAGAGGAAAATGGGTGATGAGCATTGAGGAGGGCACTTGGGATGAGCACTGGGTGTTGTAGGTAAGCGATGAAAAAAAAAAAGAAAAACTTATCTCTTTTTCTAATACTTCTATTTTCTGCCAACCCAACCATGAACATGTGTGACACATGTCTAGTAACTGGAGAAATCCTGGGTGTTCCAGTCTGCCAGTGTCGATATGAGACACATAAATAGATATTTTCTTGTTGTATGTTCATATGGGGCATTATCATGTCTGTGGTAGTCTTTTTTAAAGCATACATGCAAAAATAAGATTGCTTTAAGGAACATGGTTATTTGGAAAAGGCATGTTTGCATGGCTAGGTGTCAAAAATAAAATGGAGTGACTCTGTCGAATATTCTTGATAATAAACAAAATAATTCTTTATTACGTATTGTGTGTGCCTTGCTTACAAATACAGGAGAACGTTTTGGTTTTGTGTAGGGTAGATAGCAGTATTATGCATGGGAGTTAAGTAAGAAACAGCATAAGTGGAATTCAAACAGCTTAGTCATACCTCAGAGTGAGGAGGTGTGTTGCAGACTTTAACCCATCTCTGGATTATTACACACCCATAGTGTGAGTCCATGGCAGGATGTAAGTATTCATCTGATGTGAATTATGTAACAAAGTCCCTATTAGTCTAAGTTTCACAGAATTATTACACTTCTAACTGTGGGGAAAATTACATACTGCACATAGAGTACAGCAAAATCAAAGTCTAATTGCCTTTGCATTTAAAGCACAAGGGGAATGTGTTTTTTTTTTAATATTTGCATTTGCCAAGCAAAACTGAGACATCTTTAATAATTGAGTATTTTGTAAATGAGTTCATAAGTCCCCTGTTGGCACAACTCTCAGAGACCAATTTCACCTTCCATAGCTGAAATGAGCAAGTGGACATGTGGGTATAGTTTGAGGTATGGTTGGATCTAAAAGCTCAGCCATGAAGATTCTCTCTCTTTTTCTTCTTGCCCTAGGCTTCTCTCCCTTTCTTTTCCTTGCTGACCTTCCTGCATGCTGCTGCTCTGCTTAGGGACTAGCCTTGCTCTGTCTACATGCTGGGTGAGATGGATTTTAGCACTCTCAAGTTGATCATTCCTTTCTTCCTTATTAAAGAAGGAAACGCGACACTACCATCTATCAAAAATAATGATCGGGAACTGATTATCCTTGCTTGGGTAATAGGCATACCCCGCTATGGACACCCAGAGAGGGGATGGTACATACATATACCTCGTTCACCAGGTATATGTCACACGCTCACTCCCACAGGCAGCAAGTGGAAGGTTGCTACTATTTACTTCATTCAGGAATATTTAAAATAGTTCTTCCGTCAGGTTCTGAGAGAACCCATTTGTGAAACTGAAAGGATTTAATCTCTGTGGTTCATATGCCTTACATATGGATAGCATACTTCATAAAAGCTTCCTAGGAATTTATATGAAATTGACTCTGGGTTGCTTTGGCTAAAGAATGACAACTTTTCTTCATAGAGGACCATTTTTTGGGCGATTCTGTCAAAAACAGCCATAGAGACACTTCATTTTTTGCTCTTATTATTGTTGATGGTGGTAGTGTGGTGGTAGTGATCTCAGCAATACCAAGGAGGAAAACAACCACTTAGGCTGTGTGTTTGGGAATTCTGCCTTAATTGTATTTGTTCATTTATTCAACAAATATTTATTGCACAGCTGCCATCAGAGTGGAATTGCAAGTGATCAAGACAAATACAGTCCTTCTCAGATGTCACCTTCTCACCAAAGCTTTTCCTGCCTACTCCACAGACAACTGGAAGCCCTCTGTTCTGCCTTATCCCATCCACATTGCCCATTCCTCTGGCCTCCTTTTTGTCTCCTTAGCAGTTGCCACCATCTGATTGTATTTTACTCGTTTATTCTTATCTGTCTCTCTCGATTAGAATTGAAGCTCCCTTAGCCAGATATTTTTACTTATTTTATCATTAATTATATCAGCATCTAAGGCTGTGTCTGGCACAAAGGGGCAGTAAATATCTTGTCGAGTGAATCCATGAGGTCTTGGCTACAGTCTCCGTTCTGTCTCTGTCCTTATAGGTGGGCACGAAGCATGCTAATTATTATATGGGCCAAACTCTTTCTAAGAAACAGAATAAAGCCACCTGAATTAACAGAAGGTGACAGTGCAGATGCTAATATGGATTAGGTGGTCAGAAAGGCCTTGCAGATGAGGTGACATCTGGACTCAAATTACAATGAGTGTGCAATCCAGGCCAATATCTGGGCGAGGAGACTTTGCAGCAGAGCAGCAGATGAAAAGAACTCAGAGGGACTGTGTATGGTCTGGTCAAGGAACAGCAAGATGTTCAGTGAGGCTAGTGTGAGCAGAGGAGAGAGGGAAGCAGAAGAAACAGCCTGGGGCCAGGTCAAGCATGCCATAGTTAAGGTGGGATTTTATTTGCAGTAGGGTGAGAAGTGATAGGATGGAAGTGATAGTGGAATGGGCATTTTTGAGCAGAAAGGTGACATGATCCTGCTTGTGTTTTCTAAAGATAGCTTAGGCTATTGTTCATCAGTCAAGAGGGGAAGAAGGGAGGTCAGTTGGAGGCTATAAGGGTGAGTCTGGTGGAAGACGGGGCTTTGAGATAATAGCAGTGTAAGTCACACAAGTAGATTCTGGGCATATTTCAAAGGTTGAATCAAAGAAATTTGCCAGTGGATTGGATGTGAAATAAAAAGAGAGGTTAAAGATGACTTTAAGGTTTACTTTGGCTTTTTAATTTGAATGTTGTATAAATTCCTCTAAGTTTGCTAACCCTTAAGACCAATGAGTGTTGGGGCACCTGAATGGCCAGTCGGTGAAGCATCCGACTTTGGCTCAGGTCATGAGCTCACAGTTTGTGAGTTCGAGCCAGGCGCCGGGCTCTGTGCTGACAGTTCAGAGCCTAGAGCCTGCTTCGGATTCTGGGTCTCCCCACTCTTTGCCCCTTCCCTGCTTATACTCTGTCTCTCTCTCAAAAATAAAATAAAACATTAAAAAAATTTAAAAAAACAATGAATTTTAAGTTAAAGTCTATTATATAGTTATACTTGAAAAAATCATTGAAGAAATAAGTTCTACTTTGTAATATTTAAAATAAGAAAAACATAGTTAAAATGAACATGTATAACTGTTGAGGAGAGAAGATAAATTCTAGGGCTTAAAATTTGCATAATTGATGACAAAATGCTCAACCTTTAATATCTAAGTGCAGCTAGCATCCACCTTAATTTTCATATATTTTTTTTGTTTTTTGTTTTTTTTGTTTTTGAGAGAGAGGGCACAAGTGAGCAAGGGGCAGAGAGGGAGAGAGAGAGAGAGAGAGAGAGAGAGAGAGAAGCGGAGCTTACCTGAAGCAAGACTTGTGCTTGCCTGATGCAGGGTTCAAGCTCACCGGTTGGGGCGGGGGGCTCAAGCTCACCCATTGCGGGACTTGAACTCATGAGCTATGAGATCATGACCTGAGCCACAGTCTGATGCTTAGTTGACTGTGCCACCCAGGTGCCCCTTGATGTTGTTGAGTGGCTTGTTTGGGGCTGGAAAATGTACTTGTCATTTGTAGCACCAAGAGCTGGAGAAGGAGGTAGCAGTTGACTAGGTGGGAGGAATAGACAGTTTCGGGGTTAGGAAGGCAGACTACCCGAATTCTCCATATGGAAAAGAATTGAATCAGTTTCAAGATATGGAAAAATAAAGGAATGATTAAAAGACTGTGACACAGGAGTCGCAGAACCATGTCTGTGTCTATATCCTTGTGTCTACATAGGAAATGCGTGTGACTTCAGGTGTCCATGTGGGCATCCGTCTTGAGATCTGGGGTCCACACTTCCTTTTCTTCATTTTTTAAATTTGTTTTTTATTTGAGGAAGAGAGAGAGTGAGTGCAGGAGAGGGGCAGAGAGAGAGAGAGAGAAAGAGAGAGAATCTTAAGCAGCCTCCATGCTGAGCTCTGAGCCTGATGAGGGGCTTAATCTTGAGACCCCGGGATCATGACCTGAGCTGAAATCAGGAGTTGTACATTCAACTGATTGAGCCACCCAGGTGCCTCCGAGCTTCTAAGAACAAAAGATTTTATCTGATTATTTTTTGATTGTCAGTAGAAATCCAAGAGTATATATGGTAACCAGTTGTCTTAAATGTGGCTGAGAGATCCTCATAGAATTCAAATTCCACTGTTGAAGTTCCAAACTCCTCTTAAAACATATTTAGGTGAAAAAAGTTAATTATGCTCTTTTAGCAAAGAATGGGAAAAAATTCCATAACTTATTTAAAGTTATAGTTATCTTCAATTTGAAACATCTTAAACCCTTCTAAATTCTTGATAAAGCTATCTTTGATCTTAAATATATGATTTTTTAAAATTATGTTTGATGCATCACCCTTTTGAATCAATTGCTTAAACTCCCTAGAGATACAAGTTGACAGCTGAACTCTCTGGTTGCAAAAAGTAAAGTTCTTTATATAAACAAAGCATTATTCGAGGTAGGTGAAGGAAGTACTATTCGAGGTAGGTAAACAGTACATTAAAGGCCAGTTAAATGAGGGAAAATAGTCCTCAAAGGGACTACAGGCCAGTGGTAAAGGTGAGTTAAATGTCTCTTTTTCTTGACCTTTCTGCCTGCTTGCACAAAAAATCATGAGATTTCCTGTCCTTTGCCAGATGTGCATGGGGATAACTATTTCAGTAGTGATTTGCCTACGGCCTGTTACTCACACAATCATTGTGGTCTTCTGTGTCTGACAAGTTTCTGTTTTCCAAGAACAGTGATTTCCAGGAATTTCCTTCTGTCTGATGTTACTGGAGGGCTCTCTACCAGAAGCTGGATAACCCTATGTAATTCTATTTCTATTCCTCAACTCTACTACACTTGGCTTATAATATAATGCTTGTTTTTCTAAGTTCCCGGTGTTTTCTAATTGAAGTCCTAGGAACTATAAATAAATACCTTATAAGAGTATGGCAGTACTCTTACAATATTCTAGCTTCAGTTGTAGCTTTAGTAACTTTAGGCAGATATATTGTCTTAAAACTATGATCGATAGGATATTACAAACAATATCAGAGGAAGAAAAACTATTTCTGATTTATGAGGAAAAATTGGAAGTTGTATTAAAAACTTGTTTAAAAAGAATTTTAACAGCAGAAGTACATGCAGTTGGTGGTGACAGCAAGTTAATCTTTCTTTTAACTTTATTTTAATGATATCATTTTAGTATACACTAGAATGTGTATTAAAAATGCCAATATGCTTCTAAAATTAATTTTCATTGTAATATTATATATTGAGTCCTTCATTGCATAACCATAATTTCTACTTAAATTCTACTGAGAGGGAATAAAATGAGGCAGGATTGGGACACTAGAGTTTTAAGTTAAATTCCATTTTAGAGAAATCTGAGATACTTTTATTTTTTCCTCTTGTGCTAGTAATCCATCCAGAAAATGACAAGAAACGTGGTTCATAGAGTTATCAAGAAATTAAACCTTCTTCCCAGCCATTTTTCTTCTTTCTTCTCCCTTTACACTCCAAATATCCAATTATAGATGTGATACTATGATAAAACTTAAGATGTTAACTAAAATGTCTATAAAGGCAGCCACCCATAACTTTATGTCCTCCATAGGAACCCCCAGATAAATGTAAGCCCTTTTGGGGATTATCTCTCCAATATAATTTTAAGTGTTTACTCATCATTATTTGGCCCTCTTTCTATCTGGTAAGAATCCTAGTGTCTGAGTCTCAATTACCATTGTCCCCAGGAACCAGCTGGGCTGTGTAAATGAGTGAAGTGTTTCCGGTGGTATATCAGCATGTGATAAATGCCATCTCAGGTGACATCAAAGCAATGCTGAGTGGAGAAGACTATGGCAAATGGGACAGCTCCTGTCCTTTCTTAATGGGGAGCCACTGCTCAGCTCCAGTGGATTGTGGCCATGTGGGAGTTATGACCTAGTATTGCCCAACCTGTTACCTAGGACATCCCCTTTTAATGGAAAATTTTCTGATTTTCTAATGTTGGTAAATAAATTTTAAGAGAAATCATTTAGACTAGGAAACCCCTTGACAATGTTTGAAAGGAAAATTCAGCTAGTTTTATGGTAACTCTGGTAACTATGTGTGGAAGATGGTGGGGGGGGGCAAGATTGGAGGCAGGAAGGTAGTTAAGACCAAGTGGCCAGATGAATACCAATGGTGGTCAGTACTGGATCAGTACAAGGAGTTCTGGAGAGAGCATGAAGAGGTGTGCTAAAGATCTTCAGGAGATAGAAATGGCGGGACCTAGAAGCCAAGTGTGTAGGGATGAGAGTCCACAGAAGAATTGAAGTTTCAAGTTTCTATGGGATCCCAGAGGGGAAGGAAAAACAAAGCTGCAGGAGCTCAGGTGGAATGTGCATATTTTTATCAGTAATCTGAAATCCAATTATCTGTCTTCCACAAGTGCAGACACTACTCCTGTGCACACAGAATAATTATACCGTGTATGGGCTCGGTTTGATTTTTCAATCAGAGGATGCACCGATACCATTGCTACATTTGCTTGAAAGGTCATGGCTTCAGTAGTTTAGATGCTGGAAAGCAAAGATGAAAATAGAAGCAGAGTGATTTTGTAAAACAGATGGGAGAAAAGCAAACAGGGGTCAGTCTACAATCACTGTCAGGAGAGAAGAAAGAGAAAGGCAAAGTTAGGAACTAAAATCTCTTATGTAGACTCTGGTGCTAGAAAAACAGGAAAGGGAGATACAGCTGTGAAACTCCTCATTCTGTGTTAGCTTTATGCTGAAAATTGAACAACTGATGGTTCTCTGTTGAGCTCCCTATAGAGGGAATGTTCTGTATATTGCATAAAGACAAAGTTTAAATTACCTTTGAAATCCTGGAGGTACCTATCATCTCTATTCAGAGATCAAAATAAGAAGAGTTGGCAGGGGGCAAATGTTAGAACGGGAATAAAAAGCAACAGCCATGTCAATTCAACAGTATTTATTGGGTACTGTCAGATAAAAACAAGGCCTTGATGACCCAATATCCATTAAGACACAGGCCACGCTCTCAAGACAGAAAAACATTTAAATGAGCAATAAGTAGGATAGAACAAATTTTGTAGTCGGCATTTTAGAGAAATTGAGCTTTAGTGTGCAGGCGATAGGTATCCAAGTGGCAGTGTCCAGTTTTTGGAAAAAAGGGCCTGATTTCCAAGAGATGTCATGCCTCAACACAATTGCTCGGAATACAGTTTCAGAGTCCATTCTGGCAAAGTTTAGAGATGACTGACATTCCCCAAAGAGAAAAAGTAAAGCGAAAAGAATGGTATGCTAAGGGTGGAGGCCAGAACAAGATTCTTGAAATCTGATAGGCCCAGATTCGATAGGTCCAGACTTGAAATCTGATAGGCCCTATCTCTTGATAGGCAATACCTTTGTCCTTCTTGACCTGTACATTGAGGGCATTTAACTAACTGACACTTGAAAGAAGAGAAGGCAAGTGTAAGTTTGGAGATGATGAAGTTAAATATGACATTGAGGGCAAAAGAAGTCCAACCACTACTCTGTAATTAAAGTGTGGGGATGACCCACACTTTAGTATTTGATATTCAACATAATTATACAGGTTATACTAAATTCTCTCCCCTCTGCTATCTAGCCTTCTAGGTTAAAATGCTGTCCACAGTCATCAAGCAAACTGGTTGTTAATTCTTCGACTTTGGAGGTCCTAGAATACTTCTGTCTATCCCTTCCTTGATCCCTCCTCTTTTATGATCTTGTTTCATCAGCTTGTGCATATATGCCTGATTACGGGGATGATGACTATAAGTGGGTCTTTCAAATTGGAAACTTTGGAGAGGCAAACTGGGAGAGGGAATGTGCTCTTGGTGCTGTTAATAATTACTGAGGGACAACAGGCATACAAGGGGACTGTCCTGAGCAACAGAGGCTGTGTGGTCACCAGACTTATTTTCCTAATGTTTTGTTTTGTTTTTAATCACTTTAAGGGGTACAGAGTAGCATTCAGTGACTGCTTTAGTGCCTTAGATGTCATAGAAAGGGCCGTGAAGATTATTACATGACCCTAAGCTCTTTATTTTATAAGTGAGGTAAAATGACTTGCATACAGATACACAGCTAATTCTACTCTGCAAGTCTGTTTGCTTCGTGAGTAATCTTGTTTTCACATTGACATTCCAGCCTGAAATCTTTTCTCAGATGTCACCATGTGCTTAATAGCCAAGTTGACTAACAGTATACTCTTACTTCGTTGGTCAGATTTTATGTCATTTTGTTTGTTGGTTTGTTTGTTTACCTTTTCGTATCCTGACCCACAGTGACAGACACTGTGTTGGGCACACTCAATGCTCAGCAAATGTTAACTGAATTTACAAATTGAAAAACTATACTGCCAATGAAGAGAGACTTGGAAATAGTATAGTCAGGCCCTCGCAGAATTAGGGAGAACGAAAGAGAGCATTACGGGACTTGCGCTCAGGTCAATCCATAGTGATAAACCCGAAGTAAAACTCAGTTCTCCTCAGTCTTAGAATTACCCAACCAATATTTCTCCTACTGTGCCCCACTGCTTTGAAAGTGACAGGTGGCAAAATATTAGCGACCTAAGATGTAAAGTGACATCATTATGACTTATATTTTATATTGTAGTTTTCCAAATGCTGTCTTAGGTTATGGGACCCTCCACGACTACCTCTGAAGCTGGCAAGGCAGCTGAACTGCTGTACAAATGAGGCAATCAAAACTCAGAATGTAAGAGACTTGGGACTGAAGTGGTTCAATTTTCTCAAATACAGAGAACATGAAGAAACCTGTTCAATCTTAATACTGCCCTTGAAAGACAAATGCTTTCCCCCCTGCCTAATTCAGCAAGGCAAAGCTCTGTTGGCAAAGACATCTTTAAGGAAGGACTTGGGATTTTATGTTACAAAGCTGTTTCCAACTTACTTATCACACAAGTAATAATATCCGGGTTTACATTTGCCCTTTGTGGGGAATTCTTACACTGAGGAAAATCACGGTTCTTCGTTTATTTAGCTAGAAAGGTGAAGAATTTTGGAATCATGTACAGAGGGGGCTAAAGCCAAGGGATGTGATAAAACTTTCAGAATTCTATTTGAAGGTACTAACAAGAATGCAGAAAAAGAACGTCTCCAAATTGGCTGCCCACAGAGTGAGTTCCAGTGCTTAGGTGTGAGGCTACATCACTGGTGTGACGAGCTGCCTCCTGAAGGCTGGGTCCCCCTACGACTTGGAGGAGAACTTGGTATTCTCTGTGGGCTTCACACTCTTCCTCATCAGGGAGCATTTTGGCTTATGTTTACTGTGCTAGAAAACATGGCCTAAATCAACCCAATTAACAAAGTTTCCCTGGTTGTTTTGCTGCTTTGCTCTACTGAAGTTCGACTGAGCCTATTTTTGGATTAAATTAAATGTGAATGAGATGAAGCAGACATTTTCAGTTCCTCTGGAATCTTTACTAACTAGCCCCTGAATAACTCTTTTCTGGGGCTTCTCTGGGATTGTGAGTTGGCTAATTTAAGGCCAGCACCGGGCTTTGTTTGCAGTACTCAGCTCCAGGACCTCAACCACGATGGGGCTTATAATGAGAACCCTGTAACCACTGGCTGAATAAACCAGCGAGGTACAGTCTGGACATCTTCCCTCTGGCCAACTGTTTGTGCTTATGGTGGGTGGGCGGAGGGGTGCTTCTTTGCAGGGCCTTACACGGTCACCTTGGCAGTAGTCTTACTAGGTTGTAATGAGCAGTTCGTATGTTCCTTTCCTACAAGAAGGTTTTTCTCCCAGAAGCCAGGCACCTTTTATATTGATGCTTTTGTCAATTGTGAATCTCTGTTGCCTCCATATCATTACCTACTGATGACTAATGCATATTTATTGAATAAGAGAATTAAAGAATAAATTCCTGGTACCATTCCCCCCCCCAACTCATGAAGTTAATATCTGATTATTTAATAAAAAGAGCATAAAGCTATTAACTGACCACAAAGTACTGTCACTACATATTGAATATAACATAAATAAAACAATGTACTATAAATAGTTGTAAATAATAAGCTGTAAGATGCTGTAAATAAAATATAATAGAAATCATACGTAAATATATAGCATGCTATAAATAGTATGTAATAGATTATAATATATACAGAATAGCAAATAAAGTTGAATATAAGAATAGATGCTATTTTGTTACTCTGAGCCTCTTGTTTTTCTCAACATATTCTAAAATTTAAAATTGCAGAAACAGCATCAGGACTCGGCTCAATTAGTTCAGTGTTAAAGTGCTGGAGTTAGTCCATTTTATGGCCTTGGGCAAGTTAACTAAATCTCACCAAGACTCATTTGCTTCATTTGTAAAATCTCAAATATCTGCCTCATGGGTTATTATAATAATAGTTAACAGTTACTGAACACTTAACTGTTCCCAAAACACCACCATGGGCACTTTCTGCATGCTGCCAGCCTTGTGGTGTAGAGACTATTATCTTTCTCATGTAACAGGAAAGAACCTGAGGCTTAAGTAGTCATTTTTTTTAAGAAAGATAAAATACTTTGTAAAACACATTTCATCTTCTAACGAAGGAAGTCTTAATTTAGAAACTTAAGACTGCTTTTTGAGGAGCATGCAGAAAAAAAGTAGCTAAAATGTTTTCATGGTATGGAATGAACCATAGACTGAGCAACTCTCCCTCATACATTAGAAATGAAATAATTCCAAAGGGTTGAGGGGGAGAGAGCCAAAGAATTGAGGTTTAAAAACTGTGCTCTCTGCACTGGGGATGCCTCAGATGTACAGAGTTGGATTCCACAGTGCAGATGGGTTGCAGGATTGGCGGGAGGAGAAGAGAGACATGGAGAGGGGGAGACATGGTGGATGGGAGTTAGAACCCTGTATAAAGCTCTTGATGTTTGTGTACAAGACCACTTGCTTCTCATGTTTTAGCTACACTTCTGGAAAGCAAGACTTTGTAATTTTTGGTATATAAATGTATTGTTTTGCCTATTGATATTAGGAAAAATGACAATTTTTTCAGATATGAATTTTGTATCAAAGTATTATCAGTCGACCGTACAAATCTGCCAGCCTACCTAATACTTTCCATTTCACCAGCAAACATCACCGTAACTCCTAACAATTCAAGGTTCCTGTGTCGCTGTGGCAGTCTCCAAATACAATCACAGAGATCGTAGGGCCCTCATAATGTGAGCAGTTTATTCTGAAAAATAAACACACAAATGCTCCAAAATCTTTGTGTCTAGAGGAGGTGGGAGAGAAACGTGTTCAGAAATTTGTGCTCATTTACCTTTCGTACATGACTCTACTTGCCTTTTCAAGAATTTTAATGGTGATATATTTGAATACAGACAGGATTACTCCCACAACATCTTAACCACTATTCTATACTTCCTTCTCTCCATGATGTTTAAATAAATAATGTGTGTAAAACAATTAAGACCATGTTTAGCCCATAGCAGTTACTCAGCAGCTGTTAGCTGAGATTAATATTGCTATCATCAACATTGTCATGATGTTGAAGGAAGCATCCCTTGCAGAGAGAGGAGAATCTTGTATGTTTCATGACATCTTTAATTTAGCACTTGTCGTACCTTACTTGCTGGTTAATTTTCCCCCAGCCTCCCCCAGCTTTTAAGGGTTTTAAGATTGAAGATAATACCCAGAACATTATAGGTGCTGAGTATATATTTGTTAAATTGAAAGAAAGTATATTTAGCTAGATTCATTTATTTTCCTAATTGTGCTCTCCAACCTGACCTCGGGAAAGGCATTGCTGATTACATTAAAATTTTTGGATCTTTGAAACAAAATATTTCTTTTTAAGATGTCTTAATTTAATTCCAGGAGAGTTTACATGCAGTGTTATATTCATTTCAGGTGTACAATTCTATACATTAGTCAGTGCTCATCATGATAAGTGTACTCTTTAATCCCCATCACCTATTTCACTCACTCCCCCCCCCCCAATCTACCTCCCTTCTGGTAACCATCAGTTTGTTCTCTATAGTTAAGAGTCTGAAACAAAATATTTCTTAAAGTTGGACTCCTTCATAAAGAAAAGTAAGCTCATCTCAAAGCTATGTTAATAAGCGATGTCATCATGGGAGATAAAATAATCCAAATGCTCATATGGGTCTGTTGTGACCCAATAGAAACTCAGGGCCATGTTTTCATTGAATTTTCCAAAGGTTTTTGACTATGTAGAAGTCTATTTGAAGCATGCACACACATACACACTCACACACTCACATGCACCCCATTACATCTAGTATATTCATTTAATTGTAGAGTTATTTAATGTCTAGCCTCTTTATACCAAGACAGCACTGTACATGGCATATAGACATGAAATACATGAAATGATTGACTCAAAATCAGGAAGCTTATTAATTAAGGCAGAACTGAGATAAGGATTCTGGTATCTTGACAACCGGGTCAGTGTTTCCCTCCCCCTTCACTCACGCATCAATCTGACAATTAAAAAAAAAGAAAAAAGTCTTGGAAGTTCAAATTGGCCACATTTTTACTATTAGTCTACATGGCGTGGCCTTTTGACAGTGTGGTCAGAGATAGTGTATGTGGCTAGTTTCCCAGAATTAGCACCCTTCAACGTATAGGGTACTATTTTAAGGTGCCTGCTCGCTTCAGGGTAAACAAATGTGTCCTGGAATCCCAGGAGCCTGCGTTTGAATTCTGAGTGTGACCTTCAGGAAGCCTTTCTGAGCTTCTTGTGTGTGTAATTGCAACTTGACCATGTCTCTGACTCAGTGCTACAGCTCTCTCCTCCCTCTTCTGGCAAGATTCAAAGTTAAAAAGATCAGCATAGTTGATGCCTATTTTTACCTTCTTCTTTTTTCTCTTAACATAGGTATCATGCCTTCCTTCTTGGAAGCTAGGCTGTCCCATTGTTTACTTTCGTAGCACTCGGTGTGTGTTGGTGTGTGTAATTCTGTCGTAGTCATTAGTCTCCCTTGTGGGTCTGTGAGCTTCACAGTGATTGGTGGTTTTTTATCTGCTTATTTGTGCATGCATATCAATCACTTTTGAGTATTGCATAAATGTTGAGTGCACAATTAATGAAGGGATATATAGTGTGTGGGTGAAAAATCGTGAATGCCAGAGCATGCCTGACTTTGGAATCTATGAGCTGAGACAAACGGGGCCACTGTGTTTCGAGATCATCTTATTTTTTTTTTTTTTTTTTTAATTTTTTTTTTTTTCAACGTTTATTTATTTTTGGGACAGAGAGAGACAGAGCATGAACGGGGGAGGGGCAGAGAGAGAGGGAGACACAGAATCGGAAACAGGCTCCAGGCTCTGAGCCATCAGCCCAGAGCCTGACGCGGGGCTCGAACTCACGGACCGCGAGATCGTGACCTGGCTGAAGTCGGACGCTTAACCGACTGCGCCACCCAGGCGCCCCACGAGATCATCTTATCTTGATTTAAACTGAAATGAAACAATCTTATCTCATTTTCAAATGAAAAAAAAATGGAAAGGCCCTAAAATTGAAAGTAAATGAATCCCACAACAAGATAGCTATATCACCCAGATTGGCAACCAATTAAAACTTTTCAATAGTGTTCTCTGAGTTGCTAGGGTAAGACGACCTTGCATTGGAACTTTGGAGTTCGTTATTGATTAAGGAGGTATTATTTTGTAAGTCCTGAAGAGCTGTGTTGGATAGTGGCCAGAGACAAGGATTTCAGGTTTTGAAAATACTTGAGGTTTGTAGACTTTGCTGTTTATTTCACAAAATGACGGTTTCAGTTGCCCTGTCTTGAATTTCTTATTTCTGCCATTTTAAATGTGGTGTAGCTATACCGGATTAAGATTCAGAATATATAACTTCTAGACCCACTTCCACCACCAGTGTGTTTTGTCTTCATAGTTAACGTGCTTAATCTCTCTGAGCCTAAGTTGTTTTTTTGTAAGATTATATTTATTTTTTAATTTTTTTTAATGTTTATTTATTTTTGAGAGAGAGAGCGAGACAAAACACAAACAGGAGAGGGGCAGAGAGAAAGGGAGACACAGAATCCGTAGCAGGATCCAGGCTCCGAGCTGTCAGCACAGAGCCCGATGTGGGGCTTGAACCCATGAACTGTGAGAGCCGAAGTCGGATGCTTAACTGACTGAGCCACCCAGGTGCCCCCATAAGATTTTATTTTTTAAGTAATCTCTACAGCCAATGTGGGATTTGAATTTACAACCCCTAGATTAAGGAGTTGCATCCTTCACCGACTGAGCCAACCCCGCACCCCATCTGAGCCTGAGTTTTATTTGTGTAGTTAACACAGAAATGTTTCTTACTGTCACCTCTCCCTTTCTTCACAAATGTAATACTATGATTCAGTACTTTGGGAATATTGAATATGTTTGCTGTGCACAAGCATCTACCTTCTTGGAATTTTTCCCATCAAATGTTTTTTTTTTTTTTCCTATATGGTTGAAATAATTATATTAATGATCTAAATTGAATATAAATTTTGGTAAACATTGCTGTCATTGTATATAGGTTCTGTCATGTGTAATACTGATTAATTTGTCTCTGACAGCAGAGTAAAATGTGATGATCAATGTTTCCGATTGATTCTTCCTGCTGGGATAGCGTGAGTGTATACTTATCAAGCTGATTTTTATTGCTGATCAGACTGGATGAAACACAATTTCAATAATTGCTTTCTTTTGATGTTTCTTCTCTGACGTCCACATTGATTTGTGGGTAGAGTTTTGAAGGTACACTGTTGTAACAGAAAGAGACATGGTTAGATTAGAGAAAAAACCCACTTACGACAGGAAATATGCGCTAATAATGCAATTCACCTCAGTGTTTTCTCTTTACCACTTTTCAGGATGTGCATAATTGATATTGCCATAAGGCGCTCCCATTTCTTTTTGCACAGCTAAGAGAATAGGGCAGATTAGAATAGGCTGAGCTAGGTCTTTGTTTCTCCCAAGGCATGGTTCCAACAGATGGTAAAAACTCAACAAAGGTTTGGCATGTACCAATCAGTTATTTAGATTACTGTACGTTTTTAAAAGAAACATATATATGCTTCACAAAGAAACCCTTTTTCTCTTGTGGTGTTATCTTTGTAGGTTCCCCTCATTCTTTGTTTTGTTTTTGTTTTTGGTTCCCCTCATTCTTAGAACCCATGTATGTTCTTCTCACTCTGATATATTTGCTGCCAGAGTGGAAATGTTTTCTCAGTCACAACCTGGGTAACACTCACATTAGCCAGAAAGAATTTCAGGACCAAGTACCGTAGGGTGCTCATGTGGTGGGTGCCATCTAAAATCCAACAATACAACATTTACCTTTAGCCACGAGCAGGAACCTCTGTTGGAGGAATCAGGCCCTAATGTGGATATTATGGATACTTCAGAGCAAATTTAAGAGTTTATTACTAACAAAAATGATAAGGAAGATGATGATAGATTCTGTTTCCCAAGTGTTTTCTGTTCTCACAAAGTCCTGTGAAAAAGGTGTTAGTGTGTCCATTTGATGAAAGAGTAATCTGACACTCACAACACTTAAATAACTTGCTGAAGGTCGCACAACTGGTAAGAGACGGAGCCGGAATGCGGACTCACTACTGTCTGATTGCCAGTGTGGTCTCCTGACTTTGTGCTTGTGGTTGCCTGTTATTTCCCATTCCAGCGTCAGTCCAACCAAGTCTTCCCAAACACACGTACTTGCTGAATCCTTACACTGAAGGCTGGTGGCCTCATGGGCTTTTCATGTAGGACCAGTGCTTCCGTTGTTCAAGCAGCACAGAGAATTAATCCAGTAAGTGGAATTTAAGAGGCTACCCCAACACCTGAGCTACTGGGGCAGTGCAACTTTTTAAATTATTTGGAGTGGAGAGTGTTATGCTAAGTGAAATAAGTCGTACAGAGAAAGACAGATACCATATGTTTTCACTCTTATGTGGATCCTGAGAAACTTAACAGAAGACCATGAGGCAGGGGAAGGAAAAAAAAAAAAAAAGGTTAGAGAGGGAGGGAGCCAAAACATAAGAGACTCTTAAAAACTGAGAACAGGGGCGCCTGGGTGGCTCAGTTGGTTAAGCGTCCGACTTCAGCTCAGGTCACGATCTCATGGTCCGTGAGTTTGAGCCCCGCGTCGGGCTCTGGGCTGATGGCTCAGAGCCTGGAGCCTGCTTCCAATTCTGTGTCTCCCTCTCTCTCTGCCCCTCCCCCATTCATGCTCTGTCTCTCTCTGTCTCAAAAATAAATAAATGTTAAAAAAAATTAAAAAAAAAAAACAAAAAAAACCTGAGAACAAACTGAAGGTTGATGGGGGGTAGGAGGGAGGGGAGGGCGGGTGATGGGCATTGAGGAGGGAACCTGTGGGATGAGCACTGGGTGTTGTATGGAAACCAATTTGACAATAAATTTCATATTTAAAAAAAATAAAAGACAAATGTATTAAAAAATATTTGGAGTGAGACATCCCACAATGTTAAATCTTTACAAGGTGCCGGACTCAGAAGTGAAACCCAGAAAGAGCCTCTGTTGGAGGAATCAGGCCCTTATAGATAAAGGCAGTGATTGTGAATAGACAGAATGAAATAAAATAGCAAGATGAAGTCAGGATCTGAGCATTCCAGCCAGTATGCTGCAATGGTTGCATTGAGGATGAGAAGGGAAAGGTGACTGGCTTTTATCACCAGGGAAGGGATAATGACCAACTTAAAAAAAAAAAATTAACAAAGAGAGACAAAGGAAAGAAGAAATCTTAGAAGGAAAAATGGAGACAAGGATGACAAATAGAGTATGTGGATGGCTGTGACAGGAAAAAAAAAAAGGGAGGTGAGGTACTTTATATAAGGAGTGACATAAGGGTGTCAAATGACAGCTATTCTAAGAGCAGAAAAGATATCTAAGACTAAGGAAACAAATCATTTCTGTGTTTAAGAGGATTAGGGCACCAAGAACAATTTAATTACTAGAGATAATGCTGATTTTTAAAATTATATTTACTAATTATTTTTGCATTTGGTATTTCATTTAATCCTGAAAACAATTCTGTGTAGTAGGTTAAGTAGACGCTTCAGTCTCTGCTTCAGAAATGTGGAAATCTTGTGTCTGAGAGGCTAAAGGACTTACCTACTTTCTTGAATACGTGGTGCAGAGAAAACAAAATGTGTGTTCTGGTCCCGTCTAGCTGTCTCTCAGGGTGGACTGCTGGGCATCACCGTGTAATGTGAAAAGTACATCTAACATAGGATAGTTTTGCCACATATGCTCCGAGGCATGTAGTCCCTGGACCAGTCTGGTCCTTTAAGTTTGAAATAGTCATAGAGATAAAAGTATGTAAAGATTATGGCGCCAAGTGTCCTTCACCGGTTGCATTTTGCTAAGCTGAGCTGGTTAGAGCACTTACATTATAGTATAGGGGTCAAGTTGAGCATAGGTATGATTTGGACAGTCATAGAGGGTGGTGACCCGAAAACTCAGGGTCAGTGGCCTTTGCAATAGACACAAGAAGCCAGATTCACTCACCTGAGGCATTTACAAAGAGAATATGAACTACAGTGGTCATCTGGTCCTGTTTTCTCAGAATCTCTTTCCCTTTTCATCTTCTTGATGGTGAGCACATTAGGTGGGACTGACCCATCATCCTACCTCTACCCTCAAGCAACAGGGATTGGCATATGCCCCTCAGTGGGCCAGTCAGTGTCTTCCTTGGTTACTTTCTGCCAGAGTAGAAAAGTAGGAAAAGACTGTTGCTTTCCATAGATGTTGATCCAGGGGTCTGGGTCTGGGGTTGCTAGCTGCCATCTTATCCACCTCCTGGACGGAGACCTGACAGAAAACTCAGAACAGCCAGAGCCCTCGGTCCCACTCATGGAGCCTCCAGAAGAGAGAATCGGCTGTGTCGTTGAACTTCCCACCTGAGGTAACAAATACATGCTCAAGTGAGGATGAGTTGAGATTTAGTCACTCTGCAAATCAGAGTCACATACAAATACAGGTGGCTGGTGCATAATAATAGCCAACACTTACTGAATGCATCATATACTATGAAGCATTATTCTAAGAACTTTCATTCATTAATCGTTCAGTCCTCACAGTAGTCCTATGAAGTGTATGCCATTATTATTTCCATTTTACAGAAGAAGCTAAGGCATAGAGAGGTTAGGTGTCTTGCCCCAGACCACAGAGACAGGGAGAAGAAGAGCTGGTATTTGAACTAGGAGAGGGAGAGATGTATGTATATGTTTCTCTCCATCTCTCTCTATATATGTATAGATAGATACATAGATAGATAGATAGATAGATAGATTATAGATACAGATATGTAGATATATATATACATATATATGTAGATATGTAGATATAAATGTTATAAATGTGTAAGTGTTTATACACATATATACACTTTATGTGTATATGTTACCTCTCTGTAACGTGAGAATTCTCAGGAAGAATGAAATTAATGTTACAAATTAGATTAATGTTGGTTATGTGCATGGAAAGGAATATTTTAAATTTTATCCCAGGGTCATGGATAAGAATAGAAATTACTACTAAAGTTGAACCAGAAACCATAGATTTATGAGTGTTTTGAAAAGGGTATAAATAGGGTATAAATTCGAAAATTAAAATGAATTGAAGCATTCATTCTGTATGACATTAAGTTTCTGAAAGAGCAGCTCGTTAACTGGTTAGATCTTTTTTAGAAGTAAAAAAACAAAAACAACCTAGAAAGGTGGTATAGGGACTAGAAAACTTTTTATATGATTATTATTGAGGGAAATATCACAGTGGGGAGGAATCTCTAAACAGATACTGAACACTCAAATATATTGTGAGCCAGAATATTTAACCAAGCTAAGTCCTGGGACATGGCAAGCTTAGGGATATTGTCATAAATCTAGAAAACAAACAAACAAAAAAAACTATTGGGGAAGCTGCAGAATAATGTTCTCAATATTTCAGAAGAATCTTCTTGAAGCACCATCCAGACCCTGGGCTTCTTTGTGTTGATAAACCTGAGTCTGTTTGCAGGGATTGCCAACTCCAAGTGATAGTTGGTGAATCCTTTGCCAAAGTATGTAAAATTGAAAGGGCTAACTTTCTCACCGTGCACCACTGATATAGGACATGAAAACTAAATTTTGTTATTTTACAAAGTGGTAAGGTCCTATAATTTCCTATTGTACCATGTGAGAAAAATGCAAAAGCAAAAGTGAAAACTTTTGAAAAATCTGTTCTTATGCCTTTTGAGAAGAATTGCCTTTGAGTCATGATTGTGTCTTAGGAAAGAGGTGGGCAAATGAGACAAATCCAGCCTTTCACCTGTTCTTGTAAGGGCTGGTATACTAGGAAGATTTTTAGTATTTTAAATAGTTGAAAAATAAAATAAGAATATTCAATGACTTGTAAAAATTATATTAAATTCAAGTTTGAGTGTTCATAAATAAGGTTAATCAGAATATAGCCACAGTCATTAATTTACATGTTGCCTGTGGCTTTTTTGTGCTGTGTCAGCAGAATTGACTAATTGTGATGGAGACTGTGTGACCGGCAAAGCCTAAAATACTTAATATTTGGCCCTTTATAGAAACAATTTGTTGACCCTATCTTAGGGTAATAAAACTGGGATACAGGGAAGCACTTCATCATTAGGAAACGGAGTAAGTGCCTAGAAACAGACAAACAGATAAATGTGGTGTGTGTGTGTGTGTGTGTGTGTGTGTGTGTGTGTGTGACATCCTGCCTGTTAATATTACTTCCTAGATTAAAATCATAAACCATGGTTGAATCAAAATATGCAGTGATATTTTAGAAATGTTTTTTATGGCACATTATACAATCCTCTGACAAGTGATATAGTGGGCTATCAATTTCATTATAACAAAAAACACCCATATTTTATTTAATAATAGAAAGACTTGGGGTGCCTGGGTGGCTCAGTCGGTTAAGCAGCCGACTTCGGCTCAGGTCATGATCTCACAGTCCATGAGTTCGAGCCCCGCGTCGGGCTCTGTGCTGACAGCTCAGAGCCTGGAGCCTGCTTCGGATTCTGTGTCTCCCTCTCTCTCTGACCCTCCCCTGTTCATGCTCTTTCTCTCTCTGTCTCAAAAATAAATAAACATTAAAAAAAATTAAAAAAAATAATAGACTTTATGAAACCTGTGTCTTGTTGAAATATATAGTCTCATGAAGATAAAGAAGGAAAACATTTAGGGTTTGGAATGAGGTTTTCTTCAAATCCCTAAGTTAGTTCATGACACAAGCAATTCTTGGATTTCTTTTACCCCATCAGTGGATTTGGTAAACCAAGTAGGGTAAAAAATAATGCATGTTAACTAGCAGAAGGATAATGATTCCTGTTACCCATTGTCCTGTGATATAGAAATTGCAGTTAGAATGGTGTGGGTATATGATAGGTAAAGAAAAGAATACTCGGTAAAAAGCAGAGTCACTCCACACTTGGCAGTTGACCGCCAGAATAATGCTGTTGCTGTCTGTCATTATTTATCAACCAGCTCATTTTTCTTACCTCTGCATTCACAAATTCTCTGCACCTATTTTATTTTTCAACATTTAATTTATTTTTTAAAAGTATTTGAAGCATACCATACATACAGAATGTATATCTAATTGTGCAGGTTGAAGAATAACAAAATCATCTGTGTATCCATGTACTACCTCTGTCGCTTTTCCCTCTGTGTTCTTAGGGGATATTTTTTTTCTATCTTATAGTTGCTTGTGTGTATACGTGCTATATTCCTCTGAAATGCTGTGGGTTTCTTCAAGGCATCATCCTCACTCACTCTCTCTTCCTGCCTACTCCCAGCCCCCATACCCAGGACATTCCCTTTAACAAAATAAGTACTTAAATATGTGAGTGAGTGTGGAGTTAATGAGAGAAGTTACTACAAGCTCGTTATGCAGAGAAATCTTTCATAATCTGTTTCTTGGAGCTTAGGGCCCTAGAATAGGCAATTAGCAAATGTTGGAATTGAATGACAGTCCTATTTTTTTTTTTTTTAACTGCAACTGCACTTCTGTATGTCTGTGTACTGACACTGTGCTACATTAGGAGTTGTTTGGACATTTTCACCAAAGTGCTAAATATAGTAAAGCAGTATCCTTTGAGGTATTTGAAATGTTCAAGGCCACCTTGTCCATTTATTGAAAATCCCCCATTGCCCATACTAAAATGATCATATTCCTTCTGCTTCCAGCTGCTTCTATCCGTCCTGTTAAGCTGGTCTTTTTGCTGTTCTCATTATGTGTTTCAGAGCATCCCTATGGCTCATGTCATTGGGTACTTTATCTCTAGGCTGAACTTTTTTCCACTGTCTAGCCCAACTCCTTCATTTTAAGCCTTTACCCTGTTTTCCTTATGACATGTCCACACTACTGGATCTGGCTTTATCAGCCAGTAAAAAATTCTTTCTCCCAAGATTGGCCATTAACTTCAAACAAATAAAGAATGTTCGATCTGAACATCTCTACTTACCTTAGCTACTTCTACAGTGCTTGCTTTGGGAGGCTATTTTTTTTTTTTTAAGTTCTAATTTCTGGCTGTTCTAAACAGAAAAAAGGGCTAGAATCTGACTGCCTCATAAATAATGTTATGCTACCTTTACTGTTACACTGTTATTCAAGAGTATTTTTGTTTTTCAAGACCAGACAAATTAATGAACGAATAGAGGAAGCTTGAGACTTGGTTCAATGATAAGTGTCCTTTTCCTGGTACATTAAGCCTTTTGATCAAATGCTTTAATCATAAACTCTTTTGCCTACAAAGTGAAATAAATGACTTATTGAAATTCTTACTTGAACACAAATAATTTTGAATTCAGAACTGTGGAGAGTCAGTATTTTATGAAAAATATAGAGAAAGTGATACACAAGGATCTAGGTATTAGGATATTAGGTACTATCAGACATATACCTATTATTTAAATAAAATATGTTGGGTAGTCAGTCAACTCAAACTGTAGGTAATATGTAAATAGTTAAGTTAAATAACCAGTATGCATTTCCATGTTGTAAATATAATTATTTACTTGATACAGAGACAGTATTATTTGGAAGATAATCTTAAAGGTAGTTTCCCAGTAAATTAATGTTATCAACACATGTTGGTGCCTCTATAATGAAGGTTAGACTATTGCAAGGTTTTAGATTTATACCTTTTAGTGAGGAACATGAGCTCTGATAATAGATCAGGTTCAGATCCTCATTCTGTTGCTTGTTAGCTGTGTTGTCTATCCCTTGGTTTCCTTATCTGTAGAGTGGAAATAGAAATTTCAGTCTCCTAAATGTTCATGGGAAGATTAAGTGAAACATAGTAGGAAGCACTTGATGAGGTACCTGGGAGATGGAAGGTGTTGAGAAATGTTAGTGTGTATTAAGAGTTGGGTAGTATTCTTTACATACTCATAATAATAGTAATAGTGCTTATGAAGTGTTAATTTCATTTTCCAAAGATGCTAATTGACAAGGTAATATTTTATAAAATTAATTGGTCTAATTTTATGACTTATGAGACTGTATTAATAACATTTGCAGGATTTGGGACTTACAGCTTACTGTTAGGAGATTTTTGGTGTGAAACAATATAAAAACAAAAAATTCCTCTTTCCAGATTAAAAAAAAATTTCTTACTATTGAGACAGGGGTATGAAGCACTAACTTTTATAGAGCACTAATTACATGCCAGGGATTGTTCTGAGTAGTTCACAATTAACCCTAAATCTTCACAACAACCCACTGAAGTTGGTGTAATTGATGCAGCATCATCTAGCACATGTTCAAGAAAGAATTCTTGAGATGTTCATGGTACAGCTTGGTAAGTTTAGTTATAATAGCACAAGGACAGGGCCCATGGGTAGAAAGAGCTGCATTTTTTACTGCATAGGCTGGTGGTTATATACTTAGTAATCAAAGGGAAGGGGACATACAGATTACAAAAGATTCTTTGAATTTCTACTAGTAAAACTACTTTTGCTAAATTCCCCTAGTGCTTATCTTTCAGTTCAATATTAACTATTGGTGACATATTCCAGCTGTCATGAGACTCTTTTTTTAAATTATTTTTAATTTTTTTTGAAATTTATTGTCAAATTGGTTTCCATACAACACCCAGTGCTCATCCAAAAGGTGCCCTCCTCAATACCCATCACCTCCCCTCCCCTCCCTCCAACCCTTCATCAACCCTCAGTTTGTTCTTGGTTTTTGAGAGTCTCTTATGCTTTGGCTCTCTCCCACTAACCTCTTTTTTTTCCTTCCTCTCCCCCATGGGTTTCTGTTAAGTTTCTCAGGATCCACATAAGAGTGAAAACATATGGTATCTGTCTTTCTCTGTATGGCTTATTTCACTTAGCATCACACTCTCCAGTTCCATCCACGTTGTTACAAAGGGCCATATTTCGTTCTTTCTCATTGCTCTGTAGTACTCCATGGTGTATATAAACCACAATTTCTTTATCTATTCATCAGTTGATGGACATTTAGGCTCTTTCCATAATTTGGCTATTGTTGAGAGTGCTGCTATAAACATTGGGGTACAAGTGCCCCTATGCATCAGTACTCCTGTATCCCTTGGGTAAATTCCTAGCAGTGCTATTGCTGGGTCATAGGGTAGGTCTATTTTTAATTTTCTGAGGAACCTCCACACTGTTTTCCAGAGTGGCTGCACCAGTTTGCATTCCCACCAACAGTGCAAGAAGGTTCCCATTTCTCCACATCCTCTCCAGCATCTATAGTCTCCTGATTTGTTCATTTTGGCCACTCTGACTGGCGTGAGGTGATATCTGAGTGTGGTTTTGATTTGTATTTCCCTGATGAGGAGTGACGTTGAGCATCTTTTCATGTGCCTGTTGGCCATCCAAATGTCTTCTTTAGAGAAGTGTCTATTCATGTTTTCTGCCCATTTCTTCACTGGATTATTTGTTTTTTGGGTGTGGAGTTTGGTGAGCTCTTTATAGATTTTGGATACTAGCCCTTTGTCCGATATGTCATTTGCAAATATCTTTTCCCCTTCCGTTGGTTGCCTTTTAGTTTTGTTGGTTGTTTCCTTTGCTGTGCAGAAGCTTTTTATCTTCATGAGGTCCCAGTAATTCATTTTTGCTTTTAATTCCCTTGCCTTTGCCGACTGTCATGAGACTCTTAAAGGAAGTAGCAGTCAGCATGCATTTGACCCTTATTAAAACTATGCAGGCTATAGGTCAGCCTTCAGTATAAGGGTAAACATCTTCCTGCTTCTGTCCCTCATCACAATGACTGTCTTCACTTATAGATGAGAAAATTGGGATATAGAGAGGAATAGAAATGGAGAGCCTGGATGGACACCTAAACTTTTTACTCTTAACCCTGGACTTGTAACCATAATATGATGCTAACTTAATAGGAGGGTTTTATACACTTGGAGTAATGGATCCTATTCAAGGGCGAATAATACTTGTCAGAAATTTGTATTAGGTAAAAATACATACCGATGGAATTTGAAACATAGAATGTTCAGAAAAAATAAAAGCATCTCAGTGGGGCTCCAAAATGTAGTGTAGAAGTATTTGTACTTTAAAAATGTAGGAGGAATTTCTAATGAGATAATTTATGAGAAACCTCTTGTCAGAGGACATACATACATGGTAGACATTTTAGAAAATTTTAGTTATTTTTTGGACATTATCGAGGTATGGAGATTTATTTGGAGGGTTTTAAAAAATATTTGTAACATTTATTTTTGAAAGAGAGAGAGAGACAAAGTACAAGCAGGGTAGGAGCAGAGAGACAAAGGGAGCCACAGAATCTGAAGTAGGCTCCAGGCTCTGAGATGTCAGTACAGATGGACCACAGGATCGTGATCTGAGCTGAAGTCAGACCCTTAACTGACTAAGCCACCCAGGCACTCCATATTTGGAGGGTTTGAATGATCAGATAACTCATTTTATTGATGAATAATTTCTCTGAGAAAGTTTCAAAGCTCTTTATTTTCTCATTATATGCAGCTTCTTCCAAGGTATGTGGTGTCTTATAGTCTTATAATTGCTATCAATTTTTGAGAGGGATTCCTAAGAGGGAGGAAAATTTCCGTGTCTCTAACAACACAGATCTTGCTGCTGAAAGGGGCCATCTTCAATTTACTGTTGCATAAAATAAATAATTTTTGACAGCCATAAGTTATAACAATACTTTGTTTTTAAATAATGTTAAGCACAGTAGAAATAGAGTCTTTAAAAAAAATAAATCCAAGTTAGTTAACATATAGTGTAATAATTTCAGGAGTAGAATTTAGTAATTCATCACTTCCATATAACCCCCAGTGCTCATCCCAAGTGCCTCCTTAATGCCCCTTGCCTATTTAGCCCTTTCCCCCCACCCAACAACCCTAAGTTTGTTCTCTGTATTTAAGAGTCTCTTACGGTTTATCTCCCTCTCTGCTTTTATTTTTCCTTCCCTTCCCCTATGTTCATCTGTTGTGTTTCTTAAATTCCATATATGAGTGAAATCACGTGATATTTGTCTTTCTCTGACTGACTTATTTCGCTTAGCATAATACACTAGTTCCATCGACGTTGTTGCAAATGGCAAGATTTCATTCTTTTTGATTGCTGAGTTGTATTCCATTGTATGGAATACACACACACACACATATATACACACATATATACACATATATATGTATATATATACACATATATATGTGTATATATACACATATATATACATATATGTATATACATACATATACATTTACCACATCTTCTTTATTCATTCTTCAGTCAGTGGACATTTGGGGTCTTTCCATACGTTGGCTATTGTCGATAGTGCTGTTGTAAACATTGGGGTGCATGTGCCCGTTAGAATCAGCATTTTTGTATCCTTTGAATAAATACCTAGTAGTGCAATTGCTGGGTCATAGGGTAGCTCTATTTTTAATTTTTTGAGGAACCTCCATATTGTTTTCCAGAGTGGTTGCACCAGTTTGCATTCCCACCAGTAGTGCAAAAGGATTCCTCTTTCTCTGCATTCTCACTAAAATCTGTTGCCTGAGTTGTTAATTTTAGCCATTCTGACAGGTGTGTGAGGTGGTACTTGATTTGTATTGATTGTGGTTTTGATTTGTATTTCTCTAATGATGAGCGATGTTGAGCATCATTTCATGCGTCTGTTAGCTATCTGGATGTCTTCTTTGGAAAAGTGTCTATTCATGTCTTTTGCCCAAGAAATGGACTCTTTTTTATTTTTATTTTTTTATTTAAAAATTTTTTAACGTTTATTTATTATTGAGAAACAGAGAGACATAGAGCATGAGCAGGGGAGGGGCAGACAGAAGGGGAGACACAGAATCTGAAGTAGGCTCCAGGCTCTGAGCTGTCAACACACAGTCTGATGCGGGGCTCAAACCCAGAAACTGTGAGATCATGACCTGAGCCGAAGTCGGTTGCCTAACCAACTGAGCCATGCAGGTGCGCCTGGACTCTTTTTTTTAAAGAAGGAAACACTATAGCATTTTATATACAATTAATCCTTTTTTTATCTCAGAGCTTATTTTTAAAAATCTTAGTCCTAGACTTTTTGACAATGTGGATAGCCATTTATTTTAAGGACTCTTCAGAAAATTTTAAAACAACCATTTTATCTGTAGATTTCATATGGTTCAGTCATATGCATCGAATACTTTTAGGAACACAGGGATATGTTCCATAAAATAGCCTTCTTGAAATCTTTGAAAATGGGCAGATGGAAGTCATTGCTCATGTAGAAATAGAATCTAGAGGCAGAAATTTCTGGGTGAGTATGAAGAGAAAAAGAGGGGGTGGGGGGAAAATGGCCAATCAAGTTCTGTCTCAATGTAAGGAAGAGCTTTCTAATGATAAGTCCCATTAAAATGGAATGGGTTGATCAAAGACATTAAGGAGTATTTTAAAAGAGACCAATTTGCCATCTATCAGGTTTGGTGTGGAAAGAATTTCTTCTGAGTTGCTGAGTTTGGATTAAATGGTCTGTATGGACCTTTTTAAATGCAATTGTCTAAGAAAGCAAAGTGATAGAATGGTTCAGCTGTAAAGATCCTGAGCATCACTGCTTTAGTTTATGAGCATTATAAGAATTAAGGAAATGGAGCTCTTTCTAAAAATTCTCAAGGATAGCTGTAGCAGAAAAAAATTGTTGTAGTTATTTAAAAAAAATTTTTTTTGAAATAAGTATTTGGAAAGCAAAAAAAAATTCACATTCAGAGCAGATGGATTTCTATTAAGATAATGTCTCAATAATATCAGTTGGTGGGAGTTGGTTGTAAGCAGTGGAACCTGGTGGTGTATGATATAAGCAGTGAGGGGATTTAGACAGGGAAGCTCACAGAATTGAAAATTCTGAGACATTAGCTTTGGAAACCACATGAACCAAAGCGCCTGTGGAGGTCTGGGAATCAGGAATTCATGTGTAGTGTCTCTTGGGTGCCATCCTAGAGCACTCATCAGGGGAATGAGTGCTGGCCATTTTAGGTCTTTCTGTCACTATGCTCGAGACACAAATTCTAGTGAAAAGGTATTAAAAGAATATAATTTCACAGCATGGTTTGGGTCATATGCTCACTCCATGGCCATGGGAAAAAAAATTCTTGATTCACAACCTCACCAACATATTATTCAGTGGAGGGGGAGGAGGAGATAGCTTCCCAAAGCAAACTTGAGGTGCCATTATTATAAGGAGGAATGTAAGCTAGACAGAAGAAAACACAGATGTGCACCATAATGAGCCACTTTGGTTTGAGACGTGAATTCTTAACTCCTCTAAGCCTCTCTCAACAGCGCCCACCCTCCTCCTTAAAATGTGTGGTCTAGAAGAGCAGAGCACAATATGGAGTGGCAAATTATTCTGCATGTAAAGTAAAGGCATTTGGAAATTCAGAGAGCTGCTTGCTCAGAGTTGTCTACAGTGAAGAGAAGAAATGGGAGAGCCCCACTAATGTGGAATGTCTGGCCTCTGTGGAGGGCCAGAGCCAACATGATATTCCTCATGGTTGATGGGGATGGTTGATGGAGTTTTAGCCCAGTCATATCTGATAATCCATGTTAAGTCGTTGTTTGCACTTACCATACCCATGTCTGTTACCGCAAACTTGCCTTACAAATCCGCTGTGTATGATCCTATGTTCATGATTCCTTAGAATGGTAAAGAATAACATGTAGTGAAGTATAGCAATAACGGAATGGGCCTCCAAAAAAGCCTTACAGGGATTTGGGGAGGTGAGCTCCTAACCAGGAAACTAAGCTGTCTTGAAAATTCCTGGGTGTGGCAGGATGCAGGGTTGGGACAGGTCCTTTAAAACCCCCATCATTTGAGATGAAGATTTACAGCATCTTCCTTTGCACAATAACCCACATGACAGCTCTTTATCCTACAGCTGTTCTTGTCCCATACCAAATTCAATTCTCTGCTCATTTTTGTTTCACGTTTTTCTAAAAAGAATGTACTTGTACAAGAGTATGGGTATTCTCTCTTTTGTAGAAAAGAGGGAGGAAGTGAATCACCTCACTTATGTATATTTCTGTTTGACATTTGAAAAAAAATTCCTCTAGAAGACTCAGAGATCTCTAACTTCAGAATTTTATTATACTCCGATTGTATCACATGAGCTTTAATCTAAACAAATTATTATCTAATTTAAATAATAACCTGTGAATTCTAACAGAATATAATATTATTTATTAAGACTTTAATTTTGATTTATTACTCAATTATGTCTTCCATGTGAATGTAAATGCTACAATATCTAGGCCTTTAATGTATGCTGAGTAACTGTTTTTTTTTTTTAATTTTTTTTTTTAACGTTTTTATTTATTTTTGGGACAGAGAGAGACAGAGCATGAATGGGGGAGGGGCAGAGAGAGAGGGAGACACAGAATCGGAAACAGGCTCCAGGCTCTGAGCCATCAGCCCAGAGCCCGACGCGGGGCTCGAACTCACGGACGGCGAGATCGTGACCTGGCTGAAGTCGGACGCTTAACCGACTGCGCCACCCAGGCGCCCCGTAACTTTTAAATTTAATGAAACTAAGTGTTGAAAGAATATACACCTCGAAGAAACTGAACATTTTATCTTCATCAAAAATGTTAGAGGCATATTGCCTGGTAAAGGATAATTTTAATGTAATTCAAGGAACCTGATTGTGTTGTTAAAAACTTATTCTCTTGCTTACTCTATTTTAAGTAATTGAACTGTTTGAGTGGATTCACAGAAAATCATCTACAGCAGCAAATATATAACTATCATAAATAATAGGAACATAAGACAGTCAGGAGTAAATTTATTTCATTACTTTGATTGATCGACTGTAATATGGGCAGTATATCTCTTTACACTGGCCCAAGGGAGGTAGTGGGAGGTTCAGCACAGAGCTTGATATTGATGGTTAAAGTCTGTTTTAAGCGATATCAACACTTAAGATAGGGTCTTAATTCATTAAAAGGTTGTGTGATCACATTATTACATACTTGTAGAGGTAAAATGAGAGACCTGCAGATAACCCAAATACATTGTAGAAATTTATTAAGGAAGGAATTTCACTCTTGGCTGAGCTGAGAAGGTTCTCTGTGAGTCCATACTGTCTGGCCAACGGGAGAGTCGTGTAGCCCCACGTGTTGCTAGTCCAGAATGGGGCCTTAGTGATCATGCATGGCAATAGCCTCACCTTTACAGTATATGGATTTGAGTGATTTTTTCCCCAAGACTTCAGAAATAGTTAGGCTGAGGGGCGCCTGGGTGGCGCAGTCGGTTAAGCGTCCGACTTCAGCCAGGTCACGATCTCGCGGTCCGTGGGTTCGAGCCCCGCGTCGGGCTCTGGGCTGACGGCTCGGAGCCTGGAGCCTGTTTCCGATTCTGTGTCTCCCTCTCTCTCTGCCCCTCGCCCATTCATGCTCTGTCTCTCTCTGTCCCAAAATAAATAAACATTGAAAAAAAAAATTAAAAAAAAAAAAAGAAATAGTTAGGCTGATAGAAGACTAGGCACCTTGGTCTCTTGATTTTTTTCATTCCACTTTTATAGGTTCTTCTTAGTTACTGCTGGTCCCAGCATCTGAGGATAAAAAGGATTTTCCCTCCTCTCTTTGCCCTCTGGAGTCTGAAAGGAAATAATCAAATGGAAAATTTCCTTTTTCGGAGTATAGCAGAAGATGCAGGCCTTATTATCTGGTATAAAGTATGTGAGTTAGAATTGCTTTTTCATCCTTAAATTTTGTATTTAATATTTTATGGCACATAAGTGAGTAATGAATTATTTTTGTCCTAATTCATTATTTACAGAGTGCTTTTAACAAAATTTAATGTAATTTCACAAAATGACAGGCATAGGGAGAAAAATGTGCTGGAAGATAATTGGCCCAGGGCTGCCCAAAAGAATTTAAGACGTTCTTTTGATAGAAATATTGATGGGATTTCTAAGAAAAGACTATTCACTAGCAATGGCAGATAACCAACTTTGTATAATTCAGAGTCCAAAAATCCAATCTATAAGATTTTCTGCCTTAGTGTGCTATCTCAATTAAATCAATTTAAATGAACAACTTCTATGGATGTGTCAAATTACTTAGTTATGCCTATGAGCTGTAGGGGAGAAGGGAAAACCTGTGGAAATCCTCAAAGTGTGTGGTTATTGAATTTTTGGTCTGCTTGCTATCTCTGACCATGCCTCTTGGTATTTATCACAGCTTGAGTTTGAGCTTTCAAATCTTCCTTACAAAACCTTTGCACTTTGGGAAAAAGTAAATCCATCCAGCTCCTGGATTAAGACCATCAATATATCCCAGGCTCTGACTCCAGAGTTGTTTTCAGGACCCCAGAACTAGTTGAACCCAGAAAATAAGTACCGGGGGCCTCTAAAAGTTGTTCCTTTGCTTTTATAAGATGGTGACAAGGGACTTCCTATTCCTCCTTCCTATAACTGTTCCTCTTTAGGGAACAGTTCCTTTTACAATGTGAAATAAATACCATATTAAAATATCAAATTAGAAATCTCATTAACTTCAAATTTACTAACAGCCATGTTTTGTGATTTTTTTCAAAAAAAATTTTTATGAAAATGTACGCCCAATGTAGTATAAAATGAAGTGTGACACTATTCTCTGGTGTTCAAACTTGGAAAATTAGGACGTCTCTGGGAATCACTGGACACCGAGGTTTTCCCAGTGGGCTATAGCATACAAATCACAGATAAAGGTGAGGTAATTATCTCCTTTCTACTCTTTCTACTTTCAGGAAAAGGTGTTGATGTACAATAATTGGGTTTCCCAGGATGTCTAAAGAAGAAAGGGCATGTCATCAAGAAATACAGCTGAGTCTTTCATATTCATTTTTCTCTATAATTCAAAAAAAACTTTGTTATAAAGTATATAATATATAAATGTGTGAGTTACAGATTACCAAACGAAAACGCATGTACCCAATTTCCAACTCAAAAGTAAAACACAGCAGGTAATTTAGGGGCCCTCTGTTTGCCCCACTTTGCCTTCACAAGCAGTACCCCCCCAAAAGTAACAACCACCCTGAATTCTGCCTTGTTTTTCCTGATGGTTTTACTACCTTTGCCTCTTTCTGTAAGAAATATATTTTTAGTTTTGAATAGAATTGTATTAAGTTGAGTTATACTATATGTATTCTATATGATGGTTTCATTTGCTCAATATATTTTTGAGGTCAATTCATATTGAAGCTCTTACCTGGGGTTCATTCATTTTGAGTATTGAATGGGATGAATATACCTCATTTCATTTATCCATTCTATCTTTCACTGAAATTTGGTTTGCTTCTGGTCTTTTACACCATAGACAGCAGAGATCATTGTCATGCATGCTTTCTGATACACGTGTGTGCAGGAGTTTCTTTATAGAACTGTTACAATGCTGAAGTGTTTTCCAAAGTTGTTGTATCATTTTACTGTTCCCCACCCCCCCCAATAATTGTTGAAAACTTGAATTGATTCACATGGTCATTTGTGTGTACTACTGGACAGTTCAGAGCTTTTGAAGTGGTTAGTAGTTATACAGTGGTAATTCATAGTTAAATTGCACTTACCAAATCACTAATGAGGTAGTGACCATCTTTTTTTAAAGTTTTGATAGGCCATTTAAAATCTTCTATTGATTTTTTTCTATTTTTTTCAGAGCAGTTTTAGGTTTCCCGGAATTGGGGACGAGGGACAGAGATTTCCCATATTCTTCCTATGACTGCACATACTTAGCCTCCTCCCCCATTATCAACATCACTCAACAAAATGGTGCTTTTTTTTCTGACTAATGCATTGACACATTATCACCTAGATTCCATAGTTTATCTTAAAGTTCACCCTTAGTGTTATACACTTTATGGGTTTTGGCAAATATATATACTGACATATATCCCTCATTATGTATCGTACAGAGTATTTTCACTGCCCTAAAAATCCTCTGTGTCTCCCTATTTGTCTCTCACCTCTCCTACCTCCAGTAACCACTGACCTTTTTATTGACTCCATGATTTGGCCTTTTCCAGAATGTCGTATAGTTGGAATCATACAATATGTAGCCCTCTCAGATTGGTTTCTTTCACTTAGTAATATGTATTTAAGTTTTCTCTATGTCTTTTCATGGCTTAATAGCTCATTTCTTTTTAGCACTGAATAATATTCTGATGTCTAGATCTACCACAGTTCATTTATCTGTTCACCTACTGAAAGGCTCTTGGTTGCGTCCAAGTTTTGACAATTATGAATAAAGCTGTTGTAAATTTCCTTATGTATGTTTTTGTGTGGATACGTTTTCAGCTCTTTTGAATAAATACCAAGGAGTGTGACTTCTAAACAGTTCGGTAAGAGTATGTTCAATGTCGTAAGAAACTGCCCAAATGTCTTCCAAAGTGGTTCCGCCATTTTACATTCCCACCAGCAGTGTGTGAGAGTTCCTGTTGCTCCCCATCTGTGGCAGCATTTGGTGTTGTCAGTGTTCCAGGTTGTGACCATTCTGTTAGGTGTGAGGTGGTATCTCATCTGAAGTTGCATTTCCCTGATGATGTGTGATGTGGAGCATGTTTCATATCCTTATTTACCCTCTGTCTTTTTTTTTCTGGTGAAATGTCTATTGAGATCTTTGGCCCATTTTTTAGTCAGGTTGTTTTCTTTTTGAAGTTTAAAATCTTTATATATTTTTGATAACAGTCCTTTTTCAAATATGTCTCTGCAAACATTTTTCTACCAGTCTGTGACTTGCCTGTCAATCTCTTGACATTGTCTCTTATGAGACAGGAGTTTTTAATTTTAAAGAAGTCCAGCTTATCAAGTATTTCTTTCATGGATCATGTCCATGTCCATCATGTATGTGTGTGTGTGTGTGTGTGTGTATGTGTGTGTGTGTGTATGTATATATATATGTCAATATATATATATATATATATATATACATGTATATCTCTCTCTCTCTCTATATATAGAGAGAGAGAGAGAGAGAGACACGCACACATACACACACACACATATCATGTATACATACATACATATACACACACCCAGAATCATCTAGGTTTCCTTTTTTTTTTTTAGGTTTATTTATTTATTTTTGATAGAGATAGAGACAGTGTGAACAGGGAGGGGCACAGAAAGGGAGAGACAGAATCCCAAGCAGGTGCCACACTGCCAGCTGGAAAGCCTGGTATGGGCTTGAACTCACAAACCGCGAGATCATCCCCTGAGCCAAAACCAAGAGTCGGTTGCTTAACTAAGTCACACAGGTGCTCCAAAGTTCTCTATGTTTTCTCTGACGGGACCAGCTTGGACTTCTGTAGCATTGTTTTTTACATGTAGGTCTGTGAACTCTGTTTTGAGTTCAGTGATCCATTTTGATTTTATTTTATGAAACATATAAGGTCTGCACCTGGATTTGCTTTTTTTTTTTTTTCCGGTATGTAGATGTCTGCTTGTTTCAACATGCTTAACTGAAGAGATTATCTTTGCTGCATTATATTGCCTTTGCTCCTTTGTCAAAGATCAATTGATTGTATCATGAGGGTCTATTTCTGGGCTTGCTATTGGGTTCTAGTGATGTATTTGTCTGTTCTTTTGCCAGTACCACACTGTCTACAATACAAGCCTGATAAGTAAGTCTTAAAGTGGATAGCATTGGTATAGTAACTTTTTTTTCCTTCAATATTGTGTTAGCTACTATTTTGCCTCTCCATATAAACTTTAGAATCAGTTTGTCAATATCTATAAAATAACTTGCTGGGATTTTGATTGAAATTGCATTGAATCCATAGATCAGATTGGGAAGAACTGGCATCTTGGGTATATTGAGCCTTCCTATCCATGAGCATGGAATATCCCTTCATGTATGTGATTCTTCTTTCATTTCATTCATCACACTTTTGTAGTTTTCCTCTTATAGATCTTGTGCATATTTTATAGATTTATATTGAAGTGTTTCACTTTTTTGAGTGCTAATGTCAATGGTATTGTTTTTAATTTCGGATTCCACTTGTTCATTGTTTGTTTGTAGGAAAACAGTTGATTTGTGTATATTGGTCTTGTATCCTGCAACCTTGCTACTATCACTTATGAGTTCCAGATGTTTGTTTATTTGGATTCTTTAGGATTTTATACATAAATGATCATGTTATCTTCAAACAGTTTTATGTCTTCTTTCCCATTTCGGATACCTTTAATTTCCTTTTCTTGACTTAACTACATTAGCAAAGACTTCTAGTAAGATACTAAAAAGTAGTGGTGAGAGGGAGCATCCTTTCCTTGTACCTGATTTTAGTGGGAAAGTTTTAAGTTTCTCATCATTAAGTATGATGTTAGCTATAGTTTTTTTTGTAGATAGTTTTTATCAAGCTGAGAAAGTTTCTTTCCGTTCCTAGTTTGCTGAAGCGTTTTTATCATGAATGAGTGCTGGATTTCATCAAATGTTTTTTTGCATTTGTTGATACAATCATATGATTTTTTTCCTTTTAGTGGGTTGATATGATGGATTACATTAATTGATTTTCTAATTTTGAATAAGGCTTACATACCTGGGGTAAATCCCACTTGGTTGTTATGTAAAGTACTTTATACTTTAAGATTCTTTACTTTATAAAGTATATAATTATTTAAGGTTATTTAAGAATCTTTATACTTTAAGATTCAATTTGCAAATATTAATATTTTGTTGAGGAGTTTTGCATCCTGTTCATGAGAGATATTGGTCTGTAGTTTCCTTTAATGTCTTTGTCTGGTTATTAGGGTAATGCTGGCCTCATAGAATGAGTTAGAAACTATTCTCTATGCTTCTAACCTCTTAAAAGCATTAGAGAGAATTGGTATAATTTCTTCCTTAAATTCTAGTGAATCCATCTGAGCCTGGTGCTTTCTGTTTTCACATGTTGTTAATTATTGATTCAATTTCTCTAATAGATATAGGCCTATTGAGATAATCTATTTTTTTGTGGGTTTGTTTTTCATTTGTTAATTATTTAGTTTGTCACATTAGTCAAATATTGGCATAAGGAGACTTTTGTAGTCTCTGATTTGTCTTTTCATTCTTAAAAAAATTTTTTTTAATGTTTATGTCTGAGAGACAGAGAAAACAGAGTATGAGTGGGGGAAGGACAGAGAAAGAGGGAGACAGAATCTGAAGCAGGCTCCAGGCCCTGAGCTGTCAGCACAGAGTCAGATGCAGGGCTCAAACTCATGAACTGCGAGATGGTGACTTGAGCTGAAGTTGGATGCCCAACTGACTGAGCCACCCAGGCACCGCAGTTTTTTTTTTTTTTTTTTTAACCTTTTTTCATTTCTGAGAGTGAAAACAGAGTGTGAGCAGGGGAGGGGCAGGGAGAGAGGGAGACAGAATCTAAAGCAGGCTCCAGGCTCTAAGCTGTCAGCATAGAGCCTGACGCTGGACTGAAACTCACCTAAGCCGATGTTGGACGGTCAACGGACTGAGCCCCCCAGGCACCCCTCTTTTCATTCTTTTTAAACTGTTATATAGTAAAATTTGCCATTGACTTTTATGGCTTAAGCTTCTGTATTAAAAAAAAAAATTTAAGGCCAAGGTAATATTTTTCTGTGTTTTCTCTAAAAGTTTAGAAATTTCCCTTTCATATTTATAAATTTGATTAATCTAGAAATTGTTTTGAACTGAGAGGGTCTATCAAATTTATGTTTTCCCTATATAGATAATTAGTTGTTATAATTAGTTAGTCGTTCTCCAATCCACAAATCCCACCTTGTCTCTACATAGTGCTGGCTCTGTCTCTGGGCTCCCAGGCCATTCTGTCCATCTTTAGTCAGTGCCACAATGCACCAATAAACATACCTTTATAAAAAAATCTTTATGGCCACGCAAGTTTTCTACTTTGTTCTTTCTCTCAAGTATGTCTTGACTAGTCTTGTCTTGTTTCTTTTCTGGATAAGTTTTAGAAGAGGTTTGTTAAGTTCCTTGGAAAACAGTATTGAGATTTGTCAACTCTCCTTATACATGGTCATGGAGTCTTCAGTCCCCGTTTTTGGTCTTCATTATCTTTCAACGAAGTTTTAATTTCCCCATTAAGATTTAAATATCTTTTGTTAGATTTACTTGGTAACAGTGAAAAAATTAACAGCGCCTTAGAAATTTAAAGTTGGTTCCTTTCAGCAAGCTTGTTTGTTGTGTTGTGTATATTTTCTGTAGCTTTAGCAATTTCTCTCTGATCTTTAAATTTCTAAGGCTCTGTTGATGCTTTCAGTGTTACCATGTAATTCCATTAATTTTTGCTTTATACGTTATGGGGTTGTATTATTAGCATGATGCATGTTCAGAATTGTTATGTTTTCCTGGTAAATGAAACATTTTATTATTACATTGTCTTTCACTTTATCTCTACTAGTTTTTTCCATTCCTTAAAGTCTATTTAGTTTCCTAATAATATCACTATGCCAGTTTTCTTGTGGTTTTTGTTTTGCTTGACGTATTTCTTTTCCAAATATTTACTTTCAGTCACTTGATGTTATGTTTCAGTTGTGTCTTATATAGTAAGCTATATATAGCTGGGGTTCTTTTTTCCATTTCCATTCATTTTGATTGCTGAAATATTTGGATTTGTTTCTATATTTTCTGATTTCTCTTGGTCCTATTTTCCTATTCTTTTTCTTTTTTTTCCCTCTTCATTGCTTTCTTTTAGATTTTTCTTCTTTTTTTTTCACTTAAATTTCTTTCCTCTGTTTGGAAATTTTCATTTTCCTAGTAGTTACTTTTAAACTTTATCATTCCTAATTAATAAAATCTAAGATGATTAAATACATATACCCATCCTTTAGAGCTACACAAGGATCTAAGGACACTTTAATGGCCATCACTGTCTTGCAATCTCAGTGCTATTTTTTCCTCTATTTTCATTTCATCTTGCTTTTCTCCCATATGTATTTTTGCAGAGTTACCAAAATATTAACCAACACATTTCTCATCATTTCTTATTGCTTTTCAAAGCTCCCATCTGGTATCATTTTCCTTCAGTCTTAAGTATATCTGTAATTATTTTAGTGTACATTTCTAGTAAACTCTCTATTTTGGCTTTTGTCTGAAATTTCATTGATTCAGTTTTAGTTTTGGACGGTGGTTGAGTATATAATTTTATTTTTTCTCATCATTTCAAAAATATTTTTTTCATGCTGCTTTTATTATTATTATTATTAGGAAGTCAGTCTTGATTCTAATTGTTACCCAACCCTAAGTGATCTGACTTTTCTTTCTTTTGTTTGCTTTAAGATCTTGTTATTGTCTTTGGTGTTACATAGGTTCATCATATGTATCTGAGAATGAGTTTCTTTTTATTCATATTTTTTTCAGTTTCCATTTTTTCCTAGAGTTTAGGATTCATGTCATTCAACAGTTTTAGAATTTTCTGTTATCTCTTTGAATATTGTTTCTTCTCCATTCTCTTTATTATCTTCTGGGAATTTATTTATGTGTGTTTGATCTTCTTATGCTGCCTTGGTGTGTCTTAGGTGTTTTTCTCATTTCTCATATCTTTTTTTTCCTTTTTGCTTTATTTAGGCTGAATTCTTTGAAAGTATTCACCAGTTACAATTCTAATATTCTATTCTATTTAGTCATTTCTTTGAGTACTAACTTCACTTATTATGTATTATTTATATAAAGTGTATTAGATTTTTAAATATACTTAGTTATTTGTAAAAACGAGCCTCTTTCTCCTGTGCCATATTTCATAATTATATTTTCCTTTTTGACAGTATATACCTTTAACAGCCTGTGGAGATAGTTCCAATAAGCGAATTACTTGTGGATCTGCTTCTACTGCCTTTTCTCTCCCTACCCCCCTGACTCTCATTAGTGGTGACTTTTTCCTTGTTTTTGATTTATAGCTGATCATTTGACTTAAAACTTCATGTATGGGAATTCTTTGAGCCCTCAGTCGAAGCAGTTTTCTTCTAGAGAAAGCTTTCATTTGTTATTTCAGACATCAGCATCACCACACCAGGAATACTTTACTTAATCCTCGGCTTGCTGCTTTGTTTTTATGGCCCAGTAGAATAAATTTAGACCGTGAGTCCATATGAGGTCCAGCTTGTGGTTATGAATTCTCAAGAGAGTTTATTTATTTATTTTTCCCTCGACCCAGTGACAAATTCAAAACAGGCATGTTTCCTCGTTATCCTTTTTTTGTGTGACAAGATTATTTTTTTTCTCCAACTTTGTGGTTCTGTATTTATGTGGACATTTCCTGTCCTCTATGCTTTGAACATCTTTCAAAGAAGAATTGCAAAGCATTTTCTGGAATTTGTTCTAAACCTTCAGGATAAAAGCAAACTTTGGTGCTTGATTATCTATTAATTTCTGCTGAACTTTGTTTTTGGCCTCTCCAAAATTCTTTTCTTTGATTCAACTCATTAGTTCATTAGAAAATTTTTTAAATACCTTATTAAGCATTATGATTGTGTCTTCTCCACTGTTGGACATTTAAGTTCCACAAGAAGTGTGTTTTCAATTCCATTTCCTTTCCTTTGTTTCTAAGTCTCCCCTGTTGCTTCCTTATTATTATTATTATTTTACTAGTTGGTAGTAGGAGTTAAATTCAGTTTTATGAATTTTTACTAAGAAGGAATTTGAGATGAATAAAGTGAGCCATTTTTCTTTACAGTGTAATGTAGATTTTATTGAGCACCTATTTAGTGTAAAATATTTAAAACAAATGGAACTTATTTTGTGTCTTTAAATTTTAAAGACACATTCATTGCTTATATACATTCATGTTATTGACCAGTTGGGTTATTATTTTATGATATAGTCTTAAGTTTACTTTGTGAGAGAATCTATTACACTACCAAAATATTGCATGTAAAGAAAAAATAACACTATAAATCAGTTTATTCAAGTTCATTTCCATTATAACTTATTTCCTATATTCGCTTCTGTATATATTTTTTTACTGTTTATTTATTTTTGAGAGAAAGAGAGAGAAAAAGCATGCATGAGGAGAGAGAAAGGGAGACAGAGGATTGGAAGCAGGCTCTATACTGACAGCAGAGAGCCCCATGAGGGGCTCACAAGCCATGAGATCCTGACCTGAGCCAAAGTCCGATGTTTAACTGACTGAGCCACCCACACACCCCTGGTTCTGTATATTTTAAACATTTCTATTATTCAGACTTGAAAAATTATTTTAAGTCTCCTTCGGCCATCATTTCTAGGCTTTTAGTATTTACTTTAAATCTCAAACTCTTTTCAAATAGAACATAACCATTTCTACTTGTTCACTCAGTTCTCATATATAAATGATATAATTGGTACAGTTAACTTAGGGGAAAAATTATATTTATGGCAAAACGCTTTCTCTGGTTTACAATTCCTTGTTTTGTAGTAGAGTCATTGGATTTTAGATGACTTGCTAGTTTTTATTTATCCTTATTTTTTTCCAAATATGATGATATCTTTAATATGCTTGAACACTAATTTACTAGAACAGTCCTATTTCAGTGACCATTTCTTTTCATTTTAATTAAATCCTATAGCTTTTCTCCTAGACTAGTTTGACTAAGCTCTTTAATAAAAAAACACAACAAACAAAACACTCGATTGACTAGTTCTGTATTCTTTGTTATTGTTGTTGTTCTATTCATACATTGATATGCTAAGACCAAGATACTCACGTGGAAGAGTCTCTGAAATACTTAAAGGATATTTTAAATAGGATGGTAAGTCTTTTATGAAATATTCTGCTTTTCCAAATATTTTTGGATTCTTATTCATATAGTAGTCTGTTATGAATTTGCTGTGTTACTTCAATTAACCACCCATGCTTCTTGTATACTTATGGTGGATTTTGAAATTCAAATAGTCCTGTTGGCCAAAAAAAAAAAAAAAATGCCCATAGGCCTCTATCAAAAATGTCTATTTACATTTCAGCTATACATAGACATTAAGGATAAGATCTCAATGACGTCTTCACCTATTTGACCCATCCTTTCACCCACCTTAGCTCCTGTAACCAACAGTTTTTTTGAATCGCTGAATTCTACCCCTGAAATTAATATTACACTCTATGTTAATTAACTGGAATTTAAATAAAAACTAAAAGAAAAAAAAGATTGGGATGGCTTCTGATGGGTAATAAGACCGCATGCCCAACCACTGTGCGTCTTTTTAATCTTATTCCATGGCACTTTCTTTCTGGATCACCCGGTTTCAGCCACGCTAGCCATCTTTTTGAATCCAAAAAGGCCAAATTCATTCCCCCTTTAGGTTCTTTGAACTTGCACTCTTCTCTCTTTAAAATTTGCTTGACTGGCTCCTCCTGTCCATTCAGGTCTCATCTTAAATGTCACTTTCCCAAGAGGACCCTGATACCTCATTCTGAATTATCTGCCATGATCTTTCACATTTTCCCCTTTTGTTTTCTTCACAGAACTTATTAATACTAGGAATTGTCTTGTTCTCCCTGCTAAAATGTTGTATCCCTGATATTTAACCATGTGTCTGGCACAGAGTAGGTACTCCTCAATATAATATAGTTGTTATGATAATAGCTGGTATTCTATGGTTCCTGATAGTTCTGGAAGCATATTCACACCTTTTCATCATGATCTTCAATCTCATGAGAACCATACTAATCATCATGTGTAATAATGAAAGTTGTGTGTGAAAACAGCCTGATGATAGGATTTTCAAGATACCATCAACATTATCATGAAAAATACCGTGTTTAGTATAGCACTTCATCCTCTGCAAATACTTTTGTTGGGAATAAAAGTGATATGTGATGAAGGGAGCAGTGACCATAATAAACTTAGACTTTTCAATAAAAACTTTGTAAAAGCCAAAACTAAATGTTACGGCTAATTTTTTTCAGTTGCGTGGGTTTAATGTTTATTTCTAGAAAATATTTTGTTCGCTTGATTCTTTTTCTTCCTGAATGGGTTACATCTCTTGGTGACACTTGATTAGGTAGGATGAAGCTTCTGGAATCCCATTAACTATTTACAAATATGTTTGCCGTTTGTGTCAAGTCCTGAAATGAAAAATGTGAAATAATGTAAGAGTATGATAAAGTGTGACCATGACCAAAATTGACTCCAAAAACTTCATCTTCCATTCATTTTCCTTTTTGTGAGGAGGGGTGTTTCAGTTAGCTTTTGCTGCAGAGTAAAGCACCCACAGTGTTTGTGGCTTAAGACAACAATCATTTATGAGCTTGAAAGACCGTGGGTTGGCAATGCAGGCGGAGTGCAGCTGGGTAGGTCTTCTCCAGGTGGCTCCTGGGCTCACGTTCACAACTGCCGTCCACTGGCAGATGGTTAGGGATGCGTTGGTACTGGATGGCCTGCCTCCCACGTCTGGCTGTTGGCTGCAGTGATAGAGGCAGCTGTGCCGTATGTCTCTGGCTTCTAGCAGGCTGCCCACATTTCTTCACATGGTAGCAAGCACCATTGCACAAATACTAATTACTAAGTCTTTTCTTCTGTCACATTGGCTAATGTCCTATTGGCTGAAGTCTGTCACGTGGCCAAGACCAGATACCAAGTGGTAGAGTTGTATGTCCCACCTCTTAATGGAAGGAGCTTCAAGGTCACATTGTAGAGAGCTATATGTGTTGCGATGGGAGGAATCCTTGGTGGCTTTTTTGTGATTTACTAGATGGAGTTCCTAAAAGTCATCTTTTGAAATCAAAATCTCATAAAAGAAATTTTATCTTTTTTAATGTTTATTTTATTTTTGTGTGTGTGTGTGTGTGTGTGAGAGAGAGAGAGAGAGAGAGAGAGAAAACGAAAGAACATTTGAGCAGGGAGGGGCAGAAAGAGAGAGGGAGGGAGAGAAAGAATCCCAAGCAGGCTCTCTGCTGTCAGTGCAGAGCCCACATGGGGCTTAAACTCATGAACCTTGAGATCATGACCTGAGCTGAAATCAAGTTGGATGCTTAACCAACTGAGCCATCCAAGCATCCTAGATAAGAAAGTTTAAAGTTGAGTTGCTGAATGCTTTTCTAATTTCTTTTTTTTTTTTTTTTTTTTTACATTTTTATGTATTTTTGAGAGACAGAGCACAAGTGGGGGAGGGGAAGAGAGATAATGAGACACAGAATCCAAAGCAGACTCCAGGCTCTGAGCTGTCAGCACAGAGCCTGATGTAGGGCTCAAACTCACAAACTGGGAGATCATGACCTGAGCAGAAGTCGGATGTTCAACTGACTGAGCCACTCAGGTGCCCCTTTTCTAATTTCTTAGTCTTAATTACCGACTAAGTAGTAGTTCTCACATTTGATCTGTGTAGGGAATATCTTATATGCCCACTGATGTTCAGATTCTAGCATCCTTCCCTTACACCATTCTGATCCAGTATGTTTGGGGGTGAGGTCCAAGAATCTTTCTTTAAGCTTACCAATGTATTGTGGTGTAGGAGATCTAGAAGGACCCTATCTTCCGAGGACAGAATAGAAATGGTATTTGTTCTTATGTCTGGATGAGAAGTATGAGGCAATCTCTTAAAAGCTGTCATTTCTTTGAAATACATGTTTTATCTGAAAGAATTAAATCCTATAATAGTTTTCTTTAACACGTAGCAAAACTCAAGGTAAACTCTGCTAGTTAAATTCCTGTTTATTCATGTGATGAATTTTGTTTCATGTAAATAGACCTAACTAATGTGAAAGAAAGTAGATATAAAGAAATATAAAATGTTATTATAATTGATAATGAATGTTATGCAAAGTCAGCTTTCGTATGAAATACTTGTCTAAAAAGATCTTTCTCCCTGATTTTGGATTTTGTGGATTTAAGAAAAATGGAGCAGCTGCAAGGGAAAGCAAATTGCAGATTTTTTCCAAGGCCTATTTCTGCTATTTCTAAATAATAAATCAGGAAAGTTATATTTAAGCTCTAACTTTGGCTAAATATCTTATTTATGTGAAAACAATTGGAAAATATTTTAATAAAGTATTTCGTGCTGGTGATAACCTTGTATTTTACCTTGCACATTTGATTTATGTCAGTCAAATATAGATAAACCAAAGAAAAAAGAAAAGATAAGCCATCTTCTAGGAAAATAATCGCTCTCACTTTGTAATCCACTCATTGGAACACTACAAAAACTAACGGTTTACTGTGGTGCAAAACATAAGATGTGTGCACAGTTAGCAAATAGCAAGACACAAATTTATGTGTAAAAACATTTGTTTTTGAATAATATTATCAAAGAGGCTTGGGTGACACATTGAGTTTAGTACCCTGTAGCTGTCTCTGCTTGTTTTGATTATTGAGTTGCGACTCTGAATTTGTCTTTAATAAAATCCCAGAGGAAAGAATCTCTCTTCCTTGCAACCAGTTGAAGGAAATCATAAGACTTCTGGAGAAGGGTTCTGCCTGTGGAGACTGACTTAATTAAACAGTTTTATTATCAACTTGTGAAAGAGTCTCCCTATGCTATTTGCCATTTCATTTTCTGAAAGCATGATGAAAATTGAAAATATCATTCGGTCTTATGTCCTGTGAAGATAGTATCAGTGTTTCCTAGGTCTCTTGGTAAATCATCTGCTCAGATGCTAGGTAGAAATTCTGAAGAATTCATTTATAATCCTGGTGCAAAGTCAATGCCTGCTTTATCTCCCTGATGGTAGATTTTGCTTCCAGAATAAGATGGGACCACTTCTTTCCCCCTGTGTTTCATTCGGTAATCATTACCTTTGGAGTTATATCTTGAGCTACTTTTTATTTCCAGATGCGTGGGTTAAATGTGCTTCCTTTCAGGGAAGTCACTGTAAAGATGTGGATTAAGAAAGATGCTATTGGGTGCTTTGCTTATTTGTTAGTACAGAAGAAATTCAGAGTCCATGTGAGAAATAGCGGCTTCCTTGTTTAAGTAAAATTCTCCCATTGTGATATTTGAAAACAAGAGGTTTAATAAATAAGGTTTAAAACTTTTAATTTAAATATTTTAAATAAGAAGTTTACTTATATATAATATAACAGCTCTGAGAGCAACTGCTGACTCTTCAAAGACCTTTTCACTCATTCATTCAACCATCTCATCGTTACTGAAAACCTGCAATGTCCTAGGTAATAGGCTATGATTATTCACAAGGAATTCTGAAACAAAAACATTTCAATTTACATAACCACGTATTCCACACTACATTCAAGGGTTTATTCAGGAAGTTAAAATATTTGCTTTTGCACGTTCTCATGTTTTTTAATTTTTCTGAAAAATTTCAAAGCCCAACATTAAGTTCCATCCACTGTTGAAAACTTTTGCCGTGCAATTTCAACTGTAGGTACAATTTTAAAATGTTTTATTTCTTTTGAAGCAGAGTGTCTCTGATTTATTTTTCCCCCAAGAAAATGTATACTTTTTATTATTACCTGGTGGGAAATTCAGTAACCTTAAAAGTATAGTTCTTGGGGATTATTCAGGCCTCAGTGACACCTTCAGCATGATGTTTATGTCCTACTTAGAGTCAGAGATTAGAACGGATAGGGGTCTTCAACAAAATTGACTTGAAACTCGTGCTTCACAGGTGGGTCAAGACATACAACTGTGAGAAGGTCAGGTTATCCACCTGGGTATCTGAGCACCTGAACAACAGTGGCTTCTAATCATGCTATGTAGAAGTTAAACAATAGCAAGGTTGCCCAAACTAACGATGGCTGATGTTGACACCAACATTTTATGATTAGGCGTTGCAAATTAAGGCAGTCGATTTCTCAAGTAGCAACATGAATTACATATCACAGCTGAAAATCTATTTCAGTGTCTTTGGTTAAAATGAATATGCCTGATGGTCAGTTATCAGTTGTATGCCATTCAGTTAACATTGACAATGGTTTTGCAACCTGAGGGTCTCAGAGTAGAATGGCCCCATAATGTGCAGATCAGCTGTTTTGTTATGGGCTTGTTTGCATTAGAGAAGCTCTATGAGCCTGACCCAAATTTAGATTAAAGCAGAAAAACCTTTCATGATCACTGAAACCCACTGAAATGTCAGTGAACTTAGAGAAATCCAATTATGATGCAAATGTGAAATTATCCGCACAACAAAATAAACAAAGCATCTGAACCTTTCCGAAGCCCATTCCAGTTCTAAAATTGCATTAGATTAAGATAATAATTTGACTTTATGAATTAAAATGAAAGAGGAATATAGAATTAGGTGCTACTCTGGTGGTAATTTGTTTCTCTTGATCAGCTGAATTCCGTGCCGAGGACTCGGATGGTTTTATATGGCCCTAAATGCTTCTCCAAATGTGTGTCGATCCATTTGGCTCTGTTCCAAAAAGTGTTCTCTGGCTGTAGATAAAGTAGTTCTGCATGTGATCAGCAAATATAAGAAATCAAGGTTTCCTCTGTGTGTGTGTGTATGTATACAATTTAAAGTCATTTAAAATGCTTTCTTGGGGACCGGCAGAAGATGGCGGCATAGGAGGATGCTGGGCTCACCCTGCGTCCTGCTGATCACTTAGATTCCACTTACACCTGCCTAAATAACCCAGAAAACCACCAGAAGACTAGCAGAACAGAGTCTCCGGAGCCAAGCACAGATGAGAGGCCCACGGAAGAGAATGACATGATACTATACATGGAAAATCCGATAGACCCCACCAAAAGTCTGCTAGAACTGATACATGAATTCAGCAAAGTTGCAGGATACAAAATCAATGTACCGAAATCAGTTGCATTCTTATACACTAACAATGAAGCAACAGAAAGACAAATAAAGAAACTGATCCCATTCACAATTGCACCAAGAAGCATAAAATACGTAGAAATAATTCTAAGCAAAGATGTAAAAGATCTGTATGCTGAAAACTATAGAAAGCTTATGAAGGTAATTGAAGAAGATATAAAGAAATGGAAAGACATTCCCTGCTCATGGATTGGAAGAATAAATATTGTCAAAATGTCAATACTACCCAAAGCTATCTACACATTCAATGCAATCCCAATCAAAATTGCACCAGCATTCTTCTCAAAACTAGAACAAGCAATCCTAAAATTCATATGGAACCACAAAAGGCCCTGAATAGCCAAAGTAATTTTGAAGAAGAAGACCAAAGCAGGAGGCATCACAATCCCAGACTTTAGCCTCTACTACAAAGCTATAATCATCAAGACAGCATGGTATTGGCACAAAAACAGACACACAGACCAATGGAATAGAATAGAAACCCCAAACTAGACCCACAAACGTATGGCCAACTCATCTTTGACAAAGCAGGAAAGAACATCCAATGGAAAAAAGACAGCCTCTTTAACAAATGGTGCTGGGAGAACTGGACAGCAACATGCAGAAGGTTGAAACTAGACCACTTTCTCACACCATTCACAAAAATAAACTCAAAATGGATAAAGGACCTGAATGTGAGACAGGAAACCATCAAAACCCTAAAGGAGAAAGCAGGAAAAGACCTCTCTGGCCTCAGCCGTAGCAATCTCTTACTCAACACATCCCCAAAGGCAAGGGAATTAAAAGCAAAAATGAATTACTGGGACCTCATGAAGATAAAAAGCTTCTGCACAGCAAAGGAAACAACGAACAAAACTAAACGGCAACCAACAGAATGGGAAAAGATATTTGCAAATGACATATCGGACAAAGGGCTAGTATCCAAAATCTATAAAGAGCTCACCAAACTCCACACCCAAAAAACAAATAACCCAGTGAAGAAATGGGCAGAAAACATGAATAGACACTTCTCTAAAGAAGACATTTGGATGGCCAACAGGCACATGAAAAGATGCTCAACATCGCTCCTCATCAGGGAAATACAAATCAAAACCACACTCAGATATCACCTCACGCCAGTCAGAGTGGCCAAAATGAACAAATCAGGAGACTATAGATGCTGGAGAGGATGTGGAGAAACGGGAACCCTCTTGCACTGTTGGTGGGAATGCAAACTGGTGCAGCCACTCTGGAAAACAGTGTGGAGGTTCCTCAGAAAATTAAAAATAGACCTACCCTATGACCCAGCAGTAGTACTGCTAGGAATTTACCCAAGGGATACAGGAGTACTGATGCATAGGGGCACTTGTACCCCAATGTTTATAGCAGCACTCTCAACAATACCCAAATTATGGAAAGAGCCTAAATGTCCATCAACTGATGAGTGGATAAAGAAATTGTGGTTTATATACACCATGGAGTACTACGTGGCAATGAGAAAGAACGAAATATGGCCCTTTGTAACAACGTGGATGGAACTGGAGAGTGTGATGCTAAGTGATATAAGCCATACAGAGAAAGACAGATACCATATGTTTTCACTCTTATGTGGATCCTGAGAAACTTAACAGAAACCCATGGGGGAGGGGAAGGAAAAAAAAAGAGGTTAGAGTGGGAGAGAGCCAAAGCATAAGAGACTCTTAAAACCTGAGAACAAACTGAGGGTTGATGGGGGGTGGGAGGGAGGGGAGGGTGGGTGATGGGTATTGAGGAGGGCACCTTTTGGGATGAGCACTGGGTGTTGATGGAAACCAATTTGACAATAAATTTCATATATTGAAAAAAATGTAAATAAATAAGTAAATAAATAAATACATAAATAAATAAATAAAATAAAATGCTTTCTTGTACAGCATATTGTGTATTTTATAGACATTTGATGTGAGCTGAACAAGAGAAAAATGAAGTCCAAAGTGATATGTAATTTTTTTTTTGATCATCCGGTATTATTTTTAGCATTATCTATTTTACTTTAATCTTGTAACTTTCAAATCCATCCAAACTAATAAACAATTCATTGCTTTTAATGGAAATATTTATTATTACTATTATTATTATTATTATTATTATTCAGAGGGAATTTAGTAAGCAATATCAGTGTTAAATATCTTGCCACTTTTTATCTGGGCATCACTCCAGTATTTTAAGCCACTAAATATAATGAGCATTGAGAATTAAGTCCTAGTTCACAGTGTCCCTAAAAGTGACCAAATACCATATTGCATATCAAAAATGACTACCTCATAATTTTCTCTCTAATACATTGACATCTCTCAGACCTTAGAGGTTTGAATAAAAGATAGTTTTTACAATTTTATGTGATATTTTGAAAATTCAAAATATCTCTCTGCTTTCCTCTCCAAGTGTCTGTCTGTCTTCCTGTCTGTCTCTCTCACACACACAGACATCACACACAGAGGCATCACAAACTCCTTTCTTTGAAATAAAAATTATTATGTAGGCATATGAAATTCTGTTTCCTCATTTAATACGTATTTCTTAACTATGTAGCTACCACATCATAAGATGCTGGATAGATAGGAGGAAATGAAACATCAGGGCCCTGGCATTCACCAAATGTGATGTCTGTTGCAGGAGAGAGACAATAGACAAGTTAACAAACAAATATCAAAATATAAGTGAAAGGAAATGGTGAGGTACTATAAGGAAATTTAAGAAGGAACTATTTTGTATTGACTGATCATGTAAGACAGCTTTGAAGAAGTGAAAATCAAAATAGGGACTCAAGACATGAGCCTTGTAGTGTGTGGGGTGCATTGTGTTGTGAGCTGTGTGTTGGTGAGGAAGGTGGAAACCTGACTGTTGCCGTGAAGTGAAGGAAGGCTAGTGTGGCTGGAGACCAGCAGTTAATGGAGAGTGTGCAAACAGAGGAAGTTTAAGCAGACAGGTACTTCCAGAACATTCAGAGAAGCTTGGATTTTGTAGTCTTGCCTAATATTAGTGCAAAGATAAGTATACAGTTTCCTTTTTTTTAAGTTTATTTGTTTGAGAGAGAGAGCAGGGGAGGGCCAGAGAGAGAGAAGAAAGAGAACCCCAAGCTGGCTCTGCACTGCTAGCGTGGAGCCCAACCTGGGGCTCCAACTCACGAGCCACGAGATCATGACCTGAGATGAAGTCAAGAGTCAGATGCTTAACTGACTGAGATACCCAGGAGCCCCTGCAGTTTCCTTTTATTTCCTCAAAAATCTCTATTTGAAACTTAATGAAAAAAATTTAGAAATCTGGGCATGAATTTTGTATGGATTAGCTATCGTGTAAAAGACTGATCACACTAGAACCACAGAGAAGGTGGGTTTCCCATCATTTTGGAAGAGGGAGAGGGCAAAGTGTGTCCCCTGTTGCAATGCTGTTTTGGCTCCCTGTGATGAGAAAATGGCTCCATCCTCATTACTACTTACACAGAAATGCATTTCTCACTAGTCCAACAGAAGAAATTGTCTTGATGATGTAAATCTTATTTTCATTTTGAACATTTGTCTTATAAAAGTTTATGGTGAGATAGTTTCTAAAAGAATGGTATTTTTGCTCAATATCACTGATCATCAGGGAAATGTAAATCAAAACTATGATGAGATTTCACCTCACACTTTCACAATGACTAAAATCAACAACATAAGAAACAACAGATGTTGGCAAGGATATAAGAAAGAGGAACCCTTGCACTGTTGGTTAGAATGCAAACTGGTGCAGCCACTCAGAAAAAAAAGTATGGAGGTTCCCCCCAAAATTAAAAATAGAACTACTCTAGGATCCAACAACTGAAATACCAAGTATTCACCCAAAGCATACAAAAAACTAATTCAAAGGGGTACATGCATTCTGATGTTTATAGCAGCATTATCCACAATACCCAAACTATGGAAACAGCCCAAGTGTTTATTGACTGATGAACAGATAAAGAAGAGGTGAAGTATATATAAAAGGGAATATTTTTCAGCCATAGAAAAGAATGAAATCTTACCCCTCTAGATTTTAAAAATATTATCTCATTGTGGTTTTGAATTGTATCTCTCTGATGATAACTGATGTTGGCCATTTTTTCATGTGTCTGTTCAGGCCATCTGTATGTCTTCTTTGGAAAAATGTCTGTTTATGTCTTCCTATTTTTCAGTTGGATTATTTATTTTTAGGGTGTTGAGCTTTATAAGTTATATATATTGGACACTAATTCTTTTTTGGATATGTCATTTGCAAATACCTTCCCCCATTCTGTAGGTTGCCTTTTAATTTTGTTGATTGTTTCCTTCACTTCAAGATTTTGAAATCTTGCCATTTACAATGATGTGAATGGAGCTAGAGAGTATTATGCTAAGTGAAATAAGTCAGAGAGGGATGAATGCCATGTGATTTCACCCATTGTGGGGTTTGGAGGGCAAAGCAGTGAGCATAGGGAAAGGAGGAAAGAGACAGATACTTGACTGTGGAGAGCAGACTGGTGGTTGCCAGAGGGGAGATGCGTGGGCGAATGGGTTAGATAGGTGATGGGGATTGAGGGGTGCACTTGTGGTAGGTACTGCGTGTTGTGTGGGGATTTGGGGTCACTATGTTGTGCACGTGGAGCTGATATTGCACTGGGTGTTGGCTGGCTGGAATTTGAATAGAAACTTAGGAGAAAAAAAATCCAATGGGGCTCACTCTAAAAATAACAAAACATGCATTTATTCAAGTACTACCTATTGCAACAGTGTCCAGTGGAAGTTTCTGTGATGGTGGGAATGTTCCGTATCTGTGCTGTCCAATACAGGAGCCAGATCTCACATGTGGCTATTGAATATTTAGAATTTGGCTAATGTGACTGAACAGCTGAATTATTCATTTTATTTTAATGAATTTAAAATTTAAAAACTGCATGTGGCTAGTGGCTACTGTACTTACCAGTGGCTTGTGTACTTACCAGGGGTTCTCAATTCGTGCAGGCCAGTGGGAAATCTATAGAACCTACTCTCCGAGAATGCACAGACATATAAATATGGTAAGATGTACATGTGAATCTCTAGAATTTAGCACAGAAAATGAGAAGCACGTGGTAGAGTTTTGGGTAAACCACTAGAGGTTTCTGAAGAATGATACTCGGAGTAAGAAACTGAGGGAAGATGGTGAAAGAATCATCCTTGAGCCTTGAAGGAATGGCAAGGTTGTTAACATGTGGGATTGGAGTGAAAAACATTAAGAGCACAGTAACCAACAGGAGAGGAGAACAAAGAGTCTGCATCAGAGATATGGCTATCATCATAATAGTGGTAATAATAGCTAACATCTATCAAGTACTTATTATGAGACATTTTTCTAAGAGCTTTACATGCATTAATTAATTCATTCTCACAACAGTTTTCTAAGGTTAAATGCCATATCATTATCTTCAAATTACAGATAAGGAAGCCGAGGGTGACAAGGTCAAGTGAATTTCCCAAGGTCAAGCTGGTAGTGACAAAACCAAGATCTGAGCTAAAGAAATCTGAGAATCAGGCACAGAGTTGTCCCAGGTGGAAGCTTGAAGATCGAGTAAGAGTTAAAGGGATAGCATGTGGAGAGCAGATGGTTAGATGCAGGTCCTTGTAAGAAATCCTATTGAGAAGATAGCAGGTGGAAGAGAAAATAGTAAGGGACTCTCAGGTTAAAGGTTAGGGGGAGAACAAAGAAGGGACTGTGTATTTGGGGGAGATAGGGTAGGGGAGGGTGTCATGGAGGGGATGTGATTAATGAATCTAAAGACTCCCAAAAGCCTAAGGCTCTTTGAGTTGGCTTTTGAATGTTCTCTTCCTTCTAAGCCTTTTTTTCCTAAAGACACTTTATGTGATGGGAAGAGGGTGTTCTTTCAGCTTTTCGGTTCCCTAATTTCTTCCTGTTCTTTGTGACTGTTTCCCTTACCAAGGTGAGTTGTGTTATAGCTTAGCTGTGGAATTCTTAAGCCTTGATTAAATGCCCATGGATATTCAGAGTTGTATTCAGTACTAGCTGGAAATAGTTAATTGCCTGATGGATGTTTTGTATGACATCATCACACATGCTATGTTGCGGTTCATTTTGTTGTGCCCGTTTATCTGGCGATTTCTTTGTAACTCCTGCTGAACCCACAGTTGGTTTCTGTTACAATGGCTTTTTAAAATGAGACCATAATTCCAAGATTGATGTTGGATGAGAGCAAAAGCACACCATTATTCCCACCAGGAGTAGCTTTAACAATAGAAATAGGTCAACCTCCCAAAGGACCTACCTGTGAGATTCATTTTCATTATTGAAATCACATCACCTACCACAAAGACGAAACTGGATTTAAAAATTTGTATTTGTAAATAGTTAATCTACAATTTGTTCACATGGAAAAACCTAATTAGTACCTACAATTGAAGAGATATTTCTGGAGACCATACCAGCTGGTAGCTTAGATGGGACAGATGGCCCACAGCTCTTTAATGGTGGGGGGGGGTGGGGAAGATGATGTGTTGGCTTGGAGAGATCTGAATAAGAGACTTCATGAACTCTCTTTTTCATTTAAAAAGTGATTTAATATTTTCACCTCTCTTTTATGAGAGGTATTATATTCAGTTTTTATCAAATGATAAAATGTAGAAAAAATTTTGTCTCAATGCATATTGCAGATGTCTGTCTACATAGACACAGAAAATAATTTTTCTATGTGTGTTAAAGAGAGTGGGCTTGTAGTCAGGTCTTTTTTTTTCCATTTTTTGAAAAAATGTCCATGCCTTCACCTGGCTCCAAATACCCCTCCTGGTTCCTCTGTGTTGTGCTCTGAGAGAGTAAATAAATGTATCCAATTACCATTAGGATCTGCTGAGGCAAGAGGGTTTCTGTTTCTCTTTCTTTTTCTTTTTTTTTTTTTAACATTTATTTATTTATGAGAGACTGAGAGGCAGAGCATGAGTGGGGGAGGGGCAGAGAGAGAGAGTTAGACAGAATCCTAAGCAGGCTCCAGGCTCTGAGCTGTCAGCACAGAGTCTGACACGGGACTTGGACCCACGAGCCATGAGATCATGACCTGAGCCAAAGTCGGATGCCCAACCAACTGAACCACCCAGGTGCCCCAAGGCAAGAGGGTTCCTTGCACACTCATTAATATGCATCTGATGAGTGTGCAGGAAACCCTCTTTTTCCCTTTTACTTTACTTGAAATCTGAGGATTCCATCACTTAAAGAACTGTTAGATCTTTAGTGATGATGATTCTTCTGATTAGATCTTCTGATGATGTTGTCAGTGGTGTTGGTGCCAGTGGTTTCATTAGCTTTCATTAGCAATGATACCTAGCTTATGCTAAAATTACAAAAGCTTTTACAAGTATTAACATGTTTATTCCTCACAGAAATCTTATTGTTTCCCATATTTTACATTATTATTCTCATTTTACATTAGCATGTTTAATTCTTAGAAAAGCTACAGATAAGGAAACTTTACACACCTGCCCCAAATCATATTGTCAGTCAGCAGTTGAGACAAGATTCAACCAGCCGATTGTTCTTGAGTCCGTATCTTTAATCCAGTGTGCACTGTGATTATAGCATTTATGACGAATGATTAAGTGACTTAATAACAGGCATAATTTGTATAATATTTTACAGTTTACCAAGTACTTAAGAAAATTTTTTTAAATGTTTCTTTTTGGGGAGAGAGAGAGAGACAGAGCACAAGCAGGGGAGGGGTAGAGAGAGAGAGAGAGAGAGGGAAACACAGAATCTGAAGCAGGCTCCAGGTTCTGAGCTGTCAGCACAGAGCCCAATGTGGGGCTTGAACCCATGGACCGCGAGATCCTGACCTGAGCCAAAGTCAGACACTTAACTGACTGAGCCACCCAGGTGCTGCTTTAGTCCTATTGCTTATATTATTTGATTCACCAAACTCCATAAAGTTGGTGAAAAATGGATTCAAGAAAGAGCACGTGGCTTGGCCAAAGTTGGCACCAAATGACCTTTGGTAGAACTAGGACTCCCACCTCATTTTATGGCAACAAGTTCCATGTCTATTTTAATTGTCTCTGCTGGACCAGGACATTATATCCTGTGTGGTGGAACACTGAGACAGTCATTAAGGACACCATCTTCCTGGAGGAGACATTACATGTGTTATTAGTTTGAAGGTAGTGATAGGATTTTTGAAGTTTGGGTAAACGGAGCTTCAGTTTCCTTCCCTCCTTAGAGGTGTGTGAACCTGAAAAGGCTGCTCTTCAGTCTTTGGCTTTCTGGGGGGCTCATTCACCTCCTCTGATACCTACAGCATGTATCAGATTTTACTTAACTTTTAAGTTTAGTCAACCTTTGATTAAGGCTCCATGGTATATCACAGAGTCTTAGGATGGAAAAGATTAAATTAGAAGGATGTGAGCTATACATCTATGATTCCTAGTGCAGCCTTAAATACCTGGATTATCTTCTCTGAACCTCACTTTCCTCACCTGCAGGAAGATAATAGAAATACTGACATAGAAGAATTTCTCTGGCTATTACATGAAATGATGTATATAAAGCACATAGCGCTATGTCTGGCACATGAGAGGCACTGAATACATTTGGAGAATCATTTTTCATATTATATTTAATTCAATGGTGGCTCAGATCTAGGACATGAATGACTCTATCTTTATACAGAAACGAGCAAAAGTTATTTATGAAATTCTTTCAGGGAATATTTCTGTCTCCAATAATTGCTCATCAAGTGAAGGATAAATGACAAGGGTCTGAAGGGGGTACTTCTTCCTTCAATTATACTTTACTGCATTTGATGGGGAAAGTATATGCTGTAATGATATTTTTGACATTTTCGAAATGTAGTTCTTATTTTAAAGGGTTTTCACATGCAACAAAAATAATGTATTTGCATTAGTCTGCCTGTTTATCTCCTCCGGACTCTACTTATGTTTATTTATGGTTTGTATCAGTGATAACTGGATATGGGGCCTTGAATTGCTGTATTTATATTAAGTGTCAAAGTTTGTGACCATTGGGCAGGTTTCTTGAAAGTTTTTCTGCAGGATGATGCTATGAATTGAATGTTTGTGTCCCTTCAAAATTCATATGTGGAACCCCTAAGCCCTGATGGGATGGTATTTGGAGATGGGTTCTTCGAAAGGTGATTAGGTCATGAGGGTAGAACTTTCATGATGAGATTCCTCAAAAGAGGAGACATTGGAGAACATCTTTCTGCTCGTCATCGTGGGAGATCAAGGGAGAGTATAGTCATCTGCAAATCAGACAGTAAATCTGCCAGCATCTTGATGTTGGCCTTCCCAACTTTCAGAATGTAAGAAACAAATATTACTTATTCAAACCGCCCAATCTACGGTATTTTGGTATAGCAGCCTGATCTAAGTCTGATGATAACAATTTCTTATTGAGAGAAGAGTGATTCTGTCTTAGCCCAATATTTCTCCAGTTGTTGTATAAATTATTAAATAGTATTTCTCTGTTAATATTTATTTTGTAGTAGGAAATCTGTGGCAAATTTTAATTTGTGTTTTTAACACTGTTCTTCTTACAGTGTAAAATTGTTTCCCATTTTAACTATGTAGTTCAGTTCTCACTTTGGAGATTTTGCAAGGCAGAAAATAAATCTGCTTGAAGCTGGAAACTCTTGCTTTCTTCTATAAACACTTACATTTGTTGTGGAGGTGATGTGAGTTCCTCTAAAAGGGGAAGAGAGAAGTGAGAGGGATTTTTTGCCTTCCAGATTTAGAAGAATTCAGATGTTTTAGGGTTCTGTGAATATCAGGAACCTTTGCAAATGATGGTAGCATCTGGAGAGGTGGTAAAACATTGGAGGAGGTAGCTTCTTAGGGCACCTAGGGTGGCTGGACCCAGGAACAACATCACACAGATTTCCGGGTTGATGCAAATGCCCAAACCTAGGATCCTATATCCCAAGCATGACACAGAAGCAGAGCTTATGGCTGAGAAGGGGCTTATGTTGGCTGAGACAAATGAGTGAACCAATGGTTTGGAACAATGGCTTTACTGAAGGGGAGAGGTACTCAATTCCTTGGCATTATGTAAGAGAGCCTGAAATCTTTGTATGATTTTTGTATGATCTGGTGGTTTATTTTCTATCATATGATCTATTTTAGCACAGAGTTGGATTTGTATTGATTTAAGAAAATAAAAAAAAATTGACATCTTTTTATTGGAGTTTGGATTTATGGACTGAGATTAATTTCTCTACAGTTTCTGGTGTGGCCAAGTACGATGTTTACCTAAACAACTCGTATGGATCCTGATATTTAGTAATAAGCCCCACTTTTTGACAGCCGATAGCTCAGAGTGTTGTCTTACAGTATTGTTTTTCATTGTTTGTCTTGTTTTCTGAGCTAGGATGCGGGCCCTTCAGTACAGAGACCTTGTGTTTATTTCTTTGCATCTTCTCCAGCATCTGGGATATCACTTTAGACATCTGTGCTTGATACTTACCATTATACTTGTTCCAGAGAGTATTAGAAAGGAGAAGTGTTTATCACTGATACAATTGCATATTTTCCTGGACTCTCAGAAGACTGTGATCCCCCTCATCCTGAGGGGAATAATTAAGAAACAAAGGATAAGGATAATCTGAAGTAAATCAGGCTCTTTTCTAGATTTGTATACATTTTTTTCTCTAAGAAAAATAAAAAGGGATGAGAACTTTTTAAAATGTGTCCAGCTGCATAACATCTATGCTAACTAAGCACAGCTAGATTACGGTCTGGATTACGGTTTATGAATATGTGAATTTGTTTGGTGTATGGGATACATAGGGGTATTTACTTTATTGAGCCCAACAATGTACAATTACCATTCACATCATTGTTTATAAGTATTTTGGCCTACTTTATTTCCTGATGATGGCTTAACTGAAAAATTGGTAGAACTCATATCAAACACTAAGAATGTTTGCATGTATAAGAAATTTCTGTACAGTCTCCACTAATAATGGTCATTTTGTCTCCTTTGCAATTACGACAAGGGCCCCCGCCCCGAAGCCGTGCTTGTGTTGCCTGAGACACATTTTGCTGCTTTCTTGGAACACCCTTGAATGTGCCTATTTAAAATATCTCCAAGCTTCATGCTTCTTGTATCCTTGTCTGGCCACATCACACACTCCTTTTCTGGGTCAAATCATGCACATTAGATTTATTCAGTCTTAGAGGAAAAAAAAAATACCACTCAGACCTGTCCCCAAAGCTGCTTTAATCTCTCTACAGCTTTTCTATTTGGAATCCAGTGGGCAAGTGCCAGGAGCTCCCAACCCCACCCGAGTGCAAGGCCCAGTGAATCCCACCCACTTCCCCCAGTTTTGCTACAGGGATACTTAACACCAGTTCTGAAGCAGGATCGTAAGAGGAAAGGTTTTAATGAAAGCACCTGGATAGCATTTTATTATCTATTTCATTAATTTGTCTAGGAGCTTTCTTTAAGGTGTGAACTGTGCTTTAATTGGTCTCAAATACCCCTTGACTATTTCACCCACATCCTTAGTCTTAAGGTACCACGTACCCTGTGGTGAGCAGTAGAGGGAGGGTTCAGACAATAATCAGATGCTGGTTTTACTCTTCACTGTCTTTCTCTAACTTCGGAAACTCAGGCAACTTACCTGGGTAGGATAAAATGGCCTGTCAGAGCTTCAGTTTTTAAACTATTAGAAATGTGAAATTTGTTGCTATTCATTAAGGAATTCCCAGCTCTCACATTCTATGTTACTTTTGTGCACATGTTTTTGAGCCACAGGGCTCAGGTTAAGCATGTGAATAAATATCCTTCTCTGGTTAATACAAATGGTGCTAACACATCCTCCTCTCTATTCCCCTACCCTGTTCTATACCCTAAGAGCAAAGTGGGAATGGAATATACTGCAGATATATATATATATATATATATATATATATATATATATAGTTTATTTATTTTGGGAGAGAATACAAGTGGGGGAGGGGCAGGGAGAGAGGGGGGCAGAGGATCTGACGCGGGCTCTGTGCTGACAGCAGCAAGCCTGATATGGGGCTTGAACTCACGAACTATGAGATCGTGACCTGAGCCGAAGTCAGTCGCTTAGCCGGCTGAGCCCCCCAGGAGCACCATATTTTAATGTTAAACTCACAGATTGGTTTTGGATGATGGCAAAGCCTTGATTGCCCTTCCCCGTTTTGCCACAATCACAATTTTCTGAATTTGTTTTCCTCCAAATCTTCCTCAATGGTTTCTTGTTGCTTTGGCGTTTGAAATACAATGGAGTATGTCCCCCCTCTGTCGGGAATTCACCTGGTGTAGCTGTTGGCCAACAATTTTCACTAACAGTCCTTTTTCTCAAAAGTCTGTTAGTGCCAGTGAAAATTCTCTGATGTATGTGAACTTTGGGGGAAGAATGGGTGGAGGGAGTGGGGGAAGGAGTGGATAAAGATTGAGAGAGAACACACTCCTAGGAGTTCTCATACCTGCTTTGTGATCTTGTGCAAGTTAGTCTTTCTGTGTGCCACTGCCTCATTTATGAAATGAAGGAGTCTGTTTTATGTCGTCTTGTCAGGATGTCAAGAGATCACGTACATAAGATATGTAGGGTACATGGGTGTTAAATCAATGGTAGTTTTATTATTTTTTCTCTCATCTTCATCCTCTTTGCCCAGAAGTTTTTTCCTACCTGTGCCCCACAGTCTCCATTTGCTGATCCCCTCAGGGTACCCTTCGTGGTGTCTCTGCCCACTGGGTCAACTTGTCCTGTCCTCCCAGCAAGCTGTCTAAATGGACGCTCTGGGAGTGCTCCACTGAATTGTAAAATGTCGCTACCATCTATGTTACCTTGACAAAAGGGCACAAGTTCTAAGCATCGTAGGAAGTTACGTGGTCCACATGGTTCTTTGACGAATGCCTCATTTCTCTCTGGGATGCCAGCCCTCAACAGGAAGGGTCTGGGTTCTCATTAATCATTTCCCTTTCAAATCTCAAAAGCATAACACAATGTCTGACCCATCAGAGGTGCTCTACAAATTAAACTCATGGCTGAAGGTGCAGATCTTTAAGGTGGCATGCAGTGATACTTAGTCTGTAAGATGAAAGGATTGGGAAATTCCTGTGATTTAATTAACTAATTGTAGGTGCTGTAAACCTCTTAGGAAAATACAACACAACTCCATGAATTCCGTGTACCCTATGATATACTAGGTGAATACCCAAGAGTCCTCAGGAAGGTCAGAGCCCTGAATTAAAAGTTGTGTTAGGTGAACCTATACTTTCTTATCCAGAGGCATTTATCTTGGGTCTTATTGCTCCACTGAGGAATATATTTCTTGAAATCTTTGAGCTGTGAAGCCCAACTTGGTATGTCAGGAATTCTCTATCATAGAGCTTCTTCTCCAGGCTCTTCCCTTGAGAAGCTCCACCAGGGCTTTTGTGGCTCCTCTGTTCTTCTAAGATTGAGTGAAGGTCAGTCCAGGGAGCCATCCCCAAAATTACAGATTTGGAGCTAATGGAATCATGTTTGTGAAAGAGAATAGAATCTAGAGGGAATTCTAGAATTTCAATATTTTCCTTAAAATGGACCTTACAGATCATTTAAGGCTGGCCATCCATTTCCCGTATTAACTCTCCATGACCTAGGGAAGATGAACAGTGAAGGTAAGTCCTATTCCATGTTGGGTATGACAACATCAAAACCATACCTCAGACCCTGAAACCATTGATTATCATCCCTTCTACTCCATGATATATATATATATATATATATATATATATATATATATATATGCCAAAATATACATTGTAGGGGCGCCTGGGTGGCTCAGTCGGTTAAGTGTCCTACTTCAGCTCAGGTCATGAACTCACAGTCCATGAGTTCGAGCCCCACGTCAGGTTCTGTGCTGACAGCTCAGAGCCTGGAGCCTGCTTCGGATTCTGTGTCTCCCTCTCTCTCCACCCCTCCCTTGCTCATGCTCTGTCACTCTCTGTCTCAAAAATAAATAAAAAACATTAAAAAAAATGTATACATTGTAAGTGTGTTATTTTCACTGTGATCGAATAAATACATGTATGTGGACTTTATTAGAATTTTTTATTTTTATCTTACAAAAGCATTTTGGACAATCATATTCAATCTAAGCCTAGCTTTCAGAGCAATGCAATACTTTATCCTGTCAGTTTTTTTTCTATCCTAAATTTTATGTAAATTTCTACACACAAATAACTTATAGAAGTAACGTTGAGGCAAAGCTCCAATTTGCTATATTTGCCCTTGATTGAGGGTGCCCCAGAAGCCAATTTTCATTTCAATGAGCAGCTCATAGATGCAATTAGTTGTATGTGTAATGAGCATTAGAAAGTTCAGAAATTTTGTCCCATTAAGTTGACCACTGAATAATGGATAATTTTATTTTTTTTAAATGTTTATTTATTTTTGAGGGAGACAGGGAGAGAAAGGGAGACACAGAATCCAAAGCAGGCTCCAGGCTCTGAGCTATCAGCACAGAGCCTGAAACGGGGCTTCAACTCATGAACAGCAATATCATAACCTGAGACGAAGTCAGACACTTAACCAACTGAGCTACCCAGGTGCCCCGAATAATGGAGAATTTTAACCCTAGTTGACCAATGGAGGAAACTTGGCACAAATCTAATTATGACATGACACATTGCTTAATATTCTTATCAACCTGGAACAATGGTTTATTCACATTTTCTGGAAATCTCCCACGTATTTTTAGAACTTGAAAGAATAAGTTGTTGATGAATTGATTTGTAACCAACTTGTATTAATTATATAGTTGATCTTAATATGATTTGTTGATATACATGGCAAGCTGCCTTAGAATTAATGACTTGTTATCCTTCTCATGGACTCATGTATCAGATGGCCACATACCAAGATATCAGCTATAAAGTAAGTCTTAACTTTCATGGAGATGTATAGGTTATCAGTTTCTGAATAAGCAGCTTTTTAAATGTCTGTATATTTCTATTCTGCTTTGTAGAAAAATACTTTAATCCTGTATACTTGATACTTTTCACGCTTTTTTCTTTCAGATTCCAATTCTGGTTTTTATTTTTTTATTTTATTTTTTTAAGTGGACTCCATGCCCAATGTGTGGCTTGAACTCACAACCCTGAGATCAAGAGTTACATGCTTTACCAGCTGAGCCAGCCAGGTGCCCCCCAATTCTGACTTTTAAAAATAGTTATTTGTTAAGTGTCTGTCTATCCCATTAGGTCATGAACTTCACAAGGGAAGGTACCATTTTGTATTTATTTTTAAGTGTGTCCCAGTGCTAAATAAAATGCCTGAGATATTACAGGTAGTCAATGCATATTCAATAAATAAATATGACTAGGGACACCTGGGTGGCTCTGTCGGTTAAGTATCTGACTCCAGCTTACGTCATGATCTCACAGCTCAAGGGTCCGAGCCCTTCTTGGGGCTCTGTGATGACAGCTCAGAGCCTGGAGCCTGCTTCAAATTCTGTGTCTCCCTCTCTGTCTGCCCCTCCCACACTTATGCTCTTTCTCTCTCTCTCTCTCAAAAATAAATAAACATTAAAAAGTTAAAAAAAATAGACGAATAGGACTCAAATAAATAGAACTGAATCATCTTCATCATTTACATGTGTTATAGAAGATTCTGCTACCTAAAAGTAGTTGTTGCAAAAGTAGTTGTGGCTGGCCCTGGGGACAAGTTTTAACTACCATTATCTCACTTTTCGGTATTTCTGAACACATGAGTAGCATTAATAGAATAACTGCATATTGCTGTTGAAATTCAAAGTTGTAACTGGCAAACCCGAAGGACACAAATTATTTTCAGGCGAGTTGTATATAAAGTGCTCAGTGAAGTATTGTGTTAGACTGAATAAGGTTGAAAAAGCTCCACCTGACACTCTGTGAGGTTTCGCAATGTGATACATATATTTTGTTTTGCCACCCCAAATTTTGTGGGTCCCTGCTTAAGAAAATATTCACCTGTTGCAGCTTCATTTGGAAAGGTCCAGAGTATGATGTTTTGGTAACTTTTAAGCATAAGAAAAGCGGGGGAAAATATCTCTTTTGTCATGTTCTTTTCTTGGCCAGCTGTATCGTTTGTTTCTTATTCTGTTTGTCAGAAGAAAACCAAGGTGTAGCCTGATGTATTTATCAAAAAAAGGAGAATGTCCTACCTGGAAGGAAAGCAATTCCATTCATAACCTAAATTCTCAAGACATTCATTTATTTATACTTAATGCTACTACCACTAGTTATGGCTTATTTAAAATGTGCCATACTTTGGATCATGCCCTTTCTATGTGTTGAGCATAAGCTCAGAGTGTCCCAGGAGGTTGTGATGTCACCATACTATTTTATAGATGAATGTCAGAGGTGAGTCATTAGTTCAGCTAGTAAATGCTAGAGTTGGAATCAAGCCCATGTCCTTTGGACACCCAAGTCCACAGTCTTGATGTGCTTCCTCACTGGGATGTGCTTCCTACATTGTCAGGGCTCAGGATCAGTGTGGAAGTGGAAGGAGGAGTTTTCTGCTTCCCATTACCTTAAAAAATCCTCCTTACAGGTGGAAGCCTTGTGGTGGCAGATAGTGTAGAGATGTCATAGGTAAAAGTTTTTAAGTAGCAAGATGAAGGATATAGGGTAAAAAATCTTGGATCCTCATTGGGTAAATCACAGATTTAGATATGGTTCTGCCAACTTTTGTTTTTAATAGCTTTATTGAGGTATATTTACATACCATAAAATTCACCCATCACAAGTATATGATTCAAATGATTCTTAAAAGGTTTATAGAATAATACCACCACTTACAGATGCGGAAGTTCAAAAGACTGTGTCCTTCCCTTATTCAGCCCACTACGCTGAGGTAGGGGAGATCCTCAAAGTGAGATTTTAATCTCTGCCATTTAAGCCAGTGAGAGAATATTTTCAGTTTGTCCTTTTTAACTTCTCCATTAAATTACATTCATTCCTCTGTTTTCAAGTACAAATTCTCAATTTGTTCTTAGCTTTTTATATTTCAGTTTTCGATAGATTATTTCTGCACAGAACAGGGATAGAATGGACAAGAATGGTTGTATGTTTGGGAAAGTAAGTGCAAGTTTGGTGAGAGAAGATTAAAGTCTTTATCAAATCACACAATTCTATAATTTAGCTATCTTATAAAACCTGGGTGATTTTATATGTTGTTAAAAGGGTATATGAAAATATATTTTAAAAGTCTTTAAAATCGTAGATTTTAAAGCAGACTAAAGTAAAAAATAAATTTAATGTTTATTTTTGAGAGAGAAACACATAGCATGAGTGGAGGATGGGTCAGAGAGAGGGAGACACAGAATCCGAAGCAGGATTCAGGCTCCGAGCTGTTAGCAGCACAGAGCCCGATGTGGGGCTTGAACTCACAAACTGGGAGATCATGACCTGAGCCTAAGTCAGGTGCTTAACTGACTGAGCCACCCAGGTGCCCCTAAAGCAGACTAAATAAATCCTCTCATCTGTTTTGGGATTCTGAAATATTAGTCTTTAATAATAACTTCTCTTGAAGTTCAGAGAGGCTAAATTTATTCATTTACTTTTTCACCAAATATTTGTTAAATAAATTCTACATCCAAATCACAGGGTTAGTTTTTAGGATTCGAAAAGAAAAGCAAAAGCAGCCCCCCTTCTCCCCACTGCTGTCCCCTGAGCTGCCTGGGCTCTAACTGTAAACTCACGGTGTTCACCCATTGAATATATGCAGTTTCACAGAATGTGTACATGACACAAGGTCCCTGTGTGATCATGATGAAGATAAATGCATGACTAGTCCATAATCTTGTCTGAGCATGGACAAAATAAAAGCAGAACCCAAACCACAGAATGATCAAGCTTGCTTCCCTCCCAGCGAACATGTGTGATGTGTCTTCTTCCCCAGTGATAGTTTCAGCTTCACATTGCCATCCTTGCCTCCTAAGTAAAAACAATGAATATATCCCATCATAGAATTGCCCTTACTTTCTGACAGTGCCAATCCAGAGTAAAATCATATTCTCTGGACCCTTCCATGAAAGCATCTAACACAAGTCCAAATCCTATCACAAGTCCCTCTTAACACCGCCCGTGAGATGCCCACCCGAACACTTCTACCTGGTTGCTGTCCCCTTTGTTGCAGTAAGCTAGCTAATAATCTCTACCTTGCTGGACTGCTGATCTGTCCCGACAGTTTTTGGCTGGAGGGTGTCTACATTTATGCTGGAGGTAAAACAGATAGTGTCTCAGCTCAGATTGAGTTTTCATTCTTGTCAGAGAAACAGACATTAATGACATAATTTGCTAGTTAGTGGATAACTGCCGGTGGAATCAATGCTTTTTGGAAAGGAATTTGGCTGTGAGTATGTGCAGCAGGAGTCTGGAAGTTTCATTGAAGAAATGTCTTTTGAGCTGAGAGGTGAGAAGAATAAATAAGGGAAGGGTGTGAAGGGCCAAGGGGAAGGACCTGAGACTGGATAAAGTATTGTGCTCTGGAGAACCTGAGAGAAGACCAAGAGGAATGGAAGACAGGGAGGAATCTTGGGGGTTGAGATCAGTTGTTAGGGTTCCTGGATGTTGAATATTTTCACCTTTTTTCCAAAGAGTAGAAGAGAACCATTGAGGGTCTTAAGGAGGATAATGATGTTACTGTATCATGGTGTATTGTGGAAAGATTTTTGGATGTTGCTTGAAGCAGATCTTGGTGAGGAGTCACCGTGGATGTGGGGAAACCATTTAGGAGGCTTATTCAGGTAGGTAATGATGAAAGCATGGCTTAGAGCAGAGGAAGTAGAGGTGGAGAGATGTAGACTCCTTTGGGATACATTTTGTTGTGAAACTAAGTGGATGGGGTAAGAGAATAGGGGCATGGTATTAGGAGGGGGGGTGTGTGGCTCAGGCAACTCAAGAGATGGTAGTGTCATTCATTGGCTTGATGCATGTGCTGTGTCTACTGACTTCAGTGAAGGCACAAAACTATTGAATATTGGATCTATAACTCACATCTTCTGTTTTCTGTAAATTCACCCCTTGTGTGTATTATAAAATGAAGCATGAGGAAAGACATGGAGCTAGAAGCATTTTGGAAGACTAGATCCAGGGACGGGAGTGCAGCAAGCAGAGACCCCACCTGCAAGGGTAGCATCATGTTGTAATAATCGATCATTTTGGAAGCTCTTTTTAAGTTCCAAGATCAGTCGTTTCAAAGCCGACTCAGATTTTCCTAAAATAGAGAGGTTTTTTTCTGGGAGTGGAGGTAGGAGTAGGATGTTGGGGAGACAATGAGGATGAGGGAATATGATTATATGCATCAAAACCTTGTTTATCTTAGGTTTCATTAGAATTAGATCTCTATTTTTTCTTTTTATTAATGGGTCATTCATCCATATATCACTCAACCGTTATCTCCATCCAAAACATTTTCAGAGAGTGATTAATTCTCATGTACTCTTTAGAACTTGAAGATAAACAACAATGAGTAATTGTTATATAATGTAGAATATGGTCCAGGGGTCAGGAAATGTAGTTTCTGTCCTAGCTCTGTTTCTATTTTTATGTAGGTTTCCTTAAATGATTTATTCTTCATCTTATTGGCAATATGGAAATAAAAAAATCGTATCTGGCTTACTTCATAGGTACCAATCTTTATTTGGGAAAATGAAAACAAAAAAAGAGATGCCCAAACTAATGGGGTAACATCAGGAAGACAGTAATATCCTATGAGCTTTGATTTCTTATAAAATGGAGAATATATTACTGCTTGCATAAGGCTTAAGGATAGATAAATGAGAGAAGGCATTTAACACACTACAAAATACTAAACATTGCAAATAATAAATACTAGTGATACTTAGTATTAAAACAGTAAAAACTAAATTATTTATTATTGAAGCAAGTCATAGTTTTAGCATTTTTGATTCAATGGACAAATATAATTTTGATTTGAAAGACAGGTATCCTTAAGTCTTAATAGCATGGGATTAAGAAAAATTACAGTAATAGTAATGCTCACTTTGATTAAACATTCTCTCTCCCAGGAAAAGCTTCAGGACTTCAACCTCTTCTGTATCCTACCTGCCCCGTCTAAAATAAATTTTTTAAATAAAATTTTTAATATTTTATTTATTCTTGAGAGACAGAGAGAGAGAGACAGAACATGAGCGGAGGAGGAGCAGAGCAAGAGAGGGAGGGACACAGAATCTAAAGCAAGCTCCAGGCACTGAGCTGTCAGCACAGAGCCTGACGCGGGGCTCAAACTCACAAGCTGTGAGACCGTGACCTGAGTCGAAGTTGGACGTTCGACCGACTGAGCCACCCAAGTGCCCCTAAAATAAATTTTTTAATCACTTCAATTCTGCTTATGTTCTCTATTCTTTTCATCTGCTTTTTTTTCTTTTTTAGTTTCTGTCTGTATAGCTTTTAAAAAGTGGTGTCTCATCACGGCTGTCTCTGAGAGTGCTTTTTCCTGGTTCAGCATCTATATCCCGATGTCATGCAGCTAATAAAAACAAGACAGGAAAACTCAAACAAAATTTCATGTGCTAATTATCACCACCTTCCAAGCAGTGCTTATTTTAGGCAGAGGTGCTTGATCTCTTGTGTTCCAAGCTAGTATTACTTTGGCCACAAATCTCTTTATAGTGGCCTATACCATTCGTGGTACAATTTCTACAACCACCGGTTTGATAGCTTGCCCCTTCCCTCTCTTACTCTAGGTGTAAAACAAAAAGCAGACTCTTTTGGAGAATAGTAGGTGGTCACTGCTCTCACTTGGAAGTCAGTTTAAAAACCACTGGTCTTACCTACTGCTGACCTGTCACTAATTATCTAGTACGTATCTACCATTGCACATTTATCTACCTATTTTAGAGTTTTTTTCCACTTCACAACATATATTCATTTTTTCAAAAATTAAAAAAAAAGTTGACATATCAAAATACCTTCTACTATTGACATAATGGTAAAAGTGTCTTGGACATGATGCTGTAATTATTAGAACTAGTAGAATATAGTTTCTTCCACTTACTAGTAAAATCATATGAGGAAAATATGTCCTGCATAATGGACATACTGATTCAGTGGATTTCTCTGAGAAATTCATGAGAGGGATGTCCTCTAAAGGATCTTACATGGTGCCTTGCAAAGTTCCTGATTCAGAGACTGAATACAGTGAAAGTCTTGCTTCAGGTTGACTTAAGAAAGCGGGCGAGCTTTCTCATGAGAAATGCTGGTGCATGCTATTACTGGAATTCCTTTCAGAAGCTGTAGGATGCTTGATTACTTGAGGCATTAAGGAAGGTTTGTGTTTTCCATCATACTATTGCATGTTATGTTTGGCTGTTTATTGCTTTCTACTATATCTTCAATTCATTTTGGGAAAGAGTTTGTACGAGGAGTTCTATATTAAAGTAAGCAATATTGAATTTTTTCCTCAATTCCTCTAGGCCCTGTTTTATTATTGGCTTACTCATTTTTTTTAGATCATCATGTGAACAGTGATGAGAGTAAGAACCATTTTTCGAGAATAGAATGCAGATGTTTGGGGAGTGGGTTGTTGTCTCAAGGCAAATAATTCATTTACTCCTTGTGACTGTAAACTTCTATTTTATTCGAATGTGTGTTGCCTTGGGAGTGACTGTTTTATTGGATGTGGGTGTGTGGATGTGTGTGAGTCTCTTCAGAAATGATAACTTCACAATGTTAATTGAGCTAATCTGGTTTGTCATATAATCCCTTCTCTGGCCAAAGAGGGAAAGAAATGGTGGTAAAAGCCCATTTGGTAAACATTGGTAAAACAAATCTAACAATAGTTAAGTGAAGATTATATATAAGAAATAAGTTGCCAGCAACTCTCTCTCATGATTGGAAATAGTAAACACACACACACACACACACACACACACACACACACACACACACAAAACAAGCAAACAAATAAAAAACCCAATGAAAACTGCTAATTAGAATCTTACAGCTTAGCCAGAATTTCTAGTGGTCGTGAATTAGTATAGTAACCATCGTGATTCAATTAATCTCATCTTTGATTTTTTAATTTTTAAGGAGCTTGTAGAAATGAACACTTTTAGGGGAAGGAACTCATTTCTAGTCATGGGACTAGACAAAGTTCAGGAGTTTTTTCTAAACTCAGCTGTCTAATTTTTTTTGCTTTATGTAGAGACTATCTTTAAGGAGAATTTTTGTCCAAATTAAGTAGAGAAAAGAGCAAGATAGACTGTATTCCATACAGATTTTTAAAAACCAAAAAGCAGTTAAAAACACTGGATAATATATGTAAAACACATTTTGAAATGCATTGCTTAGACTTGGCAAGTATGCAGGGGGAGATTCTCAGAGGCCAAAAGTGAAAAGGAAGCCAAAATCCAGAGATGAAAGAACGCAGTACTAAAGCTGCTGTCTATCTCACTGTATCTTCTAATCAAGGGTATCTGTGATCTTCTATTTTGATGGCAATAGGGGCATGGAAGAAAAAGAGAAAAACTTAGAGTCTATGTTAGGTGGGGAATATGACAACATCCCCTTCACACACATGCACATAAATGTGGGACCCACAAGGTGTGCAGAGAACAGGCTGCAAGAGAAGTTATTTATCTTAAAACTTGGCAATGCATAAAGGGAAAAAGTAAAATTTCCCTTTGGAATTTGTAACCATAATTCAGCCCTCTGATGGTTTAGTAGGTCAAGTTTATACTAATTGTGGGTCCTAAAATATCCAAGCCTAATATTTATTTTAAATATGTCCTCAAGATACTTACAGAAATGCAACCATCATCAAAAAGCCTACAGGGAGCCCAGGGGACAGTCAGTGTACCAGATAAGACTGCCTGTTCCTGGTCTCCTTATTGTCTCTGGCAGGAATGATGAGAACTTATTGTGGACTTTATTGTGTTTAAGGCTGGCACAGGGCAACTCAGATGTCCCAGGTCATTCATCATCCAATTTACAATTCATGGGCAGAGTTGTTTTCCCTTACAGAACTCTCTCCTTTTCTTTCTGTTTTATTTTGCTCAACAGCCCACTTAATACAATCTGATATACATTTTGCTAATGTATTTATATATTATCCCTACTGAAAGGGCTGTTCCTTTCCTGTAGTCTTTCCTTCATTGCTTTATCACTGGTGTTTAGAATAGTACCTGGTACATAGGAGATTTTCAATAAATATATTTTTAATGAGTAAAAAGTATAATTTCTGGAAATAAAATATATAATAATTGAAATTAAAAAGTGTAAAGTTGAATTTATCCTGTAGATTAGATACAATTAAAGAGAGTATTAATAATCTGGATGTTACAAATTTAGGAAATTATCCAGACCAGCACAGAAAGACAACAGAATGAAAAACCTGCAAGACAAGAGATGCAGGGATAGAGTAAGACAATCTAAACATGTCTATTGAAATAGGGAGTACCTACATTTGAAAAGAAGGGGTGGTCTCCTTTTCTTATCAAATTCTAAATTATTGGTTATTTTTATGAAGCAGTAAATAGATTATGAATTACAAGAGATAGACATAAGTCAAAGGGATTATCAACACACTTTCTTTTGGTTTTTACTTGACAATAATAGTATTAATTATTACCTCCATTTATTTCATAGTCATTTTTTTGACTCTTTTCTGTAATTATTTCAAAGTCTAAATAGTATAGATCTCCCTAACTTTGGTAGAGGTTTGCAACATTTTCTGTAAATATTTTAGGCATAGACATATAATCTCTATCACATGCTCTTCTTAGTTTTCTCTTAAAACCCCTTCTATAATGTACATGTATATCAAATCATCATATTGTACACTTTAAACACTTACAATTATATTTACCAATTAATAAAGTTAGAAGAGTTAAAGCCATTCTTAGCTGATGGTCCATACAAAAACAGTCCATGGGCTAGATTGGGCACACGTTATAGTTTGCTGATCCTTGTCTTAGGAAGTGAAGTCAGAGAGAAGTTGGTGTATCGTCAAAGTCCATGGACACTACAAGGTCACTGCTTTCCTGAGATGAGAAGATCTGCTTCCTTCATTTATTCTATACCTAAGTGTTTGGCAAATTGGCCTACAATTACAACTTTTTCTCATTTGGAGTATTAAGAAGGTGTGTGTATGTGTGTGTGTGTGTGTGTGTGTGTGTGTGTGTGTGTGTGTGACATGTAAATATTACATGTGTGTGTGTTACTAAAATATATATTACAAAGTAGCAAATGTGGAAAATTTTCCATGACTTAGGACAGAAAAACCTTAAAGAATATCCCATACTGAAGTTCCTTTTCCTTATAACTTTACATCATCAGTATCTTGGGATGACCTGATCCAAGCCTTTGGTATCAGATTTTCTTTAAAAAAAAAAAAAATTAACGTTTATTTATTTTTGAGACAGAGAGAAATAGAGCATGAACGGGGGAGGGTCAGAGAGAGGGGGAGACACAGAATCTGAAACAGGCTCCAGGTTCTGAGCTGTCAGCACAGAGCCCGACGCGGGGCTTGAACCCACGAACTGCGAGATCGTGACCTGAGCTGAAGTCGGACGCTTAGCCGACTGAGCCACCCAGGCGCCCCTGGTATCAGATTTTCAAAGTTACCACACATCAAGTAGAATTTTCTTCACTGAGAGAGGAAGGCTATCACACGGTAAATGACACCTCAGACTTGGAGACAGGTTTTCCAACCCTGGCACAAGTTCCCTTAGAAATTTGTTCTGACATCTCTTACAGCATTTAGAATTATATTTTCATTATTTGCCAAAATGTTTGTATTTCCTCACAGGATGTTTCTCGATGGTATGTACTCAATTCATCTTTGTATTCTGAGATCTTGTTTGGGATGTATGTGTATGTGTTTTTTTGTGTGTTTTAATAAAGAAATTAATATGTATTACTCTTAACAATATTTAGGAACAGAAAGGAGAGGAAAATTGCAGCCAGGGAAAGAATGGGATTGTGTCTTTGGAGAAGCCTTGTCTCCCTGTGTATTAGGCTTTGGACTCATGTTCATTCACTTAGGTAGATATTTATTTGTGCAATGTAATAAAACTTAGGGGTCAGCAGATTTTTTTTGTCATGGGCTACATGGTAAAAATTTTCAATTTTGTGATCATATAGTCTCTGTCACAACTGTCTTGGTAGAATGAAAGCAACCATAGACAATGCGTAAATGAGTGGGTGTGGCTATATTCCAATAAAATTTATTTACAAAAAGAATCAGCATATGGAATTAACCCATAAATTATATTTCCTAATTTGCTATAGAAACAGGGAAGGGAGAGGGGCACCTGGGTGGCTCAGTCAGTTGAGCTTCTGACTTGATTTTGGCTCATGTTGTGATCCCAGGGTCCTGGGATCTAGCCCTGCATCCAGCTCCGTGCTGAGCATGGAAACTGCTCGCTCTCTCTCTCTCTCTCTCTCTCTCTCTCAACAATAAATATAAGAAAAGGAATGGAAGCGAGGGCACCCACTCACTTCTGCTACATGGTAGATATATGACACACAAGTCATAGGCACAATTCCAGAGTTCAGAAGTTTTTCTTCAATTGTGTTCTGAAGACCTGGACATTGAGTTGTACCTTATATATTTTCCAGTCCTCCACCATTCTTGCATTAGGCCCGTATCATCCAGCAAACATTTACTTTCCTATTTTTAAAAAGTTCAAGACAAGGTCTTTTTTTTTTCTTCTTTTTTTTTAACCAGGAGATGGCTAAGCAATTGGAGAGTTAATATTCAAGTGGGTACTCTGATGCTGTTAGCCACTACCTCTGCTCACCTCCTACGATCAGGTACTCAATACCTTTTTAGGAACAATACTTTTATTTTTTTAATGTGTATTTATTTTAGAGAGAGAGAGATAGAGTGCTAGTTGGGGAGGGGTAGAGAGAGAGGAAGACACAGAATCCAAAGCAGGCTCCAAGCTGTCAGCTCAGAGCCCGATGCGGGGCTCAAACTCACAGACCCGGAGATCACAACCTGAGCCGGAAGTCCATTGTTTAACCATCAGGCGCCTTAGCAACAATGCTTTTAAACAGGATTATCATCGAAGATTATCAAAACAAAGCAAGCCCTGATTAGTACTTGGAGAAGTATTTTGCAATTTTGGTAATCTAGAAAAATCTTTAAGGGTGTGGAGTTTGGAGCACATACTTGTATTTAATTCTTGGCTCTGCCACTTAATAGAAATAAGAGCTTGTTTAAGTTACTTCACTGCTCTATAGCTCAGTTACTTCATCTGCTTTAGAGAGTCAATATGGTGCTCATTTGATTGTTGTGAATATTAAAAAAAACATTCTTAGAAAGTGTTTAGCACAGTGCCTGGTATATAGGAAGACTCAGTAAATTTCACCTATTATCATTGCCAATGGCATATCATTAAAGTACTAAATGGACTATCCTTGGTATGTTCATGCTTTCACGAATATAACAATTTGAAATTATTATTGTTTTTTTTCTTATTGGAGAGATTGTTGTATAAAATCAATCTCCCAGGAAAATGTCAGCTTAGAATGAACTAACTAAAAATTTTGGGCCCGTGGGTGGCTCAGTTGGTTAAGCGTCCAACTCTTGATTTTGGCTCAGACTATGATCTCCTGATTCATAGGATCAAGCCCTGCATCAGGTTCTGTGCTGACAGCATGGAGCCTGCTTGAGATTCCCTCGCTCTCCCTGTCCACTCATGCACATGCTTTGTCTCTCAAAATAAACATTAACATTTTTTTTAAATTTATGATAATGTTGTCAAAGATTGGAACAGAATTTTGTTTGTGGGTGAAAAGTATTGATGAGCCAAATAATTAAGTCAAATATATTAGTAGACCTTAACCTGATTAAAGAAGTGATTATTTTTAAACAGGGTAGTTTTTATCCATCCTTAGTTATGTTTTATATTAGTTTGTTTTATATTTTATATTTATATTTGTTTGTATTTTATTTTAGTAATACAGGGCACTCAATTAGTTTTTGAGGAATATACCAACTAAAACAAATTTTTATGATATGAAATTCAGTGACCATTGAAAATAGATTTTTTCTTACTTTCAAACTAAATGGCCTCCAAAGAGCCTAAGAATGTTTTTTCCCTTTCACTGATATCTTAAAAGAATGGCTGTTTGAGTTTTCATTTATAATCTTCAATGTGCACTCCACATGTATCCAAATCATATATACATATACATCTGGCATGTATCTATAAGTCTGTCACCAATCTTTTAGAATTAGATGTTAATATGGATGTATAATGTTTCCATATTTTATGTATTCAAGTGCTAAATCTTAAAAGGAGGGAAATAAGGAAAGGAGAATTGCAATCACAAGATAGTTTTTGATGGGATAGGAGTGGAGGAGAACCTATTAAGCATCACTCCTCCGGAAAAGCTTTATAATCTCATGTCCTAAGTCTGCTTTATATACTGGCATTGCCTTTTCTCTTATACCATTTCTTCATCTCCATTGGTCTCTTACACATAATGGTGATGTTGGGGAATGCATGTGGGAAACTCACTGAGTATCATATAAAGCTAGTAATTATTCTGAACCATTTGGTGTTAGTTTTTTGTTTTTGTTTTTGAGTCTCAATCCTTTCTCTAAGGTCAGAAGTCAATATATCTTAAAATTACATATTTTTCCTGGTATAACATAGGAGGACCAGGCAAAATTCATTGTGCCTTGGATAAATAACCATAATATGAAGAAGATAACCCAATAAAAACTAAATAAAATGAATAATGAAATACAATACACCAACACCATGATGAAACCCTGATAGGGCTACAAAGAAGAGAGAAAACATTCAAATGTGGCATTCTCAAGCAAACACTAAGACTACATTGATAAAACCATTGGCTAAGAAACACAAACAGACTAAGTTGAGTGAACAAACCGTTCTGAGAAAATGAGTAAAGCAGGCAGGCCAAGATGGGATGTTAATATCATTCTGGGTTGTGGGGATCAAAGAGGGCTGCTGAGAAGATGGGAAAGCTGAATGGTCTTTGCGACCAGAGACTGTAGGAAAACCAACACAATCATGCAAGAGAAAACTGGAGCCCCTTGCTCAGAATCCATGGCATCTTTGCCAATGTCAAAAGAGTTCAATCTAAAGGGAGGTTTTAGGTATAAAACTGTTGATGCCTATCATTTTACAGTAGAGCACCCAATCACTTAAAAGGGACCATGTCCACAAACTTAGGGCTTTTCTAGAATATATAGTCTTGCCACTTGCAAACCACGGATTTAAATCATTGCTAGTTACATCATTCCCATATTCACACTCTGAATGTTTATTATTCAGACATAAAAATGAAATTTCCAACCCACATTGTTGTTAAATAATATACAGATATGTTATTTTAAAAACCATCTTCATCATTCAACAATATGTGGATATATCATTTAAAAAATAAGAGTAGCACACACATAGCCAGTTGCTTAAAGATGGTTATTTCCTTTCAGAAACTGGGAGGAAAAGTTTTTAAAAGACCTTTTAAAATATCTGTAAGAGTACATTTCTCAGGTATATAATTTACCCGTTTCATGGAGAATGAAAGACTGTGAGAGCCTGAGCTACAGATCATTGAGAAGGAGAAAAATGGGCTTGGACCGTGTTTCAGGTGATATGCACCAAATCCTTTAACATCCTATGAGAAACAGGAATGAAGAAAAAAACTTGCTTTAAGATGTTTTAATGTTATACTGCATAAGGACTAAACCACAGTGATCCCCATGTTTATTAGAATTTAAACATGTTTTTCATGGGAGGGCGTGTCGCAGATTTTTACCAGGGATTGTATAATATATGTTTGGATCTCTTTTATTAATCTATTTTTAAGAGAAACAGGAAGCAACATAAAGTATATTATATGAACTGTACATTTATAAATGGCATCCACAGTAACTTTAAGCAATTCAAATAGGAAGGGAGAATAAAGTTTATTTGGAATTTTCATTTATTTTGGTTAAATTTTAAGTAACCTATTTGTTTTTAAATTGTTCCATCCTGAAAACTGATGGATAGTAAACATCATTTTACTTCAGGAATCTTACACAGAATAGATCAAAGGGAATTTTTTTTTTATTGAGAACTGTATTCGTCTGCTGGGGCTACCATAACAGTACCAAACTATGTGCTTAAGGAGCAGAAATTTGTTGTCTCACCATTGTAAAGGCTAGACGTCCAAGATCAAAACGCCAGACAATATGATTTCTTCTGAGGGTTCTCTCCGTGGCTCACAGATGGCCACCTTCTTGGTGTGTCTTCACATGGCCTTTCCTCTGTCCACATCCTTGGTGTCTTCTCTGTGTGTTCTCATTACATAGAAGGATGCCAATCAGATTGGTTTAGGGCCCACCTGAATCCTCATGCCTCCTATTTAATCACCTCTTGAAAGGCTCTGTCTCCAAATATAGTCACTTCCTGAAATGCTGTGGGGTAGAGCTTCAACATTTGAATTTGGGGACGGGGCATGATTCAGTTCATAATAAGAGCCGAAGCACATTTTGCTTAGAATATTTGAGGGTAATTATGAGTTTGGAAGAATAAAGGGAACTTCAGGTGTTAGCAAGTTTTTTTAAGCCAGCATCTCATACTCTCTGAACCTCCCCCCTTGAGTTTAAGGTTAAAAGTCTCAGATGACGACAGCCTTCTGTATTTCCAGCATCCCTCCTGTGGTAAATATAATTTTACTCAGATGCTGTCAAGAAGTTGCCAATGCACAGTGTTTACTGGGCATATATTTTCATAACAAAAACAAAAAAGCAACTTAAAAGTGAACCATTCCAACAATTTATGACTATGTACCTCTTGACATAGGATAGAATTAAGTATCGTCTAAGGGGAGCCAATAAATTCTGTGTTCCATTCTGGTATCTTTTCTTGTTTTTTCTCAAGTAGAGATTGGATCAGGCCTGGAAGACAATTTGTATACGGAGATTTTATATGATTAAATGAAAGTGAATATTGCCACATAAAGGAAGGATTCAAATCATGTTTGTTCTTCTCCAGTCTCTTGAATTATAAGTTAGAACTTTTATTTATTTATTTCTATTGCACACCCACTTGTCTTTTTTGATGAACTGGAATATTGTTGGAAAATTGCCAAAATACTTTCTGCAGAAGAATGGGTATTATTTTATATATACTGGATTTACAGATTTCCATTTATATTTGGTGTAGACTTTTTTTTTTTTTTTCGGGAACCCATTTTATGCTTGTTACATATAAAGATCCAGCAAAGCCTGGGATTGCAAACGCCATTGTCCATCCTGACTTCACTGTGCTTCTCAGGAATGGAAAATTTCTGCTCCCAAGCACTTAAGACAGTAGCTTGTCTTCTCTCATCTGTTGACCCTGAGCCAAAGGATTCATTTGAAATTCCTTTCCCATACTTTTAGCATTTAGAATAATGCCCCTCACCATCATGTCCAGTTTTCTAGGTTTGTAGTTTATAAAGAAATCAGAAACTGTGGATGCTTCTGTTTTCACAGGATAAAAGCCAATAGATAATTTTAGATCCTGGCCCTCCACACTCAGGGATTCATCTCTGTGAACCTAGAGTGATAGTTTTGTGCCTTTGGATATAACTCTGTCTGCCTCCATGTTAAGTCATGGGTTCCCCTAAGTAGAGATTTCTTCCTCTTCCCTCTGCTGGCCTCAGCCCAACTTTAGAATTAAGACCTTCATGACTACCCGCCCCCCAGGCCTGCATCCTCTCTCTTGACCCCGACCTCCTATCATGCGTATTCTTCATGTAGTGGTCTCCCAAACTTCGGTTATCTGTGACTACTTCCATGATTGCCATTTGCACACACCACCCATACTATAATTTACTTAATCGTTTTCTTTAAATCATTAAGCTTTGACTTAATATGTTTATTTATGAAGGCAACTTTATCTCACCAGCACACATTTAAAAATCTATATTATTGAACCATTAGTGGAAAGTAAATACAAAAATTAATATGATGAAAATGAGGCTTTACAGAAATTCTTAGGGCTTACTGTGTACCAAGCTCTGGGTTAGTATCTTGTATAGGTTTACAACAAACAGCTCCTGACTGGGTCCTTCAGTTAGCATGCATTGGGACCCTACCATGTTGCAGATACTAGGAATAATGTAAAAGCCGGGATAAATAAGGTCTGTGTGCCGTGCAGCTTATGACCCGTTGAGGGAGAGAAACAAAGTATACTTAATATACCTTGAAACATGTATTTAATATACATTAAATAACTGAGCACCACCGCTCCCCCCCCCCCAAATCAGAAGATAGTAAGTGCCTTAAAAGATAAAGAGGATACAGGGATAAAGAGAGACTCTGCCATAGTGCCATTGTTATTTGATTTCTACTAGCTGCCGTGTGGACATGGGCATCCCATCCACCTTAGAGAATAACATACTGCACAGATTGTCTTTGGCCAAAGAAATTCTTGCTTTTGTCTCATTTTCTGGAACGAGCCAAAATTTCTAAAAGAAGTATTTGTAACACTTTGCATTCTTTTGCCTTTTATTCTTCTTCAGTCTCTCATGTGTCTTATTTCCCAGTTCAGCAAGAAAAATAGCAGTCCTCATAAAATAATGCATTCCAAAAGGGATATGTTTGTGGAATACACAAGCAAAATAAAGAAATCACACATTTCAGTTGGAGGGAGCAAGAGCTAAGCCTTAAAGTTATGAATTATGAAATTTGTAATGCTATAGAATGGCATCCTTTTAGCTTCTTGTCATTAACTTAGGTAAATAATGGCTAGTCTGTGTTGTAAATGAGAACATCCTGCAGGGCAGTAATTCCACCCTTTAAAGACACAGTTAGGTTCTTTTTAAGACTGTAACACAACCCTTAAACCAGATTATGCTAAAGCATCATTCGGGATGGCAAAGGTACTTTATCAGCGGCGCATAGGAGTTTTAAGTTTGAGGACAGCGCCCTCTTCTGGCAATTAGAAGTACTTTTCTTTCCTTCGTATGTTTTCTGTGTTCTATTCATAAAAAAATATAATACAAAACTTACTCTGGAAATCAGATTTAAAAAATTTTAAGTTGATTGGAAGAACATAAATTATCACAGTGTTTTGATAAGGTGAGTTTCTCTCCTGAAATCTCCCAAATTCCTCTCTGAAATTGGAGTGTCCCTTGCAAAGTGCTCTAAAAACATAAGGTGAGTCTATGTGTAGAAAGTCTTGATATTAATGCGGTTGCTTACACATACTTCCAGCTTTGGTGAAATGTCTTTAATATAAGTAATTTTGAAAATGTCTTCAGGATTGCCTGGCTTCTCGGGAAATGGTTGTTCGGCAAGATTGCTTCCTGAGAAAATGAGCATGGTGCTTACTTTGGAGCACCCTCCTGTTTCACTGAAGCCTCTCTCTCATCTTCTCTTCCTGTGACTTAAACCTAGCACACACACAGGCTATCGAGGCTTCTTCCATTTGCCCCTGCACATAATGGCTTTGCCTGGAGCCCTTTCCATGAAATGACGTGCTGAGCCTCTTTTCATGGTGGTTTCATCACCAAAGTGACATTTCCATGCTCTTCCAGTGTCAAATGGAAATCAAGACTGAAAATGTGAAGAGATCATATTTCGGTGCTGGGCTCGCATTCAAACCGCCTTTCTTTAGACCGAACACAAACCGAATCGGATGTTCATTTTCACAAGTGACTGTTGAAAATCCAAATTTGGGCAGATTGCCTTAGAAATTATATTTATTTAAATAGGAGTAACAGCATAAGTCTCCCATAATGTTATTCTTCCTCACCCTGATTTAAAAGAAAAAGTAAGCACAAATATCATACACCAGTTTGCGCATAAAAGCAGTGATCTACACAGACGGAATTAAATCTTTTGACTTACGCATTTTTTCAGAAAACTATAGACACAACTTTTTAACTTGTGAAGATGTGAGCTATCTATGAAAGGCACATCCAGTTCTTAGCACAGATATAGCAAAGACATTACATAGTCTTAAATATCCATCTCTCTGTGACCCACTTGCTGTGCCTAATAATAATATGGAAATTTAGATTTTTAAAAGTAGTCCTTTTTGTGACACAAGCTGCTGAAATGGTGACCATGTCTCAGGCTGGCTTCAGAATGGGTAACTATCCCCATCTAGTGGTCATGTGCAAGGGATGGGCGCAAAACAGGACGTTCCCATTCTTCAGTTAGGAGTAGCTCTTTTCATCATTATTTCCTAAGATAAGTTGTTAGCTCAGATGAAATATTGCAAATGTAATGTGTTTTTTTTAATTAAAGTTTAAGAGATACATTTATTCAAAAAGTAAATGAGAAATTATACGGAATTGATTAAAATTTCTAATGGTACTGCATTATTTTATTAATTGTATCTCTTTGAGTCACTTCCTCTGTGACACCTTTTTTTCCTTAAGTCTATTTTTGAGAGAGAGAGCGTGCGCACACGCGTGCATGGGGAAGGGGGGAGGGGCAGAGAGAGAGAGGGAGAGAGAGAATCCCAAGCAGGCTCTGCGAGGCTTCATCTCATGAACCAGAGATCAGGACTTGAGCAGAAATCAAGAGGCAAATGTTTAACTGACTGAGCCACCCAGACGCCCCTCTGTGAAACTTTTCTGATTCCTCCAGCACAGTCAGTCATTTCTTGTTCTTGGCTGCCATTGTATGTGATTCCTCTGGGGGTGGCATGCCTGAGAGAAAACTCCGAGCTTTGTAACCAGTGGGTCTGGGTTGTAATGTCTGCCCTAGCTGTGTGACCCAAGGCAAGGCATATAACTTCTCTGAACTTTAGCTACTCTGATTGTTAACAACGATGAAGACTTGACCTTATCCACTTTAATTTTTTTTAAATGTTTATTTATTTTTGAAAGAGAGAGAGAGACAGACTGTGAGCTGGGGAGGGTTAGAGAAAGGGAGAGACAGAATCCGAAGCAGGCTCTAGGCTCTGAGCTGTCAGCACAGAGCCGATGTGGGGCTCGAACTCACGAGCTGTGAGATCATGACCTGGGCTGAAGTCAGATGCTTAACCGACTGAGCCATCCTGGAGCCCCTGACCTTATCTACTTTAACAGGTTGTTGTAAATATGGAAAGGGCTTGCATGAGGTTGGGAGGGGCTTACATGAATGGTAACTATTTTTGTAGTTAACTGCATTAACTCTTTCTTTAGAGAGAGAGAGAGAGGGAGAGAAGAGCATATGAGCAGGGCAGAGGGGTAAAGGGAGGGAGAGGGAATCTTAAGCAGGCAACATGCTCAGCATGGAGCCCGATGCAGAGCTCAATCCCATGACCCTGGAATCATGACCTGAACCAAAATTAGGAGTCAGATGCTCAGCCTGAGCCCAGGTGCCCTGCATTAACTCTTATTAAAGACCTAAAACATCAGTCTTTGTAGAGATTTTCCCTCAAATCAGTTGTAAATTCGTTGAGGGGAAAAGCCGCCTTAGTAATGTTTGTATACTAGGTGACTAGTAATGTGCATGGCACAGGGTAGGTGCTTGTAGAATGAATGCATCTGGTTCCATCTTGCACACTATGCTGTGGTTTCCAGAGATTAGGGGCTGGGGCTGAGACTGCTTTGTATTCCTCACAGTTCTTGGCACAGAGATTAAAATAGTTGATTAGCACGCAAATGGTGCATCTTTGATTGATGTGCCAAAAACTGTGCTCTGTCCACAATGTCATTCAGCTAATTAACCAAGTCCCACTTCAGCCTGTATTCAACAGCAGTCCTATTTGTTTTTTTTTTCTCCATTTCTCATAAAATTTCATCTCCTTGTTTATATAGTCAAGTGCTTAATCATCACTAATAGCATTACTCTTAAATTGATTACAAATTCATTAGTGAAATCTAATACAGGTTTTCTTTTTTATGCTTTAGTTCCCAAATTTTGATATTTCCGTTGTGGTTTATTTGCAAAAGGATGAATGTCTCCAGGTGGAAAAGAGACTAATAAGGCCTTGCTGTTGACTTCTGGGGCTTGGCCCTAACTTTCTTTTGGGGAAGTCTGTAGATGGACTGCCTCCAAACCCATAGATTTGTTTCCTCCCTTGTTCATTTGCTGTCCCACCTGGAGCACGAGACATGATCAGAAGGAAGTTCCCATGGCACGGTTGTTGAGGGAATCCCTCTGTGTCTTTGGAAGTGGCCCATTTATTCTAAAATTCAATATAAAAATGAAGAGGTGGGGGAATTGTGTAGAAGTTTGTGGCTCAGCTTGGGATTATTGGCAGCAGAAACCCTACCTCCTGACAGTCTGCGTGTTGCACTGGATAGCTGGGATATTGTTCCACAAGGACACCTCATCATTACTCATTTCTTTTCTGTCACTTTAAAAGACGTGCCTTTCCAGGTTGCCTAGGGCTTCTCAGGTTTACCTCTGGTTATTTGCTGATTCTGTGGGAAATGGATACTGTAAACTCCGAGTCTGGCCTTTAATATTTTGGACTTGGATTTCTTATTGTAAGTGCTTTGGAGTATCAGAGGCTGCAAAGACTCAGGATACAAGTGTCTTGCATTTCTGACACCTATGAATAAATCGCCTTACCAAAGCACGGCGTGTTAGAAACTGATTTGCTGAGGCTTTGAAGTCGTCCAGAGAATGTAGCTCTGCTAAAGAAATTGAGAAGGGAAGAGTTAGCTGTAGAGCAGAAAGTGATGTTAATCATTAAGCTTGCATTCCTGTGATCAGGCTTTCTAGGTTTAAATTCCAATACTGCTACTCCTCAGCTTGGACAGCTGCTTAACCTACCCTACCTCATCTCATGGAAATGGTCAGATTACCTACATTCTAAAGTTGTTGTTCCCTGAGAGCAGAACTTGGCATTAGTGGGCATTCAGTAAATGCCATAGTGGCATCCATATTGGTAGTAGTAGCATTCGTATTTGTATTGAGAGCCATATTATTAGTGATGATCAGAGGTTTCCTTCCTTCTTTTAGTTTTATGGTCATGGTTGTTTGACCCACACTGAATGTCCAGTAAAATGATTTCTTGTCCTCTGACTCTCCATGAAGCGTCTTTCACCGAATTCCTTTATTACCCAAGATGGCTGCCACTGGAGGGGGAAAAAGACTGAAGTAGAGGCTGTGGGATTGATGAGACAACTTACCATATTCAACACCCCTTGGCGTTTTCAAGGAGTCCTCCTAGAGGACTGGCTTTTCGTGAGGTTAGAGGCCCTGTACCTACAGATGAGAGCTCCAGCTATGGAATTATTTCTTATTGTTTGTTGATAACTCCCATTAATAATGTGCTTACACCACACTGAGCACATGCTAAGTAACTTAGAGCATTACCTTATTTAATAGAAATAGCAGTTGCATGAAGAGATGATTATTTATTGACGAGGCAATGGGTCCAATGAGCTTACGTAAATTGTCCCAAATCACATGATGATAAGTATCAAAGACAAAATGGGGTGCTTGGGTGGCTCAGTCAGTTAAGCGTCCAACTTCGGCTCAGGTCATGATCTCACAGCTTGGGAGTTCAAGCCCTGCATTGGGCTCTATGCTGTCAGCTCAGAGCCTGGAGCCTGGTTCAGATTCTGTGTCTCCCTCTCTCTGCCCTTTCCCTGCTCGCTCTCTCTCTCTCTCTCTCTCTCTCTCTCAAAAATCAATAAACATTAAAAAATTAAGAAAAAAGACAAAATTCAAATCTAGGTTTACTTATATATCAAATCTATAAAATACTTGAAAATAAATCACCTGGCTCATGAGGCCCTATGGTGTAGTGAGAAGGGTTCTGAACAGGTAGAACAAGAGAGAGTACTCAGAGCTTACCATGTCTGAATGCTTGTTTAATGCTTATAGGGTATCACGATTATTATCCTCATTTTACAGATGAGGAAACCTAAGCACAGGAGTGGGGGTGGGGCGGGGGATATGGCTTAGCCCAGATTACATGTTAGCAAGAAGTAGCACCAAGATTCAAGTCCAGTCTGGCTCTGTATTCTCCACAATGGCGATGGCCACCTCAAAGACCCAGGGACTTAGCAGGGATCCTTTCTAAGCTGTTGCCGACTAACTGACTTGACAAAGCCAGGTCTTGGTTTCCTCCTTTATAAATTGGTGATCTTGCTTGTTCTGTTCTCTTCAGAAGCTGTCTATAAGAAAGAAAACACATCTGTTCCAATGTTTTCTAAATTTATAGCACGTTATGAAATATAACCATTTATTACTATTATTCTTAGTCCTCTGCAGTGTGCAAATTGAATCAATATACATAAAAATGCATGTTTACAGAGTAAACCTATTATTTTTTGTACAACACTTCACTAAATAAATAAGTCAACAAATACACACATAAATCAATGTATAAAACAGAGTCCCTTTCTTTGTTTTAAGCTTTGAGATGGGCAAAAAAGTATACAATAATTTGGCCTTCTTAAGATGAATGGAAAACAATTTTAGTAATAGATGAGAAGCTTCAACATGAGTATGAAGGTTCATATGCATGCTTATAAAACAGAGAGCCACAATCTGTTGTTGTAGAGGAAGTAGTCCCATTTATGGTGTTTTTGATTTTTAGTCTTAATGCTGACCAAATGTTTAGTTGTTCTTTGTCACTTCTTGCTGAACTGGGGTCATCTCAGGGCACCTAAAGATGGATTGGACACTGACTGGTGCGTCTTCTGTTCTGAATTATGTCACTTATGTGGCAGTTAATGTACAAAGTTAAAAACAAACAAAAAGGCAGTGAAAGACAATGATGCGTTGAAGTTGGTGCTAGATTTTCCAGTCCCATGCTCTATTCTGCCTTTGGCCTGAGTGTTGTAATTATCCTGGACAAATGTAGAAATATTTGCAGAGATACCAAAAATTATCCAGTGTTTATTGTTATGGGGAAGTGAGGTGTGCAGTGGGGCAGGGATGTCTTATCCCCAGGTTAGTGAATGCCGAAAGGATCTTATGTGTGATGTACCCTAACCGCTTGCGGCTTTGAACTCAGGGGTCAAAGCCAAGGCTTCAGTTTATTTAGATTCTCCTTGTGCTTAGAATATTTCTGCCCTCAGCCCACTCCATCCTACTCACCCTCATTTATTCATTCCATGGGTATTTTTTAAACCTGGGAATACGGTTGAGGGACAGCAACGTGAAGATGAAATACTTTGTCGTTTTACCTTAGGAAGGCAGGAGGAAGGAATAAGGCAAAGAAGGAAGGAACAGAGACTTCCATTTTAATGAACACCTGCTAGGTGGCAGATGGTGACTGGGATTGCTTAATGCATGAACACTTTTTATCCTCATAAGAACTTACAAGGTAGATGTCATAATCCTTTTGTGCAGATGTGGAAGTTAGAGTGATTCAGTCTGACACTCATACAGTCACTTAATTATCCTATATCATCTTTGGTGTCTTAGTTCACAGTATGTCATGTTCTGACCCTCCAGACAAGCTTAATGTGAGCATGTTGGTTACAAGTAATGGAAGCCTGTTTCTAACTGGTTTAAGAGAAAAAAAGAGATGTTACTGACACTCTTGTCTTCTTCAACAAGAAAGTCCAGGGTTCCAGCTGGCCAGTGGCTCTCACGGCTCTCATGAGTATTTATGTTGACTCATGATGGAGGTGTCATTTGAAGGAAAACCATACTTTCCTGTTTTAAGCTGCTGTGACTTTTTGGTTGGTTGTTACCACAACATAGCCTAGCCTTTCCTGACTAGTAGTAGACTAGGGAAGGATACTGGTCTATGCAGCTCAGGTCTTATGCCTGTCTTCTGTGTATTGACTATGGCCAGGTATGTGTTATACTGACTAACCAAGCTGAGTCAGGATACCAATACTTTGGCCAGATTTGGGATACTGTGATTGGCCTGCTCTTCCTAGATATCACCAGAGGGGGACGGATAATACCCAGTAGAAATGATGGTATACAGGTAAATGTCCGCTCAAATTAGAAACCCTGGTACTCTAACTGGCACAAGATTTTTTTTATTAGAGTTTGTATATATGAATTTCTATTTGAGATGATTACGTTAATATCTGCTTCCTCTACCAGAATATCAGCTCTAGGAAAACAGGTCTAGAGTCATATGACCACTGCTTAGTGTGGTGCTTGGCACAGAGTCGAATCAATATTCAATATTGAATGAATAAATACATAAAGAAAAAGTGAACAATTAGTGGTAGATGTAAAAATGCAAATTTTCTTTCAGATTTTAAAGTATAATACCTCTCCAGTATAGTTTCAGCTCTGTATGAAGTGTTATAATGGGAAGGCAAGAGAATTAGAATTAATGAGAAGATCAACAATTTGGGAGTCAAATAGTTTTAGGAACAGATCTTGTGCAAGGATCATGCACAGGTTAACTGTTTAGATCCTCAACTTCACAGGTGTAAAATTGGGTTAAAAACACCTTCTTCATAGAATTGTGAGAAATAAATGACAAAGGAAATGTAGAGCACTCATTATAGTACATGGAAAATACTTAGTTTCCCCATGGGAGCATGCATGAGAAAGCATCTAACTCTTAATAGTGAGGCCAGGCTTCCTAGAAGTGAAGATGTTTTAGTTGAGGTTTGTTTGATGGTGGGATGAAATGGTGGAGGAGAATATAGAGCAGGAAGAAGAACTAATGTGTGTGTGTGTGTGTGTGTGTGTGTGTGTGTGTGTGTATGTAGTGACATCAATAAGCATTTCCTGATTGGTTGGATTAGTCATTTGGTAAGGCTTAAGATTTGGAGGTGAGTTGGGAGTGGTAAAGGGTGAGGCTGAAGTCTTCTGTGGCAAGCAAAGGAATGTAGAAATTATTGTCCGTATATATATTGATCATCTGGTCACTGACGTGTTTGATTTACCTCCACTTGGTAAATGTGGCTTTTCAAGTTCTAAGTCTAGAGATATAACCCTTATTTTTATATAGCCATTGTTGCCTGCATATGGACTCTTTGTTAGAGGCTGGAATAGTGACTTTCAATCCCGGTTTTATATATTTCAAGGCGGAGCCGAACAAAAAACCTGCAGTGCGTGGACACACCAGCTCTACGGATTGAATGAAACTCTTTGGGGGAACTCACTTGTATGGCTATAATAAAATAACAGGTCAGGCGATAAGTACTGGTGAGGATGAGAAATTGGAACCCTTCCCCTACACTGCTGGTGAGATCATAAAGTAGTGTAGTGCAGTCTTGCTTTTCCTAAAAAGGTTAAACATCGAGTTACCATATGACCCGGAGATTTCAATCCTAGGTGTATACTCAAGAGAAATGAAAACATATGTCCACACAAAAACTCATGCATGAGTAGTAATGGCAGTATTGTTCATAATCACCAAAAAGTAGAAATAACCCAATGTCTATTAATTGATGAATAGATAAATAAAATGTAGTATATCTGTGTGATTGAATATCCTTTGGCAATAAAAAGGAATGAATTACCGATGTATTCTACAACATGGATGAACCTTGTGCTAAATAAAAGGATCTAGACACAAAAGGCTACATATTGTTTCATTCCATGCGTATAAATTGTCCAAAATAAGCAAAAACATAGAGATAAAAAGTAGATTAGTGGTTACTTAGGGCTTGGGGAAGGAAGGTTGGGGATTATAGCTAATTGGTATGGGTTTTTTTTTAATTTTTTAAATTATTTTTTATTCTTTTAGAGAGAGACAGAGAGCAAGCAGGGGAAGGGCAGAGGGAGAGAGGGAGACACAGAATCCAAAGCAAGCTCCAGGCTCTGAGCTGTTAGCACAGAGCCTGACATGGGGCTCGAATTCATGAACTGCGAGATCATGACCTGAGCCAAAGCCGGATGCTTAACTGACTGAGCCACTCAAGTGTCCCTGTATGTTTTTTTTTTTTTTTTTTTGGAGAAAAATATTTTAAAATTATGGTGAGTGTTACACAGCCCTGTGAATATATTAAAATCCAGTGAATTGGATGTTGAATTGCATGGCATATGAACTATATTCCAATAAAGCCGTTAGCAGCAAAAATGACAGCAGCATCAGTCCCCGGATAAGTGCTCTGAGCATCTATGGCTTTACTTTTTCTTTTTTTCTTTTTTTTTCTTTTAAGCTCTCCAACTGATTTGGAAACATGGTAAGGGTTGAACACTGCTAGTTTAGATGGACTAAACTAATCCATCTCCACTGTTGTATGTACATAAAAGTTTCAATGACCTGTTGTTTGGGAGGGGTGGGGTGAGGGCAGTCAATAATAGATTTTAATAGTTCCAGAACAAATTTATTCTTGCTTTACATCAGCTAATTTAGCTTAAAAGACCATTTGGATGCAAGAAATGACCCTTGGTCATGAAGGTTTTGGAAATATTCGATTAAATGTCAACTCAATATTGACTAAAAGATAGTTGATCAAATTTACTCTGGTAAACAGTAAAAAGAAGCTAAATTTAGGACAAGATCACGATAAGATAAATGAAAATGTGGGAAAGAGCAGTTGTACTTGTGGGTGATAAATTCTCCATTTCTACTTGACATAGTTGGATTTTCATCAGATTGTTCTGAATAAAATGTATCTTTGGGGATCTTGATGGTAACATTCTTGAGGTTTTTGACAACTACTTAAAATTTGTTTTTCACATTCAAAATAGGTCCTTTTTTCTGGTTTTAAGAAGACATCCTGTGCAAATGTTTCTGTGGTCGGCAGGTTGACATATTAGAATAGGGTAAACCAAAAATGACACCCCTGACTCTCAGAGCATATTTAAAATAACTCTTAGTTTTTATTTAAAATATAAACAGGTTTTCAAAATCAGAAAGTTTTCTATAACTGGGCGGGAAGGTTTTTGTTTGTCCATTTGAAAGGTTTTTAAATTGCTATTCTACATACAATGGTTAATCACAGAATTTGTTGGAGCTATTGTATGTTTATTTTTCTTATATGCATATAGAGCTTTGGCTAAATAAATATGTCTACAGAGTTTGTTACGAAAAGCAGCAGCCTCTTTCCCCAGTTCTTTCAACATACTGTTTCTTTGGTTACATAATAGAGTTATGCTTTTACTTCCTGATCTTTAGGTCTTAGATGTTATCTCTTGACTTAGCACAGTGGAAGATGGAGATTTAGCTCTTAACTTCTCCAATATGCACATTTATACTTCCATCTTTCTACTATAATTCTATTGTTTTGGATAAATAAATCTTCCGTGTTTATATTATTATGGCTGTAAACACTAATAATGTCTGAAGACCTACATAATTGTCCTTATGTTTGTTTCCTTCCTTTTACATCCTCCCCTTTTGTCTGGAGATGATGTCTCCTTGTTTGGTTTGTTTTAGCTTTATATGTATTTATTATTAATTTATGTTTAAACTCCCTGCCAGTTTTCTAACCATCTTTTCAATGTGATCAAACACTTTGTTATTTTTTTCCTATCAATTTTATCTTTTTGGAGATACTTCCTAAGGAACTTTTCATCCACATTTATTCATATTTAGACTTGTTGTAAAGGTTGATCCTAGGATTTCCCTTTACCTCTCTCTTGTGTTGGATTCCCTATTTCTTGGATCCCTTTCTTCCCCTTGTTAAAGATCTTTTCTTTTTTTAAAAAATTTTTTAATGTTTATTTATTATTGAGAGACAGAGAGACAGGGCATGAGCAGGAGAGGGGCAGGGAGAGGGGGAGACACAGCAGGCCCCAGGCTCTGAGCTGTCAGCACAGAACCCAAATTGGGGCTCGAACCCACAAACCACGAGATCATGACCTCAGCCGAAGTCAGACACCCAACCGACTGAGCCACCCAGGCACCCCAAGATCTTTTAATAATTGTTTTATCCTTTAATTTGAATCAATTATAATTTAACAGTTGCAGAGACAGGGCTGAGGGGACCCTTTACTCTTTCCCTTAGTTGTTATATCTTATATAACTACAGCAAAATATCTAAACCAGGAAACTGACATTGTTATACTGGGTAAGCGTAGTTCCGGGTCATTTTATTATAGGTGTAGATTCACGTAACCATCACCATAATCCAGATGCCTAATGATTCCATCCCAACAAAAGTCTTCACTTCTATACTCATATCCATTTTCCTGTCTTCCACCATCCCTCATTCTTGGCAACCACTGATCTGTTGTGCATCTCTATAATTTTTCCAGTTTGAGAATGTTATGCAAATAGAATCATACCATATATAAGATTGGTTTTTGTCAGTAGACAAAATGCCCTTGAGATCTGTATAAGTTGCTGCTTGTATCAATCATTTGTTCTTTTTGAAGTCACTGAATTGTGTTCCATGGTAGGGATGTACCACAGTTTACTCACTTATTTTAGGGCATTTTATTTTTTTCTAAGTTTTTAACTCCTACAATTGAAGCTGTTATGAGCAACTGCATATAGATTTTAGTGTAAACACAAATTTTCATTTATTTGGTATAAATGCTTAGCAGTGTGCTTGCTGGGTCATTTGGTAAATAAATGCTTAATTTCTTATAAAAATATAGCCACACCTGCTTTATTTTTATTTACAGTTCCTATAGTATATCTGTTTCCATCCTTTAACTTTCAGCCTACCTGTATCATTAAGTGAGTTTCTTATAGATAGCCTGTATTTGGGCCATGCTATTTTAATTCACTCTACCAATCTCTCTTTTGTCTTCATGTTTTTAGACAATTTGTATTTAATGTAATGTATTTGTAATTAATTAAATTATTAATATATTAGGGTTTAAGTCTGCCATTTTATTTTTGTTTTCTTTTTTCTTTTATTTTTATTCCTCTGTAATTTCCTGTCTTCCTTTGAGTTACTTGAACATTTTTTTAGAATTCCATTTTGATTTATCTGTATATCTTTGTGTTTCTCTTTTCTATAGCTCTTTTGGTGGTTTCTCTGGCTATTATACTACATGTACATTACTTGAGTGAGTCTATTGGTATCAGCATTTTACCAGTGGAAGTAAAGTATAAGAACTTTACTTTTCTTTAAACCCCTTTACTCTCTCTCCATTATTTATATAGTACCTATAATTGTCTTAATATTTCCTCTGTATATATTGATAATTATTTCAGACAATAATTTTTGTTTCACTCATCAAACATAATTTAAAAACCCACTAAGAGAAGAAATGTCTATTTCCCTTGCTTATACTTTTTCCATTTTTATTTCTTCCTTCCTCGTGTTCTAAAGTATTTTGTTCATCATTTCCTTTCTGTTTAGATAACTTCTTTCATTCTTTTGGGATAGGTGTTCTGGTAACAAATTCTCCTAGTTTTCCTTCATCTGAGTAGAATGTCCTTCTTATAGGTTGAATTAGCTTCCTTCAAAAGATATGAAATTGGTTTTCTTAATCCTTCCAAAATGTGACCTGATTTGGAAATAGGGTAATTGAATATGTAACTAATTATGATGAGGTTATACTGGAGTAGGGTGGGCCCTTAATCCAATATGACTATTGTCGTTGTAAGAAAAGCCACAGACTCAGACACACAGGAAGAAGGCCATGTGAGATCAAAAAGCAGTGATTGGAAGTATGTTGCCACAAGCTAAGAGCTGGCCTAGGGTTTCCAGAATCTAGAAAATGTAAGAAGGATTTCCTCCAGAGGATTTGGAGGGAGCATGGCCAAGTCACCACCTTAATTTCAGACTTCCCACTCTTAGAACTGTGAAAGAATAAATTTTCTGATCACAAATTTTCAAGTCACAAAGTTTGCAGTAATTTGTTTTGGCAACCCTGGAAAATTAACATGGTCTTGATTCCTCCTCTATTCCAGAATAATATTTTTTTCTGGATGTAGAATTCTGGATTGTCAGTTCTTTTCTTCTAGCACTTGCAAAAATATTGTGCCACTTTCTTCTGACTGAGAATTGTGATAAGAAATCTGCTACCATTTGAATTATTATTCCTCTCCCCTCCCCTGCCCCACAGGTGTCTTCTGTTGTTCTCAGTATTGTGGGGGGTGCTTGTTTTTATTTTTCAGAAATTTAGTTATGATATGTCTTCATGGGTATTTTTGGGGGTTTATCCTCTGTGGCATTCACTTGGACTTTTGGATCCACAGGATTTATGTCTTTTGCCAAATCTGAGAAGTTCAGCCATTACTTCTTCCAATAGGTTTTTAGTCCTGTCCTCTTTCTCCCGCTGCAATTGTGATCATATAAAAATGAGATCTTTTGTTACTCCTTTGATTTTTGATTTCCTTATACTCCTTATAAGTCTTAGAGGCTCTGTTCATTTGTTAGCCTATTTTCTTCATTTTGCTTGGATTGTGTAATTTCTGTTCTAGCTTCAACTTCATTGATTATTTTCTCTGTCATATTAGTTCTGTTGTTGTGACCGTTTATTTTATTTTTTTAATTTCAGTGTGTATTTTTTAGTTCTAAAATTTGTTTTTTCATAGCCATTTTCTTGGCTATGTTCAGTTTCTTTGCTGAGATTTTCATTTGTTTCAAGCGCATATGTAAGTATTCATCAACATATTTTATGCTTGCTTTATTTATTACCAATTTTTTATTGGTTTTTATTGGTTCAAGTGACTAATGATTAACAAATACAATTTTTTTTAGTTTGAACCCCATTTGGAAATACATTAGAATTCACTGTTTTTTATCTGAATATTTGGACTCAGACAAAATGGTATGATGTAGGGATTTTCTTCAAAATAATCTGGAGTGATAACATAGTCCCAGCAAGATCTGAAATGTGTTGATTATTATTGAAGTTGATTTATGAGTGCTTGATGTTCATTATATTATTCCTCTAGTTGGAAATTTTATGTTAATTTTTTTTAATAAAAGTTTTTCTTTAAGTTTATTTATTTTGAGCGGGGGTGGGGGGGTGTGGGCAGGAGGAAGGGAGGGTCAGAGAGAGAGAATACCAAGCAGGCTCCACACTGTAAGTGTGAACCTGATGTGGGGCTCGAACTTATGAACTATGAGATCATGACCTGGGCCGAAATCAGGAGTTGGATACTTAATCAATTGAGCCACCCAGGTGCCCCAACAAAAGTTTTAAAATATTTAAATGGGCTATAAAATTCTACTACTAGAATACAGCTACTAGTATTCTAGTACCTTCATTCTTTTTCAAATGTATTAAAAAAATTTGTTTTTGTTTTTCTAACCTTTTTTTTAAAATCCATGTTAATTAACTTATAGTATAATAATGGTTTCAAGAGTAGAATTAAGTGATTCATCACATATAAACCCCAGTGCTTATGATGACTGCTTAAAGAACCCTCGTCAGATAATTCTAACATATCTAACACCTCAGTGTTGAAATCTGTTGATTGCCTTTTTTCATTTAAGGTGAGATATTGATTGAAATCTGGACATTAGAGATACGATGTTATGAGACCCTAGATCTTATTTAAAAGTTGTGTCTCAGCAGACTTTTTTGGACACTATTCTTGTGGGTGAAGAGAGGAGCCAGAAGCCCAGGTTCTCCACTCAGCTAGGAGAAGAGGGCCTCCTTACTACTACTGCTCAGGGTAGAGGTGGACTTTTTTCCCCTCTGAGGAGTTCAGCAGGAGTGTCTAAAAGTTGGTGTCTTGCTAGCCTTCCCCTTCCCTGTTCGTTCAGCTCAAAAGAGCAAGATTTTCTTAGGACTTGTTTCGTTTTTGCCTTCCATCATTCCTAGGGTGTTAGCTTCTCCCTCACTCAGTCTGGGATACTCAAGGCAAGAAGGAACCCCCATTAACTCACCACCATGTCATTTTCTGGGTCTGTAGGTTCCTGGTCAATCTGTCTTTTTCTTTCCACCTTTCAGAATCTCCTTATGTTTGTTATATGCATAATGTCCAGAGTTCTTAATTGTACTGAGCAGGAAGAATAGGGAAATGGGTGCTTAATTCATCTTTCTAAAAGTGGAAGTCTTCTAGACTCTAGGACATTGAGTGAAGGATTTCCTCCAGTAGTTTTCTGTGAAAGGGGGCATGGGACTTAGTATTACTAATTTTTAGACTTTCTACTCTCTCACTTTTTGAGATTCTGAATGTTTATAGAATTCTGGATCTGAAACAGGTACACTGAGAAATTAAAGAAGTGTATGCTTTGGGACGTTTCATTGTCATGGGTCACTTTCAAGAGGCTTATGTCTAATTTTGTATTTATAATATTGAATTATTTTTCTTAAAGAGGACCCTCCCAAATTATGTAAGCTTCAGAGCCTCATAAAACCTTGATTTTTCCTGGCTTATGTAGAAATCCCGTCCCTTAGAAATTTAAAGAGATTTTAAATTCTGTTTTCTAGCTTCAGTGAAGTCCATTTGCATTCTGATGCTTACTTGTTTGTATGCAACAATATCTTCCCCTTTCTGACGGTCTTCTTTTATTTCCTGTGTTTTGACATTTCATGACCATGTTTCTCAAAGGAGGTCCAATTTCATCAGTTGGTTGTACTTTGCTGTGCTTTGAATGTAGGAATTCATATCCTTTATATCTTGGGATATTCTATTGAATTAATTCTTGACTTATTTATTTTTATCTTTTTTCTTGTTTCTGGAACTCCTACTCAAATACTATATGTCTTGGTCTGGCCTTTAATCTTTTTATCTTTCTTTGGACCCTACTCTTCATCTCTTTGTGCTCTGTTCACTTTCTAAGAGATTTCTTCAGTTCTGTCTCCTAAAACGTCCACTGAGTGTTTCTTCTACTTCTGTAGTCATAATTTTAAGTGAATTTTATCTTATGATTGTCCCTTTTTATAGTATCATGTTCTTGTTTCACAAATGTAGTATTTTCTCTTATTTCATGAATATTTTTGTAGATTTTATCTCTGCATAATTTCTATTCAAGAGATCGCTTCTATTTAAGAGTGGGTCACTAATCAACAAATTGGAGCTCTGGGTCTGTGGTGGGGGGAGATTAAAGACTCTGAGTTTCACTGTAGAGGGAATATGGCAGTGCCATTTAATTGGGGAAGCCCCAATAGCTCCAATTTGGGCCTTTTCTCTTGGGGGTATGTTGTGGGTTGAATAATGTCTCCTCAAACTTCATGTATACTTGGAACCTCTGAATAATGACCTTTTTGGGGGGGTTGAGGATCTTGGCAGATGTATTTAAGGTAAAGGTAGAGATAAGGTCATTGTGGATTAGGGTGGGTCCTAAATTCAATGAGATCATCTTTATAAGACACAGAAAAGGAGACGACATAGAGACACACACAGAAGAAAAGTGGCATGTGAAGGTGGAGGCAAAGGCTGGAGAGCAACCACTAGCTAAGGAATTCCAAGGATTGTGAGTAACTAGCCACTAGAAGCTGGGAGGCAGAAATGGGAAGGGTTCTCCCTCAAAGCTCTCTGAAGGAACCAACCCTTCCCACTTCTTAATTTTGGACTTCTGGTCTCCAGAACTGTGAGAGAATGAATTTGTGTTATTCTAACACACCAGTGCATGGTACGATGTTATGGCAGTCCTAGGAAATCTAGTATCGGGTAGTGTGTTTCTGAGTGAAGCATCTTCTTGTCTTAGGACCACATGTTATCAGGTTGACTGCTAGGTCCTGTGGGTTGGTGGTGGGGAGGCTGGGGAGTCTCAGTATTCATTATAAACTCTTCCTATGAATCTCTCCTGTATTTAATATGGTACCGTCATCCTAAATCATGTGGTTTCATCTAGTGACAAATCCCCCAGTTTCACCCTACCCAAAAAAGTGGCCAGTCTTTGGCAGTTGAGGGTGATAGAGATGGTGGGGTGCCCAGCTGTTAAGAGCATGAGGAGAGTCTGGGGGAAGGTCTCACTGATTGATTGATTGATTGATTGATTGATATTTTAGAGAGTAAGAGTGTGAGCAGGGGAGATGGCAGAGAGGGAGAGACAATTTTAAGCAGGTTCCATTCTCAGTGTGGAGCTTGATGTGGGGCTTGATCTCATGACCCTAGGATCATGACCTGAGCCAAAATCAAGAGTCAGATGCTCAACCAACTAAGCCACCCATGTGCCCTAATTTTTTTTATTCCCTTTTTACTGCCACTTCCAGGTGGGGAGGGGAATTACTGAACCCTTTGGGAGTTGAGCAGGCAAATCATGTTGCACTGCTTGCTTAAGATTCAATTTCCTCAAGTGACAAAAATCAGATTCCACACATCTTCACATTTTTAGCTTCAAAAATGTTATTCTCTCCTATGTCATTCTCGGAGCATACTATTTCAAAACTTCTATGCTTTCATTTCAGTGGTTGTTTGTCAAGGGAATGCATGTATTTGGCCCAGTATCTCTAACTAGAATCTCAGATTTGTTTTCATAATGTTTACTAAGTGTGCAGTTCTTCTGCAATCACTATGTCTTTCAGCAATTGTGACATGCACTTCCTTGCAGACTTTACTTTTCAAGAATATCTTCCATCTTTTTATATTTATATTCTTCGGGCTTTACAGTTACGGTGGCAGGAAGATCTGGGCTCAAAGTATTTCTGTGCTTTTGAAATGCTAATAGAATTACTATCCTTGTTTGCTATGTTTTGTGACCCTAGATATGCGTTACACTTCAGCATTACCACTGCAGGTTTGTAATACCCTTAAAAGAACCATAAATATAAAGATGAAAGCAGAATGCTTATAAACACTTAAATATCTTTCTGGGGAGCTGCCACATTTTGTTTTTCATCGTGGTAGGAACCCTTACTGTGGAGAAATTAACAGGACAGAAAATATGGAAGAGGCAGTGTCAATTGTATAATAACAGCAGGCTCTAGTGTCTGACACACGCAAGATAAATGCACAGAACTCAATCTCCCATGAGGTGGTTGCCATTCACACCTTCTCAACTGTACGGATGAGAAAAACTAGTCAAAAACAGCTAAAGAATTAGCCCAACGTCATACAGCCAGAAAGTGACTCAGCTGGTATTTAAACACCTGGTGGCCTGACTATGGGGCAGCTGGCACAGAGTAAGAAGCCAATCCATTCATTGATGTCACTACTGATTCTACTGAATATGCGTTTGAGTATGTTTGGATCGTATTAGCTTACCTCCTCAAAAAATCTTATTATTTTTACATTATGCCTTATTTTTTTCCTCAAAGGTTACTTCTAGAGTTATGTGAAATGTGTGCCTATATTTGCTCCAAAAATGCTGTTGGTAATATTTTCTGTTACAGAATCCATATTGCAGAATCTATAAAGTGACACATGAAAATAACTTTTAGACTTGAGTTTCAAGAAAGACACACAGCTAAACCATATAAATATCCTTCACTTTGAGGAGTTTCTGTGTGCTTTTTTTTTTTTGATCGGAAGAGTTATAGAAGTTGCACGTCTCTTTTCTGCCCTGAAGCTTGGTCTCAGAGGAAGAACAGGTAGGTCAACCTGGTAAAGCCAGGGTAGTTGTCCTGCACTTGTCTTTGAGAGACTGTGTGTATTCATAATAATCAAACTACCATTTATCTTTCCCAAATGAGGGTTGTAGTCTAACCATGATTATAGTCTTAAACTACAAATTTTAGAGGCAGATCTTTCCACCGGTTTGAACACTTAAAGAAAAACTTCAATTTCTATTAATGGGTATACAGAAGACCTGGCATGGAAGCCTAAGGCATTTTAGAAATGAGGAAATAGAAATGGCCAGTGGGCATGTGAAAATAAAATGTTCACTAAATGAATGAATGCAAATAATGACCACATTCTGGCTTCCTTTATAATACTGTTGGAGTAGTTTTTGCAAGTATATAAAAGTAAGTGTTGATGGGAATATGGAGAGTAGAATTTTCTTAGAGTGCAAATTGGTGTAGACTTCTGGAGATGGGCTTACACACACACACACACACCACACACACACACACACACATATATATGTCTTCATATTTGATATCTTTGAAAGGAACTATACTTCCAGTAATATTTTATATAAAAAATAGAGCTGAGTCCAAATTTTTAAGCCAGGATATTCCTCTACTAAAAAAATATATACATATTTGATATCTAGATATGGATATACCTAGATGTGTATCTATAGTATCAGTGCATATACATACACACACACATAATATACACACACATACATATATAAACAAAATTGAAGAAAACAATATTCAAATATGTATTATATGAATAAATGCAACATAGTCATTATAATAGTATTAATGATCAATTTATGACAACCTATTTTAGTTGAAGAACATAAGATTATAAGATTATAAGTTTTTGAAGACTGTATACCAGATACTATCTTTGGGAGGTAGGAATGCAGGAATTCTTTCCTTATTTGTGTTTTTTATATATTTTAGTGAATATATGTACATTTTATAATGAGATGTGTGTCACTACATAATTTCGAATATGCCATAAACTTTCCAAAAACTTAGGAATGTGTAGCGTGCTCCCTAAGAAGTGTCAGTGCTTTGCCAGCAGGTGGCAATGGCAAACAGAAGTAGGTCATAGATGAGGGCAAGATTTAGGATTGAAGGATTTCTTCTCTTTTTTCCTAGATATTCAGAACTGTAGTCAGAAAACCATGGTGATACTCTGTTTTATAAGCACTTATGTACTTAAATCAGAATTTATATTAAATACAATTGTACATAGGGATCTAAATAGTTAAAACACCCGTGGAGAAATTTCTAGCGCTATTCAGAGAACAGAATCTATACTTTACATGCTTATGTACTTATTGTATTATGGTTACTTGTCAACATATAGTACGTTACTTTTGTATTAAGAATGAAAACCGGATTAAAAAAATCCTAGGTCTTAGAAGCTGTCTAAAATATACTTTAAAGTCAAGTTATTTTACTTAAGTATTCTTTTTAATCTCAGGTCATAAAATCTAGAAGCCCATAACAATTGTTTTTTTGTTTTGTTTTGTTTTTAATCCTGAAGCTTTTAGAGAATACTAAGAAATACACACTTCCACGTAGAATTACTATTATTTTATATTCTGTTTCTAATTCAGTCAGTGATTATGTCCTTATGATGAGGGCACCCAAAGGTGTTCACTGGGAGGTTTGTAGGCAGTGAATTGTGTAACTAGGATTGATTTCCTGTATGATGCCATTTCTTCCAATTTACCTTCGGGAATCAGGTGTATATATCACAACAGCAAATTCTTGGAAGTTTTGTCTTTTTCAGTGATCACTTTTAACTTCTTGACCTGAACCTAGAGCTCTGTACCAACTAAAATTCATAAGTCCATGATAAATTTGCCTGCTTTGGTGCTTACAGTAAGTTGGTGTGTGCTTTTATTAAATCATGAATATATTTCAGATCACTTTCTAATCTAATTCTGTATTTAGCTCCCTCTATATATGTTTATTCTATGGCAGGGGAAAAACGATGATGATATATATTTGGGGATGTATCATTTTACTTTGCAGGCTTGCTCTCAGTCCAGGCTTGTGAGGTCTTTAATAATTATATGTTGAAGTAAAAAATAAGCTGAGACTTAGGGGTTCATTAACTCTGGGTCACAGACCTTACAAGGATTGAAAAGTTGGAAATAAACTCAGCATATAGTTACCACCCTATTCTGAGACATCTATGTCTGTCACCTGAATGGCTGTCTGCTTCCTAATCCCATTGCCCTAATTCTCCCTGCACTGCTTGCCCACCCCATAGCTGTCTCTAATCCCTGTGCAGCCAAAGGACCATCCTTTAAATGTAATCCTCTCACCACCGCCCCTCCAAACCCACCCGTGGCTCCCAACCATTCCTGGAACGTACATGCAGCCTTCTCCCTGGGGCATGTCAAAGCCTTGTGCCATCTGGCTCCACTCCCGGATCCAGGGTCGTGTCAGCTTGCTCCTTTAGCTGTGTCACACTGGCCTCCTTGTTCTGTCAGTTCTGTCATAAGGCCGCCCCCAGTAGAGTTCTCCCTGATCCACTTCCTACTTTTCTTCGGGTGTCTCTCTGTGGACAGAGATCCCTGCCCCCCGCCCGTGCTCTTCATCTATTTACTTGGCTTTGTTTTTCTTTATCACAAGTGTTACTACCTGATACTTGATCCCTGAATTTGTGTCATTGTGTATTTTCACTAAAATTCAGTCCCCAAGAGGACAGGCTCTTTGTTTGGCTCACTGCTGTCTCTCAGCAACCAGAATAAAGCCCAGTAAGTGGCAGGATGGTCCTTGAATTTTTTTTTTTTTTTTTTTTTTTTACATAAGTGAAATGAATGAATAAATAAAACCTGCATATTCTGGGGCATCTGGGTGCCTCAGTTGGTTAAACGTCCACTTCGGCTGAGGTCATGATCTTGCAGTTCATGAGTTCGAGGCCTGCACTGGGCTCTGGCTGACAGCTCAGAGCTTGGAGCCTGCTTCAGATTCTGTCTCCCTGCTTCTCTCTGCCCCTTCCCTGCTTGTGGTGTGTGTGTGTGTTGTGTGTGTTGTGTGTGTGTGTGTGTGTGTTTGTCTTTCTCTGTCTCTCTCAAAAAAAAATAAGCATTAAAAAAATTTAAAACTAAAAAGAAAAAAAAACCCTATACTTTCTTACTTTTAGGCCGCTAGCCCACAGATTGGTTTACTAAGGGGTGAAATGAGATTTTTGTTTAGGAATATGGGACTTGGATGAATACAGGAAGTGGTGGCCCTTGTGAGCACTTTGCAGTAGGGCCAGTCAGGGAGCATCACTCTCTGCCTCTGTTCCTCACTTATAAATGAGATCAGAACAGTTTTTACCTTATCCAACCTATTACGCTACAGGAAGATCAAAAAGGAAGTTTTCCTTTTTTCATACAATCTTATTGTACTGTGAGAAAATAAGCAAAATAGTATTTGTTATTTGCAATTTTAATTTACCAGTTTGGCTCATTTACTTCCACTAGCATGATGGCAGGAGAGGCAAACCTGGAGACATTTGCATTCAGGCTGCGGGGAGGACGAGAACAGGGATCGGAGGCCCAGGATTTTGAAGACAAGTGAACTAGCCTCTTGCAACCTTAGGCAACTTTTGGGTAAATTCTTCAGACTCTCTGGGCCTCAGTTTTTCTTACATAAAATAGTGCAACTGAAACTGCCTTGAGGGTTATTATGGAGATAGCAAGTGGGATTGATGCCTGCCAAACACAGTACTTTATTTTTGTTGCAAGCGGAATGGCCTGGAACAAACCTGGCACCACACAATGATCACATTCTCTCAGTGTTTACAGTATGTATGGTTCAGACCCCCACCCGCCCTGTTAGCAGGAAGACGTCTGGGGTTTTGTGTCCTTCCACTTGCTCCTCTCATTCCTATCCCGGTCAAGAACCCTCACCCACAGCAGGTTAGTCCCCAGGCAAAACCATTGGAGACAATCCTAGTCCCGCTGCTGTCTTCACCTATCGTTGCCACATGGTGGCGCTGCCGCAAACAGCTCCTTGGTAGACCTCCAGCCGCGTGTTTACTTTGTGCGTTTTCCTAAGCAGCCAGCTCCTAGAAGCAGACACCACAGTGTCACACACATACGGGGCAAAAAGTCTCTGAGTCAACAGCCTGCACCATCCTGACAGCCACCCATCTTGGGGAGTAATTCCTCTGTCCATCAGCCCCTCAGGAGTTGCCCACCTTTTCCACAGGGATCGATCAACTCTGCAGAACAGGGGATCAAATACTTTTGTTGAGCAAGGCAGCATGCGTTGTGCGCACACACAGTTTCACACACACACACACACACACACACACAGAATGCACACTCATACACACACAGTCACTTACTGCCTTTCCAGAGCAGTGGCGTTCTTTTGCATAACTAATAAGGCCACTCAAGTGACTTTATAAAGGCAAAAGAGATTAGATTCCTTGATAGTAAAAGAACAGAAGCATGACATGCCCCATTTTAAGTGGCGATTAATATTGTTATTATGTTGACTGTCCTAATGATAGTGTATATCCCTCGATAGTACGCTTGATATGCCTTGATCCCTTGATTAATTTGGGGGAGAAACACTAGACTGTGTCACAAGTAGGCACAGCTGTGATGTGGATCTCCTAGAGCACTGTTTCAGTACAAAACTTTGCATGATAGGAGCAAAAGGGTTATTTATGAAAGCTCTTCCAGGCTATCACGAAACGCCTCTCTGCCCTGCCTGTGCTCTCCACCTGTCCCCTTCCAGTGAGGCTGACTGGTTAAGGGAGGCCTGGGCTGTTTCCAGTTCTAAGAAGCATGAAGAACACAGGTCTCTTGGTCTCCTGGTCATCGAAGCTTTGGTTGGAAAAGAGAGCTGTGGTTTTTTTGGCTCAGTCAAGTCAGGGGTGTGGAGTGACAGCCTTTGCTCCTTTTAAAGAGCAAATTCAGCCATCTTCTAGTGTCTTCTGGGAGCCGCGGCAGGAGTTGGCCCTGGTTGATGCGTTCACGGTTCTGATCCTGGCCAGGTATAATTAATCATCACCATCGATGGGTACAAATATGACACACTTTATTTCATTTTTATATAAATAAATCACTGGAAACAGAAGCCTTAGTGTCATGATATAGCCCAAGGCCCTTCTTCCACTTTCTCTCCAAATCAGACTAGCTCGTTTATGAACTTTCTGTTGGACTTTTCTTATTCCTCTTCTGAGTTGCAAACTTAGCACATTAATTGGCACTCACTCAATATTGCCACCTCTAACATCTTTGCCTTTTCTCTTCTCCTGAACCTCAAGGTTGTCTTCCAGGCCGGTATTATATCCATGTTCCTAAAATTGCCAGTCTGTGCCTTCTCTATTATCCACACAATTGTCTGAAATAATTTACTAGTTATCTGCAGCCATTATGGAACATGCCTGCTTATCATACATGTAGGATTTCCATTCCTTGCCGGGCTGTGAAATTTCTATCACAGATCGAATCTCTCCTTCCTGTTTTCCCCCACTACCCTGGCTCTACCTAAAGAATCATACTGTTCATTACTAAAATGTATAATCTCATTTAGACCAAATGATCTAATTGCATAAATTTTCTTCTGATCCAGAGTTCCTGGCACTCAATCCATTTCCTAGCAAGCCTATTATAACTCACAGGCTGCTTCCAAATTCTGTGTGTTGGCTCCAGGTTCTTTTTTCAAACCATAAAAAACAAACTTGAGAATTTTTACAATTTGAGATAAAGCAGAGATTGTTTTCCTTCCTTTTTGCCGCCTTCGTTTTTCAACAAAAAGCACCAGACTTATGTTATTTAATCCTCAAAGTAACCAACTGTATGTCTAGTGTTCATTATTCCCTTTTTCTGAGAAAATTGAAATTCAGAGAAGAGAAATAACTTGCCGAGATTAATCGGCTCAGGGGATAGACCCAAGCCTTTTAGTACCTACCACAGCCAACTAATACTCTGGCTGTGAGGAGACACTTTGAATAATGCTGAACTTAGTTTTTGAAACTACCCCAGCCATTATTTGGTCCATACTCCTGAATGGACTGTTGCTTTTAGTAGCCAATAGAATATCTCATGGCAGAGTCTGAGAATTAAACCGGCTCTTTTATTTAGTAAAGAAAAAAAAAAAAAGAAGAAGAATTCTAAACCTTCATTGCAGGAAGAGAGCAAAGGCATTTCTAGTTACAACTAGGCTGACCAAGCAGTCCATTTTGGCTCCGTGTGGGACCATAACCTCCAGCACCTTGTGTCTAATCACCGGATGGCGTGTGCTATTGTGTTAGAGAGCTGCACAGCCACGGGCTTTGTTCATCATGATACACAGTCAACAACCATAGTTAAAATGAAAATTGAAATATATAATTTGGGCAATGTTCTTCTCATTTTACTTGTATGAACTCAACCATAGTTCAGGAATTGTCAACAGGTGAACCTGTTTTTTGTTAGGGATGCATTTCTGAGTAAGGGAATTAGATCAATGGGGTATCCATCCATTCATTCTAGAAGCACTTATTAGGCACTCACTGTGTTCCAACCACTATCCTAGACAGGAAGACTTCTATTCAGTCAATCATCTGGAGATAATAGACTTTGAATGTCAGAGCACATCTCAAATCATTCTGTGAATCCTCCCCTTCTAAGGCCATTTCTCTCTCTGTACTCCTCCTCTGCCTTCTGAGGGCCCTCTTCTCCATCTCATTCTTTTTCTTTTCTTTTCTTTTTCTTTTTCTTTTCTGTCTTTTTCCTTTTCTTTTCTTTTCTTTTCTTTCTTCTTTATATGCTTTTGTGTTTTTTATTTTTGTATTCCTTTAAGGGATTTTTTCTATTTACGGTATGTAATTTATTGTCAATTAGCTAACATACAGTGTATATCCAATGTGCTCTACCCCCATCTCAGTCTTAAAAAGACTCTGTGAGCATTCATTCTAAGGAAGAGGAATCATGACTGGGAGGGAGTTTTGATTACTGGTAGAAGAATCTCATTGCCCAGCCCACTAATAACTCTGACCAAATGTTTCGATGTTGGCCCTTGGGTGCTATCTTTGGTAGCCTTTACCACTTCATAGTGGTTGTCCTTGCTTCCTTGCGTTCTGTTTGTAGTCGAAGAACTGTATGCTTGGCTCTACAGTGAGACTCATCTCACCAAGAGCAAATGGTTCTGTTCAAAATTAATTTACGTTAGTCTCAAAGTCGAGGCTGGGCAAGATTTGCTCAGTCTAGTGCTATACCAGCCTCTTGGGGGCATAAGACAAGTAAAACAGTACATAAAAAATGGGCAACATGGTGTAAAGATTGTATGGTTATGTACAGATACTATTTTTCTATGTAAATATAAATAATATAAAATAAATATTTTAAATATACATTTAATACATTTCTATATAATATAAATATATAAAATAAATATTTTGTTAGTTTATTTAGAAAGGTAGATAGATTGATTAAATATTCTTCTGAGTAATGGATAAAGGTTTGAGGAAACGCAAAGCACATGCCTGTAGGTTAAATTTAATAAGAGAAGCTAACAATTTTTTTTAAGTTTGTTTACTTATTTATTTTGAGAGAGGGAGAGAGTGCATGAGTGAGGGAGCAGCAGAGAGAGAGGGAGAGTGAGAATTCCAAGCAGTCTCTGTGCTGTCAGTGTGGAGCCCTACGGGGGCCTCAAACTCATGAACCATGGGATCATGACCTGAGCTGAAATCACGAGTTGGACACTTAACCAATTGAGCCACGCAGGTGCTCCCAAAACACTAGCAATTTCTAACACTCTCTGATTCACTCTGATGTGGTGATGTACAGTAGAGTCCATGTGGCTAATGAGCCCTTGAAATGTAGTTGGTCTGAATTGAGATGTGCTAATAACTGTGAAATACACATGTACCGATTTTAAAGACTGTTTAGAAAAAATGTGATATATTTCACCAATAATTTTCTCCTATTGATTACATGTTGACATAATATTCTGAGTACACTGGGATAAATAAAACAATATTAAAATTAATATCATCTGGTTTCTTTTTACTTGTAAAAGTGTGGGCTAGTGGAAGACTTAAAATGACCTATGTGGTACATATTATGGCTCTGTTCGTGTGGCTCCAGTGTATTTCCAGCAGTCATTTTGAGAATTATTGTATATAAAGATTTATAATCTACTTCTTACATTTAAGATTACATCCTTAAACATTTTTCTCGAACCATGACTTTTAAATAGCGTCATAATTATTCATCATACGAATAGCCATATGTATGTATAACCCAACATCATGTTCTCCATTTAGCCATTTGGTTCACTTCCTATTCAGAAAATATGGTATTTTTTTTAATGAATTTGTTTTTAACTATTTTCTTCTCCACTTTCCCCCTTAGGAGTAATTTGGGAAAGATAATCTGGAAAAAATAGTTAAAAATTATACAGTCTCAGGGTACCTGGGTGGCTTAGTTGGTTAAGTGTCTGACTCTTAGTTTTGGCTCAGGTCACGATCTCACTGCTTCCTGGGTTTGAGCCGCATATCGGGGGGCTCTGTGCTGGCAGTGCAGAGCCTCCTTGGGATTTTCTCTCTCTCCCCTCTCTCTTTGTCCTTCTCAAACTTGCACTGTCTCTGTCTCTCAAAATAAATAAATAAACCTTAAAAAAATTTAAAAATCATACGATCTCATTATAGGATTATTGACTTTTAATATATTTCTGTGTGTGTATATAATTGTTTTGTGGTTTTTTTTGGCTTTCATGCAAGTTTATTTTAATATATCTTATGTATACAAATTTATATATTTTCCTGTTCTTTTTTGTTTGAACATAAGAACTTTGTGTTCCATTTTATTATAAGCTTACTACATAAAGAAAGAGATTGTTGGGGCGCCTGGGTGGCGCAGTCGGTTAGGCGTCCGACTTCAACCAGGTCACAATCTCGCGGTCCGTGAGTTTCGAGCCCAGCGTCAGGCTCTGGGCTGTGGCCTCAGAGCCTGGAGCCTGTTTCCGATCTGTGTCTCCCTCTCTGATCTGTCCCTCCCCCGTTCATGCTCTGTCTCTCTCTGTCCCAAAAATAAATAAACGTTGGAAAAAAAAGAAAAAAAAATTAAAAAAAAAAAAAAAAAAGAAAGAGATTGTTGTAGTGGCTTTACAGTGTTCTATAGCCAAAATCCAGTTTTCAACAATTACAAATAATACATATCTTCCCACCCCCCAAATTTAGATTATTTTCATTTGTTTACTGAACAGCTTCAAAATGGGCATTTAAGAAAAGTGCACAGGGCACCTCGGTGCTCAGTTCGTTAGCATTCAACTCTTGGTTTTGGCCCAGGTCATGATCTCATGGTCATGAGATTAAGCCCTGTGTTTGGGTTTGTGCCCAGTGTAGACCCTGCTTGGGACTCTCTCTTTCTCCCTCACTCTCTGTCCTTCCCCTGCTTACACACACATGTGCTCCATCTCTCTCTCAAAATAAACAAATAAACCTTAAAAAAATACAATAGTTAAGACCCCTCCTCTTACTTCTTTGTCTTTACCATGCTGCCAGCAAGACCTATGTATATTAATAAGTCAACCTCCAAGAAACCTACCATTTTCCTACTTAATAATTTAGAGTATTCCTTTAATAAAGACACATATTAATTGAAGCTTGAAATTAAGCCAGTTTCTTCCATTGTTAATAATCTGTAACATTAGTGTGTAGGTGTGGTATGTTTTCACCCATTTGAATAGGACAGTCGCAACTAGAATTTTTCTTGTGCTGCCATCCTTTATTATGAGCATCGGCAGAACGCTAAAGATCTTCACTGAGCCATGAGATTCTAGTCACTGACATTGGTGAAGTTGTTTTGGGCTATGCAAGTGAAATATTAAGAAAGGAAGCTTGGGGGGCAGGGGGGCAAGTGAGCTACATTTCAGTGGAGAAAACGATGAGTAATGGAGATGAGGAGCAAAGAGAGGGCTTAGGGCATCTTCATGATGCTGTTATTCAGCACAGCAGCTGGTGGGAGGCTGTTCTTGAGTATGAGGGCAGCTGAGTAGGTTAGTTTAAAGCCTGAATGTAGTCCTTCCTTTTCAGGTTGGATGTAACAAGGTATTTATGTTGATGAGCATAGTTAGAAAGGAAAGGAAAGAATGAAGAACAGGAAACCTGAGGAACAGGATTTTAAAGTCAAATGGAGATGAAGGATGAGGATGTGAACGTGAGTTATAATTCCATTCCTCCAGCGTCCACAGCCCTGTCCAGGCAAGCATGTAATAACCGCAGGGCACAAGGAGTGGAAGCAGAACATGGGCAGAAAGATTCTGGAAACTTGGGTTGTCCTTCCAGGTCTACTGCTGTGTGACCTCTGGAAGTAAGTTCATCTCTGGGACTTCAGACTTCTCAGAAGTCAACTCTAACATGAGAGGCTGAGCCCAGATGAGGGCTGGTCAGTGGGTCTCCTCTTCTACAGTTTTGGCTTAGGAATGACTTTCTGGAACTCAGCGTTGAAGCCACACTCAGAGTCGGCCCAGGGATAAAGTATCCTGGTCAATTACTGATACCTGTGAAAAGTAGTACGTGGCACCTCTCCATGCCCGTTGGTCTTCTAAACTAAATGTTCTGTAATTCTTTGTGGAGCATTTGTGCGCCTTGAAAATGTAAAAATAAGAAGATTCAGTTGAATGCTTCATTAAAAACACATCGCTGTTTAAAATCACAGCACATAAAATGCAGCCAATGTTGATGGAAGAGCTGTTTGGTGATAATAGGACTCCATCTTAGGGCAATGTGTAGGTGCACCAGAAAGGGAAAAATTATCTAAAGCAAGAGTTTTATCACTGCCCACATCATTGTGGTGAGAAATTAAATTTTTAAAATCTCTAGAAAATGCAAGAATGGTGCAAGGGATTGTTGTTCATATTGGTGAAATTTGCACACGGACAACTGACCCCATCATATTTTTAAAGTCAATAGCAGCGATCTTTCTTTCACAGTGGACTGGGAGCCAATGATTATAGTCAAAGTCATGGGTGACGGTAATAAAGAGCACTTTCCTGAGTTTTACCCTGTGGCAGGACCCATTAAAAGTACACAACTCTATTCATTTGTCACTCAAGCCTAAGAAGTGGGTATTGTTATTATCATCATCTACCTCATCTTACAAATTAGGAAACTGAGGCACAGAGCAATCACACAGCTCACCCATGATTACATTGCTAGTAGGCTGTAGTTCTTCACTAGAAAGTGATATAATTACCATTTTGAGGGCCTCCTCTACACCAGGTACTTTGCCAGAACCATTCCATAAATGATTTTGTCTTAGGACTGTTTTATAGATGAAATAACTGAGGCTCAGGTTGCTTAGGTAACGAGTCCACTGTTACGTGGCTGATTAGTCTAGTAGCTGGTATCCTGTAATTCCCAAGAACATGAGGGTTCACCATGTTAAAGGCCTCCTTTTGTAGATTATTATGAAGCTGTGGATATTCCTTCTGCTGGAGAAAAGTGAACAAAGTACATATGTTGAAATCCAGATCCTATTTTGTAGTAGGATTTACGGAACTGATAGATTGTAAAAGGTCTGAAAATGCATCTTGAATAATCACATGCCAGGGTCCTGCAGACATCGGCATGGTGTATATAGCTGTCTACTTGGCCTTTAGGTGAGGGCTCAGACCTTACTTAGACATTCTATAATTACCCTATTTTTAAAGTACCTCCTGAACATACACTGTCCCATATAACCACGCATACACACTTTCACAGTTAATTTCTGTTCACATTGCTTTGTTTTATAGTCTTCAGAGTACTATTGACATTGTCGTTAGTGACATCATCCTATCATTCTTTGCTGGGAAATAGTTTCATGAGAGCAGAGAACTTCCTGGTTTTATTGACCATTGTATCCCTAGCTCCTGGGACGGTATCTGGGACCCAAAGTACATCCTAAAATTTTTACTGAACGAATTTTGCTTATTCTTCTGTTTAAGATATCAATAGCGGCAAATTCTTATTAATTGGTTTCCTATATGCCTTGCTTTGTGTTAAGTACACGTGTTTTGAGTTTATTTCTAATAGTAGAATTAGGGAGTTAGTCCTGTTAGCCTAGTTTTGCGGAGGAGGAAAATATAGCACACTAGAGTCAAATTGTTTGTGTAAGACATACACTTAGTAGTTAGGAGCCCGAAGCCAACCCACAGAGACCATCCCAATACTGACCTCACCTGTGCTTAGAAAAAGTCCTGAACAAGTTTGATCTCCTCCTTGGTTGGTTTTCCTAAGAAGCCATTTGTGTGGTTCATTTGTAGACTTAAGTTCAACTAACATTTATTGAACACAGTGATGGGTTATGTGACAAGATCATTAGTCTCACTTTACAAGGCAAAAAGGGAAGTTCAGATACAAGGTATGGGTATCGCTGGCAATTGATAAAGGCAGAATACAAACCCACGACTGTTGGTTCTCAGTCTTCTGCCTATTCTGTTATAAAATAGCTGAGTCTCCTCCACTAAAGGGAAAAGCCATGCACTTCCTAACCATTGTATTCAAATTATAGAGAGGGGGAAGATTTATGTCATGGTAGATGATTCCACAGGCACATGAAAAGATGCTCAACGTCGCTCCTCATCAGGGAAATACAAATCAAAACCACACTCAGATATCACCTCACGCCAGTCAGAGTGGCCAAAATGAACAAATCAGGAGACTATAGATGCTGGAGAGGATGTGGAGAAACGGGAACCCTCTTGCACTGTTGGTGGGAATGCAACCTGGTGCAGCCACTCTGGAAAACAGTCTGGAGGTTCCTCAGAAAATTAAAAATAGACCTACCCTATGACCCAGCAGTAGTACTGCTAGGAATTTACCCAAGGGATACAGGAGTACTGATGCATAGGGGCACTTGTACCCCAATGTTTATAGCAGCACTCTCAACAATAGCCAAATTATGAAAGAGCCTAATGTCCATCAACTGATGAATGGATAAAGAAATTGTGGTTTATATACACCATGGAGTACTACGTGGCAAATGAGAAAGAACGAAATATGGCCCTTTGTAGCAATGTGGATGGAACTGGAGAGTGTGATGCTAAGTGAAATAAGCCATACAGAGAAAGACAGATACCATATGTTTCACTCTTATGTGGATCCTGAGAAACTTAACAGAAACCCATGGGGAGGGGAAGGAAAAAAAAAGAGTTAGAGTGGGAGAGAGCCAAAGCATAAGACACTCTTAAAACCTGAGAACAAACTGAGGGTTGATGGGGGGTGGGAGGGAGGGGGAGGTGGGTGATGGGTATTGAGATGGCACCTTTTGGGATGAGTGGGATCCCTTTTGGGATGAGTGGGAGGGGTGTTGTATGGAAACCAATTTGACAATAATTTCATATATTGAAAAAAAATAAAAAAATAAAAAATAAAAAAAAAAAGAAAGTGCTCTCTTGGGGAAGATAATATTTGAATATAGGTTCTTGACTGTTATTTACTTCAATCCATACATGAGCTGATTTTTCTTTCTTTCTTTTCTTTCTTTCTTTCTTTCTTTCTTTCTTTCTTTCTTTCTTATTTTTCTTTCCGTTTCTTTCTCTTTCTTTCTTGGAACATTCTTTCTTGTTCTTTCTTTACTTGTCTACAGTCTTCTTCTTCACAGATTAACTACACAAGAAGGTGGTTCCTGGATGTATTTCTGTAATTTCCTTCCTCCCAAGATGAGTGCACATTTGCTTTCAATATCCCTAAATGGGCAGTTTGATAAATTTCTGGAGCTCTTCTTGATTTGGTTTCAGTGTAAGGCATAGTTCAGGGAGTAATTCAGAAAAACCAAAGCAGATTTGTGTCCCTCGTAAAGTGGTCAGATAATTACAGAACTAATAAATATGCTTTTTGGGCTTCCCTGCAAGTGAGAGAGAGAATGCAAAATTGAAAGAATGCTTATAATACTTAGTTCAACTATTTTAAAATGCTATCTACCTGGAAGTGTTAAAAAACATAAAACAAGTAAAAACTAAAAACCAACAATCCAGAGATTCCAAACAGAGCAAATAGAAGAAGGAGAAGTATTTCTTCATTTCTCTGGGAATTGAGAAAGAAATAGAAACAAATCCATGTTTTTAGCTATAATATGTAGAGGATATTCCTTTAAGATAGATAGAATTTTTAGGTTGTCAAGCCAATAATCTGATTCAAAAAAGAGAGGGCCCATAAAATTAAAAAAAATGTGTTGTATTCCCAAGGCTGGTTTAGAGGTGATCGAGCCATTATAGCTTCTAATACAATCTGTGGAAAAAAATACAATTTATTGTATCAATTCAACCATAAATAAGATCATTACTTGGCTATGAACAACCATAGAAATTGTGAGAAAATAAATTTGGTAAGACCACATCAGTGCTAGAGCATTAGCATTTTTCCCCCCTCAGAATGTATTAATGCAAATTACAATGCAGAGTTTCTGGTGAATATGTACAGAATGTTACCCATACTTTTATTAAGGATCCTTCATTAACCTCCACATGTTTCAACCAGATATTTGAGCAGTAGGTGATTAGGTGATTTCCTAAGAATGTTTGAGGAGTTCATTAGTTATATCCAAATAAACATTTGGTTGTTACTACACCTGCCTGATTAATTGATTTCAGCAGATAACTGCAGTTTGGGTCATCTCCTGCAGGACTTAGAGACCAGTGCTTGGGATGGGTCACACGCCCCTTGTCCCTCCAGTTTTTAGGGGCTCTGGAGAAGGGCTGTCTATTCCTTGAGATGGCCTCAACACTGTTTCTCTTTGCTGTTTTGATGCGAGTCCATTAATAGATGAAAAAACTAAAAACTGAATTTCATTTCCTCCTGTCTACTGATGACTTATTTAAATAACGTGAGGAAATGAGCCCTCATTCTGCTTACACTTGTGCTGGAAACTTTCATTCATTATCTCGCCTTCCTTCCTGCCGACAGCCTTGGAGTGGGGGGAGGGTAGACATTATTCTCACTATATAGAGGAAAGCTGAGGGTGAGAAGTGAGCAGGTTAATATCCATGCTTGACTCTACAAACTTTTGGTTTTTTCCCCCTTTTCTTCATAGCACTTCTTTTATGTTACCTGTAGAGGATGATAGTGTCCTCACGTTTTCTTCAGAAGCATTTCGGGATGACATTTGCACTGTTGTTGTTGCCCTCGCCGTGTATCGTTTAGTGGTCTTTCTTCTCTTTAGTGCCTTCATCTCATCCTGGGGAGCTGAGGCTTCAGGACACTTCAGTTATTAGGCGTGCAAAGGAAATGGTTATGTGAAACATGGTGATTTGGAGCAATGGTCAGGAGGACAAGGTTTCTATTCTGCAAGACCGGGTCTGAGCCCAGGCTTCAGGATTTATAACAGAATGCTGTTGGCAAATGTCGTATCCTCAGTAAGTGTTGGCTTCCCCGTCTGTAAAACTGGAAAAAAGGTCATACCAATGCTCATGGTTATTCATGCTCTCATAGACAAATATTTATTGGGCCTTATAATGTGTGCCAGATACTCAGAAGCCAGTTGACTAAGTTTCCTGCCCTGAGAGTTTGTGTTCTAGCAAGGGAAGACAGACGGTATGCTAATAAGTAAGCAAACTTATATCACATAGTGGCCAGGGCTCTGTCGAAAAAGAAGCAGGGTAAGAATAATAGAGATAGTGGAGGAGTAGAAGAACGAGGAGGCAGGGAGGGCTATTTTTCATAAGGTGAGTAGGGGAAGCTTCCCTTATTAGGTATCAGTTGCATGGAACCTTGAAAGAAATATTTTTGAGAGAATCAGGAAAAACAAAATTACGTATAGAGTACTTTGCAGGATTACTGCTGTGGGGAAAATGCAAGCCCTAATGCATGCTCATTTAATTGTGTGTTTGTGTATAGGTACGTATTTCCACATGTGTCTGTGTATGTGTCTGTATGTACGGTTTGTATTTTAATTGTGATAAGTACGCTTAACACGAGATCCACCTTCAACAAATTTTCGAGTGTGCAGTACAGTATCGTTAACTATAGGTAAACTGTGTTGTATAGCAGATATGTATAACTTATGAACCTTGCATAATTGAAACTGTATATCCACCGATGCTCATTGTAAGGCACTGGAATAGTTTTTGTTCCTTGCAATATCGCCAGTGCGCACATCTGGGTAGGTTTTTCAGTGTGATCTGACAGTAGGGTGTTGAGTCTCTTCCCATTTTCCCAATACCATGGCAGAATGAGGGCGTCAGAAGATGTAAGGAATAGACTGAGTGTGGATTCGGAAGCCTGACTGCTGGGCTGTCCCTGCCGCACCTGTTCCATTTCGTTAGAATGTCAGCAGAGGTACAGACCCAAAGTGCAAATGTCATCCCGAAAAACTTCCAAAGGCTCTGGGCGTGAGCTTGTCTCTGGTTGTAGAAAAGACATAATGATCCAAAATGAAGTCTCCTTAAAAGAAGCTGTGTCATCTATAGAAAACAGCCTGGGTCAATCCAGAGACCTGAAGACAAGCTCTGGTCCCCCTCGCTAACCTGGGTGGGGGCACAGGAAGGGAAGTGTACAGAGGAGATACAAAAGGCATTGGTTCCAGCTCTGTCCTCGCACAGATGTTCTATCCTGATTTGTTGTTGACTTGCTGAGAACAGGCTAGCCATATTCCCGGAGACCAGAAAGGTTCTTCTTCCTTTTTATTGGTGATGCATGGGTTTAGCCTTTTGAGTTGCAAAATACAGTGTGTGTGTGTGTGTGTGTGTGTGTGTCCGTCCTCAGTTCCTAGTTCTGAACTCTGTGTTTAAGGGATGAGATCTGAAAGTTCATGCTGTTTAAACCTGGTTTCTGCCATGAGGTCTGTGCTGTTTTCTCTGGTGATGCCAAGTAGAAGTGCTCACATCTAAAATAACTTGAGGATAACTAGCGTCCTGTGTACCCGGCCACAGTTCGACAGAGCTCAATGGTTTCTAAAGCAGTCTCTTAAGTGGATTTGTTTCTGATTTATATAATGTACATTTTGTAGGATTTTAGTGTCTTAGCTAGTGCGAAAGACCTTTGTAGATTATTAAATATCAGGAACCTCACCATACTTTACCCTGCTCTGTTTAATTGCAGATCTTGGAAACCCTCCCTCAAAGATGCCAGACATTTAACTAAATCTCTAGTTCAGTTTTGCTAAATTGTAAACATCCTAGAAAAACTGATAAACAGGAATGAGCTCCAAATGCCTCCAGAAAGGCAAAATGCTTTGAAAAAAATAAAAACCTCTAATTGCGGCAGCACATTTTATGGTCAATAAAGTATTCGATATGCTGTACAGCAGGGGCATTTCAACTGAGAGTCAAATAAAAATAACTGTGCATGTGATAGCTTAATGTAAAGTTTCTTTTCTCAGAGAGAGAGAGAGAGAGGAAAAAAAAAGTCTCAGCTGTTTCTTGCTTGGCATATTTGATGAATTGCTTACACAAAGTGAATGTGTGGATTTAGTCTAGGTAAAACCAAACAAAGCAAACAACTTCCTGATAGTGGCTCCTACGGAAAGTCATGCATCTGACTGTGATTGGTTTGGGATTATTTAAATGAAGTTTTCTCTTAAACATGGGTCTCCACATTCTGACACCAGTGATTTTTCTCCTTAGGAGGGAATAGCATTTCTTTCTTTGTTCCCTCCCTTCCTTTCTGCCTCCTTTTCCATTACTCATCCATCCATCCATTTATTCCTTCCACTAACATTTCCTTTCCTTTTTTTTTTTTGGAAGAACAGAAATAAATGTTTGCAGAAAACATGATCTTGTTTGCAGAAAATCATGAGGAACACTCACACACATGCTAATATTCCTTAAACATATCCTGTACCACATCCCAAAGCTAGTGCTAGTCAATATCTCTTCCTTTGTAAAGTGGAGAAAAACATACTTTTCTGAATATGAATAAAGCTTTCTGAAATCTCAGACAGGAAGCAGCTTACAGCCTTGGGGAGTTTAGAAAAAGCCGCACAGATCTGTAACTTTTGAGACGGATCTTGAAGGAAGAAGGGGATTATGCCACCAGAGTGTTATTTTCTCTTAGTAGTTTTATCATGTTTTCCTTGACTTTCTCTTACTTGGAGTTCACTAACATCTTTCATATTGTGACTATGTGCATAATTATCAATGCTCCATCTGATGTTCTGTTAATACTCTCCCTCCCTCCGGGTCCTTATTCTCCTGACTCTACTTGTGTTTTCTATTCCCATGTTCACCCCGGTTATGATTTCATATGAATCTAAGTTGATGTGGACAGTGCAAGCACATTTACAAAACTTGGACACATTACCTGGCAGGTGCAAGTGACCCTTTATGAAATAAAAAGAATCAATTCATTTACTTTACTTAAAGCTTTTGATTTTGAAAGTTGGAAACACAAACAGAAGTGAACCATATGACAAACCTCGTGTATCTTTACCTAGCTGTGACAGTTATCAACAATTTGCCAAACTTGGTTCATCTGTTAATTTATCAGGGGGACTATCGCATTTTGAAATAAATGCCAGACTTAATGCTTACCTCCTGCAAATTCTTACTGTATCTCCAGCTGATGAGAACAGGTTTATACTTAAAGCTCATGCCACTGTCACACTTAGCACAATTAATAATACTTTTTAAAAAATTATTACTCAATCTTTATTTTCCTATTTACATTTCCTCAAGTCATCTCAAGAATTCTTTTAATAGTGTGTTAGTTGTCAACAGAAGCTAGACCCAGTCCTTTTATTACACTTGGCTGCTGTTTTCCCAGTCTCTGAGTGTCACACATGCTTATTTTTCCTTTTTATTCAGGCCACTGAATTTTTTGAGAAACAGGGTGTTTGTTCTGTATGGTGTCTTGTACCCAGGGTTTGGCTGAGGGCTTCCTCATGGTGTCTGCTCTCACATCCCCTCTGTCTGTCCTGCCCTGTAGAGGCTCAGATCAGGTTCTGTTCTGCAAGGCTTGGGGTTGTCAACCAGACAGCAGAATGTCAGGGAAATGAATCCAGTGTGTTCCCCAGAACTGCCATCCAGGAGAGTGCTCTCTGTGATTCGCTTTGCCACAGGATAGGACCCTGTGCCCCCTACAAAGGGGTAGTCTTAAGTTAACAGAAAAGTGAAGTCTTATGTAACTAGGAGTTAGGTGGGGACCCCACCTAACTGAGCCCACTGAACAAATGGGATTGTAAATTTGAGATGCTAACATCAGCTGTCTGCCTTTTCTGTTCTTCTGCAAAACAGCCCACAATTTCAACTACAAATCAGTAATGAGCATTTGGAAAACATAGCTTGAAGAGGACAGTTAGATGACTGTCCTCAGGGCAACCACATGTTTCTGACTCAATCTTACACCTCACAGGTGCACAAGATTAGACAGGAATGAAGTATATGAAACATTTTAGCTGACTTAAGATGGTCCTAGTGAATGCTGAGTAAATGGTGACATGTATTTTGGAAATGTATTTATAATTAGCCACTTCTCTCAAGGGATTCAAATGCCTTCCTTAATTGATCATAAAATCATCATCAGGCTGAAGCATGGCATCCTGATTCCCAGTAGAGCCTGAGATCTAGGGGTAAGAAGTGGCATTTGAGGGAACTAGAAGTGCTGGTACTCAGTGTGGTGTTGGAAACCTTTGGGCTCTGAAATCATTCGTAGGATATTAGCGTCATACCTCTTTATTTCAGCTTCTTACCCTCCTCATTTCCTTGGTTAGATTGGATCATGCAGCCCTGGAATATTCTTAAAGTAAAATTCTATGGAACACACCCTGTAAGGTGATTTCTGTGTCTATTCCCATAAAGTATCAATAAACTGGGGTACTTTGGTGAGTCACTAGAATTTCTTTAAATGAAAATGATCACCATTTCATTTATAAGATACTTAAGAGTTTATGAAACATATTCATATACTCTATATCATTTAATCCTTCTGTTTTAAACAATTTTATAACCAATAAACAATGAAGCATGGAGAATTTAAATAACTTGTTTAAATTGGGGAAGAGGAAATTAAGTCAGGTTTTAATTCCACTGGCTTATTTAAAGCTGTTTCAGATACTTAATTTGTGTTGGTTTTATGCTTAAATAGGGGTGTCAGGGTGGAATAAAGTGTCCCAGTCTTAGGAAACTTAGACCCCACTAACATCCCCCCCCCATTTTGTTTTTTGGAAGAACAGAAATAAAAGTTTATTTGCATAAAACAAAGTAGGAAATATAAAGTGTTGAGAGGCATAATCTAAGGGTACATAGAAAAGAACAGGAAATTCAACATGGAGGGGTGTTCAGGAAGAATCTTAACTATATGTGCTCCATGCAGGCAAGCCCTGCTATTATACTCAGAAGCCCTGGAGGGTGTGAGGGCCTTGGGACCTCATTGTGACTGCAGCATAGAGGGCAGTGTGGGAGATGTGGTTACAGAGGTAAACAAGTCAGACAATGAAGGAAGGCCCTCATTAGGTGAATGTGGCAATGACTTACCTAAGAGTGGGTGAAGACTTGAAATAATTGGTGGGGATAGAGAGAAATTCTGGGAGTGCTCAACTTCTTTTCCATCATAATTGCCACTTGCATGTTTAGTGGGTGCTACTGAGTGGGAAAGGTCAAAGTCCAGAGGTAATGGCACTTGCCACATGGATTCTCCCTTTGAACATCAAAGAGAACTGGGGAACAATGACAGCCATCAAGATGGTGATTCCACTGAAAGTCAGCCATGATCACAGAGCTGATGACCCAATCTTAATAAAAAGCTCTTTGATGAGGGGGTCTTTGGGGAAACCATTTACTGTCTGATTGTTTTGATAGGGACACCATTGATTCCCCATCATCAGTTAGGTTCACCATGGATTACCCATTGAGGATGTGCACAGAGGAATGAGTCTTGCTTTCTGCTCTGCTAAAGAAGAAAACAAGTAATGCCAAGAGCCGTGGCCGTATCTTCCTTTTAATTTTGAAAACTTGTTTGGATGACATTGATTTTGTGAAACAGGGTTTGAAATCATTATCAAATATTGATAATATTTTTATTGCATAAAAAGATTTACAATCAAGAGTTATAAATTCAATCTTTTGAATGGTACACCTAAACTACTACTTTAAGAATTGAGTAATTTATTCTGGTAGTTATTACAGTCTTGAATTTTTTAAAAGCATTATTGAACTGTGGTTGTCACTGAAATGTCTACAATCGGTTTTCTTGTCTTTGGTACCTTCTATCTGCTGCTTTTCTCAGATATGAAGAATGCCATAAAAACTCAAGATATGGACATTAACAGCTAGATTCTTTGTCCATTAATTTTTATTTTGGCAGTCAGCAACACTAAAACTGTCTAACCATCTTATTTTTTGTCCTTATCACAGTTAGGATGACTAAAAGTACAGCAAATGATTATTAATGGCAGCACAACAATGCTAAAAATAACTCAGCCCTGGGTCACTCCCCTTCTGAAATATCCCTAATAATTCACCTGTCTATGTGATAAATGATTCATATCAGGATTCAAAGTCAGTCTTCAGGATATAAACCTACCCTTTTGGCAAAAAGAGTCTGTAATGGAGAAAGAATTGAGAGGCAAACCAAACGTGTACTTGTGTAAATTTCTTTCATATTTTCAGTTTTTATATATCATAAATATATATCTAGTATACAGTTGGTATCTACTCTGAATCATGACAACAATAAAAATAATCAGCATTTCTGTTCACTTTACAGCTTTTCAATGCTTATTACGTACATCATCTCATTTAATCTTGCCAACAATCCTGTGCTATTGATATTCTAATCATGTATATCTTCTGGAGATGGTTAAATGGGAACTTGGAGAGAATAACAGGCTTGCCCAATGGAAAGTTTCAGAATGGAACCAATAACCTTTGTCTCCAGCTCTTTCTATCACACCATTCTGCTTCCAATATTTAAAGGGATGGTTTTAGTGAAATGTGACATTATTCTCTCTGAAAACCACTGTATTCATTTCTTAGGGCTTCCATAACAATTACCACAAACTAGGTGATGTAAAACAACAGAAATTTATTCTATTTCAGTTCTGCAGGCTAGAAGTTCAAAATTAAAGTATTAGTAGGTTCAAGGTTCCTCTGAATGCTCTAGGGGAGAATTTTTTCTCCCTTCCTCCAGCTTCTAGTAGCTTCTGGTATTCCTTGATTTTGTAGTGCAATTCTAACTCACTTCTGTCTTCGCATGACTTATTTCTGTGTGCCTGTTTGTCCCATCCCGTCTCTTACAAAGACACTCTCATTGGATTTAGGGCCCACCCTAATTCAGTACAATCCCATATACATTTTTTAATGTTTATATATATATATATATTTTTTTTTTTTTGAGAGAGAAAGACAGACAGATAGAGACAGACAGACAGGGATGAGTGGGGGAGGGACTGAGAGAAAGGGAGACACAGAATCTGAACCAGGCTCCAGGCTCTGAGCTGTCAGCACAGAGCCCAACGCGGGGCTTGAACTCACGGACCGCGAGATCATGACCTCAGCCGAAGTCGGACGTCCAACCTACTGAGCCACCCGGGCGCCCCAGCGTGATGCCATCTTTATCTTTACCTTAATTATGTCTATTTCCAAATAAGTCATGTTCTAAGGTCTGAAGTGGATGTGGATTTTGGGAGGATACTATTCAAAACATTACAACTACGTTTCTTATTTCTGTTCTAGTTGGGAAATGAGAGCGCTGGTTAATGTTAATATTGAGTTAATGAACATGATTTGAGTTGTGATATTTTTGATAAGCAGTTGATTGTGCCAGATTTACAATTTGCAGCTCTTCATGAACTCCAGGATCGTGCGTACTTTGAATCTCTGTATTTTACCAAAGAGTAAAACATAGCATTTCACCGGTTCTGATGATGAGATATTCTCCAGTCTGCATTTAGTAAGAATGGTGCCCATATGCTAGAACTCACCATGCCTTCTGTGTGTTTCCCTTGCAGTCATAGAAAAAGATGCAGGCATTTAGGTTCTCCTGCAGTTAAGAAGATATCCACAGAGCTTGTAAAACGTGGCTCTGCCCTTCATGCCTGTACAATGGATAGTCTTAGTTTGACAGACTTAGTAGGGAGTGGTCTTCTCAGGGCTCCCTTGGAAGGTGAGCTTAATCAACTCTTGATTGTCAAATATTTATGATGGGAATATCATAGCATTTCCATGGAGTGATCTCCTTTCATTTTTATTATGTCTGCAGTGACTGGGATGGAAGGAAGGTGGGATGGGCCACGGTGTTGAGTGAAAGTGGCACTCAACACAATGGTTGGTTCAGGTAGGATAGAAACAGAGCTTCTAAGCGAGCAGCTGACATGGTAACCTAAGCTTACTGAATTCAAACTAAACTTCTGCAAATCCGTTCCAATCTTACTGAAGTTGAAATGATTATTTTAAATTATGAAAACCAATATGTATTGCTTTTTCGAAATTGAAAATATGTAATACCAGAAAGAACAAACCCTCAGCTCTATTGACTTCAGGTAGAGAGTATGTTTGTTCTCTGCCCCCCCCCCATTCTATGCACATTTTAACACAGCTTTGCACCTTTCCTGACTTTTTTGAAATAAAATTCTACATACTTTATGTTTTTTTTTAGTCGTTATAAATATCATTTTTGTGGTTGCATAATAGCTCATCAGGTGTAGAGAATATGTAAGAGTTTCCCCACTGTGGGCACTTAAATTGTTCCAAATAATTTTGGCATTATAAATAATACCTGAATACATACTATTTCAGTAATGATCTCTCCCCAGAAAAAAAAATCCTAATCTCTAGATATGTTTTTATTATAATTTTTCTCAACGATATTTATCTCTATGGAGAGTTTAATATTTTTTTATAATCCTGATCTGTATTGCAAGTTTACCTTCCAAAATGTTTGCCAGTTTACACTGCAGCCAGTAGAATTCATTTCACACACAGAACTGAATCCTTGCCAGCATTAAGATGACTTTTCATCTTGAATAGCTTGATAAATAAAAAAGTAAAGATATTTTACTTTTAATTAGCCTTACTTATTAGCAAAGGTAACATTTTAATGTGTATGTTTAGAATTCTTTTTTGATTTGTGTATCTCTGTCATGAGCTGGGTTGTGTCCCCCCAAATTCCTATGTTGACGTCCTTACCTCCAGTACCTCGGGATATGACTATACCTGAAGCCAGGGCCTTTAACAAGATACCAAGGTAAAATGAGGTCATGTGAATAGATCTAATCCAGTATGACTGATGCCCCTAAGAGGAGATTAGGGCACCAACAACACAATGACCAAGAGACAACCTAATGAGGACATGATGAGAAGGCGGCCATCTGCAAGCAGAGGAGAGACTTCAGAAGAAGCCAAACCTCCAGCACCTTCTACCTTCCCTCACTGTGAGAAAATAAAGTTCTCTTGCTTAAACCACTCAGCCTGTAATTTGTTATGTCAGCTCCAGCAAAATAATACAGTGTCCCTTGACAATTTATGTATTATGTCAGAGATTTTATTAGTAATTTGTACAAGTCTTTTTTTTTAATGTTAAACATTTATTTCCTTTTTGTGTTTGTCACAAAATGATTATTTGCCTTTTTCATGTTTATTTTATAGCTGGCAACATGTATATATATTTACTATTTTTTTCTAATATTATTCATCTTTTCCTTTGTACTTTTTCCCCCAGTACTTCAAAGCTTAGAAAGTCCTCCTTTAAGAGATTTGACACACTGTCAGTTCTATTTTCTGTTAGTTTTTCTGTGGTTTGATGTTGACCTGTACAATATAACTATTCTCCACGGTTTGAGAATGTGGACTCATGAAAGTAGGTGAATTTCAAATTTACAGAGCAAAGCTCTCTTTAAGGTTTTTATGTCCTGACCAATACCAAGTCTATTTATTTGCAGTGACTCATTTAAGATAACAGCTATTTTCAGTGGCTATTACTTCATTTTTGAAACCTGCATTTTCAAAATGAAACAACCTCATTTTTAAAATCTCTAATTTTATTACTGTAACAGTTATAAAGACTAAGAATCTGAGGGTAGAGAATAGCTTGAGCCTTTTGAAACTTGTTAAATGTCTTTGAAATTCTATTGGAATCTTATTTCAGTTGAAGGACATGTTGTCTTACAAGACGAAAGAAACATTCCCCTCTGTTTTTCCTTGTTTTCACTTGTGAGTCTTGTGCTAAGAAAAAATTTCAAGTCTTCTATAAATTATTTTATCCAAAGTTTCTATTTTTTATTTGGAGATTTTTTTTTAGAATTTATTTTGCAATGACTCTCTTTTACAGCTCTGTGTTTATTTCATTTAGTTTTTCACTCAGGTCCATCAAAAGGCCATCACTAAAAGACATAGTTCACTTTTTTGTTGGTGATGTTCAGCTGAAAATATAAAACTGTCTTCACATGTGAGATAAAATTATCTGATCATTGTGTCATTTCTCCTGAGTTGAAACACGTTGTATCAGTACTAAATAGTAGAAAGTGTTATCTGTAAAATTATTTTAAATGAAGATTTGAATGACCTTCTCTGAAGAAGTGACCAAGTATATTTCCTTTTATTTTTATACTTGAGATATATTTGACATATAAAATTATATACGTTTAAGGTATACAGTATACTACAACCTTAGCCAATACCTTGATCTAGTTATGTAATCATCACTTCTTCGAGTGTTGGGAGCAATTAAGATCTAGTCTCTTAGCAAGTTTAACGGTTATAATACAGATTTTTTGTCTCTAATCACTGTGCTATGTATTAGGTCTCCAGAATTTATTTATCTGCTAGTTGTCAGTATGTACCCTTAAAATCTCTACTCTTCCCCTACTCCCCAACTCCTGGTAACTACCATTTTGTTCTCCATTTCTGTGAGTCTGAATTTTTAAGATTCCACATATAGGAGATATAGTATTTGTCTTTCTGTAAGTTATCTCACTTAGAATAATGTTTTTAAGGTCCATCCATGTGGTTGCAAATGGCAGAATTCCTTTTTTTTCTCATGGCTGAATAGTATTCCATTTGTGTATATGTGTGTATGTATATATACACACACGTGCGCATGCACACACACATACCACATCTTTTTTATACATTCATCCATTGGTGGACACCTACATTGTTTCCATATCTTGACTATTGTGACTAATGCTGCGGTAAACACGGGTATGTGTATATCTCTTTGATAACCTGTTTCCATTTCATTTGGATATATACCCAGAAGTGGTATTGCTGGCTCCTATGGTAGTTCTTCTCTTCATTTTTTGAAAAACTTTCATACTGTTTTCCATAGAGTTTGTACCATTTTACAATCTTACACAAGTACACAAGGATTCCCTTTTCTTTTTTTCTTTCTTTTTTTTTTTTTTTTTTTTTTTTTTTTTTTTTTTTTTTACATTTTTATTTATTTTTGAGAGACAGAGAGAGACAGAGCACAAGTTGGGGAGGGGAAGAGAGAGAATGAGACACAGAATCCGAAGCAGGCTCCAGGCTCTCAGCTGTCAGCACAGACCCCAACACGGGGCTTGAACCCACAAACTGTGAGATCATGACCTGAGCTGAAGTTGGACACTTAACCAATTGAGCCACCAAGGCTTCCCTTTTCTGCACATCCTTGCAAACACTTACCTTTCCTTTAAAAATTTTTTTTTAGCGAAGTCTACTGAGATAAAGGTATATTGGTAAGATTTATTCAGTCAACATACATTTACTGAGCACACATTATATGCCAGGCACTATTCTGAAGTTTGGGAATTGCATCTAGAATTTGTAGAGTGTGGATAATGGACAATCAGAAAAGGCCCTGCTGTCATTCTGGATCAGAGTCCCAGGGACTCATGGCTGGAGTTTTAGTTGCTGGATTGAGTCCCAAGGGAAGGCTTGGGGAAGCAGCTGTTCATTGAAGTGTTTCCATATTTTAACATGTAGTAAAGTCATATAAGACTGTAAACCTATCCCTGGTTTCATCGTTACCTTTATTTTTTAGTTTTTATTTTAATTCCAGTTAGTTCACATACAGTGTTACATTAGTTTCAGGTGTACAATATAGTGATTCAACACTTTGATGCACCACCCGGTGCTCATCACAAGAAGCACACTCCTTAACCCCCATCACCTATTTAGCCCAACTGCCACTCCGCTCCTCTCTGGTAACTATATCATTGCTACCTTTCAGATTTAATGAAAATGAATCGAACAGGTCCTCATCTCTGAGTATTGATGGGTAAGTGTGGGAAGCCAGGCAGGTATAGAAGGAAGTCATGAATGTCATCACAGAAATACTTCCAGCAGAATCCTAAAGAAAGCAAAGGTCACTGCTATTTGAGAATGAAGGTTGGGAACACAGTGAGCAAAGACTTCAAGGGGTAGGTGACCTTGCTAAGTTTTGGAAGATGAACAAGTGTTTCTCAAGGGGTTGTAGGCAGAGGGTGAGTCAAGAGCAAAGACTGAGTCTTAATTTTGTAGATTATAGTCATCATTAGATTTATTATCAACTTGAATGTGCATGGGTCTATGAAATGTGCATTAAGCCACTTAAGTCACACTGTTTGAGGTTACAGTAGTATCTCATTAACAGCAGTTGAGGTTGATGGTTGACTAAGAGAAGTCTTCTCCAACGTTTGGTTTTCAAGAAGGTTGTTATCTAGATATTCTTTTCCCCAGGATTTATTTCTACTATAGCTTCAGTCACATTTAACTCCTGGGCTAATCAAGAAAAGCATAAGCTTGTGACATGAATTTCCATGGCTGTGCCCCATCACATTTTCAGCATGCCATCAACTATGAATGAAGGACATCATTTTTCATCAAGGGTGTTGCTGTAGCCAAGAAGAAAGCTGTACTTTTCACACAGAATAACCTCTGTCTCTGCCCTCTTGTCATTTTGGTGGTAAAGTACAAATTTGGCATTACTTATTTTCTTAGAACACTCCACTGAATTATATATTTAAAAAAAGAGATGGGGCATAAAGAAAGTGTACATTTTCCCAAAAAATGGAGCTGTGTTGAAGAATGTGGTTATTCTTAATATTACTGTGGTAGGCAAAATCGTTATTCTTAATATTCCTGTGGTAGGCAAAATGATTGCCCCCAATAAAGATGTTTACATGCTAATACCCAAAACCTATGAATGTGTTCTCTTACATGACAAAAGGAACTTTGAAAATGTGATTAAGTTAAGGATCCTGATTTAGGAATATTTTCCTAGATTATCTATGTGGGCCTAATGTAATAACAAGATTCCTTTAAGGGAAATAGGAACACAAGAGTGTCAATGTCAAAGTAATACAGTATGAGGAAGATTCTACCCACCACTGTTGGGTGTGAAGATGAAAAAGGACCATGGACCATGGAATGCAGGGGACCTCTAGAAGCTGAAAAAGACAAGGAAATGAATTTCCAAGAGCCTCCAGACAGAATGCAGCCTTCAAACGCTTTCTTTTCTCTTTAAGGATTTTATTTTATTTTATTTTATTTTATTTTATTTTATTTTATTTTGTCAAGTAGTCTGTACACCCAGTGTGGGTCTCAAACTCATGACCTTAAGATCAAGAGTCTCATGTTCTGCTGACTGAGTCAGCCAGGTGCCCCTCAAACACTTTGATTTTATCACAATGAGACCTTTTGTGGACTCTTGGCCTCTGGACCTGTGATATAATAAATTGGATTGTTTTAAGCCACCAAATTTGTGGTAATTTGTTACAGTACTAATAGGAAACTAATATAAGTACTTTTCATGTAATTGAAAAGTTAATTGATAACTACTGATTATGTCTCTATAGGCCCAGAGTAAATCCTGATATAGCCCTTACTCCTGCTACAGTCTATGATGATTGTTTATACTCTACAGAAAACACTTTATTTTTACATTTTTTTTAACATTTATTCATTTTTTGAGAGACAGAGAGAGACAGAGCATGAGTGGGGCAGGGGCAGAGAGAGAGGGAGACACAGAATCCGAAGCAGCCTCCAGGCTCTGAACTGACAGCACAGAGCCCAACGTGGGGCTCAAACTCACGGACCATGAGATCGTGACCTGAGCTGAAGTTGGACACTTAACCGACTGAGCCACCCAGGTGCTCCTAGAAAACTCTTCAATGTTTTTATTATAAATAACATACAAGAAATAAGAAAAGTTTCAAATAAATCACCTAACTTTATACTTCAAGGAACTAGGAAACTAAAAAAAAGGAAAACAAAGCCCAAAGCTAGTAAAAAGAAGGAAATAACAAATATTAGAATGGAAATAAATGAAATAGAGACTAAAAAGATAAGATCAGTGAAACAAAAAGCTAATTCTCTGAAAAGATGGAATTGAAAAGCCTATAACTATACTCACCCAGAGAAAAAGGGAGAAGACTCCAATTAAACTCAGATGTGAAAGAGATGTTAAAGCTAGTATCACAGAAATGCAAAGGATCATAAGAGACTAATATGAGCAATTATATGCCAAAAAATTGGAACACCTAGAAAAAATGAATCAATTCCTAGAAACATATTACCTACCAAGACTGAATCATGATGAAATATAAAATTGGAACAGACCGATTACTAAGTAAGGAGTTTATAATCAGTTATCAAACACCTCCCAACAAACAAAAGAACATCCATTCTGTTAGTCATTTCCACCACTCTCTTTTAGTACCCAAGACTCTACCTTCTCTCTCCAGCTCATCTATTTTTTCATGTAGCAACTTATTTCATGGAAGTATAGAATATTGGCCCGATGGCTGGAGTCCTGCTTGCCCTAACTCCCCTCCCAGTGAATTAAAGCATCTATGTAAGAGCAGAGAAATATTATTGGGATGGGAAATGTAAGTCAATATTACAAAACGTTGCCACTGTGTGAACAAGAAAGGGTATGCCATTTATCTTTTAAACTACTATATTGATGTCTACCATGGGTTTATTTATTTTTCCACACTCTCTGTGTCACTGCCTCTTAAATTTTCTCTTTCTCTTTGGCAGTAGCCAACATATTTCCAACTAAACACCACTTCTGAGTAAACTCTTTATTTTAGAACTGTGTAAAACCCTGGACATATTTTCTTTTCATGGCTATCTAAACTTGCAACAGTGAAAGTTGGATTTGATGGCAAATTGCTGTTTAAATGTATGTGGGGAGAATAGGTATATAGCATTTATTAAGCATCGACACTATGTCAGATTCCCCACTCATCTTTTTTCATTCATGATTTAATATACGAGATATATGATCTGATTAAAATTATTACCATTTCCCTTTTGAGAAAATGGAAGTTCAGCAAAGTTAAGTAATTTCCCAAAGGCGTCAGTGACATCATCATAATTTGAATGAGGGTCTGTCTGATTTAAAATCTTTTGAATTTCATCTTTCAACAAATTTACATCCAGTACAATTAAAGCCCCATGAACGTAGGGTCCTTCTTTAGTATTTCACCATTAGACTTTCAATAACAACCACTTGCCAGCATATATGATATGGTTAATAATTATTTGTGGAAAGAAAGAAAGAAGAAATTGATGGAAAATAGAGTGAGGGAAGATGGCAAGGAAGGAAGGTAGTTCTGCGAAAACACTGCTTTGCTTCAGGTAGTTGAAGCATCTCATTATATAGAATATAATGAATTCACATACTTGCTTAGAGTGTGTGTGTATATATACTTATAGGTATTATATATATATATATATATATATATATGTAGTTATTGAAAGGCATGACTGTGTATATGTGTGTGTGTGTATGTGTGTTTGTATATATATAATATGGATGATATAAAAATATCCATGACTTTGCATGTATTTGTGTAACTACCATCAGGCAAGTTTTCAAATACTTAAGGCTATGTATGTACAGCTTTTTATGTATGTAGCTTTATGTGTGTGGAAATTTATGCTTGACAGTGGTTGCTTAAGTGCATACAATGTCATCCACATTTTAAAAATACTTTTGGGCCAGGTCCATATACAGCGATTAGAACCATTTACTTTAATGACTGAATGAACATGAAAGCAAATTAAGTCAGAAATCCTTGCTTCTTTGTAAATACCATTTTTGGTTTTGCTATGAATCAGCCATTGGATACTTTTGTTAGAACATTTTGTTTATTCATTTTTTCTTCTTTGTCATGATGCTAGTTAGATTTTGTGAGAGAAACAGAAAATTGGCTTTGACATAAAGGATCTACTTCAAAGGAGCTATTCAAGACAACCAGGGAAATATTTTTGGACACAACTATGTTTTAACAAGTATAATTTTGTCCCATACTATAGTGATGTGAATAGCTTTGGGAGTTTTCTATGCAGATGTAATTCATTTATTTCATGAAAACAATAGTTCTTTTATGACATAGAAATTCATTTGAAACAATTAAAAGCTGTCATATATGTCTTTGGCAAAGCAAACTTTTCCATATAAATTTTCCTGATATTTCTTCAAAATCAGTCATTTTTCAACCTTTCTGTAAATACATCTGCCTAAATTATTTTGAGAAGAATAGAGATGAAGCAGTTAAGAGGTATAAGCTTGAAGATTGTCTTTTTTAAAACATTGATTTTTTTTCAAAACTTGAAGAGAAATTTTAGTGTTTATATTTTCCTTTAAAGGTAATCACACACATTTTCTTACCACAATATATATTTAAAATGAATTTTAGAGCAAATTAAAAGTTTGTTGTATCAAGAGCAAGTAAAAAAAAATTATTTCAAACCCAGGAGAGAAGTAGTATATTGATTAAGAACACTATTAAAGGGGTGCCTGAGTGACTCAGTCGGTTAAGCCTCCGACCCTTAATTTCGGCTCAGGTCATGATCTCACGGTTTGTGAGATTGAGTCCCATGTGGGGCTCCGTACTGACAGTGTGGTGCCTGCTTGGGATTCGCTCTCTCCCTGTATCTTTGCACATCTCCTGCTCTCTCTCTCTCAAAATGGGTAAATAAACTTTAACAAATTAAAAAAAAAGAACAAAAAGAATTTTTTAGTATAGTTGACCCTGTATCTTTGTCCCTGTTCTGCTCTCTCTCTCTCAAAATGGGAAAATACACTTAAAAAAACCTAAAAAACAAGAACAGAAAGAATTTTTTAGTATAGTTGACACACAATGTTATATTAGTTTTAGCTGTAAAAATACTGATTCGAAAACCCCATTCATTTGCTGTGCTCACCACAAGTGTAGTTACCATCTGTTGCCACACAACACTGTCACAGCACCTTTTTTACTTCTGGGATTTACTCATTCCATAACTGGAAGCCGTATCTCCCAGTTGCCTTCATCCTTTTTCCCTTCTCCCTTACACTGTTCTCTTCTGGCAACCATCAGAGTTTGTTCTCTGAATTTATAGGTCTGGTTCTGCTTTTTGTTTGTTTGTTTACTTATTTGTGTTTTAGATTCCACATTAGTGAAATTATGTGGTATTTATCTTTCTTTTCTGACTTACTTCACTTAGCATAATACCCTCTAGGCCCATTCGTGTTGTCACAAATGCAAGATTTTATCCTTTTCATGGGTAAGTAATATTGCATTGTGTGCATCTGTGTGTGTGTGTGTGTGTGTGTGTGTGTGTGTGTGTGTGTGTAAAACACTATTTTGACCCAGACTACTATGGGTTCAAGTCTTTGATCTTCCATGTACTAGTGCTGTTTTCTTTGACACAGGTAACTGCTTTTATTTCATAATTCCACGAAATCCCTAAAATACTAAGAGAATGCACATTTTACATATACCAGATATAATCAGATGGTGATGAAGAAGATAATTATCAAAGAGCAATTATCACAAATTAGTGAGAAAATTGATCCTCTTATGGCAAACACAATCTATAATTTGAAGTGAATTGGCACAGTTCTTTGAAACAAACATTAATTTTTGTATTTTACTATAGGAAAGATTCAGGGTTTTTAGGTTATACATCAACAGTTATTGGAAGATATTTATTAAAACAAGATTTTGAATATTATGGGAAAACACTTCCTCTTCTCAGTTTAGAAAATAGACTTAGACATTCAAATTTTTATGATGAACAAATTTTTTATGATAACTCTATGTACATACTTTTACCTTTCCTTCTCTTTCTGAGCAAAAGAGTGGCTAGTGTAGTGCTCTGTGTTATCTAAAGTACCAGGGTCAGTAGGCTTTTACTCGTTAATCTTTATCATTGAAATGTGTAGCCTGTGATTTCACTATGATTTTAATCAAAGCTGAATCAAGATATTTGCACCTTTTAATAATGTTGTCCAGTAACGCCAAGGTAACATGATATTTACATTCTCCAAACCTTTCCATGTTTGTTTAGTGACAAATCATTATGTATGTCCACATATCTAGTGCTGTTGACTACATGTCAATATACCAATTAAGCAACTTAGGCAGTGCATGCTCCTGGAAATAAAGGTGCGGGGAAGGAAGACAGTAGAAATTCCCAGACTAAAGGGTAGACCCCGATATTTGGAGAAGTGTCATGACCGTATATTGGGTTTAACTGGCCATAAGGTATGGGTGGGCAAGTGTTCCAGTTTCTCCATAACCTGGCCAACACTTATCTTGTTTTCTTTTTTGATAATAGCCATCCTAACAGGTGTCAGGTGTTATCTCATTGTGGTTTTGATTTGCAATTCCCTGATGATTAGTGAATGTCTTTTCATACCTATTGACTTTTTGTATATCTTCTTTAGAGAAATATCTATTCAAGTTCTTAACCCATTTTTAACCGGGTTTAATTAATTTTAATTGGTCAGTTAATTGGGTAATATGAGGTCAATGGGTTATTATTTTAATTGAGATTTCGTTGCTGTTAGGATTGAGTTGTTAGGAGCACCTTATCTATTTTGGAAATTAATTCCTAACCAGATACATGGTTTGCAAACATTTTCCCATTCCATAGGTTGCCTTTTCATTCTGTTGATTGTTTCCTTTCTTGAAGAGGTAATAAATAGCATTCCTGTGTTCATTTAGCACTATTCACAATAACCAAGATGTGGAAGCAACCTCAATGGATAAAGAAAGTGTGGAATATACACACAATGAGATATTATGCAGCTTTATAAAAAATAAGCAAATCTTGTAATTTGTGACAACATGAATGAACTTGGAGGACTTTGACTCTGATTTTAATTAAGATGATATCTTAGTTCATCTTCTTCTAGGAAGTTCCTCCTGACCATTACTAGGTATGGACCTAGGTGAGATGCTCTCAGTGGTATGCTGATACATGTTTAACAGTTGGTTTTCCATGGAAAAAAAAAAAGACAAAGAACTCTGTTTGGTAGAATTTTTTGAACACCCTTGTGTGAATGCTCCCATCATGGCATATTTCAAGCTACTAACGTAATGCCACTGAACAAAGTTGGTAACAGAAGCACGGTAATACACCATCATATAGCATTGTACAATAGAACCGAATGACCTCAAGGGCATAGATAATAGTGAAATGTAATAAAATAATTAGGAAGTGATGGAGCTTCAAGTATTTATAACCTTGGTGTAAATCTAATTTACTTAATTGAAACTTTGTCTAACTTAATTTTTAATAATGGCTCTATTCAATGGCTGGCTTACAGAATTCGTCAGTTTAGCAGTTGGCTCTACAGGCTGGCTCCAGCCCCGTCCCAGGGCCGCCTCTTTCTCTGCACCCCAACAACACTCTGTTCCTATTATAGCTCTGATTAGACTTTATTTTAATTATTCATTTGCCTTTCTGTTTTCTCCACTGGACAATGAACTCCTCGAGGAAAAGGGCATTGTCTCACTGTTGAATTCTTCAGTGCTTAACATGGTGCAAGGATGACAGAAGCAACTCAGCAAATGTCAGTTGAGATGATGAATTAATGAAAGGTGTTTTTTTTCATGAAATAGGCAAATAAGTGGGTTTTCTTCCCTCTGATCCTTATTTGCAGAGGCAAACTCATCCCATTTCATTATGAAAGAGGCACTTCACACAATTGCTCTTAGGTTAAACTCTCCCTACCTGCAAATAATCATCTGTTAAAAAAATATATATTTTGTAGTGCCTGGCTTTGTTCCTTGGATCAGTGCCAGTTTCTCTAGAAAACATCCCACGGTCAATGTGTATTCAAGACCTAGACTGTAGCATTAGAAAATTCTGACATTCATTGGAGTTTTATCATTAGGTTTTCTTCTTGCAAATATTCTAAATATAACCACTTTTAAAACTTTTCATCTCCTAAGTGAGATACGTTATTTAAGACAGCAATCGTGTCTTATGCTTTATTCATATACCTTTTATCACACACACTACTGGTCATGACAAAGTGACTCAGAGCATTTAAGATTTGACTGTTTTACTTTTTGCCTAAATACCAGGTATAATAAATCCAAGTTTATTTTCCAAAGCTTCTTATATATCTTTTATAATTTCTATTTAATGAGTTAGCTGGATCTTTATTATTAGAATGTCACTGCATTCTACTTTGAAATTAATAGATGAACATTTCATTGTATTGTGGGGTTTTTGTCGTTGTTGTTTAATTAAAACTCTATCTTGACACTGACTTAAAGCTGTCTTCCTAATGTACATTCAGCTGAAATAGCACTTCAAGGACAACAAACTGGTCTATGTAAGAATAAGAGTGTACCGTGTGACAAATTGCAGGTACTTGGTATAGCTAGCTTATTAGAATCCTTATCTAAATTGTTTACATGTCAGGTTTCTTTGCTAGCCCAGAATAATTTGGATAAATGAGCCTCCCCATTGGTAATTACATTTCCTTAACAACATTTTGGTGAATGTACATAAAAGGTAATAATAGCTTCCCCCAGTGCTCTGTCCTGTAGCATGTCACAGCTCTAGATTCTGATAGTGTCTGACACTTATTACTTAAGTCATATATTTCTAAAAGCAGAGGTCTCTGCAAGGTCTTTTCCCAAATGATACTGTCTCAAGCTGCAGTCGAAAATCCAATTATGTCTGCAACTTTCCATGGATGTCACACACATTTATGGGAAAGCCCAAATGTTCTGAATCAGGAATTAACACATGGAAAAATGAAACAAACTCTCGAGAAGTGTGGAGGGGACTTTTTCCACCTATCTGCTCCTCTTAAGATACTGTTACATTCCCTGTGAAAGTCGTCCCTCTTCCCCTCTCCCAACTGAGAATTTGTACTCTCCTTGCTCTTGAAATCCATGGTTATTCATGAGCAGGTGTTGTCTCAGATACTTAAGGACAAGGAAATGGTGAAAACATTATTCCATTCCTCCTTTTATCAAAAGAATAAAAGTAAAAATCATCGACTTGCGGAGTTTGTACTGGTTATTCCCCATGAACATGCATTGGTTTCAGATTCCTACCAGGTAGAATTCAGCCATACTATAGATTAAAACATCTAGGTCTCCATAGATGCACCACAGAACACTAATTTTGTGTTGTGGTATGTGTGTGTGTTGGGGAGAGTATCTGTAAGAATAAAGCCTTATGAAATTCTGCATATACAAATTTCACATGGTAATATACTATGGAGCCTCTGAGAAATCGTCCAGTGAAATGTGTGAGTGCATTTGTGTATGTTTATTCAGTCCTCTGTTTCCCAATTAAGTTCACTGTGCATATCGGTCTAGGTACACTCAGGAGACAGAAACTACACAGTAATTTGAATGAGGGAATTTTAAAGAATTATTTATTATGACAAGATTGCAATAAAATTTGGACTGGCTTGTGAAAAAATAGGGAAGTAAAAAGAACATAGACATTGCAGACATTAGAAGCTTCCATTGTCTAGGGATGAGGGCACCCAAGGAAGGCCTCATCTTCCCTCACGGCATCACAATCCAAATCTCATTGGAAAAGGCACAGTTGTTGAAAGTTAACCAATTTTTTAAAATGTTTATTTATTTATTTTGAGACAGAGAGAAGATGAGCAGGAGAGGGGCAGAGAGAGAGAGAGAGAAGGAGAATCCCAAGCAGGCTCTGTGCTATCAGTACAGAGCCTGACATCTCATGAACCGTGAGATCGTGGCTGGAGCCAAAATCAAGAGTCAGATACTTAACTGGCTAAGCCACCCAGACACCCCAAAAGTTGAACATTTGGATTGAAACGTGTCATATTTTTCTAAAAAGGCTTTTTTAATGTTTATTTTTGAAGGAGAGAGAGAGTGTGAGCAGGGGATAGGCAGAGAGAGAGGGAGACACAGAATCTGAAGCAGGCTCCAGGCTCTGAACTGTCAGCACAGAGCCTGATGCAGGGCTCAAACTCATGAGCCACAAGATCATGACCTGAGCCAAAGCCAGACATCCAACCAGCTGAGCCTCCCAGGTGCCCTGAAATATGTCATCTTTCATATGACTTAACTTTTTAGTATTTTGGGGTAAGTAGAATTGTATGGGAACAGAACAGACATAGAAAAGCAATATTTTGAGATAGCAGTAGGTTTAAACCTTTTTGTTTCCATTTCTTTTCTCCTGTTTGGTGTCCTATGATTTGGACCCTGAGTCCGAGCAGACACCAATGGACAGACTATCACTTTTCAACACTGGTGTCCCCCTTCCCCTGACACCACCTTGAGAGATGACTACTACATTGAAGAGGTAATTGCTAAGGTAAGAACTCAAGGCCCCAGATCAGGGCTGCTGGGAGACCAGGAGAGTGGAGGAGGGAGCTCTGAGGGGCTCCACTGACTGGGAGAAGGATGCCAAGTCCATGTTCAGTGCAGTCCTGCCATAGACCCCTGCCTGCTGCTAAATAGCTATGTTGCTTTGGGCAAGTTTAGATATTTTAGAGTTATTGTGAGTGATAAGGTAAAAAATATGGACCTTCAGAGTAGCCAGAAAGAACACAGTAGGTGACAATATTACTTCTTCTCTTTCTCACTTCTCTGGAGCTTAGTTTCACAATTAAGGAGAGACAGACTGATCACTTAGTATGCTTTGAAATATACTTTTAGGTCTGTGGGTTTTGTTTTGATAGTTATTAAAAATATTTTGCCTAATAAATATCATTTAATCTAGAATGTGGTGCTGGAAAGGTCTTCAAGCATAATCTAGAATGATTTATGAAAGGAGCAGAGTTAAGGTAGAATACCTGCTTTTGCTAGTCAGTTTTCCAAGAAATCTCACTTTCTGGTATATTACACCCATTTTACATATTTTACAAAATGGCAAACCAAAGAAGTAAGTGATCAATGTATACTGTAACTAAGAACAAGTCAAGATTATAAAACCAAGGTTATCCAGTTAAATGTATGTATGAAAGGAATAATCGGAATTATTGAAATAATGAGAATATATATATATGTGTGTGTATGTATATATATATATATTTATACATATATATACATATGTGTATATATATAAAATAAAGAATACTGTTAGCTCCTAATTTTGGGGTTTCTTATTGAGTACCTGGGTCTGCCCTGCCTCTAAAGTGCACCAGCATGAGTCTGTTCTGATTTTTATGGATATTCATGTCTATCCAGAAAGATTGTCTGGTCCTTTGAACACTTCTAGAATGTAAAAAAAGAGACACATTTCATTTTTGGACAGAATAAGATGATACTGTTGTGATAGTATTGTATAGATAATTGCATCATTAAATTAATCATGACTTATGACCTGGGTATCAGAAGACTATGGAAAATGTTATAGTTAGAGACTTGTTCCCATGAAGGCCTAATTAGTGCACACTTTCAGATTTTGAATATCTAATTTTGTTTTTTAGCCTTTAGGATGTCAGGGTAAGACAAAAATGTCTTGATTCAAGAATAACGAGATGAAAATTGGGATGGAATTTGTGGCACATATTTTTGCCATATATTCTTTGACCTTGCTAGCTCATCTAAAATACTGTGCGGTTAGCCTTAAATTATTCTTCATGTAAACATTTTACGTTCAGTTTTTCACTTTCTCTCCTCCACCTCTGCCCTCCTCCTCTACCATGTTGAAAGCATATTTCTATGTCTAAAAATACTGACAGGGATCTGCTGTATCTCTTCTGTATAGCTGTGCATGTGCATGTGCACGTGTGTGTACACTTATGCTTTCTCTTCACATGTGAAGAGGCTGGATTATACTAGAAAGAGGATTTGTAACAATATTGCCTAACAGTGAGACACCTGCCTCACCGATAATGGGCTTCTGCCAGTTTTATGACTCAGTCATGAGTTTGATGGCCATCATCGCAATGGATTCCTAAACTGAACAGGAGCAAGACCCATGTGACCTATGTCATGCCTCCCACCTTATGTGATTTCCAACAGATGCTCATTTCAGAGCAAATTAGAATCAAAATAAAATTTCAGCTGAGCAGGTAACTAGACAAAGTTCTTGGCAGTTTTGATGCTCTTACACTGTCTTTGCCCATGTGCCCTATTTTTTTAATGAAACTTATTTTCCTTGAGGGATCTTAATAATTCTTTTTAAAAATGTTTATTTACTTTTGAGGAACAGAGGGAGAGAGAGCGAGAGCTAGTGGAGCACGTGTGTGAGAGAGAGATGGGGACAGAGGATCCGAAGCAGGCTCTGTGCTGATGGTAGCGAGCCCCAGCCCGATGTGGGGCTCAGACTCATGAACCTTGAGATCATGACCTGACCCGAAGTTGAATGCTCAACTGACTGAGCCACCCAGGTGCCCTGGGGTCTTAATATTTCTAAGCCTCATAACCGTCTGTGAAAAGACCCCAAGCACTGAGAAATATCCCGTTTTTCTGTCACCTGCATGGTTCAGTGTTTTACTCTAACCGGCTCCGTAAGCCACTTATTCACGTACATTCCTTCAGTCCTAAGTGCGCATGGAACATCAACCACGTGCCAACACTGTGCTGCTTGGCCATGAAGTCAAAGAAGGCCAAGGTGCAATTCTTTCTTTCAAGGAGATCCCCCTCAGGAAAGGTTTTAAGTCGACAAATTGTAATACTAAGTGGCAGATGTTGATGAAGAGTTAAGAGCAGCAGAGTATCATAATGTTCAGGGTTTGGGACTGAGATTTGAATCCACCTTCCTCAGCTAGTAGCTAGGTGATCTAGCTAGGTGATCAGCAAAGCGCTTACGGTATCTCTTTCTAAATAGTCTTATGCTTATATTATGAAATTGAATAGTTTTGACATCTGCTTCCAGTAAAGACAGAGTAATGTGCTAGATTGACCTCCTACTTGAAACAAAATACAAGCAAAAAACACAAAATAACTGTTTTCAAAACATTGGGTATGAGGCAGTGAAGGGCAGTGATCCTGTGAGAAGGGGAGAAAGCTAACACTGCTTCAGGGAGCTTTCTGAAACAGTGATATTAATGAGCCTTACACTGTCTCTGATTTATGATTCATTAAACTTTCTACATTAAATACTTTTCAAATAATACTTTTATAATGTGCCAGAGTATGCATATATGTTTCCCTATTAACAGCGTTTTGTAAAAGGTTCAAATGAAAGTAGAAAATTATTAGCATGTGAACTAGAGATTTCACTTTTTAAAATTATTTTTAAGTTTATTTATTTTAGAGAGAGAGAGAGAGAGAGAGAGCACAATCAGGGGACAGCAGAGAGAAGGAGAGACAGAATCCCAAGCAGTCTCCACACCATCAGTGCACACCCCGCGTGGGGCTTGAACCCACAAACTGTGAGATCATGACCTGAGTCAAGATCAAGAGTTGGATGCTCAACCGACTGAGTCACCCAAGGCACCCTGAGATTTCATTTATTAATACATCTGCTGTTTAAAGCAGTTTCTTGGTTAAGATCAAAGTTTGCTAAGCCTTTTGATTTCCCTGTGTACTTCTAGGCAATTTTCAGTGGAACGAGCTGTAGCCATACCTTTGCTTTAAAAATTGTTTAATTAATTATTTTCATTCACAGCAGTACTGATGTTTATTTAATTCATTTGTGAAAATAATTAAATTAATTAATTTACTTATGTAAAGCTGCTCTTGTGGCTTCATAGAACATAAAAATCTTTACTCCTTGTTAATGTGAAGGGGCATTGTGAAATTCTTATCAAAAAAGTCTTGTATTTTGCCTCTGAGTATTGCTTGTGGAATAATATACTTCCAACAAATTATATTCCCTAGATTAGCACTGGGATCAAAAGATTTATGAAAGTATCTCTTCTAAGTAGTCACTGGCATATTTCTTTTTAATTTAGGTTAAGCCTGACAAATTAAATGTGAGAGTGTTTCTAATAATGAAATTAAAAAGAAAAAAAGATTGTGTGTTATTAGGATGCTATTAGTTGAACGTATATGACTAGGCAAAAGGCAATCGAGATCACAAATGATTTCTATCCAGACGTAGCTCTACAATTATTTACTTATTTTAAAAGTATTTTTAGAAGTATAGGCCTGGCACTGTATGAAATGCCCAACATGTACCTCTCAGCATAAAGGTCAAAGTGTGTGCACTCAGAGATCATAGGTTCTAGAGGGGAGAGACAGATAGCAAACAAACAAATGCAAGAAAGAAGCATGCACACATGTGTGTGGTTTCATATTTCAGTAATCCATGGAATAAAATAAAGCAGCAGAGGAGATAGGGACTGGCAACATAAGGAATTAATTTTTAATAGGATAGTCTGGGAAAGCATCATTGAAAAGTTAACTCTGGAACAGAGATCTAAGGAAGGTAAGACAATGAGACATAGACATGTCCTTAAGGGATTCCAGGCAGAGGGAACAGCAAGGCCAAAATCCTTGAGGCAAACATGTCAGTTTTTTAAAAGAGCATTAGATCTGTATGAACTTGAGTGATTAGGGGTCAGTAGGTGGGATGAGGGCAGAGAGGAATCAGGGAGACCAATGACATGGGTAGTTTCAAGATTTTCCTCTGGATGGGGTGGTTAGTCATTGGAGAGACTTGAGCAAAGATATGTCATGATCTGGGTTTGTTTTAAAAAGATCACTCTGGCAGTTGAGTTAAGAATAGACTATAGGCATCATGGACATAGACACAGACATGCCAGTTAAGTTACTGTGATTAATAGGCAATAAATCATAGCAGCTTGGACCAAGGATGTGGAGGGAAGGAGTAGGAAGTTCTTTGATTTTGAACATTGATCCAACATGATTTGCTGAAGGATTGGATATGGAGTGGGAGGGACAACGTTTGGTTTTGTTTTAACCTGCACCTAGAAGAATGGTGTTGCCATCTGGAGAGACAGGAAAGGCTCTGGAAAAGCTTTGAGGCAAGAGGAGATTTGTAGTTTGGTTTTAGTTACTTTTGAGATGCCGGTTACATACAACTAACTATGTTGATATAGGAGTCTAAAGTTCAGGGAAGAGACTCAAATTGAGGATTTTTTTTTGGAAGTTGTTGCCATTGCTGGGATATGATTACCTGCAAAGTGAGTGTAGGACAGAGGAGAGGAGGGCTGGACTGGGACTTGAAAGACAAGAATCTGGAAAACTGAGGAGTGTGGCCACTGAGTGGGAGCAAAAGCAGGAGAAAGTAGTGTCACAGACACTGAGTGAAGCACTGTGAGTGAACTGCCCAGTCTCTTCACTGGTTATGCTCCAGGGTATAGCTTTCTGTAGGGTGCCATTCTGCAAAGTCTGCTGAACAAAGGTAAATGACCATAAAAAATAAGTTTATTAATTGATCGCGCGCGCGAGAGAGATATTGAAAACACGAGCAGGGGAGGAACAGAGAGAGAAGGAGAGAGAAAGGATCCCAAGCAGGCTCCGTACTATCAGCACAGAGTCCAATGCAGGGCTCCAACTCACAAACCCTGAGATCATGATCTGAGCCGTAATAAAGAGTCAGACATTTAACTGACTGAGCCACCCAGGCTCCCTGGCACATGACCATTTTTAATATAGCATGTGACTCATTTTATGTACTCTGATAGTAGAGAGTATTGACTAACAATAAACTCAAGAAGTAAGTTTTTGTCAGTTTATAATATTCATTGTACTGTGTAGCACCAAACACAACATATATATGTAAGTGGGTAAATATATGTGCATATTATATATAAGAAAAACTAATAAATATATATATAATATATATTAGTATATATATATTATATATATATATAAGGAATGTATACATCTTAATGTAAGGAAAGGGAAATATGTATTTTAATATATAATATATATTATATAATTTGTATAATATAAATTAAAATATATATTTCCCCTTCCTTACATTAAGACAACAGCTTGAGGGAATTATTAGATTTTACTTCTAGGTAATGAAAGAAAGGACTTTCCCCTGACCTTATAGAAGAGAATTTAGAATTTAATAGCAGTGTTCTAATGTATGGTTGACACAAATCAAGAGCGAGTTTCTCATTGATTGAACAAGTATCTATTGATTATCTGCTTTGCATCAGGCACTGTGCTAGCACCACATGAACAGTGGTGAACAGGATAACTTCCTAGTGAGCCAGCATATGAGGAGGGAAACAGACAATTGAAGAAGCAGTCACAGTGTAGCATAAGTGACTTATTCGAGAAAGCATAGAGAATTGAGAGTGCATATCAGGGATATGGAACTTCGGGTCTAAGCAAAAGCTTTACAGAATCAGCACTCCAGTATCGGCATTAAATGTCAGTACTCCCTGGGACCACTTGTACATTCCTGGATGCTGAGCTCCTATCTCAGGATGATCTGTCTTCCTACCATAGGCATTTAAGCTATTCCATAGTTTGGAGAAAATATTACTCAGCCTCTTCTGTTACATGAGACTCATCCTTATGCCTAGACACTTTTATGGTTAGTGTTTCGCATGCTGTTTTTTTTAGCTCCTTAAAATATAGTTTTCTGCTTCTTTGAGAGAATGTAAAGGCTGTTGAGTCTGGCTGCTGAGGGAACAAGTACTTCACTGCTTCCCCCAGAAGCAAGTCATTTCACCAGTGCCGTTCTGTTATATATCCATGAGGAGTCTGCAAGGAGAAGTAAATATCTTCAGGCTAATGGTTCTAGCTGCTTTGGAACTAAGCATCAGAATTAATGAAGTTATGAGACATAACATTGTCATCCGTAGGCTTCCTATTGTATAGTTTGCAGATTTTACGAAAATGAACTTTCATAAAGAAACTTCATAGGAATCAAGCAATTTCAATATGTGTACTTTTAACCTACAGAGCAATTTTTTTTTTCTCCAAATTAAGAAAACACACGTTGCCAAAGCAGTACAGGTCAGTGACAGGTTTCCTTTCATTTCATTCTTTCCAGAGCGTTCAGACTAGAATTTATTTTCCTCCTTTTTAAATGCAGTCTACCTTTTAGTATGAAAGAGGTCTGATTAATTAGGAAATTAATTTCATATAATTTATGATATACCTGCTATATGCCTGGTGCTTTGCCAGTAACGGGAAATCAGGGAGTTAGCAACGTCACGGGCTTTGTCAGCATTTAATGATGAATATTGAACAGTCTTAGGCCCTTATGAGGAAGAAAAACATTGCAAAAGAAAGTTGTTTTGGTTTCCTTTACTCTTGGTTAGAGGCGATAAGGTAGAATATTAAAATGGTAAGGTGGTTTGTTTCAGGTATACATATAATCTATCTGTTTCTGATTATGCAGTCATTACTGGGCCCCTTTCCAAAGTGGTAATCCTCCACATGTCTCAGTGAGTTCAAGGCTGTCTATCACTTTGCCAGAAGGAGGCATGTCAGAGATGTCTTCTGTCTGTCAAGCTGTCTACTGATAGTGGCCTGCTTTCATTTTTCTGGCTTTGTAGCTGATTTTTTTTCTTGCCTTTTTACATTGAGTATTTTGTGGATGACTTCTGAGTATGAATTTGAGGTATCCAGGTTTCAGCCATACTCCAAAATACCAGCTCCAGATTATTATTCATAAATGGTGTGAATATTGTGACAGGGAATCTAAGAGTAAAAGAGAACTGTTTTTTTTTTTTTCTAGATACAGCTAGAAATATTTACTAAGAAGTCTGATTTTCTGAATTTGTGTTTTGATGAGGAATCATTGCCTTAACAGAAACCTGCATTTCCTTAACTATGACATTAGGAATCAGAGGATACTGAAGGCAGAGTTGTCAAACAAAGGGTAGCCAAGATTTACCAGGTTTAGATATGCCAAATCGGGTTGAGTAAGGACAGAGCTTGACTATTTTGACACCTCACAGGAATCTTTACGAAGTTAAAATGTTTATAAAGCAACCCCAGAAAGAGCGGAGTAAGGACTGAATAGAGGAAACTTCAAAGATAATATGGAGAAAAGAGTATCAGGCCAGAAATCTAAAGACCTTCCGGTTCTGATATGGTCTGTATGCTGAGGTCTCTTGTGTAGCAGGCTGTGTTATTCACTCCTTGGATCTCTTAAACGTGGATTCCTTGCTAACTTATTCGTCATTGAGCAGCAGATATCTTTTTTAAGACTTTATTTTTAAGTAATCTCTACATCCAACATGGGGCTGGAACTCACAATATCAAGATCAAGGGTCACACGCTCTGCTGACTGAGCCAGCCAGGAGCCCAGAGGAGCAGGTATTTCATGGACACCTTAAAGTCTCTCCCCTCATTACTCTAGAGTAAAAATGATATGAAATGTTATGTGTAAAGTACACAGATTTACTAAATAAAAATGAACTTCTGTGCTAAATCCAAGAATTTAGTCATTTTCAGGCTAACAGAAGGAAAGAAACTATATTTTTTCCTAGGACTCTAAAGGTTTGAAGACAACTGAAGACTAAAAAGGTCCTCACAGAGTTTATGTAGAGGAGGCACCAGGAAGTGCTGAGTTCCACATATTGTACTCAGAAATACAGCATTTAATTTTGTACATACAATTTACGTAAATTCTTCGATGCTGTTTATGTAATGATAATTCATGCATGTTGAATGTCAAGAATGTGCTGAATATCTCACATGCATTATTTATAACTCTTTTCACAACACTTTAAGGTTGTATAGATGATCCTAAGACTGACAAAGGCCAAGAAAATGTTCTGCGGGTGAATAATTAGTAAATTGGGAAGCTGGAATTCAAATTTTGGCTCACGTGACTCCACAATCCGTTCAATATTTTTGCATCCCATTGGCTCTCAACAGCCATTTATTGGATGTCAGTTATTACCTGGGCTCTGTGATGTCCATTCAGTTATGTCTGACCAAAGAGAGAGGGATCCCCAATTCTCAAATCCTTCACCAAGTACCATCATTCGTGTAGGTTCTATCCCAATTCAGGACTTCCAAAGAGCCTTCTCTAACCCAGAGAGCACTCATGTCTCCTGATAATCTGCCCTGGTTCCTATTCAAATTGCACCATTATTCAGCTCTTTGGGTGTAATGCATGCATATTTTTAAAAGTGGTTGGGGGATGTCATTGGCTCTTTTCCTCAAGATCACAACATGATCATGGGCTATTGAGGCCTTAACACTCTTATAGAAAAAAGGCCCCAAACAAAGGAAACTCAAAGAAAACTATAGTTTTCATAGTTCAAACTCATTTATGTTAGAAGAACCACAACCAAATAATTTCCTGGAGGAATCTATTATATGAAATTTGGTGTAAAAGTTAGGAGGAAAGATTTGCAATTAATTTTAGAGGATAGATTGTGTGTATGGCCAACAATTTACATGTGTACATTCTCCAATTGTGTATGACTGGACTCCTGTAGGGCACCAAACTTTCCTTCCTGAGCCATGTGCTGTGAGTCTTTGTGTTTGTTGTTGTTGTTAACCTTGTCTCCTCCATTTTTCATCACACCTCTTCGGCAGCCATGTTAACCTCAACATTTCTTCTCTACACCATTTTGGGTAGGTTATGCAATATTGGAAAGAGATAATGCAGAAACATACCAGGTAAAAACCTAACATCTGATTTAACGAGCCACAGATTCAAAAACTTGTCAAAAGTTGTCCCTTTTACTGCACAGAAACAGAGAGAAGCACCAGTGATCATTAGCACAACCTTTTCTAGTGTCCCTTACACTAGTGTCCCTATTGTGAATCCTGTCAACTTGGAGGAGGGTCTTCAAATTTGGGAAACACACGAATTTTAGCATCACAGGTTTGAAAAAAAAATTTGTTGTTGTTGTCTGCTTTTCAGTAAGTGAGGCCTGAGTTAGCATGCACCATTATTGTGAAGTCCTGTCCCATGGAAAATAAACGGGATTGGGGACTAAGGCAGCAAGTGACCCATTAGGTTTTTCTTTATTGTTTACTTTTCTTATACGAAATCTATGAAACATAAATATGTCGGTAGGTAGGTGGGTAAGTGGATAGGTAGATATGTAGATCTACAGATAGATAGTCACAGTCCTGCGGAATTTCTGTGGGTTTGTTTTTCGCTTGAAGACGCCACTTTTCCTCACCGTGTTGCTAACACTGGGAATCCTTTGACAGCTTGCTCTCTTGAGCACTAGACATACTGGCTGCCAACATGTATCTAGTCACACTACTTAAAATTATGTGGAATCATAGAGTGGCACAAAAATAGCTCCACGGTATGCGGAAATCTAAGATGTCATGTGCGCGGTCAATTGGCAAAGCTGACACATCAGCAAGTCTTCTCAGTTTGAGCGGGCTGCGTGGGGTGCTGGTGGTAACGGAGCCAGACGTCCATCCGTTCTCTCTCGTCGGGGAAACAGCACGGCAGCACCCGTGTGGTCTTGCCAAATTTGCTTTTATAATTTGAATTGACTTGGGAGTTCTCTCTTCTCAATCGAAAATTCTGGTGTTTGCCCAAATGGTTGCGTTGAATTCCATCTGCATATACTAACTTAAAATAAGGACACGTGGGGCCTGGAGGGGGCACTTTCATAGTTTCCTTCCCTCTCCAGGCCCCTGCCTGATTCAGAATTCTTCAGGTGCTGCTCTGTCTTTCCTGAGAGTGTGAGACTTCCTTGTTTTCTCTCCTAGCCCACTTGCAAAAGACCTACCCGCTTGCTAAAACTCATGGCAAACTCCTTTTAGTATTGCCTACCCTGAACACATTTTTCTCTTCTCCTCATCCATCCCCACTAGCGTGCCCAAAGCGTGGCTGTAACAGCCCTGTGATATACTGTGATTGCTTTCCTATATCTCTCTTCGTAACTGGGCTGCGGAAGCCAAAAATTCGGGGCTGGCTTGGATGCATTTTTACAGCTTTCTTCAGCACCTAGCAGTAGATCGAATAAATGAATGGTTTTTCATAAAATATCTCTTGTTTTTATTGGTGAAAGACTGAATAATGAGCTCTATGGAATAGTAATTTGACTGAATATGACATTTATGATACTGAGGACTCTAAGTTTTTAGTGCAAATCAGAAAATGGATACCTTTGAAATAAAATAATCTGTCTCTTTTTACATCAGCGATGTATTCCCATAAATGAAATACATAGGCGGCACTTAGAGCACCTCAGGAGATAAGCGCTGTCTAAATGCAGAGTCATGCCTTACAAATATGACATGCAATTTGGAGGAAATTAACTTTAATATGGTCATGAGGGTGATTTAATGTTGGTTTGTTATTATGGAAGAAGGAAAGAATTGTGTAGACAGTATGAATACTAAGTACTGAGTTTACAGCCATGCTTTATTGATGTGGCAGCAAAAGTGTTACTGGACGTATTAGAGTCTTATCTGTTCGCTAGAGCTTAACATCGTAATGATGAAAACCAAAAACTGTTTGAGAATGAGAGGGTGGGTGCATTTTTATGTGATATTTTTAGTCAGTTGATTGAAAACTTCAACTCTGATGCATACTTGCCCCCCCCCCCCCCAGAAATCACTTATTTGCAAAACCTGGGTAGCTTGTGTATGCTTTCTGTTAACTGGTTAAAGGCTGGAAGCTATGTTGATCGTAACTGACATTGAACTTTGTCAAGTATAACACTACAGGTGGTGCCTAGTCTAATGCTTCCTTTTTACTGGATAACTTATCACCACTTAGGGGTTCTCGCTTTTCAAAAATTTGTTCATTGCTAGAATATTAGAAAACTGGGAAACAAAAACACGAAGAAAGGAAACATAAATTACGATGGATCCCCCAACTGTAGAAATAATCGTGCATAATCTTTTAGTGCAGAGAAGTTAAGTGACTTGGCCAGTGCTACACATCTAATAATGGCAGAGCTAAGATGCAAACTCAGGCATCCATACTTTAAATCATGACACTACACTGCCTTCAGTGAAAAATTACTTTGTACACAAACATTGGAAATGGTTTAACAAAACTTTGCAGTAAAGCTCTAAAGTTACATAACAGCTTTGAATCATTTCCTTTTACCGTGAAGCATGGCCATTTAAGTCTGTGAGAACAGCTTGGTAATCATAGATAGATTCTCCAAACAAAACAACAACAACAACAACAACAACAACAATAAACTTTCCAGAATTTGGATATGAAAATTGGCTGTAGAGTCTAGCTTAAATTTTCTTGACATCCATTAGCTATATGGCTTCCTTTGTCTTGGGAAGTCTGAATATTATCTTTTGTTCTCTTAATCCTTTTCCTCTACTTTCTCTGTGGAAAAATTCAAAAAAAAATGTACTTATCGTGGAAAATACTTCTGTGCTATTAAATGCAGCTGGTCTAATGCACATTTCCTGAGCATAAGAGAGAGATAGAGTCGTGTCTGAATGGAGCCCTGAAGATTAAAAGGGAATTCTCATCACCAGCTGGTGGATAAACTGGTGTTAACAGATGTAGGAAAGGTATCAAGTAATGGGACCTCCCACTATTGTTTCTTCTACTTGAAATAAAAGCTTCTTTTTTCCACTCCTGTTGAGAGGTCATGGTCTATTGCACCTCAGATTTTTACAAGGTTCAGGAATAGTCCCATAAACAAATTCAACAAATGTTTGTTGAACTTTTGCTCTGCCTGGCTCCCCTGAGCTGGTGACATAAAACTTGGTCCTGATGAATGAAGCACCATCTTTTCCCATTTATGTTTATTCTCAACACCATCACCCTGGGTTCAGATGAGGAGAACATACAAAATGTTTTTCTCCCCATAGATTCTCTATGGGGCGTCTCTTAGCAGCAGCTGAAGCAGCAGCAGGCAGATAATAAATTTAAATTGACTCTCTTGTATTTCTTTACGTTTCTCTGAGATGAATGGAGTTCATTTTAGAGTTCCTGTGTATCTAATATAATTAGGTTTCTCTCTGTCTCTCTTTCCTTCTCCTCTCTGATTTCTCCCTTATATTACATATCACGTATTGAAGATGCATATCTCTTATTCATTCCCAACATTAGGTACCCTCCAATGATTAACAACCATGGGGGTTTCACTGCAGAAAAGATTACTTCTTTATTGATACTTATCAGGGTAGAAGTTTTGTTGTGAAGTTTAATATATGTCTCTATATCATTTTGTCTGTTGGGTTCTTGGTGCTGAGTGCTGTTATCTTAAACAAGACAAATGCAACACATGTGCTTTATTATGGCACAAGAGATTCGAATCTGAAAAGTGCAGATTTGGACATCTAAAATTAAAATGCACTAACCCTGGCAAAGATAGAAATCTGAGGAGCCAGGCTGGGTCCTTTGCAAGGAGGTTTGCTCATTAAAATAATCAGTTTTCTTAATTGTCTAGTCTTGGTTATACAGTCTTGTAGAGTGATTCTGCATACTGTTTTGGTTACCATTTAGAATTAATATTCTTGGATTCCTGTGATCATGAAGATATCCATGTAAGAAGAAGGGATTCATCAAATATTAGTAAAGTAGAAATGAATTCTTTTTATGAAATTTTAAGTATGCTTGCTTCTGAAGGAGACCCTGCTAGTTTATAATAAGTGTTTTCTTGTGTTTAGGAACTTCTTAGTGTTGTTTGAGTTGAATATGTAATTGGCAGTATTTGCATGTAAGAAATAGCAGTTTGAGATTTTTTTAAAAATGTTTGTTTATTTTTTGAGAGAGAGAGGGAGACAGAGTGCAAGCGGGAGAGGGGAAGAAATAGAGAGGAAGACACAGAATCCAAAGCAGGCTCCAGGCTCTGAGCTGTCAGCCCAGAGCCTGACATGGGGCTCGAACTCATGAGGTTCACGACCCGAACTGCACTCACAGGTTTAACCGACTGAACCACCCAGTCACCCCCCAAAATAGCAATTTGTATGATCCAACCTAATAGTTACAAATACAAATAGGTTAATAAATGCTTTTTTTTAAGGGAAGGTGATGTTTTAAATAGGTGTATTTTTCAGGTAGCCAAAGCTTATCCGTTCAAGTTTTAGAAGTTCTATATGAACCATTTAAGATGGAATTCTTCCTGAGCAATTGTACCTGTTTTCCTCTCTTTTCAAGTAGAGTATACATACTCCTTTACTTTTCTATGTTTTATTTATTTATTTTGAGAGAAAGACAGAGCATGAGCAGGGGAGGGGCAGAGAGAGGGAGAGAGAGAATCCGAAGGAGTCTCTCTGCTATCCACATGGAGCCCAACACAGGGCTCAAACTCACGAACCATGAGATCATGACTTGAGTTGGAATCAAGAGTTGGACGCTTAACCAATGGAGCCACCCAGGCGCCCTTACATACTCCTTTATTAAAGGCACAGGGTCATTACAACAAGTATTCTGGTACAGTTAGGTGATATTCTCAAAAGTTATGAAGCCTGCAAGGGTATTTCTGTGGATGTGTGCTTGGTTTTTATGGTTTTTCTCCTTTTGTCCCACTGGTGAACTGCTCTCTCTTCTTTATGTTCTGAGTGTTTCTATCTTGCTGCACTATGAACACATTCATAACAAAAGAGGAAAGAAGATGTCAGTACTAGGAAACTAGTGAACTGAGCCCAAGTAATGCTGATGATATAAGACAAAGAAACAAGTTGATAATCATAGATGCAGAATATAAAGCAGAACTTGGAGTGGGTACTGTATTAAGGAACAAGCTCTAAACAGGAATAGTGGGCCAATGGAACTAAAAAGTGATTAAGGGTCTTGAAGTCAGAAACCAAAGGGAATAAAAAAAATCAGGTTAATGAGTTTATGTGTGAAAATTCTACTCAATTCAACCCAGTTAAAAATACACTAGCAAGAGTAAAATTATACACTGCTGGCTATTGCCTCTTTGTCCCAATCATAGGCTTCTGATTGAGTCTAGGTGGCTAAGAACTTGCAAGGTGGGTTTTCCATTGGGAAAAGAGAGTCCCATTGGTTCTGGCATAACCTGATTCTTGCTAAGACAAAGGCTCACCTTTTCTAGAGGGTCCTAGAATACTCAGTGCATTTGATTTACTGCTGATAATTCACTGGATTCTAGGGAGTTATGTTATTAATATATGGTAAATTATGTAATTAATATTGCCAAAATTACATATAAAATCTGAGTCAGTAGGGGCTCTAGGCAAGAATCCACAGAAATTCATGGTCTTAAAACAGTGGTTATCAATTTGTGTGCATGTGTGTGTGTGTGTGTGTGTGTGTGTGTGTGTGTGTGTAGGGGGGTGTTTCCCCTAGGAGAACATTAGAAAATATCTGAAGACATCTTTGGTTGTCACAACTCAGAGAGAACTTCTCACATTTAGTAGGTAGAGGCCAGGGATGTTGCTAGGTAACATCTCACATTTAGTAGGTAGAGGCCAGGGATGTCCATAGGGAAGCCCCCAACAATGAGGAATCTATCTGACCCAGAATGGTGTCTAGGTTGAGAAACACTGGCTTAGGGAAATTGTGAGTATAAGAAAGGAAAGTGGATCTGCAAGCGTTCTCTGAATGAAGCCTGTAAGGCTTCATGGTTTTTGAAGTACAGGGGGATGTAAACTAAGGAACTCTGGTGTGCTGGTTTTACCTCTGGAAGGACAGTAGGCACAGTGACCCAGCATAAGAACTTGCTTTACCATGTTCACCTGGGTTTGGAAAGAAGTAAATTCTCAGAAGGTATTTGTAAATATACTTACATATATACATTTGTAAATGGGCTCTTACTTGTCAAGAAGGAGGGATGCCAGGCACCCTTTGCTCCTATCAACAAAGCCATTAAGATGTCAGGAATGAGTCAGGACCAGCACTGGAGGTGAGGAAATTTGAATGGGTTAAATCAGACTGGAAGGCAGACAATGGGATCCCAACTGACTCACTTATTGGGGTTAACATGTCCATCAGACCATCTTATAATTATTTTCCCTAACTTTATCTCATAGCGACTCCTTATTATGGGATTTCAAAGAATCAGAAGTTTCTGCCCCTTCTCAGAAACTCAAGACTGATTTATATTGCTCCCATGTGTGCAATGAGCCATTTTGGCTAACAGAGTTGGGCCTCCTAGTCAACTATGTGACCATTAGAGCTGACCAAGTGTCATTTGTCTCTTTCTTAGCCTTAGCTGCTCCCTATAAAATTGAGATCATTACAGAAGAGGCTTTTCACATGGCTATATTAATAAATTTCAAACACTAATTCCCTCCGGTTAGATAGATCCCAGGTGTCTCCACTTTAATGCTGATCTTAAAGAAATCAGAGAAGTTGTATCAAAGTAACCTGATTTTATAGTTCCTTCTTTAATAAATGTGTGAAGGAATGAGTGAATGAATAATGTAAGAGTCAAGTGAAATATTTTGCAGTTATGTTACCAGAAGCACAAAGAAAAAATTGAAAACCATATTCTGAAAACTGTAGGTCTTTTCAAGAGGAAAGCAAGTTAATTTTTATAAAATAACTTTTCCCAGTTAGTACTTTTATGACTGATGCATCTCACCCCTGACATTTGTAGTGCTAAACAACTTTAGAGCAGATATAGTTCTTCTACTTCTTGGGCTTGATAGAGGAAAGCCATAAGACACCCAACCCACATTTGTTAAACTGAATTGAAACTAATTTATCTTATAGCAGAATAGCAAAGGTACACCATCTAACATCGTATCAAGACAAAAAAGCAAAAATCTAATAGAAGGGATTTTGTTTCGGTTCACTAAGGGGAAGATGTTGTCTCATCCATTCTCAAAAAAAAAAAAAAAAAAAAAGGTTGGCAATAGATAAAGAAGCTGCACACATCCGTGTATGGTAACTTGCTACTATAAAATATAATACTTTAAAAAGAAATCACTAAAACATGCTATATCATTTATAGGTAATTATAAAATATCATTTCTAAGTAATTTTAAAAACTGTGGACCAGGATACTCTCCATTCTTTTTCTCAGAGAAAATGTGCTGAATGAGTAAGGAAGTTGAGAGAGAAGTTTGGGAGAGACATCTCTCAGATATCTACATATTAACATGCTGAAAGCTACCATGTTACAATCTCTCTTCTTTTTCTCTCTTTCCTTCCGTCTCGTTCTCACCCCCTTCCTTCTTCTCCTGTCTTCTCCATCTCTGTGCATGACTCTATAATCTTTTCCTCTTCCTCCCATCCCTCTCTTGTTCTTTTTTCTTATTTGTCTATGTCCTAGATTGCCAGGAGTAAAGAAAGGCTTGATGTTATGACCTTCTCACAAAGAACAAGGGAGGTTGTTGGATAGATAAATGCTAGGGGAGATTGTAAAATAGTCAGTATGCCCAGAAAGACAGAAATGGACCATTTCCAGCCTCTATGAGTAAGAGATTGCCACTTATGATTTTTTTCAATAGTTTTTATGCAATTATCAAAGGGGACAGTCACCTCAAAAGATGACAAAATATGGCACTAGACTATATTCTTTAGGGCATAAATTTGATATATTCCTCAGGTGTCTAGGTAAAAAAAGCTGATGACATAAATTATTTACCCCAGTATATCTAGTATGGAATCATATATTATTTCCTATTAGAAACTGTTCAAATTTGAATGAAAGCTCTGAACTCTTTTATCAAAAATGCATACATACTCATACAATTTTCATTCAATTTTATAATCTTTTTTAAAGTTTATTTATTTTGAAAGAGAGACAGTGTGACCAGGGGAGAGGGGCAGAAGGAGAGAAAGAGAGAGAGAATCATAAGCGGGCTCAATACTCAGCACAGAGCCCAATGTGGGGATCGAACCAGTGAATTCTGAGATCATGACCTGAGCTGAAAACGAGTCAGAAGCTTAATGGACTGAGCCACCCAGGGACCCCCAATTTTATCATCTTTTGAAGGCTACTCATGGTTCTATCCATGCTTTTGTACTAAAATGTACACTTGTTCTGATAATTTTTTCCCCATTGACTATATAACCAATGTTTACATGATAAAATAAAGAATCCTCATATCATCTTCCATTGCCTACAAAATGTTAATTAATTCAAATGGTACTACTGTTATCCAAATAACAACCTCACCAGCATTCAAGAAGATCCCCCTAGGTACTTAGAGGGACTTTAGAGCTTTCTCCTGACTCTATTTGCTTTAGAAAGATTTCCTTCTCTCTTTTGGATCTAGTGGTTAACCACAGCATCTGCCATTGATGAACTATCTCCTAGATACCAGATATTTTCCAGTGTGTTTTGTGCACATTACCTTATTTAATTCTCATAAGAATTATATTGGGTAGGACTATTATGGACATTATTAGTTCACATCACACACATGATTAAATTGAGGCTTAGACACTTTTCAGTGATCTGGCCAAAATCATGGGCTGTAAGGGAAAGAGCTGGCATAGGAAGGTCACATGGCCCGTGTCTTTGGTCTTTGCTCTTTCTAAGGTGTCCAGTGATTGAGGGAATCATCATGCAACCTTAGCTACAGAATCAAGAATGCTAAGAAATAGGAGGAAAATGAAGAGGAATTTGGCTAATTGATGTCGTTGCCAGAGTTTTCTAAGTCTCTAAATGAAAAAAGAATTGCTCTTAACTTCCATACAGTGACTGCAGTCCACGGCTATTTGTCTGTGAGTTCCAGAGCAAACACTTGTGGAAACAAATCTGTGTTTCAGCAACAAAATGAAATGGAGATTCTAGGTTCCCCTCAGGAGAAAGGTATGGAGAGTTTATGTGGGGAGTAGGCTCCAGGAGAGAGGTCTCAGGAACGATAGTATAAGAAAAACCAATCTGTGCTCAGAGACTGTGGGTGAATCTTCAAAATGTGCCCCAAAACTCATGAAATAGTAAGTTTTTTGTTAAAGGCAAAGTTATAAAAAATGTGGAAAACATACTTCTTAGACTGATGAAAGATTGGGGGAATGGACCATTTCCAGTTTCACTGACACACAGGAGTTATTTTATAGAACCATTGATAGTAGACTTAACCTGATGAAATACATAAATCCTGCTCAGTATGTTTAAGCTATGTCTTCTAAAATTCTTAAATTATGGATGATACCTAGGCCCCTATATAAATTATTTTATCAATGAAAAATGTTTTAGAAAAGGATGGTATTATTCAATAATATTTGTTATTATTTTTGTAAGAAATTATATTAACTTTTGCTTTGAACACTTTTAAAATTTAGGGCTTATCTGTTACAGATTTAATGACTCCCATAAGTAGAAAAGGGGGGATTCAGAATTCTAACCGAAATGATTATCTCATGTGGATCGTTCAGGCTTCACAGGGAGCAGTGAGGTGAGTTATCACATTCACAATGAATTTAGGAGAGGTAATCTTTCTCAGCCTCAATTTCTCTGTCCTTTTTGGGGCATAAGAAGATCTACCTAAAAAATCTCTCCCAGAGATTAGATAACTCAACAAAGTTTTTCAGAATGGTGCCCTGCCCATAAAGCATGTTTGGTATATAAATACCATTGGTATTTTTCAGGCATAGAACCTCTAAGGGGAGTTCATAGCACAGACCCATTATTTTTCCTTTTGTCTATATGTTACCTTTTTGCAAAAGCAGTATAAAAATACTCCAAGGAATTCAAGTGAAAAATTGCCTAAATTAATCATTGCTTAATGAGATTAATGTTTTCCTTTAATCTGTACATATTTCTCATAGAAATAGAATTTTCATAAATTTCATAGCTTTATATCGTAGGTGTTAGCATGCTATCATGAGAGCTTATGTTTTGCTGAAGTTTACATTTCTTAGACCGTTAACTCTCCCCCTCCCCCCCAGTGAAGTAGGTTGTCATTCTTTGCAAAGAAGATATGCATATGTAGAGAATGTGGTTTTATTTCACAACATTAGGATTATATTATATACATGTTTTTGTAATTTACTTCCTCACTTAAACCAGTATGTGGTAGGCATGCCCCAAGTGAATGACACAGACCTATAGAAATATTAGTAAATGACAGTATGGTCTTTGGCACCCAGACAACTGAAAGCCCCCTAAATATCTGTGGGTGCAGGCCTGGGGAATGGATTGAAGGAAGTCCATACTGTGGAACATTATGTGGCTATTTAAAATATATAGAGAGAACTCCTTTTGGAGATATTTATGTATTTATTTTGAATGGAAAAGAAGGCAGGAGTTATTGAATCCATTGCCCTTATTTTCTTTCTTTCTTTCGTTCTTTCTTTCTTCTCTCTCTCTCTCTCTTTCTTTCTTTCAAGTGTGAGAGAGAGAGAGATTTCCAAGGAGGCTCAGCACTGTGAGCACAGAGCTTGGCATGGGGCTCAGTCCCACAAACCCTGCGATCATGACCTGAGCTGAAATCAAGAGTTAGATGCTTAACCAACTGAGCCAGCCAGGCGTCCCCCCTCAACACCCTGCCCCCACCCCAATGCTCTCATTTTGCAGACAGGGAAATTGGGACCTGGGGCAACTGAACCATCTTTGGCCCTTGAAAGATCCAGAATGCAGGCCTGGCTTAGTCCGTCGCTCATTCTGTGGCTGCCCCCCCCCACCCCCACTCGTGGCATGTCACCTACAGAGTTCACATGGCACAGAGGGCCAGCTGTGGAGGGATCTGAATATGCATTTGCAGCATGCATTAGGAAGGCTTTTTTTTTTTTAATGTTTATTTATTTATGAGACAGAGAGAGACAGAGCATGAACGGGGGAGGGTCAGAGAGAGGGAGACACAGAATCAGAAACAGGCTCCAGGCTCTGAGCTGTCAGCCCAGAGCCCGACGCGGGGCTCAAACTCACAGACTGCGAGATCATGACCTGAGCCGAAGCCGGATGCCTAACCGACTGAGCCACCCAGGCGCCCCAGGAAGGCTTTTAGGATGACTTCTACAGGGAGAGTTTAATAGTGCATTTCCTGTGCTGGAGACCGTGCAACACGAAAACTGCATTCGGTGGTTTTCGGTTACAACACATGGTTAGTGTCACCCGTTGTCACGCATTTGTTCTCTGACTGATTTTCCTGGAGCAGGTCAGAGCCCTGCATTACTTTGCTCTGCACCACCATGGCAGGATCCTGAATATTTAATCACGTTGCTCTGCTGAGAAGGGAGGCGGGGGGGGGGGGGGGGGGGGGGGGGGGGGTGGGGGGTATGGCAGGCAGTTCCAGGGGAGCGTGAGCGGTGAGCCCGTCCTCAGACTGCAGTTTGGAAATGAATCCTTAGGGCACACTCAAGGACATTCAAAAGGCACAGTGGATTCTGAGACATTCTTTTCCTTTAGCTAGTCAAAATTGAATTTAGAATTGGGAGACGAAGACTGGAAGAAGTATTTTCAGCGTGATCTAATATTTTGCTTTATGTAAGTCAAGACAAGAACGTATAGTTTTGGGATAATGACAGCAGTTGTGTTTCGTCGTTGTTATAGCGCTTTGTTTTCCATTATGGCATACTCATTTAATTTGAGACTTGCCTCTTCCCGCAGCTCTGGTGTGACGTAGGTAATTATTATCTGCAGGGCTAGGATATGTGCTGCTGTTTAAGCATCTGGTCATGGTGTTAGTGTGGTTATAAGAGCATCAGCGGAAACTTTAGCAGGAACTTTGTGAAAGCGATTACTCACACTAAAGAGAATCATAACCTTGTATATGACAGAGTAACTTTGCTCCTCTGATCATCTAATGACATTGCGTCTAATATTTCTGTTTACATAAGTGAGAAAATCCTTTTCTGTTGAACAAATTGAGAATATTTCCATTTTAATATCACCGTTCTCTCTTACAGTCTTATAGACTAGTTCTTTTTTATTTTTGTTTTTGATTTTAAGCTCTTCTCTGATTTTTCAGAATTTGCATCTTTTAAAAAAAATTACCTGTTTTGTGATAAGCAGTATAAGGCAGTTCAGTCTTGAATGAAAAGTAGGGCAAAGCCATTTATAACTGAGACTGTGTGACATGAGCCTTGTAGGTCACCTCTGTCTCTGTCAGGGGTTCATTCCATCTATATTCAGCTTTAACTGTCACTTCTACATGGATGGCTTCTAAATGTGGCCTCCAACCTTGACCTTTGTTCTGAATGCTAGATCGGAATTTTAGAATGTCCAGTATATACCTTAACATTATCTGAAACTTGATTCCTGACATCAGCCTGGTAAGTGAGAGAAACCCAGTAAAAATTCCCTAAATCAACACATCATTCATTTACATTAGGTAGGAGTTAGGGGAAAGCCAACATATTTATTGCTTCTTTCAATTTTTTAACAATTCTATACCGCCCTTCATTTAGTTACCCCAGACTCCAAATTGTCTTTTTCTGACATCTCAACTCACAAAAGTATGAGGCAGAAAGTCCCTGTGCCTAACAAAACAAAACAAACAAAAACAAACTTACCACACTGGCTGGAGTTCAGCTCACTTATAATTATATTAACCAAATTGTGTAGGTATAGCATGATAATTGAAAAAGAAAGAAAGGCTAGTCTTCCAAAAAGTGTAATAGAGGAGGGAAGAGAAGTAACATATGGTTTGAATCGTGTATGTGGCCTGTTTTTAAATACATGGGCCATTCTGGTAAAATGGTAGAAAAAGGCTGTGTCACCAAGCCTACATGCGTCCATTAGATTCAGACACCACAGGACTGCTTATGGTTGATGGCTTTTGCTGAAGCCAAATGAGCAATCTGATTATTTTGAACCTGCCTATTGATTGCCTTTGATAGAATTGAAAATGCAGCTTCCTTGACACTTGTGCTTCCTTTTGAAATATACATTACCAAGACCGCATCCCAACCTCACAGCGACTTCGGGTGGCTTTGGGCTGAGCTCTCTGATAGATTATCAGAACTTTTATTGATCGGTAATTTTATCATCTTTAAATTTCAATTTACTTCTTCTTTGACTTTGCATTCCAAGAAGGTAGTTGACTTAGGTTGCTTAGATCAAAATTCTTTGTTTTTGAGAACCCAGGAAATACTAAATTTCTAAGATTCCTTGCCCCATGCTCAAGGATTCTATGTTTGCAGATTGAAGGTGGGGGCCACAAAATCTGGATTTTAAACAGGTAACCTGGGTGGGTCTGATGCAAATAGGCCCCAAACCATACTTTGAGGAAAACCAGGTAGGAGTGTGGTTAAAATTGATGTGGATAAGTTCTAGAGATCTCAATAAAGAAAAAAAAAATGTGAAAACTTTAAAATTACTATATAATTATAGGATATTGTTTTAATACGCCCAATAACCACATTTTGTTTTTAGGAGGGAGATTACAAGGCTCTTTCATAGCTGAGCAAAATGAGTCTGAGTAAATAACTTGATATTTAATTCCAGTGTAAACTAGAATGCCAGTTCCTTGCTATATATGCCTCATCAGAAAGTGGCAAAAACTAATAATAAATCATAAAGAAAATAAGCTAATATAAATTCTTTCAGGACACAGTTTCAACCTAATTTCGTGGAAGAATGGGTCTCGGGACCCGGCAATTCCTTTTTTTTATAATCTGGGCATAAATCTGTGCCTGGGAACATGGCACCTTTCCTCCTGATGGCCCTCTTCTACCGTCCTTCAAATGTGCATGCTGACACAGAGCACATTTCCACGCCCACGATCTCAGCCATATCTCTGCTTGCCGGGACTCTCCAATATATTTTTATTTTCTTTTAAGTAGTATGCATTCATCTTATTCTGACTCTGGAGGCTTTTCATCAGTAAAACGCATCTGTTCCCAGATCCCATAACAATAACAATAAGGCTTTCACACAGGGCTCCAGGTGGGTGGAACCCCACTGAAGGAGCCCTCAGTTCCAGCTAGTACATATTTCCAATGGATCGTTTCCCTAAAATATACGCTTATGACACAAACATTTTTTACTTCTCTCTGAACACTCATGAAGGAAAAATTCTCCCTCTTAAAAACAAAACAAAAGAGCGAGAATATCATCTTCTGGAAAAAAATTTCACTTCTTCAGCTCCCCACTTTTTAAAAGACTCTCGTAATTTGTATTCATGGACCTATTTGCATGTAAATATTTGCCTGTATTAAGTATACATAATTTTTGTATTAATAGTTTTGGTCTCATTGTATAAGACCATTAAATTAGGGTAGAATACCTGAAAACTTGCATTATCTAGGTATTAATCTAGAGTAGTAATTAAATGGTTTTTGGTTGGTTTAGACCTAGGCACATGAGAGAGGGACTTCTCATGCCAGTAAGTTCAATTTTGACTTGCTTTGTTTGTATTCACAAAGCTGTTTCCAAACTTGCTGCAGAAGAGTATGTTGGCATGCTCCTTATTTATTGAAGTAGGTGAATAGTGATGTTTCTGGAATAATAATGGACCTGGCATTGGGACATTCCTCTCTAATGGACACTAGCTAGTCTGAAATTTTATCAAGACCCACTTTCAAAACCTGTGACTTTGCCGGGAGGCTCTGCTCCGCTTCTCTCTGCAGCCCCATGGTGAGCTATTTTTAAGCTGCACATGTTTGATTTTGCAACTTGTGACAATTTGAAAAGCATAACAGTGTCTGTTCCCACTGAGACACACAGAATACACCAAAATGCATTGGGAGGAGCAGACTTGCGGGGGGAGAACTCCGTGGTGGCAAGTCTTCTCTGCAATCACTGGGTACTCTCTTTCTTGAAGGAAAGCCAACCCACTTCCCTTAATCAATCAGTCATGTTTATTCTTCCATTCTAAGGAGCAAAAGGTGACCCAAGTGTATTTAAGAATTGCTTTTCTTGGGCTTGGACGTCTCAAAAAGATCTGATCAAAAAAAAAATTTTTTTTTTTCATCCAGAATGCAATGAGGAGAAATACATCTTGAAATGACCCTGTGTGTTTGTGTTCCTCTGTAACTTACCAAGACTAGTGGTTGTAGTGGTTGCTTGAGGAATCCTCCCTCACAGGAGCTTTGGTTTGTACCACATTGCATGCCAGTTTGTCTTTAAATTAAATGTAGCAGTGACTTGACCCCAGGAAATGTTAGCAGCCTCTATACCACGTGCGGGAAAGGTGCTAAGTGATTTGCTCATCTGTAAAACCTTTGGGCTTTGTGAGCTGTTGGGAAGTTCACTCACATTTCTCCGTGAGTGACCATGGCTTTGCACAAGCATTTCTGAAACATTCAGGACACCTGTTATTTTTGAACATGCCGCTTTGACTACTGATATTGTTGGAGGTAATGGTTATATTAGTCAAATTAGCTGATAATTAAGAACATTTTTCTTTTTTATTTTCAAATACTCTGTAGCATTTTTGTATTTATTGTCTTAATTTTGTACTGTGTTCTCCTAAGGATAGCATTAAACAACAATGTTTCTCCTACACACCTCCCAGTAATAAATAGATATAGACAGTGGGTTCCCCAACAAAATCTGCCATTGTGATTGCTTTCCCTAGAGAAAAGATTGACTAGACTGGTGCTCTGGGCTTCTGCATCAAAATTGAGCCTGGAGCGCCTGGGTGGCTCAGTCAGTTGAGGGTCTGATTCTTGATTTTGGCTCAGGTCATGATCCTATGTAGCTCCACGTAGGGCTCCACACTGGGTATGCAGCCTGCTGAAGACTCTGTCTCTCCGTCCTTCTGCTTTTCTCCTCCATTTGTGTGTGCTCTCTCTGTCTCCAAAAACGCAACCAAAAATTATATGTATATAATATATATATATATATATATATATATATATATATATATATAATATATAATACACACACACACACATATAATCAAATAAAATAAAAAACTAAGCAAAATTGAGCCTTTACAAAGGGCTGATTTCAAGAAAGTTCCTCAACAGAATGAATGGCAGGATATTGGTGGAATGTCTGGAAGCTACAGAAGGATGCATATCCAGAGAAGATTCCCATGCATACATGTACTGTAGGTATCTACACGGCTCATGCTTGCATTTCCTTCAAATTTTTGCTGAAATGACAGCTCAGCAAAGAGTTTCCGGATCACCCCAATTTACCTCCACTGCTGTCCCCTCCCTCATTCAGCATATTCCATTCTTGCTGTATTTTACTCTTTCTCCCTATTGTGATGTAAGTTCTATAAATCACCGGTTTTGTCTGTTTGGTTTATTTGTGTATATTCAGAACCTAAAACAGTAATGCACCCTAGGTACTAGAAAGGTATTTTTAAATATTTATTTACATTTTGAGTAAACTTTTGAGATAATTGTAGGTTGACGTGCAATTGTAAGAAATTATGCAGAGATCCCATGATAAAGTATCCAGTTTCTCCCAGTGGTAATATCTTGCAAAACCATAGTAGAATATCACAGCCAGGATACTGGCATTGATAGCAGTCAGAACAGTTTCCTCGTGTTGCACTTTTATAGCTACATCCCCTTCCCTGTGTCCCTTACCATTTTCTTAATCTTTGGCATACACCAATCTGGCTTCTATTTTTATAGTTTTGTCATTTCAAGGATGTTACATAATGGAATCATGCAGTATGTAACCTTTTGAGGTAGGCTTTTTCCACTAAACATAATTCCCTTGAGTTCATCCACGTTGTGTATATCAATAGTTCATCTTACTGCTGGGTAGTATTCCGTAGTATGGTAGCCTCATAGTTTGTAGCACCATTCCCCTCTTGAAGGACATCTAGGTTGTTTCCAGTTTGGGGTATTAAAAACAAGAATTCTGTAAGAATTTATGTCAAAGTTCTTGTCTGAATATAGATTTTCATTTCCCTGGGATAAATGCTCAGGAGTGCAATTGCTGGGTTATATGGTTGATGTATTTTTAGAATTTTAAAGAACTATCAGACTGTTCTTCAGAGTGGCTGTACCATTTTTCATTTGCACAAGCGATGTATGAAAGTCCCAGTTTCTCTGTGTCTTTGCCAGCCTTTGGTCTTATCACTATTTTTTTTTTTTTTTTCATTTTACTCATTATGATAGATGTGCAGTGATCCGTCATTGTAGTTTTATTTTGCATGTCAGTAATGACTAATGAGATTGAAAATCTTTGGGTATGCTTATTTGACCTCTGTATGGATCTTCTTCAACTTGTGATGGGCTGTGTTCCATCATAGGTTGAATATATGGTTAAGTGAAAAATGCAGTTAATACATCTAACGTACTGAATGTGATAGCTTAGCCTAGTCTACCTTAAACTTGCTCAGAACCCTTGTATTAGCCTACAGTTGGGTAAAATCATCTAACTTAAAGACTGTCTTAAAATAAAATGTTGAGGGTCTCCTGGGTGACTCGGTTGGTTAAGCGTCCCACTTCAGCTCAGGTCGTGATCTCGTGGTCTGTGAGTTCGAGTCCCGTGTCAGTCTTTGTGCTGACAGCTCAGAGCTGGAGCCTGCTTCAGATTCTGTCTGCCTCTCTCTCTCTGCCTTTCCCCCACTCACACTCTGTCTCTCTCTCTCTCAAAAATAAATAAAACAGGGGCGCCTGGGTGGCGCAGTCGGTTAAGCGTCCGACTTCAGCCAGGTCACGATCTCGCGGTCCGTGAGTTCGAGCCCCGCGTCGGGCTCTGGGCTGATGGCTCAGAGCCTGGAGCCTGTTTCCGATTCTGTGTCTCCCTCTCTCTGACCCTCCCCCGTTCATGCTCTGTCTCTCTCTGTCCCAAAAATAAATAAAAACGTCGAAAAAAAAATTAAAATAAATAAATAAATAAATAAATAAAACAATAACAATTTTTTAAAAATAAAATGTTGAATATGTCATGTAATTTATTGGATACTGTCTTGAACCTGGAAAACCAAATGCTCGTGTGGGTGTGGGATGGTTGTAACCATATTGGTTACTTACTCCAGTGACTGCGTGGCTGACTGGAAGCTATGGCTGCCCAGTATCCCAAGAGGGTATTGTACTGTGTGTCACTAGCCTGGAAAGGGATCAAAGTCAAAATCTGAAGTACAATTTTTGCTGAATGCATATCACATTTGCACCATTGTAAACTCAAAGAATTGTAATCCGGGGACCATCCGTGTATCTTTTTTTCAGTGAAATGTCTCTGCTTGTCTTTTGTTCATGTTCTAGTCGCATTGTGTGCCTTGTACTGTCGAGTTTTGAAAGTTCTTTCTATATTCTAGATGTTAGTCCTTTGTCAGATATGTGTCTCACAAATATTTTCACCTACTCCATAGCTTGTCCTTTCATTATCTGAACAGGGTCTTTGATGGGTGAGTTTTTAAATTTGATGACATTCAGTTCATCATTTTCTGCTTTATAACTAATGTTTTTTTGTGGGATGTCTTAGAAATCTTTGCCTAGCCCAAGATTTTGAAGATTTTTCTCCTAATTTTTCCTTATAGTTTTACATTTGAAGATTTTTCTGCTATGTTTTCCTTATAGTTTTACATTCAAGTCTGTAGTTCATTGTGAGGTAATATTTGTATAACGTATGATGTATTGGTCAAAGTTCAGCTTCTGCCTATAGATGTTTAATTTGTTCTGGTTCCACTTGTTGAAGGGATGTTTCCCTTCATTGACTTGCTCTCGGCATTTTTGTCAAAAATCAGTTGTGCATCTTGTATGGATCTGTTTCTAGACTTTGTGTTCTGTTCCACTGAACTGTGTGTCCATCTGTCTACAATTAGCACTGTCTTCATTACTGTAGCTATCTACCTCTTGAAATCAGGTAGAATGATTTCGAGACTTACTCTTCTTTTCAAAGTCGTTTTAGCTATTCTGGCTCCTTTGTCCTTTCCAGTATATATTTAAAATAATCTTGTCTATATTAAAAAAATCTTAATGCGATTTTGAGATTGGAATTTTTGACATTATGTTAAGCCTGTATATCAGAGAATTGACATCTTTACTATGTTGAGTCTCCCAGTACGTGAACATGCTGTGTCTCTCCATTTATTTAAATATTCTTTTATTTCTTTCATCAGTTTTTATAATTTTCAGAACACAAGTTTTACTCATGTTTTGTTAGATTTACACCTAAATTTTCATTTTTTTGGAGCAGTTGTAAGTGATTGTATTTTAAATTTCAGCATCCGTACGTTTATTTCTAATACAATTGATTTCTCGGTAGTACAATTCAGTGTTCAGCTAGTATCCTGTGGCCTTGTTGAACTAACTAATTCTAGTTTTGCTGTCGCTGTTGCTGTTGTTGTTGTTGTTGTTTTAGATTTCTTGGAATTTTCTCTCATTTCCACTCCAGGCCATGCCACCGTCATGATGGCCCTCATAGGTGTCTCTTCTTCCACTCTTACTGCCCTCCAATTCATCCTTTAGATAGCAGATGGGTCTATAATTTCCCTATTCCCAGGAATGACTTTCCAGCACATACAGACTAGATCCAAACTCCATACCCTGGGCTGTATGGCCCTGCACATAAGCTCTGGCTAGAAGCCCCATGTGTCTCTATGAAATCATCTCCTGTAAGTCTCTTCTGGCTCAGTATGCTTCAGCGGCCATACCCTTCTTTCTGTTCCTTTAGGATGCAGAACTCTTACTCAGTTTGGAGTATTTGTATAAACTTTTCACACCATTTGACATGTTTTTGTCTTAAACATTTATGGCTGACCATTAGCTCCTTATTATAATTTTATATCTCAGCTTAGTTGTCTTTTCCTAGAGATGTCTTCCCTGACTACTCACTTTCTATTCTACCAACCTGGTTTCATAGTCTCCATAGTACTTATCTACATGTGATATTTTCCTTATTTTTTGCTAATTTGTTTTTTGTACTGACATGTAAGCTCCATGAATACCATGTAATTTATGTAGAAATTACATACTGAGCTCTTGTTATGTTCCATATGTGGTTCCAATGCCAGTGTTTTGTCTTTCTCCCTTACTGTTGTATCTCCAGCACTAGAATCACGTATGGAATGTAACAAGTGCTCAGTACATAATTTCTACGTAAATGAATGAAAGTGTTGTATTTAATGTCATCTCTACCATATCTTGTTTTACTCTTTAAGAAATGAACAGAATACCCAGATCCACATTTTATAGATAAGAGAATGAGGCTTTAGAATAATGAGCCCAACTATGGAACTATAATAGTATAGTTCTTCTGCCTGTTTCAAACTTGATGCCATTACTCATGGCAGATATATGTGAGCAAGAACTTCAAAACGTATGTTGCTAAACTTTGTGTATGAAATCGTTTCTATCTCAGACACTTTGAACTGAGGTTCTGAAAATTCCTGGAAAGCATGTTTCATTACCCCATTCAGATGATTATACCACTGTTTCTGGGCATGTGGGAGAGTTCTAGAAAGAGTGTGTTGTTACCCCTAAATCTGTTTATGATTCTTGGAGTGCTTCTTTGCTTACTGTAAAAAGAACATCATTTCATGCATCATATTGTTGGGAAATATTAGTTCCAACTAGGATAGTTACAACTGTCAAGGAGAAAAAAAAGTCTTATCTAGGTATTTAAAGAAAAAAAATTTAATGTTTATTTCTGAGAAAGAGAGAAAGAGAGAGAGAGAGACAGACAGTACATGAGTGAGAGAGGGGCAGAGAGAGAGGGAGACACAGAATCCGAAGCAGGCTCCAGGCTCTGAGCTGTCAGCACTGAGCCCGATGCGGGGCTCATACTCACAGATCTGGAGATCATGACCTGAGCCGAAGTTGGATGCTTAACTGACCGAGCCACACAGGTGCCCCGTTATCTAGGTATTTAAATATGAGGGATGTGCATTCTGTGTATACTAAATCTCATGGAGATAATACTTATATTTATACAAAATAAGCAGAAACAAATATGCACCCTGGGAATACAAATTAGAGTGTAGACAAATCCTAGAAACCACCCAAAGCACTCAAGAATAAAAAACAACAACAGCACCTTCTAAGAAGGCAGGCATGTAGTTTTCTGGCTTTCATAGCAACTGCCTACCTCTACGACTGTCTTTAATAGAAGAGTACTTTGTGAAAATTGCGAACTCTCACACTTGTTCTCACTATTCAAAATAAGTCAGTTGGTAGAGAGCTAGCAAGTGGCATTTTGGCCTCTTAGAAATATGGAGAAACTGAGTCTGTTCTTTCTGTTAGGATAATGCAGTAAATTAGTTTTGGAGCTCTGTTGCCTAGAGGCAAAGTACAGGGGCTTAAGAGTTCTGGTTTCCAGACTGCTGTGTTTTGAAAGAGACTGATTTTTTTATTTTATTTATTTAATTTTTAAATTTCCAAATACTTGAGGCTGGACGGTGCCAAAAACACAACCAAATTTAGGTAACAGCTTCTTTTCTACCTCTTTGCCCATGAAGTGGAATATACTTATCTGTGACAAAACAGCCTTGCCTCCATTTGGTGGTAAATGTTTAACTTCGTTTGTTTAGAATCAGGGTCAGCTCCTCAAATGTACCTTTTTGCTGTTTAGGCTTTCTGAATCTGATTAACACTGTATCAGGGAATTGTCTGATGTCTGACCTTGAACAGCATGCTTTTCTACTTCCTTTTTTTTTTGGCGGGTGGGAGGGGGGAGTCATTTTGTACAGCTTTAGACACCGAGATTCTCCCCCAGCAGGCTTGATTGCATTAACAGACTTTTTAAAAAAATTTTTTTTATTGGTACCCGAAGGGTTTCAGCCCCAGTGACCTGTCATCTGTCCCCTCACCTGCTTACATGCTGATTCATTGATGAGCTGGCATCACAGTCCCCGCCTCCCCGTGAATGGTCTGTGAGGTTGCAATTGCTCCTGGAGAGGGGATGCTGAGCTGAGCCACAGTGGGGTACTACAAGTGGGAGCCAGCAGCCTATCTGTTGCCACAGAAGAACTTGGTGACCATACTGGGAAGCAGCCCCTTTTCACCACCCTGTTACTGTTCTATCTGTATCCGGCTGCTCTAGCTTTTTAAAGGAATTTCTGATTCAGGCACTAACAGCTAATTCCACAGGAGTTGTAAGGCAGCCTGTGACATAAACTGAGACAGAAGTTTCCCCTCAGAGACTGTTTTTTTTTTTTTTTTTTTTTTTTTTTTTATTGGCAAAGACTTCTGGCTCTCATCAGAGGAATACCTTGTTGCTTAAGATGAGTGGCTGTAGAAAACGGTGTAAACGTGAAATACTGAAATTTGCCCAGTACCTTCTCAGACTATTAACAGGTTCTCTTCATACAGGTAATGACTTTTTTTTTTTTAATAATAGAGGCTGATAGAGTATGGTAATGAAGTTGAAACGGACTAGGAAAGGCTCACTATTTCTGTGTTGTGTTTATTTTTAATGTTGTCAATAAAATACAATTGTGAGTGTTTGCTGAGACTCACGTTTCTAAAAATGTGTGCAGTGCAGCTCTAATTTTGGGGTAGAACTGGATGCTATGGATGTATCTTTTATGTCTTTTTGGCAGTGTTGCTGTTAAATGTGCCTCAATCTGAGGAAGCAGTGTCTGCAGAGTAGATTTTTTTTTTTTTTTAATGCATGCTTGCGTGAGGGGTTTCTCCTTCTCTCCTGCTTGCTGCAGTTTGGTGGAAAACCACTTATCTGTTTTCTTCTTGCATGTGTTTAGAAATTCTCTAGAACTCTTTGATCATTATAAGCCATAGATTATTTCTAGTATTTGATCCCTGAACTAGGCAGTGAAAGAGTTAAGGCCATTCCTTTTGGATTTTTCAGTTGCTTGCAAAATGTGAGCAAAATGTGAAAACAGCTAAAGAGTAAAATGTCCATGAGAGGTTTGATATTTGTTTCATTGCAGTTATTTCGATAGTCAAAAATTTGCACTATTGAAATAGAAACTCTATTTAAATCTAAGTGTTGATAGCAAGAAAATATTTTTAAGATGTTCCAAAACTGTGAGCCTAAACTAGCAGTTTTGCTACCCGTGAGGTTCCTAGGCAATGCTGTTATTAAGATACTGACAGGTGGGACCCAAACTATGTCCACTGTGACAATAGATATTTTTAATGGGCTATCAAACTTCTGAGAGGCGAAGCTTGCTCAGTAGCATACTATAGTTTGATTCTGCCCATGAAGAAGTATTGGTAGCTTTATTTTTTCAGCTTAAATTTGTTTTCTTTAAATAACTAGAAAGAAGGGCTAGCAAGTAAACCTATACATTATGATGCAGAGGTTGAGGGATGAATTTGAGCAACATTTGCTCTAGGAAATAAACTCTTTAGTGTTAACAACAGAATTACATATATGATTCTGTCAATAATCCGATAAGGAAGAACACTTTTGAGAGAATAGCTGTGAAAATCAATCCATTTCTTGGAAAATCAAGTATTAATAAACATCAATAGAATTGTTATCAGATGCTAATCTTCAAGCAGTGCCGATCGTGGTGACTTCTGATGCTTTGAAGAGTAATCACTGACAGTCTGTACCTGACTTTTGTTAACTTTGAGTTCTGTTGTATTTTCCACCCAGTTTTTATATTTCTGTTACCAATACATAGTCCCATCAATATGACTTCACTTGATCGATGATACTAATATATTTGCTTTAAGTTTTCCGTTCAGGATGGTGTGCCATTTGTGATATTGTGTCTCATTGGACAGTGCTCAATATGTGGTCTTTAATCTTGCTCTGAAATTAGAGAAATATTTTATAAAAGAAAGCTTTCTAAGAGGTTTCCATGTTAGTCTGTATTTTCCTCTTTGATAAAGCAATTTTAAGGTTTTACCTGTTTCTTACTGGATTTAGGTGGATTGCTCTGCCTTTTTGTTCGGTCCATGCATAGTTTCCTTAAACTTTCATTTTCAAAGGATTTTATGAAGATGGTAAGTGGTTGCAAAGTCATAAACCATAAATATTGAATCTAAATTACAGTGGTTATCCAATGACTGGATGGTAATTTATAATATGAAATTTATGGGAAGCTGGTATAGCAGCAATTTTTCCAGACTTATTTAATGCATATTTAGAAATCAGTATAGGTGGGACTCCTTTCTGAGCCACAACAGAAAAAAAAAAAAAAAAGAACTTTGAGAAACAGGACAGATCATTATACAGTAGTAAGATAGATTTATGACCTCAGAAATGTGATTATAGCAACTTCTTTCTTGTAAAAATCTTTTCAACTCAGGCTCTAATACTAAACATTGTAAAATCTAGCCAGAATCTTTACAACCACTCAAAATGCAACTTGGAAAAGCCAATTTATGCATTTACTAGATGCTGTGATAATATACACTGTTCATATTGCAGAATCTAATGTAAAATTCATTAGAACACTTTCAAGTCCCTTGGCTTGTAATTAATGAAGAAGTAGGAAGCAGAGTTGAATTAGTTTAAAAATTTTGCTTTAAGGTTGGATATGCAAGCATTTGTTAATTGTATCCTGAACAATCAGCATATGTCTTTGTAGTTATCAAAATTTTAAAACAATACCAATATGTCTCGGATGATTTTTTTTTCTTCATTTTACCAACAAGGTCTTTATTCTCGCTTTTTCCATTAAAGATGTGATCTGAAGAAATAGTGATTTTGTTTTACATTTGAAAACAGGTTAATTCTGAAATACATAACCTGTATTGTTGGGAGTTGCCTTTCATTGATATCCAGAATACACATGCCTTTACACAAACACAGAAAATTTGAAGTAAAAAGAAATTTTCATGGATACAAACTCCACTTTGATGTGTTTTATTGGTGTTATAACAAGTTAGAGGAAAGCAGCTATTTTTTTTTTTTTTCTGAGAGCTTTTCATGTAAGTTTTGGCAATGCCTAGGATTGCTTATAAATAAATAATTAGTAATTCATATAAAATAATCTTTGCCAAAGAGAATATAAAATGGTAAAGATTTGTCCAGGTAATATTATTTTATTTTACCAGAAACATTTTACATATTTTTATCATGGCAAATCATTTGTCAAAGAATAGATTTTACAGACACAAAAATTGGCTTTACTTATGAAAATAGAAGCGTTTTTAAGGATCCTTTGTTATATATAATACTTGTCAGAGATCCATAAGCAAATACTACCTGTTAATGGCATGTCAGTGTAGTGTAGTGAAATACAGGATTAACTATCCTAATTCCTTTTTGATTTGAGACCTGCATCTTCATGTACCATTCTATACCCAATTCTAGACGGGCTCATAATAACCAATATATTCTCACACATCTAAATAAATCAAGGTGATTTATGACAATTGTAATATGACAATTGTAATATGACACTGGTAATTTGAATGGGCGCTTCGATAGGCAATTTGTGTACCATAGGAACATCTAAAACACCCTCTCACATAAATGCTGACCTATTAAGAAAGGGAGAATGATATCACAAGCACCAGATTTTGAACTGTTTCTTCTTGATATGTGAAATTTACTATTGGAATGTTTTATGGAACTAATTTGGGATTTGTTTGGACATTTATCCATTCTCTATACATAGTTTTCTTGAAAAGTCAAGATCTGAAGTCACTTTCTTATTAGCAAGTATACCCCAAACATATATCTTAGGTGGATATTGCCTGGGGCTCTTTTTCAGGCTTCAAGACAGCAAGTTACAGGTGTGGCCAAGTTTCACTCTCCACCCAAGGGAACCAAAGCAATTTAAACCAAAATATCCTATTAAGCATCGAATTACTATTTAACTTGTGGGTTAAAGTATTTCAAACTTAATGAAGTTGTATTATTAAAAACATGAAGTAAACATTCATCATTTCATCAAGTAGAAAATTTTAGATTGAGAGAGAGAGGGTGTGCAAGCAAGCACATTTATTTCCCAAGGTTGCGTGGTTTCCAGCCTTACATTCACTGTTGAAGTTACTGTGAATCAAGCCATCCACAGGGCTAGTGATATAAAGATTGAGATATTTTTATGTTACATTTTGTAAGTGTGAAGTGAAAATAAAGGGTGAGCTGTAGAAAAATTGGAGAATTAAGAGTGCCTGTTTCTAGCTATATCTACTTTCTTTTGCTTTCCCCTCTTTCTTCCTCATGGTTACAAGTTACAGGATCGAGTCTTCAGTCACCTCTGACCCTCTCTTCTGTCCTCATCACTGCCACGTTTGAACACGGGCAGACACATCTCTTGCAAAGGATATGTTCCTGAAGACCTCATGTATATAAAAATCCACAAAACACAAGTTTAATTCTGGCAAAAGGTGACCGGTGTTTCTGTTTCCCAGTTCACATGGCTCTGACATGTGATGATGGAATAAGCAGTTTCTATTTGCTTGGCCTGCCGACTCTGAAATTATGCTGTTCACGATTAAATTTTTATTTTTTAATTCATTCAAATTTTGCTACAAAGTGAGATCGCACTCCTTATAGACTATGTGACACTTGCGTTACTGAAATGCACATCAAGTGCCGCCATGATCTACTCCGTTTTCTTGTGCTGCTTCTATTGAAACCTCCCCTTAGGTGAGAAGAGAGCAGAGAAGGATGATGATGTTTACAGTTGACTTCCTAGGAAAAAAATGTCATTGTGTTGCTTTTCCCAGCAGAGTATATATTTGAAACTCTATCAGAAGAATTATTTTGTCCTCTATTAACGAGTTGGACTTTCATTCAGGATCCTCAAATTCTGCCATCACAGCCAAATCTAGTTACAGGATCCCTGAACTCAGTGGCAAAAAACACCTATATATGAAGACATATACTGACTACCCTTTTCATTTCAGAAGAAAATCTGCATGCAAATGTTTAATAACCTTGTATTTTATGTTCCTTACCATATAGTTAGTCTATGAGGTAAACTTGTAGGGCTTGAAGACTCTATAAAAGAAGACTGTTTAATCATTGTGAGAATTCCAAACTAGTCCATGATCCCATCCCAGTCTTAGATATGCTAAACTCTTCAAACTCACTTGTTGACTGATGGGCAAAATGAATCAATATGTAACATGCAGTCTAAAAGGAAGAGCTAATATTCATAGAAGCAGCTGTTTTTGCCACTCTTGGTTAGGGTAATCAGAGCTTTCTTACCAGAAACTTCAGCAATTAGACATCAGCACTTCGTTGAAGTTCTGGAAGAAATATTGAAGCTTTACATCATAGGACCAGGACTGTTGAGGATATGATATGTTGATTGTGATATGTTAAGAGTTATCTTTCCTGGCAGGAAAGAGATATCATACTCAAGAAAAGGATTTGATAAAGGGACTGTGTATGTGAGTAGGGTATAAGGGGATCAACAGGGGTAATGTGTGCTCTGAAGCTAGCAACAGCAGACTGCTGAAGGGCCAAGGGAGGGGAGCTGTCTCTGAAGCCTGGAGAGGGAAACTGTCTGCAGGGGGCTGCTTGATAGGAGACGTGGCCTTTAGTCCAGGGACACTGCCAACTCCTGGAGACCTGAGAGGAAGGGAGTTCCAAGGGCAAAAAATATATATATATATGTTGCTTCTCTTTCTTCCTACCTTCAGATTTATTGCTACTGCATCCACTGGCTGACCCCATTCTAGAAGCTAGTGAGAAAACCACTCCGAGTAGGGGAAATATGCTCATGGCTGTATTTATTAGTTTATTTTAACCCACCACAGGTATGACCACTGGCAAGACTTCCTTTGTTTACAATTACTAAATTGGTTGTGTCGCTTCCCCTCAGAAGATACTGAAAGTGGCTTGAGCAAGCTAGTCCTCTCCCTGGATGACTCCTAAGGTTTCTGTCATTCTATCACATCTTTCGCCATCCTTGTTTATCTTTCATTTTGACCCCACAGCTTCTGTCCAAAATTTCTCTGTGTGTTTCTTAAACTTTATAAGTAAAATAAACGTATACCTTCAAACCAATTGTTTTCCGAGGAGATGCCACTGTCCTCAGTCAAATTAAATGGCACAAGAAAACAATGAAATGTTTGTTACATGAGAAGACAGTATTGTAACCAGTACGATGTGGCTATGGATTGTGTATGCTAGGTATGATGGTGGATTTTATGAGATAAAGTATATTTCCTCTCCAAGCTCCGTTTTCCAGTTTTGAGATATAATCGTGGGTTGGTTGGTGGGGAGAGGCAAAGATCTCAAGAACTGCCTGCCCTAACTTGTGGAAGAAAGCAAATTCCAGCTGGCCGTGATAGACATCAGCACCGATATAGTTTTGACAGTATCCGCCAAGCAATTTGATAAACCAACTAGTTTTTATCAAGCCTCGGCAATGGGTGGCCCCATGCCTGACATTGTCCATTTCTTCTGTCTGATTGAGATACCACAGTAACACCAGAATGTCTCAAAATGTTTTCTATTTGAGGCCTATGTTAACTTTAAGTTTTTAAAGGTGGTTGCTTAGGACCGTGCAGCAGGATAACATCTCGGAATGGCTGAGGAAGGGCAGTAATCATGATAATAATCAGAGAGAACTGAGTGGGTAGCCAGGGTGGAAGAACTGTACCAGGTTTGGTTGGAGGAATAAACTCTGTAAAAAGCATGCCGTCATTTGACAGCCTCCTTTATGTGTCTCGTGTCGGGCTCACTGTCTGGCTCTGTTGTGCTTCCCCTAATGTCTTTTCATCAACGGTCTTCATGACCGTAACATAAAATATATTACATTAAAAATGAAAAAAAGGACTTCTGAGAACGCGTTCCAGGAGAGCTGTTCTCCCTGCCCAGCGCCCGGCTGTGCTTCTGGAAGGCAGTGGCACGCACAGAGGAGGAGATGGGAACCTCATGTTGGAATTTCAGCCCATCCTTCATCCTACAGTTGTTAAGTCACCCGGCTGCTCTGAGTTGGGTCAATTCATCTGTCAAGTGGGAATATCCCTACCTATATTTCTGTTATTGTGAGGCATTTAGCAAATGGTAACTTGTGTCATTATTACTGATCTGGTATCTGTAGGATGTTCTGTTTTTGTTTTCATTTTTTTGTTGTTGTTCGTTTCAAATTAAATTTTCCCCAAAGGTAATTGGATACCTAGTCATCCTTGTGCTGCCTGGTAATTAGAAATAAAGAGGAAGCAACCTGTATAAATTACTGCAATTTTTAAACTCTTTTGCTTTTGCTTTTATTAGTTTTTAGTAACTATAATTGCCTCTTATTCATTCAACTAACATTTGTTAAGTGCTTGTTAAGGACTGAGCCTTGTGGTTTTATAAACTATTTCTTCACAATTCCTTCCTTCCCTATGTTACCCTGCCAGTAGAACCAATAAATGCAGGGCAATTAACTCAAGAAACCAACGTGCACTAATATTTCCAGAAACAGAGGGGAACTGTCCTATGTAGTTATAGCCAAGAAGAGGCAAGCACAGTGGGCAACCTAAGAGAGACGATAAGTCTTTAAGACACGTTCCTCTGAAGAAATTAGAAGGAGAGGCTGGTAAGGGAGGAGCCAAGCAAGAAAGGTGAGGAAGCAGCGGGGAGGGAGAGGATCAGTGGGGTTATTTGTAGAAGGAGGAAGTTTTGCTAAAAGGTGGCGGGATCGCTGCAGAAACCAGCAAAGACCACTAGAAGGTTCTATTCCTTTTCCAGATAAATACTTCTGTGGCTTATTGAGCAATAGTGAATCTTGCATTTCTGACCTTCCCCTGGGATCTGTCTTCACTGATGTGCACTGACTTCCGTACTTTTTGAACTCTCATCAACCCTGTATTATTTAACAGATTCAGGTGTTAGAGTCACAGCTCAAGTAGATCTGAATCTTCTAAAAGACATTTAAAAAATTAATTCTCCAGCTCTCCCCTAACACTGTCCACTCTATGGTATCTGCTTAAAAATGTAGTTTTAAGGGAGGGTATCATAAATAAATATGTTTCCTCATATAATTTAACGTGTTCCTTTCCCACAGAGAACTTATCCCAAGGTGCCACATCCAAGAAGTGGTGGGGCTAAGGTATAAAACTAGATTTTTTAGAATCCAAACTCTACCTTTGTTTCAACACACCGTTCTCCTTACTCAAACTCAAACTCACTCTGAAATGCTCTATGATGATTTTAATTCTCAGGTCAGATACCACCTTAGTGAGCCATTTCCAGTCCAAAACAGCCCTCCCCTCGTCACCTCTAATGACTTTCTTGTATATCATCTTTTTGAAATTTATTAGGTAGATAGGGTGACCAAAACTGAGGCACTTTTCAGAGTAAAAAAGAGGCATTCCTAAACACAGCACAAATGCAAGCCTGTCCCAGACAAACTGGGATATTTGGTCACCTTCCCCGGAGAAATGTCCACCATCTAAAATAATTGTGATTATTTACAAGTGTCTGCAAACTGGAATGTGAATTCCTTTTTAGGACCATGTTTGTTTTGTTCACTATTGTAATCCAGTGCCTAGACCATGCCCAGAACATAATAAATGCTCAGTAAGTAGTCACCAGATACATGACTGAATTGCACACCAGTGCTTTCTACATCTTCTGCTTCTGTTTTACTGCATGTTTTCTCCCAGTTTGACAGGATTGTTATTGTTTGCCTCTATCACTTCTTGTGATCTGGGTCGCGTCAGCTCCCCGTTCTAATCTCTGCTGTTGTTCCGCTTTTTCTTATCTCTGCCCAGTTCTTCTTCCCATTATAGAAACTGTTACAGGTAATCCAGAGCCCTGTAAGTCTGAATTCTCTCTAATTGTACACAGAAGAGGTATAACTACCCATTTAAAAATAGGGGTAGGTACTGTTTACTTGTCTATTTGCTTCAGAAGTCACGTATCCTATGAGTGATTTATGTATACATGTCTATGTATTTTCTCATTTTTCTACAGTGAACATATTATATGTATAATGATTGCATTTGAATATTTGTCAGGTAATAAAGTAGAAATTTATAAGTTCTTCTGGTCTTCAGCTACAGTAAACCTGCTAGAGATGAAAATATGCCACCTTGGATATACTATAAATTTAAGAGTATTAGAAAAATATATATTATCATGATTTCAGTTTTCTGTTTTTTATGTACAGTTTTCTCTTCAGCTGCCTTACTACTTTGAGAAAATTGTAAGTTCCCCTAGCTCAGTATTATCACCTCTACAATGGGAAGATTTCTGTTGTGCAAGGTCACCAGGTTAGGACAAGAGGCTTAAAGCCTGCCAAATCAGTCAAGTTCCTCTTCTATAATACATTGTTAGGATACATAGAGCCTGTTTTATTATGGGGTATACATAGAAGAGTTTTCTACCGTCTTATAATTCCCTGAGCCAAACAAGTCAAAAGGCGTCAAAGGGCTATGAAGCCAGGTCTATAAAAAGCTTTTAGAACTTTTAAAGATCAGTTTTATGCTGTGTCTACTAAAGTCCCCCAAGGGAAACTATACAGCCAACTGCTGGGCATTTACCCAAATACATGCAATTGTGCCTTCCAGTCAGGCCTTCCTAGCGTGTCTCCAAGCAGAAGCATAGTCTATGATCTCTGAAGGTTAAGAAATTTGTTGGAGCTCAATCAGCGAAAGTGCACAACACAATGGCATTAATAAAGATATTGTTATGTATGTCATACTACTTGTAGAAATAGTTGTGTGGAATATGTTATTGGCTCACAGGTATGTGAACTCTCAATGGGCCATAAACTCTCCATTGGTCTAACTTCTTTTCAGAAGAGAATATTGGCGGCCGAGTTACTGGAGTGATTTTTCCAAGGTCATGAGACCAGTTAGTCTTAATACTAGTCAGTCCATTATACCATCATTCCAGAAGCACATTGTTCTGTCAGCTTTACATTGTGATAAGAGCCTGTGGTAGTGGCTTGGTCTGAGAGAAATGCCTGGTCTTGGTGGCCAAGAAGTCCTGAACTGAAGTCTTAGCACCGTCGGTGTTAGTAGGAGACCTCAGGCAAGTTTGTATTCAGATATCCTGTGATGTCTGTTTCCTCATCAGAAAAATTAAGTGATCCCACTTCAAGCTGCCACCAGGGACTTTTTGAAGTCAGCATTTTTAAGGGCAATAGTTGGGGATCAGTATTCATTCAAACAGTCTGAAGCCCTGTTTTGGATACTGATAAATCACGTGAAACTTAGCAGCTAAGTCGTTCAGTTGTTTTGGCCAAAGTGTGTTTGGTTTATATCGATTTAAAATTTTCAAAAAGTAAATAGAATACCGAACTTAAAGATCTCCTTCAAAAATGATACAGTGTAAAATCTGTATACTTAAAGTGTTATACTCAGTGATGCTTTAATACTCTCACCAAAAATCCTCTCCGGCCTAAAATAAAAATTGCAGGCAACTTGTATATTTCTACAATATGTGCAACATATATGTTTTTGCTAAAAATTCGTGAGTATGAAGTACTGAATTTTTTTTAAGTTAGTTAATAAAGCTTTTTTCTTCATCAATTGATGAAATTAGTAACTGTACCTATCCTGCCTATTTTCTAGGATACAAAATGTAATAGAATTAAAAAATAATGGGAAGTAGAAATTATCTCTTTCAGAAGTCAGTATTATGAACCTGATGATTTCTTAAATTCCTTATGAAATATTATAAGGGGATAGGAGGTGTACATTGATACTAAAATCCTATATTTAGGAAAACCAAATTTATTTAATACAATTCATTTATGTTTTAAGACTTCAATTATGAATGATAAAATAAGATTAATCTTGGAAAGTATTTTATTATGAAATAATGAAATTTTAAAATCTCAGAGTCTATATATAAATTTAAAGGATACACGAGGGCTATACTCTTAGGGTTCAGAACAAGAAAAGCAGTCGCTAGAAATGTGAAGTCAGCCCATTCAAGCCTCTAGAAATTTAGGTAAATGATACTTCTTCCTTTGTTTTTGTTCCATTTAACATACTAAAATTTTTATTTCGAAGTAAGCACTTTTTTTTTTTCTTTTTTACTTACTCCAGATACTGACCTCTACATAAGGACAGTCTTGTGCTTGAAATCTGTCTTCACCAGTCATTAGCAGTATGATCTTGGCAATTTTCTTTACCTCACTCAGACTCAATGACCTCATCTGTAAAAGGGGATAATGACAGGGCCACCTTCAAAAAGATTTTGCCAAACATGCAGATAATATGCAGACTTAAGATAGAGTCTGACACAAGGTAATTGTTCAGTGACATGATTTTATAATGTGTATAAGTTCATCAGATGTTTATTGGCTTCTAGCATGTGTGATACACTAATGGGCATGGTGAGGCATATGAACATTCATGAGACACCAGCCCTACCATAAAGAAGCTTAACATTTACTAGAGGAATTAGAAAATACACAAAAAAATGTGAATACAGACTTTAATAAGTGAAGTGCCAGGAGAGAGGTTCAGACAGTGTGTTACTAGAATCCAAAGAAAGGATTTCCTTCATTTTTTGGCAAGAGAGTCGTTTTAGGGGTAATAACATGTGAGATAGGTTTTAGGAGCCATGGGTTTGGAGACACTGAGCTAGTGATTGGACTTCCCAGGAAAAGCAGAGAAACAGAGGAAGGGGAGATATAGACAGAAATATATTGCTAGGTTTCATTCATCCAGCAGATAATTGTTATGTGCCTACTCTCTTCTAGGCACTATTCTGGGAACTTAGAAAACATACATCAGTAAACGATGATTTATTGCTGTCATGGAGTGGGGAAATAGATAATAATCATACTGAGTTGATTAAATAGCATGTCAGTGGGTGATAGTTACTCTGCAGAACAGCAGAACAGGGTAAATGGGTTTGGGAGGAATGTGGAAGTTGGGGCAGGTATTAGTTTGCTTCGGCTGCTATAACAAAATACTGCAGATTTGGTGGCTTAAACAATAACAATTTATTGTCCCAAAGTCCAAGATCAAGGTGTTGGCAGGTTTGGTTTCTTCTGAGGCCTTTCTCTTTGGCTTGCACATGGTCTTGTTCTCAGTGTGTCCTCACACGGCAGTTCCTCTGTGACGACATGGCTCTGACATCTTCCTGTGTATCCAGATTTCCTTTTCTTATAAGGATACGAGTCAGATTGGATGAGGGCCCACTCTAATGGCCTTATTTGACGGAATCACCTCTTTAAAGACCTGATCTGCAAGTTCAGTTACATTGTGAGGTTAGGGGGTTAGGGCTTCAATATATGAAAGTTAGGGGAACACAATCAGCTCATAACAGAATGATGACAGTTTAAATAGAGTGGTCAGGATAAAGTGGTTAGGTCAAAATCCTGAAGCAAGCAAGAGAGCCATAGAGATGTATGGAGAAACAGATTCCAGGCAGAGAAACTTCCAGTGCAAAGGCCCTAAGACAGGCTTGCGTTCAGTGTGTTTAAAGAACAGAAAGGAGGTCAGTTAGCTGGGGCAGAGAAAAACCAACGAGGGTAATTGGAGATAAAGGCAGACAAACAAAGGAGACCAGAATATATAAGGCTTTACAGGGCATGGTGAGAACCTGGGCATTTGCTCTGAGTGGCACTGACAGCCACTGCAGGACTCTGAGCAGGAGTCAAATTCAATCATGCTAATCTCTGGCTGCTCTTTTGAGATGCACAATGGAGTAGGAGTCACCTGACTACAGCCCATGGGCCAAATACAGCCTATTGCTGGGTTTTGTATGGTCCATTAGCTAAGAATTATTTCTACATTGATAAGTGATTGATAAAACATCAAAAGAAGATTTCATGACACAGGATAATTGTATGAAATTCAAATTTAGCACCCAGAAATGAAGTTTCAGCTGGACTCTACTCATTTGGTGACATGTTACCTATGGCTGCTTTTGTGTTACAGTGGCAGAGTTGAGTAGTTATAAGGCCACCTGCTTGGCCTGCAAAGCCTACAGTATTTTCCATCTGAGTCTTTCAGGGTAAGTGCTCTGACCCCAATGCAGAGGGTCGAGGATCGAACAGTGGGGAGACTGGTGGCTCTGATCAGGACTGTAGCAGTGGAGGCCTTAGCGGGGGTTGGACAGTATTGCTACTGAGGCAGTGTGTTTGGGCGAAATGATGCGGAATGTGGATTGGGGAGAGGTTGTGGACTTGGATGCACTGCAGTTAAGCAGCTATCCTGCAGGCCTTTGAACACAGATGTGCCGCCATTACTCCAGCTTTGCTTTAAGAAGACTGATTGGCAGCTGAAGTCCATGACGGGCTGACAGCAAAGGTCAAGTCAATAGGCATGTCCGTGGCCTGGAAATGGAAAGATGAGGATGAGCAAAAGGTAGATTCAAGAGTCCCCTGAACACATCAAGCAGCTTTTCCATTTTCTGTGCCAGTAAGGAACCTTCTGTGATAATATAGCAGTTTTGCAACAACTCTAAAAATATCTTGAAGTGCTAGAATACTAGTATTCTAATTATATACCCTTTGAGTTAAAATAGAGTTCTTCAAGTGAATCAGGCCGGATGCCTTTTACAATTTAGGGCTTTGGATGTGTAATATTGAAAATATGAACTCAAAAGAAGAGCATCAGGAAAAAAAAAAGAAAAAAAAAAGAACCATCAGTAATCCATAAGTGGTCAGAGGAACTCTCAATCTGGATTTCCACCTGATTAATTAGCATTTTTTGGTCAAAAGTAAAATTCTTGAACTTTGCATTTCTATTTTGTTGTATGAGCTACTTTTATAATTTAGGTCTTCAGCCTTAGTTTTAAAGTACTTCTCTAGATGTCCGTTATCTTTGCTAAGATACCTGAGTCATGTTCTTTCCAGTATATACTGGGAAGATTGATGGGTGAAAAGACACTTAATTCAACTTTATGTGTTCCTTAAATAATCTCAATTATATTTTTCACATAGAGATTTGCCTCTTCCTTAAAATAACTCTTTATCATGATAAAAGGTGGTTATAATATTAATTCTATAGTCTTAACTGATATAGTTAAAGCAATGCTCAGCGTTTCATATATTATGTCCAAAGGTATCCAAGTTTACTTTGTGACATATATTTTCCAATCTTGATTTTGTCCATTTTTCCAATTCAGGTGATGATAAGTAAGGCTAAAACACAAAGCAGTCGAGATATAGGAAGAACAGAGTGGGCTAAAATCTTATAAATCTTTACGAAAGAAAGAGTTATATAGCATAAAATAGACTTCAAACCCAGAATTGATTTATTCATATATGAAGGAGTACAGCGTTCCTTGAATGAATATATTTCTGTTGACAGGATCTTTCAGACATAGCTATATTCTGAATTTGGACTAGTTAAAAGAAGCATGAAATATCTCTGCTGCAATGAGGAGAGGAAAGTAGGATCTCCTGTTCATCTAAAAATAATCATTCTTTACCAAGAATGGAGAGGTGATTGAGTATCCTCACTAGAATTTCCAAGGGAAAAATCATTTGTGGACAAGATTTGAGGGTGACTTACCCAGATTATGATTTAACTTCAGAAATGTCACTCAAGTTTATAGGCAGGTAATTGAGTTAGGAAGATGGTAAAATTCATTTCCTATCTTCTGGTTTATTTTTCTTAAAAGGGGAGTTCTTATTATTTATTTTTCTTAAAAGGGGAGTCTTTCAGACTCTGAGAAGTAAAAGACCCAAGTTTCACAAAAAGAGCTGGTGAAGACAATGAACTCCAAAGTGTAGTAACAGGTGGCAGTGACTCTTGAATCCATTCCTGTCATTTTTCAGAGGAACCCAAAACCCCAGAAAGCCAAGTTCATCGACTGCCCTTTAGCTAGGCATTGTTGTCTCAGTATATATTTGTGGTTGGGCTGGATTTACCTAAAAATCCAGTGGCCATGTTTGGCCAAGAACCCCTTTCTCTAGCTAAGAACCCCTTTCTCTTTCTGCTAGAGTCCAGATTATAATTCTTCCTGGTGTCTGATGCCGACATTGGTATAAGTAAGCTAATTTTCCATGGCACTTAGACTTGGCATTAAACAGCAGTTGGGTCATATAATAAGAAAGTAGCCTTTTCATAATTTCTTCCATTCTTTTGATAGAATCAGTGGACACCTTGAGCTCCTACAAATATATCTTTATAACCACTCAAAAACTTGTGACTCTGTTTTTAACAGCAGAGCAGATCTGAGGTTCAGTCTTCAAGAGGGCAAGAGGAGTAACCTAAACTTTGAGAACATACCCACGTTTGGTTTAGAAGGTATTTTCTATGGATTTATTCCATTTATGGCTAAGTAATTTTCTTTTCATGAGAGAATGCACATTTTTTTATTTTATAATACCTTTATTTAACTAAAACTGATTCATTTTAAAAACATAGATCCAGAGGTTACATGGGTATAGTACAACTGGTTAAATAAGTACTGGGTGTAACACAGATACTGCACAACCATGAAAAGGGTCCACAGATGACTGAGCTTTGAAGACATTTACCCAGGCACGACCACAGCTGCCATATCTGGGGATATGAGCAGCAGAGAATATGGTGAAAACCCATGGAATAAAAGCAAGAGGACAAATTCTGTTTTTGTTTTTTTTTAATGTTTATTTATTTTTGAGACAGAGCATGGATGGGGGAGGAGCAGAGAGAGAGAGGGAGACACAGAATCCGAAGCGGGCTCCAGGCTCTGAGCTGTCAGCACAGAGCCCGACATGGGACGCGAACTCACGGACCATGAGATCGTGATGTGAGCCGAAGTCGGACGCTTAACCGACTGAGCCACCCAGGCGCCCCACAAATTCTGGTTTTTGATTTGTTGGGTGAGGATACTCCATCCAAGCTTCGTGTGTCAAAAGTACAATGAGAAAGATTACAGTTGGAAACAGTTGATGTACTGCAGCTCGGCATTGTGAGGTAACTTTACAAAAGTGAGAACACTGTAGTCTCCAAGATGTAATATTCTAAACAATTAAGGAACATTACCCACTCATCAAAACCATTAGGAGCTAAATTGCCCCAGTAATCACCATAGGCTATTACCTCTTCAAAGTTACTTTTACCCGGAAGCATACAAATCAATTTCACCCAGCAGAAAGCTTATTTGAATTACTTGTAGAGAAAGCCCACACCCATGATCCTGTAGAAGAGGTAGAAAGGTACATGCTTGTGTATCCATAGATACATGTGTGCACCTGTTAACTCCTGCTTGTTATGTGAACTTCCACGTCTGTCAGAGCCAAGTTTCTGGTTATTACTCTAAGAAGAGATATAGCTAAGGATCGAACTCAATAAATGCAGCAAAAAGCTCTATTACTTTAACTCAGCTGATAAGTCATTAATATTCTCCATTCTAAATCCAATTTGTTAGAATTTCTAATGCTTAAGTATTTAAATACTTTCCTTTCTGTTTTTAAATACTCCCTACGAGGCATAAGAATAGGTTCTGGTGTCTTTTAGTCTAAAAAAAAATGAGTTGGGCAGTTTAAAACCAAGTATGAAAAAGCATGTGTACAATAACTTGCCAATCAACTTCATGTAAACTTTAATTCTTTAGTAACATTGACTACAACTCAGGTAGACATGACAGGCCAAGTAATGATTTCATAATGTTTAAAACTTTTGCTGAAATCAGATGTTTAGGTAGAAAAGAAAAGCTCTTTAAAATTGGCTGTTTACTTGGAAGAGCATAGGAGAATAGTTCATTATTCATTTATCATCAGCTCATTAAGTAGGTACAGCACATTAGAATAGTTGGCTCAAGATTAGAATGATAGTTTTGCAGATAGTAAATTCAATGACCCTACAGTCCCACTTGTTTTCAATTTATTTTTTAAAAATTTTGCCAGAGGCAAAACTTAAATTGTTAGAACCTGAGATTTGGAATAAGATACAATAATATATTATTAACTAAAATTTCTCTTTTTTTGGATCTTCCATTTTTTTTTTAATTTTTTTTCTTCTTTTCAACGTTTTTTATTTATTTTTGGGACAGAGAGAGACAGAGCATGAACGGGGGAGAGGCAGAGAGAGAGGGAGACACAGAATCGGAAACAGGCTGCAGGCTCCGAGCCATCCGCCCAGAGCCTGACGCCGGGCTCGAACTCGCGGACCGCGAGATCGTGACCTGGCTGAAGTCGGACGCTTAACCGACTGCGCCACCCAGGCGCCCCGGATCTTCCATTTTTAATAAAAGTTTTCTTCTTATTCTGATATTTTGAATTAATTTCCTGCCTTCTTAATTAAGCATTACATTTTATTTATATTTTTGTTATTAAAAGTCAATCCTGTGACTATTGTAATTCGGTCAAAATTAAGCTAGGTAGTGTCAGGATAGAAGATGGTATATTTTGATCAACTAAGAGAAGGAAGAGGATGTAAAGCAAATAATGTGAAGTTAACATGCACTTCTGAATCGTTTTGAGGACACACTCTTGTAATTGCAGCCATGGGCAAGTAATTTAAAATCTCTGATTTCTTCATAGAATTGTTTATTTGTGAAAAGTGCTTTATAACCTGAGAGATGCTAGATAAATGCTCTGGCCTCCAGTGATTCCCACCTCCTGGTACTCACACACATTTGGCATCACTGCCCATGTTGTACCAGGGTTGATCTGTGTGACTGTTCGAACGTAGCAGACATGATGATGTGTCACTTCCAAAATGAAGTTGTGAAAGGTACTGTGGTTTGCATTGTAATCACTCTCAGTGTCCGTTGATCACTTTGGGGAAGCCAGTGGTGAGGAAGCGAGGCCCCTGTCAATGGCCATGTAAATGCACCTTCTTGGAAGCAGATCCTCCGCCCAGTCAGACCTTCTGATGCCTGAAGCCCTGGCCTCTTGACTGCTCTCTCATGAAAGACCCTGCACCCAAACCACCCTGCTAAACCACTTCCAAAGTTATGACCCACCAGACACTGTGAGATAAGTGGATACCACTTTTTTGTTTTGTTTTGGTTTGGTTTGGTTTGGTTTGTTTTTTTTCTTGGTGTTTTTTAGAGATAGAGATCCCAAGACTCGGGGATCATGACCTGAGCTAAAGTCAAAAAAGTTGGACGCTTAACTGACTGAGGCACTAAGAGCACCAAATGGTTACTGTTTTAATCCATTAAATTTGAGGATAACTTGTTATACAGCAACAGATAACTAGGACAGTGTTGTTGTTATCCCAAAAGTCACCTTCCCCTCCCACTATCCCTTATAAAGAGCCTATGGTCCTTTCATGGTATCTGAGCTAGACAGAACAGATTAAAAAACAAAAAACAAAAAAGCCAAAACTACTCATAAATATATGCTAGACTGATAAAAACAAAACATGTATTAAATATACACTGACCCTTTTTCCCCCCCAAGTGATAAGTAAATTTTGATCAGAAGATTATTACCTCAGTTAAAGTTCCCAGCAGCTCTGGGAATGGGTGTTTCTTTCCCCCTTCTCAAGAGAAGAAACCAAAATTGACAGAGGTTAAGGAATGATCACAGGGCAGATGTGTTACAGAGCCAGTATCTTAAATGAGATCAGTCGTATCCTGCTTTGTGTATTAAGTAAGCATCAATCAACCTCTAAGAGAATGTCTGTGAAGTACACAGCTTTACTGCACAAAGCTTTATATTTAGGAGAATTTGTTTCCTTTACTTGAGGCTTCAGGACTAGGCTCCAGAGGGATGTATTTTCTTGAAGTAAGATATTTGAGTCAAAGGGGCATTGCTGGGGTATAATTCAATTGTGAAGGTATCTAATTTTCTTCTTGGGAACCATTAGACCTTTACAATGAATATTTATTCTTGCAAGCCAATCGGGTTCTGTGCACTGCAGCATAGATTTCAGGCTGGTCCTCTGGTGTGGAGCTCAAAACATCATAACACCCGAGCTTCTGAGTAATGGTAGCAGAAGGGGACCCATAAATCATATAGATCCATTAATAGTTAGATAAAATGGTGAGGGAACTGTGATGGGAACATCGCTTTGTGATGGGAATTATATCAGACAGCATGCAGAAGGAAGAGTCTTCCAAAAACAGGCTACTGGCTTCTGAAATATTGATGTGGTCTCTATCATGGCAGTTCAGAATCTTCTAGATCCCTGTAAGAATTCCTTAGCTGTGGCTGGCTACATTTGAAAAATATTTGTTTGCTTTCATAGCTAACCATGCTTGTTAGATTTTTGGAATTCAATAAGCCCTGACTGTTCATAATTCAATATTTTAGTGACACATTTTTAGGTTTCTAAATCAGTTTTATGAGGCATGTGATAAAAATAAAATCAAAGTCTGTTGAACACTTATGGTGCTCAGTCAGTTCTGAATATGACCTGTAAGAAACAGAGTAAAAACAAAATGACACTGAGTAAGCCATTTTTACATCATTTTTATTAAAAGAAAAAGAATGACTAAACCAGTGGAAAACATAACAAGCTACTAAAATGTTTAAAAACTTTTCATTCACGAGATTCTGTGTACATATTTTATCAGATGGAGTTGGGGTGCAAAATGTAAGTTACCTATGATAGACTGTACTCTCTAAATCTAATGACATGTTACAATTGAGCATTCAGAAATACATTTGATGTGTTGATTCTCATCCCATTTCAGATGTGTGCCTTGTTCAAATAGGTCACAAATCCTAAGTGAGGGTATTATTTTTCTACCAAGTAATAAATGGAATCTTATCTTTCTTGTTGTTTAGAGATAGAGATCTCACGTATACATGTGTGTAGGAAATAGTTTATTTGTTCCAAACTTGACATTAGCTCTCAAATCCAAGCAGGTTAGCAGACCTGATAGCCTTCCCTCCGTGATCTCTCAATTAGAAAAACATGTTCTTCTTCAGCTCTTAGAGATTAGTTGACTGAGGCAGATTACTCAAAAAAGGTTACTGTTATTTAGACCATGCTTCTACTTAATATTTTAGAACTACCATGGCTTATTTTGAAAGGTAGTATCTTCTTTAGTTGCATTGTCCTTTGAATAATTGAAGATATATTTTGACAAATGACTATGTAACCACTCAACCTCTTGCAAGTAGGTTCTTTATGAATGCATTTTCCCAGGCCCTTTCTTCAATCTCATATGGAAACAGTAGAACACAGATTTGACATCTGCCTGAAGTGGTTCACTGTGATCAGTGACCATGGATATCATACTGTTGGTTATCTGCCATCTCTCTCTCGATATAGATAGATATAGATATAGATATAGATATAGATATAGATATAGATATAGATATAGACAGATGCACCTGGGTAGCTCAGTCAGTTAAGTATCTGACTCTTGATTTTGGCTCAGGTCATGATCTCACGGTTGGTTCGTGAGATCAAGCCCTGCATCTGGCTCTAAGATATAGAAGGTGACACTGTGTTTAGCAGTGCAGAGCCTGCTTGGGATTCTCTCCCTGCTCTTCCTCTCTCCCTTGCACTCTCTCTCTATCACAATCAATCAATCAATCAATATTTCAAAAAGGAAATAGATATAGACAGATATCAATACTCCTTAATTTGTGTTTATTTATAAATTATACCCATACTCTACTAAAATATCATAGAAATTATATAAACATATAAACAGTAAAATGTAAAATAGTGTGATAGATATAAAATAAATATTTAAACATTTTTATTAACTAACAAATATCAAACTTTTTTTAATTAAAATGTAAGAATGATATATATTAAATTATGTTATTTATACTTGTATATAATAACAATGTATATAATAAGTTTAGTGAGAAAAATCATTATCTTTTCTCAGTTATTTTTGAAAATCTCAATTTTACTTTTTCTTCCTTTTCATACTTCAGTTCCAAGCTTAGTTCACATATTAAGGAATGTTTACTTTCAATGGTTGGAAAAGTTATTACATAGGCATGTATATCAACAAAGAAGAAGCACATAGTACCTTCTGCTTACGGAGTCATAATATATATTTTCCCTCCAATCCATGCTTTGATACAGCAGTTGTTAAAGGTCCACACGATTTACACAGGATGAAATTCATTTTTAAGATGTAGAAGGATATCTGATGGCATCTTCATAATTTCACATTATCAGAGGCTCATTCACATCTGACCTGAATACATTGTCACTTCCTTTGCCTGCCATTTGACTGACAATGAGGCCTGCCAGGGAGCAGAAGCACCCCCTCTGCCGTGTTCATGTCCTGGGCATGCACTGTGAACATTGTTTGCAATCCAAGATTTCTTTTAATGAATCATCTGTTTCTGTCGTCTCTTTTGTGAGAGTGAGTCAGAATGGAATAACCCTAAACAGTGTGTTCTATAAATCTACCTAACCAGACGCACACTAGTTCTGATGTTGCAGCATGTTGGGTGTGAACTAATGTGTGTTAGTGTCTCACTGTGTTTAGCCTGGACCATACTAAGAATTTCTCTCCTTCCATTGAATACTTCTTTTACTTTAGTGACATACAATCAATGTGTTAAGAGTTAGTACAACTTAATTCTCTCTAAAAAATAAAAGCATTATTCATAATATTTTGGAATATTTTCTTCCCGTATTTTATTCCATACCCACTGTGGAGATCATCACTTTATGGAATAAGGAAATGATAATTATCTCATCTTTTTTGTGGAAAAAGGCTTATCTGTGCCATTGCACATAGCAATCTTCATGGATTTGAAATTTTAATACAAAACCATAAGATCATGTCTGGGTGCATTGTTAATTGAGTAGATTTGCAGAGCATTTTGGGCAAACTCCTATCATAGTACTACTGTGATATTCTATCCTTACCCTTTCTCCGGTGTCCTAACCCACTCTTCCCAGCCCCAAGACTGTGAGCCCAATAAGGTTAGTGATTACATTGTTTATGTACTGTGTCTTTAATCTTAGCTGAGCATAGTGTAGATTTTCAATGGAAGGTTTTTGGATTAAAGAATATGTGAAATGGGGGCGCCTGGGTGGCTCAGTTGGTTAAGCATCTGACCTCAGCTCAGGTCATGGTCTCACTGTTTGTGAGTTCAAATCCTGCGCCAGGCTGTCTGCTAACAGCTCAGAGCCTGGAGCCTGCTTCGGATTCTGTGTCCCTGTCTCCCTCTCTGCTGCTCTCCTGCTCATGCTGTCTTTCTCTCTCTCTCAAAAAAAAAAAAAAAAAAAAAAAAATTAAAATAAAATACATGAAATAGAGACTAGAGGTGGTTGGGGCTACAGAGGAATATATGCTATCCTGTAGTCAAGTGTGTAAAAGAGAATTTGAAAGCTAACATGAGATGGGCAGGAAATGTTAGGGTCTGGCTGTTTGTGTCCATGGCCCCATCCCTCTACCCCCTGTCCAAATGCATGTTGAAATCCTAATACCTGGTATGATGGTATTAGGAGGTGGAGACTTTGGGCTGTGTTTAGGTCATGAGGGTGGAGCCCTCAGGAACGGGATTAATGCTCTTTATAAAAGAGATCCTAGAGAGGTCCCTAGCTCCTCTCTCAGGAGGCACCAGGAAGTGAGCTCTCAGTAGGTGCTGCACCCAGTCTGCTGGCACCATGGCCTTGGACTTCACAGAACTGTGGGGGAATAAATGTTTGTGTTTATAAGGCTCCCACTCTGTGGTATTTTGTTATAGCAGCCCGAACAGACTAAGACAGGGCTGTAGGATCGTGGAAGCTTTCTGCAGCTTTCCCCTTTCTTGTCCTACCATCAATTCATCCCACAGTTGTTGGGTTTGGGGTTGGCTTTGTCTCTCTCCTCTTCAATTGCTTCCTTGGGGGGTGGGTACAGCAGGGGGAGTGTCACTGGATTCTGTAATGATGTAGTTGTCTTGTTTTCCTCCCAGAATTTTTGGCATGATGATGATGTTTGTTTGTTTGTTTGTTTAATTTTGTTATTTTACATTGATGAGTGGTTGTCCAGTTTTCCTTCTTCTTCTTGTCATTCTCTTCCCTTCCCTTTTTATGTCTCCCTGGCTAGTGGGGTTTAGAAAAGTCTGGAGCTGAGAAAGTAAAGGAAGAAGAAAAACCTATTCACTCCCCCTAGCTGAAGTATATCCTTTAAAAAGACCTGAAGGAATGTCTAGAGGAGTTTCCATTAATGCCTTTTATCTAAAAGACAGCTTTGGCATTTTCACTTAATGTCTGTAAAACTGCTCTGAGTAAGTACCATGTGAAACACAGAGATTAGTATTGTTAATTTAATGCAATAAGCTTCGAGTCTTTATAAGATACAATCTCCTTTTGAACTTTATGTTCAAATCAGTAGAGACCAGAGCAGAGTTTTTCCGAGGCGTATTAAGTTTGCTACTTCATATGTTAAGCAAATAGAAGAGCCGGAGAAAATACAAATACTCGGGCTTTAACACCGGCATAAATCACACTGATGTATGGGGAAGTAGGCCTTTTTTATTTGTTTTTTTCTCATAAACTGCTAGGGAAATTGGATGAACTTCCTCTATAGATAATGGATACAGTAATGTGGAGAGATGATCTGTTGCAATGATGCACTTGGAAAGCCTCTAATGAGGTAAAGATCAAGCTCAATTGATTACTAAAAAAAAAAAAAAAAAGCCAAAAAACAAGTTATTATGGACAAAGTACTGTATATTTTATCATCAAGCTGTTCCTCTAAATCAGAGAATGTTACCTCAGTAAGTGCATTATGCTCTCATCTTAAAAAAGTAACAAAGCTGAGACATCCCAATTTTATTTTTATGTATTCCCTTTCAAAGGTTATCTTTTATTTTGAGAGAATGTTTGAAAGGAATGTAATATTCTTCTATAAGCAGGGACAACAGCTGTATATGTAGAGTCAGAGAAATGCTTGCAGCAACATGGCGGCCAAAGAAAATACAGAAGATTTAGTCAGTGATGTTTTTGATATTACTAAATCCATCTTTTAAAAACATATTATTTACATTTTTTTTAATGTTCATTTATATTTGAGAGACAGAGACACAGTACAACCAGGGAACGGGTAGAGAGAGACAGAGAGAATCTGAAGCAGGCTCCAGGCTGTGAGCTGTCAGCACAGAGCCCAACACGGGGCTTGAACCCGTGAGATCATGACCTGAGCTGAAGTCAGCCACTTAACCAACCGAGCCACCCAGATGCCCTTAAATCTATCTTTTATTACATAATTTTTTTAAGTTTATTTTGAGAGAGGGAGAGAAAAGAGCACATGTGCTCATAAGCAGGGGAAGGGCAGAGACAAAGGGAGAAAGAATTCCAAGCAGGCTCACTGCTGTCAGTGAGGAGCCTGATGTGGGGCTTGAACTCATGAACCATGAGATCATCATGACCAGAGCTAAAATCAGGAGTCCAACGCTGAACCGACTGAGCCATCCAGGAACCCCTACAATGTAAATTTTTAACATATGTATCTTTTACCATGTTTTACTATGTTAAAATTAGTTTTTACCTTCCTCCATCCATAATAATTCAAAATGACAAAAGACCCAAAGGGGCTCCAGGTATTGTCAGGGGCAGAATGACACCTTCAGGGTTGTATGCACTTGGCTGCAGCTGAGTGTGCACATGGAAAATGCAGACCTGGATAAGGAGGGTCTTCTGCTTCCAGCATAGTTTGGAGTAACCACACAAGTTCTGCACAATGGCTGATCTGCCTTTATGATTTACCTTCCTCTCTATTGCAAGTAGCACTGTGTAATGCTTGTAAAAGAAATTCCATCGTGTGCCGGGCCATCAGGCTATGTGCCTACTTATCATGCGGATACTCCATCTTAACTTTTCCTCTGCAATTTTCTTGGAACCATGACTTACATTTTTGACATTCATGTCGATTAGCCTCTGTAAAGAACCTGGGTATGTTTACTTAAAATATGGTGTTGAGGGTTCTTTGATGAAAAGGGTAGCTTTTCCTGGCTTCTTTCCAAGTTTGCAGTTGTATTTTGGAGTTAGGTTTATAACTATGTACCACTTACTATCATATTTTCAGTCCCAAACATTGTATCTTTAAATGTCCATTTCTGTCTTTTATGGCTTCTCTGCCCACTATCCCCAAGTATTAAAGAGAAAGAAGAGTTAACAAGAATAAATCTTCCTCCATCATATCCAGAGAGGTTGTAGGCATGGGATAGGTCTACAGAAGTTTATACAATTTTCACTAACTATACCTTTCCTGATCTTTGGCAGTATGCTGGCTAATAGGAGAACCAGTAGTAAATCTTAAAAAAAACAAACAGACAAGAACAAAACAAAACAAAATTTACTTTCTGTAAAAAGACAACAGCAGTAATTGATTGAGGGCCCACGATGTGTCAGGCACTGTGCTGGTCCTTCATATATGCTATTTTATGTAATCTTTACAAAAAATACTGTATGGTATGCATTAATAGCCAGCCATGTAATAGATCAAGAAAATAAGCAGCAGTGAATTTAAGTCAAGACTTTCCAAGGCCTTGAATGCTAAGGAAAGTCCTTTTTTTTCCCCCCCTCTAGCTTCAGGATTTTGGGATATTAAAAATCAAATAATACCAAATAAGGTCACAAAAATTATTGTGATTATTTTAAAATTATATGTGTAATAAAAAACTTTTTACACAAGAACAGTGCAATAAAGTCTAATGTACAGAATGTATGATAAATTAAAAAAAATTAATCCAGAGTGTATTAAAGATGGCATGGTTAGATAAAGGAGCCAGACTTACATTTGTATGATGAATGTCATTTTTTAGTCTCTTGTGTGTATCTCTGGGAAGCATTTGAAACACAGGGGGATTAAGTAACCTGCTTGCGGCCATACAGCTAGTAAATAACAAAGCTAAAAAATGAACTGAGAGTTCTGACCCTAGAGTTTAATGCTTTTAATGACTCTGTTAGGCTATTTCCCTAGGTAGACATGCGTCCCAAATTTTTTTTACTTACCATAAGCAATTTCCAACTTTCGAATAACAAGATAAATAGAAATATTTATTTGGCTTAACTATATTTTCACAATAAATACTTTCTCTGTTTCCTACCAGCTTTATCCCTGTTTAGGTACTAGGTTATGGAGTATTTCTTTTGGGTGCTTCTGTTTTTATTGACAGATATACCTGCTGAAGAGTGTTCATAGAGGAGCTTAAATGTAACCGGCACACAGAATCATAGTGCACTTCCGAACTACTAGGAATGGATGTGAACTCGGAATACCTGGGTTTGAATCCTGGCTCTGATTCCCGTGCCTTGGATTTCTTACCTACAAAGTAGTGGTGGTGTGGGAACAACATTTCAGAAGCTATCGAAGCGTGTCTTACAAAGGGACTTCAATATATTAGATGTCAGGCTTTTCTAGAATAGATTTGCTTAGAGGTGATCACAAAGTATGTGCAGAACTACCTGGAGGGAGGTTAGTAGGTTCTAAAGGAACTTTCACTTTTAGAAATTACGCAATGTTATACCCAACGCAAAGGTGTTAGGCCTTAGAACAAGCAAGATCGTGATCATAGGTTCAAGACCCATGTGGGTCAATTTGCAACACCCGGAAGCTAGTTATAAGACCATTCCTCTGCCTTTGAAGGCATGCAGAACACAGGTAAAATAGCCTTTATTTAATCTCGCTGGCCTCTGAACAGACAGAGACATTCACCATCACAGTGCTCCCCAACTCTTGTACCTCCCTTTCCCTCACATCCCCGTTGTGTGCCAGGGTCAGCTTTTCATAGTCAGGAGACTATTATCAAAACTCCATCTGTACACTTTGCAAAAAAGGGTTTTTTTTTAAAAAGAAGGTGGCAGTCAGCTCGGTGTGCACTTTAATGTCATCTGCGTGTACTTTCTTTTCTCAGAAGCATCAAGCCGAAAGTAAGTTAGAAACCAGTACTGACAAGGGCTATGCTAACAGTTTGATACCTGATTTTCAATTATTTTTTATATCTTGTTGACACTAATAGCTTTTTCTTTTTCCCTGATAATTCTAAAATAGCCCTCACTCTGGCATCTTAACCTTCTCTCACTTGTCTGCCCCAAAGAAGACTGTTTGGAAACATTTTCTGCCTAGATAGCTATTATAACAACATTTTAAAATATAGTCAACATTCCTTCTCTTTCACAGGGCTTAAATTACCAATGCAGAATGTATTGACTTTATGTTTGATTTTCTTTTTTGAGCCCTAGGAACAAATTATTAAAGTTACTGTTTAAGTTTCCTATTAGAAAAGAGAAAGCACAGAGGATGTTGGTATAACCTTTCTCCTATTCCTCCTGGCTCTTTTCATATGTAATAAACATTTATCTGTGCAATACCAGCCTGAGTGTTTTCCTTGGTGAACATTTTAGTCCTTCTGTTAGTTCTTTGTATAGGATCTGTGGGTTTTTAGAGTGAACATATGTAATTGCAAAGCTGTTACAATCATTTTTATATAGAAACAATTATTTTAGACCACAGACCAAAATTACATGAAATGTTATGTAGGAGGCCTAAGGAGAAAGAAATAGGGTCCTAATTAATGCTGCCTTTGTGCTATTATCATTATTCTGGGTGGATTACATAATGTTACATTTATAACAGGAGACAAGTTCCTAACGCTGTTTAGCAAATCAATTTGTAGGCAGATGTGATGACATCCCATCTTTCAGGCCAGTGGGCAACTTTTATTTTATTCTGTGGTGTTGGTGGGTAGGGAAGAATATCTCTTTGTGGACTGTGGGAAGAGAAATGTGTATTCAGATAGTAAACCATGTAACTCTGGAAATTTTTTTGTGGGCAAAATGAAAAATGACTATGTAGAAATAAAGAGAGGCCATATTTTCCATTACTGGAAAAGGTTTTTAACAAAAATACAACAAATGTCAATATCTCTAGAAGCTTAAGAGGCCTGTAAGTCAGAAATCCCTCAAGGCATTCCCGACTCTGGTTTCCGTTCTTTAAACTTCAGGATGAAGGTGACAGTATGTTTCAAATACCAGAAAGAGTTGCACTCCAGCTAATAGCCATTGGTCCAAGCGGGGAGAGGAAGCCCTAAGAGACTTCCGAAGAGGTGCTTTGGACTCAACCCTTCTTTTGAAGTGCCTGCAAACTACTTGGATTGCATTGTATCACCCCTCACCAGGAGCTGAGAATTCTCCTTCACAGCTGGACAACTGTCCTTGCTTAGTTTAGACCTAAGATGTTCTTTGTCCCTTGGGAAATAAAGGCTTTTAGTAATTTATCACACAAAAATTGGTTGGTATTTTTTTCCCTTTGTTTTTTGGGCAGTGGTCTAAGATTATTACAGATCTGCTATTTAATGTTTTTTATTTTGTCACCTCTCAATAATTCAGGTATGCCCATTGTAATATTGACGATATGAAGAATCTTTTGCGTGTGGTATAGCAGAAGGAAGGTGGGAATTGGGAGTCAGGAAAAGAGTTTTTGTCTGGAATCTTTTATCCTGTGGCTGTATTAGTAACTTTTAATTTGGTTAGTCGCAGGGTCTTTATAGGCAAGACAGATTTATTGACCACTACCACACAGAATGGAATTGCAATGCAAATGGGAAAGTGAAAATGGTACACCAATGGGAATGATAAGTATCATTATGTTTCATCACTGCAGCCAATACTGGGAAATGGAACTAGGTTTCAAGAATAGACCTTTGAACCTCTGGTTAGAGACAGGATTATCAAGTTAAAAGTGATGGATGATGAAACCCACACCCTATGAGTCAACTCTGACCTCCATGTCCAAGTTGACAGTGCTGTCTTTTTACTTCTGTGATTTTGTTTTTGTTTGTTTGTTTGTTTGTTTAGTGCCAGAAGTGGAGTATATCAGTCTGCTCTTAAAATTCCTCAGCTACACTTACTCTGATCTCCCACTGTATTCTGTGCCACCCATGTTCCCACATCTTCAGAGAAAATTTAAAAAGATGTGTGGGTTGATCAATAGCAGAAAGTTAAATATGTTATATATTCCACCTGCTGTGAGATGGTCCTAAAAGTAGAAATTACTTTAGATGGGAAGAAAGGGCTTATATAATAGAGTCTAGAATGTATAGAAAAATCGTAATACAGCTAACTGAAGTTTATTGAATGGTTCTTCTGTGCAAGGCACCGGGGTAGTTAATTTAAGAGATATGAAAGGGAATAACATATCCCTGCCTCTTACAGTTTTCAGTGTAGGTAAGGGAAGAGGTATATATAAATATGAAGAATATATGCAAGTGTTATATTTGGTATGACACTGGGAGACACAGAGACAACAAAGATATTTCTTAGGAAAATCCTAGGACTTGCAATGAGGCAAACATTTGAGCTGAACCTTGTATGATGGGTCAAGTATCCATAGATAGAACTAAAGGAGTGCTAGTTGAAGGATTAGTCTGAGAAGAATTTTGATGGAAGGAAAGGAACAGATACAGTAAACAAACGGTGATTAGCTTGGAGCTAGAGTATAGAGTGCATACAGGATGAAAGAGAAAGCAAACAAACTCTCCTTGGTGCTTTTAACTAAATTACTCTCATCAATTAGTTAATCTAATTTCATCCTTTTATCAGCCCATCATCTATGCTCACCACTTTACAGATAAATCAGAGCCTAAAAAGATTAATTAACCTGTCTGAAAACAGAAAGCTGGCAAGTTAACATTTAGGATTTGAATCCGGGTTTGCTTGTGTTATAGTAACTATACTCTTTCTAGCATTGGGACCCAACAATAACAATAATAAATAATTGTGATTTATTGATTACCTACTGTGTGCCATAATTTTTGTTTTCTGTAATCCTCAGAAGGACCTAAAATATAGCAATTATTATACAAATAACCAGATGAAGAAACTTGCTCATGTTTATTTGATGTATAAAAGTAACAGAAGTTAAGAGGGAGAAGGAAAAATGAGGAGAGAAAAGGGATGGGCTTGAAAACTGGCAGAGGAGTCTTTATTTCATATGAAAACTAATACAGTGATCATTAAATGTATTAGTCCAAAGAAAGCAAGATCAGAGTCATTCTTGAAGATTCATCTGTTGGTTCTATCAGGACCAAATAAAGAGGTAAGAGATCCTTAGTAAGATTTTAAAAATGGATTAATACCCCGAATAGGCAGAGAGCTCTTAAAACTCAAGAATAAGGACAGAAAAAACCTGATTTTAAAAGATGGGAAGACAGTTTGGCAGTTTTTTACAAAACTGTAAACATACATTTGCCATATGATCCAGCAATCATGTTCCTTGGTATTTGCCCAAAGGAGTTAAAATTTTATATCTGTGAAAAAAAATCACCTTAATGTTTTTAGCAGCTTTATTCATAAATGCCCAAACTTAGAAGTAACCAAGATGTCATTCGGTAGGTAAAAGGATAAATAGACTATGGTACAGACAGTAGAATATTATTCAGTGTTAAAAAGAAATGAGCTATTAAACCTGTGAAAAGACTTGGAGGGAACTTAAATGCGTATTATTAACTGGAAGAAGCCAATTTACAAAACATTAGATATTGAATGATTACAACTCTATGACATTTTAGAAAATGCAAAAATATGGAGACAATAAAAAGATCAGTGGTTACAAGGGATTTGGCGGGGGTGGGGGGGTGGGGGGTGGGGCGGGGGACAGGAGTGGGATGAACCAGCAGAGCACAGAAGATTTTTAGGGCAGTAAAAATACTCTGTATGATACTATAATGATGGGTATATCTCATTATGTCATCCAAACCCGTAGAATGTACAACACAAGAGTGAACTGTAATGTAAACTGTGAGCATTGGGTGATTATGATTTGCCAGTGGAGATTCATTAGTTATAGCAAGTGTATGTACCACTCTGGTGGGGGGGGGGATGTTGATAATGGCGAAGGCTGGGATGGAGAGGGGAGGCAGGAGTGTTTGTGGGAAATCTCTGTACTTTCCCCTCAATTTTGTTGTGAACCTAAAGCTGCTCTAAAAAAAAATAAGTTCTAATTAAAAGGGAACGGGGAAAAAAAAAAAAAAAAAGTGATGGTCCAAAATGTTGGGAACCAAATTTCATCCTCAGGATTCAGGTTTTAAATATATTTTAAAGTTATTTTTAAACTTAATAGGTCTAAATTAAAATATAAACTAGTCTTGCATTCTTATCTTCTCTCTTACGTGATTAGGTAATGAGATGCTCCATTAGGCTAAATATGTGCACTGAAATGCCAATCATACACACATTACCAGTTTTTAAAGAATATATGTTACTTATCTTCTCCATAACCAGTTTTTTGAGTGTCAGTGGCATGTAAATTTCTCTGCTGAGTATAAAATGTGATAAGATACCTGGCTTCCTAAGGATGTAAGATCTCAGCATTCCCAGAAGTTTGTTTTATAATATCCATATATATAGTTTTTAATGTCAGGCATATAGCAGGCTTTCAATAAAAGTTGTTGATTGAATAAATCAATGAGTGAGTGAAACAGTCAATCAGTCAGTGACTCATTCAATCAGTCCCTGGTTCTGGTGATTGTCTTTTGCTGAATAGTCATGTTCTCTTCTCAGTGGTATTGTCAACTCAGGAAAATGAGGTATCATCACACCTCGGAACATAAATATGTCATTATCTTCCCTGTTTATGAGAAGTATGTTTTATTGTTTTTAAGTTTATTTACTTTTAGAGAGAGAGAGAGAGAGAGAGAGAGTGACTGAAGGTGGGGCAGAGAGAGAGAGAATCCCACTCGAATTCATGACTCATGAGATTATGACCTGAGCCAAAATCAAGAGTCAGATATTTAACCAACTGAGCCACCTAGGCACCTGAATTATATTTTAAATAAGTCCATTTTATATGCCTTTAGTTATCAAATACCAATTAAATGGATTCATAAAAGGCCCAATGGTAGGTTTAAAAAGAATGTATTTTTATAACAAATGTTAATAATGAGCTTCTATTGTGTACCATGCTGATGAAATCTTCAAGCTTCAAGGAATGTTAAATTTGACTTAACATTAAGTCAGCAGTATTTTTAAACTATTTTAAGAAGTAATTTGCCATATATGTCAATCTAGGCCACAGTGTCTAGCTCATTAATTTCCTTTTTCACTTGCTTTCATATTAAAATACAGCAACTAAAACATTTTCTATAATGTCTTAGTTCCTTTTTTTGTGCTGAAATGAAGAGTTTGGTATATAGGCTCTATTCCATTTCTTATACTCACTCTTCATTATATTAAACCACCCAATTGATTGCAAAGCAGCTAAAGCTAAATTCTTTTTCAAATAGATTTTCAGGTGATATTTGTGAGGCTAATCTAATAATCAATGGACTACTTTGTGAGCTGCTGCATGAAAATTATACATATTATTTTGGAAGACTTTGGTCTATTCAGTAGTTCAGTTTTGAAAGTAAGATACATTTGCAAACTGACTGTTGTAATTCTTTTGCATTACCAACCGCTTATTGGAGAACACTTACCGAATCATTAAAGCCCTAAAGCACAAGAGAGGATTTAGACCAACTCTGTCATTTCACCAGAGAGACAGAGGTCATGTGTCAATACACTGAGAAAATTTAGGCCTCTTTCCCCCAATCTGGTGCTTAGGACACTCTGCTGCCCCCAAGCGTGCCCATTGAGACCAAAGTATGTTGTATGAAAGAATATGTATTCTGTGGATACTTTCTTTATAGACTTGAACTTTATTATGTCTTCCTGTATGTAGTATAGCACAGGTCACATTACTTAAGATAAAATGATGGGTTCTTCAAGTTAAATAGGCAACCAGCTTACCTTCCCTAGAAGTAAAGTGACACTGTGTTTAATAAAATCTTTCAATGTTTGCTTCTGGAAAGTTTATTTGATAGTTACGGGATTTTCCTTGTTTTCAATATTTATCTGTATGCTCATGCATCTTAAGTAAGACTATGTTTAAAGATATTTGATAATATATTAACAACACTGTGCTACAGATTCAAACATCAAATCATGGGCAAAGGCAAGCCAAAAGAGATTCGAAGGGATGCCAGTGGATTTCACAGGCTTGTGCACAAAAGCTCGCGTATTGACTCACAGAAAGAGCCTCATTCAGAGTCCAGTTATTCTCATGTTACAGATAGGTCCAAGAGATATGCTTTTCTCCTTTTGGTGCTGCAGACTAGGGGAAACATTGTAGACTAAAAGAAACGGTAATAATATTAGTTTTATACAATAATGATAATCCTAATTAAAATAATTATTAAATAATGAGTTCCTGAGTACTTGTCACAAATCAGGAATTATCCTAGGGGTATATGTAACTCTCACATCAACTGTACAACCTGAGGATTGTATAATTTTCAAGAGCGGGAGTGTGCATGGGACAGGGGGCAGAGGGAGAGAGAGGGAGAGAGAGAGAAAAGAGAAGAGAAGAGAATCCCAAGCAGTCTCCACACTGTCAGTGCAGAGCCTGATGCGGGGCTTGACCCATGATCTGGGACCATGACCTAAGCTGAAATCAAGAGTCAGATGCTTAACTGACTGACCCACCCAGGTGCACCTGTATCCTGATTTTAGACATGAAGAAATAAGGATTAGATATGTTTTGTCTTGCCTGGGATCAATCACAAAGGGTAGAATGTAGAATGTGACTCATTAGGATGATATCAAACCTATAGATCTATTGTTGTGACCAAATATGCACCCAGAAAATAATAAACCAACAGAGGTAACACCCTAATGCTCAGGAGCAGCCTCTATTTTCTTTAATTAAAAAAAAAAATAAAAAATGTTGTAAGACAAATAAAAAGCAAATAAAAAGCAAGTGATTGCAGAACAGGGTTGGAAAGACTCAATAGTGCTTTCTACCACTGCTACTTGGTCCAGAGAAAGAGAGGGAGAGGGTGAGAGCGGAAGAGTGAGCAAAGGAGGGCAGTGAGAGAGAAAATCCCAAGCAGGCTCCATGCTGTCGGCACAGAGCCCCCATGTGGGGCTCCATCTCCTGAACTGTGAGATCATGACCTGAGCTAAAGCCAAGCGTTGGATGCTTAACAAACTGAGCCACCCAGGTGCCCCTATTTGTATTATTTTTCATAATATTAGCTGACATTTGTTGAGCTGGGCCAAGGAATGCTACTTGTTGAAGAGAAATAGTAACAATGACCCCAATGATTAATTAGTCAATTGAAAAGAGCTTGGGAGAGAGGGAGACGATGGTGGGCAAGTGTTCTAAGTGTGGAGAACAGATTGCATAAAGGCACAGGTATGAGACTGTTGTGGGTTCGTGTGTCCCACAAATTATATGTTGAAGTTGTAAGATCAGAATGTGCCCTTATTTGGAAATAAAGTTGTTGCAGATGTAATTAGTTAAGACGAGGTAGGGTGGGCCCCTAATCTAATATGACTGGTGTCCTTCTGGAAGGGGGGACCTTGAGACACAGACACACACACAAAGAGAGCAACATGTGAAGATGGGTATAGACAGAGGGGTGATGTGAGGCATCCATAAACCAGGGAACACCAGAGATTGCCAGCAAACCACCAGAAGGTAGAGGAGAAGCTTGGAACAGATTCTCCCTCACAGCCCTCAGAAGGATTCAACCCTGCTGATGTCTTGATCTTGGACCTCTAACCTCCAGAACCGTGAGTCTAGAAATTTCTGTTGTGTAAGCCACTCCATTGGTTCCAGTAGCCCCATCAAACCAATACAGAGACTAAGGAGTAGCAAGGAACACAGATCGGCTCATAACTCTCAGTCATTAATAAAGGGCCAACTGCCCTCTCAAAACTAGTGAGATGGCAGAGAGATGGCCAGAACATTTGAAAGCTATTCCATTCACAATAATAAACATATTAAAAAAAACACCCGGGAATAAAAGTTATGCACCATGATTTGCTAAATTCACTTAATGACCAAAAATTGATTTCATTGTGTTACATGGTTATTCAGCAAACAAGTATTTAGCGTCTGTGATATGCTATGTTCAGTAGGATGGTGGTCAAAGGTTTGAACTGTCAGCTAAGAGTAGGGACTCCACAACTTAGGATGTAGATTTTGGAAAATATCCTGCCCTCGTGAGGCATCATTGTCCTCATCAACTCCCCCAGTGAGAAGGGATAAATAAAATTATAGTGGTAACATATTCAGTAGATAGCATGTTTCCTCGCAAGCACACTGTAATGGAACTGTACCATTATTGTTGTTGTTATTTTATCATTTTTGTTAGGGTGGGGAGATGTTCATTTTGCCCTCCTGTTCCTTTGGGCTCCTGCTTTCTCCATGCCTGCGAGATGCGTTGGCAGTTTCTGGCTCCGTTCCCCAGCTCCTCATTGCTGGCTTTTGATGGGGCGTGATGATCAGATGGCCATGATTAGTTCTTTGGCTTGCATTGCAGATTATCTATTAAGTAGCCATCTCCTCAGCCACTGAGGCATATGGTCAGCACTTCCAGGGCTTAAAATAAATCTGCATTTTAACATGTGGGATTTTATTATGCAAAAGAGAGCCCACATGGGGTCTAATCTCGTTATCATGCTGCAGACGTCTACTTGTGCATTCTGAATGGAATAGTACATTAGGCCCCAGGCCTTCCATTTTATGACATTGCATAGATATTCTTGGTGAGGGCATCATAGGAAGTAGCATCATCTCTGAGCTGTGGAAGGTGCAGGAAAGGATAGAAGGGAAAAGAGTAATTTTCTCTTTCTTCTTTTTGCAGACCATTGTTTTGTTTTGTTTTTATTTTTATTTCATTTCATTTTATTTTTTTAGTATAATTTATTGTCACATTGGCTTCTGTACAACACCCAGTGGTCATCAGATATTTATTTAGGACCCGCTAGGCACCACCTGTTTCCCCAAGTACTTGGGGTGAGGGTGATCCAGATGGGACAGCTGTGGATGCAAGGTGTTTGTTAGGAGAATCACCCCTTCATGCCTATCAGAAAAAACACACCCTTTTCCCCTGGATGATGTGGCTGTGTCTCAGGACACCCACCACTGGGAGTGGACTATGAAATGGGTTTCAGATTACACCCTTTTGACTAAGCGCCTTTGCACCAGGCACACGATTAAGGCAATTAAATGGACAATTAGTAAAGAGCATACTCAGCAGATAACAAACACAGTGGCTAATTCTAATGGCCTGAGGGCGGCTGGGTTTGGAAGGGGTGTGTGTATCCCAGGGAAGTTTGTTAAATTTTATTCTGTACCCTTAAACTATACATTGACCGTTTCTTATGTGAATAGGCAAAAAGTAATGGTTTATGCAGCATTTGAGCCAATACCTGAGGTTTTCCCTTTTAACTCTAGCCATCCTTTGTTCTAAGACTTTGGCAAACATGACTATTCTAGGATCTAAAGAGAAGAGATTAACGGCAAATAAGAGATTGCGTTGTAGAAATGAGCTCAAGTGTATCTTCTTGTATTAATAGAAACGTGTTTGAGACTTCTAAATGAGGCATATCTTTTCAGATATGACATGTCGCCTCAGTTAATAAATAGCACAAAGGTAAAAATAACAGAACAAGCAGAAACATTTAGTCTCTGGAGATTGAAAGAATTGGATTTGAAATCTAATTCCAGTTATTCCACCTACTCGTTTTGTTACCAAGGGCAAGTTACTAATGTTTAATAGGGCTCATAATAATACTTCATTATTTGGTCACTGTAAGGATTAAAAAGGGTAATGTAAGTAAAGCATTAACCACAGCCCAGCCCCTAGTAAATATTCAATACGTGGGCGCTTTTGTAGTTATGCTGCTGGTGCTTTATAAAATTCATAAGGATCCGCAACATGTAAACTAGCATTGATCAGGACAGTTGGTTTTCCATTTACCTAGAGAGAGAGAGATGTGTCTCTAAAGCCATTGTTTTGTACGTGCACAATTGAGAGCGTATTTACTTCTGTGGCATTGTGAAAATAACATTGGCTAACACATGTGACTGCCAAGCTCTGTCCTATGGACTCCCTAGTAAGACCTCACAGCATCCTTATAATAATCCTGTGGATCGATTCTATTATCACCATTTTGCAGATGAAACACTGAGGCCCCAAGATGAGCACACATAGCTCTTGATCTTCAGACGCGGAATTTCAACTCAGGCAATCTGCCCAGCTTTGTGTTTTCAACATCAATGATATTCTGAATTTTAGCGATAAACAGGCTAATGTTGCTTAATGCGTGAAGACTTGGTAGAATATTTCTTTCCCGATTCTTCTCCTGAGGTCTGTAGCCATGCTTACACTTTTCTGTTTGTGGTTCCCTTTTCCACAGCAGGCTGATTGAATTAGAAGCATGTCCTGAAATCATTGTTGCACTATATGCTAACTAATTTGGGTGTAAATTAAAAAAAATTATAAAAATAAATAAATTAATTTAAAAAAATAAAAATAAGCACATCATATGCACGATGAGATACTCAATTGAACTTCTCTCTGTTGTCCAGCAATGGATGACTGTTCCACATTGCTTGAAGTTATGCTTAAGCACATCCTTAGGCATTATTCTCCTTGTTTGCTTCCTCTCTCCCCACTCAAGTTATTTGTACAGTGGCTGTGTATCCAATTACGTATCATCGAGTGGCAGAAGGATGACATTAATATGAATTAACTGTTTTCTGCAAGCTCTTTGGTGATCTTTGGCCTTCAATGCTGAATAAAATGATGTATCAGTTAAAATGTGTGCCTGGATGCACTTAGTAGAAATCTGACTATTGTAGCTTAACCCAATAGGCATTTATGCTCCTCACACATCAGGAAGTATAGGGACACCCTGTCAAACATTAGTGCAGTGATTCTCAAGTCCTCAGTGTCCCAGGTTCCTTATGTCTTTCTACATGGCCATCCTTTGTTTATGTCTTTTCTAGTGTATACCTCCAAGCCACAGAAAAGCTGCTCCATCTCCTAACTCACAACTTCATTCCAGTCGGCAAAATGCCAGGTATTTCCCCCTGTATCTTTTGGACAGGATTGTACCACAAGGGACGGTGGATCAAGGGGCCTGGCACCCTGCACCCCCAAACAAAATCCATATCCTGTTAGTAAGAAGCGTCAGTGTGAATTAGGCAGTTGACAGTGACTGCCATAACTGAAAACTCACACTGCAGAAGTGATTTACTGTTCAGGCAGATGTGATATTTAAGCAACTTATTCGTCCAAAATGTCCCCTATGGGTCTAGAGGTTTATAGATCAGTGAGAAGTACGACTCTCTTTCCTTATGAAAGCCTGCTGCCCTAGTGCACCTGACTGGCTCAGTCAGTAGAACATGCAACTCTTGATCTCGGGATTGTGAGTTCGAGCTCCACACTGGATGTATTGATTACTTCAAAAATACAAAATAAATAAAAAAAATAAAATAAAATAAAAAAATAAATAAATGAAAGAAAAGAAAGAAAACTTACCACCTAGAAGATTAGACGGATAGGCAAGAAAATAACTACAAGGTGCTATGATAGAGACATACCTATTGGAGTTTTGAGATATCAGTGGTAAGGCCGAGATGTACAAACTTTAGTTCTGGGTAGTATGAAGAGGAATATGAACAACTAATGGTAGTAATAATGACTGGTTTTTCTTGCATATTAACTATGTCAGGCATCTTAAACACATATCTTTTAATCACACCAACGTGATCTTTCTGTCTCCCTATTTACAGCCAAGTTATGTGAGGCACAATTAAGTGGGATAACTTTCCCAAGGTCAAATAGCCAAGTAAATTCAAGAACTGGAATTGAAAGTCACTCTACCACCATAGTCCTCTTAATTTGCACTCAATACCGAGGATGCTGCGAACACTTCATTTGGCTATTTGTTTTGTTGTTGTTTTCTTTAAAAAATAATCCAGAGGGGTGCCTGAATGGCTCAGTCAGTTACGTGTCCGACTTTGGCTCAGGTTGTGATCTCATGGTTCGTGGGTTTGAGCGCCATGTCAGGCTCTATGCTGACAGCTGAGAGCCCAGAGCTTGCTTCGGATGCTGTATCTCCCTCTCTCTCTGCCCCTCCCCTGATCGTGCTCTGTCTGTCTCTCTCTCAAAAATAAATAATAAACATTAATCCAGAAATTTCTTTGGATGTTGCCAATGGTATAGAACCCTTGACTTATTCAGCATTCATCGTATTTCATAAATTGGATTATCAAGGATTGGCAGATTTTAGCTTGGTCACCCAATAGCACAGAAAGTCACTGTGCTATAATCTTTTCAGTTAGGGAATGGTAAGTGACAAATATTCATATTTCTGTAAATATTATGAAATAGAATACTTTTCACTGTCATTCCTTTTTCAAAATATCCCATTTTAACCCCTAAACTTAAGATTTAGTCATCATTCATCTGTAGTCATCTGTATTTCCAGAGATGCTGTCTTGCTGCTCGTTCTGGACAGCCCTCCAGGAGATAGTGGCTTACCTGTCTTGGCTCAGGCTCTGGATTTTTTATGTTCTCTTCAGTACCTTATGTGGTAGACAGAATTCTAATATGACCCCTCCCCGCCCCCAGAGACCCAAATCCTTGTATAACACCCTCCCACTGAATCTGGGAGGGATCTGTGATGACAATGTCATATCACAATATCACTCCCATAATTAGGTTTTGTTACTTGGAACAGTTAACCTTAAGAAAGGAGATTATGCTCAGTAGACCTGACCTAATCAGACCAACCCTTAAAAGGGCAAGGTTCTTCCTGGCAACAGAGGTTCAAAATGAGAAAGGAATTTAACAGAAGGGAGGGTCTCTATTGGCAGCTTTGAAGATAAATGAGGGGACACGAGGAAATGGCTGTGGATGGCTTAAAGGAGCTGGGAGTGGTCCCATGCTGACAACCAGTAAAGGAATAGGGACCTGAGTCTTATGACTTCAAGGAATTAAATTCTGCTGTGAACAAATGAGTCGCATAAGGATCCTAAGTTCCAGATGAGAAGAGAGCCTAGTTGGCTCTGTAATGTTGGCCCCATGAGACTGTCAGCAGAGAACTCAGTTATTCTGTCCCTGTATTCCTGACCAGTGGAAACAGAGATGATAACTCCATGGTGTTTTAAGCTACTAAGTTTTAGAGAATTTATTATGCATCCGTAGATGACTAATACACCTTGGCATTGATTCCAAGTATCTAACACTTCTTCCTTGACTTCAAATGTGCATAGGTAAAGTCACGCAGTTCATTTAGTGGGTACTAGAATGGGTTTTGCTCAAACTGTACTAGAGGCATTACCATCATGGTGAGGAATAGGTGACCCAATATCATTGGAATAAGTGTGCTGACTTTTGTTACTTTACAGTGTGTACTGGAAAGATTTTACCCGTGTCCTCTCATGTGCATACCTCTTAACACCCCCTACTGTTAGTACCGCAAAGATAAAAATAAACACCATAGGATACACTGATTAGAAGTCACAGTTCAGTGGAACAAGGACAAAGTCCAAGGTGAAAGAAAATTAAAAAAAAAAAAAATTAGTAGACCAAGCACTAAGAGTTTTCTGCATAGTGAGAAACACAATTTGATGCCCTTTTCTTGCTGAGTGAAGTAGAGTCCCTGTGGATTGGGCTGGGAAAGAAAATACTTTTTCTATTGGTTTCCGATTCATGGAGTACTCTAGCAATCCTTTTAGTTTTCATTAACATATGAAGATTGAGTTCAGGGTTAAAACATAGTAGGCATCATTTGTCCAGAATACACAGTGGTTCTGCATGGGGCTAGTAAGGCCAAAGATCTGTGGTTGTATGCATTTTTTGTAACTGTTTGTGAAGTTGGAATAAGGCACCTGCCTGTGATAAAATATGACCCTCCCTCACTCTTGTAAATTGCTCTTGCCCATTCACATTTAGAGGTCATTAATCTTGTTTCCCTTTATGGATGGACATTCAGCACATTCCCCACAATTGATTTAACTCTCTAGTTCAGAGTGGTATAAAAAATTCACCAAGTGCAGTTGGAGAACAATGTCACATTACAAGGGTCCAAATAAGAAGGGCTACCTTTATCTTATCTTTGGAGAAACATAGGCATTTCCATAAAGGCCTGTGAAAGGATCACAGGAACAAGACAAAAATAGGCAATCAGTAATCATAAGTTCTTTGCCTGGAAAGGACTTGTTACATCCTACACAGCATAGGAATCCCCTTTGCACTACTGATGAGGAAATAGTCCTATAACATATGATTGAAAACATCCTGAATGTAGGGAAACTAGCTTATAAGACATTCCATTCTTTTCATGATCCTTTTACCACCCAAGACAGATGCTTACTTTGAACATATGTTACGTTGCAGTTGTGATACTTAGTTATATTTCTTTCTGATTTTCATCTCTTCCTCTTGTTCTCAGTATGTAGTAAAATACACTGAATGTTTGTAGATATTTTTGCTGAATGCAAATTTCTATTCAATTCTGGCTCCAATGGGGTGACAATTCTAGATACTGTCTATTTACCATTCACACGACTATAAAAAAGATAGTGAAAAAATAGCACTGTGCACATGGCTAATATTCTTTGTATGATCTTTTTTTTCTGATGCTTTTCCTCCAGACCATTCACATACCACTTGACAATTATGTCTCTGGTATACCTGAAGGCCATTCAAAAATAAATGTGAGTTAAAGTATCTGGTCACCTAGAAGTAAAAGTGCTTCAGACTTAAATGTAAGACATAAAGTCAGGAGGGGCAGGAAGGAGGCTTCAACCTCCTGTTCTTCTTTATCTTTCATTTAAATCGGTTGAGAATGTTAAGCTATTATCAAGTCAATACTGAACAAAAGCTAGAGTATATTAATTACAACGAAAGTAACATTCCATAAGGTGTTTAATCAGGGGGAAGGAAGGGTATGCCATTGAGCAAACACAAGAGAATTTAGAATAACATCATAATCAAATGAATAAATATTTGACTTTCTGTGATGTGCAGGCTCTGTTCTCACCGATGTACATGGAAAATAAATGTGGGTAGTATGACAGTTCCCCTCTCTAGATGACCTTACTTTGCTACTGCAGTCAGGACAATGCATGATTACCATGATTTCCTTTAGAAATGGTCTCTATGTCAACCACAGTGTTGACAAACAATTTTTCAGCCAGTTTCTGTTGTCTGTTGGATTTGTCTCTAATCGCTACCTTTCATGTTTAAAATTGATGTGAACTCCTGGCCGAACACAGGTGTCTTTCAGAAGTTGGGAATATAGAAGGTGTGTCTGATGGTTCTTTCCACTTGTGGCAAGGTATATGACCATGTTTGCTAACTTCATCTCCCGTAATTTATAACAGTAGAGGTTTTCTTACACAGTTTCTCTTTCTTTTTTTTAATATATGAAATTTATTGTCAAACTGGTTTCCATACAACACCCAGTGCTCATCCCAAAAGATGCCCTCTTCAATACCCATCACCCACCCTCCCCTCCCTCCCACCCCCCATCAACCCTCAGTTTGTTCTCAGTTTTTAAGAGTCTCTTATGCTTTGGCTCTCTCCCACTCTAACCGCTTTTTTTTTTCCCTTCCCCTCCTCCATGGGTTTCTGTTAAGTTTCTCAGGATCCACATAAGAGTGAAAACATATGGTATCTGTCTTTCTCTGTATGGCTTATTTCACTTAGCATCACACTCTCCAGTTCCATCCACGTTGCTACAAAGGGCTGTATTTCATTCTTTCTCATTGTCAAGTAGTATTCTGTTATGTATATAAACCACAATTTCTTTATCCATTCATCAGTTGATGGACATTTAGGCTCTTTCCACAATTTGGCTATTGTTGAGAGTGCTGCTATAAACATTGGGGTACAGGTGCCCCTATGCATCAGTACTCCTGTATCCCTTGGGTAAATTCCTAGCAGTGCTACTGCTGGGTCATAGGGTAGGTCTATTTTTAACTTTTTGAGGAACCTCCACACTGTTTTCCAGAGTGGCTGCACCAATTTGCGTTCCCACCAACAGTGCAAGAGGGTTCCCATTTCTCCACATCCTTGCCAGCATCTATAGTCTCCTGATTTGTTCATTTTGGCCACTCTGACTGGAGTGAGGTGATATCTGAGTCTTACACAGTTTCTCAAGAGCCACACACAATTTCAGAATCTTAGCTCTTGGAAATGTAGCATATTTATGCAAGATCTTTCCACTTCTCTGCATACTTAAATGCTCATTTTACATAATAATTTGATGGCACATGGTACATAAATTGATGAGTGGATACACAGACCTAGAGCTTGGGCTGAAAGGTTGAGAAAAAGAGATTTTTAGTCTACACTCTGTGTAGGGGAAGATGGGAGGTAAGATGAAAACCTGGGAGGAAGATTTGGGAAACTCAGGACTGAAATTGAAATCTCAGAGAAGTATTTGACAAACCTTTTCTGCGATGTGCACTGTGAGCTCATTTTTCCTCTCTTGGTAAATTTTTCAGCCAACTGTCCACTTCTTAAGAGTGACCTGTAAAGACTAGATCTTCTAGAAAAATAGAATAAAATGAGGATTATGATCAAATATAGGCAGAGAATAAAGGTCCATGGAAGGTGCCCAAACTTACCCCTCATCATAATCAATCATATTGGTCTCAATTTGGATCAGAACAGGAAAAAAAGATTAAAAAAGTATGATTTATGATAAACTTATTTTTAGAAAAAAAAATTGGGTGAAACAATTTCCCTGGAGAATTCTGGAAACATTTGTGTGTATTATCATTCTGAAAAAAAAAAAGTATGTGTATGTGTGTATTATGTTCTCCAGTAAGGTTAACAAATATGACATTATGACTAACTAAGATATAATTTTTTTTTAATTTAAATTCAAGTTAGTTACCATACAATGTAGTCTTGGCTTCAGGGGTAGAACCCAGTGATCATCTCTTACATATCACACCCAGTGCTCATCCCAAAAAGTGCCTTCCTTAATGCCTATCACCCATTTAACCCATTCTCCCCACCCCCTCCAACAACCCTCAGTTTTATTCTCTGTATTTAGGAGTCTCTTATGGATTGCCTCCCTGTCTGCTTTTATGTTATTTTTCCTTTCTTTCCCCTGTGTTCATCCGTTGAATTTCGCAAATTCCACATATGAATGAAATCATATGATATGTGTCTTTCTCTGACTTATTTCACATAGCATAATACCTTCTAGTTCTGTCCATGTTGTTGCAAATAATTAAGACATGAGATAAATAGTGGCTTAAAGAGAATGAGATTGAAAGTGTTAATATTAAATGTATATTAAAAATGTGAAATTTAATTTTTGTTTTAGAATATAATTCACAATTCATTTTGAAATCAGCTTGTTTTGTCTTGTTTATTTTTCCCTAAAACTTCCAAGCTCTTTTGATTCTAAAGAAATAGGAATGGGAGAAAGGAATCAGAAGAAAATAAAATTTCAGATCTGACCTTTATCTTGTCATGTGAGACTGTGCCTTCTGAAGAATGATTCTTCAGTTTGCCATTCAGTGAGAGAATAAAGTTGTTCATGGTTAATGCAGTGGGTAATAGAATGGCGATTGATTTATCATAATTTTAACCCATGACATGTGTTATATAATGTCCTATCCAGGGGCGCCTGGGTGGCTCAGTCGGTTAAGCGTCCAACTTCAGCTCAGGTCACGATCTCGCGGTCCGTGAGTTCAAGCCCCATGTCGGGCTCTGGGTTGATGGCTCAGAGCCTGGAGCCTGTTTCTGATTCTGTGTCTCCCTCTCTCTCTGCCCCTCCCCCGTTCATGCTCTGTCTTTCTCTGTCTCAAAAATAAATAAACATTAAAAAAAAAAAAAACAAAAAAAACATAATGTCCTATCCAGTGCCAGAGGGAGTACTGTACAAAGCGAGTGGGGGCCACCATGGCTGGGTGCTGGAGAGCACATCACGTGTCACATTGTCATGCATTGTATCCACGTTCTTGTATTTACTCTGTTATCCGGCCCAGGGCTGTACACCTGGGTTCTTCAATGGCTGTCGGATTGCAAATGTTAGTATAGCAATGTTTGAGAACTATTTATTTCTTTTAAGTAGTGTAGAGAAGAACATCTGATCACCAACCTAAATTTATGCTTGGGGATTTTTCCTACAGTTATTCAATACAGGGATTTGCTATCTCTACTGTAGTCATCCTTCAGATTTACTTGTGCTTCTTACTTCTCCTTACTTGTGCCAACCAGGACAACAGCCTCAAGTCATTAATGAGATGGACAGGGCCAGAGAGGAATTAGGCTTAGCTGGAGTAGGGAAGTGCATTTAGTAGGACAGCAAGAAAGTAGTGGGATTGGGTAAGATGCTGGTGTGGGCAGTGGGAGCTATTTAGGCCACTTACTGAAATTGGAGTCAATTCAGTATGGACAGCATTGTAGAGTCCACGGTGTATTTACAGTCTACTATGCACAAAGCCCACTGGGGGATTCTAATGTAGTCTTTACTCTGTAAGAGATTATCATCTGGATGGAGAAATCAAGACAAAAAGCAGATTAGGGTGATAAACATAGTGATGTGAAAATTGCTCATTACAGTGCAAACTAGGTGATTTGGTTATAGGAATGAGAAAAGGTTTCATGGAGTGGGTGAGCCTTGGCACATTCCTGGAGACTGGGTGATACGGGGACAAATAAGAAAGTGCATCTGAGGTAGTGTGGACATTGACAGCAAAGACACAGAAGTGTTTTAACGCAAAATGTGTGATCAGATTATTGGAGTTAGTCATCTAATCACATAGTCATCTGCTCTTCCTTTAGTACTCAGTGGTACAAAGACTTACTGGTTGTGGCCTTTACTACCCATGGCAGGAGGAGGCAGTCTCTGCTTTTGAAGAAGGCCTGATAGGTCTCAACTGAGCAGAGCATCCTGAGCAGAAGTGAAGTGCTAATGAACAGGCCCTGGGTGGGGCTTTGTTCATGAACTGAGGACAGCACGGGGGAAAAGGCACATATGAGGTCTCAGAACACAAGCTGTCCCAAATAAAACCCTAGCTAGAATAGGTCTGCTGATCCCAGCCAGGGAGCTGTTGGGCTCTGTCTTGACTTTAACTAGCTATCTGTGGCCACGTTGGCATTTCGGGGGTTTTGTAACAAGAGCAAAGTATCTCAGATGCTAGATATTCTCTTTTTGTTGAGTAACATGATCAAGTATTTTTTCATTTGGCTTCTACTTTTTAGAATATATACAACGTTGGCATTGGATTTGCTGGTCAAATTGTTCATTTTTTAAGAGAGGATAATAACTATGTATACCTATTAAAGAAACTTTTTATTACTTAATTCGGTGGTTAGGGACACAGACTTAGGAACGAGTTACTGGTTTGAATTTCATTTCCACTGCTTATTAAGGTGGACCTTTGGCAATTTGTTTAACTTCTCTGCCTCAGCTTACTTATCTGCAAAATAGGATCAATAATGGTACAACCTTATGGCGTTATCTTGAGGATTAAATGAATTATTATTTTTTTAATTTTTTTTAACATTTATTTATTTTTCAGACAGAGAGAGACAGAGCATGAATGGGGGAGGGTCAGAGAGAGGGAGACACAGAATCTGAAACAGGCTCCAGGCTCTGAGCTGTCAGCGCAGAGCCTGACGCAGGGCTCGAACTCACAGACCGCGAGATCATGACCTGAGCCGAAGTCGGCCGCTTAACCGACTGAGCCACCCAGGCGCCCCATGAATTATTATTTTTAATATACTTAAAACACTTCCTGGTTTATAGGAAACATCATATGAGTGTTTACTTTGTAAAAAAAAATATCTCATAATTACTAATTATTATGACTTTAAAGTAAAAAAGATAATACAGTATCTGTCATATAGTAACATTCAATAAGAATTAGCTCTGGTATGGGGCCCCTGGGTGGCTCAGTCGGTTGAGCATCCGACTTCGGCTCAGGTCATGATCTCACAGTTTGTAGGTTTGAGCCCCACATTGGGCTCTGTGCTGACAGCTCAGAGTCTGGAGCCTGCTTCCGATTCTTTGTCTCCCTCTCTCTGTGCCCCTCCCCCACTAACACTTTGTCTCTCTCTCAAAAATGAATAAACCTTAAAAAAAAAAAAAAACAACAATTAGCTCTGGTACTCTGGGATAATTTTATTTTTTAATTCAAATATTCTCTGAGTCCAGTTTCAGGAAACTATTAGTAAATGATTGCAAATTAAGATTCTTAGCAAAATTAATTATCTAGATCAATTTACATCTGATCACAGTATTTTTATTTCAGGAATCTTAAGATGTTTTAAGGAACTGTAAATCACAGTTCAAAAATCAAAGTAAAGTCTTCTACAAAGTAATTATGACATTTTAAGGACCAGAATGAAATAAAGCTAAGAACATAAGACCTAAGACCCAGATAGATTACTAAACCTGCCAAGACAAGTGTGAGAAAATTTATAAGATCAATCCAGGATTTCAGAGGGCACTGAAATGCCCACAGGAAGCTGAGGCCTTACTTCAGTAGCCACATAGCAGAGATGGTGTCAGGATCAGGGGAGTTTTGAATGTGGGTGTAACCTCTTCAGTGTCTCCTGATGTTACCCACAGTAACTCCCTCAGCTTTCAGATGAGAAAATCAGAGCTTAGAAATAGGAAGTCTTGGGCGCCTGGGTGGCTCAGTCGATTGAGTGTCCGACTTTGGCTCAGGTCATGATCTCACAGTTTGTGAGTTCGAGCCCCATGTTGGGCTCTGTGCTGACGGCTCAGAGCCTGGAGCCCGCTTCACATTCTGTGTCTCCCTTTCTCTCTGCCCCTCCCCCACTCATGCTCTGTCTCTCTCTGTCTCAAAAATAAATATAAACATTAAAAAATTAAAAAGAAAAAGAAACGGGAAGTCTTAAGGTCATAAAATTTTCTGTGATTCAGCCCTGCTTAAATCCAGGCCTTGCTCCTCCTAGTATGCTTCCCTGCCCACTAAACCACACCGTGCCAGCCATCGATCTAGTTTTTTCAGCAGTTAGTCCATAGTGCCGTTCGATAGCATGGGTTGGTCAAGAGTTGTATAAATTTGTCCCGTTAGAATTCCCTAATTCTTTCTCTCCGAAAGTAATATTAGATTTGATTTGTCATTTATCAGGTGGAAGTTTATCCTCGTTATGTATTTGTTGTTCTAGAATCCAAAGTGACCCTGGACATCTGTAGATAGTAATTGCATTGCATATGTTCATTCAGTTCATGGAGATGCTGGAAATGGAAAGACTGGAACATTCAATAATTCTTGCGAGATTTGGTTTGATTTTAAAACACCAGGAAACAAGAGGCAGCTGGGTGGCTCAGTGGTTGAGCATCTGACTCTTGATTTTAGCTCAGGTTGTGATCTCGAAGTTTGAGAGTTTGAGCCCAGTATCTAGCTCCACCCTGTCAATGAGGAGCCTGCTTGGGTTTCTCTCTCTCTCTCACTCTGCCCCTCCCACCTGTGCATATGCTCTCTCTCTCTCAAAATAACTAAACTTAAAAAAAAGATTAAAAAATAAAATTAAATTAAAAAACCAGGAAAGAGTCCCTGTGGTGACAGCTTAGAAGTCTCTTTTCTGACATACATTTGACCTTTGAACAATATGGGCATTGGGGCACCAAACTCCTTTGCAGTGGAAAATCAACATACAGCTTCGGAGTCTCCAAAAACTTAACCACTTAAGTTCCACATGAGTGAAATCATGTGGTATTTGTCTTTCTCTCACTTATTTCACTTAGCCTTATACCCTCTAGATCCATCCATGTTATTGCAAATGAAAAAATCTCATTCATATTTATAGCTGAATAATATTCCATGTGTACGTCATGTAGGTATAATTTAAGAAACAAAACAAATGGACAAAGAAAAAAAGGGACAAACCGAGAAACAGACTCTTAACTATAGAGAATAAATGGATGGTTACCAGGGGAGGTGGAAGGGGGGATGAGTGAAATAGGTTAAGGGGATTAACAGTATACCTATCATGATGAGCACTGAATAACATATACAATTGTTGAATCACTATATTATGCACCTGAAAAAAAAGAAAAAAAGAACAAACAAACACCTTAACTACTAATAGCCTACTGTTGACTAGAAGGCTTACTGATAATATAAACAGTTGATTAGATATATATATATCTAACATATATATATATATATATATATATATATATCTTCTGTATTCTTATAATAAAGTAAACTAAAGAGAAAATGTTATTAAGAAAATCATAAGGAAGAGAAGATACATTTACAGAACTGTAGTGTATTTATTGAAAAAAAAGTCTGTGTGGAATTAGACCTGCAGAGTTCAAACCCATGTTGTTCTAGGATCAACTGTATAGAATTAGAAAAAAAAAAAAAAAGAAGAAAAGAAAAAAACATCTAAGACTTAATGAGTAAACCATTGAGAATTGGGAGACATGTGTTAGTCAGGGTTCTCCAGAGAAGCATGGCCCCCCTGCCATACTTCATTTGCTGTGAAGTGGGTTCTGTGATGAGACATAGTGCCATGTGGAATACCATGATGGTGGATAAGGCATTATATAATACCATGGACGGTAGTTTGGGTAGAAACACCCTATGCAGGGGAGGCAAATCCTAGCCAGAGTGTCTATTCCAGTAGGAACAAAATGCTGTTTTTTCATGATGGAAGTGGTCCATGATAATCAATCTGCCCCCAGGTAGCTGATTGATCACCTCAAGGAATGGTGCCATACTGGGGACTCAGGACAGTCTCTACTGCTAGCAGATTGGGCATATAGCAGTGGCCATAGCAAGATAGGCCTTGTGATTGGAGACTCGTGTTGCTACACTCTTGCAAAACCGTAATCCCTGTCTCCATAGCCAGATTTGTTCATGAATCCTATGGGCCATGATAAGGGTCAGTGGGGAGAGTATGACTGGGAGCCACAGATTGGGTCATCCCATACATTTGATGATTAAAATCTACCTTCTTTCCTCACCCTTTGGTGAACATTCACATCAGACACAAATATTTTCACACTTCTTACCCACTCATAGAAGTCTAATCCACATACCTCATCCCCTGACTCTTTGTCATCAATATTCCAATCATGTACCTTTAAGTCCCTGATCGTCTAGCCAAACTATTAGTCACAAGCCATGAATCAGTGTATAGTTACACATCTGGCCGTTGCTTCTTCCAGGCAAAATGAATAACCAGGTGCACTGCTCCAAGTTCTGCTTGTTGGAAAGGCTTCCTCACCCCTGTTATTCATGGATGTCCCCCAAAAGGGTTGTGCAGCCATCCACTCTTGGATGGTTGCTACATATTGTGCAGAATCACCTGTACACCAGGCTTAAGTTTTCTCTGTGAACTGGTCACAAGACTCCTGTTAAGGATACATGTGAAGGCTGGGAGAAACAAGGTGGTATAGCAGGAATGGGGACCATGGGCAATTTGGGTCACTTATTCACATAACTTGCTTGTATCTTCAGGCCCTGCTTAAGCCCGATCGCACATACATTGCTTTTATTGAATGCTCATGTGCTGCTGTGCCTGCCCAACTTTGTGGCTCACTTTTGGGGGTGTCATTGACCCAGATAACACCCAGATGATGACAGGAAGTCCAGGTCTCATGGTAAGTTGGTGGCCCATGGATAAGTGTTGAATCTCTAGTAAGGTCCAGTAGCAAGCCAGAAGCTGTTTATCCAAAGGAGAAGCAATTATCTGCAAAGGATAGCAGGGTTTTGATCCAAAATCCCAACGGCCTGTGTTACAGTTTACCTATAGGGCCTGCCAACAACTCCAAACAGCATCCCTCTCTGCTGCTGATACTTCAAACATCATTGAATCTGCTGGGTCATATCGCACAAGTAGCAGAGCAGCTGGTACCGAAGCCTGAACCTGGGACAACCTTCTTTTGTTCTGGGCCCCACTGAAAACTTACAGCGTTTGGGTCATTCAGTAAACAAGCCAGAGTAACACCTGCAAATCAGAAACACGCTGCCTCCAAAACCCAGAGGTCCACCAGATAGCCATTATAGACTCATTGTTACAGTTCAGGAAATTTGATCTGTAATAGTTTGGTTGGTTTGTTGAAACATGGACCAAAAGGTGGCCCATAGTAAATTAACTTAAAATGCTAGATAGAGCTGCTCTGGTAAACAACAGAAGGGATTCAAAGGTTTAGGAAGCTTGACATGTTGTAATGGATTTGTCAATTAATATCTGCTAGCCCACCCTACAACCTTGAAGAGCTTTCTGATCATTTTTCTCCATAGGGCAGAAAACACAATGGGAACTGCTCTTAGTGAATTAGAAAACCAAAATAAAGTGGGGGTAATTGGATCCTGGGGTGGCAAGAACAAAGTGGAGGCACTCAATGGCCCAAGGCAAGATGGGTGTGGTTTCCGTAATGATAGGTAGAGTCATGTAGCAATCAGAGTAGTCTGGTTCACAGAGACCTCTGGCATTGGCTCATTGATCATGGTGTTTCTAAAAATTAAAATATGGGATGCCTACTAAATTCTTACTTGATCTGTATAAAGAAAAGATTTTTAGGCCAAGTGAACCAAAGTCTAACTCGAATCATACGAACAGTCATGGTCAATCCTCAGATGTGAGCCGGTTTTCATGCTCAGAGCCCCTTGAATGAAGGTGAAGTGGTCCCCTTGTGAAAGGACCCTGCCATATTAGCAAAAATTTGTTTTGTTAATCTTTTCCCATCCTTTCCCAAAGTGACCTTTGACCTTTTACCACAGTAAGTGAGCATTGGAGCGAAGGAAATATTCAGGCCTATCAGGGATTATTGGACACTGGCTCTGAATTGCCGCTAATTCCAGGAGGCCCAAAATGTCACTGTGGTCCACCAGAGTAGGGGCTTATGAAGATCAGATGATGAATATAGTTTTCACTCGTGTCTGTCTCACAGTGGGTACAAGGATCCTGGAACCTCTCTTGTGGTTATTTCTCTAGGTCCAAAATACACAATTGGAACAGGCATACTTAGCAACTGGCCGAGTGCCCAAATTGAATAAGAATTTAACCCTCTGCTTAACCCTCAAAGAACCCATGAATTTAAGAATGAAGCATTTTCTCATCTGTGTACAATGGGTATATAATATTTTGAAGTTTTTTTTTTAATGTTTTTGAGAGAGAGAGAGAGAGAGAGAGAGAGAGAACAGGATGGGGGGCAGAGAGAGGGAGACACAGATTCTGAAACAGGCTCCAGGCTCTGAGCTGTCAGCACAGAGCCCTATGTAGGGTTTGAGCCCATGAACTGCAAGATCATGACCTGAGCTGAAGTTGGACACTTAACTGACTGAGCCACCCAGGTGCCCCATATTTTGAAGTATTTTAAATTCTGGAATTCATTACAACATTTTCTAAAATTTGGTTATATTATCTTTGAAAGAAGAAGAAATTTTATTTGCAGTTTATCAATATTCTTGTCAGATTGATGTTTTCTCATTTAAAGTTTTGTCTGGTTAATGAAGGAGAACTCTAGAGTTTTGACATATAATTAACAAGTATTTGATGGAAAGGTAATTAATTCTTCCCAAATTAGTTAATGACACAGATTGCCTCTTTTCACTGACAATTATATATATTTGTTGATTCTCAATTTCTTAGGAGTTTCCTGTCCTATTGTTGTGCTTCAATTTTATCATTGCCATTTTACAGTTCTGTAATTAGTTTTGCTGGTATTTTTCTTCAGTTGAATAGTTAAATGTGATTTGAACTTAATATGATTAAGTCTAATGGATTGCATTTCCTGCTGCCTTCATTTGATTGGCAATGTAGAGAAATAGAAACCAATGAAGTTGAGGAAAGAATTCAAATCATCATTTCATATGCTGGAAAATCTCAGCGTCTAAATTTTCTTATGTTCTCATTTCTTGGCAATATTTCTATCAAGGACTTCAAATTCAAGTCCTAATTTATATCATGTTTTTACCCAATTAATCAGCAGAATAATTTATATTAGTGGCCTAACAAACCCCATAAAATTATTTTTTCCCTTTTTTGTCTCTTAAAAAGATAATCCTTCACTTAACCAGTGTATAAGTGAATTTAGGTTATTTTAAGAAAAAAAATGTTATGAGAACATGTGCATAATACCTCAGAAGCTCTTGCTTGGTTTGCTATGCTATCACAAGTGACTTGTTTTCCTTGTGCCAAAAAGTCTCTCACTCGAGGATCCTTCTTTCAAGACTGGTGAAATTTTTGGGGTGCTTGGGTGGCTCAGTCGGTTAAACATCCAACTTCAGCTCAGGTCATGATCTCACAGTTCGTGAGTTTGAGCCCTACATCAGGCTCTGCTGACAACTCAGAACCTGGAGCCTGCTTCAGATTCTGTGTCTCCCTCTCTTTCTCTGACCTTCCCCTGCTCACTCTCTGTCTCTCTCTGCCTCTCAAAAATAAATAAACATTAAAAAATTTTTAAAAAAGTGGCAAAAATGCCTGTCTCGTGATTTTACACAATCAGACGTCCTGGGGCATAACAGAAAAAAATATGTGCGTTTAGATGGAGAGTTTTTTTTAATGAAATATACAGAATTCCTTCCAGCTGATCTGTTTGGCTGTCAAAGCCTCAATTACAACAAACTAGAACAGAGCTTTCAAAATCCAAAGTGCAGAAATTGAAATCTCTGGTGCCGAATATCACTTTTCTGGGACTGTGTGTGTATTTGCAGGAGAGGTTGCCAAAATCATATTAGAATTTGCATTGTAAGGGTAGAGCTTTTACTACTGTAATAAAAAAATGGAAACATTAGATGTGGCAGGATGTTACTGCACTCTTTTTTATTAGGGTTATACAATTTTCTATTTCCAAAGGATGCCTAACAAAGTAAGTGCAGTCAGAAAAAAAAAAAAAAAAATCTTTGAACCTGGACTGTGTGTTGAATGCCATCTGAAACAGACCCGAATCTAGAAGACACGTTGCACTGCTTTAAGCTGCCTTTGACTCCACCCTGACTGTGTCTTGAGTTGCTGATGAATTATCATTGGTCTTGATATGATCCTGACTGGGGAATTTATTACATAAGGATCTATCAGGATGGATGCAGTTCTGCTGTCTGAAAGCTCTTTCATTCTTCCAGAAAGCATTTCTTTTGGCTTTTGAAATGGACCTTTTAGTTCGGCTAAATTATGAGCATCTTTTGAACCTCCCAAGGCGTTAATATGTTATATCATTATACCGTTTGGATAATTGGATGAGTGGAGGAGGAATAATGGAAATGTGTATTTTACTGTGGTTGTTGTTTTGAATTTCAGTGTTTTTATTTTGTCCCTGAGTTATGTAGAGGCAAGAGCATGGGCATTCAAATTATCGGGCACTATGGAATGGTACTTAGAGGCTTGGAGTTCTGGTGTCAGCCTGCCTCAGTTTGAATCATTGTTCAACTCCTTATTATCTATGTGATGACAGGTTTTTAAATAAATCTAAATTTTTGTTTTCTCATCTTTTAAGTGAGTAAAATGTCCAGACGTATTTTGTGTCATTATGGGGCAGATTTAATGAGACGGTCCATGGAAGTTGCTTGGCTCGGCACTTGGCGTGTCATAAATCCACGGGAGCAATTAATTATGCTGTTGGAGCCCCAGTCCCAGCAACTACTAGCTGGGTGATCTTCCCCAAAGTATTTACTCTTTTACCTGTTTGCTTATCTTTAAAATGAAGATAATGGAGCGTCTGGGTGGCCGAGTCGGTTGAGCGTTCAGCTTCGGCTCAGGTCATGATCTTGCGTTCGTGAGTTCAAGCCCCGCATTGGGCTCTGTGCTGACAGCTCGGAGCATGGAACCTTCTTGGGATTCTATGTCTCCCTCTTTCTTTCTGTCCCTTCCTTCCTTGTGCTCTGTCTCTCTCACTTTCTCAAAAATAAATGAACATTAAAAATTTTTTTAAAAAAGTAAAATGAAGATAATGATGCCCCACCTGGAGAATCCTTGAGAATCAAAACTGGTAGAAGGTTCCAAGTATTTGACATTTAGTAGTTGATCAGTATATACTAGTTAATACCCCTCTTCACTGCCTCTCACAGTAACAACAGAACAACAATAGCAACAACTACTATTTAAATGCTTCGAAAGTTGTCAGTCACTGTATATCCTATATAAAGACAGACACCATTGTGCTTGTTGTAAAGTAATACGAGTCAGTGGCATGATTCACAGTTTTGTTAAATTTCTGGGTTCTGTGGCTTTGTATTAAGTAATTTGTATCTTTTGCCTTGAACCCATGTGCAATGGTTTCCATTAAATTATTTCTTACTCGCCCATGATGAAAAAATCAATTTTTGTTCTCTTTGCTGTCCAACTTCTGCTAGAAGAAAAAGTAAAATATGATCTAAAGCCTTGACTGAGGTTATATGCCTTTTCAAGGTTCTTTGGTGAACTTTCTACCTCTACAGAGGGAGGGCTTTAGTAGACCCTGGAGCGTTTCAAAGAGAATGTCAACATTATATCTCATTGTCTGCTGCTCAGCAGGAAAAATTGTGGACCCAACATCAGGTGTCTAAGTACAACGTAGAACATAAAGGTTTCATTTTCTGGTGCTGCCTGGGTACTTGCAGCATTTTAAATAAGAAGAAAATATTAAATCTTTATGGATAAGTCATTTCTTTGAAGATTTTCAAGTAATAGTTTTAGAAAAAAATATTACTTTCTCATTTCTTGGCAAGAGTTCTGTCAAGGACTTTGAATTCAAACCCAAATTTACATCAGATTATTTTAAAACCCAATTAACCAACAGCATAATGTGTTAAAAGAAGCAAGTTCTGATGATTGATTTCCTTGCAGCCTCCTTTCCTCTCCAGGACTCTGGGCTGTCTGTGTGGATGGAAAACAATGGATTGATTTAATGTATCTGGGCACTTAACACAGAACTTTAATAAGTATGTCGAAAATTGCCATTAGAAAGGATGTTGCCATTTATGTGTTCATTTCCCAAGAGCAGAAACTCTATTACAGTGATTTGAATAAGTTTCTATGAAGTATGGAAAGGCACTGGGTTTCATGACCTGCTTGTTGGGTCAAGGAGCCAATTTGCCAGAACAACTTATTTTGAAATAACTTTATGTGTTATATTGTTGTGGCAAAAGAAGATGAAATTTCAGATTACTGATTTTCCCAGCTTCAGATCTCTTAGGTTGTAGGTTTCAAGAAGCTGAATGAAAGTGAGTAAGATTTGTAACTTCGATTATTATGGACTGTCCTGAAGCTTTGCGTTTATTTTTGGATATAGCACCCAGCAGTTTCTATTCTTACTAATTTGCTTCAAAATGGGAATTATCAATTTGCTACAAAAATTTGAGTTATTTCCAAGGCAATACGATATAGTGGGAATCACACTTGATTCAGCATTGGTAAATCAGGTCTTTACGGTTTTGTGAATTTAGACAAGTGATTTTATCTCTCTGAGACCCTGTAGCTTTTTCCTACGAATAAGATAATTAGGTAGATGAACTCATGTCTCCTTACATTTTAAACTTCTAAAAATCAATTTTTTATATCCTTGAGGGTATAGATTTATATCCCTTGAAGTTTTAAACTAAGTGTCACATTAATGAATGATGTGTGATAACTTTGCAGACTCCATTTACATTTCTACATTGTTTACTTATCACATTCATGGTGGCCTTGTAGAAGTCCCTTACCTTCCCCGAGTTTGTGCCATCTGAATGTAAAAATGAGAAATTTAAACAATATGGTCTCTAAAGATCCTTCCAGTTCTAATCTTTTGTTTCTAGTGTACACTTACTGAAATCAGGTAAAATATAAGTTGTGTGGTTCTCAGTAATATAGGAGATACAAAGTCAACAATACATGGCATCTTCCCTAGAAAGAGTTTTTGGCTTCCACTGAATCACACTTGTGGTCTCAGTCCATCTGAGCTGCTATAACAATACCATAGACTGGTTGACTTTTAAAAAACAAATTTATTTCCCAAAGTTCTGGAGGCTAGTAATCCGAGATCAAAGTGCCAGCAGTGTCTCTGTCTGGTGAGAGTCTGCTTCCTGGTTCATAGACAACTGTCTTCTTGCTATGACCTGACATGGCCAAGAGGTAAGGGATCTCTCTGGAGGGCTCTCTTTTCTGAGGGCACTAATTCTCTCATAACCTAATTACCCCCTGCAAAAGCCCAATCTCCAAATATCACCGTGGGGGGAATAGGTTTCTACGTACAAATTTGAGGGGGACACATTGAGTCTATAGCACATGGGATTCATGGAGCCATTAAAATTATGTATAAAATGTTTTCTTGTGTTCAGTTTTGGAGAAAAGGATTCGTAGCTCTCATAAGAATTTTGAGTACTACATAATAAATAAAACTAGATGCTCTTTTTTCAGAAATCTAGTATAGTGGGTCTTAAATTGTGATCAGTGAAGGGTTAGGGGCTTAGACACTTTCAGGCAGTTCAAGAAGTGAAATATATTTTCATAGTAACACTAAGATGATATTTTCCCGTTTCATTTCCATTCACTAATGAATGCACAGTAGGGCGTTTCATAAACTCCATGATGTATGATATCGTAACAGATTAAATGCAGAAGTAGATGTGAGAATTCAGTTATCTTTTATTAAACCAGACAGACATTAAAGATAGTTGCAAAATGTAAAGCAGTGTCATTCTTTTCACTAATTTTTGCTTGTTTTGGAAATGAGCATATAAAAATGATTATTTTGAAATTAATAAATATGTTTTAAAATTTTTCTCATTTTAAATTCTAATCTGCTACATATCGACAGATAAAATCCACAGAAACAGAAACTCTTTGGAGTCCTTAGTAATTTTTAAGAGTGTCAAGGGCTCACGAAACTAAAATGTTTGAGAAATGCTAACCAGCCTTCATTAAGGTAGGTTAATCTGTAGTAGTAAACTAAGCCTACCTTGCTAGTAACTTTACACAAAAAGGTTTATGTCTCTCTCACCTAGTTATCTAAGTAGGTGTTCAGTTAGCAGAGTAACTTCTGAGCACATGGTAATCCGGGGATCCAAGTTCATGGTGTGGCTTTGCCATGTTCAACCTTGACCTTCAAATTTGTTCTGAAGCTGACATCTCAGTCATCTGGAGAAGGGAATGAGCACAGAGGAGAAGAAATGGTTAATTGTTACAGCACCCAAGAAGTATCACTCATCATGTTCATTCACATTGCACTGGCTAGAACTGTTTCATGACCCACGCCAACTGCATTGAATGTAGCCCAGCTATATGTCCAGGAAGAGGAAAAAAGTAATAATCAGGAATAGCTAGCAGTCTCCCCCATACCTCAATTTTTATCTAGGTCTGCTATGTACAAGTTAGTAAACGTGGGCCAACCGCATAATAACTAATTTTTAGGTAAACACAGACCAATTGCAGAGCTATTAACTTTTAGTTTTCTCATGTATAAAATAGATATAATAAATACTATAAAAGCTCCCAACTTTAGAAGGTTTTTGTGAGGGAGCCTGTGCAAAAGTGCTTAAAAATGGCTAGGTAAACATTTATCAAGTAACTGTGTAAGTCCATGACCCAAATAACGTTAAAATCAACCTGCTAGAGGAATTTAATATTTAGAAGTAGATATAAACTTGTAATAACTATACTGTAAGAACATGTGTCCCATAGGCAATAAAGACTGTAAACTGGGGGCATCCAGAAAGATGAGACAGTTTTTAGTTAGTGCTTTCATGGAAGCTCTTGAATTGGAAGTTCTTGAAGGGTCTTCCCAAAATATCAAATCGATGGTTCTTTGCTCTGGAATTCCATCATCCCTTCTAGATACCCTTCTCGTGGCACTTATCTGACCTTCATGTAATGTGAATTTTCTTATCTGCTTCCTTCATTAGCTTTTAGCTCTTATTATGGCCATCGGAACAGGATTTTTATCTTATTGTACTTTGTATGTCTTGAACTTAGCATGGTGCCTGGCCCATTGTGAGCCCTGAGGTAGATATTTATTAAATAGATAAGTTAGTTTCATTAAGAGAAATTGCATGGGGAGCGCCTGAGTAGCTCAGTCAGTTAAGCATCTGACTCTTGATTTGAGCTCAGGTCATGATCTCATAGTTCGTGAGTTTGAGCCCCACATCGGTCTCTGTGCTGACAGCATGGAGCCTGCTCGAGACTCTGTCTCCCTCCCTCTCTGTCTCTGCTGTGTCTCTCGCCTACTTGCTCTCTCTCTCTCTCTTTTCTCTCTCTCTCTCAAAATAAATAAATAAACATGAAAAAAGAGAGAAATTGCATGAAAGGCAAAGAGGAGAAATGGGGAAATTAAGAGTTTGTGATTAAAGAGAATCTGTGAAGTTTAAAGTACAGGCTGGTAGGTAAGTAAAGTATAGCAATAATGCAGGATATCAAGACACACAGAATCTCCATGTTAAATGAGTCATCACTGTGAACCAACCAAGGCCATTAGAAAGAATGGGAAAGAAAGGAAAAGTGATATATCCTAAGGTCATTAAAGGTAGAGGGAGTTTCTAGTGACAGGAAAAAATGGAGCAAGGCTGATATAAGACAGTATCAACCCTATTGACAAATCATAATGGGATAGTAGTTTGAAAGTAGCACCTCAAATGCCTTTTGAATGAGCAGATGGTGGGTAGAGATGTACAGATGATGGAAAACCATCTTTCATTTCGTTAATTGATCCTCAAGGCACAAGGTGTTAGAGGAAAATCAACTCTTACTTCATGGTGAGCAGATCGAGCATGGTTACTCAGGAGTTAGGATCTTTGGAGGGCTTGATTCTACATGAAGCAACTCAGTTGGCCCAGAAGGTGGGCACACAGAGACAGAGTGGAATAGGGCTGTCCTGCCCTGAGTAGGTGGTATGAGAGGAAGTGGTAGGGGGTTTTGCGTAGAGGAGAATTGTGGAAATTGTTCAAAGAGATACTAATATTAGAAGAATAGAAGTTGTTTGTGAAGTGTTTGTATAATATACTGCAGCCAGTTTTCCAATTGGAGTCCTGGCTATGATGATGTGGACCTGTCCACGTTTCTATCTGTAATGCTAAGTTACTATTGATTTACTTTTTATATTAAGAAGAAAATAATTTATTTGCAAAGTGCCTGTTCAATAGGTCATCTTTTTAGTTAATGTTTACATAGCTATTATTTTTAGTAAAAGTGTGCTATTTAAATAAACAGATTTAGGCAGATACTGCTCTCAGAGGTGTTTAGAAAAGTGAATTGGGGGATTCTACTGCACATAATTAAAGGGTATTATAGCAGCCTGTAGTTACGGCTCAATCGAATATTTTTGTGAGGTTTTTTTTTTTGCTGTTGTTAAAAATATCAATAATCAAATAAAAACATGGCCTGTATTTGCATTAACTTTTTCTCTTAAGTACATTGGTTCAATCTACAAATACTTATTGAGTGTTTACTATGACACAGGTTTTATCCTGGATTCTAGAAATAGGAAGATAAATGCAACAAAGCTCATGCCTTTGAGAGTCTCATGTTTTGGCAGGTGAAATATATACATGACAAATGAATATGTAACTTGGGATATAAGCAATCAAGCAAGAATTGCTAAGCTACAGAAGTAGTATATTTACCTTCTTGAAGATAGCAGGGCAGGCTTCACAGGATAGTATTACAGCATGCTTTGAAGGCTGAGCAGGAAGTTGCCAGATGAGCTAGGGACAAAAGACATTTCAGAATGAGCAGGTTACATGCAAAAAAGACACAGGAGTGTGATAAAGCATATTGTTCACAGGGGATGTGTTATTTCTGAAAGGACAGTGTCAGGAGCATAGCAGAAGATGATACTCAGTGCATTAGATAGAAGCTGGACACACCTTTCATGTCATGCCAAGTTTAGATTCTTCCTTGCAGGTTCATGGAGCCTAGTAAGGAAGCAAATGTTTATTGGATGAATGAAGAGGACATAACTGAAATATTTTAAATAGGAAAGGGTTAGAATCATGTTTGCTTATTTGTTTGCTTTTTAATCATTCTGTCTGCAGTGAGGAGAGAGGTTTGAGAGACAGCAATAAGGAAATGATTGCAATAAATGGGGCACTTGAGGATTTAAAAAAAAAAAAACTACAGAGTCAGGGGATGGAGAGATGAGTTCAGTGCTTGGCATAGAGAAAGAAATCCATAGAAGTTATGATGAAGATCTGGCCAATATGAAGATGGTGATGGTAAAGAAGAGGTGAGCTCGAAAGGTGTTTGAAAGAAAAACCTATTTTGCTCACATCAGAATGTTAGTAACTCTCACATTGGAACTTCCCAGGAGGATGGTGTGTGCTGTGCCAAACATAACCCAGAACAGAAACGTTCTCTAAATTCTCTGTAGATGTCCAGTTGTTTCCAAATTTAAAGGAGGTTTGTTTTTTTTTTTATTTTTTGAAAAGTCACTCATGATGACATCAATCACACTCATTTTTGATGTCTCATTAAAGGACGTCTTAGCATTTTCCCCTAATTAAGATATGATGGCAAAACCCAATAGTGTCCATGGCATATTCAAGCTAAGAACACTAGCAGTGAATTGGACTCTAGGAGGGCATCGGATAAGGACGTTTCACATCAAAGTGCCTACAGCTGACAGCCTTCTTGTTGCTTTGACAGTAGTATTATTGCTTCGTTAAGGGGCCATAAAAGTAGACTCGTTAATTCCCCAAGATAATTTTCTTGTACATTAGCCTTAGTGGTGCAATATAATCAGTTACATTGATAAAGTTGATCACTGATTTATTATTCTTTCGGGGTGCTTAAACTCCCAAGTCTCATTGTGACAACTGTTGACTGTCTGCCTTCCTTTATTTTATTTTTTTTTAATTTTTTTTTCAACGTTTTATTTATTTTTTTGGGGACAGAGAGAGACAGAGCATGAACGGGGGAGGGGCAGAGAGAGAGGGAGACACAGAATCGGAAACAGGCTCCAGGCTCTGAGCCATCAGCCCAGAGCCCGATGCGGGGCTCGAACTCCCAGACCGCGAGATCGTGACCTGGCTGAAGTCGGACGCTTAACCGACTGCGCCACCCAGGCGCCCCATGCCTTCCTTTAAAATAACTTCTCTATTTCCAGCCCAGGCTGCTCTTCTGCAGTTCTAACACCAATTGGTGTTAACACCATGACATAACCCCATGTTGTGTGTTGGGGGGGCATTGAAGAGATGAAATTTTATTATCTCAGGTCAATTGGAACTCTTCCTTTTTAATTTATTTGATTCTATACTTCAGATTTTCTCAAAACCCACATATTCCTACAATGTTTGTATAATTAAAAACTAAGTGTCATTTTAAATAAAGTATTTTATATGAAAATGCACTGTAAACTTGCAGGTGCTAATCAAATGCAAGTAGGTAGTCAGGTAATTATATGGCATCAAGTTTCAATGGTGATGTTAGCACTACTTTCTATTTACTTAGAAATGTTAGTCTTGTGGAGGCACCTGGGTGGCTCAGTCAGTTAGGCATCCGACTTCAGCTCAGGTCATGATCTCATGATTCGTGAGTTTGAGCCCCGCATCGAGTTCTGTGCTGACAGGTCAGAGCTTGGAGCCTGCTTCAGATTCTGCCTCTCTCTCTCTCTCTCTCTCTCTCTCTCTCTCTCTCTCTCTCTCTCTCTCAAAAGTAAAAACATTAAAATTTTTTTTTTAAATGTTACTCTTGTGTGACTCATTATTTTGGTAGTGAGACATTTGTTTCTGTTCTGTTGTCATAGAGGTTACCTTAAACTTTGGAGCACAGTGGATATTAGTTAAAAGGATGAATGTAATTATGGTCAGCTTAAAAGGATATAGAGATGTCAGAAGGTGACACAACTTTGCAAGGTGATATTCCTTTAGATGGAATGTTTTGGATGGGAATTTAAGCCCAAGACCCCAGTCTATAGAAATGGTTTTGCTCTCAGCCACTTACTGCCTATAGTATTCTGAGTGCCTGGGTCATTGTGCTCACTGTAGAGTCCCTATTTATTTGTTTGTTTGCACATTGGACATATCAAGTACCAGCCATGAGCTGGGACTCATGCTTTTGAAGAATAACAACCACACCTTGCTTTTGAGAAACTCCTGGGTTAGCATGGGGATACAGCCGAGCAACGTGGTGATTGCAAAACAGCAGGACAGAGGGATGCACAGGGTATGGGGTGATCACAGCTGAGGAACACGCCTACTCTCAGCTCGTTAAATCCTGTTTGATAGTCAGAATTTAGAATTTTAGAGGAGGTGAAGAAGCAGGCTGAAGGAAAGTAAAATGCACTCGTTGGGGAAATATCTTTTCCTAAAAAAGTGCAAAGGAGCCATGAATTCGATAATGAATTCGAAATGAAGTAAAGTAAGCAATGCTTAAGGAGGAAACCAGGCTCCTGTAACTTATAATAAACCAATACATACTATTCTTATGTAAAATGTATCTATTTTGGGTGGAAGAACTCAACCAGAGTCAGTTAAACAAGCATAAGCGCATACATATTCTCTCCCATTGGATCTGTAAAAGTTGAGTAAATGTCATTCTTTGCGTAATTCTGAAAGCTTTTCCTCTCAAGAATCATTTCCCTTCAACTTTTACTATATAAATGTGCTTTGCCTAAGCCATTATCATGTTTTGAAAGGTTTCATTAATGATCAACACTTATTAGACTCAGCAACCATCCAAGCAAGCGAATTTATTCTCTGCGTATAAGCTGAGGGCCAAAATGAAATCAGCTTTGGAGTGAAAAGATCAACATAGGAGGCCTAAAGTAAATTTCATAAAACACAATTCTTTCTAGAATATGTTTTTGCAAGTATTTTCTGGGAAATGACTTCAGGCTAATTTTATATTTTTTTTCCAGGCAAACTCTTTCTCTTGTTTTCATCTTAGATTAATAAGAGGGTAAAACTCAGAAATAATTTCACAAATCAGAAATAATTGAGTATATCTCAGGTTAATGTCAGAAAACAAGCGACTGCTGATGTAGAGAATATCTGCTACATGTTTAGCACTTCCTAATTATGCTTTAAGGCAACTGAAAAATAAGTAAGAGTTAGTGCTTATTGTGTGTGTGTGAAAGAGAGTGAGTTTGGTAATCAGAAAAAAAAAGTTCAGGAATGAGACAAAAATAAAACTTCGGTTTATAGTCAAGAATTTAACTGACTAGTGGAGATTGAATTGTAGAAATTCTACAAGGGTCACTGTGTGTGTGTGTGTGTGTATAAGTAATTGGAAAAGTTTATTTTAACAAGGTAGAGGTGTACATGAAATGTGCTGAGGAATTTGGAAATCCAGGCTTCAGTTTTCCAGCAGTTCTAGAACAAAAATTTTTTGAAGGAGAAAAAAAAATGGAATTCAACATTCAATCAGAAGCCCAAGGTAATTGCTTTCAGTCTTGCCCGAATCCACTGAACTCACTGTCAGGTGAAAACATTCAAGGGGCCATAGAGAAAGGGGCCATAATTGATAGGCAAGGGACCTGTGTATGTAATCCATTATTGGTGGGATTTGAAAATGAAGGCAGCTTATAAGGCTATACAACAGTGTCTAGAACCTGGAAAGATGTGGTCTAGGGAAAAGTAAAATGAAACCCAGTTTTGGAAATGCACACTAAAAACATAGAAGCCGAGGGCAGCCAATCACGTGGAAACACTTAGAAGTGAGACACGGAGAGGAAAGCTGTGTCACTCCTCTTCTGCAGACAGTAGCTCTGCTAGGGGCTGGACATCCTGGAGACCCAAGAAATTTGGGCAGAGAAGGGCTATCTGCACAGTGTGGTTTTCACCGTTGGTGACAGTCTTGCGTGAGACCAGGATGTAGCTGCTCCTGACGTGAATCATGGTACTCAGTACTTCCATCTTGGTGTGGTCAGGCTGCTGGCACAAAATACTGCAAACCGGTGACTTAAACAACAGAAATTTACTCCTCACAACTCTGGAATTTTGGAAGCTGAAGATTAGGGTGCTGGCAAGATAGGTTTCTTCTCTTGAAGCCTCTTCTCCTGGTTAGAGACCAGCCACCCTTTCACTGTGTGCTCACCTGACCTCTTTGTGCAGAGAGAGAGTGAGTAAGCTCTCTGGTGTCTCTTCTTACAAGATGCTAATCCCACTATGAAGGCCTCACCGTCATGATCTCATCTAACCCTACTCATCTCCCAAAGACTCCCATCTCCAAATAGCATATTGGTGCTTAAAGCTTCAACATGTGAATTTGTGAGGGGCAGAAATATTTAGTTCATAACAACTTTCGTCCTTGGGTAATCATCCCTGAAAAGGAAATTTCAAAAGTAGACCACTGCTGGGTAAAATCCTGAACAGCCAGTTAAATTTGAATATCAGGTTAAAAGCAAATAATGTTTTAGTATAAATATGCCCCCATGTAACATTTGGAACAGACATATACATATAAAAGTACAAAAGTATTTGTCACTTATCTGGAATTCAAATTTCATTGGGCAGCCTGCATTTTTGTTTGCTAAATTTGGCAATTTTATCTCCTCATTTATTGGTCAAAGGCTTTTGCTGGACTAACTAACCAATTATTCATCCAGACTGAGAAAAGGTTGAGATGCACAACCATGACAGCTATGATCACTCCGGCTTTATAGATTGGTATTGGATATTGCAATGGTTTACTGTCAGAGAGACAGTAATTTTTCAGTCTCAGGTATTGACTATTGACGGTGCCCATTATTTCTTCTCTCATTTAGTCTTTGGAATGCTTGAGGAGTTTGCTTTAAATACATTTAACTGAAAAGCAGAGTTACTTCTCTCTGTCTTATACTTAAAACTGACTTAAGGAGAGTGGAGGGCCAAACATTTGGTGAAGACTTTCTCTGTGTGTATTTTTAAAAATTGTTTATTTATGTTTGAAGGAGGGAGGGAAGGAGAGACAGAGAGAGTGAGAGAGAGAGAGAGAGAGAGAGAGAGAGGAAGGAAGGAAGGAAGGAAGGAAGGAAGGAAGGAAGGGTAGAGAAGGGGGTGGGGAGAAGATCTGAAGCAGGCTCCGTGCTTACAGCAGAGAGCCCAATGTGTGGCTTGATTCATGAACCATGAGATCTTGACCTGAGCTGAAGTGGACACTTAACCCTCTGAGCCACTCAGGTGCCCTGAAGACCCATTGTGTTAAGGTCATTGATAGTTCATTCTGTAGGTAGGTGGCTCAGCCAGCTTCCAGAATTTCTCCAAGATAAGGCTTTGAATTAGGGCAAGAACACATGGAATCAGAGGACTGGGATTTACATTCAGGTTCCTGAGTGGAACTTCATACATGTCTTCTTGCGTGGACTTCAAGAATTATCAACCTTGTCAAATTCAGCTTTCACAGCCCTCCGACTCGGATACCAATACACCCATTGCCCCAGGTTTTATTGATGGGATGATAGTAACAGCAGACATCCTGATGTCCCCTAATGTGTGCCAGACTTGGGGGATTTGTTAACTTAATGTTCGATATATGATGTGGAGGTGGGTACTATTATCTGAATTTTATATATGTGGACTGGAGGTGCAGAGCAGTTAAGTAGTCTTGTAGGTACACAGAGATTGTTTAATGTGTATTATTATTTTTATAATCATCATCATCATGATTTTAGTGCTTTGAAAAGAAGAACCAAAAGCCATGATTGATTATTTAAACATTAAATTTGTTCCTGAAAATACTGTTGGTTTGCTGCTTAATCATTTGGAACCTCAAATCGTTCAGGTTAAAATATGTATATATATATATGTATGTATATATATACACACACACATACATATATATAACATATGTACATATGTATATGTAAAGCATGGCTTAATTGCCACATTCTGTCAGTAACTTTGTCACATAGTTAGGCAACTTTTGAACTAGCAGGAGGGAAACTAGTCTCAGTCAATTTCAGTATATTCAGGTTTTTATGAAGTCATTGGCAGGTTGGAGCATTCAAAGCCTAGAAGTTGGAAGGTGGGAAGAATATGAGGTAAATAAGAAAGTTGACATTCCATTTCCATTGTCAAAGAATCTTCTACTTTAGTGTTTCTCCTCACTCGTTTTCACATTTTATACTTTCTCTTTTATGTATGAAAAACGGAAAGAGCTATTCGTTATTTTCTAAGACTCCAGCAAAAAATATTATTTCCAGAGATTTTGCACTGACATTTTAAGAGTCAAATCTTATATCTATTGAAAGGCGAAATGTGACAAGTATTTGGTCACACCAAGTTGATTTACGTTCAACTGACAATATTTAGCAAAATTCTGTAGCAATTTATAGCTAGGTTGCTATAACAAAAATACCACAGCCTGGATGGCTTAAACGGCATACGTTTATTTCTCACGGTTCTAGGGGATGGAAAGTCCAAGATCAGGTGTTGGTAGATTGAGCATCAGGTAAGAGCCGGCTTTCTGGTTGATAGGTGGTCGTATTTTCCCAACATGTTCTCGCATGGTAGAAAAGGCAGGAGAGCTCTCCAGGTTCTCTTTTCTAGGGGCACTAATCCCAATCCCAACGCTCCACCCATATGACCTAATCACACCCTAAGGGCAGTACCTCCAAACACATCACATTGAGGGTTAGGTTTCAATATATGTGTTTTCGCAGAGAGGACACAAACATCCCATCTTTCACAGTAAATAAATCCTTGTGAATCATAGAGTCGTTCAATCCCCGTTTAAGAATGAAAGCTAAAGGTCATACATTTGACATTCGCTCACTTTTTAGAGTCACGGTAACATTTTCACTTAGGGTACAAGCATATGTAGTTCACAATACAGTGATTGTTTCTTTAACTTAGGGTCTTTAGATGGAAAAAAAAAAGGTAGTAGTTACAGTTCTGAAACATCTGGTATGAAAAATAATTAATGTCACCCCCCATAAAAATCACCACCACCACCACCTAGGAGCTAGTTGTTACTTTCCCTGTTTTGTGTGTTAGGAAACTGACTTGGGAATTTAAATCACTCACACAAATTCACTCTTGGTAGGTGTAGGAGGCAACATTTCAAGTTCCTTTGGTTTGTCTCGTCCTATGGCCATGGTCTTATCTACCATAATGCATCACCTCTCTGGCAGAAAAGAAAAGGTTGATAGCTGCCTGGAATGAATGGTCCAGGAGAAATGTCATTTCTACATAGATCTTATGTTTGTATGCATTCACCCGTGATCATCCCTCCACCCTCACTAGGACGGAGCAAAGAAGCCGACTGTCTTACAAACTCTACTCTGACTCATTATGTACTGAATGGTTCTGACCACTACTCCAAAAAGAAAGAACTGTTGGTAATTCCTAAGACAGTATTGCTCAACTGTGGCAGATGGGCTACTGCTCCTTGAACCTCTCCAGTACCAATTGAAAAGAATTTTGAGAGTAGAGGTTGGCAGAATATAAACTCCCAGGTGATGCTAAAGTGAAACTAAAAACTAAAGTTTGAGAACATGCTGAAGAACTAAGAATGAGAGAGAGAGAGAGAGAGAGAGAGAGAGAGAGAGGGAGGGAGAGAGCTGAGTTATATTAGAATCCATTTAAGGTGCCATTCCATTCAACATTTGTTATTTACCATTTGCAAAATAATGAGCTGGGCTTTGTAGGATACAAACAGAAAAGATGAATAAGGCATTATTTCTGCCCTCAAAATTAGGATCTTCTTTCACATAATGCATGTCTTACATTTAATACTTTTTCTAGCTGGTAGAATGATGCCATTCCGTTTCTGGTCTATTCATACTTGTTTAGTATTCAGACTTGACTTGGTATATGATATAATTCAACATCTATAAGCCATTCAAAATTTCTAAATCTGATTTCCTAATCTTTAAAACAGAGACCCACACTCTAGCTGACCATATCTTGGAAACTATAGTATTGCACAGAACATCAGGAATCATTTACTGTTAGTACTGTATTTGGCTAAATTGAAACCTGTTTAATCCCATTTAAGTAATTATAAAAGGCTTATCATATTGAATGTTAAATATTTATACAAAAATGTGAATGATTAAGTATTTTCATCAATTCTATTTGAAAGTTTTCTCAAGTATTTAGTTCTTTTTTTTTTAAGTTAATGTATTTTGAAAGAGAGAGACAGACAGACAACATGAGTGAGGGAGGGGTAGAGAGAGAGGGAGACAGAGAATCCCAAGCAGGCTTCATGCTTGTCAGTGCAGAGCCTGACACGGGGCTTGAACCCATGAAAACATAAGATCATTAACTGAGCCAAAACCAAGAGTCAGACACTTAACCAACTGAGCCACTCAGGCACCCCTTAGGTGTTAAGTCTGAGTGGAGATGGTAGAAATATAAAAAATACAAGTCAAGTTCAGAAATTGATTTGAATTTTCTAATTAGAACTTACCCTAACAATTCAGGTATAGCTCTGCAAGTTTCAAGTTGTGACATCCAGGTGACCCATTCCTTAGCACAAATTATTTTCAAGCTATTTTCTAAAGTTGATGCCTTTTTTTTTTTTAGGTTTTGGTATCTTAAAAATGGTAAAAGTGAAGAATTATGCAGCTTCATAAATTGTTTTGAATCAGTTTTTTTTGCCCTGTCTTCCTTTGTATCCAGGATTCATGCTCCAGTGATATAAATAAACATGTTAAATTAACAGTTATCTTGAATACATTTTTTTGATTTCATACAAAGTTCTGCCCAATGACTCACAGGCATATCTCCCCCTAACATCTGGAAAATCAGGGATGTGTTCCCTTTTCTATAGCACTCCGGGGACTCAGATTTTACTAGTAAAAAAGAACACATATATTTAATAAACTTGGTTTTTAATTGGGGAGGCATTATGGGTTAGAGCAGCAAAAGGTTGAGAAAGTCATGGAAGAACTGATTATAAATATCAGCCAATTATGGCCTCAATTAGTATGTTTGTAAGGTGTTTTTTTCTTACCTCAGAGATAAAATGAGTTAAAGTCATTAAAAAATGAGTAACAAGCAGTTTTTAATTATACACCATTTGTACATCTGTGAATAATTACCTGGCAATTGCTACCTAGGTGACAGTGATTGACAGGAAGCTGCCCATGTTTCCAGGCAAAGGACACATCTTTAATAACAGGAAAAGACGCACACTTCAGCTGCATGAAGAGAGTGACAGAGAGCAAGGAAGGAACCAGTGCTCAAAATTGGGGGGCAAGATTTCCTGATGGGGTACCCCGTTGCCAATGGCTGCCCGTAATTAGGATGAGAATCCCTTCAGGGTCTTCTTAGATGTGTGCCATTTGCCATTCTTATGCGTGTAGGAGGGTCATGCCCTCTTAGGTCCTTCTAACTAATTGTTATGCCTGCTTGTCCAGTAGAAGAAAAGTACTGGCACCAACCTCAGAACATTTCAGAGTGTCAACAGTAGTGAGCAAAATAGCTATTTCCTTTGTGTGATGTAACCCTAGTGGGCCAGCTTCAGGCATCTATGCCGGAGGTCCCTGGATCTTAAGAAAACCAGCTTAGGTCTTACAGTCTATTGTGAAAACCAGTTTAAGTCTTCTAGTCTGTTAAAAAAAAATAATAATAAGAAGATAGCACATTTTCTTTCTTTTTAAAAAAAAATATGAATTTATTTTAAGAGAGAGGATGCAAGTGAGAGGGGAAGGGGCAGAGAGAGAATCCCAAGCAGGTTCCATGCTTTTAGTGCAGAGCCAAATGTGGGGCTTGAACTCACAATCCATAAGATCATGCATGACCTGAGCCGAAATCAAAAAGTTCGGATGCTTAACTGACTGAGCCACCTAAGCACCCCAGATGGGACCTTTTCATATGAAAAACACCCTCTTTGGTCAGAGGCAGCTGCAGATTCAACTGGAGAGATCCAGGCAGCCTTAAGTGTTTATCCAAGGGTTGCAGACTGAGCCTCCAGGCTTGGGGACATGTGTAGTTTGGCTGGAATGCCGTTTTGCCTTTTTACACTGAATCTGAATATCTTTGGGTGGAACATGGCTACTGTTTGCCACCACCCTGAAACTTCCTGTCTGTTGCTTTTTCCTTGGCCCACTTCACATCCTCTGTAGGCATTTGTCTGTGTTCCCAGTTTTATACTGTGAGTCTTGGCAAGATTTTCTTTCCAGATCCTGGAATATCTGCATTGATGGGAAGAAGTAGGACGTTTGTTTGTTAAACCACTGGAGTCATGGTCTGCAACCAGGTAGATACCTGGTAGAGTACCAAGAGAGGTGTGGGGAGGACTGATTAGAAGCCAGCCCTGAAAGACGAGGGGTGACCAGAACCCCAAACCATGGGCAGAGCATGCACAAGAGATGTGTGAACTAGAGCAAGAAAAGTAGGGTTCCCCTGGGTTCCCTTCTCAGATTTAAGGTGAATCACAAGACACTTTGGGACTAGCTGGGACATCTGTTTAGAGCTAGGTAGTTAACTAAGCAAAAAATTTTTTAAACTATTAATCATTAATGCTTCCCCCCCCATTTTTGTTGTTGTTTCTTTCTTTCTTTCTTTCTTTCTTTCTTTCTTTCTTTCTTTCTTTCTTTCTTTCTTTCTTTCTTTCTTTCTTTCTTTTTCCTATTCAAGTAACAGCATTTGAGGACAGTTTTAGAAACAAGAGCAGAAGTCTTAAGAACTTTTTCTACCATCTACCATATTATTCATTTACCTGTCCTTTAGTTACTCAAGATTTCTTTCCTTTTCATCTTCACTATTTTTAGCTTCTTTTGTTTGTTTTCTTTTTTAAACTCACATTCTAATTTCTATTACAGATCTCTTTCTTGGATCTCCAGAGTTGATTACTGAGGTGCCCAGGCCCGGTGCCGCTTTAGGCCAGAATGCCTGATGCGTTCTGCCTACCTGTAGTTTCATAGGAAAACACTGAGCCCTGAACTCTTTACATTGCTTCATTTCATTCCTGCCACAATCTTGGGAAGGAGGTATTTTTGTACCCATTTTACAGATGGCAAGAGGAAGTCTTAGAGAATTTTAATTGTACACCTACAATATACTCTTACGTTTTATGAATAAATTTTATAACTCTGAAGAGACTAAGGTGTCACACCTTCTAATTTGGATTTTCATCTAGCTTGGGGTACTTCGGGACTTTCTAATGAGCTGCATCCTAATCCTATGCAGTCTTTTCAAGACCAAAGTAATCATTCTGAGTTCCTAAAGTATTGGAGTTTGTATGTCATGGCACTCGTCACTATCTCTGACTTACTGTGTGCTGTATCCTCTATCAGACTGAAAAACTTGAAGACAGACTTCCTCATTTTCATATCCTCTATACCGAGCAGAGCCCTGGTTCATAAGTAGGGGGTTAATTACTGAGTAGACGATGAAATGCAAGATTTGATAGCAATCTATGTATTTGATAAATACAATTCACAGAAGGAGCCTGGCCATGGGACCCAGGCCTAATATTTGGTTTATTTCAGGCGCCGTTCACCTAGAATTGTTACTTCTCTTGGGCTTGAAAGGTATTAATAATCTGAACGACACCAAACTGAAATTAGAATTTGGACTGTGTGATTACATGTCTTGTAATACAAGTTAACAACTAGGACATGAACAAAGCATATGTGAATAATAAATACTGCTGATCATTTTTCTTATTCTGCTCTAAGTCAGCTTGACTGCCCTGTTTAATATTTGCTGAAACAAGCACTAATTTTTTTTAAGTTGTTTCTACATTAAAACATTTTAGATGGATAATCATATGTGATCTTTTTCTCTTGTTTCTTTTTTTCTTTTTTAATGTAGGAGGCATCATTATGACTTGTTTAACTTCTGAATTTGGAAATCAACATCTAAGCATTAAATGTAGGATACATGGTACAGTGAAACTAGTTCTGGTCTAAGTTGGTGAGGGGCAGGGAGAGGGAGGTCAGAGGCTTGGAAACTGAGCCTCACCTCTGCTCTTATTTAGTCATTCAGCAAACATGTACTGAACCCCTATTATGTTCTGGGCATCATATCAATTTAAGTGATTACGCACAGATAAATGAGATCTTGGCATCATCAAGTAACGTCCAGATTAGTAGAAGGAATAAGTGAACAGATGGTAATAATATAGAATATATTAATACATATATAAGTGTGTGTGTGTGTGTGTGTGTGTGTGTGTGTGTGTGTGTGTGTATAAAGAGGGAGAGGGATAAGGAGGGGAAGAAAGAAAGAAGAGAGAAGATGAAAGAACCAAGAGGAAAGAATGATGGATTGACTTTCCAGCTGCAGCAGTAACTGTTGAGCTGGGGAGTCACTTACCTCATTCTAAAGTCAGCTTACCTGCCAGATCAATGTTTCCTAAACTTCAGCAATTTTTGGTACCATTTTCATATATTTGATGGATCTAAGTGTTGCTTTTATACTATCTGTTTCTTTTCAGTGGACATGAAATCAATTCACTTTTTTTTTTTTTAAGTGGCATTCTCTTAACAGCATCTGTGAAATCACAGACTGGAAGAAATACTTCTTTCGTATACATTTGTATTGAATTTGGTAAAACACCCCACCCAAACCAGGAGCTCTACAGACTAACTTTTTGAATATTTGGTTACCTAGGCAAAATGAATTAATGCCCATGTAAAATAAATACATTCTTATTAAAATCAACTTTATAAAACTACTTACTTATTTTTGGAGAGAGAGTGCAAGCAGGGGAGGGGCAGAGACAGAGGGGGACAGAGGGTCTGAAGCAGGCTCTGCACTGACAGCAGCAAGCCTGATGCAGGGCTCGAACCCTCGAACCATGGGATCATGAGCTGAGCTGAAGTTGGACACTCAACTGATTGGGCCAAAATCAACTTTTAAATAGGGTGTTACTACCTCAAAAGCATCCTGTGTGCCATCATTGGCACCCGACCCATCATAATGTGGAACATTCTGGACAAGTTGTCTCTTCTAAAGTTTCTTCTGCCATTAGCATTTTAACTTCTATAAAAGTTTTGTTGTTCAAAAAAAAAATGGTATCTTCCTATTAGCTGTCAGGTAATTCATACTCACAGAGGCCTGAAGGAAGAGAAAACCTTTCGGATTCCCTGTACAACTTTCCTAATGTCAAAAGTTAATACAAATAATCAGAAGTCAAGGTGGGAGCTCTTCTTGCCTGTAGGAATTTGGATATAGGAAGAGGAGGAGATTACCTTTTGAACATTTTTATTCAGACTATGGAGGATAGAAAAAGTATTCTCTAGTCCTAACTCCACAGAAACTTTTCTTTTTTGCTGAAAACTGGTGTCTGTCATAAATATCAATATTGAATTAAGGAGGAATAGGAGACATTAAAGTAAAAAGCAGGGAAATCATCATGGGATTTGGAGAATAATTATGCTATAGTTTGTTTATTTATGAGGCAATAATGATTTATTATTTAGTATTCCAAAAAGAGATTATGGTGGCATGTGATTTAGAAGTAAAGCTACTGCCAGTTAGGGATATGAGAAGAAAGTATATTTCTGCCAATGAACAAATACAGCAATAATTGTCATTAAAGCATGCTGGGGTTTTCTCTCATTGACTTGAAGATTAAAATCACTGTGGTTGCCATCTTATTTTCTGAAACTGAAGCCCATTTTCAGATTTTCATAGCGGATGGAATACAGGGTGGTGGTATGTTTTGTAAAACATATTCAATATTGTAATTGAAATTTACATTAAAAATCATGATTCCTATTTTGTAATGTAAAAGCAATATTAAAAGAAGGAATAATACACAATGTCTTTTTGTTTATTAAAAAAGGACATGTGGTAAAATACCTTTGAATTCAAAAGTAACTACTGAGGCAACTTTGTTTGCCTTTTTATTTTATTTTTTTGAGAGACGGAGAAAGAGAGCATGTGCACACACCTGCAAGCGGGGGAGGAAGAGAGGAAGAGGGAGAGAGAGAATCCCAATCAGGTTCCACCGTCCAGCACAGAGCCTGAGGTGGGGCTTGATATCACAACTGTGAGATCATGACCTGAGCCAAAACAAAGAGTAAGAAGCTCAACCAGCTGAGCCATTCAGGCACCCCTTGTTTGCCTTTTTAGTTGATCTGTTCACTTGGATTTACTTAAGCCATAGGGAAGGACCTTCCTTCCACATCATCATTAGCCAAAGAATATTTCTAACAACCTGTGTCACTATCATATGTCCATTGATTCATTTAAAAATACTTTTGGAAAAAGAATATTTTGGCCATTTCTATGGGATGGATTTTGTCCCCGCAAAAAGATATGCTGAAGTCCTGACTGCCAGTACCTCCATGTCACCTTATTTGAAAATAGGGTCATTTCCATTTCTTTGTGTGTTCTTCAATTTACTTCATAAGCTTTGTATAGTTTTCAGCAGTTTTCAGATCTTTTACATCTTTGGCTAGGTTTATTCCTCGGTATTTTATGGTTCTTGGTGCAACTGTAAATGGAAAAGAAATGGAAAAACATTCCATGCTCATGGATTGGAAAATAAATATTGTTAAAATGTCAATACTACCCAAAGCAATCTACCTTCAATGCAGTCCCAATTAAAATTGCACTGGCATTCTTCTCAAAGTTAGAGCAAAAATCCTAAAATTTGTATGGAACCACAAAAGACCCCAAATAGCCAAAGTAATATTGAAGAAAACCAAAGCGGGAGGCATCACGATCCCAGACTTTAGCCTCTACTACAAAGCTGTAATCATTAAGTCACTATGGTATTGGCACCAAAACAGACACATAGACCAATGGAATAGAATAGAGACTCCAGAATTTGACTCACAAATGTATGGCCAACTAGTCTTTGACAAAGCAGGAAAGAGTATCCAATGGAAAAAAGACAGTCTGTTTAACAAATGGTGCTGGGAGAACTGGACAGCAACATGCAAAAGAATGAAACTAGACCACTTTCTTACACCATTAACAAATATAAACTCAAAATGGATCAAGGACCTGAATGTGAGACAGGAAACCATCAAAACCGTAGAGGAGAAAGCAGGCAAAAACCTCTATGACTTCAGCTGCAGTAATTTCTTACTTGACACATCTCCAAAGGCAAGGGAATTAAAAACAAAAATGAACTATTGGGACCTCATCAAGATGAAAATCTTCTGTACTGCAAAGGAAACAATCAACAAAACTAAAAGGCAACCAACGGAATGGGAAGAGATATTTGCAAGTGACATACCAGATAAAGGGCTCGTATCCAAAATCTATAAAGAACTCACTAAACTTCACACCCGAAAAACAAATAATTCAGTGAAGAAGTGGGTAGAAGACATGAATAGACACTTCTCCAAAGAAGATACCTGGATGGCCAACAGACACATGAAAAGATGCCCAACATCACTCATCATCAGAGAAATACTAATCAAAGCCACAGTGAGATACCACCTCTCACCTGTCAGGATGGCTAAAATGAACAAATCAGGAGACTATAGATGCTGGAGAGGATGTGGAGAAATGGGAACCCTCTTGCACTGTTGGTGAGAATGCAAACTGGGGCAGCCACTCTGGAAAACAGTGTGGAAGTTCCTCAAAAAATTAAGAATAGAACTACCCTGCAATAGCACTGCTAGGAATTTACCCAAGGAATATAGGAGTGCTGATGCATAGGGGCACATGTACCCTAATATTTATACCTGCACTTTCAACAACAGTCAAATTATGGAAAGAACCTAAATGTCCATAAACTGAGGAATGGATAAAGAAGCTATGGCTTACATATACAATGGAATACTACTTGGCAATGAGAAAGAATGAAATCTTGCCATTTGTAGCAATGTGGATGGAACTGGAGGGTATTATGCTAAGTGAAATAAGTCAGGCAGAGAAAGACAGATACCATATGTTTTCACTCATATGTTGATCTTGAGAAACTTAACAGAAGACCATGGAGGAGAGGAAGGGGGGATAAAAGTTATAAACAGAGAGTGAGGGAGGGAATCCATAAGAGACTTAAATACAGAGAACAAACTGAGGGTTGATGCGGGGTGGGGGAGAGGGGAAAGTGGGTAATGGGCATTGAGGAGGGCACTTGTTGGGATAGCACTGGATGTTGTATGGAAGCCAAATTGACAAATTATATTTGAAAATAGAGTCATTAATTATATAAAAAAATAGATATAACTAAAGCAGTGGTTAAGCTGAGGTCATGCTGAAGTAGGGTGAGCCCTTAATGAGTGTGACTGCTGTCCTTGTAAGAGAAGAGACACAGACAGAGACAACCAGGGAGGGCATCATGTGATGGTAGAGAGAATGAAATGCTTCAAACTAAGGAACAATAAAGATTGTTCCTGCAAATAACTGGAAGCAAAGAAGAGACAAAAAAGATTCTTCCCATAGGCTTCAGAGGGAGCACGTACCTGCTGACACCCCGATTTCAGACACCTAGCCTCGGGAAGTATGAGGCCATATTTCCATTCTTTTAAATCACCTGGTTTGTGGTAATTTGTTGTGACAGCCCTAGGAAATGGATATAGGCACCAACAATATGCCCTGGAACTATTTTAGACATTTGAGATACATCAGTAAAAAATATGGACAAGATTTCTGCACTGGTGGTGTTTAGATTCTTAAAAGGGAGTAAAAACAATAAGTAAATGGGAGTATATGTGAGATGATAATAAAGAGAATCAGCATTGCAGAATAGAGGTGGAAGGAGGGGAAGGGTAGAATAGCAGTATTGAAAAGTGTGGCCAGATACAGCTGACATTTAAGCAAAATGTGAACATGGTGAAGGTAGTAGCCTTATTAAAATAGAGATAGGAAGAATGTACCAGGGAGCAAGAAGCCCCTAGTACAAAGCTTAAAGCTGGAACACGCCCAGTCTTTCGGGGAGGCCAGAGTTCGTGATGGCCCAAGTGAGCAAGAGGGGGAGTAAAAGAAGCTGAGGTTAGGGTGGTGACTGGGGAACCAGATCTTCCAGGGCTTTGCGTGATTTTATGTCAAATGAATTGGGGATCTGTTGAAGATTAAAATGGACGCATGGTCTGACCGACTTTTTTAAAGAATTAACACTTGTAACTCAATTACACTTGTAATCGACTGTAATGGGCCAGGATAGAGTCAAAGGACCAATTCATGGGCTATTTCTACAATTCAGGCAAGAGATAATGCTTAGACCAAGGTAGAGACAGTGAAGGCATGAAGAGTGGTCAGATTCTAGAAAGAGCCAACAAGGTCTCCTGGCAAATCCCTCCTGGTGTGAGGGATGACTCCTGAAGTTTTGGTCTCTAGAGGAATGGAATTGTCATCTCAAATGTGGGGGCAGATTGAGGGGTGGGGTGCAAAGGACATTTTCTGTTTTGGAGATACACTTTATATGCTTCCTTTCCTAATGCCTTTTATTTTTGTTCCTTTGTTTTTTGATAATGACATCATCAGTTTCATTTTTTGGTATCTAGGTTTATTGCTTTCACATAATAACTCTTTCTAAAAATTTATTAAGACCTTAATTTTTAGAGCAGTTTAAGGTTCACAGAAAAATTGGGAAGAAGGCACAGAGTTCCTATATGTCCCCTATCCCCACACATGCATAGCCTCCACCATTATCAAAACCCCCAAACAGAATGCTAGATTTGTTATGATTAATGAACTTACATTGACACATCATGTGAACAAAGTTAGCTTTATTTCTTCATTCCCAATCCCCCCATGTATTATATACATTCTCTCTCTCTATATATATAATATATATACATTCTATCTTGTGTGTGTGTGTGTGTGTGTGTGTGTGTGTGTGTGTGTGTATAATTTCCAATTCTTATCTTGCTGCATTAGTTAGAATTTTCAGTATGATGTTGAGAAGTGGTGAGAGGGGACATCCTTACCTTGTACCTGACCTTAGAGGGAAAGTTTTAAGTTTCTTAACATTAAGGATGACATTAGCTGTATGTGTTTTTTGTAGATAACCTTTTTTAAGTTGAGGAAGTTTTTTCTATTCCTAGTTTACTGAGAGTTTTATCATGAATGGGTGTATGATTTTGTCAAATGCTTTTTTCTGCATCTATTGATATGATTATGTGATTTTTCTTTTTTATTTTATTTTATTTTATTTTTTTTAATTTTTTTTTCAACGTTTATTTATTTTTGGGACAGAGAGAGACAGAGCATGAACGGGGGAGGGGCAGAGAGAGAGGGAGACACAGAATCGGAAACAGGCTCCAGGCTCTGAGCCATCAGCCCAGAGCCTGACGCGGGGCTCGAACTCACGGACCGCGAGATCGTGACCTGGCTGAAGTCGGACGCCCAACCGACTGCGCCACCCAGGCGCCCCTGATTTTTCTTTTTTAATGTGTTGATGCGATCAATGGTATTAATTGATTTTTGTATTTTGAACCAGCCATGTATACCTGGAAAAAATCCCACTTGACTTTTGTATATAATGATTTTCATATATTTTTGGGTTCAATATCCTAATATTTTATTGAGGGTTTTTGCACTCATATGTAATGCCCTTGTCTTAGGGTAATGTTGGCCTCATGGAAAAAGTTAGGAAATATTTGCTCTGTTTGTAAGATGTCTATTTTTAATGTTATTATTTTTGCTTTATTTTCCTCTGATTACTAATCTTCTTTTTCTTTTTTATTTCCTTTTTTTCTATTTTATAACATCCATTTCCAAAGATTTTCCTTCCTCTTTTCCCTTTGCTTTCTTTCATTCTTTCATTCTACTTGTATTACTCTTAATATCCTAGTTTTTAACAAACTAGTTTTTAATCAGGGAACCCATCCCATGGAGGTGGCCACTCTCCGAAAGGGACAGCCTAATTCTTTATTTCCAGGAACCACACAGATGTGCTCTCCCTCAGAGAGATGTGGAATGGCTGTGGCTTCAGTGTTCCTTCCGTGTAGTAAGACCAGTGGTTGTATTTACTTAAAACCATTTGGCACCATGGAGTTTCTTTTTTTAAATTTTTCAATGTTTATTTATTTTTGAGAGAGAGAGAGACAGAACGTGAGCACAGTGGGGGGCGGGGGATGGGGGAGGCAGAGAGAGAAGGAGACACAGAATCTGAAGCAGGCTCCAGGCTCTGAGCTGTCAGCACAGAGCCCAATGTGGGGCTCGAACTCACCAACTGTGAGATCATGACCTGAGCTGAAATTGGACATTTAACCGACTGAGCCACCCAGGCGCCCTGGCACCATGGGGTTTCTTAATGATTAAGAAATCAAAAGTCAATGATTAAGACTCCTTTCCCAGAAAATGCCCATAGGAGTCTTGAAATTAATTCCTTGTTAGCTTTTCCAATGGGTGTTATTAATGTATGTTTTTGAGATATTTAGATTTCACATAATCAAGCTTTTTGTCTTTTCTTCTTTTCCTTTCTATCAGGGGCGGGGGGATAGTCACTAATGAAAGCAGGAGTACATCCATTTTCTATCAACTGTAAAAGAGCGGGTGACCAGAATATGCTTTTCTGGCATGGTTTTATGCACTGGCAGGTTGTATATCATATGCCTTAACACTTGCATCCCTCATGTCAAGGAGAGTGTTGTCTGCAGAAATCCAAAGTCACACTCTAATAATCATTTTAGTTTGCATTTATTCTATTCAGCTCAAGGCTGAATTAATTTTCTCTGAACAGCAGGAGAAATGAAAGTGTTGATGCAACCCTACCTGGATCCATTGAGAGATGGATGAACTGCTTCCCCATAGAAATTCTTCTACAGACAAATGTAAATATGTGTACGGAACATTCCTTACCACATACATTTATGGAAATAGGTCATATTTAATGGCAGTGCTTGGGCAACACTGAGGGATTTCAAGAGATTATTTCAGAGTTAGAGTATATTAGTGTATTAGTTACCTATTGCCACATGATAAATTACCTCAAGATTTAGTGGCTCAAAACAACATAAGCATTTATTATCTTTTTGCTTCTGCGGTTCAGGATCCAGGAATTTAGCTGTGTTCTTCTGGCCTGGGACCTCTCCTGAGATTACAGTTTTCTCAAGGCTTGATTATCTGGAGCATTGTCTGTCAAGGTAGTTTGTTTTTTTGGTCAGTAACTTGGTGCTGGCTCTTGCCCAGAGACCCCGGTTCCTCTCCATGTGAAGTTGTCCATAGGGCTGTTTGAATGTCCTCATGCATGGTGGCCAGCTTTACTTAGAAAGAGGCTGCAATGTCTTGTATGACCTAGCCTGTCATGCCACACACTCATTTCTATAATATCCTATTGGTTAGCATACATCAGCCCTATTTGGTGTAGCAGATGTCTGTTCATGAGAATAGAAACTGTGATGTTGACTCACTGTGGTCCCTGATGGGGTAGCAGTCCATCATAATGAATGTAGGATATGCTGGATTGAAGAAGAGGTACTAATTAGCTCTCCGTTTACAGCTCGGTGGTGGAGTTGTCTCTGAGGCAGCAGGTACTCAAGATTAGATTGATGGGGCACCTGGGTGGCTCAGTTGGTTGAGTGCCAACTCTTGATTTCAGCTCAGGTCATGATCTTACAATTCATGATTTTGAGCCCCACATTGGGCTGACAGCATGGAGCCTGCTTAGGATTCTCTCTCTCTCTCTCTCTCTCTCTCTCTCTCTCTCTCTCTCTCTCCTTCTCCCTTTTGTGCTCTCTTTCTCTCAAAATAAATATTTTAAAAAAAGGAAAAAAAAAAGATTAGACTGACAAAAACAAGGCCTAGGAACACTAAAATGGGCATTTCCCCCTCCCCTAACACTCTACTTATGTATTATTTGCTTGCCATCTCTTAAACTAAGAACACCATTACCTCTACAAGGAGAAAGACTTTCCTGATATCAAGGCAAGATATACCTCCTCTGTTTTTCATAAGATCCTTTACACAGTGCTTCCCATGATTTGCACTAGCCATTTATTATGACTTGTATTGTGGTCACTCTTTCTTCCATCAAGCCACTGTTCTTCAAGCCATTGGCTTTGATAAGAAGTGACAATATTATTGAAGACTTGGCTGAGTTAATCAGCTTTGATGTTGCATGTCCCTTTCTGCCCCATCTATATGATTAATAATTGATCTGCCAAACATAATAACCAAGGTTTTCATTAAATGGCCATAATGTATTCGGTGCCAGTCTAAAATATGCTGATATGGCTTAACTGTTTTTATCAAATATATTCTATCTCATTGAGTTAAATTAAGCGCCCACCAGAGACAACCTAAAAAGTCAGCCTCCGGCATTGACATTCTATGATTTAGTGGTTTGAGTGTTTAGCCCAACTCAGTGCAGTGTTATCAATATGGTAGTTTTCTGTACAAAAATTCTGTTTTGTTTTCACTTTGGGACATACAGTGTGATAGAACCCAGTTCCATTCATTCTGTTCACATAATTTTTCAGCTAAGTCCAATCCTGAAAGCCAACTTCAGCCTAAAATAAAATAAAACAGAAAAGCCTGCTGGTTTAAAAAAAGAAAACTGTCTTTTTTCTAACAAAATAAATAGAACGAAAGTGGAATGTTCACCCCCACTCTGAGTTGACAGGTCTGTATCCCACATTTTGAAAAGTTGTTATTTAAAATGCAATAATGTCATCACTCTCCTAGTTGGGTATTCTGAAGGTTTTCTAATGAAAGGTTAGAGCATTGAAAAAAGTGAAATCATGCACTTGCTCTGAGTTTATTTTACTAAGATCACAAACAATGATCCAGATCTTTATCCTATATGTAATATTTGGAGGCATTAGAGTCTTCCCTTCTAGATCGCCTCTCCCTGAATGTACCTCTGGGCATGAATTGGCCCAAGAAAAGCCCAATGGCACTGAAGAATATCATTTCTCAAGAAATATATTTGGTACTTCTATTTAGCTGTTCTTAGGTTTGTAGAATCAAGAGTTAGAGCATTTCTTGATATGGAAAAAAATAGCTTAAACCATTTGAAGATATAGAGAGACAATATTAGTGGCTATATATCTGTCTTCATCAGTAATGTTAATAGGCCATAGCTGGACCCTGTTAATTCCTTGATTGCTTATTTACGTAAATGACTCTATGTTCCTATTGGTATTACTTGAATTCTAATATACATTTTGATTTCATAGAGATAAAACTCCTAATGTGATTATTTCTTCCTTTATGTTATAGGTTGAATTGTGTTCCCCTCCAAAATTCATAACATCCTAACCCGCAGTACTGCAAATTGTGACCATATTTGGAAATAGATCTTTACAGATATTATTAAGTTAAAATTAGGTCAGTAGGGTGGGCTTTAATCCAGTACCACTTATGTCCTTAAGGAGAGGAAATTTGGACACAAATATGTACAGAGGGAAGACAATATTATGATGTAAAGAGAACATGGCCGTCTACAAACCAAAGAAGGATCTGTACAGAACTTTTTCCCTCATGGCCTTCAAAAGGAACTAACCCTACTGGGACCTTGGTCTTGGGTTTTTAGCCTCCAGAACTGTGAGAAAATAAATTTCTGTTGGTTAAGCCACCAATTTGTTATGGAATCCTAGCAAACTAATTTAATATACTGCGCTTTTACATCTCTGCACTCTCTCAGAGTGGAAATAATGCATTTTTCTGATTCATTTCTCCTCTTATACAAACATCCTTTACCAATCTTTGTCTCATTCTTTTGCCATCTTTGTATCTGCTGTGTTGAGACAGGGAACCCCATTCTCCAAAAACTTGCAAATGACCCTTAGACTATGACCTATCATAACCTGCAACATGACAGTGGTTTGTAGGGGTGCCTGGGTATCTCAGTCAGTGAAGCACTTAACTTCAGCTCAGGTCATGATCTTACAGTTCATGGATTCAAGTCCTGCATCAGGCTCTGTGCTGATGGCTCAGAGCCTGGATCCTGTTTCAGATTCAGTGTCTCCCTCTCTCTCTCTTCTCCCTCATTCACCCTCTGTATCTCTCATAAATAAATAAACATAAAAGTAGCGTGTAGTCAAAGTGATTTTAGAATCTAAAGGAGCTCCATAGTGTGGCAATGGTGGTATCTACTCAATATATTTTATCTGAAAGGTTGTAACAGTTTCTAGATAGTTCCTGCACATCACACACCATACATGCCAATATTCTTGGCATGACATGAGGGATAGTAGAAATGGGATTATGTTTCAAGTCAGATAGTTTTAGTTCAAAGTTCATCTCTAGAGGCACCAAGATGTTTACCTCACTCTTCTAAATCTCAATTTCTTCATATATACAAAGGGAATAATAAAACCTATCTTGTAGAGATTTTTCAAGCATTAAATATAATAACCACTAGGCTACTTCAATTATTTCAACTTTGGCACATAGTATGGCGTTCATTACATGTCTTCCTTGTTCTTGCTTTAGTTTGCAGGCCAGTATAACTCAGATTATTTTTCTATAACTCCTGTCTCTAACCAGTCATTGTTCATATTTTGATTAGATACTATTCTTTTTCTCTATTTTACCCTGGGGACATCTTGTTGAGAAAATCATCTTCCTTTTGGTTACATATTGCTGTAGTTTTTCAAGGTCACTTTCAAATCTAGTCCTCTTTTATTTAGCAGTAGTTAAGTTTTCCTATCTTCAGGGAACTCTAAATTAATGGGCATATCTTCTAGTTGTTATCCTAATCTTTGACTGAAAGTAGACAAACGGTAATCCTTATTTTAAACTATAAGGACTGAACTATAGTAACTGAAACTCATGAAAAATGAGAAATTGGCCAATATGAATGCCTTTCAGTTAATATAGTTCTGGTTGTACAAAGAGAGGATTACGTGTAACAATATGTGAAAGAAATACCTATTTTACCCTGTCAATCAACTGAAAATATTCATATGCCTGATTTAAACATGAGTATATTTTTCTCCAAAATTTATTTTTCTCCAAAATTTATTTTTCTCAACATCCATGACCATGTATTTCCTCTTCTGTTTACTTACAATGATTTCTCCTGTCCATTCCCCTTCATCCTACTAAACTTTGTTCATACTTCAAAGCTCAAATTAAATGTAATCCTCCAGAAGCCTTTTCTTTAATTCACTCAGGAAAGCCAGTTTATCTCTCATCAGTTCTCACAGTACTTTGTGTGTCTCGTAATGTGGGTAAAGCTATGGCTTTTGGCCAGGTGTGTGGTGAGGCCAAGTTTTGGCTGTTGGAAAGAGCCACCCACCCCCAGCCCATGTGCTCTGCGATGAACTGACTTCAGTTGCTACATTCTTAGCTGTCATCTTAGCTGTCACACACTGTTCAGGGCTGCTAAGGGATGCTCAGCCATATGCCTAGATTTTCATAGAGAGAGAGACTCTGTGGGAAAGAACTAGAGCCAGGGAGTTGAGACATATGTATACCTATTGGACTAGCAGGGGCAGGGCAGGTGCTTGACTGCATGATGGCCCCCAAAGATGCTTTAATCTCTAGATCCTGTGAGTATATTACATTACACGTGCAGAGGACTTTGCAAATGTAAGTAAGGTTATGGAACATGATATAAAGAGATTCTCCACCATTGGTGGATCCAATGTAATTGCATGAATCTTTAAAAGTACTAGAGAAAGGCAAAATAATTAGTCTGAGAAAGATGATGTAAGAAGGAAGCAACCTACCATTGCTGCCTTTGAATATGGAAGAAGGATCCACAAGCCAAGAAATGAAGGCATTTTTGGGAATCTGAGGGTGGCCTTCAGCTGACAGCCGGCGAGGACACATGGACTTCAGTCTTACCACAACAAGGAACTGAATTCAGCTAGCAGTCTGAATGATCAAGGAAAACAACATTCCCCTAGACAGCCCTGGCAACACGTTGATTTCAGCCTTGTGAGATTCTTTTTTTTTTTTTTTTAACATTTGTTTATTATTGGGAGACAGAGACAGAGCATGAGCAGGGGAGGGGCTGAGAGACAGGGAGACACAGAATCTGAAGCAAGCTCCAAGCTCCGAGCTGTCGGCACAGAGCCTGACGTGGGGCCCAAACCCACAAACTGAGAGATCATGACCTTAGCCAAAGTCAGATGCTTAACTGACTGAGCCACCGAGGTGCCTCCCCAAGCCTTGTGAGATTCTAAATAGACACTTATTAGCTGAGCCTACTAGACTCTTCTGACCTGTGGAAAATATGAGACAATAAATTAGTGATTCTTTAGCCTGCTAAACTTATGGTAGTTTGTAATGGCAGCAATAGAAAACTAATATAGGAATATAGAGGGAAAAGTCCATAATAAAGACCACTGTGGAAAAAAAATATACTGAAGACCTTAAAAAGGAAAGTACCATGAGTGTAAGGTCTGGCATAGTGGACTAGACTAAGCATCCAGGTTGGAATTAGAACCTGGCAGTGGTTTTAGGCACCTTGCATAACTGTTTATGACCATCACCTGAAGCATCTCTGTTCCCCAATTCTCAAAAGCCTAGTTAGCATGTGAAGAAGACAGTTGTGGGACAGTGGAAATCATTATATAACCAGGGAGCACATCCACTCTGCTGTGGGAATGCTTTTGAAAACTCCTCGGTAAGCACAGGTTTTCCAGTGGCTTAGAAGAAAGGCAGGCTGAAGCGTGGTTGAGAGGCTAGCAGTACCATGGGCAGTGGCTTGAGTGGCACCCTGTGGGCAGCTGTGAGGCAACCATCAATGGAGAAGGACTAAGAATACCAGCAGAACTGCATGGAGGCACTGCTTACATGTGAGCCATCCTCCATGTTCCAAGATTCCCAGAATGAACGAATGGCTTGGGAGATTCTGGGCACAAATTAGGTCTTTGCTAATTATGTCCATGGGCAATGGAGTGTTGACATATGAGCAAGCCCTGTAAATGTCTGTTCTCTACACCTGCAATCAAATCCCCCTTTCTGGGTCAGAATCCTTCAGATACTCACTATACATTTAATGATTTTGCATTTTATCTTGAAAAAGCAGATGGACATCAGAACTGTAGAGTTTAATCAAGCACTTTGTAATGTCCTAAGCATTACATTTCCAATACTCATTGAATCCTTATAAGAACCCGCTGAGATAGGCACTTTTAAAGCCACATTTTACAAATAAGGGAACTGAGGCATGGAGAGATCATATCATTAACCCACAGTTGCCCAGCTAGTATGTGGTGGCACTGGGGTTGAATGCAGACAACATGACTCCAGACATCATGCATCTCATGCTGCAATGGTGGACAGAATAGAGACACCCAAAGATGTCCACATGCTAGTCTCTGGAACCCATGAATATGTTACAGTGCATGGCAAAAAAAGAATTAAGATTGACCTTAAAATAGAGAGTATAACCTGTGTGGACCCTATATAACCACAAGAGTCATAAGACGTGGAAAGGGAAGATAGTGGAGAAAGCTGGAATGATGTGATGTGATGTGGCCATCTCGGGCTTTGCAGATGCAAGGAGGTGGTAAGCTAAATAGCCAAAGAAAGGGATTCTCCCCAGAGCCTCCAGAAAGGAACAGAGCTCTGCCAACACCTCCAGTGAGACACACATTAGACTTCTGACCAATGGAAGTGTAAGATAACAAATCTGTCCTGATGAAGGCATGCGTTTTGTGGTCATTTGGTAAAGCAGAAATAGCAGACTAATACATCTGCCAACTACTGTTCTCAGGGTATGTTCCTTTCTCAGGAAACTTCCCTCATCTCTACCTTTGTTAAAAGTGCTTACCTCATATATAGAGTCTCAAGATTAATAACTTACTCTAGTCCCCAGTCAAATGATCACTATTTAGACATTATGAAGCTGCTTTATCTAGGGATATCCTTTCTCTGAGTTCCCACATCTGTATGACCACCACCCCAGCCCATCCTCCAAATATTCTCTTTGGCTATCCATGCAAGGTTTTATCTCTTCCATAAACTTGTCCAAAGTGCTGGCTTTAATGTTTAAGAAATATTACATACTTTCTACATATCCCCTCACACTTCCAACACAAGATAGTAGAAGGAAAGAAATTTATTGGGCAGCATTTCTAGGACAGCAGAGCAGTAGCTTTCTCCAGCTTGGAAGAGACTCGGCTTCACTCGTTGCTGCCATCTGTCCCCTCCTTTTTATTCTTTCCTTTTACCTTTTGTTTTATTCTTTTTCTTTCTTTCTCTCTTTCTTTCTTTCTCTCTTTCTTTCTTTCTTTCTTTCTTTCTTTCTTTCTTTCTTTCTCTCTCTCTTTCTTTCTTTCTCTTTTTCCCCTGTCTTTTTTTCTTTTTTCTTTCTTTTCTTTTCCTTTGTTTTCTTTTTTCTTTTTCTCTTATTTCTTCTTTCTTTCTTTCTTTCTTTCTTTCTTTCTTTCTTTCTTTCTTTCTTTGTTGGTGGTGGGAAGGTAGATAACCTATCTTTATACACAAAAACAAATTCACTTTTCTGGTGGGGAAGTGGGTAACTCTCTTTGTTGTCATATGAAAACTAAGTTGTAATCGTTTTTAAAGTCAGTAAAGTAAGCGTTTTATTTATTTTATTGTTTTAATGTTTATTTGTTTTTGAGAGTGAGAGAGACAGAGCACAAGCAAGGGAAGGGGCAGAGAGAGAGGGGGGCACATGCAAGCTCCAGACTCCAAGCTGTCAGCACAGAGCCATGTTGACATGGGGCACGAACCCACAAACTGCGAGGTCATGACCTGAGCTGAGGTCGCATGCTTAACCGACCGAGCCACCCAAGCGCCCCAGTAAAGTAAGCATTTTAAAAGAGAAGATTAAAACTAGAATGTTTTGATACTGAGCATATTAATCATACCTGGGAAGCTTTTGGCCTTGACCTGTGGTAGAGCCTGGCATTGGACTGAATCATTCAAAGATATTTCATAAGGATTCATTTCTAAAATTCACTTGCCTCTTACTGCATTTTGCTCATTTACTCCAGGGAAGAGCTTGTCACCTCCAAGGAAACCTTATTCACCTCTGAGCCATATTGCTGGCCTTTCTTAATATGCCACTTTAAACAGCCCAGACTAACAGAATGAATGAGGACCTCAGGAGTCTGTTACTTCTGACAAGTGTGTCTATGGCAAACCAGATGGCACTGTCCCCTGGAGGAGCTGATGTTCATGTTTGTGACATACCTGGTCTCTGAGCTTCTGAGCCCTAGGCAGGGCTCATTTCAATCAGGGCAAAATTTGCCTTCCAGTACCCATCTCCCATAAAATCCACCAACGAAGGCCTGATATTCTGCCCCCAGAAACACTCTTTTAAAATTTAGAGAATATTAAAGGCATAACCCATAGACTAAGCTAACTGAGTTATAATACTTGTTTATACTGGAAGTGTTCTAATATAGTTGCAGATATAGTGGGAAGTTATTTGACAACTTTGAGGCTTTTGAAATAATTGATCAAAGTGAAAGCTGTTTCTACACTGATCCTTTCTTTTTCTGAGTTTATCTTTCAATCTCTGTCCCATGGTGACTTTAAAAGGAATTGCTTGGATTTGTCTAAATTCAGTGTGCTAAGAGCAATATCAAAACTCATCTTAATTCCTGGAGACAAGAGCGAGCTGAGTCTGCCCCTCCCACCCCTGTGCACCTTGCCGATCCACCCCAGCTAATATGCCAGATCCCCAGCACCACAAGACTGGCAGAGTGCAAGTAGCCCAGATGGGCCATGCCACCCCACAGTGAATCCCGCCCCTAGGAGAGGGGAAGAGAAAGCACACACCAGTCTGATTGTGGCCCCAGCAGTGGGCTGGGGGCAGACATCAGGTCTGACTGCGGCCCCGCCCACCAATGCAAGTTATTCAAGACAGCACAGGGGAAGTGCTCCGCAGTCCTGCATCACTCCAGGGACTATCCAAAATGACGAAACGGAAGACTTCCCCTCAAAAAACGTCTAGGAAATAACGACAGCTAATGAACTGATCAAAAACGATTTAAACAATATAACAAAAAGTGAATTTAGAATAATAGTCATAAAATTAATCGCTGGGCTTGAAAAGAGTATAAAGGACAGCAGAGAATCTATTGCTACAGAGATCAAGGGACTCAGGAACAGCCAGGAGGAGCTAAAAAATACATTAATGAGCTGCAAAATAAAATGGAGGCGACCACAGCTCGGATTGAAGAGGCAGAGGAGAGAATAGGTGAACTAGAAGATAAAATTATGGAAAAAGAAGAAGCTGAGAAAAAAAAAAAGGTAAAAAAAAATCCAGGAGTATGAGGGGAAAATTAGAGAACTAAGTGATGCACTAAAGAGAAATAATCTATGCATAATTGGTATTCCAGAGGAGGAAGAGAGAGGGAAAGGCGCTGAAGGTATATTTGAAGAAATAATAGCTGAGAACTTCCCTGATCTGGGGAAGGAAAAAGTCATTGAAATCCAAGAGGCACAGAGAACTCCCTTCAGACGTAACTTGAATCGATCTTCTGCATGACATATCATAGTGAAACTGGCAAAATACAAGGATAAAGAGAAAATTCTGAAAGCAGCTAGGGATAAACATGCTCTAACATATAAAGGGAGACCGATAAGACTCGTGACCGATCTCTCTACTGAAATTGGCAGGCAAGAAAGGAATGGCAGGAGATCTTCAATGTGATGAACAGAAAAAATATGCAGCCGAGAATCATTTATCCAGTAAGTCTGTCATCTAGAATAGAAGGAGAGATAAAGGTCTTCCCAAACAAACAAAAACTGAAGGGATTCATCACCACTAAACAGCCCTACAAGACATCCTAAGGGGGATTCTGTGAGACAAAGTACCAGAGACATCGCTACAAGCATGAAACCTACAGACATCACAATGACTCTAAACCCATATCTTTCTATAATAACACTGAACGTAAATGGACTAAATGCACCAACCAAAAGACATAGGGTATCAGCATGGATAAAAAAACAAGACCCATCTATTTGCTGTCTACAAGAGACTCATTTTAAACCTGAGGACACCTTCAGATTGAAAGTGAGGGGATGGAGAACTATTTATCATGCCACTGGATGTCAAAAGAAACCTGGAGTAGCCACACTTATATCAGACAAACTAGACTTTAAATTAAAGCTGTAACAAGAGATGAAGAAGGGCATTATATAATAATCACAGGGTCTATCCATCAGGAAGAGCTAACAATTATAAATGTCTATGTGCCGAATACAGGAGCCCCCAAATATATAAAACAATTACTCCCAAACATAAGCAACCTTATTGATAAGAATGTGGTAATTGCAGGGGACTTTAACCCCCCATTTACAACAATGGATAGATCATCTAGACACACGGTCAATAAAGAAACAAGGGCCCTGAATGATACATTGGATCAGATGGACTTGACAGATATATTTAGAACTCTGTATCCCAAAGCAACAGAATATACTTTCTTCTCAAGTGCACATGGAACATTCTCCAAGGTAGATCACATACTGGGTCACAAAACAGCCCTTCATAAGTATACAAGAATTGAAATCATACCATGCATACTTTCAGACCACAATGCTATGAAGCTTGAAATCAACCACAGGAAAAAGTCTGGAAAACCTCCAAAAGCATGGAGGTTAGAGAACACCCTACTAAAGAATGAGTGGGTCTACCAGGCAATTAGAGAAGAAATTTAAAAATATATGGAAACAAACAAAAATGAAAATGCAACAATCCAAATGCTTTGGGATGCAGCGAAGGCAGTCCTGAGAGGAAAATACATTGCAATCCAGGCCTATCTCAAGAAACAACAAAAATCCCAAGTACAAAATCTAACAGCACACCTAAAGGAAATAGAAGCAGAACAGCAAAGACAGCCTAAACCCAGCAGAAGAAGAGAAATAATAAAGATCAGAGCAGAAATAAACAAAATAGAATCTAAAAAAACTGTAGAGCAGATCAACGAAACCCAGAGTTGGTTTTTTGAAAAAATAAACAAAATTGATAAACCTCTAGCCAGGCTTCTCAAAAAGAAAAGGGAGAGGACCCAAATAGATAAAATCATGAATGAAAATGGAATTATTACAACCAATCCCTCAGAGATACAAGCAATTATCAGGGAATACTATGAAAAATTATATGCCAACAAACTGGACAACCTGGAAGAAATGGACAAATTCCTAAACACCCACACGCTTCCAAAACTCAATCAGGAGGAAATAGAAAGTTTGAACAGACCCATAACCAGTGAAGAAATTGAATCAGTTATCAAAAATCTCCCAACAAATAAGAGTCCAGGACAAGATGGCTTCCCAGGGGAGTTCTACCAGACATTTAAAGCAGAGATAATACCTATCCTTCTTAAGCTATTCCAAAAAACAGAAAGGGAAGGAAAACTTCCAGACTCATTCTATGAAGTCAGTATTACTTTGATTCCTAAACCAGACAGAGACCCATTAAAAAAAGAGAACTACAGGCCAATATTCCTGATGAATATGGATGCAAAAATTCTCAATAAGATACTAGCAAATCGAATTCAACAGCATATAAAAAGAATTATTCACCATGATCAAGTGGGATTCATTCCTGGGATGCAGGGCTGGTTCAACATTCGCAAATCAATCAACGTGATACATCACGTTAATAAAAAAAAAGATAAGAACCATATGATCCTGTCAATCGATGCAGAAAAGGCATTTGACAAAATTCAGCAACGTTTCTTAATAAAAACCCTCGAGAAAGTCGGGATAGAAGGAACATACATAAACATCATCAAAGCCATTTATGAAAAGCCTACAGCTAACATCATCCTCAATGGGGAAAAATTGAGAGCTTTTTCCCTGAGATCAGGAACATGGCAGGGATGTCCACTCTCACTGCTGTTGTTTAACATAGTGTTGGAAGTTCTAGCATCAGCAATCAGACAACAAAAGGAGATCAAAGGCATCAAAATTGGCAAAGATGAAGTCAAGCTTTCACTTTTTGCATATGACATGATATTATACATGGAAAACCCGATAGACTCCACCAAAAGTCTGCTAGAACTGATACATGAATTCAGCAAAGTTGCAGGATACAAAATCAATGTACAGAAATCAGTTGCATTCTTATACACTAATAATGAAGCAACAGAAAGACAAATAAAGAAACTGATCCCATTCACAATTGCACCAAGAAGCATAAAGTACCTAGGAATAAATCTAACCAAAGATGTAAAAGATCTGTATGCTGAAAACTATAGAAAGCTTATGAAGGAAATTGAAGAAGATATAAAGAAATGGAAAAACATTCCCTGCTCATGGATTGGAAGAATAAATGTTGTCAAAATGTCAATACTACCCAAAGCTATCTACACATTCAATGCAATCCCAATCAAAATTGCACCAGCCTTCTTCTCGAAACTAGAACAAGCAATCCTAAAATTCATATGGAACCACAAAAGGCCCCGAATAGCCAAAGTAATTTTGAAGAAGAAGACCAAAGCAGGAGGCATCACAATCCCAGACTTTAGCCTCTACTACAAAGCTGTCATCATCAAGACAGCATGGTATTGGCACAAAAACAGACACATAGACCAATGGAATAGAATAGAAACCCCAGAACTAGACCCACAAACGTATGGCCAACTAATCTTTGACAAAGCAGGAAAGAATATCCAATGGAAAAAAGACAGTCTCTTTAACAAATGGTGCTGGGAGAACTGGGCAGCAACATGCAGAAGGTTGAAACTAGACCACTTTCTCACACCATTCACAAAAATAAACTCAAAATGGATAAAGGACCTGAATGTGGCACAGGAAACCATCAAAACCCTAGAGGAGAAAGCAGGAAAAGACCTCTCTGACCTCAGCCGTAGCAATCTCTTACTCGACACATCCCCAAAAGCAAGGGAATTAAAAGCAAAAATGAACTACTGGGACCTTATGAAGATAAAAACCTTCTGCACAGCAAAGGAAATAACCAACAAAACTAAAAGGCAACCAACGGAATGGGAAAATATATTTGCAAATGACATATCGGACAAAGGACTAGTATCCAAAATCTATAAAGAGCTCACCAAACTCCACACCCGAAAAACAAATAACCCAGTGAAGAAATGGGCAGAAAACATGAATAGACACTTCTCTAAAGAAGACATCCGGATGGCCAACAGGCACATGAAAAGATGCTCAACATCGCTCCTCATCAGGGAAATACAAATCAACACCACACTCAGATATCACCTCATGCCAGTCAGAGTGGCCAAAATGAACAAATCAGGAGACTATAGATGCTGGAGAGGATGTGGAGAAACGGGAACCCTCTTGTACCGTTGGTGGGAATGCAAATTGGTGCAGCCACTCTGGAAAACAGTGTGGAGGTTCCTCAAAAAATTAAAAATAGATCTACCCTATGACCCAGCAATAGCACTGCTAGGAATTTACCCAAGAGATACAGGAGTGCTGATGCATAGGGGCACTTGTACCCGAATGTTTGTAGCAGCACTCTCAACAACAGCCAAATTGTGGAAAGAGCCTAAATGTCCATCAACTGATGAATGGATAAAGAAATTGTGGTTTATATACACAATGGAATACTATGGGGCAATGAGAAAGAATGAAATATGGCCCTTTGTAGCAACGTGGATGGAACTGGAGAGTGTGATGCTAAGTGAAATAAGCCATACAGAGAAAGACAGATACCATATGTCTTCACTCTTATGTGGATCCTGAGAAACTTAACAGAAACCCATGGGGGAGGGGAAGGAAGAAAAAAAAAGAGGTTAGAGTGGGAGAGAGCCAAAGCATAAGAGACTCTTAAAAACTGAGAACAAACTGAGGGTTGATGGGGGGTGGGAGGGAGTGGAGGGTGGGTGATGGGATTGAGGAGGGCACCTTTTGGGATAAGCACTTGGTGTTGTATGGAAACCAATTTGACAATAAATTTCATATATTGAAAAAACAAACAAACGAAAAAATAATAATTAATTCCTGGAGACAGACAAAATAGCACCCAATTTCTGTTTTTCAGTAGTCCTTGGAAAATTTGGGTTTACTTTAAATAGCGCCAGTGTATGAAAATATGTGTTCAAATAAAAAGATCAATGACATTCATTGCTCACTATTAGAAAAAGTCAAATAGCAAAAGGACCCACAATTTACTTTGATTTGCTAAAGTTCCATTTACGTCTGACACTTGAGGAGAATGACTTTTGTGTTAAATAAGATAGAGGTGGCATTACATTTATCGCTGGATTGCGGTATTTGAGCACTTTACTCTGAGATTACACAACTCTGAGTAAAAAGTTTGATTCCCAAAATACTTAGGTGTGTAAACGTGAGCAAGTAAACTACTTGTTCTCTAGTTTGTTCGTTTATAAATGGAGACAGTAAGAACAACGATCTCCTAGAATGATAGAGGAATAGCCCTTGAAGGACTGTCCAGCAGAGAGTAAGGGTGGCCATAGTTATCATCGATGTAGTTAATAAAATACCAAGAGTACGGATTTACTTGGCACTCTTAAGTTTCTGGGAACTTATTTGGCTTGAGGCAAAGAAAGACAATTTCCATACTACAGCAAAAGATTCTGCTCTTCAATTAGAACCAATATGTGTAGTAATAGATCTGTATTTATAAAAGTAATATATTTTACTTCATTTTTAGATAACTGACTTAAACTTTCCTGTGCACTAAATAATTATTGTAAAACCCCCCAAAAGTAACCACTTATAATCAATGAATTAAAAAATTTTCTTCAATCTCCGATTACAACCCGTAAGTCCACTAAAATTTCAACACAATAATCACATATCTGTGTCTACTACTTAATTTCATGTTTTGAATTGTAATACAGTACTATCACTCCAATAGATCTTTTTTTTTTTTTCACCATTTTAGGGACGTACTTTGCCTGAAGGTGCAAATTTGTTGACGTGAGAAATCAATTCTGTAACTTTATATATTATAAGTTTAACCTTGTTAAATCTTTTTACTCTTGATTTTATATCTTCTCTGGGATGAAAGATACACTCCTAGTCAGGTAGGCCATTACCATTCCTGCACTCAGGGGTTATTATTATTATTTTTTAATTATTATTGAAGTAATTGACATTAATGACATACAATGTGGACATTGTATGTTGACATACAAAATTGACTTACAATATAATATTAGTTTCAAGCATCCAAGATAACATTTCAACATTCTGTACCTTACTCAGTGAGGTTATTTTCAATCGCTGCTACTTAATTCTGATTCTCTTAGGGTTAGATGATGAGTGGGCCACTCAGGGCATGCCTGCCCAAATGACTGAGGTTTGGACCCAGTGATTTCATCTCAGCTGATAGGGTACATGGACTCGCAGGTGTCATGGGCTCCAAAGGACTTGCCCTCTTATTCACTTAATGTAACTCTGTCTGTGCTCATCTCCTAACCAAGTAAATCACTTGATTGGATTTTGCATTTCCTTCTTTCTTGGTATTCAAGGTCTTGCATTTTTACCTTGTTCTTTCTTTCTTCCCTTCCTTGTTTCCTCCTTTATTCCCTTCCTCCCTCCCTCCCTTCCTGCCTTCCTCCTCCCACACATGCTTACGTGTATTCAAAATATCTGAATAATTTCTATTATCTCTATGATTTTATCCAACTTGACGATACAACTCCACACCAAAAGTCATTTCGCTGACACAGCAGAGTGATTCAAAACATAGAATTTAGAAAGCTAGAGAGAGACTGTAAAAGTTAGTATATAAATGCCCAAATGAGCTTATCCATCCATGTAATGAAGGAGTGATAGAAAATGTCTTAAAGCTCTTGGCAGTAGCAACAGAGGAGAGAGGATCATGAGTCTCTTGAGGATTGTTAAAGTCGTATTCTGCCCCCCGCCCCGAAAATAAATATATAGAATGCAAATGCCAAAAAGAAAAGATAATTGAAACTGAATATGTTTGTAGATGCAAGCATACATTTAACATTCATAGGAATGCAAATAGACATGGGCATTATTTTGTATCCATTAACGGGATTCATAAAATTTAAAATGGAAGAATTTAAATCCAATAATTAGTTCCCAACAGAATGTTTTCATTTATTTATTCAATTAAGAAGCATTTTTAAGCACTTCTGATGGACTATGTATTATAATTGATTCTTACTCTTCCCTCTTCATTCTAAACCTATCATTTTAGAAAAGTATTTATATCTGTAAATCAACAAGATGAATATCTATAGGCACAACTTATTGTAGACTCAGCAGTAACTGATCAAATATATTTAGAAATATATTCTATATAATATGGGGATTAATAATATATAATTTCTCAGATGGTTGTACTTGAGGATTATCCATGTTTTAATACCTGTGTATCTTTAATATATATTGAAAGTAGGGGCACCTGGGTGCCTCAGTCGGTTAAACATCTGTCTTCAGTTCAGGTCATGATCTCATGGTCCATGAGTTGAAACCCCACGTCGGGCTCTGTGCTGACAGGTGGAGCCTGGAGCCTGCTTTGGATTCTGTGTCTCCCTCTCTCTCTGCCCCTCCCCCGCTCATGCTCTGTCTCTGCCTGTCAAAAATGAATAAATGCTAAAAAAAAAAAAAGGAAATACACTAACCTATATATACAGAGAGAGGCTTGAAGTTCAGCTTATTTATTAGTTTTAGGGCTATAACACTTTGACCATAACAGTTGTGACCCTGTCTTATCTACACCATGGTATAAATAATGGCAGCAAATTTATTGTGCTATGCAGAGGATACTACGATGAATAAGTCCCTATTCCAGGGAGTCCTAGTTAGGGTGAAGGGCATGCAAAGAAATAGTTCTGAAACATTTGGATGGTGTAATAGAGGCATGGGCCTTACATATCAAAGCCAGAGCTGCATGTGACTACCTGAATTTGTGAAGATTAGATTTCCATGCATAAGAGCTGTTTGAACAAAGGGTTGAAGTGTAGTCAAGAACCGAGCAAGTAATCAGTGACCAGATGGGAAACCCATATTTCAAGCAGAAGGAATAACCTATACAAAGCCATTGACATTCAACAAAGGATTTTTGAGCTGGTGTTTTGAGCCTTGGTAAGCTTATGATTGAATAGGGGAGGGACTTAAATATATTAGTAAGCTAATTAATTGATGGCGATTCTGCATAATAGGAAACACTGTAAAGAAAATAAAAGAGTAATGTAACGCAGAGTTACTGGGTGGTGGGAGAGGGGCAGCTGGCATTTGCTGGGTGTAGTCAGGGAGCACTTTTCTGATGAGTTAACAATTGAGACCTGAATGAGTAGAAACCACACCTGTGGTTCATGGGGGGAAAGCTACAGGAGGGTTCCAAGTGTAGAGTTCCTGGAGAAGAAATTAGCTTGGCTCATTTCATGTTCAGAAAGGAAGTCAGTTTGGTTGGAGTGATTTGAATGAGCAGGAGAATGGATAGAAGAGGGCAGAGAGTAGGTAGGAGTCAGATAGTATAGGGCCTAGAGACAAAGGGATGGACATAGCTGTTTGTCTAGTACTTGGTCAAGAATCTAGGCAAAGCTAGAAAATAAGATGAACCTTGAAAGTCAGTAATTCAGAAAGTTTGGGCAGCATTGCTTAAAAATTAGATTGTTCTGGATCAAGGATCTACGTACAAAACACAAACAGTTCTCATAAGCTCGTATTGAGCCAACTCCTTGGCTCAGCCTGCACGCTTTGCATTGTTGTCTGCTTTAGGGAGAAAGCGATACCTCAGTGTGATCGAGGCCAGGCGCTCCTAGTGGACTGAATGGGAGGACCTGGTGAGCAGGGAGAAAAAAATGCCGAGAGATGGGCAGTTTCAGACAGTTCTATTTAGATCCATATTTTTTTTTAATGTGATCTCAAGACCTCCTGAAACCAAATCACTAGGAATTTCTGTTAAAAAAAGAAAAAAAAAAGTACAGTCCTTAATACTACTGAGATCTACTTAATCAACATCTCTAGGAATGAGCATACAGCTTCTTTGTAATCAACTCATATATTTAGTATTCCCTAGAACCTTCTTTGAGTCTGCCCCTAATTTTTATAGGTTAGTTCAAAATCCTGATCTCTTAAATTCAAGTCCCCTAGCACCTGGAACAATTCACCTTTGGTAGGTAAACAAGGTAAGTGAAGTTGGTAGTCAGCTTGGTCAGAGCAAGTCTGCTCAAAATAGTTAATGAACTCACATTAAAAAACCAGAACTGCACTAGTAAAATACGAACACTAGGTATCATTTGATAGAAGAAGCAACAGGCAGAATAGTTTGAGCCATGCCCACTTACAGATCTGCCATCCGAGCTGCTCGGTGTGATTGTATTTTGCTCATGGGGTTTCACCTGCTTTTGTTTGCATATAAAAAAAAATCAATGTATTTATGGAGCTAAATATCTGTGGCACCTATCAATACTTAATACATGGTAGCTTCTATCATTTCTTCTTTCTTCTTCTTATTTGAATTTTTTTTTCTCAGTGGAAGTTGTGAACTTGGAAAGCAGGTTAAGAAATTTCTGGAAGTAAAGTACTATACAAATAACAAATCATAATTATAACAGAAACCACATGAAAGCCCCTCTTGATTAATTTTCCCTATCTAAGAAAGGAAAGTATAGATGACTAAAAGATCACATGGAACTAAAACATAATTTTCAAAAATGTGTAGTAATTTCAAAATGTGTTGTTTTAACATGTGGTTAGGGGGTGGGATGAGTACTCAAAGCAGGATATGGGAGATACCAGAACATTTTCTAAGGGGTCCCTGTCCCCACATAGGAGCTGAGTAAAAAGAGGGGCAAATAGATAACAGGGATGCCAAAATCATGATTTGAAGAATATTGGCAGTGAAATGATAATCCAGGTGGAGGGCTGCAGGGACGACGCAGTTAATCAAATGTACCAGCTTTATAAACTCTGATGTGCTCTGAGAGCCCTGTCCCCTGAAGTGAAGTCTAATAAACCAACCTAATATGCCTTCCAGGAACCATAATGTGGCTCTGTTTAATAGAAAATCAGCTCGGAGGATGTTTGCACTTGGATTCAGAAACTGTGACAAGAAATGGAGACAGACTGAAAATCCATAATTAGTTGAGTTATGAAGTCCCACGGGTGCATGAATGAGAAAGAACCAGGGCACAGATGCGAAGATTTGCAAATACTTCATTTACTCAGTTAAACCTCTTCAACTTAAAAAAAATCTCAAATCTGTCCTTTTTGTGGGGAGGTATTGTCTAAACAAAAGAGATAAAACAAGGCCTTCAGAATTAGAGGCCCTGCGATGTGTTAGTGAGGTGGGGGACTTTGTCACCATCATGTCGCATCATCCAGTACAAGTCACATTAAGTCTGCTGCCTGCTTTTGTGAATAAAGTTTTATTGGCACACCGCAATTACTCTCATTCTTACACATTACTTGTGGCTGCTTTCGTGCTGCAACTGCAAAGTCGAGTAGTTACCACAGGGAAGGATGACCAACAGAGCTTCAAATACTTACCATCGGGCACTTTACAGTAAAAGTGCTAAGAGCATGATTTTATATAGACAACCTGGCATAGAGTTAAAAGTTCAAAAACTCTTGTTTTTTTAAAGTTTATTTACTTATTTTAAGAGAGGGAGTGTGCACGGGGGAGGGGGCAGAAAGAGAGAGAGAGAGGGAGAGAAAGAACCCCAAGCAGACTCCACACCGTCAGTGAGTGGAGCCAGATGCAGGGCTCAAACTCATGAACTGTGAGATCATGACCTGAGCCAAAATCAAGAGTTGGACGCTCAACTGACTGAGCCACCCAGGTGCCCCAGGACTTTGAAAGCTCTTAATAAACTGAGGGTTGATGGGGGGTGGGAGGGAGGGGAGAGTGGGTGATGGGCATTGAGGAGGGCACCTGCTGGGATGAGCACTGGGTGTTGTATGGAAACCAATTTGACAGTAAATTTCATATTTAAAAAAAATAAGGAAAGAAAACTCTTAGGTGGACTTGAAAAGTATACTTGCTATATACTTTGGGAGATCATACATAATCTCCCCTGAGGTTCAGTTTTTCTCAGTGTTAGAATGGATATAATGATGCCAATCTTACATCATGATCTTTGCATATTGTAACCTGGTGCTTGGAGTATGGCTTGTGGGTAAAACATAATATTTCATTCTTCTGCCTCTTCTCCCTTCACTTAATGGTGGCAGGTGCTGCTTTTATCCAGAATAGTTGGTGACATGCTAACTGGTGATTTTACAGCTTTCTAAATTTTCAGACATAACAGAAATAATTTACTCTTCTAACTGAATCAGGAGTTTATAATTATTTATGACTGTCCTGATTCAAGATGCATTTTTTTCCTTTTCTCTTTGTTTGTCTTCTTTTTCTTTCCTTTTCAGCAAAATGTTTGTTTCTCTGTAAATCAAATAAACCCTCTTTATTTTTATATTTACCACAGGGAATCTAATTCATTTCTGCTGAAAGACAGCATCATGAAAGCCTGTGATGTCTGGGCACCTTGCTGTTGAAGCAGTTTGGGAAGGATAAGGGGTTTGCCTGTTTGTTTGTTTCTTTCTTAGAAAACTCCTTCAGCATTTTATTTTTGGTCACCTCCGGTCTGCCAGGAGAAGGAAACTCTAAGTGGATGCATACAGTAGCCTGGGACAGAGTCCCCAGTGAGGTGTGGATAATGAAGGGACCAATCAAAAGAAAAGTCTTTTTTATACTTTAATAAAGTCTGTGGACTGACGGGAGTTGCCCTTCAATGGCAGGCTTTGTGGCCTTCCCCTCAGTTTTCGGAGGGAAGCCTGGCTTTCATCCTGTGCTAATCTTAAAGCCGACCCTCTTTCCTAGAAAGTTGTACCAAAGTATTTATGAGCAGTATTGTATCAGAGATACTGTAGGCAGGATGGTTTCGTATTCTCCACCGCCCACCCATCCCCATCATTCATTGCTTGATGAAATCACATTAGGCACCTCTTTTCCTCTCAGAATCCCACAGGTGCCTTCCCCACCCTCCATCCCTCCACCCCCCTCACCTTCAGGTTCCCTGCTCCCAAATCTGCCTGGAACTGGCTTTCCATACCTTCTTCACAATAACTTGGTTCTTTCTCAGCTTCTAGCTCCATACATGGCACCTCCTGTCCCTCTTTAGTATTATTTTAGGTAAAGCTTTTATTGAGGGGAAGATGTGGTTTGTTCTAAGCAAGCAGAAGGCCACCCCTGGCTAGGCCCCATCTTTTAACAGAGTGATTCAGGGATAGAAATAGCAGCAATAACAAAAGCTTTGTTCTTCCCCGGCTCAAAGCCAGGGTGAAGGCAGCTTTGTTTTTCTTTCTTCTTTCTTTTTTTAAATTTTTAAAAATTTTTCTTCCCAGAAGAGTAGATGGGGCAAGGAGGATATCAGAACATTGCGCACGTAATTTGATACGGTAATGACTTTAGCAACATTCTGCGTTAAATGGGGCCATCTTTATCCCAGGAAGGCGGGGCAATTCCCAAAAGCAACAATAGGAAAATAAATGCAATTGTAACAGTTGTCACCATTTATTGAGTCCGGAGACCTCTTGTGTTTATAAACGAAGCATGAATGATGTTGCTTTTGAAAGACAGTTATGGCTTATTTAAATATCTGCCCATTAGAACTAATCCAGTTGAAAACTTTTAGCGTAAAATTGCAAAATGTAAATATGGATTGGATTAGTGTGATTGTAAACCAATTTACAGTATGGCCCAACTATCTGTCTTCGTTTGAAACTCCATGAGGTGCGGACCATCGTGTTACACAAGGAGCTGGAGTCAGCATTGGACAATTAGGAGAGCTAAGCCGTGGAACAACATGTCCTTAGTGCCAAAGGACAAATCAGTCCTAATAACAATTGAATATTTGGGGATTTATTGAGCCAGCAATATGGGGTGAACCTCTTAGTGCCTCAGCACAACCTTCTCTGCAAAGTGGATTCAGGGGCCCCTGCAGCTGCTCTGGTGCATCCCCATGGGCTTCTGAGGATTCTGTTTTGTACACCGTGGAGAGGACTGAGAATCATCACTGAACACAGGGGCCAGCATACAGTAGGTTCTCAAATATTTTTCGAGGGAATAGATAACACAGATATTCCAATTGAAACCTCAAGACAGTCTGTTCCATTGTACAATTGCACACCTTTTTTCTTCCTTATTGTATTGCTAAAATCATGAGTCTTAGGGTCAGATGACTTAGGTTTAACTCCCAGGTCTACCGTTTCAGTTAAATATTTGTGAGCAAGTCGATGACCTGCTTGTGTCTCAGTTTATACATCTGTGAAATGGGAATAATAATAATAGTATATATTTCATTGGGTTGTTGTAAGGATGAAATAGGATGATATGTGGCAGTAGCTTAAAATAGTTATGGACCCATAGTAAAGTCTTCATAAATGGTTATTATTTCTGGTGTTCTAATTCACATTATGAATGTATTAGTCAGAATAGAATAGGCCATGTTGTGCCCCCAAATCAACCCTGAAGTTTCAGTTTGATAAAGCACAAGGGTTCAATGCACATTCATGGCCTATATCCATCACTGACCATTGGGGGAGCTGCATTCCACACAATCTCTTGTCAACTCAGGCTGATCACTCCTTCCCCATTTTGAAACTGGACAATCTAGAGCATGGGACTTCTTCAGTTATCCAGACAAAAAAGAATTTGCTGCAAAGTCTTGCATCAACATTTAAATACTTTGGCCTGTAAGTGACAGGTTTTACTTCTACTCACAGCATGATGGCCAGAGTTAGGTGAATGACCTCACCTGGTTGTAAAGGGTAATCTTAGTAATATTCATTGAGCAGGTTGGTTAATGTCACTGGTCCAGTGAGTAAACTTTTGTGTCTTGAGTTTGGCTATATTTCCGATCTTTTCAGAACCCATATCTTATCTTTATATCTCCCACAAGGCCTAAATACTGTTCATAATAGACGCTCAATAAATGCTTGTGGGAGAAAGGAGGACGGAAGAAAAGAAGAAGGTGTGCTTTATCTTATTGAACGCAGCCATTGGAGGAGGGCATATGTAAGAGTCAGAAAATGGAAAAACAAACAAAACAACGACAGCACAAACTGTGGGTCTTAGAAAATAATTAACTGCTTTTAAAAAATGATTTTACTTTACCTACACAGAAAACTCTGAGACTGAATATTGTTGACCAACATGCGATATACTTGACCCAGGAATAAATCTGTTGCATAAGCCAGCATCTATGAACAGAAGACAGAAGCAGTGGTGTTTTTGTCTGTACCTGAAGCTAAAGTTCCTTCTCTGAATATTCATCACTTCCAGATTAATGTTAAGTGTTATTTCTCTTTCTGTTCTTGTTCCATTTCACTTGACTCTTTTGTTCCGTAAATGGATTTCCCTTCAAAGACCAGAACTGTCTCATATCAAAAGCCTGAATTAGAAATGATTTTTTACTCTTCCCTACTTACTTCTGAAAGGAAAGATGGATAGAAAGGTGGCAATAGGAAGAATTTGGTAGGAGTTGAAAGACTGGCCCAGGATCAGATCTAATATATGCCAGCTGAGTTACACATCATTTTGCTCAGAAACTAAAATCTGTTCAAAGTTACAACCCAATCAAAACAAAGCCTTTTGGAATCTAGAATCTCTAATACTACCTTAGTTTGTCCCATTTATTTACTTGTAAACCTGATAAACTACCACAGTTGCTGGAACACCTGTTATCCAGTGGAACAAATGGAAGGCAAAAGGAAATTAGGAGTTATAAACTCTAATCTGTATGAATGTGGACATAAAGGCAGTTTAACACATTGGGAAAAACAAAGTTTCCACATCTCGATTATCTGGGTTCATATTCCAGGTTTCGTGTTTATCAGCCATGTGGCCTTATATAACTTGCTTAAACTCTTTCCACCTTAGTTTATTTCTCTGTGAGATAGGAGGAACAGTAGTACCTACTGTATAGGGCTCAGTGACTGGTAAATGAGTTATTGCAAATAAAGTGCCTATTTCTGTCTGGTACATAATTAAAGCTCAGTAAGTGTTTGTTATGACTACCGGATGCTTCACTATGTAGTCTACACAGATTATCTCATTTTATCCCAGATTTTGGAGGTTAGGCATTTTACTCAAGGTCATACTGCTAAGAAAATTGGCTGGGAGAATTAAAACCTAACATTAATCCAAAGCCTTGGCTTTTTATGGTTTATCAGGGACCTTGGTCCTAATGAGAAGGGCAAGGAGAAAGTCAGGATAATTGGCTTCTGAGACTGTTATTATTTATTTGTTATTATTTGTTTAAATCGGTGCTACTTTTTAGAGCAAATTTTGGTTTGTGGCAAAATTGAGAGTGGCTACAAAGGTTTCCCATATATCGTCTACCCGCACATGTGCACAAATCCCCCCACTGTCAACATCCCACACCACAGTGGTGCATTTGTTACAATTGATGTACCCGCATTGAGACATCATAATCACCCAAAGGACATAGTTTACACAATGGTTCATCCTTGGTGTTGTATACTCTATGGATTTGGAGAAAAGTATAATGACACGTATTTGTCATTATGTATCATGCAGAATATTTTCACCACCCTAAAAATTCTCTGTGTTGCATGTATTCATACCTCCCTTTCTCTACCACCAACTCCAGGAAATGGATGATCTTTTTACTGTCTCCATAATTTTACCTTTTCCAAAATGTCATATAGGTTGAAATCATGCAAATAGTAGCCTTTTCAAATTGGCTTCTTTCACTTAGTAATATGCATTTAAGATTCCTTCATGTCTTTTCATGACATATCTGCTCTCTTCTAGCACTTCTTAGTATTCCATCGTCTGGATGGACCACACTTTATTCATCCGTTCCCCTCCTGAAGGACATCTTGGTTGCTTCCAAATTTGGACATCTGTGAATAAAGCTGCTAAGAATGTCCACGTGCAGACTTAAGTTTTCACTTCACTGGATTGTGTGGTTAAGAGTATGTTTAGTTTTGGAAGAAACTGCCAAACCCTCTTCTAAAGTGGCTGCACCACTTTGCATTCATGTTAGCAATGAATGTGAGTTCCTGTTGCTACACTTTCTTGCTAATATCTCGTGTTGTCAGTGCTTTGGATTTTGGCCATTCTAATTGGGGTGTGGTGGTATCACTCTTTTGTTTTAGTAATTCCAGAATAACATATGATGATATCAAACATCTTTTAATGTGCTCATTTGCCTTTCGTTATCTTTGTATCATACCTCTAAACCTTTGTGGGACAGTGCACATGTTTTTTTGGCTTCCTTGCATTTCTTTTATGACAGTACTGTGGAAACTTCCTTGGAGAACCATCTCTTCTCAACTCTTAGAGTCTAAGTTTCAACTGGAGTTGATTATGTTTCTTTCCTTATTCCAAGAATGAATACAGAAGTGAGGCCTGGCTAGTCAGAGAATTGAGTTCTCTGGTCGCTATAATTGCTTCAGGGATAGGCACTTGATTCTTGCAGCTGGTGACACAGGATGAAATTTACATTGACATTGTCAAGAAAGTAACAGGTTCTCTTTCCTGCTGAACTTCAATGTATATAAAGTTAGAGCTTATTTTGGTGTCCTGAGACTCAGTTTCTAATGTGTGGAGGGTGGCTTTGCTCCATACTACCAAGCAATTATCTGGACCCCAGATAGGTTTCCTACAAGTTAACTCATTTCTGACACTCTCTACCTGGAGATGGCATCAGATCCCGTAGGTTTAGAGTTCAGTCCTACAAGACTCCTTTTCTCTCTCTCCCTTCAGATGCCAGTCCCAAGCCCAAGATGTTACCTATGCTTCAGGCCAGCTGGCTACAGATTGGGTGTTCCCATCACTTCCTCCTTGGGCTTCAGATGTCAATCACAAGTTCAGGTTCTCACCTGTACTTCTCCCTTCTAGCTGTAAATCAGAAATTCCAAAAATCTCTTCCTCAGGTTTGATTAATTTGCTGAAGTGACTGACTGAACTCAAAGAAACATTGCATTTACTAGTTCACCAGTTTTATTATCAAAGGATATAACTCAGGAACAGCCGGATGCAAGAGGTGCACAGGGCAAGGTATGGGGAAGGAGTGTGGAGCTTCTTTGCTGTTGCTACGAACATTTCTCCACTCCAGATCATGTGTTATTCATCTAGAAGCCCTCCTAACCCTGTCCTTGGGTTTTTCTGGAGGCTTCATTACATAGGCATAACAGATTGAATCTTTGGCCACTGGTGATTGATTCAACCTCTAGCCCCTCTCCTCTCCCTGGAGAGAGGGCGGTGACTAAAATCCTGACCCTCTAAGCAGGTGGTTGGTTCGCCTGAGGACAAGCCACCAACCATAGGTTCCCTGAGAACTTTTCAAAAGTCACTTCACTAACATAACAAAAGACACTTTTATTGCTCTTATCATAGGAAATTCCAAGGTTTTTAGGAGCTGTGTACCTGGAAGAAGCCTGAGACCAAATATGTATATTTATTATAAATCAAGATGTCACAGAGCAGAGCTGGAGCGGTCAACTTGCCACCAAGAGATGAAGGAGAAAATATCTGGAGCTCATTTATTCCAGCTGTGGCATTCTGACATGTTCATTAAGTGGTTTATGATACTTGAACTTTCATTATTGCCTTGATTCTTTTTTTTAATGTTTATATATTTTTGAGAGAGAGGGAGATAGAGCACAAGACGGGGAGGGCAGAGAGAGGGAGACACAGAATCTGAAACAGTTTCAGACTTTGCGCTGTTAGCACAGAGCCAGATGGGTGACTCGAACTCACGAATGGTGAGATCATGACCTGAGCTGAAGTTGGACACTCAACCTCCTGAGCCACCCAAGCATCCCCATCATTGCCTCGATTCTTACCTTTTGTTTAGAAGTTGGTGCTCCCATCAAACCAATGTGCTACACAAATCCAGTCAGTTTCTTTACTATTTTTTTATTTAAAATTTTTTTTTTAGTTTATTTTTTTGAGAGAGAGGGAGAGAGATAGCGAGCAGGGGAGGGGCAGAGACAGAGGGAGAACGAGAATCTCAAGCAGGCTCTGCACTGTGAGTGCAGAGCCTGATGTGGGGCTCAAACTCTTGAACCATGAGATCATGACCTGAGCTGAAATCAAGAGTAGAAAGCTTAATGGACTGAGCCACCCAGGCGCTCCCACAATTTCTTTTCTATTTAAGGTATCCAGCCTCTTTCTATGGTGTGCAACTAAAGCCATCTGGTAAAGTGCGTGTGAAATACAACATTTCAACTTTCCTGTATTTTAGAGAACTAGACTCTTAGAAGAAATCTGACAGTTGCTGCACTGAATAGAAAAAATATTGTAAATGGAGCTCTTGACCAGACAAAGTGGACTTGAATTCCTGCTTTATTATAGAGATATTTTTCTGCCTTTAGACTCTGATTTTATTCTAGTTGCCCCGTTGGTTAGATGGTCTTAAAAGTGGTAAGCCCTGAAGGAGATAATTAATGAGTGTTTCATTAGTAGAATACTAGACAAAAGCAAGCACCCTTGCTATTGCCATAGTTCCTGAGACTATGAAAAAGTATCCTTAGTTTAAAATTTTATTAACATGAACTATTGCAGAAGACACTCCGTCTAGGCAGCTTCCTTCAGGATATTCTCTTGGCTAGGAGGCAGTGAGCCTGGCTGGGGATTGAGGAGACAGACAGTTCTCATTTCATTAGGTACTTACGCAGTGGCTATCATGGTAGCAGCCAACTCATTACAGAACAGGGCATATCAAATTATTCTGAGTCAGTGAGGCTCCAGTTATGAGATACTCCAAGGAGAAACTGGGAGGAGGAGGGGAAGAACTTTCAGAGGAGGGCATTTGTTGTTACTCTGAAAGGAGGAAGTCAAGAAGCACCTTTTCATTTTCTTCAAAGCTCAACCTGTACCCCATCTGAGTTCCCCAAAGACTCCATATTCCATTTACCAGGTGAGCTGATGGAAACAGAAGAGTGAGCTTCTTTCTTAATAGTAAAAGTGTGCCGAGTGTATTGGATACCTCAGTCCGGAACGAAGTGTTGACATAGTGATGGTGATATTGTGCAAAATGATTTTGCCGATATGTCCATCTGGACCCAGAATTCCACAGTTTACAAGGAGGTGAATTCAGAGTTTCTTTTACAACTTCTTTTCAGTGAGAGAATCTCTTGGCTTTTGCCATACAAATCGTGATAAAGCCATTCATGGGTGGTGATTAAGCCGGAGTGTTAAGGATGTGGTGCATTTACCTCCTCCGATTGGCTCTTCTCCTCTCATACATCAGGTTAGTGATCCTCAGCGTTAGACACTGTTAGAAATGGTGTATGGCCAGGATGTTTGGCATTGTTTTCAGAGTCCCCCAGGGGATGCTAGCAGCATCCGGCATTGAGCACCACCAATCTCTAGGCACTGTCTCTGTAGCACTAGTCCAAATTTTTAAATATTTCCTGTTGGTTTTACCAAATGATTTTCAGGGTTATCAGTGTAGTCGTTATATTATGTGAAACTTTTTGCAAATATGATTTATGCTTCAGATCCAGATCAAGATGATGTCTTACCACTCACTGGCTGATCTCAAGGAAACCAATCAGCCTTATGGCAGGTTCATGAGCATGTATATTCTTACTCTGAAACTGTACTTGTAGTTCATACTGAGAGGTATACTGACATGGAAGGTTTATAGCTCACAGGCTGCAGAATGTTTAAGTGTGAATGTTACTAGTAACAAAATTCTCTTAATTAAGCTGAGGCATTGAGCAATGCACATATATATTCTTAGAATAGTAAACCTGTCCAAATATGAAAGCTTGCTTCGTAAGTCAGAACTGGGGAGAAAAACCAAATTTGGGATGGGAAGGTAATGAATGTCTAAATATGAATGTAATTCCAACAAGGAACCAGAAGACTATAAGTTGTTTACCATTTATAAGGAACTGTCAGGGAGATCCAACTGTAAATTTAGAGACCTAATTTAAAAAGCACAAAATGTATGTAGGTAAAATGCATTGAAAAATTTTTAGAATGTATCATGAAAACAATCCATTTGGTATAAATATTGTCTTGCCCTAGAGACACTTAGAATTGGGCCTTTGTGTTGTGATGCATTTTGGCCTCTAAGGGAGATAAAGAGACCAGGTGTAGCTGTAGGCCTGTAACCTTATTCATTTTCAAACCCAAATTCTCAAAAGATGTAGGGACATCTTTCATAATATTTGGAAAGTGACTAGCCAAACTCTGAATAGAAGAGGGAGAGAATGTGAGACCTCTCCAAATGTGAGAACTTACTATAGCTCATAAAGCCCAGTCAGGTAGGACAAAGAAGAATTTTGTGCAATACACATGGGTCAGGTCATTTTGGTTGCCATATGTGATACACTCAACTCCCGGAAGCTAACTAGCCTTGGTCCCATCTGGTAGTTTGTTTCTTTACCAGTATCCAGTCAGACTTATGTACATAGTTAATTCCTTCTAATATTTGCATATTTCTGATATTCTATAATTATAAGCTATCTTATGTTAATGTGGTCCAAATTTCTGATTAAATGCTAAGCACCATGGGAAGAATAATGGTACACTCACATGTTCTGATTACTCTTGTTTCCTCTGCTCCAAATAATTGGTACCGATAATTGAAATTGACTTGGCTTTTAATTCTGTTAATGGTTATTTCTTATGTGCAAAAATTTTAAATTTTTATGTGGACACTTTCATTGATTTATTTTTAAATCACTTGTGATTTATTCCATTAATTTTAAGCTTAGGCAGCATTTTTCCTTCCTGAGATCAAATAATCACCCATATTTTGTTCTGTTCTGTTTGATTGACATTTTACTGTCTCCCTTTTTCCTCCTGCATTCTCCTATCCTCATTGTTAGAGTTTCTAATGCTGTTTTCCATTTACTAAGGACTTACTTACTGCCAAATATTGCCGTAAGCATTTTGCATCTTAAACGGCCTGCCCATCAATTTTGCAGGTTGATACTATTGTTGTTTACATAAATGTTAAATCTTGCTCAAGGTCATGAAGTAATTAATCATATATTTCTCACCCAAAGCCTTTGCTCCTAACTATGATGCTGTCTTTTCTTGCTATTTGTTGTTTTTGTTGTTCACTGAATTATCTTGCAATCTTGACTGATAGCTCATTAAAAAATTGGAATCGTTTATTTCCACATCTCTAGAATAGTACTGTAACCTACCAATGAGGTGTAGCCCAGAATTCTACGAGGCAGTGCATTTAAAGCACAGAATACAGCTTGTTTCACAAAACAAATACAACTCCCTTTCTTTTTTCACATTGTTCCTGTCGAGTTACTTTCAATCGCAAGAGACTTGGTGTCATATCTTTCAAGTCGCTTGAGCTGTCTCCCTCCAGCTGTTCCACAAACCTCATTTTCCATCCTCAGGCCAAGCACACACATATAGGCCCCCAAGATCCTACTCAATAAGCATATTATTCAGTGATAGATTTTTAAAAGCTATTTTGAACACAGGTGCTTCCTATTTCACTTTGAAACCACTAGAAACGGATTCTTCGGCTTGGAAGAACTGCCTTAGTAATGACGCACTCTGTGACAATTCCTTGCTTTATTTCTTGTTTGTGGACACAGCATTAATGCTGCTCTGGAAGAAGAGTTTTCCACATCTCCATGACTAGCAGATTTGCACAAAATGCCCTGTTTCAGGTCTTGGCATAGCTCCGCTTCAGGCATGTATGTGCAAAAAAAAAAAAAAAAAAAAAAGCCCTCTGAAGCAAGGTTTGGAAACTTGCACCAGCTGGTTTGAGTGTGCTGCGAGGCACGGGGGACAGCTGGAACTATGACCTGGCCTGGAGATGGCTACAAAGGCTGCAGTGCTAATGGGTGACAGCGGGGGAACGCAGTGGATCATTCTATGAGCAAGGGGTGAGCCATGTTTATGCCAGTTCTGGAGACCATCATAGTTCAGGCAGCAAGCCCCGAATTGAGAATTCTAATTAAGGTCGAGAAAGACACGGGCCACTGACAGATTGTCAGCACCCGAGCCCAGTGCCCAGACCACAAAGCCGCTGGTGGCTCCCACTCTGTCTTTGCTGTTGGTAGATAATAAATGCATCGTGTATTTAATTCCTGCAATTTGAGGGTAAAGATAACCAGCATGGGCATTTAGCCCAGTAGTGGCCACATAAGTTAAAGATTCCATTCTTGATTTTACAGTTTCGATGTGTTTACACAAACACTCTGTTCCTTGCCCCACTACCTGTGGAGTAGCAGTGTCTTTTTTTGTTGTTGTTGTTTGTTTGTTTTCACGTTGTAAAAAGAGCAAACATAACTTAAATTGCAAGATGAATATATACAATGCAGCATTTTAGAGGAGATAAAAAGGATTTGAAGAATGATTGTATATTACTGCTCAGAAACCTTGTATAATATGATGATGTCAGCAAACTCATGTGTTTTTCCTTCCTAGTTCTCTTGCTTTAGTTGCTGTCTCAGGTAACCATGAGATTGTGTCTTGGAGGAGAAAGTAAATGACTTCCTAACTACAGATTGTTGTTTCTTCTCTGCCCATCCCAAACACCAAAAGATTACTCGGGAATTTTCTCTTAGGTGTTTGCCATCTCTTTCATTAATTTCTTTCTTGCTAAATCTCTAAACAGAAATGAAAATTATTAATTCGGCCTGCATGTTTGCTTTGTTAGAAGCATTAGAATCATGTCTTTCTCAGTGAGATTGAAGATTGAAGGTGCAGCTTTGTTTTCTAAGTGTGTGCCTTACAAAGAGGATGAATTCAAGCATGAGGTTGGATTCAAGAATTCCTAGAATACAAACAACCTTGAACAGAAGTATTGAGAGCTCCATTCAAAAGAAGTCAAAATACCAAAGTTCTTCTTTTTACCTAAGAGTGATTATTGACCCTAACTAAGCTATGTGGGCCTTTTAAAACTCCAGTCAATCAATCGATCAATCATTCTCTCTCTGTGTCTGAGGAGAACTATTGAGAATAAAATGAGAAATTAAAGGACAAGTCAATGTGTTTTATAGTAGAATACTTATCAGTACATCACCATAGTTCTGAGATGAGCGATATTCCGTGGGAGAGTGAGACATTTATTGGCTACTGTTGGTATTTATGTAGCTTTATATATTGTCACCTGATTTTGAGGTGAGGCTGGGGACCAATTTTCTAAGGGTAGCCTTACTGATATACTAGTCCAAACACATGTAGTTCTCTTCTCTATAAAACAAGAAACTAATAATAGTGTGCATCAAAGACAGCAGTAACCTATTAGAATTATGTATTAGTGAAACTTGAAAATTATGCCAGACCACGTGATTTAGGGTTATTTTAAAATTACGTGTCCGTGTCATACATTTTGACTTTATGGTCAAATAAAATCCCTAAACTTTTTCTTTTTGCTGCTTTCTTCCCTTCCTTCCTTCTTCTCTTTCTTTTTTTTTATTTCCTTTTAGGTGTTTATTTATTTTTGACAGAGAGAGAGAGACAGAGCATGAGCAGGGGAGGGGCAGAGAGAGAGGGAGACACAGAATCTAAAGCGGGCTCCAGGCTCTGAGCGGTCAGCACAGAGCCTGACGCAGGGTTCGAACCCACCACAAGATCATGACCTGAGCCGAAGTCGGACGCTCAACCAACTGAGCCACCCAGGCGCCTCCTTCTTCTCTTTCTTAATATGGAATGTTTGCCAGCAGGACCAGCTTAATGGGTGTTCAGCCTGCGCTGAGGAGTGAAGGGCTGGTGCTTATTTTAATGCTCTACCATCACTCTCTTGAAATGACGAATACTTTTCAAACAAGGTACTTTGAGATTTGTTTTGATATGGGCCTAGCAAATTCTGTAGCTATTCCCGTTCACCAAATCAAGTGTAAGCTATCCTATTCACAAACAGTTGTTTTCTTGGTAGTCCTTCCTTTCCTCCGTCCCCACCCCTCAGCGAAAACACTTTAGGATAAGGCTTCATTCCTTTCCAACTAGATTGAGTGAGACAACAGCTAGCTGGCTCTTTACTTGACTCCAGAGACTCCCTCTTTACTTCATTTGGCATACAGGACCCGACGAAACTCATAATTTACCTTTTTCATCAAATCACACGTACACTAAAAAATCTCCACAATGTCAGGTCTAAATTCTGCCTGATCTACAAACAGTAATCTCTCATCTTCTTAATCCTTTCTTAATTCCTGCTGTTTCCCCAAGTTTTATTTTTAATATGCATAGTATTATCAATTCACTGACACATGAATAGGTTACAAAATGTCTCACATTTTTTAGCATCTCTAGCTAATCAGTTCATTAATTCAATCATTCAACTATTTAACAAAATTTAGCAGACACACATTCCTTGACAAGTACTATGCTAATAATGGCAGCAAAGCAAAGGAGAACAAAACAGAGTTGGCTTTTGCCCTCATGTAATTTATAGCTTAAAAGGGGATAGAGACAGTTAACAAGTAATTACCTATTTGTTAAGAATCTCATGAAAGGGGATAATTAGTAATTATGGGAGACAATTAAAGGGAACATAATTTGCCTCTGTCCCCTGACTATTCAAACCTCATACTTAGTTGAAAACCAGGTAAATGGCTACCTTTCACATGTAACTTCTTGTTACTTACCTCCCTTGCTTACAGTATTTACAATCTGCTTATCCAACTCAACCCTTTCATTAATATTTTATTTCTTGTTTCCTCAATTAGACTGTGGTCTAGACTATGCCTCATGTGCTTTTTTGTCCTTCAAGACTCAACCCAGCTATTACCTTCTTTGGAGCCATTGCCTAACTGCCCTTTTCTCCCAACCATAATGCAGTATAATTATATGTGTGTGTGTGTGTGTGTGTGTGTGTGTGTGTGTATGTGTGTATATATATATATATATATATATATATATATATATATATATCTCCTTTGTGCATTCATTCTATTGGAGACCATCTTTTATTTTTTCTCTCAGTGCTTAGCTTAGCTCCAGGCTCATAGAAGGAGATGCTCAATAGCTTTTGAAGGGATGAAAAAGTGATTAGTTCTACTAAGTCTGCCATGCTTCTGAATTTAAATGTTGGGGAATATTCCAAATATGATTGCAGAATCCTGATGTATAGGATGCAATTGTAAATATTGTAATATACAAACAAAAAATAGGAATATTCACATAAACAGAAAATCTCATTCTTGACTAGGTATCTGACAATATTTCCTAAAAACAAGGTATATTTCAATGACAACTATTGCATATTAGGTTTTTATTATTTATCTTATTATCAGCTAAATGTTTTAGAGTACCTCTGTTAAGGTAGAAGGCCCCTTTGGTTGGGCTTAGGATCACAGCTCCCTGGAGGTAAAGATTTAGAAGATAGAAATATCTTGCATATGATATTTCAAATCTAGGTAATATAGTGTCTGATATAGGACTTGGTTAAGGTTCTAATCTTGGCCCATCTGAGATGGTGTTATATACCATGGAATATCAGAAAAGGAGGTAAAGTTTTAATTCCTAATCAGCATCAGAATCTTTCCTCTTTCCTCTTTGGGTTGAGGGTGGCTTTGATGAGGTGAGAAGGGCACATCAAGGGCAATTTATTGAGAATAAGATGTTTTTTATGACTTTCCCTTACTATAACACCTTTCTTATAACAATTGCCTATCACCCACAGCATGGTAGATACATATGGCCAATAAATACAGCTATTTGAGAGTTCATTGTATAGACAGGGTTCTAATTTTCAGTAAAATTAAATAGATGTTCATTAAATAATTTTTATTTCGTTGGCAGAGACTAGCAATTATCTACATAAAATTTATTTTACTTCTTTTTTTGTATATATGAAAAGATAAATAATGTTGATAGTTATTTTGGTTGTTTTAATGAGGAAAAGAACTAGCTAATAAATGGTGGATATTTTAAATATTTAAAGGCTATCACAGGGAATAGTTGTTTGATTTGTACAATTGGACCTCAAAAGGTACAACTAAGACCAATAGATAGAAGCAACAAGAAGCTAGATTTCAAGAAAATACAAAAATGTCATTTTAATAGTCAAACGCATAAGAAAAATTAAATGCAGCTGGTCCACAAAGTCGTAAGTTGCCCCCATACTTGGAGATGTTCAAATATTGATTATGCAGACATTTAGTTGAGTTAGATGAGCTATTGAAACCTGCATGATTTTGCTACAATAAGTCAAATTCTTAATTTCTTCATCTTGGTTTATATACTGGACACTTTGGTACTTACCTCATTGCTGAGAAAATTAACTGACACAATGTAGGTGAATGCTTAGTACTGTGTCAAAAATGTGCATTATCTTTAATCAATGATATTATTATTCATAAATTAAAAAGTAGTTTTTCTTCTTCCCAAGGTCTGGAGACCCTCTTTTTAGTTAAATGTCCCTTCTATCAATGAGCATTCATTGGCAATGATTTGATTTAATGTTCATCATGGTCCATTGCAGTCTTTCAAACTGACATTCATTACCGGTATTTCTTTCTTATGTGTCTCTATTCCATTATCTCAAAGTTTTGCTTTCCTTTCAATACCCTCATTTTATAAAAAATAACAGTCAATAAATTAAGCTTCTTGGAAGTTCCTTTTATGATTTCTGGAATAATGGGTTTTATACACTAATACTTTTACTATATATTCAAGCACAGCTGTTTTTATGGCAAATGCTTCCTGGAATATATGTGAACTGATGAACTTTCAAGCGTATTTTCCATTTTTCCTGACAGCCCCTCAGTGTGCTGTTTAAAGAGCAAAGAGGAAGCTTCACATCTGCCAGCCCCAGTGGTCGTCAGTCTCATGATACCATGAAATATGTTGCAATTCCTTTCCTTTGTTTCCACTTCATTTCAATTGTGTAAGTGGTAAAAGAAATGTATCTTTGATAATAAACTTAAAAAAAATTCTTTTTAACATTTATTCATTTTTGAGACACAGACAGAGCAGGAGAAGGGGAGGGGCACAGAGAAAAAGGGAGACACAGAATTGGAAGCAGGCTCCAGGCTCTGAGATGTCAGCACAGAGCCCGGAGTGGGGCTTGAACTCATGGACCTTGAGATCATGACCTGAGCCCAAGTTGGACGCTTAACTGACTGAGCCACCCAGGTGCCCTGATAGTAAATTTTTAAAACAAAAACTTGTTTTAGGAGTAATTGGAATAAGATAAGAAAGTTGTGATTATTCCATTCATTCAGTGAAGCCTGGTGGGTAGTAACTGGGGATGTGAAGCCTGAGTTCCTGGGTCAGGCCAGGTTCTGCACGAGCAGGTTCTAGGACACGAGCATGTTGCATATGCTTTCTGAATGTGTCTCCTCATTTCTCATGGAAAATGGAGGTAAGAATAGCATCTCCCTTGCAGCATTGTCATGAGGAACATGTCCATTAATACATGCAGAATACTTAGCCGGTACATACTAAGAACTCAAAGCTTACTTGCTATTGCTGTTGTATATCCCAGGAATATTTACTAAGCACTTACATTTGCCAAGTCCTGTGCTAAGTATAAGGATTTACTATGTTAATCTTTTGTTCAGTGGCTATTTCTGCCTTTGGGCCACTTGCCTTCTTCAGCATGTTTGTTTTCTTCTTAAAAATGAAATAAAATGAAACTCAGTCAGTCATAGGAAATGGTCAGGCTTGCTTGGAGAAGGTAATAGATTTTGCTCTTCTATAAAAGTTTAAACCCCTTCAATTCATTCCTTTATCTTTCCTTCAAATTCCTGTTTCTCTCATCACTAATAATCAATTTTCTTTCTTTCTTTCTTTCTTTCTTTCTTTCTTTCTTTCTTTCTTTCTTTTTCTTTCTTTCTTTCTCTTTCTTTCTTTCCCTTCCTTCCTCCCTCCCTCCCTCCCCCCCCCTTTTTTTTTGATTTTTGGATTTTTTTTTGTTTTATTTCTTTCAACATCTTATTCCAGCAGTGAAGTATAGTGAAAGAAATCAAGCTTTGAAGGCTGGCAGACCTAGGATTGAATTTAGGATATGCCCCTCCTTGGTTCTATGATCTGGAGCAAGGCAAAGTCTCCAAGCTTGAGACTTGCTCTCTCTCATTTTTGGAGAGAAGGCCTGCTAATTAGTTACTTTAAGGGTCAGTAAAAATGGTAGGTATTTAGGGTCAGTACTTGGTATTTATTATTAACCCAGGCAATTTACTGTCTACATTATCCAAATTGCCATTTGATTATACTCTGCCTAGTCATTTTACTAAAATCTTTTACTTTGTATGTATGGATTTGGATTTTGGGTTTCTTGAAGGCAGATTCTGTTACAGCATGTAAATTCGTGATCACTAGAATAATTTTGGGTAAATACACAGGGTAATTCAGGGTGGTATGGGGCAGCCCTCTGTGAATTAAACAAAATTTAAAACTTGATTACATCTTTCAAAATCGGTTTTATGTTTTATTTTTTTTAACGTTTATTTATTTTTGAGACAGAGAGAGACAGAGCATGAATGAGGGGGGGGGGGCTGTCAGAGATAGAGGGAGACACAAAATCTGAAACAGGCTCCAGGCTCTGAGCTGTCAGAACAGAGCCTGATGCGGGACTCGAACTGACGGACCGTGAGATCATGACCTGAGCCGAAGTCGGACGCTCAACCGACTGGGCCACCCAGGCGCCCCTCGATTTTATGTTTTAAAAGAGAAATAGACCTTTTGGGCCTAATATCTAAACACTCTGGGAAGAAACATATACTCATTGAACTTTATCTTCACTACAGGTTGATAGATAATGAGGGAAAAGAAAATAAAAATGAGAGTATTTACCCTCTAGCTGCCCGCTAACCACGGGGTAGGCAGATGGTCCAGCAGTACGTCCTGGTGTAATTATTTCTATATATCATATATTAGTGTCATTTATCTCTCACTCCAGTGAGTGCCAGCTATCTGCCAGGCATTGTGGAGACCCCGGGGATATGAGGATGAGTGAGGCATAGTTTGCCTTTGAAGTGGACAAGTGCAGGGAACGAATAGAAATTTAACTACACAAAAATAATCTTACGATGAAATACTTATCTGGAGTCTTCATTCCATGAGCTGGTGTTGATTTTATGTGTAGGGACCTCTTCCTGTGTCATGATAGCACAATCTTAGTTTCTCAGAAGTTCATGAAATCACATCATTTACTCATTATGTTTCTTCGTCATTTCTCTCCTGCACAGAGCTCAGAAAGAATGGGTAAAATAAAAGCATTTTTGCAATGGGCTTTGGTCAGTATTTCAGCCATGAACATTTGTCCTTCCAACATAAATCCATATTACAATTGCATTAAAATAATACATCATGATTTTAAATGCTGATGTTAAAATGTTTTGACTAATATAAGTTATTTTGTAAAAGGCTAAGTATATAATCTTGGCATTCTACCAAGTAGCTAGTTCCTAGGATTTGTTTATGATTATTCTCACACTTAACAACTACCAGTTATTGAGCACTTATTATATATCATGTCCTGACACAACTGTTATATATATATATATATATATATATATATATATATATATAGTTTTATTTAAGCATCACTTCTACTCTATGAAGTAAATATTGCTATCCTAATTTTACCCATGAGGATACTGAGGCACAGAAAGCCTAAGTAATTTCCCAGAGTCACAAAGCTGAAAAATAATTGAGTTGGCGTTTGAACACAGACTTTTTAACTTTAGATTTATCGAATTCTAAAATCGTTTTCCCTTAAATCTGATATGCAGTCTTTAAGTTTTTATTTAAATGCCAGGTAGTTAACATGCACTGTATGTTAGTTTCAGGTGTACAATTTAGTGATTCAACACTTCCATACAATACCTGGTGCTCCTCAGGACAAGTGCCCTCGTTCATGCCCATCTCCTGGGGCATGCCCATCTCCTGTTTAACCTACCTCCCTACCCACTTCCCCTCTGGTAACCATCAGTTTATTCTCTATGTTGAAGAGTCTGTTTAAGGAGAGAGGAAATCTGCTATCCAGTCTTATAACTAACAGGCTTATAAATTGTTCACAGTGCTTGATTTGTAAGCTCAGCTTTTAAAGATGATGGATATGCATTAAAATTCACTTTTGTTTTTTCTAAGGGCAGTTTTTTCTCAAAGGGGAATATCTTCAAAGGGGGAAAATACCTCAAGCATGTACAGGGGATTTATTTTGCAGTTGGGTTCTCTCTTACTAGTTATGGCAGTTACAGATTTTTAGCTAAGGGCCTGCTTTGAGACAATTCCTAGTGTTATGAATATTCCTCGAAGCTACCCTGATTTCTCTGAAATTACGGAGAAAGAAAGACAATGAGGATATTTGAAACTAAGAATACTGTGATCTGGGAAGGATATACACATTAATTTTAATATATTTGATCCTCTTTCTTCTCATCCTTCCCCAAAGACTATTCGTATCATGCTTGAGTGACTATCTAAATATGCAAAGGAAACTTCTTGGTTATCTTAGCGGGAATTATATTTTTATACCAGATGCCCTGTTTACATTCTTTGTATCATGTGTTCATGGTTTGTTTACAAGGTGGATATAGATTTGTGTTGGGAATGTTTTCCTTTGAAAATGCATCTCTGTAGATAAATATTTTCATCCAACAGATGTGAAGTCATTATTCTAAAATTACAAATAAAAATTCCAGGTCACTGAAATTTTTAAACTGCTACTTTTGTGCTATTGTTGGCACACAATATATTCAGCAATGATTATATTCATTTTTCTGTGGGGATGGAGTGGGAAGGGCCATGATATGGTACTACTAACATTTGAACTCTAAATTATATACATTTCCATTAATGAACCAGTAAATTTAGTTAATAAAATCACCAACTTATACAGTCATGTCTTATTATACTCTAATTCCTATCATACTAAATGACTTATCCTGCTTAGAAGTCAAAGGGAGGAAAATGCTTGGTATTCACTTCCTATTCTGTGGGTCATGAGCATAGAGTAGACAAGACTAATTGCCATGTGGATAGTAGAGTTCCAAAATTTGGGTATCATCCTGTCCAGTGCTTCTCAGATGTTTTTGACTATCACCTAGTAATAAAATATATTTTAGATTACAATTCAGCATGCACACACACAGGCACACACGTACATGTACTCACTATAGTAAGAAGTTTCAACAATAATCTTCACCTTTACTGTGCGTGATGTGCTCTGATAGTGCCTAGTCTATTCCATTCTGTCACATTTTCATTCCATTCTTTCTTCTTTTATTTTGAAGTCTGAGCTTTAGTCACCATTAAATTGATTTCTTGACCCATTAGTGGACCATTACCTAGAGTGTGTATATGTAATAGTAGGTAATTGTAAGAGGTGAATGAACAAGAGGAAGACATAACAAAAGTTTGGCCTGTGTTTAGGATGGACAGACTGAAAGAGGCAGTTCTCCAAGAGAGATGATGTGGGTCTGAACCAACCAATACGAAGAATGAGAATTGAACAATTTCATTTTGAATGCCCTATGAAAAACTTTGCTTTGAGTGCATTCTATCATTTAAACCCTTTCACAACCATCTACATGTAATAGGTGTTATTTATTATCACTGGTTCATAGTCATAAAAGCTGAAGCTTTGAAAATACTTTTCCTACCTTCACATTGCTTATAACTGTAAAGGCCAGGCTTAGAACCCAGACTTTCATTACTGGAGCCCAAACTCTCATCTATTTCATTCCTATCTCCCTTCCATCTCAAAAATAGGCTATCTTTTATCGTGCAGAGGTCAGCACATTTTGTTATGGATCAGTAACACATGGCCAAGGAAATGTTTGCACTCCCTTCCAGATTTCTCAGGAGAGGCAGCCATGGAATCTTTCTAACAAGAAAGACAGTTTGAATTTAGAATTGTGAATTATTCAAGTTGTCAGTTCCCTTTAAAATCACAAAATAAACCTCCCGCAGGTCTATTATTGTGTCATCTCTTCAACAAGGTGTGCGTTTTCATTTGTTTAGAAATATAATAGTGTTTCATGAAAACATTTCACAAACAGATATTATTTCCCTACAGGTCTCTACTTAATGTCAGCATGCAGGGTGACAGGGTGAATGCAGAAGATAAAATAAGTTGAATGTGCACTAGAGTTCATAACTTGAGCTCAGGTTGGGTGTCATTTCTCATGCATAAACTCTCTGCACACACATTGATATTGGTCATTCGATCCCTGAATGGGCTGATAATGTCCTTATAAAAGCACCAATGTTACCGGCTTGCCTTTTCTCTTTCATTCTTCACTGTTATGCTCAAGAAAGGAAATCCAGTTTCTTTATAACCCTCTTGCGTGGCCCTGCCTGATACTGTAGAAAGTACTTGTTGACACGGTGGCTGAATTGGGAGTTCACTATCTTTAATGTAAGAATATTCTTTAAACGAGTACTTTGCAACTGTAAGATGATGAACTTGGGAGAACTTTTAAGCATTTGATTACCTTGCATGAAACCTTTTACACAATTGCATAGAGTAGAATATCTATTCAGTACTACCCTAGGGTAAATATAGTTTTCATTTAATAGTTTTTATTAGTCTATCCTAATAGTATTAATCTCATAAAGATGTAATTCTTCATTTTGTAGGAAGCTATTTAAAAAAAATCTTGATCAGAACTTTCTTATACAAGGAAGGCTAGTTTTAAAATAAGACATATCTAGGGTTAAATGTAGTTTCTGTCACCTGTTAATGGGGTAACCTTGGACAAGGTGTTTAAACTTTCTGCACTGAAGTGTCTTTATGAGGAAGAGATGGCAGTAATACTCAAAGGGAGTACTGTAGATATTAAGTGAGATAAATAAAGCCTAAGAGTTCCTGGCTCAAGGTCAAGGCTGAATAAAGATTCATTCCTTTTTATTGGCAAACATTGTGAACGCATATACTTAGAACTCCTGTAATTTGAAAGTTACCCAGATAAAATTTAGTGGTAAATAGATATTGTCACATTAACCATATAAATAGAGATATTTTATTATAGCATAGACTTACACTATTATTATTATAATTGGAATTGACACATTTAGTTGTAGTTGGGTTTGGCTGATGATTCTTGTAAAATGTAATAGACTTCCCCTTATTTAAGAGTTCTTGCATCAGAAAGTGAGCTCTATTGAATAGTGTCCAAGTTAGCTAAAAAAATTATTTTTCAACAGTAATTTTTACTGTGTTATATATTCTTGTTCTGCTACATGAGTCAGGATAAGATGGAAACATTTAGTTAAAGTAAGTTTTTATCTCTTTGCTGAAAGCAGGTTTATAGAGAATAACTAGAATGTCATTGCATTCAACATGTACTGAATTATCCATTGACTTTGAAGATATACAGAGTATCAATAGGGTTTACCCTCCATAGAGGATGAGTTTTCAGACAGGAAAAGCCGGGTGGTTGAGGGGAGTTGATCCTAGTGGGCCACTGCATCCAGAATTCTAAATGTGGAGTGATGCTCAAAATTTATCCATGGAAGGATAAACAAATACTTAAACGAATATATGTAATTCAATTGAAATACATTAATAAGCTGCATAGCAAGCAATTTACAAATAAGATATAAATAAGTAAGATTAAATCAATATTTAACATGGGATGAAAGAATCTGAATAGAAGCAAGGCATGCGAAGGATGCAAATTATGTTCTTAATGTGTTTTTCTTGCATGAAATAAATTTAATGTGACAACTTTTCTCCAAAGTAGTTTTCTTTCCTTCAGACACATTTGCAGGTTCATCTTGTACTTGTGTTATGTTCAGACAGCACTATGGCTTTAAGTGTGTTTTTCTGTATTATCAGAAGATACAACACAACTGTGTTCTGGCTTAGTGCTGATGTGACCTTGGCTTATGATATGCGTAGGCAAGCCATCATAAGCAGCAAAGCAAAGCACCAGATTTTCATGCTTCTTGGGTTTCTACCACATAAAAGATACTTTATATGAAACAGCTTTAAACCAGTTGATCCCTTAGAATCTTTGGTGTAGGGTTGTTTAAGTTAGGGAAAGAAGAAAAACTAAGAAATGGAGGCTTGCATGAACAGAGGCAAACATTGATGAGTAGTAGCATTTATTTATTGACTACACCATTCTATAGATCTTTACTGAGAACGTGCACTATGCAAAAGATAGGATTCTGAAGTCAGAACTTAAACTTCAGAAAGGTGTGACATCACAGACAGAGAGACTGCCTCTGAATTTTTCCAGCTTGGGATGTATCATCTCCATTCTGGAAAAAAGACCATCATTTTCTTTGGTCGAATACAAGATGAAGTCATTGGGTTTTCCAAGAGGTAGAAAAAATTCACATGATTTAAAAGTAGAATTATACTGGGGTGCCTGGGTGGCTCAGTCGGTTGACGTCCAACTTCAGCTCAGGTCATGATCTCATGGTTCATTAGTTTGAGCCCCGCTTTGGGCTCTGTGCTGACAGCTCAGAGCCTGGAGCCTGCTTCAGATTCGGTGTCTCCCTCTGCCTTGCACTTGCACTCTATTTCTCTCTCAAAAATAAATCAACATTTAAAACATCCCTTTTAAAAGATAGAACAGTTATACTCAGGACTAGAAGATGCTCATATTGTGTGAGGTCCCAGAAGCTGACATGACATGGGTGAGCAGCAGAGTGACCTTCCTCTCTCAGGCTCACCCACCCTTGGTCATTCACCTGAGTGACTAGAATGGTGTGTTAAAGAGTCCGCCATATTTAAATCCTTTCTTCTCAATCTCTTACTTTCTGTCTCTCCTCCCTACTTGATTCCCTCTCTCAGTCACATACATGGAAACAAGCAAATATGTGTTTATTTGCATGTTTGTTTACCTTAACATAAAAGATTCTGGGGTTTAGAAGCAGACAGAACTTGTGTAGAATCAAGAGGTATTCATGTTTATCTAATATGAGCTCTAAGAAGCTAGTAGAACAAATAGGTTAACTTTTCTTGCCTCTAAAATATGATAACCACGTTAAACTTATGAGTTTTCCGGAAGAATTCTCTTGAATATACCTAAACCTCTAGTTTTGTGTTTGCATATACAATATGTAGCATACGATGTTAGAAGCAAGTAGGGTCCAAAAGAATCGTACCAAGAAAAGAATGAGAAATTCTTCCATGGAAAGTATCTTCTGAACAGTTTCCAAAGATGGAAAGGAGCTAAAAAGGTGGCCAAGGCACAGAATGGCAACTATGGCAGAGGAAGAAGTATGTGCAAAGGCATAGAGGCCAGGGAATAGAGTGTATTTATGGAATCCAATTCTGAAAGTAATAGGGGGCAGAGGAGTTAAGCCAGACCAGATCATGAAGAGTCTTGAAATCTGCAGGCTTGAGAAATTGACATTTGACAGAGATTATTATTACTTTCCTTGTAAGAGTCCAGGGTTTGTCAGACATGCCAAAATGCTTGACTAAAGTCACAGGATAAGCATCCAGCAAAGAACATGTAGGGTACAGGTAAACTCCTTTCAGCTAAAGAGATTTGTTAGTGCATAATGCAGGTTATGATGGGAAGAATAGCTTGACGTTAGTTTAAAGAGCAGAATTTATCAAACTAAAGAAAAAAACAGGCAAAACCTCACTGGGTAAACAGCTGATTGTTTGTTTTTAATGAAGGTAACCATAAAACTAATGTTTTAGAAAAAAAAAGCATGCTCTATAAATAATAAATTCTATTACTATTATCAAAACCATCAAATAATAATGGGGTAATCATAAAGTAAAAATATAATACAATAGTATTTTAATTAACCTAATTAAGCCTACAGTGGTTAAAACTTTTAAGTGTTTCAGTTGAGTATAATCACTAAAGAAATTAACATATTAATATGAGATAATTATCATCATAGCACTTTAAATGTTATGGACTCAGGGGTTAGAGAACAATGTATTATTAAAGAAAGTAGTAATTTGATAAAATGAATAATCAAAATTAAATAAATAACTTTGAAATCTTCCAAAAGTTTAAAAATTTTGACAAATTACTAATCAGAGACTTATAATTCACCCCTGAGATATATTTCCAGAAACAGCTTTGGGCAGCATTTCAAATAATTTTGAGTCCATTAAGTAATTTTAGGACTTTGGTTTTTAGTCAGTGTGCAAGACGGGTCTAATGTTTCTACTTTGGTATCCAAGTTTTTCAAGGGTTTTGTATTATTTTCAGCCAGAAGGCATTCATAACCTAATACAATAGGTCTGTTTCTGTGAGAGACAAACTCAGAAATTTCAGTAGTTTAACCAAATAGAAATTTATTATTATTTATTTCACTTGTCTAAAGTCCAAAATTATACTCAGTTGAACGGCTGTCCTCCAAGTGGTGGCTCAGAGACCTCAGCTCCTTCTATCTTGTGGCTCCACCATGTTCATTAAGTGACAGTTAAGGCCACTCTAGACGTCATCTGTATTGGAAAATCACATGCAGGAGATTTTTATGGGACTGTTTGAAAGTGGAATACATCGTATCTGCTCACATTCCCTTGGCTGGAATTCAGTAATGCGGCCACTCCTAGAGGTCTGGTAGATGTACTCCAATTCCATGCGCAGAAGGAGGAAAAGGCAGGGGTGGTGAAGAGCTTGTCTGCACCAGCTACTCATTCTGGAATTCGAGTGCATGAAATCTACACATGCCATGTGGGGCAACAGGCATGTTCCCTCATCCAATCTTCAGTGCATAGCAATAAAATAAGCGACATCTCAAGAAACTGTTTTATGGCACTTATTGCAACATTTAAAGACAAGAATCCAGTTTACGGTTTGTCAGATCATTTCATCTTGACGTCTTGTAGCAGCATGGGCTTTGGAAAATCAACTGTCTTCATTTGCAATGCAGCTCTGCTGTTTCCTATTTGTGTGACATTCAGCATATTAACCTATTTAAGTTTTAATATTTTTGTTGACAAACTTAGAATTTTCACATTCCGTTTTCATTTTTCCTGGCACAAAATGCTCAATAATTGAAAACTAGCATTTATTTTTTCCAATCATATAATTTGTGATATTTTTCACACTATCCAGGCCCTGTGTACCTATTCTATTATTAACTAAAGAAATAAAGCTGGCTTGCTATAAACTGTGACATGAAGATTATAATATAAAATGTGCTTTGGGGTGCCTAGCTGGCTTAGTTGGTAGAACATGCAACTCTTGATCTTGGGGTCATGAGTTTGAGCCCCATATTGGGGATAGAGTTTACCTACAAAAAAAAATTAAAAAACAACATGACTTGACAAGTATCAGTATAGGGCAATAGATCTAGAGACTGTATGAATGTAGTCCTTTGTGGAGGTGACAAATTGTGTACATAATATAAAACTCAACTCATGCCTGAATAGCTGCTAATAAATAATCAATGGAGGAAAAATAAGGAAGCACATTATTAGACATTAATCTCTTTTAATAGCTAGATTGTTCTTGGATATAAGAACCTATAGAGAGAAATATTTTCTTTCTTAAATTCTTAAAAATATGGCCTCTAATGTAGAAAGTGTTGACTTTAATTCAAAACAGAATAAGTGATTTTTCCCCTAAACTTTTCTGTCTCAAGAAGACTTCCAAATCATCTTGAACTCTTAATTCAACAAGCGTTAGATCCCTAGCTTCTCATCTACTTATTTCTACTTATTTCGGGTGGCTTATAATTCAAGCCCCATGGCTCAGTCACTTTCATGACTCACCTCCCTGCAGTCAGCCTCAGGGCGATACCCCATCTACCACAGGTGCCAGACTAAAACATTTCCTGATTATGCAGTGTTTATAAAAGGCTTATGTACAAAGGGTAATTTTAGAAGAGATATATACACAAGCTTTTTCTTAACAATCATATTTAATGGCATGTATATACACCATATCATTCCATTATTTCATGGATAATGTTACTTAAAGCAATGCTATGTAAAGAGTGAATTGATATGAAACTGATTTCAAGGGGCGCCTGGGTGGCTCAGTCGGTTAGGCGTCCGACTTCAGCTCAGGTCACGATCTCGCGGTCCGTGAGTTCGAGCCCCGCGTCAGGCTCTGTGCTGATGGCTCAGAGCCTGGAGCCTGCTTCCGATTCTGTGTCTTCCTCTCTCTCTGCCCCTCCCCCATTCATGCTGTCTCTCTTCCCAAAAATAAATAAACGTTAAAAAAAAAATTAAAAAAAAAAAAGAAACTGATTTCAAGAAAGTTGTTAGGTTAAAAATTGTAGATGTAATTATCAGATACTCAAATGACAAAAGTCGAAGGCAACAATAATGGAAATGCTGAAGTAAGGCAGACACAGGAATAGAGTGGAATGACTGGACATAAGGGTTTGTTCTGTTTTAGAGATAATTCCTTTTGATTCCATCCTCAAATCTAGTCTTCTGTTATTCTCCATTTATTTCTTTCACTTCCTCAAGTTGATATTCTGCTTTAGATTCCTGGCTTGAGTGTTCACTTTCAACAACTAAAGACAATCAGTCTCCTTCAAATCTCGTTTTCTCTTTCTCTAATTTTTTTCATCTTCTCCTAGGATTATGGAATTTTATTTTATTTATTGTCCCATTTAGACTAGCGAGGGTCTCCTAAATGTATATAAGGATTCTGTTCCCTCAAAAGTTGGAAACCACCTTCTTTTCAAATGCCCGTGTAACCTTGACAAAACTGGCTACTTTTAGAGCCACACACACACATACACACACAGACACACATTTCAGTAGATTTTTTAAATATATAATGTAGACAATATTCGCTGGTCCCTATATAATAAAGCCACAAATTAAAAGCAAAGCTGGAAAGCAAAAGGCCAGTATAACCAGGTTTGTGGAATCGAGACCCGAGTCTGCTTTATGAGTTCTACCACTGTAATACTTGTTCTATTACTGACTATTCTTACCATTATTGTTCAACCAAACAGTGCTGTTGATACTAACTTGTCCAGGATGCTCTTGGAACATCTGGGATGGAGAAGTCAGAGAAGGGTTGCTGAAAAGATGAAAATCAAACAATTTGGAGTCCAATTAGGAAATGGGGAAAAGGTAATGAGAGAACAGAATGCACAGAAAGATGAGAGATCACAGTGGACCCATACATCTTTCAATACTGTTACTATATAACATATGCACAGAGGTTAAAAGGAAGAAAACAAGAAATGAAGTGATTGCACAAATCAAGATGCATATATTAAGACATGAAGACCCATTTTGGCAAATTTGTTTTATTGTGGTTTTTATTGGCCCATCTGCGTGACATCTCATACGCAATTTTAAAATGGCATATGCCCTGGGTATGTGCTTTAAATTTTTTCACCCTAGAGTTTGAATGCACTACAGGATGGAAGAAGAGGCTATAGTAAATGTATTTGAAACTCTTCAGGCAGAACAAGCTAAGGGTATCTAAAAAAAATAAATAAATAAGCAGCAAAACCCTAGAGGAGAAAGCAGGAAAAAAAACTCTCTGACCTTAGCCGCAGCAATTTCTTACTTGACACATCTCCGAAGGCAAGGGAATTACAAGCAAAAACGAACTATTGGGACCTCATGAAAATAAAAAGATTCTGCACTGCAAAGGAAACAATCAACAAAACTAAAAGGCAACCGATGGAAAGGGAAAAGATATTTGCAAATGACATATCAGACAAAGGGCTAGTATCCAAAACCTACAAAGAACTCACCAAACTTCACAACCAAAAAACAAATAATCCAGTGAAGAAATGGGCAGAATACATGAGCAGACACTTCTCTAAAGAAAACATCCAGATGGCCAATAGGCACATGAAAAGGTGCTCAATGTCACTCGTCATCAGGGAAATACCAATTAAAACCACAGTGAGATACCACCTCACATCGGTCAGAGTGGCTAAAATGAACAAATCAGGAGACTATAGATGCTGGCAAGGATGTGGAGAAACGGGAACCCTCTTGCACTGTTGGTGGGAATGCAAATTGGTGCAGCCACTCTGGAAAACAATGTGGAGGTTCCTCAACAAATTAAAAATAGATCTACCCTATGACCCAGCAATAGCACTGCTAGGAATTTACCCAAGGGATACAGGAGTGCTGATGCATAGGGGCACTTGTACCCCAATGTTTATAGCAGCACTTTCAACAACAGCCAAATTATGGAAAGAGCCTAAATGTCCATCAAGTGATGAATGGATAAAGAAATTGTGGTTTATATACACAATGGAATACTACGTGGCAATGAGAAAGAATGAAATATGACCTTTTGTAGCAACATGGATGGAGCTGGAGAGTGTTATGCTAAGTGAAATAAGTCATACAGAGAAAGACAGATACCATATGTCTTCACTCTTATGTGGATCCTGGGAAACTTAACAGAAGACCATGGGGGAGGGAAAGGAAAAAAAAAGTTAGAGAGGGAGTGAGCCAAAGCATAAGAGACTCTTAAAAACTGAGAACAAACTGAGGGTTGATGGGGGGTGGGAGGGAGGGGAGGGTGGGTGATAGGCATTGAGGAGGGCACCTGTTGGGATGAGCACTGGGTGTTGCATGGAAACCAATTGAACAATAAATTTCATAGTTAAAAAAAATTAGCAGCAAATTTTGTTGAAAGAAGAACTTCAAAGTGGTCATAACATATGCACCACCAAAGCACATATTTGCCAGAATCGTTGACAGATAGCAGGCTCTTTCAGAAGTAGGTGGAGGTGGTTTAGTACACCGGTTTATGCTTATAAGTAATCTAGCTATTTCAGGTGGAGAGAACTCCAGCAATAAAGACCTGAGATATGGCGGTTATACGAATTCCCAACTTAGTTCTAGATTCAAATTCTCTTTTTAAATCTAATTTTCCTTATATATAATATCTATATGTTTCTAAAATATATGTTAGGAAAGGTACTTTATATCTCTAAATTAAGTTTCTGTGTCAGTAAAATTGTGTGCTATATGTATACATACCCTATGGGTTTGATGTGATAATCAGGTGTTAATATAAGCAAAACACTCAGCCCAGTGCTTGCTGGAAGTTATTAGGATTATCACAACTGTTTACCTTTTTGCTAAATCATTTTGCATTTGTTTGGGCACTCCCCATTAAATCTTCAACTTTCCAGAGTTCACAATCTCTGGATCTTCTTTCAGGGCAGTTGCACCCCTTGTGCGCCTGGGCTCCTTCCAACTCTGGGTAATAAGTGGCCCTTCTGAAAGCCGGATGAGTTTGAATTTAACCCGCCTGCTCAACATTACCTTCCTCCTCCCACGTTCTGCCATGGAACCGATGGATGTGTGCTTCTGCTCGGTTTAGCACTTGCATAATATCTTGGCAAGCTAATACCAGTGCACCTGCTGCTTATTTATTTGGAGGTTTTGTCTAGTGTGCTTATGTGTGTAAGATAAAGAGCCAAACCATTAAGGCTTGGGAAAAAGAACAACTATAGCCCGTATGTCTGCATTTCTGAGTTTAATTGTGCTTTCTTCTGAACAACTGTGATCAGGTATGCATGGGTGTGCGGGCACACTGGTAATTTTCACATATGTTGAAACAGCTGGGGCTGCTCTCTCCCAGATGCATCTTCTGTGAGCCTGTTTGTGCCCACTGCTGGCAACCTCTCATCCGTATGAACTTTATATTACCTCATTCTTGTTTTTAAGTGTTTATTTATTTATTTTGAGATAGAGGAGAGGGGAGGGGCAGGGAGGGAGGGAGGGAGAGAGACAGAGAGAGAGAGAGAGAGAGAGAGAGAGAGAGAGAGAAAGAGAGAGAGAGAATCCCAAGCAGGCTCTGTGCTGTCAGCACAGAGTCTGACATGGGTCTCCATCCCACGATCCATGACCTGAGCCAAAATTAAGAGTTGGGCAGTTAACTGACTGAACCACCCAGGTGCCCCTCTGTTATCACATTCTCCTCACTGTTGTTTAACTGTCATCTCTGAGGACTGTGACAAACCTTAAAAAGTGAGAAGGAGAGGGGATACTTGGGATTATATATGACCTATATATGAGCTGAGCTAAGAGTGTGCAGAGGTGGCTCAAGCTGCTAGGATGTACTTGTCTCTTGAAGTAACCTTTATGGCTAGAACATTTAGAAAGAATGTGGAGTGTGGACGACTTTTCTGAGACAAGGTAGAGTTACAGTGCTTAAGAGAGAGGGGTTTGGAGTCTGACGTGGATTGGAATCTAGGTTCAGCGGCTTATAATCAACATGACTTTGACCAAATAATTTATGTTCTCTCATCTTCACTTTTTTTCCATATAAAACAGGAGTCCTAAAACCTACTCTGTAAGTGCTGTCAGGGGGGGATTGATTTGATGGAAACAAAGTGCTCAATTCCTATCACAAAGTAAGTGCTGGATAAATAATAAAATAGTGATGATGGTGATGATAAAATAATACATTTGACATAATACATAATACATACATACAATACATAATACATAATATTAGGAAAATGTGAATCTTTTTTACCTAAATTAATGCTGCTAACTCACAGACAGACACAAACCACTGAAGTTAACCATGATTTACTGACTTATATGTCCTTTTCCCTTAGGATGTCCCAGGCTATCCAGAATACGGTCTAGGTTTTTCTTCTCTTTTTTTAGTGTTACTTCCCTACCACACATTCAACGCTCAAGTTGAATTAAAGAATCCATGAATCTCTGTTGTCTGCTTTGTTCACCTTAATATCTCCAGCATCTAGACTCATTCCTGACATGCATCGGGGAATCAGCATATTTGACTGACCTTTGCATATATTCCAGATGCTTTGCCTATGTGCAGACACCTCAGAGTGCAGAGACTTCAAATACCACTTTCTACCTTCTTTCTTTTTTTTTTTATTCTAGTGTAGTTGACATACGGTGTTCTATTAATTTCAGGGATACCATATAGTGACTCAACAGTTCCGTACATTACTCAGTGCTCCTCATGGGAAGTATTCACTTGATCCCCACTCCCTTTTCCCCCATCCCCCCACCCACCTCCCCACTGGTAACCCTCAGTTCTCTGTAGTTAAGAGTCTGTTTTGGGGTTTGTCTCTTGTTCTGCCTTTGTTCGTTTGTTGCTTAATTTCACATATGAGTGAAATCAGATGGCATTTGTCTTTTTCTGAGTGACTTCTTTCTTTTAACCAAAATGTTTGCATCTTTTCCTCTTTCACCTATTTCACCTTAACTCCAAGCACCACCTCCCACCACACACACACACACACACACACACACACACACATACACACACACACACACACACACACACCCCTAATCTAGTTTGTTTGTTTTTTTCCTTCCTGAGAAGCTCAGATTGAGACTCCGAAAAATACACTTCCCAGAATCCATTGCCAGCCAATTTCTAGGTAGGGTTTGCCATGAGGGAACATTGACAAGGGATTGGAAGGAGGCAGGTTGGGAGGCTGGACTTTTTTATTGCCTCCAGGTTGAGTTTCACTCTCCATAAGAGGCAGAGAACTTTAGCTTCAGCCCCCAACTTCTGTGGAAATTTACTGACTCGGCTTTATTCCACCTGAGGTGGGAGGAGTATCAGTCCTCCCAGCACTCAGCCATGCCCCTCTGGGTGGTCTGAAAATATGGCCCAGCCCCACTGTGGTCCAGTACCTGCAGTGCATGGCCCCCTCTGTGACAGATCTGACCACCAATTGTAGGGACGCCCGCCATCTGAATTTTCTCTCTCTGTCTCTCTGTCTCCCTGTCGCTCTGTCTCTGTCTCTGTCTCTCTCTCTTCTCTATCAGCCCGGGTAATGGTGACTGCTTCCTAAAGCTTTTGACCTCTGAGGTATATCAGCATGGTGGAGAAGACCTCATGGTCTTATTTAGCTCTCAGAACCCGGATAACCAATGCCCAGGAGCGAATCCCCTCTGTCTGAGACACCTGTCACAGTTTCTGTTTTCCTGGCTGGACCCTGACTGATGGAACATCTTTCAGAGCTGTTCTCAAATGCCACCTCCTTTTCTGACCCCACAATGGATTCTTACCCTCCTTTAACCCCATCTAGTTCTTATTGTTACATCATTTACTGAATTTTATCTCCTTTGCTTTACACACACACACACACACACACACACACACACACACACAGCTCTTTCTTAGTCTTTGAAAACGTATCCTAAGAACTTCATGAATCCTCAAGTTTATATGATATCACCAGCTCTTTAAACTTCTATGCTTTCTATTGAGCTCTTGCAGTAGCACTCATTGTTGTCAATTTTGAGGCGGGTTGTTTCCTTTTCAAACAGCGAAGTTCCCCAGCCTTTTACTCCCAAGTGTTATTATGTTGAAATAGAAAAATTTGAATTTACTCACTAGCCAAGTTGTTGAGGACATGAGTCATTAATGCATGTGGTTTGTTAGCAAACAGATTCCACTGAAGTTTGTCTTAGTCTGCTAAGGTTGCCACAACAAAGTACCACAAAATGACGATCTTAAATGACAGAAAATGTATTGACTCACAGTTTGGGAGGTTGAAAGTCTGAGATTATTGAGGTGTCAGTAGTTTGGTTTCTTCTGAGGACTGTGGGAAGAGTCTGCTCCATGCCTCTATCTTAGCTTGTGGTAGTTTGCTTGCAACCTTGGGCATATCAAGGGATGTAGAAGCATCACCTTCGTCTTCCCACGATGTTCCCCCTGTATGTGTGATATGTCCAAATTTTCCTTTTTTACAAAGACGGCAGCCATCTTGGATTAGGAACTCACACTGCTACAGTATTACCTCATCTTAACTCATCATATCTGCAACAGCCCTGTTTTCAGATAAGATCATATTCAAATAAGATCAATTCATAAGATCAGCATATGAATTTTGGGAGATCCAATTCCACCCATAATGAAGTTACTTGTAAAAAGTGGAAGCCATAGGTATTGAATTCATGCAAGTCTACTTATATTCCAATACCACTTGTATTATATCTTTCTTCTTAGGAACCTAGGTTTTAAAGTACTGTAGTATTGTTTCTCACCCATTTCTCTCTCATCAGGGCACCTCATTAAAGGAGAATATTTGTTAACTTGAAAGCTGCATAGCGACACTTGTAATGGCTGTAATATATGCCATTTATTGTCAAGTACTAGTCTGTCTCCCTTTCTGTTTATAAAGTGTTTGGGAGTAAGGATCATGTGTTTCTTCCACATTGATACCTAGAAAAATATAGGACTTTAAGATACCCTGAGACTGATCACTCAAGTTTATGGGATAGTGTGCTCAGTCCTTATAATACTTAGCATTGTTGTAACTACAAATAAAACTTCTTCCCTCATCCATTTTTCGGTTATATTAGACTATTTGGGGGAAATTTTAAAAAGTACTGCTTTTAGAATTCTGTCCTCTCTCCTGTGATCTCTCCTACCATTTATAAATTTTACTTATCTTTCCTTTCCTTAGCTCTAAGCATATGGCTGGCTCTGTCACATATTAATTACTATTGTTTGCACACATCAGAAACTCCAAATAACATTAGCTTATATGAATTAGTGCTATATCTTTTTATCATGTCTACTAAGGTCAGCAGTAGGCTGGAACAGGCTGTTATCGAGGACTTGGGTTCCTTTCTTTTTGCTCTGCAAAGATTAGCGTATATTTCAAATCTTTAATTTTTTTAACATTTAGTTTTGAGAAAGAGACAGAGTATAAGCAGGGGAGGGATGGAGACAGAGAGGGAGATACAAAATCCGCAGCAAGCTCCAGGATCTGAGCTGTCAGTACAGAGCCTGACCTGGGGCTCGAACTCACAAACCGTGAGATATGACCTGAGCCGAAGTTAGACGCTTAACCGACTGAGCCACCCAGGCGCCCCTGTGTATTTCCATTCTTGAGCTCTGACCCTTACACATAGAGCCTAAGAAACAGGAAAGAGGCGTGGGTGGAGGGCAAAAGGGCCCCATTTCCACAGAAGTCTAGCCCCTCTAACAAGTTTCCACAGATGCCCAGATGCTCCTTTTATATTTCATTTGCCACACCTAGCTTCCTTAGGGAATGGAAAAACAAAATTGAGCATCTTGCGGGTCTTAACAAATCAGCATTCTGTTCTTAAAGCAGAAGCAAGAATAGATACCAGATTGGTAACTAGCTATTTCTGCCATAGTGATTATAAGAGGTAATTAATAAATGTTCATTGTCCATAACTGAATTCTGTTGATATGACTTTTAAAAATGTATCAGGGAATATCACCTTCCTGGATGGACGGTTATCATGGTATTCATTGTGGAGGTGGTTGGTGAGCCTGGCAGTTCCTTACTGATTTGCACAAATCTGACCTGACACAATATGGAGATAGGTTGATGCAGTGTCTTTGCGATTTGTCTCCAAGTCCTGTATGTCTGTGAGGCTACATTTGTGGGCTCCTTGATGATCCATTCAGAAAGTCTGACTCTACCCCAGCAGCAAATGTCTTTCTGTTTTTGTTTTTTTTTTTTATTTTTCTGCAGAACTTAATCTCTTAATCTGCCCTCAAATGGGGGTTTTAGGTCCATTGATCCAGCTCACTGGGTCATTTGGAGGATCCACAGAAAAAGGATTCAGGATCTTTTTTGGACAAGTTATACAAATCTTGCTAAACATTAATTAAAGCCAGTGTTCTTGCAGAGCTAGTTAAATCTATAGTCTAATAATAAGAGCTATCACATATTTAATTGTGGGACATTATTTAAAACTTAATGTAACTTAGAACCCTACTAGCTTAAGTTAGGCATGATTTGCACCCAAGGAATCTATGACAAGAAGTCCAGTTCCTTCTTCTTAACATGAATTGGGCTAGGCGCCAGGAAAAAGTGGGAGGAAGGCTAACAGCACTCCAAATAATTAATCCTCCTATATATATATATATATTTGGTTCCATCCTTTATTTCATCATATGTATAGTTTCTAAGACTAAAAATGTTAACATTTTCTTCTTTCTCTTGCCTCATATCCAGTCATGAGCCTATACTGATTCTATCCCTAAATACCTCCCATTGTTACTCATTCTTGTTTCCACTACTATCTTGAATCCATCAGTTTTCTCTAATTAGTCTCCTTGATGCCAGTCTCTCCCCAGCCCTGCCTTCACACTGCGGCCAACATTAACTTAAAAATACTTTTGGTTTTACCTCATATGTTTATTGCGGCACAAGAGGACTCTTTACAACCCAGAGCTCGACTGTAATTACCCTCTTATTTATTTTCCCTTCCCTATATGTGACTGCTGCTCCAGTGATTACGAATGTCTTTTGAGTTTCCCTGAAATTCTTAGCTTGTTCCCACATCTTGTCTTAATAGAACTATTTTTTTTTCTACCTTGAGAATCCTACCCCCTTTGTTCTAGCTAGTAAAGGAATTCTAGATTCACCTGAAATGTCACTCCTCGCTGTAGATTTTATTAACTTTCTCAAACAGAAATCAGACACAAGTTTCCTCCATGTTGTTATCCCATTTTATATTCCAGTAGTTTCTTTAGAGTACTGGCTACTCTTCACCATCCTGTGAACTTCTCAAAGGTAGGGACTTTATGTTCCTTATCTCGTTATATTCTTTCTCCTCTTGTGAGTACCCGATATAGTGCCTCACACATAGGTCCTTTGTAAATGATTATTCAGTAGGTTTGAGACTGCAATGGATGCCATTGATATACAAATCAATTGCTTTAGGTGCATATTGTAGGAGATGGTAGCAATGTGGATATAAAACACAAAGAGCCATACAACACAAATAGTTGCCACTTTGGAGTACTCATATGCAAGGCTTAAGGCTAAGCAGTGCACATATTCATATTTAGGAAAGCTGCAAATGATCCTATGGAATTTTTATCTTCATCTTATGTATCATGCCTCAGGTCATACAGCTAGTAAGTAGAATTATGACTTTCTTTCACATTTGTTTAAATTAAAGCTTATGCTCCTCATGAATATACTCTGGTGTATAGGACCATGGGCAGGTATGGGAACGAGCAGGAACCTGAGTATGAGAAGGGCAGGTGGAGGGCTTCTCAAATTACTCTGATTCTAGGGGAGCATGGAAGGGGAGTCACATACTCACCCTTCTTCAAGATGCAAGGGCTTCTCCATCTAAATCAACGATTCAGTCCTTTGAGGAGTGGGTGGTTGGAGGGCCCAGCAGGTGCATGTGAATGCTTATTTCTGAACTCTGATTCATGCCTAAGTCTACTGAAGAAAGACCTCTCTGGTCAGCTTGCTACTTTTCATTTGAGCATATCTCTGTGATCATCTGTCAACCACATAACACAACAAAGTAAAAAGTGTTGCAGGAAATAAAATAACCACAATCTACTTGCAAAAGTGTATAATGGGGTAATATGGAGTAGAGGGGCGTGATCTTAGATTCAGGTAATTCTTGGTACACTTTCAAGTTTTTAATCCATAGATAAACATAATAATAATACTTAATAAAGTTGAGGTACTAGATAACAACACTTAAGATCTTAGGTATATTCATTGTTCAGTAAAGGGTAGTTGATCATCCTATTTCTTATTCTCTTCCTTCCTTTTCTGCTTTTCTTTCAGAAGCTTTAGGTGATTTCCCTCAGTCAACTAAAGAAGTGAAATGCATGTGGTATGACCTTCCTATCTCCACAAATCCGTAACCTCCTCCCCAATCTGCTATGTCTTCTCATCTGAAATCTAGGTCCTACTACTTACCAAGACCCATTCTAGGTTGTCTTGCTTCGTTCTTCTGGTCTTATTTTTCCCTAGTCAAAATTATCTTTTCCCTCCCTTAAATTCCCATAACAATTGAGCTAAACTGTTCTTATAGGAGTTGGTATATTTTAGGTACTTCTCCCACTGCCAAATTTTAGTATTTTTTCCAAATCATCTCTGTATTTAGTACTTTCTCACTAAATATTTAAGTACTAAATGAAGAACAGGGCTACCCATTAATTTAGCATTTTGTAATTTTTACTGCCTTTCATATTTATTATTCCCTTTAGTTCTCATATCATAGGGATATCTGTAATGGAAGTAAAAGCATTCTCAATTTGGAGATAGTAAGAACCAGACAGGTCAAGCAGTATGCCAAAATTCACACAGTAGTGTAGTTATAGACCTTAAATAAAAATTAGATTTTTCCATATTCTCTTTCCAGTGCACATTCCATTATCATATCTGTCCCATCTGGAGAAATACTTTGAACACGTAGAAAGTACAACGCATTAAGTTGAGAAAAGTCACCTTGAGTTTAGATCAATGTTTAGTATACTGATTACCCTAACAATATATACCCTCAAGGTATTAACCCTTGAGGGAAAATACATCTATATTTAAAATAATTTAATAATGGGGCACCTGGGTGGCTCAGTCAGTTAAGTGTCTGACTCTTGGTTTTGGCTCAGGTCATGATCTCATGGTTTCTCATGAGTTTAAGCCCCACATCGAGGTCTGTGCTGATGGTGCAGAGACTGCTTTGGATTCTCTCTCTCTGCCTCTACCTCTGCCCCTATTTAATAATAGCATTGCACAATCATGGACTTACAGAAATATCCTTTGAGGTGAAAACTGGTTATTTTAACATCTCTTATTCATTGAATCACACATATTTAAAATATCAGACCAACCAACAAAGAAGTAGGGTTTTTAAAATCTCATAAAATCTAGCTGACATTAATGAGAAATTACAATTTCAAATGCATTACCCTTGTAAGATAAATCAAAGGTAACAGTAATTAAGATAATTGCAAAAGATATTTTGGGTTCTGTGTATTTGCGCAAGTGTTGAGAGGTGGAATATAAATGTGAAAGTATTTTTGTTCACTTTGGTATCTTGAGCTCAAAATAATTTTTAGACCACAACATTTTTTCATACTAAGTCAAAATCTGAAATTTGTTGATGCAATCTTCTCTCTGTATGTGCACACATTCTTGAATTTTAAAACAAAATACTGACTAGAGAGAGGTTTGTTGTTGTTGGTCTTCTATAAAACATAAAGTTTACTGTATGATTTATTTTATTTTATTTTCCTTTTGTGTTGATTAGGAAAATCTTCTCTTTTCTTCCTGATGCACATAAACACGTGATTCATTATTTGCTTCTGATACTAAAAGTCATCAAAAATTGGACCACTTTTTTACACCATACACAAAAATAAATTCAAAATAGATGAAAGACCTAAATGTGAGATAGGAAACCATCAGAATCCTACAGAAGAAAACAGGCAGCAACCTCTTTGACCTCAGCCTCAGCAACTTCTTACTTGATATGTCTCTGAAGGTAAGAGAAATAAAAGCAAAAACGAACTATTGGGACCTCATTAAGATGAAAAGCTTCTTTACATCAGAAATGATCAACAAAACTAAAAGGCAACTGATGGGATGGGAGAAGATACTTGCAAATGGCATATGGGGTAAAGGGTTAGAAGCAAAAATCTATAAAGAACTTGCCAAACTCAGAACCCCCCAAAATAAGCAATCCAGTGAAGAAATGGGCAGAAGACATGAATAGACACTTTTCCAAAGAAGACATCCAGATGGGCAACAGACACATGAAAAGATGCTCAACGTCATTTATCATCAGGGAAATACAATTCAAAACTGCATTGAGGTACCACCTTACAGTGGTCAGAGTGGCTAAAATTAACAACTCAGGAAGCAACAGATGTGGCAAGGATGTGGAGAAAGGAGAACCCACTTGCACTGTTGGTGGGAATGCAAACTGGTGCAGCCGCTCTGGAAAGCAGTGTAAAGGTTCCTCAAAAAATTAAAAATAGAATTACCCTATGACCCAGCAATTGTACTATAAGGAATTTATACAAAGGATACAGGACTGCTGATTCAAAGGGGCACATGCACCCCAGTGTTTATAGTAGTGCTATCAACAATAGCCAAATTATGGAAAGAGCCCAAATGTCCATCAACTGATGAATAGATTAAGAAGATGTGGTGTGTGTATGTGTGTGTGTGTGTATACATGCATATATATGTATATGTATATATATACATATGTATATATTTATATATGTATATATATGTATACACACATATATATATACATGTATATATATGCATATATATGTATATATATGTGTATATATAAATAAATATATATATACACACACACACACACACACACACATATATAGGGAAGGGTAGGAAAAATAAGATAAAAAAACAGAGAGGGAAGCAAAGCATAAAAGGCTCTTAAATATAGAGAAAAAACAGGGTTGATGGAGGGGAGGTGGGTGGAGGGGTTGGGAGAATGGGGATGGACTTTGAGGAGGGCACTTGTGATGAGCACTGGGTGTTATATGTAAGTGGTGAATCACTGGAATGTACTCCTGAAGCCAAGACTATACTATATGTTAGCTAAATTGAGAATAAAAAGAGTCATCAAACCATTATTAACCCCCCCAAATATTATATGTCATTTGATTGGAGGAATTTCAGCATGAATGGTTATTGGAGATAAAACAATTAACACTCTTTTAGGGTAGAAGTGGTTTCTAGAAGCTCTCCAAAGCGACGTAAGGAGCCATTTAGATATAATATGCACATATGTTCATTCTTAGTAATAACTCTTTAATATCAGTGGTAAATGGCTTATCCAACTCTGTAAATTAAATGTTAATAATAGCCACTTAAACTCTAATCATTCATTGTGACTCTTCTAGAATTGCATATATGCTTTTATAATACTTCTATAGCCTTATGTAGCCCAGGGCTCAGCACCTTTTCAAACTAAGTACATTAAAGCTTCAATTTATTTCATTTGCATATAAAAATGATTCATCCATAGTTGTTTTCATGGTGAATAAGCTAGATGCTAGTATGACTAAAGGGGCTGACAAGAGAGAGGAAGGAAATACTTTACTCGTCATAGATCCACAGATGACCAGAGGATTGTCACACAGTTGAGCAGTTTCAGGCGAAGTCCCAGGATTCTGTCACACTGGCCAGGCTATAACCACATGCTCATTTCTGAACTAATCATTATCCTAGGGTTCTTATTTACCATTCTTAGGTCATATGTTCACCCTTCAGCCAAGGGATGGGTCTTCCTCATAAACAGTATAGTCGGCAGTGTGATGTTCCAAAAAGCAAGGATGAATTCTTTTATTAAAACCAAAACAAAATGAAACAAAACAAAGAAACAAACAAACAAATGATTTGAGGGAGGCTGACACAAAGGATTAAATGTTATAATGTACGTGAAGCTCTTCGTACCACTCTTAGTGAATAATAACTGCCCCATTCATGACAGCTATTATAATGATTTTCTTGGTGATGATAGTATATAATTTAATTACCTTAATATTTGCTTTTTTAATGATTTTGGTCTGATTTTTCTGGCGGAACACCTAGTGTGCTTCAAACTGGCTCAGTCCCCAATACTAGTGGGACCACTGCCATTCATAGAGTTTAAATGACCTAACTGAAAAGGACAGTTTTATGAGTTGTTCCTGAGATTATTTTTGAGGGCTAGAGGAGCATTAAACAAATTCCAGAAGTTTCTTTTGGCGTTTGGTGTTAGGAAACTATTAAACAGACTTTCCCATCTTAGTGGTGTCTATCTCGTCTGTTTTCCAGTCTTTAATAGATGCTCTCTGTAACTCCCTTTTTCTTTTCCTTCCTATTAAGGAAAGAGGCTGAAACAGAAACCATCTTTTTCTAGTGCTTACTGTCCACAGTGGGCAATGGCTGGCAAACAGACACTTTGCTCTTCTTTATGTACCCACCAATCTTCTAAAAGGTCCTGAGCATTTCGAAGATCCCCTAATGGGAAAGGTTATTTCCTTACTAATCTGTATTTCCTCAACTTGCTCCAGTTCATGTAACTATTAAGGGTGCAATCCAGACTCTAGCTGTGGCAAAGTAGCACGCTCCATGTAATGAGTTCTATTATTTTTCCACTGTGCAATTTAATAGACCAGTAACTTTAATACAAAAAAAAATGTTTCTAAGACAAATCAAAATGTAGTTCTAATTGTATCTCTTGTGTTGTTTTCCAGCATCCACTTTCCCCCCTCTTAATTATGTAGTATAATCTATTTAGTATCAATAAGAACAAGTCCTCATTGTTCGTTTGTGGAGGCATCCATCTAAATGTTCACTGCTACATGCAGCTTTGTGCTTGTTGGCTGAACCTTTAGAGAGGATTACAGAAATTAAAGCTTGCTTTCTCTGTGAATTATCATAAAAAGAAATATGCCCAAATGTATTAACCTTCTAACATGATGAGAATCAAGTCAATCAGTGAAGTACATAAACCCAGAATGGTATACTTGCTGATGCATTCAAATAAAAGTGATATTAGGTGGTACCTTACCATTGTCTAGACATTAACATTACCACAGAGAGCTGTATTTTGTGAGTTGCCCAAATAAAATAAAGCAAAAGAAGTTGCTTAACATTAACACAGCGTGCACACTGATGAAATAACTAAGGTTATTAGGTACTAAGATTAGTTGGCTCTTAGTAATTTTGAGTCTCTGATTTTGTAAAATGAGCTGTATTTGTGAATATTTTACTTTCAGAACTTTGATCTATAATAGGCACTTATGTATTTATGAATACACTTTAAATTTTAATAAGGCTCAATTGCAAAAAAAAAACCCAGCTATGGTCCATTTGCTGCAAGGGACTTTAATCAGAGTTATCATAAACATGGAGGTCCAATAATCTGAAAATCAGATGCAGAGTTCATTTTACAATTAGGATAGCCCAATGGGGTGTGACCTTAAGGTCAGGACATTGTGCATAGGCAACACCAAGTGAAATAAAGGTCAATTAAGACCCCTGTGAGGTATCCTTGGAAGCCCATTTGCATTTACATTATTTGCTTGTTTTTAGAATATACATAAATTAGCTCTCCAGGGAGGAAAAACAAATTGCTATATACAAAGAGAGAATGAAATGTTCTCAAAGGAGCATCACCCGATTAAGAAGGGAAAAGTCAAAAGAACATCAAATCTACAAATAAACGCATAAACCAAGTAAGAGAAAAAAATCCATTAAAAAAAGAAACTAAATAAAAATTTGTCCCCCGTGGTAGAAAACTGCTGGTTATTTCTGCAACTTACATATTACTTGTTTGAAAGAATGAAAGAAAGAGTGGTACTTTTCACTCATGTGTGGAATTTAAGAAACAAAACAAATGACCAATGGTGGTGGGAGAGAGAGAGAAAGAGAGAGAGAGAGAGAGAGAGAGAGAGAGAGAGAGAGAGAGAGAGAGATCAAACCAAGAAAAAGGCTATTAATTATAGAGAACAAACTGATGGTTACCAGAGGGGAGGTGGGTGGGGGGATGGGTGAGATAGGTAATGGGGACTGAGGAGGGCACTTGTTGTGATGAGCACCAGGTGATGTATGGAAGTGTCGAATCACTGAATTGTACACCTGAAACTAACATTACACTGAATGTTAACTAACTGGAATTTAGATAAAACTTAAAAAAAAGAGGGGCATTTAAAGAGTAGACACATTAGTAGATATGGGTCATAGGAATAGAGGTTTAGTCCCAACTTTGCCCCTGATTTGTTATGGGACCTTGGTCAACTGATATATATATTTTTTCAGTTTCCTGGTTTTCTCATGAGTAATATGGAATCCACACTACCTCTGCTTGTCCTGCAAGGATATGGTCCACCTTGCTCCTTCTCTTCCTTAAATACCCAATAAGTCACCACCTTTTCTGTGAAGTGACTTTCATTTTAGAACCATTGTTTCTTCTCCGTCAACACTGTTGATACCTCCAGTGCATTATGGGATGCATCATTTGGGCCATTCCCCTACTGTATCCTCTGAACTCAAGGGACAGATGTCATTGGTTCTCAAATAAATCTGAGTATGAATAGTTAGTGTATGTTACCTTCATGGTAAGAGGTATATTTTACCTTCATGGAGAATGTATATACTTTGAACTGCCACTGCCCACCCCAGAGCTTGACAAAAGGTGGGTCTGCAATATATTGTTGAATACCTCTTTTTAAAGTGCTTTGAAAGTGTTTAGAACTAAGCAATGCAATGTCCTCATTCAAACTGTGAAACATTTGGATTGAACAAACTCTGAGTTCCCTACTAGCACTCTTAAAAGTAGGCAATTATTATTATAATTATTTATCATCATTTATTTGCTGTTGATTCTGTACCACATAGTGTTCTAAAGCTTTATAGTCATTCCATTTAGCCATAAATAGACCTGTTTAGGTAGCTTTTATTATCTCACTTTTTATAGATGAGAAAGCCGAGGTTTGGAAAACTTGATTATCTTATTCACAGCAGATGGTAGAGCTTATATGTAAATTAAGCCCCCCCCCCCCAGATTCCAAAGCCCATGTTCTCCTCTGGTAGGTGAAAAGATGCAGAAAAAAACCCTTATCATGTGGGTTCAAAGTAATTTTGTTGACTTGATGAGATACATTGCATAGAATGGCAAGGGTTTATTAGGAAATCACATCATCAAAGAATAAATGGCTAAAGTAAGAGCTGCTTATACCACTCACAAACTGCTCACTTCTTTTTTTTTCTTTAATTTTATTTTTTATTTTTTTAAAATTTACATCCAAATTAGCGTATAGTGAAACAATGATTTCAGGAGTAGATTCCTTAATGCCCCTTACCCATTTAGCCCCTCCCCCCTCCCACAACCCCTCCAGTAACCTTCAGTTTGTTCTCCATATTTATGAGTCTCTTCTGTTTTGTTCCCCTCCCTGTTTTTATATTATTTTTGTTTCCCTTCCCTTATGTTCATCTGTTTTGTCTCTTAAAGTCCTCATATGAGTGAAGTCATATGATTTTTGTCTTTCTCTGACTGACTAATTTCACTTAGCATAAATTTTATAACCGTAGTTTTAGCATCACAACAGAAAAGAACAATCTACATGATCTTCGCTTCACATTCCAATTAATTTATTTATTATAATGGCATGGCTCTGAAAAGGCAAGAGATCATTGTTTCCCTTCAATCCTCACTTTTGATTGTGGCATCTAAATATATGGCATTGATATCCTTTGTCTTTGTACCTAGATACTTCTTTTTAATATCACCTAATAAGGTGGCACTCCCTAATGAGGCTAACGATGCGTGGCTTGTAGTTCTTTGCTAAATCTGAGTCCTGTAAAATGCAGACTGCATCTCATTTATGGTAACAAGCATGATGCCTGCAAGTGTCCAGATAAAGCTGATTTGTAGAACTGCCCTTGGATGCAGGGCAGTCTGGTTCATGGGAAATTCCTGGCCATAGACACTTCCAGCCGCAGCGTACCTCTCTAGCTACCTTTTAAAATCAGATGGCATCAGAACCACTTTCCGTCCCCAGTAGCTTCTTTTCAGACTCTCAACCAGGAACCTCAGCATTACCATTCAACATTCTGTCCTCTTTCTCCTCATCCCTAATTCTGAGGTGTACCTCTCCATTGCTGGTCCAATACCTGATCACTTGTGGTAGAAGAATCTCCACTCCTTCCTTTGTACCTTACCATTCTCTGCATCTTCTCTGGTTTTCTTGAGATATAACTGGTGTATGACATTGTATCAGTTTAAGGTGTACAGCATAATGATTTGATATGTGTATATAATGAGATATAATCACAAGAAGTTTAGTTAACATCCATCAAATAGTTACAAAGTTCCTTTTTTTTGGGGGGGGGAATGGGGACTTCTAAGATTTACTCTGTTAGCAACTTTCAAATATACAATACAGTATTATGAACTATACCATGCTGTACATTACATCCTCCTCCCCAGAACTTATCTGAGAACTGGATGTTTGTACCTTGTGATCACCTTCATCATCTCCCCCACTTCCCCACCTCCCTACCTTGTGCTTCTAGAGTTAAAAAACCCAGAAGGGTAATTGAACTCACCATGTCCTAAATGTGTCAATTTAAGTCATTTGGTAAGCATTTGACTCTGGATTCTAAATTGGAAATGAGAACGAAGATGCCCAGGATATTCCACTGTCTCAAGGACATCCTCCGAATACAACCAAGTAGTATATATAGTCAGCCAGGGACTGGTGCTACTGGGATGTGAGTGGTGGATTTGAAACTTGGAACCAGTTTCCTATTCTCCATTCCATGACACCAGTATACATTGTTGCCTCTAGTTTTCTGATTTTAAGATGCAAACCATTGATTATTGGGTAGCTTCAAAGAGAATTTTTCATAAAATCACTGGCTATTAAATATTATTGGAGTCATAATATAAGTTTTTTATGGGACATTTTTCTTTCTTTCTTTTCTTTCTTCTTTCTTTCTTTCTTTCTTTCTTTCTTTCTTTCTTTCTTTCTTTCTTTCTTTCTTTCTTTCAAGAGTTTATCTCTACACCAAACGTGGGGCTCAAGCTCACAACCCTAAGCTCAAGAGAGTCACACCCTCTATGTACTAAACCAGCCAGACATTCCTATACAGGACATTTTCCTATAACCACCTTAAAGACTAAGTAGATATGGAGACAATTTTCAATTTTATTTGTTTTTTTTTTTTTCCCCAACATTGCATTTGACTGTCCTGATCTTTCTTGACATCTCAATGAGTGCGAAATAATGCGATTCTGGTAAAATCCACGGTGAAACTAGCCAAGGTAATTACATTGATGTTGTCACAGTATAATTTGCTGTACATTTGTATACATTTCCTGTCATGTATATTAAATGTAGAAAGGTCTATTGCTATAGAGCACTAAAATTTCCATTAGCAAAGCATTCCCAAATATTTATCTAGGATAAAAATAAGAACAGTCATGTGGTCAAACATACTTAAAGTGCTGTGTACTCTCGCCACTACTAGAAAGTATGCAATGAATATATTTATCTTTAAAATGGTGGTAAGTGCTGCAGGAAAGAAATATGTTTCCCATTGCTGAAACCAGAATTTTCCTGGACGATTTTTTAATATTGTTTTGAGTAATGTCTACTAACATATTGTAGAAGTAGTATTCCGTGGAAGATCCTTGGTGATAAACTTATCTATAGAGTTATTTCAACATGCCTGGCAGTTTGAGAAAGCAGAAATGGTAACCATTTCTGAGATCTTCTGGGAGAAAGAATGCATGCCATCTCGTCCTTGAGGAGGCTCACGTGTCTTCGGAGGTTTGACTTTTTATTCCCATGTAAACCAGGAGACCAAAGACTTGAGTCTGTGTCCCATCTCTGACACTCAGTTATCAATTATGGGAACCGGAGCAGGTCTTCTCTAGACCGGATTGTCCTGGTCTTTAAGTTGGATATAGTGATAGCTGAACCATGAACCTATTTGTTGATAAAACACTTCATAAAATGAAAGAACTATGTAAAAAAGAATTGCCATTGGATCGACATCATTGTAATTATCCTTTAAAGGCTCTCCGACTTGAAAGCCAATAATCTGTGAACATTTCACATTTTTCTCAAACATCCATTTTCATTCATGTGTCGTTTTCATACATTTCTCATCCCTTAAAATAATATGTTGGCTTTCCAGATTTGCCGAACAAAATTTACTTAATTCAATTGTTTATCGAGACACAACAAACCAAAAGATACTCTTTGCCTTGTAATATTTGGGATCTGAAGTCATTCCTGGGTTAGCTAAGCATGCATTTTTATATAGCATACAGCTGGGTCCACAGACACACCTGGCCCAGTGAGCTTCCAGCCTCTGATGGACCAGTTAACTCGATCTGGAATTGAGATATGAACTCTGACAACTGTGGAATAACAGGAGACGTTGGTCCCAGTGATCCTGTTTTTGTCCAAATATATAATGGAGGCCTCTCTGTTTTAGATGCTTATGCTAACTGGATATATTCAACATTTATTTAAAGGAAAATATTTTCCAAATATGACAGAGAAGTCCTTCTGACATGTTTCTTATGCCTACCCATATTTGAGAATATATGTTGTCTAAATGGTTCAAGTTTCCCTGTTGTGGGCTGCACCTGATTTGGTTCTGTGTTCTTGTTTCCTTGACTATCACGCTTTGCCACAATTGCATGGATTCAGCTTTGAGGTTTCCGTTAGAAAAAGTCCAATTGGGAGCATTAGACACATCAAAAAATTGAATATTGTTAAAGACCCCATTACCCTAGAAATCTCACCGAAGGCCACAGCTGTTAAATCCATTCATGCTGGCATAATTGAAGGAAGCAGACACTTTTCACTGCTTCTATGTGTATGTGTGTGAGGTATGGTCCACAGATTTTATCGATGGTTCAGAACTCGTGCATGACAAAGACAGCACAGCTCAGTGAACTCAGTGCAGGACAGGGATGGAAGAAAAGAAGCCCCCTGAATCACTGTTCTGGTGCAGTGATTTGGTGGACAGGTTAATGCCCCTCCCTCTGTCTCTGTTATCGCAGGTAACACAGGGAAAACACCCTCCTTTGCTTCTTGAGGCATTTGCAAGCCAAGGACAATAGGCCAATACTTGAGAGCAATTCTAGTGAACAGTTAGAAAAATGTCTAGATTGTATTCTGATACTAACAAATTCATTAGCTACCAGAAGAGGGTCTATGTTTAATTAAATAGTGGGATGGAATAAATAAAGCCAGGCAAAATCACACCAAGACCAAGATTCATTTACACGTTTCGCGACCATTTATTCAGTGCCTATTGTAGCACGTGCTAGTTTCCAAGAGTATCCGGATGAATAAGGCATAGATGTGACCATAGAGAATGATATAGTCCAGTAGGGGTGGCAGTCCGGTAGACAGATGGTGAAAGTACAGTGAAGGAAATGCTCAGGGGAATACGTGCTCTGGGGCGCGGAGGAAGGGTGGGTGGGCTTTTCTGGGGAGTTGAGACAGAGGACCGGCAATAGCAGACAGGGGAAGGGCAGGCAGGCAGAAGGAATCACTTATGCAAACGCATGAGGTGTTCAGCGAAGCACAAGAAGATGAAAAGAAATGGTAGGGAAAATGGAATTTGGTTTCAATATTGGCAAAGGAGTGCTCTTGGAGCTTTGTCTCATTCTTAGAGCCAATTATTTGAGAATGTAATATTTTAAATGGTTCAGTCTGTGTCTGAGGTTTGGTTGGAAATAGAAGGTCTGCCCAGAAGATGCAGATGACTGCGTCTCTCAGCCTTGCTGTGGCTCCACATCAAACTCAGAATAAAATACATAATCCTCTCTGTGACCTCCATGCTCCTGCCTTAGCTCAGGCCGCTAGAACGGAATGCCATAGATTGGGTGGCTTATCAGCAACAGAAACTTATTTCTCAGAGTTCGGGGAGCTGGAAGTCCCAAGATCAGGGAGCTGGCATGGTCAGGTTCTGGTGAGATACTTCCAGGTCACAGATGGCCCTGTCTCCGTATCCTTCCATGGCCGGGACAGAGGCAGGAAGAAAGCTCGCAGGTCTCTTACAAGGCACTAATCCCACTCCTAAGTATGGAGCCTAAATTATCCCCCAAAGGCCCTGCCTTCTAATACTACATTGGGAGTTAGGATTTCAACATATGATTTTGGGGGGACACGTGCATTGAGGCCCTGACAACGCCTTCATCTCTTCCCCATTTACTGCACTGCTTTCTGCTGTGCTTCTGGCCACCCTGACTTTCCTGATTTTCCTGTCGTAGGTCTTTGCTTTTACTGCTCCCTCAGCCTAGAACATATGTCCCATTTATTTGCATGTCTTGCTGTCTCCAGTATTATTCAGCTCTTGGCTCAGATGTCAGCCTCGAGAGACCTTTACTGACTACTGTCTCCAAAGAGCATCTCCTCCTTTATCCCTTTTTTTCTTTAGAGCACTTATCACTCCTTGACATTCTGTAATGCATCAAGTTATATGCTTAGCCGCTAACTTCCTGTAGTGGATTGAACTGTGATCCTCCAAAAGATACCCATTTCCTAGCTGGGGAACTTATGAATGTGACTTTATTTGGAAAAGGGGTCTTTGTAGATGTAATGAAGGCTAGGACCTGGGGATGAAGTCATCCCGGATTTAGGGTGGGCCCTGAATCCAACGACAAGAGTGTTGAGAAGAGAAAAGGAGAAGATAAAGCTCTTGACTCTCTTGCCCTATACTAAGGACGATGATGATAAAGATAAGAGCTAATATTAACATATGAAGAGATTTGCTTTTGTTTTCTTTTTAATGTCCCTAACAATCACATGAGCTGGTGAATTATTACAGTCTCACTTTGGAACTAACCGAATTGAAGCTCACAAAAATCTCAATGACATGCCCTGAGATCACATAGCTGCTACTAAGACGCCTCATCAAGTGGAACAGGGTCTCAGCTGGGACACCTGCATCTCTGTAGGCCTCGAGAGTGGTGTGGCCCGGTTCCAACTCTGTGCTCCTTGTAGATCTGTGCTTTCTAGCCTTGGCATTAGTAGTAGGGAAGAGAAACCTCCATCGGGACTGTATGATATGCAAATATTGTAGTAGGTATTTTCTCCCTCATCAGTCTTCCTGACGTTTCTGTGAGGCTGCCAGTATTGGCTTCAATTTACAGGCATGAAAACGGATATTAGCACAGAGCTGAAGAGAGATGGAGGGACTGTAAAGTCTGCTTGGTTGACCCAAAAGTTCCTGATCTTTCCACCACAGACAACTTTCAGACTTTGCGCACCTGGGCTACCAGTGAGTTTATGCTGACTCTTTTGTGCCTCAGTTTGAGGTTTCAGGTGAAGTTTCTCAGAGTTCTACCACTATGCTGCACTCACCACCCTTTTCCATCCTTCCTCTCTCGCTCCTTATAAGAAGGGTTTTGTTTTTCCCATCAGTCACCACTGGGAGCCTGAGATTCTTGCTGCTTTCATTTCTTTGGACAGCCAAGTAGGATGTGAGCCAAAAGTTGTAAAGCCACATCCGGGGTTTTAGTGTCTCCTCTACACTCAGTCTCCCTCAGCTGAAACTTTATTTTGCTTGTATATTTTTTGCCCCCACATCCCCTTTATTTTCTGACACTGCTTTTTCATTGCTTTGGGAACCCCAGGAGGCCTGAGAATAGAGCTCTGCAGAAAGATAAGCCGCCCTAAGGAAAGGTCAGTCTCCCAAGAAAAGCCTGGAAACTAGGTATTAATAAAGTATGCTTTGCTGTGGTGAGTGCAGATAACACTGTGTCCTTCACCTCCTCCTCAACCTCTGTCTTCTTTGAAACTAAAAGTGTTCCCAGTTCTAGAGACTTTATGACTCCATGGTTATATCTGATTAGGGTAGGTGCAGGAAATAGTCCATAGGCAGGGACTATTCATGCTTTGTAATAACAGGAGAAAGGATCCCAGTGCTCCCTGTACAGAGTTCATTCCGTCTTCAGTTGATTCATTTTTAGATGCATAAAATGCTTCCTCTAATGTAAAATTGGTAAACTGCCTCAACCTACTGGGTTAATTTTAAAGGAAAAAGACTAATGTCTTTCATTATTTTTTTTCATATTAGTCTTTTACCGGTATTTCTGTTATATCTGATAACATCATTTCTGAATTAATTAATTGATACCTTTACTCCAGGATCTTATGTTTGTGGTTTGAAGGCAGTATCACTAAATGGTAAGGTCAGCAGCTTGTCTCCAAATAAGTGGAATTTGGGTAATCAGTCATTGAATTGACCGTTCCTAATCACACAATTCATTAACACAATTTTACACTAATTGCATACCTATTAGTTATAAAAATAAGAATACTTAATGGTTTGTAACATATATAGGCTTAAAAAAAGTTTCCCCTGTCTTTCAACCTACAGAATAACCCAGTGAACATATAGAACCAGACAGGATTAAGCCACTTTTACAAACAAGGAGACAGACTCAGCCAAGGAAGGAACTTGCTTGGAGTATCTGAATATTTACCTACAGTGAGAATCTCTTAACTGGTATCTTTTCTTACAATCAGCATTTCTTCCATCCTTCCATTTTGCACTGCTACCTCTGGTCTTTAGAGATGTGTTCACATTTAGAGAGGAAAGAAGACAAAAAATTCTAGGGCCAATGAAAGGAAGGAAGGTATAAAGGCCCAGTGTGTGCTAGGCCAGGCTAGCTATTTTGTGGATGCTATTTCCTCCTCATGAAAAATCCTAGTGTGCCCTCTCCAAGAGAGAAAGGGAGAATTCTAAAATCTCCACACTTAACAGCTTTTGGCAGGGTTGTATCCTTTCCATTGAAAGAATAATAATTAATTTTTTATCAGCCTGTCAAGGATGTTTAGTCTTTTGGTAACAGTTCACAGCACTAAGACGCATAGGACTGTCACATTTCTATAAACTGTAGCCAACTCCAAAGATCACTGAATAATTCACAAGGGAAAGTTCCTAGTATATTAATGACAAGGAGATGTGAGCCTGGCTATGGATTGGGCACAGGTAGAAATCACAGTTCCTCACCGAGGGAAAATGTATCATTAAAAGCTGGAGGAACCAAAGAGTTTCAGTTAGACATCTGTCAACTTTATTATTTGCTTCATTGCATTCCTCTTGAATAATCTGTGTTTATACATTTTACAAATATAATCAGGACCTTATTAAACATTTATTACAAATATTTCAGAGTTTGAAGTGAAGATGTGAAAAAGCATTTATTTTCCAGTTTTATATATCACTTAAAGGATATATTTTATATGCAGCAATTATTAACAAATATATATATATCACATTTTTGTGACTTAACACATAGCTATCACTTGTATGTGTGTGTGTGTGTGTGTGTGTGTATATATATATATATATATATATATATATATATAACTGTGTCTCATGTTTGCCTGTTTTTTTTTTTTTATTTCTAGTCTTTTAAATCTTCAAGAACGTACTTGGGTTATAAATTATCTCAATACGCAGTAAGTGACCATGAGTGACCCTCTGAAGCATTTTATTGTGTGGTAATGCATCTAGGTGTGACAGAGGACAGAGGAGGGGGTCTTTGGGATGAGACATAGCAGTGTGGAGTTTCTGGCTGAGAAAGATTGAGAACTCCATTTTCCTTTTAAGATGTTAAAAATTTATGTTTATAGCCTACTTTTGCAAAATTTCTCTGTCAAAAATTATATTTAGTAAATTCAGGACGTAGTTCTCCTGGAATGCCCTATTACATAAAAGATAGTTTACTATGTAGGTAATCATATAGAACTTTGTTTTTCCTTTCAGATTTATGAGAATCAATGTGTGGGATCATGTCTGTGGGTAGGGACGTTATGTGGTCAGGAATTTTGACCCATCAGGGACAGATGTGGTGATGAACCATAAGGAATTGTGTGACGTGAGCAGTAACTAAAACAAAAAGATCTGGCTAGAGCAGCAGCTGAAATGATTTCTTGAGGGAGGACAGAGGCTAGAGATAAACTCGTAAAGAGAAATTTTTGGTGAGTTTATGGAATGGAACTTAGCATATTCTTGTGCATTGTAATCTTCTAATTTGTTGTGAGCATGGGGGTTACAATAGTCAGTTTAGGTGAGGAAACTGCCCCCTTCTTCCAGGGTTCATTATTAATTTAATTAACACCCTTTGACTGATCAAGTCTTTTGGTACTTACTTCAGTGTTGATTTGCACGGTCATCTGGCCAGCAGTTAACCCTTTTCTCCTACTGGCTATGCAGGAAGGGAAAACTTACGTGTATTCTCTGCAACCTTGTCTGTGATTGGCCATGACCTTGAAAACCTTGAGATGAGATGCATGGAGAAATTTGTAAGACTGTTTTACAAGCAGCCTCTCCTCCCTGCCAAATTTTCTCATAGCAAACATGTTTAAGGGGATATATGTCCTAAAACACCAAGAATTTAAATCGGGGAAGAGGGATGGCTGCCATTGGGAACTGGGCTGCTGTAGCTGGACATTGTCTGATGTGTGGTCCGCTTGCCTTTATTGAAATGAATGTAACAACATAGATTTCACTGTGATTTAGGTGCTCACAAATTGTTAGCAGTGGAAGGGTCCTCTGAGGTCATGTAGCTCAGTTTCTAGATTTAGCAGATGAGCAAAGAGAGCTCTTAAGAGATACTGCTCAAGTGTGCAAGGCCCAGCTGGAATCCTGATGTCTCAAAGCCCATTCCATTTGAGACTTTCTCTCCATAAGTCCCACTGTGTTCAAATCTTGGCTCTACTTACTACCTGAGCAACCTCTCTCTGTGTTTCAATTTCTCATCCATAATATACAAGTAATAATAGTATATAAGGCAAGTAGCTTTACGAGGAGTAAAACGAGTTGCAATGTGTCTGACAAATAGTAAACATCATATTGTGGCTATTTTTGTGCTTGTTCTTAGCATCTAGTGTTAGAAGAAAGAGAGAATTGCATTGTGTTTCTCTAGATCAACCATTGGTTCTCAACTTGGGGAGATTTACCCCCAGGGGACATTTGGAAATGTTTTTGGTTGTCTTAGCTCAAGGTCAGAGGGTGCTCTGCCATCTATTGGTAGAAGCCAGAAACGTGGCTGAACATCTCTCATAATGAGCTGTGTTGCTGAACATCTTATAATGAATTCTCCCTACTTTTAAAGCCTGTACGTAAGATGTATTTCCACAATGTCAACACCCTTCATTCTTCTCCAGCAATTGGTTGTTATGATCTCAGCAATTTCAGATGATCCAAGTTCTTTTCTTGACACATAAGTTTGCAAGAAGGTATACATTTTAGTACTGTGTATATTTGTTATTCACTTGGATTATGTAGAGTGTTGCTATGCATTGTTTTTGATTTCATGTTGAAATAGAAAAATAAATCTTAGGGTCAGAAGTCTTAATAGATGGTGATGTGCTTTTACAACTGTTGAAATAGAAGAAGGCTTTCCCAACCATTGACATTTATTTCAATACTGTTTTTAAAGTTTCTCCCTGCCCCAGTATTCTTTTCTTTTAATGCTGTATTGGTGCAAGGGGACAGTTGTGACCTTGATGTAACCTGCAAGTATTTTTCTCTTATTTGTAAAAATGAAACATCAAATCTCACAAAATTAGATGTAATATATACCTGAGATCATGTAGAAGGTTATAGCCTTTTCAAAAAGCAGTTTCCTGTAATGCCTATGTTTATAGAGTTATAAGATCCCTTTAAAATTGTGAATAACCAGGAGAATATAGTGGCTGATAGCCCAACAGGGAGAGCTGACAGTTCCAGCTGCCTTGTGTTACATTTCACTGTGAGCAACAGTATCATATAGAGACCTCTTTAAATATAAATTTTAGCATGACAAGCTCTCCCAAAGGGAGCACTTTTATAAGTGTGATGCACTTTTAAGAAAACACTACTCACACACATACACATATATGCTATATCATAGATACAGTGTGTAAATGTGAGATATAAATATGTATATATTAAGCTGAACTAGATTTAAATCTAAAGATGCATCTCTAGATTTTTTCCCTTACTTTCTCTTTTATGTTAGTCAACTAGGTTGCAATAATGCTGTGTAACAAACTATCCCAAACTCAGTGGGCTTGCAACAGTAAATATTTATCCTCCAATTCACATTTCTGCAGGTGACTCTGGTTCAGCGGATATAGACCAGGTTCAGCTGGGAGGCTCAGGCTTGTCAGGTGTCCGTATCTATGTGTCCTAGTGTGCAGTTTGAGACAGATTGGTTTTATCACAGTGGATAAGCTAGAGCACAAAAGCCAAGTCAAACCTCACAAATATATTTAAGGCCTCTTTTCAGATCCTAGTCTTTAAGGTTCTGTTGGCCAACGCAAGACACATGGCCAAGTCCAATGTCAGTGGACTGAGAAAAATATTTTTCCCGCAGTGAGAAAGAAAGGGGGATTTGAATACATATTTGTTCAAAACTATTTCCAATGATCACCTTCTTATTTCAGGTCATGGTAAATTTTCTCTGTTTCCTGGGGTTGTGTTCTCTGCCTCTTCCCACCCTAAGATTTGAGGCCAGTTATCAGAAAAGCAAGCCCAGATCTGTGCCATATCATTTAGCTTGACATTCTATAGCACACATCTATGTTTTTCCTCATTGGTAATGCTATGTTAATGTATGCGTGGATGTGGTTAATTTGTTTGAGACAATAATTTAATTACAGACTCAGACATTCCACAGCATAAACAGCTTAATAGGAAAGGAAGACATAAGAATGGCTGAAAACTTCAGATTTGGTACCAGAGTGGAATTATGAAATGACACACCAATTAGGAGATGCAAATGAGTTTTAAGAAAAACAAGCATTTTGGAATGTTTTATGTCTTCTTCGAGAGAGCATTAGTTAGCAAATCAGAGAAGAAAAATAGTACACAGTATTGGAGGTCATGACAGGTCTGTTTCATTCTTCTTCACTCTATCAAATTACATATTTTCTTGTCTCTTGTTCTCTCTGACTTATTTATTTAACTTTATATATACCAGGGTTCAAGCTCCCAGCAAAACAGTTAACTTTGCTACCCCTTGACATATGCTGTGCATACAAGAGGAAATCATGTAACCCCAATAGAATGTCTGTGGTAGACACAATGGCCCTCAGTGACCCATCACCCTTGTACAATCCCCTCCTCTTTGAGTGTGGATGGCATCTTTGAATCGGATGAGTTAACATTCCTGTGATTATATTACATGTCAGAGCTGACCTTAAAGTAGGGAGATTATCTGTGTGGACCTAATATAATCACACGATTCTTTGAAAGGGTAGAGCTTTCCCCAACTGGTGGCAAAAGAACAGGCCAGAGAGCTTCGAAGCATGAAAAGGACTCAATGTACTGTTGACAGTTGGAGGATTAAGAAGGCCACATGGAAAGGAATGGAGGACAGACAGCCAACGCATCAGAGCCACCCTGAGAAGAGACAGACAACGAACAAATGGGGACCAAGGACCTGTCACCACAAGGTACTGGATTCTGCCAGTAACCCGAATGAGCTTGGATGTGGATTAGTTGCTGGAATTTCTAGATAAGCACACAGCCAGCTGATACTTGGAGTTCAGCCTTCTGGGATCCTCAGTAGAAAACGAAGGATGAATAATATGAACAATAAATGAATAATGTTTTCAGCTGCTAAATTTTTGGTATCTTATTATGCAGAGGTGTAAAATGAATACTGTATCTTAAAACTTTTATACCTGTGTGTTTCTGTTTATCAGTGTCAATGTTACCCTCTGATATGTTAAAGATGACATATTAGCTCTGACAAATCAAATTACATAGACTTTGCTATTTTTAGATTGGCCTTGGAGTTTACTTAAGTCATTTAATCTTGCCCTTGTAAAGAAGCAGATTTAGATTTTGTGGGGTTTGAAACTTATATAATTTTAGGTCTCCCTTTAAGAAAAAGATTACATGAATAAAATATAAAATTAAGTGTAAAGTTGAAGAAAGTTTATTTAGGATGAGATATTATAAATTTCAAAATTATAAATTTTAGAAAGTTGATAAGTTACATAAATATAAAAAACTAAGACAGTAGCATATTTTAAATAAATGTTACCTGCTTTATTGAACTGTGTAATTTTTTTCTTAATTCATACTTACATACTATTAGATAATTTTGCAATATTTCTTGCACAGAGAATATAAAGGTAGCTCAGATTTATAGCAGAGTTAATAGAAATTCATTTTAAATTATAAATAAGAGATTTTCCCAACCTATTATTTGTAATAATATATAATTTTTTTTAATTATTGTCAAATAGGAGACAATGTCTATTGATTTTCTTTCATATCTCAAACTTTGTTGTGCATTAATAGTAAATCATCTTTAAATTGAAACACCAGTTTCTCATTGGTGTTCTTGTGTTAGTAGTATATTAAGAGTTATTTTCTCAGTATCAGTAATTTGTGTTATTTTAATGTGAAATTGAGTATTTTATCCAATATATTCATTTGATACATTATTTATTTCTCTTCATTACTTGAATTATCAATCCAAGAGCTCATACATTACTTCTGGCCAAAATATATCTCTTCTGCTTATGGCCATTCCTTTTATGCAAACTAATTTGTTTCTTTGGTATTTTCTTCATGTCAACACAATTTCTAAATTGGTAATTTCACTTTTTGCTTTTATCACTATTATTACTGTGTATTATTTTTGCCTTCCTTTATTTTTTATTGAGATATGATTGGCAAATAACATTGTATTGTTTTAGGTGTACAGTATCATTAGTTGATAAGTATGTATATTGTGAAATATACCCCAATAAATATATTGAACATCCACAATATTTTATCATTATTATCTAAATTTTATTCCATTACTTTAATATGCCATTCTATAAATGACAATAAAGGTAATTTCACATACATACTAATCAAGATCTATAATTTCTTGCTGTTTTATTGAAATGTGCTACAACATGTTTTCAAATTGCAACTAAAATGGCATATTTGAGCTCTCAAGCTTTCGAATATTTTACAAGCTTTTCCTTTTTAAGTTTTTCTTGAAAGTCTATAGAGATATATTTTTGGAGAGCGTGGTTGGCTTAGTTGGTTAAGCATCTACCTCTTGATTTTGGGTCAGGTCATCATTTTGCCCTGCTTTGGGCCCAGTGCTGACAGCATAGAGCCTGCGTGGGATTCTCTGTCTCCCTCTTTCTCTGTCCCTCCCCCACTCATTCTCTCCCTCTCTGTCTCTCTCTGTCTCTCTCTGTCTCTCTGTCTGTCTCTCTCTCTGTCTCTCTCTCTCTCTCTCTCACACACACACACACACACCAAATAGACATTTAAAAAATAGAGATATATTTTTGATGCCTAAAATATCTTTGACCCCAAGTTGTAAGTTGCGAGCCTTGAACAGTTTTGTAATGAGACTCCATCCAGTATTCATATACTTTCATTGCTGGGGACTGCCAGAGGCGTTCATATCACCTTTGTGATAACCTTTATATCAAGACACCAGGGAAGTTCACACATTAGGTTGTAGTCAACTTTGAGGAAGCCTCTCTTATCCTAGGACAATCTTCTGTAACTTGGCTACACATAAAGTATGATAAGGAACCACAGAAATCGACCTGTCTATTGGCTCAATGGAATCTTTTTCTTTTCGTGAAACTTCAAAAAGGAACCTATCCAATGACACTTGCTTTTGCCTCCTTTTGAGGATGATGTAGAAATGTGACATTGCATTGTCATTGAACAGATCCATTGCTACAGCCTTATTTGGTGCTTTTCTACAAAATTTTGCACTGTTTCCCACATTTTACACATCTTACTAATCCCCTTTGAAGTGAGGGATTCCTCTGCCTTTTTCTCCTCCTTCTCTGCAGAAAAAATCTCCTCCATAACCTCTTGCTGTTGCTTGCGATGCAGGTTCATCAGTTGTTCAGTGGTCAGCTCTCGGCCCTGTTCCTCCACCAGCTTTGAATGTCATCCTCAATCACCTCCAGTCCCCTGGTCTTCCCCAAGGACACAATTTCCTTGACAACTGGCAGCTCTTGTTCGTGAGCAAGCCTCTCTAAGTCATGTCCAAGAATGTCATGAGGCCACAGTGTTCTCTAAGCAGAATTGAGGGTTGTCTTGGTGACCCCATCCCTTGTTTTGTCAATGATCTTGAGGCAGTTCATGATGTAGAAATGGTTTTTCCAAAACTTGTGGAGAGTAAGGTTGGTTCCTTTGGGCAGCTCGAAGCATCACTAAAATAGTGCTTTGGTATAAAGGTTTTTAAAGTTCAAAATGACCATCAGTTCCAGCTGATCCATGGGCTGGAGGATTGGAGTGGTGTTGGGAGGGAGGAACTTAACCTTAATGAACTCGAATTCCTCGGGTAAGTTGTCTTCAAAGCCTGGAGGATAAGCAGGAGTATTATCCACAGACAGAAAGGATTTGAGGGTAAAATTCTTTCCTAAAAGCTATTTCTTGGGGTGCCTGAGTGGCTCAGTCAGTTAAGCATCTGACTTTGGCTCAGGTCATGATCTCCTGGTTCGTGAGTTCAAGCCCCGCATTGGGCTCTGTGCTGACAGCTCACAGCCTGGAGCCTGATTCGGATTCTGTGTCTCCCTCTCTCTGTGCCCCTTCTCTGCTCACACTCCATCTCTCAGTCTCTCTCTCTCTCTCTTTCAAAAATAAACAAACATTAAAAAAAATTAAAAGCTATTTCTTCACTGCAGGACTGAAGGCCTCATTGATCCGCTCAATAAACAGGATATGAGTGACCCAAATCTAGCATTTCACTGGCTCTTCTGCACTTTGCATTTCCTGAAGGCTCCTGGATTCTCGGAATGATACAGGAGCAGGAGCTTGACTTTGAAATCCCTGCTTGCATTAGCACAAAATAAGAGGGTGAGATGGTTTATTATCACCTTGCACTCTCTTCTTATGTAATGTAAGTCCTCTTTGGCATCTTTTCCCTAAAAAGCCCTGTCTCATCGCAGTTAATCACTGGCTCCAGCAGGTAGGACTCAGAAGCCATGAGCTTATGGAATTCAGTAGTGAATGTCTTAGCTGCCTTAGTGTCCAAACTTGCAGCCTCTCCATGCCTCACAACACTATGGATGCTACTTCTCCTCTTGAAGTTATCAAATCATCCTCCTCTTGCCTTGAAACCTTCTTTGTTTTCTGTTGATGTACCTGACAGTTTACTTAGGAGGTTGGTATATACAAGGCCTTTGCTTTCTTGCAGGTAGAGTTCTTGGTAATGGTATCACCTACTAGTTGGTTCTCGTTTATCCAAACCAGAAGCGACTTTTCTACATCTTCCAGAACACACATGGATTTTGCTTTGATATTGTCATGAGAAATGATTTTGCTGCATTTAGCCCCCTTATTTCTTCTTTCTTGTTTAATATTGTGCAAATGTTTGATGTAGACTTCTTATAAAATGTTGCAATTTCAGCCACTTGCTTACCTTGTTGGTACTTCTTGATGATTTCCTTCTTAATTTCCACCATAATCATCTCCTTCTTCTTACTACCTTTCCTTTCGACCTTTTTCTGCATGGGGATCATTGTATACGCTCACACCGGTGTTGACCACAGTACAGTATTAATAAACTCTTGTCATATACTGTATTTAATGAAATTGGCAATAGGCAGCAGAGGAAAGAGTCTATATCTGCAGGCAGACTAGACTAGAATGAAACAAAGCATTTCTGCACTTACTCTTGCATGGAAAAGCAAAGGACTGTCCATAGTTGCTTTGAAGTGACAAAAAAAATACACTAGTGCCAGTTGTGGGCACCTTCCAGTGTTCTGAAAAATTACTGATTTCTGCCAAACACCACGGCCTGAGACTAAGCATCCAAGCGAGATTCCACGCACAATACCACAGCAAGAATTAGAGAGAGAGAGAGAGAGAGAGGAGAGCCATTGGCTCAGTTGTGATCATGTGACATTCGGCATCATGTACTACTTGTATTGCAAGATATCATTCATTTGTCAAGTTAAAATTTATTAGAAATATTTGCTCATCTTGTGGAACACTCGCAGAAGAAATTACTCACAATCCGAAGTTTTACTGCATATCTTAAAATCTGGCATTGTGATACCTCCAACTTTGGTTTTCTTTCTCAAGATTGCTCTGACTATCCAGGGTCTTTTGTGACTCCATGCAGACTTTGATATTATTTGTTCTAGTTTTGTGAAAAAATGTTATTGGTATTGTGTTAGGGATTGCATTGAATCTGTAGGTTGCTTTGGGTAACGTAGACATTTTAGCAATGTTAATTATGAAGTAGGCACTTTAACAAAGGTTGGAGACAACATTACTTAAAATCTTCTTTTGTTCCATCAACAAAGTATATTTTGGATCCACATGTAAATAATTTTGGAAGTTCGGTGATTCAAGAGGGTAAAAAACATTTTCTTCATAACCTGGAGGAGAAGTATTACTCTGAGCTAAGCTTGTCACTATGGGCAGAACTTTTCAGTGTTCTTCATTAATAGATGGTTTTATCTAAGGTCAGTGTTACCCAAATGTAACTCTGTACTCAAGTGTCTCTTTTCACCAGAGATGTTAATCAGTGTTAAACTGGAAAAAAAAAAAAAAAAAAAAAAAAAAAAAACAAAGAAACAAAATCTCAGAATCTTTGACTGAATTACTTTTGGAAACCCTGTGTTTAACAGTTTCCTTTAATGCAGAGCTTTTCAGAGTCTTTAATGTGCCAAAGCACATCATAAATTTACTGTAGAGTGATAGAATATGCAGTTTCTAAAATTTATTTGACCACAGTAATTTTGTGGGGAGTCAGATATGCAAAATGAGCATATTAAGACTTAGACACCCTAGATTTTCTTGTAGCACTCTTTGGGTTAGGCAGGTCTGTGAGTGTCATCCTTTTACTGTCCAGATACCTCTCATGTATCCTGTTCTGGAACACACTAGCTCCACTGTCTCCAAGTTTTCTGATTCCTGTGTTCCAAGGTATTCTTTTGATGTTGAATTATTGTTTACATCACATTTACATCAGAAAATCCTTGATTTCTAGAGGAGGACCCTGATATGCTATAGCTTCTTTCCATACTTTGAGTTTCTGATTATCCCTAATAAGCCAGCGGCCTCCCCCTTGCACATAATCACCTGATGTGAGCTTTGATGTCAAAGTACCAGTACTCACAATTTTAGCCATGGCTCATTGTTGGAAAACTGCTATTTAAATGCTGTGTATGTGTGAAGTTGTCTATTTTTGTTGTTAAAGGTTGTCAGGTGGCAGTGTGATTTTATACCATAAAACCGTAAGACTTATTTTCTTCTTTATTTGGCCATGTGCCCGTTCTGTATTCTCTCATGATAACACGTGCCCTAGGATTTGTGTGAAAATGTATTTGGAGAGGGCACATGGTTTAGTGGAAAGAACATTTAGATTTTCAAATCTGAAGATCCAATTAAGTTCAAGGCCCAGCACCTCTATGTATTATAATAGTGTATGGCTATATACAAATTATTGATGCTTTGTTGTACACCTCGAATTTATCCTGTGTAATTGGGCAAAATTGGCAATGAGATTCTCGTAAAGCAAATACAAAGGTTTCTGGAGCAGTGTCTGAAATGGAAGAGACACTCACGAATGTTAGCTCAATCCAAACATTAGTGTTTCAGTGGTCTTGTAATTTTCTGTGAGGTCTGATATAAATCTCTAAACACAGTCATTGGATATTATACACAATTAAAATGTTTCCTTAATTTATAGCACCAAGGAAACCGATGTTAAGAATTTGAAGAATCCTTGAAATTCACCCATTATCAATGTTTTTTTTTCTTTTCCCTTTCAACCTTCCTTTCTTCCATCCTCCCCCTCCTTCCCTCTTTCCTTCCTTCCTTCCTTCCTTCCTCTAAATGGGGTATGTTCTGGTGGTTCTTTTAATTTTAGAAGCTGCTAGCTCCTATAAAAAAGTAATCCCAGGGTTTGGGAGGAAAAAACACTTTAGCTGTTGTGATGGAACTGGGAAAACTGGAAAACATGGAAGGCATATCTGAATGTTGTTTTTATGCATTGGATGATTTTAAGAGCTATTTGTTTTACTATGTACTTAATGGTTTTTGTTGTTGTTGTTCTTGTTTTTGATAACAGTTTTGTGTCCTTCATCTCACCACAGTCATGCGGGGCACATGCCTGCATTACAGGAGCTTGAATGAGAGCTCACGTAACTCAGGTCCTGGGACACAAGCCTTGATAAAACCGGGAGGTCATATGTGCTCTATGTACAGCATGTGTTTCCACCTTGTGCCATTTTACTATATTGAAGGAAAACACAGTTATAAGGCATAAAATATTAGAAACAGCAGGAAATCCTAGGAACTCCACTATATAATTAGCTGTAGCTGAGGAGCCAAGGAATAATAAGGAAGAGAAAGGAAAGGAATAATGGCTTGTGGCACTTTGGAAGTAAAAGGCTAGAACTGAAAGGGAGAGGAACACTTTTGAGCTTCCTCTCTACACCTACAGGCACTGATATGGACCACAGAAGCCAGGCTTAATTCTACTCTTCTGTATTCTCAAAATTGAACTGGGCACCTTGCATATCACAGGTGATATTTATGGAAGATGTCTTAGTTTCATAGGGTGATATTACAAAGTACCACAATCGGGGTGGCTCAAAACAACAGGAAGCTAGAAGTCCACAGTCAAGGTGTTGTCAGGGCCATACAGCCTCTGAAGTCTCCGTGGAAGATGCCTCTTCTAGCTTCTAGCGGTTTCTGGAAAACCTTGGCATTCTTTGGCTTGGAAACGCATCACTCAGGTCTCTGCCTTTGTCTTCTCATGGCCTTCTTTTCTGTGTCTCTGTTTCAGTGTTCAAATGTTCCGTTCCTATAAAGACTCCAATCATATTGGATTTGGAGCCCACTCTAATACAGTATGACCTCATCTTAACTGGATCACATCTGACCCTATTTCCAAATAAGGTTGTATTCACAGGTTCTGAGTAGACATGAACTTTTAGGGGGCACTATCCAACCCAGTACAGAGGGTTTTATTTGTTAGTTTGTTTCTGCAGTATGCCAAGAGCTATGCCAAAACACACACAAGTTGATAAGCTTCTGTACTTTAGGATATACAGTTTAAAAGTATCCTACTGCCCTTTTAGTACCATGAACTTTAATGCATAAACAGTACTTAATCATGTGCAGCAATGTGCTGTGGTACCACTATTCATAAACTGCTGTTTAATAACATGTTAAAGGCAACCTTCCACAGTATCCCGTCCAATGAACTTTGATGTTCAGAATAGAAGTTGGAACGTGACAAGAAAATGTTGAGTAGCTTTTACAGGAGCCAGAACCTCAATTGACTAAAGTTTGGGGAACCAAAGATTACCTGAAATATCTGTGCCAACTTAATCCTCAATGTGTGGTGCTCAGAGCAGACCCAGATTCTTCACTGAATACATATGCACTGTGACCATGGAGAAATGGGACTGTTGTGTGGCTTTGGAGGAATTCTCTGTCATTACTATGTGGCCTCAGTGTAATTTCGTAGTTGTTTTCTTTAAGTGCTAAGTAGTTGAGGGGAAGAAATGGAAGCAGCGTGGAGTAACAGGAAAAATGAAGAGGTTTATTTTAATTTTAATTTTTTATTTTTTTGCCTTGGGTGTAATAGGGCTCAATATCCACTGCCGAGATTAACTGACTTTGAATAAATTAGTTTTTTTTTTTTTTTGGGGGGGGGGGGGGCTTTGTTTTCTTTTTAAATATAGAAATTAACAATATCCTCTCCTCAGAGAAGCTGTGCCGATTAAATGAGGTAATAAATGTAATCGTGGTAGATGCATAGAGTGTCTTTTTTCATCTTTCACTTAAGGGTTGTCACTTGTTGAAGTCAAATTTAAGATACAGAGTAAAACAAACAAAACGATACTAAGAAAACAGAATTAGCAAATGCAGAGATGCAGTACTGAATGGCAATTTCCTTTTTTGGTGTCAGAGTCTACATAACACATTAATTTATAACCATCCCTAGCTTGCAAAATCTCAAATGCCCAGCCTCAGCAGGACACCAACCAGGCTCATGGGTGTTAGCATTTATGTTCTGTTGGACGGAATTTTTTCTTCTTGACTTTCTGGAATTAATGAAGCATTTACCAGTCAATGACTCTTCTGCACCTGGGCCTTCCTTGCCTCACAATGCCTAATTCGTGAGAGTGTATTTAGGTGAGAGTGCCAAGATATCTGTCAGGCAGGTTAAAGAAAGCTCATAGCACCATCCCTGAATTTAATCACTACTGTGGTGTATTGCAAAGGCTGGAGGGTGAGATTCACTAAGAGAGATTATTTTCCAGACTGAGCTACTGGCTCCAAAGATTTAGGTTTTCAGGAATGGGGTAGAATCCATGAATAGACATTTAAAAAGCACCCCAGGGATTGCTGATTTAGATAATATACAGACCTATCTTTGAAAAACTCTAGAAGAAGCAAAGATAATATGTAGTCAGAGCAGTGAGGGACCCCAAGATTGAAATACATCCCCCAAAGTAAGGAACAACATAAAACATTGAGTTCATTTTATTTCTTCAGTCAATTCATATGGAAGTATGGTTTGTAAATGCAGGGTCAATAAAATTAATGGGGCTTCTCGAATCTCTATTAACATCAAACAGGATGTTTCAGAAGAATAGAGAATGCTTACAAATGAAATGATGGTGTTTGAACTCCATTTGTCCTAAATAACTGAGGTCTTTGTACTTTACAGAAAGGAGGGATTGGCAAAAATTACAGGAAAACATGATTCATAAAAAAATCTAGCAGTGATGGTGTAGCACCTTCAGGAGAAAAGAGAACCCAGATTTGAAATTATAGACTCTTGGTCTTAGTTTGGAGGTATCATCAGCATAGCAAAATACCCCCTCTAGTTTTCATGGTTCATTGGAAATACACCCTGAAAACATCTTATTTTCCTCATGAGTGAAGTCCCCAAAGAATGAAGCCTTTTAAGTAGATTTACCTACTAATCGGAAGAATGCTGTGAGTATATCTGGTTCTAGAGCAAGGAGTATTTAAATTATTTTCCAATATGTTCCATTTCACAAATTGAAATATATTGTAAATTACTAAATTAGTTTTTGGCTTGGTAAACCTATTGATTAAATGAAGCTTGGTCAGCCTGAGAGTTCCTTGAGAGCAAATTCTAGTTTTATTCTTCTTTGTAACAGAAGTTGCTTCTTAGAGATTCACTTGAGATAAGTAGTCACTAAGTTTGAATAGAATGGATGGGGATGTAGTGGAGGGTTGTGAAACGGATTGGAATATAGAAGAATACAATGGAATGGGAAGGAAAAGGTTGAAATGAATGGAATATGGAATGGATGGAATGTGGAATGGAATGGATGGTGTGTGGAATGGAATGGAATAGAATGAAATGGAAAAGGATGAACTGGATGGAATATGGAATGGAAGAAAGTGGAATAGAACAGAATAGAGTAAGTGGACTGGCATATAGTATTGGATGTGTTAGAGTTTTGACGTTGATCAACTCCGGATGAATGTAGTAGTCAGGAGTGTGGGCTTATCAGACAATACGGTTTTCCTTGTAGACTCTACCACAATAGCTGTAAACTCAGGCAAGTTATTAGAGTTTACTCAACATTTATTTCCTCACCTGTAAGATGGAGATAAGAGTATCTACATCAAAAATGTTTAAATGAAATTAAAATAAAATCTATGTAATGCCCTTAGCATAATCCTTGTTCATGGTTAATGCTATATTAATGTTAGTAATTATTTAAAGGACAAGATGCCACTAATAGGACATTTCAATGCACACTGGTGTTTCTAAAGACAACATAGAACTCTCTCTATGTCTTGCACTACAAAACCACAAGCAGGCTGTCTTCACATAAATCATTAGCGCTAGCATTATCTACATGATAACTGTAAATACAGGACTGTGTTAAGTACTTTATGTGTACTTAGTCATTAAGTTGTCACAGATTCTATGCAGTGGGTCCTATTCCCATTTTATAGAGAGGAAACTCCATGCACAGATGGTAGACACCTTGCCCAGAGTCACATATTTAGTACATAGCAAAGCCATAATTCATAAATTCAGCAGTCTAGACTCTAAGCTCATACCCAACTACTCTTCTGTACCACTGTCATGATCATTTCAGTTTCCATGAAGTTTGTGACCAGAGTCATCCGTCCTCTGCTCGATCTGCTTCCATGACTTCACAAAGCTTCATGGCTACTCAGAGAATTTGCTTTATTATGAGGGTTTTTTTCTTGTAATTTCCTAATGCTTTGTAAAATTTGTTCCGACTTTCATTTCTTTTGCATCACTTTTGTCTTCCCAGCTTCAATTGCTTAGTGAATGGGTTTTATAGGATTCCCTGAGGAGTAAATGCAATACCTAGCTAATACATGCCTGTAATAAATGAGGCATGTATCAAGATGTTTTTCTGCTTTCTCCTTACTACTCATCCCTACTAAACTCCAAATCAATTTTAGTCAATTTAAAATCAACATGATTTTCTGTTCTCCAGAAAGTCATTATTGATTATTTATCTTCCCATTGGATATTAAGTGTGTGCTTGGATATAACAGATGAAAATGGTCTCAAATGAGGTAGGACTACTAAGCTGGTTAGCAGCTAGACAAGCTATTGGTCCTGGACCACTTCTTTCCTTTTTTTTTTTTAATGTTTACTTATTTTTGATAGAGAGAGACTGAGTGCGAATAGGGGAAGGGCAGAGAGAGAGGGAGACACAGAATCCGAAGCAGGCTCCAGGCTCGATCTGTCAGCACAGAGCCCTACACAGGGCTTGAATTCACCAAACATAAGATCATGACCTGAGCCAAAGTTGGACGCTTTACCAACTGAGCCATCCAGGTGCTCCCAGTCCTAGACCACTTCTTGATGTCATCCTCAATTTACCTTTCATATTCTTTAAAAAAAGTTAGTCAATCGTGGGGTGCCTGGGTGGTCAGTCGGTTAAGCATCCAACTCTTGATTTCGGCTTGGGTCATGATCTCACAGTTGGGGAGTTGGAGCCCTGCATCAGTCTCTGTGCTGATAGCATGGAGCCTGCTTCAGATTCTCTGTCTATACCCCTCCTCTGCCCATGCGTGTGCTCGCTCTTTCTCCCCCACCCCCTGCCATCAAAATAAACACATATCAAAAAATAAAAATTAGTCAAACCATCAAGTAACAAGCAATTTGCTTTCACTCCTATTAGTAATACTTTAGTAAAAGAGGAAGAATTAGAGTAACAAACAGGACAGGAGTGAATAGTGTAAGTGTTAGACAGCCAAATGATCTAATAGGACAAGCAAGCATAACTTTGGAGTCAGGCGCACTTGAGTTTGGATCCTTGGATCTCTTCTTTGCTGCTTTGAGACTTTGCACAAGTTATTCTTGGTTGCTAGCTCCAGTTCATCAGAAAAGGGGTGAGGTGGGGTATGGAAGACAGGGTAGGGTGATCATCAGTATGTCCTGGTTTGCTTGGTATGATATTGCTGGTTTTACCAGGGGACACCCTACTCACTGGGAAACACCTCAGTGTCAGACAAATGGAGATGGTTGGTGATCTTGCAAAACTGATACGTGGATTTAGTGAGATGACAATGTGAAATGCCTGTAAACTGGGCTTTAAGCAATTCTAAGTATCATATTAATTTGGCATGGAAACCTTCTGTTCTAGGTTAGGTACTGCAAAATCAAAGCCTGAGCTGGGGATTCTTGTGCAGTGATTTATTGTGTGTTGAGGCGAACACATCAGGGAGGGAGGGAGGCTATGGAGGATAGGGCTAGGCAAAGGTGGAAGTCCAGCTAAGTTCCACCTCAGCCTGCTCCTATGGAAAATTCTGGCTTGTGAATGGTACCACAGAATCGTCCTACTTTGTGACAAAAGGGCTGGCCATCTGTATCCCCACATCATTCATCATTGGCTGTAAGCTACCCCAGTAGGATATCTTTAACCAAGGGAAATTCTCAGGAAGGGGGCACAGCTATGCACTGTATACTAGAGAATGGGTGTGCCAGCCTGTGAAGAGGATCTGGGCAGAGGCCACCAGTGTCTGCTACAACTGCTCAGGAGTTTTCTCAAAGAACATTCTAGCAATCAGTTGAAGTGAAGGAACCCACAGTCATAACAGGCCATTACTTCCATAGTTTCCATTTTAATATTTAGATGTCTTACCACCTCGCTGATTTACAGACACTGTAAACATTTATGATTGGTCATCTAAAAGGGATTTTCAACTGCTTTGGAAGAAGGTACGACATCGTTGTAAACAGTAATATTGTTGTATCAGGCATGTGTAGAAGAGGGTACTTTTTTTGTTTGTTTGTTTGTTTTAGTTCAGTAGCCTCCAGTGGGAAATCTAACAAACTTGAGATGCAAATTAGGAAAGAAATGAAAGACGATTTTAAAATCTTGGATAATATAATATAGTAGATTCCTGTAATTTAGAACAAATGCCAAGTTAAATAGAATGCATCTTCTCCAGAGAGCCATATAATTTGGAAAACGTTTCAATTAGTCAGCAGACTTAACATTGCTGATTGCCCATCAGCAGCTGCAAAAAAAAAAAAAAAAGAGAGAGAGAGAGAGAGAGGGAGAGAAAGAAAAAAAAAAAAAAAAGGAAGAAAAAAAACCCTTAAAGTCAAAGTGCTAAATTAGCTCATCAATAAGTTGATACACATAGATTGATTTTACCCTCCTCAGATTTAGAGATTTTCCAAAAAGAAAATTATATTAAGTGTTGATAAATTTTACTGGAGGAAAGTGTATGCTAGCTTGTGTTGGCAATATAACTGATATCCCATTTATATTTCTAATAAATTCCCCCCCACCCTACATATTTCCTGCTTCATCTTTTAGCATGCACATTAAGGGAGGGAAAATCACCCCATGCGTTCTGAAATAACTTGATGTTTTAATCAAAAGAGTGCTTTATCATAATAGAAAGGTAAGAATGTTAACTATGGGAGAAAATTCTATCATTGTAAAAGCCTATGAACCTCACCTCAAAATGGGATAATTGCATACATGGATTTGCATTTGAAATGCAGTTGCATTAAACACCATCTTCTACTTTGTTGTTCAATGCCAAGAAATATATATAGTCATTAATCTTCATATGATAATTATTAGCCTCAAAAAAAGACTCAATTATTTTTTTCAATTTTTGAATTCTTTTGCTATCTGTGTATTTTTATACACATATTCCTATATCAGTATGACAGTGATTTCATATTATAGTTGAATGTGTCAGCAATGTGCCAGTATAACAGCACATTAGAAATAAATTTCTGAAAATATTCAGAAAATATTTGCCATACACTGAATAGTGTTACTGAAAATAGCAGTGCACCCCAGTTTCTACCCATGTCATTATTAACTCACGTCCTGTTATCCTTTGCCACATCAATGTTTGAAAGAACAGGAAGTTGTTTTACTTTGACTCGCACATTATATTGTTACTGACCATTGACTACATGATGCATATCTGCCTGAAATAGCACAAAATGACATATTTTAAATAAAGTATTTTTGGTATAACATTTAGAAAATAGGAGACCAGCAAAAATCCCACCCCCCATCGTAACTGTTTCTTTCATGTTTTGCACATTTGCTATTATTATTTTTTCAAAGGCAAGAATCCTGCTGCCTCCTAACCTGACAGTAATGACAAGTGAAAGGAACTGCAGTTTTCAAAACCACTTTCCAATTTCCCCTCTTTCTCCTCTAATTCTCAATGAGGCAAGACAAGCAGGTGGATGTTCACTTGGAAGCCTCGGATAACAAGTTCAAAGAGCAGGTGGAGGCTCCTGACTCTGTCAAAACCATATGACTAGCCCTCCTCTTCTGCTCACGGTCATGGTTCTTACTTATCATGACTCAGAGCACTGTGCTTTGACATGAGTCCTTGAATCATAGTTTTCAAGGATTTCAATCCCAGCCTATAAACTTTGGACCTGAATGCACACCTGCCTCGTAGCCTCTGAGAAACTGTCTCTGGAGTCTTGCATACATCCAGCCCAAATAGCCCAGTTTCTTCCCTGTGAGAGTAACCCTCTGTTGTCTTCAATATGCTGAATGTGGACACGGCTTCCTGCTGATACGCAAGCATCAAGAAAACAGACTTGTTGTCTGTCCTGTTTAGAATGGTTGTTAAAAAATTATTGAGTGAATAAACAAATTGTTGAATCTACTCATTTTATTGTGATAGTTTCATTACCTTAGAGGCTTCTGATAACCCTTTATTCAGTGATCTAGAATTAGTATACAATAAGTCCTGTGAATCTTTTAAGACATTTACAAAGAGTTGAGAGATCTTGTGTTCTATTACTCCCCCCCATGCATTGATTTATTATAATATCAAAAATTATTTAACCAGATTGTCAGCAGAATTATTGTTAGTACTTTAAATATTGTGATAAGCTATGCTGTGTTTATCCAGACTGTGGTTACTAACCCCATAGATCTGTCACAACATATAAAGATAAGACAAATATTTAAGGAATAGAAGTTCTAAAAATAGTTCCTAACTAAAACTGAATTGTAAACAAAGTATTCTAAAGAACATTGCAGTCGTGTTTGTGACATTTAGTTACTCTTACTTTCAGGTTTGTGTAGGACTCAGAGCTGCACATAGGACTGCATGACCCCAGTGCCCAAGGTATATTATATATTCGCCAGCAGATTTTTTTTTTCCTACCAAAATCACAGTAAGAAAAATGCTGGCTCCAGAATATTCTTTGAGATATATCAGTGCCTCATCCAAACGGAGTCTTACGGAGGTCAAGGAACTTGTCCTTTGCCACTTAAGATTCTGTTTGAAAGATGAATGTGATAATGACTCCTCATATTGGAATTGCAAGGATTAAATGAGTCCAAGTGTAGGCAGTGCCTCACGTGGCGCCAGATACCTAGTCCGTGATCAGTGTGTCCTGGCTATTAATTATTACTTGGTGGATTGATAACTAGAAGAGAAGACTTCTGAGTTTCCTGACAGTTGTAAATTGCAACAGTGAGTATGAGTATAAGCTCAGTCACCTCTGTTCACTCATCACAATCAAAGTGCAAGTTTCCAGGACACATCATGAGGCATTTAGCGTGTCGTAAGACCAGACATCCTCAGATTCACAAAGCAGCAACCCTCTTGTCTTGTATCTCCTAATACCTGGGATCATGCATCAGAGGCCATAATGTTGATGGTAATGCCTCTCTTGATGGTCATTCCCATCTCTTTCCACTTAACACCCTGCAGAGCAATCTCAGGATTTATTACTGACAAAGTGACATTAAAAAGTGTCATGAGCCTGGAAGGAGGCCTGAAAATATTTCATTGTAATAAACCTTCTTTGAGAGAAAATAGGAGATGAGAAGACCAGAGAGATTGATTCCTGTAAAATTCTATAATGCATTCCAGTAGTCCTGGCTTTCAGTCACCCCTCTCTTGTCAAAACAAAGTTCTCTCAGCTGTGGAACTTTTCCAGTTCCTGAACTAATCTGAGGAAGTATGCTTGAACCCCTGTCTTGAACTTATATCCTTGCTGCTCTTTGCCCCATCTCTGGGTGAGCTGTGGATGCTGGGGTTCTAGGAAGCTTTCATGTACTTTTGCACCTTATTCCCCTCCACTGTGTTTGCTGAGTTTCTGAAGATCATTGTTCTTCCCATTATGGGACAGATTATGACCGGAACCTAAATCATTTGTCTAGAGTGTGTTCAGCAAACAAAGACTGTGGGGCTCTGACACAGTTTTCCTTCTGTCCCAGACTTCAGTTTCCATCCTCACAATTCCAAGCGAGTTGTTGCCCTGTACCCTGCTTTCCAGGGTCCAGGCAGGAGGGAGGAACAAAAGCAATATGGAGGAAGGTGCCAAGCTTAGGAAAGGACAGCACAGCTTTTACAGAAACCCTCCACAGGCTTCTATTTCTCATTGGCTAGAGCAGTGTCACATGGCCACTTGCAAGGGCAGCTGCGACAAACATGTAGTGTAGCTGGGCATCTTTGCCACACCCCCCAAAATTGAGATCTTGTTTCCATGGAGGGAAGCAAAAAGCGGATTTTGAGTAGTCAATAAGGAGTGTATAATCATTAACAAAATAAAACCAGGGGCACCTGGGTGCCTCAGTTGATTAAGCATCCCAATCTTGATTTCGGCTCAGGTCATGCTCTCATAGTTCATGGGTTCAAGCCCTGTGTCAGGCTCTATGCTGAAAATGTGGAGCCTCCTTGGGATTCTCTGTTTCTGTCTCTGTCTCTGTCTCTCTTTCTCTCTCTGCCCCTCCCCTGCTTTCTTTCTATATCTATCTCTCCAGAAAATAAACATTAAATAATAAATAAATAAAACCAAATTATTTTGTTTGAGCCACAGATGAGTTACTAAAGGAATCCTTGGATTAAAGCAATGCAGAGAGGCACAGCCAACTATTTAATCTAAAGAATCACTGATCTGGGATCAGTGAAAGCAATGATCTCTAATAGCTAGGGACAGCAGAGGGTGCCATTCAATTAAATACTTTCATTAATTATTTAAAAAATCCTTAGTACTTGATGACAAATGTATTAAAATTGAGTGCTGATTGGGGCTGACCCAATAGCAATTTCTTCAGAAAGTTAAAAAAAAAAGGTTTTATTTAGGCAATATTTTTACCCTCTTGATGTGGGAGTACCTGGGAGGACACCTTTTCCTTGGAGGAAACAGAAAACATAAATAGAAGCAGGCAGTGGCTGGACCCTGTGGTATAGGGTTTAAAAGATGCAGTGTATCCTCACTAATTTTGACTAATTAGAGACAAATGCAGATTGACTGTGAGAAGTCTGATTGTATAATGACTAATATGAGTGTCCTGCTGCTACAGTCTATGATTATACAAATATAGTTTTAGGATCTTATGTAGTAGAAATTTTCATTTTATCCATTACAATTTTCTTTTACAACTGATATGACTGGCTCAAGGCCAGTATTTAAGAGACACTTCTAAGATAATTTAATGCTTTTGTATGTACAAGCTAAAACAAAAGGATTAAAAAAATTATCAAGACATAACTAAAAATGAGTAAGTAAGAAAAGATGCCTTTTATATCACCATGACATCTAACTTTGGATTTTACTGAAATGGACATTTACACCTATAGGAGGAGCTCAGGAAACTAGGAATATGAACTACAGGTAGTCAGAGAAAAAGGGAAGGGATGTCCTGCTGCTGGAGATGGGCTGACCTATGTTGCTGAGAATCAACAAAGAAAAACCTGAAACCAAGGCAGGGGCTTGTGACAGAATCCTTTCTGTTCTTGTTGCCAGCTTCAGTGGGACAAGTCTGCCTAGGGACACAGAGCATGTGACTTCTCCATCACTGAGGAGAGAAAGGAGTCCAGCCCAACTCTGGAAATAATGCAGAACCCAGCCTTCTCCAAACCAGAGCTGCCATTTTGATCTTTGTTTGGGCTATATCAGCTCTTGACTGATCCAGAGTGACTGGTTTTCCTGCCTCCAGGCTCAACCTCCTTCAGTCTTCTCAACACAGTGTGACCAGATTGGTTTTCTAAGTGCCAAACTGATTATTGTAGTTCCTGTCTCATAATATTTCAGTAGTGTCCCACTGCCCAGAGGAAAATGTCCACTCTTCCTCTAAAGCACATGTGAGGGGCACTTGTGTGGTTCAGTTGGTTAAGTGCTGACTTCGGCTCAGGTCATGATCTCACCGAGTTTGAGCCCCCCCTTGGACTCGGTGTTGAGAGCTCGGAGCCTGGAGCCTCCTTTGGATTCTGTGTCTCCCTCTCTGCCCCTCCCCACCTCTTGCTCTCTCTCTCCATCTCCCTCTCTCTCTCTCTCTCTGAAAAATAAATAAAAGTAAAAAAATAATAAAAAAATAAAACTGCTATGATGTAGATGTAACTCAGTATTTGTGAGCACGTACTGTATGTTTTATCTCAGTCTCATCAATTGAAAGACAGAACATCATAGGGTAATACTACTAGAAATATCAGGGCCAGGATTTGAATGAATTTCTTCTACTGTCCAAACTCGTACCTTCTCCAGTATGCTGCACTTCCTTGTATGAGCTAAAGGTGTAGTGTATGCCCAGGACTCCACAGCTCTTTATAGTAGGAAGGATTGCCTCTTTTGTCTGTCTCTCATTGTTTATTTAAATATATATATTAGGATGAGGAGGTAAGGATAGAGGAATATCAGTAACTGAGGGACTATCTTAGAAAGTTCTTTTCAGCTTTGTATTTATTTTTAATATGCTCCATATATCAACTTAAACACACTCATCATTGGGAAATGTACATTCATTTACTACCATTGACGGGAATTTTCCTTGGAAAGAAACTGCAGCCTAAGCATTTTCTGAATATCACAACCCTCAAAAGAATGATGTCCTACTAAATGAGGCTCAAAATGCTGTAGATCAAATTCTGTTCTCTTATGTACACAGATATATGTAAGAAAAGCCTAAGTGACATCATCAGCTTAAGTGCAACGTTAGTGCTGTCCCCTGAAAACACTATTGAAAAGAACCTCTTTGGGCGCCTGGGTGGTTGAATGTCTGACTTTCAATTTCAGCTCATGTTCTGATCCCAGGGTCTTGGGCTCGAGCCCTGTCTCAGGTTCTGTGCTGAGCACGGAGCCTGCTTGGGATTTTCTGTCCTCCCTCTGCCCTTCCACACACACACACTCTCTCTCTCTTAAAAAAAAACAAAAACAAAAACAAAAACAAAAACAAAAAAAAGCAAAACAAAAAAAACCTTTGTGATTTGTAATGGGTTATATCCAATAAGGAAAAAGCATCCCCCCAAATTGCTGAATCATTTCACTGAAACACATCTTATAGTGGAAGAGTGACTTACTAACATTTTATTGGCAGCATGGAGCTCTCTTTGCGTCCTTAGGAACATGTCTGGAAATTATTGATGTTTACTTTTTTTTGTTTGTGGAAAATCCATAGAGTTAAAAAATAGGCTGTAAGCTTAGTTTCTATAAATATCACCTCAATTTTGCTAGAATCTGAGCCCCCAGATCTCATAGAAGTCTTACTCTTATTTCCAACTCATGTGGCATGATGTTTGGGGTATTGGATAATTCAGGACTGTTAAAATGAACTCAGATCATGTGACCAATCAAGGAAAGGCACATCACTTCAATTTTCCTACATGCAGATGAGAATGTTGTTAGATGCTTGCTTATATATTTGTCTACATATTCTTCCTTCTGTACATTTATTTATCTACCCATATATTCATCTGTCGAGAAATATGCCAGTAAAAAAGAAAAAAAAAATCCTGGCTAATTTCTTGCTTTGGTAATATGAAAATTGCTTTATTTTTCTTTGTACAAATATCATTTATAAGATTAATATAGTTTAATTTTCAAATCAAGAACAACTCTTTCCCGATCACTAATGATTATAAGGATTAGACGGGAAATAATTACTGCTGATTTACTAAAATATGTCACAATAACTTGAGGATTGAATTGCTATTAATTAATTAAATTGTATAGCAAGTTTTCCCCACTTAAGAAGGAAAGAATCATGTTCTGTGATTCCTTGCTACATTTGTCAATCCTCAATTTAGGGTGACCACAAGCACGGGAATACACATTTCACTGGGGATAACACTGTTGTATTTGTATTTATTGCTTAAAGAAAGGGAAAAAAATGCCTTTCAGGTTTTAGGAAATGAGGTGTCTCTTTGACTGACTATCTAAGATACTGGTTATTTGGTAAGGCATCTTTCATTTTCCTATGTTTATGGGGATATAGGAAGTGGTTGGGTATATTCCCTGAAGTTAAAAATGTAAGCCTCTCTACTCTCCTTTCACATTTGAGTTTATAAGTGGCACAACATACATAGTTTACTTCATTTGTATTATATCCAGTATCTAAGGTAATATCTGTAATATAAAAGCTCAAAGTTAATTCAGCATGTTTTTATGAATTATCTATAAAGCACCTAACTATTACTAGGCATTTTAAAGAATACAGAGCTTGGGGCGCCTGGGTGGCTCAGTCAGTTAAGTGTCCGACTTTGGTTCAGGTCATGATCTTGCACTTTGTGAGTTCGAGCCCCACATAGGGCTCTGTGCTGACAGCTCAGAGCCTGGAGCCTTCTTCGGATTCTGTGTCTCCCTCTTTCTGCTCCCCCGCCCCCAGCTTGCACTCTGTCTTGCTCCAAAATAAATAGATACTAAAAAAATTTTTGGAAAAACAAAAAGAATACAGAGCTGAATTTAGAACTTCTGACCTTCAGAATCTTTTTGTATCACTGGAAAGATGGAATACACAAAACAGTGTAATGGCATGAAGTGTTTTGTTTTTTTTTTTTCATATATTATGTCAGATTTACACATAGCTATAAGATTTGGCATAGAAATTTCCTTTTGAAATATTTTGGGTTATATTGCTCCTTTTTTAAAAATCAATAGTTCTTTATAGATAGTCTCTTTGCTAGTTATTTGTCAGATGCAGCATGGGAATTTATAAAGCTAGTGAGAGGAGAAGATGAATATCTGATGGTTCCAAGCTGGATTGCTACTGGGTATATTGGAAAACAGTCTTCCAGAGGGTAAGGGCACATGACTTTCTTAGCAAAGTACCTTCTTCATGCATAGTATATGATAAAATGATGTTGGTTTAATTCAGTTAAGACGAAAGTCATCAGGGGGCACCTGTGTACCTCAGTCAGCTAAGCATCTGACTCTTGGTTTCGACTCAGGTCATGATCTTGCAGTTCGTGAGTTCGAGCTCTGCATCAGGCTCTGTGCTGATGGTGCAGAGCATGCTTGGGATTCTCTCTCCCTCTCTCTCTCTGCCCCTCCCTCACTTGCACTTGCTCTAAAATAAATAAATAAATAAATAAATAAATAAATAAATAAATAAATAAATGAAATTTTAAAAAGGAGAGAAGTCATTCATGGATCCAACAAGTATTGAATTCATTAAGTGTCAGACACTGTGCATGGTACTAGTTTGGGCCAACAAACCAACCGTGTCTTAACTTTTATGGAGCTGGCAATCTGGTGATGGAGGCAGACAGTAAGTGATTCAAAAAATAAGTGATAGGAAAAGATGAGATGCTATGAAAGAGAATAATAGGAGGCTTACTTAGAAGGTTTCTCTAAAGAGTTGATATTTGAAATAAAACCTAAATGAAAAATTTTTAAGTATGTGAAGAATGGGAAGACAGAGGAATAGAAGTTGTAAAAGCTAGAAGTGGAACAGAATTTGAATTGTTCACAATGTTGGGAGGGGGAGAAGGAGGAGGGGGAGAAGAAAAGTCATAGTGGCTGTACCATATATCAGAAAGGGGCATGAGACAAAGTGTGAGGAACAGTTAAGTGCAAGATGTTGCATTTTACAACCATGTGAACTATTTGGGCGGGGGCACTCCAAGGGGCTACTCAATTAATAGCACCTCATCCCTATCTCAGTCTGGACAAAGTGAGACAATGCTAGGGTGAATATAGAAGCCAAAACATCTGCTTGGTGTGAGAGCCAAATGGGCCCACCCCCGGAACACAAGAATGATAGGTACTGCCAGCCTGTTCATAAGAAGGATTGCACTAAGGCCACCCAGCTGAGGGACAGGTGTAAAGGGCATCAAGCACAGCAGAGCATGCCAACCTGTTCTCTCACTTGCCAGTCAGATATGTATCATCACCTTCCTCAGGGTGTAACAAATTAAGGAGCAGGGGAGAACCAGGGTCACACTGAACCTCAGTCCTTCATAAGCAGGGAACATCATGACGGCAAAGAGACATGGCGGGTATTATACACTTTGGCTGTTGTCGGAAATCCACTTTAAGGTAGTAAGGAAGGTGTACATGATCCTGTAAGTCATTACATATAAATAAAGTACCTTAGGGGCTTAATATAAATGAATACATAGAAAGATTATGAATATTATTTAAAACTAAATCATATCAAAATCACCATTATCAATGCAATTTCATATTTACTATAGCAGAGATAAAAATAAAAAGCAAACATCATTTACTATGTGCTAGGAAGTGTTCTGGGTGCTTTACAAATATTAACTCATTTAATGCACTTAATAACCTAATGAGTAGGAGTTACGATTTTTTTATCCCGGCTTTATAGTTAGAGATATCAAACATTATAATATTTGAGAGTATAGCCTGAGGTCAAACAGGTACTAACTCGTAGAGGTAGGAATTGATTTTAAGGCCTCTCTTACAGATGCATGGGGTAGGGGGAGGAGAATTTAGGGACCGGTTTGCATTTTCTTTGTCTTACGTTCTGTTTCATTGCTTTGAGTAGAGAGAATTAGTCATATCCCAAATATGCTGTGATGGGTGAAAATCTATTTTACTTTATTCACAATTGCTTAAAAACATATTACAATATTATTGCTTTGAAAAGCATTAATAAAGAGGTTTAAAATTGCAGTGGCTACTGTTGTTCTTTCCTGGGGTCTCTGAAGGGTTAAGTGCAATTCCTTAGTCAGTTGGATTAGAACATGATAATGTGTGGGGCGCCTGGGTGGCGCAGTCGGTTGAGCGTCCGACTTCAGCCAGGTCACGATCTCGCGGTCCGTGAGTTCGAGCCCCGCGTCGGGCTCTGGGCTGATGGCTCAGAGCCTGGAGCCTGTTTCCGATGCTGTGTCTCCCTCTCTCTCTGCCCCTCCCCCGTTCATGCTCTGTCTCTCTCTGTCCCAAAAATAAATAAACGTTGAAAAAAAAAAAAATTTAAAAAAAAAAAAGAACATGATAATGTGTAGACTGAAGTAAAATACCCTAATGCATATTATATTAAAATAGTCTTTTATTTTGCAATCACCTGTCAACTCATTTACTTCTATTAATTCAGTGTTAACTATGATAGGCACAGGTTGAAGTCATTAGTGTTTAAAATGTCTCTCAAAAGTGTGTTACATTCCCATCATCCCCGAGAGGAGGTAGACATATTGATGCAGTATCTTGAAAGACAGTGGGCTTCTAAGAAGTACTTAAATGGGCCAGGTGTTTGTTTGTTTTTTTTTTTTTTTTTAATAATGTTCAACACAGGTGAGTGTGGTTTTTCAATTTGCACATGTTTTCCAGATTGCCTGGAACTTCTGAAAAAGACACATCATTGAAACAATTTCCATCTATTTCATGATAGAAACTACTCTGGCTGCTGGGGAGAAGAAAGGTGGAAGATGGTTAAGAATGGAAATGGGGAGAGCATTTCGTAAGCACTCTCAGGGGTCTGGACTAGAGATTGTGGTGCCTAAGATAGTGAATAGAGCCAAGATACAGTTGAGATCAGCATTCTGAGACTTGCTGATAGATTGGGCGATGCAAAAAAGGAAGAATTAGAGGAATCCCGTCTCTCAGGTTCAGGATATGAGGTAGATGATGATGATGATGATGATGCCATTCCTGAGTAAGTGAAGACAGGAGTGGGTGGCCTGACAGATGATCTTGGGGAAATGGGATGATTTCCACATGTTAATTTTGAGATTCTTGTGAGAGCTCAAAGTAAAGAACTCAAAGTAAAAGAATAATAAAAGCTAACACTGTATGGACTACACTGTGTTCTAGGTCTGTTTTCACAGTTTATATCATGACTTCATTAAACCCTTACAGCAACCGTATGTGGTCATCAGCAGGACTATTGTCATACCCATTTTACATATAGAGACAGTTGTACATAAAAATGAGACCCTCGAGGTTGAAGTATACAGATCAGTGTCAGGGACTAAGAAAATACTCATTAAAATGTATCCATTATGTTTCTTGCTTGGAATAGTCACTGATAATATTTTGGATGCTGTCCGATGCCCCTGCTGGATGCCGGATTGTTGAAAAAGTGCTGTATTTTGAACCTGGGTACAGAATTAGATGGTAATTAGAGGCACAGAATAGCCAACACTCTGGAGGACAAATGAATTAAAGGAGATGCTGCAATTATGACAAAAAGCACTGGCTGACAAATTCTATGCTCCAACAAGTTCACGATTCTACTTCACAAAATGATAATAGAGGGCAATTTAATTAAAAGATAATGGAATAAATTAAGAATGCTCCAGTATCTCTGTATGCCTTAAGAGCATACATATTCCCCTCATAAAAGTCAACCCAGAAATCTTTCTTACCCAAATGGAAGCAGTCTATAAATATCACACATTAAGGTTCAACTATATTGAAACAAAGCTGGTGGAAATATTTGCTTAAGTTTTCTCAAGTAGGCATATGGCATTTTTTTTTTCATTTAAAAATGAACCGAGTTAAAAGGAAAAGTGCGAACAAGTTGTCTTGTAAAATTTCGACTTCTTTCTTAACGTATTATCTATGGAGTGCCAAGAACCGTGCTGAGACATCATGCCAAGAGTTGAGTTCACCTCTTAATAGATAACCCCATGAAGGTAAAGACTCTGTGAATTCTAAATAGGATCTGTGAGAGCAGAGACCTTGTACTCTTCAGTGTAATATGATGGTTAGAAGCGAGGGATTGAGGACCCTGGGTTCAAATCTCAGTTCTACTAATTCATAGCTGTGTGGCCTTAGACACATTCTTCAACCTTCTTGCTCTTCAGTCTGCTCAATTGGTTAAAAGAATGTCATAATGGAATTTCCTCATAGGCTTGTGTATTACGTGAATTAATAAGTATGAAAAGTGCTTTGAACAGTCCATAAGAGGCACTCAAAAATTCTCAGCTGCTACTAAATCTAAACCTTATTTGGGACAGGATTCATATTCTCTTTTCTTGGGCACTAGGAAAATTAGGGGGTTGTTTGGTATCTGTTTTAGTGTCCCCAAACATGCTCCCAAGTGGCGGATAGGCCGCTTGGAATTGGCTGGCCTTCTCTGAACACATGACAATTTACAAGGGATTCTACTAGTACTTTCAGATTCAAGCCTAATTTCTGACCTAGACATAAGACCACTACAACTTCTGCACTACAAAATCTTTGCAGATCCTGAGAATCCTTCTTGGGGCTAAAGAAGTGCTGTCTTTAGCTGTACATCCTGGTACTTTGCCAAATGTAGTTCCTAAGGACCTGTGTTCTAGCAAATGAAATAGTGTCAGTCTCATAAGAAATAGGACCACTGCTGAGCATTAGAGAGCCAGGTCAAGTACACTATTGGTGGTTCCATTGGAAATGCTGTTCTGCAGGTTCCTTTTATGGCCTGTCTTCTCCACCCATAGGTAGGACTTTCCACCTTCCCTAGTGAGGGCTCATCTTTTGAGTCTTATCAGGAGGCCTCACTGAGTGGACAGATTGAGAACTGAACTTGAACTGCAAGCTGCTGGGTTCAGGAAGTGATTCCTTTGCTCTGTGCTCTTCTGGTCACCGTTATTTGCTGCCACTGCTCTGTTGTGCCTCCCATCTGATGGCTGCTGTTCCCCCTCTACGTGTACCCTTGATGATTAGGGAGGGTTAAATTCCCCTCCCAATGAAAATAAAATGCAATACTTTACTTTGGGTGTCTTAGAACTGATTCCTGAGGAAAAAAAAAATAGATAAATGGGGGATGGCATTTTCCTTTAACTCTTCAGAGTGAGATTGGATTTGAGTCCTGAATATTCACACTTGTTAATGCATTTACCCAAGCCAGTTGCTTGGTTCCATGGAAAGACAAGGAATGTTTGATGGAATGAGTGGGTGTATTCTATTTGATTATATTCAAAATTCAGAGAAAAGGCACTGTGGAAAATGTGGGAAAGTGGCAATAGGCACAGTATTTGGAATCAAAAAGACCTGGGGTGGGAAATCCTATGTTCATATCTTATAAGATGTGTGGCGTTGGGCCAGGCTCCTAAGTTCTCAAAGTTGTAGTTTTCCTATGTGTGAGTTGGAAATAGTAATGCCAGGTCATAGAGTTTTATGTGGATTAAATGGGAATGAATGGAGTATGTCATTGTGAAGTGACATACACTAGTGGTGGCATTGTATTTGCATGACTTGATGTTTCCTCAGCCTTCAGTTAAGGGAAATTTGAATTATGTGCAGTGTTCTTCATCTCAACAAGTGCTTGCTTAATTTCAATCAATATGTCAGCAACAGGGTTAAGTACTGTAAAGAAATTAGTAAGACAAAATCCTTTGCCCTGAAGGAGAATAGGAACACATTAACTCACAATGGGTAAGATAAAAATCAATGATAAATAGAAACGTAAAATTTATTGAAAAACCTCAACTCACTGGGGCGTAACAATGAAATGATTTTATGTCTCTCCATAACTGCCTCATTTGTAATATGTGCCCTCCCCGCCTTCTTCCTGTTCCTTAATGACATCTCAGGAATCTTCTAGAACTTTCTGACCAATGTCAGATATTAAACATGAGTACTTTGAAACTTCTTATCACCTTTTTTATTCAAAATACTCTACCTCCCCTCCTTGTGTGTGTGTGTGTGTGTGTGTGTGTGTGTTTTGTTTGTGACCTAGCTCCTTTGGTTTGTGACCTAGATCCTTTAGTATATGAGGCAGAGTGAAAGTCCCCCTCTAATGTAGTTGTTTCTCAGTGTGTGGTGCTCATGGTTTTCCTGGGTGTTGATATTCAGCTTCCATGGTCCTGCCTTAATTTAGAACCCTTATCTACATTGGACTTATCAGCTCTTTAGGCTGCCCCAGAACCTCCATGATCCTTCACATGAAGGTGTGAACATGACTGAGGTCTTCTGTAACATTCTCTGAGTGTCCTATGGACTTGGAATAAGTTGTAGCCATTTTTCCCAGGCACACAACCCCATATTCTCTGCAGGTATGGGCTCCTCTTCCAATTCTTCAATCTTGGGTATTCTGCAGACTATAGCCAGGCATCAGGCTCCATTATCATGCATGTTCCTAAATTCCACATCTTCACAGGCATAACTCATCAGGCTCTTCTCTGACTTGCTGGTTGTACTAAGGTAGACCTGTGTGTTCTGCAGCTAAGCAGCCTGTAGCAGAATAAATAGATATAAACCTGGATAGGCACCCCAGATATTGACCAGTGAGTCATGGGTGTCATCAACCAATTTAGTTTGAGGGGCTATGAGAGAAGAGCAGGAAATTCTATCAGTCTTTTCTCTGCTGTCTTTTTTTCCACAAGTCCCTTCTTTGGTTTTCAGTGGGTCGAAGGGAAGGAGGGATTGTAGTTGACAAGACCTATTTTGTTCTTTTAGTATGCCCATGTGATGGTATCTAACCTTAGTTATAGGTGACTCATTAGAGTTGAATTATTTAGCACCTACAAGAAAACCTCTCAACATCAGAGAACAGATACAAGTATCTTTTTTTTTTTTTTAATTTTTTTTTTCAACGTTTATTTATTTTTGGGACAGAGAGAGACAGAGCATGAACGGGGGAGGGGCAGAGAGAGAGGGAGACACAGAATCGGAAACAGGCTCCAGGCTCTGAGCCATCAGCCCAGAGCCGGACGCGGGGCTCGAACTCACGGACCGCAAGATCGTGACCTGGCTGAAGTCGGACGCTTAACCGACTGCGCCACCCAGGCGCCCCAAGTATCTTTTTTTTATGGCAATGAAGAGGGGCAATGACTAATAAGTTTTCTGAAAATATTTAGGAAGGCTCCTCAGTCCCTCTCTTACTCCCTTGTTTCACACAGCACCTTGCTCAAAGTTAAAGCTTGTTATAGATTTTTTGTTTGATGTTTTTCATTCATTGACCAGTCTTTTCATATGTGTCTTTATTCTCATATGCAGCAATCATGTATCAAGCTACTACTCGATGCAACTGGTCTACAAGAAGATGATAACACACAAAAGAGAGGACAGATAAAGCCCATTGAAGGAGGCACTTACAAGTGCAATGAATATGATCCTTGAGAAGTAGGAAGTTCTTACAGAGCAGAAGCACTTGTCCCTGAGACCCAGCCTGGTCAAGGAGCCTCTGGAAAACTTCCTTAGGGAAGAGATGGTTAAGCAAGAACCTGATGGTAACATAGAAACTAGTGAGGCCGAGAAGGTAGCAATAGTTTCTAGATCAAAGAAGGGGCTTCTTCAAGTCACTGAAAGAAATTTAGAATGGTTGTAAGGTAAAGAATGAGCTGTGTTAGGTAATATTGGAAAATAAGTAGAGGCTAAATCAAACAGACCTCATAGGTCATGTTTAGAATGGAGGTCGGAGTGGATGAATGAGCGAATGAATGAGAGTTGAATGAATACTCTTCTTTCAGGCGCACATCTCCCCTGAAAGGATGGACAGATAGGTCAGGTTTACCTATGCATAATGATTGAAAGCATAATGATGCTTTCAATGTGAAGAAGTGACCAGCCTACATCCTTCACCATTTTTCCTGAGGGGTGTGAGGGTAGACATTTGGGAATAAAGAAACGAAAAGTCTCTGATGGGGAGACAGCCTTTCTTTCACCAGGGCCTTTTCAGCTATAATTTAATAGCCCCTTTCTATTTCTATCCCTCCTTTTACTTTAATATTTCTTTCTCTTTTTTCCTTGTGTCCCATCTCTTCTCTAACCCTCCAGTGACCCTGTGCTAATTAGGTTTGCTTATCTATCAATATACTTTTAATTCTTTTGAGGAAAGAAAAGTTATTGTCATATATTTACTGTTTTCCCCATTAGCATTGTCTTTGTAGGCTCCATGTTCTCTGTGGAAACATACACTCTGAAGTGGTTATATTTTATTGTGTGGATACCAATAATCTGATGATGTCTTTTCTAAAATATCTGCCCTTTTCCTCTGTGTACCATGGAGAAAAACATTAGGCTTGTAGCGATCCAATTGCCTTGAATTAGTGACAACAGGCTTTTCTCTACTGAACTGAAAATGTTTTCACCTTGGGAAATATAACTGAAGACATCATGTCACTGTGCCATTTTTGAAGGCATAAATACAACTTAGAAACAACATCAGTACATGCAAATCACTCCAATGCCTTATTTCTGAGGCTCTATCAGGGAAGCTGCCTTGTCTCTAAAGGGTCAGGATGTAGCTTACAGTTAAGATTTCTTTCATTTCAGGGGTCTGACAGTCCCATCTTAGAAATATTAGGTGACTACACAAGGCTAACATCTTCGCTTTTCACAGGGGCTTTCTTATTCCCCGTGATTTATGAAGCACCTTTGTTGAGAGGACCTACATCTATTTCAGGAAAGAAAACCAGACTTGGATGTGTTTACAATTTTTAGCCTGTTTTCTTGTAGCTGAGGTGCCCCATTTGCATCTCCATTAAACTTATTCATAAATCAAGCTCTCCTAAATCTTTCTCCTACCTCCGGGTCTCACAGATAGATAGAGCTGGCAACATGGGCTAAGGTTTTTTCTATACTATTGTTCAAGCCAAAGATGTGGTTTCTTTTCATCTCTTTTATGGTTATCTAAATGAGATCTAACTAAAAACAGCCAGGTGGCGAAGTTGAAAAAGTAGCTATCAGGGAGTAACGAACATGATAATAAAAAATGTATTGGCCATTTAGTATATGTCATGTAAAAAGGCCAAATTTAATGTTCACAACAAGCCCCTGGGAAAAGACTGTTGGTGGATGAAGAAATGTGTTCAGAACTGCTTAATAAATTGAATAAAATCCCACAGATATTAAGAGAAAGATCCAGGATTCTAACACTTGTTTCTCTGATTCAATTATATCAGCATTAAAAGATTCATATGTGTATTACATGGACCCCTGAATATATTTTTTTTATTTAAAACAGGTTTATATGTTACTTAAGTTTGAAAAAATGCATTATGCTATACTGCTTTTTTTTTAAGTTTATTTATTTGTTTTGACAGAGAGAGAGAGAGAGAGAAAGAGAGAGAGAGAGAGAGAGGACATAAGCTGGGGAAGGGCAGGGAGAGGGAGAGACAGAATCCCAAGCAGGTTTGGTCCATCAGTGCACAGGCTGATGTGGGGCTCGAAGTCATGAACCATGAGATCATGACCTGAGCTGAGATCAAGAGTCAGACACTTAACCAACTGTGCCCCCCAAGCACCCCTATGCTATACTACTTCTTACAAAGAAGTAAGTATATTACTTCTAACAAAGAATTGTTGCACCAATTTTTCTCTTACTTGCTATGTGATAGTAGATATTGCAAACACTCCCTGAATCTCACTTCCTCATCCGAAAGCTTTAAGGGCTTGAAAGTCTCTTTTGGTAATAAATCACTCTTTAAAAAATAACCTTATTAGTCATTAGGTATATTTATACAACAATTTGTTTCATTAGTATGAGGTTGATTACTCTTGTAATTACAAAGTAAACTACAGAATTGGTCTCATAATGATGTCTTCAATGTGATATCATTTGTCTTATTACAGGACTTGAGTATGAGATACTTGTTCTAATGAGAAAGGCCCAAAATATAAAAATGCCTCCATATATCTGAAAATATGGACATTTCAAGGAAAATTAATTCATCCTCATTTTATATATGTTGCTTTGTAGAACTTCTCTGTTCCATGTCTACTCCCTAAATGTCACCAATATAAAATGTTGATGAGGCAAACGTGAGTTTGTTACATGCCCTGGTATGGAAGAACACTGCCTGGGGAGAGGTTTGGCGATGTCTCTGAAGAGGGCCTCAAGGTCAGATTTTATTAAGAATTTCAAATTTGGCTTAAGGCTGGTCTTTCAATGAAGAGCCTTGATTAGGATTGAGTAAGGATCATGATACAACCAACCAAGATTGGTAGAAACAGCAAAGCAGAATTTTGAGCTGAAGGTTTTGTATGGTCTCAGGGTATAAGCTGTTGACTGATGCCTCCTGGGGAAGAGTTGATGGATCTTTCGGGAGGTTCCTTTAATGAACTATCAAGTCACTTGCTTGGACAAGAATCTCCTGGAACACAAAGATATGCTAACAGAGACAGCAGCATAGTAAATTCCTGTGAATGTAGACAGTGTGTTAGGGGTGGGAAATAAGTAGTTTCCATTGTCAGGGTTCATCTTGCATGTGGAGGTAGATGGCTTTGTTTTCATAGCTCATAGTGAGAAGGGTATTTAATTTTATTCTTGTCTCTACTGCTGGAGAATGAACTCTTCCATAACAGAGCCATCCTGCTAATCATTTGTGTTTCTCCACAAATTACTTGTATGTCTCCACCTGGAACAGAGTAGTACCCTAGTAGTAGAGAAGGGTTGGTGAAGGTAGCATGTATGGTAATGCTATAATAGCTTTTATCTGCTGCTCACTCCCCCCTTGCCAGATGTCCTGCTATGTACTTCCTGGTGAGTTATTTCATCCACTCTTTATAACAAGCATATGGGATTGCTTCTATTTTCATTTCACAGATCTGTCATTGAGAGAGATTGTTTTCTTTGTTTAATGAAGGGTTGTTACAACTAATTGGGCATTCTTTCAATAGATTTGTATCATGGAAGTCAGTTTACTGTGTTTATCTTTATTCATTCCAACATAAATTTTAGCATTATCAACAGATTTGCATGTTATCAACAGATTTGCAAAGCTAAGAGGGAACGTTAGCCATTAGTAATGTCAGTGAGTATCTTACAGTGATCATAAAAAACTCATTAACCAATATTTCTTTTGTCAGAGTTTTTAGCACAGAAAAATTGATTGCCATTTGATTCCCATGTATATCCTTCATGAGAATAGGTATCTCAATATTCTGGTCTCCCTGAATCAGACCCTTGAGTTGAACCCTCCCCAGCTTGTGGCTTTTCCAACTTTTTAAGTCTCTGCTGCCACACTGTGGGGAAACACAAAATAAAACATTAGCTTCTTAGATATTTTTTTCATCTTTGTATTATGGAGCAATTGTCACTTACAGTACCTCAAATTCAATTAAAAACCAAGTGACATTAAAGTAAAAAGCATTCAGACAAAGGATTATGTTAAGTGAAGTCATTACAAATTGAGGCAGTGATGGTACTATTATTAATAGGATTACTTTATTGACTCCTTGGGTAATGAGTTCAATTCAAAATGTGGTCACTTTAAGAGAGGAAGCCTGGTATAATGAAACAAATATAAGCTTCAATTCTTACTATATCAAAGAGACAGACCTCCTTCCTCACTTACTTGCTTTTTAGTTTTCTTTTTTCCATTCCTCTTTTCCTTTCTTCTTCCACTAAAATTTATTGAGTACCTACTACCCTGTGCCAGACATTATGCTGAATGGTACTAACACAAACTCAAATTAGGCTATGTCTCTGAATCTCAATAGGGATGCTTTTTAGTCATAAAGGTATATCAAATGAAAATTAGAATATAAAGCAAGCTTGAGAGAATTCTGCACAAGGTATCATGGGACTATGAAAGAACAGCTTCCAAAGCCACAGTTTGAATTATTGGCAGCAAATTTTGATACTTTCTTTTCTGAGTCAGAAATCCCATCATCCAATGACTGTGACAGCTATTATCTGCAAATGGCATGAGCTCAAGTTACCTTACTTACAATAAGACCGATTGTTGTCATCTTTGGTTGAAGGCAATTGGAATATATGGGGATTAAGGAAAAGTGATTGTTAAACAGACCCCTTCAATATAATCAGTGCATTTCAAAGTAGTTGAAAGAGCTATAGAAAAAAAGGTGGAGATCTTTTCAATCTCCTTAGAAATATGCTGCTTTTTAATCACATATATTTCATCATGGATATAATGCAATACTGGTATTCCTCATCTGCTTTCAAGCATTTCTAAGCAGGAACACCTAGAATGAGGATATCCACTAGGGTTTAAAAAATAGAATGCTTAGTATTGCTTCAAAGAGCCTACAAAATGACATTGTAATGTTCAACCTCTACTATTCCTTTAAGCCATAAAAGTGGTAGCTATTTCCTAAAAATGAGCTTTATTTATTTTTCTTTAATATACTGTTTCCCAGCATCAAGAGCCTAGAAATACCCATATATATTTCAAGGCTTAGCAAACCTGGGAAGCAAGATTAAAATGTTCATGTTAGTTGAGGAGATTCAATAAGGGAAGGATGCAAATTATTATTTTTTGAGTGTATATTATTCACAGGCATGTGTCAGACAATTTATATCTGTTAGCACCTCAAAAATAATTTTAAAAAAAGATTAGTGTATTAGCTCTATTTCCGAGATGAGGAAACTAAGGCTTTAAGAGGAAAAGCAACATGTTCAAGGTCTCATAACTAGTAGGTGGCAGGACTTGGGTGAAACCAGACCCATAATGTCAATTCCACCATCTGAAAGGAAGCATTTATATATCTACATCCAAATGAAAATGTACATTATTTAAATTTGTCTGAGTTTAGTTTTTAAGAGGAAGATGGTATCAGTGGTATCAGGAAGATAAATACAAAGATGTTGTTTTAAATCACATGAAAATGTATTTGCTTATCTTTGAAGTGCACATTTTTTTTTTATTAAGAACATTTTAAATTAAGCCTTCTTCTTGGAGGTAAAAGAAAACTGTAAACTAATTTAAAAGTCAGGAATCTGAGTTCTTTTGAAGTGCAGGTTTTCAGAGCCAAAATTCATTAACATCAATTTGACGGGAAAATCAAGTCAAATAGTTTAATGCTGAGTCTTTTTATGATGTGAAGCAGATGGTTGCCGTTCATAAATCCAGGGGAGATTTATAGTCCAGTAGCAATGGAAAAAAACAAACGAAAAGTAGAAGGTGGGGAGAGTCTGTTTTGGCAGCTTGATTTGGGCTCAAGGACAAAAATCTGGCCTCCTAGGAGCAAAGGTAGGAATATGCAATGCAGGTTGCTAAGGAGGGAACAGCTTGATCCCTGGATGAGGCTGGCATGCTGCCCATGGACTGAACTTCACTTTCCACATCTGTAATGGGGATAATAGTGGTATCAAGCCATAGGATTACCGTGAAGATTGAACAGAGTAATGCATGTAAGAATCTTGATTCAGCAAATGCAAATAGCACATAGCACATAGCATTATACCTGGTTGATAAATGTTAATCTTTATTATCCCTACAGGCAATAGAATTAAGCAGATATAACACAAGTTACCTTATCACCATATCAGGTCTCCAGAAGCAGGTTTATATCATAATGGGTGTATGACATTCTAGACTGACTTAATTTTACTAACATTCAATTCTTGACTTGTAAAAAGGGAATATTAAATACCTACTGTGCAAAGGTGTTGTGGGGTCAGATGAAAGGATCTTTGTGAAAGGCCTTTGTAAAAGGTACTCAAATGCTGGTTGTCATCATTATCTCTTTCTTCCTAGTTTTCATAGGGATCTCATCTTTAAATTCATTAGTGAGTCAGATTAATTCATCAGTGATCAGGAATAATAATCTTAATAATATAACAATAATATAAATATGTTCATTAGCTGGGATTTACTCTTCTAGCTCTCTGCCATGAATACCGAACTATGAGGGGGAAACATCTCTGAGTTCGCCAGTTGATAACACAGCACTCTGAGGGGAGCACACACAGATTCACAGTGAACCAAGGGAAGTAAAATGGCAGCTAGGGAACAGAAGCAGGGCAGGTGCATATGTTAGGAATCTATTTAGCGACGAGTAACGTAGTGTTCAACTAACAGTGACGTCAATTTATGAGCTAATGCTTTATTTTTTAACACGATTATGGGATGATGGTTTCCTAGTCTTGGATCAGCTCGTAGCAGTGCTGTCTGAGCCCCCAGGATCTCTCTTTTCCACTGCTGATCGTTTTCATCCCATACTTGGTATCTTGTGGCAGCACATGGCTGCCACAGCTGTGTTGTCCACGTTCAAGGCAGGAGGAAGGGCAAAAGAATGGTACCAGCAATTTCTGTCCCTTACAAACAGCAAATGCATTACCAAGATCCCCTGGCAAACTTATGATATCTCAAAGGCCAGATGATGTCAGATGGCTATTCCTGGCTGCAACCAACGCTGGGCAAATGAATATTTAATTAGGTACATGTTAAGTCTGAGCAAAATCTAAGCTTCATTAACAAGGAATATGGATGAAAGAAATTGAAGAAGACACAAAAACATGGAAAAAAAGATTCCATGCTCCTGGATAGGAAGAACAAATATTGTTAAAATGTCGATATTACCCAAAGCAATCTATGTATTCAATGCAATCCCTATCAAAGTAACACCAGCATTCTTCACAGATCTAGAACAAATAATCCTAAAATTTGTATGGAACCAGAAAAGACCCCGAATAGCCAAAGCAATCTTGAAAAAGAAAACCAAAGTAGGAGGCATCACAATCCCAGACTTCAAGCTATACTACAAAGCTGTAATCATCAAGACAGTATGGTACTGGCACAAGAACAGACACTCAGATGAATGGAACAGAATAGAGAACCCAGAAATGGACCCACAAACTTATGACCAACTAATCTTTGACAAAGCAGGAAAAAATATCCAATGGAATAAAGACAGTCTCTTCAGCAAGTGGTGCTGGGAAAACTGGACAGCGACATGCAGAAGAATGAACCTGGACAACTTTCTTACAACAGACACAAAAATAAACTCAAAACGGATGAAAGACCTCAGTGTAAGACAGGAGGCCATCAAAATCCTCGAGGAGAAAGCAGGCAAAAACCTCTTTGATCTTGCCTGCTGCAATTTCTTACTCAACACATCTCTGGAGTTAAGGAAAACAAAAGCAAAAGTGACCTACTGGGATCTCATCAAAATAAAAAGCTTCTTCTTAGCGAAGGAAACAATCAGCAAAACTAAAAGGCAACCGACAGAATGGGAGAAGATATTTGCAAATGACATATCAGATAAAGAGTTAGTATCCAAAATCTATAAAGAACTTATCAAACTCAACACCCAAAAAACAAATAATCCAGTGAAAAAATGGGCAAAAGACATGAATGGATACTTCTCCAAGGAAGACATCCAGATGGCCAACCGACACATGAAAAAATGCTCAACGTCACTCCTCATCAGGGAAATACAAATCAAAATCGCAATGAGATACCACCTTACACCTGTCAGAATGGCTAACATTAACAACTCAGGCAACAACGGATGTTGGCGAGGATGTGGAGAAAGAGGATCTCTTTTGCATTGTTGGTGGCAATGCAAGCTGGTGCAGCCACTCTGGAAAACAGTATGGAGGTTCCTCTAAAAACTAAAAATACAACTATGTTACGACCCAGCAATTGCACTACTAGGCACTTACCCATGGGATACGGGTGTGCTGATTCGAAGGGACACATGCACTGCCATGTTTATAGCAGCACTATCAACAATAGCCAAAGTATGGAAAGAGCCCCAATGTCCATCGATGGATGAATGGATAAAGAAGATGTGGTATATATATACAATGGAGTATTACTTGGCAATCAAAAAGAATGAAATCTTGCCATTTGCAACTACGTGGATGGAACTAGAGGGTATTATGCTAAGTGAAATTAGTCGGAGAAAGACAAAAATTGTATGACTTCACTCATATGAGGACTTTAAGAGACAAAAAAGATGAACATAAGGGAATGGAAACAAAAATAATATAAAAACAGGGAGGGGGACAAAACAGAAGAGACTCATAAATATGGAGAACAAACTGAGGGTTGCTAGAGGGGTTGTGGGAGAGGGGATGGGCTAAAGGGGTAAGGGGCATTAAGGAATCTACTCCTGAAATCATTGGTGCACTATATGCTAACTAGTTTGGATGTAAATTAAAACAAAATAAAAAAGAAAATTAAAATTCATAAAAAAATAAATAAAAATTAAAATAAAAAAACCCCACAAACACACCAAGGAATATGGGAAGAATGGGTAGGAATAATGACACAGCTAGCAGTCCCTGTCACAATGAAGTTCTTAGAGCTGGTGGAGAAGGGACCATTCCCAATTAAAGGTATAGGAACTCCAACATAGTAAACATGATGGCATTTCCAATGAGGTTGGAACCTTGAGTTGTTTGTATATGTGTTTTTAGGCTGAGAGACAAAGAACACATAGAATAGATGGAGATTGAATTTTGAATTAAAGAAATGGAGTGAGGAATTTGCTTTAAGTATCAGTTCCCTTATAAATTATTTCTCTCATAATTGATGGAAAAATATGTGTACTTGTCATGTGCTATATCCTTAAGTGAAAATATCACATTTTTCCTAATCCAAGTTTTTTTTTTTTTCTGGCAAAATAAGTGCTATCTACTCTGACTCTCTAGGACATTTGTCATAGTTTTTATTCTGTGTTCAGTGTTGTTCAAGACTGTAACTAAAAAAGAAAATTGGCTAAGGAAACTATATTTCTAAGCAAATGATTTAAACACCCTAAGCTTATAGGGATAAAAAGAGATTTCATGAGACACAACCTATCTGGTGAAATTCAACTCATTATAGAAAGGAGTTTCTGAGAAATCTGAAAACCTCATATCCTTGCACATAAAATGGGTGTGGCAAACTTCAGAATATTTTTTTCGAGGAGAATTGAGATTTGCCTGATTTTTGTTGTTGTTAGCTTCTTAAGATGGTGCTTTTTATCCCATTGATTAATTATAATTGTTTTTGTAGAACTTAGAATCAGCATAGCAAAGAGACAGTGTACTCTAAGACTCAACAAGATCAGTTTAACAACTTTTATTTAAGAACAGTATTTGGTTCCAGCACCACCCAGTGACAAATCTAAAAATTGCACGTTATTGAGTTGGGATGGCGTCTTAGTCTTATGAAGCCATTGTCTACTATACAGGCTCTTGGCCATGGGCAGCCAGTGAGTGCTTGTACATGTGGCTAGTTCTAACTGAGATTTGCTGTGAATAAAATGCACATTGGATGCCATTAATAATTTTTATATCAGTTGTGTATTAACATGCTAATATTTAGATATATTTGGTTACAATAAATATATTCAAATTCATTTCATTTAATATCTTTAAAATTATTTTTAGTTTGACTATTAGAAAAAAACTTAAACTATATACCTACTTGGTATCATATTCCTAGAAGACAGTGCTAACTTAGAGACTCATTTGGGTAGTTTTGTCCAGGTAGGTCATTTGGTAGAAGTGTGTGGGTAAAGAAGTTGATGTAAACCATTTAAATTTGTTCAAAACAACATATTGGATCATAAGTAGAGGTGGCTAGAGTGAATATACTCAGTTTTTTTTTTCTTTTCTATCTAAGTTCATGATCACAAAGAATTAATAATGTTTGCAGATTTATTTCCTAATAAAGTACCTATATTGTGAATTCACTAGGTGCCAGGCATTTTTTAAAGAACTCTGTGCACATTTATTCACTCAATTCCCACAAAAATATTCTGGGAGACAATTACTGTTATTTTCTTAATTTCATACAAAACAGAGTGAGGCCCATAGAACTGGTCTTGTCCAAGGTCACGTGACTACCAATAGATAAAGCCAGGATTTGAAGAGACTGCATTGTTGTCCTCCTACTGAAGAGCAAATGCAGATGAAAAATAAAAACCACACTGGGCATAGAAAAACCATTTTCAGTATGTCTACCCTTGAAATTAGAAAGTAGTCACAGATTGTTGCTAAATTTTTAGCTATCGCATTCTTATCAATAAAATTCAAATGCGTTTAGATAGTAATGTGGTCATATTTAAATACTATGTTTCAGGTTGACCATTTAGCATCCTTTCAGTGAGGAGACACCATGAGGGTCCCAAGATAAGTCAGACACATGATGTTCCTTCCAGGTATCCAGGAATTGGATCTATAAACAGATAATATATACATATGAAATATGCAGAAGGATGGCTCTTGGAGGAGATGGCATTTAACCAGAAGTTTGGAGGAAAAATAGGATTTGTCAGGCAGAAATAGGAAAAACTGGGAACGGACAATCTAGGTAAAGTTATATAATCATGAAACAGCATGGCACATGCAGAATGGTAGGAACAGTACAGTATCGCTTGAGTTTAATATTGTGGGGAGAAGTAAGGGAGTTAGTCTAATGGGACAGTCATGAAGGTCTTTTACACCCCCATACCGAACTCAAAAATGTGCCGGCATGATGACCTGAGTAAGAGAAAATGATTTTGAATGGGAGATGATAGGTTCTGAGTTTGGTTTGATCTATTTCTCATTTTTTGCTTTAATGTTGCAATTTTATGTGATGAGATAGATGCCCTGGGGAAGGAAATCTATGAAACCACCGTCACAGAAGTAGTTCAAGAACTTGTCTCTCTAAACTTTGAATGCTCTATGGGTCTTGTGAAGATCAAATGAATCCATATGTATGACACTGCTTTGAAAATAGCCCAGTGCCATGTAGTGTACGATTGTAGTCAGCTTGGGGCTAAATCAATCAGGTCATTTAAAGGTCTAGAGCACAGTTATTTAAAATTTAAAAAAGAAAAAAAAAACTTTTGGATGCCCTTTTTATTCGTTGTTACTATAGTGAATATTTTTAAAAGTTTTATTGGCTGTGTGACAACACAGGTGATGGTTCATTTTCCATGAGGATATTTGAGGCCACAATAGACCAGTACATTGATTTTGATTAAGATGAATGGAAAATCTGGTAAAGTGATCCAAATGCATACATATGTACACAGACTAAGACTAATTGAAAAGTAATCACAGGTTGGTCTTTTTCATGACTCTTTTAAAAAGAACTTACTAAATATACATAGGTTTTGTCTGATAATATCCCATGAGACTCCCCTGGTCCTTTTAATCTCTGTTGAGAAATGAGAAAGACTCAGCATAGAATGCCCTCAGACTGAGTTAAAGGTCAATTAGCCTCTCTAAAGAGAGACCCCCAATCGAGACCAGCAACTCAGAGACACAGGTCTCTAATTCCATCCTCACAGCAGTGTTGCCCCGGAGCTGTGTACAGACAGGTGCAATGTCTGATGGTGACTGGATTAAGTCACCCCAGGGATGTTTAAAATGCACATCTTTGAGTCCCATAAAGGCAGATAAGGAGAGTATGTGGAGGTGGGGCACGAGGACTGGTATTTTTACCAAACATCTTTGATGATTTGAATCTGTTCGCAAGTTTGAGAGGCTTAGGATCAGATTGTGGTTTACAGACAGTCAGTTCAATTGATTATCAGTCACTGTTCTATGGGATTCTCACTAACTACTTTTCCAGAAATCAAGAGCTGAGAGCTGTGGCTAATAAAGCTTCTCCCTTAGCAAACTCTAAGATACTGCTGGCACGAAATTTGAAGCATAGCTCAGTCAATGCTGTTCTGATTTCATCTTGTCTCGGCATCCTAGGGAATTAAACTAAATTGTCTCCCTGCTGACTTGCTCCATGACCATTTGGCAAGTCTTTTCATCGGTAACTTCCTTGCCACAAAAAAAGAGAAAAGTGGTAAGAGAGTATACCTTAAAATTTCTCATCACAAGAAAAAAAAATATAACTATGTGTGATGAAAGATGTTATCTAGATTTATTTCAGTGATCATTTGACAATTGTGTGTGTGTGTATAATTATTTTGTGATCATTTCACAATTTTATATATATATATAATTTTATATATACATAATAATTATGTTATATACCAAAACTACTGTAACATGTCAAGCATATCTCAGTGGGGGGGGGGGAGGGAAGGAAGAAAAAATAAAGAAAAAGAGGCTTTCTTTTCTTCCATGGAGAAATTCCGAAATTCCAGTCACTTAGTATATATTCTGGAAAGGAAAACAAATATTATTTCAGCACATGATTTGAAATGAACAATTCATGTAACTTTCCAGTTTACCAGTAAGTGAATGGATCCATTCTGCATGCCTGATACTTCCATTGTGAAGTACACCAGATTATGTTTCTTATCATAAAAATAATTGCTATTATACAATTCATGATTAATTAGGATGATTGAGGTGTATGATGACAGTTTTATTTGCATATTTACCTCAAAGAATTACAGGTGATACAACATGTATGTTTGTTTTGAATCTCTCTCCACCCCCACCCCAAAAAGCTAATTGTTATGACGGGTTTATAGAGAGAAAGGAATATTAAGGAGAATGTGGTTAAAGGAGCCAAAATTTGCGAAAAGAAATATTAGAAAGATCACTTGTTGAGAAAAATGGTGGGTATAAATTACAATTCAGTTTACATTTTGCCTTAATCTTCTTTCCCATAAAATATAATCCTCTTCAAAGAAATGAGATACAGAAACAGCATATTTTTTTTTTCAAATGTCAGATTAAACCCAAATTAAGACAGTGGACTGGAATTTTATCACATTAAGTGAGCCCCAGTTCTCTTGACCATATTCATCCCTTGCCACTGGTATATGTGATTATAAAATCACTTCCAATAATAAAAGATGCTTATTCAGAAGAACTGGTAAATACAGATTCCACAAATTACAGGTATATATTTTTTTTACAAAAAATTAGAATGCCTCAGCCACTATGTGCTTTTACATGGGTACCCGAGGACCTCTTAGGTAAAGTTAAGAGTTACATTAAGTCCCATACTATGTGCAAAATGCAGTCAGGTTTGTACATCTTAGTCTAAATTATGCCAGCTTTCAAAGCCTTTTCATAGAAAAACAACTTCCCTTATTAAAGGTTAAACTCAAATTTCTGATTTTATAATTTATTCCAGAAAGAGACAATACTGGAGAATAGAAGTAGTGACATTTCAATGAGAGAGAATTTTGTAGGGAAAGTTTTAGAGAAAGGAAGGAGTATCATGGATTCATGGGACACTGAAGAAACAATCTTGGTTAAATCAGAAGATCTGAATGGAAAAAAAGTTATAAATCTTGAAAAAAAACTTTCTTCCCACTCAAAAACTGAGACCCTGTTTTTATATTCTTAGGAAAAAGCCTGACAATGGCAAAGAATTGTTTGATAATTTCTTTTATAATAACTGTGCAGTTTCAATTCATTTAGGTAAGATCTAACCTATTTTTGTATCTGATGATTAATTCTTTCATAAAAAGAGGGCTCCCCCCTCACTCCAGTTTTCTCACTCTAAACGGTGCTATTAATTAGGGGAAAATGCTGATTTCCATTTTCAACATGTATCAGACCTTGAAATAGAGATGAGTGTGCCCTGTTTTCAGCTTCATCTTGATAGTGAAGGGATTTGAGCTACTACAGCATTATAATTTTCATACGGAGAATATGTCCTTTATGCTGCTTTCATAATTTTGAACCTTAGTTTAGAGATCCAGGGAGAATTGGGTAGATTCCATACTTAGAATCGTCAGCAAGCCTTCTGCCGTAGGCTGCAGTGTGTGTGTGTGTGTGTGTGTGTGTGTGTGTGTACGTACATTATATAAAATTCTCTCATCTGTGCATCTATCTAGAGAGACAGAGTACCAGAGAGACAGAAAGGCAAGTTTTTTTTTTTTTTTTAATTTTCAGTAAGTGAGAAGTTGAACCTAGTATATGAGAAAGGGGGTGCATTGCAAATTCTGGAATAATGCTGGTAGCGATATTTAGGCTTATTTAATCTAGATGTTCATAGACAAAAGGTCTGCATGGTATTGGATGTAGACCTCCTCTCCTAGGAAAGCACATTTATGCATTTGCAAAGTGTGAGATTTGAGGGTCACAGCACTTAAACTTAACTGAAACAAAGTTGAAGATCATTGTCATCCAGGCTGGGAGGATGGCTGAAAACTTTGTTCATTTCACCAGAATGGTTTCCCGCCACCTGCTTCTTTTCTAAATGGGAAATTAGAGAAAGTTTAACATGTCAGGTTCATGAACGGAAAAATTGAGACATCTGGGACATGAATGAGAAGATGGCGGATGTGATGGTGAAGGTTTTCATTCAAATAAAACCAAGGAGACAAACTCAAGGTAAGGGTATGGTGTCCATTCCCAAATGGGATTCTATAGCTTTGTTCTTACAGGTGCAAAGCCATGAAAGGCTATTTGTTTGCAGATTGTTTAAACTGAGATGTGAACAAGTTAGGGCAAGGGTGTGTGTGTGTGTGTGTGTGTGTGTGTGTGTGTGTGTGTATGCACCAGAGCAAGAGGGATCTAAGAATAAATTAGTCCACTGAGAGTGATGTAAAGTAGTGAGGCCATTGTCAAACTAAATAGCTTTCATACTTAAATACTGTCACTGACTCAGAATTTAATGATTAACTGTAGAATTCTAATATCTTGGAAAGACATGAGAACATGAGATTATGTGGCAAGAATGTAAGGAATGCAAAAATACATTGAATGTAAGAAATGCAGAAGTTAGAGATGAGAGGTGTTGCCTAAATGTTATGCTCTCATTTGTATTCATGTGCCTGAAAAACTTTTCTTTACTTGGAATGATACAAACAAAGCTTTGGACACTAGAATGAAGAAGATGAAGCTAAGAGAAATGAGAATCATCATGCATGTTGACAACAGGGCCAAAGATGTGACTAGTGTCATCATCATTTGGGAGTCATGATATGATTTTCGACTTTACATAGTCAGCAGTTTTAACCTGGATTCCGTGGACTTAACAGGTTTTAATTTTGACAGGGTCTCAAGTGAAATTTGAAGCCCAGATATTCAGCTCAGATGAAGGCTTACAGGCATTTTAAAAAGGATTCATGATAGTAATTTTACTGTTGAGATAAAAGAAACAGTAACACACTCTTTATTTCCTAGATTTTTTCTCCATACATTAAGACAGGATTTAATACTGTGATAAACTTATAAATCTCTACTAACTCAGTGCCCTTATACTTGCATGCACTTTGCAGTAACTAAAGAGTAATGATTGAATTTTTTATCTGCTCCATATACTGTGTTTAGTTTAATCCCTTTGGAGCAAGGAGAGTGGCTAATGTTTTTGTTTGTTGTGTTTTTTGTTTAAGGAATGTTTGCGAATTTTTTTTTAGTGTTTATTTTTTTGAGAGAGAGAGAGCAACAGAGACAGAGTGTGAGCGGGAGAGGGGCAGAGAGAGAGGGAGACACAGAATCTAAAGCAGGCTCCAGGCTCCGAGCTGTCAGCACAGAGCCCAATGCAGGGCTCAAACGCACGAGCCGTGAGATCATGACCAGAGCTGAAGTCAGACACCTAATCAGCTGAGCCACTCAGGTGCCGCAATGAATGTGAAATGTTCAGTTTATTGCCTTGTATATTTTGAAAATGCACATCTGGGAAAATCAGTGGGACTAAGGGGTTTTGATAAACCATAAATCACATCCCAGGTTACAATCCTTTTGCTCACTGAGCTGCTCTCCTTGGCTTGTGAATTCTGGCCACTTCTTGAAAAGGTGTGGGAGATTAGGTGAGATCAGCAACAGGTAGGTCTCTTGATGACCCTGAGCGGATGTGCTGCAAGAGAACTTCCAGACAGTCTCTATTCAACAGAGTAGCAGACACTGCTTTGCCTGTGAGTTAGGAAAGGTGTGTTGATCTTCCTCTCTCCTTCATGTTAGATGGTCCTCTTGACAATAGGGTTGAATATCTTATTTAAGGCATTTGACTCTTAAAGCATACTGAGGATTGTGAGTCTGTGTCCAGGCAGCCCAGTCGAAGGAATTACACACAAGAGCCCCTCTCTAGGAGAGGTGAGGGTAACAGCCTTCAAGAGGCATGTCTCTGTCTCTCCAGGTAACTGAGTAACTAAGGCTCAGGGAAGTACTCTAAGATGAAGTTGCCAAACATCAAATAAACTAATGAATGGTACATTTCAGAAACCAATTTGACTAGGCCATTTGACTCCCCAACCAGTTTTCTCTCCTATACACATGTCAGATGAAGGTGATAAAAGTTATAAGTTAAGTGAAATTTTATCTTGGTAGTTCCCATGATGGTCTCCTAGAAGCACATGTTTCTAAGATGAACACAAAGACATAACACTCATTAGAAACATTGGTAGCATAGAAATTGAACACTGAAATACCTATTGGTTGGTTTTATTTGCTGTTGTAGTTGTAGCTTTTGTGGTTTGATTCTTGCATGTTGGTGTTTATAAAAGAACTCAATATTAGTGACCTTGTATATGAACTTGAAGTTCTGATTATCTCAAATTTTACTAACTTGTAAACTACTGTCTATGTTCCTGGATACTTTGTTTTCCAGAAATTTGAGACCAGGATCTGTTTTGTGAATATTCATTTCTGTGGGTATGTGTGTGTGTGTGTTTGCACACATGAGATAGAAAGAAATTGGAACTTGGAAGATAAATCAGCTTTTAAAAGTAGTGGTTACAGTTATAAACTCTGAAATCAAAGTGGTTCTGCATTATTATGTTCTATCTCAAAGTAACTGTATAATCATCAATTTTAATAAGCTTTCTGAAAATGAAATAGCTCTGTTACACTGCCCATGTGCTCATAGAAGCCCTCTATACTCAAAGATGTACGATTCCTTATACCATACCTAAGTTATTTTCCACCTTATATAAACTTCTATCTCATGTATTTGTCAAATAAATGTAATACTAAGATATTTCTGTGAGGGAAAAAAAGGAAAGTACTTTATTCGAGTTCATTTTTCTCAATGATTTGATCTTCATATCACTTGTGCTATTACACAGTTTTATTGGCTTTGAATTATTATCAGTACTCATGTAGTATTTCCAAGACTTTTAAATAATATATGCAAAAGAAAGTTTAATAAAGAAAATTATGATATTATGTAGCCTTATAAGTAAGCCAGCCCTCCCGCCTTCATAGAAGCAGTGACTTCATTGCTTTGGTAGTAATGGAAATTAATTGCCCCTTTCTTGGTTTTGAGTTTGACATTTCGGTTTTGGAATCTGTTTTCTTGTGCGTCAGAGTCACTGTTGGCTTTCCTGTCATTTAATATGCTGTCAGCCTCCAATTGTCAGGAGACAATAATTAAGCAGAAGTATTTATTTGGGATCAAAGAATTGCAACTTGGGGTACACAGATTTGGGTAGCAACCCAAATAGTGTCCCATTAGGGACCAAAAGTCAGGGCTTTTTAAAGACAACAGGGAATGCTTGTATAAGTTGTTGACAAAGACTCTGATGGGTGTTGGTGGCCAGAAAACTGTTCTTGGCTAAATGTAATTGGTTGTTGGGATTGTCACTAAGCAAAAGTCTGCTACTGTAGCTCATTGCAGGTGTTCCTACAGAGTCCTTGGAGTATTTGTGGTTTGGCCCCATTCAGGTTCAAGAGTTCATGGCTCCACCTGGGGAGGAGATGCCTTCCTCGTGAATGGCTTCCCAACTGCATTTTAAAACCCCTCAACGTAAGTGAGCCTGTTTTATTTCCCCTTTCACAGCACAGTGCACTGCCTTGTGAGACACAGGTGTGTGATTCGCGTTAGCAGCACAGCCACCCCCAGCTCCAGCTTCTGTCACTTGTGTGCACAGTCGCTATTCCGGAGAAGCCAAACCCAAGTGTTGATCAAACCGGTTTTGCTGTCAGTTGCTGTGCCTTCAAACTGTTGTCATAAGAGATTGAGAAGTGAAAAAGTACTACCCACTGAGGGGCTTGCCCAATTTCCGGTTACCTAATTTCCACCCAGCTGAACTGCCTAAATGGATCAGCATATCACAGTACTGATCGTGACCTGGCTTATTTAAAAAAATTTTTTTTCAACGTTTTTTATTTATTTTTGGGACAGAGAGACACAGAGCATGAACGGGGGAGGGGCAGAGAGAGAGGGAGACACAGAATCGGAAACAGGCTCCAGGCTCCGAGCCGTCAGCCCAGAGCCCGACGCGGGGCTCGAACTCACGGACCGCGAGATCGTGACCTGGCTGAAGTCGGACGCTCAACCGACTGCGCCACCCAGGCGCCCCGATGACCTGGCTTATTTATCCATCCATTCGTGATTTATTTGGTTGTTTAGTAACATAATTATTTATATATCTGGGTCAATAGAAAATTTAGATAAATTATTTTTAAAAACCCAGAAATTAAAATAATAAGGTATAACCTAGAGAAGGGACAAGAGGAAATTCAAAAGCGAGGCAACACTATAACTATAAAGGAATGGACAGATAGCACAGTGTAAGGACTTGAGCTGTTCTAAGGGCTGAGGCACATATTTGTCTCTGATACATCTACTGACCAAAGACAATTTCATAGTTCTTAATATCCAATAGAAAAAAGTAGTAGTTCTTTGGGAGGGGGGTAATCAACTTTTTTCCCAATTGTTAATTTAAAGAATATCTTTCGCACTACCTTCATTCCAGCCTGTAAACTTCAGTTCTGTTTGAAATTTGAAAATTTGAAAATTCGCCTTCCGTAGACAAACGATACTCAGGTGAGCTTTTTATTTCCTGTGAACTCTCACTCTGCTAGTCACTTAAATTTGTAAAGATCTATAGTTTCCTTCTCCCCTTTAAAGTCAAGGTTTGAATTCAGGGCTTTCTGAAAGATTGTGGCAATTTAAGAATCATTTGCTGAGATGGCCAACGTCATAAAGCCCAACATTATAATAGGTGCTGAGGATATTATTACAGATTTTCCCATACCTGAATAACTTTTATATATCAGTGCAGAATTTCCCACCAGAGTGCAGGTCACAAATGAATTAACTGGTAGATGAACAAGGATTTTTGTTGTTGTTGTTGTATCATAGTTATTTATTTTTAGCATAGTGTGAACTAACTTGATGATTTATAATAGTTATACAAAGTTCCCTTTGAAATGAATTTAAATAAGCAAAATTGAGAGTTGATTTCAGGAAAAATTTTCAACTATGGTAAAGGTCTATGAGGATAAGTCATCAGTTTTGAAGGTGTACAAATAATGGCATAGTTTGGGACATACTTGTCTCATAGGAGACTGTAAACTAAAAGACTAGTATCAGTAGAGATGATTTACTGTAACAATAGAGTCTTGGACTTAAGGTAGCTTTAATGAAAGGGTGGGTATAAAATTGGGTGGAGTCAGGGAAAACCACAGGGAAGAAACATCTGAGCCATAGCTTGAAGGGTAAGTAGGAGTTCATTCCTTGGAGAAGGGAGGTACATTTGGACTGAAAGATCTTGGTGCCGAAGCCTGAGGTAGGAAACAGCATCATTTAAAAACCACACATAACTTGATAAGGATGGAGAATAAGAGTCACATAGAGAAATGACAGAGGGATAATGATGATCACAGCTCTTACTGAGAGCTAACTGTGTGCCAGGCACTATTGTACATATTTCCTATGCACTAAACTATTGAACCTTCTTGACAATCACATGAGGTATGGATTGTCAGGCTGCTTCCTTGCTCTGATCCAGGGGATGCTTTTTATTTCATTGCTCAAGTGAATGGTGCCCCATAGAATTTCATGTGTCTGTTTTATAAATGAGAAAACTTTAGCACCAGGAAGTTCAATAACTTGACCAGTATCACATGTTGTGAGTACAAAGGCTAGATTTGAACCTGACTAGTCTACTTTAGATAAGTGAGAAGTAACCTATTCCACATGGCCTTTAAGAGGAAGAGTGGATATTATCCTCTGGGCAGTGGGACACTACTGAAATATTATGAGACAGGGACTATAATAATCAGTTTGGCACTTAGAAAATCAATCTGGCGACACTGTATTGAGAAGACTGAAGGAGGTTGAGCCTAGAGGCAGGAAAACCAGTCACTCTGGATCAGTCAAGAGCTGATATAGCCCAAACCAAGATCAAAATGGCAGCTGTGTTTGGAGAAAACTGGGTTCTGCCTTATTTCCAGAGTTGGGCTGGGCCCCTTTCGGTCCTCAATGCTGGAGAAGACACATGCTCTGTGTCCCTAGGCAGACTTATCCCACTGAACCTGGCAACAAGAACAGGAAGTAGCTGATTCACTCCTGTCACAAGCCCCTGCTTTGGTTTCAGGTTTTTCTTTGCTGATTCCCAGCAACATAGGTCACCCCATCTCCAGCAGCAGGACATCCCTTCTCTTTTCTCTGATTACCTGTAGTTCCCATTCCTAGTCTCCTGAGTTCCTTCTATAGGTGTAAACTTCCATTGCAATTGAATCCAAAGTTCTTAGATGTCATGGTGATATAAAAGGCATCTTTTCTTACTCATTTTTAGTTATGTCTTGATAATTTTTTTAATCCTTTCGTTTTGGCTTGTAACATACAAAAGCATTAATTTATCTTAGAAGTGTCTCTCAAAGACAGGCCCTTGGGAAATACAAGGGAGATCTTGACTTCTGAATTGTGTAGGGATCCAGTCTGCATTAGAAAAAGTGAATGAAAAAAAAGTCCGTGTTTAACAATGTTACTTCTCATAATAATCATCACAGAATCCTAAAGCTACCCATTGTCCGTCGTCATTTGGCATCTTCTCACTCTAAGCTTGTTTCCATATTCTAGTTTGATCTAATTTTCTGCCCTCTTCCAACCTCAAGTAGTCTTCCACTATGTCCGCTGGATTGCAGAGTGTGTCTTTGGCAAGATCCCTTCTGTTCACAGTGTTCTTCCACTTCTCCTTCAGTCTTGTGAAAATGGTGCTGTTCTCTACTCCTCCCTCACCAATACCACAGAACCAGTTAGGGTGTTTTCCTTCACCGTGATTTCTGCTTTCAAATCTTGTCCCCTTTTCCTTCCACAAAACCTCAGGTGCTTTGGGACGCTTGTGAATCGAACTGTCTCCCAGCGTTGAGATCCTGACCTTGTTGAAAACGACCTGGTAGTACCTCTAGGAAAAGCAACTCATGAAGTGTTCCCATAGGGGCTTTCTACTAAAGAACTGCCCAAGAAGGGCTCTGGAGGGAGCGTCTGGCTGCTGTGTCCAATGGGAGCATTGCGCTGCAGAAATCATGTGCACTGTGTGTTTCTGTTCAGTAAGCACCCCAGAACCAGGAAGGAAACTCCTTTCTCCTAGAATGCCTCTCTAGTACCCTCTATTAACAAAGCCCCAAAGGGTTCTGGGGGGAGCCGCTGCCTGCTGTGTCCAATGGATCCTGCTTCAGATTCTGTGTCTCCTTCTCTTTCTGCCCCTCCCCTGCTCACTCTTGTCTGTCTGTCTGTCTCTCTCTCTCTCAAAAATAAACACACATTAAAAAAAAAAGAATTAGGCAAAACTTAAATTAATTTTTCAAAAAATAAACTGTAGTCAGCCAAGAAATTTAAAATCTCACTGAACTTATCCAAGTTCATTTTTTCTCTCAATCAGAGAACTTTGGGATGTCACATCTTTTTTTCATCCAGTCTGGAAGAATGTGTCACAATCTCATTGTTTATACAGTTTGGTTCATTCTATGAACAGTTTGGGAATAAAAGCTCCTGGTGATAAAAGTTGCCCATGTTCTGAGTGTACAGAAAGCTGGTGACATCTTTTAATTAGAGGACAAACTCAGGATATCTACCCTCCAGTCCTTTGCATCACCAAAGCGATTTCTAAAGATGGAATTGCCTGCAGAGAAGTACAATGCCATTAAATGTGTTCATGATACATCATGCTGAAATTAGAGTAAAACAGAAACGCTTAATAATATAATTCCTTACCTATAGGTCTCTGGAAAATAAAGATGTAAGATGCTAGTGAACTACTTGTTAATGGGATTGTAGGATAATAGGATTAATTAAATGCCCTAATATAATTTATTTTTTAATCATTGATTTTAGTCCTTGCAGATAGATTACTGAATTAGTTATGATTGCAGCAATTAAGGTCTGAAAAAAAAATCATTGGAAAAACGAATATACCGAAGGCCCACCTTCTTAATCACCTGGAAGGGCATTGCTTTAGTGCTGGAGGGAGGGTGTTTTTTTTTTCTTCTTCTTTTTTAAACTCTGTTTATAAACCCTCAGTGTCCGGGATTCTCTCTTTTCCTTTGTTCTATTTATTCAGCATGTACTCGGTTACTGCTTATTGCCAAGCATAGTGCCGAGTGTTGATCAAAAGGAACTTGTCATGGGCCTTGTCCTTAGAGACCTCACTGTCTTGCTTGCAAACATATAAACAAATAATTACAATAGTGGTGAGAACAATCTGTGAGATTTGGATGAGGAACCCCAATCTAGGGCCTCAGCGGCTTCTTGGGAAAGAGCTTTGTGTTGGATCCTGAGGGACATTACTCAATGCTTAAGATTAGCCAAATGCTCTTAATTTCTTGTTGATTTTAATTAATATTTAGACTTTTCTTCACAGAATCTATGTAAAATCCCTAAGATAAAGCACTATGAGACCTTGTACCTAGAGAGCATCAACTCTTTCCTTGTCATAGATATAGATTCTGAGATCCCAACCTTTTGGCCCTTCCCACTTTATTTTCGTTACCTCTCCAAAGCTCTGTTTAGCTGGTTGTTACCCTTTTTTTTTTTTTTTTTTTTTTCACTTTTCTCTGCTTTCTGGAATCTGTATTCTCCTGGTATGGGTTTATTTACCCACTGCCAACACTCATGCTTTTTGTGTATTTCTTAATTCCTAGTACTGCTATACATATATGCTGGAATTGAACCATTACATAAACAGATGGTGGCTGGGAGAGCCAAGTTACTTACTTTTGAGGGAGAAGTTATAAATAAGCAAAGGGAGGGGACTAATTTATGTGGTGATGGATTAGAGCTGGACATATCAATAGAAATTCATGTTTAGGGGCGCCTGGGTGGCTCAGTCGGTTAAGCGTCCGACTTCAGCTCAGGTCACGATCTCACGGTCCGTGAGTTCGAGCCCGTCGTCGGGCTCTGGGCTGACAGCTCAGAGCCTGGAGCCTGCTTCCGGTTCTGTGTCTCCCTCTCTCTCTGCCCCTCCCCCGTTCATGCTCTGTCTCTCTCTGTTTCAAAAATAAATAAACGTTAAAAAAATTAAAAAAAAAAAGAAACTCATGTTTAGCTCAATATAGATACAGGGAGTTAAATGTGGAAATAGCCATATATATGGGTGTACACACAGCTTAGTACCAGACACGTCAGCCAAGAGGTCCTAAAATCAACAAACACCCCAGTAGCAATGAGCACACCTAGTACCTAGAGTTTGGTAATTAATACCATTCTTCAATAAAAGGAACCAGGGCTCCTTGGAGAAATAGTTGATCCTAGGAAATAAGACAGAATATACATAAGATGAGTTTGAAAGTAAGGAAATACTAAATTAAAAACACAAGCCAAAACACTAAATTAAAAACACAGTATGTCCAAGGGACACAGAAACCAACTGAGTTAACTTCCGCTGGCCAAAGCTGGAATTATTTGACCAGAGAAAAAAGGTGGTAGTTTTATTACAATTCAAAATATAAAATAAATATCCATGAGTTCATGCTGAAGTCAATGATTGAATAAATTAATAAAGGATGACAGGCAAATGTCCATGTGGAAAAATTCCAAATAATTTTTTTTTAAATTTTTTAATGTTTATTTATTTTTGAGAGAGAGAGACAGACAGAATGTGAGCAGGGAGAGGTAGAGAGAGAGGGAGACACAGAATCCGAAGCAGGCTCGGATGGGGGGCTCAAACCCATGAGCTGTGAGATCATGACCTGAGCCGAAGTTGGACGCCCAACCAACTGAGCCACCTAGGCACCCCCCAAATAATTTTTGTAGGTAACTTTGCTGTCGTGGAGATGGACTGCATATAGTGACTTCCTTCTAAAGAGCACAGTATGGAAAAGGAGAAAAAGAGAATAACTTCACACCAGAGAAGCCTGCCAAACAATACCTTAGCCAGGTGATCAGAGTTATCATCAGCAGTGATAGGTCATTTGATACAGCATGCATCCTTGATATGATATGATGAAAATAGCACTTTACCTCTGTGGTCTTCCTGCAGCGGAAAATATATAATCCTGGTCTAATCGGGAGAAAACTACATGACAAATCCCAGTTGAGAGGCATTGTGCAAAATACCTGACCAGTTCTCAAAAATAGACAAGGTAACAAAAACAAGGAAAGTTTGAGAAACTTTCACAGCCAAGAGGGCTCCTCTTGTCATGTCTGCTTAAGCCTAAGCAAATGTAATTTGCTATCCTCAGTGGGATCCTGTAACGGAAAAGGGCTCTGGAGAAGAAGTAGAAAAGTCTGAATGAAGTATGGACTTTACTTGATAAATATGCATCAGTATGGTAATAAATGTGCCAAAGTAATAGGAGGTATTAATAACAGGGGAAACTGGGTGTACTACATATGGGAACTCTCTGTACTGACATCAAAATGTTTTTAGTTATATACAAAAATGTTCTAAATTTTAAAAACTTTATTTGAAAATTAGAATATAGTCTAGTTGAGAGGAAACGACATAATGGGAGGAAGGAAAAATCTAGGGGAGAAGATTTACAATGATGTAATTGAGAAATATTATCCTCAGCAGCAGAGATTCTAGAAGAGAAAAAAGGGCCTTTATTTTCTCTTAATAATTTTTATTTTTTTTTAATTACTGTAGTTCACTATTTATTTTTGAGAGGGAGAGGGCGCGAGTGAGCAAGGCTCAGAGACAGAGGATAGAGAAGATCTCAGGAGGCGCAGAGAGAGAGGGAAAGAGAGGGAAAGGGAGAGAATCCCACGCAGGCGCTGCACTGTCAGTGAAGAGCCCGAAGCAGGGCTGGAGCTCAGCTGATGCTGGGTTCGAACTCATGAATCCTCAGATCATGACCTGAGTCACCCAGGTGCCCTGCTCTCTTAAGAATTTTAAGTATTTAGCCAATAAATGAGGTAGAAGTGGAATTACACAAAATACAAACATGAGCAGAACTCACAGTTCCACTGATGGTTCTTGAAATGAGTCTTCCCATTTCCTTTGATCTTGGGGGATAGAGCGCTAAAATTCTAAAACCACCTAAAATACATTACTTATTTCTTATCTCCTATGTTCAGAGCATCTCTCAACTTACAAAGTCAGCTTTTATCTTGGAGGTTGCTTTTGAGTTGTGGAATTCGTAAGTCTGTGTCCTAATCCAAGCCCAAAGCATACTTCTGAGCCCCTGAACCGCCTGCAGCTTCCACTCACAGCATTGCGAGAGGAAGTGAGTAATCCGCTGTAAGAAAGAAGAGACACATTGGGTCATTGCACTGCCATACTGTCCAGCAGATTCTTTGTCATGATCAAAAACACCAAAGCTAATAAAAAAAAAAAAAAAGTAGATTCAGTTCATTTGTGCTAAGTTTCCAGGAAGCTGCCCTAAACTGACCAGCAGTTATAAAGCATAGTCATGGAGAAAACAGAAGGCTAGATCTTCCTGGAATTCTTTCCGTGAGTTTCCTTCTTATGCCACAAGGCAAAAATAATAAGGTAAAAACCAAATCCCAGGCCGTGCCCAGCAGTGGAAGGCAGCAGTGAGGTTTTTCCAAGGGGAACTTTTCTCAAAACTAGTGATTGGGAACAGCCTGAACCAGACCGTCCTGTTTGCCCGTCACCTCTCACTGGTTAAGTGGCTATTAGGTGCCTGCCAAGGTTATCTGTCTTGGATCCTGGGGATTTCACGAATAAGCGAGACTCAGCCATTTCTTTCAAAGGGGTGAAAGGTGGACGGGTCCTGTGACAAATAGTTACAAACATTGTGATACATACCGTTGAGTTGTACGCCCGGGACCATAACGGTTGCAGACAAGGAGCCCATGATTCCGCTGGGGTTAGGGAAGGAGTTGTCACAGAGGATGCGAAGTGGCTTTTAAGCCGAGACTAAAAGTATGAATAACCATTTCAAGTCGATGAAAGTAGGAAGGACATTCTCGGCTGAGTGACAGAATGTGCGAAAACCTAAAGTTGTGAGATGGTCCCAGGAAATACGATTGGATCAGGGCAGCTGCACTGCAATTTCAGTTTGCAGAGTGTCTGAGTATTATTCGGTGTATGTCTGATGTGGCATGCGTGGGAGGGGGAATACGAGGGGCTGGCGGATGAACTTAGATAGACAAGAATCAAATTATCAGTAGCATTCTAGGCCTCACTGAGAATTTTGGACATTAGGCAGCGAGGAGTAATTGAATGGTTACAAATGAAGTAGGTGTTTTAATAATTTAAAAGAACACAGTGATATAATTGTATTACTTGCTAACACTTTTATTTGCAGTGCCACAAAACTTAATGTTGCAGTATTTATCTATGATGTCTAATAGTGAGGGCTGATAGGGGTGTTTTACTAACTGTAAAGATTTTATAGCTGAGAACTGTCTCCTTGCTAATTAATGTGTGAAAAGACAGCTGCAAATGCTTTCGATTCTTCTATGCCCTCCAGTAAATGTTTGATAATATCGCCAAATGGTAGCAAAGAAAATCCTATCTTGTGTGTTGCCAACCAGCAGAGTCTCTCTCTGGGCCTTCTTATTCATTTATTCAACCAGTGTTATTAAATACCTACTACGTATCAGACCCTATGCCAGGAACCATTTATGCAAAAATGATTAAGACTTTCTGAGCTCAAGCAGCTTGTAATCTGATAGAGGGGCCAGATGAGTGAATCAAGAAGCAAGAGGCAATGTTAATGTTGTATGAGAGTAGGTTATGGATGCGACAATGGCAGGATGGAGAAGAAAGCGGTCACTTGTAGCTTGTTGTATGGGCCAGGAGTGGGCCGGGAAAGACCTTTCAGAGGAAGGGGCTTTGGATTGAGTCTTGAATGCTAAATCCGTGTTCACAAGGTAGCTGGGGGAGGTGGGGAACGGAGGTGAGAAACACCTTAATGAGTTTAAGGAACTCTAGAAGCCTGCTGAGTTCAGTTGTATAACTTGTGTGCAGTAACACCCTGGGGCACATAACTCACGTCAATGTCTATGAGAATGCCACCTCTCCCCCAGTGCACATAATCAGTGGAACTGTGCAGTGCACAAGCTATACAACTTTATATGGCTGTCCTACAAATCAACTTAATGTAAGCACATTGTGCAATTAGTTATGTAATTAACTGTGAAATGGGAATAAGAGTACCTAGCTTGTAAATTGGAGTGAGGATTGAATAAGTCAATATACATAACCATTATTATAAGTACCATATAAACATCAGTTATTATTATTAATTCACACGCAGAACTTGAAACATTTTATACGGTCAAATTCAACCATTTTTAAATATATGGCTTTAGGTTTAGGCTTTATCCACCCTGATATTACACACTTATTTTCCTATACTTATAATAATATTTTTATCTGACCTGAGATGTGTGCATACATATGTGGTACATGGAAAAAGTGAGGTTATGATCTGTTATATATCTGAGCCAAAGATGACCCCTATATATTGGCCCTGAGTTGTTCACTTTTTCATAGCAGTCTGGGACCCTTTAGCCCAAAAGCCCACCAGTGCCAAATTCAAAGTGTTACATTTCCAGTTGTTTGTTTGATTTTTGAGTTTGTTTATTTATTTTGAGAGAAAGAGAGAGCATGAGGGGGGAGGGGTGGAGAGAGAGGGAGAGAGAGAATCCCAAGCAGGCTCTGAGATGTCACAACAGAGCCCGATGAGGGGCTTGATACCACAACACTCAATCACATGTCCCCTTTAATGTGCATTACTGATTGCATGTGAGTCTTGCCGTTTGAGAACAAGACCATGCGAGACACATCTGCCTTCCCACAGAGTTAAGCACATGGCCCGTGCTTAGCAAATTGTTTTTAATTTATTGTCATTGTCTACTCTGTTCTGTCATATGAGCCTTATCTCATATGTATTTTCTATTTTGCTTCAATCTGTTGTCCTTCTGGGGCAGCAGCAGGGTAAGACCGAATAATGAAAAGATAAGGAGTTGGTAAGAGTTGAGTGTCTTCTATCTGAATGGTGCCCTACACATCCTGGGTTTATCCATGTTTCTGTTCCTTCTATATCACAGAGGTTTACAGAAAGACTCAGTTCTAGTTCAAACTCTTCAAAGGCGAGTGCTAAGAGGCATAAAAGATCATCTACAGCATGATGTAACTGGCATATTGTTGTCCTTATGTATTTGTGGAAATAATGACGTAATAGGTGGGCCCTCTGCCTTCTACTTGAAAGTTAGAAAGCTGAGCAAAATAAGCACAAATGTCAAAACTTGAACTCAAGTTACCTAACTCTGAAATCCATGATATGATATTGCTATTCAGGTAATCTAATTTTGCTGAACCTACTAAAGGTTCTTCAGGAATGTTAGGGATTTACACTGAATCTATAAACCCTGTGATCAAACTAGAAAAATCTGAAACCTCTCCTGAAAACCACAATGCTTATCATTATTGCCCTCACTGTCTCACTTTCTCTTGGACATTCCGATCCTGAGAGAAAATGAGAGATGACCAGAATCAAGGCCATTCCCTGCATCAAGGAAAGAGCAGTATCATAGGGGCCAAAATAACTGTGCCATTTGGAATCTGAATGGTAACCACTTGGGGGGTAACCTGATCTTTTTCTCCTCCCTTCATCAACAATTTGGAAAACATCCTTTGATTGCTAAACTGTTGATGTGTTTTTGTTTTATTTTGCTTTGTTAGTTTCCCTACTGTCAAGGAAAACCTTGCTGCCTAAAGATAATTGTTTTTCTACACAATATAGATTTTTTGGTACTACTGCCATAGAAGGCATAAAGGAAATTGTGCTTTTAGGCATTAGAGAATCTGACTTTATCACCCTATTTTTTTAAGTTTATTTATTTTGAGAGAGAGAGAGAGTGCATGTGGGAGGGGCATAGAAAGAAGGATACTGAGAATCCCAAACAGGCTCCACACTGTCATTGCAAAGCTCAACACGGGGCTTAAACTCATGAACCATGAGATCATGACCTGAGCCAAGATCAAGAGTTGAGTGCTTAACCGACTGAGCCACTCAGGTGCCCCTTTATCACCCTATTTCCTCATTTAGCAGCAAACAGGAAGTAGTTATTTAGGTCTTCCTTGGGAAGGTGAAGCAAAAGTGCATGTGCTAGACTAAGATCTGTCAATAGGAGGACAGCCTTTGAAGTTTGAGACCAAGTCCTACATGGAAAAAGGACGTGAGATCTTCACTGAGACAAACGTTGTGTAGGAAATAACAGAGAATCAAACAAATAGACAATAAAAACAACTTAGGACCTTCAGTCTTTCAATGTTATTTTGAAATGTTTAAAAAATAGAAAGTTAATTCTAGATTATGGAACAACAATAAGACACGTTGACCAGTAGCAACAATAAAAAAAAATACATAAAATGCCACCCTTAAAAAATGAGAAGCTTGAGTAGCATTGGATGGATAGATGGACAGATGGATGGATAGACAGACAGGTAGATAAACATTACTTTTCTTCTCATTCCCTCTGTAAAATATAGAATTTAGTTGACTCTCAAAGGAAGATATAAACACCTCCAGTGGGGTACCTGGGTGGCTCAGTCTTTTGGGCATCCCACTTTAGCTCAGGTCACGATCTCACTGTTCATGAGTTTGAGACTTGCGTTGGGCTCTGTGCTGACAGCTCAGAGCTTTGAGCCTACTTTGGATTCTGTCTCCCTCTCTCTCTGCCCCTGCCCTGCTTGCACTCTGTCTCTCTCTTAAAAATAAACATAGAAAAGAAAAGAAAAGAAAAGAGAAAAAGAAGAAAGAAAGAAAGAAAGAAAGAAAGAAAGAAAGAAAGAAAGAAAGAGAAAGAGCGAACCTCCAGCGAACCCTTCCTTTTCCTTTTGGGTTGGAAATGTTTATTAAGTAACAGATTTGAACTAAACTCCATTAATCTAGAAGGCAGGATGCTGGGTCTTCATATGAAAAGCAATGGGAGAATATATATTTTTCCCTTTAGAGAACTTATCTGTATGAAGGCACTGCAGGAATAAGAATTTAATGGCATAGCACTGAGGAGAAAGATGCTTTTCATGATAAAATGGTTTATGCATTTTAAAGTGAGGTTTGTGGAAATTAAAAATTAAATAACGTGGCTACACCACCTAGAATATTTTTAATCTTCTAGAACTGGGTAAAAAATATGAATGTAATTTTTTACTTGTCAAAATTAGAAATTGCCAGTGCAATGGAGATGAATAGTTTTTTAGCTTTAATATCAGAGTTTCACAAAGCTTACATCTCTGCCGCTTCAATATAGCTGAATTTTGCATTTCAAGAAACATACTGGAGCACAAATTTGAATTTGAAATGGAGAACTTGTTTTTCATTACCCAAAAAGGGTCTTTGAAAAGTGTACCAAGGCTGGTCAGTATTAAATATATGGTTGGAATGTTTCCTGATCACTGGACAATTAGTTAAATCATGTTTTTCAGTGATCCCATTTTAAACCTTTACTTGCATTTGGTAGGAAATGCCAGTTAAAAGAGAATTGAAACTCATCAGGTTCTCAATATTGGTTCCATGTGTAGGTGATGGTGTTTCCCGTGCCATATGGGCTATGGATGTGGTGGCCTGAGTTGCACCTTACTTCTGTCGTGTCTTTTCTGAGCATTTTTTTTTTTTTTTTTTTGGTAAAATGAAGATAAGCGTCAATCTTAATGCAACTCAGTGTTGTTTTGGGAGTTAAGTATATTTCTAATGTGTAAACACTTGGCAAATTATAAAGCATGTTTAAATAAAAATACAGAAGGATGTATTCTCCAAAGTGTGCCTTTTAACAGCATTTTAGAAAGAATAGATTGGCATGGTGTCTGTTAAGCCTCCCAGTAAAATACACAGTGCATAAGGAAAGCTGTGATAAACATAAGGAAGAAAGCATAGAGCAGAGCTTTTTTAAAAAATGTGCTTTCTTCCTCCTCACACAAAGGCTTTGCCCCTTTTCCTGCACTGCCACTGCCATGATCTGACCCAGGCCAGCCTGTGGACAAAGGTCTGATCATTCTAGATGATGTTTTTGGGAAAAGGCATTCTTTTCAAGCAATCTTAGCAACTGTGGGAGGGAGGAGAGGGAGACTACCATAACATATATTGTTAAAGTAACTCTGTGGTTTTGCAAAGAATATCCATGAAGTAAGAAAATAGCCTGTGGCATGCATTGCTCGCATACTGGGAGTTCAATGAATTTATCTTCTTTGATTCACTGTGATTATAGTAAAATTAGAATGAGAACATTCCTTTTTTTATCTATAGACTCTGAGTTAATATGATTCTGTAGTAGTAAAATGCTAGGTTAAGTGTGGCAGTCCTCCCTGCCCCCCAAAAAAGAGTAATAATAATGGGAAAATTTGAGTAATTGGCAAAAGCTTCAATGACATTTTTTTCATCTTGCTCATCCTTCAGTGGAAATTCAGCTAAATATTTCTCATGATTATAATTCACAAAAGTGAATCATCACTTTAATCATCATTAAAGGTACTGTTTTTATCTTGGCTTCTTTCTGCCATTTTTCTGAGAAATTTAGAATTGTTCTGCAGAGGTTCAATTTTTCTATCAAGTTCTGTTATTCCACAGCCCTGTTAAAAATTCTGACCCTTCTACACTACCTCCATATGACTTCTCCAAGTGCTGACTTTGCCTCATTGTAAAGTATGAAGTTCTTATCCAACTTTTCCTTACTGCTCACTAAAGTTAGATAGTCTAATAAAATGCTGTAAATTGAATTTCCACAAAGCCCTAATTTCTATTTATTAAATATGAACTTCCAAAGGACAGCATGGAAATCAGATCTCCAGGTGTTTTTGTTTTTGTTTTTGTTTTTGTTTTCACCCTTTTTGACTACCATCAGAAAATACTTCATTCTCTATCACAATTTCTTCTGAAAGTGAGGTAGGGCAGAGCTTACATTGTTTTTTTATTAGTGGTCATTCATAGGAGGCAAGGAAGGAAGGACAAGGAAAGTGCTAGACTTCTGGTTCTTGGTGACAAGTTTAACAATTTAAGGAGTTTCCCATATTCTCTGATTGAGAAATATATATTTAATCCATTTGTCAGAAAACCTGTGTTGAGCTGCAATAACAAATGGCCCCCAAATCTCCATGTGTTATGACCAAAAAATGTGTCATCTGTGCCATTGTGGGCCAATTGTGGCTTTGCTGTACGTCATCTACTTTTAGGATCCAGAGTTATGGAGTGATTTCTAGTTAGAACACTGTCAGCTGTTTTATCAGCTGATTTTCAGCAGAAACTTTGCAGGCCAGAAGTGAATGGCATGATATATACAAAGTGCTGAAAGAAAAAAGCTGAACTCAAGAATACTTTATCCAGAAAGGCTATCATTCAGAATAGAAGGTTGGGTGGGAGGGAGATAAAGAGTTTTGCAGACAAACAAAAGTTAAAGGAATCTGTAACCACTAAACCAGTCTTACAAGAAATGTTAAAGGAAACTCTTTGGAAAAGAAAGTCCATAAGCAGGAGTAAGAAAAGGAGGAAGCACAAAAGCAGTAAAATTAAGTATATCCATAAAAATCAGTCAAGGAATGCACAAAATAAAAGGATGTAAAGTATGATACAGTAGACCTAAAACCAAGGAGGGTGAGAGGAGTAAAACTTTAGTGCTTTTAAAATGAGTTAAACTTAAGCAACCATTAATTTAATATAGAGTTCTATATGCATATGCATAAGATGTTATATATAAACATAATGGTAACCACAAATCAAAAATCGGTAATAGATATTCAAAGAGAGAGAGAGGGAGAGGGGAATCTAACTATATCACTAAAGAAAATTAGCAAACCATGAGAGAAGAGAGCAAAAGAAGAGAAGAAGAGAGGAATAGAAAAGAACTATACAAACGACCATAAAACAAGTAAGAAAACGGAAATAAGGACACACCTATAAATAATTACTTTGAAAATAAATGGAGTCAATACTCCAATCAAAAGACATAGAGTGGTGGAATGGTTTAAGCAGCAGGACCCATTCATATGCTGCCTTCAAGAAATTCATTTTGTATCTAAAGACACACACATATTGGGGCGCCTGGGTGGCGCAGTCAGTTAAGCGTCCGACTTCAGCCAGGTCACGATCTCGCGGTCCGTGAGTTCGAGCCCCGCGTCAGGCTCTGGGCTGATGGCTCAGAGCCTGGAGCCTGTTTCCGATTCTGTGTCTCCCTCTCTCTCTGCCCCTCCCCCGTTCATGCTCTGTCTCTCTCTGTCCCAAAAATAAAAATAAACGTTGAAAAAAAAAATTTAAAGACACACACATATTGAAAATGAATGGATGGGAAAGCATTTGTAAAAAGAAAGCCAGGGTAACAGTACTTATATTGGACAAAATAGACTTTAAAACAAAAACTGTAACAAGAAACAAAGAAGGACATGATATAATCATAAAAGTAAGTAAGAAGAAGATACAATAATTGTAAATAAGTATGTACCAGACATGAAATCACCCAGATATATAAAGCAGCTAATAACAAATGTAAAGGAAATAATTACTAGTAATACAAAAATAGTAGGAAACTTTAACACCCTGCTTACATCAATGAACAGATCATATAGACAAACTCCACAATGGCTTTGAATGACATATTGGACGAGATGGATCTAACAGATATATTCAAAACATTCCATCCTAAAACAGTGAAATGCACATTTTTTTCAAATGCACATGGAATGTTCTCCAGAATAGATGACATGTTAGGCCACAAAACATGTCTCAACAAAGTCCAAAGATCAAAGTCACACCATGTATCTTTTCTGACCACAATGGCACAAAACTAGAAATCAACCACACACACACACACACACACACACACACACACACACACACACAGTCTGGAAAGAACACAAATACATGCTATTTATACAGGTTAAATAACATGCTATTAAACAATGAATTGGTCAACCAAGAAATCAAAGAGGAAGTCAAAAAGTACATGGAGACAAATGAAAATAAAAACACAATAGTACAAAATCTTTGGAATACAACAAAAGCTGTTCTAAGAGGGAAATTTATAGCAATTCTGGTCCACCTCAAAAAACAAGAAAAATCTCAAATAAACAACCTAACCTTACACCTAATAGAGCTAGTAAAAGAAGAACAAACAAAACCCAATAACAGTAGAAGGAAGGACATAAGAACAATTTGAGCAGAAATAAATACAATAGGAACTAAGACAACAGTAGAACAGATCAAGGAAACCATGAGCTGGTTATTTGAAAAGATCAAGAAAATTTATAAACCTTTAGCCAGAATCATAAAGAAAAAAAAAAAAACGGGGAAGGGGGATTCAAGTAACAAAATCAGAAATAAAAGTGGAAAAATAGCAACTGACACCACAGAAATACAAAATATTGTAAGAGAATATTATCAAAAAGTATATGCCAACAAATTTGACAACCTACAAGAAATGGATAAATTGCTGGAAACGTATAGCCTCCCAAAACTGAATCAGGAAAAAAATAGAAACTTTGAACATACCAGTTACCAGCAATAAAATTAAAACGGTAATCAAAACCTCCCAATAAAGGTCCAGGTCCAGATGGCTTCACAGACAAAGCCTACCAAACATTTGAAGAAGAGTTAATGCCTATTCAAATTCATTCTGAATTTATACCCTGATACCAAATCCAGATAAACGTTCCACTAAAAATGAGAACTGCAGGCCAACATCTCTGATGCACATAGACATAGAAATCCTCAACAAAATATTAGCAAACCAAATACAACAATACATTTAAAAAATCACTCACCACGATCAAGTGGGGTTTATTCCTAGGATACAAGGGTGGTTCATTGTTTGCAAATCAGTCAATATGATACATCATATCAACAAGAGAAAAGATAAAAACATATGATCATTTCAATAGATGCAGAAAAGCTTTTAATAAAGTGTCACATCTATCCATGATAAAAAAAATTACCCTCAACAAATATACCTCAACAAACAAAGTCCATATATGAAAAACCCAATGAGGAAAACCTGAGAGTTTTCCCCTAAGGTCAGGAACAATATGAGGAAGTCCACTCTTACCACTTTTATTCAACATAGTACTGGAAGTCCTAGCCACAGCAACCAGACAAGAAAAATAAATAAAAGGCATCCAAATTGGTCAGGAAGAAGTAAAACTTTCACTATTTGCAGATGACATGATACTATATATATAAAACTCTAAAGACTCCATCAAAAAACTACAAGAATTTGAGGTGCCTGGGTGGCACAGTCGGTTAAGTATCTGACTTTGGTCAGGTTGTGATCTCATGATTCATGATTTTGAACCCTGCATCTGGCTCTGTGCTGAGAGCATGGAGCCTGAGTAGGATCCTTTGCCTCCCTCTACCATTCACACAAACATGTTCTCACCCTCTCTCAAAAATAAATAAACATTAAAAGAAACCCACTAGAACTGATAAATGAATTTCATAGGGTTGTAGAATACAGAATTAATATACAGAAAGCACCTGGGTAGCTCAGTCAGTTAAGTGTTGGACTTGGGCTCTGGTAATGATCTCATAGTTTCCAAGTTCAAGCCCTGTGTCAGGTGCTGTGCTGACAGCTCAGAGCCTGGAGTCTGCTTTGGATTCTGTGTCTCCTTGTCTCTCTGCCCCTCCCCTGCGCTCACTTGCTCTCTGTCACTCTCTCTCAAAAATAAACAAATATTTAAAAAAATTAAAAACAAAAACAAAAACAAAATTAATATACAGAAATTAATTACATTTCTATATATTAATAATGAAGTAACAGAAAAAGAAATTAAGAAAACGATCCCATTTATAAATGCACCCAAAATAATAAAATACCAAGGAAAGGAATAAACTTAACCAAGGAAGAGAAAGACCTGTACTCTGAATGCTATAAGACACCGAGGAAACAAACTAAAGCTGACACAAACACATGGAAAGATATCACATGTTCGTGAATTGGGTAGAGTTAAAATGGCCACACTCCCCAAAGCAATCTACAGATTTAGTGCAGTTCTTATCAAAATACCAATAGCATTTTCACAAAACTGGAACAAATAATGCTAGTTTGTATGGAAACACCAAAGACCTCAAGTAGCCAGAGCAATCTTCAAGAAGAACAAAACCAGAAGTATCACAATTTAAGACTTTGAGGTATGTGACAAAGCTATTATAATCAAAACACTATGGTACAGGCACAAAAATAGACACATAGATTAATAGAACAGAATAGAGAGCCCATAAATAAACCCACAATTTTATGGTCAATTGACCTTCAACAAAGGAGACACAAATATGCAATGGGAAAAAGACAGCCTTTTCCAAAAATGGTGTTGGGATAACTGGACAGCTACATGCAAAAGATGGAACTGGACCGTTTTCTTACATGATACACAATAATAAACCCAAACTGTATTAAGGATGTAAATGTGAGTCCTGAAACCATAAAAAATCCTAGAAGAAACACAGGCAGCAATTTCTCTGACATTAGTTGCAATGACATTTTTCTAGATCTATCTCCTGAGGAAAGGGAAACAAAAACATAAACAAATTATTGGGACTCAGCAAAATAAAAATCTTCTGCACAGCAAAAGAAACAACCAATAAAATGAAAGAGACAGCCTACTGAATGAAAGAAGATATTTGCAAATGACATTTCCAATAAGGGTTTAATGTCCAATACATATAAAGAACTTATATAATTCAACACACAAATAATCCAATTAAATAAATGGCCAAAAAAGATATGAATGGATATTTTTTCCAAAGAAGACATAATAGATAGCCAACAGACACATAAAAAGATGCTCAACATCACTAATCATCAGGGAAATGCAAATCAAAACCACAGTGAAATAATCACCTCACACCTGTCAGAATGACTGAACTCAAAAACACAAGAAACAACTGATTTTGGCAAGGATGTTGAGAAAAGGAACCCTTGTGCTGTTGATGAGAATGCAAATTGATGCAGCCACTGTGGAAAACAGTACAGGGGTTCCTCAAAATATTAGAACTAGAAATGCCATATGATTTAGTAATTCTGCTATTGGCTATTTACCTAAAGTACACAAAAACACCAATTTGAAATGATGTGTACACCTCTCTGTTTATTGTAGCATTATTTACAATACCCATTATATGGGAGCAACCCAAGTGTCCATTGATAGATGAATGGATAAAGATGTGGTATATGTATATACAATGGAATGATCTAGATGGATCCATGAGTGGATCTAGAGGGTCTGATGCTAAGTGAAATAAGTCAGCCAGAGAAAGACAAATGCCATATGATTTTACTCATATGTGGTCTTTAAGAAGCAAAGAAAATAAGACAAACAAATATATTAGAGAGTAATATATAAATCTATAAATATTAGAGAGCAAACTGGAGGGAAGGTGGGCGGCGGGATGGGTGGAATAGGTGAAATGGATTAAGAGTACACTTATCATTGTGAGCACTTAGTAATGTGTAGAATTGTTGAATCATTAATTGTGCACCTGAAACTAATATAACACTGTATGTTAATTACACTGGAAAAAAAAAATACTGCCAGCCATCGTATCAGAAATAAAAGAGATCAGGCTGCAACTTGCAAGTGAGAAATCTTTTTCACTTACATTTCATTAACCAAAGCAACTCACATAACCAAACCCAATGATAATGGGGTAATAAAGAAAGTATAATTCTCCCCTGGGAAGTATCAGCAAATATTTTTGAAAAACTACCACCAACTGTTAGTATGATCTATGAGTTAGGCACTGTACTAGGCATTTACGGATATTCTAATCTTGATAACAATGTTAGAGGATGGGGACTTTTAACCTTTATTTTGTAGAAGAGGAAAGAAGCTCATCTGTTTGTCTGTGCTCACACACCTGGAAATGGAAGAGTCTAGAACTAGATCCATATCTGTCTGAGCTGTCCCTCAAATAGTGCATTCACTGTAATCAGCATTCTCTTTGAAGAGAAATAAAGAAAGTGGGGGGGCAACCCAGCAGGCTCCTCAAAATCTGAGCCAAGAACCTGGCTCATGAAACTCTATGACTCACACTTTTCCAAACATGGAAGCACCCCTCAATAAAACTTATCATCTAAGAGAGGAAATAAAGCACATTAAGTAGGGTGTTGGTACTTGTAGTAAGATGCAAACCTTCAAATCTCAGCAAATTCACACCATGAAATTGGTTTTCTTCCTCATGTAGCTCCCTAGTGTGAGCCTCCCTGGTGACCTGGAGGCTTTCTTCTTCCTCCTGGTTCAGGAATGAAGGTTGTGTCTACCTTGTTGTTTCTCCATCTCCTAGGAGTTTAGGATCCTCTGCACTCAGTGGATGGGGAAATAGAAGGTGAAGGCACACATGTTTCTCATCTCCCTCACCCTAGATGTGACACACATTACTTCTACTCCCATTCTGATAGGAAGAACTAGTCATGTGGCTCCACTGAGATGCAAGGATGGCTGGGAAATGTAGATCCTGACTGGGCAGCCACTGCCTATAATAACTCTTTATTATGGAAGAGTATTCATGAAATTTTGGTGAACTTAGAGGCACTTATGCCACATAGAACATTGTCATGTTTTATGATGGTACAAACTAGAACACGAATTAGTTCCCTGGAGAGATATAAATCTGTTTCAGTCCATGAAGTATTTGTTTCTTTGTTTCCTTTTTCTAAGTGCAATCAATAAAATTAAATATAACATGCTTTTGCTAAGGAATCTATTAAATTACCTTCAGATGTTTTACTGGATAGTGTTAGGGATATAAAATTAAGAATGATACGTTTTCTTCCCTCAAAGGGACACCACGGGCTTCTCCCATTTCAATGTCAAATCCAAGGACAGAAGGAATTCTGTTTGAATCTCATCCACAGCTGAGCAAGTAGCTGGAAGAAACTGTATCTCACTTGTGAAATGGAAATAATAACAATATACCTGTCTGGGGGTGCCTGGGTGGCTCAGTTAGTAAAGCACCCAATTCTTGGTTTTGGCTCAGGTCATGATCTCATGGTTCATGAGTTCGAGCCCTCATCGGGTTCCTCTGTGACAGTGCAGAACCTGCTTGGGATTCTCTCTTCCACCCCCTCTCTCTCTCTGCCCCTTCCCTGTTCTATCTCTCTCTCAAAATAAAATAAAATAAACTTAAAAATAATTTAAAAAATAATATGCCTGTCTGGTAGGGTTAAAATTAGATAAGGATTATAAATTCTCATGAAGAAGGGCATTAAGGTACTGTTTATTTTCTCACTTTCCCTTCCACAAGTCATAAGAACTAGCAGATATGAATATTGGCAGAGCCTGGCTTCTGAACACAAAATGCAAATATAAGGAAACCCATTGAGTTCCATTTACATAATCATGGCAAAAGGTAAAATGCTCACCTTATAGAATTGAAATGTAGAGAGAAAGATCATCAGTAATTTGTTCATTATTCCTCCCTAATTCCCTTAGTCCCTAACTTGCGCAATTCTTTCACTCTACTCAGAGTTAGGAAATCAAGCCTGCTAGCACTCCGGGAATTGGTAGTCTACTGTCCTAATTTCAATCCATCTACAGCTGAAATGAGAGAAGAGAATATGAATTACTAGGCCCAGCTCTAGGGGAAAGGAGCATATTTTATTAGGTCTATGGTAAAAGTTTCCCCTTAATACCTAAAGCGGGCCCCTCAGACACACAGGTCAATAACAGGAACCTAGAGCATGTACTAAACAAATGAAAGGACTTATCTGAACTTGCTTTTCAAACTTGAGCATGCTTCTGAATCCCCTCCAGAGCTTACTAAATGCAGATTTCTGGGCACTGCCCTCAGAGATTCTTATTTAATGGGTCTGGGGTGGAGGATACGGAGGATTTACATTTATAACAATTCCAAGGTGATACTGATGCTCCTGGTACTGATGCTCCGGGAACCACGTTGTGAGAACCACTGAGCTGAAAGCCTTGGTACTCCGCCCTGGCTGCTCATCCCAGTTGCCTCTGATGTACATCTCGAGTTAAAAGTACTGCCCTAATGATTATAGGCTTCCAGAGCAGACAAATTTATTATTATTATTATTATCATTATTGTTATTGTTATTAACACCTGGACTTGCATCAGCAATTTGGCCAAGGAACTTTGTTCCTTATAAGCGTCTTCGCCTCCTGCTCTTTCCCTGACTGGGACCCAGAAGGTTGTTTGGCCAAAGTATTGAGAGGTGCAAAGTAAGCACCTAGTTCAGTTGCCCTTCCTTTTTTTGTGCTTGGCTCTACCACTTACCACCTATATGACTAAGGCAAACTATATTTTTTTCTGAAGTTCAATGTTCTCATCTGTTAAATAGAGGTTCACATGTTTATGTGAACAAATAAAAGTACTTAGTGCAAAGTAAGGGCTCAAAAATATTCTATATTGCCTTTTCTTGTCTGCTTTCTTGTTTCCTCATTTTCCTTTTGTCTTCCATTCTGTTGTTTTTTTCCTTCATTCCCTGCCTTGCCTTCAATGTAAAGAACAGATAAGAGATCATCTCTCCCCATTTCCTACCTTGGCCAAATGGGTCCACAAGGCCTGTTTTTTGCCAATATCTTGCTTTCCTTCTCTGGAACATGCTTTTTATCCTCAGGTTCTAGAAATCCGACCAAATGTAAAGCCCTAGGATCTCACTCTGTTCCATTGTACATTATTAAAATGTATCATAAAGCAACGTAATTCTTAAGTGTAGTTTTATGTATTATTTCTTAACAGACATTTTCATTATTACCTATACTGTCCTCCATTTTTTCTTTATATCTCTGTCATAATTATGGCATAGGTAAATGTTAAAACACAAAAGCACAATATATGAGCATCTGAAAAGGACTGAATAATTTCAAAACTCAAAAGTCCGGCTACTTGTGTGTTAGGTCATGTATTAAAATGTGAATAATATAACTCAATAACTCTGGCATTGGGGATAAGATCAACACCTATCTTTAAAGTTCTTTATTCTGTGTCAAGTCTAGTCTTAAATTTGTCCCTTACAGTGAAGCAGTTGTGTTTTAACACACTGAGGTAGGACCAGAAACTAAGAACTCTGATTCTCCTTTGGTCTCCATAATTCTGGTATTTCAATAGACTAAATTACTTTCCACAAAGTAGAGCTGTTATGCTGTTCTTGATCTGTAGAGGGCAGTAGAGGAGCTGTCTGAAAAAAATCCCTCTTTAACCAGGAAACAATTTTCTTTCCCAAGTTTTTCTGCAAAGCTTACTCTTTGGAAGGAAAGTAAGGATTCTCACAGGTGAATACATTTTTAAAAACGAATAAAGTATATCCTGGTATATTTCATATATAAGCACATTTTCCTGTGAAAAAATTTACCTTCTGCTGATTATTAACATGAGGAAATCCAAAATAAATTTTAAAAAGGGAATTATTGGCTATAAAAAACTAATGTAGGTTTTAAGTATTTTTTATTCCATTTATGTGGTTTTGCATTACGTATTTAGAAAGACAAAACGTTTTGGAAGACTGGCTTTGTAAACAGTAAATAGATAATGTTGACAGTTTGAGGCATATAAACTTGTAAAAAAAAAAATACTAACTTCCAAAGGTAGTGAGAAACCTGTTTTTGATTTAAGAATTTAAAAGCCAACAAATGAAAATATGAAACAGGACTTACTTTTGGGGATCCTTCTAAATTAGATTTTGTTAGCTAGTGAGACTTGCATCTGAATTTAGCCATCATACTATTTAGGAGAAAATTATTCAGAAAGCGGTTTCTGAGATCTTACTAAAGGCTACTATGAGAAATGCTCGTCCTGGATTTCCTCTTGTTCTCTGGGTGACCCCAAATCCATAGGCACATAGCCACCATGATGATTCATTCCAGTCCCCATCAAGTAGAATACTGTTAGGGTTGAAGTGCCATCTACACCACCTAGACCATTCTATTTATGATTTATTGCAAGTCTACAATGCAAGACAATAGGGTGCACTGCATAGTATGAATGATCAAAAAAAAAAAAAAAAAAACAAGCTTATTCAGCTTTCTCTTGGTCTGAAATGTTTCCTTTGGGGATTGGGTCCTGCCTACCTGCTTTGCACTAGTGACAGATGGGGGGCTGCTCACAGCTGCTTCTCTCTCTCTCTCTCTCTCTTTATATATATACATACATACATATATATGTATATATGTATGTATGTATATATATATATATATATATACACACACACACATATATATACGTTTTTTTTTTTGTTTTATTTATTTATTTTGAGAAAGAGAGCATGAGCAAAGGACAGGCAGAGAGAAGGAGCACAAGACAGAATCCCAAGCAGGCTCTGCACTGTCATGCAGGCTGGATGAGGGGCTCGAACTCACGAATTGTGAGATCATGACCTGAACTAAAACCAAGAGCCAGGTGATTAACCCACTGAGCCACCCAAGGATGAGTAAGCCACCTGCTGCTACTTTTGCAGTAGAAGCCCATAGTTCACACCTTGCCATAGAAGCTTCCCTGCCTGCCTTGCGCAAATTCTTTTCCACTGCTCTGCAAGAGTTGAGAGCTCAGGTCTTTCTTCCTCCTTTGAGATGTTTATTGTCATTCCTTCAGATTTTAATTCTTCTAGTAACCCTTTGATCATTTCCCTTCATCCTCATCTTCTGGCTTTCTTCTTTCTTTTGACTTTTTATCTGGGAATATATCTTCTCAACCCCTTATAACCTGGCTTGTGAGAAACGAGGCGTGTGATTGGATAGCCCTATATTTTCTCCAGTAAATGTATTGGATGGTGGTCACTCCATCTTGCTTGTAACTCTCACAGGAGACCTTCTGGGGCAGATCTTCTGTCACCATCACTACCAGCTTTCCGTATAGCAGGGTCATTCAGGGTGTGCTGATGCTACCCAAGGCTCTCTGCCCACACAGACGAGATATCACGACATTTGCTAAAGCTTTGTGGTTCTTATTTTTCAATGTAGTCATATTCTCCATGACCCCGAGCCAGCTGGTTTTAAGAATTTCACTTAACCAATGTAGCATGACCATTTGACATAATAAAGTGGGAAAGGACCTCAGAAACCCCAAAAAGAAGTCCTGATGGCCTTCAAACTTTTAAGAAATGTCATACTCCCTTAGTTGAAAAGTCATAGTCAATATGACAAAGCAGAATTCCAAGAGTCTCAAAACCCCAATTCAAAAATGATTTTCATGTATTCATATATCCTCCTTGGGCATGTGTGTCTTCAGTGAATTCTGTGAGGTGCTGTATCTAAGCATGTGTTCATGAAGATACCCACCTTCTGTTGCTTTTTTCCACTCATAATTCTGGAGAGGGAAATGGCCTGGGTGTTGAGGGCAGCCTGTTCTTTCTAACCCAGTAGCTCGCAGGTGGCTCCGTCTTCACTGAGAAGGGGGTGCCAGTGCCCAGGGGTACCTGCACAAGGTGAAGCATAGTGTCCATGAACAAATAGCAGGCTGTATACACCTCCCACAGCAAATCAAAATGCAGAGAAAGTTTACAAGTTGGAAAAACATTTCACTCATGCGTTTATCACATTTCCTCACTTAGTCTTCTTAACCCAAAATACCCTGCATGCCTCCCATGTACCCAAGAGGCTACTCAACATGTTGTGGAATTAATCATCTTTAAGCAATAAAAATAAAAATAATGTGAAACCGAGAAGGAAAGTTATTATACCAGGATTTTTTTTCCGTGTAGATTCTTGCGATGCTATATTGCATAACATTTCTAATTATTCTGAAAAGCCTTATGGCCAGGGAAAAGGAAGTTTGTTTCTTTTTAAGTGTAGGATGGTCATTAAAATAACAGTGACCGATATGCTATTTCTTAGGGGACTTTGCTCCATGTCTATTGACCACTGCCCAAGATGGGTACACTATGACTTTAGGATACAGATAGGATCACACCTTCTTGGAAAAGATCCACCCAACCCTAAGTATGTTGGTTTTCATGATATTATATGGGAGCCCCATTAGGAAATGTTATGTGGGGTGTTTCTATAGGTGGGATGGTGTCTCTAGGATATCACAAAAATGATGCTCTTTGTGCCTTTAATCTTGTAACTATGCTCAGCATGATTTGCCCTCTCAATTTCACGGTCTTTCATTCTCTCTTAGTTTCACTTTTTGTCTCTCTCTGTATTCTGAAGTGATTTCGGAATCTTTTAGTACCACAGGTTATCACTGTGACAATTAATTATCATTGAACTGGCAGTGAAATGTTAGTTAATGGATGGTATTTGTTGATAAAATGCCAGATAGCAGATAATTAATTATAATAGCTCATCTTGGGGAAAAACAAGTCCATCAGAATGAGGATAATGATCCATTTGCCATCTGGCCTAGATTAAAGGACTGTCTGGGTCAGTGTTGAGTCACTGTAAGTTCCCTGAAGTGTCTCAGTACAGGCCAAATGCATCCACTGCATCTATGAACATTGTGGATATGATCCTGGAGTTCAGATTTTGCTGTCCATTTTGACTGGCCCTGAGTTCAAAGGGGTTTGAGTATTTCAGAAACCTGAACGAATGGGGAGAAGAGGAAGAAACAGAAAAAGTAAGCAGAACAGTGAGCCCGGATTCAGGGAGCAGTACATGCAGGGGGATGTGCACGGATTATAGAGGAACATGGTGAACTTGAGTGTTGTGGGAGCAAGTTGCTGATTTCCAGCAGCAGCTTGGGACCAGGTGACCAATTCATTCACAACAGAATTCCAGATGACAGCCAGACAGATAGGAAGAGGGGACACTTTACTCTTACCCATCCTTGCCCCACTCCCCACCCCCCCCACACACACACCTCCAACATGAAAAACATCAGTTTTTTTGCAGGTGCTGGATAGGACAAAAAGAACAGGTCAGCGGTCTTGATTTCAGAATGAACTCAACCAGCTTAGAGTTTGATTGTTGGCCAGAAAAGAGTGAGAAGCTAAGAATTGTTATTGGTATGTTTTAAGCTACCATTTGTAGAGAGTGCCTATTATGTGCCAGGTACTATAGTGTCATTATCATATTTTAAAATACTACAATTTTGTGAAATTGGTGTTTTCATATCTGACATGCAGATTAGAAGACCACAGAATTTAGGCAAATCGCTCGATGTCCTGTATCTCGTAAGTTCCAGAGTCAGGTTTTATAGATTGATCTGTCTATATCCAGAGATCTTTTTGCTTTAAGGCAGCAAGCAAGATAATTTAATGGGGATGAGAGGGAAGGTTGCATTTTGGAGGTGATTGGAGGAAAGAACAGGGCCCATTATCCTGGACAATTGACAAGAGTTAAGTAAACCTAGTTCTACTTCCAACTGACTTGGAAGAAATGGGATGTGGTTAATCCTGTAGGCAGAAAGCAGCCATATCCCTGGCTTTATCTGGAAAGAGAAAGCTCCTACACCTGCTAATCATGCCAGATTATTACTCTTAGCTTCTTTCTGTGGGAACAACCTCAGATTTCTTTTTGGTTTGTTTTATATAATAGTAAAACCAAGTATAAAACCTGCTGTGAGTATTCTGAATACCTGGCTCACACTAGACATTGAATTCATTCCTCATGAATGACTAAATAAATGTGTTCATTTTCCAAACTAGCAAAGGCAGTGTGGCACTCCACTTATGTGTGTTCCCAAGTGCAGCTCTGCTTAAAGCAGGAGACGGGCTGGCAGTCTATCCTTGTACGAGCAACCCCCAAATAATTCTACTGAAGCAAACCTTCAGAGAGTCCTTAAGTGAAGGCATTTGGGGCTTTCACATTCTATCACAACATCTTCAGTTATTGGTATCCATGTTAGAGACTTTTTTTCCTGGTGGTAAAAGGGTATTGCTCATACTACTTTTATGAGAAACAGAAAAATAAGATGAATGTTTTTAAAGATATATTAAATTAAAAGTAAAAATAAATACTGAAATAGAAGATCAGCAAGAAACTAGAAGACTTGAACGACACCTTAACTGATGAGAAACAATGTCTTGATAAGGACACTGCATCCCAAAACAGGAGAATACACATTCTTTTCAAATGTTCATGAAACATTCTGCAGGGTAGACCATTTTCTAGGACATAAAATAGGCCACAGTGAATTTAAAAGGATTGAACTGGGGGCACCTGGGTGGCTCAGTCAGTTAAGTTTCTGACTTCAGCTCAGGTCATGATCTCACGGTTCTTGAGTTTGAGTGCCGCCTGGGGCTCTGCGCTGACAGTTCAGAGCCTGGAGCCTGCTTCGGATTCTCTCTCTCTCTCTCTCTCTCTCTCTCTCTCTCTCTCTTTCCCCCTCCCTGCCCCCCTCCCCACATCACACTTCGTCTCTCTTCCTCAGAAATAAATAAACATTAAAAAAATTCAAAGCATTGAACTCATACAAAATATCTTCTTGGATGACCATGGAATGAAATTAGAAATCAGCAACTTTTTTTTTTAAAGATTTTTTTTTTAGGTAATCTAATTCACAGCTCCGAGATCAAAAGCTTCATGCGCCACCAACTGAGCCAGCCAGGTACCTCAAGCACCACACTTCTAAATAATCAGTGGATCCCCCCCAAAAAAAAATCACAAGTGAAATTAGAAAATACTTTGAGATAAATGCAAAAGAAGAAATACACAGCAAAATTTACCAGATGCAGCTATAGCAGCGCTTAGAGGGAAACAACTATAAATGCCTATATTATAAAAAGAAGAATCTCAAATCAATAAACTGTCAACTTGAAAAGAAAACTACAAGTGGAAACTTAACCCAAAAAAAGCAGAAGAAAGTGAAAAAAGAAATTTATAACACAAATCAGTTTAAAAGAAACTAGAAAATAAAAGCAATAAAGAAAATCAATAAAACCTGGTTGGTTCTGGGAAAAAAATCAACAAAACTGGCAAACATTTATCTAGATTTAGCAGGAAAAAAAGCCTCAAGTTAATAAAATGAAGAGTGAGAGGAAAAATATTACTCCTTACCTTATGGAAATAAAAACTATCATAAAGGAATGCTACGAACATTTGTATGCCAAAAAAAATTGGTAACCTGGATGATATAACAAATTCTTAGAAAGACACAGACTACCAATACTGACTCAAAGTGAAATAAAAACTACCTCCATATCAAGTAATGAGATTCATAATTCAATAACTTATTAAAATTGGTAAGAATCAATTACTAAATTAAACTCAGACCCAAATGGCTTCATTGATGAATTCTACCAACATGTAAAGAGGAATTAGTTACAATTCTTTACAAACTCTTCCAAAGAAAACAGATGTGGGAATAAGCTCCAACCGATTCTGGGAGGCCAGAATTATCCTAATACCAAAATCTGATGAAGACAACAAAAGAAAAGAAAACTAGAGACCAATATCTCTTCTAAAGAGATGCAAAATCTTCAAGAAAGTATTGATAAATTCAATCAATAACATGAAATGATTATACATCAGGGACAAATGGGATTTTTCCAGCAATGCAATGTTAGTTTAACACACAAAAATCAATTAATGTAATAACATATTAATAGAATAAAGGATAAAAACCACATGCTCATTTCAATAAATGTAGAAAAGGCATTTGACATAATCCAACATCCTACTCCTACTAGGAGTAGAAGGAACTTCCTCAACCTGATAGGGGACATCTATAAAAAAACCCACAACTAACATCATACTTAATGGTGAAAGAGATAATGTTTTACCTCTAGGTTAAAAAACAAAAACAAAAACAAAAACAAGAACATCTACTGTTGCCAGTTATATATGACCTTTTATGCAAATTCTAGTGAGGACAATTAGGTAAGGAAAAAAGAATATATTCAGTTTGGGCAGAAGGAAGTAAAATCTCTATTTGCAGATGACATCATCCTGTATTTTGAAACTCTTGATGAATACACACACAAACACACACACACACACACACACACAATATTAGAGTAAATAAGTTCAGAAAAGTTGCAGTATACAATGTCAATATACAAAAATCATTTGTATTTTTATTGAACGATTCATTTATGACAGCATGAAATGCTTAGCAATTGGTTTAACAAAAAAAGGGTAAAACACAACTTACACTCAAACTAAAAAAATTATTGAAAAGAAGTAAAGAAGATTTAAGCAAATTGAAAGACACCCTATGTTCTTGGATCAGAAGATAATATTATAAAGATGGTATACTTCTCGAATTAATATATACATTTACCACAACTCCTATCAAAACCCCAGCTGGCATTTTTTTGCAGTAATTGACAAGATGACCTTAAAATTCATATGAAAATTTAAGAGACTAAGAATAGCTAAAGCAATCTTGACAAAGAACAAAGTTAGAGAGATCCTGAATTTTAAAACTTACTAAAAAGCTACAGTAATCAAGAAAGCATGCAATAAAAAAAATAAAAGAAAAACAAAACTTAAAGGGGGGGAGCACCTGGGTGGCTCAGTCTGTTAAGCATCTGACACTTGATTTCACCTCAGGTCTCAGATCTTACTGTTTGTGGGTTTAAGCCCTACATGATGCTCTGTGCTGCAGCACAGAGCCTGCTTGGTATTCTCTCTCTCTCTCTCTCTCTCTCTCTGCCCTCTCTCTCTGCCCTCTGCCCTCAGGCTCTCTCTCTAAAAATAAATAAGTAAAATTAAAAAAAAAAAACAAAAGCATGCAATAAAGTATGCAGCTAAGATAAGGAAAAATATATAGATAACTGGAATAGAATTGAAAGTCCAGTGACAGACCTTCACATTAATGGTCAATGATTTTCAACAAAGGTGCTGAAACAGTTAAAAGGGGAAAGGATAGTATTTTCAACAAATGATGCTGGACAATTTGGTATCCACATGAAAAATAATGAAATTGGATTCATTCCTTACAACACACTCAGATGAACTCAAATGGACCAGCTTCCTAAATACAAGATTCTTATGGGAAACTATAGGAGTGCATCTTCATTACCTTGGTTAGGCAAAGTGTTTTTAGAAATGACACTAAGTGGTGCCTGGGTGGCTCAGTCAGTTGAGTGGCTGACTCTTGATTTTGGCTCAGCTTCTTGATCCCAGGGTCATGGGATGGAGCGCTGAATCGGGCTCCATGCTGGGCATGGAAACTGCTTGGGATTTTCTCTCCCTCTGGCCCTCTCTCCCTGCTCGCTCTCTCTCTCAAAAAAAAAAAAAAAAAAGACACTAGGGGTGCCTGGGTGGCTCAGCCGGTTGGGCGGCCGACTTCAGCTCAGGTCATGATCTCGCGGTCCGTGAGCTCAAGCCCCGCGTCGGGCTCTGTGCTGACAGCTCAGAGCCTGGAGCCTGTTTCGGATTCTGTGTCTCCCTCTCTCTGACCCTCCCTCGTTCATGCTCTGTCTCTCTCTGTCTCAAAAAAATAAATATAAAAAAAAGAAAAAAAAAAGACACTAAAAGCTCAAGTGACCAAAATAATAATAATTAATAATAAATAAATAAATTGGTTAATTAATTAATTGGTTGGCCTTAAAATTAAATGTTTTTTTTTTCTTTAAAAAACATCACCAATAGGGGCGCCTGGGTGGCGCAGTCGGTTAAGCGTCCGACTTCAGCCAGGTCACGATCTCGCGCTCCGTGAGTTCGAGCCCCGCGTCAGGCTCTGGGCTGATGGCTCAGAGCCTGGAGCCTGTTTCCGATTCTGTGTCTCCCTCTCTCTCTGCCCCTTCCCCGTTCATGCTCTGTCTCTCTCTGTCCCAAAAATAAATAAACGTTGAAAAAAAAAAAAAAATTTAAAAAACATCACCAATAAAGTCAAAATGCAGCCCATATATTTGGGAAAAATATTTGCAAATCATGCATAAGATTGTGAGTATCTAGATAACATAAAGAAGTCTTAAAAATCAATAAAAGTGACTAATCTAATTTTAAAATGAGCAAAAGATCAGAATAGACATACTCCAAGAAAAATATATAAAAATGGTCAACAAACACATGAAAAGATGCTAACGCTGATTGTCCATCAAGGAAATTCAAATCAAAACCAAATTGAAATAATTGCACACTCACTAACATAGCTGTAATCTGAAAAGACAGAAAATGACAAATGTTGGCAAGGATACGGGGGAAGTGAAACTCTTCCTGTATTGCCAGTGGGGATGTTAAATGGCGCAAACTGCTTTAGAGTATAGACTAAGAGGTCCTGAAAACATTCAACATAGCCTTACCATATGTGTTAGTTTCCTAGGGCTGCCATGATAGTCTAAAGCAACAGAAATATATTCTTACACCATTCTGGAGGCCAGAAGTCTAGAACAAAGGTATCAAGCGGAATTCACTTCCTCTGAATTATCTACCTGAGGCTCCTTCTTTGCCTCTAAGTTTCTGGTAGCCCCATGTGTGCCTTGACTTATGGCTGCATAAATCCAAACTTTGCTTTCATGTTCACTTGGCCTTTTCCTCTGTTTTATCTTTTTCTGTCTCTTACGAGGACACTTGTTTTTGGATTTAAAGCCCATACAGGTAATTCAAGATACTATCTCCCGATTTTTAACTTAATTACATGTGCAATAATACCTTATAGATTCTGGAACTTAGACATGGACACATATTTTGGGGGCCATAGTTCAACTGATGACATTGTATGACTCAGCACTTCCCTCCTAGATACATGCTCAAGAGAAATGAGAGTATATTATGGTGCAGAAACTTGTATATAAATGTTTATATCGGTATTGTTTCTAATAGCCAAAACATGGAAACAAACTAAATATTGGTCATCTGATGAATGAATAAGTAAAATATGGCATACCCATTCAATCGATTATTAGTTGACAATAAAAAGGAATAAAAAGTAAATGCTACAGGGTGGTTGAAACTTGAAAAAATATTATTCCAGGTGGAAGAAGCCAAGCAGCAAAGATCACATATTGCACAGTTCAATTTATAGGAATGTCAAGAACAGGCTTCTCTATAATAGAGACGGAATATATCAGTGGTTCCCCAGGGACAGGTGTGAGGTGAGAGGGAAAGGAAAGCTATTGGTAGTGGGTATAGGATTTAGGGAGATAATGAAAATGCTCTAAAATTGATTGTGATGATGGTTACACAACTCTGTGAGTACATTAAAAGCCACTTAATTGCACAGGTGAATTATATGGTATGTGAATTATATCTTAATAAATCTGTTTAAAAAATACATTCCAAATAATTATTTAGTAGGTGTCGTGTTCGCTAGAGAGTGAACTCCCAAGGGCAAGAATTTGGACTTATTCACATCTTCCAGTGAGACTATGGGTTCTCACATACTATCAGCGGTCAATACATGTTTGTGGTAAAGAGAGAGGCATCAGTTTTGGGACAAGCCTACCAGATTGCTGTGGGAGGACAGGGAGACAACCCAAGTCTGTAGAGAGGAATCTGAGGTTTCTGCACTGAACCCTGACCCTTAGGAACTGAATTTTGGAGGATAAATTAAAGTGCACCAGCAGGTGCGGAGGACAAAGGCTTATCAGGCAGTTGAACAGCGTGGATTGATGTTACACACAGACGAGCAAGCTAACACTGTTGACATAACAGGTTGCAACTGGAGAAATGGCAGTTTAGTGGCCTAGAAGTGAGGCAGTGCTCTTTTATACTTTTGGATTTCGATGCACGATCTCCAACCAAAATGTTCTTCAAGGAGTTGTTTCTTGAACTATCTAGGGGTAAGGACAGGATTTTTTATCATTGATTTTAATACTGATTAATTTTAATCAGTCATGAACTGATACCTTTTAAAAACATAATAATGAATTACTAGAAAGATGAAATGAGAAAAAAAGTAAAGCACAAGCCCGCTGAGAGTTGCTCTTGGCAGCAGCATCAAGCTGCTGTAAAATTTTCTAAATATTTACCCTCAATTTCTGTATTTTTCTCATTGCAGACAAGTAATAAATGATTTGTGAACTAGTACTGCTTCACAGACCACATTTTGAGTATCACAGGTATAAACAACACATTTCAGAAAATGCCCTCACATCACAGTGACCAAATGTGTATGGGGTACATTGGGTATTTTATCTCCCTCATCCTCCCCCAGGAGATGTGTAACCTGCACTATAAAATTAAAGAGCCTTAAGAAAATCTTGCAGTAAATAAATTTGCTTAAACTGGCCTAAATTTACAAAATGTTCCTTTCTTTATTCATGAATGCGTTCATTTCATCTTTCATTGATCAAATGTTTGTTGAGCGCCTACTGTTTGCCCAGCAATGTTCCATGCACTGAGGATACAGACAAAAGTCCCTGTTCTCATTTACCTTGTGTCTCAGAGGAGGAGACTGACAAAAAACTGAATAACTCAGGAAGATTCGAGCGAATTAGATACTGGTAAGTGCTGGGGTGACCAGTGAGGTCCAACAAGGGATGTAGGAGTTAAAGGTTTTCACTGAAAAGATGTTATTTAGGTAAAAAACAAAGGTGAGACAGCAAACCATGCAGATGTGGGCTGGGAGGAAGAGTGATCAACCAGAGAGAGTGATATATGCAAGTCCCCTGAGGCAGGAGGATGCCTGTAAATGTGAGTGAGAGCTAGAACGGAATGAGTGGAGAGAAGAGAAATAAGAAAGAAAGAGAGGTAGGAGGGAACCAGACTGCAAAGCCTTGTAGATCTTTGTCAGGTTTTGGCTTTCACCCTGAATAGCATCAAAAGCCATTGGAGGATTGGATCAGAGGACTTGTATCATCGGACTTGTGTTTGCACTGGACCACCCTGGCTCTGCTTCAGAGAAGAGATTAAAGGAGACACAGCTTTAATCATGGAGACCAGCAGGAAAAGTTATTTCAGTAATTCAAGCTTGCAGTGGACAAGGCTCAGAATCAAGTGAAAGTACTGGGGTGGTGAAAGTAGTTAGATTCTGAATGTACTTTTCCGGTACTTCTGACAGGATTAGCTCATAGACTGGATGTGGAGTGTGCGAGAAGACAGGGAAATGATGCTACTAAAGTGGTTGACCTCAGCAATTAGAATTCACCTATACTGAAATGGGAGAAAGCTCAAGGAGGAGGAGATTTGGGAGTGTGAGTATCAGGAGTTCAGTTTTGAACGTGATGAGTTTGAGATGCCTAGTAGACATTCTGGCAGAGATGCCAAGTAGGTGATTGGATTGGATATGTGAGTCTGGGGAGCAAGAGGTGAAGATCTACCTTGGGGAGTTATCAGCATTTACAGGGTATTTAAAGCCAACAAACTAGATAAGACCCCTAAGGCAGTGAATGTAGACAAAGAAGTCCAAAGTCTGATCCCTGGGGCACAGAGCTTGTACAGATAAGAAGAAAGACCAAATAAGACAGGAAGATCATCTGCAGAGGAAACAGGAAAACTAATATAGTTTGGTGTCATGGAAATCAAGTAAGGGATGTATTTCTAGGAGGACAGGGTGTTCAACCTTATTAAATACTGCTGATGGTCAAGTAAGCGTAAGATTGAGAAACAGTGCTGGGATTTAGCAAAGAGAACATCACTGGTGACTTTAACAAGAAAAGTTTTAGTGACGGTGGAGGTGAAAGCCTGGTCGAAGTATGTTTAAGAGGGATATGGAGTAACGGAATCAAAGAGACCACAAAAACTCTTTTGAGGAGTTTGGGGCAGTAGCTGGAGGGGACATGAGAATAAGTGAAGTGATGATGGTGATGATGATGGTACTTGATGATGGTGGTGGTGGTTGGTGGTTATGAGAAGAGTAACAGCATATTTGTATGTTGATGAAAAATGTAATGCTTTCGTTGGGGGGAGAGAGGAACACCATCAAGCGGGTGAGAGGAAATAGAGTCTTGTACATAGCTGTAGAGACTTGTCTTACTAAGAGCAGTTTCGGAAAGGAGAGAGGAATTTGAGCATAGATGAAGGTAGGTGAGCAGCTGTGGTGGCGGAAGCCAGAGGGGCTTCCTTTTTGATTGCTTCTCTTTTCTCAGGAGATTTTAAGCTGAGAAGGAGAAAAGGACAAGTATAAGAAACCTGAAATGAGAGTTAACATGAGCCAGTTGGCCAGGGAGTTGGGGGGGTGGTGGTGAATGTGAGTAATGTGCTTGGTGACCAGGCAGCACTGAGGGCTCTCTTAGAAGTGATCACGGACTTACTGTGAGGCGTGTCGGCATGGCCGTGTGATTGAAGCACACACACTTCCCTTTTTCATGTAACACTTCTTGCCAATCAGCTGAAACTTTTGTAAAGTACCCACTGTTTTAGATCATAGGTGGAAGGAAGGTTTTAGGCAGGACATAGATGTGGTCAGATTTACATACAGGATCACTGTGGCCTCAGCATGTAGGATGGATTCATGGAAATAAGATAGAGGACAGAACTTAGGGAAAAGCCTACTGAGACAGTTAAGCAAGAATTGACAACCTGCATATTGATTCTTTCATTTTTGGGTCTATATGTGGTTCAGAGATTGTCATATTTAAGAAGATATCCTCTTTTTCCAGATAGCAGTGAAGAAGCATATGCCCACCAAGCCTCTATAGCAGATGATTTTGGTATTTGCTTTTGATTAACCTTATTCTGGGGCTGCCATATGCCAGCTCTGCATACCCCAGCATTTCCATCTGCCTTTACTCTCTACAAGAGGCAGGTTTACAGGAAGGAGTGATGCTGGCCAGGTAGTGTGATTTTGTTTGCATGAATGAACTCGTTTTGCATTGTTACACGCCACTGTTTTTTTTAGCCCCATGACTCCCCAAGACCAGAAGAACTTTCTTATAAGATGAAGCCATTTTTTACTGTCTTATGGAGTTCTTTTTATGGAGGGAGAAACTCAGAAGATGAGGAATTGAGATAGTAAATGATGGTGAAGGATTATCTGAGAAAATTTCTCATTGAGAATTGGGAGCTGGAGATTTGATTTTTTTTTTTTTTCGTATCTCATTTTGGAAAAATTCTGAAAAAAAAAAAAAAAAAAACAACATAGCTGGCCTGCTAAAAGGCAGTAAGCCTGGCAGGAAGGTAAAGAGAAAGGGCCAGCAAGCTGCCAACAAGGAATTAAAAGAGATCATGGAATACAGCCCAGAGCTCTGTGAGGCTGCTAGGGGCGGTCCAGGAGAAGCGGCACCACATAACAAGGGATCATAAGCTGAGTCCTGATTCATTCAATGGGAAATGAAGATGGAAGCAAAGAAAGGAGCCTAGCCTCCGCTAAATTAAAGATGTCTTTTAGAAAGCAGACATAGTAAAATGGAAGGAGAGCAAGAATGCAATTTAGATACAATACATAGGATGGTTTTTCACACAGCTGAAGAAGGTATGTGCCAAGGCCACGAAAAATCACCAGATTCAGAATTTGACTCATTTGAAGTGTTCCAGCAGAGGAGAAGATGTTGAAAAAAGCTCAAGACAGCTCGGATCCTGAGTGAGCAAGGGGTGTATTATGAAGAGGTATTCCTTGGAGTTCTTGAACAGCAGATCTTGAGATCTTTGGGGATCTGCAAATTCACAAATAGCATCGTAGTCTATACTTCATTCTGTAAAGTGAACTAAATATGACTCTAATGGAAAAACAGCTCCGGGTGTGTGGGCATAAGGAGAGCTACCTGGCAATAATCAAAGAGGAGCAAATTTACATGGAGCTGGAGGGGCTGGATGGGGCTAGCTTACCCCACAAAAAAAGGCTCACTGAGCTTATCTGCTTCTCTTGGAAGTTGATTCAAACACATCCTAAGAATGACTCACAAAATGAAAGTAGCGAATGTAGCATTTCCCCAGACCAAGAGTCTACTGAACTCCCTTCTTTAAATTTATTTGGATTTACAAAGTGACATTACAGAAAAGAAGAAATCAACTTTTAGCAAAGTTGATAGAGAAAACTGTATAATAGGAAAATGACCATTTTTTATAATGTTTAGCAATCTGAACCTGTATTTATTTTAATGTGTTTTAGAAACTATGTCACAAGTGCATCACATCTATGGTTTTATGGATATTATTACTAGGACAAGATGTAATTGTCAAGAGTGAGTTGATTTAAAGAAATATAAAATTAAAAAAAAAAAACCCTATACAAGTGAGTAGTAGATTGATATAACAATTGAGCCAAGGTGTATGGCATAATTGTACTTATACGTATGAGTAACAGCATAACAAAGAAAAGTTATTTCAATATAGAGAAATAATGTGCCATCATCCAGACTTGTTCAGACTCAGAGGATATGTAAGCAAATCTTGATTCTATTGCAAAGAGATAGTTTGGCAAACTGGAAAGATGAAATTTTTGGGGGGCAGATGGATCTAGATTCAAATGTTGGCTCTGCTACCCATCCCCCACCCCCCCACCCCCACCCCCGGCCTTTTTTGCTTTTTTTTTTTTTTTTTCCTGAATGGGTTTAGGGAAACTACTTAATGTCCTTGTGATTAAGTTACTTTATTTCACTGTAATACCATACAAAGTGCTCAGCAAATGCCTTACCCAGAGAAAACACTAAAGAAATTCTATCACCATTATTGCAGATATAAAAACAAGGTCAGTTTCTTTTCTCTGTGTTAACCAGCAGATAATAAGGCGTTTAAGTCAGATGGAGTGATATGACAGAGGAAAAGATGTATAAACAAAAGATTTGGGTTTAGTCTGCAGAGTCAAAAATTTTTCACTTAATAAATGTGCAACTTAGCCATTCATTTATTTTCTATGAACCTTATATAGAAAATCCAAGTGGGAAGGGTACACAATTACCCCAACAAGAGTATATCTATAAGATGATGTCTATAAGACTATCGTATACATATGGCTATATATGGAGAGAGGGGCAGAGAGCACGAGGGAAAAGGGGAGGATGGGAGGATAAGAAAGAAAAGGCTATTGTGGACAGATAGTTGGCTTAGAGCTCAAAAATCTTGATTCATTTGTCCATTTGAAGAGGAAGGAAATTTCAGCTTCCTTAAACATTAAATAAATGCAATAGAACCTCCATCAGTGGGTTCTTTGATAAATTATCTACCTACCTATCTATCCACCTATCAGTTAGTTTCACAGGGTAAGTGCTCAGTGGATTTCAGTCACATTTTAGTTGTTTCTATCACAATTAAGCTCTGTCCTGTGATCTAGGGGAGCATGGCTGATTTGAGTGGATCGTGCCTCCCTAGTACATTTGTAAAAGCAAAGCAAAGTTGAATTTATAAAGCAGTCAGAGACACTTTCTGAGAGATTACAATAGATACCCTTTGGGGTCATTGCTTGGATCCTGTCTTCTCTGGGAATTGATCTCTATTTCAGAGGAGTGGGCACTTACCACTGAGTGGGGGTGGTGATGACACAATTTGTTCCTTGCCTGTAGTTGACTGGGCCAGGAATAGACACGCCTGACCCAAGCCATTCCAATTTGGAGAAAGACAAAGAATGGGAGCAATTGAATCAGACTCACCTTGATTGATACGTAAAAACCCTACTGCAAGGTCTCTGCTAGGGTGATCAACTCTTCCTGTTTGCCTGGGACTGAGGAATTTCCCCAAAACTAAAAGTGGGACAATCCCCAATAAACTAGGGTGGTTGGTCACCCTATGAACTGTCCTAGTCACTGTCCTAATCAGAGACCAATTATTCAGATCTTGCATGGATTCCTGCCTCTGTATCCTTTCAATAAACTAAATATTTAAGCTTAAACTATCCAGAATTAAATCAAAAGAATCTTTTTTTAAAAACATTTATTTATTCTTGAGAGAGCGAGACAGAGCATGAGCAGGGGAGGGGCAGAGAGAGAGGGAGACACAGAATCTGAAGCAGGCTCCAGGCTCTGAGCTGTCAGCACAGAGCCCGACATGGGACTTGAACTCATGGACTGCAAGACCATGACCTGAGCCAAAGTTGGAAGTTAACTGACTGAGCCACCCAGGCGTCCCATGAATCAAAAAATCTTAAAAAAGCATAGTGCTGTATGCAAAAAAAAAAAAAATACTGAAAGACCAGGAAGAAGAAAAGAACATCGATATAAAATGGAAACTGTTAACTCAAGCTGTCAACCTTGAATGGAATTCTTTATTGCCCGTAATATTTGTGCTAGAAAACTACTGCTTAGTTGAGTTTGCAAAAAGGATGCCTTTTCTAATCTCCTTAATATTCAGTGAATTATGTTAGTAAATTGAGAGGGATTATCTACTTACTCTGTTTGGAAAATTGACTCATTACCTCTGCTACAGAAAGGGATGAGGGTGTCTTAGCATCAGAAGCATTTTACCCTGAAGTCATGATGATGAATCAGGAATTCGATCAGGCTGTGTCTCCAGTGAATTGCACTGTCAAATAATGTTAATAGAACCAACTAAAGCTTCTCTCACGGCTTTCTTAAGCTTTACTGTGCCTTAGAATCTCTTTGAGAGTGAGTTAAACATTTAGTCTCTTGGGCCTCCTTCCTAGAGTGTGAGGCAGGGCCCTGAATCTGCTGTTAATAAAACACTCTAGTTCATTGCTACTCAACATGTGCTCTGGTCCAGGCTCCAACTGTGAGACTGGGAGAAAAGTAAAATCTCAGGCCCACCCTAGACCCACTAAAGAGCATAATGCTTGAGGTGTGCTGTCCTAGGAGATTCTGAGGCAATGTTTTAAGGACCACATGTTGAGAAAATATATTCTAGTATCCTCTGATCCAACAGTGACAACGGCAGTTAATGTTTTTGAGTCCCAATTATGTCCCAGGCATTATCCTAATACTTTAACATGACTTAACTCAGTGGATCTTCATGACAACACTTAGAGGTCATTTTTTTCAGATGAGGAAATGGAAGCCTTCAAAAAGAACCTTCAAAAAGAAGGTTCTCAAGCTCACCAACAGATGAGTAATAAATAGGGCCTTGCTTCAAAGGCAGAAGGTTTGCCAGCTGGAAGGAGATGGGTACCATGTTCAAGCAGCACTTAGGGAAGACATTCCTTGTGGCCTGAAAATCAAAAGCTGTAAGGCAGTGTTTATTGTGTTGCTAATAATGAATGCCAAATATGGTTTCTGGGGATTCTTCATGGACTCAGTGGCCTCACCTGTGACATGTAGATGACATACCTCAGCTCATGGTGTCTTTGTGAGGCTGGAGTGGGCTGCCTGAGCAAAGGGCAGGGAGAGGGCAGGACAGGTGTGGACATGGGGCTCACAATGTTTCACAATGTGGGAAGAGTGAGGTTGAGAATCCGGGATGGGACCCTCAGTTCTGCTCATCATTTTTTCCTGTGCAAAAATGTTACTGAACTGTGCTTTAGTTTCCTCACCTGTAAAATGAAGTTTAAAGAAAAATCTGCTAGTATTGTCGGAGGATTTCAATGAGACATGTTCATTAGGTACCTATCTACCAGTTCCATATAAAGGATTCAATAAATGGTTATTACTTATGTTTTCCTATTGTAATAGTTTTCACCTTGAATTTTAAGCCATTATCCTCTGCCAGATAATTATGAAGTCTCAGCATTGGAAGGGATTTTAGAAGTTGTAAAATTTTTCTCCCAACTTTTCACCCTCAAGCCTTCACACTCTATGAGACAACTGACTCACACATTACAAAGCAATGAACCTCTGCTTCCTAAACAAGAGAACCTTCTCTTTGAATCTGTGGTTCTCAAGGGACTGCCCCAAGGCAGTAGAAACTAATTTATTGATGGCTAAAAGTTACCTAAACTATGGGTAGCCCCCAGTGTCTCATCTATGAAAATGATTTTTCCTCTTGAATAAGCCCATACCCAGAATGAGGCAGGTTTATTAGTATTAATTAAAACAAGAACAAAAAGTGTACATTCCCTTCATTAAGGGATACAGCCTCTCTTCACACTGGGAACTTTCATAGTATTAACTATTTTAAAAGATTTCACAAAAAAGGATTTTTTTTTTCTTAGAGATAACAGCTTTGGCTTTCTTCCTCTGAAGGAACAATTCCACATACAGGACAAATAATACTACTGATGACGACCATGAGGATGATAATTACAGCAGTGTCGACATGGTTGTGAAAATGGTACCTGGTATTTCATGTATTTATTTCATGCCAGGTGACGTTTTGAGCACTTTTTGCTTCAGGCATCTGTTCAAACTGTGAGGAGAGTATTGTTATTGTTACCCCCATTCAGGTTAAGTAAGTTGCCCAAGACCATTTGTATGGAAGCCAGGATAGGAACTGGACAGTGTTATGACAGAACCCAACTCCCAACCACCAAGCAATGCCAACTTGGGTAAGAGAGATACATCCCTTTCCAGCAATTTCTACCATTTCGTCTCTAGGAGTTTCCTCTTCCGGCAGCTTCTGACTTCCTTTTCCCCATTTCCATGTACTCTGGCTCTTGGATGTAAGGAGTCTCAGCTGCACACCAGAATTTAAGATATTGAATTTTCATTGCAGTGGCATCATTTGGTAGAATTCTACTTTTTTAAATTTTCTTCTTTTAAATTGTTAAAATTTGAAATCTTCTGTTTTCTTTCCAACATGTGCAATGATCACAGATTCTCTCAGTGCCTAAATCCCCTAAGGTTCAAACCAAATGGTTAGGGAGGCAAACACTTTTGCTTTCTGGAAGGTTAGAGAAAGAATTCTTTTTTTTTTTTTTCTTTTAGCTGTCAACATATTAAGATCTTATTTCAGTAAGCTTAGTTTCAATAAGAAATGATATTCTTTTTAATATTTTGTATTGATTTTTAAGAGAGAGAGAGAGAGTGAGAGAGACAGAGCATGAGCAGGGGAGGGGCAGAGAGAGAGAGGGAGACACAGAATCTGAAGCAGGTACAAGGCTCTGAGTTGTCAGTACAGAGACCGACATGGGGCTCGAACTCACTAGCCGTGAGATCATGACCTGAGCCAAAGTCAGACACTCAAGTGACTGAGCCACCCAAGCTCCCCAGAAATGATACTCTTGTAAATGACTAAGAATCCTCAACCATCTTGAATGTTAGTTTAGTCATATGCTCTAAGAATTGCTCTCTTATGATTTTCTTTTCCTTCAATCCTCACTTGACTTTGGGTCTGAAAATGGCCTTGAAAGCTACTTGGTACATTGTTACCAGCAAAGATGTTTTCACAATATTTTCTCACATGTCCTTTTGTAAAAATTACCTTGATCACCTTTAGTATTTTTGATTACTGTTACCACACCACTGATGTATTTGGTAACACTCGCCAGTGTGCAGTGTGGTTTCATTAAGGAATCTTTCATTTGTCATTGTGGAGGGGGGAAGATGATCATTGTTGAGTTATCTTCCCTGCCACAAAAACAGCAGTAACCGCTAACTTCTTACAGTATGCTAAAACGGAAAGGACATTCAGATGCTTCTGATTCTTCAAACAACTTTGCAGAAGAGGGGTTATTATAGTTGTTATTATGTAAATAAGGAAAATCAGGAACCAAGAAGATAAATGCCATATGTCTACAAGTGAAACCAGAATTCAAAACCATTTTTTTTTCGGGACACCTGGGTAACTCAGTCAGTTGGGCATCAGACTTCAGCCCAACTCATGATCTCATTGTTCGTGTGTTCGAGCCCCACATCTGTGCTGACAGCTCAGAGCCTGGAGCCTGCTTCAGATTCTGTGTCTCACTCTCTCTCTGCCCTTCCTCCACTAGTACTCTGTCTCTCTCTGTCTCAAAAATAAATAAAAATTTAAATTTAAAATTAAATTAAAAATTAAAAATTAAATTAAAATTAATTTAAAATTAAAAATTAAAAAAAAACACCATTTGTTTTTCTGATTTAATCTCTTTACCCCATGGAGTTGGATTCACTTGCATTAGAATGTTTTCTGGGATATTATGCCAGCATGGATGTTTGAGTCTGTGATCAGAGTTTACAAATGGCATAAACCACTGTTTCTTACAATTGACATTTCACCTTCTGCTAGTGTTATTCTCAGCTACAAAATGCCAGATGGGAAAGCAATCTTGTTACTCATTACTCAGGAAAAGCAATAACTATGGAATGAAAACTAGCTTCAGACGACAAAGAACCACTTGCTGTTATCACAGGTCTAAGAACATTCTCCCGTTTCCTTGTAATTAGGACTTTGAATTTCCCTTATCCCCAGAATGTTTGAATATTCTTTTAATTTGATGAAACACCTCTCTTGTGCCATTTACAATCACTGTTATGTTATTTTTGCTCTGTGTCTAAAACCACCCATTTGTCTTCATATCTGTAAGCAGCATATGTGCTGAATGCTCACTTTTACAAATCTCAAAGTATTCCATGATTTTGAAATAACTGTGAATAGTGATTGGCACATGGTAGAATCTCAATAAAATATCTTCATGAACAGTAACTTAGATTTGTAAAGCAATTAAAATGTCAGTGTCTTCACATGCTTTTATTTGATCCTTACAATACTCCTACAAATAGGCCAAGGACGTATAAGATTCGTTCTGTCGATGGTAAATGGAGGCACAGACATGAGAAGTAACATCCAAATCCACTGAACTATTATCAGGTTTCAGATTGGGAAGACCGAATGGAAACTAATTTAAAGGAAAACATCAAGAATTTAGCAGTGGCCATGTTAAGTTGTAGTCCCTATTAAATATGTGAGAGGAGTTTGATACGAATCCTGAAATGTCCAGGGCATGGAGAGGAAGTTGTTAGAATACCAATGGACTTAAAGCTATGGGTCTGGATAAGGCCACCAAGAGAATATGCCAGGATAGAAAAAGAATGAGTTATGAAAGAAAACCGGGGGCACTCCAAAATTCAGGGGTGGGGAAATGACAAAGAATCAGCAAGGAAGAATAAGAGGAACTTTCAGTAAGAATGGAAGAAAGTAAGTAGTTGTTTCCTGGAAGATAAATAAGCAAAGATTTCTATGGAAAGAAGGTCATAATGGGTTAATGTTCCTGATATGCCAAATAAGATAACAACTGAAATTAATTCTTATATTTGGCAACATAGCAATAACTGTCAACGTCACTAAGAGAAGTTTCAGACTGGAATAAAAATATGAGACAGGACAAGAAGCAAGGAATTAGACACAGTAAATATAAACAGCCTTATTGAAAAACAAAGGACAGAGACTATGGGTCCCCATTCTTGAAGCATAGTTGATTCTTATGTCAACATGGACATAAGAGCCACTCAGCGCTTTTGATATCAATGGTGATGTCATGAACTATAAGTTCTAATGAGGGAGACGTATCCAGGGACTCCTGGGGATCTCTGCAGGCTCTGGAGAAGGTGTCCATGGTAGCCTCTAATGCAATTTGTCAGGTATGATCTCTCACTGGCAGAGCCTGGAGTTGAAGTATTATTGGAGAGAAATTTCCTGATTTCAGCAATAATTCAAAAGGTTGAGGGAGGTTTAAAGTTTAAAAACTAAAGACAAAGAGCACAAAGATATAGGAAATAAAAATAAAACATAAGTTGGTAAGCAATAGAAAGTAGGATGGTCTTGGGGCGCCTGGGTGGCTCCATCGGTTGAGTGTCCAACTCTCGATTTTGGCTCAGGTCATGATCCCAGGATGGTGGCATTGAGCCTCTGCTCAGCGTGGGCCCTGTTTATGATTCTCTTTCTCTCCCACTGCCCCTCTCCCACACTCATGCTCTCTCTCTTTCTGTCTAAAATAAAAATAAGAAGGAGAAGGAGAAGAAAGAAAAAGGGGACCAGTCTTGAGTATCTTACCTTTTTCAATAGGTATTTGCAGGTACTTTTTAAATGAAGTAATGACATAAAGTCAGTAGATTTGATATTCAATAAATATTAGATCTTTTTCCAGAATCCCGAAACCAACCTTGCTGTTCTCCCTCAGATCCTTTGTCTCTAGTATATCAGACAAAGTATTTGAAATGAAGAGGAATTGCAGTAGATTTGAAAGTAATCATAGAAGGATGAGTGGTTATAACAAAAAGATATAGTGGGAGAAAAAGTCTCCGAGTAGCCCTTGATCTTTTTTCATTGGGGGTGGGGAGAAAAAAAGGTTCAGGAAGGTTACATAATTTGCTCAAGTACTGTGCTTTCTGACTCTTAGTTCATCCTTCTTTCAGTCAATTCTATTTTGGTATGAAAAGTCCTGTGAATTAGATGAACTCCAGTGAATGGACAATAGGGGAAGGGAAATTGAGAAAGGCATTGTAAACAAGGGCAGATGGAAGGCCCTGAAGCGGTGAGAATAATTTAAATTTGATACAGAAGGTGATAGGCAGCCCTGGAGGATTGAGAAAGGAAAGAATGTGTTCAAAACTATGGGCAAGGAAGATTATGTTGACAGCCTTTGGTACTGATTGGACATTTCATAATATAAAACAGTGCTTGAGGTCTTGGGAAAAAAATATCTTATACCCGTTGATTTTTTTTGTATTTTTCCAGTATTACATAAATTACCATACATTCTAGGAATTAGGCTCTTTGTTTTGATTTGTTTTGCTTCGTTTAAGGAGGTCATGCAATTGAGTTATGCGACAGCACTAAATAGCTCAAACCCAATCATTTCATTTGGCTTAGCACAATTTTCACAATATAGAAATGATTCTGATATTTATTCAAGCTGAATAGAGATGTATGATCCCATCAAGTTAATTATTAGCAAAAGAAAATGAAAGTATGATATTGTTTAAATAGCAAATGTGTTAATACAGAGTAATTATGTAGACTGAAAATGAGCAGTTCCATCAGGCAGACGCCCAATTTTTCCCCTACCAGTGTCAACACTGAATGTCTTTCAATACACCGGAAAATTACTAGGCAGATCTGAAATAACAAAGCAATCACTGAAGGCTTTGTTTAAAATTCCTCTAGAGAATAGGACAAATAAAATGATTACAGTGATTTGAATCATTGGAATTTTATAGCCATTCACTTAGAAAAACAGTCTCCCAATTAGTTGACAATTGATAGCTTCTGATATTTCCTGAAGTGGTTTCTGCATTAGGAGTATTGATCTGTACTTTTATTCAGTAGGTTACCTGAGAGAAGGTTATTCTAATTGTAGTGAACACACATAAATGCTGTACTTACCAATACACATCTTTTACTATTTCAGATTTATGATCCAAATGTCTTACCTAGATATGAGCTTTTATTGCTTGTACTGTTAACTATTGTACTATTGTAATAACTATTGCAACGTTATTATGCAGGATATTAGTGAATTTAGAAGCTTTATTTCCTTCTAGTTGTCTCAACTAGAGTTCTGAATTTAATGCTTTTATTTTTCCTTTGTAATTGGGGAAGAGAATAAGCAAGTTCACTGGATTTTTTAGCTTGAGTGTTTGAGAAGTCTGAACATGGACTGCGATTTTCTAAGGTTATGTATCTTAGAGTTAGAAGTAATCACAGGGGCACCTGGGTGGCTCAGTCCGTTAAGCTTCTGACTTCCGTTCAGGTCATGATCTTGCACTCCATGAGTTCTAGCCCCACATTGGACTCTGTGCTGACAGCTCAGAACTTGGAGCCTGCTTCAGATTCTGTGTCTCCATCTCTCTCTGCCTTTTCCCCACCCACACTCTATCTCTCTCTGTCTCTCAAAAATGAATGAATGTTAATTTTTTTTTAAATAAAAAGTATTCAGATATTTGCTTATAAGTGAAATTGGTGGATTGTGGATTGAATACTCTGTTACCAAGTATATTAGATAGGTACTTCATGTATAACAGAAAACCAAATTAGCATGGCCTTAAACAGGTAGAGCTTAAGTTTCTCACATACCAAGAAGTTTGAGAGTAATTTTATTTTGGTTTTGTGAATCAATCCCATCCTATCCATGGTTTGGTATCTCTTGTGAGCATCTTTCACTCATGCTCACAAGATGACTGCCTGAATTCCAGGCATAATATCAAAAGTCAAGGCAGGAAGAAGAGAGAAAGGAAGTGTCAGGTTTGACTGTGTCAGTCCCCTTTATCACAAAGCACTATATTTGCAATCCAGCAGACTTCTGTTTGCGTCCCATTGGCCAGGACTGTACCACATGACCATCCCAACTTGCAAGGCAATCTGGGAAGATGTGTAGTTTTATAGTCTCTCTAGCGGAGTCAGGCCAGGAAGAGAGTTGAGAGTGAACATTGCATTAATTAGTTAGCCAGCCATATCTGCCACAATCTGAATAATATGGAACCCATACCCAGGGTTTCATTTGTTTTGCTATAGTTAATTCTATGTAAGGATCCACTGTAAGGGATTTACTAATGTAGATGTTCAGGTTTCATGTCCAGTGGGACATACATAAACCTGGGTTTGAATTATTCACCTGCATTCCCACAAGATACAAGACACACTGGCAAGTTGAGGTCAGGTCAGGATGTAGACTTCCGTCTTATTGGCTCCTTTCTCTACTTTTTGATCACTTCTAGTATTTGTTAACATAATTTGGCTTTATCCCTGGAATTCTCCTAAAGCCATGTGAAAAAAAAAAACGTTCTCTAAATTATAGCCTCAACTGCATATTTAGATTAGCATAACCATGTGAAACACCTATAATTGGTAAAATATTATGTAACTGTATTTCAATGTCAATTAATTTTATTTTTATGTGCATACTACTTAAATACCTACTTTATGGTATTTCATTCATACTTTGTGATTATATTTCTAAGTTTTTTATATAATCATCTAGGTTTTTTTATCAAAATCTTATTCTGATTTTATGTATTTACTATACAACATTGGTATCTCAATTGTGCATTGACCACTCAGTCACATTTACAGCAACTACCCATTCTAGAAAAAAAAGCCCTAAAAAGGCACATTCGAGTCATATTTTTGCACAGAAAAAAAATTACTATAACACATAGTATGCTAAATGTTTTGTAGAAATGATAAAATTCTGACCTTAACCTAAGCTTTTAAAAGATCATATATCTCTACGTAACATATTGCATAAAGATGTCTAACTCTATGTACATATATCAAATAGCAATTGGGTACAATTGCATTCAGAATCCTCAGAGAACTTTCACTCTAGAAAAATATTACCATCACAGCACCATCACAGGCTTATCATGTCTCCTTACACAAATGGATGTGTAAGATTGAGAAACATCACTTTTAGATGAACTCATGCTTTGAAAATATCTGGCAAGGAACACCGTCTAATAATCCCAAAAGCAAAATGTTTCATCATCATAACAAGATTCGAGAAATTCATTACTGGAAAACTGAGTTAACTAGTATGAGCTAAGTTAACAAGCACATAAAAATTCGTGCTCTCCTTCAGACTAGTAATCAAGAAAACACACACACACAGAGGGCCATGTGTAAAATAAGAAGCCATAGAAGCTTAAGTCCCATTGACTTCATGTTGACTAATCACTTTAGTCACACAGCTTTAATTAGAAAAAGATTAAAAGTAACAAAAGCTGTATCAGCCCTTTTTGTTTCAAAAGGAGTTAGTTTTTTGTTTTTGTTTTGTTTTGTTTTGTTTTTGTTGTTGTTGTTGTCTTGCTTAGGAACCCTATCAGTATTTAGTTAAACTAGTTTAGAAGATCCACAGTACTTCCTTTATTTATGCATTTCAATTTCCCTTCTTTGAAAACTGGACACAGTTCTCTAGCACATGGCAGGAAGTTAAGTTACTGGAAGTTGGGGCACCCAGAATTATTGGCCCCAAGACAGTGGATTTAAAATGCTCACTGGCGGAGGGCAACTGGGTGGCTCAGTGGGTTAAGTGTCCAACTTGGGCTCAGGTCATGCTCTCACAGTCTGTGAGTTCTAGCCCCTCTTCAAGCTCTGGAATGATAGCTCAGAGCCTGGAGCCTGCTTCAGATTCTGTGTCTCCCTGTCTCTCTGCCCCTCCCCTGTTCACTGTCTGTCTCTCTCTTTCAAAAATAAATTAAAAAAATAAATAAATAAAATAAAATAAAATACAAATGCTCACCAGAATCCTCAAAGTTCAGCAAAACTTCCTCTGGATCTTAGGAGAAAGGAAAGTAGCTGCTTGGTAGATTCTTGCTTTTGAAATCCCTGGAGAAATCCTAGAACCATTTTTTAGTTGTGGGCTTCCGTAAAAGATTTTGTTTGAAGAAAGTTTGTCTTGCTTTAAATTTTTGTTGTTGTTGAAAAACTAGTTGTGCCAAGGGAATACAGATGCAGGGAAGAAGAAAAGAAGGCCTGAACAAGACCCAATGGAACCTCCTGTGAACCCATGCTTTCTTTTCCAACACAAGAAAACGGCATCCAAAGAGAAAATTAAATCCGAGGAGTAATGACCTAGCATTTCCACTGCCTACCGCTCTAATGCGCTCAGAGGATAAGACAAACAGAGTAACGTGTTGGGAGGGATATAGCTATGATAGGAAGACCACTGCACTTAAATTAGAAAATTCTGTTTCCTGACTTGATCCCACCTGGAGTCAAAGGCCACAGCTATTGGTCTGCTTAGAACTTGGACTCACCAGTTTATAAAACAGTGGCACAGTTCTTTGCAAAGTACCTGTGTACCAGGCACTGCGCCAGGTGCTGAGGACCCAGACATAAATGTGACCTGCTGCCAGGCCCTGAAAGAACTTACAGATAGTGTATTCATCTGAATAGTAAAGTGGCTAATGAGTTCCATAATTGTTCTGGGTCATGTAATGTCCTAAGTATTTTTACAAGAATTACTTTTAAAGTCTTCGTGGCAATCCCACTAGTTACGCAACACGCGTATTCTGATTTCATAGGTATGGAAATGAGGCATTGATCAGGTATAATTTCCCCAACTCACATTGCTAGCAAGTGCAGAGATGTCTCTGAGCATAGTTCTCAGAATGCCAGATCCTGTACTCTAAATAATTTAGGTTTTTTTGCTTTCCCTGAATATTTCCCTGAAGGAGATATGGAAAAGGGAAATAGGTAGTGGTTTTGTGAAAGTGTTTTGGAAACAATGGTGTTCTGTGTAAGTGTTGGTTATTGTTAAACCAGAAGAGATAAATAAAAGTTATATAAATCACAATTAGAAATGTCCAATAATATGTAAAGTTGTAAGTTAAATACGGAAGAGTCAAGAGGAACTACCTCAGATTTCTAAGATATAAATAATACTTTATAAATTATTCCTGTGCCTGATTCAGACTCCATGGTGGGTTAAATATCAGTAAGGACCAGATATTTCCCAGGCCCTGACTATGTATGTATCATTCTCAGCAATCTACAAGACCATCCAAATGTAGATACATTTGATTTTCGTGGTATTGAGTTGATCTACTCCAAGAAAGGACTTGGTTTGGGCATCAGTAATGAAGAAAGAAATCCTCTTTGAGCTAGAGGGTGAACATTTTAAGTGGAGAAATCTACTGTCCATACAATTTCACATGTGTCTCAGAATTAAGCAACTCTGGCATTGTCGAGATAGATAATAAGGAAAGCTCAAGGTGTATACATTTCCTTTTCCTGTCGGAGCCTGGATTGTGTCCTGCTATTGTGTCTAAAATCTGTTCTCTCAGAACCTCTATTTGCAGAAACCACATTTGTAAGTAAAAGCAGATTATAGTAACTTAAAGGTCAATGGCAAAGCTGAAATATAACCAGCGTTAAGCACAGCTTCTACTAGAGACATTCTTAATAACAAGGTCCCCGCAAACATCGGAGGTGAGGAATTGGCTTTAATTCCACTAGTGAGGGAGAAAGAAAGAAAATCTTGTCGTATTTGTGATTTGGGTATAGCTCTTCACTTCTAGAAAATGTGCCCTTTATTAAGAGCATGAAAATAGACATTTTAGAAATTTGCTATCCAGTGTCACTCCTCAATTAACTTCTATTCATTCAGCCAGCAAGAATCAGCGTTCAGCCCATTAAAAATAAGAGGCTTCCTTTTCTATTCCCTTTGCTGTTATTGATATTGTTAATCATTTTAATTAGTGGCTTCCCACGATTCCAATCAAGCCCAATTAGACTCAAACCTGATAAACAATGAAGAGGTGAAAACAGCAGCTTAAAACATGGATTAATCTCACTAGTACCAAGTGGAAAAGCTGAATTTTAAATTGTTTCTGTTCACCTTTAAACCAGGGCATTCCTGGTCTCACTGACTAGAATAGCATCTGGATGTTTATATGAAATGTAATCCATGGTTATACCTTCCAAAGAACCTTCACCTTCTGTGTCCCCTCATGCATATATTTGCTTATCCACGTATTTTCCATCATACCCTGGTGTGCATTTTTTCCACACCAACTACCGAAACAGTTTACATCTTGGGCTTTCTCTTTCTTTCTCCCCTTTTATGTGTGTGTTTGCCTACCTTTCTCTGACCTTAGAAAGGCCCATTCTCCTTTAGACAAGAGTGATTTCAAATCATTCTCAATGATGCTATGGAAGTTCATGGCATGCATTTTTAGGTAACCATAATGTATCTACCCTGGTGCTAAATTATTTTATAAGACACTTAAAGTTTGTTAATGTTTATTTATTTTTGAAAGAGAGAGAGAGGCAGAGACAGAGCATGAGCATGAGCAGGGGAGGGGCAGAGAGAGAGGGAGACACAGAATCCTAAGCAAGCTCCAGGGTCCGAGCTCTCAGCACACCAACTGCGGGATCATGACCTGAGCCAAAGAGGTCAGAAGCTCAAACAACTGAGCCACCCAGGTGCCCCTATAAGACACTTTTTTTTTTTTTTAATTAAAAAAAAATTTTTTTTTCAACGTTTATTTATTTTTGGGACAGAGAGAGACAGAGCATGAACGGGGGAGAGTCAGAGAGAGAGGGAGACACAGAATCGGAAACAGGCTCCAGGCTCTGAGCCATCAGCCCAGAGCCTGACGCGGGGCTCGAACTCACGGACCGCGAGATCGTGACCTGGCTGAAGTCGGACGCTTAACCGACTGCGCCACCCAGGCGCCCCAAGACACTTTTTATTTAATTCCCTCAAGAGCTCTATGAGGTAGTTACTTCTGTTAGCCTCATTTTACAGATGAGGAAATTGAGGTTTCAAGAATAGAAGTAACTTCATCAAGCTAGAAAACGTTATATCAGGATTTAAACTCGGCTCTATGTGGTCCCAGGGGCCAGTGTCGAACTCTTAAGTTCAGGTTTATTCGGGTCTTTCCCTTAGGAGCAAAGCAAAGACCATCTCCCAGTAGAAAAATGTACAAACACTAAAAATTCACCATTATTCTGAAAGTAGATGCAATTAGTAATATTACTTTTTAAATAAGAATTGCCAACCCATCCTTGCTTCTTGAACCATATTTGCCAAGTGATACGGTGCATACGATCTTTTAGGTGAGCCCAGAAATGTTATCAGTATTCCTAGGTATGCACAGTAGACACTTTTATCTCTTGGGAACTATTCAATTGTAACATCGACGTCTCTCTCATTACTCAGAATTGCATGATCTTTCCATTTTAAATATTTGATATGGAGTAGCCTAATGAGCAACAGTTGGGTTTGAAACCTGGCTTTAGCATTTAACTGTCTAGAATATCTCAAGCAGATTACTTACTTTTTTTGAGCTGAGGGCCTAGAATATAAACAATAATAAAGAATTAATGAATTGGGCCCAGAAAATTACAATCATAAAATCTGCCTTGGAACATTATTTTTGCAATTTTGCAGAATTAAACCTACATTTAAAGGTGCTTGACCTATAATTTCTTCTTAATAAATCACAGTGTTGATGGCCATTTATTGCTATCATATGTAAATCATTTTATGATTTTTATATATTGAAGCAGGTGGATGGGAGATTTCATCTAGGCAGAATATCAAGAGAGTACAACAGCTAATAGCAAAATCCAACCAAAGGGACACAGAGTAGAAAGGAAATTGTGTAAATTAGGGTTTTAACCTGATTATTGGAGATAGAGTAGAAAGCTAGGCTTGATTCAAATGAGGAAGGCAATTAAAAGAGCAATTATTAACACTCAGAAGCAAGTGTCTCAGTCAGCTATTGCCATAGTAATGCCAAGAAATAACTCCACACTACAATGCTTATAAGAGCATCTCTTGCACACTCATTTTGCCTGATCTAAGACAGCTCACCTATATATCTCATGCTGTGGGTCAGCTAGGCTTAGCTAAAGATGGAATTTTGGTTCAGATATGTTCCATGATTTTTTGTTCTGGAGTCCAGTTTCCAGAACACTAAATAACAGAGAAATCTCAATTGTATATGCACATTTCAAACTTTTGCTTACATCAGGTCTTCTAATATCCTGTTGACCAAAGCACATCATATAGCATCGCATAGTGAATTCTGTTCCAACCCCCATCAGACAGTATATGGACGTACAGTTTTATTACAGAGGGATGAAGAACTGGGATCAGTAAGTTAGTCTCCCACCCAAAGGTTGAATTTGAGGTGTCAGTGAGACTTTAGAGACTGCTAAGCCTTGGAGCTATTGATCTAGAGATTCTTCTGCCTCCTTTGCAGAAGGTCCAGACTTGTTCCAGAATTGCGACCTGAAACTTAGGCTTGGGTTGTGAGACATGAACTCAGAATGGAACGAAAATTTCCCTAGTGAAAGAAAAAATCATCCTGTTTATGACTGTGGTTCAACTATTTGATGTAGCCCACGTAACCTTCTATTTGTGGGATGCCATCCTTAAATGCCTTGCTTTGGTCTTGGAGTTTCATTTGTTTGCTTTCCTCAAGGTTGCTGGTATACATTGATGGAGCTATTGATTACACACCTATTTGCCTTCCTAAATTATTTTCTCCAGGGACTTCATGTCTAACTTTTGATTTTCCATTTCCTGAGCAGCATTTGTAATCACAATGCAGAAAGTCTGTTATTTCACCATTGGTACTGGGATTTTTCCCAAATGACAATTTGAATAGTGATAGTGAAGACTCAATAAAATTGTATCTCCTTGTTTTGTGCTTATGGATAGATGCATTCTTTAAGGCTGTTAAACATCATAACTTCTGTTACACATTTGCAGTGTGTATCTTCCCCAGAATCAATATATGTGGAATCAATTCTAATTTAAGTGCTTTGCAGGTACCATTATGTTTCGCTAAATTGAGATGCTTCCTATGGCCAAGGAATGAGAAGCAACTTAGACTAAGTTTTATTGGGAACTTTTGCTGGCTCTTGAGAGAAATGGCTGTCATTATTCATTGAGCAGCTTGAACCTAATCTGGAGTTTTTCTGCCTTTGTTTAGAGTTATGTGATCTTACTGGCATAATGCCTTCTTAATGTGGTTTTCTCCAGTAGAAATTGACAATAGCATCCCTGCCTCCAGATGTCTGTGCCTCCTATAAGAATTTTTATATATGGCACCTTGCATGTATTATCGGTATTCTATCTCTGTTCCCTAACAAGATTATGAAAGCGATATGGCAGATACAGGGCGTTTATTCATGGTGTCCCCAGTACCTGACATATTTGTCAATTACATTTTATTAAAAGGTTAATTGTTGTGGTTTTAGGTGCACTTTACAAGACACTATGATCAAGACTTCGAACACAAGTCACATTCTTTTTTCTACAGGTTTCCCTATCAGTCTTTCTCATTTCATGGGAGAAGTGGTGGCTCGTGGCCACTAGTCTATCCTAGAAGCTTGTAGTTCAGTCTTTAATATTTTAATCAAGTGACTGTATCTTCATACAATGTTTTAATCTATCTTGAGAAATGGTCCCTATTTGAGTCACCTCCCTGTACTTTCCCAGACATTTCCATTCTTTATCATTTTAGTGCTGATTCTTTTTCTAGATCTCTCTGGTAATAATTACTCTTCTGTGGGTGGTACTGAGATACACACAGCACATAATCTATAGCAAATTACCTTTTAGAGTAGTTTTGAGTAGGGAGCAGTTTTGAGTTTATTATACATGTCTCAACATCATTTACTGACATTTTATGAATGCATTTCATTGTTGTCATATGGTAGGTATACATTCATAGCATTCAGTCTGGGAAGAAAAAAAGTCAAAGCAAACCAGAGAATTGTGGACGGTACTCCATGGTTATAAAGATCAGTGTTTTGTCCACGTCCTTTTCATATTTATTATGTGTTCCTGATTTTACTTTTTGGTGATTGGAATGTTCTGAATGAGAACTTTCTTGCATTAATTTAGCATTTCCTTCTGTCCTGCAGACTCTTAACTTTTCCCTGAATTTTTCCTCGTCCTTTTTTATATTCTTCTGCATCTTCTTACACAGTTCTATATTCTTTATCCTTCATTCCTTTGAATGTATTGCATGCCCTGGCCCTTCTCCTCTGTTCTTTAATTCAGTATATTTTATTGGAGAAAGGCTCACATCAAGTTGACAGCAATCTGCCTCATCTCTCATATCTCCTTGTATCTAATGAGGTTGTTCTTGCAAGAAATGTGCAGCAGAAGCACATCACATTCTATGTTTTACATTGCGTAGATGCTTTGTTTGCGTTTCATAATATCTTAAATCAGTGCCTTTCTTTTGAAAGTCTTTGAATCTGTTTGGAATAGCGTGACTATTTTTATCTTTGGCTCCACACTTATATTTCATGATCCAATTTAGAAGCAGTAGAGTCGTGTGTAAAGAGCTGGACTTACTCAGCCTGAGGTTTTGAATCCTAGGTCAGCCACTTAACTGGCTAGGTGACCTTGGGTGAATTACTAATCCTCTCTGAGACTCAGATTTCTCACCTATTAGTCTTCTGTTATCACCTGTAATGCCTTTAACCCTCACAGGCTATTTTGAGGATAGATAAAGAAAGAATATCTGGCACATAGTATACCTTCCATAGGTGGTGGCAAAATGATGCTGACATCCACTTGAGGGATATTCAGAAAATTACTTTGAGAATTAATGTTGAATAGATTGATTTCACTGAGGCTTCTTCACTCTCTTCGACGCCATCGCGCTGTGTTGATAATGGGTATGTGGCAATGCTTCCCTGAAGGTGATTGTACCACCTCCCTCATATTGGGCTCATCTCTTCCTTTTTCATAGTAGAATATTTCTGATCACTTTTCCTCTTCTGTTTACCTTTCCTTTGAAGGAAAGCTATTCCAGAGAGCCTTTATCACTTTGAAATATTTGTTCAAATCATTAAAATATGTGCTAGTAATTATGGAACATGATGTCAGCATAGACCACTGTGGAGCCATTTTAATTTCAGCTTCTTAGGATAAAAGATATGTCAACAGGGAAATAAATTGTACTAAATTGAAAAAGCAAACGGACAAAAACACAGAAGAGAAAAGAGCATCGATTCTAAAATACTTATGAGAACATATTATGTGCAAGATACTGTTTTAGGATTGTCAGGGATACCAAACCATTTTAAGCCTGTCAGGAATGACGATTTTCTCAGTGGAAATTCTCCTTCCAATGGAAGTTCCTTTCTCATCCTCACAGGGACTGATAACGGATGCAGAATATATACCGGATTGAAGGACAGATTGGAGCTGAAAAAGGCATAGCTAATGTTACTTTGGAGGCAGCTGGATTGGAAAAGTTAGAAGCATTGTTTCAGTAAGAGTAGATGATCAGATAATAAGAGATGGGGGTTTTAAAAATATTACACTTTTCAGTTTGGGAGTTAAGAAAATAAACTTCTAGTATTATAGATGGCCCAAATTAAAGAGATCTCAGAGATGATTCTAGTCTACTCTCCTTGTTTTAGAGGTTTAACTGAGCTTAAATTTATACCCGAAAAATATGTGCCTATTTCTGACCATTTCTACCATAGGGTGTCACCTTTCATCTTGGCAAATTAGCCAGAAAGCATACCACTGGTCAATTTGAGTTATTTCTATGGGGCTCCTGTTTGTAGTCTAAAAACTATTGTGGATTCCATGACAGCTTCCTCCTCTCCACCAAGCATGACTGTGGGCCACATGTTTTCATGTCAGCTGTAGTGGTTTTTGAGGATAAAGACTGATTTTAATGCTGGTCAAAGTACACACAAGTTATATGAATTCTTCTTATGGAAAAATATCAGCTTTTCTTTTATTTTGGTTGATTTTTCTGGCTCCTCTCACTGTGGCTTCTCATCAGTGTCAGGCCTGATGTCTACACTTGTACAATTATGTTGCTGGCAATGCAGGATATTACATTTCCAAGGGAGAGTATACAAATAAGCTCGGAACCCTTCAGTGTGTTTCCTTTAAAAATGACAATATAATGTGCTTGTCTGATCCACAGCTAGCAGCATGAGAAAATAATAGAGTCAGCTCTTCACTTGTAATAATAGTTCCATTTGCCATCCATTTGTCTGACCCCTACCTGTATAAAGGCCCTCTCAGGTACATCCCAGCACCGGTTCCTCCTTCTGGGTTACCATATCCATTGTTGCTCAAACATGTTGCCTCATTTTCCCTGGAAACAAAGACAGCAGTCAGTCCTTACTTTGTTTTATGTTTCTGTTAGAAGGAGAATTCATGTTGACTGCCAGTTAATGCCTGCCAATAAGTTTCCTTAAGAACTTTGAAAAAGAGGACAAGCTAACTCTTTATTGAAAATGCTCTCCTACATCTGATTCTTGATTTCAACTCAGGTCATGATCTCGTGCTTCATGGGATCAAGTCCCGCATTGGGCTCCTGCGCTGACAGCTCAGAGCCAGTTTAGGATTCTGTCTCCCTATCTGTCTCTCTCTGCTCCTCCCTTGCTTGTGCTCTCTGTCTCTCTCTCAGATAAATAAATAAACATTAAAAAAAAAAGTGTTCTCTAGTTTCTGCAGTACCTGGATAATTTTTATCCATAGATATAATGTTAAAACCTAGCTCCCATCCACTCCAAGGAGATTCAATTTCTTCCAATTCTTTATAATCCTAAAGTACTATTCCTATTCCTCCAACCATATGCCTCAGGATTTTTAGGCCTGAGAATCTTCACTTTAATGAGTCTGCAGGTAGGTTTTATGAACCCCGGATTTGAGAACCAATTCTTCTCAGTCAGACCACTCTGAGTTACTCTCAAAGTTTAGGCCTCAGCTAAAGACTAAGCCTGTTTCCCTGCAGTGAATCCCCTAGAAGTCCTAACTATTATGATCACTTTATAGTTCCCTCTACTTTTGAGCTCACCATAGAGGAGGCACAGTATAAGGAAGGCTGTGCTTGTCTTCATTAGCCTTTCCAAGGCATGGGCACCATCCATTTTTAAATCACCTATAACACAATGTAAAAAACTATGAAACATTACCCGAATAAAGATTTGGAAGTATTGGATTGAAAATGAAAGTCTTAAAATTGAATTTTTTTTTTCAGTTTTATCCCAAGATTTAATGTTTTATCCTTAAACCATTACATAGCCCATAGTAGATGCTCAATAAATATTTGTTAAATACATGCTAAGTATGACTATTTCCAAAGAAAATAAATTATAACTTTACCTAAAGTTTCCTCATAGACATACTCGTTTCCTAGACTAAAGTTCCTATGTTGAGGCCCACTTTTCTTGTTTAGACTCCTAAATAAGCGTTTTCCAAAAATGCAGGGGAAAAATAAATAAATTAATTAATAAGCATTTTTTAGTTGATCTGCCTTCAGACTCACTTAAATGCATTTTGTGAGAACAGAAAGATAATGATTCATGTGAAATGTATTGGGGGGTGTGATTTGATATAGTGTATCATGCTTAATTAAAATGTTTCTTTAAAAGCAGTTTGGATTTTGAAGAAAATAAACCTAATTCATGCCGTAAGGCATATTTAGTGTTGATTCCTTCTCTTTATCAAAGGATATATTTTTCTACATGTTAACCAAAGAGAGTTACATGTTTAACTGTTCATGGGAAATTCAGATTTAAAAAAAAATGTGTTCTAGAGGAATAACAGCGTAAGAATGAATGTTTCCAGATTTCCAAAATCCTGTTATTTTATATTCTTCTTCTTTCTGTGTAGTCTAAATGTTTCTTCATCAAAGAGTGAAAGTACAGATTTTTAAAATAGCTTATTAAAGTGCAACTTACAAATTATAAAAATAACTCATTTTACGTATACACTTCAATGATTTTCATTAAATTTACAGAGGTGTGCGTCCGTTACAACCATCTGATTTTAGAATGTTTCCATCACACCTCAAAGATCACTCCTGCCCATTTCCTGTTCCTCTTATCTTCAAACTTGGGCATTGGCAATCACTAAAATACTTTCTGTGTCTATGTCTTTTCCTGTTGTAGAGATTCCATATACATTAGAACAAGCAATACATCATCTTCTGTGTCTGTTTATTTTACTTAGTGTGATGTTTTTGAGGTTCTTCCATGCTGTAGCCCATATTAATGTTTTGTTCCTTTTATTGTTGAACAATATTCCCGCAGATTGCTTTCTAATATATGCTAGCATGTAATGCAGCATTGAAAGCAAACGTGTTTAAAACTCTGAAGAATTTCTTTTTTTTTAAGTAATGTATGTTATCATAACGTCTGAAAAAATTATTAATGATATATAATATAAAATATAATATATAAATGTCATATTGTATGTATAATCCGAATATACAGAAAAATCTTCCAAATGTTTATTTTATTAATTCATAATTCATTCTTTAAAATATTACCTTTAGTTAAATTCTTCACACTTAATTTGCATACACACTTAACAAATATTTCATTTCAGATATGAAGTGTAAAAAGATGAGGGGGAGTTAAGTTGTAATGTTTTCTAACTCATGTCAAGAAAAATGAGAGACTATAGTGTTAGTATCACAGAATGTTTTTAATTGTCTCTTGACAAGTCAAAATATTTAGTGGAAAGTACTTGAGATAAAATTACTTGGGAAAATTAGCTATTTGTTAATTCTACAATATTGAACTTTAAGTTATGTTAGAGAAATATAGTATTTTATGCCTCATTATTTTATTTCATTAATAATTGAAAAAGGGTAAAGCAAAATGGAAAAAAGACTAGATACAACCAGAGTTTTTCAAAGGTCAAGCAAAAATAGATTTTTGAAGAATATTCTGTTTCCTTCAGCCTTCCTGGGTTTTCACACCTCACTTCCAATATCTCCTCCTCCATCTTTTTATTATTCATCTGTCTCACTCAATAAATTTCTTCCCTTTCCTTTTTCCAAAAAGAACTTTGTGGTGAGGGGCAGGGGATTTGTGAAAAGTCATTATAAAATAAAAAGTAAATTAATCTATGTACATTTGGGGGCAGAATCTGTTCTACCCAGACGTCTATCCCTCTCCCAGTATGTGGCACTGAGCATATTCTATCTGTGAGACATTTGATTAATGTTTACTAATTTGAAATGATACATCAGAGGAGACATGAAGAACTTCCTGTGATATCCTAAGTTCTACTTTTTAATGCTTGAATTTGCCTCTCTCTTAAATTTTAAGAATCTTAGGTATATATTTAGTAGGAGTGTTGTAAAATGGTTCTAAAGAAAAAGGAAACTTCCTTCGCTATTTTTACTAAATATGTGTTATAATACATTATAGAGTCTAAATGTAGAGACCTTGTCCATTTAGTGGTAAAAAAAGTTAAATATGCTTTTTCACTTCCCTTTGCCACTGTTCCATCCTTTTACCTTTCATCACTGAGTGAAAAAAGACATCTCATAGATAACATGGCTCAAATACAGGATGCTGTACATTCCCATGAAGTACCCTTGCTGTTAGGGTGGTTTTCTCTCCATAGATTTTGGTGGAAACACATCATCTCTGACATCAACAACTCTTTAAAATTACAAAAAATAAGAAATCAACTAGGTTGAAGAATGTGTCCCGGACTCAGCATACAGAGATAGGAGGGGCTGAAATAGCGATTGTGGGAAATAGGAAATATGTTAGAAATTAATCACTAAATTGCTCTTTCCTAATTAGCATTTTTTCTTTACCTTTTCATTCAACATATGTTTACAGGGCATCTTTTTCTGTATTACATACACAAAAATGAGCTATAAGGACACAGTTTCTGTAAGTAGAGCAAAGTGAAAATTTAGAAACTGCATCTTAGCTAAGTGAACTTACATTGTTCTCACTTAAAGCATCACCCCCAAGAGGGCAGAGTGAACATCTAACCTCCCATCTCTCTTACATGTATCTTTCTCTTGATAGCAGAAGGCTGTCTAAGTCCTCTTTTCGACTTATGGAACCTTCTCTTAAATAAGTCAGGGTATGTCTGTCTAACTTTTTATTTATGTAATAAAACACTATTGTAAAAGTAGACTACAGATACTTTAGAATTAAAAAGAATCCCTTCCCATAATTTCAATGCTTTGACTTTTGTGATTATGTTCAGGCTATGAACTTCATAGCTCATAGGAAGCCAAAAACTAAACATGTTTCCTTTTTCCTTTCATTCCTTCTGATCTTACCTATAGCAAAAGGATACCTCTCGTTAAATAGAGGGGAAGTGAAGTGCAAAAGAATTGATACTGTCACACAGTCTGTTAGAGACTCCAGATGCTATGTAAGTGATGTCATGTAAAGGGAAATATGATAGAGAGGATATAGATTCCACCAGAAGGAGTGGCAGTTTGGGTAGGTCCTGCATTGCTCTAGAATGAAGAGTGTCTTCTCAGAGAAAAAGACACCTAAGCTCTAAGTTAAAGTCTTCATGTTGAGTAGCAGTCATTCCACTTAAAGAGGAATTACATATTCCAGAGGGGAAATAAGGAAAAATGAAAGATGTGTGTGATAGGTAGAGGGTAGAATGTCAGGGAAGAATAAAGGATACTAAAGAGAAACCAGGCCAGGAACTGTAAGACCTCCTAAGGCATATAAAGGATTTTGGACCTCCATAATGAGAGGTATTGAAGGCTTTTCAATAAGTTACTGACTTTCACTGATGTATATGCCACAGATTCCTTCGTAGAACAGACCTCTTAGAGGCATGGACTAGAACAAGACCATAACGAGGAAAATCTATATGGAGCAGGATGATGATGATGATGATGATGATGATGATGATAATGATGGCGGCATGGTGGCCTAGGGAAGGGTGGAAATATAGAGATAAAAGATTTAAATAAGATACATTTAGCCCATTTAATTTCATTTTTTATAGTTAAATTGAAAAAATAAATCCCCAGATATCTGGTACAATGTGTTCCTTGATTATGATAATATTTTGTTATGTTTCTCTCGATGGAACTTGGGGCCCTGACAATTAGGTATACATTGTCTGTCTGCTTCTTGGGGTCACATAGGGTCACTCTTACAAATAGACAAAAGTGAGGCTACAGGACTAGCGACAGTTCTGACCCAGCTCCTGAGCAGTGTCAAAGCTACAAGTGAAACTTCTGTGCTTGTAATTATTTTTGATGTTGGAATGACCTCTGTGCAAATGCAGAAGGAAAATCAAAGTTACAGCTCCTCTGTAATTATCCAACCATCTCTGTCCAAATCTAACAGCGAGGCAGTGCAATTTCTGCATCTACTAGGATTCATTTGGGGGACTTGGTGTCATAAGCTTTTCCTAAATCTCTTCTGCGCATCTCATCTCTTCCTGGATTGGTGATAATGGCAACTTGGCGAGAAGCAAAGCCAAATAGAATAAAATTTAAAAATTCAATTTTTCCCCTTCCTTTGCTTGCTTGTCCTCCTATGTTTTATATCCTTTTTAAAAGGACAGTCATGATAAATAACAATAGCTAATCATTTTTAAGCCCTGCTAGGTGCTAGACACTATGCTACGTAGTGTGCACACGTGATTGTATTTAGTTATTCCGAGATAGTTATTATTTTATTAGATACAATAGATATTATTATTATTATTTCTACTACTTAGGCGAGCAAACACAGACCTCTAAAATCAAATAACTTCATGACAAAGATGGTATTAGATTCAAGCCTCTCTGACTCAATATAACCATCTGGTTGTGCTCTTATACTCTCCATTTTGTTCCACCCAAATCATCATCATCATCATCATCATCATCATCATCATCATCATCGCCTTTGTGTCTGTGTTACACCCTGGAAATCAGGAATACGCTTTATGAAAGTGTCTAGGAAGCTATTGCTTGGAATGGAAGGAGATAATATGCTCGATCAATTTTTCCACACATTTCACATTCCAGATACTGTGCTTGGTGCTACTGCTGAGAATGCAATTGTGAGTAAGTTTCTGTCTCCTACTGGGGAAAACAGGTGGAATGACAATTTCGTCAGAAGGATACGCCAGCCTGGATTCAAATTCTGGGAATAGTGCATGCTGGAGGGCAGGTGAAAACTCCCTGGTGGGCGACCCTGTAGCCCTCCCAGGAGTTGAGGCGAGTGAGCCCTGGCTTGCTCTCTTTCCTGTCTTGGCCTTGTTTGCCTTTGCTTCTTTCTCTCCATCTCTGAACAATCTCATTCTAGCTTCCAACCATACTATGAGGAAAAGAATTACTATTATCCCTACTCTTGTGGAGAAATAGCTCTCCATGAATAGTCTCATGTGTCTGCATGGTTGGGGCTTTCTGAGCAAAGAACACTGGCACTTGGGTTGAAAGATGACTGAGTAGCAACTCTCAAGGTAGAGAGCTCAGGGAGAGAGAAACTCTGATCTGCCCTGGAGACATTTGATTACATCCCAGGATGTTAATATATAGCACCCCCCTCCACTCCCCAAATGGAAGCTTTTATATCATGGAGCAAATGTCCGTTTTGATCTCTTCAAAAAGGACAGAGGAACATATGGGAAAGCCATCCTGCGTAAGGTCCAAGTTTCATAATTCTGGGCTTCCTTTCCTATGATACAAACCCCAGTGCATACACAGGGCACACCAGACTCTCACTGTATCATGTTCAGAGTGAAGAACTCATATAAGCTGCTGTGTGAGTGAATAAACACTCTGATCGCTGATCCAAAAGTCTTGTGTTCGTGTTAGTGTGTGTGTGTGTGTGTGTGTGTGTGTGTACATACATGTCTATTTGTAGATATAGATCAATCACAGACGCTTCACAGTTTCAAACTTATCATCCCTATAATGAAACCGAGGCGAGAAACATATTCTCTTTACTGCTTTGTCGAGTAATTCTTTTGTTCTATTTTTTTCAGTTTCTGTAGGGAGGTCCCAAAGGCGCAGTTCAAGAGTGTTGGTTCCTGCCTCTACTTTCTTTTAAATACTCACTTCTGTTTAGCTGCCATCATGTCTACCTTAAGTCACACTGAGGAGCAGATTTCTGGGAAGGAGGGGCCATCTCAGAAAGGCGTCCCCTGGCCCAATGGTCTCAACTCAAACCAGAGGTCTACAGTAAAAGTGGAATTCTTTATTGTTCTATATGACCCTGCTATTATCTGTCAATAGGTGTAGGAAGGCCCTACTTTGTTCTCCAAAGAAAGAAGAAAACTCAGAAAATTACTTATGATCTCTCATGCCAAGGGAAAACTTTTCCAGAGCACCCTCTCTTGTTGCAGGTCACATGACCTGGGTCAGAGTGACCTTCAACCAGATTCAGCTCTGATTGAGTCCGTCCAGGAGATCATGAGCTCTTCTCTGTCTACTTTTCAAAACAGAACAGAGAAGGACTTGGAAATGCCACCATATTTCACAAACTTATTCCTTAATGCCACAAAACTAGGAAGAATATCATTTTAGACCCTTAGAGATTATCCTCCATGGAGTTTCCCTTCTTGTTTTTTTCTTATCTTTTCACGAGCCCCTTGTCTGGTGTCCCCTCCCTCCGGCTACCTTTCAGGGTGCTTTAACAGGTATTGGAAATGCAGGGCCTGAGTCTCTCACCTTTCTTGTGCTTTGCCATTATGCTCTCCTGATGTTTGGGCAGCATGAAAAATGTGCCTTCCCGCCTCTAGACTTTGCTGTCCTCAGAGGGTGAGAGGGAGTTGGGAGCCTGATAGGAGAGAATGGCGATGAGTATACAGTTCCTGTTCAGACTTTCAAAGAGTGGAGACTGCCCTCAGTTTCCTTATAAAACACCAAGGCACACATACTTTGCTGCAGCAAAGATGTTTCTTTTTTATTTTTTTTCTTTCTAAAGGAACACAGTTTCACACAGGGAAAACATCTTCCTCCTATTAGCATGACATTGACCCTACTCATTTCAGGTAATAACCTTGGCTTCCCTGTTTCAGGAACACATGACTCTGGCCCCTGGCTGAGTACACTAGACAAGTGGAATTCTTCTCAAATTCAGTTCTACTCAGCCGTGACTGACAGGTATTCCCCTGTCACAGTGGGAGATGGAACTAGAGTACAAATCCTCTCAGCGAGCCTACATATTCCATAGGATTCCTCCTTTGCTTCTGCAGTTGAAATCAGTTCCTTAAAGAAATATGGGTGTGTGCTAGCTTATGTTTGTGAATTTGGGCAGCTTTCAATGTGTTTGATGTTCCATGTGCTTTGTTCCGTTTCCTTTCTTCCTAGCTTCAGACGTTTCTCTTTTGTATGTTTAAATGATGGTTAACTATGAAGAAGACCAAAATAGACAAAGTAATTGCCACTTGTCCCTTTGTCTCTATGTGGCTTGCTGTGCTATAAATGTATTTAATCTAGACCAAACTGGGGAGGTAAAACCTAATTTAATAGCTATCAATCACAGGCAGCAGGTCTGCAAGAGGAGAGGGAGAGAGAGAGAGAGCAAAAAAAAAAAAAAAAAAGTGGTTCTATTATGGAGTCCTCTCTCTGGAAAAACAAAGTGAAACATTAGACACTCCCTATCTTTACAAGACGGCTTCTAATCCCTCTACCAAGTTACACATCATTCAAACTCTGTGTTTTCCATTTCCACTTGTATGCCACCACCCTTATATTAAAAAGTAGGTGACTGACATGTGAGGTAAAATATTTCATAAGAATTAAATGCATTGAGCTTTGTTAGAAGGAAACAGAGCAACTTGATATGAGACCCGCATACTAATTAAATAAAGCCTCCCTCTGTGGAGCTAAGCAACTGCTTTTCTTAGCTCCAGAATAATGCATGTGGCTGTGCCTTCCCACCCTCCAATAGTGAGACTGTCGTCCTGTGTTGTTTGGTAAATCCTTCCAGAAGCTTCTCAATTTCCTTTTTTCTTTTAAGTTCATTTATTTATTTTGAGAGAGAGAGAGAGAGGGAAAACAAGAGCAGGGGAGGGGCAAAGAGGGAGGAGAGAGATAGAATCCCAAGCAGGCTCTGAATTGTCAGCGCAGAGCCCAACCCAGGGCTCAAACCCACGAACTCTGAGATCATGACCTGAGCTGAAATCAACAGTCGGACGTTGAACTGACTGAGCCACCCAGGCACCCAGAAGCTTCTCAGTTTTCTCTGATTAAAAAGCCAAAGTCAGACAAGTTCAGTGCCTTACCGATCTGCATTATTTCTCTGATACCATCATCCCCTGCCTTCCTTGATCACCCCCTCCTCGCTCATTCTGTTCCAACAACCCTGGCCTCCTGATTTTCCCTTTCACACACCAGGTGCTTTCACATCAGTCTTTGCACTTATGTTCCCTCTCCCTGAACACTTTTTTCTAAGATGTGCACATATCTCCCTCACCTCTTCTGGTTGTCACCATGTCGGTGAGGCTTTCCCTGTTACTCTATTTAAAATTGTGTTCTGACCACCTCCAGCACTCCCTGCCCTAGTTCCTTGTTTTTTCTTCATAGGGCTTATCACCGTCTAACATACTCTATATTTTACTAATCATTGTGTTTATAATTTGACTCCCTCTGCAAGGACATAAGGGAAAGACTTCTGTTCACTGTCTTATCCCCAAACCGATGACTAACACAAAGCAGGCATTTGGTAAATACTGCTGAGTAAATGAATGAATGAGAGTAAAAGCAGTCTGTTGTGCAGAAGCTATAAGTAATTTCAAAAGGAAATTGAGTGTAATGGAATTGGTAGAAAGGTTACTTGGGGGCAGAGACTAACAATCCTGTTATAAATAGGTTGAGACACTGCAGACTACATTATACCAATCCAGACACTTTACTTAAACTCTAACTTTCCCCATCTATTGGACATAACATTTTTTGTCAAGGGATGAAGTAAGGAAGACGGTGAAGGAACCAAAGGTTCATTCATTCATATATTGGTGGCTTCTCAGAAAACCAGGCACTGTGTTAGGCTCTAGGGATATAATGCTGAACAAGACCTAGCCTCTGTCCTTACTGAGTTCATAGGTACTGGGGAAACAGGTAACAACGGTTCATTATAACACAACGCTTTCAGTGGTTGGTATGAGTGCTATTAAGCAAAATTCTGGGGGACAAAGAAAGGGTCAGTGAGCTGACCTGTCTGCGGGGATTTAGGAAGGCATTACAAAGGAAATTAAATTTTATCTGGATTTTTAAGACACTTTCAATTACAAATAATGAAAAACTCAGCTCAATTAGGCTTAAGCAATGAAGGAAATGTATTAGCTCAAGTAGCTGGGAACACTCAGAGGTAGAGGGGAATGCAGGGCTAGAAATCAAAGCTGCATAGCCACATCTCTGTGAGTTTCTCAGGTCTGATCTCTTCCATGTGACAGCTGCATCCTCAGGCTGGCTTCTCTCAAATGTGGAAGTGGTCCCATCAGTGCCACATCTCATATTAGCCTACCCTACTGCCATCCCGTCCACATCAAGAGATGAGTGTCCCCCAAATATTGAATAAAAACACAGTGGTTAATCTAGCTGGACCACCTAAGGTTACTGCCCGCTCTTTAACCAGTTGTGGCCAGGAAATGCCGGGGGCTAATTGACATGTAGCTGAGTTACCTGCCAGGCCTACACCCAACACAGGAGCAAGGGGAATGGAACTAGGGGCTCTGGCTTGCAGCAGTGATGGTCCACCTTTGAAGGAATATGTTGTGGTTGCTCGTACACAACCACAGAGTAGTTAGACAAATGGGAAAGGATGTGAATTCTTGCAGAACAACTTCGATATGCCCTACAATCTTAAGGGATGAGTAAGAGCTTTCAAAGAGATGATGGAGAAAAGTAATGTTGGAAGGAGAAGGAATCCCAGATGAAAAATCATAAAATATAAAATGGCATGCCCTATTGTGGGAAAATTGCGTTGGACACAGGGGCAAATGGACTGTCTAGAAATAAAACCCAAATGTAGGCTATAGACAGATTGGAATGACTCCTACATTCCAAGAAGTGGGATGATTCTGAGAATAACTTAAAGGTTTGGTATTATGAAATAAAATAAACATATATTTCAAAAAAAGATTGCCTATATCAGCAAAGTATAGAGGAAGTCATAGAAGCAGAAGTTATGGTCCCTGTTCTCCAAAGGCTATGGAGACAGTCAAGTTGGTTAACTAAAGTGCCAATCCAAAGGGTTTCATCATCAAGCGGTGTGTCCATAACTCTAAGTTAGAGGTTGGAGAACTGGTGGCTAGAGGAAGACTTCAAGGAAGAGGAAAGAACCTGGGGAAACCTTGGAAATTGAATCCATGTGGAGTGGAATAAGTGGAAAAGAGCAGAAAGATTTCTTCAGGAGAGGTAATCAGCATATGACCAGGTGAAAGGTTAGGTAGGAACATTGTATGAACAGGAACAAAGAGGAGAATGGTGACTGGTTGTGTATATATAATGAGCAGCCATCAAAGAATCCTGGGATGTTAAGAACAAAAGGTCAGACTTTAGTCTTTAGCCCAAGCTCTGGACAATTAATTTATTTCTCTTACACTCAATTTTCTCATTTATACATGAGGACAAACGTCTCTTTATTAATGGTAGTACACTTAGGAGTGAAGAGAAATTGAGTATGGCTAGCACCCCATACATGGAGATAATTTGTGATCAATACATGTACCTTCTCTTTTCTCCTCTGATGAGGAGGATAAGGAATAGGAGGCTCGTGGTGATGATGAACGAATAGAAGGCCAGATTGTAACTACTTCATAAGAACAAAATAGAAAAGGCAGAGAAAATGGTCAGAAAATCCTGACTTTCCATTGACAAAAAGTGAAGGAAGACATTTCTTTGGCTTTCACTGTTCTTTGACGATATCAGTGGTGGTGATCTTCATTTACTGTTGGTGACATCACTAAGAACAATCAGAAAAAAGTTTATTGATAGATTCCCATCATGATTGACCTGAACATGGCATAAGAGAACCAAATCTGGCTAAATACTGATCAGCTTTCCTCACTATCCACTATCTTGCCTACTTTTTTTAGTGTAAAAAAATTGACAATTACATTAAAGTTCATTCTTCACTAACATAGACTCTTTACCCCTTCTCCATCCTCAAGGATCCTAAATTTTACTCTATCCAAAACCAAACCCCTCTTCCTAAGCACCTAAGAATTTTTACCTGAGGTAGTATCAACCACTAAGACACTCTAGTTCAAAAACGTAATGTCATCCTTGAGCAAATAATTCCTGACATTTGTAAGTTTCATCTTTTATTTTTCTGTCTCCTCTCCCATTGTCCTTCTCCAGGTCACCTCTACTCCGGGAGACTAAAATAGACCCAGTCACCTTTCAGTATCGTCTGTCTCCTGGCCATCTAATTCCTTTCTCAGTGTTGCCAGACTATAACTGCCACATTGGCACCATCATGGTGACATTTCAATTATTTATAGGGTGTCTGAAAGGTTAAAAAACATAGGGTAAATTTATTTTTAAAGAGTATGTTTCCATTAGTTATTTATTGATGGCTGAATAAGTACCACACAACTAATTTGTATAAAATTATCAACATTAATTATGATCCAGAGTTTCCCATGGTTCTGGAAACTGGAAGCAACTTGACTGGGTGGTTGTGGCTCCATCTTTCGTAGTGTTGCAGTCAAAAGGTTGGTTCAGGCTTCTGCCACCCAAAGGTCTAAATGTGGCTGGATGGGCCACTTCACTTATGTGCCTGGAAAGGTGGTGCTGGCTTATGTCAGGAGGCCTCAGTCCCTCTCGATGTGGGCTTCCCTGTGGGATTGCTTGAATGTCTTCACAACATGAAAGCTGGCTTCCCCCTGAGAGGTGGTTGCAAGAGAGCCAAGCAGAGGCTATATCCCTTTGATGACTGCTAGTCACATAGCGAGTCACTTCTGCTACATTCTCTGGTTAGAAGGGAATCATTAAGTTCCAACCCACATTCCTGGGGAGGGGAATTAGGCATATCCTTTGGAAGAGAGAACTGCCAAAGAATTTGCAGACCTATTTTAAAACCACTGTAACCTTAATTACGTTTTCCAGGAATATGCTCAGTACAATTTTCTTCAATCTCCAGCACCTCTCAGGGAACAATAACTCGAAATTTAAAGGAGTAAGTCTTACTCTTAATCTGAACAAAGTATAGTAACTGTACCATTTCCCCTGTGTTTCCAGGCTTTCGGATACTCTGTAGTGTATTTGTTGTACTCCTATAGAAGGAGTCATATCAGCTGCATTTATTACAAAATGTGTTTATTTGCTTTTTCTTTGACTTTTCTAAGATGTAGTCCATCATGAAAGGCTGGCTCTACTCCTCCAGTTCCTATGTTTTTATCACTGCCTTTATAGCTTTACTGAGACCATTTCTCATTCCTCTCTTCTGCCTTTTAAACCCTTGGCACCTATGACAGGCAATTTCAAGTCTCACCTTTCCATGAAGAGTTGACCACTGTCTTTGCCATGCACGGTCCCCCAAGTTCTGACAGTTCATATATACTCATACATGTCTTTACCTGAGTATATCCAGTTCAACATGATTTTATCCATATTTGTACCTATAACATAGCAAGTACACATTAAATATTTGTTGAATGAATATTAGATTAAAAGATTTAATTTAATCCATGTATCGAAAATATTCTGTTTCAACATGTACTCAGTATAAAAATTATTAATAAAATATTTTACTCTTTTGTATTGAGTTTTCAAAATTTGATGTATCTTTTACATATCTCAATTTGTGTGCTAAATTTTCATTTATTTAGATTTCATAAAACATATAACTTAAAAAAGTAGATTTATATACATGTTGCCGCAAAGTACTTAGAAGTTTTCAAATAACTGGGGCACCTGGGTGGCTCAGTTGGTTATGCTTCCGACATCGGCTCAGGTCATGATCTCACGGTTCGTGAGTTCAAGCCCTGCATTGGGCTCTGTGCTAATATCTCAGAGCCTGGAGCCTGCTTTGGATTCTGTGTCTCCCTCTCTCTCTGTCCTTTCTCCACCCACTCTGTCTCTCTCTCTCTCAAAAATAAACAAACATTAAAAAAAAAGTTTTCCAATAACTAAATTGAGTTTTCCAATAACTAAATTTTTACATTTAAATGAAATAACATAAAAGTTATGTATTTTAGAATCACTAGCCACATTTAAAGTGCTCAATAACAATATGTGACTGGTGATTACCATATTGGATAATTTAACTCTAAAATCACAGAACTAAGAAACATATTTGGGTGTCACTGAGTTGTAAACTAACCTTTACTAAAAGGAATGCAATACGAGTGGAAGAAAATGTAGCTTGTGTCAATGCTATGTATTTCAAACTTCACAAATGAAATTTTGTTGGAAAACCACTGTAATAAGAATTATATTGGGCCTTTTTATGACAAGGATCCATATATTGGTGATTGCATCTATAATTTAGAAAAGTGGGGTGCCTGGGTGGTTCAATGGGCTAAGCATCTGACTTCAGATCAGGTCATGATCTCCTGGTCCGTGGGTTCAAGCCTGGCATTGGGCTCTGTGCTGACAGCTCAGAACCTGGAGCCTGCTTCAGATACTGTGTCTCCTTCTTTCTCTGCACCCCCCTTTCTGTCTGTCAAAAATAAATAAATAAACCTTAAAAAATAAAACAAAATAAAATTAAAATAAAATAAAATAAGTAAAATTCCAAGTGCGACCTAGCATAGCAAAGTAATTTTTCTTTCATGCTATTGCTCAGAATATCACATTGCAATGAACACAAACACCTCCCACATACTCTTTAAGCCCTTTCTCCCCAAACCCAAGTGTATCTCCTTTTTGTCCCCTCAAACTCTCCTCAGAAATCCTGAGCCTATGCTTTTCTGGCTTCTCCTCTTCCTCTATGCTCCCTTCCAGAAGCTTATTGTGTAAGTCAACCTATATTCCTTTCTTGTACTTTGTCTCGTTACACGTTCTCTGATTAGCAAAACTGGCTGTCCCCCAAAACCTGAGCAGATCAACATTGAATTCTCCTTGGGGGAGCAGAAAATTAGGACAAAAGATCTGGGAAGTCTCTGCATGCCAATGTTTTTGTATTCTTATATTAATATAAAGGATGAATCTTAACTTGTGGTTGTTTTTAGGACTGAAAGACACCCATTGTTCTCTGGTTAAAAAATCTGTATAAAAATGATAGTACAAGATTTTGAAATGGATCAGAAAGATAGCTTGGGCATCTTCAGTGTCTGTAGGCATTTGTCTTGGTTTTCTGATTCTATTGGGTTTCTGTGTGTTTTGAGCTAAATTATTCATAGAAATTCAAAATTGTGTCCTGTGGAGATTCTGTTGTTCTTTTGCCCTGTGAATATTGATCAGTTTGGCCAATTTTGCATCTAATGAGCAAATTTATTTCAGCATTCCTGATGGCCTATGTTTGTGCAGTTTATAAGTCTCCTTACAAATGACTAGACTCTTTCTTTCCTTAAAATATTTGGAGTGGAAGACAACTTATCTAACAACAAAAACAAAAGCAAAACTTTTAAACTTAAGTTATAAATATATGGCCTGAAATAAAAGTTGGCAAGGGAAATGGGGACATGAGTACTTCCAACATTTTAGAGAGTTCGAAATGTAGACTAGTAAGTTAGTTAAGAGTTTGGATGTTGGCACTAAACAGTTATCAATTCCAGTTTTGCCAACAAAAAACTCGGTAAGTTTGCTCAAGGTGTTTAGCTCCTCCGACCCTGAGTATACTAAAATTTTAAATGTTTCATTGATCTGTTCATTCAACACATATTTATTGAGTATGTAGTATACCCCAGGCATTGTTCAGGGCTCTGGCAAACACTAAGAAACAAAAGAGATAAAATAAACAAATTTCCTGCATCACAGAGGTGACATCTGTTTGGGAAAACCCAGCAACACTTAATAAATGTGTTAGGGAATGACCCCAAATTATAAGCACAATGGGGAAAATTGAAGATTTGGAGAGAAGCTGCTTTGGATGGCGCTCTCAGGGGCAATTTGTCTATGAAGGGAGTATTTATAGAGATCTGAATGAAGTCAGGAACCTGCTGTGTAGTTCTGTGTTCCTTAGAAGGAATAGCATGAGCAACGTCCAGAGGCATGTTAACCAAAACAAAACATAAGGAATCCAGTCTTGTTGGAAGACATTGAACAAAGAGGAGGTGACAAGAGTCACTTGTCACAACCATGGAGAAGTGTAGTTACTCTGGAAATCTATTCATTCCATCTAGGATGTTGGATCTTTTTACCCATACATGATATTGTGGCGCCATGTATTGGTCATTGGGAAAATATGGATTCGCTAAGTTATGCATGTTTTCCAAAAGTTATCACATTTTGTTATAAAGCATTAAAAAATCACATTCATTAATATCATCACCAATTTCATCAGTAAAGGTTTGAACTATTGCAAAACTACCAAGTTCATAGTAGCAGATTAGAGTTTTTAAAATTCTAATTTTTATTTGAAAGCTCAAATTTTATCATTAGCCACCAATTCTGTCAGTTGTTTCCTTGAAGGAACAGGCTCACTGTTCATTTTCAAGAAGATGTCTGCCAAATACCCAAGTCTACATGACTGTAGTTCGTCAGTCATTCTCGCAAGTAAAAAAAGGTGACTAATTCAACTCACCACTCAGTTACACAAGTGCCATTCACTGAGACAAATGTACTTATGTAGGCAATAGAAGTACTTCTATATACCTATTATATCACAAGGAATATCAAAAAACATGGCCTCAAGACTTGAGACTTAATAAAAGTAATAATTTTATTGCTTATTAAGTACATTCAGCACTGAAACTGGCCTAGTTGGTTTCTGCCCGTGTGTGATGGTAAAGAGCACAATGAACATTAATGCTGTTTGGTGCCACAGCAAAGAAACTAGCAGTTTCACCCACCTCTGATTTTGTGCGATCGGTGTAAATATCAGTCCGGTGAAAAAAAGCAAATAACATGTAGTATAATTATGAAAACATTTCTATCTTGTTGATGCTACTGTTTACATCCTCTGGACTTTTAGATTAGGAGGAAAATGCGTAAATAAATAAATAAATAAATAAATAAATAAGCATTAAGTGGGATTAAGAGGAAAATGCAGAAGAGGATCTCAATGTCCCTTTTTATTGTTTTTATTAAAAAATTTTTTAATATTTATTTATTTTTGAGAAAGAGAGAGACAGAGCATGAACAGAGGAGGGGCAGAGAGAGGGAGACACAGAATCCTAAACAGGCTCCAGGCTCCAGGCTCCAAGCTGTCAACACAGAGCCCAATGCGGGTCTCGAACTCATAAACCGTGAGATCATGACCTGGGCCAAAGCTGGACGCTTAACTGACTGAGCCACCCAGGCAACCCTCAGTGTCCCTTTTTAAGGAAATTTTTGGGTTTTGTTGTTTTTTTTTTAACCCAAATATGTTTTCACAAAGTCCTCTAAGTTTCCATCTCTCAGCCAAGCCTTTGTCCACCAGCCACTTATTTGCAAGAGAGGTTGAGAAATGTCAACTTCCAGGTGAAGAGTAAGGCCTTATGTCTTTAAGGTCTGAAAGATGACAAGCCACAATGGACTGAGACCTCCCTATTGACAAGAGGGAAGGATCTCATGCAGGCCAACAAACCTTCATCCATTTACATATTTGTAGCTGATACTTGAGTTAATAGTGGTAACAATAGTAATGACAATGGCTGACATTTGTTGGGTCCTTTCATGTGTTAGGCATGATGTGTGGTATGTTATAGACATTATTTCATTTTAATTCTTTTGAAGTGAGAAAGGATGTAAGGTGCTGAGCCAGTAGGTAGTTGAGTAAAGACTCAAGTTCACATCTGTGTGACTTCACAGACTGAACTCTTCACTTCACCACTTTTTGCACTTCCTGGGCAAATACCTTGGGCTCCTATGGTTGAAGGCAACATCTGCTGGGGTGTCTTCCTGAAAGGTTCTGGTGTAGAGGGTATACTATCAGAAGTTTTTGTTTTGAGTTATGAAATTATTACAAAAGACTTAGGTATCTTAGAGCTATGACATAGGTTAGTTATCAGTTTCTCTCTTTGGTGCATGGCTAATCGACTGCAATCGCCAGTTCCAGGCTAATATTTTACCCTCAATCTAGAATCCTTTCTCATTAAAACCATGTATATAATTCACTTATAATCTGGTTCATATAACAACAGCTAGTAATTGCTTTAACATTCTTAGGTATGTCTATCGTACCGTAAAATGACAACTTTTCACAGTAGATGTGATGCGTGTGTACATCTCTGTGTGGATATAAACTTACATTTATGTGTGTGTATAAGATTGGGATACTTGGAAACAGAAGAAGTACTCAAAATCTAAGTGAAGTTCAGTGGTATCTTGAGACAGGAAGACAGAGACACATGATGTTGTATCACAGAGATGGAGATTCATTCAACTACAGGTATTTTCTATGTGACTAGCACTATTCTAGCCTTTGAAGGAACAGAAGAGAGTAAAACAAGTCCCTGCTGCCATGGAGCTTGTAGCCTAAAGGAGGCAGAAAAACACTAATAAGTAACTGTTGTTATTGTAATAAGTGCTATTATAATAAGTGCTATTATAATAAGTGTTATTGTAATAAGTGCTATTGTAATAAGTGTAATGAGGCAGGTTGAGGGGAATGTAGAGTGTTAGGACTAGGAGGCACAACTTTGTGCATGATATCTGGGATTTTCGAAGGAGCAAGCTGCACAGATACCTGCCAGGAGAGCTCTCCACACAGAGGACTGTGTGAGAGCAAGGACCACAGATCAAAGTGTCCTTAGCATATGCAGGGAACGGGAAGAAACCCATTGCAGTTGCTGAGGACTGAGTGAAGTACAGGGAGTCATTCTGTCAGGTCTAAGAGATGAGGCGGAGGGGATCATGTTGAAATTTAAATTTTATTCTAAATGAAAAGTAGACTGATGCATGTCCACTGGGTTTTGAGCACAAGAGTACCTGACCTGACATATTTTAAAAGGATGGCACTGGCTGATGGGGCCACTGGACAGAGAACAGACTGGAAGAGGCAAAAGTGGCAGCTAGGCCACTTCTAAGGAGGCCATTTTGATTGTACAGATGTGAGAAGATGACGATACGGACTAAAATGATAGCAGTGGGAATCTTGGGGCTCAGCTTCTGGATATATTTTAAATGCATAACATAACTTGGGTGTGAGTGTACATAGACAATAACAGAGGTTTGAGGACAGCACCCGAGGCCTTCTAGTATGTAAAAGATCAATAAACTGATAGTTAATAAAAAATAGAGGTGAGAAGGAATAGCCTAGAGGTGAAAAGAGAGCCAATAGCTTACTGAAGCCAACGGGGGAGAAATGTTTCCAGGAGGAGAGAGCTTTTAGCTGTGCCAAATGCTGCTGCCCTGTCCAATAACATGAAAACTGGGATATACCACTGGATTTGACAAAGAGGTTTATTGAGTGATCATGACAATAGGGTATTAAAGACTAAATTCTGACTGGGAGTGAGCCAATGGGATCTTGCATGAGTAGGAGGTGATGTGGAAGCAAGGGGGTTAATTGCAAAGGGAGACATGAAATCTCTGTCTAGAAAGGGAGGGGGGTGTAAGGAAAGCTTTGTAAAAAGTGGGATTTATTGTAGAATGCCTGTATGCTAATAATCCAGTGATGAGGGAAGAGCGATGGTGTAAGGGAGAATAGGTGCATCCCAGAGAGAAAATGGGATCCGGAGCAGGAGGACAAGAGTCGGCCCAAGCTCCAAGCCTGGCTGTACATTATTAATGGGAGGGAGCACTCCGTACCAGCAGGTGCAGGTGAGAGATTTTTGTGGTGGGATGGCATGGACATTCCCTCTTGAAGTTTCCATTGTAGGGCTGAAGACTTTTAGAAAGAGCAGTAAAGGGTGAAGGGAAGAGGAAGAGTTTTCATCTTGTCTATGCCTTTTAGGAAACCAGTGTAAGAATGGAGTCATCCTACCCTACAAGGAGGCACTGAGTGATTGACGAGGCCTATTGGCCACTTAATGCTTTGTCTTTCTCTATGAACACAATTCCACGAGGAGACAGTCCTAGTCAGTGTGACCATATCATATCCATGATTATTATGGTAATATGAAGAGACAGGGCAGTGGAGGGAAATTTGCTGTGATTCATTTGCTCTTCAAGAAAGAAATAGCCATTTATGCCTCCATTGAAGAAATTTAAACTTGCAACCATGACAAGGCTATCTTTTTTGAATAACTGCTTTCTTAACAAATGTAGTATTCGTATTTGGGGAAATTGAAGTACATCCAGAGAATCCATTTAGCCAGCGAATCTGAAGAAGACAAGTCTTTCTCCCCCCTTCACTCTGCATTTCAGAGCAGTTAAGAATGTGTTCACTCTAAGTAACCTGGAGGATAAAGTATATGCTTTTGAAAAATGGATTTAGATCAAAGACCCTTTAATGCTTCATTTTAAATTAATAGACCATGACTTTCTTTTTCATCTATGACATGCTGAAGGATCCTTTCCATGCATGGGAAAGTATGTGCTTCTGGGAGAAGTAAAAATGAGCACCATTCTTTTATTATTAAAATAATAGGGGCTTCTGAAACACAGAGACCCAAATTCTCTCCTCATCAAAGGACTACCCTCATGCTTCTCTAGCACCTCTGTTTTCTAGAGCTTGCCCTCCCTAGAGAAAGGCCCCAGAATCTTGCTAGATTATATAATGTGCCCATGACATAAGGATAAAGAATGAGCCATGAATTAGCACATCAGTCTCATTTTCACTGGTAACCTGATTTTACAGTGTGCATTGCATTGCTATAAGTAAAATCAGAAGGCATCCTGTGCTCTTTAATTTGCTGTTGCCAGCCTTTCTTAAGCAAATTAGTCCAGGTTTTGTAAGAAGCTGAGTGACTTCTTCTTTTTGCTACATTCACGTCTGAAATAGGGAAATGTCTACTAACCTCCAGTTTGGCAGACCCAGTCCAACAAGCTTCCCACTTGCTGCTGACTTTTTCGAACAGTGGCACCTTAATAGGTCTGCCCCAGAAAAAGACAAATAGAAGTGTTTGGGGAGCCCCTTGGGTTTCCCTCTGAGCAGGGGCATAGGAGATTTGTAAAATGGGACAGTCCTCACTCATCGTCATTCCTTAAAGAGAAAGTCCATGTTTTTCCTTATTTGAGAAAAGTCTAAAAGATCATTCTAGGCTACTGGGGAATAAAATGAAACTCAGCTGTATATCTTCACAAGATAATCGTCAAAGGGGGAGAAGAATTGGGACATTAAAAGCCTGCTGGTTAAATGCCCTCAAGTAAGTCCCAACAAGCGATTCTAGAATAACCACACTGAGCTCTAGCCCCAGATCTGCAGCTGGCATCAGTGACCTGATCTCTCATTGCTGTCTCACCTGTACAATCAGGGGTTCCAACTCTGAAGTCCTACACATTTGCTGAGTGCGGATCTCATAGAATTTGAATTCTGTATTCATGAATCCTAAGCAAACCAGCACCACTCGACTCCACTCGACTTCACGCCCACTGTTGGCTTTGCCCTTGAAAGTACATCATGATTATTAGAAAAGCAGGGGGACGGAGGGAAGAAAGAAAGAGCAAAGGGGAAAGAGAAGAGAAGGAGGAAGAAGAAAACAGGAATTGGTAATCTCTTACCAATTTGTTCAAGATGAGCACTCCAGCCCACCGTCCTGCATGCCATACCTCCCCACCAAAGTCCCACTCGGATTCCATCTCCTCCAGGAGTGGCATTCTTGTCTTCTCTATGTCAATATAATAGGTGTTATCATCCTCTTCTTTTTGCCTATATTTGTCCCTCTGGAAAGCCCGAGGCCTTTGAAGTGGAGGAATTGGGACCCCCTTGCCCGACGATGCTCTCCATAGTGTCTGAGGCAGAGGCAGCCTCCTGTGAACGCCTGCCTGGGGAGAGAAAATGAATTAAAGTGAACCCCAAAAAAGTCATACTTAATATAAAGGCTGTTACTACTACCTTCTCTGATGGATGAATCCCAGGACCTTGGGTTTAAAGTCAATGTAGGAACAGGGGGAAAAGAAGGGAATTTGGAACACAAGTTTGATAAATACCAAACCTTCTCTTTTCCCTATTATGCATGAGAACTAGCCTTTATTCCTCCAATAGAAGTGGATAGAACACCTCACTACATCCCATGATTTATTTGTCTCTGTGCAGTGGTCACAGCCGCCTTTCTTTGTCCACTGGCCTTGCTCAGCATGTGGAAATAGCTTCCTGTAGGAGTTAGGATCAGGGTTGTCAGACTTCCCAAATAAGTCTGGGACAGCATGGGACATACTTATACTGAAAAGCTGTTTGCTTTTGTCTGAAATTCAGATTCAACCAGACATCTTGTATTTTACCTAGTAACCCTAGACAGGACTCAAGTGGCTTGCAACCCAGCTCAAACTGGCTTCAACAACAACAACAACAACAACAATGACAACAACAACAACAACAACACCACAACAAGAATTTATTGGTCCACATAACTGAAAAGCCTAGGGGGTAATTCTGGGCTTCAGGTGGGACTTCATTTAATAGGTCATTAAGAATCCATTTAATCTCTCAGCTCTGGCTTCTACCTTAATGGCGTGATTTTCTGGTGTCCCGTGGTGCTAGGTGATTGCAGACAATGCCTGCCTCATATCCTACCACGGTCAATCTCACAATCGCAGTGGGTATGAGCCACTGCTTCCCACCCAGCAGCTCCAGCAGAAGCTGCCTGAAGCACATTTCCCTGGGCTACACTCCCAAAGCTGTACTTGCATCCTGGCCAGGGCAACACCATGCTCTGCCTGATCAGACCTGAGCCCCATGTCCCACCCTTAAGCCCCTCTGCAGGTATGTGGGCTCACCATGGGAGAGGAGTAATTCCTTACAGACTAAATTGGGGTGCCCACATTTTCTCAGACGAAAAATGGATGCTGGGTGGCATATGTAAAAGGGGGAAAAAACAGAAAAGAAAACCAGCTAACTACACTTACTATGGATTCCTACACCTCATAATTATTTTTTAAAGAGATTTTGAAAGAAGAGATGGCATCAGAAGTTCTGGGCAGTAATTCTGATGACTACAAACCTGTTCAAGTTGCTTTAACTTTGTGGATTAATACCCACACATGTAAAAGGAAGAACTAAGTGGTAGGTGGTTTCTGAAGTCCTTACTAGTCTAATACTTCTCAGTACTGTGAATAGTAGTAGAGGGAGAATATAAGAAAAATATAGAGAATTCTAGTGCATCTGATATGTTTAGGATCCAAATGCAGGTCCTAAAAAAATATAGTCTTAATATAAATGGAATGAGTTTTATTTATAGTTATTCAGTATGGTTAGGTCTCTGTTTTTGTGGCTTCTTTTTTTGAATACTTAAAAAATAAATGTAACTCTAGGCAAATGTTTGTGTGTGTGTGTGTGTGTGTGTGTGTGTGTGTATGCATTAAAATTACTGTTCAATCACTGACACCAAATTGGTTTTTCTCTCCAAATTAATTTATTAGAGAGGAAAAAGAAACTGAAATCTCAGAGGAATGATCAAACTCTTCTGATTTTATTTCAACATAGCTACCATTAAAATGACATAGATCATCTTTGTGTCATGGGATTAATAGTAATTTGTGAGCTTTTGAAAGCCCTTTGAAATGTTCAGATTAAAGGAATTAACTTCAATTTGAAAATAACACATCTAATTATGGGGTTTCCTGAACATTCAAATGAAGAAGAAAGTCATTTTTCCCTTCCTCCTTCCTTCAGATAGTTTTTAAATTTGTTCTCTTACCACAGAGCCTTTAAGTTCAAAGGCAGTTTTCATCATTTCGGCTTCAACTCTGGGAAAACAGACCTGAAGAGACTTGGCCAGACTTAACCTTGACAAGAAAAAAAAAAAAAGAAAAAAGAAAAAAAATTGAGTCCAACAGCCCAGGCCTTGGTTAAAATTGCAGCTGTTTGTAATAAACTTGTGAGGTCTGGTTTTTCAGCCTCCTTCAGCCATCTCCCCAAATCATCCCTGTGGGGAGTGACCCCATGGTGTGTATTATTGTGCTTGCCTCCAAGTTTTGAAAAATAGTTTAAGTAAGTGCTGATGCGGAGCTTTCTGTAGACTGCCATCTTGGAATGACATGTCATTTTTATGATGTTTAATCCATCATCCCCTTCAATTTGTAGGTGCAAAGCAGAGAACCATTTAGGGAAGAATGACATACCCAAGGGCAGAGAGCTACGAGAGACATGAATTCCCACTTCCATTTTCATGTCCAGCTCACATTCTTTAAGAGCAAAAGTGGAGGCTCCTGGGTGGCTCAGTGAGCTAAGCATCTGATTTTGGCTCAGGTCATGATCTTCTAGTCAGTGAGTTCGAGCCCCACGTCAGGCTCCGTGCTGTCAGCTCAGAGCCTGGAGCCTGCTTCGGATCCTGTGTCTCCCTCTCTCTCTGCCCTTGCCCTGCTCATGCGCGCGCACTCTCTCTCTCTCTCTCTCAAAAATAAACATGAAAAAAAAAAAACAACAACAAAAGTGATCACCAATCTGCCATATTTAGTTTTTTGACAAGATCATCAAATTCATTAAACTAATTCTAGGTCATTGGGTAAGACAGAGGCAACATGATATTTGAAAAAATAATTAAACTATTTATTAGCACTGAATATTAATTAAATCCTCCTTAATATCTTACTTTGAGGAATAATGAAAAATGATTTAGGGTGTTATTGATACGTGTGACAATATGGTTTCATGGGTGAAAGTATGAATCTCAAGGTTTTTCTCATTCCAGGTATACTCATGATCCTTTGAAATAACTTAAATGCCAAGGGAAGATTTGAAATAGGCTTGAAACTACAGAGCCAGACATGTTGATGTTTTACAAAAGTTGTCCCCTAGCTATTTGGACATAATTTATTAACCCTTAGGTATTGAGTTTCTTTTGTTTCAGATTTAATTTTTAAGAACTCTGAATATTAACATGTGGTTTTGTCTTCCATATTCTTTTTTGTTGTTGTTGTATTTTTTTTTTTTTTACCTTTTCACCTCAGTTAAAGGTTCAAAAGAAATACCCCCAGTTGAAGAGGCAGATGCCATGTAAATACTGTCTTTTATTATCCTCCCTGGGAAAACACATGAAATTGTATTCATTTTCTTTTTTTTAATATTTATTTTTGAGAGAGAGTACAAGCAGGGGCAGAGAGAGAGGAGGACAGAGGATCTGAAGTGGGCTTTGCACTGACAGCAGAGATTGTGGGGCTTGAACTCACTAACCTGATATGACCTGAGCAGAAATTGGGCACTCAACCAACTGAGCCACCCAGTTGCACCTTGAATTAGTTTTCTATTGTAGTGGTAATAAATTACCAGACACCAAGTGGCTTGAAACAGCACAAGTTTATTCTTTATAGTTCTGCACATCAGAAGTTAGAATTAGTGTCACTAGAACTAGACTAAAATCAGTTGTCAGCGGGCTGGGTTCTTTCTGGCACCTGCAGGCTAGAATCTGTTACCTTGCCTTTTGTGAGTTTCTAAAGGCCTCCCACATCTCTCAGCTCTGCCATAGCACCTGCTTCCAATGTTCCAGCTCCTTCTCTGTCCCTGACCAGCCTGCCTCTCTCTTGTAAGAATCGTTGTGATTCCCTTGAGCCCACTTAGATAATCTACACAGAGTTGTTGGTGACTTTGACATGACCTGGCTCCACCATTTATTATCTACGTAACTTTTGATAGTTCGCCTACTCAATTGTCAGTGTCAGAATCCTCATTTTAAAAATGAGATAAGAAGAATGGCCACCTCATATGGCTTGGGGAAGAATTAAATGAGATTATATATATATATGGTCTTCAGAACCAGTTTTTTACCATGAAGGACATGTGAAATACTATATATCAGTCATCTATGTAAAGTGAAAAGTCAAAAAAAAAAAAAAAAAGCATGTTTCCATACTGAGAAGTTCTTGGATGAGATGGAATTGAAGTGAAAGTATATGCAGAATAAATTTTATTTTAGGCCAAATAGGTGCTGTAAAACTTTGAAATAACTTGAAGTATCAAATTAGGATTCATTATAGTTTCTTTGAAGGTTACTTTCCACTGTGTCATTTACAAGGAAGTGCTTCGATAATTTGATGATGATGATTAGCTTCCTAATATAAAGATTGTAGCTTATTTTTTTTGTGAGCCTTGTGCTTGGCACAGATGTTTAATAAATGTGAATTCAATAAAAAAGTGCCAAAGCATGCAAACCAATTTATTCAACAACATTAAAGGACAAGTGTCAGCCAAGACTCAATTATAGGGAAAAACATAACTGAATCAAAAAGGGAATTTATTAGCATATATTACTAGGAAGTGCATTGTGGCTGGTTTAAATCAAAGAATGATCTATAGAAATTAGGAATCTGTAGATTATAATTGGAACTCAAATTAGCAGGACTCTATCAATCTCTTATCTTTTGTTTTCTCTGCTGCCCCTTACAATAGATCCCCCTTATCCATGGGGTGTATGTTCCAAAGCCACCAGTGGATGCCTGAAACTATAGAGAGTGCCAAACCTTATATGTGCTATGTTTTTTCATATACATATCTGCCTACAATAAAGTTTAATTTATAAATTAGGCACAGTAAGAGATAAATAATAATAACATATAAGAAAATTGAACAATTGTAACAATATACTGTAATAAAAGTTATGTGAATATGGTTTCTCTCTCTCTTTCTCTGTCTCTCTCTCTCTAAATATCCTATTGGGCTGTACTCATGCTTTCTCTTGTGATGGTATGAAATGAGAAAATGCTTATGTGATACAATGAAGTGAGGTGAATGACATAGGCCTTGTGACTTAGCATTAGGCTACTATTGACAGTCTAATGATGTGTCATAAGGAGAATCGTCCACTTTAGACCTAGGTTGACCACAAGTTACTGAAACCACAAAAAGTAAAAACTCCATGAGGGGGGAATTAATGTATATGTTGGTGTTGTTCTAGCCTGCTGTAATGAGTATTCTTAAGTAGCAAGGAACAAAGGGGTCTCATATTCCCAGGTTAGCAACCTTGCAGGATCAGAGAACATATTCCCTCCGGGGCGCCTATGAATAATGCCAGAGGAGAACACTGATTGAACATGAATTTTTCTTTCTCTGATTAATCACTGATCCCAGGAAGATAGAATCGTCTGGTCATTTCTGGATCACATGACTATGTAGTTGTGTGTGTCAGAGGTAGGGAGAAGTTGAAGAAATACAGATAGGACTGTCTAGAGAAGAAAAGGGAAATAAAAAAAACTGCCACACACTTGGTACTATGATCTATTATAAGAGTTAAGAAGTAGTGATTTTTTTAAATTTTAAATATATATTTTTTGTAGGGGTGCCTGGCTGGCTCAGTTGGTAGAGTATGTGATTCTTGATCTCAGGGTTTGAGTTTAAGTCCCATGGTGGTTTTTAGAGATTACTTAAAAATAAAATGTCCACTATATATATATATATATATATATATATATATATATATATATATTTCCTTTTGATTTAGTAAAAGAAACCTTGCTTCTGTGTAAACACTGAAATAATCCATTGCCATTATGGAACCGTGGGTTTTTATTTTCTTTTCCTAAATTTGCTCAAATAATCTAAAACTTTCTATAGGTTCATAATATTCCCCTAAATGCTATTCAGTTGATTAACATAAAGCACAAATTTGTTTTAAGGGAAATAAATGATACTTTGCAAAGCAGGCTGGTGGGAATTCAATTAATGTTTGTAATTACATAGATCATCTAGACATTTTGATCAGTGGATTTGGGACCTTAAATCTTCATGTAGATTTGTGTAGGTTCTGAGTATCTATATGATTAACTATTGGACTGTAATCAGCACTTTATTAAGGTGTCTTAAAACTTAGGTACCTAAGTATAAAATGGTTTATGTAGTAGATCAGTGGAAAAGTTCAGTTATGGCAGTAGGGAACCAAATAATTGCAACTAGAGAAGAAAATCATATAACATTCTAAAAATGGCATCACAAAATGGTTCAAATAGTTAGAAAATTAAGATAAGTTTTTGATAAAAATATAACTTCTTCATAACTTGAACTTCTTGGGGTTCAAATCCATAGTTTGTTTCCATTGGGCTATAGGACAGCTTTGTTTGTGGACCAATGAACTAATGATGTCAGGCCTGGGATATTGAATAACATGCAGCATAGATTTCCAGTCACTCATTGGGCAAAGAGCCTTCTTCCTTACTCTTTATGATAGACTTTCTATAAACAGTCACCCCTGTACAGTTATAGGTAACTGTGCCCAATGGTGTCCCTTCCTTCCTTTGCTTCTCTGTAGTTGAATTTTTTTCCATACTGTGAACTTTGTTACAAATTTTGAAGATAAGATGTCAGAGTTAAATTAATTGGAAAAATATCTTCTAGATCTTCTTCTAAGGAAAAGAAAGAAAGAAAGAAAGAAAGAAAGAAAGAAAGAAAGAAAGCAAGCAACTCTCAAGCATTAAACTATCTTTGACTTGACTTTTAGGTCACATGGTATGCCTCGCTAAGGATAAATATCTATCCTGGTGGACATTTGAAAGAAGTTTTCTAATAATGATCTGACAGTCCTTTCTAACAAATATATCTCAGGATACACTTTCATGTCCGCCTACTGATTACATTTTTTCAGGAGAGAGAGACCAATCTTTGAACAGTGCATCATTGCAACAAATTTGATTCCATTTTTATGTTTATTTTTCAATGACAGGCCTAATACCTAAATCAATGTGTTTAAAAAGAAGCCCCCCTTAGGTTTCTTCAAATGATTTATTGCCTTAGTTACATTATTGCTTCAGGTATAATCAGGAATATTTGTCTTCATGTCATTGCAACGGAGATATGGGATAGAATATGCTAATGTGCCTGTCTTTGTACATAATGTTTTATTAGTCTTTTGTTTGTTTCAGTCTCTTAATTAGTGACAGTCATTTAAAGCCATCCATCTTTGTTCAAACTTATGCAAATATTGTAAGTTAGTAATGAGAGCTTCAAAGTACCCTGTTTATCAGCCTGTATTTTGAGTTTGTTAGTCTGTTTGTTCATCTAAACAAAATGTTTTTTTTAAAGCTATAAAGCTCAAATTCATCAATCAAATAATTATTAAAAGTTCTTTAGGATAATTTTATGTTTCACATCAGAATACAAATACCATGTGTGACATGTAGCAGCTCTTCAAATATCCCAATATTGCTTCTGCCTCGATACAGCCCCCATCCGTCGCTTAAGTGACGACTTGGGAAAATGATAAGGTCCTGTTAATATGTACTCCCAAAATGGCATCTTGAATGTATTGACTTATTGCAATTTAAAATAGAATCCTTGTAGTTTACTAATGGTAATTGGAGTTAATGCTATAGAGGTTGATTAAAATGCTTGTTGGTACTATAAGAAATGCACCCTTAATTATGATCGTCTTAAGAGTTAGCTCACAAAATCAAGACAAAAATTATCACTTAGCTTACAGCTTTGCATATTCATTGTGCACTTACACCTTCGTATCTGGGTTACATTGTTTTATCTTGAAACTCATATGGCAGATAGCTTAGAAGTACTAACATGCAATTCTCAGCAGTATATTGCTGGGGTCTCTTCCCATTTATTGTTATTATCAAGAATCTATCTTCTATGGAACGTAGAAAGATCAGTAGTCCCAGTAAAATGTCAGAATTGCTTTCCTTAAATCCCAGATTTTTCCAGAGACTGTGCTTGGTAGTGAGTTTAATGATATGATCCTTGGGCTAAGAGTATCTGCAGGATAGTGGTGAAAACAGACACAAACTAGACTTTGAACTCTTTAGGGCAAGGGATTGGACATTGTCTACTATTATATCTCCTCCGCTTTGCACGCATCAGGAACATAATGGTTACACGAGTATTGCTGGCTGGATTAAGAAGAAGTATATGCACAGAGTAGAGAAAGGAATGTAACTGCAAGGGGGTAAGGAAAATGACAACTTTTGAGCAGATGGCCTGTAGAATCAGCAGAATTCTCCGGGAGACAGAAGAGTGCAAATTTCCTTTACGAAACTGGGAAACTTATGGTTTTCCAGATGCATGAAGTGCAGGGTAAGGGAATGACATAGAATGAGGCTGGGATGTTGGGATGAGCCAAGAATGGGAAGGCTTTGAGTGGCAGGCTGAAGTTGAATGCTATTCTGTGTGTTGGAGGAGCCATCAAAGAGGTGCATTCAGGGAACATTCCTGATAGAAGTTGCAGGATCAGAGAAGGTAGCCCACAGAAGATGAGCTCATGTACTCCACTACGCTCAGGTGGTCAGCTAGCATCTGAAAAACCACCATGCATCCTGTGGTGTTAGCTAAATCTCAATCTGCCACATGTTCAGCTGGACAAAGTGCTCCATTCTCTGCTGTTTAGTGCTCTAATCTAAAAAGTGGGAGTTGTAATACCAATTTGCGTAATTACTATTTAAATATTTGATATTATAAATATAAAGGACTTCGAACATAGTGCTCTTTAAATACTGAGAAGGCATAGAAATGACTCCATAGTAATAATATTTGATACCCAAATAATCCAATTAAAAGAGGGCAAAGGATCCGAATTGACATTTCTCTGAAGAAGATTTTAAAAATGGCAAGATGTGCATGAAAAAAAATTCAACATCACTAGCTATCCAGAAGATGAAAATCAAAACGCCGTTTATATAGCACTTTACACCCACTAGGATGGCTATAATAAAAATAAAATCAATACAGATCACAAACAGATGTTGGCAAGGAAGTAGAGATTTTATAGCCTTCGTGAACTGTTGCAGAATGCAAAAGGTTCGATCACTTTAGAAAAAAGTCTGGCAGTTCCTCAGAAGGTTAAATATTGAGTTCCCATATGACCTAGCAATTCCTCTCCTGGGAATATACCCAAGAAAAATGAGAAGAGATTTCCCCACACAACTCTCACGAGAATGTTCATAGCATTGTCGATAATAGCCTGAAAGTAGAAAACCCAAATGCTGGTTCAAATGATGAATAGATAAATAAAGCGTGTTACGTACCATGGAATATTATTCAACAATAAAAAGGGAGTGATGATGACACAACATGGATGAACCTTGGAAATATTGTGAAAGGTGAATAAAACCAGTCACACAGACCACATATTGTATGATTCTATTTAAATGAAATTCATATGAAATATCCAGGACAGGCAATTTTAGAGAGTGGTCGTCCAGGTATGGGGTGTTGGGGAGAAGTAGAGGGTGACTGCTAAGGGGTAAGTACAAGGGATTTTTTTTTTGGTGCGGGGAAGGAAGAAAGATGTTCTAAAACCGATTGGGGTAGTTGTTGTAGACTTGTGAATGTATGGCACACCACTGCATTCACTCAGTACAATTTAACGAGTGAATTATTTGGTACGTGGATTATATTTCAATAAAGCTGAAACAAAAAAAGTGAAAAAGTAATAATTCATGCATTGAGTACTTATAAGATACATGAAAAGTGATATACATAAATTACCTCATTTATTCATGGAAGCAGACCTTTTTATGAAAATAGGGACATTTTTAAATTCCACTTTACAGGCAAGAAAACTGAAACTTACAGGTCCAGTTTGTGAGTGGGATAGTTGGGGATTTTATTCATTATATTAAATATGTATAACATGTTATTACATATGATATGTATTCTATACATACACTGCATATATAGAAAATATTATACTATGAAAATAGGTTCATTTTTAAAACAGTGGTAACCAGTATAGTTTACTTACCTGTAGCTAATTTACTAGCTTCCCTCATTCCTGGTCAGGAGCATATTCTCGGGCAACAGTGGCCCTCTCCAGCTCTCCCTACCATTGCAGTTTTGTGTATAAATGCCTCTGAGCTCATCCCAGAGCAAAGGATGTATCTGGCTTTCTCCCTATTCACCATTCTGAGCTGCCCCTGATATCTGTTATGCAAGCCAAGATAGTCAGGAGCAGAGAAGGTCCATGGAAAAAGTGCTGCTTAGCACAACACCTGTCCCTAGTAAGCAATTTAACAGCAGTTGACATTTTTTAATGTTTGTAAGTATCAAGCATTACTATGATATGCTTTTGAGAAGCATTCTTTCATTCAATCATCATAACACATCTATGAAAAGAGAGGGGAAGTGACCAATACATCCTCGTTTGCTGGGGACTTTCCCCTTTTAGCACTGAAAATCCCATGTCCCTGGCCCCCCTTGGTGCCTGGCAAACCAAAATGGTTGATCAGCCTCAAGAAAGGATTTATATTGATTGGCTTTCTGAAACGGGAATTTGACGGTGTGTAGTGCTCTTTTTTCTAAACATGGAACAATTTTAAAGTGTAATTTCTAATCCTCACCCTATTTTACAAGTTATTTTTGATGACATATCACTCATTGATTGGATCACCAGGCTTCATGAAGGGAAGCTGAAGACATTCTCAGAATAGTAACCGAGTGTATTTTCGGTGACATCCACCAAAAGGTTGATCCATTAATTAGCACACCTGAAATCTGGTGTACAATGTAATTACATGTTGCATAGAAACTTTTATATTGAACCAAAGAAAAACATGTCTTCTATTTAAAATGTCAAACTTATCATTGTTCCTCATTTTTTCTCTTGGCTATAGAGTGACATTTTCATGAACACTCACTTCTGGTGTAGTGATACAGCAAAACACAATAGCTATTACCAATTATTTAGTCCCTACTGAGCTGTCCATAAAGGACATCTGAAAGCAAGGGCATCAATTGATATTTCTACTCTTCGTCTCCTGCCTGCTCTATTTCAAGGTAACACTTTCCAGAGCTTGGCATGAAATTAATCTATCCTGAGGTGCTTGCCTCCAAAATGAAGTTTCTATCTTCACCTCCTGCATCTCATACCACAGGGGAGTTACTTCTTTGGGGTCATCCACAAAAATGAGAACTAAAAGTTTAGGCTGTGCAAGAGGAGGGATAGTGTCTAGGAAATGAACTTTCCACAAAGGTTAGAGTTTGTGGAAATTATTTCCTCAAAGACAATAAGGCCAGATAATAGGCAGCTACATGGTGAGCTAACTAGCCTGGGTATACTGCGAGAATGGGCTGGTTTCCTAGCCTTCTGAATATTTGCACAGCATCTAGCATGGTGCCTGGCACATAAGTACTTAAGAAATAACTTTCCTTTCCTCACTTGAGGGATTAAAGATTAAGTACTGGGAACTCAGTACTCTGTGTTTGTGGCAGCTACTAAAAAAGTAGGATTCATGAAGGTAGGGACAAAATTTCCCTGTTCGTTGTAGTCATGGCATCCCTTAACGGTGTGCAGCTAATACTAACCCCTAGGAATATTTTATGGATTAAGGAATAAATTAATAAGTTTCTTTGTCAAGGTGTTTCTCATTGGGGGGAAATTGTGTGGTTTGATAGTTGGTGGTATAGAGAATGTGGAGAGTAATTTCCCCAAAGTTTTTAAAGGCAGTCTCTTAAATCTACTTATATCTGGTTGAAATATAAACAACAGTCAAATTGCAGCTTGAGCTGTAGATCAATTTAAAGGCCAGGTGGTTGAGGACAAACAGAGTGGAATAGAGATCATCTGTCCCATGTACTCTTTGAGGAGTTTGATGTCTATTATTTGGGGAAATTTGTTGTTACAGCAGCTGTTCACTTTCATCATTGTCTAAGAGATAAATCAATTCTGCTTCAAGAAAAAGTGAGAAATCGAGAACATACATGAAAAATGCAATTACGTATAAACCACCAGGTTCTGAAAAACAATTGTCAACTTCTTTATTGTTTTTAGAGTATCTGCTAATTTTTTATTAGTGTTTCTTTAAATTTATTTTGAGAGAGAGATTGAAAGAGAGAGTTCAAGGGAAGGCAGAGAGAGACTTATAAGTATAGAGCCTGATGCAGGCCTTGGTACCACCAACTGTGATATCAGGACCTGAGCCAGAATCAAGAGCCAGACTCTTAACCGACTATCCTGCTAGGCACCCCAGAGTATCTTCTATTAAAAAGTCATTCCCCAGAATTTATATCATCAACTACAGACTAAAATATAGTTTTAGAAAGAGTTTAGAGTAATATTCTTCCCTCGGTGGATGAGTATTAAATCATCAAATTCCCATGGCATGGTTTATTCTAGTTCTCTCAAAGTTGTATCCATCAATCCCTTGTGTGATCCACTTTTGATGTGTTCAACAAAATTGTGGAGAAACTGGACACAATTACTTAGCGGTACTCAGGATGGAGTCGTTTCACCAGTAGTTGTTTTAATCTGGCATTCCATAAATAAATCTCGTGGCACTGGATTTACATTTGTGGTTGGCTCCATCCAGCACTTGACCCAACTAAGCATCATCCTCTCTAAGCTTCACAGTTTCAATTCAATACTTTGATGATGGTGATGTTGACTCTGATGGTGGTAGTGGTGATAATAATGAAAAACAACATATCCTAAGCACTTATTATGAGGTTGAAACTTACCTAGATGCTTTAAATATCTGAACCATTTTACCCTTCATGATCATTCTATAGGTTCTGGCATTGCTCTCTTATGGAGATGAAGAAACTGAATCTCAAAGAAATAAAGTCAGTTGCTTGAGGTCACCCCACCAGGACATGGAAATTCAAATGCAAGCATTTTGGTACAGGAGCTCACATTCGTAACCATTGTACTATTTGATCTTCATTCTGATGCTCTTATTTCTTGCAAGACCAGTATCCTTCAGGGAGTGACAGACACTCATATGGAGCATGTTGCTTAAGTCCTATCCCATCTCTGCCCAGTTGCTCCTAGTTCTATCTTTCAACCTTGAAGGTCTCTATCAATGAAGTCCCAGTAAGCCTTGCCTCATTACAGCATAGAAGTTATATAGATGGAGATTATCTTCAGGAAAGAGCCAAAGCAGCCCTCCCAGTTCCAGGACTAACTCAGTAAATCATGTTGCAAATACAGAGTTGATGATATTTAGCTGCAATCTATTGCATTGCCATTCCCAATTTTATCCCCAGGGAGCTCAGCTACTGAAAACAAAAATTCCATTACCTCCTGAACTATTTCTATGCCATAAGAAACAGTATTGTCACCCATAATTTACAGAACACTTTATATTGTTAAGTGTCTTATTCAGAGTCAGATGACAATGCCAGTTGGCAAATCCTTTGGATCAGTTCTGTCCCTTTTGAATCACTGTGATTTGTGGGCACACATGAAATGTGTAATATATTCTGCTGGGCTTCATAACGTGCCACATGATATTCCACGACTATCTGGGATAAGATTTTACTGCTACTTTTATCTTCTTGTACCACAGGGTTAAATTTGTTTCTGTTCTCTAGGAGTTCAAAATATAGGGAAGTGATGAATCACTGGGTTCTTCTTCTGAAGGCAATACTACACTGTATGTTACCTAACTTGAAGATAAATTAAAAAATAAAATTAAAAAATGAATAATCATCCCACTGTTTACTGTATCATGTTCAAGATGGACGATGTGAATTTACAATCGGAGTCAGTTTGGATGATTTAACATTATTAATTTAACACATGCTTATATCATATTTCCAGTGTGTCAGTCACTGGTAGCAAAAGAAGTGAGCAAATAGATAGTCTTCTATTTCCACAGGGCTTAAATTATAGTGTGGGGGGGAAAGAGGGATAACAAGGGAAGCACTTAAGTAAACACTGTGGTTTAAAATAGGATAAGTGCACCCCAAAACCAAATAATCTAGTTAAAAAATAGGCAGAACACATGAATGAACATTTCTCCAAAGAAGACATCCAGGTGGCAAAGAGACACATGAAAAGATGCTCAACATCACTTACCATCAGGGAGGTGCAAATCAAAGCGACAGTAAGATATCACCTCACACCTGTCATAATGGCTAAAATTATAAACACAAGAAACAACAAGTGTTGGTAAGGATGTGGAGAAAAGGAATCCTCCTGCACTGTTGGTAAGAATGCAAATTGGTATGGCTCTGTGGAAAATAATACAGGGGTTCCTCAGAAAATTAAAGATAAAATTTCCCTGTGAAGCTGTAATTGCACTAATATAGGGTACTGAAAATATAGACACTAATTTAAAGGGACAAATGCTATGTTTATAGCAGTATTATTTACAATACCCCTATTGTGGTAGCAGCCCAAGTGTCTATTGATAGATGAGTGGATAAAGAAGATGGTGCATAAATAAAAAATGGAATATTTTTCAGCTATAAAGAAGAATGAAATCTTTATGACAATGATGGAGCTAGAGTATTATGATAAGTGAGATAAATCAGTCAGAGAAAGACAAATGCCATATGATTTCACTCATATGTGGAACTTAAGAAGCAAAACAAACAAAGGGGACACAGAGAGTCAAACCAAGAAACAGACTTAATTATAGAGAACAAATTAATGGTTACCAGAGGAGAAGGCAGATGGGTGAAATAGGTAATGGGGATTTAGAAGTATACTTATCATGATGAGCACTGAGTAATGTGTTTTTTAAAAATAGGATAAGTGCTATGAAAAAAAAAAAACTAGAGTAATAGAATAGATATAACCATGAAGGAGTAGAGGAAGGTTCATTTAGATAAGTTAGAGAGGACTCTTCTGAGGAGGTGATGTTTCAGGTGAGATGTAAAAGGTAAGAAGGAGATGGATACACTAAAACCTGGTAGAAGACTTCTAGACAGAACAAATAGCAAGTGCAAAGACGCTGAGGCAGGAGTGGATTTGGCTTTCTCTTGTGGAGCAGAAGGGAGCCTGCGTGGCTGGGGATGAGTGAGGTCAGGCGATGGAGAAAGGAATTGAAGGAGGTGTGAAAGGTAGGCGTGTGATAGATCACATTGACCTTTGCAGGTAAAGATTATTTATGTATATCTTTATTTATTTGCTTAATTGTAAATAGTGTGAAAAGTCTCCGAGGCTCTTTAAGGAGGGCAGTGACATTACCTAATTCAGGTTTGTTTTTTTTTTTAATTTTTTTTTCAACGTTTATTTATTTTTGGGACAGAGAGAGACAGAGCATGAACGGGGGAGGGGCAGAGAGAGAGGGAGACACAGAATCGGAAACAGGCTCCAGGCTCTGAGCCATCAGCCCAGAGCCGACGCGGGGCTCAAACTCACGGACCGCGAGATTGTGACCTGGCTGAAGTCGGACGCTTAACCGACTGCGCCACCCAGGCGCCCCTTATTCAGGTTTCTTAAAGACTCTCCCAGCTGTTGTAGAAACGCAGGGGAGTAAAGAACCAGAATAAAAGCAGGGAAATCAATCCGGAGGTATTTGCATTAGTCCAAATGAAATCTGAGGCAATTTTAACCACGTTTGATAAGCCCATAAAAGAGTCAGCAAACACACATTGAGTGACTCATCTATGCCAGGTGGTCAGGTTCTTCCAATTGTCACACTGTTTTCTGGGCTTTTCCACACATGCTTGCACACATTCTTGTGAAACTCTACCCGTTTTGTTGCCTTGCTACTCCTACTTAGGCTTCAACCTAGATTTCAGTCTCTCTAGGGAGCCTTCCATGACCCCTGAATTAAGATTAGTTACCCCATTGCACCCTCAATTCCCCTTATCATGGAACTTATCTTCTCTTTGTATCTTTGCTTCTGTCTGTTCCCATTTGGACTATAATCTGCTTGAAGAAGGTTCTACAATTTTGACACTGTATTAGTTAGCTAGGGCTGCATAGCAGAATACCATGGACCAGATGGTTTAAACAACAAAATTTATTTCATTACGGTTCTGGAAATCTGGGATAAAGGGGTTAGCAGGGTGGGTTCCTTCTGAGATCTCTGTCCTTGGCTTGCAGATGGCCACCTTCTCACTGTGTCCGCAAGTGGTTATTTCAATGTCACACACATCCTTGGTATCTCTTATGTGTCTGAATTATCTCTTCTTATAAGGACTTCAGTCATTGGATTAGGGGCTACCTATGTGAACTCAGATTATCTTGACCACCTCCTCAAAGGCCCTATCTCCAAATGCAGTCACAGTCTGAGGCACGGGGAGTTGGGATTTCAATATTTGACTTTGGGGGAGATACAGCTCAGTCCATAATAGTCACTGTTGTATACACGATATCTGGAACATTGTAAGCTTTCAATAAATATGTGTTGATGAAATGTATTTTATAATGTCTTAATTATATTAAAGGGTGTATGGTGATGTCTCATTTACAACTTCAGGTATTTTGATTTGGGGGTGACCAAGGGTTTGAGGCCTGGATACAGCTTGCTTTCCAAAAAATAAAACAATTAAGTGGTAATAGTCTTCTTTATTACCAAGATTCATAGATCATTGCAGGTGAGGATGTTCCTACATTATGGGGCCTTATACTAATGTCCCACTTTTAGATCAGGATTCTAAAGTTTCAGCATCAGTGTGTGTTTTTGGATAATAGACTAAACCAGATTCTCTCATTTATACCCTGAGAATGTATTCATTCACTCAAATGGAGACCTAATAATTTTAATTTTTACTTTGAATTTATTTGTATGACTCTCTTTAATCATTATAGTGATTCTTTGAAGCTATCAATACCATCCATAATTGTATTCAATTTTAAGTGAACTCTTTCAGACATAAACCTGGTCAGATCAGTGCTTTGCTTAAAATTCACCTATGTTTCCCATTGCTCTATGAATAAAACTGTCATCACCATAGTCTAGATGCACTGAATACTTCCTTTTACCTCATTGGGCTCTTGACCCACCATCCTCTCTCCTAGTATTAACTCTGGCCTTGGCAGACATCTCTGTCCCTAGATCATTCAAGTGTTACAGATGTTAGTATGTGCTGTTATCTCTGTCAGAAAATCTGTCCTTCTGTCAGTTTTCATCCTACATTCATTTTCAGTTACATTATGTTTCCTTATGACCACTTTTTGAGATGTCTCCCCTTCCCTCAACCAGGTAGATAATGTTCCATTTGGTCTAGGCTGCCTTAGCTCCTCTTAATTCTCTAGCCACCTTCATAGCACTTTGATACCTTCAGTTACTTATTTAAATATGCATGTGTTTGACTAATGCATACCTTCACGCTAGACAGTCAGAACCCTGTGAGAGTTACTGGGTCTCTCTTTGTTCTCTGCTGTCTCTCCAGGGCTTATCTATTTAATACCTGGTGCTCCGTGAATAGCTGTTGACAGAAAATAAAGCTGGCTGTCATGGAAACATTAATTTACTCCTTGGTTATTCCAAAGCGGTGAGAAGACTGAAATTCCAAGCCCCCAGTTCCATTGCACCCTCCAACATGGTTATAAATAGATCATCTTTGGGACAGTATGAAACCCAAGCTAGAGTTTAAAACTGAAAATAAATCAACCGTAGTGAATTCAAATTTTAATTCACCTACACTGATCATTGGCTTAGCAGGAGAACTCTATTACACATGACACGTGATTTTTCCCAAAGTTCACATTTTACCTTTATCTTTATCTTGGGGGAAAAAGAAACAAGATTAATAGAATTAAAATTCTCACCCTCGGTAATTTCAGTGGCAACACTCACCAAGATTTTGGTGGGAACAATGCTGTATTATTTCTACATACATGAGTCACTCAAGAATGCCAAGTACTTTTAAAAGCTAAGTAAAAAATGTTAATCAGAGTGTGGAATCATATGAATGATAAATCCAGCCCCAAAATAGCATGTGTCATTGCTAATCATTACAAATCTACTATCTGCCTGCAATGCTGTGAAAACTATCCATTTCCTGTGACTTTCCTCCTGAAGGGATACAAAGATCTTAAAGCAAAATAAAAGCTTCAAGCTTAATTGGGTGACAGTGGAAAAGCAAAGAACTATAGTTTTAAAGCTGAGTTTTCAATAAAGCCAGAGGATAACTGGAAGAAATGACATCTTGTACCTTCTCTCCAGCTGACATTTGGTTATTAATGAAGGTTCAGAACACCTCTTAGTTGTTTACTTAAAACTATTGCCAAATCTGTAGACGTTGACACTGCGGATCTCAACCATAGCTGCCTTTCACTATCTGTAAACAAGAGCTCTGACCCTTCAGATTCAAAAAGCAAAAAAGCAAACACACTCAGGTCTGCATCGCAGGTTTAACGGGGCTGAGCTGAGAACCTGCACCTTCACAGAGCTCATCAAGTACCTCTTTCTGTGTTGTGAAAGTCAGTGGGTTGTTCCTCAAGTCAATCAGTATGTCTGTGTGTCAGTGACACCCATGGAAATACTGTGTAACTATCAGTGGGGGGAAAGGTACGAAGAGGACCTTTGAAGATTATGTATGAAGAAAGTAGATCTGTCCAGTAAGGTAAACAGCAATCTATACCTAAACATGTGGTTATTGATTCAAGTTGAATATGTCTTTCTTCACTCACAACCCCTGGGTTGGAGTACATTTTAAGGCATCTGGGTAGCTCAGTAAATTGTGTCTGACTCTTGATTTCATCTCAGGTCATGATCTCACAATTTGTGGGATTGTGCCCTGCGTCAGGCTCTGTGCTAACAGCCTGAAGCCTGCTTGGGATTCTCTCTCTCTGCCCCTCCCCATCTCGTAAGTACAGGCCACACACTCTCTCTCTCTCTCTCTCTCTCTCTTTCAAAATAAATAAATAAACATTTAAAACATTTTTAATGTTTATTTATTTTTGAGAGAGAAAGAGACAGAGACAGAGACAGAGTGTGAGTAAGGGAGGGACAGAAAGAGAGGAAGACACAGAATCTGAAGCAGGCTCCAGGCTCTGAGCTGTCAGCACCGAGCCTGATGTGAGGCTCAAACTCACAAACCATGAGATCATGACCTGAGTCCAAGTCGGATGCTTAACTGACTGAGCCACCCAGGTGCCCCAATATAAGTAAACATTTTTTAAAGAGGTTTAAAAAAAAAAGATATGCCATCTTTCTCAATATTTCAGTGATTCATTTCTGGAGGCTTCATAAATAATCATCAAATAATTCATCAATAATCATCAAAACTCCATACATTATAGGTGATCTGTACTTTATGTTGGGACTGGGAGCAATATATACCATCTTTCAATCTCTCTCCCTTCCTGTCTTCCTCTTTCCCTCTCCTCCTCTTTCTCTCTCTCATGCTACTTAAGGGTGAAGGACAGATGAGCAGTGTTTTTATTCCAGTTGTTGAGTCCACCTCTACTTAAAATTCTGATCAAAGAAAACATTAACAAAAGTTGATATTGGCTAAACAGAATAGAATCTAGCAATGTTTGCATAGCATCATCTAAGGAGGTTATTCAGGAAGCACCTCCTGTGCAGCAGACAAGGAAATAGAAGAACATGGTAACTTGAGGTGAGGTTTTAGCGTCTGGCCTTTTTATACCACAAACACTGCCTTTTCCTAGTTCTGTAATCATGGCTCTCATTTTTTTCATCTGTAAAGTGGGAGTCACCTCACCAATAGCAAGTGTAAATAGACTGCATGGGTAAGAAAATTGCCCTGTGCTTGATCATGGATTATCTCAAATTAGAGAATTTTCATTTTATCTTCTTACACAGTAGGATGTAATTGAAGACCCAGTCCTGAGGTCAAGTAGTTCCCGGGGTGTGTTGCAAGGGTGAGGGGGTGCACAAAAATACATAATTATAATACGAACTGCAGGTGCAATAATAAAAGTATTTACAATGCCCACAGTGAAAGAGCAAGCACAAATCTTACTGGATGGGATATATAAGAGGAGCTAAGCTGGGTTGGGGATGGAAGGACTGTTTCTTGGAAGATGAGGAGTTAAATAAGTAATTATTTACCAGCTATTGTCTCCAAAGCCATATGCCAGCATGCTCCAAAGGCATACAGTTGGTCTACACATTACTGGTGTGATCATAAATTGGTATAATCACTTGAGAAAGTAATATGGAAGGATTCAGTAAAATTTAAAATACTGTATGATTTGGTGTCTAAGAAACGGAATTTCATTGATAGGAATTTCCTTAGAGAAACTCCCACCTCAGAGTAAAAGAAGGTTCTGTGCAGGATCCAAAAGATGCTAGAAAAAGGCATTAAAAGTAGGCAGTGCTAGTGTTTTATTAACCAAGAAATAAAATATGTGGAAGTTTGAAATCTTGAGATTTTGAAAAGCAAAAATGAGTGGAAGGAGCTCAATCTGAATGTTCCACTAGGTTTAATCTAAAAGAATTACCTAATAATTTGATAGTCATCCAAGAGATTGGTTTCTAGATCTACAGGCTATTAATTGTAACCCTTTGGGTTAAGCATGTGAAATACTTGGAGTGAAGTGAATGTTTGAACACGCTGGATAAGCCAGAATGTTGATATGAACGGTTTCCTGCCTAAACAGCAATCCCCCAGCATCGCCATCATCACTACCACCTCATACAAATAACCATCTCCCAGGGAAACACCAACTCATCAACCTTGGTTTCTGCTGGCACTTAATTCAAACTGAAGGTCAAGAACATGAGGTGCTATGGTTTAGTAGTTTGGTTTAGAGAAATCAGTGGACGGATGTGCAACTCACTTCTCTTTCTCACCAGCATCCCAACCAGAGCAGTTATAGTATGTAATAAGCTCTAAGGGGCATGAAAAATGATCATGCTACCCAAGCTTTGTCTCAGGTTCCGAATCTTTATTTCCATGTGGCATTAATTTACCACTTCCTTTTCTGTGTGCTTAATATGCTGACAAATTGCCTGATAAACTTGGATGTTAACAACCAGCAATGAGGCAGAATGAGGTACTGATATTGTGCAGTGATACGGTGCCTATAAGATCAGACTTGAGTTTTTCATTTTTTTCTCCTTCAGCAGAGCCTTGCACAAAAAGATTTGATACAAATATTGTGTTTTGGTAAATTACCCATATATTCACTCTATTATTATTTAAACCTTGTTGATAATAAACGGTCAAGTGAGCGAAAGCAGGAGTCTCTTATTATTTTTCGTAATCGTCTCTCTATGCCCTATCACCACTTATTTGTCACAGCTGGACTTGATCTATAAATAGCTCTGTGACATGATGGACAGTTTTTAAGGCTTGTTGGCGTGGAATCAATACATGGCAGAAGGGACCATATGAATCAATTACATCGTCCCTGGCAGGGTTACCATGGAAGCCTTAGCTCCTCATAGCACCTTACTTCTCTTGTCCTGGTAGTACTCTCTGTGTATCTTTAATTAGAATGGATGCAATTTATTTAGTAATGGAAAGCTGACTTGAGCGAGTTCTGTGAAGGTGTCAGACAGAATTCAACCAGCCATGCATATTCAGAGAAGACTAATGTGAAAATGCAAATGATTCTTCTAATTTAATTCCTTACTTAAAAAAAGAAAAAGGCCCTCCTATCTTGGAAGTAAGCTTTCTTTGATTGTAAAGAAATTATGTTTGATATTCTATCTTTACTCAGACACAAAACAAGCAGCAGTTCTTAAAATAACCTCTTCTGCTGTAGATATAATAATCTGCTATACACATTTATTCAGTTACTCTCTGGCATTTCTTAGTGTCAAGGTTGCCTACAACAGCTTCATGTTGGGCACAATGCACAGGGGCAAATGGGAATCATTATTGGGTCCCCACTGTGTGCATGGCCCACACACATCTTGTTCTCGAGGCATGAGTTGGGGAGACAGTCACACAGGCAAATCTAACAGAATAATAAGCTTCGTGGAGCGGGTCTGCAGGGAATGGTTTAACTAAACAGAAGAAGATGTGGGGGATGGGGACATGTAAGACATGCTTTTCTAAGGACGGAGTCCTTTGTATGAATTTTGAAGGATAGGCAACAACTGCATACCTTGATCAGGTGGGGGAAGGACAAATGACCAGAAGGACAAGTACATGAAAAGACACAGATTACTGAAAGACCCTGCTGTGTTTGAGGAACTGCAAATACGTGGTCAGGACTGGAGAAATGCATCCTAGGGTCTGGCACCGGAAGTTGGGCACAGATCATGAAAGTTGCCTATTGTCCTCAGATTCTGTTTTATTTTGAAGGCAGTGATTGGGAAACTTTTTTTTTTAAATATTTATTTATATTTGAGATGGAGAGTGCATGTGGGGGAGGGACAAAGAGAGAGGGGGACAGAGGATCTGAAGTTGGAACAGGCTCAACTCTGAGAGCAGAGAGCCCTATACAGGGCTTGAACTCACGAACCCTGAGATCATGACCTGAGCCCCAAGTCCAACGCCCAATGGACTAAGACACCCAGGAGCCCTGGGAACATTTCTACTTTAAGAAAGAGTAACGTGTCATCATGTGGAATAGAGTATACTGGTTTTAGCAAAAACAAAACAAAACAAAAATAAAAACGAGAGAGAGAGTGAAAGAGAGTGTGTGTGCTCATGCATGGGAGGGGCAGAGGGAGAGAGAGAATCTTAAGCAGGCCCCCCGCTCTGCACAGGAGCCCATCCTCCCAGGGCTCACAAGACCCTGTGGTCATGATCTGAGCCGAAATCAAGAGTCTGATGCCCAACCAACTTGAGCCACCCAGACATCCCAGGTTTTAGCAAAATTTTGCAAGTGGCCAGTTTTTGGTAATGTTATTATTTTTAAAGTCCTTTTAACTTAAATTTTTAATCCACAGCCAAGGTTTCAAGATATGGGGAAAAATAAATTGCACAATGTTAATTTTGGCAGAAGACATATTTGTACTTTTAGTGAGAACACAAAAATTTTCCCTGGGGCTTTAGATATTGCCGAGTGGAAACTAAAAGCCAAAGGATGAGACTGATTTCCAGGAACTTAGACACCCTGTGGAATGTGTGTGCCTATTTGTTTTTGGAACCCTCCTCCCTCAAGGAGGACACTAATACATGGCAAGTACCTTTTTGAACATGGGACTTTTTCACTTGCCCAAACTCTATTGACAAAGCTAATGATGAGGCACCTGGATGGCTCAGTCAGTTGAGCATCTGACTCTTATTTTCAGCTCAGCTCAGGATCCCAGGGTTGTGGGATCTAGCCCTGTGTTCACTCAGCACTGAGCTTGGAACCTGCTTAAGATTCTCTCTCTTTCCCTCTGCCCCTCTCTTCCGCTTGCGCGCTCTCTCTCCTTAAAAGCTGATGATAATATAATGATTTACTACACTCTTAATAAGATGCACTGTACTGGACTTAAGCACTTTACATACATTATCCATGTCACCTCCCCCACTATGCTGCGAGCTCATTGCCCCTCAGTTTATGGTTGAAGGAACTGAGGCTCCGAAAATAGAAGTAAATGGCTCAAGATCAGTGGGCCACCCTAGCTGAGAAGAGGTAAACCTGGTATTTGAATCCAGGTTATTTTTACTTCAAAGCCCTTATTCTTATTCCACTGTGGAAGAACTTGGCTTCCACAGATATTCTTCGAGGTAGTTGAGTACATGTGCACCATTCTGTTAGTATGACTCAGGATTGGAAAGAATGTAAAAGAAAACAATAAACATAAAAAGCTACATCCTGTGGTCTTTATGACTAATGTACCTCCAGAAACGTCTGCTTTTGAATACTTGAGTAACCCATTTGCAAGCTGTTGGGAAATTTAAATCCATAACACACACTCCTTAAATTAACACACTAAGTGCTTTTTGCTCCTCATTACCTCCGAATTCTGTATCACTTCTTCTGTGTATATGATATTTGAGGTTACTTAAAAAAATATAAATGCCAAATAAGCTGTATTTCTTCTGTCATTAGGGCAGTGCACAATCCTGAGGTAAACATGCTTTGGGCAAGTGGTTTTATCTCATTTACAAAAGGAAAACAAAATTACCCTCAATGGTAAAAATAACTCCCAAGAAATGCTTTCCATATCAGTGCCTACTAGACATGAATGGTGAGTGGGCCTAGGACTCTCTACCCAAGCCTGGTTCAAAGGGAATGTCAAATGGGCATTAATCTGATCCCTCCTTTTTTATAAGATACATTTACGGCCCTCACATCAATAATGAAAAGGCCATCCACTGGTCAAAGTAAGCCGCCATCATTTTTTTAAACGATCTGTTGAGGTATCACTTACATACCATACAATTCACCAATCTTTGCCTTCACTGTTTTTTACTTGTGATAAAACTTGCCTATCATGGTTGGTCATGCTGGTCTGCATTAGCAGGCACCCCCTAGGTATTCTTCACACCTGTGTAACAATTCTTTCTCATGCATTACTTATGTAATCCCCAAAATAACCCTGTGAGGTATATTTGTGTTAGGGTTTTATTTGTGTCCGTACTGGTATTGGTTTTAGTCTAAAAATGAGAAGCCAAATCTTCATAAAGTTTACACGATTTGCCCAGAGTTATCCTGGGCCAGAGCCTGGCCATGAGCTCAGTCTGCTGGTCTTGTATCCCTTGACCTTCCTCTTGAGTCACACTGATACCAAAATAACATGACAGTGCAAAGTGTGGGAGGGGTAGTTTCCGTAAGGAAAACCCAGTTACCAACCTAAAATAGATGCTGAGAAGAACCAAACACTAGATATCCATCATACAGACCTCCTTAGGTCCCCCAGATCATTTTCGCTGCTCGTTGCTAACTACTGCTAACTCGCTGCTAACTACTCTTTCTAGCTCTACTTTCTAAAATTTCACCAACAAATTCATATATTACATCTTTGTATTTGAAGGATATTCTCATAGACTTATTTGTAACTAAGAATAGTTATAAATAACTCTTCAATATAATATGTACAATGAGCCATATTATCCAGTCCGTTATGACCAATTAATGGAGAAATTATATTTAAATTTTATTTTCTGCTTAAAATCTGGTAGGCTTCCATTCATTTCAATTGAATCCTATTAACACAGTCATATGAAGTGCATTTTCAGAAGTTTAATTTCCTCCTGCGTCTAGCAAGCTGTCGACTTGGAAATAATTTGTTTTGCACACTGGATTAGTACTACTGTATTCACTCCTCAACATTTTGGGATGTGCAGTATTTTGAGAACTGAGAACAAAGCCTCTGCCTGATAACTACTATCTAATTGTTCCTACAGTGGCCTCTTGCAAATTTTTTTTGTTCCATATTCCTTGTAGTTTTTCTTTATCGAGGGATGACATTTTATGAAATTACTTAAACTGTTCAACATCTTTGATGACAGTTCTCAATGCTACAAGGTAAATCTGTTATTGCATACCCAAATCAGCATCTTTTCCTGCTTTTGGTTGCAGATATTAGCTGATATCCCCAAAGAGTAGAACCTTATGATTACATTTTAAAAACCTACCTGCTGTGATCTTTAATACATAAAACAGCAATGGAATGATAAGTGAAGTTCTTTCTCAGAGAGAGGCAATATCTATTGGTACTGAACCAGAAAACTATAAAGAGAACTAGAGAACCCTATCCAAGTTGATTCATAAAGCATATATTAACTTTAAAGGAAAGAAATTTGAAGATAAAATTAAGAAGCATGTAGGTAGCAATCTATTCCTGGGATAGGTGAGGTAAGATTCAATTTATAATTCGGGGCTCTCGTCAATATAAAGACCATTTTGGAAGTAGGGTAAAGTATAACGCTATGTTCTCTATGAATTCTTCAGTGTGTCGAGGCCAGCTGTCATATTCAAATAAGTCTTATTACAGAGAAATGACCATCAATCATTTTTCTGAAGCACTGAATTTTGTTCCCAGACCATTTGAGTTCATTAAATATGAAAATTTGGCAGCAGTAGGAAGATAGGCATTGTGTTTATTTTAAATGACATACCTTTTTTTTTCAAGTTTTAAGAGCTCCTCATAAATACCCTTCTATTTCCAGAGCTCGGACTTACTAATTATTGATTTTTTAGAACTATTTTGACCTCTGTATTGTCTCAAGGGTTTAGCCTAGATGAATCCTGTTATAAGCCTTGGCCTTTTAAATTATGAATTTGGATATTAAGGATCAATATTTAGATTGATATAATGTAATCAACCTCTTGAAATTATAGTGCCTTCAATCATGTTTCCTTCTATTACGGTCCTTGAACCTGGGGCCAATCTCTCATACACTCTCCCAGCTCCCAAGGCACAACATATCATAACAGCTAACATTTTGTGAGAATTTACTGTGTGTGAGGTACAAAAGTAATACTTTATCCATATTATTTAATTTAATAACAGTCACAAGGGAAGTACTTTCATTATCCCTATTTGTGTAGGAGTGATTAGATAAAGAAAAATTAGGTACCAGGCCCAAGGTTACAGGGATAATCTGTGTTAAAGTCTTGACCTAGTAAGTTCCAAAGCTTTCCAAATATAATGCTGATTTTCCAGTCTTTTCTCAGAAGGACATGTTATTTACTGGTTTCCTATACTCCAGATTCATCCTCATTCCAGGCCATCACTATTGTTGACCTTCTTGTCTAGAATGTTCTCTCCTCTACCCTCTCATTAATTCAAATCCTATAAATGCCTCAAAGTTCAGTGCAAGTCCTACCTTCCTGGTGAAGCTCGTTAGAACATTTCATTCCTGTGCCTAAAATACTTTAAAGACCTCCATTTCCAAAAGAGAAGTCCAGATATCTGAGCCTGGCATGACCTGGTCCCTACAAAACTCTAATTGAATGTAAGGCTGGACTGCCCTATTTGGCCTCTGTCACTCCCGCTCCATTACCCATGCACACATTTTCTACTCCAGCCATGCTTGGGAACTAGATGCCTGCCCTTTCCACTACTCAAGGATTTTGTTCTAGAATTCTCCTCTTTTTCTCCCGAATCACCAAATTTTTGTTTTGTTTTGTTTTCTCTATGTTCAACTGGCAAAGTTTTTCTTCACTTTACTTTGCTGCCCAAGTCATTCTTTCCTCCATAGGGTTACCTAAGTATAGTGTCTTGTTTTTCCTCCCCATTTCTTTCTTTTTCTTTCATAATTGTTTTTAAGTTTTTTTTTTACTTTTGAGACAGAGAGAGACAGAGCATGAATGGGGGAGGCAAAGAGAGAGAGGGAGACACAGAATCGGAAGCAGGCTCCAGGCTCTGAGCCATCAGCCCAGAGCCCCACGCGGGGCTCGAACTCACGGACTGCGAGATCGTGACCTGAGCTGAAGTCGGACGCTTAACCAACTGAGCCATCCAGGCACCCCATATCCCCATTTATTTCTTGAGCTTTTATCTGGGCTTTGCTGAAACCAATCTCCCTGAAATGCTCCTGTCAAGTTTACCAAGGGCCTTCCATGTTGCTAAAACCAGCAACTCCTGTCTATTCCTCAGCCATGCCTGTCACCTCCCTCCTTGGGGCTTTACAGACGCTATCTCTTCCACTTGGCAGACATTCTCCCTAGCTGTCCCAATGGCTCACTCCCACCCGCTTCAGATCTGGACTCTTCTATCTTGTGTTGGGCTATCTCTTCCCTGATTATCTGTTTAAAATAGGGAAATTTCTCTGCCCTCAATGTATTCACCTCTTCCCTGCTTCATTTTTCTCAATAGCACTTAGAATATAGGTTTTATACTTTGGTGTATGTTTTTATTTTTACTGTATTCAGGACTTCTTGTTTTACTTGAATGGGTGTGTGTGTGTGTGTGTGTGTGTGTGTGTGTGTGTGTGTTACTTTGGGTGTCTCTATTCTAAAGAATAGATAAGGTCCACACAGGCAAGAATTTCAGTCTACGCTTTACAACATCCAGTATCTAAATCAGCCCCTGGCATATAATAAACCCTCAATAAATAGCCCTTGCATCAATACTCAATCACCCCAAATTCCTTCAATGTGTCCCGTGGTTTGATTTCTTTTTGTCATTGTTCTTACCGCTTCCTGTGTACTGAATACCCTCACTACCCATCTGCTCAAGAATGCCTCATAATGTTTTAAGACTCAGCTTAAAGTCTGCTTTGTTAATTTTTTACAGTAGGAGTAAATTGGATTAAGGTCTCAGCTCTTCCCTTTTTAAGTATATGATTCTAGGCACATACCATGATTTCCCTAAGTCTTACTTTTTTTTATTTGTAAAATGAAGATAATAATAGAGTCATCTATTCTTAGAGTCATGATGAGAATTAAATGAGATAGTAAGTAGGGGGTCTATCTTAGTGCTTGATACACCACAAAATTAATATATGTATTATTATTTATTATTATTATTCCATTCCTGATTTCTCTGTACCTAAACCTTGTAGAATTAACCATTCCACCTTTATCATACTTATGCCATGTCCTTATTAGACCACTGTGTTTCCGAAAGGGCAAGAACTGTGTCCTTTCCATCTTTATATGTTCAGAACATAACTCAGCACCTGACATATAAGAGCCTGTTGATAGACATCATTTCTTATGTTTAATTTTGTGCTAGATACTGTGCTTAGAAGCCTACAAACACCATGTTATTCAATTCTTTTAACATCCCCATTAAAGAGTACTTTAAAAAAATGTATACTTTAGAAGGTCCAATTAGGTTACCTTACTTCCTCAAGTTCACAGTATTAGTAAGGGATAAAATGCAGAACTAAACTTGAGGCCTACCGAACTCTACAATTTTGCTCTACATCACTTTACTACAACCAGAAAGTTGGTGGATGGTAGATGGATAGATGGATGGACAGATGGACAAATGAATGAAGACTGTTCTTGGTCATTCTAAATTAACTCTCTCTTCCCATTCTCTCAACTGTATGGTTTGGAACACATATAGACTCTGCTGCAGTATTTTAGTAATTAACAACACAGAGAGTAGAATTAGTATGTCAGGTTTTTTGTCCACTTTTCTTTTCAACTTAAAACCCTGAGGAAAGACTCTTTAGTTATATTAACACTATAGAGGGCTTCTTTTAATCCAACAAAGATGGTTGACTATTTAGGAAAGGCAGAGGAAGGATAGTTCCATAAATAAATGCACAGGCTATACTGACTCCACTGAGCCACACCCCTGACTATCTGTGTAACCTTGGGCAAATTACTTAAATCTCACTGGGACTTAGTTACCACAACTGCAAAGTGAAGATAATATTTGAATTACAATTGGACTTAATATAAATGGCCGATTTAATGCATGTAAATTGTTTAGAAAAGGATCTAGCACATATTACGTATCATATATTTTACCTACTTTTCCTTTGGGCATGTTTCTCTTATGCACAAGTATTAGACATGCCTTGGTTAATCACAATTTAGGCGCCACTAGAAAAATAAGCTTACACCACAAATTGGAGCTTTATTCTTATGTATTGTTCAGTCAATACTATTGTCATTATAATTAACCGTGCTTTTCTTTAGAGAAAGCTTCTTAAATTCTAGTCACTTCTACAAGACTCTTATACATTGTTTCCATTGATCACACCAACCTCAGCAGGTATTACTACCCCAATCAAAGTCTGTGTACCATGCAGATTCTCATACTGACACTGATAGAGCCTGAATTCAAACTTACATCTTTCTGAACCCAAATCTGGCCTTGTTTCTACAGCTCTATGCTGACTGGTTTGAAATGGCATTTCATCTCAGCCTAGCCAGGAGGGTTTGAGAGTTAAAAAAAATATATATGTGTGCTTGATTTCAGAATCTCTGCCAGTTACAAACAATGGCTACGAGCCTGCTTGTTTAGGGAGTCTTTGGGGAATCACGTGCATTTTTACTATCTCAGATCAAATGTTGCAGACATGGAAGGATGTCAGATTGTGAATTCTCCCAGTGGACTCTGTGTTTACAAGCAGTAACAGCCTTGACTTTGCATATGTAGACTTAAAAAAATCCCTGAAGGGTAAAATGTAGCTATGTGTCTTCCTTTTAATAGGACTTCCTACACAGATGCATTTCTACATTTCCACTATTTGAAGCTCCCTGTGGAGCCACAGATTTCCATCATGTGTCTGGGTTTTGATACAGCTGCACTGGTTGGGAGAAATTCTTATCAAAGCCTTTTAGGAACAGTGAATATTCAAGTTGTGAAATGCTTCTGACTATAGAATGAATAACCTGGCCAGTCTTGGTTTTGATCACCACCACCTTTTATCATCACCATCTTTTAAGCTTTTGAAAGGCAATGAGTGTATCCAATTTTGTGGGGTCTCTAGCATGCATAATGATGCTTGGCTAGGGTCCTGATAAAGAGAATAAAAGATAGACAAATAAAGTAAGCAAAATAAAACAAGAAAGGATCAGACAGTGTAGCTATAAAAAGTATAAGAAGGACAAAACAGATATAAGAAGCCAGGTGATGAATCTCCTTCCCCATCCATTTTAGGTAATTTGGCCAAATGTAAGATGCCACGTAGTTGCCATATTGTTTGTTTGAGGTATGACTGAGATGCAGTGAACTGGAACCATCCCTTCCTCCTCCCGTGTGCATGCATATGTGTGTGTGTGTGTGTGTGTGTGTGTGTGGGTGTGTGTGTCTTCTTTCCCTCCCTCCTTCTCTCCCTCTGTCTTTCTCTTCTAATCTTTTATTTTCCTGGGTAAAGATCAGAGACCATAGGGTCAGGATTCTTTTTTTTCCTCTTCCTTCTCTCTAGCCTTAAGGCTTAGAGATTTTGAAGGGTGAAAGGGAGATTTTCCTCAACCCAAGGATAAAGCTGCCTTTCACAGCTCAAGGGTGGGCTGTGTAACTTGCTTTCTTCCCTGTCTTGAGCTAGCCAACACAAGACTTGCTACATTCTCAACTTTAGTGTTCTGCCTTTCATCCCTGATGGTGGCCCTAGAAGCACTAAAGCAAGAATCTTGAGCCCCCAAACCTCTGGAAGTTCCTTCTTGTTTTCCCTCCAGCTTTGCTTTTCTTTTGAACACAAGGCTACGAGGGAGATTTCCATATGAGGAAGACACGATTGCTTGAATGGCTAAAATTTTAGAAGGATTCATGATAACTGCATTGCAATGCAGCATCCCATGGAGGTTGTGGGCTAGAGTACAGGTGACTCTTGAACAACATGGGAGTTAGGAGCATTGGACCCCGTGCACTTGAAAATCCACATATAACTTTTGACTCCTTAAAAACTTAACTACTAATAACCTACTGTTGACTAGAAGCCTTACTGATAACAGAAACAGTCCATTAACATATATTTTATCTGTCATATGTACTAAATAAAGTATTCTTGCAATAAAGTAAGCTACAGAAAAGAAAATGTTATTAAGAAAATCATAAGAAAAGGAAAATACACTTACAGTACTGTGAAAGAAAACCTGTGCATAAGTGGGTCTGCACAATTCAAGCCTGTGTAGTTCAAAGGTCAGATGTGTTTTAAAATGTTTAAAAAGAGGGTGGCTCCTTGTTTGCCAAACCAACCAGGTGATAGTTTCTTCTCTGTCACCCCTGGGGTAGCTGGCTGAGTTTCATGTATTCACCAAAAGCAAACAAACCTTTTGTATTTGAGGGCACAGCTGATCATTAAGAGAAATAGTGGCTGTGTTTAAAGATATGTATGGAAAATGCAATACTGAAGTCTTTAATGCTTTTATCAGAAGACTGCTTTATGAACATAAACGTGGTTAGACATTTTACATCAGACAGTCACCTGTTTCTGGTCTAGGCTCAGCCAGAAAGGTCAGCGTGAGAAAAATAATAGCAGAATAAAAATTAACCTTTGCAATTTTAGGTATTTCAGAATGTAAGTATTCTTGAGTTTGGTAGATGGATGTGAGCTAGTTATAACTGAGGTTTGAATGTTTCTGTAATGGACACAAATATATTATTCAGATCTCAGGTTTCAAGTTATTGCTAATCTGAATCATTTCTATTCCGGAGGCGTTTTAGATAAATGTTCGCTGCCAAGGTTAATCATGACAACATAAACCGAATGAATAGCTATTGGGTGAGAAAACAACATAGAATAAGAAACAAATTGCAGCTGATTTCAAATCAATCACATGTAAATACAATAGAGAAAATACAACTGTTTTAGATATGGAAAAGGTTTGATTTTTTTCAATATAAACTGGAAAGGAAAGGTAGTATTAACCGCATGTTTGAGCTTCAGGGAATCACAGTAGTCCTTGGCCAGAAACACTTTAGCATCTCTCAGTTCCCCACCAAAAAGTCCAAACCCTTAGGAGAAAACACCTCTCACTTAGTACAAACCAATCTTTCCAGTTTTCCCTTCCACTGTGGCATTCCTGTCAGGTGGAAATTATTCCATAATTCCCACCTTCTTTCCTTTCTCTCCTATTTCACATCCACCCCCAGTGTTTTTTCCGGACTTTGTGCCTTTACTAAAGCTCCCCTGCCAGCCTGCAAATTCCAACTCATGTACTTTTCCTTCCAAGATGGATTCCCCTGACAAGTAGTACTCTTGATGTGATGAAGTCATCTCAATTTTTATTTATACCTTTCTCATTGTTCTTATCTCATGTTATCTTTTATTATAGTTAATTTGGTTTGTGTCTCCTCAAGATCTACTTGCTTGTCTGCTTCTTGAGATTCTCCTAATCTTTCTTTGTTGCTACCCTTCCCATCACATAGATGTATTTGCTTGTCCTTCATGGCTTCGTTCATTCCTATCATATAAAATAAGTATGTTATATTGTAAAACTTCAGTTTATAATGAGATGCTATCTTAGTTAAGATTCCATCTACAACCTATAGGTTATATATTCTTTCCTCCAGTACATATTATTGATATCTCCTATATATATACTTAGTCCAAATCTTTTTTCCCATAACAATTTCTACACACTACTCTTATAGCTTTTATCACACACAATAATATACTGCCTTCCAGAAATCCTAACATATCCCTCTTTTAGCAACTGTATAATTTAGTTTTAAACTCCCAGCCCCTAGCACTTAATAGGCTCTCAATAAATGTCTTTTCAATAAACATTTGGTTGGATGCATGGATAAGTACAAGAACGAAGGCATGAATGAATTCAAGAAAAAGGGAATTGTCTTCAGTAACATGGTTGCTGTGGGCATACTATATTTGGAGGCAAAAAGTCCAATTGAGGATATACTATTTTTGATATAACATTACTAAATAAAGTGTTGACAATGAAAAGTACCAAAGAAGAATCGTTAAAATGTAGAGATCTAATTGGGACTCATATTTTCCTGATCTACAGATAGATAAGTAACTGCTGCCCTACTAGCATAGCCCCGCTCCACCCTCCCTGCCACCACAACCAAAACACTCATATTTTATATGGCATCTAGCCTCTGGACTCAAAATGATAGCCAACAAGAGAGCTCTTCCTGCACCAACTATTTACTTTCTGATTTAGGAAATTAGTTTACCAGCATTTAGGCAGTATGGTGCTGGATCCTTATACATTTCTAGGGGTTGCAGAAAAGGAAGGGGGCTGATTCCTAATATGCTCTTCAAATCCCGAAGAATACATTTTACCTCAGCCCCTCAGGTGATAGAAGGGGCTACCTTCAGCTTTGGGCTCTCTTTGTGCTCCTGCTGTTCACATTGATAGTGATGATAGTCAAAACCATCATCTTTGAATTGCAAAGACCAGAAAGTGCATATCAAAAAAATCAGTAATGATATTTTACAGCACAGCTTGCAACTGAGAATTTGAAAAGTTCAATTTTCTCATTTCCAGAAGAGCTATATAACTTGTAAGCGTACTGCAGATTTTCATTTTACAGATGAAAAATGTGGGCACCTGGTGATTTCCCTAATGCTGGTACAGTTGGTAATAAAAGCAGGTGGCAAACACTCCTGGTTCACTGTTTTATGTAGATACATGCACGCTAGCTAGAAAAACAAGCCCCACAAGGCTAGGGCAAGGTTTGGAAAACATCTTTTATCCATAGTCATGGGTGGGGACTTGGAACTGGAAAGGAAGCCTGGAATAATGTTCCAAAGAGAAACTCAGAGCTACAATTTGGGAAGCATATCCAGCTGTGTAATTGGATCAAGGAGGGCTCATCAGAGTGCAAGTCCCAAGGATCAGAGAGGCCGGAAAGATGAGGAGAAGAGAACATAGACTTAGATAAGTAAGCATCTAAATCATGGCTTCACTACTCGCTAGCTACTGTGTGGTATACAGCAGGTTATTTAACCTCTCTGAGTCTCTGCTCATTTGAAGTCAGGAGATGAAAAAGAAAACCTGTTCCCTAGACTGCAATGGGAAGTAATTAAAATAAGAAGCTATCATTGGAAGAGAGGAGGGGCAAAGGATCAAAGCATGGAAGTGATGTGTTTTGTTTTGCAGAACTAACACTTCCAGCCAAGGAGACACCCAACTAGATGTTTCACCTGAAAGCCCTTTGCTGGCTGTGTCTTCCCTGATAGCCCCTACGTGAGACAGTTTGAGCCAGATTGGAGCTGAGGACCTGAGCAGAAGCCCCCTCTAAGTAGTCCTGAAGTTGCTGTTAGCCCGTTACAACACTAAGATCTCCTCCTATGGGCAGAGTTTTCTGCCAGTGTTTTGAACATACCATGTATGCACGAGCAGGCAGACATACGAGGCATGTGCAGTGGAGCCAAAAGTGCCTGTGTGAGTTCCTTGTTCCAGCCCCCTAATCCACTGAATAAAAGCTTACTGTGCTAGCCCCACAGGGAAACAATACTTGAGAACTATCTCTCTGTCTCCTTACTTGTAATAGGTAATAAAAAAAAATGTTGTTTGCAGCATTCCTTGGGTTATGTTCATTTAGAGGCACCCCAAGTGGCAAACCCCTTGAGTTTGGTTATAAACACTCCTCGAAAGCAACTGTATCAATTCAATGAGATTTTAAGTATAAAGTGTTTACACTTCAGTTCAGTAAATGTTAGCTGTTATCGCCGTCATCATTAATTATAATACAATAGGTGAGTTGGAGATCTGGCTGAATAGCAGATACAAGAATGAAAAATTCTTTGTTATGCCCCATTGCATCTCTGAGATGTGTTCTGTGGACAGGTGGGGCGAAATTAAATGACTAGATAAGAGCAACCCAGTCTGTAGTTTTTAACTTCAATTTCATGTGTAGAGGAGGTGTTTTAGGCTCATTAGTTGGGGCACCATAAATTAGATGAACAAAAGACAGATTAACAAGAGAGAAACAAACAAGTTTATTAACGTGTGCATTGTCCATACATACGCTTGGGAACATTCAGAGACAGTAACTCAAGGGGGTAATTCGAATTTGGGTTTACATGGCATTTTAACAAAAGAACTGTATTTTTATAGAGAAGTGGCAAGATAAAGACAGACTTTGAGCTCCTAGGAGTGGCAAATTGCAGGAAAGCAAACAGTGTAGGTAAAGGCTAGCTTTAGCAAGGTTTGTTATATGGATTCCTCTGGTTAGTGTCTGGGCTGATGAGGACCTAAGAGTTGTCAACAGTGATTAACTTCTCTCCTTTCTGGTAGAGAGGGGAAGATGGGGATACCTTTACAAATCTGGAAAATTAAAAGAGGGCAGGAAGGTTTTTTGTTTTTGTTTTTGTTTTTTTTTTTTTTATTTGCTTCCTTTCACTTACCTTCAGCTGAAAAACAATCCTTCTGTCAAAGTGGTACACCTTGGGGTAGCATATGATGCTACCCTTCACACCCATTAGTGAACCAATCCATGGAAACATTTCTTGCTGTTTATGTGCAGCGGGGAGATTTGCATTGTTTCCAGAGGGATTTGGTTGTCTGGCATGTTTTGTTCCTGACTCATTGAGATTATTTTTGTAAAAGAGGGGCTGGGGCATATAGATTAGAATAAAAACTGAATGTGTATGACTTGAGGTTTGAAGTCTTTTACCAAATCTTTATCTCAACCTAAGAAATAGGTATTAATAATCTCATTTTCCAGGTAACAAAACTGAGGCTGAGATATGAAATAATCTACTCAAGATTACCTAGCTAGGAGCTTACATGGCAGATCCAGAATTTACACAAAGTGCATTAGATCCCAAAGCCCATGCTTCTTTTAATATCATCACTTTGGGATAGTTAGTGATTTTCCGTGGTTATTTCTTCTTATCCTCAATTCTTACCAACAGCAGTTTCTAGAATTGCAAGTTTTGGGTCAGGAGAGGAGGCTCATTGCTTTTCCACGATAAGGTCCATCTCCATCTGGATCCAGGATCTGGGCTATTCTGTGGCTCCTTCTTTTATTACGTGGTGTCTCATCTGCATACATTCCTGATAATTTATACCACTGTGGCTGCATTACATAGTCGTTTGTCATCTGGAACTCAAGATGTCTCAGGTTGAATTTGATGTATGCTGTTTCAAGAAGACAGAACAGCAGTTGAATGTACAAGTCTGTTTTCTCTGAGTCATGCATGTTAGCATCTTCTCTTCCAGTTTTAACCCCTTCCCTCTTCACTTTCGCATGAGTACTCTTGTTGACCCCAACAAATATTTGATTCATGAGCTATGAAGCATGCTTCCTTCTTGGGCTTTGCTGTGTGAAGGGAGGGAGAACAGGTGAATTGAGAAGAGAAGGGAGAGTTTGGGGGCTCATTGTTTCTTTTACTCCTGGAGGGTAAGTATAAGGTAATACTAGTTTTAGTTATAAATATGAACTATTTATAGTTATGCAAAGTGCAACACAGAATATTCATATTATTAAATATTGTAGCTTGTAAATTTTATATGATTACAACACTCAGCTTTCATGTAGCTCATTCTTTAATCCTTTTGTGATTTTTGGAAACTGACTCAGTTGCAAATGCCAAAAAAAAAAAGGAACAGAAAAGTAAAAACCAATTTGAAAGACCTCAGGGGTTGAGATCATAGCCAGTGTAAAAGTTGTACTTAGTTCTCTAGGCAAAGTCAACTTAGGCAGTGATTGCAACTCAAATCCTTTTGGGAGCCAGACCATAAAAACAGTTAACATTTTTTTAAGTATTAATTGTATGCCAGATAATGTCCTTCTCTAGGTAAAGTCCATAATAGAGGGGTTTTAAATGCATATTTCAGGGAACGGACAACAGCAATGGCAAACATGTCATAAGCATTTCTGTGTGCCAGATAGTGTTTGAGGCACGTGTAGGTAGTATCACAATTAGTCCTCACTACATAAAACTAAAGGCAGGACTATTCTACTGATTTTATAGATGGGGAAATTAAAGCATTAAAAGAGAATTAAACAGCTAAGCAGTGTTGGACCAAACTTGTAAACTAAGGCATCTGACCCAAGAGTTTCTGTCTATAGCACTCAGCTTTATTCCCTTCTGTTCCCTTCCAAGTATCCAGGAATAAGCCAGTCATAAGTAATTCAGGTAGTAGAAACTAGACATGTACCCAAAGCATGTAAATAAAGTGACAAGGATGACAATGACAATGACAGTGAAAAATGTGTTAGCCAAATAAAAACCCTACCTCTTTGGGCCAGTTTCTACCTCTGGGCTTTCAGTTTCAGCAGGAGGCTGACTTAAAGCTGAATTAAAGAGATTTATGGAGTTGAAACGTGACAATGATTCTGGAGATATTGATACTTGGCCCTTGACGGAGAGAATTGAAGGATAATTGCTCTTTTGTCTAACCCTGACCTTATAAGCAGAGAGTCATACATTCAGTCCCAAAATTCTGATTGAGTTTTAGACTGCTTCACCTACATTTATGCAATTAACATTATTTTGAATGCACATATATATTTTTAAATTTTTTTTAGCATTTATTTATTTTTGACAGAAAGACACAGAGCATGAGTGGAGAGGGGCAGAGACAGAGGGAGACACAGAATCAGAAGCAGGCTCCAGGCTCTGAGCTGTCAGCACAGAGCCCGATGCTGGTCTCAAACTCATGAGCGGTGAGATCATGACCTAAGCTGAAGTCAGACGCCTAACCGACTGAGCCACCCAGGTGCCCCTGGAATATATTTTTTAAACATTTTTTTAAAATGGTGGTACAACTGTGAGGAGTTTTTAGAAACACAGTATCCACTTTCCATTAAAGGCTATTATGGAAAATACAATAAAGTACACGGAGAAGGTTCATTGTTAGTGTAAAGAAATTCATTAATTTACATTGTATTCTTGTACTTTTGAAAGATAATGATGCACTGGCGAGGAATACTTCCTGGACAAAAAAAAAAAATAAGAAACAACAAAAAAACCAATTAAACACAAAAAGGTTTTTTTCACAGCATGTCAATTCTTCAAAAAGAAGGCACCAAGAAACCAAAACCAAAATCAACATTCTCTTTTAAAGCTCTGAATGACTTTTACTTGAATGGATAAGCAAACCTCTTCATATTCTTTTTTGAAACTAGGTGAGATACAAATAACATTTATTATGAAAATGTTTTAACTTTCTAATATATTCATAAATAGAATTTAATGGATAATTTATCAAAATTATTTTTCTTACCCAAATAAGTGGAACCAATGATTCATAATGATTCCCGATTATTTTGATTCACATTTTTCTACTAGATTGAAATAAATGTAAAGTCATGTCAATCAATCAGTATGAGATTAGATACCTTACTTCTAAATTCTGAAAAATAAAAGAAAACAAAGTTAAAAAAAACAGTTTAAATTTTGAGACAGCGTTACCTGTAGTAGGGATCAATTAAGTGTTTTGGATGAATGGATAGATGACTGAGTTAAGTGAGTAAATGGATCTGTAATGCAAACTATTTGCAAATTCTTATTCCTGCATAGAATTTCCTTTTCAGATTTAAATTTTTCCCTTTATTTTCTTGATACTCAATATTGGTAACTGGTAGTATAATGACCAATTTTCCAAATGTTATCTCTTTACCTAATGTAAATTGCAATAAATACAGAATGAAAATAATTCATTCTTCTGATTTCTTCATGGTGCCCTCTAGGAACTGTTTGGAAACCCAAGACTGGTCTGATTGCCAGAAACACTATGTCATAGTGTGGTTACAACTCTGTCATGAGCTGATTAAGTGGTTAAAAGTCACAAGAAATTCACACTACTGTAAATAGTCACTGCAGGCATTTTAAAGGTCAATCTCCTTCAAGACAATGGTCTTGAAGCACTTTAAATGGTGTTGAATGTTTAGGGGCACCTGGGTGGCTCCGTCAGTTAAGAGTCTGATTTGGGTCCAGGTCATGATCTCATGGTTTGTGAGTTCGAGCCTGCATAGGGCTCTCTGCTGCCAGCACAGAACCCACTTCAGATCCTCTGTCTCCCTCTCTCTTCCTCTCCCCTGCTCATGCTCGCTCTCTCTCTCTCTCTCTCTCTCTCTCTCTCTCAGAAATAAGTATTTTAAAAAGTAAAATAACTGGCCTTGAATGTTTAGAGTGTTACAGTATATGCTTTCCTAATTCATTTTTTAACATCCAAAGAGAGAACCAGGGCACAGTGTTCACATAGTGATAACTATCCCGTAAAATGCCTGTATAAATACCTATGACTTCTCCGACCTTCATTTGGTTCATTGTGTCTATTGTGATTAGGAAGAATATCATGTGCTCATCCTTAAGAAACCAGGGTAAAGAATGCTCTTCAAACTCAGCCTTAAAGATAAAACCCTTTCTATTGGTTTGCTAGTGTTGCCATAACAAAGTACCACAAACTGTGTGGCTTAAAAAAAGAAATTTATTGTCTCACAGTTCTGGAGCCTAGACGTCTCAGACCAAGGTCTTGACAAGGTTGGATCCTTCTGAGGGCGGTGAGAGTGAATGGGGTCCATGCCCATCTCCTACATTCTGGTGGTTTGCTGGCAATCTTTGGCATTCCTTGGCTTCTAGAAGCATCAGCACTGTCTCTGCCTTTGCTTTCACATGGCATTCTGTGTGTGTCTGTGTCCAAATTTCCCCATTTCATTAGGGCAGCAGTCATTTTGGATTAGAGCTAACCCTAATGACTTCATTTTAACTTCTTACTTCTGTACAGATCCTATCTCCAAATAAATTCACATTCTGAAGGACTAGAGGTTGGGACTCCAAATATATCTTCTTTTAAGAAGACAAAAATTCAACCCATTTTCATCTTTAAGAGAGAAATCTCTTAGGATATCATATAGCGCACACACCCACATGCGCGCGCGCACACACACACACATAAAACAAACAAAACAAAACAAAAAAACAGGGCTTACCATAATCCAGGCATTTATATGTTATATTTTTTTCAATCCCTTGACCACCTAGTGAGGTAGGTGTCATTTGCTATTTCAACAAATAAGGAATGCGAAGTTTGGAGAGATCAAATAATTAGGGCAAGAATGCCCACTGGTAAATAGTCGGGCCAACATTCAAATCCAGGCTAAAAATCTATGTGCTTTCACTCTACTCTGCCTTTACAGAATGTGAAGCCCATATAGGCTAGGCTTTTTATATATGTATTCACTATTATATCTCCAGTATCTGGAACAGTGCCTGTCACCGAGTACACACTCAACTAAGTATCTGTTGAACAAACTAATAAGAAAAGTTAACTGATTTGTTCACAAGTGATTTTCCTCCTTAAAGGATGGAAGGAAATGGAAACCTATCTAGTATGTGGCCTTCCCACAAAATGAGGATTGTCGTTATGCACCATCATTAGTCAGTTGAGATGTGGAGGGCCTTTTTCATTCTCAACAAGACTCTCAATCAGTATTGGAGAAGGAGCACACCATAGACTATATTTTAAAGTACACTCACACACAAAGACACACACAGAACATTTATAATAGGAAGATATCCTTCACCAAGTATGTGGTTCCCAGATGCCACAAAAACCTAGCCAGAAAGAGCATGGCTCTTCAATGGTTAGGCTATTTCAAGAATTTTGTAACTCACATGCAGGAATATTACCTGGAATATTATCAGAGAACCAATGTTTAGTGCTTGCTCTTGATTTTAGCTGAAATAATTTCTCTGTCAAATGATGAGTGGACTGGAAAAAAAATGCAAAAACAAGGTCAGGCTCACCTTTAAGATGATAGAAACTGCTGTGAATACGAAAAAAACATTTTCTAGTCTGAGCTTCATTTTAGTGGTATTAAAATTAAAATATATTAATCATAAGGAAAAACCTGAGTCAATACCTGACAGAGAAATTTTGAGAGAAATCATTGAATAGAAGATCTGTTGATGATATAAAGGTTATGCATATGTCTGCAGAAATACTTCCTAGCAATAATAATGAAGTTGAGAATGGATGAATGAATGAATGAATGAATGAATGAATATGTGAGGGCAGGAGTTACCTTTCTTGATAATTCTAGGGTGTCATGTCTGATGCTGCTTCTCCTCCTATACTCTATTCAGACATGTAGTTAGTTACTTGAATGACTTCCCTAAAAGAAGCCTTTTTTCAAAAAAATAATACCAATCAGCATTGAATGCTTTGTAGTTTGCATATCTCTGTTTTGATTTCATGTGAGGTGCACAGTAACTCAATGAGGCAGGCCAACTATTACTCATTAATTACTCAAGTATTACTCAATGGTCCTCTTGAGTCAAATGACGTTCAGAAGATTCATTTGATTCAGCTCAACTCAGCATGTTGTTAACTAACAAGTGTCAGAGACAGGACCTGAACTGGCCTTAATTTTGTTTAGGGATTATTGTTAGCTGCTGTTGGACAGTTGAGTGAAGGGGGTAAAAAGACTATATGCCCTGTGCTTTATGGGCAGGGCTATTCCAAGCCACAGCCTCAAGCAGTTCATCAACTCTTCAACCACGCAGCCTCAAAACCCACCAATTCTATGCCAGAAAGCATTTCATAATGGGATTAGGTTCAAGGCTGATATTTAAAGGAAAATCACTGTAATTAGTTATATTAATTTGCGAAGGCTGACATAACAGATGCCACAAGCTGGGTGGCTTGAACACTTTATCATAATTTTGGAGGCTAGAAGCACAATATCAAGGTATGGGCAGGTTGGTTTCTCCTGAGAGATTGCAGATGATGTCCTCACACGGTCTTTCCCACATGCCTGTGCGTGTCTGTGTCCTAAATCCCCTCTTCATATAAGGACATTAGTCATCCTGGATGAAGGTCCACCCATATGACCTCATTTAACAAAGGTAGAATTACTTCTTTAAAGGCCCTGTCTCCAAATACAGTCACATTCTGAGGTGCCTGGAATTAGGACTTTCACACATGATTTTGAGGGTGGAGAAAACTCAACTTATAACAGTTAGAATGACAGTATATTTTGATTTGCCAGGAGAGTCTTTTTTTGACACCTGTTGTCTCAGTATAATTATCATCAATTTCCTGTCCTACTCAAAGCTTTCCAATTGGTACGATAAATTACACAGTTATTTTGCCTATAGTCAAGATAATCTTTGAATCTTCTTCACAATCACCACTAAAAGCATAGTGTAGATGTACTATTTCTCAGTAACTCCTCCCCAGCCAGGTTTTCTTTCATTGTCAGATACCATTTCTTCCCTTCAGTCATATTAAATTAAAATGCATATTGTTAAACACTAGACATATACGCAGTCTGGCAATATGCTCTCATTCTTTTTTTTTATATTTTTTAATGTTTATTTATTCTTGAGAGACAGAGGGAGACAGAGCACGAGTAGGGGAGGGGCAGAGAGCGAGGGAGATACAGAATCCAAAGCAGGCTCCAGGCTCTGAGCTGTCAGCACAGAGCCTGATGCTGGACTTGAATTCATGAATGGTGAGATCATGACCTGAGCCAAAGTTGGACACTTAACTGACTGAGCCACCCAGGCACCCCAATATGCTCTCATTCTTAAAGGCATGTGGGAACTGAGACTGACAGAGAAAAGCAAGTTCCCTTCTCCAGGGTTATACACATTTAGAGGTGAGTATTGTGATGATGAGTAATGCGGCTTGAGCAGGAGGATATGGAGATCCTTATGTCACAGAAAAGACTTCAGTCCCTTCCCCCCAGGAAAAGTAACTGACCAAGGTTGTCCTGCAGGGCCATGGGATGCCCTGCCTCCACCAGTTGGTTAGAGCTTTCTTGTCTATGCAGGTTATAATAATCAGATCTACAACTCAGGACTTCCCTGATGCTTTAAGTGACATTCGCCATTCATATTTGTAGTGTTCGTGGAGGACAGATTATAAAAGTCTGTTTCATGACTTCTGCTTTACCAGAAAAACTGCTGCTGGGAGTGCGAGACAAGGAAATCTGCAGAAAATGGAGTGTGGATAAGTGGGAAGAAATTATGGAGGAGGACACAGCAGCCTTTGGACTTAAAGTTCTTAATGAAAATGTTAGTGATAACTGGCATGTCCATATCACTTTTCCGAGGTTTTCCAAATGATTTTTACTAATGATAAGGTACCAGAATTGATGAATAATTTATTTTAAATAAATTTAGAGTCGTTATTCCTCTAATTATAATACACTTTCATTTTGATGCATGTTATTGAGTGAGAGAGACAGAGAAGGACGTGGAGTTATAAATTACGTTCAGTAGGTTGAACATAATATTGGTGTACCCACAGGAGTGTTTCCTAGACTAGAAACTCTTCATTATGTAAATCAGCACAGAAACATAAGGTTGAGAACTGCTGCTGCTCTTTAGAGCAAAGTTAATGTCCTTGAGAATGCTATCCCTTGGATTTGCTTCCCCCATGCTTTATTGCCCTGGAGGACTAACAGAAACATCTCCATTATCAGCCCCTTGTCATGGCAGTTTTTTTTTTTTTTACCCTTCCCCCATTTTGAGTCAAGGAAGGACTGGAAAACCTGTTCCTGCACACTCCCCCCTTAAGAACACAGAAGTTCTCAGGGCTCTGGTGGCTTGCCGTGTTAGCAATCCATACATTCTACAGAGTGAAGTCAGGTACCAGTGAGAGTCTCCAGTACTTGTAAGGGACCCCAGATTTATTGCTGTGTGATTAAATGCATTTTTGTGCCAAGAGATTCCTCATCTCAATGTTCTCTACTGCTTCATCAAAGGTTTATAAAAGAAGTTGGTGAATGACATGGTGCGTGCACTATACTTCTAGATTCATCCTTAAAAATACTCCTCATTGTGCCCCTGCTCAACCCCAGTGCCTCCAATAATACCTGTTTCAGCAGGGGAGTGTCTGGAATCTGGCCTATGGTCAAGGCATTTAATATTCCGACTCGGTTGCTCTTCTGTCTTCCATATGGCAAGTACTCAACAAATGTCTATTGGAGGAAGAAATACACTCTGTACTTGAGTGATAAAATAACAATAACTAAATATTGACTAATGTTTATAATATGTTAGGAGGTTTCTATGTTTCTTTGATACTTAACAATAATCCCATGAGTCAGGTATTAGAATTATTCCTATTTTGCACTTGGAGAAACTGGTTAAGTGACTTGGTCCACATGATTTATTAACTTACTGTGTGTCAAAGCCAAGGTTCTAACTTGGCCAGACTGGCTGTGGAGTTCAGGCTCTTGAATCCCGCCTTGTAGTGAGTCTCTTGCTGATCAGCCAACTCTTCCATTACCACAGCAAGCCTTTGTGCAAGCCTGTCTCCCATCCAGGTGCACCCTTGCTGCTCATGCCACCTTGGCTAGCCCCAAGTGGCCCATCAAAACCCAACTTGATCCCCACCCTCCATGGAGACTCATGAGTCGTCCAACATGCCACTAACTCTCTTTCTTCAGAACTCACTATGCTCATTTTCTGCACCAATATTTTTTTTGGCTCCCAGCATATGCCAGATGGTAAAGTCTCTAGGATTGTTGCTTTGTATTATTTTTTAACTCAATGAATGTGTAATAAGTAAATAAATTATTACAATGAGGCTCTGAAGTCTCTTGGAACTCCATTTTGGCTTCTCGCTTAGTAATACCTCAATGCTCTTTCTCACATACTCCTTGCTGTTCAAACAGGTCTATATTCAGATGAGTTGGTTTAAGACTAGAATGAGTTAGCTAAAGCAGTGACAGTCATTGTCAGGGAGAGCCTGTTGTATTCAGTATGGTTTTTGCTTGCTGACTCCCAAACAAGATGAGCCAGGATGGAACCATTAGACAGAATGCTGCATTTTTCTCTGCTGTATGAACACAGGCCAGAATATAAATGGGCTTGGTTATGTTTTCTTCCACATAGGAGCTATATGCTAGCACTTCAATTTCTTTGCAGTATAACCTAGCAGAGACATCTGTGTCTATTTTGTAGGCTTTTGATGACTTAACTTGGGGAACAAATCTACTGAGGACAACTGTTCTTTTCATCATTGAGGATTGTTAGTGCTACAGTGTTTTTATCAAATAATGTAGCTTCTCAGTTTTGGCCACAACATCTGGAAAGGCATGCAGGCCTGGTCCTAGTCAAGAGAGAAAACGATCAAATTACCAGCCAATCTCAACACTCCTGAAGTTCAGAACAAGATAGCATGTATACTGGTACATTGCCCTAGATCAGTCCATGCAGTCAACCTTAATGGGTGAAGGAGAGTACCTTTCCCCTTTGCCTCCTTCCCTCTGTCTTTTCTCCCCTAAGCCCTTCATTTCTTCACACCCCTTGTCTTGAGCACAATCCAAAATAGAGTCCTCACAAAGTCTCCAGCTTTGAGTGTTGCTCTGAGTGCACCTCATTGAGAAGCTGTAGGTTCTTACAGTGTGCCTAGTAGAAAACTTTAAGCCTCTCTGATTCAGTTTTATGGATGAAACAAGCAGATATTTCCCCTCTTAATACAATTTCTCACAGCATCATTTTAATGCATTATTATATTAATAATAATCTGTATCTAATCTCCCTATGACTCCACGTACCAGAAGGAAGATTGGTGATAGGAGAGAATGGGATGAGAGACAAGGTTGTCGTACCACAAAAAGATGATGATGGTGATGATGACAAAAGTAATATACTAAGCCACCTATTAAGGGCATTCTATGTAAAACATTTCATTTCTGTAACATAACCCCCACATTTTACACATGTGTGTGCACATATTAGGTGGAGAGTTAGAGTGTCAGTAGCTTTCTGTGCCAGTCTTTTGCCACTTTGCTCTCAGATCCACTTTCTGTCTTCCCTAGCACTGATCTATATCACAAGGAACTATGTTTCAGGCTCTCTTGCTGACAGCTTCAATGCTACTAAGTTCAGCCCATAGAATATTCCAGAAGTGATTGAAAGGTGGGTGGGAGTAGCCTGGGTATCTCTCTACTCCTGCCTCAGTAGTATCCCTGGCATCTGCTCTGTGGCTCCAGCTTCCCTGGACAGTCCCTTGCCTTCGGGTGCCAGCTTCTGCCAGGCTCTTGCAACATCTAGTGCTCCTTCTGTCCCTCCAGGCATAGGAAACATCATGGTTTCTTCTATCTTGCTATTGTTATCCTCTCTGTCCCCTTTGTTCACTGGCTTCTAAACATTACCATTACCTGAGTCATAAATTCCCTATATTGAATCTCTTTGGATTAAAATACCTAAAGTGGTTTTTGTTCTTTCTTGGGCTCTGATTCCCTGGCACCAGGTCACATAGCTAGAATATTGCAAAGCCAGAATTCTAATCCATGCACATCTAACTTCAGGCCTGGATTCTTAGCCACTATTACTTATGTTCTGGAAATTAAATTTAAAAATTGGTAAAATAACATTTAATTTTATGCCTAGATTTGTGAATTTTACTATTAAATATCATCTTGATTTGGTGAAGTTTGGTTGTAGCTAAAACCTAAAGCCATGAGGCACAGTGTTGAGTCATCTTCTGCATCATAGAAAATGCACAGTTGCTCTCGTAAATTGTGTAGATTAAAGTTTTGCTACTTAAAGTGTGGCCTGGAGTTCCAGCAGGATTAATATCACCTGGGATATTTTCTAGAACTGCAGAACCCCTGGTCACATCACAAACTATTTTAACAAGATCTCTAGGTGATTTGTATACACAGTAAAGTTTGAGGCACACTGTGCTAAAATAATATGATTTGAGTAAAGAATAAAGCAAAAAGATCCTTAAAATTGAAAGGAAAACACCATCCAAAAGCTTGTTTGTGAGTTCCTGGTTTCCCAAATTTAACAGCCACCGTGTTTCAGCCTTTTCCTCTGCTTACAAATGGGTGATGTTCAAAATCCTGTTTGTTGGTACAATTGTAGAATTCATTTCCTCACAAAAATTATGTTCTGGATCTTGATTAGGTTTACAGGCTAGCCCATTAGAACTTAGGCTAAATTATGATGTGATGAGCACCAGATTAATTTCAAAGTAGAAGAAAAATGCCTCTTCTCTTTTCTCAGATACGAAGCTGGTGAGAGGCACTTTGTTGTTGTTTTTACATTCTCAGAGTTACACTGACATGATGCTGCTTCACTTGGGGAAACTCTCTCCCACTTTATCACCCCTTTCCTGAGGATCAGCCCACTGTGGACCCTTTCCCAGGACCACCATGTCCCCCAAGTACTCCAAAATGATCTAACACCATGCCACTTTCATCAAACCCTGCATTTCTCAGCATTGGTCATTTTTGCAAAGAGTTATGGAAGTGAGTGAATTTTAATTCAAACTGATGAATGGTTAGTTAACCATTTAAACCCTCAGAAGACTTCAATTTGTAACAAGACGGTTCTGGGCTCAATGAAATCTTTAATTTGTGGAGTTTCACCTAGTATAAAAAAAGGAATGAGGAACAAGTTCATCAGCGGGGAAGCGACCTGGTGAGGAGGCCAGCTATTCCTGGGTGGCCTACACTGGAGCCCACTCCAGTTTGCTCTCCTCGATGATCACCGCTTCTTTCCTTCAAACAGCTTTCACGTCGTTGCCACTCTTTGTCTTTTTGCAGAGGTTCCATTGGAATAGAGCAAAAATTCCTGTTTGAATATGTGCTTTGCTTATAATCAGGATTACCTGTAATATAAAAATTGATTGGTTCCCTACTATATTAATTATCACTCCTACATGACAAATTACCCCAAATCGAGTGGTTTAAAAAAAAACATTTATTTTCTTACAGATTTTGTGAATTATCTGGATGGATCAGATTCAGAGTCTCTCATGAAGTTGCAATGTCACTGGCGGAGACAACAGTCAATTCAGTACTTCACCCTAATCTGTTGGCATGTCTCAGTGCCCCATCACATGGGCTTCTCCAGAGGCTGCCTGGGTGTCCTTATACATGGTATCTTGTTTCCACTCTCCAGGGCTGCTGTGTGACATGCTGCCCTTAAAAGCACAGATTCAAGAGGGAGAAAGTATGAGAGAGTGCTACCACCCAGGAAGCCCAGGTCTTTAATAACCTAGTCTTAGAAGTGGCATCACATCCACAGTGTTCTTCTTTCTAGAAGCAAGTTGCTAAGTCCAGCCTACACTCAAGGGGAAGTGAATTAAGCTCCACCTTCGAAGGAGAGGAATATCAAAAAAATGTGTGGGGACGTATTTCTAAAAACAAGATGCCTACATAATAAGTTGGTGCGGTGACACCACAACTTTCTGTCAGACTTCAATTCTTTTGTGTTTCTGCCCCTGGGTATGTCACTATTTGAAGAGGGCACTAACATAGGAGTCTGGAGACCTGTTGTTAGTCCCAGATCCTACATTTACTGGCAATGTGGTCCCAAGAATTACCTGAATGTTTTTTGAAGTTGGGCGGAGATGTTGCTTTTATTTTCCTTTCTGGAAATTGGGAATATTGATAATTATTCTACCTAAATATCAGGAATAGTGTGATGCTGTGATGAGACAATGGGTTTGAAAATACTTTGGAATATGCCAGGCTAGCATTCTGCTGAGGCTGGTTTGTTCCATCTACTCTCCTTCTTGATCCTATCTACCTCTTAGTAAATTCTGTTTTCTCTTTTGGTTTAGTGGTTGTTCCTTTTAGATTCAACAAATAAAACTTCTCCATCCCTCTGTTGTGTTTCTTGTTTTCAAAGATTAGTTTTTAGAGAAATTTAAGGTCAAAGCAAAATTGAGAGGGAGGTACAGAGATTTCCCATATATGCCCTGCCTCCACACATGCATAACATCAGAATGGTGCCTAAATTTTGTTATCAAGGATGAACCTATGCTGATGTATCATCATCACCCAAAGTTCATAGTGTACCTGAGGGTTTACTGTTGGTCTGTACACTATGTGGGTTTGGACAAATGTATAATGCATATATCCATCATTATAACATCATACAGAGTATTTCACTGCCCTAAAAATTCTCTGTGCTCTGTCTATTCTTTCCTACCCTCCCAATGACTGATGTTTCTATTGTCCCCATTGTTCTGTCCCACTGTTTTTAGTCTCCACAATTGGAGATTAATCTCCACAATCTCTTAATCTCCACAATTTCGTATACAAGCTCTTTGGCTATTAAAAATCCAACTAAGGAATGTATTTATAAATCTAATGCCATATTCACAGATAGCCTCTGGGATTATTTATTCCTTAGCCTCTGACACAATTCTCTTGACTTTGTATTTTCCATATTGAAAAAGCCACATCAAGCCCTTATTCTCTTTGACAACTTAATGTTCTTTTCATAGTCCATATTAGATGGAGACTAATAATTATGCCCTTCACCTATCATCCAACTGCCCTTTGAAGATTGGTCCTCTAGACTTATCAGGTTCTATGGTTAGAAAGTTATGTCACTCTTATTGGCTGAACTTGGCTTATTCTTCTTGATCCTTTGTCAGTACATGTCTTCTCAAATAATTGTACGCTTCCTATGTTCTTTTCTGCTCACTTATCTTACTAGGCATCTCTATACCTACATGATGAAGCAGAAAGGGTATGACAATGGATAGATATACCAGATACTTAAATCCTGGTCATTTACTAACTGTGACTTTAACCAGTATTCCCATCGGTAAAAGGGAGTTCATAGTTTCTTTCTTGGAGTATCTTTGTGAAAATTTAATGATTTAAAACCTCCAGTTTCCTCCTCTTTGTATGTTTCAGGTGTGGCAAGTAGGACTGGTCTGAATCAGAATTAGCAGGAGGGCTTTTAAAATGGGCATGTTTGAAACTTCGCCTAGGAAACGCTTTGGGAACAGAGTTGGAGAGTGTGCATTTTGTGCTCCTTTGGTTATTCTCAGGGACAGTAAAGTTTGAAAATTATTGCTCCTTGGGAAATGACCTGGGCTCATGGGTCCTGGTAAACAGATTCATATAAAAGTACCCTTTTTATTTTATGGGTTGAATGGTCCCAGTCAATAAAGAACAAGCTCATCACGATATAAGCCATTTTGCTGACTAAAGAGAGATAATACACTTGGAAGAACGGGATGTATAACTCCCCAAAGAGCTACCTTTCCTGTCCAAAGTAGAGGTTTACCAAAGTACATAGATTTCTTTCTTTCTGATTATACTCTGTCCTCTCTTTCCACTTTTTCTAAGGAGTTATCTACCTAAATATATCCTTTACGTTTCGATACTTTTGCTTTCAGGGAATTTGTGACCTCGTTTACCACCTTAGCTCCAAGTACATTATGTACATTTTTATTGACTTTGGATCTGCAGAACTCCTTCTATTTATCATAGACATAAAAGCAGCTTCTCAACTTCCTTGCTGTCACCAGTATTATAAGAAAATGCAGACTGCTGTAATTGGGTCCATCTTTCAAAAACTCTTTTCTTTCTCTGTTCACATATTGCTGCTTCTAAGCAGGCTGAAGCACCACCTTATGGAAGTGGATGGCAAGAGGTAGACTTTACAAGGAAAATTCAAGGCTCAGAAAAGATGAGCAGTTTTTTTTTTTTTTCCTCAGAATCTATCAAGCTACCCACCACCACTATCTCTAGGCTCAAAACTCCATTGCCTATTTCCTCTGTGCTAAGCAGATGAACAAGATGTGTTTGAACCTTGACATTTAGGGAGGACTTGGATCAGGAAAGGGACATTCCAGAGGGAGGAACAAAGTACCCATGCGTTTGTGGCAGGATTTTTTTTTCTACAAGAGGATGTAGCAACTGCTGAGCCTAACAGCATAATGAAATGTTTTATAGATGACATGAGTAGAGAATAAGGAGGGAATAGAGTTTTTAGGTCATATTATAAAGATACTTGAATGGTTGGGTAAAGCATTTATAATTTTACTCATCAGGTACTCACATGGTAGTAAAAAGATAAATCAAGGGTCTTTTATGACAATAAACTAGAAAGAGGACAATGGATTTATAGTCAGTAGAAGTGTGTTCTAGGTCTAATGTTAGCAGTTAATAGTCGTGTGTCCTTGGGCATGTTATTTAAGCCTTTAATTTCCTCAAATGAGGAATAGTGGCAATGCTTAATCATGGGCTACTTAAAGGATTAAATGAAACAATGTGAAGACTGCTTTGTATACTCTAAAATAATACTATATTCCTATATATGGAAAAAATGCAAAACATTCAATTCCTTTATCACTAAGTGATGAGTCAGTCAGTCCCCTGACTCTCTCCCATCCTATTCCCTTGCCCTTGAGAAAGAGCATCTTCTCATAACTTGCTGGGACTTCACCTGCCTAGGTCTGTCACTTTCTGGATCCTTCTTCTATGCTTTTAAGTCACTACTTTTGCTTCATTTCCTCTTTCTCCCTATGTAGTCCTACCTAATTTTTTTCAGGGGAAAAAGTCATCTCTGCCAGCATGTCTGCAAGACTTCACCTAGGTGGCTTCTCTAAATTCTTCATTCTGATTGGTGTGGGGCAGCCCTTGAATATTAAGTGTCAGGGAACAAAAACACAATGAGGACAATCTGATCAATACTACCCAATAGCATCTTGTTGAGTAAAGATCTTTCATTCCTCACCATATCAAATTTGAAGTCAACTACAACTGAAAGCAGGGGAAGACATCAGACCAATGATTAGGTCAGTGATCAAAGAGAATTATGGATCTGGTGCCATCAGAATTGTGATGATAGCAGAAGACCCAGAGGGCAGACAAGCCCACCCTGGAAGGCCCATGAGGCTGAAGGCCAAGAACTAAAAAAAAGAGAGATTATAGGAACCAGAAGCACTGAGGAAGAGGAATGGTCAGGAAGAAGGAGAGGATACTGGTTATTACTTAATTGTTTCAAGAAGGAAATAGGACCAACATGTCTTCCTCTTCTTATTTGTCCCTTGGGGGCCAATAATTTGTATATCTAGGGATGCAATAGGAATTGGTAACTAAAAGAAACTATTAATAATGGCATTTTAAAGTTGATTATCATTTCCCCCAAATTGTTTTGATTTTAAAACATTTTTGACTGAAGGCATCAAAACACATGTATTTTATCAATGCATTTGCACAACTACTTATCAAGTATATAGGAGGAGGGTGAGTGTGGAGGTGGTATCACTCTGAATCTGCCTCTGACTTTGTAAGGGAAGCAAATAAATTTAGAGTTGTCAATTTGTCTTGTAGAGCCTGCATTAGTTTCCCAGATTGCCCTAACAAACTGGGTGGCTTCAAACAACAGGAATTTATTCTCTCTCAGTGCTGGAGGCTAAAAGTCTGAAATCAAGGTGCCTGTGGGGACATGTTCCCTCTGAAGGCTCTAGGGAAGAATCCTTGCTTATTCCTTCCCAGCCTCTAGTAGTTGCTAGTAATCCTTGATGTTCCTTGGCTTGAAACTGCATTGCTCCAAACTCTGCTTCTATTGTTATATAGCCCTCTTCCCCCTGTGTCTTCCCACACAATCTTCTTATAAGGATTCCAGCCCTTGGATGTCAGCCATGTGGGGCTCAGTCTAATCCAGTATGACTTCATCTCATCTCAACTAATTTCATCTGCAAACACCATGCTTCCAAAAAGGTCACACCAAAAATGTTCTAGGCAGACATGAATTTTGAGAGATGCTATTCAACATAGTGCATAGCTTTTTATCTGCCGTATGTCCCTTAAATATACACAATGTAATGTATAGAGCTGGCCATATTGAGGCAAACCTGATGAATCCATTTAATGCTTCTTTCTACAGAAGATTCAGTTCCCACAGGTTTGGCTGTTGAATCTCATAATGGACTGGAATTTTGTGTACTTGAGATATTGCATAAAAACATAGATATATTTTTTTTCTAAGAATGTTTTTCTGGTTGTGTGTCAGTGGGGTAAGTACTGATTATAGACAGAATTCTAAAATGTTTGTGCCCTTTAGATGCCCTTAGTAGATGTGTGTGATCATGAATCTTAGTGACAGTTATTTCGTAGATTTGCACCATGCTATAGCTGCTGTGAGATCCTGCCAAGTTATTATTCTATACATACTAGAACTAACCAGAGATAATATAAATCAAGTTCTGATCTTTCATGTGCATCAAATTTGAATTTAAATAACAGATGGCTTCAAATAGTTTTCTGAGATCAGGCCTACAAGAATAATTAGAAAGAATAATCTGGTTAATACTGATAAGATTTTTGAAATGTAAATGGACTGTTTTTAAATGAGAAGGAATTCATTAAAAAAACTCTCAACAGGTGAAATAATAGATCTTAGAAAGTTTTAGCAGGTCATAAATCTGTAAAGAAGAATTACAGTTAATTTTTTTTTAATGATTTTGCTCATTGACTAGGGGAGGGAAAAAAGTTGATTAACATTTCCTTTTGAATCATCACTAAGGAGAAAACAATAGGAAAGAATGTAGGTTCTCTCTGAGACTGTTTCATTTTTTTAAATGGGAAAAAATACTGCCTGCATTGTACAGTGATTACTGGTTGGAGGGGTCATGTGAAACAGCATTATACAAAAAGAAGTTGAACGTTTGCAGAATTAGATGTATACAAAGAAATTGAGTGATTGATGAACATGAGGATATAGCAAGACTAGAGGAAAATATTGAACATTATGAAAAATGGCAAAGGACTTTCTATACTGTCAACTCTGTTCTCACATTGGTACCAGTTATGCCATTCCAAATTCTGTATGTATTCTGAGAGATATTCTACTGGCATATCATACTCAACATATAGATGATGCAACTTCTTATCTTCCTTCCGGTGGCTGTTTTGTTTCATGTTAGCTCGTTACTTTTCATGACAACAATTTAGCCAAGGTTGAAATCATAGGGGATCTTGAAAGCTTCCATCTTTGCTTACTAAAAATAATCTTTAATTGACATTTCCTCTCTACCATTCCTTTCTAATTCTCTTACCTATTCCCTTTCTGTCCATCTCCACTTTGGATCCCATTTTTAGATCTATTACCTATATTCAGGACATCATTTTTTCTGCTTTCCTTTTCATTCAGCATACCAGATGAAACCTCCAAAGCCTGGTTCTGACTTTGTCATGTGATTACTTAAATATATTCAATTTCTTGATAAAATTGCTTAGTTTTCTGCTTTTTAAGCTGCTAGGAATTGCTTTTCCATATCCTGTGTTCAAACTAAAGCATACTACCTGTCATTCTATGAATTAAAACTATGCATTACTGCTTTTATATTGATTCACACCATTTACTCTGAAATAATTTCCTTCTTACTCTTACACGGTACATACTCAGCAATATTAAGGTGAAAAAATAGCTATTTCTGTAATTAGGTAACACTGAGCTATCATATTGTCATTTGGCCAAAGTTAACTACTTATGTGATTCTGACCCTGTAGTCAAAACCAATCATGCTTTATCTATCTAGCAGCAAAACACCTCACCTGTATAGGGTCAATCCCTTTGTGGATCTCAGTAGAAGGCAGGGTGGGAAGCTACTCTCTGTTTTAGTAGCTAGCAGAGCACAAAACACGCCCTTGATGTTTATTCTCATGAAACTTCTTTACGTTTCTGTGTTTTGCAGAGGCTAACTCTCTGGCTCTCTTCTCAATTCTACAATTCTGTATCCTTTTCTGCTTGTTTGTCAGATTGTGTTTCATCAAATATAATGAATAAGGTCTAAGTAGCAGAATCAGAGAAGGATCTTAATAGGTATGGCATTTGATTTGGGCTGTGAAGGCTTAACATATCCTTGAAGGAATAGACATAACTTTATTAATCATACATTAATATAATTATTTTGAGGTAAGAGTTATCAAACAGTTAATTGTATGCTAAGACTTCCATTAATTTTCTTTTTAAATTTCAAAGTAACTCTTTAATGATAATATATAGTAGGCACTGTTAGTTACCTATCATCTATTCATTGTGACATCTTTCTTGCTAAGAGAACCCTGATTTTGTCGGGGAAAGCAATATACTTAGCAAAAAATCTTTGGTCTTTCAGTTTCCCATGGAACAAGGTATAATCATCTTTCTTAGTTTTGACCAATGGACCTAAGTGATAGTCTCTGGGGTACAATGTCCTTCTGAATAAAATTGTAAAGTCTTACAAAGGGAAAGATTCTGGACCCTTTCCTTTTTGTTTCTGCCTCAAACTCAGAAGCAATGCTCAGGCGTAAAGGAGTGATCTTAAAACCAAGGACAGGAGTTACATATTGAGAATAGTGAAAAATGTCTGTTCAGTTCCTTTGCCCATTTTTAATTAGGTTGTTCAATTTGTTTGTTTGTTTTGTTTTGTTTTGTTTTGTGGGTTTTTTTGTTTGTTTTTTGTTTGTTTTGCTATTGAGTTGCATGGGGTTTTTTTTTGTATATTTTGGATATTAACCCCCTATTGGATCTATAGTTTGCAAATATTTTCTCCCATTCCACAGGTCGCTCTTTTAATTTTGTCAATGATTTCCTTTGCTGTGAAGAAACTTTTGAGTTTGATATAGTCACATTTATTTATTTTTGCTATAGACATTTTTCCAGGGAAAACAGGTAAGTGGCCAACAGGTACATGAAAAGGTGTTTAACACCAGGAATCATGAGGCAAATGCAAATCCAAACCACAATGATATATCATCTCACATCTCTTAGGATGCTTTCTATCAAAAAGATAAGAGGTAACAAATGCTGGGGAAGAGAAAAGGGGACCCTTGTGCACTGCTGGTGGGAATGAAAACTGGCATTTTCACTATGGAAAACAGTATGGAAGATCTTCAAGAATTAAAAGTAAAACTTCCATATGATCTAGTAATCCCACTTCTGGATATATAATCCATCCACAGAAAATTAAAACATTATTTTGAAGAGATATCTTTATTCTTATGTTCATTGAAGCGTTATACACAGTAGCCAAGGTACAGAAACAGCCTAAATGTCCATCAGTGGATGAATAGATAAAAGATGATGTGGTATATAATAGAATATTATTTAGCCTTAAAGGATATCATGTTATCCATGGATGAAACTGGAGAGCATTTTGCTAAGTGAAATAGGCCAAACAGAGAAAAACAAAAACAAATATTGCATGGTATCACTTAGAAGTGGAAACTTAAAAAACAAAACAAAACAAAAAAAGTTGAACTCATAGGAACAGAGAATAGAATGGTGGTTGCCAGGGTCTAGAGGAGTGAGGGAAGCTGGGAGAGGCTGGTAAAAGGTTACAGACTTTCAACTGTGAGATGAATAAGGTCTGTGGATCTCATATATAACAGTGACTATAGATGATAATGCCATATTCTGTATGACATAATACTTTATTGAGATTTGCTTAAGAGGGGTGCCTGGGTGGCTCAGTCGGTTAAGCGTCTGACTTCCGCTCAGGTTATGATCTCGTGGTCCTTGGGTTCAAGCCCCGTGTCGGGCTCTGGGCTGACAGCTCAGAGCCTGGAGCCTGTTTCAGATTCTGTATCTCCCTCTTTCTCTGACCCTTCCCTGTTCATGCTCTCTCTCTGTCTCAAAAATAAATAAATGTTAAAAAATTTTTTCTTAATTTGCTTAAGAAAGTATAACTATTGTTCACACACACACACACACACACACACACACACACAGATATACAGATGGCAAACAGATATGAAAAGAATCCACATCATAGTCATCAGGGAAATGGAAATTAAATCAACAATGAGATACCACTACGTGCCTATTAGAATGACCAAAATCTAGCACTCTGACAACACGAGTGTTGAACGTGCAGCCATGGGGACTCTAACACACCAGGTGGCAATGCAAGATGGCACAGCCACTTTGGAAGACAGTTTGGCAATTTCTTCCAAATTGAATGTACTATTACCATACAATACAGCATTTGTGCCCCTCAGCATTTACCCAAAGGAACTGAACACTTACATCCGCACAAAAACCTCACACAAATGTTATTACCAGCTTGATTTATAATTGGCCAAACTCAGAAAAAACTGAGATGTCCCTCAGCAGCTGAATGAATAAACATTGGTGTCTACGTGGAACCACAGTACCAGCCTTGAGCTGCCTGTCTCTGATTTATTACAATATGGGGAAAATAAGAGACTTAATCACATAGGGATTAATTAGGAATCTGGCCACATGGAGCCAAATGCAATTCTAATACTAGAAAACTGAGCTTCAGTACTTTACTTGAATGTTCTAGTTTATAATGGGGTTGTCAAGATTTGAACCCATGTATATTACCTGCCAGGTCTGTGTACTTAACCAACACTAACTTAGTTTTTTTCAAAATCAGACACATTAATTATTTTTCAAAGTGCAATTCTCAGCCATTTTAGCCATTCTGAAAAAAAAAAAGAGCTTCTTAGAAGGCATTTTTTTTCCCTTCCAGAAATAATGTTTATTTTGAATATTAAATTTAAATTTTTTTCTGGGAATACTAAGAATTCCATTAGGTTCTGAGTTTTCTATTACCAGGTATAACTGTAAAACCATGAACTCTTTTAAACCAACCTACTGGAATTCAAAAATCAAAGGAGTGTGTTTATTCAAAGTAGTCACCTTCAGAGGCTACAGTTTTATTTCTGCAATGTGCCCTCCTACTTCTCAAAACCCCTGGGCAATCCTGTTTGAGAAGTGACAATCCAGTCAGTCTGCAAGCCTCACAGAAATTAGTTTTATGGCTTCATTTTTAAAATGAAAATCAAATAAATGACCATCTGCCTTGGATACAAATTTGATTCCAAATTGCTTTGGGAGGTTTTAAAAATCAAATCATCAACAAAATGATGAAGATTTATTACACTTTGACATGAAAAACACAACAGAGCTGGCCTCACAGCCCAGCACTTACCCTAACACTTGTGCTTTCGCCACAAGTACCTTTGTTGACTTCACCCTCCTGCCTGTAGAACTCCACCCAGGGAGCTTCTGAGTGCCTCAGTCAGTTAAGCATCTGACTCTTGATTTCTGTTCAGGTCATGATCTCATGGTTCATGGGTTCAGCTGGGGAGTTCAAGCCCCCTGTAGGGCTTTGTGCTGTCAGGTCAGAGCCTGCCTGGGATTCTCTCTTTCTGCCTTTCTCTCTCTCAAAATAATTAAATAAACATTAAAAAACCTTTGTAAAAAACAAAAAAACAAAAACAAACAAACAAAAACAACGAACTCCACCCAGGCTCTTTCTTCTTCCCAAATTTCCTTACCACCATCCAGTGCTCAGAGTATCATCCACACCATTCTGGATACAGCTCCTCTGAACCTCCTGGAGAAGATATTTCCAATTCTTCTCTCTTTCCTACTTGGATTCCATCATCTATACTTTCCTAGTACCTTATTTGTGTATTTTGCAGGTGTTAAAGTTACTTATGTGCATGTCGTTTCTCCTACTTGCTTGTAAGCTCCCACCGGCATCATAGAGTCACGATCAGAGGCGAAGAGGCCTAGGACATGCTCTTGTCTGGTCCTTAATATTACAAAAGAGGAAACTGAGGCTAGAAGAGATTAAGGGACTTGCCCAGGTTTTCAAAGGTGGCAGGAATGAGGCCTCAATGGGAGGTTCCTCCAGTTTCAGTGTAATTTTGTCACCTGTTGCTCTGCATTCCATACTGAGCCAAGCACAGTGATGCATCCAGAGGAGACACTCAAAGATTATTAAATTTGATTTTTAAAAATCAAGTTAGTGATCAGCAAAATTTAAAATGTTTAACAACACTACGTTTTGGGGGAGTGTGGAGCAAAGAGAATTTTATACCCTCATAGGTAGGATGAATGTTGGTGCAAACATTTAGGAGAAAACTTAATAATAAATAGTACAGATGAAAATGTCAATTTGCCATAATATAGAAAATCTATCCCTAGGAAATAAGCTGGACAAACCCTCCGATGTGCACAAAGGTGATAGACATAAAGATATTTATAGGTAAAGTGTTTGTGGTAGCAAAATATTGGATATCACCTAAATATGCATCAGTAGGAAATAGGATAAATCGTTGAGCTTTGTTTTTTTTTTTAATGTAATGCCCTACAGTGTGAATATTGATGAAGTAGAATTCATATTACTGTGGGTAAATAACATAATACTGAGTGAAAACAGCAGGTTGTTAAAGAATACTTTGAGCACAATATCATATATGTATATATGTATATCTGAAAAAAGACATTGCCATATATTACTTAGTACAACATATATAGAGAGGGAAGGATAAATATATGCATGGGGATAAGTATGTTCCAAAGCACTGGCACTCATTTATTTTAAAGCTTTGTGATTGGTGCATGCATGTTCATTTTATTATTCTTTATATTTTTTGCTATATGTTAAGTATTTAATAATAAGGCTTAAAGTGAATTTGAAAAAAAAAAAAGCCTAATCCATTAGTTTAGAGGACAATTCCAAAGTGAAATATCCTAGATACAAGCTCTGAGCAATGTCAGAATAAATGAAAAAAAGTGTACAGTCACTGAGATGAGTGTTTGGAAGGTAATGCGTGTTACTTAGATTCATATAATTTTAAATGTTTGATAAAATAATCTACCCTATTCTGTTGTAACGATGTTTGTTTTATGGCCAGTTAACTTTGAATGAAATAACTGCCTTAACAAAATATGGCCAGAGAAATATAGCAATATGCACGAGAACCTCAAAAGCAGAAGAGGCATATTTATAGTATCAACTTGTGAATCCTGGATCCTACATGCAAAAATAGTAAGCAAATACTTTATCCTTCACTTTCTGTATCATTTTTTTGTAACTATTGCTGGCCTCCCACATAGTGCCCGGCCCTAGAATATGCCAGAGGCAGGGGAGATGATTTATTGAGTGTATTTTTTTTTTTGCATTGGTTTTAAATTCTCTAGTAACTGAAAGTATTATATGCTTTTAAGGTAAAAGACGGTTTAAAGAACATCTATTTGCTGTGTTTGGTTCACAAATGGAGACACCTAAGTATTAAAAGTTATATTTCTCTCCCAAGGTCACAAAGAGACTCAGGAAAAGAAAGAACAGACAAAAATTGACATGCTTTTTTCCACTTCATTGTATGAGCTGACCATTCAATAATCATTAGTGATGGAATTCGAACTCTTCTCCTCTCCCTAACTAGTTGCACTGGAATCCTGTCAGGGGCAGATCCTTTACTTAAAGTGGAGAAGGGGAAGTCATAGGAATCTACTCAAAAGAAATGAAAACGTGTCTAGAAAAAGATTGTATGCGGGGCGTCTGTGTGGCTCAGTCAGTTAACTGTCTGACTTTGGCTCAGGTCATGTTCTCACAGTTTGTGGGTTCGAGCCCTGCATCGGGCTCTGTGCTGACAGCTCAGAGACTGGAGCCTACTTCAGATTCTGTGTCTCCTTCTCTTTTTGTCCCTCCCCTGCTCACACTCTATCTCTCAACAATAGATAAATGTAAAAAAAAAAAAGGACTTGCATGCAAACGCTTACAGTAGCATTATGTGGAAGTCAAAAAGTGGAAACAACTCAAATGTCAGTCAACTAGGGGATAGAACAATAAAATGCAATATATTGATAGAATTGAATACCATTTAGCAGTAAAAAGGAAGTAAGTACTGATGCGTGATATCATAGAGCTGAACCTCCACCTTATGTGATATGAAAAAGCCAGACACAAAAGGCTAATATTGTGTAAGTCAATTTATATGAACTATCCAGAACAGTCAAATCTCCAGAGACAGAAAATAGGCTAGTGGTTGCCTGGGGCTGAGAGTGTGAAGGGTAATGACTACAAATGGGCATGAGAGATCTTTTAGGGATGATGAGAATTTTCTAATGTTGGATTTTGGCAATGGTTGTGCAATTCTGTAAATTTGCTAAAAGTCATTCAAGGTGCGCATAAATTATATTATGCAAATTACACCTCGATAAAGTTGTTTTAAAAAATGTGGAAGGAGCACAGTTTCTCCTGAAAAAAAAATTACTTAACTCCATTCATTCCACTCACTACCCTATTACCCCTCTCCACCCCCGCTAAAACTTATATTCTCAAGATTCAGGATGCCTTAAACTTTTGCCCCATTGGACACATTATTCCCTGACAAAAACTAACATTTCTTGAGATCTTTCCTACACCGTTGGCATTTCACTCGTTTTGTCTTTTATTCCTCGTCACAACCTCATGAGATTGTCATAATGTCAGCCCTATTTCAAGGATGAGAAACTGAGCCATTTGTCAATGTCATACAGCTCATACAAAGCTGAGGAGAGACTTGAACTCTTGATTTCCAGAGCCTAGACTCTCAACCACAATGCCACTGCTTGCCACAATGCCATCCAGATGATCTATGAATGTTTGTTGGATGACAGAAAGGTGAGTTTATGTGGCTGCTTTCCTGAACTGGCTTTGCTCCAGACAGTGGGCAGCTGTATTACGAACTCTTTCTGTCACAGTCTTGGTACATTTAGGAATATAATGCCTTATTATTTCCTGAAGTTTATTTCTAAAGTGAAATGATAAAGTAGTAGTATAAAAATGTTCAAGGTTTTTGGACTGAATTACTAAAGAATAAGCAGGTGATTGCCTTTCTCTTTTGGCCACCAGCCATTAGTCTTATGACTGGAAGGATCCATTTTCTCTAACACATCTTTAATTTACTATTGCGGGCTTACATGGGAGATTACTAGCCATGAGGTTTTTGTTTTGTTTGTTTTCCAAGAGACAATGACAGTGTATGCTGTCATGTTTTTTTTGTTTGTTTCCTCAATTAAAAAAAATATATATACATTTACCTGGGAGAACAAAATTTTATGGTGAAATGTCAGCGAGAGGTAGAAACTAGTTTTTAAATTAAACAATGATTTTGATGAGATAGAGTATAAACAAAGCAAATCGCTGGAATTGGATTAAGGGACCTAGGTTAATACCTGAAGACGGTTACAAGCACTTTGAGAAAGTTAACTTTCCTTGTTGGTTAAATAAGAATAAGATTATGTGCCTTACAGTGCTATCGTGAATATCAGTGGTGTGTGAATGTGTGGATATACCTCTGTGCCGAGAGTGGATGCTCGGTTAGGGCCCGTTGAGTTTATCTATTTTTAATTATTAATGTATTTGCTGTTTAACACATAATATTTTAAGTGTTTTGCTCCATACTGGTTCCTGGGGATACAGTGGCAGGCAAGAAAATCAAGAGTCTTTACCTTAAAAACAGTTTATATTTTAGGGGCGCCTGGGTGGCTCAGTCGGTTAAGCGTTGGATATCGGCTCAGGTCATGATCTCGAAGTTTGTGAGTTTGAGCCCCGCGTGGGACTCTGTGCTGACGGCCCAGAGCCCAGAGCCTGGAGCCTGCTTTAGATTCTGTGTCTCCTCCTTTCTCTGCCCCTCCCATGCTCGTGCTCGGTCTCTCTCTGGGTCTCCATAATAAATAAGCACTAAAAAAAATTTTTTTAAGTTTATATTTTAGGGAGGAAGGTAAGTATGACCCCCAAAAAGAGAAGTATTATTGTGTTAACAGTTAAGAATCAAATAAGATAAAAACTGAAGAATTCTGTGTTTCTGCAAGGTTGAGGGAATGGCTATTTAAATAGCATGGTTAGAGGGGTTCTCTCTGAGGAGATATTATTTGAAATATTATTTGAACAGAGAACACAATTCTGAGAAGAAACCAGCAATGGAAAGAGTCAGAGTGAAGAGCATTTCAGGAAGAAACATGTGCAAAGGCTCTGAGCAGGTAAAGAACTTCCGCTACGGGAGCTCAAAGATCACGGAGTCTGGCACATTGTAGGAACTAGAAAGGAGGGCTTGTCAGTACTTGATAAGCCATAAAAGGATTTGGAATTTTATTCTAAATAAAATTAAAAAACACTGAATTCTTTTAAGGAGTAGGATGATGCAATATATATTTCAAGAAATTCCATCAGATTGGAAGGAGTAAGAGAAGAAAACAGGAGGGTAGATAGGAAGTTGTTTCAGTACTAAAGAGAAGAAGTAATAGGAATTGTTACTAATGCAATTCATTACAGGGGATGGATACAAGGGTTTGATTTATTTTGGGTGAAGATTCAGCAGGGCTTATTAAGGGTTGGACGAAAGTGGAAAGAAGAAAGGCAGAGTCAAGATCACATCAAGGTTACTGTGCCTGGGTTTCTGATGTGAGATAGTTGATGGAGCCATCATAGTGATGGGGTGACTTAAGGGTAAAACAGAGTTCCCTTTTGGACCTGTCATGGTTGAGGTGTCTCTGAGACATCCCAATGGAGATGACTTGTACAGAGATGAAGAAGAAACTTGGAGTGCACGGACTTCTGAGCTGGAGTTATAGAATAGGAGTCATTACCATAAAAGCGGTACAGTTGAATGGTTGTAGGTAATTAAGTGGGACTAGGTAAATAGCGCTAACAATAAACAATCAGAATCCTTGGATTCAGCTCCTTGGAGTATACCATCTTAATTAACTTATAATATCTACTATGTCTTGTGGCAACAGAGGACATCATATAAGTCCCCAATGGGTTTTACAGTATGTTGCATTTTAGGAGATGGGACAATCAAATGTATTATTTATGATTCTGTTCTTCTTTAAACTGGTCTGGACTAATGCTATATCGCTTTTAAAATGTTGAGAGATCCCTGGAATCACTTGATTTGGGCTTGCTTATGGACAGCAATGCTAAACTGCAGGATGTTGATTTTATACTAAATCCTATACATGCAGATCCTCAAGGTTATTATCATACTTACTGTTGGTTGAGGACCTACTATGTGCAGTGCATTGTTAAAAGTACTAGGGAGGTAGAAATCACATCTCATCTCACTGAGTGAGTCTCATTGGGAGAAGACAGATAGGTGAGCAAGTAATTACTATGAAATGTGGTAAGTGCCATATTCTGGGGGTGATATTAAGGAGAAGAAACTGGTTATCTTCTAAAGGTTAGAAAATATTTCATGGAAAACCTGATATTTATGTTGAATCATGAAGGATGAATAGAGATTTCTAGGAAAACAAGATAGAGGGTATTCCATGAAAGAGGTATGTGCATGGCAGAAAAGGTGAAACAGAAATAGATCATGTGGCTAAATCGAATGTTGAGTGTAGTACTTAATAGAAGGCTCAGGACATATCAGGCACTCAATAAATATCTGTTGAATAAATAAATGGGTGAATGAGCCCCCAGATTTTACTCAGTCAATATTAGCCTCCAATGTCTAGGAAAAGGAAATAGGAAGATTCCTTGTGTATAGATTTTATATAGTGTTATGAGAAACTATGTAATTACATATGAAATTCCTAAAGACAATATAAATAGATATTTAATAGTGTGGTAAATGTGCATATGTTTGTGTGTTCAGGAGAGAGAGAGAGAGAGAGCAGGGAAAGAGAGAGAAAAAAAGGAAGGAATGGAAAATAAAAAATCACTTTAAAAAAGCATCTTGTGGGAAATGAGCACTAAAGGAAATTGCTCTAAGATGGCACTGGGCAGAACTTGTGAAGTCAAAACCATGAACTACTGAGTTCAGGAAGAGAAAAGCCTGCCTAAATATTGGTTTTAGCTGAAGGATCCAGAAGCAGTAAGACTACAGTCAAAGTATGTGTTAGGGAATCAAACTGAAAGCCTCTGTCTACCAAGGAGGAACAGGATACAGCTTTACAGAGGAGCCAGGCCAGATTATGAGGAACTGAGGAAACAGGGAAGTCAACAGGAGAGTGGCCCATGGAACATGTCAAGAGTTAACCCAGTTTAATTATAGTGACTGATTCAGGTTTGACAAGTCTTAGTTTTCTGAACTAGCCATTTTGGTGTCTGAGCAACTGAGCTCTTCCAGAAGTGGTGGGCAAGGGGCAGCTCAGAAAAAAAAAAGCCTCTTTTCAAAAAGCAACAAAAGAAATAGGGATAAGTAAGGACACTGCTGAAGATGGAGTAGGGAGATTCTGCTAAAATTCATTTTCAAAAGGTAATTGGAAGTAGGAGTGACCAAGTTCAATGACAACAATGATTATGTTGGAAGAGGAAGGTAGAGAGGTGGTTATTCTTTAAGGATATCACATTTTTGTGGAAAATCATTCATGTGGTATGTTCTATGAGGTTCCAGTTAAATTTGTTTAGGATTTAAGGTGAAATTATTCCTTGTTTTCACTTCAAGAGAATTAATACCTAAAGCCCTCCTTGACCTTATAAATTGACAAAATGAATGCCATCGCTCAGTTTTCTAGTTGATTTTTGTACGAAGGTGGATAGTGTCACTGTTTAATTCCTGGAATTCTTATAATCAGAATTCTCTAGTCACAAATATTATTGTCTGTGGTTCCTTAACTTTGATTCTATTGTATCTCTTACAGGCAGTACATCAAAAGAATACTTCACAGCAGTATTCCTGAGATTCTATGACTTACTCAGATTCAGAAATTTCTGTAATATATCCAGGCTGATCAATTTATACACTTTTATAATTGTTTACTTAAAAGGAATGATTTTTACTTCTTAGCTTTGTATTAATCAAATGTCCCATGATGCCTCTGCAGCAATTACAGTTAGTTTGCAAGAAATTGGTATGCTCTTGAACACTACTGAACACTCAGATTACATAATAGATGGTTTATAAAATGTTAATAATGGCCCTCATATATTAGATATGCTAACCTAAACAGGAGGCATGTTTTAGATTATGTAGTTTGAATACATTGCTTTTAATAAGTTCTCCTACAGTGAAGAAGGGAAATTTGCAATATATTTGGTTGGGATGTTAACATTCTGCTTGAGATGGCCTTGAACTCATCACAGTATTTATTGATATTGAAGTAGACTTGAAAAAATCCAAAATTGAAAAATTTTAGGTAGTATTTATGCATCCTCCTGATCAAATATGAGTAATTTTGCGAATAATACTTTCTTACCACAATCTGCCATACTCTTCTGTTATCTATTATCTTTATACCTGCGTTGACTGGCATATAATGTTCTTTCTTCTGGAAAACTCTTATCCATTGCTCAAGAACTATTGTGGGCCTCGTCTCCTTTAGGAAGTCTTCCTTGATAAAACCTTCAGGCTTGCTATCAGCTGATTCAAATCTTTCCTCTTCTGCATTCTTTAGAGTCATATGCTTTCTCTAAATCACTAATGTTGTTTTATAACTGTGTGTTAGCAAATTTTCTCCCTCACTAGCCTGTGGGGTTCTTGAGAGATGATCCCAACTAATATTTTTTATTAGCAATGCTTTGTCCAAGTTCTGGCACATAGAAGGCATTCCATAAATATTAGTTGAATGAAATCTATTGGAAAGAAAAATCTCAAATGGCTGTTTCAATTTTATTTACCTTCCCATGCATTTATGTTTTGTCTCCCAGTGGACTTATAAGCTCTGTAAGTATAGAGACGGAGTCTCCTATTTCCAAGTATAAGTATTCTCTTAGGAGCACATAAACAGCATTTTTATATTTATGAAATCAAATATACTAGATATTGATTGTCAGTCTTATTTCTTAGCACAATATCGTACAAGACATGAAGTGATTATGTGGATTGTTTTACAAAAGTTCAGCATCTCTTGAAATTATCCAAATATTAGACCCACTGTATATGACACGGAGGAAATCTAGCATATTTTGTGATAACGGAAGTAACAAAGAAGGCAAAAGATTTTTGTTCTCAAAAAAGGCCATTTTATAGATACGGACATAATTGGCATAATTGGCTCCGACCTAATTCAATAGTTGGTGAAAATCTGGCAGCATTTCAACAACTCATGGCCAAAGTTGTTGGAGATGCTTTCCTGATCTCAATTATACCATCAATTCCCTCCAGTTCAATTTAGCACATCTTAATTGAGTGCTTACTATGGGTTATGCATCAGGCAACTTGCTGAGTGTTAGGTATGATGGAAACACTGAGTATAAGCTGACTGGAATTATATTTATTCCTGGCTGTTTCTCATACTTTATCTAATTGATTTAGACAACATGACTTCACCTCTTTGACCTCAGAATATTTTAATCTGTGACACGGAGGGTATGAGTCTCTACCTCATAGGAGGTTATAAAGGGGGTAGGGCTGGCACAGTGTTTGGCACGCAACTGCCACATGTGAACCTTGTGATTCACCTTTTTCACCGGACTTTGACCAGTCTAAAGTAGAGGGAGGAAGCATGAAGGACTCCATAAGAAGGCAGGTGCCAGCTACAAAGAGGCAATTGGACTATAGGTTGTTTCCAGAGGTCTTTATTTTAGTAGCATTATTATGTGTTGGATTTTTAAAGGAGAATATGTGCCAGGGTAGTGTTATAATTCAATTTCAATTACAGTAACTGTTATGTGTAGCAAGCTAGCCAAAGGTTGCCAAGTTCCCTGTGCCCAGGCCCTGAATTTAATAGCAGTAATGGCTTTGCACAGCGACTTTAACTCCCCATTACTGTCTCCTTTTGATTTAGTGGCAGCCTTCTCCCCTGAGGTAGAGTACTGATGCCATCTTCTCAACTGGCTCAGGTTTCTGGGGAGATGTTCATTCTGCCTGAGACCTGCCAGGAATCTATTTTTTAATTTCCTGTTATTAGATATGGTGGAATAAGACATAGTTCCTTCTTTCTTTCTCTTTTTCTTTCTTCTTTTTTTGGTACCCTCTCTCACTCACACCAAACAGAGCTGTTTTACAGAAGCTTTCCTTACACTGTATGGATTCTATATGTGGAAAATCACCAGTACACATTTATATATTAAAATTATTGCATGACTGAGTTTTGTATTAAAAAAAAGTCTACCCAAAAAACAATTATCAATATTGCTGGTGTATTTTGTAGAGAAATACATACAAGGGCAGATTTGAAATTTCTTGCTATCCTTCCTTTATTCCTTCTATCCTTTCTTCTACCCTTCATTTCTTCCTTCCTTCCTTTCTCCATTTCTCCATTCCAGTTCTTCATTTCTTCCTTCCAAACATCATTCATCTATCCATCATTCCTTTCTTCCTTCCTTCCTCCATTCAATCCTTCATTACTTTCTTCCAGCCATCATCCATCCATTCATCCATCCATCCATCCATCAATCCATCCACCCATCCATCCCTCCTTGTTTCCTTCTCTTACCCTACTTCTTTCACTCCCTTCTTCCTTCCTTGTCTCCTTCCTCCTTTATCCCTTGTTTTTTCTTCTTCCTCATACTCCTGTGCTGTATTTATTCTTCTTCCCTTCTCCTCCCTCCTTTATGTTTTACTCCTTAACTTAATGAACCCTTTTGAAAAAACCCCTCTTCTTATTGTCTACAGTTTCACATTTTCTTCCTGTCCATTCCTGCTAGTTCTGTCTAGTATGTACTTAGAAGTCCTTTGTATCACCCGTATTTTTATCCTCCCAATATTTGTAGATTCTTATCCTATCCACTGGTTGTCAGTTAGCCAAATAATATGCATGTATCTCCTTTAATCTGGCCTCATAAATCAAACCTTTCTTTTCCCTATTTTTTTTTTTTTTTTTTTACTTTTATTATTCCCTAAATGGTTTCCAATTTGTCTTTACCTTTCTGGAATGGAAATGCCTCAAATTTAACACAGGACTCCAACTGGGGCTGAAACCTCACTGGCTGAATTTTGCCATTTCTTTTCCTCTGAACAAACATTTCATGACAAACAAGTATAGTATGGTTCTTCGCCTTGCCAATTGATTGCTTTGCAAATTCATGCAGAAAAGTCTTTACTGAGGTTGTCTGAAGTAGATTAAAAAAATGCACCTTTTCCCAGGAGGCAGGGGGACAAGGGTTTTTTTTTTTGTTTTTTGTTTTTTGTTTTTTTAATTTTTTTTTTCAATGTTTATTTATTTTTGGGACAGAGAGAGACAGAGCATGAACGGGGGAGGGGCAGAGCGAGAGGGAGACACAGAACCGGAAACAGGCTCCAGGCTCCGAGCCATCAGCCCGGAGCCTGACGCGGGGCTCGAACTCACGGACCGCGAAATCGTGACCTGGCTGAAGTCGGACGCCCAACCGACTGCGCCACCCAGGCGCCCCGACAAGGGTTTAAACCCAGATTCAATGCTGTTTGTGACACGTGCACTTAAATTCTGTGGGACTAGAGTTCCTAATATCTAACACAGAATTAATAATGTTTGTTCTCATGAAAAGATCCTGGACCAGTGTGAGGTGAACAAAGTGCGCAGAGCACTCGCAGGACCCTGAAGAATGAGTACCCCCTGAAAGTGCGCCTCATTTATTTCATCCAAGTTCCAGTCCTTCTCATGAGAATAAAATAACATGTGTGACAATGCTCTGAAAAATGTGAGCATATGGACAGATATAAGGTACTGTGATCATTGTTCTTTACCAGTGCTGTTGAACGTGACTCATTAACAGTGGAGTCATTGCACATGCTCAGCACCCTTTGCCAAGTCCCTCCCTCTGGTCTCAGCATGTCATTCCTCCAGGCTCCAGGTGCCCTAATTATGTTAGCCCCTGCCTACTTAGGCACCTCCAGGCTGAAACTAGCCCAGTGTACTGTTCATACACAGGCTTTATTATTTCTTTATCTTGACATCAAAATGTACTCATTTAGATTCCCATTCCTTTGGAGTTCTGCTTATCTGCTTTCTTGAAAATAACAAGCTTATCAGATGAAATTGCATTTGTCACTGTGTCTATAAGGAAGGACTGGTTTAATGTGTGATCCATCTCAGGTCACAAATTTGTAATTTCATTAAGGTGTTTTGTAGATACAGTGCCTTGCTCTCCAAGAGCTTTAATATATGGCTTATAGAACTATTTGATCATGAACTACAATAAGAAGTGTATTTTTTAGCATGACCCAGAGCACACATGAAAACAATTAGAAAAGAATTTCACAAGATAATACTGACCCATTCTACTTCTGAAGATTTATGTATCCTATCTAAGACAAGGATTCCATTTTCTTTCCTAGTGTACTCAGTTCTAAATTGAGGATCATGAACTCATTAAGTTGATTTTGCTATCCATTAATATGACACAATCATTCTTGAAAAAAGAAACACTCAAAAGTGTTATTTTTTCCACTGGAACTGGGCGGATGGCTGTGACACAGACTTTTAACTGATATTTGTGTGCCTATGTGTATCTGGTTATGCCTAGGTAAATGGTAGAAGACAGTGCTTGTCTGACTTCACCATGGACATTAAAGAGTTCGCCTTGATGGGGACATGACTGTCTCCTGTGCACTGATAATTAACAGGTTACTAGGTGATTCAAGCAAATTTTGTAAGAGGCCATGAGGCTCATTATTGGGTAAATAGCTGGAATACCGCAGTGGGGCATTGAGGAGAAGGCAATCTCCAGAGATCCAGGGAGGCAGTCAGCATTTGGGGATTTCCTAAACAGAAAGAAAAATCTGGCAATTGAGAGGCAGGTATTAGAGGTAAACAGCGGATTTAGATATAAGAGAAAAACTAGTTACAACTGTGTCATGAAATCACGGTGTGGCTTCAGACAAGGCTCATTCCACACTATATCCTACGTCGGTCTGTTGGCTTTCTGCACCTTGTATCCCCCTTTACTTCACCTATGACTGATGCAGCTACATGCAAATAGAACCAGGAGATCAAAGCTATAACGGAAGCCAGTCTGAAAGTGCAAAGAATGAACAGTGCCTGGTAGATCCTGGGAAGCCAGTCGGCCTTGGACCCTTAGACTTTTGTTTTGATTTTCCTCCTTTTGCCTGTGAATAGAGCAGGCCCTGAGTACCGCATTAGAATATGTACCTCTGTGAATGTATTTTAATGAAGTTTTTTTCTGACTTATCAATTCTGTCTTCAAATTGCTCTGGTATGCCATCTACTTGGAGTTGTGCCTCATTCTTCCCAGGTGTGCACAGCCATTATCAAATTCATAATATTTCATAGTTCATTTTTTTTAACATTTACTTATTTTTGAGAAAGAGAGAGTGAGAGAACATGAGGGGCAGAGAGAGGGGTAGACAGGATCCGAAGTGGGCTTTGCTCTGAAAGCAGATATATATATGTATATATATACACACACACATACATATGTATGTATGTATATATATACATATGTATATATATACGAACACACACGTATACATGTATATGTATATACATATATGTATACATGTGTATATATATATATTTTTTTTTTCCTAAACAATTCCTGATTGAATGACTCTTCATATTTCTGATGTCCAGGAAAAATATAACCTTGTGAAGGTTTTTTGCTAACCTTATAAAATTACAGGATTATCTACATGAAGAGAAAAATAAGCTCCTCTTTATGCCCAGGCTCTTTCAGAAAATGAATCCCAAGTTCATGTATAAACTTGCAGTTACTAAGGACACATATCAGGGAGCAGTACAAAAGTAACAGGGTTTTAGAAAGAAAAAAAGTCACAGAAGAATGTGTCATTTTTTTTCTTCCACTATTTGGTGCTACAACAGTAACAAAGTACTTTGATACACAATGCATAAGTCTCAAGAAATATAAAAGCAAATAACTGATAAAATATATAGAAAAATGACCTTTTCAAAATCCCATTTCAAACTTTCAAAGTCAGGAGCTTAAGTGAATGATGAATGTAAGATACCTTTTCCAAGTAGAATAGAATTGTAGAGGCTCATTTCTACCCTGGGTAGCAAGAAATTATTAGGATCACCCTGACTCACAATGATGCTGTGAACTTCTAATTACCCCAGGTAATGTAGGCATGGGTAGTACATAATTGAAGTTCAATGATAACACAAAAGGCTTCTTCTAACCATGCATTTCAACCTTCTTTCCTAGCAAACATTTGTGTAAGCCAATGAAAAATAGCCAAGTTGCCCTCTGTGTCCTTTTACGTCTCTTGCATATCTTCCTTTTTGGTGATGCTGTTTATAAGACATAAAGTAGTCAAAATGTTATGAAAAGAGGCTATGCCTTCCTGTGAGTTGGATAAAGCTTGAGTTATTTTTCATACTGATGGCAGTGAGGATACATGTAAGGTTCAGGAAGACTCCAGGTTCTATTGATTAAACACACACAGAAACAATCTGCAGGTGGAAACTTGGCCAACCACAGCAAGCTTCAGGAGCCCATGGTTGATGGTAGCCACATATGATGTTCATGGTGAGGTGAGACAAAGAAGCTACCATGTGAAGATCAAGCAGCTTCCAAGATGCTCATCACATCTCCAAGGCCCACAGGCATCCACCATGGGAGCCACCCGCCATTTACAGAAAAGCTTGCTAATAAGATATGGCTCTAAAAATGCCATCTGTTCTCATTTTCACTGATGCAGAGGATTCAAAGGTTTGGGCCTGATGGCAGCCAGAATTTAAAGGGAATTCCCCAAAGGGGAATTCCAAAATATTTGAGCAAGGGCAGCATCATTAGAAGCACTGCATAACTTCCCAACACGGCTTCTTTGAAGGGTAGAGATGCCATTGGATTCACAAGTCCTGACAGTGAATACTCACACATACTGGCACTTACTTGATATCTTTTATAGTTAGAGCTTTCACTTTATATGTATAATAAGAATGGATGTTTGCTTATTTATCAGGTTGTTGAAATTATCTAATTGTTAAAAAAAACCTGGTTGATGGAAATATTTATTTTCCTATTTGATTTCTTCCGTGAATATTAGTGTGTGTGTGTGTGTGTGTGTGTGTGTGTGTGTGTGTGTGTGTGTGTTTTCCTTCCAGAGGAAAAAGAGTCATATAAAAATGATTAAAGGTGGTTTTTTGTCACTGAATAGCAAGTATATTTTTATGGTTATATGTTAAATAATCAGAATGACTCACATGCTCATTAATAAAAATGTGTTGATTAATTTTATGTTAAAATCATTAGGGTTTAAAAATTATGAAAAAGGGACTGTTGGCATCTGAATTGAGTTTGACCAAATTCAAGATATTGTAAAAGCAGTGTGAATACTCAGTACCTAGACCAGATGCAAATTTTTCTTCTTGCTTATGACAAACATTTCCATCCCACAAGAAGCCTGAGCCACCTTTCCAGTGTCTCCGGAATGGTTGGCCATCCACAAAGAGTAAAGGCCTGCACAGATCACAAGAGCAAACTGATGTTACCCTGGAGAGTACCACATGAAGTGGGGGGGGGGGTCCTAAAGAAAGGGGATATATGAAAGCTAGTCATTCCCAGTTCAGAAGCTGACCACTATAGAGTTGCTTTAAAAGTTTGGGAGGCTGCATCAATGAAGTGAGGGTAGTGGCCAATAAATAATTATTTCAAGAAAACAAATTTGAATGTTCAATACAGTAAAAATTTAATAGAAAACAGGGGGAAAAGGCACAATTTTGTGGATCAGTGATTGTCTTAAACCTCCGGATGGTTTTAGAATCACTCCGAATTTTCCAATTTGCCTAGCTATTCCATTGGATGAGCTTCATACTTGCTAAGAGACTGGTTCTTAAAATATCTCCTTCTTCATGCATTAGTGTCATCAGGCATCAGGTTGTCAGGTTTCCAGTGGTCTCACTTTTCCTGCACAGATGTGATGAATGAAACTCTTTTCATGCCAAGGTGTTAGAGATTAATTTTTTTTTCTGCCATTTAAGTTCTTTTTAGGACACCTGGAATACTTAATGTGAAAAAAGTAAATCATTAACGGTGGGGTTCTAGATATGGTGATTCTTTGTTGGAGGCTTATGCATGTGGCTTAAATCCTGCCCTACAGGTAGCATACCATTTGTTTCTTCCTTCTTTCCTTCCTCTCCTCCTATCCTCCTTTCTCTGCTATAACTTTTACTGATCAACCAATGTATCCCAAGCACATGAATAAGTACTGAGTACAGAAGGATGGATATGATCCCTCCTCTCAAGCACTCATAGTTTCATAGAGGAGATAGTTATGTCAACCAGCTCATAAACCTTGAAAGGATCATAATTAAGTACAAAGCAGAAAGAAGAAGGGGATCAATCTTGTTAAGGAAGGGACTTGTGAGAGACTCCACTCAGGTGAAAACATTTAAGCTGATTCTTAAATGATGGAAAAGAATTTCTCAGAAGGAAAAGGGAGGGATTAGAGAAACCGGCCTGAGAGTTTGGCAACATCAATAGTTCAGCATGACTTGAACACAGAGCGTGAAGAAAATATGTCTGGAGATGAGGCGGGAGAGCTCCTCAGAAGGTTGGGAGGGACTTTGTGGGCCTTGCTATGGTTTGGGGATTCCATTCTGTAGTCAGTGACATACTACTGAAAATCGAAGCCAGAGAATAACATGCTTCTATCACTCTGACAACAATGTAGACTGTGGATAGGTCAGAAGAGGAAAAGGATTAAGAGAATTTTATCATCCTAAGAGGGACTATCACAGGTGAGCCTAATCTAACCGAGTAATCCTTGAAAAGAGGTCAGCAAGATTTGAAACATAAGAGAGATTTTCCCACTAGTGGTGACAGAGCAAATTGCCATGTTGTAGAGAGAGCAAAGAACCAAAAGCAGTTTCTGGGGGCTGAGAGTGGTCCCTTTCCTACAGCTAGCAAGAAAACAGGGACCTCAGTCATGCATCCACAAGGAAATGAATTCTGTGAGCAACCAGTGGTCTCAAAGCAGATCCCGACAGAGCCTCAGATATGATCATAGCCTCAGCTTAAACTTTAAGCTTGAGTAGAGGGCTCAGATAACCCATGATCAGACTCTTCATCCATAGAACTGTGAGATATAAATTTGTCTTGGTCTAAGTCAGTTTGTAATCATTAACCATTCAGCAGTGGAAACCTACTACATGCATGTACTAATGGCACAGTTCAGAGAGGTGCTGTCCTCAAAACCAGCAGGTATTGCTTGACTGACTTTTTTTTTTCTTAGAAAGAGAGAGGTTGTATGCACACGCATGCACACGTGTGCAGGGGTACAAGTTGGGAAGGGGCAGCTCAGCACAGTGCCCAAAGGCTTGACCTTAAGACCTTGAGATCAAGTCTTGAGAGCTTAACCCACTGAGCCACCCAGGCACCCCTTGACTGACTTGTTTTGATGACCCTTCAAAAAAGTTTTAATCTGTTGACGGCTATATATACGTTTAACATAGTGTGCATTCAGATATCTATAAAAGTTAATCTTTGATTCTTTGGGGCCATTTTGTTATTTAAGAAGCTATATATCATTACGTTGATGATAATTTTTCTTTTCAGTGTGGTCCTACTAATGGCAAGTCTGTATGTGTGTTTTACATGAAATATACACTTGATTATTGCACAAAATTAGGTTCTAGCATGATATAAATATTATGGCTATTGTATTTGAAATATTCTTTTTGAAAAGCAAGGTTATTAAAAAGTAATTAAGTTGGAGTTTTTAGCAATTAAACTACAACATAAAAGTAATATGAATAATTGTCAAGAAATTGTTGTGTATTATTTTTCATATTTTTATTTCTTTGGTGCAGAGAAAGAAAATGACAAACCATTTTTATACTCTATTACTGTGAGGAAATACAACATATCAACTGTAATGAGGAATGATTTGTTGGAAGGAATAATATTTGGAATGAAATCTGGCTAAATATATATCTCCGCTAAGATTTCCGTTAAGCAGGGCTAAAATCTGTAGAAATTGCCCTGGGTTTAATGATCACATAAATAATCCTGTTTCAATTATCTGAGACTTAGATAATTTCTTAATAAATGAGTTAAGCATCAGACAAGTTTGTGTCTTTTGTTACTTTACAGTATTGATCTAGATAAAGATTATCCACAGTGGAGTTATGGGAAGAGGCTCCATGTGGCTGCTGTTTTGTTTTTTTATTAGATTTCCAACTAAAATATCTACTTTATCTAAATCAGCTTCACGCTTCCGAACATCGGCATCCATCAATTGCTATTTATTTCACTTTGCTGGGTTATTAAGATGACTGTGTCTCAGTCTTGTCCCTCACTTAGGTGCCTGCATTTGGAGCTAAAAGAGGGATGTTTAGGGGCAGATTCAAGAAAGGAACTAGGATATGTAGCAATGCAGAGAAGCGTGAAAAGGTTTATCGTCCTCTCTCCATTTACGTGGCATCTGAAGCTCCCTGGTGAAAGAAACTTGCGATGGATTCAGAGAATGAGTCATCAAACAATACTTTGACAACATGGAATGGAAACGTGTATCTGTTCACAAACGATTTAAAAATATCTTACTTCTGGTAGAAGAACAAACTTTGTAGAGAAGTTTGAGAAACTGATGGAGCGCCTATCTATTCTTAACCATGACGAATTTGTGAAAGGTGTGAGTCGCGGCTAGTTTTTAATAAGCTGGGGAAATGTCTTCCTGGAGGCTGTGTTACTTACGGGGTGAGAGTGTTTGAGCAGATTAATGCAGTGTTTCTCATGGTGTGGTCCAGAGAAGTCCTGCATTAGAATCATTGAAATGTTTGATTGAAAAGGAGATTCATGGGCTGTACCCAAGACCTACTAAATCAGAATCTCTGGGGAAGTCTGAGGATTAGTTGTTTTTTTTTTTTAAGTTTATTATTTTTGAGAGAAAGAGAGAGAGAGAGAGAGAGACAGAGAGAGAGAGAGAGAGAGAGAAAGCACAAGCGGGAGAGGAGCAGAGAGAGGGAGGCACAGAATCTGAAGCAGGCTCCAGACTCTGAGCTGTCAGCACAGAGCCTGATGTGAGCTGAAACTCAGAAACCCTGAGATCATGACCTGAGCTGGAGTCAGATGCTTAACTGAATGAGCCACCCAGGCACCCCATGAGGATTCACTTTTAAGAGGATCTCTAAGTAATTCTGATGCACGCTAAATTTTGAGTACCACCAGTTAATATATACATATAGCAGCTCCCTGTTCTTTCTTGCCATTGCTGGATAATATCACTACTATTTACAACTTCCCCCATTTACCTTCAGTCCTGTAAAGATGCGCTAAAGTACAGCTTCACAGTGTTTCTGAATCACTGCCTATTGTTCCTCCTTTTAACTACCTTCAGCCACTTAATAGATTGCTTCTGCTATTCATACTGAGGTCAACGTTGTCTGGTGAAGCCTGGTATAATGTTGCTTCTTTACCACTGAGGATATTGCCTAATCATGGAATGTTGAGTGTGATGCATCGGTGGAGTTGATGAGGCTGACGGAGGAGAATATGTCCTTGAAGGGGAATTTCCTCAGCAGATGACAGAACCCTTAGAAAACACAGTTGAACCTGAGTAGAGTCTGTAGTCTGATGATACACTGACACATCACTGTATCTGTTCATTATGTGGAGTGTTCCAGAAGGGAAGGTGACTAAGATGTCAAAAACCAGTGCCCAGGAAAGTTATTTCAATGCTGTGTGTGTGTGTGTGTATGTATGTGTGTGTGTGTGTGTGTGTGTGTATTTATATATATAACTATATATATATAGATAATTATATATATATTATACATATACATATATACATTATATGTATACATGTATACATTATACATATACATATATATTATATATGTGTGTATATATATATATATATATACACACACATATATAATTATCTATATATATAATTTGCAACAGGGATACCTGGATAGTAATTTTCTTAAGAAGAGTTATTTAAAAGCCAAGTTCATTATAAATGGATAAATTATTCCTATATTACTTGTGGTGAAGATGGTGGTAATCTTGATGGGTGAATGTGAGCAGTGCGTTTTCTTTAGAATCCCAACTCACCTGAAGACACCTCACAACTTTTTATCCACATCGTGGCTAGAAATGATAACAGTATTTAGCTAATTAAGTTGTTCTGTGGATTTATTGAGATAATTCATGGAAAGCAATTAGAACAGTACTTGAGGGGATCCTGGGTGGCTCAGTGGGTTAAACGTCGGACTTCAGCTCAGGTCATGATCTCACAGTTCCTGAGTCTGAGCCCAGTGTCCGGTCTGTGCTGAGAATAACTCAGAGCCTGGAATCTGCTTTGGTTTCTGTGTCTCCCACTCTCTCTCTGTCCCTCCCCTGCTTGTACTCTGTCTCTCTCTCAAAAATAAATAAACATTTTTTAAAAAATTTAAAAAAAGAACAGTACTTGATATGTGACAAGGACTCAATAAATATTAACAATAATAGGTACCATTTAGTGAGCATTTACAATGTGCCAGTGTCTGTCCTGAGTGCTTTGCATGAATCATCTCAGCAAGCTGCCCAAAGTCATGGAGCTCTAAAATGGCAAAATTGGGATTTGAACTCAAGCATGCTCCTAACCTCTGCATTATCCTTCCACTTCCATGAATGTGGGTCATTATTCCTTCACATTATTACTGAAATAAATTCCTCATTTGATGCCTTGCTGCTTGGTTTTACTTCAGCTCATTTTGAAAATCCAAATATCCTCCCTATTCACTCAGTCACAGGATTTAGCCAGGCTTCTTGAGGATCAAATAACTGCCTAAGAAGGGAAATGAGTTAGAGGCAGGCAAAGGGTGCTCATTTTGCATGTCAGAATGGGAGATGGCCTGCAAACTGAGAGAAGAAATGTCATGAGAGCATTGGGACAAGTGAAATGGCTAGCTTTGAGTATTTTCCAGGCTCTGGGCAAGTTCTCTGCCAAGACTAGTCTTATTCCCCAGGGGTCATGCAATGCACACTGCCCTTGCTGTGGAAAAGAAAAAAAAAAAAAAGTCACCACCTAATATGTGTATGGTGTAAGCCCTGTGCAGTAAAGTTGATCTCAGTTCCATTCTCCAACCTCCCACTGCCACTCAAACCTAAGTGGTACTTTCCATATTTGCTTAAATGCTTCCGCCAGATGCTGCCATGGATTTTATTTATTTACATTTATACTTAAAACACTATCTGATTATGATCTCTGGAGTCAGCCCTGAGTTTAAATCCTGGGTTGGATATTTCCTGGTATGATCTACTAAACCCTCTGTTCCTCAATGTCCTCTTGTAAAATGGAAACAAAAATGGCACCCATCTCATAGGGTGTATATGAGGATGCTGTGAAAGAATTCATATAAAGAGCTTAGTTCACTATTCTGTGTCAAATAGATTTTCCTAACAATATTAGCTATTATCATCTAAATTTTGTTTTAGTAGATTTTTAAGCTTTGCAAAGACAGGGGAGAGGATTTCTATTGGCCATACACCCTTGTATGGTACCTAGACCAAAAATCTAACAAATAAATAAATGACAAATAATCAGAAATAAATGGAATGAAGTTTAGTTTTGACCAGGCCAACTAATTGAGGCTCTGAGACTAGGGTATGGAGAAGCCTTTCTCCCCTTTCCCTCCGGTTAATACCATCCCCAACCTGCAATAATAAAAACCACAAATAAGCAGAATCTCTTGCTTCTCTGCCTTAGTTCACAAAAGGGCAGCCTCATCTCTCATTTTAGAAGGAAACATTGTTTTCCTTCCAAAAGACATAGTGCAGAAAACAAAGCAGAAATGGGTTCATTTCTGCCAGGAACTGGTGATTTTGAATAAATGTGCTTTTGCTCTGAAGTGCAAAAGTGTCTCTAATTAAGTGTGTTTATTTTTCTGGGGCCAGGCCAAGGAAATCTTCGTGTGACAGTAGACATTGAGCGACTCTCCAATGTTGTTTTGTTGAACCCTCTTTCAAGCAGTGAGACTGAATCTGCCTCTCACCCTCCTCATTAGTTTCTTGAGAGAATGCCATGCAGAAGCTTTTGGCAAATTGTCATGCCAGCGTTCCCTTCTCTCACTTCTGCATCATCTCCATCCCTCCCCACTCCACTCTCAGGGCTGGGGTAATTGCATCTAAAATTGCATCAATCCAGGAAGGTCAAGCAGTCTTTTCAAAGCTCCTAATAAAGTGTTGGCTACTTACCTCAGTGATGTTTATATATTAGTGAAGGGAAGCATTTATCAAGTTCTTAGTGTATACCTGGTTGCTGTCAAGTCTTTCCCATGGGGAAGGTCCTGAAAGTCAGTATACAGCTACCAGCCTGAATGGTTTCTGATGCTTTGGGACGTGGAACAATGTACCAACTCTTCCCAAGGCTCTGTTTCTTCATCTGTGACAATGAAATCTGGATCTTCTTCAAGGAGTTGTTGTGAGGGCAGGACAGCCTATGTGCTTAGCTCAGTGCTTGACAAAGTGTGTGTGTGTGTGTGTGTGTGTGTGTGTGTGCATGCTTATCACATTTTCTCCATTCATCCATCAACAGACACTTAGGTTGTTGCCATGTCTTGGCTATCGTGAGTAATGATGCAATGAACATGAGAGTGCAGGTGCTGATGAACTGATTACATTTCCCTTGGATATGTACCCAAAAACAGGGATTGCTGAATTATGTGGTAATTCTATTCTTAATTTTTAGAAGAAATTTCATACTGTTTTCCATCATGGCACCACCAACTAGATTCCCACCGACAGTGCACAAAAGTTCTCTTTTCTCCACATCCTTGCCAACACTTGTTATCTTTTATCGTTTTGATAATGCCTGTCCTAACGGGTGTAAGGTAATACCTCACTGAAGTCTTCCTTTGCATTTGCCTGGTAATTAATGATGTTGAGCATCTTTTCATGTGCCTGTTGATCATCTGTATGTCTCCTTTGGAAAAATGTCTATTCAGGACTTTTACCCATTTTTTTAATCAAGTTATTTGGGTTTTTCTCTATCTTTCTTCTCTTTCTTTTGCTATTTAGTTGTATGACTTTCTTACGTTTTTGAGATATTAACCCTTTATCAGATATATGATTTGCAAATATTTTCTCCCATTATGTAGGTTGTCTTTTCATGTGTTGATGGTTTCCTTTTTGGTGCAGCAGCTTTTCAGTCTGATGTAATGCCACGTGTGTAGTTTTGATTTTGTTGCCAGGACATCAATTTTAAATATGAACATAAAGGACCTGATCATTGACTTTCATTTACAGGGCAAGCTGAAGGGCTCTACTGGGCTCCCTTGGGTAGAAAAAACATAGAACAAGCCCCTCTGGAGACCAGAGGTGATATATGTTTAAGTAATAATAATCCTGTGAAAAAGCAGGAAGAAGGGTCCAGGAATTCACTTAACTACTAGTTTGGAAACTTCTTATGTTGCAAAGTTATAGGGGCTGGTGGATTAATTAGAATGTCACAGAATAGTTTGCAAGGATCATTTTGGGTACAACCTGCATTTCTGGGCTGACAACTATGTGCCGATGTTTGGGTTTTTAATTGGTTTAAAGCTGTGTAGAATAATGGGAAAAAATATTGGGCTTTGAATTGAACGATCAGAGTTTGAATCTTGGTCCTATTACTCACCAGTGGTATGACCTTGAGCCTGCTATTTAAACTCTCTGAGGCTTAGTGCTTCTCTATAAATCTTATCTAATTATGCCTGTTTTCCAAGTGGCTAAGAGGGAAAAGCAATGTATGTAAAGGATCTGGTATATGGTAATTACCCAATTAATGGTGACTGTTGTTATCCAACATGTATCTATTCCATTCCATATGTCTGTGAACTATCAAGTGCCTTCCACGGAGGCATGTGAGGAACATAAAGGTAAAGAAGGCATGATTTCTGCCTTCTAGAAGCTTACTCTTAAATTGTGAAGATGTGTGCTCGACTGCAGTATAACGTATCATAAGAGGAAAAGGTACTATAAAAACACACAAAAAAGGAAGAGCTTTCCTACAGTTCTGCTTGAAGTTTTCTGGGAGAGTTTTAGTAACTTGACAGGAAGAGAAAGGACTTTCCAGATAGATACCGTGTTTTGAACAAAGGCTGGAGACGGAGAAGCTCAGAGTGAGTTTGGGAGAAGGGAGCTGAGCTGTCATGTAGGGTGATATACAGAAGTAGTGCCCATGAGGTACGATTTTCCAGCTGGTCTCAGATCACAGAAGGACCAGGATGCTGTTCAAAAGAACTTGGACTGCTTTTCAGTAGGCAACTAATTCCATGGAAGGTGTTTGATTAAGGGAATGATAAGATGAGGGCTACATCCTAGAGTGACTACTTTGGCAACCCTGTGTGGTATGAATGGAGCGTGGAGAGACTTGTGATAAAAATAAGAACTGGTAGTGATTGAACACTCTCTCTGTTCTGGAAGTATTACTCATTAAGTCCCTCAACAGTCCCGTGGGAAAGATGCTATCATCATCACCTTTTATACAGATGAGCAGATTAAGGCATGGAGATGTTAAGTAACTTGTCCAAGGTTGCACAGCTAAAAAGGGTAATGCATGTGATCTAGGCATTCTGGCTCTGGAGTCCAAACTCTGAACCATTATACTACGTTGCCCTAAAAGCCAACCAGTAGGTAGGGACACCTGAATTCTACCGAGTCCTGCTTTTGTCTGCCCTTCCGTGCTCTTTCTTCGCCCTCAGTTTTGTTCATCTATGAATTGGCTTTCTGAGATGCTTTCTAACTCTTGTTTTTGTTTTTGTTTTTAAATTCTGTATTTTAACGTAGGCCTGATCTATATGGGCAGTAATGGGGTGGAAGGGGAATGAAATGATTGTGCAAGATAAAGACAGAAACGCCAAAGTTTTGTTTCTGATTTTTGGTTGTTGTTCTCAAACTTTTTCTGGCTCTAAATTTATCTAAATCAATTAAAAAAAAAAACAAGCATAGGAAGTACACATTGTAAAGAAGTATATATTTTGTCATATCGAATAGCGATGGGCTAATGCATAAGATAACTGCTAAACTCTAAAATTTACAAATATTAGGGATATTTATTAGTTTATTATACTCAGGCTTTGACACAATATGATAGGTATTATTCAAGTGAGAATATTAGTTCACAATGACTCAGACCGAGTCCTAGCATAAGGCATCTCTTTGAGAAGAAAGTAAATCCTGAACGACTCTCTAAAGCCCCATTTCTCTCCGCACTCAGCTAGTTGGGGCAAAACACACATTTGCTTTTCCTGACTAGTAAACAGTGTTTCTGAAGCAGCCGAATCCAAGCTGTCACTCTACCTCTCGGCATTTTCAGGCTTTTTCTTCCTATTTCAAGATGCCGAGCTTGGTGGCTGTCTGCAATGGGAGTCCTGCCCTTGCTTAGTTTCCGTTTCCAAGGCAACTGACCAGCCCAACAAAGCCACCAGCGGGAGCGCGGGTCCTGGAGCCGCGGAGCCATCACTGCCGCGCGTCGTCTTTCCTCGGGACCTTCCTGGTGACCTCGGGGTCTTCGGGTGATCTGCGCGTTACTTCATGCGTGACTGTCTCTCTGTGTAAGAGTGATAACAAGGAAGCCGATAATTCCGACAGGCCCCACTTAATCCGGCTGCCACTTCTGGCCTCTGCTACAGTAGACAGGATGGATGCATTTCTCTTATTCACGCCCTTTCTCTCAGCCTCTCCATCTCGCCTGCCTCTCTCTCTCTCTCTCTCTCTCTCTCTCTCTCTCTCTCTCTCTCACCCTCTCTCTCTCTCTCTCTCTCTCTCTCTCTCTCTCTCTCTCAACCTCTCCTCCTCCCCTTCTCCTCTGGCAGTAGCCTTCTTAATGTAGTTTAATGGCTTTACAAAGAAAGCCAGGCAGAGGAGCACTTCTCACTGGCTGTGGTCGGACCATGACCTAGCTGACCATGAACTTGGAAGGGCTTGAAATGATAGCAGTTCTGATCGTCATTGTGCTTTTTGTTAAATTATTGGAACAGTTTGGGCTGATTGAAGCAGGTTTAGAAGGTAAGGGAGTGCTTTTTAGTGACTTCTAAAAATTCTCTGTTTTGCAATAAAAATTTCTTAAGCGAATGTAAAAGACACCTGAAATGAGATCAGAGAAATGTTACTCTGGGATGGACAGGCAGACAGGCAGGTCTTTCAGAGTAGGGAAGATGAATAAAATAAACTTTTTGTAAGTTTCAGTAATGTTTTCAGAGCAGAACATTAAGACTCTGAGAACCGCTTTGAATCAAAATGTGGAAACCAAAATTGAGGAAATTAAAGGTTACTGATTGGTATGTCTGTTATATTGAGAGCATCTAGTCCATATTGATGTTAGACTTTGTTTAATCTAATATCCCCTTTTATTGCATCAGCAATTTTATTTGAGTATGTTGTAAGGTCTGTTTTTGTTTTGTTTTGTTTTGTTTTTCTGCTGCAGTTGTTGCTAGGCAAATGCATTCATTAAATGGAAATAGACATTTATTATAATTTCTTATGGTTTAAGATTAGAGCCTAAGAATGGCAAGCTTTTTGTAAGGTTGTCTTGAGAAGTATTTATAATATTACCTTTTCACATTTCAACGTAGAGGCTAGGGGGAAGAGTCCCCAACTTACGAAGGACTTTAACACAGATTCCAAACGGCCAATGTATTTCAAGTCTTGCTGTTTACATTCATCAGAGGCTCATTCTCCTATTCTCCTTAGCAATCATCTCTTTCTTAAAAAAATGAGGTGTGTTCTTGCCTGTATTTTTTCCAGATTAAATGTTTCTTTGAGAATCGGAGTAATTTAGATTATTGTTTTCTTATTGCTCGCAACACATTTGAGAACATGTTTGCATACAGCTAGTTACTGTTTCTCTAAAGTTGTCAGAGCAATTTCCAAAAGCATCCTTGGGTGATATTTGGCATGGCTATGCTTTGATATTCTTGTTGCTTCACATTTTAAACTTGAGTAAAAATGCAAATATGTTGTAAATGTATTTATATCCACAACTAATCCAGCCCTCCAGAGAAAGACTACCACATGTGACATGATTACATTTACAAATAGCAAACATCAAATTACAGTATATGTGTCACTCTGATGTAGGTTATCAGAAACCTACATCCGTAACTCCTTGTGGGGTAAGGGATGGTGGAAAGCAAGGTTTGCTAAAGTAATTTTAAAGTGAGTTTGCAGAATACTTCTTGGAGCCTTCTGTGATGGAAACTTTCATAGTGCCAAAAAGAAGATAATTTCTAAATTCCGGAAGTGTGGAGAGTTCTTTAAAATTGACTTTATCTTGTTCATTGTTATAAAAGCAATCACTTGTTTTGGCTTCTCTGTTCATTTCTATGTGTTATTTTACCTGGCAAATGCGACAGGGACCTCCCATTTTAATGGACTAGTTTGGGTTTGTTTGTTTGTTTACGTTTTTTGTTGTGTTTTGTTTTATATTCTGAGTCTGACAGGAACATGAAATAGTGTCAGTATTTCTAGCCACATTGAGGGATTTGTTTTACCTGATTTTATAGATGGTGTGTGCCCATTCTTGAAACTCTTTTGTTGAGGGCTTTTACTCTGGATTTGGGGATGAAATCTACTGTAATATTAGTTTTGTTTCAGGAGCACAAACATTCACACTCCCAAACAAGACCAGGTGTTTCCTTCTTCTAAAGACTTCTAACCTCTAAGAAACTATTTGCTTTTCCTTTTCTTTATTACTTGCATTCCAAATTGTACTGATTCGTATGAACAGTTTCTTTCTTGCATTCTATCTATATTTTACCCTATCAGCATTTTCCAAGCTAATATTGTACTAATGGTATGGAGAGAATGTGCTCTGTCATAAACTTCAGTGAAAATTTATATCTGATTTGTGTCCAGTGTTTTTAGAAAGCATTTTGAAATGGCAAAATGTTGATAACCACCTGAAGGATGAATTATATTTAATCTGTAAAATTTGATTGAAACAGAGAGTAATAGTGCTTTCCATTTCGAAGTTTGTATAGGACTTATATCCCAAGTGAATGTGAGAATCAGAAAAACCTTCAAAACAAGATTTAAGTTGGCCGCATACTTTGCTTACTGGAGATGTAAAACAAATGAATAGACTGAATTGTTATATTTTATTGTATATAGTGTGAATCTATAGATCAGAATGTGCACACTCTAAAGTTACAGCCCAATATTAATTAATGAAAATGGTAAGCAGTATTTAATACCAAAATAGCCTCCTAACAGAGTCTCTAGAGCTTTCTTAGAAACAAACACTGATGCTCACTTCATTCAGGTTTATTTTCACATAGAAATTTTCTTCCTTGCCCACCATTTTACATACCTAAGTTGGGGATAATGATTTCTTTCACCTTTCTTCGTTCTGTCTGCTCAAGAGTCCTATTAAATAAATTTGAATAGTAAGTAGAAAAATATGAACCTAACTTAAAGCCCTGTGAGGATGATTTTGATTTTTTCCCCCTAAACTATTAAACCTTTTCTTGTAACGTTATAACTGTTCTACAATGTAGTTATCATTCAGAATGCAGTTTTTTTTCTTTTTGTGTTATTGTATATGCAACACGCATTGTGTTCTCAAGGGCACATATAATACTATGTCTGCATAATGTAGTTACTATCTTGCTTTAAATATAGAGAGAGTAAATGGACTTCAGAATAAATTGGTAACATTAAAGTCTGAAATATTTGTATTTGGTTGTCTTTGAGTACTTTGAGTTCTCATTCTTTGTGGAAGAACTGGGGATTAGGTCCTGGATGTCCTGGGTCCTTCTGTTCCAGTCTATGTGTGATGTGCATAAACACATAACGCTACACATACATCCATGGCATATATTTATAAACAAAAAAAGAGTTGCATTTAGCAGGTGACATTATTTAACATGAGAAAATGAAACAACAGTAAGAATACAGATTCTTACCCCTCCCCTGCCACACGCTTGTTTTCTAACCTTGGATAAGCCACTTTACATCTTTTGTTGTCTAAACTGAGAAAACTGGAGTTGAAAATCTCCATGGAACTTTCCATTTCAAAAAGTTTGTATCAGGTAATTAAAATTGTTCATTTATATAATACATATCCTTTCTTATGAAATAGGTATCAATGGCCTACTTTGTAATTGATACGAAGTGCAACCATGAGACTGGTCTTTCTTCCTCTTCCATAGTGGGATAATTCATCATACCTCAGGGAGATTTTCATTGTATTCCAAATGAATAGAGAAATGTCCTTTCCTGTAGCTCTAGACTTTGACATTTGGGACTGCTATTTTAGGCATCCTTGTGATAGAATTTCTCAAATCTTACATGGAGTTCTAATAACAAATAAACACATCGTGTTATGATTTATTAACAAAGGTCAGTAGTTTTATGTTTTGGTGTTTTTTTTCTGTTTGTTGGTTTTTTTGTAATTCAGTTAAATTTCCATAAGTTTTTCCTTTTTTTTTTTTTTAAGTAATCTTAATACAAGGTCAGTATGCATACAGATAATAGTTTTAACTTGAGCAAAGTTTTGAGGCTATCACAGAAAGCCAGTGTTTTGAATTTTTAAACTCCCTCTTCTTAGTGAAGAATTTAGGCAGCTCGAGTTATGTTGCTTTGGAATACTCCTAATACCCCACAACAATAAATTGCCTCTTTTCCAGCTATAAAAATGAAAGTGGTTTTCTGTTAACGCATTCCATGGAGAAATTGAATCAAAATTTTAATGGCAAAGCTATTTCATTACCTCTGTATGCAACACTGGGCTGTGAAAATATCTACTTTTCATCCAAATGTGCATTAAATCATGGTGAGGTAGTTACTGAATTAAGAAAGAACCTTCCTTCTCCCTACTACCAACCTTAGTAAAAGGCAAAATTTTACAAAAATGCATTCACACACATGACTTGGAAAAAAAAAATCACTTTTGTTGGTAATGGTCTTCAATATAAAGACAAAAAAAGAAATTAACTTATAATCTAAGTCTTTTGTAGAATGTATGCACATTAGAATTTCTTGTGTACTTACTCAGCTCACTTTATTTATCATATATCTGCAATACTGTAATACAAGTTTCCCCAAGAGTTCTAAACAAGGTATTAGCCATATACACAAAGATGGATTTTTGGAACCCAAGTTCTTAATTATCCTGTACTGTTGACAGAAATGTGGGTATGTTGGGTCTGTTAATAAATTGGGTCAACTGGAAACAAGTACTGACTGTGTATACATTGCATGTTGTCTAATGAGGACCAAGGGGCTGGAGATGCCTGGAAGGGGACAATTATTTCTGTCTCACATAGCTTAATTGAAAGTCATAGAGCAGACTCTTTTTTAATTCTTCTGGCATTCTGCTTTCCTAAATGCAATGGGATGCCAAAACCGATGTGTACTTGGACTATCAGAAAAGTTTTGCTTAACTGTAGTGTTTAAGAAATATAAACGTATGGGGCGCCTGGGTGGCGCAGTCGGTTAAGCGTCCGACTTCAGCCAGGTCACGATCTCGCAGTCTGTGAGTTCGAGCCCCGCGTCGGGCTCTGGGCTGATGGCTCAGAGCCTGGAGCCTGTTTCCGATTCTGTGTCTCCCTCTCTCTCTGCCCCTCCCCCGTTCATGCTCTGTCTCTCTCTGTCCCAAAAATAAATAAACGTTGAAAAAAAAATTAAAAAAAAAAAAAAGAAATATAAACGTAATATGTGGTGATATCATAAAATGGAAACATACTCTTTATACCACTTAAGAATGGAATACAGGGAATATTTATATTATTTGAATTTCTTTAGGGTGTTTTATAGTTAATATGTGCTTTATCTCAAGAATATTAATGTCTAAGAAGTGACTAAGAAAGAGGACTTAGTATATTCAGAGGCAGTATATTCTCACAGAGTTATTTTGCTTGGATTCTGATCACAGTTTTGCCTTTTGACAGTCATGTGATTTGGGGTTATTATCTTTTTTAATCCATAAGATTAAATAATGATAAATAATATTAATGTCTTGCTTTATTGAAGATTACCTATATGTAAGGCAAGTGTTAAACATGATATACTATAAAACTGTGCATAGCATTGTATTACCATAGTAATATCTTGTTAATCTACACCATAGTCCTCTGAGGTAGGTACTATTATTCTCAGTTTAGATGAGAAAACTTACACTTGCAGAGGCTAAGTAACTTGGCTTAAGGTTACTCAACCAGTAAGTCACAAAGCTGCAGGTCAAATGCAGGTCACAAGGCTTTATATCCTAGTCTATAATTTTAACTTCTTGGACATTTACAGCATGATGGCAATGGCAAAGAATTTGGTGAAGAGGATAGAGTGTTAGGTCAAGTACACATTCTATATGCAGAATACCCTTAATCACTCACATTGTATAATACACATAAATATCCATTCTGACATAGTGACTGTACTGTTCTAACTACAACATAAAGAATATTCTAAAGACCCTATCTTATAATTAAGACAAAATCTTGTAACATAAATGAATCTGCATTAAATTCCAGTCAAGTCAAGTACAGTCTTTCATTCAGCTTTGAGGTAAAAAATGAGGAGAAAGTAGATATACATATTTGTTCTCAGACTGAGCCTAGTTTCTGTTTGATTTGTCTGTGGCTAACAGGTGGGACAGCTAGAAATAGATGGGACAGAGAAGGTCTGGTGATTCTGGAAAAAGGAGAAAACTCAACATAAGATACTACAGTGTAAAGAAGAGACCTTGAATCTGGGAAGGGGATTATTTATGAAAAGGTCTGAGATTTATGGAGGGGATTGATTGGAACACAGACAAACAAAGGTAATAAGATGATTTATATCGGAGTAGGATTTGGGGTTAGGTGCATTCAGCGATGATTTAGAGCATCACATAAGCTTCAATGGGGTTTTCAGCTTGATTGGGATGGTGGTCAACAGAAAATGTATTCCAGCCTTTATCAGCAAATATAAAGCAGTAGAACACAGGTTATTCTTATGGGGAGCAGAGGGCGAGGGAGGAAGAAAGCTTGCTTTAGTTGAGAATCTATAGGACAAACCAGGTGAAAGAAGGGTTACATATGCTATGCCCTGGAATTATCATATCAACCACACCAGTTTGCAGGTGTTATTTCTGGTTTGCAGGCAGATAAACTGGAGATTCAGAGAGGTTAATAATTTGCTCAAGGTCACAAGAGAATAAGTGAAGGAATCTGAATTAGTTCCAGTATCTTCAGAGTGGCACTGATCCAAATGGTGTTCACTACGACTACGGAAGATAAATATTCAAAAATAAAGAGAAAATGTACACAGATAACTAAAAGCCATACCAAATATAAAACCTACAGACTATTAAAAAAACAGTTCCTTTTTAAAAATTTTATTTCTTTTTTTAAACTTTTCTTTTAATCTTTACTTATTTTTGAGATAGAGACAGAGTGTGAGCAGGGGAAGAGCAGAGAGGGAGGGAGACATAGAATTCAAAGTAGGCTCCAGGCCCTGAGCTGTCAGCACAGATCCCAATGCAGGGCTAGAACTCACTAACAGTAAGATCATGACCCGAGCCGAAGTCGGACACCCAACCAAATGAGCCACCAAGGCGCCCCGAAAAAAAGATTTATTTCTTTTTACTTCTGTGGAGAGGCATTTATATCAAAACACGACTGTGACAATGAACCAAAATAAATGAAGGAAGAAGGGGAAAAAGGGAAAGGCATATCTATAAATCACATATTGAAGTTCTAACTTAATCAAGACTTCATAAAATGGAAATTCTTCAGAAATTACAAATTCCGAATCAATCATTTTGTCGACGAAAACACTGAGTCCCAGAGAGATTAAGCAATTTACCAAATGAGTTGTTTTTGACAGAAATCTTCTCTACAGAGAAAAAATTCTAATGGATTATACTCCGAAAATAAACTTTGAATATGACCTAAGTTCCCCAGAATATTTACCCAAAATAAGGATAGCTCTCCTAAGTTAGTGATTTTGCTAGCAGACCAGTAATTGTAAAGTTCAAGGATTCTAAGACTTGGTTGATGGTAAGTTAATTTCCGGCATAGTTTTATCATTTGAAGTAGGTAGTACTGGGCACTGGGGTGGCTCAGTTGGTTAAGTGTCTGACTTTGGCTCAGGTCATGATCTTGTGGTTTGTGAGTTCGAGCCCCGCATCAGGCTCTGTGCTGACAGGTTGCTCAGAGCCTGGAGCCTGCTTTGGATTCTGTTTCCCTTTCTATCTGCCCATCACCCACTCACACTCTGTCTCTGTCTCTCTCAAAAATAAATAAACATTTAAAAAATTAAATTTAAAAAAATTTAAAAAGTAGGTAGTACCACGAAGAATCCTTAAGCTGAGGAACTTGGCTGTAAATTAAGGTGTTTTCTACTTGATGATTTGTCTAAGTTAGTGGTAGACAGTATTTACCACCTGACAGCCATTCAGTGTCCCAGTGGATGAATAACAGAAGACCCAGGCTTAATACCCAGTAGTAACATATACAAATCAGAAGGGCAGGTATCCTAATTGTTCATCACTTTGATTATTAAAAACAGAAGCTAAACTCCTTACTTTATTCGCTTCTTATACTCTCTCACAGAGGCCTACCTTGGCCTCTCTGTTTGAAATTCACCCATACCATCCAGGCTTTGGGATATAATTATTTGAAAAGCATTTGACCATGTCAGGAGACTCATCATCAAACAAATCTCACTGCTGAAACAGTACCAACTGTATATTTCAGTTATTACAGAGAGATCTTGGAGTATAGACATTAAGAGCACAGACTCTAAAGCCCAAAATAATTGGATTTAATAATAATTAAGTCCCAGTTCTAATACATATTAGCCATCTTGGGTAAACACCCAAATCTTCTATACCTCGGTTTCTTTATATCTTAAGTGGGAATAATCATAGTATTTCCCTCTTCTGTTTGCTGTGTGGTTTCACATGAGTTTGCGAGCTTAGAACCCTATCTAGGATGTTATAAGCAATGTGTGTGTTTTGCCATTATGGCAAGGCACCGTCACCTTTCTTTCCAAAGAAAGCAGGTGACCACTCAATATCTGAAACTAAAAGTTGAATTCATTGCTTGCTAAGCAAGTGCGAACCATACTTATAGGGTGCAATTGCTTGGAGCCAGACACTGCTGATGTTATACAGGGTTTTGGGCTTTCCACAGAGTGGTTCCTACTAATAAGTTGTCTTTGATTGATTTGGTTGGGTTTAAAACTGGTTCTGGTGCTACTTGTTACTGTAATCAAAAAACCATTCACTTTCTGTCTTGAAACTATTGTATAGGAACGTCTTATTTTCATGGGGAATAACATTTATGATTATTTATTGAGAAGCTCCCAAGTGCCAGTCACTGTTCTAGACAGTGGGGATGCAGCCCTAAGCAAAAACATAGAACTTCCTTTCTTGCAAGTTAACCTGCTAAGTTTTGAGATACAAACTAAATACTACAAACAGGTATGGGAGGCAGAATAGTTATAGTAGAATCCATTCATTCATTCATTCATTCACTCATTCACTCACTAAATACATGATCCATGTAGACTACTATCCCCACTACTATAATCCATACATTGTTCCAGGCACAGTAATGAACACGATCCAAGTTTTGTGGAATTTATGTACCATTGAGGAAGCAAGCCACAAAGGTAAACAAAGGGATATATAATCTGATGTTTAATAGAGACAAGCACAAAATATAGTAGGGGGTCAGAAACAGGGGTGTTATTTATAAGAGCACCTGCATGGTTCAGTTGGTTGAGCGTCAGACTTCGGCTCAGGTCATGATCTCGCAGTTCATGGGTTTGAGCACCACTTTGGGCTCTGTGCTGACAGCTCAGATCCTGGAGCCTGCTTTGGATTCTGTGTCTCCCTCTCTCTCTGCCCCTTCCCCACTCACTCTCTGTCTCTCAAAAATGAACAAACATTAAAACAAAACTTATAATAGGGTAGTCAGAGAAGGCCTTTCTGAAGAACTGACTTTTCTGCCAATACTTGAAAGAAATGAGTAAAAGAAATGTGTAAGACATAGTAGAGTTTGGAACAAAAGGATTCCAGGTAAAGAGATTACCATGTACAAGAGCCTTTGACTAAAAGTGTGTTTCATGGGTCCAAAGAGCACAGGGAGACTTGTGGAACTGGAGCAGAGTGAGCTAGTGAGGGTAGTGGGAGCAGTGGAGGCATGGCCAAAGGTCATGTCGTACCGGGGGGGGGGGGGGGGGGGGTGGGGGGATTATAGGACTTTGAGTCTTATTCTTTTCCTGCTGGGAAACCATTGAAAGATTAGGGTAGGAAGTTGCTACAAGTCTCCCATTCCAGCTTCTTTTATAAGCCCTGATAACAGTTTCTAGGCCATATATGCCTACCACAGTCTCTGCATGGGGTAGGCAGAAACCCCTTTGCCCTGCCTCAGACACCTGCCAGGACACTGATTCATTACCTTCTGTCAGGACTCTCTTCCCTGGAAAAACTCCTTGTACTTCCCATGACCGATCTTCCTCATATGCTCGGGCTAAATGATTCATTCCTCATTCCTTGTTGTGTAGCCAGGTCTGCCCATCTACCAGCCACCTGGGGCAGATGAGCAAGTCGAGTCTTTATTTCCCCTTACCAGAATGCTTCAAGATCCTTGGACATAAACCACACTCTTAATTGCATCTATAGGACTGTTGTAAATTGTTTTAATAAGACCTTACTAGAAAAGACATTTTTAAAAGTTCAAATAACACACCTTGAGCACCTGCCACAGTGGGAGTATTATGACAGTGAAGGCAAACAGGCAAGTTCCACAAAAGAGAAAGTCACGTTGTTTTCCTTTGGGTAACTCCTTCTCCCCCACATATTAGCTTTAAATTCAAGTTGGCATATCCCACACTGAGAGGAGAATAAAACATTTACATTCCAAATATTTGTAATAATAATAAGTTTTCTTTGTAACTAGCATGAATTGTAGAGACTAGTCCAACCCCCACATTTTATGAGTAAATTGAGGCCCAGGAAGGTTAATTGACTTGTTAGAAATGACAAAACTAATTGGTATCATTAGACACTATAATTAGTACATCATCTGTGATAGAATGATAAACCATATTCTGGGTGAGGCACTAATTTTACATATTTATGGCATCCAATTTTTATAAAACCCTCTAAGAGTAATCGTATTAGCCATAATTCCAGGAATTCTGGTTCTTTATTTACTTAAGAATATATTATGAACATTTTTTCATCACATTCCTATTTTCTAGTTTAGTGCCTTATGCCCGGGAAGATGGGGGAATTTTCTGGTGAACAGGTAGAAACAAGGCTCCTGAAAAAACTGGCGATGTACGCCACAATGTGATCCACAAGAGTGAAAACAGCAAGTTAAATCCAAAGTGCCTAGTGTTCAGGCATTCAGGCAGCCATCAAATGAACCAGAAGTGGGGCCTCAGGTAGAGAAGTCCCAGACCAGGTGAACAGGAAGATGGTATCAGTTGCTAAGAATACCAGTAACACCTGAAGGAGCACTTTGTTAAGTGTCAGATACTATGGCCAGCATTTTGTATGCATTATTCACATTGAAAACAATTTTTAGGAACCAATTATGTAATTGAAGATTTAACAAATGACAAAGTATTTGTTCCAGAAGTTTCCATCACTTATCTGAAATCTAGAAGTGGTGGAGTTGGGATTCAACAGGTTCTAAGCCTAAGTGCTAGATAGGGCTAGGTTATGGTCAAAGACAGAATTATCTTGAGATAAATGAAGCTTAAGCTACCGAGTCCCTCAAGTGTGTGGGCCCTTTCCCATTCCCATTCCAAATAAATGTTCACTTCCATGCCAAATTTTGCATACATGATGTCTTTATTCTTTTCTTACAGACTTTTCTCCTCCAAATTATATAAGGTTCAGGCCCCTCAAAACCAAGATCTGCCCTTATTGCGAGCTTCGAAGAAGTGCCTTCCTTTCCATGATTAACATTCATGTCTGGGGACACAGAAAGTAAAATCTATCCTCCAAGAGGAAGCTGGCTATGAAGTTTCCATTAGGGGTTCTCAAGTAGCCTATTTCCATGGCTACTTAGACTTCATGCCTGACTAACAGGGTGAGGATGAGATCATCTGGCAACATGATGTTTCCAGGCCTCGCTGATTATAAAGAGAGTGCAGTTCCTTTTGCCACAGAACGGACTCAGAAACTAGCTGGGTGTAGGCCTGCTGGAGGGTTTCAGGAGCCAACTGGCAGCATGGCTGAGTGGAGAGAGCATGGGCTTTCACATCAGATAGATGTGGATTTGAGTCCTACCTCTTTCACTTACTAGTTGACCTTGGGAAACTTACTTGATCTATTTGAGCCTCAGTTTCAACATATTGTAAGCTTGTCATTGTTGTGAAGACTAACAGCAATGAATGGATGGTGCCTGGCTCCATTACTGTGGTCTGTAAATGTGGTTATTAGTTGTTAGATCCAGTGTGAAAGCCAGACAGGATGAAGACTAGGGAAATGAAACACAGGTAAACATCATGTATTATTTACCATTTATTTTATATATGATTATCTAGATATATGCTACAGATTTGGATACCACCATGGATATATTTATGTCTGCCCTTGTCCTCCTCATCATTTAGGACAGATGGACCCTTTCATATTAATAAACATTCATTCATTCATTCATTCATTCATTTATCCAGTATTTACCAAGCTCCTACTGGATGTTGTTCTAGGGACTGAGCATATGACAGGGACAAAACCACTGAGGCCCCTGCTTTGGTAGAGGAGTTGGCTTTGGTTGCAGCAGGGACTCTCCTTCCTTGTATTATGTGTTAGGGAAGGCAAAGAATACTGGTGTAGATGTGGGTACATTCATAATGAGAAGTTGAGAGACATTGTGTCTGATTGTTTTCTTCTGTTAATATGAAATGGGATGAGGTAAAAAACATTTGTGGGGTGGCAAGTAATGGATACTTAAAGGGAACAGAAAGTACAGTATGGTCTTTTCAGAGACTGGGGGGAAGTGAATTTACCAAGCAAATGTGAGAAGATTGCCCGGTGGTGCTTAGTGACCATTTGAGGCCAGTGGTCATAATTTTAAAAGAAGATGCTCCCTGACTTGGATGAACTAAACACTTTCATGGGTACATTACTTCAAGATCACTCTTTCCAAATATGTTCAAGGAGAAGGATTAAATGGGATAGCAGATGTAAGAATGGGGAAAATAGCAAGGAGATTACAGGAAGTATGCTTAACATAACCTCCAAATATGCAAAAACAGATATAGAGGCTCAGACTATGGAGGTCCAAAACCAGAAGACTTGAAATTGAGCCAGCTGGGAACTGAATCCTCCAGTTGTATGATGAGGCAGAGACCAATGATTGAAAATCCCATTTCTCAATAGTGTCACTATAATGGTAAACTATAAATCAAAATAACTAGTAAAATTGCTCAGGAAGGGGGGCACCTGGGTGGCTCAGTCGGTTGAGCGTCCGACTTCGGCTCAGGTCATGATCTCACGGTTTGTGAGTTCAAACCCCACGTCGGGCTCTGTGCTGACAGCTCAGAGCCTGGAGCCTGCTTCAGATTCTGTGTCTCTCCGTCTCTCAGCTCCTCCCCTGCTCATGCTCTGGCTCTCTCTGTCTCTCAATGGTGGATAAACATTAATTTTTTTTAATTGCTCAGGAAGGGGATCCAACAAAGTGTTTACAAATACTGGTTCATCTGTTATGGTGAAAATACTTGAGAAAATACTTTCAAACAACTGATGAATTCCTTAAAGTTGTGTCTGCACTGTGCCTTCATAAATGGAGTACAATTCAAATACAGAGAGAGGGATTTTCTGCCTAAGTTCTGAGTTTCATAAATAAAGCTTTTTCCGTTAGGTTTTTTAAGATGTTTTTAATGATGATGCATTTGCACTTTTATTTGTTTCTGCAACTTTCAGCCACCAATCTCTTACTAGCTTTTAGAAGATTCAGTATCTATTAGCCACAGATATGATCCCTACATTCAAAAATGTGTGTTCAATGGCTGCCAAAATTAATGAGGTATGTAATTTTGTATGTCCGTGTACATATACCCACTTGTGCACAAATATGTTTGTGTAAACATATACTGGACTCATCAGGGCTTACACACTTCAGACACACACATACACACACATAGAACATAAGCTATGAAATTTATCAGTTAATGTAATAGGCCACTGTGCTCATTGAAGATACGGATTCTTGATTCTTTGAACCAAGGCCTGTGAAGATCCCTCACGGGGTAGATTTATAATTAACCATTTGTATGAGTACAAAGGAGAAAAGGGGGCATAGTGAAAAAAAGAAAAGAGAGAGAATGAAGCTTGAGTGTGGGCTCATGTGGAAAATGCTATGCTTTGGAATAAGAAAGCCCTACAATCTCTAACTAGTTGTGTGATATTATCCAAGTTATTTAACCTCCTGATTCTTCTCTAAATGACTCCCCTGAATCTAAGTCACAGACTAGTGTCAGAAACAAATACATATTTAATAGACATTAAGTACTTACAATGACTAGTTTTGGTCCCTAGTAAGTGCCCAGGTGAGTGTTCTCACCTTTGCCTGATTCTTGGTCACCAGGTCATGTGCCTCTCTCCTTGAGTTTGGAAGGGTTCTGTTTGTGTTTTCCTGGATGCTTCTTCTGGGTCCAACCTGCTGCCGTTCCTAAGATTGGGGTCCTCCTTCACTGTTTGGTGGCATCTCCCTTGGCCACACTTCAATTCTGAACTTAGTTTGGGCAAAAGCCTTATTTCGTCTGCATGCTAATAAATTCTCCCATTTACCCAGCATATGTCCCATGAGACTGGCACTGTTGCAAAGATGTTCAGAATATATTTCTTAAGTTAAAAGAACAAGTTTCAAAACAGGATGCAAAATAATGATCCCATTTAAAAAATACAGAGGGTGGATGAAGAATGAACTTGAACTTGTACATTTTTGTTACGCTTTTATATAATTTTTAGAGGTTACTTTTAAAGGGAAAAGAATATCAATACGAAATTGCACATTTTTTTCCAGTAGAAGTGCAGTGCCCATTGAAGCAGAGTCATTTATCAATTGAAAATGAAAAGCATTTTTTTTGATCCAGAAAACATATTTAAAATGGAAGCGTTCTGTTTGTTTGTTTTATCTTTAAAAATAAGATAACTCAGAAGACATATCTTGGAACTAAGGACAGAGTTTCATACCTTGAAGTCATTTTTCAACTTCAAGTCAAACATTTTCCTCAGTGGTTGATAAAGAGCTGTTTCTATAAATATTCCTATGTCAAAGAACTTATCAAGGGACTAGGATATTGATATTTTGCCTAAGAGCCTCACTTACCTAAAAGAGGAACTCATTTTCTGCACCTTTTACGAGGAATTGCAGTTTTATGATTCTTGGGCATAAACTAGTTCACTCTATTGATGTGTTTTGCTTCATTTCCTCTGAAAGGGGAAATTGACCTGGGTGTGTAATGTGTGGAAAAGGGCAGGGCAGAGGGGAGTGTGCAGGGGACCATAGTTGCTGCTACTTGGCTGTTCTCCACAGCCTCAGTAATTTTCTTTCTTGAACAGCATCTTGCTTGCGTCTGAGTGGGCACCATTCGTGCAAAAGCTTAGGTATGAATTCTTTAATATGGGAAACAGATTAAAAGGAAAGAAGTGACAGGAAGAGCCTTCAAGAAGTGCAAGGAAGTATTTAAGACCCGTGCAAAGATTCCATGACATGAGTCCCTAGCAAAGAATTCTAAGGAGTTCTCACACATTTTTTGTTTCTTTCAAAAGTACTTTATAAAATTTGGCCATAGGGATCATCCACCTAATTTTCGTTTTTCATTACTAGATTTTTTTTTTAATAATGAATGTGAAGAAGACTAGGTTGACCTTGATTCAACTCAGTGCAATTTGGAGCATAAAAAAACCCTACTTTGAGGAGCTAGGCTGAAATCTGGGGATACAAAGGAAAATATGATCAGCACCTTTACAGAATGTAAGTCCAAGGATGATTCCCCCACATTGTGGATGCCGTGGAAGGAACACAGCATTGGTTTCAAACAGTCTATATTTTCTTTTTCTTTCTTTCTCTCTCTCTCTCTCTCTCTCTCTCTCTTCCTTCTTCCTTCCTTCCTTCCTTCCTTTCTTTCTTTCTTTCTTTCTTTTTTTTAAACTTTTTTTTTTAACGTTTATTTATTTTTGGGACAGAGAGAGACAGAGCATGAACGGGGGAGGGGCAGAGAGAGAGGGAGACACAGAATCGGAAACAGGCTCCAGGCTCTGAGCCATCAGCCCAGAGCCTGACGCGGGGCAAGATGGTGACCTGGCTGAAGTCGGACGCTTAACCGACTGCGCCACCCAGGCGCCCCATCTTTCTTTCTTTCTTTCTTTCTTTCTTTCTTTCTTTCTTCCTTCCTTCCTTCCTTCCTCTCCTCTCCTCTCCTCTCCTCTCCTCTCCTCTCCTCTCCTCTCCTCTCCTCTCCTCTCCTCTCCTCTCCTCTCCTTTCCTTTCCAGCAGGTTGAGATCAGATCAACCCCAGTGCATTCCTGTGAATACTGCTGTTTCTACAACATCAAGTGCAGTAGCCAGCTGAGAAGGACCACTCAGCCAATACTTGTTACACCTGTATCACAGGTGGCCTGATGGTGACAGGAGCATGCACTCTGGGATCTAATGCCATGAGTTCAAACCTCAGTCCAGATACTTACCTGATTTGTAATCTTGGGCACACCACTTTTCCTTTTTGTGCCTCAGTTTCCTCATCAGTAAAAAGGAGATAATAGTATTCATATTGTATATAAAGCGTCTGAAGTCCCTGGCTCAAAATAAGCACTGTGTGTGCATCTGCCTTCCTTGTTTTTAATAACTATCAATTCTTTTTCAAAATCGAGTCTAAGTGGTTAGTCCATTCTTTTCTTTTTTTTTCTTTTTGTAATACTCATTGTGGCTTCTACTTACCTCAAGTTTCTTTGGTTTTACATTGTTTTGCATGTGTTTTTCCTATAGCCTAAGCACACATCTGTCCATGGTTAAACCTTCACAGGAAAAAAAAAAAAAAAAAGGCAGGTGACAGGCTCAGTTAGCACTGCGCAGGGAGCCGTGCTGTGCTCAGTTCATGGCTCCACCCGGGCTAGCCACCATCTAGCTGTACATATGCCTCTGGGCACAAGCAAGACCTCCTGAGAAGCTGGGTATGAGTCAAAACAAATCCTACCACTGAGGGAGCATACCCAGCTTCTGGTGGCCAAGTGGCTTTCCTCCCTAGTAGAACCAAATTATCTTTCTTCAGGCAGAAAGCATTTAACATATGCTTAAATCCCCTGCAGCAGTGCTTAATAGATACTCAGCAAATGGTTATGAATAAGGAAGTCAGACAAATGACTATAAAATACTACCTTTATATTGCTAAACCAAGTTTATAGTTTTTTATTCTAAAATATTTTTATAGGGGCACCTGGATGGCTCAGTCAGTTAAGCGTCCGACTTCGGCTCAGGTCATGATCTTGCAGCTCGTGGGTTTGAGTCCCACGTTGGGCTCCTTGCTGACAGCTCAGTGCCTGGAGCCTGCTTCAGAGTCTGTGTCTCCCTCTCTCTCTGCCCCTCCCCCACTCACATTCTGTCTCCATCCCTCTCTCAAAAAATGAATAAACATTAACAAAAATAAAAAATAAAAAATAAAATATTTTATATATTACATATAATTCAACTTATAAATGGTAAATAATATTATAAAAATTATAAATACTTTTAAAGTTACAAATTTTATATATAATTCCCAGTAATGAAAGGGTAGAAGGTAGGGAAGATGGGGTAGAAATTTAGAGAAGGGAAGTAAAATAGTGGGAGCCCTTATTAGTCTTTACATAGGCTAAAGAAACCCTCCAAAGGCATCTAGATTCTTTTGCAAAATAGGTTTAAGTGCAGGTCATAGCAGTATAGAATTCTTGAAAACCAATTGGTACCAGGTTCTGACATACACTTGCTTAGACAAGTCACTAGTAGGACTTTTGAGAAATAAATTAACTTACCTGTACCCCCGTTTCCTCATCTGTCATGTGGAGCAAATAATGTTTTCTCAGAGGGTTGTTGTAATGATTAAATGGATTAACATATACCAGCCACTTAGAACAGTGCTTGGCCTTATGTAACTGTTATTGCTTTATTATTCTAATACTCATCAGACATTACATGAATATATTATTTTTTTACATGAATATAGTCTCACTTCTGTCTTTACATAGTGATCATAAAGCATATGGAACGTTGTTTAGTGCATCTTTATTTTCATATATTTATAAATGCACTCTAATGGGAATATACTAGTGTTATTAGCATTAGTATAATTGTATTATATTGCTTCATATAAATGATACTTTGTTTTTTTTTCCCAAATTAATGCAGGTTCATAAAATTTGGGGCAATGGAGAAGTCTATGAAATAAAAATGTAAGCCCTTTGGGTACCTGTTCTCTCTCCTCTCCTGCTGTAGAGTACTGCTGGAGTAACAGTACTTTCTTGAGTATTTTCAATAGAGTTTGAGGTTCAGGCAGGACAAGGTCTCTAAGGTCATGGAGTTTTATAAACAGTGAACTGGAGGCCTCCGGGGGACACACAGAATACACTTGGACATATTAAAAGTGTTGGAAAGTATTGTAAACAAACTGGCCTGCCTTTGTTGAACCATGAACAATGCTTACCTCCCATTAACATCCAACAGAACACATTTGGAAAATGTTGTATAAAGCTATAGTCAACATGAAAGAGTGGAAAGTCCATGAACTTCTGGGTCAGAAGGGTCTGGCTATGAATCTAAGCTCTGTCCTTTAGTGAATCTGTGTTAATTCTTTCACTTTCTGTTTCATTTTTAACATAATTCAGTTTTCTTGTCAGCAAAATAAGGACAATGTTATCCCCAAAGATTCATTGTAAAAATTAAATACCGGATGAAAAGCATAAACATACGTCACAAATATTACCCCCCTTCTCTTCTCTCCAACGAATGGAAAGAAATTTACATAGAGATTTCTGACAGACATCAGGAATCCCTGGGGAAGTGTTTTGCAAATTGCTCATTGAAGAGAAATGTTTCTGGCTGTGGTTTAAAATCGGATATAAGGTGCCTCAGTTTATGAGAATCCCTTTTCAGAGAAAATGCTTCCAGGTTCTTGGTCTTGGCCTCATACTTCCTTCACCCCAAAATAATATACCTTATCTCTTCATTTTGTCACTTTCATGGCTTAAGATATAGCCAGTTGGGGTGCCATTTATCACATAATATGGTCAAGTCATGTTAATTCTCACCTACCCAACCAATGACTATGTCCTTTTAACAGGGCACTGTGGCCTTATCAAATGCAGGCGTCCAGAGTAGCATTGTATTTTTCACGTGAAATGCACACACAGTCAAATATTCTATTTACTTCAAATGTTCTGAATTCTTGGCTACTTATTCTACAGTTGAGAGCTCTGAGCCTGGTTTTCAAAATAAGCAAAACAAGAGAGATAAGGGGGAAAAGAGAGGTATGCATGATAAGTGGAGGACAGAGAAATCCCTTTGAATATCTGCATTTAAATGGAAAGGATGCCGAATTGGGGGAAGGACAGAAATGGATGAATATAGGCTCTAAGGGCTCAGATGAGCAATTTTCATTTAGAGTTTGTCATTCTTTATAAACACAGCTTTGTATTATTGCAATAAGTCATGCCTTTGTTGGAACAAAGCCAGTTCTTTTGTGCAATGCTGGATAGCAGGCATTATGCCATGGTTTGATTCTGTTTGTTTGTTGTTTAGATTGTAGTTTCTACCATCAAATTTCCCTGGCCTTTATGATTTTATTTTTGATTTTAAAAATTTTAAAATACATAGTAATTTCTCTGAAGTTCAGACTGGCTCATTTGGAATGTGTAGTGATTGGGGCATTGTCTGAACCAAGCTTCTAAGCAATTCTTTATTCATAGAGAGTTTTAGTCTAAAGAAGATTTGGAATAGGAAATATTTAAAATGCTGGAAGAAGTCAACTGCTTTCAAGCAACATTCAAGTTCCTCATTCGCTATTTAAATAATGCATGTAATTAAAAATTATTTTTATCTATTCATTAAAAGCAAGATTAAAGAAGGGTGTCAAATAGTCTTGACTTTGTTATCCTAGTTTGAATTAATATTTAGTTTAAAAATAGATGCTAATGGATCGACCTAGGCCATAACTGGGAGGGTTTGTACATTTGTGTGTGTGTGTGTGTGTGTGTGTGTGTGTGTGTGTGTGTGTGTGTTGTATGTTTTGAGGACAGAAAATAACAAAATGTGATGCTAAAAAAAAAAGGTAAGGAGGTAAGAGTACTGATGTAGAGATCACAATTATTGGGGTTTGAATCTGAGGTATTCTTCCTAAGAGTGTGATTTGAGCCAAGAGCTTTAGCAGATGTTATTGGTACCTACCCAGGGCTCTCAGAGCCTTTTTTTCTGGTGATAGTGCCTATCCCCCAGCTGTGGGCACTCCCTAAGCGCTCATAACTCTGACTTTCTCTGGAGGATTACCCTTGAGTGATTGTAGCCAGGGTGCCTGGGAGTTATTACCACCCCCCCTCCCCCCCCACACACACACCCAGACTATCTGGGACAGTAGGTATATTTAAGCCTCACTCCCTTGCCTCAAGACAGGACAGACTGCTTTCCTCTTTATCTTGCTCAGCTCCCCCTGGATTAGACTCCTTCTCCTTTCATTTCTTGCTTCCTACATCCATTTTTAGTTTCTCCTGAAAACATTCCCTCCATAAGCCATTTGCATGAGAAATGTGCCTCAGGCTCTGTGTCATCCAGGGCTCACAGCCTAAGACAAGTGGCTTAACTTCGCTGTGTCTAGTTTCTCTCTCTGGAATAATATCCACAGAATGAGAAGCACGTGAAGTAAGTGTCTGGTACGACGTTGCTGCCTTTGCTGTTTTTATTACTCCTTGAATTGGTAGCTAATGGGTTGAGATATTAAACTACTTTTTAAACTTAAATAACAAAGGGTAAATTCCTCATTCAGAGAAGCCAACCTAAGAATACCCACCATGGGACATTTGCACATGTATTTTCTTTACCACTAACCATCATTAATTAACATTTGCATCCAATACTTAGATTCATCAATATTTTTACATGGAGGAGTCCACTATAGTTTGTATCTACAAAAACTTATAGTCCAGTAAGGATATTAGAGAAATACAATACAAGGAAGGGTTAGAAGGCAAACAAAAGGATCCAAGAAATATAAAAACACAATGTATGTTCTTTCAAGAAAAGGAAAGCTGCATTCAGGTTGAGGCATGAAATAATCTTGAAGGAAGGAAGAATGGATGAATAGATGGATAGCTAATTGGCCGACCTTCTGGCTGGAATTTTTAATAATTTTAAATGAGGAATAATTTATATTCCACAGTATAAATTTACCCATTTTAGGTAGACAATTCACTAATTTTAGTAAATTTATCATGTTGCCCAACTATTCTATCCATACAGTTTTAGAACATTTCCATTATCCTGATAGGATCCCTCCTACCCATTTACACTTAATCTCTATGCCCACCAGTAGCTCCAGGGAACCAGTAATGTTTCTGTCTTTATAGGTTGTCCTTTTCTAATGTTATACAAATGTGTTCACATAATATGTGGCCTTTTTACCTTTCTTTTTTATTTAACGTTTGAGATCCATTTATGTAGCATATGTCACTAATGTATTGTTTTTTCTTGCTACATAGTATTCCACTATGGCTATACTACATCATCTTTAACCATCCACTTGTTGGTGGACATTTGGATTGTTTCTATATTTTGGCTATTTGGGGTGCAAATATTTGTGTAGAGAATAGATACATTTTAACAGTTGAATAGAGCTAGAAGTGAAGGAAATACTGTGAAAAAGGAATGGAGATGAAAAATTTGTATTGTGTTTAACAAAGAGTGATTACTTATTTAGCAGAAGAAAAGAGCATCATAGAGGCATAGATAATAGAAAAAAAGGAAAAAATAGCACAGTTTGTCAGTATGTATCAAGAGAAATATATATCTTATGATATGTTCTACCTAGAAAATATATCATGCTCAAGACATTTTGCAAAATGCTTGATCACATGCCCCTCGGGGAAAATAGCAATCAATTCTCATTAACATTTTAAAAATTCTGAAAAGTCCTGTAGGGAAGATAACAATTTTTTAAATATATTTTTAAAATATCTAAATTTTGTTTAATCTGGCATCACACACACACTTTAGAATCTATTTTTATTAATTAACTGTATTAATATTTCATGAAACTCAAGTCCTATGGATTCACTGTGGTTAATGCATATAAAATAGATACACAACAGATTCTCTGAAGGCCAGGATAGGAATTATGGGGAAAAAAAAAACTATTCTCTATAAAAGATAATGTGGACATTTCTAAAATTAATGTAGCTCTTTGATTCCTTACCATCTTTTAATTCATACTTCTGTTAAGGCAAATTGCATCCCAAATATTAAAATGGGAATACCACCACTCTAACCCATTCCTCCAAGTTTGTGTTTTACAAACTATTTGTCATATGCCATTATTGGATTAAGAAATCATTTGTGTGCATTTTGAATGAAATAGAAAAAAATTCAGAGTGCACTGCATATGGTTAAGGTAAATATTGTTTCACAAAACTTTTGTTTCAATTATGTGTGTGTTAGTGTATCTGTGTCTGTGTGTTGTCCCAATTTATGAACAGTGTGTTATAGTTAAATAAAAAGTGAAAGTCATTGTTCTAAATCATGGTTTCTCAGAGTTTAAGGAAAATATCATGATGATGCAAGATGCTTTTTGGTGATATATGGACATCATATTAGTAGGGAGGTATTTATACCCTTCCTAATCCTAGTTCAACCCTTTGATTTTAGAAATGAGACGATCTCTTTTTCGTACTGGTCTGTAACACACCAAAAGCAGTTTCTTATGTCTCTTCTTTGTACAGAGATAACAGTCCTGAGATCAGACCTAAAACTCCAAAACAGTGTTGTTTTATTGTATTTGTATTTATAATTACCTCCTTATCACAAATGGTACTTATCTGCAATTTGATTGTGATATAATATTCCCTTGTAAGTAGCATTTTACGTGTAAATTATAAGTAGCATTTAAGTATAAATTAAGTGAAGTAATTAAAAAAATAACAATTGTAAGTGAGATAATGGATTTGGGTAAAGATATGAAGGTGTTTGTGAACAACTGAAATTTTGGAAACATTCTAAGCTTTACCTAAACTGATAATGTCTTTTACTTAGGAAATCTTCCATAATATATATTTTTAATGAGTTGTTTAATGTCTCTTTGGTGATCACATTCTGATACCTGGAAACCAATCATTCCATTTTAGACGTTACCCAAGCAAACAACAAGGAATGCTCTAGAACTTAAAGTTTGCTGGTGAAAGAGGCAGACATGGCTTTTATAGAATTTGTTTTTCTTCTTTCTTTGCCAAGGAATCTGTAGAAAGACTGCAGCCTGTCGTGAAAGGCCCATAGCTGTTTTCCACATCCCTATCTCATTAGATGAAATCAACTCAGTTAGTTGTCAATGCCAGGGTGTTTCGCTTAATCCAATATTCAGATCATTGAGAAGTTGCCATATGTACATAGACTACCAATTTTCAAATAATTAGAATGCAATAAAAATAGAACCAGTGCTCTCCTGATGGCTGTGTATAATTTAATCTCTTCTTGTTGAATCGCAATTGAATTCAGGGTCTGAAAGACTAATGAGAATATTAATTGGATTTGTATTATATATGTGCAAAGATACCACTTAATCAAGTTGCAATTTATTGGATGCCAGATAAGAGTTTGCTTGGGCTCTGAGTTTGTCTGCCAACTTCAAGAGGGGCCTGTCTCTTCTAAATTTGACACATCAAGTCAGTATCTTAATTCAGTTTTATGTGTCTGCTCTATGAGGAATCCAAACAACTGTGGCCCACATTGGCTTCTTTTTCTAACTTCTCAAAAGGTCCTTATTCACACAACTTGTCCTGGATCCCAGGATTTAATTGTTTTCCAATGTTCTGATTGTTTTTTGGGTCGATCTTAACAGCTAACAAGTCACTGAGGGCAAGCATTCAGTTCTACATATGATCCGAGGATCACTGGTGATTGATTAATTGATTGATTGATTGATTGATTGACTGATTGATTCTTGCATTCAACAAATACTTTTCTAGGTTATTGCAGGGAATTTGCCCTTATGGGGAAGACCATGAAGGTTTGGGACAGAAGAACGTTATGATATAGCTTATATTTTCAATAAGTTATTCTAGCTGATGACTTCGTGGAGTAGGGAGCAAAGGAGAAGCAGGAAACACAGTCCGGAGGCTTTTGTGATTACCAAGCTAAGACGTGATACTGGCATAAACCACGGTGGTGGAAGTCACATGTGCTCGTCTTGTACTTTGCGATGTGCCTGGTATTTTTCTCTTTCCAATAAGTTGTTTAATAAGTATATGATAATATATTCCTATCTGCCATATACCTCCCCACTTTAAAACTCCTGACCTTCCAATAAATATAAAAAAGGCTTGTCTCTGCATATTTACAAAATAGTCTCAGAATTCGAGTTGGTGGGCAGGGAATTGGGATACATTTTATAGCTGCTGTGTTCAGCAGAATCATTCTTTTGCATCATATGCAGTTGAGTGCATTTTGATTTTCAATAGTTTTATTAGGTTGTTTTTTTACACAGGCACAGGAAAAGAATGGAATTGATATGGACTGCATAGGCTACAAATATCAACATCAGTATTTAGACAAAATCGAGTGACTAGATGCAGAATTGGGCAAGCTGCCTTTTAGGACTAAAGAGAAATGTGGTGATCATTTTGTGATGTTGGTGGCCTCGTCCCCCAATAGTTCAGTTTTGAATGCCAGAAATAATTGTAAACTTGACTCTTTGAATGTTAAAGTAATGCTTTGTGAGATGCTTTCTTTAGCACAGGAAAATTCTAATCTAGACACATCCCCACAATTCATTTTACAATAATGGGTGGATAATATCATGCCCAGTTGACAGATGATGAATCCAAAACTCCAATAGAATACCTGACTTGGTCAAGGTCACACTATCCCAACACTCTCAAAATAAAACCTTGATGTCAAATGGAGAATGAATATTATGAGAGTCTCTTGTGTTCACTGCTGTATCCCCAGCACCTAGACTGGTGCTGGCTGAATAAACAGTTGAAGAAAAAATGACTGACTGAGGGAATAAATGAAAGTCACAGAACCAAGATTATGATAAGACCTGACTTAAAATATTAAAAGGGGAACAACTTGATAAAGGTGTAGAAAATATGTGCATCCATAGTAGTGATAAACTAGAAACAATAACTGTTATTTTACTTCTTATTCTTTAATGTTTATGTATTTGTTTTGAGAAAGAGAGAGAGCACATACATACATATGCGCGCGCGCGCGCGCACACACACACACAGAGATATACAGGATAAACATCACAATGGGATTACTCCATAAGGAATTAAGTAATTATATACAAAAAGGGATAATTCAGGTGATCATCAGCTGTAATTAAGATTCCCAGTGGGGATTCTCTTCCCTCAGGCATTATGTTAGTTTGCTAGATTGGCCGTAACAAAGTACCACAGACTAGGTGGTTTACACAACAGATATTTATTGACTCACAGTCCTGGAGGCCAGACATCTGAAATTAAGGTGTATAAGGAGTTCTTTACCTCTGAGACTCTGAGGGACCATCTGTTTTATGCTTCTCACCTAGTTTCCAATATCCTCCGATATTCCTTGCCTAGTAGTGGGTGTTCTTCCTGTGTCTTCACGACATTTTCCATCTATATGTGTCTATCTCTATGTCCAAATGTCCCCTACTTATAAGGACACAATCATGTTGGACTGTGACCCACCCCCATGACCTCATCTTAACTTAATCCTTAGCAAAGACTCTATTTCCAATAAGGTCACATTCACAAATACTGAGAGTTAGGACCTCAACATATTTTGGGGGGCCCAATTTCAAAATTTTTTTTTTCAATGTTTATTTATTTTTGGGACAGAGAGAGACAGAGCATGAACGGGGGAGGGGCAGAGAGAGAGGGAAACACAGAATCGGAAGCAGGCTCCAGGCTCTGAGCCATCAGCCCAGAGCCTGACGCGGGGCTCGAACTCGCGGAGCGCGAGATCGTGACCTGGCTGAAGTCGGACGCTTAACCGACTGCGCCACCCAGGCGCCCCGGGGGGCCCAATTTCAAATGGCATGTTCCTTTTGTTCTGTAATTCCAATGTGGACAGATACTTTTTCCCCTGGCACCATAGGATATCATGGTTTTGCATACTCCTCACCCTTTCTTCTTGGTTGGTCTCCAGCAGAGCTAAGGAGCCTCTACAGAGGTTGCAGGTGTCACTGGGAGAGATGGGGAGTGGTTGTGCTAACACTCCCCTGCTTCCTGAGGATGATGGTGGAGGGTTTCAGTGTGCTGTTAATATTGATTATTATTTTCCTGACATATTGTGTCATTCTAGTTGGGTTGAATGTAGCAGCACCACTCACACATGACAGGGGAAGGTCAACAGTCATAAAGTCCTGCTGCCTTCCCCCTCTTCCCTGCCCCCCCAACTACCCCTGTGCCTAAAGAGGAGGCCTAAGTCCTCAACATTCTACAGAGTGGACAGAACAGAGTTTGAATCCCAACATGTATTATTATTCATTAAGTTGTGTTAGAGTTGCCTCCTCAAAGCCCCTTTTATCTACAAAATGAGAACAGCAACTGTGACTTCTCGTAGGATTTTAGGAAGATTGGATGAACTCTTGTGCTTTGTTTGGACCTACCTGCCTGCACTAAAAGTATTAATAAATTGGAGTTGTGTTAACAAGTGTCATAACTATAAGTATGAACACTTGCATGATTTGAGTGTCCATTTGCTCATTCTGTCCCACTAGGCTAAATTCTATGACTTCAGGTTTCCTGTTTTATGTATCTGCCTATCACTGTGATCTAATGTGGCCAATGGCATTCAGTATGGGCTCGAAAAGTATATGTTGAATATAGATGCTCAGGTGTGTGACCTTCTAGGATGCAGCGACTGAAAATAAAAGGAACACTGGACTGGAAGTCAGAAGACTTGGATTATGATCATAGCTGTATCATGAGTCAGCTGGGAGAGTCCAAAGGGTCTGGGAAAAGTATTTTTCTTCTCATGATCTCACATGTTTTCATATATAAAGTGAAAAGGCTCAATTAGAAATTCATAGACACAAATGAGATTCACGTGTTGGCATATCAAAATCAATGCATGCCTATCAATCATACTAGATCCTAGGATTTAAGCCAATGGGATCTAGACCATTCTAGACCAATAGGATCTGAATATTAACAGCAGGACTGAGATTAGTTTTCCTTTAGGAATTGCTCCAATTTTGAGTACAATGGGATTCAATGATCAAATTCTTTTACATTTTGGAATTCTATGAATCTAGATTGTCATATTCACTTTTTTTAAAGTTCCTTAAAAGTCATTTGTTAAAGGGAGTAAAAAAGTCAAATTAACCATCTTCATAGTGATTTTTAAGCAAGATCCCCTGTTTTCTAGAAAGCAAACACAAAAGGGACATCAAGTATAGACCCCAGCTGAGTGAATTTGTTGGGGTCCATACATTTAGAACTCTTGCTGAAACATTTAAATATTAGGACTTTGGCTCCTAAGTTCTTCAGATGTCATGAACTTGTGCTTAGAGAGAATATATGTACTCACCAAATCATTCACAGCACTTCATACCTTGGAGATACTAGGTTCAGATCCAGGCCATTGCATTAAGCAGGTATCACAATAAAATGAGTAGCATGATTTTTTTTTGGTTTCCCAGTGCATGTTAAAGCTAAGTTTACATTCTACTGTAGTCTATTCAATGTGAAATAGCATTATGTTTTTAAAACAATAGATATGCCTTCATTTAAAAATACTTCATTGCTGAAACATACCAATCACCATGTGAGCTTTTAGCAAATTGAAAGTTTTGTGCTGGAAGAGGATCCTGTCTCCATGCTGATGGCTGTTGACTGATAAAAATGGTGGTTGCTGAAGGTTGGGGTGGCTGTGGCAGTTTCTTAAAGTAAGACAACAATGAAGTTTGCCACGTCTGTTGATTCTGCCTTTCGTGAATGCTTTCTCTGTAGCATGCACTGCTGTGTGATAGCACTTTGTCTACACTAGAAATTCTTTCAGGATTGAAGTTGGTGCTCTCAAACCTGCCACTGCTTTATCAACCAAGTTTATGTAATATTCTAAGTCCTTTGTGGTCATTTCACCAATCTTCATAGCGTGCTCGTGAGGAGTGTATTCCGTCTTTAGAAGCTACTTTCTTTGCTCATCCAGAAGAAGCAATTTGTCATCTGCTGAAGTTTTATCATGAGACTGCAGCAATTGAGGTATATCTTCAGGCTTCTCTTGCTATTTTCACCACATCTGCAGCTGCTGCTTCCACTGAAGTCTGGAACCCTTCAACATTATCTATGAGGGTTGAAATTAACTTCTTCCGAATTCCTGTTAATGTTGATATTTGGACCTCTTTCCATGACTCATAATTGTTCTTACTGGCATGTAGAATGTTGAATCCTTTCTGGAAGATTTTCTTTCTTTTTTTAAAACTTTTTAATGCTTATTTATTTTTGAGAGAGAGAGAGAGAGAGAGAGAGAGCGAGCGCGAGCAAGTGGGGGAGGAGCAGAGAGAGAGAGAGAGAGGGAGACACAGAATCTGACACAGGCTCCAGGCTCTGAGCTGTCAGCACAGAGCCCGCAAGATCATGACCTGGGCTGAAGTCGGAGGCTTAACTGACTGACCCACCCAGGTGCCCCCAGAAGAGTTTTGATTTACTTTGCCTGATCCATCAGAGGAATCACTCTCTATGGCAGCTATGGCCTTCTGAAATGTATTTCTTAAATAGGAATACTTGAAAGTAGAAATTACTCTTTGATGCATGGGCTACAGAATGGATGTTGTGTTACAGGCATGAAAACAACCTTAATCCCATGTACATCTCCATCAGAGCTCTTGGGTGACCAGGTGCATGGTCCATGGGCAGCCGTATTTTGAAAGGGATCTTTTTTTCTGAGCAGTAGGTCTCAACAGTGGGCTTAAAATATTCAGTAAGCCATGCTGTAAACAGATGTGCTGTCACCTAGGCTTTGTTGTTCCATTTATAAAGCACAAGGAGAATAGATTTGGCATGCACTCTCAAGGGCCCTAGGATTTTTGGAATGGTAAATGAACATTGGCTTCAATGGCATTAGCCCCTAACAAGAGAGTCAGCCTATCCTTTGAAGGTTTGAAGCCAGGCGTGGACTTCTCCGTAGCCATGGAAGTTGTAGATGGCATTTTTTTCCAATAGAAGGCTATTTCACATACACTGAAAATCTGAAGTTTCATTTAGCCACGTTCATGAATGATCTTAGCTAGATCTTCTGGATAACTTTCTGCAGCTTCGACCATTAGCACTTGCTGCTTCAGCTTCACTTTTATGTTATGGAGATGACTTCTTTCCTTAAACCCAACCTCTGCTAGCTCCCAAATTTTCTTCTGTAGTTTCCTCACCTCCCTCAGCCTTCAAAGAATCAAAGAGAGTTAAGTTGTTGCCCCAGATTAGGCTTTGCTTTAAGGGAATATTGTGGCTAATTTGATCTGTCCAGACCACTAAAACTTCCTCCATTTCAGCAATAAGTCTGTTTCGCTTTCTTCTCATTTGTGTGCTCATTGCAGTAGCACTTTTAATTTCCTTCAAGTTTTCTTTTGCATCCACAACAGTGTGGCTAACGCTTTGGTGCAAGAGGCCCGGCTTTTCACCTGTCTTGGCCTCCCAACATGCCTCTTCACTAAATGTAATTGTTTCTAGCTTTTGAATTATAGTGAGAGACATGTGAGTCGTTCACTTGAACGCTTAGAGGCCATTATAAATTATTAACTGGCTTAATTTCAATATTGTGTCTCAGGGAGGCTGGAGGAGAGGGAGATGGGAGAATGACCCCTCCGTGCAGTAGAGCACAGACTATATTTATCAATTAAGTTCACTGTCTTCTATAGACACAGTTTGTAGTGACCGAAAACAATTAGAGTAGTAACATCAAAGATCACTGAAGGGGCACCTGGGTGGCTCAGACGATTAAGCATCCCACTTTGGCACAGGTCATGATCTCATGGGTGGGTTCGTGAGTTTGAGCCTGGGTCGGGCTCTGTGCTGACACCATGGATCCTGCTTCGGATTCTCTATCTTCCTTGCTCTCTGCCTATCACAAAAATAAACATTAAAAAAAAGATCACTGAACACAGATCACCATAACAGACATAGTAATAATGAAGAAGTTTGAAATATTGTGAGAATTCCCAAAATGTGATACAGAGACATGAAGTAAGCAAATGAAGTTTGAAAAACAGGGCCACAAGCTTTCAGTTTGTGAAAAAATGCAGTTATCTGTGAGGCACAATAAAATGACGTATGCCTGTATTTGAGGAAATATGATGATTTTCATTACAACTGAAGACATTATAATTCTGTGCTATTTTAAGTAAAGCCCATTAGGAGTCCCTAGTAATTGAATTTTTCCATTGTAGTAACCTTTTAGATATATGACCTTCTACATTGAAGTTGGAAGTGATTAGTACAAGTGTTCTCAATTTCCTCTTAGCTCTGTTGTCTTAAAGGATTCTAAATTAATTTGTTAAATGTCATATCCCAAAGGGAGAAATAAAGATTCTCCTTTTTGTGATTAGAATTCTAAACCCTTTCTAAAACTGTTGATTGTTAACTGAGACATGGTTTCCAAAAAGTACACCTCTTGAGAAATCCTGTAAGAGTAGTTTCTCCTTCCTTGTTTTTCCTGTATTGGGTCCACGTGGCACTTTTTAATCTCTCACACGTGGCACTTCACAGCATCTAGATGGTTTTCACAAATCTTTTTTTAGTTTGATTTTCACAACACATCTGCTTCCTAGGACATATATTAATATGTAAAATAAATTTACAGGGGATTCTTTTTTCTTTTATTTGAGATTATTTATTTTGAGAAGGGGGGTGCAAAGAGAGGGAGAAAGGGCAGAGAGGAAAGACAGGAGAATTCCAAGCAGCCTCTGCACTGTCAGAGCAGAGCCTGACATGGGGCTTGATCTCACAAATTGTGAGATCATGACCTGAGCTAAAATCTGGAGTCCGACATGTAACCGAGACACCCAGGTGCCCCTAATATGTTAAAAAAAAAAAATTTAATGGAAGATTCAATCAAGTAGAGAGGAATTAAGTGATTTCTCCAAGGTTATATGAGACCTGTAAGCAAAACCTTAGTCTGTTCTTTTCTGCCTGTCATCTGTTTATTCTGCAAGAATTTATTGAGTACCTCCTGTCCTACCACATTCCAGAAACGGTGCTGTACATTTGGGATTCAGATGTGACTAGGACCTTGCCCATGGAGAGCTCCAGTCTTATGGAGACACACACATACACACATGTGCATGCAAATATACCCACACACATATACGTGCATACATGTGCACAAACACACAGTATAGGAAGTGCAACGGTAGATGTATATACAAGGTATGCCTGTGGACTATGGAAACGAGTGATCAACTCCCCAGGGGGTTTGGGTTTAGTAAGAGAAAAAATTAGAGGAACTGTGGCAGCTTCAGATTCCATTATAGGTGGTGCTTGGGAGCTCTGCAGTTTGCATGGAAATAGATATTACATTGTTTGTCTTAAATATATCAGGAAAGAATTTATATAAGATCAAGGAAATGTCAATTATCCATATTTCAGCATACACAGAATATGATGATTACAGTAGGCATCCTTTGTCACTGTCACTGTCACTGTCTAAAGATGACTCTCAGATTCCTGGCTTGAGTGACCGCTTGGACAGAAATGGCTTTCACTGAGATAGGGTAATACAGACTTTCTATGGGAGATAATTCAGCAGCGGTCTCTCCATTACACAATATTGCCTCCACCCAACATGCTTTCCATTAGTAACAATCCACAACAGAAAAGGGACTTCTCTGGAAGTAGTGAGATCTATAAATGGGCTAATTAGGCAGGTGCTTGAGGTATAGTGGGTAGACACTTATGGAGGGTAGACACCGATGGAGTCAGAGGGACTATGGGGACCATGTGCTTCTCAGTTGAGTTTGAAATAATAGGAAAAATTTTTATTCAATTATCCTTTCCAACTTTTGATGTACTATCAGTAGTAATTAAGAATAACAATAAATAGTGGCAACAGTATTATCAACAAAGTGGCACCTTAAGAATCTGCCTGTATTGTCCTTGGCAATGAAATGAGATGCTGTAGTCTAGTCATGTCATTCCTAACGGTGTTGCCGCTAAAATGCTTCATTTAAGCGAAGGCGATACCATTAGGAAAATATAGAAGTGAGATTTCTTAGTCTTAGAATAACTGCTATAGATAATTGACAACTGACTTTAAAGGAAAAAATCAGAGAATCTTAGAACTTCATTAGCATATATGCCTTTCATCATCCTAACAGCACACAAGAAGGGTCTGAATAAAATATTTATATGCACAAGTTGCCTAGTAAAATAATGGCATTAAAGTGAAATACAGTGAGCACAGCGTCATGGCTTATGGAGGTATGAATTGTTGAGCTGAATTAAACAAGAATAGTCTGCCTTAATTCTTCTTCTTTCCTTGGTTTAGCCATCTTTTTAGTGAAGTACATTTATTTCTTTAACTGTTCTACAAGACGAAGGAGATATTTGAAATGACTGGAAAAAGAAGTTCAGAGTTCATATTCAAGAGGGGCAAAATGTAATGATAAAGCACGTCAGGCCTAGGGTTTGCTGCTCAGTTTCTTGATCTGTAAAGTGGGGATAATAAGCCTTCTGCCTAATAGGTTGCCATGGTGACATACTTGCATGATATCTGACTCACAAAAAGCACTCAGTAAATATCAGCTATTATCATCAGTTAGCGTTGTTTTACAGATGAATAAATAATAATAGCCAACTCTAATGTAGTATTTATAATATGCCAAATGCTATTCTCAGTGCTGCTCATGTAGTAACTTATTTGCTTTTCCAACAACCCTATGCAGTGGGCACCACTACTATCCTGAATATAGGTGATGAAACAGTGGTACAGAGAGGTTAAGAAAATGTCCAAAAAATACCTACCTGAGAATGGAGCCCAGTGGTCTGTCTTTGAGACTATGTGCCTGACCATCATGTGATAACCTCCTCAAGATAAATTACCAGTAATGCAGTTATCACAAATAATAATGCTATTTGACCAAAAAGAGGTATTCTTCATATTCTGCAATTTCCAGATAATGATGGTTCTCTTAAAAAAAACAGCAAAATAAGTCAAATATATGGGGTGCTGATGGAGAAAGACCATATGCACTCTTTGTGAGTGCTTCTAATAATTTTACCTCTTTGCCTTGCCCTATCCTGAGAGCTTTTCATGATTGCTAATGATTTCCCCGTCTTGAGAAATTATTGCCAAACTACTTGATAATTCTTTTCCTTTCCTGTTTTCACCAGTAGTTTCGGTTCTGTTTTCTTTCATTGTGAGCCTTTTAGCAACCTGCTGCTTTGTTTACAGAAAGGTTTTATTTCTCCTGTTCATCCCAGCCTTCTAAAGATGCTGTTCGAAGCACCATGCAGTGATTATGAAGCCAAGACCACTGCCCTGTTTATCCCTCCTCCCGCAGGCTGGTAACCAAACAGGAAGTCCCCCTCTAGGCCTCTCCTTTTGGCCCCATCAATCCTTTGGACAATGCTAGTCTAGTTGCTTCCAAGAAGTCTTTATGAGCACTGACACCGTAAGAGTCATAAGTAACACAGGTGCAAAACACAGATGAACACAGGTTGCATGAGCCATGCCACAGTCCAGAAATTGAACATCTCAAAGCATGAATCGGTTCTTTTGACTACCACAGCTTCTGCTTCGTCCAGATGGTCAGTTCAATGTTTAGAAATGAGAGGCATTTTGCTTTCCTGTCCGATTGTCTCCATTCCACCCAGAAAGACAGGAGTAAAATAGATGCTCATCAAAATATCTCCAATTCATCTGCTCTATCAAAGCCAGGAGGAAGTGTTCTGCCCTGAATATACCAGACTAAATATTCTGAGTCTGTAGTGTCTGACCATGACCTGACACTATTGCAGAAAGATAAACAGGCAAACAAGTAAACTTTTGGTTAGTGATCCCATGGAAGAACCTCCTGTATGCCTCGGATTTTATACATCAAAATCAGATGGCCAGATTAAAACACTGATCCTCAAGCCGTATTCTTGAGAAGTGCTAGTATTTCAAGCTGAATCAACATGCTTCTCCCCACCCTAAATTAAATAATGCAGCCATTTCTCATTTGTCAGGGGAAAAATATATGGATAGAACTTTTGCAACTTTAAGCTTTCTTCTACGGTCTATCCTTAAATTACTGGTGTTTGCTGGAAGGTTCTGGAGGAAGATAAACTGAATGGGCAAATAGCAAACATCTATCAATGGAGAAACTAAAAAAGACTAGCTGATCATATTTTGATCTTTGGATTTCTTCATGCATATAAATGATGATTGAATGTGAAATATTCCTCCCTTCTGCAATTAAAACTGACCTTGTCCATTGGATAGAAGGAATGCCATACTGTTAATGCCATTGTTTCTAGGTGCTCTGGTGTCTGAGCACCATTGAGCTGCTATCCTTCCCTTAGCAAAAAGCCACCTTTCAGGACTGTGAGTGTGAGTGTGCACATCAGTGATGCCTGTGGTTCCTGAAGAATTGCTATGTCGTGGGAGATGAGAGAGGACCCATCATCTGGGCCCTCAGACCTTCCTCAACTAAAACAGCTGTACTTTTCATCCTTTGCATGGTTGGCCTTTTGCATTTCCATGTTAAGTGCTAATTTGATTTTTTTCTTTAAATGAGTGGCTCAGTCAGTTAAGTGTCTGACTTTAGCTCAGGTTGTGATCTCATAGATCGTGAGTTTGAGCCCTGCCTCAGGCTCACTGCTGTCAGCATGGAGCCCTCTTTGAATCCTCTGTCCCCCTCTCTCTGCCCCTCCCCTGCTCACACTGTCTTTTTAAAAAATAAACATTTTTAAAACCTATTACTACAAAATGTTGAGAACCACTGCCCTAGCCAGTGTGTAAGATAACCCAGAGCTTGAAAAGTCTTTGTGCCAATGAAACTTGCTGGTGGCCAAACTATTTACCAGAGTATGACAAGTTACCACCCACATCCCACCCAACACACCTGACTTAATTGTCAAGTGAGGTGCTCAACACGATAAACTCAGATGAGCTTTGCTTAAAAATGGGAGAGTAACAGGGTAGAACTAAGGCAAGTTCCATTTAGGATCTCTTGCCAAACTATTTCTCTTTAGGTCATGTCCAAAACCAAGGACAATTACAGAAGTCATGCAGATGTTGGGGACGGCGCCTCATTTGAGCTCTGACTCCCAGAGTCCCAGTTCTTTTCATGTAGCCTCAATCTTTTTTTTTCCTCCCCCAAATTTTGAGGGTCTATTTTCTCCTTCCTCCTTACAAATTTCTAACTTCGTGCATGTGAGTCTTGGTTGTCATGGCAGTATTCACCCAGGCCACTCTAAAAAGGGAATGGGGATGAAAGAGGCGGTGAAAACCTTATAGATGGATTCCTTGGATTTACTCCATAGAAGCAGTCCCTGTGGCCCTTATTTGTGATATCTAGTCAATCACCAGACCCTGTCTGTTGGGTGTCCCAATTATCTTTTGGGACAGAAAAGCATGTTTCACTTGGATCATTAACCTTCTAAGATGTTTCCTTATCTTCTTTTAGCTTTTCAGCCTTTCTTCCTCATCATACACAGGTTGTGATTATATCACTGTCCTTTATAAAACCACAGCTGGGCTCCTTAACAGGGCAGACAAGGCCCTGGTTCATTGTTGTGATTCTACCTCTTGATATATGATCTTGTAAACTGTACTTTCCAACCAAAACGAAGCACTTGTAGATCCCTAATCAAGACCGACTCTACCTGTACACAGCATGCACAGATGCTATTTCTCCTTCCTGATAGACATGCCTCACAACTCACCACACCACCCCCACTAGTTTCTTAGGTCAGTCTTCCTCATTTTCCATATCTTAGTTTTAACCATGACTTTTGTCCAGGAAGCCCTCCCTCACTATCAATCCAAAGACTGGACTGGATATCCTCCTATGGCTCCCAAACCATCTCGGTCATGACCATGAACACATTGGATTTTAACTGCCTTTCCTATTTAAACTCCCCAATGAGGCTATAAAGCCCTTGAGGGCATGGACTGTTATATCTTGTGCATTCACTTCTCTCCTGCCTGCCCATCCCCACCTTAGGCCTAAACATTGCCTGATATAAAATGTGTGTTCAGAAAGTATTGGTGAATGAATTGCCCCTTACTTCAAATATCCCACGACCTTTGCAAAGACCACATGTAAAAGAAGTATTCTTCTTCTCCTTGATTGAAGCAGTGACTAATACATATCTATAACTTCCTGTTCTCCCCTACCTCCCTCAAGACAAAGTCAGGCTCATTAATTTAGAACCCTGCCAGTGATCTGTGTCTTCCAAAGGAACATTAATGGCTAATTAGTGAAATAAAGCAGTAGTATTGGTGTTAAAATGAGAAAATATTAGAATGGGGAATGGCATCCCTATACAACATTCATAAATGTTGAGAGCACTCTGTTTCACTTGGTCCCATTAAAAGATCAGTAAAACCTGTTTATGTGCAGCCAGAGACTCTGTTTTCATCTAAAAACATGATGCAGATAGTCATTTCAAAATACACACTGAGACTTGAATATTTATTCAGTTAGTTTAAGAAAACTCTGCTGTTGAAATTCCAGAAAATGTAAATGTAGAAAGATTGATACATGGAAAGCCCAATTCATTAAAAGTGACCTTTTAGAATGTGTTGCAAAACTTAGCTGCAGGATTGTTATGTTGTACACAGGATAGATGGTATAAAAATAACTCTAGAAGAGATTTTTTTAATTCACCTTTCCCATTCGGGACCTGAGATTAGTCAAACATAAGGTTATGACATTATCCTCATAAGAGAACGAAAAGGCAGCTTAATGCACTCTTCAATGAAAAACAAATTCAATTAAAAGAACATATAAAACAGTAGGAAACTGCCACGATGAATATTATCCCAGCTAGGCAAATGCAATAATACAAATTTTTTGAGTCAGTCACACTTGGGGGAAAAAAAAATAAACTTGAAGCAGTATCCATAACGTTCGTCATCACTATCTCATCCTACCTACAGTGGTAATCGCTGAACTAGTCCTTCTGCCTGTGTCATTTCATTGAATGTCAAAACTAGCCTGCATTGTAGTCACTGTCACCCCCACTTTACAGATAAGGAAAGTCACTATGTGACTTGCCCAGTATCTCACGGATAGTAAGTGCTAGGGCTGGGACTCAAAGTCCATCCTGGCTGACTCTAGATCATCCAGTGGTCAATAGTGCATTATACCCCTTTCTGCCAACAGGAGCCTGTTGCCACAGGGTCATTTTATGTTGTCTTCAATCTTTTTTAAACTTAGTTTGCTTGGCATTTTGTATTTAAGTAATAATTTGTTACTTTAAGTCAGATGCTGGGCCTCAATAAAAACATCATTATATGAAAATGAAAGCATAATAATTTGTATGAAAATCCACCGGAATAGGAAAAACGATGCCTTAACCATGCACAGCAAGCTTTGGGAAGTAGTGTGTTCATTTCCCTAAAAGTATACCTGAGCTCAAATTCATCAGTGCAAGAGCTGACACCACAGACATCATCATTATGGACTCCTAGCATTCAGAAAGACTTGTGTTCTCACTCTGCTACTTGATATCTCTGTGACGTTAGGGGAATAGCTAAATACATTTAAACCCATATTTCTCATCTGTGAAATGGGACTAATAATGCCTATCTCCTTGGATTATTGACAAGACTAAATGAGATAATATACATAAATTGCTAGTATAGTGGAAATGAGTAAGTGCTCAAGAAATTTTGACAATTATTATTACAGTCTTACTGAATTAATTCCTGAATAATTATTTATGGGAATTGCCATAATCACAGATAAATTATCTTATTATGTAGGAAATTTATAGAACTCCTTAGCCCTTTCAAACATAGAATTGTTTCCAGCAGCACCTGGGTGGCTCAGTTGGTTGAGCATCCAACTCTTGATCTCAGTTCAGGTCATGATCTCACCGTTTCATGAGTTTGAGCCCCGCATTGGGCTCTGAACTGGTGGCGTGCAGCCTGCTTGGGATTCTCTCTCTCTCTCTCTCTCTCTCTCTCTCTCTCTCTCTGCCCCTCCCCCACTCACGCTCACACACTCTCTCTCTCGTATAATAAATCAGTAAACTTAAAAAAAAATCTTCTAACGTGTAATTGTTTCTTTACTGTTCCAGGTAACATAAAAATTGACAGTTTATTCCATGAGTTCAAAAGTCAGAAATAAACGGTGTGCATTTAACTGCATTCCATGTATCAAATAGGAGACGACGGCTGGCTTTTAATTTGGAGCACCAAGTTCTGATTTGTGAAGCTTATTTTTGATTGTGCTTTTATCTCTTCGCCTCCAAGGTCAATACCTTCACTCAAAATAAGCTGGCTACAAATTTGACCATAGCAAGCAAAATTGGTTTGTCTGTTGCTATTATTCCAGGCTCTTGCCATTCTTGCCGGGCTTTTACGCCTGCAGCCCAGTAAATGGTTTTCATGCTCCCAACTCCACTCAACAAAATCCATCCTCCCCATTGTGGTCAGAGTGATCTTTGTAGATTGCAAGTCTGATCATGAAATGTTTCTTGCTTAACATTCTCTAATGGTACTTCATACATAACATAACAAGGCCCTTCATGGCCTGGCTCCTCTTAGCCAATCATCTTATGCCTCACTCCCCTCTCTTGTTGCTCCTTGTGCAAACACACTCAGGTACATAGCAAGCAGTTTCCCATTTCCCTGCTGTTCCTTTTGCTGGTCTTTCTCTTTCCCTCCCCTCTTGCATTGGTGATTTCCGGGTCCTCTCTTAAGAGTCACCTCAAATGTTACATCTCTGTGATCCTTTTCTGGTCCTGTAGACTCAGGCCAGGTGCAGTCAAGTGTTTCTTCCCTGCGTACTCCATAATATCTTGTGTCTATTTTATTCTAGCTCTAATGTATTTCTTGTGCAACTTTGATGTCGCTCATTGTGTCAGGCACTATTCTAAGCACTTTACAAATATTAACTCCTTTCATCTTCAGGACCACTCTGCACAGTGGGTGTAGTGTTTTTATCTTCATGTTACACATGAAGAAACTCATGCACAGAGAGATTAAGTAATATCACTAATACGTGGTAGAGCCAGCGTTCAGATTCAGCAGTGAGCTGCCTGCATATACGTGCTTAGCATATGCACTGCGTTCTTAGCCATTTTGCTAACCAGCTGTGTCCCACACTAGTTTTGGGAGGAATCTTTCTGGTTCTTATTTCAGTGTGTCTTTTTCCTATCAAGTGCATACTTGCCATATGTAGGTGTTGTATATATGGAAGTAATTGAATACATTCATCATTCAGTGCTATCCCTACATCATTCCATTGGTTTTTCAGGCCTTTGAAATTATTGTCTCCTTGGATCACAAGGCTGACATTTATTTTGTGGAATGCTGGGTATCAGAACAGATCTTCTAAAACCCCCCACTCAGCCACTCATGCTCGTCATCCATCCTGAGTTTCCACAATTGTTCCTATGGCAGATAAAGCAAAAAAAAAGTTCCTTACCCTTAGTACCCCTTGTCATTGGAGCTGAGTAGTTGCTCAAAAAAAGTCATAGAATTCTAGGATTTGGCCAGCTAGATGAAGGCCCAGGAGCTTATTCTTTTCACTTGATTAATCCCCAAGAAGATGACTCAAGCTAAGCAACCTAGAACAGAAGCAGCATGATGAGAGTTAAGAGCATGTGTCTTACAATCTGACTTGTGTTCTCATAGAGCCTTTGCCACTGACAAGCTGGGTGAACTTGGGCACATTCTTTAGCTCTAAATCTTAATTTTCTCTTCTGAAATACATAGATTTGTTTTTTAGGAACTTTTTCCATTTCTTCCAGATTTCCCGATTTGTTGGCATATGATTGTTCATAATATTCTCTTATTGTTGTTTGTATTTCTGAGGTGTTGGTTGTGATCTATCCTCTTTCATTTGTGAATTTACTTATTTGGGTCCTTTCCTTTTTCTTTTTGATCCAAATGACTAGGGTTTTTAAATTTTATTAATTCTTTCAAAGACCCAGCTCCTGGTTTCTATGCTAAGTGAAATAAGTCAGTCAGAGAAAGACAAATACATGATTTCATTCATATGTGGAATTTAAAAAAACAAAACAAATGAACATGGGGAAGGGAAGCAAACATAAGGCAAAACCAGAGAAGAGACAAACCATAAGAGTTTCTTAAATACAGAGAAAAAACTGAGGGTTGCTGCCAGAGTATTAGGTATGGGGGATGGGCTAAATGGGGGATGGGCATTATTAAGGAGGGTGCTTGTTGGGATGAGCACTGGGTGTTACATGTAAGTGATGAATCACTAAACTCCATTCCTGAAATCATTATTACACTATATTGTAACTAACTTGGGTTTAAATTTTAAAAAAATGAAGACAAATAAAAACAATAAAGTAAAATAAAAAGAAATAAATAGATAATGTATCTGCCACACCAAAGTGTTTGCTAAAATTTAGTAAAATATTATATCTCTACCTTAGTTCTACCCAGCAAATAGTAAACACTCAAGGGATAATGACATGTTATATCAACTAGAAATGTCACATGGACAGAATACTTATGTCACCATGACACAAGCATATCACCAAGACATGCTACCCTTATAGTTAAACTCCATGAAAACCTGGATCCTAATCAGAAGCTATTTGATGGAAGCCATGGAAACCAGAGAAGGGGCAGGTATTTCAGCCTTGATTATGAGTGGCATCAGGAAATGTTTTGTTATTTTTTCAATCATTCATTAAACAGATGTTAATTAGACACCTACTATGGGTCAACAACTATACTAGGTGCAGAGGATACACTAGTTAAAGAGAAGGGTAGAGTCCCTGCCCTCAACTTGCTCACAGTCTTAGAGGAGATATAGGTAAGACACAAGTGAACAAGCAGATGAATGTAAGATAACAGCTTTGACACATGCTACAAACAAAATTAACTTAGTGCACTGATGGAGAATAACTGGGTAAGGTTGAAGGGCTGGCTTAGCTGGATTTCCCAGAAGCATATCCTGAGATGAGATTTTGTGTCAATGTGATTTATTAGAGCATGCTCCCAGGGAAAAATGGTAGGAAAGTGGGAATAGGGCAAGCAAAGGAAGGAGGGCATGCAAGAATGCAATATCAAGCAAAGACTCTCAGAGGACAACTTTGGCTCAGTCCTGCAGGAGAGCTCTGAGGGAATTGTATTTCAGCTTCAGAGTTGGGCCCATCATCAACTGAGGGAGCTGGAGCATTTTTACTCTTCATCCACCAGACTTTGGTTAGGGTTGCATTCCAGGGCAGAGAGAAATAGAAATCAATAGACACTTCTAGCTCTCCAAGTGGTCACTGAAATTCATCTGCTGACAAAGATACACAGAGCTGACTGTTGGGAGTGAAAGCTCAGTGACAGTTCATGTTCATGAAGACACAAGCGTGGCCCAAAATGACATGGGCAGAGTACCAGAAGCACCTACTATGGGGATTGTCAGCTGGCAAGGTGATGCTAACCGAGACCTGAATGATGAGAAGCATCTAGCCTTGTGAAGAAGAGGGAAGCATTTTCCAGAAGAAGGAACTGTTTGTAGGAAGCATCGAGATAAGAAGAAGCATAGTGTGTGTAAGGAATTTGAAGGATCTGTATGTTGGCAGTGTCACAAGTGAGATGAAGAATGTTATAAGACTAAGGAAGTATGCAGGGGTTTGAAATTTGTAGGCAACATGGAAGAGCTAGGATTTATTCTGACTGCATCGAGTTTCCATTTGAAGGTTTCCAGCCTTGGAGTGACATTATGTTATTCAGGATTTAGAGAAACCTCGCTGACCGTTATATGGAGTATAGATTGGAGCAGGGGAAGAAGAGCAGGAACAGAGCTAGCATTCTGCAGTTTATTGTTGTAGTCAAGGTGTGGGGGAGAGTAGCATCAACCAGGGTGGGGAATAGCAAAACCTGGAAGAGGGAGATGGAGATAGCATACATTGTAGAAGTAAATCCAGGAAGTCTTGCTGATGAGTTGGGTGTGTGGGTGAAAGAATGGAAGTAGGTGAACATAAGGCTCAGTGTTTCTGGGTATAATAACTGGGAAGGTGCGGTGGACATTTACTGATAGCAATGCAAGACAGATGGGGATAATGCTAAATGTCCGATCATCGAGATGACATTCCCTTGGAAAGAAATTGAAGCAAGAGTTTTGTTTTGTTTGTGTTTGTTTGTTTGTCAGACAGAACCAGGGCAGTCAACACCCAGGGTTTTCACCCAAGACAAGTTGCAAGGAACTGAGGCTGAAATATAGGAAGACCAAATGCCTTATGTGTTTATATTGGTCTTTCCCCTACCTGTCTGTAAGATCCTTAACATAATGGACTGCTTTCTTCTTTTCTATGTCTATCATGCTCAAAATGGGCCTACTATGTAATAAGATCTGAACACGTGTTTATTGAAATAACAAGAGTTCCAACATCAAAACTTGCAGCTGGAGGCAGAAAATGAGATGAAGAGTGGAGAGGGGTAGAGGATTAGAGGTGGGATTAAATGGCGTTAGAATTTGAGATTGCCATCAACCTATCTGTCACTAGACTTTAAACCAGGAAACTGAAGGCATTTTTCATTTTCCAGCCATGTGTATTTACACTCATGCAGCCCAACAGAGCATCTATAAAATGTATATAGACCCACTGTGTTTGACCATATGAACTAAATGAGTCTTCTCAATGCCTGTACCATTAGCTCTGATGACAGGCATTTAGCAGTGCGGTGGTAATTACCTTAAGGCAGGAGTCAAAATGCAGTTAATTCATGAGTTTTGGAGTCTAACAGTTCTGGATTCAAATCTTGGCTTAACTGCTAAACTGAGTGCGATTTGGGAGGTTACTTAAACCCAGTGGGCTGTAGTTCCATCACTACTAAAGTAAGAACAATAGTATCTCCCTCAGGGCTGGATAAATGTTACCATCCATGTTAAAGCATGGCTGAGTGGTTGGGACATAGTAGGAGCTCAAAAATTACTCGCTATTACTGTTATGATCATTGTCAGTGTCATTAATGTTTCAGTGTATCACTGAATGAATGTCCTGAATGAATGTAACTAAAGAATAAATAACACTCTTTTTTTTCCTTTGGTTTTAAATGTCTATTAGGATAAAAACCAAACAATTGTGTTTAGAGGTTTTTAAGCGAAGCTAAGTCAGACTATATTTTGAAAGCACATTGAAAATTCTACAGCTTTAGGCAAATATAGGAATGTTTCATTATTATCACGCATCTGGTAGGCTAAAAGCATTCCAGTAGAAGAGGGATATGTCTTAGGTTTAAAATAAAGAGAGGCAGATAACATTGGCAAGAAGCAATTGCAAGGTGAAGGACATGTTGCCAGGTTTTTTTGTTTTGTTTTGGTTTGGTTTTTTTGTTTTGTTTTGTTTTGCATTTCTTAGGTAATTCAAAACAGATCAAAATACAGAAGCATTGAAACACTTTCAAATTCACAATCCACAGTATGAGAAAAGTAAAGGCATCAAGAATTATAGAAACTGTATCAATTGTCTTAAAGAAATAGGAAGAAAGTGATAGTTAATAGCTTCAGAATTTAATTTATGTCTCTTCCCCAAAACTTCCATGCTTCTGGATCATGGGTCTGGATAATGTTGCCAAATGTGATGAGCTGGTTAGTGGATCTCCAATTAAAGAAATGCTCAGGCTGATAAATTATTCTTGTTTATTTCCCTCTCCCTCTCTCTCTCTCTTTTTTTTTTCTTTTTCCTTTTTTTTTTTTTTTTTTTGTTCCTTTTTGCTGAGGTGAGTCTGCATTTTCTTGGAACTGCAGTCTGCAGTGTCTGTTTCAGGAATTACTAACTCAGTCAATGAATATTTATTTAGCATCTATTTTATAGTAGATAGTGCCCAAAAGCTATAAGGAAAACTCAAGACTGAGCTCTATTCATCCCATATTTACCAACAGTGAATTTTTGTCTCACATCTGCCTAAGCCTGTAATGTGAACATCAATTAATCACCCAATGGGACAGTCCTAAATATGGTCATATGTGGCATGGGGCTAGAACTCCCATCTCTACTATTTGATGGCCCCTCCAAAGCTAACATTAAATGACAGAAGAGAAAGTGTTTTGAAATGCTACAATTATGCTTGGGAAGTTGTGTTGTTACCATTGCCATATAATTGAAAAAGAAAACATTTGATTCTGGACAAAGTAATTCAAGGCTGATCAATAAAGCAAGACTTGGTGAGAGCCAAGAAACATAAGAGCAATTTGTTAGCTTGAACAGTTACCCAAACCCTCCATTGACTATTCAACTCTTTCTGATGACTGTAACTGACAGTGGTTTAGATGAGTGGTTCTTCAATTTGAGTGTGCATGACAGTCATGAGGAAGGCATGAGGGAGGCATGAAGTCATGAGAGAGAGAGAGAGAGAGAGAGAGAGAGAGAGAGGAGGGAAGGAAGGAAGGAAGGAAGGAAGGAAGGAAGGAAGGAAGGAAGGGGGAGGTGAGAAAGGAGGGAGGGAGGGTAAAAGGGAGGGAGGAAGAGTGGGAGAAACAAAGAAAGAAAAGAATGAATTCTAGCCCTAAGCTCCATATACCTGTCAGTATTTACTTTCTAAGAGGTATCTTATATCTAACATACCCAAGATGGAGTGTTTTCCATCCACAAATGTGTTCTTCTAGTCTTTCCCACCGCAGTTGACAACACACTCTCAACCCAAGGGCTCAAGTCAAACACTTTGAAGTTTATCTCAGCACCCACACCCAAGCCATTTATTCATTTATTCAACAAGTGTTTACTTATTTAGCATCTGCTATATGTAAGGGACAGTTCTAGATATTGGGGGATAGAACAGTGACCAAAAGTAAGCTTGCAATGCTCAAAGAACTTAAATTCTGATACGTAAAATATAAAACACCAAGTAAATAAATAAGTATATAGTATATGGCATATACTGTAACCAAAATATGAGCATTTCACACCATCTTCATTGCCATTACCCCAATATCGGCCATCACCCTGCGTCTGGTCTACTGAAATGGACTCATTACTAGTTCTCCTGCTTCTGCTGTCCCCCAAGCAGTCTATTATCCACACAGTTTTTAGTTGATTTTTTAAGGTATTTATCAGATTATGGCATTGTCCTACCTTAAACCTCTTGGTGACTTTCCTTTGCATTTAGTTTTATATCCAGATTCCATAATTAGCAGGGCAAACAAGACCTCTCCAAACTGTCTTACTTGCCTCATCTCTTCACCATTCAAAAAGCTCCTGTGGCCTTCTTTCTGCCCTCTGAATGCTAATTTCATTCAGGCCTCAGGGCCTTTGCACTTGTGCTTCTTCTTCATGTAAGTCTCTCCTAAATATCTGATTCTCATTGTCATCATTTAGGTCTTAGACCAAATATCACCTCCACAGAGAAGTAGTTTCTGACCCCACTTCTAGCACACCTCACTGCCACAACTCTGTGTCTTATTACTTGTTTTTTTCTCTTGTGGCATTTACTGTTCTCTGACATTATTTTGCTAGCCCCATGGGTAATTGTCATGAAAATGTAAGCTTCATGGGGAGAGTGACTAATTCACATTTGCTCATTGTTATGTCTTCAGTGACTAGGTAATTGCTTGACAAGTCATAGGTACTCAATGACAATTAAATGAATAAATGAATGAAAGAATGAATAAAACACTATGACTAATTGTCACAAGTCTCTTCAGATCACTTTGAAGTTCCTTAAGGTCATTGACTGTGCCTTTCAACTTTAAACCCGTGTTTGATACAGGACTATGCATACAGTAGATACTCGACTGGAGTGTTGAATGAGTAAATAAATAGACATTTGACTTGCCTGAACCTCTGCAACAACATTCTGAGTTAGATGATATTTCTTTATTTTAAAGGTAAAGAATCAGATGTTCGAAAAAGTTGAAGGGACTTGCTTAAGCAGAGGCCAAGAATAAGAAAAAACAAAACAAAGGTAGATCATCCCAGAGGCTGAGGGAGGGGAGAGTTTAGGAAGATTAAATGTCAGAGGACCAGATGCTGTGGAGGAACTGAACATTGACAAATGGATTTGGCCTGAAGATGGATTTTGATAACTCTGAAGAGGATAGTGGAGCTGAAGGAAGGGGTATGAGAAAAGAAAGAGCATGGGTATAAGAGAGGGTGTTTAAGAACACAGACAAAATTTTTTTTAAACTCAGATGATATTATTATTTGGATATGCGGGTGGAATTTAAACATATTTGAGCTAAGGTGAAATTATTGCTAGTGAGAGGGGGAAAGTCCAGGTTGGGGCATGAGGTTAGGAGTGAGAGTGCCAGGCAGTGAGAAAGGTGAGAAAGGTTGGGATCCCAGAAAGGCTGTTTCTCCCTCCATAGTTGTGGGAAAGCTGGGCAGAGGCAGAAGCCAGTACATAATGCAATACACACAGCAGTAGGAAAAGAGCTTATCTAACACTGGCTTGGTTTCAGTAAGATGTGATGGGGCAAGGGTGAGAGGTCACCTTCCCCTGAAGTCAGAAAGGCCTGGAAGCTTCATGAACGATTATTGAAAATGGTGGTTCATTTGTGGATGAGTCCAGAGATGGGTAAAAGGTACAGAGCATTTTAGGGACCATATTGGAAGATGGAAGCAATGGGGTATTGAGAGGCCAGTAGCTGATAATTTGGGGGGGATGATGTGATTGCCACAGAATAAAGTCTTAAAGCGTTTTTAAGAAAAATAAACCTTTGGTTATTATAAATAAGCCAGTGTGGTTACTGGTTTTACCCTTTGATAAATGTGTAATCTTGGATGAGTCATTTCCCCTCTCTCCACCTTCATTTCCTCTCCTGTGGAAGAGGATTACTGCCATTTGTGAAGATTAAAAGAGATTATATATACTCAACCCTTACCAGAGGAGCTGGGTCAACAGAAAAACTCAAAAAATGACTGACCAGCAAGAGTAAGGAAAGGTCCAAAGAGGGCCATAGACATCATTGGAAAACTTAATATACAAGAATACATCGGGAAAATAATTTTAAACACATAACCTTGCCTGTCTCCTGCTAGGAGATTCTGGGTCCATAGGTCTGCAGTGAGGCCTAGGGATATGCACTGTAACAAACCAACACTCTAGCTGATGCTCTTATGGGCAATCCATGAGTTGTGCTGAGAAGAACCTTGAGAGATGGAGTGGTGATTGGTGGAGTCGCACAGGAGGGAGCCAGCCCCATACAGCTGCAGTGACATTGGTGTAATAGCCATGTTTGACCCTCTAGATCAGGGGTCTTACTTAGTAAATAATGGAAAACCATCCGTGTATTTATTTATTTGTTCATTCATTTGATATAAAGTGTGGTATATGCACCATTTCTACCTAATTTCAAAACAGTTCCATCACCTCAAAAGGCAAACCTGTACCCATGAAGCAATTGCTCCCCATAACCCCCTCTCCCTTGCCCTTGGAAGTGACCAATTTGTATTCTGTCTTTATGAATTTACCTGTTCTAGATATTTCATATACATGAATCATAACAATATGTGAAATTTTGTGTCTGGATTCTTTCACTTAGCATGAGGTTCATCCATGTTGTAACATATATCAGTACTTCATTCATTCCTTTTTATGTCTGAATAATACTCCATTCAATGTATATACCATGGTCTGTTTAGCCATCGATGGACATTTGGGCTGTTCCCACCATTTGGATATTGTGAATAATGCTGCTATGAATATAGTTGTGTGGAGACTCTTAAAACACCTCTCTGCAGAGGCAGAGATTTAACCCACCTAGTTGAAATCACTCAGGTAATCATAATATGGAGCCAGTACTGAGAACCTCTGTTCAAGATGTTGACTTGAAGAAAGATTTGAATTGCCGTATGATTTTAGCACTATTTAGCAGGCAAGTTCCTCTTCTAAGACTGATGAAACATTCCTCTAAAAGGCTTAGTACACAGGTAGTACTCAATAATGAAGGTTGGATAGCTGGAGAAAGAGATATGATTCCAGACTAGGTCAAAGTGAACAATTGGTGGGAGTGAATTAGCTGTGTCCTGCCTCAAATGTGGCCATAGCACATGGAGTCACAAATGACCTCCTGGAATGTATTCTACTTTTCTCTCCTCAGACTATGGCTTTCTAGCAATGCCTAAAGAGAGAGGTAGGGGGTAACACATTTTATACCTGTCAGCTGAATAATGCAGCTGAATGAGCCAAAAATGAGCCTCAGAGACCCCTCACAGTGATCTGAGAAGGAGTGTTGGGATTTGTCAAGGCTGCATGAGAATAATATCCAGGTAGGAAAGAAAAGAAATTGCTGTGGCAATTATTTCAATGAAAAGGAACACTCAGTGTCAGGCCTATACATTATCCTATCCCTGAACCACTCTTGATGTCTCAGAAAGTTATGAGCATGTCCTTTGATGCAAGGGTTTGTACTTTTGTAAAAGCTTACTTCTGAAGAGTTCAAAGTGCCTTCCGTGGACTCTCTCGTAGTCTCTTTCAACCCCTTTGTGGGGTAGATGGCAAGTGCTATTCTCATCTCACAGATGAAAGGAAAGCTGAAACACAGAGAGGTTAAGGGGTGTGTTCAAGGCTTATCCTCAAGTCTTTTAGGATGGGACTCAAGGCTCCAGGTTTCCAGAGTCCTCACGGTTGGCCCTGACACCACCTTACCCTTTCATCACAAGGTCAAAATATAATAGTTACTTAAAAAAAAAAAAAAAAAGAAAAAAAGAAAAGTGTCTGCCAACAGGGGAAGATGGATATTTTCAATATAGTACCATCAACTGCCTAAATGGAGTTTTCTGTCAGGGTCACAGTATCATTATTGATTCATAGCATGGGAAAATTTTTTACCTTCATTGTATTATTATTATTATCAACATTGTTATTGGAAATCAGACAATTGTGTTAGCAGTGTTGGTATTTCATCAGGTCTCATAAGTTGCTGTCCTTAGATGGGGGTGTGAAATGGTACATTTTTTTTTTTATCACACTTCATTTCATTGTGACAGAAAAGGTATTATAAAGCCACCTCAAGCACATGATCTACTTGAAAGATAATTAAAGTGTGATCATTTCTGTGTATATGACAAATATCTCCGTCCCTGGAGAAAATTTCGAGTAATATTGTTGTCTAAACTCTGATTAGACCTTAGTATAGCACCCAAGCATTATAGGAGGCCCCTAGTGTTCTTACCATGGGACAAACATCAAAACATCAGAATTGCTTTTACACTTATAATTTACTTTACTATATTACAAAAGCAATACATAGAAATAAATATTAAAGGAATAAAATTTAGCTCATAGAGAGGGATTTAAGATGAAACATAAATACCTGTTTCTTTATATCATTTCCCTAAAATTTTCTGGATTATACTATAATATACTATATTCTATTGGATATCTTGGATAGCTTTTTGAAAATCCATTTCAACTTTATAAAACTAACATTTAATGTCTATTATGTGGTATTCCATTGTTTGGCTATATAATAACTTCCTCAGTGTTGGACATTTATCTTTAATTCTCCAATAATTAATAAGAAGCTGTAATGAATAAATATTTCCCTATATATGTAATTTTTGTGTCAAAATAGAGGATATTGCAGAAAATGAATTTCTAGGATAAAGCTTAGATATGGCTTATATATGTTTATTTTAAAATCTATAACATATAGATATATATGAATATAATACATGTTTGTTACATATATTACATATATTCATATTTTTTAGAATGTGCTAGATATATATTGCTACTGTTCTCTGAGGAGATTTGAAACAAAAAACACAACTTCTCAAGTCCCAGCATAAAGCACCTCTTGGATCAGAATCTCCCAGAGTATTTGCTGAATATCATTTTTTGTTTGTTTGTTTGTTTGTTTTAAAGCCAAACATTTAATTCTGAATCACAGTTCATTTAAATTCTCCATTCCATAGGATTACCAGCCAAAAACATAAAGGTCAATTTGAGTTTACAATCCATGCAAAAATCTAACTTTTAAAAATTGTAAAGACTAGGGACACCTGGGTGGCTCAGTTAGTTGAGTGCCTGACTGTTGATTTCAGCTCAGATCATGGTCTCACAGTTTGTGAGTTCAAGTCCCATATCAGGCTCAGGCTCTGTGATAAGACCATGGAGTCTGTTTGGGACTCTCTCTCTCTCTCTCTCTGCACCTTCCTCCCTCCCTCCCTCTATCTCTTATCGACTCTCTTTCTCTAAAAATCAATAAATAAACTTAGAAAAATTATAAAGACCAGGTCTATTTTTATATAACTATTACTCTTGATAGGAAGATCCGTGCCAGTTTTTGTGTCTTGAACATTGCCCCAGAAAAACCAGTGTGAAAACTCAGCAAAATAATAGGTTGCTGCTTCACAGGATGGGCATTTTTGGTGACTGGCACTTACTGGAAAGATTGGGTATCCACTTGAGCAGAGCACTCATTGTCATTTTCTCAGATTAAAGTCTCAGAGCTGAATAATAAATGAACATTGTTATAGGGAAAAAGTTTCATACTACATACAACTTTCCAAGTCTAGAATTTCTGTTTGCTATTTTTATTATGATTATCAGCATTTTCATGCATATATTAATATTTTGAACACTTGGGATTTTGAACAAAGAGTATAGTTGTCTAGATTCTTTTATGACCACCTGTGTTCTTACAGAGAAATATTCCTGGAAAATAAAAATGCAAGAAATAAATGGGATGCTTCAGGCTTTGCAAACAGTTTACTGCTCCCTTTACACTTTTAGAAAATGTGTTGCTTGGATAAGATCTCTACTAAAAAGCCTTAAGGGATATCGAGAAATCACCACTCTGAACCCTTCCTTATTAAAAAATACATAGAAACCAGCTTTGTCACAAGGCAGTGCTTTCGGTTATCGAGAAGCTATTATGCTTGCATAAAATAATTAAACCACTGGCTGTAAGCTTATTGAATATTTCAAAGAGAAAAAATTTCTCCATAGAAAAATATTGCACAAATCTTAACATAATCCATGTTATCAGCACAGTTTTTCATTAACAAAATGTTGCTACATTTTAAGATACGCTGCTGACTTGAAGAGCGATCAAATTTAAATAAAGATAGGTGTGCACATTATAAATGAACACTTACAAATCTTATCTTATTAATGTATTTAACTCAGAAAAGAACAAAATATGTGTGTGTGGGGGGGGGGAGTGGATATTGGATCAAAGGGGAAGGTAACTATTACCTAAGAAAAAATCCTAGATTATTTCATGTTTCACTATCAAGAGTGACGACACAAATTCAAGAATTTAGGGTGCCTGTAGCTACCTTAACTATGGCTAATCTGCCATCATCTGTTGTTATTTACTACTGTACCAAGGTTTAAGTCTCTTGGTGGAGAAACAAGTTCATGTTCAAGCGCCACAATTTATCAGACAAGTTAAACTTGGACAAGTCACATAATCTTTCTGTAGTTCAACTTCATTGTCTGTGAAATGGTTAAAATAGCAACTCTCTCACAAGTTTGCTACGAGGCTTAATTATTATTGGACATGCAAAGTTCTGGGCACAATGTCAAATACATAGGAGGCATTCATCGTCACCCTCAATTAGATGTATCTCTCGGGCCATTGTGGTTAGTTGACCCTACAAGAATTGTCCCCAGTCCCTGTGCTTTGAATATGCTCTATGAGCAAAGAATCAAGGAAAAGAAAAGTACCCACTCTGTTCTAAACACTCTGCTAGGTACTTGATATACAGTATTTTATTTAATCTTTTCACCAGTCTTTACAAGGTCAAGAAAATAAAACTTAAAATGATTATAATTTGCCAAAGTTCACAAAGTTAGCACGATATGGAGCAAGTAGTTTAAACATAGTCTGGCTACAAGGTTGGAAGGTAAGAGACTCAATACTTACAGAGATACTATTGACTTCATCTTCCTCCAACTCATTGTATCTCCAATACCACCACTAATTTGTAATGACAAGGACTGCTACTTGGACTTTTGACACTTCCATTTCAGACTACAGGCTTTCTCTTTTCTTTTCTTTCTTTCTTTCTTTCTTTCTTTCTTTCTTTCTTTCTTTCTTTCCCAGACAGGTTTCTATTATCTAAGTCTACTTTTTTTTTATTTTTATTTTTTTAATATATGAAATTTATTGTCAAATTGGTTTCCATACAACACCCAGTGCTCATCCCAAAAGATGCCCTCTTCAATGCCCATCACCTACCCTTCCCTCCCTCCCACCCCCCCATCAACCCTCAGTTTGTTCTCAGTTTTTAAGAGTCTCTTATGCTTTGGTTCTCTCCCACTCTAACATCTATTTTTTTTTTCCTTCCCCTCCCCCATGGGTTTCTGTTAAGCTTCTCAGGATCCACATAAGAGTGAAAACATATGGTATCTGTCTTTCTCTGTATGGCTTATTTCTATCTAAGTCTACTTTAAAGATATATCTATCTATATCTATATCTATATCTATATCATCTATATCTATACCATCTATATCTATATCTATTACCATGCTGGAGGCATACCCAATATAATAGTATGATTACCCCAAGGATTGAAATTTTCAGCCACTTTCTTTCTATTGCATTGGCTGCTGTCTACACGATATCAGAAAATCTAGTCATTTCCACTCTAGAATTAAAGAAAATAGTTTTTTAGTCTAAACTGAAAAGAAAATTTGTTCATTAGACTGTTCTCTGTTGTATGGAGAAAGTATGTGGTACTTACTAAATTTTTCACTTATTGACAACTTATATTGGATTCATAGGGGGAGCTACAATAGCAAAAGCATTGACTTTAAAATTATTATATGCATGTTCCAATCACACTCAACCACATAATGGATGTATGACTTTGCAAGTTATTTAACCTGTTTAAAATAAGTTTTCCAGATGAATTTGAACAATAATAGTACCTACCCCATAGAGTGACTATTTGGACAAGAACTATTTGGACAGTACAAGGGCTGTGCCTGACTCACATTAAGCCTGTTAGAATGGTACATGACATCAAGAACTGCTGAGCTCCCCACCTCTCAACTGGGCTTTGTTAACACCTATAATAGGGGTAGATTAATCTCAGAAGGCAGATTTGATTCTCAAGCACTCCTATGAAAGACAGAGGACACAAGTTCATATATACCATTCGCCTGGCTAAAAAAAGTGCAGAATTTGGAAATTCTCCAGTTATCAAGGCTTTGGGTAGGCTAGGCAATCACTAGTGAACCACCAGATGTTCAGAGAAACCCAGTTAACAACTGTATACGGAACTTGTGTGAGCACAGCTTAGGGGAGTCCTCTGCTTCGAGTCTCATATGGTGGCAATCAAGATATTGGCAAGAAGTGAGTTCTCATCTGGAGGTATAACCGGGGAAAGAGCTGTTTCACTGCTTATATGATTACTGACAGCATTTGATTCCTTTGGCAACAGAATTCATGGCAACTTGCTTCTTCAAAGCCAATAATAAAGAAACTCTAGCAACACAGACAGTACAGCATCACATGATGTAATCATGTACACTGTATCACAATTGCCATATTCCCTTGGCTACAATCAAGTCACAGACCCTGCCCAAACTCAAGGGAGAGTACCATACAACAGCACAAATTTTAGCAGGCCAAGGTCAAGGAGAGCCACCTAAATCATCTGTCTGCCACATGGCTTCTTCAGGTGCTCTAATTCTTTTTTTTTTTTTTTTAATTTTTTTTTTTCAACGTTTATTTATTTTTGGGACAGAGAGAGAGCATGAATGGGGGAGGGGCAGAGAGAGAGGGAGACACAGAATCGGAAACAGGCTCCAGGCTCTGAGCCATCAGCCCAGAGCCGGACGCAGGGCTCGAACTCACGGACCGCGAGATCGTGACCTGGCTGAAGTCGGACGCTTAACCGACTGCGCCACCCAGGCGCCCAGGTGCTCTAATTCTTGATGTGGCCTCAGTTACTTCTTTCAAATTTCCAGTTTGAACTCTGACATATTCTACTTCTCCTCATCTGACTCCTAGTACTGGTTTTAGACATTATCCTTTCCTCAAAAACTTATCACACATGGTTCACAGAGATTTCACGTTTGTTCACTCAACAAATGTTTGTTAAGCACATGCTATATGAAGGTGCCATGAAACCATGGAATATACAAAACTAAGCAAAAATAAGGAGCCAATGTAAAGAAAAGCAAAGTATTGCATTCATAGAGCTTATACTTAGAGCTCCATGAATTTGTGATACCTATTTACCTACCTGTATTAGAAATGAATAGACACAAATGAGCGATTGTAACTCATCTATGTGTTGTGAAGTGTGGACAGTGGATACGATGTGGTGTCTTCAGGCAGTCACTGAATGCCTGGGGGAAAGAGCAAAAGTTCAGAAAGCCAGTCTCTTCCTCATTGCCTAGAGAAAGTCAAGGAAATGACATTTATTTTCTCATTTTAACCTCATAGAAACATAATAATTCATGTTAGCAGCCACATTTAATAAACAGAAAAAAGCTGAGAGGTCAAATAGTTTAGATCACAAGTGTGAGATTTGAGACGAGATCTTCATATCACTAATATCAGCGCCCCAGGTTGTTATTCATATAGGATAGGGCGGGATTTGTTTCTTTTTCTATCCATTTTATCCTTAATTTAGAAATAGCCTTCCTGTAATAAATTTGGGCAAGTTATCAATCTATACAAACTTATGATTCATTAACATTCAAGAACTTTTTTTTTTCTAAAATAAATTTGAGGGGCATCTGGGTGGTTCAGTCAGTTAAGTATCTGACTTCAGCTCAGGTCACGATCTCGAGGTTTGTGAGTTTGGGCCCCGCATTGGGCTCCATGCTGACAGTACAAAGCTTACTTGGGATTCTCTCTCTCCCTCTCTTTCTCTGCCCTCTCCCACTTGTGCATGCTGGCTCTCTCTCTCTCTCTCAAATAAATAAATAACTTTAATAAAAATATTTTTGAATAAATTTGAATTTTAGTATTGCATAAACAATATTCAATTTGTCATTTTATTAGTAATGAGATGGAAGCATTAATTATTGTTATTGAGGACTTAGCAACTTAAAGAATCAGGGCTCAGAGACGCATCTCATTTAAATGTGCATTTTAATAAAGCATTTGTTTTAAATGTTGAAAATATCCTAATAGTTTCAACTAACCTCAAACTTGAGTATTTCGTGATGCATTTAATGGAATATTTTTAGAATCAGAATTCATCAACATTGGTGCAGAATTAACATTCTGTGTCTCAGTTTGATAGAGAATTCAACTGGAAAGACATTTTCGTCTCTGTGGGATTAGTAGGTTTATATTCAGTATTATAAATAGAATAGATACGTAGCCAGTCACAAACGTGTTCTTCCCAAACTACCTCTTTCTACTGGTAGAAACATAAATGTGAACTGTCGATGTGGTAGAGCTGTATGGCTAGTAAACATTTGTCCATCCAAAAAGCAAAAACAAGTATTCAGACTACTGAACAATGTATAAGGAAGCCATTTTAGCAGTGGCTTTGGTCTTTAGCCATTGATAGCCTGGTTTTGGTGGTAAGTGGTACAGAGGGAAACTGTCAGTATGTGTTAATCTTCCACAATTAAGAGAAAGGAATGAACAGTGAAGATGAACTTTTTATTAAAATATTGACCCAACTAAATGGGCCAATGAAAAGTTTCTTTCTCCCAGAGAAAGCCATTTCAGCACTAACAATTCCTCCATGTTTTACAACACGCTAAATCTCTCCATATGTCAATGAATTCAGCAAATCTGCAGTCAAGTCTATCCTTGTGGTCCATGGGGCTTGGCATGTGTCATTTCCTCCAAAAAAAACTGACCAGGGATCTTCTCCAACCAAGGTATTCATGCACTAAAGCACTCTAAAGAACAGGAGCCTTGTTTTAGTTTTGATTTTAGTTTTATAGCCTCAGGAGTATTTTATGCTCAGACAATGAAAAGGTATAAACAGGTTTATAAAACCAGTTGCTGAAGGACCAGAGTATCTAAGGGATTTAACTTCATTTGCTTCTGTGTTATTTCCTGCACTGCAGAAAGTATTTATAATTTTTTAATGTTGATTTATTTGAGAGAAGGGGAGACTGGGGGAGGGGCAGAGGGACAAAGGGCCAGAGCCTCTGAAGTGGGCTCTGTGCTGAAAGTAGAGAGCCCCATGCACGACTGGAACTCACAAACTGTGAGATCATGACCTAAGCAGAAGTTGGTTGCTTAACTGACTGAGCCACCCAGGTGACCCCGCAGAAATATTTAAGGTAACTGTTAGTTACAGGTGGAGAGTTTCTAGTTCCTGGATTTGCCCACGTGAAGATCTCATACATAGATTTATCCATAACTCCCATAATCTATTCAAACTCTGAGATTGCCAGGCTCCAACCACTCCAGGATGTATTGGGGATTGTCCTAGTGACAAGGAAACAAACCTGCATTCTTAGCAAACCCATTAGCAAGTGTTATGTACAATGCCATTTGCTTAGAATTTGTTAGCAAAGACATTTCCACAGAAATATAAATTTCTTTCATTATTTTTATCTCTATACAGAAAAAAAATAACTCTTCGGTCCACACATAAAGTTCCTGAAACAACTAAATAGATCTCTACTTTTAAATCATCCTTATATATTTTTATTATTACCATTAATTACTGAAAATGCCCTCTATCATATAGAGTGTTCTCTATTATTAAGCCGTTACTTTTGCTCAGAGAATAAATAAATATAGCTTAGGAAAGTACCAGTTACTTCTATGAATCACCTTGAGGAAAGTGCCACATGCTTCAAGAATAATGGTTATTCTTGACTAACAATAAGCACTAAACACTCACTAAACACTCACACTTAGACACTCTGCTCAGTATTTTATATACATGAACACATTCAATCATTGTAACAACCTATGAGGTGGTGACTATTATTATCCCCATTTTACAGATGATATCACAAAGGCAGAGTCTCAACAACAGTACAGTATTTGCTCATGGTGTCTCCTCAGTGTAGTGTTTATACATTTGAAAGATTTTTCTTACACAGGATTTGTTTGGTTAGTTGTTTGCTTTGGATCTGTGATGGCCTCCCAACAACCCTTAGAGGTGAAGAGGACAGAGAAGTCATTCCTACGTCCACAGTGCATGTGAACATATGGCAGTTTTAGTGGCTAAATGCCCTGTACAGAGTCTTGGAGTTGAACCGTGTGGCTTCCAGTTGGTAACTCAAGGCCCCGTGTGGAGCTTAAACCAATATAAATGCAAAGCCCCAGCCTATTCCAGGGAGTGACAAAGCCTCATGAATTTCCACCCAATATAAATAAAAGCCCCAGTGGCTAATTCTTAAGGTTTCTCGGATTCATTCATGTCATTTCCTGACAGAACCCCTCTTCCCCCATCTGGCTCATTCCCCTGCAACGACTGGAGTTTGTCGTCAGCTCCGTTCTGCACTTCCATCTTTAGTCCTTACCTGTTTTACCTCAAGACTCAGCCACGGGCCTCTGACTCGACTCTAACCCTCACTTAAGTGACAAACAATGAACCTGTGTCTCTTCAACAAGTGTTCACCACACAAAAAGATGTATTTTCCTGATTATAAAAGGTAACTCATGCTTGCTTTAGAAAGTTTTGGAAAAAAACATGAATAAAAAGTTGTGTTTTTTCAAACTACTCAATTTACCACTATTAAGTTTTGGGGAGATAGATAGATAGATAGATAGACAACACTGCACATCCTGTATGTAAACTGCCTTTTAATTTTCATCTAACTACATACCATGCACACACTCCCACTAAATATTCTTCTGCAACATCACTTGTAATGGCTCTAAAGTATTCCTCATATATAAACATATAAGTGTGTGTGTGTGTGTGTGTATATGTGTGTGTGTAATCTAACCAGTTCCATATTTTGGCCTATTTAGATTCTTATTTTCAATTTTTCAATATTATAAATAACCATGAGATGAACATCCTTATGGATAAATATCTGATTGCATCTTGTTATTTCCTTTAGGCAGACTTTGACAAGAAAAATGTTATTAAAGCACACATGCAATTTTAAGGGAAAAATGTTTCAACATTGATTTAAGGGATTGCTGTCTATAAAGTGACATTCTTCCACCTGAAGACTAGAGAGGAAGGCATTTGGAGATGACTGCCCTATTGGGAAGTGATTTTTCTTCCATTTCACCTTTGATTTCCCAACTGTTCTCGTTTTAGCCGCCCCTGTTCTCCAGTTTAATCTACCACCACCTTCCAGACTTACATGGAAGCCAGAAAGCCTTTCCTAATTTACTGTACCGTGCATCGGGCTTCTCAGACAAAAATCACATAACTTGAGGCTAAGGATAGCCAAGTAAAAACAGACGAAAGGGGATGAATAATATTTGGAAAATCTTGTTGATGGAGGATTATACTGGAATGAGTAACTTGTTGGGAGAGATTGGATTTTAGAAAGGTAATATTTGCATCATGGGATCTGTCGTAGGCTGCATGTGGCCTCTGTAAAAGATGTAGGAATTTCTCTTGCTGCTACTTTTGAAGTGTGAGGGCTTGGTTGGACCAGAGATTAAACTTCAATTGCCTTTATTCTAAGGGACTTTGAAGACCTATATGGATCAAATCCCTTTATTATTCATTTTATTGTCTTCATAACACTCGTTAAGTACATGAAATCATTCATATGCTTGTTGTTATCTATCCCCTTGTTAGAAGGTAAACTCTAGGAGATGGCACCTTGTCTAATTTGCTCCCTTTATAATTCCAGCACTCAGCACAGCATATAGCATTGTTATGATCCCAAATAACATCGGTAGGACAAACGAATGTAAGGATTGTTATCTTTCTCTGACCCTTTGTATACCTACATTTTTAGTATGTAATATATCATGTACTGATTTTTTTTGTCTTATATGAGGCATCAGAGATTTTTCTCTGCATATGCACACCCTCATGGTTTTCTGTTATGCTCTTAAAGGACAAAGGGGCATAACTGAGAGAAAAATTTATACCAACTGAATGCCTATTTTAAAGGACAAGCTTAATGACCACTTATTAGATATGTGTTTGCTAACTAGAGGCTAATTAAAATGATGTCAATTTCTGATTTTCAGTACCACCTGTAACTTACTGGATCTGGCATTTTCAGATAAAGCTTGCTGACATTTATCTTGAAACACTCTTTCAATCAGCATAAAACCATGCCTGTCTCAAGTCTGGTTAATATAAGAATTTGAATGAGGAGAAAACCATTTCAGTGAGGAAAAAAAGTCAGTGGCATCAGTGATTTGCTGGTTGAGATTCAAATGTTACATTTCCCTTTTGATGGATTTGAATGCTTGTAATATGTCTTAATGGAAACATGAATCAAGTTTTCCTTATGAAAAGTAATGTGGTTCTATCAGTACAAAATGCAGAGCCCGTACCGCCTGCCCGGTTCTTTGATAATAGAACTCATCTTTGGAACTCTGTTATTTATTTTGCCAACTTTATGTTGCTTCTTAAAAAAAAAAAATATTAATTAATGCAGGGCTTAGAATGTAAAGAGCAAATACAAAATCAAGACCATTAAAGTATGACTGAAAAAGCCATTTATTTTCATTAAACATGACTTGAGACCTTCTAGATTGGAACCTAAACATCTCTCCAAGTGAAATGTTTCATATTCTTCTTTCCTTCCGTCTCTGATGATTTTAAGACGGTATCTAGACAATACCTCCTCCTTGGATCTGGCCTCTTCTCTGAGTCCCCAGGACATTGGGTTTGCCCCATCTAACCACCTACCATAGCTTGTTGAAATGATCTGCTTCAACAAATGTTAACTGATCATGCTGTATGCCAGTTACTATGAAGTTGAGCCAGAGACACCCCTGCTTCATAGAACTTGCATTGTAATAGGCAGACAGATCCACGATATATTACTAGGTAAATGGGTGTTGTGAATTGAGAAAGCAGGTTAAAGCAATACAGGAGGAAGGGGGGCACTCTTCTAGGGTCTCTGAGGAGGAACATTTGATCGGGGACCTGAACACAATGAAGGAGCAAGCTATAAATATCTGACGAGACTGTTATAGACAGAGGAGGATGTGGCAGGTATAAAGGCCTTGGGACAGAAGCCTGCCCTATGTGTTTGACAAAGAGCAGGAAGGCTGATATAAGGAGAGCAGGGTGTGTGAGGACAAGAATGGAGGAGATGAGGCAAAGCGACAGAAGGCAGTCAGTTCTTCCCAAACTGCCATTAGCACAGGTGTGTTAACCCGGGCAGGTGGACCAGAGCATTCAGGGGGTCAGTGAACTGGATAAAAAGAATATTTTATATGTATTTTCATTAACCCTAACCGAAATTTAACATTTCACTTAAATATAAATGCAGAAAACAAGCCACAGTATTATTAGCACGATCTGTGACTTCATAACCAATAGACTTTAAAATATTTCATATCACATTGTAATGTGAATATCTCAAAATGCTTTTTATGTTCTTTACTACTTTAAAATTATGCTAATTATTAGACCTGTTGCTACTGTCTTTTTTTTTAATTTTTATTTAAATCCAAGTTAGTTAACATACAGTGTAATAATGGTTTCAGAAGTAGAACCCATGATTCATTACTTACATACAACACCCAGTGCTCATCCCGACAAGCGCCTTCCTTAATGCCCATCACCCATTTAGCCCGTCCCCTTACCCACCTCCCCTCTAGCACCCCTCAGTTTGTTCTCTGTAGTTAAGAGTCTCTTATGGCTTACCTCCCTCTCTGTTTTTATTTTATTTTTCCTAACGCGTCTTTAATATTTTGATAACTCTGTCATAATAGAGCTGATTTGTTTTGTAACCTTACTTAATATATTATATATTATATAATATATAATTTATACATCCAAACAACATTTTTCTGAGGTATGTATAAGCTCGACCATACTACCATGGTGTCATGGTACAAAACAAGTTTAAGTACCCTTGCAATAGTAATAAATATTGCACTTCTTAACCAGATGTTTTTAATAAAATGGAATAAGGTGCAAACACATAATAACACACAATGCATGTCACATACTAAGTAAAAGTGTATACCAGGTAGAAGTTTGGTAAAACTTTTGGGTAAGATGTCTGTGTGTGTGTGTATGTGTGTGTGTTTTGCATCATGATCTAAGATGTGTTTCTTAATATTTTTTAATGTTTATTTATTTTTGAAAGAGAAACAGAGCCAGAGCATGAGTGGGGGAGGGGCAGAGAGAATGGGAGGCCCAGAATCCACAGCAGGCTCCAGGATCTGAGCTGTCAGCACAGAGCCGGGTGATGCAGGACTTGAACTCAGAAACAGTGAGATCATGACCTGAGCCGAAGTCAGACGCTTAACTGACTCAGCCACCCAGGCATGGCAAGATGTGTTTCTTAATGTAGGATCATAACTTTAAAAAGGATGCAGTCAGTGGGTGAAGGTGGGAGCATATGAACAAGAGGCAGGAAGATTCTGACACATTTGTGAATCTCTGTGGGGAATCTTACAGTCTTCAGAACATGGAAGTGCCCCATAAACATTTCTTGCCACCACCTGCCTAAGGAGCTGCTTCGAGGCTCATCCCTGTACCAGTGTGTTCGATTCCTGCCCCCACCCCTCCCTCTCCTGGGCTCTTGCTCTGTCAGTGTTAATTCCCCTCAAATCATGGCCCTCTTTCCCAAAAGCCTGTACTCTCTCCTTTCTTGTATTTATGTTACATATTATGAATATATCCACTCAGTAGTAGGAGACAATGCTTAACCTCGAATCTGAAAGATAATTAGAAATCTGCTAAAAGAACATCCAAGACAAAAGACATTCTAATGAGATGAGGAAAATGTGAGCAGTGAACGAGAAAAAGGAAATATTTACGAAGCACCATCTGTGTTCAGGCATGGTGAGCGATGCCCTGTCTTCTGGGACCCACAGCCTCAGAACCCATTATATTCCAGCTTCCTTCCCTGACTTCACCGAAATAATGTCTCAGGTTACCATCCTGAACTCATCCTGAACTCACTGGAATATTTGCGGTCTTTGTCCTACTTGACCCTCACCTATCTCTCTGTTCCTGATCCCCACGCCTCTTGAGTTCATGCCTTCCTATCAGTGAGCTCAAACTATTTAGTTACCTAATTTTTCCTGTTTCCTTTTTCTCATTCACTGCTCACATTTTCCTCATCTCTCTGGAATGTCTTTGTCTCAGATGTTCTTTCAGCAAATTTCTAATTATCTTTCAGGTTCCAGGTAAAGTGCTGTCTCCTCAGTGAGCTCTCCTGCCCCCTTCATGCATTTCCGCATTCCCCTGAGCTAATTACCTCATTCTCTCTATCGCCAGACCTCATATATTATATATATCGTTATTATATTTGCATTTTAACCAGTTATCTTCTTTTCACCTTCTGTGCTAGCCTGGGGAGTTTCCCTGAAGACGAGGAATAACTCTTTTTTTGTTTTGTTTTTTGTAAGTTTACTTATTTATTTATTTTGAGAGAGACAGAGACAGCACGAGTCGGGAAGGGGCAGAGAGAGGGGGAGAGAGAGAATCGCAAGCAGGCTCCACACTGTCAGTGCAGAGCCTTACACTTGGTTCAACCCCACGGAACCATGAGATCATCACCTGAGCTGAAACCAAGAGTTGGACACTCCACTGATTGAGCCACCCAGGTGCCCTGACAAGGAAGAACTCTTAACATAATTCTTTGCACAGCGTATGCACTCCAAGAATACTTTTGAGTGACTGTAGTCCTTCTATTCATTCAACAATAAACTCTAGATCTAGGGCAGTGCCTAAAATACACAGTAAGTTCTTAATAATAATTTATTGAATAAGATATTTCACTCATAATAGGTAGACATAAAAACTATTGAATGATATGTAAGAAGTAATTCTTCAATTTGGATATATTTTGCTTATAAGACACATGCCCCACAGCCAATTGTTATTACCAACTGTTACACAATTCCTTTTACTAAATTCTCCTTCTTTATCCGTAATGTAGTCATTGATAAGGAACTGTTTTATAAGTAGATTAAAATATTGTCTTCATTAAAGCGTTGTATATAATAAGTCTGATTGTGCAATTCAGTAAGTCAATTGCATTGCTATTCTGTGTGTTCAGCTCCTTCAAAGTGACACTGATGCTTTACACTACTGAAGTTAACGCCTTTGTTAGGAAATTTGTACCTGCGCTCACCACGGGAAAAAACAAAAATAATATCTCCGACAGATGACAGGGTCTGAACATAGGCATTCATTCTACCCAGCAATTTATCAGCAACAGTGGATCAAGGCCCCTTGTCAAAAACAAGCACTGGGGTAAAGAACAGGTCATTTCACCTTATTGATGAGAGCATTATTAACCTGCTCATATTCTTTAAGTGTGCCCTTGCCTATCAAGCAGCTTCCTTTCTCCCTCTGATTGAGTGCATGTGGTTATCTGTGTCTTGACATTGACCACAATTGGGAAAGTCAGGCATCTGTGCCACAAGGTTTGAACACTGGAGATAAATGGACTTGAGAGGCCACAAATTATTGATATTATTGCAACACCAAGTGCCACGCTTACCCTCTCCCTCACCTTCTGACAAATGGCTTCCCATATTTGTCATTGAGATGGATGCTAACGTGGTACTCTCAACAGTAGGCAGAACCATTTAAAGAGAAGTGTAATCATCTCAAATCTTCCTATAAATACACGTGGTAGCCCACTGAGAAGCACTCAGTCATTATCAGAGAGAGGAGTTACAACAACCTATCTTTCAGGAAAGAGCCAACTCACTATTGAGGCACAGTTCCAAGATATACTGGGTCATGGAGAACCTTCAACTCTATCAAAGAATATGCACCAGTAAGCTGTATCTTATACATATGTTCACAGGCTTGGATAGTTTATCTGCACAAGTTACTTGTTCTTAATCAATTAAACAACACACCTTGGGAAACAGCACCTTGTGTAGATGTGACAAATATATCCTAAACCTGGAGCTACTTGATACGACAAAGACCCATGTATACAAAGAGCATCAAAGCTTGGTACTCGGAACACGCGATGAAACGCAAGTTTATTTAAAATTAAATGAGATTCATTTACCTAATTTTAGTGGATTTAGAGAATGAGAATAAATTCATAGGCCTTTAAGAGAATCTGGCCATGCCTCCGATGTGCAAAATTTCAGCACAGTGCTCCATGGAAATGAAGTGTCTGAGGCTGGAAGGGAGAAGATGTTTCTGAGATGATTGGCCAAATTAAGGAAGAGTTTATGTCTGATCTGTTTACGTTGTTATATTAGTACCCTAGGGATGCTGTAATAGCCATAAACTTGGTGGCCCAATGCTGTGGACATTTCTTCTTTCATAATTCTAGACACTAGAAATCTGAAATCAACATGTCATGAGGGCCATGCTGTCTCTGAAGGCTCTAAGGGAGAATCTTCCCCTTGCTTCATCACCCCTGTGGTTGTTGGAAGTCCTCAGTGGTTCATGGCTTTTAGCTGCACCACTGAATTATCTGCCTTTTCTCCACAGTGCTGTCTTCCCTCTGTGTGTCTGCCTCTGTTTTCAAATCTTCCTCTCCTTATAGAGATGCCAAATGATTTTGGAGCTCATCTTAATCCAGTATGAGCTCATCTTAACTAATTTTAGCTGTAAAGACTTATTTCCAAATAAGTTCACATTATGAGGTTCTGGGGACATGTGAATGTAAGGGGTTGGGGGAGTGCTCCATTCAATCCAATATAGTTGCTGGACTGCTTTATTTAGAAATATGGTTGGTTGAATGACTCTTAGCCATGACCAACAAGAGAACTGCAGCTGCCTATAAGTCCACAAAGAAGTCTCAGGGAATAATCCAGAGTTAGACTCTCAGAATTGCACCAGGGAGCAGAATCAAATGGGAAAAGCAATCAGATAGCTGTAAAATACCAGTAAGTCAAAATGGCTATGTGAATATTAGCATTGTGTATCATTCCTCACTACTTTTTAATATTCTTGGGGTTTGTGTTTGCTTGTAAAACCAATCTGTTTGCAAGAAGCATTGCTTCTTTACATACGCTCGTTCATATGCTCCATCTTCCTAAGTAGCCACCCCTCTCTCTTTATTCTCTAGTGATAGGACCTGCCTATACCTACTGTGTACACCAGACAGCTGTTTCCTGTCTTGGAACCTTCGGGGTTCCCAGGGGGACAGCCTGAACACTTTCCCCTGCCCCCCCTCCCGCATGCCTTTCTTGGGCTTGCTTATCCTTCTCGGTTGGCACCTCCTGAAGAATGACTCCCTAGGCACCGTGCTCACCTTTATTCTGAGCTGGGCATCCTTCCTCCCATCTTCTATATTGCTTAATGCAAAACACTCTCTTTGCACTTACCAAAAACAGCTTGATAATTACCTGTTAATGTATCTGCTTTCTGCCAGCACACTGGGAGTTTTGGGATGGCTGAGAAGGTATGGCCAGCACTTAGAAGGTTCAGAAAACTGTAGGCAAATAAAAAAGTAAATAATTGACTGAGGGCCAGACAAAGGCTAAGAACCTACTAGGAAGGGATAAGGCACTAAGTGTGACCTCAGAGAGCTTGCATGGATGATAGGTGATAGGTGATGTGCCTACAAACCATGTTTTGAGACAGTCTGCAGTGCCAGAGGCGAGGCAAAATGGAATAGATTAGGAAATTAGCAGATTGAGTAATTATTCCAACTGTGGGATGATCTTCTGAGATGTCATGGCAGGTATGGTATGGTATTCAAGTTGGGCATTGAAGAATAGCTATTTTCTGCAGAGAAAGCTCAGTGGGGCTGGAGAATAGTAAAGGGGGGGGATTTTTAAGGCAGAAGGAAATAAACATGACTGAAGGCAGGAAGGTGTGCAAGTCCAGGACCCATTGGAAAACAGTCAATAATTCAACTTCGATGCAGGGCTGCTGACATGATGAGATTGCTGTGGCAAAACAAGTTGACAGGAATTAGATGGCAGAGGCCTTGGGTGGCGGCGCAAAGAGACTTTGCATGAGCATAATAGCGGAAGGGTGTGTTCAGACCTCTCTCTGCCTTGGTGTAGTGAGTCCTACTCCCCAGTCACACCTGGCTCTGAAGAAGCGAGTGCGGGAGTGAGTGGAGAGTGTAAGGATAACACAACACAGAGGGACCAGCCATGACGGGAAAACGGACAGGAGGAAAAACATGATATAAACAAAAGAACAGCAGTGTGTTTTAGGAGGGAGTGGGTGACCAGATCGAGGGCAATCTGATGGAAGCAAGTGGAAACTAGACCTTCAAGTAAGCTAAGATGGAGGAGGAAGCGAATGAAAAAGTGTGTCCTTATGTTTCTCTGGGAGACTGCTTTCATGCCGCAGCCAGGATGAACTGAACACTCACGTGTTTTCCAACTGCATCTTATTTACGATGTTTTAACAGAGTGCTCTCAAACTGTCGTCTGCAGAAGGAGGTGTTTTGCAAACTGTTGACTGCCCACTTGTAAGGGCAAAGCACAGAAATTGAGCATAAGCGGGGCACTTGGGCGGCTCAGTTGTTTGGGCGTCCGACTTCTGCTCAGGTTATGATCTCACAGTCCATGAGGTCCAGCCCCACATCGGGCTCTGTGCTGACAACTCGGAGCCTGGAGCCTGTTTCGGATTCTGTGTCTCCCTCTTTCTCTGCCCCTCCCCTGCACAAGCTCTGTCTCTGTCTTTCTCAAAAATAAGTAATCATTGAAAAAAAATTTTTAAAGAATTTGAGCATAAGCATTTAAAAACTGTTGCAACAATTTGATATCATTACAACTTTAAGTGCTATTTTTATTATATAAAAGTATCTGTGTACAATGCATTGGAAATTAAAACAACAAAACTGATCCTTCACCGTAGATAGTTTGAGAAGCACTGTTCGATAAAACCAGTCATTCTCCCTAAAATAAAGGGTAGTTTATGTGTCTGCTCCTCCAATAGCTTGTCAGTTCTCTGTAGAAGATAGAAGAATGTGTTTGAATCCTTTATAAACCTTCAACTTTAAGCATGGGAGAGAGCACAACACTCACGATCGAGAAATAATTAGGGTGAAATTGATCTTGATAACAAGTCAGTCATTTTTTTTTTCTTTTTGTTTCGCTTCTTTTTTTTTTTTTTTTTTTTTTTTTTTGCTGTTGAGAGGTAGTATCAGGTTGGCTATTTGGGGTAAAAGTCATAGAACTAGAATTTAGGAAATAGGAATAGACACAAGCAAGAATAAATCCAAATACATAAAATGTAAGCAGGCAAGAGAAAATTCACAGTAGATGCCCCAAAAGAGGGACGAAGAGTGAAAGGCAGCTAGAAAAGGTGAACAGTGGTATGCTTCAAACTTTGGGGAAAATGGGCTCAAGAAGAATGGGCTCACAATGTGGATAGAGAAGAGAGGCTAAAACCGAAACTGTCTTCAAAATCACAGCGCATAGTGAGGTCCAAATGGTGAACGCATTTCCCTTCTGAGACTTTTGCTTTCTGTAGAATCAGAAAACTACTTCTGGTTTCCAAGATCCTAAGCATGAACCATCCCCAGTAGGCAACCCAGTGTCCTTGACCCAACAAAACTCTGCTGCCGGTGATAACTTAACCTAAGAAAAACAGATGATTACCAATTTCACTGCAACACACTGCGTGCTGTTGACAGACTGAAGCCGTTCTGGACTAAGGGTCTGCTACAGGACTGTGCAAGCTTTTGCGGTTACACTTGATCTACCTAAAGAATTTCAATTAGTTTCCATCTGTGAAATATAAAACTGCATTCTTCTGAATGCCCTGAGCACTTTCTAAGCACCAGGCTATGTTGCCAAAGTGACAATTTGCAAGGAATCTAGGCCATATTTCAGAGAATCAGAATCTGGTCAAACTTGAAAGGATGTTAATGACAATCTCCCCAAGCTTTCATTTTATAGAAAGGGTAAGAAAGGCACAAAATAGTAAATTGACTAGTTCAAGCTCATGTGATGAGTTATTTCAGACCAACTGGAATAAAGTTTTCGGTCTTCAAAACCCTAAACACTTTTCAGTATCTTCAGTTCTTCTCTGTCAACTATACAATCATTGCATTATGGATTTCCCATTAGGAAAAAAAAATATTCTCTCAAACCCCACAACCAGTTGATTGTTTTGGAAAAAACAAACAAACAATTCTTATGTGTGATTCTTGTCGCTGACCATTAACCACAGAGCACCTTCCTGCGTTTCAAGATATTGTAGCATTTCATGGTGATTAAAAAAGGAAATACTAGGAAATAGGAATTAACATTTGCCAAATAAAATTCATAAAACTAAAGCAACCTTTCCAACAAAGAAAGCCTTGCAAATTATTTAGATGTTTCAAGGACATTTTGGACTCTTGTGTTCTTCAAGCACGGACCTTAGGGTTCTAATTGTTTCGCCAAAATCCTCTACGATCACCAAAAACTTGTTAGGAGGCAAGAGACTGGATTTTTGACTACACAGCCTTGCAAATCTCATCCTCACAGTGAAGTTCATGGTGCTTACCTTCTATAACTCTTGTAAAGATGACTTAAAGTAATACATGGACGATGCAAGTCATGATGCCCTGGTCATGATAAGCACTCCATACATGTTAACCACTCATCATAATCAGGAGATGGCTTTGTCAGGGATGTTGCAGGGAGGTTTCTGTATGGTGGTGGGGTGGATTGGACTTGAAAGTGAGGAAGATCTTTTCTGTTTCTGAGATTCTGTGATTCTGGTGGTCCTTTCTAGCTGTGGCAAGTTGACTGAGTCTGTGTTTCCCTCTCCGGCTAAATCCTGCTTTTAAGTACCTTCTTCTAATACTAATTAATCAATGGACCCCACAATGTTTGCATCTCTGTTTTTAGTTTAAGGCGCTCAGTCATTACTGGAAGGGAAGGAAACTCATTCAGAGTGAGCATCTACTGTGAGTGCCATGTTCATCATTCATGTTACTTAATCCATCCAGCATCCTACAGGGGAAATAGTGTCACTTCTTTTTATAGATGAGGAATAAACTCTCAGATATATTAGGTGAGTCATCCAAAGTGCAGGATGGAGTGAATGTATAATTCATTGTGCAAACCAGGACACTTTGAAGAGTTAAAGGGGGCACTATTAATTATTCTGGGTCAATAATTATAAATTAGGACTTTTCCCAGGTAAAGTGGGACAAGTGATCTCTCTCCCCTGTGAATAAGTTATAGAGCCAGAATCAAAACACAAGACAATCTCTAATATCCTGTGTTTAACTATAGTTATGTTAAAAACACCTTCCTTGTTACCATTTTATTATGTTGGGCTGAGGCCACTGTCCGAGTATAAGTGAAAACTGGGGCACATATGAGAACCTGCTGACCTGAGATAGATAAGAAAGGAGTCATTGACACTTATGGCATTTGGTTGGTAATTTGTCCTTTTACCAAAAGCTAAATATTTATTGAGACCATAGGACATGCCAAGCACTTTTCTGCATGCTTTGCATATATTTTCAGATTTAAACTATGCTGTGAGGCAGGTGCTGTTTATCCATTTTACAGATCAGGAAACTGAGGCACAGAGGGGATGATTTCCTTTCCTGAGATCTTTCATATGCAAAGCAGGCAGATACGTTTCTTTTGGCTACTGGAAGGAATGACCACAACCATAGTGATTTAAAGTGACACAAATTTATTCTCATACATAGTTCTGGTGGTCAGAAGTCTAAAATGGGTTGACAGGGCTGATTCCTAATGGAAGCTCTCAGAGAGAATCTGTTTCTTTGTCTTTTCTAGAGTCTGGAGGCCTCCTATGGTCCTTGGCTCATGGACTTTTTCTCCAATTTCAAAGCCAGTAGCATAGCATCTTCCTCTCTCTCTTTCTCTCTCCCTCTATGCTTCTTTCATCATAATGTCTTTTTATGACCTTGACCCTCCTGCCTTCCTCTCATAAGGACTTTTCTGATTCCATTGGACCCACTGAATAATCCAGGATAAGTTCCCCATCTCAAGGTACTTAATGTAGTTATACTAGTAAAGTTGCTTTTACTACATAAGATAACATATAGTATTCTGCCTTCCACAGCAGGGTTCAAGCCCTTCTGCCTTCCTTAAATCACTGTAACATAGTGTCTGAAAATTCATAAATAATTTAACTTGAGAATGTGTTATATGCCAAGTACTTGCCTCATGTTTTATAGGAATTGAAAAAAAAATACGATGATCCCACTCTTATGTGCAATGCTGGCATTAAAAAATATTCAATCACTGTAAAAAATTGTGTTATGTTCTATAAAGTATGTGTGCTATGAAAAAGGACAATGAAGACAAGAAAGGATCCATGTTACAAATTAGAAGTTAAGGAAAACTTCTGTAAGGAAGAGACATTTAAGCAAAACCCAAAAGGTGAAAAATATTTGCATAGATGTGTTCGTATAAATAATACTCGAAAAAAAATTTAGAGAGTATTTACATTTGGTTATGTTAAGAGATTAAATCAAGGAAGTGATTGCATCCTTCTTTCTGTGTTTTTGTTTCCTCTTAATTTTCCAAAATTTCTAAATTGATTAACTTTAAAAAATTTTTTTTAATGTTTATTTGTTTTTTGAGACAGACAGAGCATTAACGGCAGAAGGGCAGAGAGAAAGGGAGACACAGAATCCGAAGCAGGCTCCAGGCTCTGAGCTGTCAGCACAGAGCCCAGTGTGGGGCTTGAACTCATGGACTGTGAGATCATGACCTGAGTTGAAGTTGGATGCTTAACGGACTGAGCCACTCAGGCGCCCCCAAATTGATTAACTTTTAAATGAGAAGTATTACCTGTAAGTTAAAAAAATTGAAAGAAACTTTAGTTTATGAAAGATGTGGCTACTGTGTTGCTTTTTAAGACTGAATCTATAGAAAATATCCTCAATCATCTATGAACATAGACACTCAGCCTATTTCTAAACTGCCTCTCATTCAAATACATTCACGTTTCTTTAAGACCAATACTTCCTTAGATTATGCATTTCTCTTTTTATTCAACATTGTGCTACCGTGAAAGAAAGTATGAGGTCAACACTCTAAAATACAACAAAAATTGAAAAATATTTGAGATGTTTTTAAACATTTATTTCTCACATTATGGTGTATTAATTTCAAGCTTGCTTATATTTGTAGTATGGAATGGACACTTCTGATACTAGAATCCATTCTAGTCACTTCTATTGCTCTAAGAAACATGCTTAGTCTATATTTGGAACAACTGACTCAATAGAAAAAAGAAACAGGCCTCTCTCATTAATGTTTGAGCTGATAGATGCGTCCAAATGCTGGTCAGCTTTCCACTGAATGTTACCATGGGCAACGGTTTTAAGAACTTCATAGGAATACAAGAGAAGAGGAAAAATAAATACTGTATGAACATTCAGCTGTGTGGCCATGTCCATTTTATTCATGTGGCTGTTTATATTTAGATCTTAACATTTTGTTGATTTATTTCTCTGAGCCCTTATCCATTCTTCTCTGGAATACTGAAATGCATACCTAATTGGCTTCACTCCCCATTGCTCCTTCTCCCATCCCAGTCTTTCTGCCCACTGCTCTCAGAGTAATCTGCCACATTCTCTCACCGCATCCCTCCCTGCTCTAAAAGTCAATGTAATGCTACAGCTATTTACTATGTGACGGGCATTATGCTGGGGCTCACGAGTCTGCCCACATGAGTAAGAAATAGCTTCTTCCCCCAAGAAAACTCAAGGAGTTTTCATTTACAATCTAGTGAAAGAAAGAAACATTTGAACAATGAGCTCTAAGACAGAGCTGGGTAACATCAATGACAAGTGTAGTCTACGGAGCAGGTTTTAAGAGCACAGTGAGATGAATAATGAATTATCTCAAAGCCCAAGCTCTAGCTAATTAGAGTATCTCTCAGAGCCCTTTGTTTTCTAGTTCAGATCATTCTAGATTTAGCCCATCTTTTGCCTTCATGAACTTTCGTCTCTACCTTGGCCTTCTCCATGAGCTACTAAAGACTTTTTTTTCCATGAGGACTTTTGTTAAAGGCAAGTTTAAGAAAATTCACATCATACCAGTTTAAATAAAAATGATAACATATTACGTACCTGGAAAGTTTAGAGATACTTCTATACTTTTAGAAACTATCTAAAAGTGAAGCTTCAGGTAAAGTTTAATCCAGCAAGTAAAATGATATCGCATGAGTCTTGGCTTGCCTCTCCTTTCCTATGCCTTTCAGGCTGAGGACCTCTGGCCATTCTGGGCTCAGCCTCAAGTTGCAGCCAAGGGGCTTAGTGCTGGAAAGAAGGAAAAGTTTTATTTCCTAGGAGTCTAACACAGTCTTTGAGTCTTATTCTCATTGCCTGGAATTGAGCTGCAGCACCATTCATGAATCCAGTTATCCTCACTGGAGCATTGTATCAATTATCTTAACCCAGTTTGGGCCCATCCCTAGAGTTGGTGGTGGTGTCATCTGTTAGCTGCATAGTGAAAATGGGGGAGGAGCACTTACCTAAAGGGAGAGTGTGGTAGTGATTTGCGAAAAGATGGGTGAATAAACTGGATGGAAAAATGCATAAACAAGAAGGAAATTAATGAATTAAAAACTCAGTAAACAGTAACTTTTTGAGCCCTCATGATTCTTGGATAATATTTTCCATAATGTCTTCCTATGCTGTTGAAGGAATCTTGAATTCAAACATTGTTTCCTTTCATCAAGTTTGTCTTATATGTTGCGTTTTCCCAACAAAACCTGGCATAATATTTTGCACAGAACAAGCACTCAATATGCTTGTTAGCATTCTTCAATTCAAAAGTTTTCACTCTACCATTCTACTGAAATATTTTTCTTAGAATTTGACCAATGTTCTCTCCGATTTTAAAACAAAAGTTTCTTCCATGTTTTTTTTTTTTTTTTTTCATGGCTTCATTTCTTTTTGGCTCATTTATTTTTAGCACTGAGTAATATTCCATTGTCTGGGACTTATCCATTCACCTACTGAAGGACTTCTTGGTCATTTCCAAATTTTGGCAGTTATGAGTAATGCTGCTATACACATCCATGTGCAGGTTTTTGTGTAAGATTTCAACTCCTTTGGGTCCATGCCAAGGGACGTGATTGCTGTATAATCTGGTAAGAATGTTTAATTTTCTAAGAAACTACCAGACTCTTTCAAACTAGCTGTACATTTTGTATCCCCACCAACAATGAATGAGAATTCCCGATGCTCCACATTCTCACCTTTGCTTGGTGTTGCCAATCTAACTACGGTTTTTTGAAACCAGTTCAACTCATTAATGAGAAATCATGTTTCTAGAACTCCTAAAAATACTGTCAAGATTTGCAGTAGCTATATCTGGAATTTTAACTCCTGACTTGGATCCTTCAAACACGAACCTGCTATAGGGTGAAAATTAAAGTTAACTCTCATACATACATACATTTTATTGAGACATTTTAAAATAAATTGTAAAAAATATATATAACAGAAATCCTAAATTTAGGTCCTTCTCAAGGTTTTCAGTGAGAGAAACACTAACTGAGCCCAGAGATTTTTGTCTTGAATTCCATGGAGACTAATTCATAGGCCTCAGGGCATCTGAAAATTCCCTGTCATTGTATGAAAACTTGTATGTGTGCCTTTTTCTAAGAAGATAGTTCAGAGGTTTCTTTGTTTTCCTAGCAGTGCCAATGCCCTATTAGAGGTAAAGAACAAATTCTCTATCACAGATATGAAAATACTCATTCATTCACACAGGAAATAAGCATTGAATGCCTTCTATATGTCAGGCATTATTCCAGGACCTGGGAATACAATGGTGAACACAGTTGAACAAAGTCCCTATAACTGTGGAAAGATGAATACAGGAACTAGAAAGTAAAGACAACTGTTGGTATCATACAGAATTTGAGGGACTGAAAATTCTACCACGAATCAAACAATCAATCAATCTATCTACCTATTATCTATCTATCTATCTATCTATCTATCTATTTATCTATCTATCTATCATCTATCTGTCTATACAAAGTGTGAGTAACCAAAGCTACTTTGGATACAGTGAGTAACATTAAGTGAACTAATATTACCCACTTCTGGAACAATCCGAAATCTGCAATATCAACCTGTCTTTTCTTCTAGTGGGCTATCCCAGTCACACAAATTTGTAACAGCCTGCTGGACCATCAGGTGTATGTCACATCGACTTCTGTAAATCAGAGTTTCCCAGAACATGCTTAACATTTTCCTCTCATGACCCCCTTCCATGCCTTTGACCCAGCCCAAGCCCATTTTTATTACTTTGCACCCTATTTTTATTTACATGACCCCCCAAGTCCCAACCCACTTAAACTCAATTCCTCAAAACGTATTTTGTTCACTTTCTGCCCCCCCCCCAGTCCTATGCAATCACTTTCCAAGTCTAGCTCAATGGTCTCTCAATCCCAAATGTGCGTTTCAAACGTGCGCTCTAAAAGTTGTGTTCTAGTTACGTTATATACTATAAAATGTTTGTTCCATGGTAGTTTCTCAAATTGACCCCTTCTGGACTTAATGTGCCTGCACTCTGCGCCCCATCCTGCCTTTAACACATACCCCTAACCGCTCCCAAAGCTAAACCCTTTCTGTGGGCTCTCTGAAGACTTCTCTGATGTTGTTCTCGGTAGTCGCCCTTTTGCACCTTTGACAATAAAATGACTGTGAAGGGATAGTCGCCTTTATAATTATTATTGAGCATTTATCATGAATTTGACGCTGAGCTAAGAAAGTACATTGCATTTATGAAGGGGAGTTCAGGTAACACAGTGCTAAGAATTTGGGCTTTGAATCCTGGCTCTGTAGCCTATTTAATGCAGGCAAGATGCTTAAATGGTACACCTCAGTTTCTTGCTCGACTGAATGAGAGACAATGACAGCCAATTCATAGGTTGTGGTGAGGAGTGGTTAAGATCATGTAGCCTCACGCCCTGCCTGGTGTACGGTAATCAGTCAGTGAATGTTGATTGTTAGTATCGTCATTAAAATTCATGACAAGTATTCAGAATAGTTATTATTGTCTCTCTTCCTGCTTGAGACTTACTGGAAAGATAAATACTGCATATTCTTCTGGTAGATGGCCTCCTTCACATTTCCGCAAGTGGGAAATCTTTGCATGTTCCTTGCAACCTTCTCCACAAAGGTTTTAATTGATTTCCCTCCCTTAAATATCATTATTCGTTATTTATACCTGATCTATGCTATTCTTCACATAAGAGGGATATGTGTCTGTGCGTTTTATCTTCCTCGGATAGTAATTCCTTTGGGAGCATGTACTAGAATTAAAGAAGCTTGAGGGCTTCAAGCTAAAGGGCTTGAGATAAAAGGAACTGGTTTTGAAGTCTGGCTCTGCCATTTCTCAGCAAATTGCTCAGTCTCTCTGTTCCTCAGTTTTCTAATCTCTAGAATGGGAACACAAATGTTTCCTTCGGGCATGTTTGTGAAAATTAAATAAGCCAGTGGAGGAAGAGCACCGGGTACAGTGTCTGACATGCGGGCAGGGTTCCGTTCAGAATAAATTCTCCTCTTACAGTGTCCTCAAGAGGATACAGTCCTTAGCCTCCTATTCTCCACAGCAGTCAGCACACTTTCTTGCAAATATTTGGTGCTGAGAAAATTTCCAAAACACTGAATTACTGTTGCATCTGGTGATAGCAAATGGCAATATCAACAGTGAGGACACATCACAATATAAATATACTAGTGAGTATATGGTTACTATAAAGTTATCTTCTTCTTATGATGTAATAACTGCATATCAGAATTATCCCTGGGGTTATTCTTACAATAACTCTCACAAACCACTAGTCTGGAGAACTCGTTTTTGTGAAATCGTCACCGCCGTGAAATGACCTCACTCGTCTCTGCATTCGTCACACTTTGGAGGTGCCTTGGTCACAGACTTTAACCCTTGTGTTGTACTTGTTACTTTACATTTCCATTTTTCCTACTGACCTGTGATCCCTCAAGGAGGGGCTCCCCTCTTACTTGTCTTTCATCCCTAGTCTCTGACACAGCATCTCGTCTGGAGAATGTGCCAGGCCACACGGCTTGGTCCTCAAGGAACTGACGAGATAGAGGATGATGATGAAGTGTAATCATGCTCCCTCCTGCATGAGGGTCCAGGTGAGCACAGAGGAAGAGCCTCCATAGAGGGAAGGATCCCACGGAGGCTTTCTGAGGAAATGAAGCATTCACTAAGTTTCAAAAAAAAATGAGAGAGAAGAAAGCACTAATAAAAGAACACTCATTTGGTGGAATGAATGAATGTGTCTTTTAGTTAAATCTCAAAGAAATGTAGCTTATAACATTGACTACTGGACTGAACCATGAAAAGCCTCGCGTTTTTTATTACCACAAAGCTGCACCATTTGCTAATTGAATTATGTTCATTAATCGGAAAAAAAATACACCAACGAAATGAAGAGACTTTATAAGCCATGCTTTATAAATCAGATCCTTTTAAACTCCTCCAAGATGTGTCACTGTTTCAAGCCCATCCTTGAAATGATCGAATAGGTCTCCCTGAAGATCTCCAAAAGCATGCCAGAACGAAGATAATACACTCTGTTATCACTCAGTTAATTTGTGAACGTGAGTAATTAGAGAAATTGGCTGTCAATACGTACCTGTAGGACTGAGCTCTATTACAATCCTGTGGGTAATGGCTGCAAGCACTCATTGCTTGGCTATCAGCACAGACTTTTCTTGCAGATACTGGGAGGCTGGTGCTCTTGGGACTTATAACAGAAGGTTGCAAGGTAAATACTATAAATCTTCTGAAAAAGTCCACCCAGCGCATTTGCTAAAAATTAGCCCTGGGGCACTGGACAGACTATGTAAATGAATCACGTCCTGCTTGTCTGTCTCCAAAGCTCAGCCTCCGTGTATGCAAATGGATGATAATAAATGAGAAAAACAGCATGAAGAAAGTAACAAGGATAGACTGTAGAAGACAGGGGCTTAGATATATTTTTTATATGTAAAGTAGTTTTTGCGTACGTACCTAGATGTATCTGAATAGTACAAGGTAGTCAAGTTTTGAACTATGGAAGATAAATTTGTATAAAATGGTAAAAACGTATGTCTCAGCTTTAAGATATGAGGATAAAATGCTGTATCATTTTTCTATATATAGGTGAGAAGAGGAAGTCTATTCATGCAACACAACTAATCCAATTGTATCAATTGGAACAACAATCATCAAAAATCTTTATTTTAGGTACTAAACATAGAAAATTATATAAGACAAAAGATCCTCATTCATATGGAAGTTAGGAGTAAAGGAGATGGTCAGATAAACTCACCGCTCATTACACAGTGTAAAAAGCACAACAAAAGAAGCGGGAGCCAGGAGCAGAGTCAAACTGATGAGGATGAAGGTAGGACTTCTTGCAGGAGATGACATCTGAGCTGGGATTCATGACTTTTAATGTGGCACATACTGTGTATCGTTCCAGATCTAAAGAGACAATGAGTTAGTTGTTGACATTTTTACATTTTCACCAAGTAAACACTAACAGCCAGGCACAGTGAAATGTTTTACCTGTTTTTTTTTTTTTTTTTTTCTTCATGGCTAAAGAGAGAGTATACATCAGCATTCCCACCTTATAGATAGAAACACCGCGGCACAAGAAGAACATAAATCAATTATACTCAATCGTAAGTTTCAGGGTCAGGATTCAGATCCAGGTCCTTGTAAATAAATGCAACACCTGTGTTGTAAGGCACCTGTGCGGGGACATCAGAACTTTCCAGAGGAGAAAGTAGACGTAAACTGGAAAAGTCAAAGGTTTCTTGGAAGTGTGAAATGGGACTGGCTCCTGGCAGATGGAAGGATTAGGAAGGCAGAGTGTGATGGGGGAGGGCATTTTGTGTGGAATGGTGAGCCCGTTGAAGACATGGTTTACTCTTGTATGGGCCAAACCAGTTCCCTCTGATTCTCTGATTGTTTAGACTCTTAGTGGCTTGATCTTGCCAATTCTTCCCAACTTCCAGTTCTTCCACACTTGGTTTGGATAGCATTTCAGCACTCCAGTGCCGGGATTGTCCCCACTCTACCCCATGTGTTCTAGGATAATATATGGCGATCATACCGTCCTCCGTGGCTGAAGCAGCTGAGAAACAATGATTCTTACTTGATTCTGACCTTGCTGAGAACCAAAGCCATTGTAAGCTTAGTTCACTGTAGTTATATACTCTCTCTTCCTATGCCAGGGTTGCTCAACTGTTTTTGTTATTGTTCTATTAAAATGCCTTTTGAGAATTTTTTGTCTAATCACCACTGATTAAATTTTAATACCCAGATATGTTGTATATTTAGGTATTACATGCAAATCTGTGCTTTATGCATAAAACGAGTAAGATTTTTTTTGTCATGAACCAATTTTCGTCCCCTTGGGACTGATAAAGCCCCTGATGATAATGAATGTCTTATGCTATGCCTTGTTCCCTATTTTGCATTCTGATCTTTTGGGGACAAGGAGAATGATGAAAACAGACAATCTGGAATCAAACTACCTTCCAAGACAGGTTACCTAACCTTCCTTCATGCAAATTTCTTCTGTGAAAAATGGTAATAATAATATGTACCTAGGGAAGTTTTATTAACAGATTAAATGAGATAATCAGAAACAAAGACATAATAGGAACTTAGAAAATACAACTTTCTCCCCTTTCCAATGCATAGTTTCTTTCAAACTCTGCCTTTATACTGCATTTTTTCATCTGCTGATTTGCTCTTTTGTTCAAGAGGATAGAAGTAAGGAGGCAGAATAACCCCAGAAGGACTTAGGACATGGAAGAAATAGAAAAAGCCTCACCGGGGAAATTTACAGAGCAGGTGTACTGTCACAGTTGTCTGAAGAGGGAGAGTCAGGAGTCCTCTCTCTACACTGATGGGCAGGTACCTTTATCAGGAAGGTGTGTTCCTCCCGGAAGTGAACTCTCACTTTTATTAACCCTGCCTTGGAGGAGAAGCTCTCCACTGCTGTGTGGTGAAGAAGAGAACAGTATTTGAAGAAAATCTAGGCAGAAGTTAACTGTGCTGTTTGTGCTCTGACCTGGCCAAGTATTTAAATGCTTCCTGATCTATAAACTGGCTTTAAAATGAATACCTGAGTTAGAGGATTATTTTGAAAATTAAATAAAATAATACCCATTACAATGCCTGGCACATAGTTAGGTGCCCAATATCATTTATGCTGTTTTCTCTCCAAGCAGCTTGGCTCTCTGAAATGCCATAGGGTACAATGATTTCATATACATGAGGGATTAAAAATGTACACTTTATATAATAATAAATGTAAGGATAATAATAGCTTACCCTTCTAGAGTACTTCATAGATATATAATATTTTCTCATTCATATTCTGCAAGAACACTTGGTGAAATAAGTGTGAATGACATTATTATCCCTATTTTAAAAGTCAGAAAACTCAGACATCATGTGACCAACCGAAGGTCATAAAGTAATAGATTATATAGCTGGAATTCAAATCCAATTTCTCTGATTCTAAATCTAGAGCTAAACCTCACTGTTGCTTAAAATTGCTTATAAATCCTCACTTCTCAAGCATGAAATCTAGTGAATTTTTTAAAGTTCTTAAAATCTTTAAGTAGACCTCACTTGTTTCAATTTTAATAATTCTCCATTGGTAAATGTTAAATTTTTGTGCATTTTACGTATGACCCTACCCATAATTTTCATGGAGGTCTCATTAGGTCTTTGAATAATGTTTGAAATTCAGTTTAATTCTCCATTTAAGAAAGGATTTGAGAAAATGGGATCTCTTATCATGGGCTTAAGTTGGAAGGATTGAAAATTGTAACCCTTTCGGCAGGTACTTGGAAGAAATACTGAAAGAAAGGTTTTATAATAATACTTACACAGTTTGGCACATACGATGCAATCTTGGGCAATAATGGTCAAACTGTTTTTTTTATATCACCTAAGTTATTAGATAAAGCCTGTCTCTGTTTCTTGCAAATGTCTTAAAAAATAATTTTACTTTAAAAGCCAGTGGTAATTATTTTCGATAAAACGTCTTCCTTTCTGTGCTTGGATCTATGCAAATAATAGATTTCTAGCTTTCAATCACACTCAGAGCCTGGTTTTAATCTGTGTGTTAACTCTCTAGACAATTTCGATGGTGGAAAATTTCACCAAGGGAGAATGCCTTTCAGAATACTAAATCCCAAGAGCACAACCTGTCCTTCCATATTGGATTTGGCGGTTTTATAAGAGCAGGAGCTGAGTACCGAACTGCTCAGAAATATGTAGAGCAGTGAAAGAAAAGAGGCAACAAATCTTAATGAGCCCACAGTCTTTACCAGGCAGCTAGTCCACTTAAGCTAATTTCCCATTATTCGCAAGTTCTTGAGAGCACTACAACATAGGTTCCTTTATTAATAGCTCTTCTGTCATCCGTTATTTAGGCGTCTTCCATATTAAATCACCAGTGCGTCAGTCCCCTGAAGCAATACACACAAGAGTTTTAAATAACCAATTGACAGGAAGTTGTCAGGAGAAAAGTTTATTTCAACTAGTTAAACATTTCGGCACCAACAATGCTTTGTTTATAGAGAAGACAAAATAGATGAGAAAGTGGTTATTGAACTTTGCTTAATTAGACAAAATCTTGTACTCAAAAATTGCCTTATAAATGATGGAATTGTATTTATTTGGTGGAGGATTAAATTCAATTAGTCATCATGAACCTAAATATAATTTAGTGAAATTTTATCAAGCACCTACTATATTCTCAACACCTACAAGGCAATGATAGGGATATAAATAAAATATAGATTATTTCCCTGACTTTCAAACGTTTACAGTTTTGTTAGGGAACCAAAGTACACATAACACATCCACACCCACACCCCCTATATATATATAAAACATTAATATCTAATAATAAAATAAATCTTATTAGTGATAAAATATACGATAAAGATTTGCATTACTAAAGGATAATTAAAAAGAGTGAGTTTACAGGCACCTGTGTGGCTCAGTTGGTTGAGTGTCCAACTCTCAATTTTGGCTCAGGTCATGATCCCAGAGTCATGGGATTGAGCTCCATGTCAGCGTGGAGCCAGCTTAAGATTCTTTCTCTCTCCCTCTGTCCCTTGCCCCTGCTCGTGCATTCTCTCTCCCTCCCTCTCTCTCTCCCTCTCTCTCTCTCTCAGTCTCTTAAATAAAATTTAAAAAAATTAATGAGTCCAGAACTCATGGTAATTGCAGAAAGCTTTGCAGAAAGCTTTGGTAATTGCAGAAAGAGATCCCACTGGAAAGAAGATAAGCAGAAGAATAGATGAAGACTGTCATCAACCAGAAAAAAAAAAATAAATAAGAATCAAAACACAAGATCAGAGACTGAGCAAGGTCAGCTTATGCAGCTGAGAATGTTGATGTGTTAAGACCCCTGGGAAACATGGTTTGGTGTAAAAGTAACAGAACCAGATTATGAAGAGATTATTCTGTAACTATTTTGGAAAGGATCTACAGATAATGGGGAAATTACCATCTATACTCAAAACCGCCGCGACCCACATTATTCTTAGAGAGTAATATAGCAGCACTGTGTCTGTGGTTGAGAATCATGAGGTCATCAGGAGGGAGGACATTTAGGAAACTGCATAACAATCTAGGAAGAGGGAGAAAAGGTCTTGGCATAGAGAATGGAGGACAAAACGAGAATAAAGAAAAGAGGATGCATCTTACAAATTGTAATTTTTTAATTAGTCCACTTAAGTTGTTAGTAAATACAATTCTTTTAAAAAATAGAAATAATTAAGTGATTGAAATAGGATCTTCCCCTGAAGACATCCTGTCATATAGTTATTTAAGAGGTACATTACCTTAGGAAAACATTACACTGATGATTTACATGGAATAAGGTTAAAAATAATGGATGACACCAGAGAGATTAATAAAAAGACATAAATTTTTTGATGCCTCCATTGCCCGTGAAGTTAGTCTACTCTAGAAGTCTGCCACAAAGTAAATTTCTGTCTGAGTTGTTAGCTAGCCAAAGATTGCTTGATGGTTTGTGATTTACTTACAACAAGGCGTTGTGTGTGTATGTATTAAATTTTTAGTGCACAAATAGCGCGTATTTATTGTGAAAAAGTTAGCAAAGTTTAAAAAGAGAAAAGAAATGAGAAATTCTGCAATCCCACCACCCACAGATAAATATCGTTAACATTTTGGAGTAGTTTGCTCTTGTAGATCTTCTGTGTAATAAATATATTTGCTTGGCTTACCTTTAGTTCTCGTTTTCTCTTTTTGTCTGTCTCTTTTATTTTTATTTTAATTTTTTAAGAGATAGAGACAGAGTGAGCACAAATGGGGGAGGAAGAGAGAATCATTTTTTTAATGTTTATTTTTACCTTCTTTGAGAGAAACAGTGAGTGGGAGAGGGGCATAGAAAGAGGGAGACAGAATCCCAACCAGACTCCTCCATGTCAGCACAGAGCCTGATGTGGGGCTTGAATTCATGAACCATGAGATCATGACCTGAGTGGAAATCAAGAGTCTGATGCTTAACCAACTGAACCATCCAGGCACCCCTGTCTCTTTTATTTTTAAATACACTTATTCTAAATCATCATAACCTATAAAAATAAAATCATCGCATTTCTCTTACTCTCACAATATGGAAACACAGCATCGCTTATTTTCTGTATGGAGTGTCTGGGAGACTTGGAAAGGAAAGAGCATGAGTCTTGCCTTTGTTCAGGGTCTGGGTTGTTTTTGTTTGTTTGTTTGTTTGTTTGTTTGTTTGTTTTTACTTTGGAGGGTGGACTCCTGTATGTGTCCCCTCAGGCATCCAGGAACTGGTTACAATGAAGATGAGGGCCTGGGTGTTATTCCTGAGAGCCACAGGGCCTTGGCATGGAGATGCCTACAGGCAGGTGGTCTGGAATGCACATGTGATGGCTTCCTCCGGACATTCTCACCTGGTCCCTCCTTAGATATTATCTATCCTAGAGGATCATTAACTCCTTATCCCTCTCAAGGAGGACAGTATGAGGCATGGGTAAAGTAGGGTGAGGGTGCAGGTCCTAGCAAGAACAGAAGCAGGAAAAGGAGCAAACACAGATTATTATGGGGTCCTTCAGTTTCCCTGAAAGTTGCAATAGGCTACCATAAACCATGAACATTAGACATATTCAGGAGAGAAATGGGAAGAAGTGGCGACACCAAAATGCACTAAGTCTCCAGGGACGATGAGTCATTAAGGTGGAGAGCTGACTGGCCCTGGTTTCCCAGCTGCACAAGCCCTGTGGGAGTCCCTGCTCCACTTCTTAATAGCTGTGTTGGGAATGTGAGCATATTGCTTAACTTCTCAAAGGACGGTGTTCCCGTCTGTAAAATGTGAATAAAATATCCATCCCATAGGTTTGTTCTAAGGAATAAATCCGATATGTCATGTGCCTGCCACAACACCATCCTTCAAGTCTGAACAATGATGCAGTGCTGATGCAATATAACCGTTAGAGCAGTAAAGCGCATGGGTTTCAGAGCAGGTGAGAGGCAGCTCAAGGTCACATAATTCATCAGTGGCAAAAGTGAGATGTGTGGAGGCCTGGTTCCCAGTCCAGTTCTGTCACTTTAGAAGGAAGCCATTCCATTCCCAACAGATGGAGTGCATGTTGGAGTAAACATTCAGAAAGCCTCGTTATGCCATTTCCCCCAGCTCAGGGAATCGTGGAACCCTGCATCCCAACCGGAAACCTCTCTCCATGAGGTATTCACAACTATTTAAAGCAAAAGAAGAACAACAACGAAAACCCCTCTCAACATAGTCTGTTTGACTGTTAGGAAAGGTCACAGCCACGTAGTATGACTAATTTGGACTGCAATCTTTTAGTTACTGCAGTATCCAGAAATAATTTATTATCCTGACATTAGGTAAAAGAAGGAAGTACAAAACAAATATTGCAACTGGCATTTTATAATATGTCAGTGGAGCAGATCAAAGCGTCCCTATTCTTTATTTTATATCAAGATGAACCTGTTTGGTACCTGTCATGGAGTGAAGCTTATCTAGAGGCAACAGGAAGCAAAGGTTATCTTGAATACAATGGAAAAGGGCAAATGAATGTTAACGTTTAATTAAAGCCACTGGAAAAGAATGGCCAAGTGCAGGTGGGTGCTGGAAAGAATGGTGTGTTGGTGCCTGAAGGAGGCAGGCTGGCTGAGCACCCACCGGGAAAATCTGTATGCAGGCAGTTGAACGGACAGCTCTCTTGGGGTCACTGATGTTACATGGCAATTGTTTGCCTTCCGAAAAGAGCACACAAGAGAAAGAGGCCATTCAGTGTGGTGGTTAGCTGCAAGAGCTTTGAAATCAGACTTCCTGGATTTGAGAAGCAAGGGCTGGGAGCCAGACCACCTGGCCTCAGACACCAGCAGTGACCATTTACCAAATGTGTGACCTCAGGCAAGTCACCGAGTCTCTGTCTCTTACTTTCCTCTTTTATAAAGTGGGGATAAAACTACCTAGTCACAGTAATTAAATATTTAAAAATAAGGTACTATTTATAAAATACAGGGCAAGCTTTACATATAAGTATTTATCAAATACAGTCCTGAGTCCTTGCCCACCATATACTCCTAATAGAAGTTACTTCGACTTCTAAGCCTCAGGCCCCTCATCTGGAAAATGGGTCTAATCACAGTCCCTGGCTTACACAGTTGTGAAAGCTACATGAGATCGGGCACACATACACCTAGCATACAACCATCAAAGACTTATTATCTTGGTTTCTATTTCACCAACTAGACCAGAAGCTCCCTGAAGCAGATGTTCTGTCGTGTTCTTCTTTGGGTCTACTTCAGGGATTTCCTTATTAATGTTTGTAAAATGAGCAAAAAGATATAAAGACCCAGATAAAATACTCTATTTACATGTAATACAGACACATTCGTGCCCAAACTTAGAACATGCCCTCAGAAAAGAATCACATGGACACCCTCTAAGACATACATGGAATTATACTCAGATAATTGTAAAGAAATGAGATTTGATCTAGTAGTCACATAACACACTGATATTTTCTCTTGCATCCTTGACAGATGGTCTCCAACCTCTCTCCAAAACTTCCAACAAACAATCCATAATCATGTCTTTCATGGAGCAAATATATTCCCTTTTCTCTTACATCCCAGTGGAGCTTTTAAAAATAGCTCTCTTTGGTAACCATGAAAAAGTCTCATTATTGCAGTTAGTTTTGAGCCTGTCTCCATCAATGAGTGGTAAGTCCTTTGAGATAGAGGATAAAGGAGCGCCAACTTTCTCATTTTTCTGTCTCCCAGCTGCATATAAAATATTCTTATGCTCCTAGTAGATGTTCAGTAGCTATTAATTTAACAAGTGAATCAAATGATTAGAGATCCCATATGATGTTTCCCTTTCTAAGAATGTAGCTTATTTTAAGTAAAATATCTCCTAAATCCAATCTGCCCTTCTGTTAATGTATTATTTATCATATTTAAAATCTCAAAATCTATAAGCGATCGGTCTTTATTTCCTGACTCAGGGGTCAGGAATTTAGATTTTTTTAATAGCTGACATTTTAATGTTATGGATTATTAGACTTCTAAGGGGAGTCAAAATTGCCTCATCATTTTACATATTGGAAATCCAAAACCAATCATTAGCCAAGCCAGGGTTTAAGCCTGTGTCACATGACTCTTAATCCCACATTTTTTTTCCACCCTACCATTCTGCAAGCACTTTATTATTTAGAAAGTTCCTTTAACCTGCAAAAAGCTATATAGCTTTTTGATCCTTAAATCTATGCGATAGAAACAACACATTATGCTGTTATGTGTCAGAGAGAAGAAAACAAAGTCTAAAAAGGTCCAAGGACATCCTGCCTCAGGGGAGTAGTAAAGCTGTAAGAGTACCCAGATTCAACTCATTTTTTTTTTTCTTTCATGGGAGCAACCAGGAAAATGTACATAAAAAAAAAGGATATATCTTTAAAAATGGGAGAGTGGAGAAAATAAAGGTATATCCAAAGTGGGTGGTGATAGTCAATGTCAAAAGGATTTCCTACCCACTTCCCTCATTAAAACCAATGGGACAATTCTGGGGATTAAAACAACTGAGCTCTGCATGGAAACCAACTGAAGGGTGAGCACAAAGCAAGTTTCCCCCTCACTTAATGCATGAGAATAAACCAATGTTTTCCACCACTGAGGAGCCATCTTGGGATAGAAAACAGGAAAAAAGAGAACTAGCCCTTGCAGAGAGTTGGACTTTGGATAATTTGTCTCAACAAAAAGAGAAAACTGAGATATGTCTAATTAGTAAATTTAAATCAACACACCACCTCTCATTTCCTGCTATCTTTATATCATTTGTGTCATTAAATTACATGAAAATCCTTTAAGACATTCAGGAGAAACACATATGCGGCTGCCTCATGGGTGTAATATTTGGCATAAGGTCCCTAGAAAGATGTGTGCTTACTTACCTTGCTTCCCTGCAGAAGTGGTGTCTGATCCCTGCCTGGGTAGGGCAGTCCCCTACCTTTCGGTCCGCTGCCTTTCAGAGGCAGGAGCTCCAGAGGAAGCGTGCAGGTTCAGCAAGCCGGAGAAGTGTGTCAACCCAGGCAGAAAGAAATCACAACCTTCTTAACGAGGCATTGCAACTTGGTTGTTCTCAGTTGGAATCAAAGGAGAGTAAGCTGGAGTTGTCTTGTAGATGCTGAATAATTAGTGACTCTGAGGAATAAAATAAAACCATGATTATGGCTCTTTTCTTCCATTTCTGGAATGATCCCATTTATTGCAATGCTTCTCCTTCCTGCAAATCAGCTAGTCAGTAAACATCATCTGAAGACCCACAGGCACCATGATTTTGAGGGGTCTCTTCTGGTCTCTTCCTGCTGTGCCCCTACCTATAGGACCAAGGACACCTGATCACCTGAGCCCACACTCTGCCTTCTGTTCCGCATTCTGAGCACCCAGGACCTCAGAATCACTGAGGTAGCTAAATGGCCCAAGTCTGTTTTCAGGGCCTGCATGAGCCGCTCTCCTGAGTTCAACTTATGAATGGCGGACTGCACAAGGGTATGTGCAATTCTAGCCTGGAAGAAGAGCCACTGTTGGTGAGTTCACAGAGGGTGTGGAGTGAGATTGGACTTATGGCCCGGAGTATCCACACATATGCATGCAGGGCCCCTTACTGTGCAGGACTGAACTAGGGATGTGACTAGAAGAGAGCAGACCATCAGCCAAGAACTTCCACGTGTATTCTTGTCGTGGCCCACCAATGAGACAAGTGGGCCCAGCAGCTTTTTTACATTTTCTATTTAGTTCCTTGGTTTTCTATTTAGTGACGTATCAAGCACCTTCACGAAGTTGTAGGGAGGTACTGGCAAGCAGGGCAGTAACCTGGCCCATTATAGGATTTATAAGTCGATGTGTGTGAATTCATTAAAGTCCTGGAAGCATGAACGAATATGATGGAAGAAGCAATGTAAACAAGTGGGAAGAACGGGGTTCGAATGAAACAGATCGACACCCAGGTTCTGACCTGCCACTTCTTACATTGGGGACCTTGTGAAAATTACTTAACCTCTCTGAATCATGGCTCCAAATGCTGACTCTAGATTTCGGTTCAGGTCATGATCTCATGGTTTGTGAGATCGAGCCCTGTGTCAGGCTCTGCACTAACAGCACAGAACCTGCTTGGGATTCTCTCTCTCTGCCCCTCCCCTTCTCTCTCTCTCTCTCTCTCTCTCTCTCTCTCTTTCTCTATCTGGGGGGAAAAAAACCTTTAAATAAATAAATAAATAAATAAATAGGGCTTTAAATTTTACCTACCTTCTAAGATTATAGTGGCAGGAATAGATGTGAATACAATACATTAGGATACTTCACCTGCACAGTAAGCATTTTATAAAGGTAGTGATTTTGTAAGTGTGAAGGGTAATAAGAAAATAAAGTTTGCAACACAGAGAAGACCTAGGATGCAGTGGGGATAATTGATCTCAGAAAGGTTTAGATTAATTGGAAGATGATATCTACTGAAGGTCAAACACAATAGATATTTCTGTTTTGAGAAAACTAATTTGCCTAAACATTCAGTAAAAAGTATTTTACCCATTTTAAAAGACTATAATGAATGGACAGTGGATGCTTACAATTCAGAGTGCAGCTGTACAATCAATGAAAGTGTGTGAGCACTTAGGGGTCCTGAAGGCATCACTTCTAAATTCTTCTCTGACACTTAATCATGTGTTCCGGCCCTTTTTGTGTATCTTTCTCTTTCATTACCCTTTACTTGTTGTCCTTTTAACTTGAATGTTTTTAAAGCATGTCAACCTCTGGACTGCAGCAATTAAAAGATGTGGGTTAACTGACACAAATTAGTGCCTCAGGTTAAAAGCATGTCGGGCAAGAATAGACATTGCTAGAATAGAAGGCTTCATGAAGTCATATTTGGAAACTATCATATAGGCATAGGCAGTCTTATGTAAATCCTCAAAACATATTCTCTAATAAAAAGGTGTGACATAATAAAAATTTACAGGAGAAGAGTATAAAGAAAGTACGTATTTGGAATGAGAAAGATCAGGTTTCTATACAGTTCCACATATCATTGTTAATAATTCCTTTAAAAATTTTTCTCAAGATGGGGTGCCCCGGATGGTTCAGTTGATTGAATGGCCGACTTCAGCTCAGGTCATGATCTCACAATTCATGAGTTCGAGCCCAGCTCGCTGCTGTCAGCTCAGAGCTGGCTTCAGATCTTGTCTCTTTCTCTCTGCCCCTCCCGCGCTCACATTCACGCTCTCTTAAAAATGAATAAACATTAAAAAATAATAATGAAAAAATAAAAATTAAAAAATTTGCCAGAATATCTTGACGTATTAAATGAAGTGGTTGAAATTGATTCCTTACTCTAAGGTTTGAAGCAACATATTGAGGTTTTCTTTCCTAATTAGTGAGACTCAAGCATATTTGTGTTCCTGGGATCATCAAATCCAAAGTTCAGATATCTTTAGAATTGTGAATAAGTAACCTAAAGGAAAATGTTCAGAAAAATATAGATTGCTTATATAGGTTTTTGTTTCTAATGGGTGAGATAGTCATAGTTCAATTTATATTTTTGGAATATTTATTAAGCATCTAGTATGTGTCACGCATTTGAATTCATGCTCTCCCAGACCTTTCTATGGCTTTCTTGCATGACTCCTCTTTAATATGTAAGTACAATAAAGTCATATAATTTGCATATCAATCAAACTAAATTAGTATCAGATCTAGATTCGATGTCATTGGTCTGGTTGTAAATCTCAACATGGAAAAAAATCTGAGAATTGAGAGAATTTTCTATCTCAGAGGGTCATCTATCTCAAAGGTTTTAGAAGATCTAAATATGTGATGGAATGCAACATATTGCACTGGAATCAAAATAATTTTTAAGGGGTTCCTGGGTGGTTTATTTAGTTAAATGACCAACTCTTGTTCTCAGCTCAGGTCATGATCTTACAGTTGGTGAGTTCAAGCCCCACATATGGCTACATGTTGTCAGTGCAGAGCCTGCTTGGGATTCTCTCTCTCTGTCTGTCCCCCACTAACACACTCTCTAGCTCTCTTTCTCTCAAAATAAATAAATAAACTTAAAAAATAAGTTTTAAATGATGAAGGCATGGATAGAGCACTATAAAATGTTTTCACTTTGGGCATGCAAAAGCCAATACTTGGGGTGCCGGTGGCTCAGTCAGTTAAGCATCTGACTTTGGCTCAGGTCATGATCTCACGGTTTGTGAGTTCAAGCCCCGCATCAGGCTCTGTGCTGACAGCCTGGAGCCTGGAGCCTGCTTCAGATTCTGTGTCTCCCCCTCTCTCTGCCCCTCCCATGCTCATGCTCTGTCTCTCTCTGTCTCTCAATAATAAATAAATGTTAAATTTTTTTTTTAAAGTCAATACTGGTATCTACTAAAGCAAAACATAAGTATACACTGTGAACCAACAATTCCCCTTCAGGTGTCCATCCAAAAGAAAAGTGCATACATCCATCAAAAGACACGTGAAAGGATATTCATAACACCCTTATTCATAATAGCCAAGTATTAGAAACAACCCAGATACCCACAATAGTACCATGGATATATTCATATAATGGAGCACAACACAGCAATAAAGAACAAACAAACAAGGGGCGCCTGGGTGGCGCAGTCGGTTAAGCGTCCGACTTCAGCCAGGTCACGATCTCGCGGTCCGGGAGTTCGAGCCCCGCGTCGGGCTCTGGGCTGATGGCTCAGAGCCTGGAGCCTGTTTCCGATTCTGTGTCTCCCTCTCTCTGCCCCTCCCCCGTTCATGCTCTGTCTCTCTCTCTGTCCCAAAAAAAATAAATAAATAAACGTTGAAAAAAAAAAAAAAAGAACAAACAAACAAAACAATACACTACTGCCAGATCATGGTGAATTGCACATATATAACGATGAAAGAAAACAAATAAGCACAATAAACTACATTGTGTATGATTCCATTAATATGAAGTTCAAAAACAAGCCAAATGAATACTTTGGTGATATGTCAGAATAGTGGTGGCTCCCGTACAGGCAGATATTGACTAGGAAGAAGTATGAGGGGCACATGAAGAGTTAAAAATGTTCAGTATCTTGAGGTGGGTGGTGGTTATGTGTGTGTGTTCACGTGTGTGTATATGTATGAGAAAACTTACCAAGAGATACACTTAGGATTCGTGTACCTTATGTATTCTCCAGTATTAAATTGTATAAAGAGACAAGATTATACCTGTTTTTCCTGAATAATGAGCATTGTGTAACATGTGAATCTATGTCTTTGTGTTGTGATAGATATTTGCATAGAGATAGGGCCAGTGCAAAATGAAACTGCTGCTCCCTTGTTTAAATATTAAAAATTTTAGGGGCGCCTGTGTGGTTCATTAGGTTGAGAATCTGACCCTTGATTTTGGCTCAGGTCATTATCCTGGGGTCATGGGATTGAGCCCCATGTTGGGGTCCATGCTAACAGCATGGGGGCTGTTTGGAATCCCACCCCCCCCCCCGCTTACGTGTGCTCTTGCTCTCTCTAAAATAAAATTTCAAAACTATTTTTAAAATATTAAGAATTTTATGACGGCACTAGCAGAACGTTAAGCTGAGCGTGGGAACCTCTTAAGCACAAGGCTCTAGGGCACACCCGTGATGCCAGCCCTACACAGAGATACTCAGAAGATAGTCTCAAAATCAAGGAAGGTTGCTAAGATCAGGCATCTACATGGTGTAAAATGAATGGTGAAAATTCCTGGTTCTGCTGGGAAAGCGTAGTTCTGGGTTAAAGAGGTTATGTCCCATTGAGCTGGATGGCTAAGACGTGCTAGTACTCTACCGAAAGGCAACAGGATAAAAACTTATTATGGGAAAACACACTAAAACGGAGATTAGATAGAATGCCTTAATTAAGAGAAATCTACGTGAGAGTTATGAATAGAAAACATGTGTTCTATTAAAATGAAACATTCAGTGCTCTCCGTGCCAGAAGAGAAACACTGAAATTGTACAGAGATAATAAGCTAGAATAGCATGAGTGCTAGTGATGACTTCGGCTTCACTGATTGAAAATGTTTGACGCTGTATTTATATTACTTTAATCATTAAATACACCAAAACCCTTTGGGAGATTCATGCCTCCGGGGTGAAGTACTGGACCTATGAGAACAAGATGAGACCATGAAAACACATTGGAAGCCAAAGGAGGCTGGGAGGCTTGGGGATGCCCAAGTAGCTGGACATGGACTTTGTTTCCTTACAGGATTTTGTTTTCTTCTTACAAAGTGAGACCCAGCCAGCTGGGTGTCATCAGGCTTTCAGAGGCAGGGTCCATAAGATTAGCCCCAGGGTTTAGCACACTGGAGAGTGAGAATCTCCCTGGACAGAAAAAGGTAGCAACATTTTAAAGTTTTTTTTGTTTTTTCTTATACTGATTTCTTTTATTTAAAGTGTATATCATGGTGATTTGATATACACATATGCTGTGAAAGGATTCTGCCCATCTAATTAACACATCCACCACCTCACATATTTATCTTTGTGTGTGTGTGTGTGCGTGTGTGAAAACATTTATGTTCTACTCTTAGCAAATTTCAATTATACCATACAGTGTTATCAACTCTAGCCACCATGTTTTACATAAGATCTTTAGATCTTATTCATCTTATAGCTGAAAGTTTGTACCCTTTTACTAACCTCCCCTTCCTATTTCTCCCCTACCCAGCATTTGGCAACAATTTTCTACTCTGTAAATTCGAGGTTGGTTTTATTTTGTTTTTGTTTTTGTTTTTTGTTGTTGTTTTAGATTTCACATATTAAGTAACATCATGCAGTATTTGTCTTTTTCTTCTGGGTTATTTAACTTAGCATAGTGCTCTCAAGTTCTATCCATGTTGCACATGGCAGAATTTACTTGTTTATCGTGGCTGAATAATATTCCATTGTATGTATATACCACATCTTCTTTTTCCATTCATCCATTGAGGAACACTTAGATTGTTTCCATGTCTTGGATATTGTGAATAATGCTGTAGTGAACTTAAGGGTGCAGATTTTTCTTCAATATCCTGTTTTCATTCCCTTTGGATATATACCCAAAACGTGTGATTGCTGGATCATGTGGCACTTCTATTTTTTCTTTTTAAATAACTGCCATACTGTGACTGCATCGATGTACATCCTTTTTCATTTTTTGAAGGACCTCCATACTCTTTTCCATACTGATTGCATGAATTTGCATTCCAAAAGTATACCAGGGGTTCCTTTTTCTAGACATCCTTGCCAACACTTGTTATCTCTTGTCTTTTTGGTGGTAGCCATTCTAACAGGTGTGAGGTGATACCTCATTGGGATTTTGATTTGCATTTCCCAGATGATTAGTGATGGCGCACACCTTTTCACTGGCCATTTGTATGTGCTCTTTAGAAAAATGTCTTATCACTTCCTCTGCCTACTTTGGTTATTGAGTTGTATGGATTCTTTGCATGTTTTAGATATTAACCCCTTATCAGATCTGTGATTTGAAAGTATTTTCTCCCATTCTAGAGGTTACCTTTTCATTTTGTTGATTGTTTCCTTCGCTGTGCAAGAGTTTTTTGATTTTTTTCTATTTTATTGACTGGTAGTTGACATGTGATGTTATATTAGTTTTGGGTGTACAACATAGTGATTCAACAATTCCATACACTATGCTCTGCTCGCCACGATAAGTGTAGTTACCATCTGTCCCCACACAATGTTACTATGATATTATTGACTATATTCCCTATGCTGTGTTTTTCATCCCTGTAACTTATTTATTTTATCATTGGAAGTTTGTACCTCTTAATCACCTTTGCCTATTTTGCCTATCACCCCAACACTCTGCTCTCTGGCAAACACCACTTTGTTTTTTGTATTGATGATTCTGTTTATGTTTTTTGTTTGTTTTGATTGTAATAACCTTTAGGTCCATCCATGTTGTTGCAAATGGCAAAATCTCATTCTAGTTTATGGCTGAGTAATATTACAGTGTATGTATGTATGTGTGTGCCTGTGTATACACACCACATTGTTTTTATCCATTCACCTATCAGGGGACACTTAAGTTGCTTCCATGGGTTGACTATTGTAAACGACGCTGCAGTAAACATAGGAGTGCATATATCTTTTCAAATTTGTGTTTTTGTTTTCTTTGGGTAAATACCGAGTGGTGCAATTGCTGGATGATATGGCATTTTTATTTTTAATTTTTTGAGGACTCTCCATACTGTTTTCCACAGTGGTTGCACCAATTTACAGTCCCATCAATAGTGCACAAGTGGTCCCTTTTCTTCACGTCCTCACTTACAATCGTCATTCCTTGCCTTTTTGATAGTAGCCATTCTCACAGATATGAGGTGATATTGCATTGCGCACAACATTCTCAGTAAGGCATCGCAACCCGGCTGTTCTCAGCTGGAATCCGAGTGAAGGCAGTTGTCTTGTAGATGACAAATAACTGTCAACATTGAGGAGTGACACATGACAAAGCTCAACTAAACTAAACTAAAATAGCCGTTATAGGTTTTTTTCTTCCGTTTCTTCAATGACAACTAATGTTCCCATTTACATCAATGCCTCCTTTCCAACTACACAGCGACTATAAGGGCCTCTTGAAAATCTAGTGGCATAAAGCAAGCACTCCCTTAAAATTAAAGTGAGCTCACTCTGAGCTGCATGGGTTTACAAATGAATGTGGGTCTTAAGACCTTTTATAAAAATCTTCATAACTTTTGAATGGATGGCTATATTATCAGTAAGTCATTCTCTAACATTTGTAACAGCAAGTTTCCAAAAGCTTACAAGGCTGCTGATATAAATAAGACTTTATTTGTACTGGCATACCTTGTTTTATTTTTCTTTGCTTTATTGTGTTTCACAGATACTGCTGTTTTTTTTTTTTTTTTTACAAATTGAAGGCTTGTGGCCACCCCGTAATAAACAAATCTCTCAGTTGTATTTTTCTAACAGCATTTGCTTGCTTCATGTCTCTGCGTCACATTTTGGTAATTGTCACAGATTTTTCAAACTTTTTCATTATTTTTTTTAATGTTTATTTATTATTTCTGAGACAGAGAGAGAGCATGAGTGGGGGAAGGGCAGAGAGAGAGGGAGACACAGAATCCGAAGCAGGCTCCAGGCTATGAGCTGTCAGCACAGACCGCGACATGGGGCTCGAACTCACAAACTGTAAAATCATGACCTGAGCCGAAGTCGGTCACTCAACCGACTGAGCCACCCAGGCGCCCCAAAACTTTTTAATTATTATTATGTTCTTTATGGTGATCTGTGATCAGTGATCTTTGATGTTGCTGTTGTAATTGTGTGGGATGCCACAAACTGCATTCATATGACAGCAAATTTCATCATAAATGTGTGTGTTCTGACTGCTCCACCAGCCAGCTGTCCCCTCCTCCCTCTCTTGGGGCCTCTCTATTCCCGAGACATAACAATGTTAAAATTAGGCCAAATAATAACCTTACAATGACCTTTAAATGTTCAAGTGAAATGAAGAGGCGCATGTCTCTCATTGTAATTCAAATAAATAATTAAGAAACAATTAAGCTTAGTGAGGAAGGCACATTGAAAGCTCAGGCTGAAAGCTAGGTTTCTTGCACCAAACAGTTAGCCAAGCTGTGAATGCAAAGGAAAACTTCTTGAACGAAATTCAAAGTGCTACTCTCCAGTGAACACACAAATGATACCAAAGCGAAAGGGCCTTATTGCTGATATGGAGGAAGTTTTAGTGGTCTCGTTACATCAGACCAGCCATAACAATTCCCTTAAGCCAAAACCTAATCTGGAGCAAGGCCTTAACTCTCTTCAATCCTTGAAGGCTGAGAGAGGTGAGGCAGCTGCAGAAGAAAAATTTGAAGCTAGCAGAGGTTGGTTCATGAGGTTTGGGGAAATCAGCCATTTCTATAGCATCAAAGTGCAAGGGTGAAACAGCAAGGGCTAATGTAGAAGCTGCGACAAGTTATCTAGAAGATCTAGCTCAGACAATTCATGAGGGCAGCTACTCTGAGCAACAGATTTTCAATGTTGCTGAAATAGCCTTCTACTGGAAACAGATGTCATCTAGGACTTTCACAGCTAAAGAAAAATCAATGCCTGGCTTCCAGTCTTCAAAAGGCAGGCTGACTCTCTTTGTAGGGGCTAATGCACTTGGTGACTTACAGTTAAAGCCAATGCTCATTTACCATTCCAAAACTTCTAGGGCCCTTAAGAATCATGCTAAATCTATTCTGCCTGTGCTTTATAATTGGAACAACAAAGCCTAGATGACAGCACATCTGTTTACAACATGGTTTACTGAATATTTTAAGCCCACTGTTGAGACCTCAACTGCTCAGAAAATAAAGGTTCCTTTCAAAATATTACTGCTCATTGACAGTGCACCTGGTCAACCCAGCAGTTCTGATGGAGACGTATGTGATTAATCTTATTTGAATGCCTGCTAACACAACACCCATTTTGCAGCCCATGAATCAAGGAGTAATTTCAACTTTCAAGTCTTATTATTTAGGAAATATATTTTGGAAGTCTGTAGCTGCCATAGAGAGTGATTCCTCTGATGGATCAGGTAAAGTAAATTGAAAACCTGCTGGAAAATATTCACTATTCTCATGTCAGTAATGCATTCTTGATTTATGAGAAGAGGCCCAAATATCAACATTAACAAGAGTGTGAAAGGAGTTGACTCCAACTCTCATAGATGACTTTGAGGGACTCAAGACTTCAGTGGAAGAAATCTTCAATGGAAGATTTCAATGCAGATGGGCTGGAACTAGCAGAAGGAAGAGAATGAGAAGTGGAGTCTGAAGATGTGATTGAATTGCTGTGATCCGATGGTAAAACTGAAATGAATGAGACATTGTTTCTTACAGATGAGCAAAGAAAGTGGTATCCTGGGACAGAATGTCCTCCTGGTGAACATGCTGCAAAGATTCTTGAAATGACAAAAAGGATTCAGTAAACTTATTTGGTCAAGCAGCAGCAGAGTTGGAGAGGATTGACTCTAATTTTGAAGGAAGTTCTACTGTGGGTAAAATGCTATCAAACAGTAGCCCATGCTACAGAGAAATCGTCGATGGAAAAGAGTCCATTGGTGTGGCAGACTTCACTATTTTCTTATTTTTAGAAATTGCCACAGCCACCCCAACCTTCAGCAACCACCGCCCCGATCCGTCAGTAGTCATCCACACTGAGGCAAGACCCTCCACCAGCAAAAAGATTACAACATGCTGAAAAGTCGGATGATGGTTAGCATTTTTAATCAATAAGCTATTTTTAAATTCAGTTATGCACACTTTTTACATATATTGCTAACACATACTTCATAGCCTACAGTGTTGTATAACCATTAACTTTTATATGCACTGGAAAACCAAAAAAATCATTCCACTTGCTTTATTGAGATATTCACTTTATTGCAGTGGTCCAGAGCCAGATTTGCTGTATCTCTATGTGTGCCGATATTAATATTTGAACGTAGCCACACCTGTATCACATCAACTATCAGTTATCTCTGGGTGTCCAGTAGGGTGTTTCATGTGGACTTACCTGCACTTCTGCCCTGGCCTCCTGGTAGATGCCCACAGGTCCTGAGCCACTTTGAGGTCATCGATGACCTTGTGGAAGGAGACATTGTGGCAATCCCTGGGGGAGTGCGAAGAAGAAAAGTCAAATGATGCTAAGGAGAATATAGGAGAGATGTCACTAATCAGGAAGGGAACTTTCCCCTTTAGAAGTAATACTTGTGCTGAGATCTAAAGGTTAGGTAGGAATTAGCAGGGCACTATCAGAACAGTAGGAGCAAAGCCGTTTGGAGAGAGGGAGCTTGGTGTGGACAGGGGGAATATGTTAAAGAAAAAATGTCTGCCCTAGCAACAACAACAACAACCCCCGAAACATTAGTTCCTTAACACCACGGCTCTTTATTCCTGGCCTCCATAGTGCAGAATTGCAGCAGGTGGCAGTGTGTCTGTCACACAGTCTTTGGGGAACGCTGGCTGGCAGTGATTGGATACGCCTCCTTGGATACTTGACCTTCCATGTTATTTTGTGCATTGACAATACAGCTGCCGAAGGACAAGAGAAAAAGCATGGTGGGGGTGTAGTGTGGGGAGGTCTGGAAAAGCCATATAACATTTCCACTTACATTCCAATTACTCTGTCTCAGGAACATGGCCACAAGGGATGGTCAAATCTATGGAGGAATTAAAATTTTTAGAAAATAATTCATAGTTCTGAAGGATCATAGATTATAACTGAGACCATAGAATCCAAGATTATTTATTACTGTGGCTGAGTTGAGATATAGGCTTATTCCTTTACTCATTCATTCACACTTTCATCCATTTATTCCTTGAACATTTATCAACTACCTACATTATACCATGGGATTGGTCAATAAACCACATTTTCATGCCGTGATTAATAAGGTGGACAGGTTATAAACAGAAATGCCAGAAGGAGACATGGGCAAACTTTTTTCATTTCACATTCTGGATAATCATTACAGAGAAAGCTGTAATCGCTCATTGGTGCCTAAATGAAATTCTTATGAATATAAAACAGGTAGCATTAGGGAGAAAGTTTTTAAGTAAAGAATTCATTTACAAAAAACACTTGATGGGGGGCACCTGGGTGGCTCAGTCGGTTGAGCATCCGACTTCGGCTCAGGTCATGATCTCACAGCTCATGAGTTCAAGCCCCACATTGGGCTTTGTGCTGACGGCTCAGAGCCTGGAGCCTGCTTCAGATTCTGTGTCTCCCTTTCTCTCTCTCTGCCCCTCCCCCGCTTGCACTCTGTCTCTGTCTCTGTCTGTCTGTCTCTCTCTCTCTCAAATAAATAAATATTTAAATAAATTAAAGAAAACACTTGATAAACTAAAATCTGTGAATGTATGTTTATGAAATTCCATTGTTCCATTCTCACCAATTGTTCTGCTTTAGATGTCTCAGGCATTGTCACTCAGACCGCAGCACATAACCCCCCACATTTTATGCACTGAAAGACTCAGCAGTTTGATTTGCTTTAGTAATTGTCAAGTAAGATGTTAGAAAACATGTAATGATTTTTGCCATTCCCTTAAGTAGTTTTAAAATACATTTTAAAATTGCAGTTTGTGATCAATACTGTATGATTGCTAGACAGGGATTTGCAGACCCAGAAGTTACCCAGGCAGAGGAAAATATGATATTTCTCCATATTTTTGACTATTTGGAGTCAGGTGGCTGATAAAACACTTTCCTAAGCAGGAGCAGGACCCTACTTAAACACCCTGCCAATCATCATAGCTTATTTTACATTGACATTTAAAGCATTTCTCTGCTATCTGTACTTTAAAATCCTTGGCTCAGTTGTGACACATAAAGATGGCTTTAAAAGAAGTGTGAGTAATTAAAGCAACAAGCAATTAACTAATTGATCCTAGAAAAAATGATAGTTTACACAACACCAACAGTGTAATTGTAGCCATTTTGTGAGGCAGCCTGGTCTATGATCATGTATGAGTCTCCCTTGTTAATTCTTTTGCAACAAGCAATCAGAGTAAAAATACTTACAAACAAATTTCCACTGGGATTGTAAACCTTTGGACCTGCTCTCATTTGCTATCTCTCCCCTGTGTCTCTTTCCTTGTTCCTCTGCTTGGATGTCTCCTGTCCCCAGTCCTCCTATGCCACTTAACAGATGATCCATTGCTTGTATGGGAAATCTTCCCTTACGTCCTCTTCTGCCTTCCAGAGAATCTGTGTAGACACTTGTGCTGGGCTTCTGTAGCCTCTCGTTAGGTCCCATCATAGACAGGACCAGTGAAATAACGTTCATGCCCAGTGAAAGATGAAAAAGCAGGGCCCATGCTGACAAACTAAAAATAATTTTTAAATGGCAACATCAGAACAGGAGAAGCAGGAGATCAAGCCTGGAGGCCATCTGAGTTGGGGGGGGGGGTTGGTAAGGAGGCGTGAGGAGGTGGGGGTAGGGGCCCCATGGCACTGCAGGGATCGCCTGCTCTGTGAAGCCAGTTCTGTTCATAGCCTCAGCTTGGGATTGCTGCTGTCTTTGCCTGTGAGGGTAACACTGCACAAAGCAGGAGCCATAGTGTAACTTGTCTGTATCGCCATCAGCCACAAGTGCCTGCCTGGCCCCGGTAGGGTTAAATGTCATGATCTGCAAGGCATTGTTTAACTTGGATGTCTTCTATGATTACATCAACTCCTCTCTAGCTCACTCTCCTGGAATCTCACTTGCCTTACTGAATATTCACTTTGTCTCAGGGCCTTCAACATGTGCTTTCCTCTTCCCCAAAAAAAGCATACGGTTCTGTGAATCTTCAGGTCTTGACTCAAAGCTTCTTTCCTCAGAGAGCCCTTCCCTGGCCACTGCTAACTCAAGTAGCCCCCGACAGCCACTTTTCTGTTGCCCTTGTTTATATTCCTGCACTGATTATTATTTTAATTTATATATGCTGCATTTCCATTCCCTGTCTCTTGTCTCTAAAATGGAAGCTCCATCAGGGCAAGAACTTTGTCTCTCTTGGTTTCCCCTGTATCCTCATAAGGAAAAATGAAATACAGAGCCTGATACCTCTAAGTACTTGTTGACTAAATGAGTACATAAGTCGGGCGCCTGGGTGGCTCAGTCAGTTAAGCGGCCGACTTCGGCTCAGGTCATGATCTCGCCGTCCGTGGGTTCGAGTCCCGCGTCAGGCTCTGTGCTGACAGCTCAGAGCCTGGAGCCTGTTTCAGATTCTGTGTCTCCCTCTCTCTCTGCCCCTCCCCTGTTCATGCTCTGTCTCTCTCTGTCTCAAAAATAAATAAACGTTAAAAATATATATATATATAAAATAAATGAATACATAAGTGAATGTATGTTTAAAAACTGCTTTTTATGGGGCGCCTGAGTGGCTCAGTCAGTTGAGTGTCCAACTTCAGCTCAGGTCATGATCTCACACGGTTCATGAGTTCTAGCCCTACGTCGGGCTCTGTGCTGACAGCTCAGAGCCTGGAGCCTGCTTCAGATTCTGTGTCTCCCTCTCTCTCTGCACCTCCCCCATTTGCACTCTGTCTCTGTCTCTCTCAAAAATAAACATTAAAAAAATGAAAAAATAAAAACTGCTTTTTGTCTGATCTTAATTATTTGGCAAAAATTTGAGAATAAAAACTGAGTTTCTGTCACCCAGATGCCGGGTGTCCACAACCACAGCCCAAAAGCCAAATCTTGCTTACCTGTTTTGGTAAAGATTTACTGGAACACAGCTATGCCCATTCATTTCCATCCTATCAGTATCTACTTTCGTGAAACAGTGACAGGGCTGAGTAGTTTCAGCCTAGACTGTATTGTCTGTAAAGCCTATTTTCTCTCTGGCTTGTAGAGAAAGGATTTACTAACCTCTGGCATAGTGCACACACCATCTGAGAACATAAGAAAAAGTTACCTGTTAGGGCAGGACCTGGGTGGCTTAGTTGGTTAAACATCCGACTTTGGCTCAGGTCATGATCTCATGGTTTGTGAGTTCAAGTCCCTGTCTGTGCTGACAGCTCAGAGCCTGGAGCCTGTTTCGGATTCTGTGTCTCCCTCTCTCTGTGCCCCTCCTCCGTTGTGCTCTGTCTCTCTCAAAAATAAATAAGCGTTAAAAAAATTTTTAAGAAAAACTACCTGTCAAATAGTTTAGAGTCATCTCCATTAACAAAACAAAAGTAAGCCAACTGCAAAAAAAAAAAAATTCATTTTCATTTTAAATGAAGAATTCTCACATTTATCTTCCTTTAAGTGAAAACAGCTCCATGTGAGTCTGTTCAATGAATACAGTGAATCCACTGGGTGCTTAGCGAACTATTATTTAGGAATGGAGAGAGCAGGAGAGGGGAAAGAAAACAAAAGTGAGAAGGCAACACAGAAAAAGACAAGGCATTTTTTTTTAACATTTATTTATTTTTGAGACAGAGAGACACAGAGCATGAACGGGGGAGGGTCAGAGAGAGGGAGACACAGACTCTGAAACAGGCTCCAGGCTCTGAGCTGTCAGCACAGAGCCCGACGCGGGGCTCGAACCCACGGACGGCGAGATCATGACCTGAGCCGAAGTCGGCCGCTTAACCGACTGAGCCACCCAGGTGCCCCAAGACAAGGCATTTTAAAGAACAAGCCAGGTGGAGACTGAAAGCACACTAAAAGAAGAGTCGAGTGGAAAATCCTTTGGTGGTTCCTCAGAAAGTTGAACAGGGAATTACCCTGTGGTCTAGTAATCCCATTCCTAGGTGTGTACCCAAAAGAATTGAACACAAGAATTCAAACAGATACTTATACACCAGTGTTCATAGTAACACCCTTCAGGATAGCCCTAAAGGAGAAAAAAACAAAGTGTTCTTCAACACATGAATGGATGAGCAAACTGTACTGTATGCACACAAAGAAACAACATTCAGCCAAAAAAAAAAAAAAAAAAAAAAAAAAGAATGAAATTGTGACATCTGCTACAACATGGATGACCCTTAAAAATGTTATGCTGAGTGAAGTAAGCATTTTTTTTTTAAATACAAATATTGCATGATTCCACTTACATGAACTGATGTAGTCCAATTCACGGGAAAGAGAGTATGGTTACTAGGGACTAGGGAGGGGAGGGAAAGGGATTATCACTTAATGAGCATGGAGCTGTTACTTGGGATGATGAGAAATTTCTGGAAATAGATGATGATGATAGTTACACAACATTGTGAATGTACTTAATGACACTGAATTGTACACTTAAAAAGTTTAAAGTGGCAAGTTTTATATCATGTGTATTTGACCACAACACCAAAAAATTGTTTTAAGAATAAGAAACAAGGGTGCCTGGGTGGCTCAGTCAGTTAAGCATCTGACTTTGGCTCAGGTCATGATCTCACAGCTCATGGGTTTGAGCCCCGTGTCAGGCTCAGTGCTGACAGCTCAGAGCCTGGAACCTGTTTTGGATTCTGTGTCCTCTTCTCTCTCTGCCCCTCCCCTGCTCACGCTCTATCTCTCTCTCCTTCAAAAATAAATAAACATTAAAAAATTTTTAAAAAAGAATAAGACAACAGAGACTGGCAGCAGAGATACCAGGCTCCTCTTTGTCCCTAATGCCATGCACAATTCTAGACAAAAGGCATATAACCTTGAGACAACAGCTTATGGAAAAGCAAAGGGCATACTGCATGTGGAAGCTAGAACTGATGAGTGACCAAATTGGATATTTAGCTGGGGAGATTTCTAAGCGAGATGTTGAAGGAACAGCTTGGTAAGAGATAAGAAAAATGAAGACGGAATTGTTGAGCCAAAAGGGAGCAGGACTTAAAGATTTGGAAAATTCTCAGCCTGTCCACATTAAAAAGAAAAGTAGAAAGTGTGTGTGGAAGACAACCCTAAAGGTGTGGAAGAACCGACCATTGGTCAAAGAGATTCGTGTGGGGATGAACCACAGAATTCATCAGCCACCCCAGCAGGAAACTGCCAATTTGAGCTGAGTGGGGAGGAGAAGGGACCTAATGGAGGAAAGCTGCAAATGGGTGTTTTTACAAGACAAGGGAAGAAGGCTCCTGAAGGCAATTCAGAGATCATCAAGGCCATGGTTTGGGTTTTCGTAGGCTCTGACAGAAGCTCTGTGGATAGGACCACTCAGAGCCCTGGAGCACAGTCCGTGCCTGGTAGAGAGCTGTAGTGTGGGCAGGATCCGTTGAGTTGCGGGGGTGCCATTGCCACCCCAGGGAGTCTGGAAGGTAGAACACTGAGCCAAAGTAGATGGTTGCCAGTCCTAAGATCTCATGGAGTTTGCCTTTCAAGGTGTCAGACTTACTTGGGACCCATCACTCCTTTCTTCTTCCCTGCTTCCCCCTTTTGGAATGGGAGTCTCTCTCCTCCATCTCTCCCATCATTGTGTTTTTGAAGCATATAACTTGTTGGATTTCACAGACTCTTAGCTGGAGAGGAACTTTGTCTCCGGATGAATCCTACTTCCAATCTCTCTCATATCTGATTTAGATATTTAGACAAGACTTAGAGTTTAAAATGGATGCTAGAACAAGTTAAGATCTGGGGACTCTTGGGGCGAAATGAATGTATTTTGCATGTGACAAAGACATGAATTTTGGGGGGCAGGAGGGATACAAACAAACATTTGATCCACAGCATTCCACTAGACTGCTATGTATGGGTTGTTTGTATGTCTCCAAAATTCATATGTTGAAGCCCTAATACGCTGCTAATTGGAGGTAGAACTTTTTGGAAGGTGATCAGGTCTACAAGGTGAAGCTTCCATGATGGTGTCTGGATCTTATAAGAAAAGGAAGACAGCATGGGGTGCCTGGGTGGCTCAGTCAGTTAAGCGTCCGACTTCGGCTTAGGTCATGATCTTGCAGTTCATGGGTTCAAGTCCCGCGTTGGGCTCTGTGCTGACAGCTCAGAGCCTGGAGCCTGCTTCAGATTCTGTGTCTCCCTCTCTGTGCCCTTACCCCACTTGCACTCTGTCTCTGTCTCTCTCGTTCTCTCTCTCTCAAAAATAAATAAACATTAAAATTTAAACCAGATGATTTCTAACTGATCTGTACATTGAATGGAACATTTTTATCAGGAACAAACACACACACACACACACACACACAAACTTGAGACTCATCTGATGATGTCCCTGAAAATTGAGGTCATCACAGAATTAAAGCAGCACAACATTTTGATGAAACTATTTACCTATAAGAAAATGCTGATGTTATCCTACTGGTAGAATACTCTACAGTTAAATTTCTCTCCTTAACCGCAATAAAGTTGCCCTCAGAGTGTCACTGGATGGCTGCTTATAAGTTACAGGTCTAGACAAAAGGATTCAACATTAATTCATATCTTTAAGATTAATATAAAACAACGTGAAGTGGATGAATATTAGAGAGAGTTATGAATTAAGATCTCTATTTAGAAGCATAAAAATGAATCACGTGTTGAGGCCATATGATTCTAGTAAGAAAAAGATCATAATAGTAGGAAAAATAAGGATTTCTACCATTCAGTGTATGGCCACTGTGTGCCAAGCTATGGACCCTTTGCTTTACATATATCCAAACAGTCAATAAGGAAGGTATAATAGAACTGATGAATCAGGAATAAACACACTGCTTCCTTTTACGAGTTTTAAACCATATTATTTGAGACTAACTCCGCCACCTTTAAATTGGTTTCATTGATCATTTAAGACTCTACACTTAATATTACATTACCATACCTGGTAATATTACATTACCAGATCTTTGGAAAAATCTGTTTCATCCATGAGGGATTGTTCATTTTCCAAGAGCAATACAACTGTGTTTCATTACCGAGTCCACTGGCCGTGTTACACGGGGATCCCTGGTCCTCATTTCCTAGTTAACTAGCATTCTGTTGTTGCACATGTGACCACCATCTTTTGGCACTAGGGAACATCTCCTTGACGTGTTCAAGAAGGGGATTCCATGGCACCAGTAAGACAAATTGGCCTGTGGCAGCACCGGGTTTGTGGTTTCCTTGCAGCATAAAAATTTTCAGAAGACCTATGCCCACCTTCTCTCATTACGCTGTATGCAATATACGAATTGTTTCCAGGCCCCAAGTATGAAACCGTAAGATGCTGGTCACAAATTCCACCCTACCCAATATCATGTCCACACTCTCCAATAAATCCGATTTCTTCTTCCTCTGCTATCAATACACAAAGCTGTCAGATGAGGTGACTCAGAGTGCTGGAGTAACAAATGTTATTTGTTCCTCCATGTTTTTGCATGCTCTCAAATTCTATCTTTGTTCAGAATATCTCTGTGCTTACTGCAAACAATTCTCTTTTGGACCATTTTGCTTCTTACTGTAACAAATGACAAAGAAATTGAATTCATAGAGGTATTGCTTGGAAAGATGATACTAGCAGATTGAATTTCAGGGCAAAGCTATTATTTTTGAAAGCCACAATTCTCTGATCTACCAGGATTTGCCTTTCTTTCCCTATCCAGGGAAGGATTACTGCTGACAAATTGTAACTCCTTTTCAAAACATTTACTTTTTCCTTTCAAGGCCTCCTTATGAAACCTTTGAAACTCACAAATAAACACTGTGAGGAAGGAGTAACAGCAGCTGTACCATCTAAATGTAATTACACATGTAATTTGCATGGGACTTGGTTAGGTAGAAGAATATGTAAACAGATTCTTTGTTGGTCATTAGGATTTCTTTCTTTTTTTTTCTAATCTCCCTCTTTCTTTCTGTCTTTCTCTTTTTTTCTTGGAAAGGCAAATAAAGTACAATGTCCTTAGGTTTACTTTTCAAGCCTGTGGAGTTTAGGATGTTAGTTGATAACTGTTTGCTAACCTTTCACTTTTGGTTACTGTTCATCTTTCCTGGTTTATCACTGAATCTCTGGCACCTGATCCCATGTCTGAAACGTGGGATCTCTGGCACGTGATCCCATGCCTGCCCACCCGCAACTCCCAGCAAAAAGAAACAAAGAGAAATTGCACTTAGTTCAAAAAAGTAAGAGGAATGTGACACACACCACATTCTTAATGGGCAGTGCTTTCCTACACTCCTGAAATCATGTTAACCATTGCAGCCAAAGAAAGATTAGGCTGCATCTTTCCCCCAGTTAGCTGAAGGACGGGGAGTGAGGTCTGTGACCGGCATGCCCCAAAATTGTTTAGTAGATGGTACTTATAATGGTTATCACAGTATCACCATGACAGTAATGAGAAAAAGCCGAAAGGTCTTCCTCTTTGTATCCTCTTACAGGAGAATTGTAGTTTTAGAATGAGCAAAATTCATTTTCAGAAGTGTGAAATGGTCAAAGCCATTAACACAGACACAGGAATTTTGAAATCTTCTTTGGCACTTTTTTTCTCATATATCTTAAGAATCATATTTCTTCAAAAGGATCACATTAGGTTTTTATTTTTTTCTCCAATATTTAACCATAGGAATGGACTTGAACTACAAAGTTGTAGACACTCAGGAACATCAATGGTTTGATGGTAAAGCCTCACTGGTGTGGCTAAGGACATAAAATGCAAAAAGGAATGCAAATTTCAGAAATAAAATGAAGGGCAAAATGAAATCCCTGAATTCAATCTTTTACTAGCCCTCTGGCATTTGAATGAAGATTTATCACCCTGAATAATTACTATAATAATCATCACAAAGCTGAATAATTTTATATTCCTGATAGACACAAAGTGCTGCTAACAACAATATATTTTGCCCTTCAAAATATTAATTGACAACAGGATTGGAATTAGACTCTTTACAATATTACATTTCACTGTCATTGCATTTGGTGTTGTAAGATAAATTCTGTTGACATTTCAGAGGGACCGGGAAGATGGATGTAGATTTTAAAAAGGTGTATGGATGGAGTTGTAAAGTGGGATGATGAATTTGAAAAGCTTCAATAGTACCAAGCCTGATCCTCGTTCCTCACATTACATAATCAATTCTACATGTATCTACTATGTTAGAATTATGATATTGATAGCAATTATTATGAAACATTTGACACATGTCAGATAAAATCTTCTGTGTTTGAAGTACATTATTTTTTTACACTTTGTAAATGTTTATTTTATTTATTTTGAGAGAGAGAGGGAGAGACAGAGAGCAAGCAGGGGAGGGGCAGAGAGAGAGAGACAGAGAGAGAGAGAATCCCAAGCAGGCTCCACACTGTCAATGCAGAGCCTGATGCAGGGCTTAATCTCACAAACCATGAGATCATGACCTGAGCCAAAATCAAGAGTTGGACACTTAACCCACTGAGCCACCCCAGCTCCCCTCTTTTATGCTTTATAATAGCTCTGCAACATAAGTATGATTCTCATTTTATCAAAAAGAAAACCAAACTCTATGCAGAGTATAGAGTTTTATCCAGGTTCAAATCCAAGTCTTTCTAAATCTAAAGGTGGCTCTTTACCATGGTCTGTTCTGCCTCTCTAAACTTTTCTTAAGGGTCTACTATGTGCCCAGCTCCTTTCTGGATTTTGGGAATGAATTAGTGAATGGGCTTGACTCCTACCCTTAAAGATATTGCCCTTTAGCTAATGAGTTAGATTTTTTAAATTTTTTTTAACATTTGTTTATTTATTTTTGAGACAGAGAGAGACAGATCATGAATGGGGGGAGAGTTAGAGAGAGAGGGAGACACAGAATCAGAAGCAGGCTCCAGGTTCTGAGCTGTCAGCACAGAGCCCGATGCGGGGCTCGAACTCACTGACCGTGAGATCACGACCTGAGCCGAAGTCAGACGTTTAACCGACTGAGCCACCCAGGTGCCCCAAGATTTTAAATAACTATATTAGCATTTAATCCATTACCATGATGGTTAATATTATGGAGGAAAAGTCCAGGATGCTATTGTGGGTGGGGGTATGGTCCTCAAAATAGACAGAAAAAAGTCTTAAATATGGAGGAGTAGGAGTTATATATGTCAGGAAACTTTTTTAACTTAGTTTTCTAAAATCATCAATTCAGGGCACCTGGGTGGCTTGGTCAGTTAAGGTCACGATCCCAGGGTTGTGGGATCCAGCCCTGCATCAGGTTCCATGCTGAGCATGGAGCCTACTTAAGATTCTCTCTCTCTCTCTCTCTCTCTCTCTCTGTCTGTCTCTCTCTCTCTTTCTCTCTCTCTCGTCCCCCCTCTCTCTTTCTTCCCCTCTTCCCCACTCATGCACTTTTTCTCTAAAACAAAAAATAAACATATCATCAATACAAAATATTCTTTTCATAACATGTTTAATTATTTTTGAGGGCTGAGCTGAATTTCCTGGCAATTCTCTACAGATAATAAAGGCATCTTTTTTTAAAAAACAAAATAACATAAGAAACCTTATCTATAATATATTATTATCACCTTTAACATTTTTCCATGCTAATTGAGAAGAAAGGAGGAGAAATCACACTTTTGGTCAATGTTTTGATTCAAGTGCATGTTTGGGACTTCTGGCCCTTGGTTGCTTACTTGAATTTAGCAGTTTAAGTGAGTAAAATCAGGGTATTGTTAGCCAGGAGGTTTTGCTTTGAAGATTTGCTTTTCCCCTTCTGATTTTTTCTTTGATCCAATGAAAAAAAAAAAAAAAAAAAAAAGTGTCCTTTTATAAAACTACATCTACAAGGCAATTGCAACAGAGATTCTTTGGAACAATGTTGTCATCATTCAAAACTCATGATAAAGATAAATACCAGACACAATTGTGAAATATGACAAGCCTTTCCTCCACCTAGAGAAGTAATATTTCCTAGCTGCGAATGAGATGACAGGTGCTACATGATTTTTAAAGGTTTTCTCATTTCACTGTCACAGAAACCTGATGAGCTGGGAATTAGTGCCATTACTGTTGTTAGTAAGGTGAGACTCGTGACAGATGCGAACACTGAGTTTCAGAAAAACTGAGTGAATTTCCCCAAGCCAAAGGCTAGTGAAGTGCACAGTCAGGTTTCAGTTCTGGGGTCATTGGACTACAGAGCCTCTGCTTCATCCATCGTAGCTGGGACGTTATTCTGTATTTGATGTCATTTTCTTTCAGCCCAGCTAGAATAGGAGCAGCATGTTTTCAGGATATATCAAGCGCAGAGAGGGCTCAATCTACAGGCAGAGCTAAAAACTAGGAAGAAGGAAATGCTAGAGAATGAGGAAGGATAATCTAACTGCCCTAATGCCAGACTCAGCAGGTTGCTGCTAAAGACTGACTTCCATGCAATACAATCCTGTAACATGACACTCTTCTGTTCTCTTAATTAATCAAAACCCTATTAAATTTCTCACCCACCTTCCGCTGTGCCTAACAGAGGACAAGCATGCATACTGAAAGTAAGCAAAAATGTATTTCAATAAATTAGGTAGAAATCTTCTCAGTGAGGATGAATGAGCAGGTCTCACTCTTACAGGTTATGCCCTTCGTAACTTGCCACAGTCTCTTGGCTATTCTTTTGCCCTTAATAAATATCAGTGATCCGATTATATATTTATTACCTCAGCCATTAGACCATCCATTTGAATGCAACTGTGTACAGCCACGCATGGTTAGCTTTCCTTGGGATTTCATATCTGTTTAGTTTGGAAGGGGAAACTTAAATATACATATAAAATTGATGTTTAAAAAAATAAATCTCAAGCTGTGGTCTTGAGGATTGTCAGAAATGGACCATATACCCATGTAAATGATAACTTTGACTTTTATTGGCTTCAGCTGAGCTATCCCTTAGAGGTATAACAAAATAAATGAATTATTATTGTCATATTGCCCAGAAGAAAATGAAATGAGAAAATACCCACGTTGCCTTAAGCCAAACATATGGAGTCTAGAAAAAAATAAAAAGCCATGCTATCATAAAATATGATGTTTGGTGGCTGCCTTTTGCAAAGCCTGTTAAGTTGAGCTAGTAAATGGGTTGAGAAGGGCAGGAAGGGAAATTCTGTGCTTTCATTTTAAGGGTATAAAGTGGCGCTAGTTTGTTGATCAAAATCCTTCTTTAATTATTGAATTTTTAAATAAGATTAGGAATTTGAACCAATTTCACTAAGAGATGCTTGATAAGGTGAAATGTACTCTTTAGGAGAACCTATTTTACCTCCACTTATCTCTCCCTTATCCCACCTTGACCTTGGGTCACCTATCTACTTCCCCAGAAAAAGAAAACTTTAAAGAACCTCTGATATAATGAAGTGTTTCTGTGGACACAGCAGAAACCTTTCCTGGAAATAGTTGTAGGTATTTACTAGGTGTTTCAGTGCAAGCAATTGGGCTAAGCAAAGTGTACATTTCTCTCATAAAATCATTGATTCTTTTTGGTAAATTAAGCATAATCTCTCTGATAATAACAGTTTGGAGCAGAAAATTCTCAGAAAAGTAAAGAAGAACAGAGAGAAAGGAAAGACGAGATAAATTTTTTGGAAAGAATATTGAAGATCTATGCTTGGAAAAGTGGACCTATGAGCAAGAAAGCAAATAGAGGGGGACAGTTACTCAAACTAGATGTAAGAGTTAGGCTATTTGTGTTTGAAATCAAGAAAATAAGATGTCATTTAATTATCTCAATGAGAGGGAAAGTCTGTATCTCAAAGCCCGTGTTGATAGATGCCCTCAGCTTTGAGCAAGTAGTAGTGTCATCAAAGGGTCAGGAATGAAGAGAGCCTTATAAAATAAATAAATAAAAATTGACAAAGAGCTTGTGTTCAGCCACTGGAAATTATTTTTTCTCATGATGCTTCTTGTCGCTGTCTGCTGGCATTGCAGATGGCTAGTGTGGACCCATTTGCCATTGTAGAAATGGTTGTAAAGGGGATTACACTCGTTTCAAAAACAAACAAATGAAAAATGACCTGGAAGTGTTTTGTCCCTAAAGATTAGTTGGAAAGGTCCACAAGGATGATAATGACAATGATTAACATTGACATGTTTTCACACGTGTAGAACCTGGTAGGGCACATATTTCTATCCCTGTTTCCCAGATGAGTGAATGGAGGCAGGCAGAAACATGTAGCCATGAATCAAGCAAGAAAAGTCAAAGAAGACAAGCTTCTGGCGACGTGCCAGGTAAATGTCCCAGGGAAAAGGTAGACTTTTCCTGGAGCCCTGAAATCGTATGACTCACTGAGCAAAACATAAAGCTTCCCTGGTATGAAAATCTTAGTCACAGAAACATGACGTTTTCTCCTAAATCTCAGCACAATTTGAATTTTAGAGATAAACAAACATCTTAAAAGTCCAAACCAAGAGTTATGTGTATTCTGTCCTACACAATATTTATATTTCTAGAAATTATACTAAAGGAAAACAACTTTTTGTGACTCTAAGCAATTGTGTATATAATGAGCTTGCACTTTCCTGTTTGGCTGTGCTTACCTAGTACCACCTGGTGGCAGCTAATGTTATTTCAGGACAGGAGAAGACGGTAAACATTCCCAATTTCTCAAATTCCAGCTTCAGTCTCAGGCGGGAGATGTTCAGCACTGGCAATATTATTGGTCTGGGATCCCAGGTGCTAGGGAGTTGGAACTCGGTGGAAAGGTAGCACTGAAATCTCTTGTCATGTTGCCAAGGCCAAGAATCAGCCCACTATTTATTAGGAATGCACTTTCAGATGAATTTTCCTTAGTCACCACGGGAGGATGTTTATTTCTTTGTTCTCTTTCTTCCTGATTCCAGACATCGAAGCATAAGGCAGCTTAATAGCAGTGGGAATGCCAAGTAAAGGGTCACAACGGAGAACAAACCTAAGTGGAACATACAAAGGTGTCAAACCTACCACCTTGTCCTCATTAATATCAGGTTACAGCTAATTGTGCTAACAACACGTTTCAGTCTCTCCCCTATCGTTATGTAATAATGACTTTCTTTTCATCACTGGCTTAAATTGCTTTTTTAGGTCTAGTCCCCTGGAAATTTCTTATCTTTCCCTACACGCTCCACTGTAAAACATTTATTCAACCAATATTGATTTGAGTATCCACTATTGCCAAATGCCTTGCTAGATACTAGGGATTTCACTTCGAACTAAAGGATTAAATTCCTATTCTTACAGTTCTGATGGAAGAGGCTCCTACTATTCCAGCTGCTACAATTACTACTGGTACTGCTACTGCTTTTCCTACTGCTACGAACTTATTGAAAGCTGTGACAGGCTCTCTTCTAAGTGATTTATTTTCATTGGTTCATTTAATTCTCACAACAAGCTTATGAGGTAGTTACTATTTGTATCCCAGTTTTATTCGTGAAGAAATTGAAGCCCAGGGAAATTAAGCAACTTGCCTATAGTCACCCAAACAATAAGTGGTAGAGATGGGGTTCAAACTCAGGCCGATTCCAGAGTCTCTTCTTTTTTAAAAATTTTTTTAACGTTTTTAATTTATTTTGTGAGAGACAGAGACAGAGTGAGACCGGGGGGGGGGGGTGCAGAGAGAGAAGAAGTCACAGAATCCAAAGCAGGCTCCAGGTTCTGATTTGCCAGCAGAGAGGCCAATGTGGGGCTCGAACTCAGGAACCCCTTGACATCATGACCTGAGCCAAAGTTGGACGCGCAACCCACTGAGCCACCCAGGCACCCCCAGAGTCTGTTCTTAACCACTGCTTCTCAATAAACAAGAGAAACAACAATCAGCAGAAACACTAATAAACAGATTTACAATAATTTACAATAGCAAATAATTATAATTTATAATAATTGTAAAGTACTTTACAGTGGCAAAATGAGTCATAAGGAAAATCTAACGTAGCCACGAGGATACACAGTGAATGGTCTGGGGGGAGAGAAGTGAGAATAGAGGGGCTCCTCTAGACTGAGTGGCCAGAGACATTTCTGAACAATAAGAGAGGATCCATTCTGCAAAGATGGAGTGTGGGAAACTCCCAGGAAGAAGGAACAGCAAGTGTAAAGGCAAGAAGAATGTTTGAGAGGACTCAGGCTGGGGAAAGATGGTTTCTGCAGTTCGAGGTTAGTGAACAAGGATGTGGAGGAGATGAAGTTGAAAAGGTATCAAAGGCCTGATCCTGCAGAGCCTTAAATGTCAAGGCAAAGAGTAAAAAAATGTGTGGTCTCCTACTGCGGACTCTGCCAGTTCCTCTGAAGAGATTCATTCTAATGGCAGTGAGACGTCACTGGGTAGTCTTGAGCAAGGAAATGATACGATCCCTTTCATCATCGTGACTGCTTCTACTGAAAGGCTTTGCCTATTCATAGCTTCTACAGTTTTTCTCAAAACATTTCACCAGGCACATAGGAAACCTATATCTAATATCCCAAACCTCCTTAGCTGGGTTCTCTCATTGAAAGGTCAACAGCCTTCTTTCTCTTGACTATTCTTCGAGACATTCTTCTTTCTAATTGTTCTGAATGTCCACTTACAGCGTCCGATATCAGTGAAAGTAGAGCCATAATTACATCTCCTCTGACTAAAGGCTACAGTAGAGGCATTCCAACAGTGCTGAAAGCAGATGAAATCATGTTTTATTGCTAGAAACTGGAGATTGTTGGCATTTAGTAAAGCAACTGTTTGACCGAAGGGCACTATTGTGCTAGTGTTAATCATGAATCTCTTCTATCTTTGTTTTATTAAGTTTCAAGATTTTACTATCTGATGAATAATATTCCCACAGTGGGTGTTAAGGGTCCAAAGGAAAGAATTATGACATCTATAGTAATGGTATGGAATGGATGCAGTGAGATCAGAAGAAAAGCTGTCTGAAAGGAGGCAGGACATGTGCTTCTTCAAATACATGGTGTCTCAACTTCCTCAGCATTTCATATGTGCTTCCCAGATGTGTTTGACTTAGGCTTACTTATTAGATTGAAAAATCTCTAAATAAAGAAGTTTTATAGCTTTTTATTATCACAAAATCAAGCATGACACAACACCTTGTAGTTTATAAGGTGCATATGGTTAGTTGGATGGATGTGTGAGTGGGTGGGTGAATGGATGGATGGATGGATAGATGAGTGGATGAATGGATGAATGGATGGATGGATGGATGGATAGATCAATACATAAGTGAGAATTCAAAGGTCTTGACAGAGTGCAGTCCTGGTAATGCTTCTTCCTTGCAAGTCAACCTTGGTGATGACCAAACCAGATGAAGTAACATGTGGTCAGGAACTGAAATAGCACTGATAGTATGTCTTAAGAGAAACATCAGCTTTAATGTGTAGAGAATGGCTGAGTTTTAGGTGTCGTATTTCTAACTGTGGAGCCAAGCAAGTCAAGGGCATTTAATGTAATGATATTAGTTCAGGACAAAACTTGTCAACCTATCCTAACCCCCTTTTAGACTAACACCACAGGTTTTAGATTAAAGGTCTCTATGTCACTGCCTTCAGGAATATATTCCTCACCCCCATGTCTATTAAGTGCCCGTCCCAAGTGCTTCTACTCCACAAGAATATATTGTAATTTCAATGTAATGTGTGTCATTTCAAGTTATATCCTCTGTGTTTGAGGCCTTGTATATACTAAAATGACCAAGGATGTTGTTTCTTAATGAGTGAGTATAACTCCTCCCAGTATAAATCCTTAAATATATTCTTATAATCAGGAGATTAAGGTATTATTGCATAATCACTTTATGGCCAGTATTATGTTCACTACATAAAGATACTATAAATAGGTAGGTAGATAGATAGATAGAGAGATATTTGCATTTTTAATGGATAGGGGCTATCTGTGAAGATGTAAAATAATCATTCTTTTATATATTTGCCTACATATACTCGGGTGGATGGGGAGCGCTTGGACAATAGAAGCCATTTAACTGGCCAAGATTATCTTTTTCTCTCTTTATTGAATTTAAACAAGAAAAGCAGTACAATATTTGTCATTTGAATGCATCAGTCAAAGAGACACCTGGGTAGCTCAGTCGGTTAAGTGTCCAACTCTTGATTTTGGCTCAGGTCATGATCTCACAGTTGGTGGGATCGAGCCCCACATCAGGCTCTGCACTAACAGCATGGAGACTGTTTGGGATTCTCTCTCCCCCTCTCTTTCTGACCCCCACCTCTGCTGGCACGCTCTCTCTCTCTCTCTCAAAATAAATACAAAACATTAAATAAAAAACTTAAAAAATGAATATATCTATAAAAATAGGGACTATGAAGTACACTCAAAGTTGTTAATTTTAATCATGTTATATATATATATATATATATATATATATGTTTGTTTTGTTCTTGTGCTCTCTTCCATATGACACCTCATTAATTTTTTCTCTTATCCATTTTTTTTTTTAATTTTTACAGAGAGAAAGAGAGAGCAAGCAGGGGAGGGGCAGAGGGAGAAGGAGGGAGAGAATCCTAAGCAGGCTCCATGCTCAGTGCAAGCCCCATGCAGGGCTCAGTCTCACCAACTGTGAGATCATGACCTGAACAGAAGTCAAGAGGCAGACGTATAACCAACTGAGCCACCCAGGCGCCCCTTTCCTCTTATGCATTACTTCAAATATAGTCAAGATCAGCTACCTCCATTTTCCTGCTCATTTATTCTTTATATATTTTTGTTTTATGGGCTTTTTATTTAGTTTGTAAGTTTTCACTAATTAACGTCTATTACTTTTTCATCAAAAATAGATATTAATATATCTACAGTAGAAATCTAAGAGAAATCTAAGCATACAAATATTTATGCTATTTGTTATTATTGTGAATCATTGTTTTTTATTTGTAGGCAATGAGAATGAAAAATTATTATTGGAATTCTAGTTATAAACTCTGGAACTGAAAGTCTGATTCATGCAATTAATCTGGAATTACTTTAAGAGCATTTCAACTATTTGTCCATGGATTTTGGAAGGATGCAGAGGTCAGATTTATGAGAGTTTGGGTAATTGTGCTTTTAGGCATTTATTTAAAGTGGTGTCATCTTAAGCATTTCAGTGTATTTATGTTCTTTATTGACTTGGGTCTTGAGTAATTAAATGCAATGGAAAAAGTACTTGGTTTCTTAGCAGCCTGTTATAAGCCCTTGATAGAAAAAAATATTTATTGCCTGAACTGTCTCCTCAGCCACCACTGTCATTATAACTTCAGCGACCTACTCTGTACTTTGTATGGTGCATGATGCCTAGTGGGGGCTCCAGGAACTGGCATGTGGTTGAAGAATAAATGAGCTAAAAGAAGTGGAGAGAGATAATGTAGACTGTACTTTAAGGAGATGGACAAGTGAAAGAAAAAAACATGAGATGGATAAGTGAAAGAAAAAAACACATTTGGAAGAAGACACAAGTACAAAAAAAGCATTTATAAAGACCATTGCTTTCCCACCTGTTATAAAAGCCACATAAATTAGTTATAAGAAATTAAGAAAATTCAGAGAAGTGCAAAGAAAATTAAAGCCCTGCCTAATCTCATAAGCTAGAAATAACATTTTAATTTATTTCACTGTATGCACCCACATGTACACAATGCCACACACTCATTTATAGGAGTTGAATTTCTGAACTTAATTTGGAGAAGTATATGGTATTTTACTCATGACTAAATTTTTCCCATGTGATTTGTCCTTTTTCCAAAACATTCCATCCTACATATCTCTCGATCCACGTACTCTACTCTTTTATTTCTGCCTGAGTAACTACTAAGGATGCATGATTACTATTCCTGGAAATAAACCTACATCTATGAGTCTACCCTCCCTCATATGAACTGCAGTAACAATAATGGAACTGGCATTAAGTGACCACCAGGTGACCCCTAGAAGCACCATACTCAGATTTGAAAAACAGTGCTCTGGATAAGAGGTACAAGAAAGACAATGAAGTCTTCATTCCTATCAATATTTATGGTTTTCAACTAGAGAAACAGGTGATAGAACTTGCGTTGACTTTCAAGCACATCTTCTAACTTATAATTGCATATATAATCAAAATTAAGCCTTGAAGCTGTCTTGTGCCCTTTGGAGCCCCCAGACTAACCACTTTCATTAAGAGGCTGGACCTTATTTCTAAGGCAGATAATTAAAAGTTGTTGTAACAAAGATGGAAATGATAGTGTCTTATGCTAAGTCCATGGGGATTTGTAGCTGAAGTAGGTTGAGGCTTTAATAGTGAAAAGATGTTTTTGATAAAGCTGCCTGGGGCATGCTAATAGATAGGTCTTTCTGAATTTAATTTGGAGAAGTATAATAGCTTGTGACATGTGGGGACATTATTGGAAACTTTGTTGAAAGTTTGCTTTTTAAGATGTGTTATAATTTTATGGCAGGAATTTGTTTTTAAATATTCATTCAGGCATTAATAGCTGTGTCAGAGCTCTCCTGATATGTGCAAGGTGCATGCAGGGTGGAGGGTCAGAGAGAAAAGATATAAATATGAACATAAGCTTTCCTACCCTTGGGAATCTCAAAATCACCTGTTCCCATAATGCATGGTCTGATAAGACGTCATGCACATAGTTTATACTTGAAGACTTACTGATTGCCTAAACTCCAAAGCACCTAACCAGCAGTCCTACAGTTTAAAATTTCGAATTCTGAGAGTGTTGAGGAAAGGCAAATATCTTCCGCTAGATTGTATTGTCCACGAGGTCAAGGGCACTTTAACTTCACTCTACACTGAAACCCCTCCACAATGGCTACATGCAGTATACAGTAGGCACTGAATAATTTGAATCAATAGGCCAATTGCACCAGGCATCCTGGAACAAGGATCTGGAATTCCCATTACTGAAGTGATTGTGTTATGGATTTGGACATTATATCCAAAGTAGAGCTGACTAAAATGTAAATATGTATTCTCTGAGGGGTAGCTAATTACTAGATGACTTTTTTTATCAGCAACAGCATTGGATTGATATATGAAATAACTGAAACTTTGAGAGCAGACCCTGGAGAACAGAGAGAAGTGCTGAATTTGCTTTGCTATGTTACCAGGGGGCTTGAGGTCTGGAAAGAGCCTCCAAATATGAGAACTAAAAGAGCCCAGAGATTTCTAGATGTGTCTCCCAAGGCAAGGAAAATAAAAATAAATCACAGGGGCTGCAGGTGTCCATCGACAGATGATTCAATACAATGGAATACTATGCAGCCATAAAACAGGAGGGTACCTTGACATTTGTGACAACATGGATGGACCTAGAGAGTATTGTGTTCAAGTGACATAAGTCAGAGAAAGACAAATACCGTATAATTTCACTTATATGTGGAATCTGAAACACAAAATGAACAATAATAGCAGAAAGAGACCCATAAACACAGAGGACAAACTGATGGTTGCCAGAGGGCAAGGTGTGGGGGATGGACAAACTCGGTGAAGGGGAGTGAGAGATCCAGGCTTCCAGTTATGGAATGACTAAGTCATGGGAATGAAAGGTACAACGTAGAGAATCTAGTCAATGGCACTACAATAGCGTTGTGTGGTGACAGCTCGCAGCTAGGCTGGTGGTGAGCACAGCGTAACATACAGACTTTGAATCTCTAGGTTGTACACCTGAGATTCACGTAACATCATGTGTCAACTATACTCAAATACAAGAAAATGAAAGTGCCCATACAAACATCAGACTTTAATTTTACATTTTTTTTTCAGCTGCAGCAGTACCTGTCTTTCAAATGAGGTCAGAAGAGAACCCACCCGATTTATTTTATTTATTTAAGTGTAGATGATCTCAGAACCCTAACCGAGGCTCCCTGTGGTCCCATTTCTCTTGTTCATGGAGGCTTGTGGGGGAACTGTCAGATCCACCTATGAAGCCAGGAATCTTGTCCACCTTCCTCACTTTTCAAAGAGCAAAATCAAGGCCATCTGAGTTACATTACTTTTGCAGGATAATGTCCTTCTTAGGATAAGAATTCAGATTACCGTCTTGGTCCTGAATCCCACTCAAGTCCATATGAGAGGAGCACCTGTGATCTTAAAATCTCAGCTTTGCCTTGTCTGGTTGGGCGACTGTGGGCCAGTGCTCCAGTGGAAAGTTAAACAGAAAGAAGGCTTTATTCAAGACTGTTGCAATAGGGGATCAAGACTATTGCAGTAGGGAAAGAGATTGAACCCAACTCCTCTGTATTAAAAAAAAATGGTGAGATGATTTTTTTTCTGTATTAAAAACTGCTTCCTTGGTCATTTTTTCAGGTCTTAATTTCTCTATTGGGCCTCCATGCACACATAATAAAACTTTGATATTTTTTCCTCTCAATATGTCTCATATAAACTTAATTCTCTTTTACTGAGATAAAGTTGATATACAATGTTACATTAGTTTCATGTGTACAACATAATGATTCAAAGTCTATATGTTACGCTGTGCTCACCACCAGCCTAGCTGCCAGCTGTCACCACGCAGCCCTATTACAGTACCATTGACTGTATTCCCTATGCTGTACCTTTCATTGTGACTTTTCATTCCATAACTGGAAACCTGTGTCTCTCACTCCCCTTCACCCACTTTGTCCATCCCCCCACACCTTACCCTCTGGCAGCCATCAGTTTGTCCTCTGTGTTTATGGGTCTGTTTCTGCTTTTTTGTGTGTGTTCATTTGTTCATTTTGTCTTTTGGATTTCATGTATAAGTGAAATTGTATAGTATTTGTCTTCTCTGACTTATGTCACTCAGCATAATACTCCCTAGGTCTGTGCGTGTGGTCACAAATGGCAAGACATCATCTTGTTTTATGGTTGGGTTATATTCCATTATATTGAATCACCTGTCGACGGACACCTGGGTTGCTTCTATATCTTGGCTATTGTAAATAATACTGCAATAAATATAGGGGCTCATATATCTTTTTAAATTAGGGTTTCAGTTTTCTTTGGGTAAACACCCAGTAGTAGAATTACTGGATCACATGGTATTTCTAATTATAAGTTTTTGAGGAACCTTCATGCTGTTTTCCACAGTGGCTGTAACGATTTACCATTTAAGGTGGGGGAATTTTAAACATTGAGTTGAGAAAGTGGTAAAGTATTAGAGAACATTAGGGAGTGGTTGGTCAATGTTATTAGGTCATCTGGGTTTGCTAATTGTTACTCATGAAAGTTAGGCTCCTACTCTCCCACAAAGACTTGGAAACATGTGCTCTTTCTTTATTGACGATTACAGTTCAAAGGGGATATAATCAGGTCCTTGAAAAAGAGGTTTTTGGGCGTAGGAGATTTACATCGCCAAGGGTCAGAGAAAGAATTTATAATCTCAACCCTCCCATAGTAAATACACTAAGAAAAATAAGATTAGGTGCCTATATTTAGGAAGAAACTTGTCTCAAGGTTAGTCAGTGTGATGGGAGATTAAGTGCCCTCATCTCTAAAGAGGAGGTAGCAAAATCATATCTTAAGAAAGTTTTTGAAAATCACATGGGTTAATGTTATGAATGCATTTTTTTTCTTCCAAGATTTTATTGAAATTCAAATTAGCTAACATATAATGTAGTATTGGTTTCAGGAGTAGAATTTAGTGAATGAATGCATCTTTATATGTAGAACTTAATATCATGCAAATATCAAGTACCAGAGAGCCTATGAGAGCTTATCACATGAGACCAGCTTTGGGTAAAGGATGTAAAGACAAAACCAATACTTCCTCATGTATAACAAGTTCTTAATGAATGTCAAGTACCTAACATATTATGTTCAAGCCTCTAAACTTTATCCTTGTTTTCATTTTGCAGGGAAACAAACTGAGTCACACAAAGTTTAAGTCCTTTTTTCAAGGTCAAACACCAGCAGGGGTAGAGTTGTGATTCAACCACAGGACTGTCTAAACTCTAAGCCCTTGTTTTTTTTTTTTTTTTTTTCCCTCAAATACCAAACTTCTTTTCAGAAACTTTATCAGGCCTAAGGCCAGAGAAGACAAACCTATATAGTCTTTTTGTACAGAAAACTGAGAGGTCAAACTTACTGTTATTTTGTTCCCAAGTTTTGTTGACTGTGAGTGTTAAAATGAGAGGCAAAGATTGAGTGGACCTATTGACTGGACAATAGACCCATTCAACTAACTGCCAACTAGGAGCTATAAGGGTGCAATTTGACATTTTCTCGGACAGGCCATGTGAGCACTTAAGGACATCAGTACCCCATTAGGTGGAAGGCAGGTGACCTTTTCTTTCCTTGCCTTCTATACTTGGCATTAGCAAGAAAGGAGTGGGGTGTGCAGAGACAAGAAAAGCTCTCTGTCATAAGCAAGAGCCTTTTACCTCCTTGGGTACAGCTGGGCAAGAAGTATTTTATGAGAAGCCACACACAAAATAAAAGCTTTCCTTTTTTTTTCTTTTTCTTTTTTTTTTTTTTTTGTTTAGACTGCAGCACACGACTTTCTCTTCCACTTTGCTTATCAAGTCAAAGAAAGTCTGTTCGATAATTCTGCTGGAGATGTGATTTAAGAGGTGAACTCACCTAGCTGAAGTCAAAAGCTCTTTGCAGATAGTACTGGACCTATTGTCACAGGCTTGGGTTTTAAGCTACTTTCACTAAAAGGTTATGACCATAGAAAAAGCAGTATTTTTTTTTCTCTGAGCCTCAGTTTCCCCCTTCATAGAAGAATATAAACTAAATCATTCCTGTGATTGATTTCTTACAGTCTTTAATTAAGATTCTAGGGAGCGGTCCAAATAATGTTTTTCCCAGGGGTGTTTTGGAATCACCCTAGCCAGAAGAGAACGTTTTTTCTCTGAAATCCCATCCTGCTGCCTCTCTGGACCTCTCAAATATACTGCCTTTGTTTGTGTAGGAGGCACCCTCAAAACAACATCCAGAGACAGGCAGATCTGTGCCTATATGCTCACCCTGATGCTTACTGCTTTCATCATGTGGAATAAATGATCTAACCTCTGAGCCTCAGTCTCCTCATCCGTAAAATGGAGAAGTAGTGGGTATTTTCCTATTTCCCCAGCTAGGGGTCTTCCTCTCCAAATTTAAAGCACACACTCACTTTTCCAGCTTCCCTTGTAGTAAGGGCTCAGTCATCCGACCAAACCCTCCATCAATCAGATACACAATCTCAAGATTTCGATTGAATGTGAGGAAGCAGATGCCACTAAGAATCCATGTCCTGATAAGGGTGGTAATAGAGTCATTCAGGTCCCAAGGAGAGAAGTACTGGGATTTAGATGTTCATGCTAGCCACGTAGGCTGTAGTGCTGCTCCTATAGCCATCCTGGGATATGATTGGTGTGTGAACTTGACCAAGAATAATCCAAGAATGATATGGCACCTCTCTCAGAAATTCTCAGAGCTAGTGAATATCCTTGAATGAATTGCACTGTTACTCAAACTCACTACCGCAGCATCTCTGTTTATAACTGGAATTTGCGACTGTTACACGTGGTGCCAAATCAGTTTAAGGGTTAAAATCACATCCGTAATGTGCTGAACTTAATACCTGGAACAGAGTGGGTGCTTTATAAATGGTATTGTGTTTTGCTATCTTTGCATATTCAATCTCCTCAACTAAATGAAGAACTCCTTGTAGATCAATATCCATGCCATATCAAGGCACCAGGTTGAGTGCTTAGAGGGCATCAAAGAGACATTCATAATTATCGTTCCCTTAAAGACATTACATCTCAGTAGGAGAGGCAGGAGAACGTGAGCTCGTGTGTTAGATTATCTATATTCCCATCCCATCTTTTGCAGCATCTAGCTTTCCCACTAATTTTGCAATACAAGGCAATCCTATACCTGTGTTATATTCTTGGTAGAATAATCTATTATTTTCTCCCTTATACAGTTTATGTAAATACTAAATGAGTGAATTTGATGAAAACATTCAGAATAAAGCCTGGTACCTAGTAGGTGTTTCCTAGATGTTGGCTCTTAGGAAAGTGAGATACCTATGCTCAGTTATAGTGCTTAAATGATCAGAGTGTGCAAAGCACAAGTTCCCAAGTGCCAAAAGCACTGAGGCAAGCACTCATGGAAACACCAGGCAGCTCCCAGAGTCTCAGAAACTTCTGAGAGCCACCATTAATTGAGTATGTACTGACAGCCAGGTGCTCTAAACCCCTTACACACACATCATATTTACTGTTCCCCAGAAACATGGAGCTAACAATGACTATTTTTATTCTGCAAATAAGCAATTGCTTGGTGAGTTGGTCAAAAGACCCAAGATGGAAAGAAGGACCAGGACTGGATTCCAGGCTTTCTGATGCTAAACCCATGTTCTTAATCCCTACACTGCAATTTTTCTGAGTCCTGGGTTCTCCTGACCAAGTGATTCTGAGTGAAGTTTGATCTCCTCAGTCCTTCTGAAAACACTTGCATTTATGTAGTGTATGGAAACGGGTTACTGCCCATTATTTTAGGACGTGTGATGGTTTGGAAACTGTCCACTGAGAGGGTGGTTCCTGCTTGAGTATAGCTATCCAAGAGCAGCACAGATGTAGTGTTCTGTCTCTGACAAAGAAGGAATCCTCTTTCAGCATAGGGCACTGTTTTAGTTACAGAATCTGCTTTTATTGAGTCTACATAGCTCACCATTTGTCTAGGACCTTATTAACAGTTGTTTTAGGAAAGTATTGTTGACAATTTCCTACAGGATAGGACTCATTTTCTCCTCTACCCCAATGGTTTAGATAAAACTCACTTTGTCATGGATGCAGTTGGATTTGGCCATTGAACCGTCTAAAAGCATAATTAGAAGTTTGCAAAAAAGAATCAATAGGGAGAATGGAGGCATTTATGTAGAATTATTTGTAATATAAACCTGAACCAGTTGAATCCTCAGTTATTGAAGTCAACTGAATTGAAAAAATGTTACCACTCTCAGAATACAAGTTAAAGAAAACTAAGGAAAGCAAAAATAGTTGGCATACAAAGGTTTCTACGTCAAACCCATTTCCTACTTAAAAATTAAATTTGCTATGGGTGGCTCAGTCGGGTAAGCATTCGACTTCAGCTCAGGTCACGATCTCAGCGTTTGTGGATTCAAGCCCTGAGTCGGTCTCTGTGCTGACAGTTCAGATCCTGGAGCCTGCTTCAGATTGTACATCTCCTCTCTCTCTGCCCCTCCCATGCTTGCACTTTGTGTCCCCCTCTCTCACTATCTCAAATATAAATAAACATTAAAAACATTTTTTTAATTAAATCTACTCTGATTAAATACAGCTGATTGAGAGTTAAGAAACATCTGACACAGGGAATTAAAAAAGAATTAGAACATGAATCAGACTTCCATATCTGTAACAAGGGAAATTTACCTTTTATCTAAGCAAAATATGTTTCAGCTGATGTATAAGCAATAGATGTGTTATTGTAAGTATTATCAGGGTATCTTAAAATTATTTTTTGGTGTTTTATTTTCCACATGTCACATAAAATCTCAGAAATTCATTTTAAAACACTCCTTCCTGCAATACATACCAAGTAATCATAATGCAGTTAAATTCAAGTTTTACTAGACTTTCAAATGGCATTTATTACAATATTGCTTTTTGTGGCCTGTATTCTTTAAAACAAAGATTTTTTCCTTGCCTGCTTTCTGACTCAAATGCCAGGGATTAATGATTTAAAAGGAAAATATGGAAATTTCCTATTGGGGTAAAATTATTTTAGGTTTATTGACAGTCTCAAATATCACTTTTTCATGTTTATTTAAATTTTCCAAAGAGATTTGGGGGCTTCCACTAGTGACTGGCCACAAGGGCAAAATTTTTTTCAAAGATGTCTATTAGAAACCCAAGCAAATTACGCATTCTACTCCATAGTTATGGCTATATTGATATAAAAAAACATACTCCCCTCCATCCTGTAAAAAATAGTTTTATAAAATTAGCACTAAAGAAACATCTCCCATGTTTCACCTATGATTTTAAGTATTGCTCAAGACAGAACACAGAACTCTGTGAATGGAGAGCCAATTATCTGGCTGGGGCATCATGGCAATATCCAAAATAAACCTCAGTGGTAAAGCTTTACTAAGTGTAATTTGATATCTCCTTAAAGGTACTTTAATCTCAAGAGTCCTTTTTTTTCCTACAAACATCCTGTTTATTTGAATTCCTAGTCACTTAGACTCTAAGTAAAAAGAATTTCCATTTTTCTGTCTTTAGTAATAGGATAACAAAGTAAGGGTGTTCCTCTTTGATATGTAGGGGGACTGTTTGCAGGCATTATAGAATAGGTCTAACAGGGGTCTAATTGTTTACGAGAACAATGGTTTTTCTGGAATATAGCAAAGTAAGAAACATAGAAATGCACAAAAGACCCTTGAATACAAAAAATCAGGGCCAGAGGCTAAGAGAGTGTTTGAGGAGCACATGGGGTCAGTCATTCAAGGGTCTTTTAATTTAGGACCACGTTCATATATCAGAAGCCTATGGGGAAAGGACTACCCTGAAAAGTAAATATAAAACATAACAGCCACAAAAAGTAAACAGAACCAACAAAAAACTTCCTAAGACTGTGACCAAATTTAGTAGCATTGGGCCCTTATTTATTCCATGAAAACTTCCTTTGAATATTTTGCAAAACAAAAACAAAAACAAAAACAAAAAACAACAAAAAAACCCCTACTGGTGTGGAGTTTGATAACATCATTGAAGTGCTTTAATGTAGCTTCAATTCCTGATTTGGGGGCCATAGGGTTCAAATCTACAGCTATAGATTGACTTACACACTTACATCAATTCTTTATAAAGAAGAATTTTTTTAATAAATTTACTTGTGTGCACAACATCCCTGGTGCTATTGGCAGAATAGAAGTGGTTTCGCTGTGTTTTTATGACTATCAGCAGCTCTAATAACAGTCATAGATCAGAACAGGAATGAGCAAATAGAAAGAAACTGTCAGGTGTTTCCTGGTACCTGAGAAGATCTTACTGAGAGCACATGTGAGATATTATCAGAGAACTCCCAGAAATACTTGCAAGTCATGTTTAAAGAGGTGGTATAGCCATGGGGGCAGTGAGGACAAAGGCAGATATGCTGTTTCATGATTCTTGTCTTGACCCTACTTTGTTTTTTCCAGGTTAATGTGGCCTTGAGATACAATGTTGACAAATATAAAGTTCCCAATCATGTTGAGTATATAATGGGAACTAGTAAATATTGGTATTCTGAATCTACTGAAGGCCATTGAGATATTTTCTGAGAATACTGGAAATTATGTCTCCATCTACCTTAGGATAATAGGTCTTTGGATATGAAGAAAATCTAGATGGTTTCTATAAAGCTGTCCTTTCTTTATTTGCATATTTGTTTCTATAACCTGCCTAGGCTAGGAGTAAGAGAGACCCTGTATACCTATGCTTAAGAGAGTCTTTTCCCTGTATGGACATCTCTCTCTGGTGTACCTGGGAATGAGAGTCCACCATAGCCATTAAGTTGCAAAAGGGAATGGAGAGAGGTTAGCGCTCTTTGTGGAAGGCTAAGGATAGTCGCCCTTGGTTCCCTGCTACCATCTCTAAGTATCTCTTTGTGGTCATTCCCCCCAGAGAAAAAGCTTCCCATTCAATGCCAAACCATCAGCACACATGGCTGGAATGAAGGCAAAGATTAAAAGTATATAAGGGAAATAAGCCACGCAAAGACAGATACCATATGTTTTCACTTATGTGTGGATCTTGAGAAACTTAACAGAAGACCATGGGGGAGGGGAAGGGGAAAAAAAAAGTTAGAGAGAGGGAGGGAGGCAAACCATAAGAGACTCTTAAGGACTGAAAACAAACTAAGGGTAGATGGGGGTGGTGGGGTAAAGGGGAAAGTGAGTGATGGGCAGGGAGGAGGGCACTTGTTGGGATGAGCACTGGATGTTGTATGGAAACCAAGTTGACAAATTATATTAAAAAATAAATAAAATTTAAAAAATAATAAAAATATATAAGGGAGAGGTGCCTGGGTGGACTCAGTGGGTTGAGTGTCTTACTCTTAGTCTGGCTTAGGTCATGATCTTACAGTCTGTGAGATTGAGATCTGTGACAGGCTCTGTGCTGAGATTCTCTCTGCCCCTCCCCTGCTCTCTCTTACTCTCTCTCAAAATAAATAAATAAACTTTAAAAAAAGTAAATAAGGGAGGATTGCTCTAGTACATGAAACTAGCCCTTCCTTTCTTCTTTCCTTCTTCCTTTCCTTCCTTCCTTCCTTCCTTCCTTCCTTCCTTCCTTCCTCTCTCCCTCCCTCCTTCCTCCCTTCTTCCTTCCCCTGCTCCTTCCCTTCCTTCTTTCTTTCTTTCTTTCTTTCTTTCTTTCTTTCTTTCTTTCTTTCACCGTCTATCTGTATTTCTGTCTTTCTGTCTTTCTTTTTTTTTTTTTTTTTTTTTTTTTTAGAAAAATAATGCTCTTTTGAACAAGAAAATGGGCAAATGAATCCTTTTAGGAACAACTTTTTTTTTTTTTTTTTTTAATAATAGTTTGCTCCCTGGAAGGCAAGGTGGCTTAAAAGCAGGCTGAACTTCTTATGATAATAGCCACCAAGCTCTGAGACACTGATTTCCGAGGACACTGAGGTGGCTTCATCAGCGTGCCAGCAGTCTTCCCCAGGACCATGAATCACTGCATAATTTCTATACAAGTACTTTCTGTTCACAAAAGAAAATAAGTGAATGCTGGCATCAGTAGGAACTGGAAATGGCGGTTCATCATCTTTGTCACCCTCCTTGTTAATCTTAAAGAAGTATTTAGAAGTGGGAGGTGGGCAGGACTTTCATTTTGCATTCCTTACTCTTGGGTACAATTACAATTTTTATTAGGTGTGAGCATGCAGTGCATTTATGATTTTGTAAATATGCATCAAATAAAAGTCACTACTGATGAACAGTGACCAACTTGATCTGTAAGGAGCAGTAATACTTTTAATGCCAATTTGAAGACAATATTAGCAGAAGCATTTAGCATACAATATGTTTATGTCCACATAATAAAAAATGATTTTTTAGGCGTGCCTGGGAGGCTCAGTTGGTTAAGTGTCCGACTCTTGGTTTTGGCTCAGGTCATGATCTCCTGGTTCATGAGTTCAAGCCCTCATCGGGCTCTGCGCTGGCAGTGCTGAGCCTGCTTGGGCCTCCCTCCCTCTGCCCCTCCCTCACTTGTGCTCTCTGTGTCTCTCAAAATAAATAAGTAAACTTAAAACTAAATGAATTTCTAACACTAGGAAGTGGAGAGACACTAATAGTTCCATGCCAACGGGATCCTCAACTCTCATGCAAATGGTTGAAAGAATGATGGGAAGCAGAGAGTTTGATGAGTTCATTACATGTCTTGAATCAGGAAATATCCCAAGTGATAATTATTTTTTCTTTTATATTTTTATGTTTCTCAATTAAGGTAAATAGATATAAAAGAAACTGCACATAATTAAAGTGTTTAAACTGCACATCTTTAAAATGTTTAATAAGTTTTCATATATATTACAAAATATATAAACTATATAATTCCGTATAAATAATTCCAATCAAAATAGTGAACTTATACATTTATCATCCTCAAAAGGTTTTCTATTTCTCCTAGTAATCCCTTACTCCTGGCCTTCCCTACCACACTTCCCCAGGCAACCATGGGTCTGTTTTCTATATTAGTTTATTTTGCTTTAATTTTACTTTGTATTTTTAAAATTTGAGTGTAACTGATTCAGAATGTTATGTTGCATTAGTTTCAGGTGTACAACACAGTGATTTGACAGATTTAGACATTATGCTGTGCTCATCACAAGTGTAGCTACCATCTGTGACCATACAGTACTATTGAGTTATCCTTAACTATCTATATTCCTAATGCTGTGCCTTTTATTCCTGTGACTTATTCATTTTATAACTGGAAGACTGTGTCTCCCATTCCCACTCACCCATTTTGCCTACCCCTCCCCTCTGGCAACCATCCTACTGCTCTATTTATAGGTCTGATTCTGCTTTTTGTTTGTTTATTCATTTGTACGTCTTCTAGATTTCACATAAGAGTCAAATCATATGGTATTTGCCTTTATTGTCTAACTTATTTCCATTGGCATAATACCCTGTAGGCCTATCCATACACTGTGTACCCTTTCGTCTGGTTTCTCACATTTCGCATAATTATTTTGAGATTTTCTTGTTGTGTGTATCTATGGGCCATTCCTTTTTGATTCCGAGTAGTATTCCACCATATAGATGTACAACAATTTATCCATTCTCTTCTTGTGGGATATTTGGGTTGCTCCAGTTTGGGACTATTATGAATAATGCTGGTATTAATATTTTTGTACAAGCATTTGTATGCCTGTGTATTTTCTTTCTTTGGGGCAAATCCCTAGGAGTGAGATGGATGGATGGTATGATAGGTATATATGTTTAACCTTTTAAGAAACGGCTAAACTGTTTTCCAAGGAAGTAGGACCACTTTACATTCCCTGTAGCAGCTTTTGAGAATTCTCGTTGCTCTACCTCCTTACCAACACTTGGTATGATTAGAATTTTAATGTTAGCCAGTTGTGCTGGGAGTATAATGGTATTTCATTAAGATGTGAATTTGCATTTTCCTAATGACTAATGATATTGAGCGTCTTACATATGTCTATATACCAACCTATGTGTCTTTGGAGAAGTGTCTGCTCTGAACTCTTGCCCATTCTTTAAGCTGGTTGTTTGTTTTCTTTCTATTGAGTCTCGAGAGTTCTTTACATATACTGGGTACAAGTTCTTGACACCCTCATATATGCTTTGTAAGTATTTTTTTCTGTCAGTGTCTTTCAAAGTACAGACATTTATTTTAAATTTGAGGAAGTCCGACTTAACGATATTTTTTTCTTTAGCAGATTATGCTTTTGTTGTCATATCTACAACATCTTTACCTAATCTTAAGATCATTAAAATTTTTTCCTCCTCTAGGGGCGCCTGGGTGGCTCAGTCAGTTGAGCGTCTGACTTCAGCTCATGTCATGATCTCATGGCTTGTGAGTTTGAGCCCTGTGATGGGTTCTGTGCTCACAGCTCAGAAACTGGAGCCTGTTTCAGATTCTGTGTCTCCCTCTCTCTCTGCCCTCCCCCCACTCGCACTCTGTCTCTCTCTCTCAAAAATGATAAATAAACATTAAAAAAATTAATTTTTTTTCCTCTTCTGGATTTATGATTGTAGATTTTAATTTTAAATTTAAATTTTAAAATTAAATTTGATGCATTTTGAGGCAATTTTTGTAAACTCTGTGAGATAAGGATTGAAAGAATTTCTTTTTTATGTAAATCAAGTTGTTTTAGTACCACTTGTCAAAAGACTGTCCTCAGTTGATTTGCCTGCACTGTTATTAAAAATCAGATTTTCACTTATTAGGGGGTCTTATTCAATTCTCTCAATCTGTTTTTCTGTTTTTACACCTATGCCACACTGTATTGAAAATTATAGCTGTATGCTAAGTCTTGAAATATGGTAGCATTATTTCTTCAACTTTTTTTTGATTTTGTAATTTCCTCATCTAGTCTAGATTCTTTTGAATTTTCTGATGTATTTAGAATCAGCTTGTTGCTTTGTACCAGAAAAAAAAAAAAAAAAACAAAGAGAGAAAGAAAGAACGAAAGTAAGAAAGAAAGAAGGAAAGAAAGAGGAAAAAGCCTTCTATGGATTTGATTCGGATTGTGTTGAATCTATAAGTCATCTTGGGGAAAATTGATAATTTTATTGTCTTTAATTTTTGATGCTATTATAAGTAATTTATTTTAGTTTCTTATTATTCAACATCAGTATAAAGAAATGCAATTACAAGAAGTTTAATTATTGTCTCTAGTAAGTTTTTGTGGATGTTTAATTGGAATTTATACATGGATATGTCATCTTCAAATAGAGACAATTTTACTTCTTCATTTTCAGTCTTGATAACTTCCTTCTTCCTTCCCTCCCTCCCTCTCATTCTGTCTTCCTTCCTCCCTTCCTGCCTTCTTCTCTCCTTTTCTTCCATTCTCTCCTCCTTTCTTTCTCCCTCCTTCTTTCTTTCTCCTTCCCTTTCTTTCTCTTTCTCTCTTCTTTCTTTCTTTCTTTCTTTCTTTCTTTCTTTCTTTCTTCTTTCTTTCTTCCCTCCCTCTTCCTTCCTTCCTCCCTTCCTCCCTCTCCCTCTATCTCCCTTCCTTTTTTCCTTCCTTCCCTCCTTCTTACCTTCCTTCCTTCTTCCTTTCTCTCTCTCTCTCTCTTCCTGATTGCATTGGCTAGAACTTGCACTATAATGTTTAATAGAAGAAATGAGCAGATATCCATCTCTCATTTCTGATACTGGGAGAAAGCTTTCAGTCATTCACCATTAGGTTATCTGCAGGTGTTTCAAAAATGCATTTGATCAGGCTGAGGAAGTTTCCTTTTATTCTCGGTTTGCTGAAAGTTTTCATTAGGAATGGATGTTGGAGTTTTATCAAATGGTCATTCAGCATCTGTAGAGATTATCACTTTTTTAGATGATCAATTTAGTAAATTACAGAGGTTGATTTTCTAATGTTAAACCACTCTGCAATCCTGAGATAAACCGTACTTGATCATAGTATGTTGTCATTTTAATGTATCATTGAATTTGAGTTGCTAACGTTTGGTTTAGATTTTTTCTATGTTCGTTGGAGATATTGGTCTGTAGTTTTCTTTCACTGTAATGTCTTTGCCTGGCTCTGGTATTGGGATAATGCTGACCTCATAGAATGTATTGGAAGTCTCTTTTCTTCATTTTTCTTGAAGAGTTTGCTTAGAATTTCTATGATTTCCTCTTTGTTTGGAAAAATTGCCAGTGAAACCATATGGACCTGGAGAGTTCTATGTGAGAAGACTTTTAACCACAAAGTTAATGTTTTTAACAGATGTAGAGTTACTCCGATTGTCTATTATTTTTTAAATTTTCAGTTTTATTGAACTATAATTGACAAATAAAATTGTAAGATATTTAAAGTATGCATCATGGTGATTTGATACCGATACACACTGTAAAATGATTTACCCCATAACTAACATATGTATCTCCTATTTACTTTTGTGTGTGTGTGCACGAGAACATTCAAGTTCTATTCTATTAGAAAATTTCCATTTTTTAATTGAAGTGTAATTAACAAATGATATTATTTTAGTTTCAAATAAAAGCAAATTTCAATTATACAATACAGTGTTATCAACCATAGTTATCATATTTTACACTAGATCCTCAGACTTCATCTTATAGCTGAAAATTTGTACTCTTTTACTTATTATATTTTCAAATTCATTTGTTTTTTTATGCAATGTATAATCTAGTGTAAACCCTGTTTACTGCAGTTTACATCTCAGACATTGTAGTGTTTATCTCTAGGAGCTTGATCTAGGTTTCCTTATGTCTTTCATGTTGCTTAATGTTTTGAACATACAGAATAGTTATAATAAGTATTTAATGTTTTTTCTTCTTTTTTTCTAACTTTTGTGGCAGTTCTGGTTTGGTTTTGATGGAATAATTTTTATTCTCATTATTGGTTCTATTTCTGGTTCCTTGTATAGAACCTAATAGTCTGATTGGACAATAAATTGTAGTGAATCTTATAATATTGTGTGCCTGGAATTATTTCCTTATTCTAAATGTTCTTGAGCTTTGTTCTAGAATTCAGTTAAGTTGCTTAGAATCAGTTTATTCCTTTTGGGTTTTGCTTTTAATATTTGTTGGCTAGAATGAAGACAGCATTTTGCCTATGGTAATTACTTTTTACTCTTGAGTCAAGACATTTCTGCATACTCTAGCCAATCTCCTAATGTCCCATGAGCTATGGGTGTCCTACTCCCATAATTGAGAGGATAGTCACTACACCTGGTTCTGTGTAAATTCTGAGTACCATCTCCTCTAATCTTTGGTAATGCTTCTTTCGCCAATGTTGGGTCATTTCTCACACACATATGATGATCAGAACTCTGACCAGTGATCAAGGTGGATGTTCTGCAGATCTGAGTGTTTCTCTGTGAAATTCTCTTTTCTCTGATGCTCCATCCAGCAAACTCTAGCTTTGTCAGTCTCCCAAACTCACAAACTCACCTGAGATTCCATTCTCAACATGGCCACATGAAACTTCTCTTAAGGTAGCAAACTAGGGCAATTGTAGGGCTCACCTCATTCATTCTCAGAGATCACTATGTATTATTGCCTGGTGCCCAGTGTCTTCCAAAATATTGTATAATATATTTTGCCTGTTTGTTGTTATTTTAGGTAGGAATGTAAAGTGCATCTTTGCTACTCCATCTTGGAGAATTAGAAGTTTCTAAATGGTAATTTCTTCTATTATGGGCTGCTAGGAAAAAATAAAATTAAATGGAATATGTTGTTGGGGCACCTGGGTGGCTCAGTCGGTTAAGTGTCCGACTGGCTCAGGTCATGATCTCGCGGTTTATGAGTTCGAGCCCCGCATCGGGCTCTGTGCTGACAGCTAGGAGCCTGGAGCCTGCTTCAGATTGTGTCTCCTTCTGTCTCTGCCCCTCCCCAACTTGTGCTCTGTCTCTCTCTATCAAAAATAAATAAATATAAAAAAAATTTTTTTTTAACTAAATGGAATATGTTGCATGGAAAGAGGCAAGAATTTTGTGTGTTTTGCTAATTATTGTATCCTTGGTGGCTAAAAGAATATCTGATGAATAGTAAGCATTAAATACATAGTTCTCGATTGAATTAAATTATGATCTATTATATACTGAATAATTCATTAAGATTTTTATCATTAGTATGTATTATCATCATCCTAAAAAGCTGGTAATTCTATCTGTCTTTAGCAGAGGAAGACCCATAGCTCAGAAAGGCTGTATGTCTTGCTCAAGGTCATAACAGGTCATGTTTTGGTCCAGGTATTTCTGACTACTCAGCTCTTATACTTTCCCCTAGGTCATATTATATCATCAACCAGAAAAATTAGGAGAAGTTATCCTTTGAACTTGGAACAAAATAACAAATCCCATCACTGAACCTCTCAAAGCAAATGATACTTTTCCAGTGAAATGCATGTTACTTATCAGTAATTCATATTACCATAATACCTGGTTATGGGGCTTTGCAAACATAGACTGCACACCTTGAAATGTAGGAGTTTACAATTTCTTTCTAGCCTATAAAAACAATTGCACCAAATCTTCACAAATTTGTGTAAGAGGGTGATGATGATTCTGAAGTAATACACTCCATGATCTAATCCCAGTTCTGACACTTAATATCTTAGGAAAGTTACTTAATTTTCCCAAACCTAATTTCCAATATACCAATGATAATGTTAATATTTTCTAGTAGTATGTTAGTGAGGGCATGCCAGATTTGGCTCAAAAGTCTCAGTGGCTTAAGAAAATTAATGTATATTTCTTATTCATGTCGCAGTTGGACATGTTCCAGATTGCTGTCCTGGGTAGCTCTTTTCCATGCAGTAACTCAGGGATCCAGAATGTCTCTAATCAGTTGCTACACCATTCCTTAGAATCTCCTTGGAATTTACCTCTAGAGCCTCAACATTTAGCTGGCTGGTGATCGAAGAAAGACAGCATAGAAGTCCTCCTGTGTTTCCTTATCACTTGACCCAGAAATGATAACACTCTTGCCCACATTATTGGTAAAATCCAGTCACAAGGCTTCACCAAAATTTATGGATACAGGGAAATGCAGTTCCTGGCAAGACAGCTTATTCTTAGCTAAAATTTCACACTATTAAAGGTGAGCCTGAATTTTGTTGGCAGCTCTCCTTCTCTGCCACACCTATGTCAAGGGATTTTTATGAGGACTACAGAAAGGATATATGTAGAGTTCTTAGCATTTGGCAAATATTATCTCCTTAAAATTTTAGTAGTGTTACTTTTATTAAGTCAATCTATTGATCCAGATAAATTAAAGATATTTAGGGTACAAATCAAGATCGTCTTACCTATTTATTGAAAGAGATTCAGAGATTTAACTAAATGATATAAAATTATATCAGACAATAGAAAATGTTCTGAGTGTTGACCCATTTATTGTTCAGTGAAAATAACTTAACAGCATAGGTTTACAATATAAGTCTTCAGTGTAGCTCATCTATATAACATAAAAATAAGCAAGGCAGCTAAAAATAGTTACGGAGATTGAAAGACCAGAAATTTATTACCTGTATGTATATCAGGCTTCTTCCTTCTTTTCTAATAGTTGTATACATTTATTTAACAAATATCATTCTGTACATTCAGCCCTTAACTGTGGTATATCTCTCAGAATTAAGTTTTTCTTTCTACTTTCATTTCAAACTTTTAACTTAATCCCTCCAGGATAATCAGCATGGAGCTTCTGTGATCTAGTCTGGAATACATCACTAACAAATGACTTTTTCTAAAATATGGCTTTGTTCTGTACTACCTGGGATTAAGAACCTACAGTAGCTCTTTATTACCTATTGGATCAAGTTCAAACTGCTCCGCCTGACTTTAGATCTGTAATTAACTGTCTCCACCTGATATATCAATGAAATACCGTTTATCAAAATGGCTTAACATAATCTTCTCAGCAAATTCTTCAATTTCAATATCTCTACTAAATATGCCCCTGTAATTTTTTTTTCACAAACATGCTTTGGTTCATAATACTCCTCCTAGAGAGAACATCTTCTAAGGAATGTCTTCTTAGGCAGAGGCAATATGTGCGTTTCCTTCAAGAGAGATTTAATAGGATGTTTGCATATAATAGAAAACTCAAAATAATAGTAACTCAAACAGTTGGATATTAATTTTCTTTCTCGTGTAAAGAAAGTCTCTAGGTAGACAAAAAAAAGGGTTCTGGCACCATTTCCACCATCAAGGGACTGTCCAATTTTCTCTTCCACCATCCTAGGTCAAGGCTCAGCTAAATAAAACTGATAGGCATATCTGGACCATGACTGTTTTGTGTGATTTACAAGCTAAGAATGGCTTTTACTTTTTTTTTTCCTGCCACATATATGTGTTGCATCTACTTCGGGACTTTCTGTTCTGTCCCATTGACCTATATAGGTCCATAATTTCACTAATAATACTTTGTCATGATTATTGTGGTTTTATAATACATTGCAAAAAATGGATAGTATGTATCTTCGAACTTTGTTCTTCTTTTCAAAATAGTTTTGGCTTTTCTAGTTTGCTTACTTTTCTATATAAATTTTAGAAATCAGCTTGTCAAATTATACTGGAAAAACCCTACTGGAAGTTAAAAAAAATTTTGTTTTGTTATTTTTGTGGAGAGAGAGAGAGACAGACAGACAGAGCATGAGTGGGGTAGGGGCAGAGAGAGGGGGAGACACAGAATCTGAAATAGGCTCCAGGCTCTGAGCTGTTAGTACAGAACCTGATGCAGGGCTCAAACTCACGGACAGCAAGATCATGACCTGAGCCGAAGTCGGACACTCAGCCGACTGAGCCACCCAGGAGCCCCCCTACTAGAACTTTAATTGGAATTGTGTTTAACCTGTAGATTCTTTGGGGAAAACTTGATGACTTCCAATCCATGAATGTAATATATCTCTCCATTTGTTTCAGTCTCCTTTGATTTCTTTTATCATTGTGTAGTTCTCAGAATGCAAATGTATTATCTATGTATTTGATGGGTTTTGGTGCTGTTGTAGATGGTGCTTTTTAAACATTTACTTCACTTTCCAATTATTTATTGCCAGTATACAACATTCAAATGGATTTTGGTACAGTGACCCTGTATCCTGTGATCTTACTAAACTCACTTATTAGTATTAGTAGCTTTTTGATAGATTTGGGGGGGGTTTCTACATAGACAATATTTTGTTAATTTTTTTAATGTTTATTTTGAGAGAGAAAGAGAGAGAGCATAAACAGTGGAAGGGCAGAGAGAGAACGAACACAGAATCTGAAAGCAGGCTCCAGGCTCTGAGCTGTCAGTACAGAGCCTGACACAGGGCTTGAACCCACAAACTGTGAGATCGTGACTTGAGCCAAAGTCAGACGCTTAACTGACTGAACCACCCAGGTGCCTCCATAGACAATCTTATATGTGAATACTGCAATTTTTTCCCTTTGCAATCTGTGAGCCTTTAGTTTCCTTGCCTTACTGCATTGCCTGAAACCTTCACTACAATGTTGAAAAAAAAAAATGGTAAGAGTGGGCATCTTTGTTTTAAGTCTTTCCATTTGTGCTTAATATAAGAATGTCTCTCCTTCAGAAGTTTATTGCTCACATTGGTAGTTTGTTGCTTGCTAGTGAGGTAATGAGGGGTGGAGGTGTTCACATTTTCTTTTCTCAGTAATCCTGTTCTTCTCTCAGCAGTAAGAGATCCTTATAATCTGGACCTACTCCTTTTTTTGGTCTCTCCCCATAGATCCTCTATTCTCTTCTCCCACCTGCACTAGATCTTTCCCTGTGCTCTGAACACTGCCTTTCTTTCCTGAACAGCTTAAAGATTTGTTTGTAGTGGAGAAATTGTAACAGCTTAAAATTTGTTTGTAGTGGAAATATATAAGCATCTAAGGCAAGGCGTGTGTGGGGGGGGGGTGGGTGTCTGGGTGTGTCCACACGTGTGCATTTTCTGAAGTGGTTACTGTACATCTTTAAAGTAAACCAAAACAAAAACAGGAAAGAAAAATATGCAGTGGAGACCAGATGTAGCCCTTAGAGGGGGGAAAGCAGAAAGGAGAAAAGAAGAAAGAGCAATGAGGACATGCCTTCCAGTTGAAGCAGCTCCGTTTTAGGGAGCTTTCCTGAAGTCTTACACACCGCTTCTTTGTTCTGCGCATGGGACTGAACTTACCACTTGGCCAGATCCAACTACATCAAATCTGGAAACAGGAAGTCTTTAGGCTGAGAGCATTATTACTCCTAATAGAATTGACCTTCTTTTGTTAACAAAGACAGATGTTGGATAGGCAAGTATCCGTCTCTGTTGCACATCTGATAATGAATCATATAAGCTCTCTAGGCTGCTGTTCCAGCATCAATAAAATAAGAGTCTTAGCAGTTATGATTGATAGGATGCTTATGCAATTAAAGTGAATTGTAGATTGAAGGGCTGGTCACAGTCCTGAAATAGGTTATGAGCACAATGAATAATGACTGTTCAGCATACACTTTGAGATCTCTTTTACTTTGGATTTCTGTGTTGCTTGTATATAAACATGCATTCACTCTTGCTATACTCTGAGTTCCTTTAAGGACAGGGACACGTCTTGTTTATCTTGTTATCTCTAGAGCTCTTCAGTTGTTGTAGAGGTAAAATTGAGGTTTGGTTTTTGTTTTAAACATACTGAGTCCCATTATTTTACTTTAAATTTTTTGCCATAAGGAGGAATGCACTTCTTCAGTAATGAATAATTACTGAGTGCCTGCTGCAAGCCAGCCCATGTCCTAGGTGATACTAGTGAATAAAACAGGAGAAAATCTCTGTTCTCAGGAACTTATATCCTAGCATAATGGAAAAAAAACAATAAATATATAAATAATAAAATATATATTATGTTAGATGGCAAATGTTATCACAAAACTAAAGTAGAATAAACCAATGCTGGATAGGGAATTTTGTGTGTTGGGGGGAGTGGGGATTCATAGTTTTAAAGACCTGTTCAAGGAAGGCTTCAAGGATAACAGGTAATATGAACAAAAAAAAGACAAAGATGGAGGAGAAGGAGGAGGAGGAGGAGGAGGAGGAGAGAAGAAGAAGAAAGAAAGCAAGCCAGCCACATGGGTAGCTATATGAAAAGTTCTCAAGACAGGAAGGATTCAAATGCAAGGCACATGGTAGACATGTTCAAGTAAGAGCAAGGAAACTACTGGCATGATTAGAGCAAAAGAAGTGAGGGAGAATAGATTGAAAACTGATTGGTTGACATGCAATCTTGTAAGCTATTATTATGACTTTGACTTCTACTTTGAGCGTCAAGGGAAGCCATTGGAAGGTTTTGCAAAGAAAAACAATATGATCCAGGTGACCTTTCAGAAGTATCACTCTGCTCGTTATGGTGAGAATATATAGAAGTGGTGACAGACTAAAGCAGGGGGATTAGTTAGGAACTAATGCAATGATGTAGAGAGAGACCATGATGTCTGGGATAAGGTGTTAGAGGTGTTGGAGAGAAATTTCAGATTGTAGCTACATTGTAAAGGTAAAGCCAACAGACTTTGCTGATGTATTGAATATGGGAGTGAGAAAAAAGGAAGACAAAGATGTGTTTGAGAATTATTGCCTGAACAACTAGAAGATAGTTTTCTTTTACTGAAAGGATAAAGAAACAGTAATCCTACCAAAGAAATTCATTTAGAAGGATAAAAAACTCAGTAGAATACATTGAGTTTGAGATTCCATTAATGGGCCCATGTATAGAGGTGACAGGAGAGACTGGCATTCAGTGGAGAGTTGCAAGATGGAGATACAAGGCTTAGGATTGTTAGCATATTGATAGCATGTTTGGCATCCAGGAAGCCACATGGAGCCTACTTGGGATTCTCTCTCTCCCACTTCCTCCCTGTCTCATGTTGTCTCTGTCTCTCTCAAAATAAATAAATAAACATAAAATATTATTTAAAAATTTTAATTTAAAAAGATGAAATAGAATAAAGAAGTTCTTCTTTAAACACTCACAGTGGTAAGATCTTCAGGCTATGTCTTTGAGACAAAACAAAGAAAGCACCAGACAGACTGTATAGTATACTGACTTCTGCAAAAGAAAGGATCAGAAAATTAGAAACCAACAGAATGGTTCATCTATGAATTGGGAGGGGCAGGAGCAGAAGCAAGATTTATTTGTTTATAGTTTTCTATATTGTTTGAAGTTTGACTCATGGCATTATTTCTTTTTAAAACTGAGAGGATGGAGGGAGAGAAGTTAGAGTGCATATAGACACCTTACTTGGGTGATTTGCTAAAATGGAGAGTAAAGCAATGAGGCAGTAGGCCTGGAGGGGCAGGTTAGCTCGAAAGTTTCCTGCATTTTATTTTTATATTTATTTGAAAGATAGAGAATCATAGTATTGTGTAGACTGATGGCACTGGTCCAGCAGAAAAGGAAATAGGGGATAGAGAAGAGGAAAGAGGACTTGATGGTGATATCCGTGAGCAGGAGGAACTCCTCAGAGCCAGTGGGCAAGGGGTGGGCAGGCTTAGACAGGAGCCCACACCCTTCATCTTCAGGAAGGGAAGGGAAGGCTATCATAGAAGTACAGAGGGACTGCTATGGACTGCATTGTGCCCCCACCCCCAAATTCATATGCTGAGGCCCTAGCCCCCATCTGATGGCATTTGGAGGTGGGCCTTTGGGAGATAAACTGGTTTAGAAGAGGTCAATTGGATGGAGTCCCTGGCTATGGAATTAGTGTCCTTATAAGACAAGACATAAGAGAACTTGCCCTTTTCTCTCTCCATTATTTGTAGACATAGCTAGAAGGCAGCTGTATGTAACCCTGGAGGACAGGTGTCATCGGAACACGATAGTGCTGGCAGTCTGATCCTGGACTTCCAGCCTCCAGAGCTGTGAAGAATAAACTGTTGTTGTTTAAGCCACCAATCTGTGTTATTTTGCTGGGTCCAGCCTGAGTAGTCTGAGACTACTGGCCCTGAACTAAGGGCCAGATGTGACTGTAGGGGCCTGTGAGAGTCATTAGTTTAAAGTTTTAACTTTAATAAAATATTCATGGTTCTTTTATACAAATTGAATACTTAGAGTGTGATCAATGCTGTCATTGTCTCTAGGATTCATTTAAAATCAACCTCCAATGACAACTGAATTTAAGTCTTTTAAGAAAGAAAGTTTCTTGGAATTGTCCTAACAAAGGTAGTTTCCTTTAACACACATTACTAGTCATCAGTTTATAGGCTATAGTTCTTACAGTTATTGAAAAGAGATTTTTCAATATTACAGGAAGGCTCTTTGTCCTTCTTAGCAAGTAGATATTTAGATAGAAACATAACTCTATGATGACAAGGTACAGAAGGAGCATAGAGATGTAACTTAAATGTTATGAACAGGAATATAAATTTTATATTCATTAGTTTCTGTGTCTATTAACAAGAAGTAACGGCTAGCTCCCGGCTTGTCTTTTCAAAGCACCCAAGTGAACAGATTGCCTTTATTCCAAGCTCCTTCATTAACTGCTTATTAAGACTGATAGTCTCTGAATTGAGGTTTCCTTTTCTACCACAGCAGAATTACAGAATATGGGGCTTATAAATTTCTGAATTGACTCAATTGAGCTCTCAACAATTTTGTTATTGAATGAGTAAACACACACACAACTTTATACTCACAAATTGCCTTGAAATAAAAACCAGTTGAATGATGTTGTTATTTCTTGCTCGGTTTATAATTATTCCCTCCCCATTGTGCACATTCACATACACACAATAACCTGACTATACTGAACACTCCTCCAAGACAAGGGGTGACATCTTTTACCAAAGTCTCAACACCTGGTCTGAGTCCCCAGGTTGGGACCAGGCTAACTGAGATCACAGTCTGGGGAGCCCTTCTGGAAAATCAGAGTCAAGGGTGGTTTTGCAAATGATGCTTCCCTGACTGGCCCCCTGCTTTCAGTCTTCTCTCCCTCCACGCTTGTTTCCACCGTGTATCCAGAGCACAAATGGAGTCAGGCACTACCCTGCTTATGACTGCCATCATCCTTAAGTCAGTCGTCAATCCCAAACTTCCCCAAGTTCTGTGGATCCTAGGCGTCAGCTGGAGCTCCCTCTCCTTGGAATCTTGAAGATTGACTCCAAATCGTGCACACTGTCGTATGAACAGTCTCACACCCTCTGCCACACTTCTGTAGGTTCACCTCTCACTCCTACACCCTCTTTCCATTAGAGTTCTGTTTTACTCTACATATTGATTCTAATACGTAATCCTTTCTGCCCAACTCCACCCTGATATCCCAATAGATGTGGATTCTTTCTTTGATTTCCACAAGTTCAAAACAAAATAGTAAAAATCCTACAGGTCTTTTGTCTTTGTGGTAGACAATCCAGAATACTCCGGGGAGAGGTGATAAAAGGGCATTTTCAACACAGCAAAACGAAAAGATTAAAAAAGCTGTTTTATAACTTCTTTGTCCCCTTTCATATTTCGATCCCTGCTTTTATATCTCCTCCCTCCATCTCTTTTTCTCATGTCCTCAAACCATAAAAGCCAGTTTACTTCCAAAGCAGGTAGATCAGCTTTCTCTGTTCTTGCCTTCACTGCTTGCTACCAGCCTCTCTTGAAGTGTTGCTCCTTAGCCCAAGTTCGGGTATATCCCTAACCAAAGCTCATTTCCTTCCTCACAGGGATTTGGAGCCAACCACTAAGAATTTTTTTTCACCTCACAATTCTAAAAATTCTTTCCTCATCTTATTTCATGTCAACAATGTCCGCTGTAGAAACTTCACATCTGTTCTTGCCAAACTCAATCTCTTGGGATCCCGGGTGGTACAGGGCCCTCTTATTTCTGGCCTTTTGAAGATATTATTATCTTTCCTTGGAAATCCCTTCACTCAGATAATTCCTCTTCATCCTTCAGGTCTCAACTCAGAATTCATTTTCCAGGCTCCTCAAGAGTAGGGCGGAGGCTCCAGTTACTTGGTTCTGGTTCACTTAGAGCATTTTCAGGTATGTGGCCATTCCAATTACTCAGATGAAATCCTCTGACCTTTTTTATGTTCCTTGAAGACAGCAAAGTTTCAATATCTAATCCCCACTTCCTAAGACAGACTTTGCACTTAAAAGTATTTCAATAAATAGTAAAATGCATAAATGCACGAAGGAAGAAAAGACTGAAATTTAGAGTTTCGCCAAATTGTTTAGTCTGAAACTATAAAACTCTTTCTAATTCACTGCCAATGTCTTTGATCAGACTAGCTATTTTTCTTTGTATAATCTTCTTCGGCTTTTACTGCATTTAGAATTTCAAGAACATTTCAAATGTAGGAACCAAGACATTATCAATTATTATTTTAGTTTACACACTTATGTGATTCCTCTTAAGAAAAGTAGTTGGTTCAAATAAAGCTACTGGAAAGATATTTCTAAGCTGGCAATTCATCTTTTAATGCAGTATATTCAAAACCAATTTAATTCACATCTTCTTTTACTGTATCCAAATTTGACATGTTAGAAGCAGTGCAATTTTCCGTTCAGCAAAGTTTGAGTGTTCATCAAAACAGATTGATCATTCATATTGCCTCTCAGAGATAAATAAAATAATTTAGCAAATTGAATTGTGATGTCTTTCTCAGTAGGGATAAGTTGTCTATTATTCGCTGTGATTTGTCACTTCCCTTGACTTTTCTTAATGTTGTTTCCTTCAGCTGTGTTTTTTTTTTCTTCAAGAATATCACATTTTGAATTTGATCCGACTCTCTTTTAAGACCAACACTGTTTAAACTGAAAAAAGAAAAACCAACAATGAATGCATCTTGACAGCAGAAGTTATGTTAAAATTAGTAAAATAATTAGCATATGGTGAAAGTATTATATGGGGGAAAAGATATAAGCATGCTTTGATACTAGATAAAACACAACTAGGGGCGCCTGGGTGGTGCAGTCGGTTAAGCGTCCGACTTCAGCCAGGTCACGATCTCGCGGTCCGTGAGTTCGAGCCCCGCGTCGGGCTCTGGGCTGATGGCTCGGAGCCTGGAGCCTGGTTCCTATTCTGTGTCTCCCTCTCTCTCTGCCCCTCCCCCGTTCATGCTCTGTCTCTCTCTGTCCCAAAAATAAAATAAACGTTGAAAAAAATTTAAAAAAATTAAAAAAAACAAAAACAACAAAAAAAAAACACAACTATCATCAAATACATTACAGTTATTCAGGGAGGTGAAAAGGGTGACATTAATTTAGTCATCCAAATATGGTTTTGGTAGTGTCAGTATTCCATATTTCCAGATTATTAACTCCATTAGTCACCATTTTGTCCGAGATCTTAGCAATTGTTGACTCAGGCATACTCTGTTTTTACTCTCTGTGGGTTGTTATTTTGGGGATAAATTGTTCTTTTATAATAAACAATGTTTAGAAACACATGGTTTCTTAGCCTAAAGGCTTTCAAAACAGTGTAACAAATGTAAACATTGCCATGGATTTAAGCTATTGAGCAAAAAGCAGTGTATCGAAAGTTGAGTCATTAGCCAATAGCTTCCCAATTTTCATATTATGAAGAGATTAATTGAGTAATATTTCATCTATGATTTGGAAGAAAATGTTGCTGCTGATTGTATGGGCATAAAATTACTTAAAATGTCAGAAGTCATAGAAATATTATTTGATTTTACTTATCTCTTTTTTAAATGGACTAACCCATAACCTAAATGAAATATGCTATAAATCCATTTTTTAGTTCATTTACTTATTTTGAGACAGAAAGAGAGAGAAAGAGAGAGAGAGAGAGAAGGGGAGGTGCAGAGAGAGAGAGAGAAAGAGAGAATCCCAAGTAGGCTCTGCACTGTCAGCTCAGAGTCTGGCATGGGGTTCAAACTCACGAACCAGGAGATCATGACCTGAGCCAAAAGCAAGAGTCGGATACTCAACCAACTGAGCTACCCAGGCTCCCCACCATAAACCCATTTTTGAAACAAGTGAGAAATACTTACATCTTTTTAAAACTTAAATAATAAAGTAAGATACATTCTGTGTGAGAAGCTAAACAACTTTGAGGACATTTATAAGCAATAGGCTTACCACTATAATATTCACTAGATCAATCAGGGGCCAAGTCAGAAAGATATGGAATACATATTGGGTATGTGAGAAGAGTTTAATAAAGGAATTCCGTGCAAAGTATATAAAGAAAGCGTAAGAAATGGTCCAGTCTCTCAGGCTACTACCAGCGGGGCCAACTGAGCAATCCTGCAACCTGAAGAAATGAAGGAGGAGCAGCTGCTAGAACCTGGTGGTGTTTGGGGGTAAAGGGGTGAGTGTACAGAGGGCAAGAGGTGGAAGTGACCATTAGTCAAAGAGTGCACCCAACTGCAGCCAGGCCTCTGGGAAGGAGCTTAAACATTCCATTTCTCTCTTCTGCTCTCTCTTAACTCAAGCCAGGGCACCCTAAGGGCCGAACTCCACCAGAAGCTGGAGGGTTTGAGAACCTGGAGGGTTTGAGAGCCTTGACAGTTCCTGGTTTACCACCTGAGATCGAGCAGGCAGTGCAGAAGGACGCAAGGAGGGGCAGAGATGCACCTCCCGGTCACCATGGGGAGCAATGGAACGTGTGTTGATAGAGCAAACGAACAAAAAATATTTCTTTACAGCAACTTTCATTCCACTTAATATTAATCATATCCTATTTTGTTTTGAATATAAAAATAGTTTTAGGGGCACCTGGGTGGCTCAGTCGGTTGAGCGTCCAACTTGGGCTCAAGTCATGATCTCGCAGTTCATGGGTTCGAGCCCCGCATAGGGCTCTGTGCTGACAGCTCAGAGCCTGGAGCCTACTTTGGATTCTGGGTCCTCCTCTCTCTACCCCTCCCCCTGCTCATACTCTGTCTATCTCTGTTTCTCAGAAACGAATAAATGTTAAAAAAATTTAATATAAAATTAAATAAAAATAGTTTTATGTTCTGCTGTGTTTTAAAATCTCATCATACTAGTTTCTGGAAGGAAGAACTTTCTTCTAACTTGCAGTATTTTCTTTCTTTCTTCTTTCTTTCTTTCTTTCTTTCTTTCTTTCTTTCTTTCTTTCATTTCTCAGAGTCTTGCCATGTGTAAAGATATACCTCTGATAACAAATTTGCTGAGGGCTCTATCTCTGGGTGGTTATTTGGGGACTGTGAGACTGTGACATAAAGTGACAGGAAGATTTATTCTCATCATTTTGGAAGTGCAGAGGACTCTTTAACCTGCATTTCATATTGGGTGGGTGTATGTGGTGGGAATGTAAACATAATGCCGGTGACTGATCTTCCCTGTCTGGCTGACAGAATCTGGATTTTTCATATCCGTGTCCCACTTGTAAGGAGTTTCCTCTTTCCCACCAATCCGTACAATTATTTAAATGACGGACTTTAGAAAGCCAGTGCATAACTGGGAATAACAGAATTTACACTTTAAAATGGATTGCATATACTGAGTTGAGCAGTATTATTTAAGCACAAAGACAGAAGGAGTAAGTTGCAAATAATGTATAGACACACTTGCAGTGTAGCTGTGATGTTTATGCTCAACCTCTTCTAGCTAAGGGTTCAGTGAAATCTTTAGAGATGTTGGAAACATCTCTTTTCTGGATCTGCCTGACTGCTCTTACACTTACAATTCCTGTCCTCATCACCTGTGAGTTACCAGGTCATTTTCTGGGCTGTGGTGATTTTCATCAAGCTCATTGTTTTCTTTGAATCAAAGCCAATGTAGTTACTTCAAAAACAGAAAAACAGTTCCTTCGATTTTAGGCTTTAATCAAAGCCCTTTCTACCTGCATTTTTTATGACGTCTGCATTCTCTACTGTACAGAGCCCAGTGCCCAGGAGACTTTGGAGGACTGTTGCCCTTATGAGCTTTAGCTGAGCTTGGAAGCATAGGATCAGGTTACTTTTTGAGCTAGAGCAATGGTTTTCAAACTCTTCATCCATAGGCCAGTTGCATCCACTTCACCTGTGAAGCTTTGTTAAAAGCTCAGATGCCCTGAAGTTTTTATTTGCTTGGGCTGCAGTTCAGGAACACATGTATTTAAAATCTCCTGTTTGCAACTTTCTCCACCACCTCCATGAAGCTCCAAACAACTTTCTAGACCTCTCATTGCACAATTTATGGCTTTTACTAAGAATGCAGAAACAATTGGCAGAGGGCTCTGAAGAAGCATAAGGTTTCGGGCTTTATTTGCCTGGCTCCCATGAGTGCTCAAAGTTGCAGAAAGTTTGGAATGGGGAGGGGACCAGGTTACAGTCAGGAATCATTTCTACATAAATGTTTCTGGTAAATTGCCATAAGAAATCTCAAAAAGAATGGGCATGAAGGTTTATGACTTTGCTAGTTTGCTATGATGTCTTACCTCATTCTGAAAGACTATCTAATTTTTCTTCTTCCCCCTAAAGATGGCCCTCCAAATAGTAGAAATGCCAGGCACCCCAAACTGGATCTGGCTCTATTTGAGCTTCTATTAGTGTGAGAAGGAATGAGGATGATTGGAAGCAGAGGCAGAAAAAGGGAGTGGCTACAAAGGAAATGGTAGATGTTGAATTCACAGCCTTTGATAAAGGGAAGGAGGGAGATGAAAGGATAGAGTGCTTCTAAGTTGTGAAGCCTGAGTGACTAGGAAGATGTTGGCATCAAGAATGGACTAAGGGGAGGCGCCTGGGTGGCGCAGTCGGTTAAGCGTTCGAGTCTTGATGTCACCTGAGGTCATGCTCTCAGTGTTTGTGAGTTCGAGCCCCGCATCAGGCTCTGCACTGATATTGCAGAGTCTGCTTGGGATTTTGTCTCTCCTTCTCTCTGACCCTCCCCCACTTGTGCTCTGTCTCTCTTTCTCAAAATAAACTTAAAAAAAAGTTTAAAAAAAGAAGAATGGACTAAGGAGATCGAGGAAGAAGTGTTGGATATGGCAAAAGGAGGTGAGCTCCATTTGGCATTGGAAAACTATATGACAAAATAGAAATGAGAGTAACTACAAATTTCAGTTTGTTAAAATCTCAGCTCCAGGACTCCAAAACTGTGTGTTCTTCAATAATGTTGTGATATATCTGAGTCTCAGTTTCCTGATTTTACATGGGGACTCATCTTAGCAGTCTTGGGGGTTTGGTGTGAGGAATAGATGAGAATTTAAGTATGGCATTTAGCCCTCCTCTGGTCTTAAGACATGAGATGAATAAGTATTTGTCCCTTCCCTATAACATTTGGAAATCTTCAAATAGATCACTGTTAAATGATACATTTCTAAATTAGTACTCTTATACAGACATAAAATGGACACATGTTAAATATTTTATTTAACTCATCAATTAATAAGGGAACCAGCAGATGTTCCAACTGGATCAAAAAGCAATTTAGTGTACCACCCATATACAGGCAGATAGAAAATTCTGAAATGAATTTACAAATAGAAGCAAAGTAGCTTATTCCTTGGAGTAGAGGGAGATTATATTTCTAATGGATAAAATTCATTTGCATGCCTATGTCTATGGACAAAAATCATTTGTATTATGAGTTATCTATGACTTACAGAATTATACAATAGTTCAAGGAAAATGAAAGGTACAGATATTCCATAACATAAAAACCCTGAGGGTTGATACCCGTGTATTAGTTTTCTATTTCTGTGTATAAATTATCACAAATGTAATGGCTTAAAATATACCCATGTAACGGCACCTGGTCTGCTCATTCAGTTGAGAGTCCAACGCTTGATTTTGGCTCATGATCTCAGAGTTCATGGGATCGAGCCCTGTATTGGGGTCTGTGCTGAAGTCCAGAGTCTGCCTGGGATTCTCTCTCTCACCTCTCTCTCTGCCCCTAACCCACTCGTGTGCTCTCTCTCTCTCTCTCAAAATAAATAAATAAATAAATAAATAAATAAATAAATAAATAAATTTTTTAAAAAACATACCCATTTATTACCTCATAGTTCTACCAATCAGAAGTCCATCATGGCTTAACTGTCTTAACTGCTTGGGGTTTCATAAGAGTTGCCCAGCCTGGGCTCTTCTCTGGAAGCTCTAAGGAAGTCTTTTCTTTCAAGCTCAATCAATCCTTGGAAGAATTCAATTCTATTAGGTTGTAGGACTGAGGTCCCATTGTTTTGCTGGCTCTCTGTCCAGGGTTGCTTTCTGCTCCTGGAACCAGTCGTATTTCTTCTCATGTGATCCTCCCCATCTTCAAACCTACAATGGCTTTTTAAATCCTTCTACTGCTTTGAGTCTTTCTCCCTCCTACTTCTGCAATCAACTGGAGAAAGCTCTCTGCTTTTAAGGACTTGTGATCAGATTAGGTCCAGGTAGATAATTTCCATATTTTAAGGTCAATGGATGTATAACTTTATCTTTTTTTTAAGTTTATTTATTTATTTTGAGAGAGAGACAGAGACAGAGAGAGTGTGAGCAGGGGAGAGGCAGAGAAAGAGGGAGACAAAGAATCCCAAGCAGGCTCTGTGCTGTAGCACAGAGTCCTATGAGGGGCTCGAACTCACAAACCGTGACATCATGACTCGAGCTGAAACCGAGTCAGATGCTTAACTGACAGAGCCACCCAGGTGCCCCAAGGACTTTAATCACATCTGAAAAATCTCTTCATAGCTATTCCTAAATTAGTGTTGATTGCATAACCAGGAAACCAGAATCTTGGGAGGAATGAGCTTTAAGATTCTGCCCACCATCCAGTAATCTTCTTGGCTCATTTCAATACCTTGCACAATTTTTTTTTTTCTCACAAAGCAGCATAAAGAAATTGCTTTATGTGGTTTAAATTTTAGGGTCCTCTCCTATGTATTTTAGGTAGATATGAACTAAACATAGTAAGAACACGTAAATGCTTCCTACTTATCCATAGCTTCAGCCTGTTTATAATACCAATTTTCAATACCCAAACATTATAGGTCATCCAAGTATTCACAGTGTAATTCATTAATCCCCAAATCATTACATGACCATTAGAGTTATTGTCACTTTCTAATAGCCTTGACTTTTCTCAGGAGTGCATGCATCCCATTTGTGTCAGTAGCATTTGCTCAGAAAGCGTGACAAAAGGAAGGGAGCTCCTGAGAAAGCTAGGCTGGGGGAGGGACAAGAAGAGAGCCTGGTGCCTCTGCCTCAGATCTCCACTGCTTACCTGCAGCTAATACATCCAGGAATCAGCAGAGCCCAAGGAACGTTGGTTAGAAATTACATTTCTGAGGCAGCAAGTCAGAGAGGATTAGAAATAATCTTCCTTATTAAATCTTCACAATGGGGTTGCTAAAAGCCAAAGAACCACCATAAGCCAAGAATACGAAAGTTTTAAAATTTCTGCATGTAACGGGGGCGCCTGTGTGGCTCAGTCGGTTAAGCATCTGACTCTTGGTTTTGGTTTCTGCTCAGGTCAGATATCATGGTTGTGAGATCAAGCCCTGCATCAGTTTCTGTGTGGAGACTGCTTAGGATTCTCTACCTTCTTCTTCCCCTCTGCTGCTTGTGCCCATGCTCTTTCTCTCTCTCTCAAAAAAAAAAAAAAAAAAAAAAAAAAGAAAGAAAGAAAGAAAATTTAAAATAAAAAAAATGCATTTAGAATTTCCACATGTAACTAACCCCTCCCATTTTTCAGTGTCATCACTAATTCCTAAAGCTAGCCAATTTATCACCCCTCTCTTAACTTTCATTGTGGTCCAAACTTCTTTACCTTTAAGACCAAACTATTCTCTGAGCAAATAATACAGAAATTTATTGAGTCTCCATCAGACCTTTCTCCTATCAAAGTATATTCTAATACCTACCAGTTCTTGGCAGCTTTCCTGTGTTCTCTTGTCCTAAAGCTCTCTACACAGACCTATATGCCACTCCATTTTATCCCATTTATATCTAATGCCATAAAATGAGATTTTCTTGTCAAATCAATTCAGACTCATTTGAATTGATTATTTTCCATTTATTTATTTTTTTTTAATTTTTTTTAATGTTTATTTATTTTTGAGACAGAGGGAGACAGAGCATGAACAGGGGAGGGGCAGAGAGAGAGGGAGACACAGAATCTGAAATGGGCTCCAGGCTCTGAGCTGTCAGCACAGAGCCTGACGCGGGGCTTGAACTCACGGACCGTGAGATCATGACCTGAGCCGAAGTCAGCTGCTTAACAGACTGAGCCACCCAGACGCCCCTGATTATTTTCCATTTAAATACATGTGTATTTCAATGAAAGATGGGGCATGCTTTTCCTAAAATTTCACTATTTTGCAAACATTTAGCCAACACCATAAACTACACAAATTTCTACATTAAAAACAAGGAGTTGATATCTTACAATGAAGAGACAAAAATTCTCTTTGTTCACATTTTTTTTCAAGCCATAGCTGATAGTTTTTTTGGACCAACAATACAAAAAAGTATTATTATATAAATACTACCATTCAAAGGAAATCAATAGGTAGTTATTGCATATCTGTGATAAGAAAAACTAACTACTATATTCCTTTCTATGGAAAAGGGATAAAACACAGACTCCCCCTCCTTAAAGCATGCACAATCTAGTTTATATGCAAGCCACAGTTGACCAAGATGATCAATAACAGTGTGCAGTTCTTAGATGAGAGAGAAAAATGATTATTCTAACAATACATGCTAGTAGGGGCAGAGATGGAGGCAGGTTTGGAGGGAAAAAACAGCCTTCATGGAGAAACTGAGCTGAAAAGGCTTTAAAGGTGATACATAGAGGGGCGCCTGGGTAGCACAGTCGGTTAAGTGTCCAGCTTTGGCTCAGGTCATGATCTCCCGGTTCATGAGTTTGAGCCCTGTGTCGGGCTCTGTGCCGATGGCTGAGAGCCTGAACCTACTTTGGATTCTATGTCTCCTTCTCTCTCTGCCCCTCCCCCACTCACTCGCGCTCTCTCTCACTCTCTCTCTCTCTCTCTGTCAAAAATAAACATTAAAAAGAATTCAAAAATATGATACACATAGAGTAGGGGGTACTTTCCAACCATGGAAACTAACTTGAATGAATACATTCTTGCAGAAAGGAAGGAGGCCCAAGGAGTATGTCAACTTGGCTGTAGACAACAGGAAGTCAGAAAATATACTGGAAAAGTGGTTGCAAGTCAGACCGTAGAGGAGTGTTGTTCCTTGGGCTGCCATAACACCACAACTGGATTAGCTTGGACAATAGAAATTTCTTGTGGTCACAGTTTTGGAGGCTAGAAGTCTAAAAGCAAGATGTTGGCAAGATTGGTCTCTTCTGAGGACTAGAAAAAACAATCTATTTGATTCCTCTCTCCTAGGTTCTGGTGGTTTGTTAGTGATATTTTATGTTCTCTTGGCTTTCTAGACATATCACCCTGATCTCTGCCTTCATGTTCACATGGCACTTTTCCTGTGTGTGCATGTTTTTGTTCCAATTTCCCATTTTTATAAAGGCATATTTATTGTATGGGGGCCCACACCTACTCCAGGATCGCCTCATTTAGTGATTACATTTACAGTGATCCTATTTCCACCTATGGTTGTATTCTGAGGTACCAAGAGCTAGGACTTCAACATATTGAATTTAGGTAGACACAGTTTAGCCCCAGACAGAAGGCACTGGAAAGCTGCCTTTAGTCTGGACTTGATCTGTTAGGCACTAGAGACTATTTAAGGTTTACTTATTGCTAATTTAATGTTAAATTAAATGTACTTATTGTTAACAACTTCTTGTTAAATTGGCTTTTAGAGCAGTGGGGTGCACTGAGAAAGAGAGAAACCTATTAATATGAAGTTATAAATTAAAATGTAGACACAGAGGTGGCATATCATATCGATAGTGTATGGTTCTTACAAGTTTATTAATTAATTAATCAACTACTCTAAGCACAGAGGAAAGAGAATATATCTATGAGGTTTAAATGAATTTTAAGCACTTCCTGAGCACCTAAATGTATCAAACATTGTTCTAAGAACTTTACACAACCGATTAATTTAACCCCTTTCAATATCTCAGTGGTATATGTATTCTTATGGTTTCATTTTCAGGCAGAGAGGCTATGGTATAAAAAGGGTAGGAACTTGCATAACTGGAAAACATGAATTCCAACCTAGGCAGTCTGACACAGTTAAAGCAACCAGCTATAAGTTGAGATTATTTTTTTGAAGGATCATACATTAGTTTAAAAATCATCACATTTGGCACTCTACTCTGATATATTTTTTTAAAGTTTATTTATTTTCAGAGAAAGAGAGAGAGTGTATATGAGCAGGGGAGGGCCAGAGAAGAGGAGAGAGAGAATCCCAAGTAGGCTCCACACTGCAAGCTCAGAGCCCAATGTGGGGCTCAAACCACAAACTGTGAGATCATGACATGAGCTTAGATCAAGAGTTGGATGCCTAACCAAGGCACCTCTAATTGGTATTTTAATCTAAAACCAGTGTTTTAAATTTATGGCAATTGAAAATTTGCCCTGCAGAAGATACTCGTTCTGTGAACTTTCACTTGATGAAGTTCCAGGAGACATAAAGCCCAGTGTGAAAAGTACATGGAGCCTGGAGGAAGACAGTGGCTCAATAAATGTGGCTTTGAGAAATTAGTTAACCTCTCCACACTCTGTTTTCTTCACTCTAGAAATTGTGTCACAAGTTGGGGTCCCTGAGAAGTAGCCCCTGAGAGACGTTTTGTATGCAAATATTGATGGTGGGATGCTCTTGGGATCAACTTCTATGACAGGAGAGAGAGTAGACAGAGGAAGATGTTGAACTGTGCTATAGTCTCAGTGGAAGCTTCAGCCCATCTTCTGGGGGGTGCTGGCAATAGAATGGCCTTTGGGGTTTCTGAAGTAGGGCATAATGGAAAGCTAATATGTCATTGGATGTGGGTCAGCCTGGGAGAGACATGAACATGGTTGGGGGGGGTGGCTATCTGCCCGAGGCCATCCCTAAGGATGTAGTGTAGTCTGCTGATAGGTGTGTCAGCAGCTGGCTGAAAAGTCCTTCCTTGAAGGGGCATCTGGGCAGGGCATCCTAATTCATAGTTGTTCTAATGGCAAGTTTTATGTGACAGGTGCTCAAAAACTTGTTGACTTTCTTCTCATTTTACCTCAAGTACTTCTGACTGGTACCATAAAACTGAAAGTATTGATTACTTTTGTTGACTTTTCCTTTTATGTCATTTTTTTCTTCTCTTTTTCTTCTCTTCAAAGCACAAATCAAGTATTTGAAACAAATGATGAGTTTATTACGGACTGAATGGTGCCCAGTCTTCAAAATTCAAATGTCTAAGCACTAATTCCCCGAAACTCAGAATGTGATTGTATTTGGAGATAGACGCTTTAAAGGAGTGGTTAAGTTAAAATGAAGCTCTTAGGGTGGGCCCTTTTTCAGTTTGACTAGTATTCTTAGAAGAAGAAGGTATTTGGGTACACAAGGACACCAAGGATGTGCACACATAGTATAGGAAAGACCATGTAAGGCTATGGCCAGAAGGTGTCCATCTTAAAACCAAAGAGAGAGGCCTCAGCAGAAATGAAACTTGATGACACCTTGATCCTGAGCTCCCAGCATCAAGAACTGTGATAAGATGAATTCCTATTGTTTAGGTCACTCAGTCTGTGATATGTCCTTATGTAACCTAGCAAACTAAACAGAGTTCAAACTAATATAGCCAGTCATGCTGCAGTTTCCCAGGTTCCTAATTATTGTTTTAGGGACGATATTTAAAAAAAAAATCAAACCTTGGTGTGATGTGGGGTACTTTATTTGAAGCAAAATCTAAAATAAATGCAAAATACAAACACAAGTTAAAAAATACCTAGCGTTGGAATGAAAGAAGTATATTCGTTTCCTGCGGCTGCTGTAGCAAATACTACAACTTAGTAGCTTCGAACAATATGACGTTATTGTCTTAGAGTTCGAGAGGTCAGAAATTGAAAATGAATTTCACCGAGCTAATAACATTTTGGCAGAGTGCATTCCTTCCAGAGGCTGTAGCAGAGGATCTGTTTTGTGGTCTTTTTCATCTTCTTGAGCCTGCCCTGACTCCTTGACTCATGGCCCCTTCCATCTTCAGAATCAGCAAAGGTCATCAAATCATTCTCATCCTGCATCACTGGGACACCCACTTCCCTGCCTTCCTTATGACCCTTGTGAATTCATTGGACCCACCCAGATAATCCAAGATAATCTCCTTATGTCAACATTATTAACTCTATCAATGTGCAGTCCCTTTTGCCATATAAAGTACAGGTCCTGGGAATTAGGAATTGTACATCTCTCTCTTTTTTTTTTTAATGTTTATTTTTGAGAGAGAGAGAGACAGAGCATGAACTGGGGAGGGGCAGAGAGAGAAGGAGACACAGAATCTGAAGCGGGCTCCAGGCTCTGAGCTGTCAGCACAGATCCTGACTTGGGGCTCAAATCCACGAGCCATGAGATCCTGACCTGAGCTAAAGTTGGATGCTCAACCGACTGAGCCACCCAGGTGCCCCAAGGACTTGTATATCTTTAGAAGGCTGTTTTTCTGCCCCAGCGATGTGAGATAGTTATGAGAGAACCAAAGAAAATGCCTTGTCTCTGCCCAGGTTGGTGTTGGGACCATCTTCAGAATTTGAGCTTTTGATATTAGTAAGTAATTCCCAGGGGGAATAAAAGTGAGGATCCACTCTAGACAGAAAGACCACAGCATGAAAAACCATATTTTGGAGAAATACAGGAATATATAGTTTTGTTATTCAAAGCAATATATAAGCACAATTAAAAAATATAACACAATTAGATGGGAAATAGGTCATTTGAACTATGGTTTCAAGGAAGTAATAATGTTTAATAATTTGAATGGGATCTGTAGGAAGCAATAGTGAGAAAAATAGGAAATAAAAAAGAGAATTCCACGTGACAGAGACACTACCAGCAAAGTCATGGAGATAGTAATGCCTGGGCACATTCATTTTAACCTCTGCCTTCAGGAATGCAAGGAACATACTGGGAAATACAATCATCAACGTTTCTGGTAGACTCAAAGAGGCTTCAAAATTCGCAAAAGGAGGTAGGATAGAGGAGACAATACTCATTTTAGGAAGTTACCATTTTCCCGAGACATTAATTCTAAAACATGTACATCTTAACCTCCAAAGTTTTCCATTACTATGGAAAGCTTTTCCTATCACTAAGTCTTCCACTGCTATTTCCATGACTATGTCACATCAATAATCCAACCATAAATATCCTGTATCTAGTTCTTTGCCAACGCAAGAGTAAGGCCACATTAAGACTCATCGTACCCATGGAGTAGATGAAGAATAAAGGCTCTGACAAGTTAAAACATTACTGTAAGTCACCCAGAGACAGATCTGAGGACATTTTTTCTGAAAACAAATTCTAATAGGGATTACAAGAAGTGAAAAATAGTTTGTCACTGTATAAATTGCAGAATCAGAAGAAGCTTGCTTTTCCCCCTAAAGATATAGTATCTCAAATGTAAAAGTAATGCATAAAAAAGATATCAAAGAAAGAAAACAGTGGAAGAGGGAGGAAGAGAAAGAATCTCCTTCTGGCTCTCCTGATTAGAAAGGTTTTGAAGAACCACCTGTTGACAGCTGGGAGTTGCCACTTACAGGGATTTAAGTGCCTAGGCTAATTACATCTCTGGGGATGCCAGTTCACTGCTGTTGTCCTTTGGCTGAAAGAGTCACTTTTCTTCAGGAAGATGCAGTGATTCGCTCTGTGATGGGCAGCCCTTCCAGTGAGTAGTCAGGTCCCAGAATTCCAAAAGGACCCTGAGGTCTCCTGCCCTTGAAAACTAACCATGAAAGTTAATCTTTTACCATGATCTACCCTGATCTTTATCGTTGAGATATTTCATCACGAGATATCGTTGAGATATTTCATCAGATGGAGGGAAAGAAAAGAGACATTCACTCACTCATTCATTCAGTAGGGGCGATCAAGGGATGGAACACAGAGGCCAGTTCTGTGAACAGGTTAGAAGTTCATAGGGAACAAGCCAAGGAAGAGGAATGGGAAGAACACAAACATAGCTAAGGTTGTATAATAGCAATGGTATGAAGGTAGCAGAAGTCTTGTTGCGGAAGAAGGGAGCCATAAACAAATGGAAAAATTCTCAAGGAGAAGGGACAGTGGTCATTAAGACACATTTTACCAAATTAATAGTTTGTCTGGAATGAATTTTTATCTCCGAGTGGTATCAGGACTCAGGAGTCTGGCTCCACCCTGTTTTCTCCTCAGAATTTATCTTTGCTGAGACCCTCCCTCCCCCAACATCAGCATTAGTACAGAACTTGATTATTTGGCCTGGATTGCAAGATGACTCCCCAGCATGTCTCTTAGATACTTAGGTCTCTGAACTTTATGGCAGAAGAATTGTAATTAAAAGTAGGCTTTTAACATATTTGCTAAGGGAAGAATGGACAAGAGGAGGGGACACATCTAGAGCATTCTGGTTAGAATACATCTCTAACAATTGGATAGTTTCCTCAAGATTCAGCATACTGTAACTTCTAGCTTAAAAACCCAGTGACAACCTAATCCTTATTTACTCTACTAATAAACATAGAACAACAGTCAAATCACATTTCAGTGTGGTTATATTTAAAAAGAAGAACGCGTTGTTGGTCTGTGTACTTTGTTGCTTTCATTGTTCCTTCTAAAAATTATTCTTTGCTAATTTTCCCAAAAGATTACTAGCTTCCTTCAGTGGTTGTTTGTTCTTCAGGCAAGTCATTAGGTGGAGAACAGAAGGTCAGAAAACAAAACACTTTGCACCATAGGCCATTAAACAGTGGTAAATAGAATTAAAACACAGAGATATGTTGAAACCTTAGGGCATGGCAAACATTCAGAAACATTTTTTGTGGCTCAGAAAATTTAAGGCATTACTTTAAATTACTCAGTTAGTGTCGGAGCTAAGGCTGTGCTCTAAAACATCTTTCTCTAGGTATCTACAGAGTGTATTTTAAACCTGTGGTAAAATAACTTTTCTTTGGACAATGTAATAAATTCTGTTACTTAGGCTGTGGATTATAACATTAATGGTAACAGTTAAGATTTACTGACCATTTGCTTTGGGCCAAGGACTGTTACACATATAATTTGGATATTTCAAAAAATATTTATAATATCATAATATTACAGATGAGGGGATATTATTGTAAATGGGGGTAATACTTTTCCCCCATTTGACAAAAGAGGAAAGTAGAACTCAAAGATATTCATGGGCACACGGGTGGCTCAGTTAGTTAAGTACCAACTCTTGGTTTCAGCTCAGGTCATGATCTCACGGTTTGTGGGGACAAGCCCCGCATAGGGGTTTGGGATTCTCTCCCTCTCTCTCTGTCCTTCCTCCACTTGTGCACATGTACATATGCCCTGTCTCTTTCTCATAAACAAACTTAAAAAAAAAAAGATATTCAATAACTGCCCCAAGGTAATGTGGCTAATAAGTGTCTAAGCCCTGAGTCAAACCTATTGTGTTTGGCTTTTTTTCTTTTTTAAGTTTATTTATTTAGTTTGAAAGAGATAGAGAGAGCAGGAGAGGGGCAAAGAGAGAGAGGGACAGATTGAGAATTCAAAGCAGGCTCCAAGCTCAGCTCAGAGCCCGATTCGGGGCTCGAACTCATGAAACATGATATCATGACCTGAGCTGGAATCAAGAGTCAGATGCTTAACCAAGTAAGCCATCCAGACACCCATGTGTTGGGCTTTTTAGTCCATGTTTGTCTTCACTGGGCAGTTATTAGGGTGCTCTTGGTATGCAAATATTCTGGATAATCAAAAACTACCACTGACATACTCTTAAGAGTAAGTTTTCAATAGAATAAGTTGCACAAATACAGATAGATAGATAATATATATATATATATATATATATATGTATGTATGTATATGTGTGTGTGTGTGTGTTTATATAATTAAATTTAACCAGCCTTTCAGCATTCAGAAAACATTTTAGGATTTTGCAATGTATCAAGGTCATCATCCCCAGTAGAACTTGCCGATTTTCCCGTAAAAATGCAAACATGATGGCTAACAGAAAGTTTTGTACTAAAAAGCGGTAACAGGTTTAATGCTTGCTGAAGTATATGATGCAGCCCATATGCTCTATTAATTAAAGGTTTACAAAAATGGGGGTTGATCAGTGAGATCAGCCAGTCACAGAAGGACAAATGTAATATGGTTCCACTTGTATGAGGTATCTAAAAGAGTCAAACTCCCAGACACAATAAAGTGGTGGTTACCAGGGGCAGGGAGGAAGGGACGTGAAGAGTTGCTATTCAAGAGATAACATTACAATGACACAGATGAGTAAGTACTAACATTCTGTCATAATACTGTACTTATAGTTACCAGCTCTGCGTTGTGCATGTCAAAATTTGTCAAGAGGGTAAATATCTTGATCTACCTACCACATTAAAAAAGAAAAGGGTGATTAATAGGACATCTTTGCTGTAGGGATCCCATAGATCTGCACTGAAATCGGTTTCTCTGCAAAAAATACGTATTGAAGCCTACGAAGTCATCTTAGCAACTACGATTGTCTAATGCCAGTCCATATCATTTTGAAAGCACTGTATCTTCCCTCTTTGACCCGTTCCACATCTCAGCTCATCTTAAATGAAAAGAATAATGCTTTTGACCAGCAGAGAGCAGCAATGACATACTTTATAGAGCAAGTCTGGTGAACCCGACCATCTTTATTGTGTCCACGTTGTGAGACCGGCACAGACTGTTTTGCATGATCCCAGTCTTTGAGGGGCGTATTGTTAAAAGATCCCTGAGGTCCCCTGAGCTCACTGGAGGAGGCTGTTCTGCCGGCCGGTGTTCCCATACCATGTTACGTCCTACTGGTTCCATGGGTGGCGTTGGTCACTGATTGCAGCATCGCTTCTTGGTACTGCCAACAGGGGTCAGATGTCTTGATCAAAGAGTGCCACTCCATTGTAGTGGTATCTGACATCATTACTCAGTTGTGTTCAAGGCTGGAGGATATGGTGCCTCACGATGGTGTTCCCTGTTGACTCACAATGTGGCCTTCTTGTATAAAAGACTGTTACGGATCTTAGGGATAGCGGAACAAATCGCATTGGTAGAGGAATATACAGGGACATAAGCTGGGGAGGCTGTATATTTTCAGAAAATAGGAATAAAGGAGATGGAATTGGAATCTAGAAAAATAAAGACAGAAAATGAAGAATCTTTGAGTAGAAGCTAAGAGAAGAGATCATTTCAACAAGATGTTTGATTTCTAAATTTCCCTGGTGACGGTGAAAGTGAACTTAGCTATGTTATTGACTTTGGGAATAGAGGGACTTGAGGGACCTCAGAACAACCTTGGCCTCATTTTGAGGACTCAAGCCAGAGTACATGGGTCAGAGGGAAGTAGTTAGGAAAGAATCATGCAGAAGAGAGTTGGTGTCAAAGAAACTTGGGGAAGAGGAAAGATTCTTTTCCTTCAGTGCAGGAGGGAAGTAGAGAGCTATGAATAATGACACAGAGAGACTTTGAGGGGAAAAATAAATTAGAAATTAATTATCTCAATCTGCTCAATAAAGCAAAAGGCTTTGGCTTCTAGAGTGTGTGTGTTTGTTTCTTTGAGGGTGGGTGGTTTGAGAACAGAAAATAGAAAATGAAATACAACTTAATAAGAAGGATGCTGAAAAGTCTCCTAAGTTTCGCTGAGATCATGTAACACCCAATTGTGGTGGAACTAGAAGAAGCTGAGATTGTAGGTATTCGGAAGGTAATGGATGGTAAAATTTACTGAGTGGCATCGAGGAGGATGGTGGAAGGTGAAGGGGCTGATAAATCCAGGGAGAGGATGGTTGAATCACCTAACCTTGGATTCTAGGCAAGATAGAAGACAAATGGGCCTTGATGCTGGACTGGGGAATAGGAATTTAAGAAATCGGAGCCCTATTGGACTCCAGAGGAGCATGGGATGCAGAAGAGCTGAAGTTTTTCTCCTCATTTCCCAACTGGCTCTCTGATCTGTCTGGAGCGTTTTTAGTCCTTGGCACAGAGAAGATAATCAATTCATATCTGCTAAATAAATTAATAATTACTATTAAACATAGGCCATCTATAAAATAAAGTATTACAGTTGTATATACCAAGAAATAAGCACCTTTTGTTATAAATAGGAAAAACCTAGAGACATTTAAAGTGAGAATATTTTAACTACGTGTCCCTCTCCATAGCCATCACCCAAGGAGAGGAGTATTAGCATCATGTAATAATTACCAGTGAGGCAATTAATGAATTCCCTTCTGTTAAAAAAGGACTCTTTTTGACATTTTCAAAAAACTTCTTACTCTGACATCCTGTTAATTACATGTGCTGCACGGCTGCAAACCCATAAAGGGGCTTTTGCCCGTCACTTGCACTGGCTCGTGGAATCCAGGCTCCATCTGCAGATGCATAGATGGCTAGAGATCTAAAGACGGAAAATTCCTTGGGAGCAGCAAGACCATATAATTTACCTTCCAAATCAAGACAACTCTGAGAAAGAAAGGGGACACTTTTAATAAGTAGCCAAATTGCGGTTTAAAATGGAGAATGTCAGTAAATGCAAACCCCTGCTCTACGTGAGAAATGAAGGCTCTGAGAGGTTTAAGTGGTTTCTCCTAATCCAGTGTCTCCATTCAACAAGGACAAGGATCTGGGTAGACAGCAGAAGATTCCCATGGTTTGTTGGGTGCTGTGTTACAAAAGCAAGTGGCAAATCCATTTCTGCCAAATGTGTAAACGTCTAACGGCAAGTGGTCCAAGCACAAGGTACATGGATACAAGCTGTTCTTACACGCTTGGTGAGGTTCCTGCTCTTGGCCCTTTTATGCACCATGATAAACATTTTGCATGAAAAATCTTGAAGCACATGCAACAGAATTCTCTTTTTACATTTTTTAATGTTTATTTATTTTTGAGAGAGAGAGAGAGAGTGAGACGGAGCATGAGCGGGAGGGGCAGAGAGAGCTGGAGACACAGAGTCCAAAGCAGGCTTCAGGCTCTGAGCTGTCAGCACAGAGCCCGACACAGGGCTCGAACTCACAAACTGCGAGATCATGACCTGAGCTGAAGTTGGACGCTTTACTGACTGAGCCACCCAGGTGCCCCTGTTTTTACACTTTACATTATTAATTTTGAAATATTTTCAGACTCATAGGAAGGTTACCAGAACAGCACAAAAAACTGTCCTTCACTTCATCCAGAATCCCCAACACCTGTCTCTCTCTCTCTCTCTTTCTCTCCCTATGTATGTATGCGCGTGTGTGTCTCATAATAGTTTTTGAATCAGGAAATCAAGATCAATACTTCCATTTAATCCAGTGACCTCATCTGAGGAGCCACATCTGGAAGGTAGATTCTTTCAAATGTTAATTTAGTGTTCCAGAGATTAAGATAGAAATTATGTTATATACAAGTATACACTGTACTGTTTATACAAAAGTATTTTTTTAACTTTTTTTATTGATTAATAATGGGTATACAGAAAAGCATACATATGCGGAGTTTACATCTTGGAGAGTTTTTACAAAGCAGACACTTTTACAAAGTAACCACCGACCACATCAAGGACATAAACAGCATCCCATAAACCACCCTACATGTTTACTCCCTGTTATTATACCTTCCCTCTGTGATGACCATTCTCCTGATTTCTAATAGCAGGGATGAATTTTGGGGTTTTGGTTCTCTATGTAAATGTACAACATATGGTATGTACTCTTTTTTTAGTGCTCAAAATTATCTTCGCCACCTTCATCCACAATGTTGCATGTGTTTATAGGATTCTTGCTGTTCATAGTATTCTATGAATACTAGATGTAGTATACATAGTCTGTGTGTGACTAGGCCCTAATTATTTTTCCATTCTACAATCTCAGCCCGTGTCTCCATTTTCAAGGAACTTACAGTACAGTGGGATCTACTGAGGATTAGGATGGACCATAAAGTGATGTTTTTAATACTAGAGAGAAAGACCGACATTACTCCTTGGAGAAGCTTCTTGGAACTAGTACCTTTTTAACTTTGAAGACTGGCTAGGAATTGCATAGTGACAAAAGGAAAGAAAAGGATTTTCAATTGTGCAGTGGTTCAAAGGCAGAATAATTAATGTACTGATTCTCAACCCCATTTACACGTTAGAATCATCTAGAAAATTTTTAGAAATAGGATGTCTGGGCTCTGCCTCAGACCGATGAATTAAGAATCTCTGCAGGTGAGGCCTAGCTGTCTGTAGTTTTTACAGTTTTGCCAGCAGATTGTCATGCAAGGTCATGACTGAGAACCACAGGTTTGCAGATTTGAAAAATTACAGGTTTGTGCATAGCATAGGAGGGAGGGAATAGTAATCAGAATCCTGAAGTGGAAGGTCAACAGGCAGACTACCCAAGGCTTCCTCCTTGGTCAAAAAGTTTGGTCGGGGGGCAGGTGGAAAGTCACATTGGCTCGTTAGGTAATGCAGCTTATACAGTGTGAAAAGCAGGTCTGGAGTGGTGTATGAGAATTTTCCTAGTCTGTGATGTTCTAAAACATAATTTACATTCACACTGGTTTAATTAGCATTTCTGCTTCAACACCCTTTATATTATCTCACATTTGTTGACACATTTGTCTCAAGAACATCAACTTATATCAAACAAACATGTTTTAAATAGCAAACTTAGAGAATCTGTCCCCCCCACACCCAATATTTTACATTTATCATGACCCCAGGCCAGTATCTCTACTATGAAGTAGGAAAAATTCCCCAAAGTTGAGGACTTCTGTAAATTCACTGCTTTTTGAAAGTCAACAACAGCCAGTTCACTGCTTCACAAGTGGAGATTTGGGATGCCAGCAAAGCTGCTGTGTGTGTGTGCACAGGAAGCCAGACTGAAAATATGAGACATTTATGCCTGAAGTACCTCCCCTGCACAAGAGGCCTTAGAGTGGGCAGAAAGACGGTGGTTTCTGTAGGTGGGGAGACCTGAGCCCTATTTACTGAAATCCCGGGGGGGTGATCCTGGAGAACGCCATTTAATCCTTCTGAACCAGAGTTTTCTCATCTGTAAAACGGGAGGGAAAGTAACAAGTATTTTGTTGAGTGTGAACTCTGTCTCCAGCATTGCATGCGTCCTTTTGACAAGTACAACCTATAGAATCCCTCAAGGAATAAATTCTTATAAGTAATTGGCATTAATGGCTCCGTTTTATCTATCAGGAAAAGGAAGCACCTGATTCCAAATCCTGATGTTTCACTTACCACACACCATTCACACCTTACCACAAAGCATATCCAGAAGTAGCAAATTCTCTTTTTTCTCAGGAGGAGGTGGGGGGAAACAAGATGTAAGAAACTGCAGACTCACAGTGCCTCTTACTGATCCTCATATAAGTAAAAAATGAGCTGCACTGGTTTGCAAGTGATGTTGCAGTGAGACTCTTTTCTCCCAGAAAAATACAAGGAATTGTACCTTCTGTCTTTAAATGAAGTGTTTGTGGAGCCCGTCCTATATGCCAGATCCTCTTCTAGGTGCCGTGTATGAGAAGAGGCTGGCAATAAACAGGCCAGTCTCCACATTCAGTACCCTTTCATTTCTTGTGGAGGCCAAACATTTCGGGGAAAAGCATCCTCATCTTCAAGCCACAGAGCCCCTATACGGGCCTGGCCTGCTAGAGGGAATAAAACTGCTACATATGCTCTTTTTTGTTGAACGGGGTTTGTTTATTTGTTTAAACAAACTGTTAGTCGAAGTATAACTCCGTTGTCACATTTTGAAGTGTCAGCTGCTTCATAAGCTAGTACGCATTTGATGTTTGCTTTGACAATGTAGTTTTTTATCCGGGGAAAATGATCTCGAAAGCCATTGGTTTTTGTCCTCTTCATTCCACGTGAGCATCTCTAAACACGAGCTCTTTTCCCTCAACTTTCCTTCTTCATCTCGCTGAAAGCTGTTTGTTCCTTCCTGTGTTTTTATGTTGTTCTAGCTTCGCCTTGCAGCTCTTTGTAGTATGAATGATTGAACAAGCCAATACAATTTATTCTAATTCCCTAGCTTATTAAATCAAGCACTTCAAGGTCACTGTCAAACCGAAGCAGGCCAGGGGTTCTTTTAATAAGCGTAGATGGTTATGCAAAGCTAATGTGATAGGAGCCAAAGGAGCAGAGACTCCTGATTTAGGATGTCTTCAATATCTGCTTATAAATATAGATGGAGGAGAATAATGAACTTCTTGGCCCCAAAGCCTGGATTGATTTTTATATGCCTTTGTAAACTTTGTATTGTGCAGGACAGCATATTTAACAAAAGTGATTGATCAAGGAGAGGGTACAGAAATGGAAAGAACTAAGACATCTGATTGGGAATAAAGCAATAGGAGAATGCCCCAGTTCAGTAATTCAAGAGCATGACTGCTCATCGAGATTCCCCTACATTGACAAGTTGCAGAGTTTCTGGTATCCAGTGTCTTCATTTGTTCATTTTCTTCATTCAACACGCATTGTGTTGAGCACCTACTATGTACTGAGTAATGTTCTCAATTCTGGGGATACCACAACGAACAGGACGGGCAAAGTCAGACCACCATGATGTTTACAACTTTTTTTTAATGTTTATTCATTTTTTGAGAGAGAGAGAGAGAGACAGAGCATGAGTGGGGAAGGGCCCAAGGGAGAAGGAGACACAGAATCTGAAGCAGGCTCCAGGCTCTGAGCTGTCAGCACAGAGCCTGATGCGGGGCTAGAACTCCTAAACCACGAGATCATGACCTCATCGGAGGTTGGATGCTTAACTGACTGAGCCACCCAGGCACCCCAGACTACCGTGATGTTTAGATTTTATTTTATTTTTTTCAGGTTTTATTTTAATTCCAGTTAGTCAACATACAGTATTATATCAGTTTCGTGTGTACAATATAGTAATTCAACAATTCCATATATAGCCCTGTGCTCATCACAACAAGCGCATTCTTTAATCACCATCACCTATTTAACCCATTCCCCCACTGCAGTCCACTCTGGTAATCATCAGATTGTTCCCTATAATTAAGAGCCTATTTCTTGCTTTCTCTCTCTCATTTTTTTCCCTCTTTTCTCATTTGTTTTGTTTCTTAAATTCTACATGTGAGTGAAATCATATGGTATTTATATTTCTTTTTTTTTCCACTTTGCATTATACTCTCTAGTTCCATGCATATCATTACAAATGGCAAGATTTCATTCCTTTTTATGGCTTAATAATATTCCATTATATTTATATACCACATCTTTTATATTCATTCATCTATCAATGGACACTTGAGCTGCTTCCATATCTTGGCTGTTGTAAATAATGTTGCTATAAACAGGGGTATGTGTACCCCTTTGAATTAGTGTTTTTGTATTCTTTGGGTAAATACCCAGTAGTGGAATTGCTGGATCACAAGGTAGCTCTATTTTTAAGTTTTTGAGGACCCCCATACTGTTTTCCACAGTGACTGTATCAGTTAACATTCCCACCAAAGGTGCACAAGTGTTCCTTTTTCTCCAAATCCCTGCCAACTCTTGTTGTTTGTTATGTCATTGGTTTTAGCCATTCTGATAGGTGTGAGGTGATTTCTCATTGTAGTTTTGATCTGTGTTTCCCTCATGATAAGTGATGATAAGCATATTTTAACATGTCTATTGACCATCTGTATTCTTCCTTGGAGAAATGTCTGTTCATGTCTTTTTCCCATTTTTTACTTGGATCACTTGTTTTTAGGTGTTGAGTTGTATAAGTTCTTTATATACTTTGGATATAAGCCCTTTGTCAGATAGGCCATTTGCAAAGATCTTCTCTTATTCAGTAGGTTATCTATTAGGATTATTGGTTGTTTCCTCTGCTGCAGAAGCTTATTATTTTGATTTAGTCCTAGTAGTTTACTTTTGTTTCTGTTTCCCTTGACTCAGGAAACATACCAAGAAAGAAGCTGCTACGGTCAATGTCTAAGAAGTTACTGCCTGTGTTCTTTTCTAGGATTTTCATGGTTGCAGTTTATTGCATTTAGGTCTTTATTCCATTTTGAATTTATTTTTGTTTAAGGTGTAAGAAATGGTCCAGTTTCATTCTTTTGCATGTTGTTCTCTAATTTTCCCAATACTGTTTGGTTTAATTTGTTTTAACTTTTATTTATTTTTGAGAGACAGAGAGAGACAGCATGAGTCGGGGAGGAGCAGAGAGAGAGGCAGACACAGAATCCAAAGCAGGCTCCAGGCTCTGAGCTGTCAGCACAGATCCCAATGCAGGGGTTGAACCCACAAACTACGAGATCATGACCTGAGCCGAAGTCGGATGCTTAACCGACTGAGCCACCCAGGCGCCCCATTCCCAATGCCATTTGTTAAAGATATTTCCTTTTTCCCATTGGATATTCTTTCCTGCTATGTCCAAGATTAATTGGACATATAATTGCAGGTTTATTTATGGATTTTCTATTTTGTTTTATTGATTTTTGTGTCGGTATCATACTGTTTGATTACTATAGCTTTATAATAAAACTGGAAGTCCAGAATTGTGATACCTCCAGCTTTGCTTTGCTTTTTCAAGATTACTTTGCTTTTTCAGGATCTTTTGTGGTTCCATACAAATTTTACCATTGTGTGTTCCGTTTCTGTGAAATATTCTGTTGGTATTTTGGTAGAGATTGCATTAGATGTGTAGAATTTTTTTGGTTAGTATACACATTTAAAAATATTTGTTCTTCCAATCCATGAGCATGGAATGTCTTTCCATTGCCTCATCTTCAATTTCTTTCATCATTGTTTTATAGTTTTCAGAGCACAAGTCTTTCACTTCTTTGGTTAGGTTTATTGCTGAGTATCTTATTTATTTTTGATGCAATTATAAATGGGATTCTTACCTTACTTTTCTTTCTGTTGGTTCCCTATTGGCACATAGAAATGCAACAGATTTCTGTATGTCGATTTTGTATCCTGTGATTTTGCTGAATTTGTTGATCAGTTCCTATAGTTTTTGGTGGAGTCTTTAGGTTTTTTTTTTTTTTTTTTTTGTATATAGTATCATGTCATCTGCAAATAGTGAAAATTTTACTTCTTCCTGACCAATTTGGATGCCTTTGATTTCCTTTCCTTGTCTGATTTCTGTGACTAGGACTTCCAGTACTGTGTTGAATAAAAGCGATGAGAGTGGACATCCTTGTCTTCTTCCTGACCTTGGGGGAAAATCTCTCAGTTGTTCCCCATTAAATATGATGTTACCTGTGGATTGTCACAGATGGCCTTTATTATGTTGAGGTATATTCCCTCCATACCTATTTTGTTGAGGATTTTTATCATAAATGAATGTTGAACTTTGTCAGATGTGTTTTCTGCATCTATTGAAATGATCATATGGTTCTTATCCTTTCTCATTGATGTCATGCCCCACATTGATTGACTTTCAAATTTGGAACTACTTTTGCAACCCAAGAATAAATCCCACTTGATCATGGCGAATGATTTTTTTTTTAATGTATTGTTGAATTTGGTTTGCTAGTACTTTACTGAGAAATTTTGCATCTGTGTTCATCTGGGATATTGGCCCATAGTTCTTTTTTTTAGTGGTATCTTTATCTGGTTTTGGTATCAGGGTAGTGCTGGCCTCTTGGAATGAATTTGGAAATTTCCCTTTTTCCATTTTTCAGAATAGTATAAGAATGGGTACTAACTCAGAGTGCCTGGGTGGTTCAGTTGGTTAAGTGTTCGATTTCAGCTCGGGTCATGATCTCTCAGCTCATGAGTTCAAGCCCCTTGTTGGGCTCTGTGCTGACAGCTCGTAGCTTGGAGCCAGTTTCTGTGTCTCCCTTTCTCTCTGTCTCTCCCCAACTTACACTTGCACGCTCTCTTTCTCTCTCTCTCTCTCAAAAAGAAATAAGCATTAATAAAAAAATAGGTATTAATCCTCCCTGAATGTTTTGCAGAATTTTTCTGTGAAGCTGTCTGATCCTGGACTTTTGATTACTGACTCAATTTCTTTGTTGGCTATTGGTCTGTTCAAATTTTCTATTTCCTCCTGTTTCAGTTTTGGTAGTTTATCTAGGAATTTATCAATTTCTTCTAGGTTGTACAAATTTGTCGCATATACTTTTCATAATATTCTCTTATAATTGTCTTTCTGTGGTGCTGGTTGTTATTTCTCCTACCTAATTTGTGATTTTATTTATTTGAGTCCCCTCTCTCTCTCCCTCTCTCTTTTTGAGAAGTCTGGCTACAGGTTTACTGTAGATCAAAGTTTTGTTGATCAAAGAACCAGCTTTTGGTTTTATTGATCTGTTCTACTGATTTTGCAGTTTCTGTATTGTTTATTCTCCTCTAATCTTTATGATTTCCTTTCTCCTGCTGGTTTTAGGTTTTGTTTGTTGTTCTTTTCCTAGTGCCTTTAGGTACAAAATGAGGTTGGTTTTTTTTGAGAATTTTCTTTTCTTTTTGTTAAATTTTTTAAATGTTTATTTAATTTTGAGAGAGAGAGACAGAGTGCAAACGGGGGAGGAGCAGAGAGAGAGGGAGACACAGAATCTGAAGCAGGCTCCAGGCTCCGAGCTGTCAGCACAGACCCTCACGTGGGACTCAAATTCTCAGACTGCAAGATCATGACCTGAGCCGAAGTTGGACACTTAACAGACTGAGCCACCCAGCCCTGAGATTTTTCTTTCTTCTTGAGGTAGACTTGTATTGCTATAAACTTCCCTCTTGGAACGACTTTTGTTGCATCTCAGGCATTTGGACTATTGTGTTTTCATTTTCATTTCTTTCCATGTACTCTTTTATTTCTTCTTTGATTTCCTGGTTGACCCTGCCATTGTTTAGCATATATTATTTAACCTCCATGAATTTGTGTTCTTTCAAGATTTTTTCTTGTGGTTGACTTCTGGTTTCATAGCATTGTGAACAGCAAATATGCATGGTATGATTTTGATCTTGAATTTGTCAAGGTTTGTTTTCTGGAGTAAATATAGTGTCCATAGTCCATAGATAATATGTGATCTATCCTGGAGAATGTTCCATGTGCACTTGAAGAGAATCTGTATTATGCCGTTTTAGGATGGATTGTTCTGAATATGTTTGTTAAATCCATCTGTTCTAGTGTGTCGTTCAAATCCATTGTTTGCTTGTTGATATTCTGTTTATATGATCTGTCCATTGATGTAAGTGCGGTGTCAAAGTCACCTACTATTATTGTATTATTATTGACTAGTTTTCTTATGTTTGTTATTAACTGTTTTATGTATTTTGGTGGTTGTGTGTTGGGTGCATAAATATTTACAATTGTTATGTCTTCTTGTTGTATTGTCCTCTTTATTATTATATAATTTCCTTTCTTGATTCTTGTTACAGGCTTTGTTTTAAAGTCTATTGTGTCTGGGGCATCTGGGTGGCTCAGTTAAGCATGTGACTCTTGATTTCAGCTTGGGTCATGATCTCACCGTTCCAGAGATCCAGCTCTGTGTTGACAGCATGGAGCCTGCTTGGGATTCTTTCTTTCTTTCCCTCTTTCTCTCTGCCCTTCCCCCATTCATGCTGGCTCTCTCTCTCTCAGTCTCTCTCTCTCTATCTCAAAATAAATGAATAAACTTTTTTTTAATTTAAATTTTTTTCATGTTTATTTTTGAGAGAGAGACAGAACGTGAGTGGGGGAGGGGCGGAGAGAGAGGAAGACATAGAATCTGAAGCAGGCTCCAGGCTCTGAGCTGTCAGCACAGAGCCCCACGAGGGGCTCAAACTCACAAACTGTGAGATCTTGACCTGAGCCAAAGTCGGACACTTAACCGACTGAACCACCCAGGTGCCCCAACCTTTTTTTTTTAATTTAAAAAATAAAGTCTTTTTTTTTTTTTTTTTTTGATATAAGTATTGCTCCCCTGGCTTTCTTTTGACCTCCATTTACATGATAGATATTTCCCCATCCTCTCACTTTCAATCTGCAGATGTCTTTAGGTCTAAAATAGGTCTCTTGTTGGGTCTTTTTTTTAATTCATTCTGTCAGCATATGTCTTTTGTTTGGAGCCTTTAGTCCATTTACAGTCAAAGTAATTATTGATAGATAAGTATTTATTGTCACTTTATTACCTGTTCTGTGGTTGTTTCTGAAGACTTTCTCTGATCCTTTCTTATCTTTCTATCATGTTTTGATGATTTTCTTTAGTGATTAATTAGATTTCTTTCTCTTTATTCTTTACACATGTAATAGTGTTTTTTTGAGATTTCATTACCATTAGGTTTGTATATAACCTCTTCTTCCTATAGCAGTATATATTAAGTTGTTGGTCATTTAAGTTTGAAACCATTCTTTTCTCCTCTACTTCCCACATTTTAGGCATATGTTATTATATTTTATATCCTTTTTTGTGAGTTGTTTTAATTTTTACACAAATATTTATTTTTACTGATTTTGTTTTTCCTACTTTTATACTATCATTTTTATCATACTATTTCCCCTCAAATAATCCCTTTTAATATTTCTTGCTGAATTGGTTTAGTGGTCACAAACTCCTTTGTCTGGGAAACTGTCTATCTCTCCTTCTAGTCCATATGATAGCCTTGCTGGAAAGAGTATTCTTGGCTGCAGATTTTTCCCATTCAGCAATTTGAATATATCATGCCGGGGCGCCTGGGTGGCTCAGTCAGTTAAGCATCCGACTTTGGCTCAGGTCACGATCTCACAGTCCGTGAGTTCGAGCCCCGTGTCGGGCTCTGTGCTGACAGCTCGGAGCCTGGAGCCTGCTTTGGATTCTGTGTCTCCCTCTCTCTGACCCTCCCCCATTCATGCTCTGTTCTCTCTGTCTCAAAAATAAATAAACATTAAAAAAAATTTGTTTTAATATATCATGCCACTCCCTTCTGGCTTGCAAAGTGTCTATTGAAAAATCTCCTGCCAGCCTTATGGGTTTTCCTTTGTAAGTTAATGACTTCTGTTGTTGCTTTATTTTTTTTTATCACTACATTTTGCAAATATAATTACAGTTATGTGTTGGTATCAGTCTGCTTTTGTCAATTCTGTTGGGGATCTTCTGTGCCTCCTGGATCTCAATATCTGTTTCCCTCCCTAAATTAGGGAAGTTTTCAGCTATTATTTCCTCAAATAAATTTTCTTCTCCCCTTTCTCTCTCTTCTTCATCTGGGATACCTATAATACGAATATTATTATATTTGATGGAGTTAGTGAGTTCCCTAAGTCTATTCTCATTTTGCATAATTCTTTTCTCTCTTTTTTGTTCATCTTGATTACTCTCCATTACTCTGTTCTCCAGCTTGCTAATTCATTCGTTTCTTCCATCCTGCTGTTCATTCCATCAAGTGTGTTTCTCATTTCCTTTATTATGCCTTTTATCTCTGCTATGTTATTCCTTAACTCTGTGTTAGGGTCTCACTCATGCCTTTCACTCTTTCATCAAGCCCAGTGAGTATCTGTATGATCATTGCTTTACATTCTGTCAGGCATGTTACTTATATATGTTTAGCTTAGACCTCTGACTGTAACCTTGTCCTGTTCTTTCATTTGGGATAAAAGTTCTCTGTTTCCTCATTTTGTCCACCACTCTGTGTCTGTTTCTGTGTGTTAAGAAAGTCAGCTGTGTCTTCTACAATTGAACGTCACAGCTTTGTAAAGAAGAGGTTCTGGGGGCACCTGGGTGGCTTAGTCAGTTAAGTATCCAACTTCAACTCATGTCATAATCTTGTGGTTAGTGAGATTGAGCCCTGCATTGGGCTCTGCACGGATGGCACAGAACCTGTTGGGATTCTCTCTCTCTCTCTCTCTCTCTCTCTCTCTCTCTCTCTCTCTCTTTCTCTCTGCCCCTCACCTGCTCATGATCTCTCTATTTTTTCTCAAAAAAAAAAAAAAAAAAAAAAAGTTCTGGAGTGTCCTGCAGTACAGTGCCCACTGTTGGTCAGAAGCTGGCACTTCAGGAGATTATCTCATGCCTGTTGCTTATGCCCTGCTGTCGTGCCTGTCATTTTTCCTTTCAGTGCAGTTGTCGGCACTGCCTTTCTGCCTCTCACGGGCTTGCTCGCTCTCCGCTCTCCATGGTGGTGTTAGTGGAACCCAGCCAGGCGGCTCTGGGGGGAGGGGGGAGGGGCATGCCTTCCGGGGAATTTGGGAACAGGGCGGCAGAGATCGCAGGGGCCATTAGCCCTGGGAGCGACCCCCTGAAGCTCTGCATTGGTTAGGAGTTTGGGGCTTGGGCGGCTAGGGGCACAGGCTGGGCAGGGCATGTGACATCAGCCGGGCACCCGGAAGCAAACGAGCTGGGCTGGAGGCATAAGGGCGGGTGAGACACACAGCTCCCGCCGAGGGTGACCGGTTGGGTGTGGTCGTAGTGCGTGGCACACGGTGGTAGCTGTGCACCCACTGGCTGGTCAGGGCATCCATGAGGTTTAACAAAATTGCCCCTGAGTCCTGGCCCGAGGCTAGCAGGCTTGGAAGGGTGTGTCCTCAGCAGAACTTAGGGAGTGGTACCACCCTCTGCTAGGGGTTACGTAGCAGTGTCTGTGCAGCCCCACCTCCCCAAGGGTGTCTCTGGGCTTGTGCTGGGATCAAGGGAGAAAAATAGTGCCTGCCCGCTCCTTTGTTTTTGAACTCCCCGAACATGCTCTGAAATCTTATGAACAGATGCCTCTCCTATTCTCCTCTTTGCCGCCCCCCTCCCCACTGCATCCTGTAAACTGCCATTGTTGTGTTGCCTCTCCACTCAGGCTGCTGTTTCTTTAAGAGCAGCGACCCAGCTGTCACTGCCCTCCCAGCTGGTCCAGTGCTGAGACAGCTGACTTTTAAAGCTCCAAGTTCCAGGTCCCACTGTTTTTACAAACTCATGAAATTCAGCCCCTCTGGTTTTTAAAGCCAAATGCAATGGGGATTAGTTTTCCTTGCGTGAATTCCCTGGTGTGAGGGCCCATGTCTCTGCACTCTGTGTATGCACAGCTCCCTCCCTCCCATAAGCAGCCTCCCTGCACCTTTCTGACCTCCCTGACCTTTCAGATGAGGCTTCTTCTCTATATTTAGTTGTGGAGTTTGTTATGCTAGTCTTTGGCTTGCTCTCCAGTTTATTGACTTGGATGTGGGTGATATCTAGTTGAAAACATGGGATGGGATGAGCTCAGCGTCCTCTGACCCCACCACAGATGTTTATATTTTACTGGGCACCTGGTCAGTGGGGTAGAGAGGGTTGGGAGGGATAGGAGGATCAGATAGGATGGCAGTGTAGATGATCTACAAGTAAACACACTAAAGTTAGACACTTTTAAATAGGAAGTGGTGCTATGAAGAAAATAGCTACGAAGGACAGGGTCAAAATGACTTTGTGTCTGGGTTGCCGTAAAAGCAGACCTTGAGACAAAAAGTTGGAGGCAAGTGATTCATTGGGGAGTTGATCCCAATAAGTAAAATGAGAAAGAAAGGAAGTGAGATGGTAAGAAGATGAAAGGCAGTTGAGACTAGGGAGTACCCTCCCCTCCTTCTGGCAGTTGGACACAGAGAAACCTTGCCCTGTATGGGGACTGCCAACCTGCATTCTCAAGACAGGCTGGGGATGTAGTTGGCATTCACAGGTATCACAGGGAGGGAGGACCTGTTGGAGGGCATCCTCTTGAGTTGAGACCTGAATTAGGAGGAAGACTTGGATCTGCAGAGATCCAAATGCAGAATATTCCAGGTGGAGAGAATAGAAAAGCTAAGGCCTCCAGGTGAGGTGAGGTGAGGTGAAAACAAGTTTGGCCTGTTCAGGAACAGAAAGACTAATTCTGAGCCTAACCATGGATGGACTTTGATGTCAGGGTGAAGATTTAGAATTTGATATCCATGCCTGACCTTGGCAGAAAGACCATGTGAAAGCTTAGATACCAGTCTTCCTTCTACCTTGATGGTTTGCCTTGGCAAGAAATAGATTTCCTTTTGTTTTTAATATCTTGTTTGATTGAGACATGTCAGAACATCATTGCCATGTGCTATGTGACAACAAAGAAACCACTCGGCAACTCTGGACATTGGTTTCCCCATGTATAAAATGGGAATGTTGACCTGATCCCTTCCAAGAATACAATCATTCCTCTTCCCTAAAATGGAAGCACCACGAGGGCAGGGACATTTTTTTGCTAGGTTCTCTTCCTGTCCACAAAGTTGATGCTTAATAAATATCTACCAACTCAATATTGATTATGCTTCCTGAGGGCTGTGGGCTTTGGAGTCAGATATGCAATAGCTCAAATTTATGTTCTGTCCATTTGAGCTGTGCTCCCTTGGACAAGCGATTTCTTACTACAGAGAGTCACCAGAATTACATCACATACTATATGTAAAACCACCCAGCACAACACTGAGTGCTTACCTGACTTACTACTGTCCCACCTGTTGGTCTTGTGAGGCCAGTGAGAGCTAACCCCATGCCTATTACAATCTCCAGGGAAGGCTCTGACTGTAGTCCTGGGCTTCCAAAGATCGATCATCATTTCGATAACATAACAGACGACATCTATTCTAATCACTAGAGTCTTTGATGTGGTGTTTCTACTTGTTAAAAGTTCATGGAAAACAGAAGCTAAACCCAGATTGCAAAGTCGTGGGCTCAGTCTGTCCAGGACAGCTGCGGATTATTTCTAAACTCATGAATCATAAATCAAAGCCCCATATTCACATCTAATACTTTACATCTGAACTCTAATGACTAGGAAGGAATTGTTCAAATTAAGACTTTGGTCATATAATAATCCCTGCCATCCCTGTATGGAAGTCCTCTCCCTCTCCTAGAAGAAGTAAAATAGCAAATGAGCTTTTTAAGAATGTTACAATGGAGCACCTGGGTGGCTCAATGGGTTAAGTGACTGACTCCGCTCAGGTCATGCATGATCTCCCAGTTTGTGAGTTTAAGCCCTGTGTTGGTTGGGGCTGCACTGGCAGTGTGGAGTCTGCTTGTGATTCTCTCTCTTCCTCCTTCTCTCTCTCTCTCTCTCTCTCTCTCTCTCTCTCTCTCTCCCTCCCTCTCACCCCCTGCTCCTTCCCTACTCACTTTCTATAAACAAACAAATAAACACCTTCAAAAAATGTTATCATTTCTGTGCTTCTTACAGAATCCACCACCGAGAATAGCTATGCTAGAAAATGTAAGGGATGATGTGACCCTCTTACTTCACCCTTAATAATAAGAGGTCGGAATAGAACAGATTTATATTATATGTAGCCTGATTACAGAAACATTCAGAGTCCAAAAAATGTGTTCTTTTCTTTTAGCTCAAATCACTTTCAGTAATTTACAGTGTGCGAATGGTTTTCAAAGTGTGGTCTGAGGTCCAGCACCCGGGCAACAGTATCATCTGCAAACTTACTGAAAGTGCAAATTCTCAGGGCTTTACCCCAGACCAACTGAATTAGAAAGTACAGGAGTGGGCCTATAAATCTGTTTCACAAGTTCTCCCGGAGCTTCTGATGCACATTCTGATAACTGCTGCTTTCCTCATGTGGCCAAGCGTAAGGGTAGGGGGCTTCTCCGGAGCAAAAGGTGGGGGGCGAGGGCATCGTTCAGGACTTCAGAGTCCACCATCTACAGGTGGGGCAGACTTCCCTGGGGACTCCATTTGCCTGCTTCTTTTGAGACCTTGGATACTCCTAAATTACTTTGTTTCTTTATTTCTCTATCTCAAAGCCTCACCACTTGTGTTAAGCCTTGGACCTCAATAGCCAACCAGGGTTTTCCAGGATGTGGATGAGGAGGATTGAGATCATGTCGATGAGATCATGCTGGTGAGGGAGATGACAAATAAAAAAAAAAAATAAAATCTGCCCTTACTAGTCCATTGTGGTGTCAGGACTAAGTCAGGCTCGCTCTCAAGGTGACATGTTTCTAAAATAGCCCTGGGCTTTCTTTTGCTAAGAAACTATAGCTTTTTCATTTCTGAGTGTCATAAACACTCCCATCCTTTGTCCTAGCTCAGTGGGCACCTGGCCCAGGCACTCCCCAGGAAGATGGGGAGGAGAGGGAAGCAAAAGAAGGAAAAGGAAAAGTCTTCTCCATTCCAATATTAAATGCTCCAGGGGGTGCCTGGGTGGCTCAGTAGGTTAAGTAAGCATCCAACTCTAGCTCAGGTCATGATCTCAGGTCTGTGAGTTCGAGGCCCGCGTTGGGCTCTGTACTGACAGCTCAGAGCCTGGAGCCTGCTTTGGATTCTGTGTCTCCCACTCTCTCTGCCCCTCCTCCACTCCCACTCTGTCTCTCTCACTCTCAAAAATGAATAAATGTTAAAAATAACTTACAAATATTAAACACCCCAACTCAAAGAGAGCAGCTGGGAATGTCATAGCTGGAAACGATTTGGGCCAAAATTGAATCCAAACCACTCATTTTCAGAGGGAGGAAGTGGAGGCTTAGAGAAGTGAAATAAATTCTGAAGATCATAGGTTAGAACTCAGGTCCTCCAAAGCCACCTGCTTTTTCGGGGACACCAGAGGTTTTCAAAGCAGAGTCCCTGAGCTCCACTCCATGGGTCCCTGACACCCTTTCCAAGGTCCATAAAGTAAAAAAACTTTTTCATAACAATATTAAGAGCTAATGTGCCCTCCTCTCCCTTGTTCTCTCACACACAGACCCTGGAGCTTTCCAGAGACTGCATGCTGTCAATACCACAAATTGAATAAAGACACAAACACAAAAATGCAGCTCTTCTGTTAAATCAGAGAGAAAACAGATTTGCAAACTTGATGTCACTCTCCTCACTATTTGTTTTAGAAAATGTAGTTATTTTCCATAAAATATGTTATTTGAGGCATGTAATGGGTTCATAATTCTTTTTTATTTTTTTTAATGTCTATTTATTTTTGAGAGAGAGAGAAAGAGAGACAGAGCGTGAGGAGGGGAGGGTCAGAGAGAGAGGCAGACACAGAATCTGAAGCAGGGTCCAGGCTCCAAGCTGTCAGCACAGAACCCGACGCAGGGCTCGAACTCCCAAACTGTGAGATCATGACCTGAGCCGAAGTTGGACACTTAACCCACTGAGCCACCCAGGCACCCCTTACTATTCTTTTTTTAATGTTTAGTTTTGAGACAGAGAGAGGGATCTTGAGCAGAGGAGGGGCAGAAAGAGAGGGAGACAGATGATTCGAAGTGGGCTCTGTGCTGATAGCATAGAACCCGACGCGGGGCTCAAACCCACGAACCCAGAGATTATGACCTGAACCAAAGTCAGATGCTTAACCCGCTGAGCCACCCAGGCACCACACGCACCCCTGCCCCCATTCTGTTTTGGTTTGATTTGGGGGTTTTTTGGTACCAAGTTTATCTTAAGATGCAGAGATGTGACCTGGAAAATTATAATTTAAGAAATATGGCCCCATTTCCATTTCCACTTGGTTCAGAATTATCAGATGACCCTGAAAACTGGGTGAAAAAAAATCTTGACTTACAAAAATTGCACACTGCCCTACTTTCCTCAGGTTGCTGTTTTGGTCTTATTCTGCTAAGAAATAATTCTTGTAAGAGAAATGTTCGGTCAGTTTACTAAACATTTCAGCCTCCTGGTAACTTGCAAGGATTGATGCTTCTTCCCCAACGTGGAGCTCCACCTGACAGAGGACGTGTTCCTGTCTCATCTGCAGAGCCTGCTGTGTGCAAGGCACGATGACTCTTTTTGTTTTAGTGCTTTGCACGCACTGTCCTCCTGATCAATTGTGTCGAGTGCAAACGTTGGCCATTGTCTTAGTCCATTTGGGCTGCTATAATAAAATACCAGCTGGGTGGCTATAAAGAAAAAAAGAATTATTTCTCACAGTTCTGGAAGCTGGAAGTTTGAGATCAGGGGGTCAGCACGGTCTGCTTGTGGTGAGGGAGGGCCCCCCTCCAGGTTTTAGAGCTGCCAGCTTCTGGTTGTATCCTTGCATGGTGGGAAAAAGCTAGCCAGCTCTCTGCCCTCATCTTATGAGGGTTTCAATCCTACTCATGAAAGCTTCACCCTTATGACCCGATTACTTCCCAAAAGACCCACATCCAAATACCATCGTGTTAGGCATTAGGATTTCAAAATATGACTTGGGGGAGAAGGGTGAGACACACACATACTGACCATAGCAGTTTATGTCTTCTCAAAATGAGAAGACATAAAAATAGAAATATTACCTTTAACATATAATAAGACAGTGATTTAGGCTGGGGTGCACGATTACCCAGCATCAAACTGACCATCTGCATTTTAACATGGAAAAGTCTGAGGCTCAAAGAGGCCCCATAGCTCTGAAGAAACATTAAGTTGGGGTTACAATCCAGATTTTTGGAGTCTTTGTAAGAACCCTTTTACTTTCATGACAATATAAGGGAAAGTTCTGGCAATCATATTTCCACCTGCATAATTAACCTAGAGAAAAAAAAAGGTTATGTGCTGGGCAATGTGCTTATTGTTTTACATGAAATATCTCACTTCTCCCTTACATGATCACATTGCAACCAATGAGGGATAGGCAGTTCAAGGAAGTTAAGTAACTTGTCCAACGTCACACAGCCTGAATTAGAGGTAGCATTTTAATAAAACATGTTCTATGTCTTTGTGGATTCTACTGCAAGATACTGCCTTCAAAATGAGAAGACATAAAGACAGAAATATTACCTTTCACATATAATAAGACAGTGATTTAGGCTGGGGTGCATGATTACCCAGCATCAAATAATGAAATTAAAAAAAAAAAACTAAGATGATTTCAAACCTTTAAGTAATTTAAATTGTCTAATCTGGAATGGTGGACTAAAGGAGAAAAGCAGTATTTATAACACATCAATCTCTGCAACGTTGTGATCTCTGTACTAGGAGAAGAGGAGAGAAACTATAGCCTCTACTATCATCTGAATGTGTCGCTTCAAAGTTCATGTGTTGATCACCTAATGCCCATGATGAGGAGGTGGGGTCCTTGGAAGGTGACTAGGTGAAGAGAATGGGGCCCTCGCTAATATGATTGGTCCCTTTATAAACAAGGCCCAGAGAGGGGCGCCTGGGTGGCTCAGTCGGTTGAGCGTCCAACTTTGGCTTAGGTCACGATCTCGCGTGCGTGAGTTCAAGCCCTGTGTCGGGCTCTGTGCTGACAGCTCGGAGCCTGGAGCCTGCTTCGGATTCTGTGCCTCCCTCTCTCTCTGACCCTCCCCCGTTCATGCTCTGTCTCTCTCTGTCCCAAAAATAAATAAATGTTAAAAAAAAAAAAAAAATTTAAACAAGGCCCAGAGAGCTCCCTGGTGTCTTCCACCATGTGAGGGCACAGTGACAAGTTGTTGGTCTGCAACCTGGAGAAGAGGCTTCACTTCCCTAGGACCCACCCTGAGCTCAGACCTCCAGCCGCCAGAACAGTGAGAAATGAATTTGTGTTCTTTACAAGCCATTCTGTGGTATTTTTTTTTTCTAGCAGCCTGAATAGACTAAGGCAGCCTAACTAATTGGAATCGGAGGCTCCAATGCACAGATTGACCGGAGTCTAGACACAGGACGACCATCACCCACATGGCCGTCTTGGTGCCTCACCCAGAAGAACAGGGACTGGGAATGCTGGAGGGGTCCCAGAGATGGTGCCTCACTCACTTACCCATCCCTCCCTAGAAGCACACCGCACTCAACGCCTTCCTGTTCTGCTCCCTTGGGTGTGAGTCTTTTCTCCTCTGTGTTCCTAAACCACACAAAGCATTGGGTTGTTGCTGCGGACGCACTGAATAACACTTAATTAACGAGCACACACAAGTCTAGCACCTTTTACTAATTAATTTACCCCAAGTTTAATTTTATTTGCCTCTCGGTTTCTAAATTCTAACTAAACCTTCTAATTACTTTGTGCTAATTCTGTTGCATTCTGCTGGAAAGGAGATTAAAAACTCTTACAAATATCAGTTTGGGAAATAAAGAGGGACAATGAATTTCATAAAAGACCCAATTTCTGTTTAAGGAATGTAGGTTAGGTGGTAGGGAAAGAGTTGTTATTGTTGTTGTTAGGTAGTAGGAAAAGACTTGTCGTTGTTGAATTTAATAATTAGCCTTAAAATGTTTTTAAAAGCTTTAACAGCTTTTCTCGGTGTTTGGTTATGCCTATTTTTTTAACCACTCACATGTATTTAGTAACTGTAGAAATCAGAAGAATCTCCACATCACATCTACGAGACTATGAGTGAACTGATAGTCTATGGTTGGCAGGAGATGACTGGGAGGCGTACCTTGGTGTCTTTGCACCTGCTGTGCTGGTTCCAGCAGGAGATCGATGTGGGTGCAGTCACTGTGCTGACTTCTGTATTATGTTCAACATGTGGGCTTATTCCAATAAAGCACCTGTACTAGTGGCTCTGGGCCTTAGAGGAAGACCACAGGTACGTGTATCCAAATCCTTCCCAGCTTTCATGGCCTGCTCAAGATGCTGTCTCCTCCATGAATCAGGCATGGAGATCCTCCCTTTACCAGGGTGTACTGTCGTCTCCCCCACATCTCTAAGAAGCCTACTCAGGTTAGCACCACTCAAGTATTCAACTGGGCCAAAACAAACTTTATTCTCTCCTAACTGACCTTGATTTCTATCCTCAATTTTCCTTCTGTCTGATCTTAAAGAAAACAAAGCCATCTTTTTTTTTTTTTTTAAGTTTATTTATTTTGAGACAGAAAGAGCATGAGCAGGATAGGGGCAGGAAGAGAGGGAGAGAAACAAAGAATCCCAAGCAGGCTCTGCAGTGTCAGCACAGAGCCCGAGGCGGGGCTTGAACTCACAAACTGTGAGATCATGACCTTAGTGAAAATCAAGAGCCTGACGCTTAACTAACTGAGCCACCCAGGCGCCCCAGAGTCATCATTTTTAGGTAAATTCACTTGCTAGTGTGATTGTTCTCATATCAAATACAAGGGTGATTAAATTCACGATTTCATCCCTTTTTTGAAATTGATGCTAAGGTTCGAGGTTTTTACTCAAATGCCACTGTGACATTGACAAGAGGTCAAGTCTCTGCTTCCTCAGGTTGATCCCTCTGGATTTGATGCGGGTCCCACCTACCCCTTCTGTCATAGTGCCTGTCACCTCCCTGAAGGCATCTTCAAAGGGAAGCAGGGGGATTTCAGGGAAACATGAGAAGGCCACCCTGGAGAGGGTGGGCTCAAACTTCTGAGTCGTCCCTCCCCTTGCTCTATGGAAATAACCGAAGACTATTCAGTGAGAACGAATGGAGATTATTTATTCAGAGCTTGCTACATCTGAGTAGTCAGCACCATCACCGTGCTTGGCAGCGGCTCCAAGGCAGGCAAAGGAGTGGGCAAGTTTTATAGTGAGAGAGAGGAAAGCTTCATGTATGCTCTGGTTGGAGGTTGTTGGCTCTGGTTGGAAGTGGGCTTAGTAGAAGTGGAGTATCTTCTGTGATTGGTTCAGAAAGCAGATTTAGCTTTCTTCGGTCGGTTCTGAGTTGGAAGGAGGGCAAAAATAGGGCAGCTGACAGTTGTTCAAATCCCGCCTGCTCTGGGTTGATTGCTATAGGGGTTGTTGTTTGTCTGCCTGGCTTGTTTGCTGCAGCGCTGTGGGTCAGAGTTTCGTTGTCGTATATGGTCTGGCCATTATCTGTTTATATATTGAGTCTCCCAGCTCGAAGAGGAACAGGTAGGACCAGCTGAATACCGCAGACGATCTCAAGCATGAGCGTGATCAGACTGAATCACACACGCTGAGACAGACACGCGTACTCACAATCAAGTGAGAACTTTACAAGCCATCTTGCCCCATTTGTCTGCAGGTCCCCCTGCAAAGTTATTAGCTCTTTGGGAATTTCTCTAAGTCATTTTATACTGTCACTGTAGTGACTAACACCTAGCAAACTGGTGCATGAGAAGTTATTTTTAGTTTGGTCTCTTTTATCGGTATCTTTGGTTTGACTGTGACTAATAGAAAAAATTTGGCTCCAGAGTAGAAAGGAAAGCTCCTGTTGCCTACTTTTGAGTGCTAATTGCCTGGAGTGCCGTGGTTCCCCACTCTGCAGCAGACAGGCAGCATGCAGGGACGATGACACATTAAGGATAATAGGGTGAGGGAATTGGAGAACATAAAACAATGAAATGGACCAAGGAGCCCATTCAAACAACTTAAGTCAGTTTGATGCGCTCAGTAGCTTCCCCAGTGAATCCCTGTCCACATGAAAAAGGGAGTTAGACCGAGCTGGTCATTTACGGAATCTGCTCACTGCCTCTCTCTGGGAAATAGCAGTAACTCTTTGGCAAGTGGTCTGGTCAGAGTAAATCAATTTTGACAAAACTGGTTTCATTATTTTCTCTGAGTGGCCAATTAAATGCTATTATTATTTTTGTTTCAATGAAAGTGTCAGTATGTATTTCTTACCAAACAGAAAATGAGGTGATAATGCATTAATGCCAAAATTGTTCATTAACTCATTCATCACCTAATGGTTAATGGTTAATAACTTAGTTTGTACTACAGCAGTTATCAAGCTTGGCTGCGTTAGTAGAATCACCTAGGGAGATGGGGGGGGGCGGAAATCTCATCTCTACAGGCTGTACCTCAGATCAATAAATCAAAAACTCTGAGGGTGGAACACAGGATATTGAAAACTCCTCAGGCCATTCCAACATTCAACCAAAGTTGAAAGTTGCTGATCTAGAATTAAATTTCCTGATTTAAATCCCAGCAATTTGCTTAACTTCCCTAAGCCTTAGTTTCCTCATCTGTAAAATGGTGAAGGGAGTAGCATCTGCCTCAAAAGGCTTTAGAGAAGACTAAGGAAAATAATACATGAAAATACTAGTACAGTTCCTGACACATAAAAAGTTGCATGTTCATTGCATTTTTATTTCAATGCATATTGTAATGACATTATTTCTATTATTAAGCCCAATAGAAATACAGAAATCATGAAATAAAAAGAAATATTTAAATAATTTTAACACTGGGAAGAATTCTATTTCCTGGAGCTATGAAGACAGAATCATTGTGCTGGAGAAAAAGAAAAAAAAAAATAAAAGCAGATTCATGGAAGGCACCATTGAAGTAGAGACAATTAGTTGGGTCTCAAGTTTTTTCTTCTAATAATTGGATCTAGGAAGAGGAAAACAGTATTCATTAATAGCTGAATTGGCAATCTTATTTTAAACTGAAAAGAACTACTCGATTTGTTTTTTTGTTTTGTTTTTGTTTTGTTTTTTGGTTATTTCATTTTTGTTATTGATACAGTAGACATGAATGGGGAGCACAGGAAGATGTATTTAAATGTTGGGTCGTATTACACTTTTGGAAAATCCCAAGGAGAAAGAAAAATTGGTTAAGTTCATGATGTACCTAGCTGCCTGGGTAAATAGGGCTAAACCCCATGTGGGACAGCTGAACAGCTGCCACAGTTAGTTCTTTTCTGAGGGAAGACCCTCTGCCCACAGTCCCGGCCAAAGAGTTGAAATTGTCAACAGCATTTTCTACACAGATAGGCTGGTTCTGTCCACATAGCATCATGCCACAAAGCCACCCTTTGACCATATTATCTGTAGGCAGCCAATTTATGGCTGGAAAATGGTCTGCTGGGTGGTCTACTCTGAAAAAGTTGGCCCAGTGAAATTAACTTGTAACAGAGACAATCACATGCCTTTCTTGGGAATGGTAAACCAGAGATAAGAAGAAGTAAGTACTCATAGCAAAAATTGAAAGATGAATGGAGGGAACCATGAAGTTGCACAAGACGGGTATAAGCAGAAGCCATAAAGTATAGAAAGATATCCAGGGGAAAGCGTGATATAAGTTATTAGTGACAGACGCTGAAGAACAGGAGACCAGAAGTTACAGTCATTTTAAAGATGTAAGATTGATGATTCCTACCTGCCAAAAATGCGATTAAATAGCCTACTGCCTAAAGCTTCCCTTTTCAGTATCCAGTTCTAGACCAGGTCCCCAGGCCTGCAAGGTCCAGAGCTATCCCAGTACAGCCTGAAGTCTGACTGCCTGAGGCTATTTTGTTTATTTCCACATTTCCTCAACTGCCATTCTTCCATATACGACAGGAGGCAACAAGAAGGAGTCTCTGTTCCTTGGATGAATGAATGAATGAATGAACCTAAGAAAACCAGAACAAAGAAAATCTTTCCTAATGGAATCTTAAAAGTTTCATGGATTCCAAGGGAACACATGCTTGTGATCAAAAGTCAAACCAAGGTTTGTGGGACTGAAGTTTGAACAGTTTGGAGGCTCTGTTTAAGAAAAGGAATTTAAGGGGCACCTGGGTGACTCAGTCAGGTTAGGCTTCTGACTCTTGACTTCAGCTCAGGTCATGATCTCCTGATTCATGAGTTTGAGCCCTTCTTGAGCTCTGTGCTGACAGTGTGGAGCCTGCTTGGGATTCTCTCTCTTCCTCTCTCCCTGCCTCTCTCCCTCTCTCCCACTCTCTCTCTCTCTCTCTCTTTCTCTATCTGTCAAAATAAACACATAAACATTTTTTAAAAGGAATTTAAATAATCTTATTAGAATGAAGTGGGGCATGAGTTTAAAGGAGGCCCTAAAGCTTCAGCTTCATTAGATTCATGATGAATCTGGTAGAAAGTGGAGGGAAAAAGAATGAAAAGGACGGTCAAGTGTTCCTGACATGGTCTTCTCCACAGTTTGCCTAGACCTGACCCTGGCAGAAACTTTGGAAATTCTCATGATTCATTGCTGGTCATTCTAAATGATTTTATGACTTTAGCAGTGGGATTGGTCCTCTTTCAAAAACTTCTGGTGACACTTGTGTACTTAAAAAGCTTATATCTGGTGGGGTTATTATCGTGCATCGAGCATTTGTTTATCTTGCTGAGGTTCTATCACATCTTACTGCATTCCAATGAAATATGACATTGATTGTAAAATAATTTTGTTTACTCACTAGTGTTAGCCCAGAACATCTTTACTAAGGTTTGCTTTTCTTTTTGGTACCCATTTATCCCCAAGGGTTAAAAATCCAATTTATTATTATCGATCATTCAGCACGGTGCAGAAATGTGTTGGCTTAGATTTTTTTTTCATCTTTGCTTAGTTTAGTTTTATAATTAAACTCCCACTGAAGCTGAATTGTCTAGCATTTCAGTAAATATTGGAAAGATATGTGTTTATGCCTTTTTCTATCATTTCAAAGTAATTTAAGCCAATATGAAATCTCTAGAAAATTCATGTAATACTTTATTTTGTTTGAAATTAGTTCTTATTTATTTACTTACACAACAATTATTTATTTAGTCTTCTGTAAGTTTAAAATTCTGTTTGGAGGTAAAAAGACAAATTGGGAATCCACTGACCCATAGGTAAGTGTTTGTTCTAGATAAAGTAGGAATGAAATCTACAGAAAACCAATGATTACCTATAGAAACTTAAGTATGGATGCTTGTTCTTTTGCTACTGTATTGGCGGTGTGTGGTTAGAGATGTGACCTGGAAGGTAATACGCGGAGAGAATAACAGTGGCACTATGGAAGGAGAGACAGGAAATGCATTTTGCAGAAAACACTGTGAAAGAAGGTGACAAAATGTATACAGAGCCATGGCACAGACTTCAAGGAAAATGGCTTGGGGGATGGGGATCCAGGTAGAGGACAGGTGAGAATAAAGATAACATTAATAAGAAGCAGCCAGATCACTGGAAATCTTAAGGTTTTCTCTTACTCTTGTATAGGACATGAAGTCATTGATGATTCCTGAGTGGGGGAATAAGTTTATTATGCTGCCAAAGATTTAATAGCTGAATTTATAGTCAAAGAGATCTGTGTTTGATTCATGTCTGAAACTTACTAGCTGTGTAACTTTAGGCAAATTCCCTAGCCTTTCTAAGTTGAGTTTCTTCATCTATAAATGGTGGTATTAATTAACAGTTGTATGTTTCATAGTGCTGCTATGAGTTTTTAACAAAGTATCATAAATAGTCGTGGCATCTGAGAACATAGTAAACACGCAATGCATGATAACTTTTGCCATGATTTCAAAGTTAGAGTCTAGTGTGGTTAGTATTCTAGTGCTGACCATCACCCAAATGGAAAGACTGTGAAGGCTTTTGTTTTGTTTTGTTAAAATCTATTGAATTTAGGACAATAATGAAGTATGTAATTAGGTAGTATAAGTAAAAACAATATATACGATTTTAAGTCGCATTATTTTATTTAGGGCACTGGATAATCTACAATAGTATGTGGTACTCTAGATGGGCACCACTGTGTATACACATGAAGGCGAAATGAAAAATTTAAACAATTAGCAAATTAATCTTGGCCTTGATTTGTACTTTTGGCTGCATCCTATGAAATACTGATGAGTTGTGCTTGTTTATTTAAAATGAGTCATTTGGATGATTGCCTTGACTCAGAGAGTAGTAGAATCTGTGTTGAGAGAGGCAAAGGAAGAGCTTCCGTGGTGGACATAAGCACTTCTGTATAATTACTTTCCCATATTCTAAAGCTGTGAGGGTAGTTTTACAGATTATGGAAAGGGATCTGATAAGATTGAATCAGGGATAGGAAGCAGGCTACAGATGAGTATGGACCACATTGAATTCTCCGGCTTTCCCATTTTAGCCTCATCAATGTGACCAGCCAAAGGAAAGGGGAAAAACTTCTAAATTCTAGACTTAGATCAAAATGAACTCGTTTCATTTTTTTGATGGAGAAAGAAAATGATTATGAAACATTAAAGTTAAGTAAAATGTCCCCTATTTCTTGGTATGGTTCAGACAATATATCTGTGTGTGTGTGTGTGTGTGTGTGTGTGTGTGTGTGTTTAAATGACTTAGTGTATGATTTTATTTCATTTTACACAAATAATAATTAAATATCCAGTAGTCAGGCAGATGACAAACAGTAGGAGACAAATTCTTTAATGAGATTACAAGTAGAGTTTCTCAGATTTTTAGTATATCTAGGAATTAACTACAGAGTTTGTTAAAAACACAAATGTGTAAGCCAAGTACCAGGTTTTAATTTAGTAGGACTGGGATAGAGCCTAGGAACCTGAAAATTATTTATTTTTAAGTTTATTTATTTATTTTTAAGAGAAAAAGAGACTGAGAGAGTGAGCATGAGTGGGGAGGGGCAGAGAGAGAGAGAGACAGAGAAGGACAGAGAACGAGAATCCCAAGAAAGTTCTGAGCTGCCAGCACAGAGCCCAATGCAGGGCTTGAACCCATGAACCATGATATCATGACCTAAGCCAACATCAAGAGTCGGATGCTAAACTGACTGAGCCAGTCAGGCAATCCTAGGAACCTGAAAATTATTGATCAATTTAATGACTCTGATAAGAGATAAAGAGATTATTGTAGAGTTAAGCTTGTCCTTATTTCTGGTTTGAACTGGACAAATAAATAGATGATGGGTAGGGTAGAATGAACACCATTAGGAAAATTAAAGTAGAGGCAAGAACAAGGCAAGGTATTTTAGCCTAGCTTAAAAGGCTCTGATTAGAAACAACTTCCTGTATGAAAATCAATAAAAACAAAACAAAACAAAACAAAACCTGAGGGTTAGAATCTTGAAACCATTGAAAGTTTCAGAATTGGGGACTAATAAAACTAATTTTTAGTGGAATGTTGATTTGATGGGATGAGCTAGAAAGCTGGAGAGCCGTTAGAAGGTTTAGAATGTCATCTTATATATTTTTATTCCTTCTTTATTTAAAACAACAGCAACAACAACAGTAATACTAATGTTTGCTACTCAAGCATCGAGCATTGGTGAAAATACCCATCTCTTATACATGCTTGACTTCAATCTACTCAAGCATCGAGCATTGGTGAAAATACCCATCTCTTATACATGCTTGACTTCAATCCCAGAATAGTCCCATATGTCCACAATGGGCTCTAGCTATGTAATTGTTTTCAGTGCTGAAAGAAGACATGTTGGGCAGTCTCTCCCCAACCAAAGAGCAAATTGTGATTTTAGAATTCCTTAGTTTAGATTAGGTCCCAGTGAGACCAACTGAAGTGATTCTTCCATCCCCTCCACCGAATACGTCTTTCCCTTCTCTCTCAAATAGATCCACTTACTCCCTTATATTTCGTCCAGCCTTCTAAGCAAGAGAGAAAAGCCAAACCATAAACAAGAGGAGAGGAATCATTTTGTCAGTAGAAGTAGACAAGGAAATGATATTCCCCGCTGTTTGCCTCAGCTGAATTACAGCCCCATGTCTGCGTGAAATCCAACCTGATGAGATTTTCTTTGTCACTGTTGCCGAAAGAACCTGTTGCTGAGGAGTCCTGCCTGGAGCTAGATTGTGCTGTCGCCACCTCCAGAGTTCCTCATCTCCTCACATGCTCAGGAAGCCTCATTCCGCGCCCTCCTCCCTGTGCAGCTCCCCTGTGCCTTATCAGTTATTTCCCTGGGATTTGAATTCAAGAGAATAGATATTGTCAAACATGTCAAAACTCTGATTGTTATGTTTTAAGAGTTGATGGCATGTACAGAATAGACTAAGTATAGAAGACATTCTCCCTGGGAGTTTATCGTCTGGGAGAAATTTGACAACAAACACAATCAAATCTCAAAAACGGTAGCAGATCGGCTATTTTCACATCAGTACGATGAGACTCTTTTTCTTCTGCGGCTGTTAGAGGGAAAGGAAAGAAGAACATACCAATCCCTATGGGCTAGATGAGTAAGGAAACAAGCTTCCCTTTTCTGTATTTCTGATCGATTTGAGGCAAATAAACTACAGATTGTATTTAGGGGTCGGGGAGACTGCCTCAGTTTCTCTAGATGACTGAGAAGTAGATAGGCCCAGTGAAGTTCAGTGAAGCAACGCATCTGCCCCAGAACCACGTGGCTCTGGGGCAAACCTCAGTGACCCAGGAACCATTTGCCAGGGCACAGTGGTATCAATAACCACAACATTGACACATTACTGGGAGATGTCATGATTATGCATGAAACCTCTCCCCTCTGCTTTTCTTCTTCTGTGGCAGGCCGTCCACCCTTATATATCACTGTCTGTAAAGTGGCACAAATGCTTGTCCTTACTTGGAGGGTATTGGAAAACCTCCCATTCCTGGCCCACTGTTTTTCCCCTCAAACTCCATTCACATGCAGAGTGGGGACCAGTGCACCCAGCCTTGCTTCTGCATTAGAACTCTGGCATGAAGGCTGCACCGTAGGACCAGGATTAAAACCCAAAGATCCAACATTGTAGAAATTCAGGGGTAGTCGGAGCAACATGCGTCCTCAAGGATTTTGGTCTTTGAATCCCTCTAATATCTACTTTTCTCCAAGTTCATTTTACCCTTTCCAATCCCATCCTCAAAGATATCTGGTGTCTTAAACTCTACTACAGTCTTAATTTATTGAGTCTCAGTCCACCAGAAACGTCAGATAGATAGAAAAATGGATGCAAGGATATGTGGGTAGATTCATGGATGGATGCATAGATAGAGATTTGTTATTTCTTTATACTTTATTTTGTATGAGAAACTTCATTTCTATTTCAATTTTCTCAACGATGTATCAGAAATGTGAATGAGCATCCTCTCCCCAACCCTTTCCCTTTACACAGAGCTTATTAATATGAGAACCTGGTGGGAGCTGGTGGTTATGGGATGCGGATGGGGATCATATCTGGACCTTCATTACCTCTGTACTGTCCCCACTGTGTCCTGCCTCACTCCTGTCTATAAAATGTCTTCAGGTCAATGGTTGTCTGAGCCAACCCACCCCACCCCTTCCCCACCACTGGAGGGTAACAAGAAGCATTCTATGCTCCTGAAGCAGTGGTGGGCTAACGTAAACCTATACTCAGAGCCCCTTTGGGCATCATCTAATTCCTCTGGTGCCAGAGAATCTGAGAAGCTGTGAGACTGATTCAGGTCAGCCCATGTGCAACCTTGGCAGGAGCCTTTTCTGTTCCCACCTCTGCTAGACATAGACCCCAGGGGATTGCTAATTGCCTGGGTTTTATGTGGAGATGGTTGCCATGTCCCTCATAAACTTCATTCCGTAAACCTGTCTGGGATTTTTATTGTTTCTCTTACTTCCCTACCTATGAATTCAGTGTGGTGGAATCTTGACTTTATGTGAGGATGGGGTTAAAGTGCAAGTAAACATTTCTCTAGTCATATATTCTACTAAATCGTTTGTCTTATGTCAGAGCCTATGCTATTTGAAACTCAAAGCGAAGGATCAATTCTTTTGTTCTCTCTTTCTCTGATGTTCTCTTTTGGCTGGCTGCTGCTGAAGCAGGAAAACATAGAAGGATAATGAAATGCTGGGAATCAAAAACAGAATTGATGAATAAATCAAGATGTTATCTCTCTGTATAGTAGTTACTGAGATATTAGCAAATTAGAGCAGTTTTTATAATTCTGATGATTAGGAACCGTTTTAACACCAAAAGCCCGTCAGACTCAAAGGGGCAAAAATAACTACCATTTCAAGTCCCGTGATTTTCACTGCAAAAACAAATGAAAATATGTTACTAATGTCCTTTAACCTTCAAAACAAACTTCTGAGGTATGCAGTTATTTTTCCCAATTTAGAGATGACCAACTCGAGGCTCAAAAAGGAAGCAGTTAGCTTCCACACAACTAAAATGTGCTAGATACAGAATTAGATTTTTGATCTGTCAACTGGGCTTCAAAGTGTGGACTCATTCCTGGTGCCACATTGGGTGAGTAAATGACTAAGCTGCATCCAATTCAGGTGGGGAAGTTATATTTGTAGCAGTAGCAAAGGACTTTTGAAGATGGAATTGTGTTTCATTTTGTGAAATAATATTTAGTAGGCATTTGATACACATAACATCATGTCAGATGATGAGAAGGAAGATAATAAACCATCTCTGCCATGAGGGAACTGATAGAGACAAAGACAACATGGAAAGGATACATGTAAGGCACTGTGACAGATGCTGTTATAGTGGTACACGTTTTGTGAAACAAAGGGAAATTGATCCTATGCTTTATCTGGAGGAAGCAGAGAGGTCTTCAGAGGAAGTTGCTGCCAAGCTCTTTTGAACAATAGAGCCCATTAAGCTGAGGGAGGTGAGTCTAAGAGATGTGAAGCCATGGGATATATGCATTAAGTCAGAAAGTTTCTAGAGTGTATTTAATTATATTCATTGATTGTATTAATAAATATAATTATATTCTAAGCAACTTGTAAACATTTTTATGTAGTTTTCTAATGTTTGCATTTGTATTTTAAGTCAATTTTGGTATCTACAATGGCATCAATATGCTTTGAGGCAGTAGTCACAAGAAGACATACTTATGTGGTTCCCAAGAGTCCTTCGTGAATCATTGAGAAAAAGGCAGGAAAGTCATCCCACCCAAAGGGAGCTGCTGCTTCATTACATGTTGTTAAAGGTGAAAGGGATTTTGGAAATGTTTTAGTTCAATGTTTCTATACCTTCAGTAAAGTAGAAAACTCCTTCTAAAGGATAAAGTTATCTAGAATGTCAACTGTGAAATCGTATTTATTAAAATGTTATTTAAATGTGTACAAAGAGAAAGCATAAAACCCTTTATGTTTACAGATTTTTTTTAAAATTCTGTTTTAGAGAATGAGTGAGGGAGGGGCAGAGGGAGAGAGAGAGAGAGAGAGAGAATCTTAATCAGACTTTACACTCAGTGGGGAGACCGACACAGGGCTCCATCCCATGACCCTGGGATCATGACCTGAGCCGAAATCAAGAGTCACATGCTCAACCGATGCAGCCACCCAGACACCCCTGTATTTATAGATATTAAACAACCTCAAAGGCTAAAGTAAAATATAATCAGCCTCATTTATAGGTAAAATATAAAAAAAGTACAAGGCCAGAGAAATCTGAAATAACTGGCAATAATGTGACAGAAGATTATGGTACTGACTGCCAAGAGCAGGGTCAAGTTTGACATGTTTATTGCCATAGGTCATTGTTAACTCAATTCTTTTTTCATTTTTCGCTTCCCAAACTCGGGGAGAATTTTCAGTGGTACAATGAGCTGAGATAATGTTCAGGCTTCCCTGTTACCGATGTACCATTTAGACGTGCTAGTTCCTTCTGTCTTCCTTAGTCCCACAAAAGTAAAGTAACATAACCATTCTGGTGATACAGACTATCATTTTATTTATTTCTTTTGGCACGGTCATGAAAATGTAAGCCCCGAATCTAAAATTCTCAGAAAAAAAGAGCAGCAGCCAATAAACTTCTAGAGACCTACATTCTAATCTGACTATTTTGGACATGGAACTCAATGATTGGTGGCAAAAGATTAAATATTGGACCCCAAGTACATAATTAAACGTAGAGCTGGAAGTGAAGGCGGTTGTCTTTGTTAGGTTTTAGAATGTTAGGGTTAGGAATGTGCCATCCCTAAATGATGCATTTGTGTAACAATATATAGATATGAACAATAACATCTGTTTTTCTTACACATTTTTTTCTTTAAAAAATTAAGTTCTTGAGTCCTTCAAAAAAGAGTAGTTTCAAGTAAGCCAACAACGAGTGTCTAAAAGCATCTAAGATCAAAGGGGAATGCTAGAGGGAAATTACAGGGAAAAAATACATTTTAAGATGTGTCCAAAAAACTTGGCTACATTGAAATTTTGTGGGAAATGCATCTGAATAATGCCTCCTCTGGTTTCAGATCCCATTACATGTGGAAAATAATGGTATAATTGAGAGAAATTTCCAGAATTATCCTTTCTACCATCTACGAAGGATGAATTCATCAACCAATTTTCTTGGGTTTATATATTTGAGCTCAGGTTACCCTCACCAAAACCCTACTGAAGACATACATATATTTCAGTTCTATGGATGAAGAAACTGAATTTCAGAAATATTTTGTAATTTACCCAAGATCATAAAGCTAGTGAATGGAAAAAAACTGTTGTTTAAATCAAAGTTCACTTGATTCCAAATCATAGATCTGTCACCCTATAATTTACCCCTTTTCGATAATAAATCTTAATAGCTTAAACATTAAAGCTAATATTTCAAATGCTACATAGCAAGAATGAGTGGATTTATATTGAATAAATGTAAACATTTCATAAGGGAAAAATCATTATGCCATTTTTCTTTTTTCCTACCAACTGCTCTGTAGATGGACTCACATTTTTTCAGACTGTGGATAGTTCAAAAGGAGTGTATTGTAGAAAGGTAATAGTGTGAGAATAGAAGGAGAAATTAATAATTGCAGAGTGAGTCTGTCTCAGAGGGACTTTTGCATGGTTGAAGGTAATTGGAGAGAACAGAAGAAGTTCTCAGAGCCAACAAAAGCAAGCTTTATTTACAGCCACTATTGTTTTCAAAGAAAATGCATTATGGTTGAAGATTTTAATAGTATCTTATTCATATTTAAAATCAGAGCCAGGGTGCCCGGGTGGCTCAGTCAGTTGAGCGTCCAACTTCAGCTCAGGTCATGATCTCGTGGACTGTGAGTTCAAGCCCCACGTCGGGCATGTGCAGACAGCTCAGAGTCTGGAGCCTGCTTCCGATTCTGTGTCTCCCTGTCTCTGCCCCTCCCCTGCTCATGCTCTGTCTCTCTCTCTGTCAAAAACAAATAAACGTTAAAAAAAGAAAAAAGTTTTAAAATTAGAGCCCAAAATAGAACTAATTACTTGGGAATAGTTTCCGTATAGCTTAAAAGAAATTGATTTGTTATTGATTTGTAAGTCATGGACACCCATGAGTTAAACTACACTGAAAACTTCCAAATTTATATCCTTAACCCAAAACCTTATATTGAAATATAAGCCAAACAGCTCCAAGTCAATGGGATGAGGTCCTCTTAAATAAATTCCATATGTCCAAAACTGACCTCATTATCTCTCACTCGTACCCCAAAACCTGCTTTTCATCCAAATTTTCTCACATAGCCCATGCCCATTGCCCTTGAATTATAATATAGCATGTATATGTAATAATTCAATGTATAGATAGTTCAATAGTTTTCCTATTTGTCTATTTTAACGAATATTTTTTGAGCATGCACTATATGCCAATCAGCAAAGCTGATTTACATTTCAGCCTCAGCAAACATAGCATATAAAGTAATGATGTGCAGGTAGAGACTTCTTTCCAATATTTTACAAATGCTGGGGATTTCAGATTAGAATCAAACACCAGAAAACCTATATTGTATTACATTATCATTTATCAACCTTTCTCCTAAAGAGATTTTCTAATTCTTATCCATGTGTGTATATAAAGGTCATGGTCTGCAAAACAAGCCACCCAGCTCATTATTGTGACCCTGGAACTGGGTCAAAATTCTTTTGTGCCCCAGTCTTTCTATCACCCTTAGCTTTCTATACATCATTTTTTTTAATCAAAAGGTACTTTGGTTACTTAAAGATCAGCATACACTTAATCATAGTTTCTACGTTGAAGGCCACCTCTGTATGTGATGTGAGCATATAGATTATAGCCTTTCAATGACCACAGCAATGTTGGTTTTATGACTGTTTATGCTATTTGTTTTTTAATAACTTAACTGAAATATGATTTATATCTCATAAAATTCACGTTTCAGTGTATAATTGGATACATTTTATCATAGTTATCTAGTGATCACGGCAAAGCAACCATGTAGCATTTTTATCAGCTCCAAAGGAAGCCCTTTGTTGCATTTGGTTGCTACTGTTCGTCCTCCTTCCCCAGCCTTAAGCAACCACAAATCTACTTTCTGTCTCTGTATACGCCCCCACACTTTTTTTTTTTGACATTTCATGTAAATGGAATCATACAACATGTGATATTTTGTGTCTGGCTTCTCTCACCAAGTATAATGTTTCTGAGACTCATCCGTGTTGTAGCATGTATTGAATTTTGCTCTTTTTTATTGTTGTGTAATGTTTCCTTGTATGGATATACCACATTTTATTTATCTCTTCACCTGTTGATGAATTCACTGTTTTGAATACAGTTGCTGTGAACATTTGCATACAAATCTTGATGTAGACATATGTTTTCATTCCATTGCGGAAGATACTTAGGATTGATTGATATTGCTAGGTCCTATGTTCATATGTTAAGTCTATTTGTAACTTTTTAAGACATGCTATTTTTAATTAGTAGAATTGTTTGTTGTTTTGTTTTAATTTTGAGGCATTTGGAATTTGGTGACCAAATAGAAATTGACAAAACCTTCTTGGAAAGCATGCCACGTTGTTCTGTTGTTTTTTCAGCTTTGAATTGCCTGTATGTTCTCAGGACTGGAAGGGTGTTCAGGTACAGCATCCTTTGAAAACCTTCAGACATCCCTGCTCATAAGATGTTCTGATCAGTTTCCTAGCTATTTATTTACTGCACAAAGTAAACCTGTAAGAGGCTTTATGAGACAATTAGAAATTGTGTCTTCTTTTTAAGTTAAAATTATTTGGAGGTGACACATGAACACGTCAAGAGGAAATCAAAGCTATATTGATGAATGTAAATATTTAATATCTAAAATGTGAAATACAAAGCAATCCATTTTCTACATTCAAAACAACTATTTTCAAATGAACTCTTGAAGATCTAGCTTTAATGTTTTGGATCGTGGTATTTGTTGGCTTCTACGATGAAAATTGATGTTTGGTGTCTATATGAGTAGCTATCTGATGAAGACAATGCATAGTGACGGAGAACATAAAAGCTAAAGATGCCTAGAACAAGCACGGTCCGTTAATCAGCCTATTACCTGCGTGTGAGCATTAGGGTCCATTTAGAAATAACATGTGACTATTATTACAATATCCAAAAGGTAAACGGAGGATTCAGCAACACATTGATTGTTAGAATCTTTTATTTTTTTTTTTTTTCATGAGCATAGGAAATGGGAGAAAGATTGCACGGCACTAAGAAATGAGACGAAGTCATGAGATGGGCAGTAAAGCAAGAGTGGATGATAGAGCAAGAGTATCCACTCATTACCAGTAGGGTGGTTAATTGCATCACTCCAGTTATTGTTTACTATATTTTGTCCCCCTCTCATAAAAGCTATTCAGTGTCTCATTATGCATTTTTGTGTATGGTAAATTTAAATCTCTCCAGAGACTCTGTGGGTTTTTAATTTTATTTTAGTAAAGTACAAAGATAAGCCAAGTGACATATTCAGACTTGTAAACACATGCAGTAGAATATCATAGTGTATACATTATGTATTAGGATTTGTCCAATTTCACTTTTGCTGGTTTCTTGGGAATTTTTGTTGTAGCATCTGTGCTGAATTTTCTTGGCCATTAAATGCAGTAGTGTATTACAACCAAGAAGCTGTGGATACATACAAAACTCTTCCAAAATCACACCTGCAGGATCTGCCTTTTTGTAGCTCTCCAAAGAGAGAATCTTATTTATTAAAGGGACTTATATATTACAATGAAATAAAGTCACATACCTGCAGTCATACCAGAATTTCCCTTGGTGGTTGCTAGCCAGGAGAGAAAAATGGAGAAAACGTTAATTCTCAAACTAGAATTTTTTTTGTTACACACCAATGAAGCACTGGGTATACATTCAGAGTATTCAGAGTTTCTATTCTAGTTATCACAAAGCAACCAGTCTAATTATTTTTTATCGCATTGATGTTTTAACTGAACTAATTTGTTTGGATTTTATTTAACTGCCACTTGCTTTCTAAGAGACAGGTGTTTTGTTGTTGTTGCTATTTTAATTTTGGATCATGCCCACATCTAGAATGATAAAGATATGGCCAAAAAAAGTGAAGGGGAGTGAGGAATTTTCTAGCCTTTTATCAATCCCCAGAAAGAGGGTAATATAAACATTTTCATTTGAGAGCAACCATCTTTTAACCATATGTTAGTGGAGTGAAACCCCTCTGGAATTTTCCTTGCCTGGAAAACTCAAATCAGGGATTTTCCACACTAACCCACTCATTACCTTCCCTATGTATCTACTTAGTTCTCCAGACTACTCCATGAGTGAGCACGCGTATGCACACATCGCTTTCCAAGCTGCTAGTATCTGATCCCCTCATCTTCCTTAATATCCCTAGTATCCTCCCTGTTATGTGTAGCTGAAAAATTAGATCATTTTTAATCTTCCCCTTTCCTTCTCTCATATCTCATATCCAACTAATTTCTGAATTTTAGCATTCTTTTCTGCTGTGGTTATGTTTCATACGAATACCAGTACTTTTCTGTCCTATGTCTTCCATCAAGAGGCAGTACCTAAAATACTTAAGGACACAGACTCTGGGTTCCCAACCCTAGATCCGGTACTCCCTAGTTGTGTAAACTTGAGCAAGTCCTTTATACTCTCTGCCTTGGTTTCTTCATCAGTACAACAAGTAAGTTGATGCTGGCCCTTGGCACGAGGCTTCATTTCTTCTCCGTGGGAACCTTCCAATAGGATTGCTTGAGTTCTCTCACAGGGAGCAACTGGCTTCCCCCAGAGCAAATGATCCAGGAAAGTGCAAGGCAGAAGCCACAAGATCTTTTATAACCTGGTCCCAGAGGTCGGACAACTTCATTTCTCTGAGAACCTATCGGTTTCATTGGTCGGTGTGGGACATCTCCCATATGGTAGGGAACCAGGAGGCCAGGAACATTGTGACTACCATGGAGGCTTGCTAGCTAAGCACTCTGTCCTGCAGCTAGTTTTCCTTTCTTTTCTTGTGTTATGCTCTCAATTGACTTTTCCTTCTCATCTCGTGCATCTCCAAAATTTTCCAGTCATTACCAACAAAAACTGCTTCATACCATTTTCTATGAACGTCTTATACAATTAAGATACTAACTCTTCCTCATATTAGATGTTAGTACCTTCTATAATCACATCCCTTTGCTTTAAATAATAATTTTCATTGTATGAAAAAGTTTTAGTCTGTCTGGAGTCAAATCTGTCAGTACTTTTGTTGTGGTTTCTTCTATCCTTCTATAAAAGTACTATTCCTCTAAGAAGCTCATACCTATAGTTCTATTTTGGACTAGAATGCTATCTATTATTTTCAGTTAAAGTTTTGATTCATTTGAAATTTGTTTTGCCATCTGTTATAATGGTGTAGATCTAAATTAATTTACTGAACAAGCTCTTAAAAAATTGTGTTACCTCTCTGCCTATTTTCATTTTATAAATTCTACTGGTCTCTATTTTCTTTTTATAAGCAGAACATTAATTATCCTTTATTTAAAGACTTTGTCACTTTCTTTATAATTATCTCATAGTGTCTCTAATTCAGTGCCTCTGAAAAATTTAAAGTAGGTTTATAAACATGTATTTGATTGAACTTGGTAAAATAAGTGAGTTTGTGTGTGTGTGGTTTTTTGTTTTGTTTTCTTTCGTTTTTATTTTATTTTATTATTTTTTTTTTTTTTTAGCATCTCTCCCACTGAGATCACAAATCTTGAAGTTAAAAGGGCTCTGTAGGATACACCGATGTTTTGGTCCTGATGAAATTTCCTACTTGTCATCCTGGGGTACAGTGTTACTGTTAATTCAATTCTTTTTCTAATTTTAGAAGGCAGTTTGCATTCAGCTTATGTTGACCTTTAAATCAGGTGAAAATGAGAGTCCATGCTTTTATTATTGGAATGCAAGTTAAGTCACATTCTGATTGTAATTAAGGGCCATTAAGAAGGTGAGTTATTTTCCTGCAGATTTGATGCCAGTCATGCCTCGATGTGCAGACACCATATTACCCACTATGTAGAGCAATTGCCAATTTTATGAAGTGTCACGTACAAAATACAATTTGCTTTTTAAACAACGTTGCCTGCTCAATCTTAAGAGTTTTATGGGAGCAAATCTCAAAAACAGCTCTCATGGTAGAAAACAAATTATTTTTTCAGGGATAAACTTTTCTGAATATGTACATATAGCCTTTTCAATGATGTATCTTCACTAACCACATTGCCTCAACATCTGTATTTTTTTTTTTTTGAGGTCTTCTGGTGGCAGGGTGCTTATATGCTTTTGAATGATGAGTTCTAGCCTCTATCCTACACTTTTGCGTAATAAATTCCTTCCTGGTGCTTTCAGATGATTTTAGCTCATGTGTCTGTAATGGCGCTCATCACACTATATGACATTTAGTCATTTGTGCCAGTTTCCAGACTAGTTTACAAGTTGGCACTTACTTGAGAAGTTTGATAGGAAACTGGCTAGTCATTGCTTGAGCCTGGATATTTGTTTATTTCCATCATGAAGCCATGCTCCCTGTCACCATCTACAATGCCCCTTATCTGGGACTGTGAGGACAGAAAGGGGAAGCAAACCACATTGCTTGTTCCTTCATTGGCTCTCTGTCCTTGTACTAACAAGTATTGCCAGAAATCTCTACATGTGGTTGAGGATGGTGGTAGGAGAGGAGAAGTCACAACAGAAATTTAAATAGATGGCTCTGATCCAGATACTTACTTAAGTTTATTCTTTAGCTGTAATATATATTTGCAAAAAAAAAAAAATAGATAGGAAAGAAGAAAATGTTGGCTACTCTGGTCTTGAAACTTGTAATGAACTATATATGTGATTAGAAAATGATATGTTTTCTGGCTGTTGAGTTAAGTAGATGACTATCCTTTTTAGACTGACCCCTGCTGAGGCATACAGAGACATTAGTCCTTTGACTCTTCATCTTTGGGACAGCAGATTGCACTCAGTATGCTTATCGTATAGTGGTGCCTACCTAGTGTTTTGTGAGGATTAAAAACGTTGATTCGTGGAAAGTACCTTTAAGGAGGGCCTGGTACATAGCAAATGCTGAAATAGGGGTAGCTATTTATAGCCATTAAATTATTGCACAGATATATGGGCTTGAGTAAACTGGAATAGACAGGAAGCTGGGGAGAGTAGACATTGTATAGATTGCAGAGTTGGACAAACCTGAGTTTGAATTATAGTTCTGCCATTTGCTAACTTGTTAACTCTGTAATTTGGGCAGTTATGGAATCTGCCTGAGCCTTAGGTTCCTCAACAGTATATTGACAACAACAATTGTTCTTTTTCATGGTTATTTAGGATTCCATGAGGCTTATGTAAACTATGTATCCATATGTAACATAGATGGCATGGAGCCTGAAGCACTCAGCAAAGGGAAATTTTGGGTATAGGAATTGGGAGACCTGAGTCCAAACCCCCATCTTTTCATTCATTATCTGTGAGAACTTCGTGAAACTACTTTACAATAAACACATGTGTTGACTCTACCACTTAACCATTTTTTATTAGCACTTTCTTTTGAAAATATAAGTATTTGGTTTTTTTTCTTGTCATATTTTAACTTAGAGTTATTCATCTTTGCATATCCGGAGCCTAGCACAGTTCCTGGACATAAAATTTGTTCAATAAATGGTGAGTAAAAGAATGAATGAACGCATGAGTGGAAACTTACGTATTTTTGCAAGAATGATGCATGAGCAACATTCAAGGACAGAGAAAAAGTGACTGCCCTCATTTCAAGCTACAGCCAGGCATTAGAAAATTAGAAGTTGGTTGAGCAAAAAGTCCCCCAGGATATTAAAGATGAATAGCTTTTTCCTCTACACGAAACTATTGCCAACGCAATTACATGTGTCAAAATTAAGTTTACTTTTACTGCCATTGCAGTGTGAGATGTAATTGGCATTGGTTCTATTAAAATTGGTCTGTTTTTGCTCTATAATTTTTGTAAGGTTAGCACTCTAATATTTTCTAAGTCATTTACCCAGTTTTTTCACAAACAAATTTGAGGGGAAAAAATGTCATTTGCAATGTTTTAACCTTGTAATACACATTTGATATCAAATCTGATTACTTTTCAAACTGTAACACAACAAAAGATACTGAGTTTCATAAATGCAAAAATCTATTCTGAGGTTTGCGTTTTTTAACAAAAAATGAGACAAAATTATTGCTATTAAAAAGATCTATGACTACAAATAATTTGAAAATATCTGGGGGAAAAATAAAACTCGGTAAGTAAAATGCATTAAAAATGGAAGGCTCTACCCTTTTATTTTCATCTATCTACTATTTAATCTGAAATAGTATATTTCACAAACATTTGTCTTTAAATAACATCTTTTGAAAGCAAGTTTATCTCTGTCACCTACCAAACTTTTGGGGATATATGTTAGTCTTTTTTTTAGAAACACTCATATGCCTCAGAACTCTGCATTGGTTTTCTATTGTCCTTGTTTCAGGAAAATGTGTCTGCTTCATTGCCTCATTCATTCAATAAGCAATCATTTAGCAACAAGATATGCATCACATTCTGGTATATGAAGCCAAATGACATCATCTTGATGGCTGCCCTTCTGGAGCTCAGAGTTCAATCAAAGAGACAAACATTACACAAATAAACATATAAGTAAATAATACAAAGACAACTTTGGACGAGAACACAGTGTATGTTTGAAAAAGAATGGTGGCAGGGGCAAAGAGAGGGAGACTGCTGATTTACAATGGCAGGATTGCAGAACATCTTTCTGAGGAAGGGAAGTCTATACTGACCCTTATAAGATGAAGAGTCGAAGCAAGGATTGAGGGTAGTGAGTTGGAGAATATTCCAGGTAAAGAAAGAGGGGAGCATATTTTAGGATAGAAATTTTAGGTAGGCATATCAGAAGGATAGAAAGTAAGGAGTGTGTGTCTGTAACAGAAATAGTAAAGATGAGGTTAGGCACGGTTTCAGGCGGTGTGATCAGGTTTCCATTTTGAAATGATCACTCTGGATGAAATGTGGAGATTAACAAAAGTTCAAGCATGCAAGGGAAGACACCATTTAGGAGACCACAGCTTCAATAGCCCAGGAACGAGGGGATGGCTCCATGGACCACTAAGGGAATGGGGGTCTAAAAAGAAGTAAGCAGATTTGAGATATGTTTTGGTACTTGTTACCTTGTGGACTTCCTCATTTTTTTCTTCATTTTTTAACATCAGAAAACTGGATGTGTCTTTTAGTCAATGGCATTTCATGGTTTATTTTCCAGCATTATTTTTATGTCTTAGTTGTACTTAAAATAATGACACATTATATTATTGATGATATCTTACATTTAATGGAATATGGTAAAACTTGCTAAATTTTATGAAGGATAATGGCCTCAATTCCCTTCCTTAATATAGTTTCATTTTTAATTGAGATATCTGAAGTTATAATAGGATGTGACATCATACAAGGGAATTTTCTATTACCAAATATTCATTCATTTCAAAAGTATTTATGGCATCCCCGGCACTGAAAGAGGTTCTGGGGATACAATGGTAAGAGAATAAAAAAAGAATACCGATCTCTTAGAACTTCTAGTGTGGTTGGGAAGACAGACATTTGATAAATAATAAATTCTTTTGAGTTCTGTGAGGACATATAGCATCCTATGGCAGGGAGGAGAACATGTGCCTGATCTTGTCTTGGGTGAAAAAAAAAATTCTTAAGGAAATGACATTGAATCTGAGACCTGAAAGATAAGGAGTTAAAATGGAGAATGAGGAAGGGGAAGTCATTCAAATATTTCCTGACACATTTGCATAATGGAAATGTTAGTATGGCTGGAACCCAAAGAGAGGGAGGACAAGTGATGAAGGATGAGGTGGTGGAACAGGTGAGGGCAGATATCATCTTATGGATGGTGAGAAGGGATAGAAGAGGTTTATATAATAATCTTGTTTGTCATTAAGGTCTTGCGATCACAACGTGCAGAAAGCATTTGCAGAAAGGGAATGGAGAGTAAGAGGGGATGCATGAAGCCATATGGAGAGACAGTTGTAGTCCTGGGACTGGAAATAACCGGACAAATACAAGAGATATTTAGGAGGTAGAATCCACAGGACTTGGCGGTGAGCAACTATTCTGATTTAACCAGTAGCATCCCAGTTTTAACAATATTTAAAGTTCTACACCCCAGGAAATGCACCAGTCCCAGGTAGAACAGGATGTTTGTTCATTCTAGCTGGGAGATTGAGAAATCTTATTAGCCTCCTATCTTTCTGGCTTGAACAATGAAGTAGATTCCGGTACCACTCCCTGTGTCAGGATCCTGAAGGAAGCCAATTTGGAGTGGTAATGGCTAATGGATTTGAGTTGCCAGAGAGAAAACAAGTACCCATTTGAATAGAAATGTCTGGAATCAGAAGCAAGATCAGTGCAGTGATAGATATTTAGGACTTGCGGATTTAAGTAATTAAAGAAACCATGGAATTGGGGGAAAAATGAACTAGTGAGATTATATTGACTGAGAAGTACATGTCCCAAAGATTTTCAACTTTAAATGTCTGGTAAGGAAAATCAAGGGGCAGGGGTGGGGGGAGGAACATTGAGGAGAGTGGCTACAGAGAGGAAGAAACAAAGGAAAGCAAGACACAATGATCACTTCCAGGGAGTACTGAATTGTGTTGAATGTTGTTAACACATATATGTGATGATAAGTGAAATTCGTTGGATTCTGATACAGTAGCAAGAACAATGTTTATAGATTGATTGAAATATAAACACAGTTGGGGTGTGATTGTCTTGTGAAGTAGGGGGGAGGAAATGGAGAGCAAGTGAAAGCTATTTAAAAGCCTTTAACTATAACAAATATAAAGAAGCTGTCACCTGAAGGAGTTCAGGGAGAATCATCCGTGGTTGTTTGAGAGAAACTTGAGCCAACAGAGATGGAGAATTTGAAAGAATTGAAAGGAGAGAGCATAGGGTCTTAGAAAAAAAAGAGAGAGAGAGAGAGAGAATCTAAAGAGAAGATAAAAGAATTTCTCTTAGCTGTGAAAAGGGATACCTTCCGAACTGTAACAGGAGGGAAGGAAGAAATGAAAGGCACAGGGATGCAATTCAGGGCCATGTTTGTATATAAAAGCATGCTTCATAAGGAAATGTTTCATTACGCATTCATGGGCAAAAATATGCTTTATACGGAAAAGTACAGTAAGCAGCCCAGTGAATGATTTTTATACATCACATATTCAGAGTTGTATCTACTATCGATTTACTATCTGATCAATTATTTTTCAAATTTTCAGTGACATGTATCAAAGCAAATTTATTGTAAATCTAATACCTGCCAAGCATTCATGGTGCCATCAAGGCCTTGCGGTGTACTGATGGAAATGGTACAGATTGTAATGTAATCTGACAGGAGGTGGGACTACAGTGCAGTGGACATAGAGAGCAGGGAACAGTTTTATGAGTCACATGAATTAAGATATGGGGTTAGCCACCTGATTAAGGCTGAAATAACGTTGGCTTTACCATATAGAATTGTTATGCACTCCAAAGGTGGGTGAGTGGAAAGACTAGAACTGCTCTGCTCTATGAGGTCATGCAGGGATCCATATTTTTATCACTTGGTTGCTCCATTATATCTAGATGATGGAAACTGGCTCCCTACCACCATCTTCTTGTGTCAGTGCACAGGAAGCGAGTAGAGGCAAGTGAGGGTGTCATCTGGGTGTTGAGCACATCATTTATGCTCAGATCCTGTATTACCAGCTAAAACTCTTATTATCATGGGAGATGAGGAGAATCCCACCTGGGGACAAACCAATCATCTGTCACAGGTGGTGGACATTGATTTAAATCTTCAAGGACATGAGGAGTTTTCAAGACAAAAAGAGGCTTCTGGGTTAAAGGACTAACATATGTAAAGGCTAAAGTAATAAAAAAAAAATCAACAACCATATGCCACACATTTTATAGTAGACTCATCCAGTGCCTGCATCACCTCCCTTAGACCATGTCTAATATCGGCAGCAGGTGTGGTGGAGAATGCCACAGGAGCTCAGACTCAGCTTTTAATACCAGGGTTTTGCCTCACTGTTCACTGCATATCTCTCTGATTCAGCCTCCTGGCCTGGTGTGATGTCTTGGGAACTCCCTTAGACTGTCCTCAAATACAGCCTGGAAGTGGAAAGAAATGAACAGACTCAACCCCAATGATGGAAGGATAAAAGCTGTATCTTTCTGGATAATTCTGGGAGCACTGAGTAGGCATCTCAGAGGTCCCCACATATTTGAGCTTCTGATTCCTCAGCCGCATCCTTGGCAAGGCACATTTTCTTCCAGCCCTGTATCACTCACTGCTTTCTCATTTCTGCTTTTAAAGATCACCTCCTCAAAAAACTACTAAACTACTTGTATCCGATTCCTTGTCTCAGGCTCTGCCTTTGCCAGAGCCCAAACCACCCAATCAAACAGAGCAGATGCCCTGATCCATCAGAATAGATATCTGCTGCTTTGGTCTCACCAGTGTATCCCTACTCAACAGCAGCTATGTGTGAAAACATGAAGCTAGGAAGTTGGTGGTTCCAAAAAGCCATGAGACATGTGTAGAGCTCTAACACAGACTCCATTAAAGGATAAGGCAGAGGAGGGTGCAGAAGTAGATGAGGCTCAAACTGTGAAGGCATTTTAATCTAGGTATTATACACTCACATAATGTAGTTGCTATATAATATGGATGCAATATATCTAAATGTATGACTGTATATATTTATGTGTGCACACACACTTACACACATATATATAGTATGAGATCTATATTTAATCCTGTGGAATGACAGGAATCCAACAGTGGTGAATTTTTTTTTCAGTTTTTTTCTTTGTGTATTTATGCATTTTAGTAGAGGAGTTAGATGTTTGGATTGGGTTTAAAGACAGTTTGTGTTGAGAATAAATTATAGGGAACAGTTCTGTAGGAAGAGGGATCTCTGAAGAGGCTATTTTGGGCACGCAAGTGGGAGACAAGGATCCAAATAGTGGCAGACTGGAGCCACAACACTGGGATGGAAAGAAGGGAATATACATTCTAGAGAAAATGGATAAATTGAAATGATGTTAAAAATATATGATCCCTGGTCCTACCAAGCACCAACTAGCAAGACTGGATTTTATTGTAGGGCCCCAGTATGACAGAGCTGGTGCATCCTGGCTGATTAGCAGCTTGGATGATAAGGGTCCTCACTAACTTTCCAACTGACATAGGAGAATGGAATCCTAGCCCTATGTAATGCCATTTAGATTTATGTACTTGCCCACAATTCCCATTTCTCACATTTTAAGGATTCCTGGATAATTCTATTTTAAGATATTAAAAAATAGCAGTGCGCCTTTGGTGACTAACTCATGATTGCCACCACACCTTGAGGACTGTGCACATTAACCATTTCATTTCTCACTTACCTTTTCTTTTAGCACGTCGCAGAGGCTAGCTAGTTCTGACATGCTGATAGACCTAAACGCATGTGAGAGCAGGTGTTAGCACACTGATGAGAATTCAGACAAGAATTAACACTTCTCTTAGGATAAATGACCTTATATTCTTTTCTAAAATGTCCCAGTTCTGCTAGAGCTACTGAAAAGTCAGGTTGATTTGCTCAATGAATATCTATTGACCGCAGGTAATATTCCAGCAATCAGAAGATGTTTGGGCACAAAGAGTAGAAAAAACCCAAACTGTATGATCATCAGGAGCTTTACAGGCTTATGCAGAAGGAAAATGTCCCTGTCTTTCCTAAAGTTTATCTATGTTTTCTACTACCCACAGGGCTAGTGTGAGCATGCAGTGTTTTCACATTACAATTTCCCCTGCCACCAATTTCAGAATTTAAAAGAGGGGAGTAATAATAGTTTCTGTGCCCGCCATGACAAATTACCACAAACTTCAAAGCTGAAAACAACAATTTGTTTTCTCATGGTGGTGGAGGCCAGAAGTCTGAAATCAAGGTATCAGCAGAGCCATACTCCTTCCAGAGGATCTAGGAGACAATCCAGTCCTTGCCTCTTCTACTTCTCCAGGTAATTTCTTGGCTTGTGACTTCCTGACTTCAAGCTCTACTTCTGTGGTCATATGACCTCCTCTTCTGTGTGTCTGTCTCCCTCTAGAGAGAGAAATCCAGAGGGAGGCAGATATCTTTATCTCTCTGATAATACATGTCATTACATTTAAGGCCCATCTGGATACTGCAGAATAAGCACCTCTTCTCCAGATCCTTAACCACATATGCGAAGACCCATTTTCTGAATAAGGTAGCAGTCACAGTTTCTGGGTTTAGAAGCTGAGCACATATTTTAGGGGGCCATAATGCAGTCCACTAAAAAAAATAAAGATAACATATTTTGAGAGAGTGAGAGAATATGAAACTTCCATAAGAATAAAATAATCTGATGAGACAAAGAAGTCTTTACCTATAGTCAGTTCCTACCTTTGCCTGTGTTAAGAAACACAGAGAAAAGGGTCATCTGTGTGGCTCAGTCAGTTAAGTGTCCAACTCTTGATTTCAGCTCAGGTCATGATCTCAGGGTTCATGAGACTGAGCTAAGCATGGAACCTGCTTCGGATTCTTTCTATCCCTCTCTCTCTGCCCCTCCCCTGCTCTCACTCTATCTCTCTCTCTTTCTCAAAATAAAAAAAAATAAACTTTAAAAAAGAAGAAACACTGAGAAAGGAAATACAGAAGAAAAATGAGAAAGACCAATATGATGTAGCATAAAGACAACATACTTTGAAACCAGTAAGACCTGCCTCCATACCCCACCAAAATGATTTACTAACGGTGTTACTCTGGGAGCATCTTTAATGTGGCAATGCTTATGCCTAAATGCAGAGTTAGTTTAGCACTTACATGAAATTATATATATTTTTTTACATATATTATAATTTATATTTTTACATAATATAATTACAATAAACTATATGATATAATAAATTATATGTAAATAACTTACATGAAATATATATGGCCTGACACAGAATGTGGCACACAGCTAGGATCCCCACACAGTCATTTTTCTCAAGAGTGTTCAGTACACATTAGGTATAAGCACATTTTCCTTCTGAGGGAGAACAGATTCAGAGCCCTCTTCTTCAGCTCTCACTGAATTAATAACACGGGCTTAACCCCTTGCTCATAATTTCTTCATTTCTGATAATGACCTCATGTAACTTCTCTTTTTTTTAAGACGTTATTACTTCTGCCTCTTGCCCCAGAAGCTGTAAATCCCAGTGGTACCCAAGAGAAGGGGAAGTACGACAACTCTTCGAGGCAGATGCCTGAGATATTGCCATCATAAAGCAAGTTGTTGGGTTAGCATATTACAGAGGCTAAGTTCATCACAACTCATGAGAATCCAAATGATCTGTTAATGGAGTGGCTCTTTGAGTTCTGTATCATTTTAAAATATGGGGCAAAGGGTACATCAGAGTCTTTGCACAAATTCTCTGGGGTGTGTTTGCTCCTAGTAGCTTTCTTTGCTTAAGTGCCCCTAATGACACCCTCCGATGGAAATGGAAGTGTTTGGCTAATGCATTCTCAAAATGGAAGTTGTCAACTCTTAGGGGAGTCTTGTGTGCCTTGATGAGCTATCAACCCTTGCTTTCCTTTAGACACTTAAAAATCAGCATGAGAAAAAATCATTACAGTTATTTCTAACACAGAAAAAGAGAAATTTAAAAAAAAAATCGCTAACACCAAAAGCTAAACACATATGAGAAAGCCAGTTTCTGCATTAGCAGGATCAATTCAGAGCGACTAAAAAAGAGTAGACTGCTTGTGAAAGCATAAACAACCTACCTTTTCAAAGGAGAATTACTTTTTCAGTATGAGGTTAGTGGCATCAGAAAGGAAGGTCTGTCTCTTCATTTGACATAGATAGGGCTTTGAGAAGTTTGCAAGCTGAAGACATGTTTTCTTCATTCGTAATGTATGCTGTTTTCAAAGGTTGTCCTCTTCGGCATCTGAATGTATGAGCCTCCTCGTTTTCTGCTTTTACATAAAAAATTCCCTAATTATTGTAACTCTCAAGCCAGTGAGCTGTTCGATGGAGTTACTCTTGCCTCAGTATAGCATGCATAGGATGTAAGTAAAGACTTGTTTTTATATGTCATTAAATTACAAATATTTATTTATTTTACAAAATAGTGACAAAAAGCAGAATCATGTAAATTAGCTTCTTATTACAGCCAACAAATCAGAGTTTGTATGGTTTAGAAGATTGAAGTCCCCTCCTTCTCAATAAGTAACTTTTCCTTCCACAGTTTAAAAAAAAATTGGGACTGTTGGAGAATAATTTCAAAAGATACCACCAAGGTTAATGACAGTTGGTTTTAATTGGATTTCATTTCTTGTGCTGTGCTAGGATATAACCCCACAGTAATTATCAGTGTTTTGAGACTACCTAGATGTGTGCAAAAATGAACATAAAAACCAACGAGAATATTAATTTTAATATGTAATATTAATTTTAGAACTTAAAACATTAATTTCTGTGGTAATTATGTTTGTACTTTTTTCACCCCATATCTGAAATACTGATCAGCTGACCACTATTAACAGAAAACCTTCTGAAGTCAACTTTTTAACAACATACCACAGTCTTAATGGAAAGGTTCTAGACATTCAAAAATGAGGTCTCCTGTCATATCTTTGCAAAGCACTAAAACTCAGTCCCCACAGCATCATGCTTCAAACTTTCAGAGCAGACTTATAAAATATACTTTAAAGGAGAATAATTAATTAAAAAGAAATCTTAATCTGACATGTGATTTACATTAGGGTTAACATCTAGAGAGAAAGAAAAAAAAACAAAATCTGAATTCTATCAATTACTGTGGAGCACATTTTCTATGAATGTAGTGACACTCTTGTTTGTTTTGATTATTTCTTGATACAGATGTTGCTAACCACCATTTGGTGGGTGATTTAGTTTGTTTTTTGAAAACACCATTCGTAGCTCAAAATATGTTTCTCAAACACTTATAATATGCAAAAACTGGCCCCAAAACTGTGGAAATAATATTAATGTAAACAAACAAAACACATATCAGTAACTAACTCTTTGCAAGATTTTATAGCTTAGAGATGATTCAACATGCATGAAGGTGATTAAATAAAATTTAAATTGCCAAGGGCAGTAAAAAATTATAAAGGTAAAGTTCTCTGTGGATTTAAGGAAGAGAGATCTTATTGCCCAGGAAAGGAGAAGGGATAGGCAATTTTTTGGTGAAGGAGATGACATTTGAACTGATTATCAAATCATTTGTAGAGGGAGATATACTACTGATAATAATAACACCCACTTTTGTACTGTTTATTGTGTACCCATTGCTCTAAGTGCTTTCATGTATATTAATTCATTTAATCCACTCAACAACCCTACAAGGAAGGTATCATTAGAATCCCTATTTTGTAGATGAGGGGAATAGTGGCTCAGAAGTTAGATAACTGGGGTCACAGAGCTAGCAAGTAGAGGGGCCAGAACTCCTCTCTGGCAGTCTGGTCGATGTCCATGCATTTATAAACTCTCACTCAGGGAGGAGAGGAAGAACATGTTGGGTTGGGTGAATTGCAGAGGATATTAGTTTCTCATTATCGCTTTAACAAATTACCACAAATGTAGTAGCTTAAAACAACACAAATTTATTATTTTACAGTTCTGTAGCTGAGACATTGGAAATGGGCCTCACTGGAATAAAATCAGATGTCATAAGGGTGCATTCCTTTCTGCAGGCTCTAGGGAAGAATATGTTTTCTTCACCTTTCCCATCTTCTAGAGGCTGCCTTATCTTGACTGGTGGTCCTCTTCTATGTTCAAAGCCAATTGCATCACCTTGCCTTCTGCTTCTGTCATCACATCTTCTCTGACTGACTCCTCTGCCTTCCTCTTTCACCTATAAGGACTCTTGTGATTACAGTGGAGCTACGCAGATAGTCCAGAAAATCTCTTTATCTTAAAGTCAGCTAAATAGTAACCTTAATTCCCCTTGCCATGTACCAACGTATTCACAGGGTCAAGGAATTAAGATGTGGAAATCTGTAACTCCACTTACCACACAGAGCATAAGTTAAGTATCGGTGACAGGAAGGAGAAAGATCTATTAAGGGAAAGGCAATCCAGCTGGTAAAATTGAAAAGGGGACAGTTCGTGAATTATGCATGAGGAGTACAATAAATTAATATCTCTAAATCTTTCTAAAACAATCTCTAAATAGAAGATAATTATTTTCCCCATCTAATTTGAAATACGTAAACTCCATAAATACTTACACAGCAGTTATTATGTGTTATGGAAGATATACAAACATATGACATGCTTTATTATAGTTGGTCAACATTTAATAATTTATATGAGTCATTTTTGTGAGATGCTAAAATAGGGTCTTAAATGTGTTGTTAAAATTACAGAAAGGTTCAGGAAGATAGCTTGTTGGAATCTGAGAAGTCCTGTAAACCACATCTTTCTTTCCTACTCCAATACTAAGAAATCTGAGAAATGAGGAGCAAAGATGGAAGTCAAACTATGACTAATTTGGGACATGTAACTTACAAATGTGTGTAAGTGAGGCATCTAGTTTCAACCAGGAACTACGCTGGACTGGGACAGTATGGCCCCCAAAGGGCAGGTTCCTATGCAACCTGAAAATCTACAGTGTGGCATAAAAGAGCACAGATCATACTCTCCACAGGCAAGTTCCTTCCTAATGGAAGAGTACCCCTGCCAATGTTACTCTTTCCAGTTTTACCTCTCAAATGAATCATTCACCTTCCCAGAGGCAAAGTGCATAAAGAAGAGAAGCCAGAAGTATCACACTAGAGGAATTTTCTCTAGTATGGACATATGAGAAGTAGGAAGAAACATTCCCCGAAATACACCTCAAGTTCTTCCCACCCAAAGTAAACTCATCATTTCTTTATGTACTTATCTAAACTAGACACCCTGAGAATCACCCTTGACTCTTCCCTCAGAATTGGCTCATTCCAGTATTTCACAAAGTGTGACCTTTTCTCAAATGGGTATCTGTCCCATCTCTTCTAATGTGTTGTCATTTTACTGGAATAACTCACGTTGGTCCTTAAATTATACGCTCCACTCAATCACATTCCTTCCTGCTAACCTTACCCAAAATGTAAATGTAGGGGAGCCTGGGTGGCTCAGTTGATTAAGCTTCTGACTTCAGCTTAGGTCACAATCTCATCGTTTGTGACTTGGAGCCTTGCGTTGGACTCTGTGCTGACAGCTCGAAGCCTGGAGCCTGCTTCAGATTCTGTCTCTCTCTCTCTCTCTTTATGCCCTTCCCCCACTCGCTCTCTGTCTTTTGTCTCTCTCTCAAAAATAAATAAATAAATAAAACATTTAAATAAATTAATAAATAATAAATGAATGAATAGAAAAGAATAGAATAGAATAGAATAGAATAGAATAGAATAGAATGTAAATGTACCCAAGCCAACTTGTCTCCATCAATGACTTTTAATCTCTAAGACTCATACCAGTCATGCTCTGCTCCAGGTATCCTTTCTCATACCCAGGTTTTGTGAAGTGCCCTCTTCTACACTACTTTGGCATCTTGGTCTAGTTCTAAAACTTTATTAATTTTATTATGTTTTAATCAATAATATATCCCCTACTCAAAAGTTAAGCTTAACAGTAATGATGATTGAAATATAATAACAATACTATTATATTATGTTAAAAACGGTGCTCGTATACAGAGTAACTTATTCTTTAAAATCTTACATGTTTTTCTTAACAGTTGTAATAAGATTATTTATGTGAACAATTAGGTTTCACAGTAATCCTGAGAAATAGATATTGCTTTGTCAATTTTTCCTATCCATGCAGAAACTGAGACCATTAGATTTACTTAGAGCCATATAACTAATACATAACAAATATGGAGTCTAAATTCACAGCACTTTAATTATAAAATATGTGAACTTTGCTTTTGAGGTGTTTATCCAAATACCAGCAGATAAAGGACTAAAGTGGCCAAAATGATGTATTTTGAACATTCTTCGAACTGATAAAGAGACCCTTGTGACAGACCTCATTTTTATGTAACTTCTAGAGCCTCTGACCTATAAGTGAGAATGTTAAACTAGATGATTTCTAAGAACTCCAAATCCTAATGAAAGCCTCTTGTCTTAGTCCTGTCTGGATCTAGTCCATGTGTGAAAGAGGATAATATTCCATGCAAATTAACCCTTTGTATCACCTTGATTTATTGTGAGGATAGGACACCAAATGGTTGACAGCAACACAATTTAAGTAAATAGTGAAATAAATCACAAAGACCTCTTTTTAACTAATCTACTTGGTAGGTAGTGATGACTCATTCCAGAACTCAAAATGTAAGCAAGCTCTTTAGGATGGCCTTTTAGTTCATCACTACTGTCTACTCTATCAACTAGATGTCTCAGTAACTGCCAGAACCCAGGTATACTGAATAAGTTTACCACTCAGGGTAATTAATATAGTCATCTTTGGCCTTCTTGTTCTCTGTTCTTTAATACTGTAGAGGTACAGAGTTATAAAGAGCCTAGAAAAGTCATATGGTCAATTATTTATTCTTTGAGTAGCTCTTATGTGGTCATGTTTTCTAAATGCTGAAGGAGAAACAGAAACACGTGAGAATTGGTCCTTTCCTAAGAATTTACAATTTAGCATGAAAGAGAAGATATCCTTGACACAATTAGAAAACAGCACAAGGAAATATATAATTAAGTACCTAATTCTGTGGTGCAGGCAATGAGATTTCAGAACAGGATGAGAATAGAGTAGGCTGGAATTGTCAGAGGAAGTTAAACAGGGGAGGTAAGAATATTGGGAGATCCTGAAGAATGGATAGGAGGGAGTAAAGACGAACCCTGAGAATGCAAGCAGGAGGTATATTTAGGAGACTGGCCTGAGAGGAATAGATGTCCCATGTTGAAATGAAATGGGAAACAAAACTGACTCTTTGCTTTCTTTTTTCTTCGTGTCATGTCTCTAAACTGCATTGGATAATAAATCTAATTATAAAATTTCCAGAGAAAGAAATTCTCAACTAATTTCCTTGTTTTATGTAATTGCATGTAATTCTTTCTCACATCCATGTGTGTATAATACCACGGCCTTACAAATAATCTTTTACATTTATTGGATCTATTATACTTGCAAAGCCTGCTCTATGATTGCTGATACTTCCCTCCCTAAGCTTTTTGTGTCTTAACTGTCTTCTATTTTGCTGTGTAAGGAGAAACCTCATAACTATCTGAGTAATAATGATGGAGATAAAAATAACATTTATGTTCATAAATAACTTAACAATTTAGAAAATATTTACACATTTCCTAACTAATTTGATCAATACAATAATTCTGAGAAATAGGCAAAGCAGGTGTTATTACTACTGTTTTACAAATTTGGAAACTGACACCCAGAAAAGTTAAGTGACCTGTTCTAAGAAAAACAGCCAGACATTAGAAGAACCAGGACTTTTATTTTTTTTTTATTTATATATATATATATATATATATATATATATGAAATTTATTGACAAATTGGTTTCCATACAACACCCAGTGCTCATCCCAAAAGGTGCCCTCCTCAATACCCATCACCCACCCTCCCCTCCCTCCCACCCCCCATCAACCCTCAGTTTGTTCTCAGTTTTTAACAGTCTCTTATGCTTTGGCTCTCTCCCACTCTAACCTCTTTTTTTTTTTTTTCCTTCCCCTCCCCCATGGGTTGAACCAGGACTTTTAAATCTTCCGTCAGAACTTAGAAAAATATCTCCCGTTGGCATATTTCCAAACATAGAATATTTTCTAACTCCTATCTTGATCCAGTATGATTTTTTTAAATGTTACAAATGGTCAGTTCTGAGTGTTGGGCACATGTATGCTTGTTATATTGTTCCATGTACATTTCTTTCTTGCTTTTTTTTTAAGATTTTCTATGTAAGTAATCTCTATACCCAACGTGGGACTCAAACTCATGACCCTGAGGTCAAGAGTTCCATGTTCTTCTGACTGAGCCAGCCAGCCACCACCAGTATGATTTTTTTAAAATGATTTAATGACAATTGTATTCATATAAAAAGAGCCTATTCTTTAAAACCCAAGAGTTTAAATTTTAAAAATATAAACATTTGGTACAAGAACAGTTCCATGCACAAACTGACCACGTACAAATGGATAAGGCACTTAACTTCCTTGTCCAACATTCTCATAAGTGCAATGGGGTTAATACCTGCCTTTTGTAATGATCTAATAAAGCTGAAAATCGAAACACACATTGAAAAATAGTAGCACTTCTCTGTAACTTTTATCTTCTGCTTCCAGGAAGATGAAATTCATGTACCCTATTTCTCCTGCTGGATAGTTAAAAACCCCAGACAATATATATAAAACAAATACAAGAAGACTCTAATAGATATAGAGAAGGAAGCAGACCAGTTAGAGATCACAGGACAAAGGAATGACACAACGAGGAACCCAGCAACTTGGAACCAATAGATGCAGACAGAAGAAGCCTGCTCTCTTCAGCCAAAGAATGAAAACAGGACTATCCAAGCAAAACAGGAAACTTCCAGACAATACTTCTATTTTAGCCAAACACTGCCAAAAACACTACGGCCCCACTTCCACCCCTGTCAGCAAAGGGCTAGTGGAGAGCCTAGATTTCCATGCTTGACAGGCTATAGAGTCATCCCAAAACCACCAAGGTGATGTCACAGAAGGTCCAGTGGGGAACACCACCCCCCACAGTATCAATGGAGATAACATAGCACCATCCAGCCCCATCTGGCTGACAACCACAAGATGCTGATGAAAGAAACTGAAGAAGATCTAAATAAATGGAGACACATACAGACTGGGATGACAATACAGTAAAAGTGTCAATTCTCCCCAAGTGGATACACAGTCTTAACACAAGTTCTATTAAAACTCAGGCAAGATATTTGTACACATAACAAGACTAATCTAAAATTTATATAGGAAGCAAAGAAACTATAATAGCTAAAATCATTTTGCAAAAGAAGAATAAAGTAGGTAGAACCACTATAACCTGGGTTTAAGACTTATTATATAGCAACGGTAATCAAGATTCTGTCGTATTGGCAGAAATATAAACACACAAAACAATGAAACAGAATAGAGAACCCAAAAATAGACACATGCAAATACGCTCAAGTGGTTTTCAACAAAGATGCAAAAGCAACTTAATAGAGGAAAGATAGTCATTATCAGACAATGGTAATAATAAAAAAGAAAGAAAGAAAGAAAGGAAAAGGAGAAGAAAAAAAAGAACCTCAACCTAAAGTTAATGCCTTGAAGGGAACCAGAATGTGTCACCCCAAAATATGCCACTTAGGCACATTGATTATTTTGAATGAAAGTGACTTAAGAAACAGCTGGTACCAGCAGAACACTCTGACCTTCTCTGTCCCCCTGAAGTAGGAGATAAATCTCCCATGTGAAAGGTACCTTCCCTCTACCTGGAGACTAGAAGGCATCCTTGCCACCAGAGAATTTAGGGCTGAGAAGGCTGAATAAGGCTGGTTACTTATTTATTGATTTGCCAACCCAAACCCGAACCCTCCATCGTCTTCATTCTTCACAAATTTATCATTTTCTTGTCTAAAAATCTGCCTGCTTTGATCACTTTTTTGAGTCTCATATTTTATGAGGTCTTGTATGTATGAAATTAAATTTGTCTTTTTAAAGTTTCTATTTTTTGAGAGACAGAAAGAGTGCAAGCAGGGGAGGGGCAGGGAGAAAGAATGAATCCCAAGCACGATCCATGCTGTTGGTGCAGAGCCTGATGCAGGACTTGAACTCATGAGACCATGACCTGAGCTGATATCAAGAGTCAGACACTTAACTACCTGAACCACCCAGGTGCCACCAAATTAAATTTGTTTTAATACTGTTAATCTGTCTTATGTCAATGTATTATAGCAGCCAAAGAATCTAGAAGAGAAGAAGGAAAGTTTTCCTCCTCTACAACCTCATAAAAAATTAGCCTAATACAGAAGCTTTTTTTTAATGTTTATTTACTTTTGAGAGAGAGAGAGACAGAGACAGAGAGACAGAGCTCAAGCAGGGGAGGGGCAAAGAGAGAGGGAGACACAGAATCTGAAGCAGGCTTCAGGCTCTGAGCTGTCAACAAACAGCCCAACGCAGGGCTGGAACTCAAGAACCGCGAGATCATGACCTGAGCTGAAGTCAGACGCTTAACCAACTGAGCCACCCAGGCGCCCCAAGATTAGCTTAAAATGAATCATGGATTTAAACGCAAAATATGAAACTCTAAAACTTTTAGAAGTCAACATTGAAAAAAATCTTCAGAACTCAGGAGTTCTTAGATATGATCCATCAAAGAAAACTATCAGCAAATGAACTTCATCAAACTTAAACAACTCTTGCTCAATGAAAGCCCCTTTTAAGAGGAAGAAAAGGCAAGTAACAGACTAGGAGAAAATATTTGCCAACCACATATCAGATAAAGGACCCAGATCTAGAATATATAAAGAGATTTCAGACCTCAACAGTGAACACAAGCAAATAAACAATGCAATTAGAAAATGGGCAAAAAAACACAAAGGTATTTCACAAAAAAATATATATTGGTGGTAAATAAGCCTATGAAAAGATGATCGGTATCACTGTTATGGAAACTGGTCTGGATCACCCAATGGAAGAACCAAGTGGTACTCAGAGATCTTGGAAGGTAGGAGGTTTATTTTACACAGGTGGGTTCAGAGGAGATCGCTCTCCAGAGGTCTGAGTCCCAAGCAAAAGCAGAGAGGACAATTTATAGTCTGTTCATGCATGGCAAGTGGGGTGGGAAGAAAAACCTGGAAGGGGAGTCTTCGGGCAGGGACTAGAATTCCCCTATCAGTCCTGTTGGCCATCTTATAACAGATTTTTTCCTATCATCATCAGGCATCAGGGAAATATAAATTAAGATGACAAGAGACAACACTACACCTGTAAGAACAAACTAAGACATAATGACAATAGGAAGCTAAACTAATACAGCCACCCTAAAGACTCTTAAAAGCTATACAGTTACCATTCAACCCTGTAGCTGCCCTCCTGAGTGTTTATGCAAGAGAAACAAAACCTTGTGTCTACACGAAAAGCTGTGCGTGATTGTCCATAGCAGCTTGATTTTTAATAGCCCAAGACTGGAAATGATCAAACTGCCTCATAAGCGAGTGGTTAAATTAACTGTGGTATATCCCGCCCATGGAATCCTGTTCAGCAATAAAAGGAACAAACTGTTGATAAATGCCACAATGAGGATGAATCACAAGGGCATTATAGTGAATGGAAAGGCAATCTCCAAAGGTTACATACAGTATGATTCTATTTATGTAACATTCTCTAAATGGCAAAAATGTAGAAAAGGATAACAGTAGGTTGATGATGGTTAGGAATGGTAGAAGAGAGGAAGGTGGTAACGATAAAAGCATAACGCAGGGGTATCTTTGTGGTAATAAAATATCGATTGCTGTATCTTGAGGCAGGGGGAACTTGAATCTCCCCCAGCACTAAAATGACATGGCCCCCTCTGCATGCGTCATACTGATGTCGAATTCCTGACTTACTATTTTTAAGTACTAAACAGGACTTAACTACTGGGGAAAACCGAGTGAGCATTCTCAGGACCTCTCTGCAATTTTCTTTGAACTTAGAATTGTTCACAATGAAAAGCTTAAAAAAAAAAGTTCCTCTATATCCATGTTGCTATTTTCCCACGTCTCCTTCCCATGATCCTGATCCTCACCAGTGGATGTCCACGTGCTTCATTTGTCTTCTGTCCTCCTCCTCTACAGCCCCGGTCCTCCCCTCGGGTCAGGTCCAGGTGTTCACAGGCCTGTGCTTGGTGCAAAGGAAAGGCAGTTGCTAGAAGAGGGCCCCATGAATCCTCTCAAAGGCCTGTAGACTGAGGTCACTTGAGTTGAGTACCTCAGATTTTAGATTAAGACCCTGGGTCCAAATATCCAAATTGACACTTAAGGAATAAACGAATTGAAATTGTCAGCAGTTTCAGCAGCTTCGAATGATATACTGAATGTGACAAAATAACGCTGATCGATAGAAAATTCTATAGTTGGCCCCAAAAGGCAACTGCATAAGCACAAAAAGATCAAGATGTCAGTTCCCAGCTGCACACATAAAAAAAAAAAAAAAAGATGTAGATTTTTTTTTAATCTACAGATGTAAAGATATATGTACAGGTGTAAAAGATGTAATACACATCAATGCTATAGCTGCCCCAAACACTGAACATGAGGCTGAATTTACTATTCATCGCAAAAGTTACATAGCACTTATCATCGCATTATACGCAACTGTTTAAATTTACCTCATCCTTCCAATAACCTTAAGAAGAAAGTAGCATTCTCATCCTCATTTTATTTTAGATGTATAACGTCAGGCCAGGAAATGTTCGTAACTTGTTTGAAGTCTGCCAGCAAGTGCAAATCAGCAATTCAAACCCAGGCTCAGGCTCTTAGGTCTCCGTCACATGGCACATCACAGCTCTGGATCTGCTATTCAGTAGCCAGGCATACATCGTGCACACATTCATTCAACACTACTTAAGCACCAAACATTGCTCTGAATGCGATCATTAAAGTTGTGCTACTGTGGGCTTTATTTCATTAGGGGAATAGACTATAAATAAACAAATGATAATATATTAATGACAGCAAGTACTATTACAGTATTAAAATAGGGTGACACGGGGTTCCAGAGTGGCTCAGTCGGTTAAGCCTCCGACGTCAGCTCGGGTCATGATCTCAAAGTCTGTGAGATCGAGCCCAGTGTGGGGCTTTGTGCTGACAGTGCAGAGTCTGCTTGGGGTTCTCTCTCTCCCTCTCTCTCTCTGCCCCTCCCAACTTACACTTTCTCTCGCTCTCAAAATAAACAAATAAGCTTTTTAAAAGATTAAAGAAAAAATAAATAAATAACATAGGGTGACGTGATTGAAAGGAATGAGAGAAGCTATTTCACATTCTGTGGCGAGGAAAGGGACACATAACCTGACCTAGAGGACAAGAAGGAGGCAGCCATGCAAGTGTGTGTTGAAAAGGCTGCTGTGCAAGGACAGTCGGGCAAATGCCCTAAGGCGGATCTCCTTGGCCTGAGACAGAAGGAAAAGACAAATATGGCTGGAGCACTGGGAGTGGTATGAAGGGAGTCTGAGGTAGGTGAGACTACAGAGATGACACATGGCAAGAAGTCGGGATTTCATTCTCCTTGTAATGGGAAGTCTCTGGAAGGTTTTCAACAGAGGATGACTGGATCTACTTTATGTTTGCAAAAGAGCCCTTTGGCTTCTAAATGGAGAATAAACCGGAAAGATGTTTGAGGGGAAGAGGATGACCAGTTCAGAGCCTGTCCAGGCTGCACAGGTGACAGACAATTGTGATGTAGACACAAGAAGTGCCAGAGGCCAGGGAGAGAAAGCAGGCAGGGAAAACAGGAAGTCGCTGTCAGCTCTGCTTAAGTCTTGGCATCATTCACTGAAAGGATAAGGTGACAGGATAGGACAGGGAGGAGAGCCTGTTAGAATAGCCAAAGAAGTTTCTTATGTATATTATCACACTTTAAATATTTTAACAAATGATCCCTCTTTTAATATAAAATTTTTAATTTTAATAATATCAACAATTTTTTTGAGCAATAAGCAAACCTCCTCTTTCATATAAAAACTGTAAGAAATAAAGCTTGATAAATTATGCTGATGGGGCTAATTACAGAAAAGACTGAGAAACCTCAAACTGGGACATAGTCAGAGGAGAGTCACCTGGATGGTGAGTCAGAGCCTTGTTCTGGGCAGAAATGCTGGAGACATTGCTTAGTCTAATGAGAAGAAAGTTGAAACTAGATACCTGCCTTCTAGTGGTTAGAAGACTAAGGAGGTAAGGAAGACAGAACTCTTTTACTTAGCACCAAGAGGAAGACTTGAGGAGCACCTGGATGGCTCAGTTTGTTAAGGGTCCAACTCTTGATTTTGGCTTAGGTCATGAGCTCATGGTTCCTGGGATCCAGTCCTGTGTTGGGCTCTGGGCTGAGTGTGGAGCCTGCTTGGGATTCTCTCTCTCCCTCTCTCTCTGCCCCTCCCCCACTCACAAACTTTCTCTTTCTCTCCAAATAAACATGAAAAAAAGGAGGAAGACTTGAACTTAATGAATAGAAGCTACCGGTAAATAAGTTCCTGCTTAGCACAATGGGACCATTAGAGCTGTCCACAAAGTAATGGATTCTTGAATATTCCACATCAGTATAGTTTATCCTGTAAACAACCCACAAGGGTGGGGAATGAAGCAAAGGGTCGGGTTCTTCTAGATTCTATTAGAAAAATAGGAGAGGTAATTAATTATTAATTTCCAATGTATTTTTCCCTATACTATGCTATTTTTCTTTCATACTCTTAAAAGGAATTTCACAAGTAAGCATCTTGGTAGGTAGGCACTATCAAAATTCTAAAAATCACAAATATTAAAATACACTATTATTCTTCCAGGGTCATACTGGGAAGATCTAAGTCATATTTACACTCTAAAAATAAATAGTAAAATATAAAATTCATCTTAATTCATTTGATGTTTGATTTTACTGTTTTTAAAAAAAAATTCTTATGTTAGATAGATTCCAACAAATAATATCAACTTATAATATTTTATTGCAGTAACAGCCAGTATAACCTGTTATGCTGTAGTGTTAATGCTCATGATATTATGCAGTCAGCAAGTTGAAAAGATAATATATTTGCGTTATTTATGCTTGTAGAATTTAGAAAGAATTCTTCTTTAGTAGTGCATTAAGAAAATCAATTAATAATGAATTAAAGCAATTAAAGAAATTGTTTTAGCATTTGAGATGCTAGAAGCACTGTTACTTTATGCTGTAAATCAAGCCAATTTCAGCAGTAGATGAGTTTGGTCATGTGTCTGAAAGCCTTAAATGCAATTCCAGGACATCTTAGTACCATTATCTAACAAAACCTGGGCTCTCAAATTGTTTTTCCAAGCCCAAAGTTGTGCCAGGTACTCATTTTCATGGGAGCCTTTCAACTAGAGTTGGCACTTTGCTGGCTTTAAGGAAGCTTAATCTTCTTGAAACGTTTGTAAGTTACCCACAAACCATTCTGTTAAGAGTGCATCATAAAGCCTTCCTAGAAGGTCAGACATAAAAAAGGAATGAGCTTACCTTCAAAGGGAAGAAAGGTGTGACTATGTGCTTGAGAAACAAAACACGGGGTGGCTACAAAGGCTGGAAAGTGAATCCCCAGAGCATCGTGGACACTTGTAAATCTTTGTTGAATGCATGAATGGATGCATAACTGAGTTAATTGATTAACAGGTACCCAATGTACTCAAGATTAAAATATTGGCAGTATGGTTGTTGAATAAAAGCGGTAACTTTCTGAAGTTAGATGCTGACACATATTTTGCTTTTGGTTTTGCTTTAGAATGTTATTATTGTTTTTTATTTAAATCCAAGTTAGTTAACATATAGTGTAATAATGATTTCAGGAATAGGATTTAGTGATTCATCACTTACACGTAAAACCCAGTGCTCATCCCAAGTACCCTCCTTAATGCCCGTCACCCATTTAGCCCATCCCCCCACCCAACACCCCCTCCTGCAAACCTCAGTTTGTTCTCTATATTTTTTCTTATTTTTTTATAAAATTTTTTTTTTAACGTTTATTTATTTTTGAGGCAGAGAGAGACAGAGCATGAACGGGGGAGGAGCAGAGAGAGAGGGAGACACAGAATCGGAACCAGGCTCCAGGCTCTGGGCCATCAGCCCAGAGCCCCACGCTGGGCTCGAACTCACGGACCGTGAGATCGTGACCTGAGCTGAAGTCGGACGCTTAACCGACTGAGCCACCCAGGCGCCCCATGTTCTCTGTATTTAAGAGTCTCTTATGGTTTATTGCTGACCCACACTTTAACATTAAATTATTTTTGAGCGCATTGGTGATGACTTTATTGACGAAACATTCTTGTTTTTATTTCGAGTTTCTTATTTTGCAAAGTGCATTCACGTATGCTATCTGCCTTTTTACTTCACAACACTGTTTGTGAGGTCTCAGAGAAGTATGGCTTCCTCATCTTTATGTCCCCCCTCCCCAGCCTAACACTTGGCCCTGAGGAGTGCCCAGTAAGTAATGATTATAAAAACATCAAATAGCGACTATTCATCACTTACCCGATGTTCCTTCTACCTAACTTTCCAACGAGCTGCATGACAGTAGTCCCCCTTATCCATGGTTTCACTTTCCACCATTTCCCTTACCCACAGTCAACCAAGGTCCAGTAGCGAATGATCCTCCTTTCTGATGCACTGGCAGCAGGTCACTAGTAGCCACAGTGTCTGTGTCGTTCACCTCCCTTCAGCTCATCATGGGCGCATCTTAGCATCTCACATCATCATGAGAAGAAAAATTAGCACAGTACAATAAAATACTTTGAGAAAACTACGTTCACGTAATTGTATGACAGTATATTGTTAGAATTTTCTTACATTGTTTATTGTTAATATTATATATTGGTTAGTATATTCTATTTTATTAGTTATTGTTAATATCTTACTGTGCCTAATTTATAAATTAAACTTCATCACAGGTCTGTATATATAGGAAAAGACATAGTATATGTAGGGTTCAGTACCATCTGTAGTTTCAGGCAACCGCTCAGCATCTTGGAACATACACCCCCATAGATAAGGGGGTATTCAATCTTTCAAAACACCTTTGGAAGTGAATACTCTTCATGATCCCATTTATAGCTGAGACAGTTATAACATAAGAAAGTAAACCACTTTCCCAAACCACAGAGCTAGTTAATGGAAAATCCAAGATGTACGCCCTGCTCTACCAGATTATAATGCACATACTATTAATCACTGTGACCTACTCTTGTAGCATTTTCTCTTTTTTTGTGTGTATGTGTGAAGGAGAGGGATATCAAAATGCCAAGGCACTATTTTTATTGATCAGTGATCATAAAACATTCCCTTTGAATGCTTCTACAAAAAGTTTGGAAGCTACTTGTCAGTATAATATATTTAAGAGAACATTTCTTTTTCCAAAGCAAAAACATAAATCATTAACTAAAAGCCATATTTCTTGTCAATGTATCTAATTTCAGCTTGGAAATGTTTGTATTGAAGTGTGTAAAGCAGTAATGTGGTAGTAAATTCTCATGATGACAGGCTGTCACCAGGAAATTGTTGGATTAGCAAGAGGAGAAAAAATTGCTATTTTAGTGACAATCCTTGAAATGGAAAGTGAAAAATTATACAGCTTAACAATTAATTATGTCTAAGCTTCCATTCAATTACAGTTTTCTAACACTGAGATCTTAGTATAAATCTTTAAACTTGTGGAGATTTAAACACAAAGCTGTTTCCTTGACATTGACATGTGGATCATAGATGCTCCGTTTGTGAAAAGATTAAAAATACTTCATGTTACTATAGACTCAGGAGCCATTTGATTAAGAACATCATTCATAAAAACATGTAATTTCATACTTCCTTTCCCCCAAAACTATTATGAATTCAGAAGTTCTTTCAAAATACTTGAACTGTTTGTCTTTTCCCTTCTTTTAAGTAACCCAAAAACTTACTTTCCAGAATCAGGACATCTATTTTAAAATCCTGGGATTTGGAGTCAGAGTGGATCTGAATAATATCATGTACTCTATTTGATATTTCTATCAATACTCAGTCAAGAGTTGAATTTTCTTTACAGCTCTTCTGATAATCATAATATTCAATGACATAATACTGGTGATGATTATGTTGATAACTTTAGCCTTTTTGTCTAAATGTCCTAGGATAAAGAAAAAAAAAAAAAAACTAGCACAATCTTAGATTTTATTCGAAGTTTTTTCTCTAATCCTTATAACTTAGACAAAATCTCTTTTTTATGTTTTCTCATAAAGATTGTGATATATTGTATTGTAGTTTAACATAATGCAATATTTTTTCTTATTAACGAATCCCTTCCCCCTCACATACACAGCATGGAAAACAAAGAGATTTTTTTATGCTATTTAGTCCAGGGCTCTAATCTTACCTTCTTTCATATTGAAAATGCACCCCACCCCTCCATCCTGGCCCCACCAATAATAAGAGATTTGAAAAAAGTGAGTTATCCAGATTTTACTTACTGATGGTGCTGGTTGCTGTAGAAGGTATCTGAAAACAACTGAGTTTTCTAAAGCACTTGTTTGGGATAAACAAAACAAAACAAAGCAAAACAAAACAGAGAGAAAGCCATCTTAGTTTATTCCAACATGGAAATCAGATCATTGTGAGAATACTGGGGTTTTAGACTTTTGTAAAGTTAATAGTAGTCTTCTGTTCTTATCTACCACAATATAATAAATAGGGCCACTTTCTAAATCTAGACAGGTGTGTCTTTGCAAGTGTAGAGAGAAAAAAAAAAGAGGGGTTTATAAAATAATAAGACAAGTAGTTTTTGTTTTTAGTTAAGAGCAATTAAATATTGGGTCACCTGGGTGGCTCAGTTGGTTAAGCCTCCGACTTCGGCTCAAGTCACGATCTCAGGGTTTGTGAGTTCGAGCCCCACATCAGGCTCTGTGCTGACAGAGCCTGGAGCCTGCTTCAGTTTCTGTGTCTCCCTCTCTCTCTGCCCCTCCCATGATTGCACTGTGTCTGTCTGTCTCTTTCTCTCTCTCAAAAATAAATAAAAATTTAATTTTTTTTAAATAGCAATTAAATATTCACCTGGAAATGGGGAAAACAAAGAAGAGTAGGTTATTCTTAATAAACAGCAAAATGCCATGAACGTTTGATTGCTACCTCCTTCAATATTATTGTTTCCCACACATCCAGGAATTGTTCAGTGAAAAAAACAAGACAAAACAAAATAATAAGAGAAACATTTCTCCATTCTTTCTTCTCTTTGTGTTCCCAAATTCTTCTAAAGAGCAACTAGGGATCTTCTATTTTTCTCCCCTACTGATATGTACTTTATTTTGTGATTAAAGTTAACATAGCCCATCTGGCCTCTTTGATCTTCTCACCCCTTAAAACGTGTATTTAGAGGTGACATTACCTTTAGGATTTATTTTCTTTTGCTCGGCACATTATTAGCAACTTTAATTTGAAGTTAAATCGATGCTGAAAATAAATCAGCATCAGATAATTATTCCATGTCTTCCCAGGAACTACATCACACTCAAATCTGAGATTGGCATCTCCTGCTCAGTGGCATTTGTCACAACCTCTATGGCACAATATAAAAAATAGGGATGAAAATAGTGAGGATTGGTTGAAAGAATAGAGGGTATGTTCATGAATGGCAGATAAAAGAAAATAAATAGTACAAGACTGGCATGGCTTATTCCCCTAGCTCCAAATGTCAAGCAGCAGGGTTTATTTACTGATTCTAGAATTTAAAACATTTAACCTTCATCGTGGAATGGATGATGTATTAGTTTGCTAAAGCTGCCATAACAAAGTTCCACAAACTGGGTGGCTTAACCACCAGAAATGTCTCAAAATTCTGGAAATCAGAAGTTTGAAATCAAGGTGTCCGCAGGGTTGATTTTTTCTGATTATGCTCCTATGACAAAAAGATCTTAAATACAGTTGAATCAAAAAAAAAAAAAACACACAAAAGTTTACTTATCTCTCATGTAACAATAGTTCAGAAGTAGTCAGAAGCCCAGTGATTAACAGCCTTTGCTTTGTAAGGTCATCTAAACACCTAGGTCCATCTATCCTGTTGCATTTCTATTCTTTCAGGTATGATTCTCATTGATACAGTTGAGACTGGCTCACCACATTGCTTTCAATTTGCCAGACCCAAGACTAAGCACTTTCACATGTATAATATCATTATAATTGTATGTTTTAAATATTGTGTCATGAAAAAGAAAAAAAATTATTAATGCATAGTATAAGTGAGTAAATGATTCGTCTTGCCTTTCATCTCCAAATGGGAGGGTCTAGAATTATTTAACACATTGAGTACATATAATGCTCTCCCCTTTAATGACATAACCTGACAACACACGTTAGAAGCTATGAACATATATTCAGATGATCATTTGCTGAATATTGATGCACATGTGAAAGCCAAATTCCAAATTATAAAATGTTAATCTTCAAGAGAATGAAGATTAAGCAGTTTCTACTTATCCACCCACTTACAACATCAGATCAAGCCACAAGTACGTCGCTCTTTTAGAAATTTAATTTGCCTTACTGAGGAAATGTTACAGTGTTACATTCTATTCAATCCTTTAAAATATGCATATATTTTAATAGACTTGTTCTATTGGACCCAGTTTCTCATTAACATATGTTTTTCCACCTTTCCATAGGAAATTCTTACATTCAACCTCAGGACTGTAATATACTTAAGATAATGCATGCTACTATAACAAATAAACATACAAATAGACAGAGATTTCTCACTCTTGTAAAGCCTAAACAGGTATTTATGATTAGTGAATGGTTTTGTTTTTTTGGGGGGTTGTTTTGTTTTTTTTTTTCAAACAATTCTTCAAGGACCTAGTCTCTTTCCATCTATTCCTTTTGTCATCTCCCCGGGGTTCACGGCCTTTAGCTAATCCTTGCTTCTGAAAGAAAGTGGAAATGGTCTCACTGCTTCTTAACCACTTTTGCTCATGAACATTCTGTTGGCAAAACTAATTATGTGACCCTTTTATATGCAAGAGGTACAGGTAATGTGTCCTTGGCTGGGCAGCCACTTCCTGGCATTACTCTGCCCTGGAGAAGGGAGCACAGGTGTTTGATAGAAGGTTAATCATCCCTGCAACAAACATTCCCTTTAATTGAGCATTGCAATGACCTTATGCATCTTATTGGAACAATATCTTGACGTCACGTCAGATGCATATGATTTCTCTATAAATAAAACAGTTATTTTGTGGAGAGAAGCAATTCTGAGTTGAGCCAGAAGATACTATCTACTGAAAAATCTTTCTTAGTCAGTTGTTCAGTTAATATATATTATGCATCTAATTGTTTTAAGCCTGTTGCCAATCAGTTCAAATCTTTGGGCAGACCAATTATCAGAATAGGTATCCAAATCCTCTGGGAATGTGTGTGGCCAATGTTCTCAATCGTTATTGTAAAAATTTTAGCAGGTATTTATAACACCCAAACAGAACACTAAGAAACTGGAACTTCAGAGATTTAACTATAAAAACAGAATTTAACTATGAAACAGAATTTTTATGGTATTCAGTAACTAATCTTAAATTGTTATAATTACAGTTTGTCCCTGTTGTGAAACAAAATTGATTAGGACATAAAAATTTGATCTGGCATGTATATAATAATATATAGTTATGTTGGATTGTAAGATAATGAGGCATAAATGTGAGGTTTTTGTTTTGTTTTGTTTTGTTTTGTTTTGTTTTGTTTTTAAGACAAGGGCCAGGTTTTAGTTAATTCTCTGTTCTGGTATCTAGTACAGTGTCTAACCTTGTATATTTTCTCACTTACATGATATTGATGACTAAAAGAACAAATGAGTGAAATGGAAAGAGGTTCATATAAATGAATAATGATTATTTATTTTACTAAGTAAATGTACTTTAGTGGTATTTATTTTTCAGTTATTTCTCTAGTTCTCTAGAATCTACAATTAATGTCATAATTTATCATTTTCCTTCTTTATCTCATAAATGCACTCTCATTAAAAGCACAAGTTCCAAATCAGTAATGTGATCCACATCCCTGGTACTCCTTTGCCCAAGACTTAGGACCCCCACTGTCGTCCTTTTCTTATATGGCCCAGACTGCTCTTTCCAAGTTGTCCTAGAACAGTATGTCAGAGGATTCCTACTTCAGGCCTTGGCCCAAGAGGATCTGAGGTACTGAGGGTCATTAGGCAACTAAACGTTAAAGCCGTGTAACTTTGTGAGTATGAGAAAGAAACGAAGCACTGGATTTCTGAAGAAGAGTTGGAATGGCTGAAGCCTACCAAGGAGACTGGTTCTCCAGGAGTTTGGTATACAGTGATTAAAAATCAACATCTCTAGAAGAGGGAGGGTGGACGTAAGATTATGGAGAGAAGAAAGTCTAAGTATTGCAGAACCACAAAGTCTCAACCAACCCCATAGAGACTTCTGGGGCATCAGAGTTATCCTGTGATGGCCCAGAAGAGTTTGGGGCTTTATACCCATTCCAACTGGTCCTTGGGCGAGGCAGCTCTCTGCGGATGAGTCGAACCCTGAAGCTGCAGATAGCCTGAGTCACTCTTCCAGGCTAGAGCAAACGTTTCTTCCCCTGAAGGAGGAGAAGGGCAGCGGAACTCTGTATCTATCACATAGATAAAACACATAACAAAAGAAATCAGTTTCTCAATTCATCTGTGTTTGATTCAATCATACATATCCATGAACTACTGACATATTCTGGCTTCTTAGTCAAAGTACCGAACAACTGCTGCCCCCAACTCCACCGATCAGAACCAACACCATCTAAAAAACTCCATTTGGCCTTATCAGTGTGATTCCCCTGAGTATCAACCACTCATGCAACACCTTTGCAACTGAAACAGTAAATTTGTTCAAATCTTCAGTGTTAAGAGAAGAGTTTATCATGGGGGGAAAAAAAAAGACAAGTTTGGGTAACTGAGCTTATTAAAGGATTGTTAAAGGCCCTTATCTATTTTTATTAATATAAGTGAACATTATGGTTGGACTCCACGAGGGCTTGGTAAATGCCAGGCATTGTGTTCAACCCTTCAATGATCTTATGTAACATTCCCAGTGCTATGAGACAGGTACCATTATGATCCCTTTTACAGGTGATGAAATTGGATGTTAGGAGTGACTGAAATGCTCATGGAAAAACTTAATATGCTTTAGAGCAAGGTTAGGAGTCCATATTCATCCAAGTCTAGAACTTGACTCCATTGACTGCTATGCTGCTCATTTAAATTTCTGAACTTTCATGGATTTATCATTCCTTGTGTCTATTGCTTGCAGAAGAGATAGGATTGTGAACAATGACAATGCAATTTCTTCTTATTCAATTTAGTTTCTTCCTTTTCTGTTTCTCTGGGCCACCAATCTTTAGATTTACCACACACTGCTCCAAGGTTTTTCCCTGACTAGCCACTGAAAGTTTGCATCTTTCCTCTTACGACTTTGCTAACCCCTAATTAATTAGCGTGAAGAAAACCAGAGTTTCTGAGTAGTTTTTTTTGGTTTTTGGTTTTTGTTTCAAGTTCAGGTCATTGAATTGTGGCCCTAAAATATATACCTACCAAATACTGACTGTCTTTAGGCATACTTTTATCTCTTTTCCATTCTTCAACTTATCTTTTCAATGTCTGTGAGTATAAAATATTGTTATGATAAGTTTAAATAGTGTGCAATGCCTGAAACTCTTTAAAATTTTCTTTCTTGTTTGGAAGTCACTGTGACACTTTTAAACTATGCCATTGAATAAGATACAGATAACCAACATGCCACAATAATGAGAACCTCAGTTTCTAACATCTTCATATAGTTTAGTTGTTATCATTGCAATTCTTATCCACTGCTTTCCAAACAATAAATTGAAACACATTAGTAAGTCATGAGAATTTTTCTGTGAAATGTAGCCTAAGAGAGCTAATAAAAACAGATAATTCTTGGGGCGCCTGGGTGGCTCAGTTGGTTAAGCGTCCGACTTCAGCTCAGGTCACGATCTCGCGGTCCATAGGTTCCAGCCCCGCGTCGGGCTCTGGGCTGATGGCTCAGAGCCTGGAGCCTGCTTCTGATTCTGTGTCTCCCTCTCTCTCTGCCCCTCCCCCGTTCATGCTCTCTCTCTTTCTCAAAAATAAAAAAATAAAAGGTTAAACAAAAATTAAAAAAAAAAAAAACAGATAATTCTCACCTCAAAGATAACCACTATGCTATGAGTTATTTTTGAACCATTTAAAAAGAAGTTAATTTCAACCTTGTAGCAAAAGTCTTTTTCAAATGGAGATGCTATTGTTTGATTCTCACAGAGTATGACTGTAAGAAACAATTGTTAATCCTTTTTATGAAAAATAGGTTTAAGTCTATGTTCACTCTGGGAAAATTTTGAGGTAATCCAATAAAGTTTAAAAGTATTGTGTTGATATTTTTTTCTTTGAAAAATAGTTGCTACAGCTACATTTTAGGCTGACAAAGTCTCCCTTCATAAATGATGTGCTGGGAAAGGATCACAAGTGCTTTCTAAAATAAATGCAAATGCAGAAGTGATTGAAAATCTACTGCACAGCAGACCTGTGTGCTTCTTTTGAATCCTAAGAACTTTCCACAGGAATAGTGGCAATGGAGAGACATGGTATACAAAGTATTGCTGGTCCCTAAGTGGTTCTCCACACAGATATGTAATGGTAACAACCAATTAACAGAATCCATATTGCAAAATGCAGGAAGATCCTCTTAATGCGTTATAACTAATTACATGTGAAAATGGTAGCCAAACAAAAAATATTTCTGAATGTTCTCCATGTATAAGTCACTCTCTAGATGTTGTATACTTAGTTAGCTGGGACTGCTATAACAAAATACCATCAGCTGTTTGGCTTACATAACATATACTTATTTCTTACAGTTCTAGAGGCCAGGAAGTCTGAGATCAGGTGCCAACATAGTTGGGGTCTGGTGAGGGCTCTCCTCCAGCCTCCATATAACTTCCTTCTTGCTGTGTCCTCACAGGGCCAGGTTTGGGGGAGCAAGCGAGCTCTAGTCTCTTCTTGTAAGGAAACTAATCCCATCATGAGGAACTCACCCTCATAACCTCATCTAAAGCTAATTATTTCCTAAAGGCTCTACATCCTAACACCTTCACTTTGAGGGTTAGTGCTTTAATACAGGCATTCAGGGGTGACACAAACATTCAGTCCATAACACTATGTCGGTAGGAGATGTCCTCTGAGGGTTTCAGCTCTCTGTCAACAGTTTACTGTTACCCTTTTGATGAATTGATGTGTATGGATGTACATTTATAGTGATCCCTGGAAGGACAGAAATAGTATTTTTTTCCTGGTGTCATCTTCAGTGCCAAGTACACGAATACAGAGTAGGGAACAGGTATTTGTAGAGTGAATGAATGAATAATGAAGAGAGATGAGGCAGACACATGGATGTTAAAAAAAATAACAGCAACATCAAAAAGAATATCTTGTAGGCAAATACATCACACTTGGTCAGACATGTGGTAGAGACATTATATCTAAAAGTCCTATTAGGAAGGGGTGTCATTATGGAGGGATAGCCTGGGCTTGGTCAAGAGGTGGGACAGTGAAGAGAAGGAATTCTTGAGGAAATAACTAAGGAAATTTTATAAGAATAAGCCATAGATAGGAAATTCCAGGGTATCGACCTAGGATACTGAATAGTCTATATTTACATCAAAGACGGTGGAAGGAATTGGGGAATTCTGCCGTAATTGCAAAGTTCATGAACTTGGGCCTCTAGATTCCACATTAGCTAATGTTTGTTTATTCTTTGTTCTGTACTCTTTTAAATATTTGTATTAGTTGTCAATGCATACATGTTGGAAAATTTCACATAAAAATCTAAATTCTCAGCTTTTCATTAAAATTTTGTCATTTAACATTACTCTCACATCCAATCAGTGAGATCAGTGGGAATGAAGAAGCAGCTGGCAAGACTGTCCTCCTGTTGTTTACCATTGACCCCACAGGATCATTTCTCTCATCTATGCTTCTCTGTCTGGCTCCTTACAGTTTGAGAGGGCTGATGAGGATGTGCTTTGAGATCGAATCTCTCTTTCTCCCTCTGAATATGCACCTGGTTGAATCCTCATGAGCTTTAACTCTTCCAACCCTAGAAGCTGACAGCTTTTCTGGCAACTCACAAGTGGCAGTGTGAAGTCAGCAATCGTCACAGCTCTGAATGTGACACTAATTCAACAGAAGACCCTCTTAAACCTGAGAAAGACAGAGGAGGTCCAGGAAGTATAAGTTAGAGAGGTTAGACTTTAGATTCAATGTTGAAATTCTTCCAAGGGATGGGGAGTTATTTAATAAAGAATGCCTTACAAAAGGAGGGATTCGGTGGTCCCTCTTTTGGTGACTGGTTACCTTCAAGAAATTTTTCTGCACATCCCTTAGAAGTCTTAACTGCTGCTACTTCACAGCGTTTAAAAAACATGTGTTCTCAATGGTCTGGAAGATATACAACTTCCCAAATTCGGAAGGGCTGCTTTTGAGCATATGTAAGAGTCATAGGCCTTAATCCCAGGAAAATAAATAACAATTTTGCATACAATTTCAGGAGGTTCAAGGGATTCTTGAAAAGACCCTTCCTTGGCATCTTGGTTGTACATACAAATTCTAAATTAACGGCATTTTGTTCAAGGATATTATCAAAAGATGATCTGAAGGTTAAACTGATGAAATTTGGAACTCTCAGCAAAGGGTATGCATAAGACTTTCAATTCCAGACAGTTGGAAAACTGGTGAGATGTATCTCAAATGTGAGGATCATGGATGAGAGGTGACAGCTTGATAGACTAGGAGAGGAGCGGGGGGAAAATAGAAAGAGACAACTGGGATAAGAGATGGGCGTGGTGCCTGGATGACTCAGTCTGTTAAGCATCTGACTTGATTTCAGCTCAGTTCATGGGATTGAGCCCTGCATTGGGCTCTGCACTGTCAGTTTGGGAGTGTCTCTCTCCTTCTGTCTCTGCCCCTCCTCCACTCATTCTCTCTCTCTCTCTCTCTCTCTCTCAATAAATAAGGAAATAAATAAACAAACAACAAAGAAACAAAGAAACATTGAAAAAAAGAGATACTGGGGCACCTAGGTGGCTCAGTCAGTTGAGCATCCGACTTCAGGTCAGGTCACGATCTCACAGTTTGTGGGTTCGATCCCGCATCGGGCTCTGTGCTGACAACTCAGAGCCTGGAGTCTGCTTGGGATTCTGTGTCTCCTTCTCTCTCTGCCCGTCCCCCACTGGTGCTCTGTCTCTGTCTCTCTCAAAAATAAACAAAGAATAAAATTTTTTTAAAAAAGAGAGAAATACTGAGGAAGTAGAGTCTGACTGATGTTCCCTCTTTTTACAAATTCTAATGTATGGAAGTGTGAGCCACATCAGGGACTAAGACCTTCTGATATCCCAGCGATTATATATTAACAATATGAAATGTTCCCAATTCTTTCCAAAGTCAGCCTTCCTTGTAGCATTCACTTACTTTCTTTTTGAAACCTGCCTCTCTCTCTTGTGATCTAAATCTTATTTCATGTTGTAAAAATTTCAAACTAAATTTCAAACTAGATTAAACTGGAAGAGTTTAAAATTTAAACGACAAGCCGAGTTCGTCTTAATCTTTCATGCATCTTCTCCAATGTGCTGCATACTCTCGAGGTTTAGCAGCAGCTCAATAACTTTATTTAATAAGTCAAAGATTGTAAGTAAAGTTATGTTTTAGGGTCCAAAAATTTCAAAACTCAAGGGACAAGCTGTTTTGTTTTCACTTTAATACTGAGAATGGCCAAACATTTTCCATTATGTGTAAAATAAATGAGATAGAACTAGACAATATTTAGACAACATTTATACCTGTACTTAATGATTCAAAGGAATGAGTTCTGTTTTTCTACAATACCTCACACAGTGACAAGTACATGGTAACATGTAATTAAGGGAAGCTTAATTACCATTTTTAATGGTTAGATATTAGAATAACTGTCAATCATGAAACCAAATGGACCTCAAAATTCAAATAACTGAGAGCTACAACTGATACCATAGCAGAAGAGAATTTTTCCTGTTTCCTCCTAGACTTGTGATTTATTTCGCTCATCTATCAGACTGTAAACCTATTTCCCTTAACACATGAAATGACTTACAAAGATCTGTCCTAGGAAAGGACATGGATTTAAAAAATAAGTGAAACAGAAATGACACTTTTTGATTTCGGCGTTCAAAGAAGCCAGGCCCAAGTGCCGTGCTCCCCAAAGGAACAAATGTGAATAAAACATGTGCTCTGCATCTTGAGAAGTTTCCAGTCTGGCAGAGAAGCTAATGCATGGAAAGAATTGCAATTCAGAGGGGAAAATACAGAATTCCCTGTGCGTGCTACAGGAGCCCTGAAAAGAAGAGATGCCCTAGGAAGAAACTGAGGAGCCATTTGTGAAACGGCTGGTGTTTGAGCAGGTCTCAGAGAATGAATCGAGTTTGGATACAGCTCTCTTTAAGGGAGTGCTAGGTGTGAGCTAAATTACTGAGAATGGAAGAGGCCAATAAATGAAAATCACTCAGTGACATTCTTAACTGGATGCGTGCTTCTGATCTCCAACTGCTCAATTTACCATCTAGCTTTTCCTAATTTGAATGTGTTGAAATAAATATGATATTTTTGAACCTAAGTAGCTGACCACAGGAAAATAACGTTTATTACTATGATCACAGTACCACCATGATTTGATCCTTTTGTATTCTTAGTGTAATTATATTATGATTGCATTGCAGCTACAAATGGCTTGAATGTGAAAGAAAGAAAGAAAGAAAGAAAGAGAAAGAAGAAAGAAAGAAAGAAAGAAAGAAAGAAAGAAAGAAAGAAAGAGAAAAGGTTTAGGCATAATTCCTAAATATTTATTTTCAGCTTTGTATGTCATTGCCAATTTTGTTTTCATTTATTCACTTTTATGCATAAATATTCGCATTTGCTGGCTACCTCAACTGGGTAACTTCAGACTCAGGGATAAATCATAAATCCTCCCTATAGGGAGCCTTAAGCGTTTTACAGCTAATAGGAACAGAAATGCTCTTCAACTCATGAATATATTAAAGCAACCTCTGTTGCCTTTGGTTGCTGGATAAGTGGGAAAGTCAAGATGGAGTTCAGTTATAAAGCATGTGTACAAGTAAATTTAACTAACAGTAGCTTATGTGAATGATTGGCTTTTAAAATTATTAATACATGGGAATGAGTGAAAAGCAATCTTTCTGACACTACTGCCCTCATTCACTTGTGTTTCACATTGTTTCCTTGGGTGGAAGATAAGAAATGGGAAATGATAGAAGCCCTTAAAATGGGCACTGGAATGTGGCCCATGGTGAGCACACTGGCTATGCAGATGACAGCAAATAAAAACTAAATATGCAGAAGTAATCAGGTGTCTTGAGTGCTGTGAGAGATGCACATATACAGAACCTTGAGGGTATAGAAAAGAAGACAGTCTTCAAACTCATAGCAGAAGAAAGATAAGGAGTTCACTGAAAAGGAACATTTGTACGATAACATGAAAAAGCTAACATCTTTTGGAAAACCTTGAGCCCGAGGTCCTGAGAGGTAATGCGTGCATTAGGGCCAAGACCGCAGGTATTGAGGTTGAACAGGTAAGAGTCCGCCACCCACGACCAATTAGTGCAATTATCTGTTGCAGTATATCAAACCACTCCAAACTTAGCGGCTTAAAAGAGCACTTATCAAGAGCACATATTTATTTTGTGGGTCAAGGATTTGGATGGGGATGGTGTGCTTCCGCTCCACAATGTCTGTGACTTCAGCTGAGATAAGCAGAAAGTGCTGAAAGAGCTGGGGGGCTATTAGGACATCTCTGTTTCTTCCTCCACGCAGCCTCCCCAAATGGCGAGCTTGTGCTTGCTCACAGTATAGCCATCTCAGGATTGTCAGATCCACTTCATGGGGGTTTAGGGCTCCTCTAAGACCAAAATAGAAACTGCCAGCTCTCCTACAGGCAAGACCTTCAGCTGGCCACAGTGTTACCTCCTCCGTAATGTACTGGTCAAAGTTATCATAGGCCAGCCAAAATTCAAAGCGAGGGGACACAGACCCTACTTCTCAAGGAAAGAAGGATCAAAGAATTTGTCACCTTCTGTAATCAATCACAAATAATCTTTCATTTAATATCTATCAAGTGTTCACTGCCTACCAGCCACTGTTCTACACTTGATCTTGTTTCCATGACAAATAAAAGAAAATCTATAACGATATGGAGAAATTTTCTAGTGAAAGGGAGAGAGCGGAGAAAAGTAAATAAATACAAACACTGGTGTAGGGTAGTGTGGCAGTGATAATGTTCACTAAATATACATGAGCCACTCTAGATGTCCTAGCCTTGCTTGCGGTTAGTTGAGAGCCAAGGACTCGTTCTGGTCAGTGTACTGTGAGCAAAAGTAATGTGGGTCACTTTCACCACTTTCAAGCCAAGCCAATTAAGATCCAACATGCCTCTCTCATCCCTTCTTATCCTTTTGTCTTTAGTGTTTCCCTATGCCAGATCATATAGCACTGACAAGGAAGGGGGACATCTGGCCTACCTCAAAGTGATGGAAGAAGGGAAAAGCCTGGTTGTGCTAACCCACTGGGGTTTGGGGTCTTTATTACTATCGAATGAGGTAGCATTACTTAAACTGACTAATGTATATAATTAGAGCTATGAAGAAAATAGCTCAGCAAAAGGAACACAGTAACTGTGGAGACAGGAGCATAGTTACAGGCAGAGTTGTCAAGGCAAAAATTAAAAAACATTACTATAAGAATGTACTAGAACTTTTCAACCCAGTCCCAGACTTCCTCCACCATGCCACACTGTCCCCACATATATTGGACAGTTGCAGATGTCCTTGGTAGTTGAATATACATGATACAACCATGAACTTAAAAAAAAAAAAAAGATAATAAGTGGTCTGTTGAGCTTTAAAGGGGAATGAGGAAAGATGAGATTGGAATTAACTGATGGAGAAAGATCTTGCAAGACAGACTGTGGAGGCCATATTATTGTAGCAAATAAAGTTCTACGCTCTTCGACATGGGGATAGCCTTCAAACAACATCTGGCAATTTTTTGGGCATGTGGAATCAGTGTGGTTTGGCAAAGCTTACTAAAAAGAAAGTGGCCAGCACAAACTTTCCTTAAAACGTTGTTTTCTTAGATAGCTACTTCTCCAGCACTGAGGTGTTGATGGATCTGTTTGGAACCAGAGAAAACAAGGCTCGTCTGTTTACTATTTCTATGACATGAGGCTCACCAGGAACTTCTCTGAGACTCAATTTCCTCCTGTGTCAAAAAGGAAGAATGATGCCTTCTTAGTTGGGTTATTGTCAGAAGTATCAATTATATGTGTACAAAACTTGCCAGAATGCCTGTCAAAGAGGGATTTTCAATAAAATGGTAGCTACCATATGATTATAATTAATGTTGTAGACAGGACAGATACTAATCATTGTGTGATAGGCACTGTGGAGGGTTCCATGAATTCCTGGACATAGTGCTCATTCTTATGCTCAAAATCTTAAGACAATAAGAGAAAAAAAATCACAAAGAGATAGATTTTCTAAGGCACGAAAAGCCTTAGTAAAAGAGATGCCACAATACACTAAATACATTTTAGTATGATGATGGATACCATATATATTTTGTCAGTAAGAAGATCATCTATTTTAGAACCACTGAGATTTTCTGTTGTTAATTTTTAAAGTATGTTATTACTAATAAGTAGCCATGTAGATATTTTCCCAGGTAGAGAAAGTGACTGTCCTAAGACTGTGCCTTTTATGTTTTGTTCTTTAAGGCTTATGCTCTTATAGTGGCAGAGTAGATATCATCTGAAAACAGGCTTCAGTGAAAAATATATATATAATTTATCTTTAATAAATTAGCCAGTAACTCTCTCCCTCAAAGATCTCTTCTTTTTCAAACGGAATATTTTCTGACTTGTTTTAAAAGTCTAGATTCTACCATCTTCTACTCTGTTTCCCACTCTGAATCTGAAACTCAAAAGAGAAATGCCAAGGCATAAAGAAGTAACATCTTCACAGCCAGGACAAAAATTGAGTAGGGAATGACAATCCATATGTTATAATATATTTCAGCAAAATAGTAAGGACTCCAGAGATTTGGGTGGGTCAGCCTTTCTCTCTACCAGTGCAGGGCTTTGTTTCTTTTTTCCTACGAGGTCCATTTTGGATCATTTAAATATGCCCAGTCTTCTATTTGTGATTCTACTCAATCCTGGACACAGACTGAACAGCGGTGTTTTCCTCCTAGGAATGAAGATAATTCTGTGTTATGTTACTCTTTTCATTTGCATTGCATTCAAAATAGGTCAGTGGGAATGAATACCTTGCTGACTGTCTTTTGAATTTCAATCATCATAGGTAACCCCAATAAATGCATTGAAAATTTGCTGTCATTGTGACAGCCCCATCAGACATCTTGTCAGCCATATCAAATTAAAATTTCCCATTCTTCTGAATAAATCACTTCACAGTCATTGAAAGAAATACAGAGATGGTGTACAGCATAAAACAAAGGCAATAGCTGTCTGAGTTTATCAAATTATACATATAATCAATCACTCATTTCTGGAGTATTTCGTGAGTCATGTAATGATATGTCTGGCACACGGAAAGTGCTTAATAAACAGCATAATAAATCTTATTTCTATTGAAGAGTAATTTGTATTTTTAATTCTTTTTTTTTTTTTAGTTTATTCAATTATTTTTGAGAGAGACAGAGACAGAGTGAGCAGAGGAGGGACAGAGAGAGAGGGAGACAGATAATTCCAAGCAGGCTCCATGCTGTCAGCACAGAGCCCGACGTGGGGCTTGAACTCATGAAACCGGGAGATCATGACCTGAGCTGAAACCAAGAGTCAGATACTTTAACCCCCTGGGCCACCCAGGTGCCACTGTTTTGAATTAATTATTCATATTTTTTCCTCTGCAGTTTCCTCTATTCATTTTTCCATGATTCCATTTCCCTAATAATTAAAATATGCACTCAAGGGTTATGACTTCACGTCAGCTGTATTATCTAAGGATGTCTTTTTTTAATCTAAGAATATGTCTTAAATGTTTCATTCGTCTAAACTTATACACAATCTACACTCAGTGGAATTGAGGAGAGAGTAGTACAGAGAGCCAAAGGAATTGTCAGCAACTTTGGGTTCTGATTCTCCCTTTAATTGCATGAGATTTACTATATAGGAATCAGAGCTTTGGCCAATCAGTAAAAGGTAGTGAAAAATGAAAGAATGGCAATATTTTGAGACAAAGCAGATTATAGAAATTAGAAGTCATTTGAAAAGTTCTCATGTTTTGCTACTCGAAGTGTGGTGTGTGAACCAGCAGCTTTAGCATCATTTGGGAGCTTGTTAGAAATACAGAATCTTGGGCCTTACCCCAGACCTGCTGGATCTGTCTGCATATTATCAAGATCTTCAGTGGACTTGTGTCCATTAAAATGTGAGAAGCACTAGGGGCGCCTGGGTGGCGCCGTCGGTTAAGCGTCCAACTTCAGCTCAGGTCACGATCTCGCAGTCCGTGAGTTCGAGCCCGGCGTCAGGCTCTGGGCTGATGGCTCGGAGCCTGGAGCCTGTTTCCGATTCTGTGTCTCCCTCTCTCTCTGCCCCTCCCCCGTTCATGCTCTGTCTCTCTCTGTCCCAAAAAAAAAAAAAAAAAAAAAAAAAAAAAAAACAAAAACAAAAAACGTTGAAAAAAAAAATGTGAGAAGCACTGTGCTAAGACACACAAGCATTAACCTCCATGTGCATGGGGGGACAATTCAAGGAGAAAGGCTTCCCATAAAGTTAAGGAAACTAGAATTGAGCTGTGTGGCTTGCCAAAAGCCATACGGTTGTTAAGTGGTGAAAGCAGGATGTGAACGTAAATCTCAGTTGACTTTTGATCTTTCCCTACATCACCTTGAGAAAGAATTTTATTGGTAATCTCTAACAGAAATATTTCCTTTCTCTACTTTTAAAATTTAAATGATGATGCCAGTGTGCCTGACTTAGCTTTTTAAAACATTTATTCCTTCTGGGTATTAATGTAATGCCTATTAATTCTCATACCACAAATGTCCTTTTCACCATCTATCTGGTTCCATTCTTTTCATAATTTTGTGCTTTTCTTGGTGATTTCCCTCTTTAAGATGGTCCCCGTGCAGGGGTACCTGGGAGGCTGTCATTTGAGCATCCAATTCTTTATATAGGCTCAGGTCCTGATCTTAGGGTTGTGGGACTGAGTCCCGTGTCAGCTTCTGCATTGAGCATGGAGCCTACTTGAGATTTTCTCTCTGCCTCTCCCCCTCTCCCTTGCTCATGCTCTCAATCTCAAAAAAAATTAATTAAAAAAAAAAAAAAACGGTCTACATGCATAGGGCTAAAGTGCTGTCTAATCTTCCTATGCTTAAGAAGCTGTGAAGTGCCTTGTGGAGAAAACATGTGTACTAGATAAGCTTTGTTCAGGTGTGAGTTATACTGTCATTGGCTGTACATTCAATGTTAATGAATCAACAATACAGTAGTCCCCCCCCCCCATTTGCAATTTCACTTTCAATGGTTTCAGTTACAGTCAGCTGCATCCGGAAACGGATGATCCGCCTTCTGATCTATAGTCAGAAAATCAATAGTAGCCTCATGCTGCATCAGAATGCCTCTTCATTCCCTTCACTTCATCTCATCACACTGGCATTTTGTCGTCTCACATCATCACAAGAAGAGTGGTGGGTTACAGCAAGGTATTTTGGGAGAGAAGGGCACCTGGGTAGCTCAGTCGGTTAAGCATCTGACGCTGGATTTCCACTCAGGTCATGATCTCATGGCCCCACATGGAGATCTGTGTTGACAACACAGAGCCTGCTTGGGATTCTTTCTCTTCCGTTCTCTCTCTCAAAATAAATAAGTACACTTAAAAAAAAAAGATATTTTGAGAGAGAGACCACATTCACATGACTCATATCACAGCATAAAGTTATAATTGTTCTATTTCATTATTAGTTATTATCGTTAGTCTCTTACTGTGCCTAATTTGTAAATTAAACTTCATTGGGGCGCCTGGGTGGCTCAGTCAGTTAGGCATCCAACTTCGGCTTAGGTCATAATCTCACGGTTCATGAGTTCAAGCCCCACATCGGGCTCTGTACTCACAGCTCAGAGCCTGGAGCCTGCTTTGGAATCTTTGTCTCCTCTCTCTCTGCCCCTCTCCCCCTCACTCTGTCTGTCTTGCTCAAAAAATAAATAAATATTAAAAAAAATTTTAAATTAAACTTTATCAAAGGCATGTATGTATAGGAAAAAATATAGTATATATAGGGTTTGGTACTATTTGCAGTTTTAGGCATTCACTAGGGATCTTGGAATATATCCCCTGTGGATAAGGGGGGGGCTTTTATACATATTAAATAAGGTAACTTTAAACAGAAATACACATATACCAAAGTGATATATTGATTAGTTGATGAAAATCATGTGACCAGAGGTTTGTAGGAACTTAATTCTGTATTTCCTCAAAAACAGTGTTTCAGTATTCACTAATTCAGTGATTTCAATAACTTTACAGAACATACATACTTAAAATCATGAGAATTGACTATATATAAATGTTTTTGTTATTAGGAATATGTCATATTATTTTTCTGTGCCAATTATACCTGAGCATCTATACACACTATTATATATATATATATATATATATATATATATATCACACTATTGTATATTTATATTTATAATATATACACACATACTTCATATATATATGTGTGTGTGTATGTATATATATATATATATGTATATATATACTTTACTTTCTATGCCTCTATATATAATTTCTATATCTCTATACATTACTTTTTGTTCATGAACCGTTATATCTATCAAGAACATTTTTCAGGCATTAATTTCCCTCAGGAAATGACAGTTTGTTTGATAATGTGGTATATATATATATATGATAATTATGTAATATAGGCAATTAGGGTTCAGGACAGAATAATGAGTATTCCTATTGGGTTACCTGAATCAATAATGGCTGGAGTCCTCATAAAAGGCTCCCTAATACAAGTGTAGTTTAAACCAGACACTGATGAAGAAGTGTAATTGTCTTAGTTAATTAGGAAGAGGTCACAAAATCTATACATGAGAAACAGGAAAAGTACCAAGGTCAAAGCTGGCAGGTTCTAGAAGAGTACAGGGGATAAGAGGAGGGATAATAAGAATAGGATATTTGTTCAAAGTCAAAATTAGGGGTAATGAGACGCAGACAAACATGGAATTGTATATTCTAGAGATCTTGGAAAACCCCTGCCAAGAGACAGAGATGCTGTGTGAGAGAGGAAAAAATAAATTTACCTCTACTCTTCTGAGTTCTTAGTTAAGACCCCTGTAATAAAAGATTGACCAGAGGAAAACAAGTTTCTGTTTATTAACAGATATGCCTCAGCAGGGAAAAATCAATAGCCCAAAGAGGTAGCTTAGAACTCTGGCTCATATTGCATTTTTAACAAAGAACAATACATTTATGAAGAAATGATAGGACAGAGGAAAGCAGTTTTAGGCTTCTAAGGGTGAAGATGAAGGGTAGCTAGTAAAGGGTGTTTTATAGCTGTTTCTGGTTCAGTCTTCTGGCTGCTAGGGTCAAAAGTTGTTTCTGATGATTAACTTTTCTCCCTCCTGGTAGAGAGGGAAGGAGGGACACCTTTGAAAATTTATGTCCTGCTTTTAGGCAAATAGAAAAAGGCAGAGATCTTTTCTTATACTGCTTCTTCTGAATTGCCTTTCAGCTCAGAAAAACCCTTACATTAAAGTGGCATATTTGGGAGTGGCATATTATGCTATCCTTACTTGTGTCTTTATAGCGAAATCTAGAACTTACTAGTTTTCAAAAACAAAAGAGGGACTTAACATGCCTTTATAGAACACACTGTAGATATATTGTTTATAAAAGAGCATGAAGGAAAATAAAATAAAATAAAAGAGTAAAAATAAAAACAAAAATTATGCATCTCCTTTGCTGGGAAGTGTGTAAGTCCCATAATGAATAATGAGGGTGTCTTATATTTGTATATATCTTGAAAATCCCATTCCATTTGCAAGATCTCATTTATTCTCACCACAAACCTGGGCAGCATGCATTGTGATGATCATCTTAATGCTTTAAAGGTGAATCTTAGTTGGATAAAAAAGCAGGTAGTCCCAAATCTAATCCCTCAGTAGTGTTGGAAGGTGGGGGAATACCCAGGACCAGTACCCAGGATGAGTCTGTGGGGAATCCCTCCAGACTCCTCAAAGTGACTAGATAACAGAAAAAGGTATGAAGGAGAAGACAAAAGAAAAGTCCTGGCGGCAGGGGGTGGGGGTGGGGGGTGCTGCAGAATGGATTTGGAGGTAAACATTGGCAGCTTTGCGGATTGGATCTCTTCCTATAGGGGAATGTGGGGGCAAGTCTGCCTTTCTTTTAAATGGACAAAGGGAAGGAATGCAGGTGCTGTTTATTTAGGAAGTAATTATTGGTGAGAAAACTGAGGCAATAAAATCATTTACTAGAGGATTCAAATAAGAATCCTACAATGATGTGGAGAAGGATTTGGGGAAGATAAGAGTGAGCTGAATGAGTAGAAAGGTAGCCACTGTCCCTTGCAGGAGAAGCCATGGATTCCATGAGAGATTCTATTAGGATCACCCAGCCGTGGGTGGAGCCAGACATAAAGTTCTCAGCAGGTGTTTGAGGAGGTCATATCTGCCAGCACCCAAGAGAAGAATTTCTACTCCAGAATTGTAAGACTGATAACTGACCGAACTCCACTATATTCCTAATCCATCCAATGGAAACTAATGTTAAGTGCTCTAGACAACATAATATAGTAATGAAATGCATGGGTTTTGTGTCCAATGGATTTGACTTTTGACTATTTTCAGTAAGTTTCCCTTTCTGCGCCTCAGTTTCTTCCTATTCATATGAAGACTAAATGGCATAATGTACACAAAGCACCTGGAATAATACTTGATACATAGTTATTTTTGATATTATTTATCTGAAAAATTAGCACAGTTTCTGGCACATATTAGCATTCCAAAAAACATGGGTTCTATTTTATTCTACTACTCTGTATTCAAAAAACAACTACAAAGCGAAAGATACCTCTAGAATGCATTGCTTATCTCAGTGTCACAATCCATTCGTATTCTTTTGGTGGAATTAAATAAGAATCTTTTTCCACATTATGTAAAACTGAAGCTAACAGAGATTGTCCTACTGTCATTGGTCAAGATAGCTTTCTTTCCTGACAATTTGTCTGTCTCCTTGTATTTAGACAGCTGTCCAGCAACTGTGTGCTAAATCATCTCCATAATGTCATGGAATAGAAAACTATATTGAATGTCCTCCATGTAGCCTACTAAAGCCTTTAAACAGTGGGCAAGATCTGAATCAATTTGCCTGGACAGAAAATTCTCCATTGTTATGATACATTTATGTCACTTAGATCTCTGACTTCTCCTCTTAAGGAAAAAATCTTCCCTTCCCCTTTCTAGGATCATAATGTTTATCACATTCTCTCCCCCACAAAAAAAACAAAACTGTAGCATTATGAAGTCACATTCTAACCCTCCTTTTGGAATCATAGGGAAACATAGAACACCCTTCAGGCTTTTCCCATCTCACAGATGTGGAAACTGAGGCCTGGAGTGGACCAAAGAAATGTGCAAAGGAGGCCAGCAGAGAAAGGAAAATGTTGTTCACTGAGCATCTACCCTGAACCAGCTTTGTGGCTTGTGTTTGTCCACGGGTCACCTAATCCAATCCTTACACCGGCTCCCCAAGATCCTTATGTACTTTATCTGTATTTTACAGATAAGGGCATAGCAGCAAGGGGCAGGACTAACATCAAACCCAGTTCTCCTGATTCCCACTTCCTTTACTTCATGCTGATTTCATCATGGAAGCCGTTGGCTGCCAAATCCACAATATGTTTCATTTAGATAAAATAATATTTGCCTCCAGACGTTTATACCATGCTGTGTGCTTGTGTTCCCATGTTTCCTCCAAAGTTGTTTTTCCTCTAGTTACTGTACAGACCAAAAGCTTAGTTTTTTGTCATCACCAAAAAAATCATTTCTAGCTTCTTTGCCTTTCCCTGGGATGAGTTCCTGTCTGGCTGCAATTATACTGTGGTCAGCAGCAAATAAAGCACAGGGAGAAACATTTTATTGGTGTCTTTCCCAGATGTGGGATTTTGCAAATAAGAACAGTAGCTTATTTGAAAATGCCCTTCTTCTGTCTTGCTTGCTCCATAATCCAAATTCAATTACTTTAATTTGAATTTGCATTGCATGGTTAGTTTTTTGAAAAGTGAAGTTAAATCTTTAAGATAGAAGCTGCTTAAGAAACTTCTGATCGAAAACTTCATTGAGCAAGGAAAGTGGAGAAGGTGCACATGCTGCTTGCTAGTTCTAGATAATGGGTCAGTTTTCATGAAATATACTGGCCAAAAGAGAGTCGATGAAACTCATCCATTTCACAGAGTCAACGATGTATCTAGAACATGGTAAATGTTCATATATATATTAGCTTAATTCCTCACTATCTCACCGTACGATATCAATCCTCACTATTTTATATCTGCAGGTACTCGTATATTATCAGAAATCCTTGCTACAAATCTTGCTATCAAAGAGTTTTGGGAGTTAAAGGCTGAAGCTGAGAAAATAAAGATGTGTAGAACATTGATTGGTCTGGTTTTGTATGATAATTTTGTCTTCTTCAAAACTCAGTTCCATTTCAGGTAAAATAAAAGTGCATTTATCTTATCACATGAAGGAAGTTAACCAAAATAATATATATTATTAGGATTATTAGCATATATTATATATGTATACATATATATATAGCTAATAATATATTATTAGCTATATTATTAGCATTAGGGAATACACACTACTTGAAAAAGAACTTCACATGTTTTTGGACAAGGCATTTGAAAGCCTGTCTTGTCAGTTCCATCCACACACTGTAGATCTGTTTGTGAATTTTCAGGTGTGTGAGGTCTTATTCATTAGTCCTTAGTAACTTGAAATTTTGATGTAGTCAAAGTTAAGCTGAAGTGCAGATTGTATGGATTCTTCCAAAAAACCTTGATTTTCACATATATCTTGCCTAAAGTAGCACTACAATAAAGAAGAAGATGATTATATTGAGCAGGTATTGCTTCAATCCTAGGTCTGAGATAATTTAAGACATTCAGTGTTAGGTAGAATCAAGAGGCACTTTTAAGATGTAACCCTCTTCGGGGCACCTGGGTAGCTCAGTCGGTCAAGCATTGGATTCTTGATCTCAGCTCGGGTCATATTGATTCAGTTCCTGAATGGAGCCCTGTGCTCTGTGCTGACAGCAGGAGTCTGCTTGGGATTCTCTCCTTCCTCTCTCTCTCTTTCTCTCTCTCTGCCCCTCCCCCACTCACGTGCTCTCTCAAAATAACAAAATAAAAGAATAAACATTTTAAAATGTGAACATTTTCCTTTCTGGAAGAGGATCAGCTGCAATATTTTGGTAGTGAACTTCCTTCTAAAAGCCCTTCCTTCCAAAGCCCTAAGCCTGAAGCCCCAAATCACTGTTCCTCTTTAATTATCTTTAATCCTTTCTAGAAAATAGCCAGTTGTGACCTTGTGTCTCTTGAAGTGTTCCGGGGAAGTAGCCACTAGTGGAAAATGTGATACAGTCTATCTCTCGTTATAGGAACATCAAATGTTTCAAAGAGCAAACACAGGAAAGCACAGTGGCTCCCGTTTTAATGGAGACAATAGGCCTTCCTTTGAGCTACCATTTCTACTCTTCAGCAGTCTTTTGGAGCACTTCATTGACAGGTGCTCCATATGTTCATTCTATTCATTCATTAAATGGGTGCTCATTGTGTCTCTAAAGTCAAGCTAGAGATTAGGCATGTAAAAATGAATAGGAAAAAAGCACCACTCCCAGGGCTTTACAGTCTGTTAATAAAAGCAGACTCAAATAAATAAGTGTAATGAAATGTTATCATTGAATTACCGTTGAGTCACTCGATTTCCTTAATAACAGTTATAACAACCTGAAATTGTCCAGTTTATTTTGTCTCTCCTACTAGAATGTAGGTGCCTTGAAAGCAGGGATTTAGTAAATGTAGGCACCCAATGAGAATCAGTTTAAGAAATAGAATAGGACTAAAAAAAAAAAAAAGTAGTATAGAATGGAGCACTAAGTCCCTATGGGGGATTCCAGGGCCTGTAAGTGATTAAGTCTATCTAGGGTTACAAAATATTCTTTGCTACTCTCTCCTGAAGCGAGTTTCTGCAGATATAACTGTCTACCTGTCCCGTATCTGCCACTTCAAGCTTCACTATCACTCTTGAACATTTGGAAAAAATGCCTCTACTCGCCTACCTAAACATGAGGATGATGACCTGGAGAAGTGGCTGTGGCCTCTGCACAAGGTAGCCTTTTCCATCGTGGACCCCTGAGCCCAGGGGTCCATCATAAGGGAACTCAGGCACTGAGCTCCACCTGGAGACACATGGCTTTGAAGCTCAGCTCTTTCACGTCCTGGAGCGAACAGGTCATAATGCTCTCTGACTCTCAGACGCCTCATCTGTGAAGGAGGGAGTCAATCGTACTTTCCTCACCAAGCTGATGCACACAGAACGTCTGGCATTTCACGTGCATTAGCTGAATCTGCATTTGTGCAACTAACGTTGAGAGATGATCGTCCTGTTTCCTGAGAGCTTCATTCCTTGGAAGTCATTCCTCCAACTGTGTGGTAAGGCTGCGACGTTAACAATTTTACCGCCCCCCAACACACACACACCTGATATTGGTGAAGAGATTAAAGCCCTTCCACAGAAGGTGAATTGGGCAACGTTTGTGTGTCTCCCCTGAAGCTCTGAGGAAGTGGGAAGGAGGTGGCCAGTCTAAGAGTCACAGCCCTCCTGAGGCTGTTAGCAGTGCTTATTGTATGAGTCATAAACAGCCCTCCAGCTCTGGCATCTCTGAATTCCCCAAGCACCAAAGGTAATAAAGAAAAAAAGCAAAAGACAATGGAATCTTTTGGGTAAAGCTAATGACAATCTAGGGGGAATGTTTTATTGTGGAGGTTGTGGAAAGCATTTCTTGTATTTGCTTTCAAGGCTACTTTATAAAACTAATTTTGTCAGGAGCACAGTGGAAGTTATTAATGAGAAAGACCAAGCTAAATACTAACTATAATTCCATCCACTGGAGGCCATTAATCGGAATTAATTTGCTATTAAAAATCCAAGCTGAAGGTTTGCGGGCTTTCATCATCTTCTGCCAAGTTTCTTAACTTCTCTGGTGAGCAGCAAAGGGTGACTTTATTGATCTACTGTCTGCAAAGATTTGTTTCTAGCAAAGGCCATGTTACTGTGAATCTAGCAATTTCTAACTTAAGTACTTTATTTTGAAAAGTTGGCTGAGGGGTGCCTAGGTGGCTCAGTCGGTTAAGCATCTAACTCTTGATTCCAGCTCAGGTTATGATCCCAGAGCCATGGCATCAAGCCCCATATCGGGCTCTGCACTGAGCGTGGAGCCTGCTTAAGATTCTCTCACTCTCCTTCTGCCTCCCTTCTTCTGCCCTTCTCCCCCATTCATGCTTGCTCTCTCTCTCTCTCTCTAAAAAAAAAATAATAAATAAATGAAAAGAAACAACACACACAGGACTTTTTGAGTCTCACTTCCAATGTCAAGAGATATGCTTAATTCTTTTTTTAAGTTTTAATTTAAATTCCAGTTAATTAACGTAGTTTCAGGTGTACAATATAGTGATTCTACAGTTGCACACAACACCTGGTGCTCATTACAACAGATCCCCTCATTAATCTCCAACACCTATTTAATCCGTCATCCCACCCACCTCCCCTCTGGTAACAATCGATCTGCTCTCTGTAGGTAAGAGTCTGTTTCTTGGTTTGCTTCTTTTTTCCCCTTTTACTCATGTTATTTGCCTCTTAAATTCCATGAGTGAAATCATATGGCATTTGTCTTTCTCTGAATAATTTCGCTTAGCATTGTACTCTCTAGCTCCATCTATGCTGTTTGCAATGGCAAGATTTCATTCTTTTTTATGGCTGAGTAATATGCTTGATTCTTGGTATTTTTTTCAACCAACAGACTGTGAACCTGTGCTTATCTTTTTCCTTTTCAAATGATGTCTTTTCAGTAAGGAGTTAGCATTTACATCAGGCCTAATGTGTAGAAGCCATCTATCTGCAAGTGCATTTATTCCCAAAATAGTATTTATGCATTTTATACCCTTTGTCTGTGCTGAGAATGGAATAAGTAAATATAAAGTGATAAAACTAGGGTCCAAAAGGCCATACTTCGACCACCTAATGTCTCTATGATTCTGGGCAGGTTAATTAGAATCTTTGATCTTCAGTTTCCTCCTAGATTGTGCGGATCATATGCACAGTATATATAAAAAGGCATAGCATATGTCATGAATGAAAGCCATAGCATATATAATATAATATACGCAAAAGGCATAGCATATGTCATAGAGTATACATAAAATGGACAGTGTAGCACATCCCAAGCCGACCCTGAGACAAGAGTCTTGGGCAAGGGATTAATTAAGGTAGTGATCCCAGGAGAAAGAAGGAAGGGAGTGGGAGAAGGCAGACTGGGAAGGAGAAGAATTCAAGCAGGGATATGACTTCAGCAGATCCTAGAGAGAGGAGCTTTGTTGTGCAACTTATGTTTCAGAGTTTCCTATCACTTAAGGCCCAAGAGCTGGGCCTTCTTCCTCCCTCCCATATCAATCTGGCTACAGAACAATGGCCATAAATCTCAGGCACATCCCTCTCTGCTTCTGTGGGAAAAGTCTCCAGCAACCTGAGGGCCAGCCTCCCAAGCTGAGCCATAGATTCATGCCTCTGATAAAGCCAAAACTTATCGATGGGGTGCTAGAACCTGGCAACAGGGACCCAAGGGGACCCAGGCAGAGCACCAATGGTGTCCACTGTAATGATACATAGTAAAGTCTCAATAAATGTTAGTTCCCTGCCCTTCCTTTTCCTAAATAGTCTCCACTTCTCTCATATATGCTAGCCACCTACTTAATGAAGCCTTGAGGTCAAAGATTGCATACTTTTTGACTTTCCAGTCACTACGCATCATGACCAATGAGACTTTGCTGGGCCTACAGGAATATGAACATGAGTCATAACTTGTGAGAGTAAGATCATTATGCATTTCTGATTTGCTTTAAATCTCAGAGCCGCATAGGGATGGTGGGCAAAAATGGTTTTTACTTGTCAGTCGTTGGCTATAGAGCACATGACAATTTTAACCACTCTGCTTTTTTTATTTGAGTGATTAGTGAGATGTCATACTCTAATCCCCAAATGCTTCTGATACGTATTAAAATGAGCTGTGGCAATTGCAGACAAGGTCACAGATTCAGTGTGTTGGAGACTAACAGTTCTGACAAATTCATCAGAGAAGCAACTGTTTTTCAATACATTAAAGATGAAAACAAGAACCGACGTGTAACTAAGATAAGAAATGAAGCCTGATGCTCTCACACAAAACATTGCATCTGAGAAATTTTTGGTAACTGACAGCCCAGACTCACGTCCATTAAAAGCAAATGTAATGGAGAGGCAAGGATAAGAGGAAGGAATTGCTTTGGGCCATTATCAGGTTGTTCTATTGATCGATCATGCTGGACGGTAACGTGCTGTTTGTGGATCTCTCACAGGCTTCCTGCCTTTAGTCTGTGCAAATTAATGGTAGGAGAGAACTATTCAGTGATCCCTACCATAGGAGGCAGCTGAACTATGAGCTTCTCCAGATGTGAACCAGGTCTGAAAGCACCCCATTGCCTAATTCCAATAGCTGTCACTAAGGCAAAAGGAAATCTTTTCCTAAGCTGTGTTTACTGGGCTGAGTTTTAGGAAGTGACATTTACTTTTAATTCATTCACTAACTCTTTGTCTGGCATATAATCTACACAAATGCTTAGGATAACAGCTGGAACTTACATTGTGCCTTGAACTTAATATGGCCTTCCACTGGTGACTGACAGAGGAAAACCATCCCTCGTGACTAAAGATTTCTGAGCCTGTGCCCTCAACTTGGAGAAGTATCACAGGGTACCACGCTCAGGTAGACCAAGGAAAGACAGGAGTGGCCCTTGATCTTAGGACATGAGAGACCTTCACCAAAGTTAAAGGCCATTTTAATCTTCTGCACTTTGCATTTGAAAGTGGAAGCAAAGCAGAAGACCATATGCGGCCCAGACAAAACGTTCTCTACACAGTTTGTGCTATTAAAGAGACAAACTGTATCTTTCCCGCACAGCTAAGGCCTCCAGGCTGATTTGTTTTTAATACTGATCAGTAAACAAATACAAGGGATTCTCTTCAAGCTTTCGGGTGATATGCAATTTGGTTTGGTTCTGCTCTATCCTAGAACTCTGGGTCCAAGAGACCCAAGTACAAACAGTTAAGTATGAACTGTATCCCAGGGATAAGATGGTAAAAACTTCTCCCCTTTCTCTTCTGACAGCGGGTTAGGCTTTACATGGGAAACATAGATATCTTTTTTCGCCACAGCCCTTTCTGCATATATTTAAAACACTTACTACTCAGAAAACCAAATGGAATTATATTTGTTTATCGTGTAATTATGTGTTTATGACACTTGCCATACAAAGTAAGTTTCTTATTAACATGAATTCACTAGCCAGAGAAACCATATGTAGTTTCCTTCAAAGCCTGAACAGTAAGTATAAATCAGTATTTTCCACTGTTAGTGTTGTTGTTGTTTATTAACATTTATTTAATTTTGAGAGAGAGAAAGAGAAAAGAGAGAAGAGACAGAGCACGAGCAGGGGAGGGGCAGAGACAGAGGGAGACACAGAATCAGAAGCAGGCTCCAAGCTCTGAGCTGTCAGCACTGAGCCCTACTAGGAGCTCAAAGTCACAAAAGGTGAGATCATGACCTGAGCCCAAGTCAGATGCCCAACCCCTTAACCATATGAGCCACCCAGGTACCCCTAGTGGTTTTAACATAAGCAAAATCCCTGCTTATTGCTTTAAAACTTTCCACTAGAAACGTTTCCCCAAATTACCTGTGTGTGTGTGTGTGTGTGTGTGTGTGTGTGTAATATGCGTAATATTTATATATATAATATTTAAATCAGATGATGTTTGTTTCAAAGTTCTTCTTTTATAGAAGGCATCAATATAGAATGTATAGAATAATAACCTCAACCATTTATTTGGCTAGTAAATTTTAATGAATACCTGCCATTCCTGATTTACATTTGATGCTGATACCATTGGATTTGTTTGTGTTCTCTATTAATACCTGCCTGCTTTTCATTGTCTTCTCTGACTCTATCTTTATTTAGCAGAATTTCAGCTGTAAAGATGCATAAAAATCTAAAAGTCAGGTGAGGAGACAGCACAAAGAGTTTGCCCCTCAGGCCAAGATGTACTAGGCCAGTAGGTAGGAACCAAAGGTTTCCTTTTGTTCCTATCAATAAACACAGCTTGACTGTGTTTGGCTTGACTTTTTTAAGGGTTTGCTTGTTAATGATGATTAAAACCCTAAACCTAATGGCTATTCCTTGTGAATGAAAAACCTATGGAGAATTTTCTACCCTTTTATTGAAAGTTGGTTGTAAAAATCTACCAAGAATTAAAAGGTTTCCTATTTGCCAAATGGAGATGAGGATATACCAGGAATGAGAAGGGAAGGAAAGAGTTCTCATTTAGAATGTATCAAAGCCTACTTGTAGAACATTGAAAATCTTAAGAGTTAGAAGAAATTGAAATATCTGTTGCCCAGTGGTTTACATTTTATTTTCTTTATTTTTAAAAAATTATTTGGGGCACCTGGGTGGCTCAGTCGGTTGAGCCTCCGACTTCAGCTCGGGTCATGATCTCACAGCTCGTGAGTTCAAGCCCCACACTGGGCTCTATGCTGACAGCTCAGAGCCTGGATCCCACTTGCGATTCTGTGTCTCTCTCTCTGTTCCTCCCCTGCTCGCACTCTGTCTTACTGTCTATCTCTCAAAAATAAATAAAGAATACAAAAATTAAAAAAAAAATTATTTTAGTAGAACACTTTCTTCAAAGGAAAGCATTTTAAATATCCAATATGTGCAACAGGTGAAAACAGAGCTTCTGTAGATCAAGGAGGTGGGAAAAAGGTCAAGGTGTGGAGTCCAAGAAGCTTGTATGGCCTCTCCCTCAGTTCTGTCTCACAGGTGGTAAGTGGGCTCCCTAAAACCTGTTTGCTCAAACCCTCACAGAATGCAAAATCTCTAAGCAGTATCAATGGTGGGTTATTATTCAACTTCTGCTTGATTGCATCTAATGACAAGAAACTCATTGGTTCACAAGGTAGCTTATTCATCTTTTTATACCTCTGAGATACTTCTGTAAGTGTCCTGTACTCCCATGGTTACAGATTACGGGTCCAGGAAAGATTTTCAATAAAAGTGGAATCTGAAACAGGGCGCTGTGGAAAAAAAACATCAGATGCCGAACAGAAGCGAGGCAAGATTTTATTCACGGCAGGGCCAAACCTGATCTCCTGATCTTAAGGTGGAAAGTGCAGAGAATGGCCCCGAACAAAGGCAGCAGTGAGCTTATATGGATTTTAGCAAGTCAGAATACGTCATTATTTGGTTAACCGATTACAATTTACAACATTTCATGGTAGCCGATTATATTGTGACACACAGACGTTAGTTTTGGCGGGAACCTGTCAATTTAAAGGTTTTTGTCCTATGAGGGTTTAAAATGACCAATCATAGTTAGACACTTGAGATCCTGGAGGGCAGCGAGTACCTGACTTTTTACATGTTGGTGTTGCCTAGGCCAGATCTTGGTAGAAGGGATGGGGGAGCATTTTGCATCCTAAGTTATCTATTTAGCAAGCAGGCGAGGTCACAGAAGCGAGATAAGGCCATTAGTAATTTCTGATAACCCTAATAGGGAACTACATAAGCCTTCTATCTCAACTATTCATGAAAGGTGAGTTTAAGCGGAACTTATATGCAATAGGTTTCTGATATCTTATAAGTTGACCTATTACAGAATCAGAAATAATGTTAGACTATGTTTATTCACTGTCGGCTCAGAAAACTTACTAAAAGTTCACGCATGAGGCAGCAATTTCTCCTTAAGGATTTTTTGGGCTCCCCGATGCAGACTCAGAACTTTCCATGGGAAGTTTCTCCAAAGAAATGTATCCCTTGAATAACATCAAGCATGCCAGATTCATCTTCGACAAAATGTTTGTTCTGAATCATAAGTCCCGTAAAAAAGCTTGGTGTTACAGGGGTTATAATGAAAATGCCAATAATAGACCCTTAGCAAGCAAACCTGTTCAGAAACTTTGTTGAAAAGGAAAGCACATCCCCAATGCAATATTTATATATTCTCCAGCTCTCCAGAGGACAGCACCATTCAGTATTGACTGTTCTTGGCCCTTAAGCCCAGCACAAACACAAACACAAACCACTCTCTGTCAAACAGAAGCCACTCAGATAGGCTCAGGTAAGAAAGACACAGAAAAGCTTTCCTTTTTCTTTGTCTCTGTGAGGAGCTCTGTGAGAAAGACCTGCAAAGTTTCTAGGAGGCTGGTGAGACAGAAAATAAAAGCACTGTTTGGAATTTTCCTGTCATCTCTCATCTGCCACGTCTTGACACAAGAATCTTAGAGAACTGTTTTCTGTGAGTGGAGAACCAGTTGCTTGCTGCCTGTTTTTGTAAATAACATAGTTTCAATGTGGTTTTGCGGTGGTGGGGGTCCTCAGCCCACAGCTAAGAAAGAATTCTTTTCTTTGGTGCAAAAAGGTGATTTTATTAAAGCATGATGACAGGACCTGAGGGCAGAAAGAGCTATACTGGGGTAGTGAGGAGTGATTGATTACATACTAAGGAGTGGGGGGAGGTAAAGGCCAAAGGGAGGCCTCCAGAGGGACTTTCATATGCTAAAGAGGACTCCTGAGACACTGGGGGCCTAGCTATTGTCAAGCTAAGGTTGTTTCACCTCTAGTAAGGCGTTAACATTAAGACAGTTGGGGGGGGGGGCACGTCCTATAGGATTGTTATATTCTGCCTGCCTCAAGTATTTGTCCATGGGCTGCAGGATCTAAGGAAATTTAATTTTACCTTCCATTTCCTTCTTGCCTTTATTCCCCCACATCACCATGGAGGGGAGGGTGGTGTTAGGACTCCAAAAAACGGAGTCTGTTTCTGGAGATTAGGCTATTAGTAAGATTGCCATTTTCTTGTAATTTACTAGAACACTTGTAAATTGAGGAGACTCATATCCTGCGTGAATGTGATCTCGATCAGTTACTTGTTTTTCCCTTTCCTTTATTCTGGGGCAGCCAGGAGTGCCTGAGGATGTCGCACACAGCCCACCTGGTGGGGGAGGGGGCGGTGTTAGCTCTGCTTTGCCCACAGCTGGCCATTGGCTCCCTCATCAACTTCATTGGAAAGTAGCCACACTCATTTATTTACATATTGTCCTTTGCTTCTTTTGAACAACAATGGCTGGATTAATTGCAGCAGACACCTTACTAACAATGATGCCTAAAACTTTTTCTATCTGGTGCTTTATAGAAAAAATTTCACTGACATCTGCTTCAAAAGTGGTTATAAAGAGAATTCAACATAAAACCAAACCAAAACAAAACAAAAAACTAGTGGAATTGGCCAGAGAGACTAGACTACAAAGAACTCAGGCTTCTGTAACATTAACTTTTTAATAGATCCTGAAGATCATGGAGACCAAGGATTTTTATTTTCCATTTGAGGAAACTGAAGCCAAGAGCAGGGAGCAGGTGAGTGGTGGAGCCGATGGGAGATTGTCCACGAAAGAGGAGGGTTCTTCGCACGCGTCAGAACAAAAGGACACAACCTGTGTCTTTTAGGTCAAAACCCACTCACCAATTTGAATTTTGGAGAGTGTAACTATGTAACAGCAGTTAGGTTCTGTTCCTTTTACTGATCAAAATTCACAGAATTAGTGAGGGTAGAATAAAATGGTAAAAGCAATAGGAAAATAGAAATGGACTCTGGGCTTTGCTACCTATTATGATTTATAAATTATTCGATTAAACTCTCTGGATTTCAATTTATCATCTGTAAAATGGGTATTGTAGTGATGGGACAATGGTTTCTGAGGACTCGGACATCATAAATGAAAGATGTCTCGCACAGAGCAGGAATTCAATAAATCTCAATGAAAAAAATGAGCAAATAAGTGTCTTGGTTAAGGTTTCCGTCTCTGTGCCCCTGAAATCAGATGCAAGGTAAGCCTGTAGATGCAAGGAGTTTGTTTGGGAAATGCCGCCAGGAAGCCATGTGAAAAGAGAGAAAGAGGAACAAGAAAGCAGTGAAAGATAATAAAGTAATTATGGTCCAATGTGGCTCAATCTCAAGGAGATCCTCTCAGGGACCATGTGGAATCTGCCACCAGGTTGTCCCCCTGGGATGATTCCTTGTTGGATCAACGCTGCTCTTGTTGGATGAATGTTCCCTAGTATACATTTCACTGAGCTCGGAAAGCATCCTCAGGCAGAGACATGGGAAAGGGCTACTGTGAACGGCACCATCTTAGATGGCTTCCACTGTAGATCAGGGGGTGTGCTTAAGACTTCAACCGTGTTTGTTACAATAAGCAAACAAATGACACTGCATGTCCCTTTATTGTAGGTCAGTCACACAATTTCTAATCAACAAACCTTTCAATCTAGTAGCAATTACTAACTATATACTTCATTGAGCTTCTGAAGATGTTACATCAAAGTCTGGTAATTTATTGTTATTATTAGTGTGATTATAAGAAATAAGAATCTTAAAAGCAAACCACAGAAGTCCTGAAAACATTTGTTAAGTCAATCAATTTATGTGTGGTTTGACTAAGAATAAGAAACAGACTGTTCAGTGCCTTGGGTATTAGATGAAGTCTCTAAATGAATCATAAAAAAAAAAAAAAACTAAAAAAGTATGAGTTTTACGTCTATGGAGAGAGCTCAGTAATGAGTGTTTTGGATGCAGAAATTATGTAATGAATTAGGACTGAAATTTTTTTATTAATGGAAATTCAAGTAAAATACCAATAAGAATATGAGATTGAGGTGAGTCATTATTTTAGCATTTCTTGCAGTCAGAGACCTCTTATGTAATTAAAGTTTCCCACATCCATTTAAAAACATAAGGGCCAACATGGGGAAGGGAGGGCCGCTCACGTTCCTTAAGGATGCTCACCAACCAGTGTAAACAGAGACATTTCTTTTTTTTTAATTTTATTTTAATTTCAGGGTAATTAACACGCAGTGTTATATTAGTTTCAGGAGTAAAATGTAGTGATTGAACAATTCCATACCTCCCCCAGTGTTGATCAAGATAAGTGTACTCTTTTTTTTTTTTTTTTAATATTTTTTTTAAATTTTTTTTTTCAACGTTTATTTATTTTTGGGACAGAGAGAGACAGAGCATGAACGGGGGAGGGGCAGAGAGAGAGGGAGACACAGAATCGGAAACAGGCTCCAGGCTCTGAGCCATCAGCCCAGAGCCCGACGCGGGGCTTGAACTCACGGACCGCGAGATCGTGACCTGGCTGAAGTCGGACGCTTAACCGACTGCGCCACCCAGGCGCCCCAAGATAAGTGTACTCTTAATCCCCATCACCTATTTCACCCATCCGCTACCCACCTCCCTTCTGATAATCATCCCTTGTTTTTTCCTTTGTTAATTTGTTTTGTTTCTTAAATTCCAAATATGAGTAAAATCACATGGTACTTGTCTTTCTCAGACTGGCATATTTCACTTAGCTTTATACTGTCTAGATCCATCTAGATCCATCCAAAGTTGCTATTGCAAAGGGCAACTTTTCACTTTTTATGATTAAAAAATATATATACTATATATATACTCGCTGATGATGAGCAATGTTGAGCATCTTTTCATGTGTCTGTTTGCCATTTGTACGTCTTCTTTGGAGAAATGTCTGTTCATATCTTCTTCCCATTTTTTAATTGGATTATTTGTTTTTTGGGTGTTGAGTTATATACGTTCTTTATATATTTTGGATACAAGCTCTTTATCATATAGGTCATTTGCAAGTATTTTCTTCTATTCAGTAGGTTGTCTTCTGGTTTTGTTGGTTGTTTCCTTAGCTGTGCAGAAGTTTTGCCTCAAGAAATATATCTAGAAGAATGTTGCTATGACCTATATCAGAGAAAGTTGCCTGTGCTCTCTTCTAGGATTTTTATGGTTTCAGGCCTCACATTTAGGTGCTTCATTTTGACTTTATTTTTATATATGGTGTAAGAAAGTGGTCACGTTTCTTTCTTTTGCATGTAGCTGTCCATTTTTCCCAACACAATTCATTGAAGAGATTGTCTTTTTCCCATCACATATTCTTACCTCCTTTGTTAAAGATTAATTGACTCGATTGTGGGTTTATTTTGGGGTTTTCTATTCTCTTCCACTGATCTTTGTCTATTTTTGTGCCAGTAACATACTGTTTTGATTATTACAATCTTGTAATATAACTTGAAATCTGGAATTGTAATAGCTCCATTTTTTGTTTTTTGGTTTTTTTTCAAGACTGTTTTGACTGTTTGGGGTCTTTCATGGTTCCACACAGATTTTCAGACTGTGTGTTCTAGTTCTGTGAAAAATGCTGTTGATATTTGGAGAGGGATTATGTTAAATCTATAGATTACTTTGGGTCATATAGACATCTTGACAGTATTTGTTCCCTAATCCACGAGCATAGAATATCTTTCCATTTGTTTCTGTCATCTTCAATTTCATTCATCAGTATTTTACAGTTTTCTGAATGCAGGACTTTCACCTCTTTGGTTAAGTTTATTCCTAGATATTTTATTTACAGTTCAATTGTAAATGGGATTGTTATCTTAATTTCTCTTTCTACTACTTCATTGTTAGTGCATAGAAATACAATGGATTTCTATCTTGAGACCTTACTGAGTTCATTTATCAGTTCTAGTAGTTTTGTGGTGGAATCTTTAGGGTTTTCTGCATATAGTATCATGTCATCTGAAAATAGTGAAAGTTTACTTCTTCCTGATCAATCTGGATGCACTTTATTTCTTTTTGTTGTCTGATTGCTGTGGCTAGGACTTCCAGCACTTGTTGACTAAAATAGTGAAAGTGGACATCCTTATCTTGTCTTGGACCTTAAGGCAAATGCTCTAAGTTTTTCCCCATTGAGGATGATGTTAGCTGTGGGTTTTTCATATGTGACCTTAATTATGTTGAAATATGTTCCCTCTAAACCTCCTTTGTTGAAGGTTTTTATCATGAACAGATGATATACTTTGTCAAATGCTTTTTTATTTTTGCATCTATTGAAATAATCAAATGGTGTTTTCCTTTCCCTTGTTGATGTTATATATCATGTTGATTGATTTATGAATGTTGAACCATTCTTGCATCCCAGAAATAAATCCCACTTGATCATGGTGAATTATTTTTTAATGTACTATTGGATTTGGTTTGCTAATATTTTAATGAGGATTTTTGCATCTATGTTCATCAGAGATATTGGCTTGTAGTGCTTTTTTTTCCCCTTTTTTGGGGGGGGGGGCTCTCTGTCTGGTTTTGGTATCAGGGTAATGCTGGCCTCATAGAATGAATTTAGAATTTTTCCTTCCTTTTCTAGTTTTTGGAAAATTTTGAAAAGAATAAGTATTAACTCTTCTTTAAATGTTTGGTAGATTCATCTGTGAAGCCATTTGGTCCTGAACTTTTACTTTTTTGGAGTTTTTGATTCCTGATTCAATTTCATTGCTGGTAATCAGTCTATTCAAACTTTCTATTTCTTCCTGATTGAGTTTTGGTAGGTTACATATGTCTAGGAATTTATCCATTTCTTCTATGTTGTCTAATGTGTTGTTGGCATATAATTTTTCATGATATTCTACTATAGTTGTCTTTCTGTGGTGTTGGTTGTTATTTCTCCTCTTTAATTTGTGATTTTATTTATTTGAGTCATTTCTATTTTTTTCTTGATAAGTTTGGCTACATGTTTATCAGTTGTATGGATGTTTTCAAAGAACCAGCTTTTGGTTTCATTGATCAGTTCTATTGTTTTTTATAGTTTCTGTTTCATTTATTTCTGCTCTAATATTTATTACTCCCTTCCTTCTGCTGGTTTTAGATTTTATTTATTATTCCTTCAGGTGCAAGTTTAGGTCGTTTATTTGAGATATTTTTTCTTTTTGAGGTAGGCTTGTATTGCTATAAACTTCCCTCCTAGAACCACTTTTGCTGCATCCCAGAGGTTTTGGACCATTGTGTTTTCATTTTCATTTGTTTCCAGGTACTTATTTATTTTTCTTTGATTTCCTAGTTGATTCAGTCATTGTTCAGTAGCATGGTATTTGACCTCCATTTATTTGTGTTCTTTCCAAATTTTTTCTTATGGTTGACTTCTAGTTTCAAAGTATTGTGGTCAGAAAATATGCATGGTATAATTTCTATATTGAATTTGTTGCGGTTTGTTTTGTAGGCTAATATGCGATCTATTCTGGAGAATGCTCCATGTACACGTTAAAAGAATGTGTATTCTGCTGTTTTAGGATAGAATGTTCTGAATGTATCTGTTAAATCCATCTGTTCCAGTGTGTCATTCAAAGCCAATGTTTCCTTGTTTATTTTCTGTTTAGATGATCAGTACATCAATCGTAAGTAGGGTATTAAAGTTTTAAAGTCCTCTATTATTATTGTATTACAATAGATTAGTTCCTTAATGTTTATTTTAACTGTTCTATGTACAGTATTTGGGTGCATAATTATTTACAATTGTCATATCTTCTTGTTAGATTGTGCTCTTTATTATTATATAGTGTCCTTCTTTGTCTCTTGTTACAGTTTTTTATAAGTCTATTTTACCTGATAGAGTACAGTAAAACCTTGGATTGTGAGTAAATTGGTCTACAAGTATTTTGCAAGATAAGCAAACATTTCTAAGTTTAACTTGATAATGAGCAATGTCTTGGAATATGAATGGCACGTGACACTGAATATCTCATGATCACAACTGAGCCAATGGTTCTTGAAATTCACTTTGATATACGAGTGCTTTACAAGCATGTTTCCAGAACAAATTATGCTTCAAACTAAGGTTTTACTGTATTACTACTCTGGCTTTCTTTTGACATCCATTTGCAAAATGTTTCTCCATCCCCTCCCTTTCTTTTTTTTTTTTTTTAAATGTTTATCTATTTATTTTGAGAGAGAGAGTGGGGTAGAGGCAGAGAGAGAGAGAGAGAGAGAGAGAGAGAATCTCAAGCAGGCTCTGCACTGTCAGCCCAACACAGGGTTTGATCTCATGATCCAAGAGATCATGACCTAAACTAAAATCAAGAGTCAAATGCTTAACTAACTGAGCCACCCAAGTACCCTAATACCCTCACTGTCAATCTGCATGTGTCTTTAGGTCTGAAATGAGTCTTTTGTAGGCAGCATATTTATGGGTCTTGTTTTTTTATCCATTCCTTCACCCTAGGTCTTTTGATTTGAGCATTTAGTCCATTTACGTTCAAAGTAATTATTAATAGATAAGTATTTATTGATATTTTGGTACTTTTCTGTGTGTTTTTCTGTGGTTCTTTCCTAATACTTTCTTCTCTTTTGGTCTTTCAGTTTGCTGGCTTTCTTTAGTGATATACTTGGATTTATTTCTCTTTATTTTTTACATATCTATTACTGGTTTTTGATTCGTCGTTACATTAGGTTTGTATATAACATCTTTTGCACATAGCGCCTATATTATGTTGGTGGTGGCTTAAGTTTGAACCCAATCTATACTCTCCCCTCCAACCTCCCCACATTTTACTTATATTATGTCATATTTTATATGCTTTTATTTTGTTAATCCCTTGACTGATTTTCATAGATACACTTATTTTTATTGCTTTTGTGATTCATACTTTCCTTACTCTTTCTTATGGTCTTTTCCACTCAAAGATTCCCCTTTAACGTTTCTTGTAGGTCTGGTTTAGTGGTCATGGACTCCTTTAACTTTTGTTTGTCTGATAAACTCTGTATCTCTCCTTCTATTCTAAATGATAGCCCTGCTGGATAAAGTATTCTTGGCTGCATATTGTTTATTCCTTTCAGCACTTCAAATTTATCATGCCACTCTCTTCTGGTTTATGAAGTCTCTGCTAAAAAATCCACTGACAGTCTTATGAGGTTTTCCTTTTATGCAAGTTATTTCTTTTTTCTTGCTCCTTTTAAAATTCTCTCTTTATCACTATTTTTGATTATTTTAATTACTATGTGTCTTATTGTAGACTTCCTTGGGTTGATTTTGGTGGGGAATCTCTGTGCCTCCTGGATCTGGATATCTGTTTCCTTCACCAGATTAGGAATTATTTTTTCAGCTATTATTTCTTCAAATAGTTTCTGACTCCTTTTCTCTCTTTTTCTTCTCCTGGGATAACTATAATGTGAAGGAGTATTATGTGTTATATGTGTGATGGAGTCGTTGAGTTCTCTAAGTCTACTCTCATTTTGCATGTTTTTTTTTTTTCCTTTTACCTACTCAGCTTGATTAGTTTCCATTACTCTGTCCTCCAGGTTGCTAAATTGTTCTGCCATTTCCCCTAGCCTGGTATGTATTCCATCTAGTATATTATTAATTTCATTTATTGTGTTCATCCCCAATTGGTTCTTTTTTTATCTCTTTGTTAAGGGTCTCACTGATGTCCTCCAATCTTTTCCCAAATCCAATGCGTATGTTCGTGATCATTATTTTAAATTCTCTATCAGGCATGTTACTTATATTTGTTTCACTTAGTTCTCTTGCTGTGGTTTTGTCTTGTTCTTCCATTTGGGACATATTTCTCTGTCTCCTCATTTTGTCTAACTCTCTGTGTCTGTTTCTATGTATTGGGAAAGTCAGCTACATCTCTTGCTCTTGAAAGCAATGGCCTTGTGAAGAAAAGGTAGTATCCTGCAGTGCAGTGTCCCTGTTCATCAGGAGCTGGCACTTCAGGGGGTGTCTCCTGTGTGTGTTGTGTGTACCCTGCTGGTCTGTCCTGACTTATTTTCCCTTGAGTCCAGTTGTCTGCACAGGCTCTCTTTTCTTGTTCTCGGCAGTGTTTGGTCCCTGGCTGGGGTGGGACACATAGTTTTAACAAGGTGCACACCAGTCTATTTGCAAAATGAGACCTGTTGCTGCTGCAGGGACTGGGGCTATTTGAAGTGCATACAGTTTTAACAAGGTGTGCCTTAGGCTTCTGCAGGCCCCACCACTGCCACCACTGTAGTGACCAAGGTCTTGCAGAACACACAGGTTGGGAGATGTGGTTTTGACAAGGTTTATGCATATCCTCTGGGGGAGGGGATCCACTGTGCTGGGTCTGAAGCAAATGTGACTGGGAAGACTAAAATGCTGAAGCCCATGAGAAGCTGGGCATGATGTTAGCAAGTTAGGCAGCGAATGCTAACACAGCACTGTTTCTTACAGGGGCCTGTGAGTGAATGCTGGGGTGTGGGAGACATTATGCCTGCCAGCTCCTTTGTTCTTGGAGAAGTCCCTCAGCTAATTCTGCCCCTCCAGGACATGCCCCTCCATGACACGAGTAAACTATTCTTCCTCCTGTATGTCCCTAGGTATTTTTCAAACTGCTACTTCTATGCTCTATTTCTGGGGGCTCTTTGTCCAGCTGTCTCTTTAGGGAAGGGCCTGAGCTTCCCATAGGCCTCCATGTTCTCCCAGAACTGAGCCTGCTGATTTTCAAAATTCTAGTTTTTAATTTCTTCTGGTTGTAACGCCTCAGAAAATTCAGCTCCCCTCACTTTCAAAGCCAAATATTGTGGGAATTTCCCTTCCCCATGCAGACTCCCCAGTGTCATAATCTGTTTCTCACCCTTCTCCATGTCCATAGCTCTCTCCTGCCCGTGGATGGCCATGGTTTACCTCCCTACTGCGTCTCTTCCCTTCCTACCCTCTCTGATGTGGCTTCCTCTCTACCCTTAGTTGTGAAGTTTGTTCTGTCAGTCTGCAGGTTGTTTTCTGTGTTATTTACACAGATGTGAGTATTATCTAGTTATATCTGTAGGATGAGGTCATCTTAGGGTCTTCCTGTTTTGCCATCTTCCTAGCCTCCAATAGATACACTTCTGAGAGCAACCTCCCTAAAGGAATTCAGCAGTCTCTAACAATGGAGGCCCAGGTGGCAGGAAGTAAATTCTATAGTTTGTCTCCAATGTGATTAGTTTACCCTTGCCTTTATAAGACAGGAAAACATTTCAATCCACCTAACTGGCTACAGAAACCTTTCTCTCTGATCTTCAGAACAGTTAGGTGATTTTCTAATGCACCTTAACCATCCAATTTCAACTGGACCATTTAGATCTATAACATACAATATATCAAAGGATAATGGATTGGCTATAAGGCATAAGAGAAACTAACATAATACTCCCTAGTGCATCATGCAAAGTGTTCTACATGTTTCATATGTTATCATATTTAGTTTTCAAAACAATCCTGTGAGGTAGAAATTAATATAATAACTTTGCATGCAGGAAATATTTCAGTGAGAGTCACTTGTCAGCTGTGTGCCCAAGGTGGATTTCTTAAGATCTCTGTACTGTCTTCACATTAACATTAAACTTACCCTCAGATTAGAAAGAAGGCAATCTAATAGAATAATTCAACTAAAATGTAGGCTTCTCTTGGAAGGACTGCATTTGCATTTTAAAGGTATGGATAATTAAGTGAAATCTATTCTTGGAACAATGTTTGTGACTCAAGTTGGGAAGCATTTTTTAGAACTGCCTTCGTCTTTCCAGGTCCTAAAAAGGGCAGGACCAATTCTGAAATATCAGCAGCTCCTATTTTAGCTCATATGCATTATTACCACCTGTAAATACTCTCTTGGCATATGATGGTTTTTCTATTACCTATTTTTATTTTTATTCATTTATTTAGTTTTCAAGATTTGGCAGAGCTGGAGACCTTTGGGTCTCTAGCATCCCTTTTGATTCGTAAGCACCTATGCCATACAGAATACTAAACGTGTTTCATATTACCTGTTAATTAGCACACAAGACATTTCTACAAATTTGTAAGAGATCCCAAGTATATTGAGAAATGTTGACTATTGTAGTAGCATAGAGGAAGCCATGACTGCAAAAAAACGTTTTTCTAACTTCTTTCACCTCCACCCAAAGTAAGAAGTACCTTCAGGAGATACAGTGCCTATCTACATAATGCCTGTGTTTTTATATAACTACAACAAGTTTTAAAAAGCAATATATACCCTTACTGCATGCAGGACACTCTGATATTTTCTCCTCTATTTTTTTCTACTCTATCAAGTATAATTTACAAAAGTGTAAGATATTTAAAGTGTATATTGTGTGATTTGACATACATATACATTTTTAAAGGATCCCCTCAGTTAATTAACATGTACATCAGCTCATGTATTTATTGTTTTGGGTTTTGTTTGTCTATTCGTTTGGGTGAGAATATGTAAGTTCTACTCATCAAATTTCACTTGTACAATGCAGTGTTATCAACTATAGTTACTATGTTATTCATTAGATCCTCATACCTTATTCATCATATAGCTAAAAGTTTGTACCCTTTTACCAACCGCTTTCTATTTCCCTGACTCATCCAGCTCCTGGCAACCATTTTTCCATTCAGTTTCCATGAGTTTGGCTTTTTTTCCCCTTTAGGCCCATCCATGTTGTTGCAAGTGGCAATATTTCCTTCTTTGTAATAGATGAATAATATTTTATTATATACTATCTTCTTTATTCATTCATGTGTTGATGCACACTTAGGTTGTTTCCATATCTTCACTACTGTAAATAATGCCTAAATGAACATGACAGTGCAGGTATTTTTGATAGCCTCTCTTTATTTCTTTGGATAGATACCCAGAAGTGGGATTGTTCAATTATGTGGTAATTCTATTTTTAATATTTTGAGGAGTCTCCATACTGTTTTCCACAGTGGCTGTGCCAATGTACATTCCTCCAAACAGTGCACAATAGTTTGCTTTTCTCCATATCCTTACCAACACTGTTCTCTTTTATCTTTTCAATGATAGCCATTCTCACAGGTGGGAAGTAATATCTCATTATGGTTTTAATTTACATGGTGATTTAATTTCCCTGATGATTAGTGGTGATGAGCACCTTTTCACTACCTATTGACCATCTGTATCTTATCTTTGGAAAAATGTGTATTTAGTTCTTCTACCCATTTTTTAATCAGATTGTTTGACATTTTGGTATTGAGTTGTTTGAGTTCTTTATATGTTTTGAATATTTACCCCTTATAAGATATATGACTTAGAAATATTTCCTCTCATTCTGTAGGTTGCCTTTTTATTTTGTTGATTATTGCCTTTGCTGTACAGAAGCTTTTTCATGTGATGGAGTCCCAGTTATTCATTTTTTCTTTTCTTACCTTTACCTTTGGTGTCAAATAAAAAAAAAAAAAAATCACTGCCAAGACCAATGTCAAGGAGCTTACTTCCAACATTTTTGTCAAGAACCTCTACTGTTTCGGGTCTTATATTTAAGTCTTTAATCCATTTTGAGTTGATTTTTTGTGTATGGTATAAGATAGGAGTCCAATTTCATTCTTTGTATGGCATAACATAGGAGTCCAGGATCATTCTTTAGCATGTGATTGTCCAATTTTCCCACCACTTTTTATTGAAGAGACTATTCTTTCCTCATTATATACTCATGGCTACTTTATCATAAGTTATTGACCATATATGCATGAATTTCATTCTAGGTTCTGTATTCTGTTCCACTAATCTATGTGTCTCTTTTAATGCCAATACCATACTATTTTGATTACTATAGATTTGTAATACAGTTTGGAATCAGGAAGTATAATACCACCAGTTAGGTCTCCTTTCTCAAGGTTGCTTTGGCTACTCAGGGACTTTTACAGTTCCATACAAATTTTAGGATTGTTTTTCTTTTTCTGTAAAGATGCCATTTGAGTTTTGATTAGGGATTACACTGAATATGTAGATAGCTGTAGGTAGTATGAGCTTTTTTAAAAAAATGAATTTTTCCAATCCATGAGCTAGAAATATCTTTCCATATATTTGTGTCTTCTTCAATTTCTTTCACCTATGTCTTACAGTTTTCAATATACAGATCTTTCACCACCCCCTTGGTTAAATTTATTACTAGCTATTTTATTCTCTTTGATGCAATTATAAACAGGATTGTTAATTTCTTTTTCAGGTAGTTTATTGTTAGTGTTTAGAAATGCAATTGATTTGGTATATCTATTTCGTATCCTGAAACTTTACTGAATTCATTTATTAGTTCTAACAATGTTTTAGTGGAGTCTTTCGGGTTTTCTACATATAGTATCATGTCATCTGCAACTAGACACAGTTTTATTTATTTATTTTTTCTGGTTTGAATGATGTTTATTTGTTTTTTCTTGGCTAATTGTTCTGGCTAAGATTTCCAGTATTATGTTGAATAAAAGTGGCACGAGTGGGCATTATTGTCTTATTCCTGATCTAAGAAGAAAACTTCAGCTTTTGCAACTGAATATGATGTTATCTGTGGGCTTGTCATATATGACATTTGTTATGTTGAGGTACATTCCCTCTATACCCACTTTTTTGAGAGTATTTATTATGAATAAATGTGAAATTTTGTCAAATGCTTTTTCTGGTTATATTGAGATGTTTATATGATTTTTATCCTTCATTTTATTAATGTGGTATATCACATTGATTTATAGATGTTAAACCATTCTTGCATCCTTGTAATAAATCTCATTTGATCATGGTAATTTTCTTTTTTTGTGGTGTCCTTGTTTAGTTTTGGTGTCAGGGTAATGCTGACCTCACAGAATGAGTTTTGAAGTAGCCCGTCCTCTTATATTTTTTAGAGGGGTTTGAGAAGAATTGCTATTATTTCTTATTTAAGTGCTTGGTAGAATTCACCAGTGAAGATTTCTGTTTGTAAACTGCCTCTGTTGGGAGATTTTTGATTACTGATTTAATTTACTACTAATGGTTTGTTTAGACTTTCTGTTTCTCCCTGATTCAGTCTTGTAGATTGTATGTTTCTAAAACCTTATCCATTTCCTCTAATTCTTCAATTTGCTGGTGTATATTTTTTTTATAATAGTTTCTTCTGATCCTCTGTATTTATATGGTATTAGTTGTACATGTCTCCTCTTTCATTTTATAATTCTATTTGTGTCTTCTCTCTTTTTTTTCTTGGTAAGTCTAACTAAAGGTTTGTTTATTTTGTTTATATTTTCAAAAAACACTAGCTCTTAGTTTCATTGATCTTTTTAGTCTTTTCAGCATTTTTAGTTTCTATTTCATGTATATTTCTGTTCTGACCTTTGTTATTTCCTTCCTTCTACTAATTTTGGGCTTAGTTTTCTCTTCCAGTTCCTTGAGGTGCAGTTAGGTTGTTAGTAGAACTTCTTTTGCTGCATCTCATAAGTTTTAATATATTGCATTTTAATTTTCATTTTTTTCAAAATGTATTTTATTTCTCTTTTAATATCTTATATGCCCCATTGATTATTCACTAGCATATTTTTTAATCTCCACATTTTATGAATTTTTAAGTTTTCTTCTTGTAATTAATTTCTAGTTTCATACCATTGTGGTCAGAAAAGATTATTAATATGATTTCAATTATCTTAAATTTACCTATTTTTTTAAATGTTTATTTTATTTTGAGAGAGAGAGAGAGGTCACACATGAGAGCAGGGGAGGGGCAGCGAGAGAGAGAGAGAGAGAGAGAGAGAGAGAGAGAGAGAGAATCCCAAGCAGGCTCCAGCTGTCAGCACAGAGCCTGATATGGGGCTTGAACTCACAAACTGTGAGATCATAACAAGAGCCAAAATCAAGAATCAGATGCTTAACTGACTGAGCCACCCAGGTGCCCCTACCTACTTTTATTAATTGTGTTTGTGTGTCTAAATGTATCAAATACTTAATGTCCTGGAGTAGGTATAAGACTAGAAATTTAATATGGCCCTTTGTAGCAACGTGGATGGAACTGGAGAGAGTTATGCTAAGTGAAATAAGCCATACAGAGAAAGACAGAGACCATATGGTTTCACTCTTATGTGGATCCTGAGAAACTTAACAGAAACCCATGGGGGAGGGGAAGGTAAAAAAAAAAGGTGCGAGTGGGAGAGAGCCAAAGCATAAGAGACTCTTAAAAACTGAGAACAAACTGAGGGTTGATGGGGGTTGGGAGGGAGGGGAGGGTGGGTGAGGGGTATTGAGGAGGGCGCCTGTTGGGATGAGCACTGGGTGTTGTATGGAAACCAATCTGACACTAAATTTCATATATTTAAATAAATAAATAAGTAAATAAATAAATAAAACAATTGTTTTACAAAAAATAAAAATAAAAAAAAAATAACAAATGCAGCTCTGTCCCTAGCTAGAAAAAAAAAAAAAAGACTAGAAATTTAATAATGAATTTTGTTGCAAAGAGCATTAAGAGAACTACTTTGAAATATTCCATAGAAGCTTGCAGAATGTGTATGATGCCTGTTTTAGGAAAGACTTACAAAATATTTAGATTCTTCTGCTAAAAAATTGGACATAAACCTTTTTTTTTTACACTTTCTCTGTTTATTTCTCTCCCAATATATAATCCACTCATCATATATTTTAATTGTCCTTATAATTAACATTTCACAAGAAATTATCATTAATGTTTTATACAGAAAATATGCATTTGGATTTATCTCTACGTTTATTTTTTTATTTTTTTTTCAATATATGAAGTTTATTGTCAAATTGGTTTCCATACAACACCCAGTGCTCATCCCAAAAGGTGCCCTCCTCAATACCCATCACCCACCCTCCCTTCCCTCCCAACCCCCACCAACCCTCAGTTTGTTCTCAGTTTTTAAGAGTCTCTTATGCTTTGGCTCTCTCCCACTCTAACCGCTTTTTTTTTTTTCCTTCCCCTCCCCCATGGGTTTCTGTTACGTTTCTCAGGATCCACATAAGAGTGAAACCATATGGTATCTGTCTTTCTCTGTATGGCTTATTTCACTTAGCAAAACTCTGTCCGGTTCCATCCATGTTGCTACAAAGGGCCATATTTCATTCTTTCTCATGGCCACGTAGTACTCCATTGTGTATATAAACCACAATTTCTTTATCCATTCATCAGTTGATGGACATTTAGGCTCTTTCCACAATTTGGCTATTGTTGAGAGTGCCGCTATAAACATTGGGGTACAAGTGCCCCCTATGCATCAATACTCCTGTATCCCTTGGGTAAATTCCTAGCAGTGCTATTGCTGGCTCAGAGGGTAGGTCTATTTTTAATTTTTTGAGGAACCTCCACACTGTTTTCCAGAGTGGCTGCACCAATTTGCATTCCCACCAACAGTGCAAGAGGATTCCCGTTTCTCCACATCCTCTCCAGCATCTATAGTCTCCTGATTTGTTCATTTTGGCCACTCTGACTGGCGTGAGGTGATATCTGAGTGTGGTTTTGATTTGTATTTCCCTGATAAGGAGCGACGTTGAGCATCTTTTCATGTGCCTGTTGGCCATCCGGATGTCTTCTTTAGAGAAGTGTCTATTCATGTTTTCTGCCCATTTCTTCACTGGGTTATTTGTTTTTCGGGTGTGGAGTTTGGTGAGCTCTTTATAGATTTTGGATACTAGCCCTTGGACATAAACCTTTTAGAAAGATAAAATTTCTAATTTTTATCATGGATGCTAAGGGTTAAAAAAATTTCTAATTTCTAATTTTTCTAAAAAAATTCTAATTTTTATCATGGATGCTAAGGGTTAAAAAAAAGTATTAATTTTAAGTGAAAGAAACATACCGTATGTGTGCCTTTGGTTGTCTATTTCCCTGGGCATTCTAGCTTATTTGAGAAAATCACCAAGATTTTATTGCAGTTTGGTTCTCAAGTTATCTTTTACTCTGCAAATCATTTTAAAGAGGTATTCATTAGAACAAGTGATCTGAAACTTCTAGATTTTGCATCATTTCAGGATGGCAATGTTCCCTATAACCATTATCTTCACTAGCTCATGGGAAGAAAAAAAAATGAAAAGAATTTATAATGTTCTTGAACTGTGGCAAAGAGGAAAATAATTCAGTAGTTAACTCACTTCCCACACAAGAGCATAGACATGGTTACTGTGGAAATAATTTTACTGTGTAGAGATACCTACAAGTCACTAGATAGCTTAAAATACCTAGGTCCCTCCAGATTACCTAGGTTCAGTAATCTTACATGGTAAAGGATCTCTGTCCTTGGTTCTGACATGGCATTCTTTTATTGCATCCTGTCATTCTATGTCTGTATTTATGACATTGTTTTGCATTGGTTGGTACACATATCAGTTTTCCCTACTGAATGGTTAGTTCTTGTTTTTTATTGATTTTGCTATCACCAGCATCTAGCAATTACATAACACATAGTAGAAGGTACTAAATGTTTTGCCAAATGAATTATGCCAGGAAGGAAGGGATAAAGGAAGGGAAGAAGGAAAGAAGGACCAAGGGAAGGAACAAACAAAGAAAAGAATGAAAACAGGAAGGAAGAAGGTAGAAAGGGAGGAGGGAGGGGAGTTATCGCAAGTCATCTCACTAATTCTGCCCTAAAATCACATTTATTTCCCGCTCTTCTATTACAGTATACCTGGAATAGGAACATGTTCATTCAGAGAAGCTTTTATGGTTGCAATGGAGTAAAGAGTCAGAAGAATAAGTGGAGCTCAGATTATTTAATGCCTTGTGGACAATTTTAGGGACTTTGAATGAAACAGGGTTATTAATGGGTTGTGAAGTTATGTGATATGAATCCCATTTTATTTTATTTTATTTTATTTACATATGAATTATTGTCAAATTGGCTTCCATACAACACCCAGTGCTCAGCCCAACAGGTGCCCTCCTCAATGCCCATCACCCACTTTCCCCTCTCCCCCACCTCCCATCAACCCTCAGTTTGTTCTCAGTATTTAAGAGTCTCTTATGGTTTGTCTCCTTCCCTCTGTAACTTTTTTTTCCCCTTCCCCTCCCCCTTGGTCTTCTGTTAAGTTTCTCAGGATCCACATGAGTGAAAACATGTGGTATGTGTCTTTCTCTGCCTGACTTATTTCACTTAGCATAACACTCTCCAGTTCCATTCACGTTGCTACAAATGGCCAGATTTCATTCTTTCTCATTGCCAAGTAGTATTCCATTGTGTATATAAATAACATCTTCTTTATCCATTCATCAGTTGATGGACATTTAGGCTTTTTCCATAATTCGGCTATTGTTGAAAGTGCTGCTATAAACATTGAGGTACAAGTGCCCCTATGCATCAGCACTCCTGTATCCCTTGGGTAAATTCCTAGCAGTATTGGGTCGTAGAGTAGATCTATTTTTAATTTTTTTGAGGAACCTCCACACTGTTTTCCAGAATGGCTGCACCAGTTTGCATTCCCACCAACAGTGCAAGAGGGTTCCCGTTTCTCCACATCCTCTCCAGCATCTATGGTCTCCTGATTTGTTCACTTTAGCCACTCTGACTAGTGTGAGGTGGTATCCCAGTGTGGTGTTGATTTGTATTTCCCTGATGAGGAGTGACATTGAGCATCTTTTCACATGCCTGTTGGCCATTTGGATGTCTTCTTTAGAAAAGTGCCTGTTCATGTCTTCTGCCCATTTCTTCACTGGATTATTTGTTTTTCGTGTGTGGAGTTTGGTGAGTTATTTATAGATTTTGGAATCTAGCCCTTTATCCAATATGTCATTTGCAAATATCTTTTCCCATTCTGTTGGTTGCCTTTCAGTTTTGTTGATTGTTTCCTTTGCAGTTCAGAAGCTTTTTATCTTGATGAGGTGCCAATAGTTCATTTTTGCTTTTAGTTCCCTTGCCTTTTGAGATGTCTCAAGTAAGAAATTGCTGTAGCTGAGGTCAGAGCGTTTTTTTCCTGCTTTCTTTTCTAGGGTTTTGATGGTTTACTCTACTTGTTTGAAAATAGAATATAGGGGGCAAGACTAGAAGCAAGTATGCCTGTTAGGAAGCTATTGCTGGAATTCAGGCTAGAGACGATGACATCTCTGAGCAGAATGGCACCAATGGAGATAATGAGAGATAGGGAAACTCTTGATATGATCTGAAGGTGGAGATATCAGAATTCCAGATGGAGGACTCCGGTGTTGTTGACTTGAATGACTGGAAGAATGGTGTTTTTATTAACTGAAATGAGAAAGCTATGGGTAGAGCCGTTACGAGGGAGGTCAGGAATTCAGGTTAGTTCATGTTGACTATGACATAGATATCTGTTAGACATTCATGTGGAGATGTTGACTAGGCAATTAGGTATGAGTCTGGAGTTTCAGAGCTTCATACTACAAATATAAATTGTGAGTTGTTGACGTATAGAAGTTATTTAAAGCCACGAGGTTAGAAAAGATCAAAAAGGAACAGATATATATAAATAAGAGGACTGAGATCTGAGACACTCTAACAAAATTAGAATAGTGGTTCTTTCCTTCTAAAATTTTCTCCACTTTTATTCTTCAAAGGAGATGCTGGATCTATTAATCAAAACAAAAAAGCAAAGGAAGAAGTTTTATTCAGCATTGGAATGATTTGATGCCAAATTCAAGAAGATTATAGATCAGAATGGTGATGGATCCTGTCTGGAAAAGCAGTACAACTGTCAAAACCAACATTGAATAGATGTGGCTGTGTCAAACACAGAATTTATGAAAGTCTATCCTATAGCCCAACATTCTTCCAGTGAAAACAGGCCTTTGGCATTCCATCTCCACTACTGGAAATGATCTTGGTGCCTCTTTCTGTCTCCAAGCCAGTAACTCCTGTATTAATTTCTTCCTGGTACCATAACAAATTACCACCAACTCTCTCCATCACTTTTGTAGGGCTAGTGCCTCTCATTGGTTGAATCAAACTGGAAACCAGAAGGCAAGGGACCCTGATAAAAGCAGTCTGTAGAAGTCAGTTCTCCTTACATGTTCTTATAACAACTATTTCCCTTCTAACACTTTTCATGATGTAATATTTTTATTTTCAGGATTATTAGATTAGCATTTCTCTTCTCTTAGAATCTACACAGCATGATGTCAAAGTTTATGCCAGTGTTGCTGATAATTATATCATCAAATCCTGTCCTAGGCCTCTCATACTGAAGGTACTCAATAAATAGTTATTTAATAGTTGAAGGAAAGAAAAAAATCAGTCAATGAACTGTTTTCAGTTTTCTCTCTCAGTTATTCTCACTTCATGCACCATAGTGGTGGCTACTTGGCTTCTGGCAACAGTGTTGTCTTGTCTCTCTTCTAAGTCCCTTGCTAACCACTTGGACTTAAGAACAAAATTTTATTCCAACTGCTTTGACAATTGGTCCATCCTAGGACAAGATTTCTAGCTCCTCTGTTCATTTGGTTCTTGTTCACCTGATAAATTATGACAAATGGCAGCAGTTTAAATGATAGTGACTATATGACTTTAGCATGCTAAATTATTATACTTCTCTTTTGTTAGGAAACTGTTCATAACCTTAATTCAAAAGCTCTTTTGGCTTTTCCAGTAGGTCTCTTCTCAAGTTCTACTTGGTCCCATCCCACATTCTCAGAGTTCAGTGAACTCGACATATTTAAATGAATACATGTTTCACATGAAAAAAAAGTTACCACTTTTCTTTTTCTTCTTAAAATTTGTGGGGAAAAAAATGAATAAAAATGTCCTGTGAAGGATTTGGCACTTTAAAAAAATAACATGCTTACTAGGTCCAAAAATACATTTCCTAAGATTTGAAGTAGATTTTTTTTTTCCATGATAAAGTCAGTGACAATAGGATCTTATTACACAAGGCTGATTTAAGTGTCTTGACATTCACTAAATGCCAGCAAGTAAGGTTGAAATTTTGAAGAGACCATTAAGGAAAACTTTCTACTCAGCCCAAGTATATCCAATTAGTACATATAACAACAGATTTATTGTTTTGGGTTTAGTGATTACCTTAGAAAAGGTATTAACACATAGGGATTTCTTTGGAAATATATGCAGATGAAAATGTAAGCTCTAAAAATCCTACTATAAACTCTACTATCTGACAGGTTTGTCAGATATTTTAGTTGTCAGAAATAACTATAAATACTATTCAAGGTTTGCCAATTTTCCCAGAATAAAATGACTTAACAAAACATAGTATGAAATAGAATTCAGTGTTTCATTCATGGTTCAGAAGGAACTTCAGGGTAATCTCCACTTCTCATGTCAACTTTGTTGACATTAACCACCTTGAACCAGAGAATCTGTTAAAGAGAGGATTCTGTCCCTAAGAGATGGCTAACAGTAATTGATATTTGAAGTCTAATTATACCAGTTAATAAAATTATAAGTCAAAAAGCATTAACATATTTGTTTTCAAGCCATATTCAACTGAAAATATGTAGATGTGATTTCATCAGTAAAATAAATTTTGTGAGTAACGTAAATGAATTAAAAGTGGACAACAGAAACCATGATATAAAATCACACGTGCTAGATCATGAGGTACCCCTTCCATTTAACTTGATTACTTTAACTTAGTTATTTTAACTTTAGTTAAGAATTGTCAGACTTTCCAAAGAAGCTTAACCATTTCACCTTCCACCAGCAGGGTTTAAGGGTTCCATTCTCTCTTCATTCTCACCAGTCCTTGTTCTTATTTGTCTTTTTTGATCACAGCCATACTGATGGGTGTGAAGCAGTATCTCCTTGTGATCTGGATTTGCATTTCCTGATGGCTTACAGTTGT